>NC_091866.1:8549307-11539307 GCF_019399895.1 Cardiocondyla obscurior | reverse complement strand
AAAATTTTTTACCGACCGTCGGTAATGCAGATTCCTGTTTTACCGACATAGCATCGGTCGGTAAAACAGATTTTTCAATTTTATACGGGTCGGTAAAACAGAATTTAAAAAAAAAAAAATCTGCGCAAGTAGAAAGATGGGGGGAATCAATAGAAACATTTTTTGTTAAGAAAATTTTGTTCTATCTCTCCCCCCTTGCGCGCACGAGGGCAAAAACCAAAAAAAAAAAAAAAAAATCTGCGCAGGTAAAAAGATGGGGGGAATCAGTAGAAACATTTTTTGTTAATAAAATTTTGTTCTATCTCTCCCCCCCTGCGCGCACGAGGGCAAAAACCAAAAAAAAAAAAAATCTGCGCAGGTAGAAAGATGGGGAAAATCAGTAGAAACATTTTTTGTTTGTAAAATTTTGTTCTATCTTTCCCCCCCTGCGCGCACGAGAGCATTTTCCGAAAAACTTTGATCGTTAATATCTCGGTCCACAGGCGTCGTAGGGGTCTGATCGAAAGCTCGTTTTGAAGGGCTTGAAAGCCCGCGTCGAACAAAAAAAAGCGCAATAGCCTAGCTTTTCTGGTTCGCGAGATATTTCACATTTTCCGAAAAACTTTGATCGTTAATATCTCGGTCCACAGGCGTCGTAGGGGTCTGATCGAAAGCTCGTTTTGAAGGGCTTGAAAGCCCGCGTCGAACAAAAAAAGCGCAATAGCCTAGCCCTTCTGGTTCGCGAGATATTTCACATTTTCCGAAAAACTTTGATCGTTAATATCTCGGTCCACAGGCGTCGTAGGGGTCTGATCGAAAGCTCGTTTTGAAGGGCTTGAAAGCCCGCGTCGAACAAAAAAAGCGCAATAGCCTAGCCCTTCTGGTTCGCGAGATATTTCACATTTTCCGAAAAACTTTGATCGTTAATATCTCGGTCCACAGGCGTCGTAGGGGTCTGATCGAAAGCTCGTTTTGAAGGGCTTGAAAGCCCGCGTCGAAAAAAAAAGCGCAATAGCCTAGCCCTTCTGGTTCGCGAGATATTTCACATTTTCCGAAAAACTTTGATCGTTAATATCTCGGTCCACAGGCGTCGTAGGGGTCTGATCGAAAGCTCGTTTTGAAGGGCTTGAAAGCCCGCGTCGAACAAAAAAAGCGCAATAGCCTAGCCCTTCTGGTTCGCGAGATATTTCACATTTTCCGAAAAACTTTGATCGTTAATATCTCGGTCCACAGGCGTCGTAGGGGTCTGATCGAAAGCTCGTTTTGAAGGGCTTGAAAGCCCGCGTCGAAAAAAAAAGCGCAATAGCCTAGCCCTTCTGGTTCGCGAGATATTTCACATTTTCCGAAAAACTTTGATCGTTAATATCTCGGTCCACAGGCGTCGTAGGGGTCTGATCGAAAGCTCGTTTTGAAGGGCTTGAAAGCCCGCGTCGAAAAAAAAAGCGCAATAGCCTAGCCCTTCTGGTTCGCGAGATATTTCACATTTTCCGAAAAACTTTGATCGTTAATATCTCGGTCCACAGGCGTCGTAGGGGTCTGATCGAAAGCTCGTTTTGAAGGGCTTGAAAGCCCGCGTCGAAAAAAAAAGCGCAATAGCCTAGCCCTTCTGGTTCGCGAGATATTTCACATTTTCCGAAAAACTTTGATCGTTAATATCTCGGTCCACAGGCGTCGTAGGGGTCTGATCGAAAGCTCGTTTTGAAGGGCTTGAAAGCCCGCGTCGAAAAAAAAAGCGCAATAGCCTAGCCCTTCTGGTTCGCGAGATATTTCACATTTTCCGAAAAACTTTGATCGTTAATATCTCGGTCCACAGGCGTCGTAGGGGTCTGATCGAAAGCTCGTTTTGAAGGGCTTGAAAGCCCGCGTCGAAAAAAAAAGCGCAATAGCCTAGCCCTTCTGGTTCGCGAGATATTTCACATTTTCCGAAAAACTTTGATCGTTAATATCTCGGTCCACAGGCGTCGTAGGGGTCTGATCGAAAGCTCGTTTTGAAGGGCTTGAAAGCCCGCGTCGAAAAAAAAAGCGCAATAGCCTAGCCCTTCTGGTTCGCGAGATATTTCACATTTTCCGAAAAACTTTGATCGTTAATATCTCGGTCCACAGGCGTCGTAGGGGTCTGATCGAAAGCTCGTTTTGAAGGGCTTGAAAGCCCGCGTCGAAAAAAAAAGCGCAATAGCCTAGCCCTTCTGGTTCGCGAGATATTTCACATTTTCCGAAAAACTTTGATCGTTAATATCTCGGTCCACAGGCGTCGTAGGGGTCTGATCGAAAGCTCGTTTTGAAGGGCTTGAAAGCCCGCGTCGAAAAAAAAAGCGCAATAGCCTAGCCCTTCTGGTTCGCGAGATATTTCACATTTTCCGAAAAACTTTGATCGTTAATATCTCGGTCCACAGGCGTCGTAGGGGTCTGATCGAAAGCTCGTTTTGAAGGGCTTGAAAGCCCGCGTCGAAAAAAAAAGCGCAATAGCCTAGCCCTTCTGGTTCGCGAGATATTTCACATTTTCCGAAAAACTTTGATCGTTAATATCTCGGTCCACAGGCGTCGTAGGGGTCTGATCGAAAGCTCGTTTTGAAGGGCTTGAAAGCCCGCGTCGAAAAAAAAAGCGCAATAGCCTAGCCCTTCTGGTTCGCGAGATATTTCACATTTTCCGAAAAACTTTGATCGTTAATATCTCGGTCCACAGGCGTCGTAGGGGTCTGATCGAAAGCTCGTTTTGAAGGGCTTGAAAGCCCGCGTCGAAAAAAAAAGCGCAATAGCCTAGCCCTTCTGGTTCGCGAGATATTTCACATTTTCCGAAAAACTTTGATCGTTAATATCTCGGTCCACAGGCGTCGTAGGGGTCTGATCGAAAGCTCGTTTTGAAGGGCTTGAAAGCCCGCGTCGAAAAAAAAAGCGCAATAGCCTAGCCCTTCTGGTTCGCGAGATATTTCACATTTTCCGAAAAACTTTGATCGTTAATATCTCGGTCCACAGGCGTCGTAGGGGTCTGATCGAAAGCTCGTTTTGAAGGGCTTGAAAGCCCGCGTCGAAAAAAAAAGCGCAATAGCCTAGCCCTTCTGGTTCGCGAGATATTTCACATTTTCCGAAAAACTTTGATCGTTAATATCTCGGTCCACAGGCGTCGTAGGGGTCTGATCGAAAGCTCGTTTTGAAGGGCTTGAAAGCCCGCGTCGAAAAAAAAAGCGCAATAGCCTAGCCCTTCTGGTTCGCGAGATATTTCACATTTTCCGAAAAACTTTGATCGTTAATATCTCGGTCCACAGGCGTCGTAGGGGTCTGATCGAAAGCTCGTTTTGAAGGGCTTGAAAGCCCGCGTCGAAAAAAAAAGCGCAATAGCCTAGCCCTTCTGGTTCGCGAGATATTTCACATTTTCCGAAAAACTTTGATCGTTAATATCTCGGTCCACAGGCGTCGTAGGGGTCTGATCGAAAGCTCGTTTTGAAGGGCTTGAAAGCCCGCGTCGAAAAAAAAAGCGCAATAGCCTAGCCCTTCTGGTTCGCGAGATATTTCACATTTTCCGAAAAACTTTGATCGTTAATATCTCGGTCCACAGGCGTCGTAGGGGTCTGATCGAAAGCTCGTTTTGAAGGGCTTGAAAGCCCGCGTCGAAAAAAAAAGCGCAATAGCCTAGCCCTTCTGGTTCGCGAGATATTTCACATTTTCCGAAAAACTTTGATCGTTAATATCTCGGTCCACAGGCGTCGTAGGGGTCTGATCGAAAGCTCGTTTTGAAGGGCTTGAAAGCCCGCGTCGAAAAAAAAAGCGCAATAGCCTAGCCCTTCTGGTTCGCGAGATATTTCACATTTTCCGAAAAACTTTGATCGTTAATATCTCGGTCCACAGGCGTCGTAGGGGTCTGATCGAAAGCTCGTTTTGAAGGGCTTGAAAGCCCGCGTCGAAAAAAAAAGCGCAATAGCCTAGCCCTTCTGGTTCGCGAGATATTTCACATTTTCCGAAAAACTTTGATCGTTAATATCTCGGTCCACAGGCGTCGTAGGGGTCTGATCGAAAGCTCGTTTTGAAGGGCTTGAAAGCCCGCGTCGAAAAAAAAAGCGCAATAGCCTAGCCCTTCTGGTTCGCGAGATATTTCACATTTTCCGAAAAACTTTGATCGTTAATATCTCGGTCCACAGGCGTCGTAGGGGTCTGATCGAAAGCTCGTTTTGAAGGGCTTGAAAGCCCGCGTCGAAAAAAAAAGCGCAATAGCCTAGCCCTTCTGGTTCGCGAGATATTTCACATTTTCCGAAAAACTTTGATCGTTAATATCTCGGTCCACAGGCGTCGTAGGGGTCTGATCGAAAGCTCGTTTTGAAGGGCTTGAAAGCCCGCGTCGAAAAAAAAAGCGCAATAGCCTAGCCCTTCTGGTTCGCGAGATATTTCACATTTTCCGAAAAACTTTGATCGTTAATATCTCGGTCCACAGGCGTCGTAGGGGTCTGATCGAAAGCTCGTTTTGAAGGGCTTGAAAGCCCGCGTCGAAAAAAAAAGCGCAATAGCCTAGCCCTTCTGGTTCGCGAGATATTTCACATTTTCCGAAAAACTTTGATCGTTAATATCTCGGTCCACAGGCGTCGTAGGGGTCTGATCGAAAGCTCGTTTTGAAGGGCTTGAAAGCCCGCGTCGAAAAAAAAAGCGCAATAGCCTAGCCCTTCTGGTTCGCGAGATATTTCACATTTTCCGAAAAACTTTGATCGTTAATATCTCGGTCCACAGGCGTCGTAGGGGTCTGATCGAAAGCTCGTTTTGAAGGGCTTGAAAGCCCGCGTCGAAAAAAAAAGCGCAATAGCCTAGCCCTTCTGGTTCGCGAGATATTTCACATTTTCCGAAAAACTTTGATCGTTAATATCTCGGTCCACAGGCGTCGTAGGGGTCTGATCGAAAGCTCGTTTTGAAGGGCTTGAAAGCCCGCGTCGAACAAAAAAAAGCGCAATAGCTTAGCTTTTCTGAGTCACGAGATATTTTAAATTTTTTAAAAGGAAGTGGCACGGTCAGTTCGTGCTACCTTTTTTTAGAAAATTTAAATATCTCGCGACCCAGAAGAGCTAAGCTATTTTGCACGTCAATTTACAACAATTTAATGCTATTTATTAAGTATATTTACAATATTTTATTAATCGAGTCGTTTCATGAATGTCAGTATTAATGCTGTGTTCCTATTGGTTCAAATTAATCGAATGACATTTTAAACTTGTTTTTTGCGTTATCTATAAGTTTTTATATTAAATCGTATTTTACAAGTTAGTTTACAACAATTTAATGCTATTTATTAATTATTCTTACAATATTTTATTAATCAAGTCGTTTCATGAATGTCAGTACTAATGCTGTGTTCCTATTGGTTGAAATTTATTGAGTGACATTTTGCACGTGTTTTTGGCGTTATTTATAAGTTTTTATACTAAATCGTATTTTGCAAGTTAGTTTACAACAATTTAATGCTATTTATTAATTATTTTTACAATATTTTATTAATCGAGTCGTTTCATGAATGTCAGTACTAATACTGTGTTCCTATTGGTTCAAATTAATCGAATGACATTTTACACTTCTTTTTTGCGTTATTTATAAGTTTCTAAACTGAATCGTATTTTGCACGTTAATTTACAACAATTTAATGATATTTATTAAGTAATTTTACAATAGTTTATTGTTTGAATCGATTCATGAATGTCAGTATTAATGCTGTGTTCCTATTGGTTGAAATTAATCGATTGACATTTTACGTTTGTTTTTTGCGTTATTTATAAGTTTTTATACTTAATCGTATTTTGCTCGTTAATTTACAACAATTTAATGCTATTTATTAAGTATTTTTACATTATTTTATTAATCGAGTCGTTTCATGAATGCCAGTATTAATGCTGTGTCTCCATTGGTGAATATTTTACGCAAAATATTTTATGCTTATTTTATTCGTTTGTGGAAGATCAACTGTTTCCTCGAGTGTCCGGTTGGATTTTTTAACAAATTTAAACCGTCTTTTTTATTCCCACAAAGTGCCAAGACTGTGCATCAACGGAAACTAATTTTTATAAAAGTTTTAAAAGTGACAGGTATGTGTTATTGATTAAAGTTTAAAGTCAGAAAAACAAATATTTCTATTTGTTTTACAGGCTTTAAACTTTATAGGCAAAAGATACGTGACGGCAGCTAACCAACGAGACCATCCGGAGTTCCGGGGAAGCCGCAGAAGTCTCTCTGACCATTCCTGGTGCAAGAGAAAAATCCTCGTACCCAGTACTCCAGATAGCACTGACACTTTGCAGAGTGAATTCAGGTATGTCATGCATTAGAATTTAATTAAAATACTCTCCTTCATTGTGAGGGACCGATTTTAGATTGCCCGAGAGCCTCAGTTAATTAAAAAGTGAGAAAATAGTCAAAATATAACTTTAACCTCAAAGTGTCACTTATGAGATTTTTAGTTTTAATTTAAAAATACTTCTGCTTTATTTACAGGTTTGGCGCTTTGGGGACGAAAGGTTCGCGACGAAAACTAACCAAGGAAACCGTCCGGAGACCCGGGGAAGCTGCAGAAGTCCCTCTGACCATTCCTGGTACAAGAGAAAATTCCTCGACTTACCCAGTACTCCAGATAGCACTAACACTTTGCAGAGTGAATTCAGGTATGTCATGCGTTAGAATTTAATTAGAGTACCCTCCTCTATCGTGAGGGACCGATTTTAGATTGCTCGAGAGCCTCAGTTAATTAAAAAGTGAGAAAATTGTCAAAATATAACTTTAACCTCAATGTGTCACTTATGAGATTTTTAGTTTTAATTTAAAAATACTTCTGCTTTATTTACAGGTTTGGCGCTTTGGGGACGAAAGGTTCGCGACGGAAACTAACCAAGGAAACCGTCCGGAGACCCAGGGAAGCCGCAGAAGTCTCTCTGACCATTCCTGGTGCAAGAGAAAATTCCTCGACTTACCCAGTACTCCAGATAGCACTAACACTTTGCAGAGTGAATTCAGGTATGTCATGCGTTAGAATTTAATTAGAGTACCCTCCTCTATCGTGAGGGACCGATTTTAGATTGCTCGAGAGCCTCAGTTAATTAAAAAGTGAGAAAATTGTCAAAATATAACTTTAACCTCAATGTGTCACTTATGAGATTTTTAGTTTTAATTTAAAAATACTTCTGCTTTATTTACAGGTTTGGCGCTTTGGGGACGAAAGGTTCGCGACGAAAACTAACCAAGGAAACCGTCCGGAGACCCGGGGAAGCTGCAGAAGTCCCTCTGACCATTCCTGGTGCAAGAGAAAATTCCTCGACTTACCCAGTACTCCAGATAGCACTAACACTTTGCAGAGTGAATTCAGGTATGTCATGCGTTAGAATTTAATTAGAGTACCCTCCTCTATCGTGAGGGACCGATTTTAGATTGCTCGAGAGCCTCAGTTAATTAAAAAGTGAGAAAATTGTCAAAATATAACTTTAACCTCAATGTGTCACTTATGAGATTTTTAGTTTTAATTTAAAAATACTTCTGCTTTATTTACAGGTTTGGCGCTTTGGGGACGAAAGGTTCGCGACGGAAACTAACCAAGGAAACCGTCCGGAGACCCAGGGAAGCCGCAGAAGTCTCTCTGACCATTCCTGGTGCAAGAGAAAATTCCTCGACTTACCCAGTACTCCAGATAGCACTAACACTTTGCAGAGTGAATTCAGGTATGTCATGCGTTAGAATTTAATTAGAGTACCCTCCTCTATCGTGAGGGACCGATTTTAGATTGCTCGAGAGCCTCAGTTAATTAAAAAGTGAGAAAATTGTCAAAATATAACTTTAACCTCAATGTGTCACTTATGAGATTTTTAGTTTTAATTTAAAAATACTTCTGCTTTATTTACAGGTTTGGCGCTTTGGGGACGAAAGGTTCGCGACGGAAACTAACCAAGGAAACCGTCCGGAGACCCAGGGAAGCCGCAGAAGTCTCTCTGACCATTCCTGGTGCAAGAGAAAATTCCTCGACTTACCCAGTACTCCAGATAGCACTAACACTTTGCAGAGTGAATTCAGGTATGTCATGCGTTAGAATTTAATTAGAGTACCCTCCTCTATCGTGAGGGACCGATTTTAGATTGCTCGAGAGCCTCAGTTAATTAAAAAGTGAGAAAATTGTCAAAATATAACTTTAACCTCAATGTGTCACTTATGAGATTTTTAGTTTTAATTTAAAAATACTTCTGCTTTATTTACAGGTTTGGCGCTTTGGGGACGAAAGGTTCGCGACGAAAACTAACCAAGGAAACCGTCCGGAGACCCGGGGAAGCTGCAGAAGTCCCTCTGACCATTCCTGGTGCAAGAGAAAATTCCTCGACTTACCCAGTACTCCAGATAGCACTAACACTTTGCAGAGTGAATTCAGGTATGTCATGCGTTAGAATTTAATTAGAGTACCCTCCTCTATCGTGAGGGACCGATTTTAGATTGCTCGAGAGCCTCAGTTAATTAAAAAGTGAGAAAATTGTCAAAATATAACTTTAACCTCAATGTGTCACTTATGAGATTTTTAGTTTTAATTTAAAAATACTTCTGCTTTATTTACAGGTTTGGCGCTTTGGGGACGAAAGGTTCGCGACGGAAACTAACCAAGGAAACCGTCCGGAGATCCGGGGAAGCCGCAGAAGTCTCTCTGACCATTCCTGGTGCAAGAGAAAATTCCTCGACTTACCCAGTACTCCAGATAGCACTAACACTTTGCAGAGTGAATTCAGGTATGTCATGCGTTAGAATTTAATTAGAGTACCCTCCTCTATCGTGAGGGACCGATTTTAGATTGCTCGAGAGCCTCAGTTAATTAAAAAGTGAGAAAATAGTCAAAATATAACTTTAACCTCAATGTGTCACTTATGAGATTTTTAGTTTTAATTTAAAAATACTTCTGCTTTATTTACAGGTTTGGCGCTTTGGGGACGAAAGGTTCGCGACGAAAACTAACCAAGGAAACCGTCCGGAGACCCGGGGAAGCTGCAGAAGTCCCTCTGACCATTCCTGGTACAAGAGAAAATTCCTCGACTTACCCAGTACTCCAGATAGCACTAACACTTTGCAGAGTGAATTCAGGTATGTCATGCGTTAGAATTTAATTAGAGTACCCTCCTCTATCGTGAGGGACCGATTTTAGATTGCTCGAGAGCCTCAGTTAATTAAAAAGTGAGAAAATTGTCAAAATATAACTTTAACCTCAATGTGTCACTTATGAGATTTTTAGTTTTAATTTAAAAATACTTCTGCTTTATTTACAGGTTTGGCGCTTTGGGGACGAAAGGTTCGCGACGAAAACTAACCAAGGAAACCGTCCGGAGACCCGGGGAAGCTGCAGAAGTCCCTCTGACCATTCCTGGTACAAGAGAAAATTCCTCGACTTACCCAGTACTCCAGATAGCACTAACACTTTGCAGAGTGAATTCAGGTATGTCATGCGTTAGAATTTAATTAGAGTACCCTCCTCTATCGTGAGGGACCGATTTTAGATTGCTCGAGAGCCTCAGTTAATTAAAAAGTGAGAAAATTGTCAAAATATAACTTTAACCTCAATGTGTCACTTATGAGATTTTTAGTTTTAATTTAAAAATACTTCTGCTTTATTTACAGGTTTGGCGCTTTGGGGACGAAAGGTTCGCGACGGAAACTAACCAAGGAAACCGTCCGGAGACCCAGGGAAGCCGCAGAAGTCTCTCTGACCATTCCTGGTGCAAGAGAAAATTCCTCGACTTACCCAGTACTCCAGATAGCACTAACACTTTGCAGAGTGAATTCAGGTATGTCATGCGTTAGAATTTAATTAGAGTACCCTCCTCTATCGTGAGGGACCGATTTTAGATTGCTCGAGAGCCTCAGTTAATTAAAAAGTGAGAAAATTGTCAAAATATAACTTTAACCTCAATGTGTCACTTATGAGATTTTTAGTTTTAATTTAAAAATACTTCTGCTTTATTTACAGGTTTGGCGCTTTGGGGACGAAAGGTTCGCGACGGAAACTAACCAAGGAAACCGTCCGGAGACCCGGGAAGCCGCAAAAGTCTCTCTGACCATTTGGTGCAAGAGAAAATTCTCGACTTACCCAGTACTCCAGATAGCACTAACACTTTGCAGAGTGAATTCAGGTATGTCATGCGTTAGAATTTAATTAGAGTACCCTCCTCTATCGTGAGGGATTGATTTTAGATTGCTCGAGAGCCTCAGTTAATTAAAAAGTGAGAAAATTGTCAAAATATAACTTTAACCTCAATGTGTCACTTATGAGATTTTTAGTTTTAATTTAAAAATACTTCTGCTTTATTTACAGGTTTGGCGCTTTGGGGACGAAAGGTTCGCGACGAAAACTAACCAAGGAAACCGTCCGGAGACCCGGGGAAGCCGCAAAAGTTTTTGTGACCATTTCTGGTGCAAGAGAAAATTCCATTTGCAACTTAGTTTACAACAATTAATGCTATTTATTAATTATTTTTACAATATTTTATTAATCGAATTGTTTCATGAATGTCAGTACTAATGCTGTGTTCCTATTGGTTGAAATTGATCGAATGACATTTTACACTTTTTTTTTGCGTTATTTATAAATTTTTGTACTAAATTATATTTTGCACGTCAATTTACAACAATTTAATGATATTTATTCATTATTTTTACAATATTTTATTAATCGAATCGTTTCATGAATGTCAGTACTAATGCTGTGTTTCTATTGGTTGAAAATAATCGAGTGACATTTTGCACGTGTTTTTGGCGTTATTTATAAGTTTTTATACTAAATCGTATTTTGCAAGTTAGTTTACAACAATTAATGCTATTTATTAATTATTTTTACAATATTTTATTAATCGAATCGTTTCATGAATGTCAGTACTAATGCTGTGTTTCTATTGGTTGAAATTGATCGAATGACATTTTACATATTTTTCTTGCGTTATTTATAAATTTTTGTACTAAATTATATTTTGCACGTCAATTTACAACAATTTAATGATATTTATTAATTATTTTTACAATATTTTATTAATCAAATCGGTTCATGAATGTCAGTACTAATGCTGTGTTCCTATTGGTTGAAAATAATCGAGTGACATTTTGCACGTGTTTTTGGCGTTATTTATAAGTTTTTATACTAAATCGTATTTTGCAACTTAGTTTACAACAATTTAATGCTATTTATTAATTATTTTTACCATATTTTATTAATCGAGTCGTTTCATGAATGTCAGTACTAATACTGTGTTCCTATTGGTTCAAATTAATCGAATGACATTTTACACTTCTTTTTTGCGTTATTTATAAGTTTCTAAACTGAATCGTATTTTGCACGTTAATTTACAACAATTTAATAATATTTATTAAGTAATTTTACAATAGTTTATTGTTTGAATCGATTCATGAATGTCAGTATTAATGCTGTGTTCCTATTGGTTGAAATTAATCGATTGACATTTTACGTTTGTTTTTTGCGTTATTTATAAATTTTTATACTTAATCGTATTTTGCTCGTTAATTTACAACAATTTAATGCTATTTATTAAATATTTTTACATTATTTTATTAATCGAGTCGTTTCATGAATGCCAGTATTAATGCTGTGTCTCCATTGGTGAATATTTTACGCAAAATATTTTATGCTTATTTTATTCGTTTGTGGAAGATCAACTGTTTCCTCGAGTGTCCGGTTGAATTTTTTAACAAATTTAAACCGTCTTTTTTATTCCCACAAAGTGCCAAGACTGTGCATCAACGGAAACTAATTTTTATAAAAGTTTTAAAAGTGACAGGTATGTGTTATTGATTAAAGTTTAAAGTCAGAAAAACAAATATTTCTATTTGTTTTACAGGCTTTAAACTTTATAGGCAAAAGATACGTGACGGCAGCTAACCAACGAGACCATCCGGAGTTCCGGGGAAGCCGCAGAAGTCTCCTGACCATTCCTGGTGCAAGAGAAAAATCCTCGTACCCAGTACTCAAGATAGCACTGACACTTTGCAGAGTGAATTTAGGTATGTCATGCATTAGAATTTAATTAAAATACTCTCCTTCATTGTGAGGGACCGATTTTAGATTGCCCGAGAGCCTCAGTTAATTAAAAAGTGAGAAAATAGTCAAAATGTAACTTTAACCTCAAAGTGTCACTTATGAGATTTTTAGTTTTAATTTAAAAATACTTCTGCTTTATTTACAGGTTTGGCGCTTTGGGGACGAAAGGTTCGCGACGAAAACTAACCAAGGAAACCGTCCGGAGACCCGGGGAAGCTGCAGAAGTCCCTCTGACCATTCCTGGTACAAGAGAAAATTCCTCGACTTACCCAGTACTCCAGATAGCACTAACACTTTGCAGAGTGAATTCAGGTATGTCATGCGTTAGAATTTAATTAGAGTACTCTCCTTCATCGTGAGGGACCGATTTTAGATTGCTCGAGAGCCTCAGTTAATTAAAAAGTGAGAAAATAGTCAAAATATAACTTTAACCTCAATGTGTCACTTATGAGATTTTTAGTTTTAATTTAAAAATACTTCTGCTTTATTTACAGGTTTGGCGCTTTGGGGACGAAAGGTTCGCGACGAAAACTAACCAAGGAAACCGTCCGGAGACCCGGGGAAGCTGCAGAAGTCTTTCTGACCATTCCTGGTACAAGAGAAAATTCCTCGACTTACTTAGTACTCCAGATAGCACTAACACTTTGCAGAGTGAGTTCAGGCTTTTAAGTTAAATTTCAGACTAAAATTCGGTTTATTTAAGTGTAGTAGAGTGTTCTAAATACAATTGAATTATTTTGTTAACTGTAAATAATTTTTTATTTGAGATTTTTGGTGATTGGTGTTCTGCGAGAGTCACAGAAGTTTCACTGCACTTGAACAAGTTGTGAAAATAGTTCTGCGTATTCCTCAAGTGCCCCGATGGATTTTTTATCAAATTTGAACCTTTCTTTTGCTGCCCAAAAAGTTCCAAGGCTCTACATGGACGGGAACTATTTTTTATAAGTGTTTTAAAAGTGACAGGTATGTGTTTTAGGTTAAAAGTTGAGGTATTCATAAATAAATTTTTTTGGAGCTTCTTAGTTAAATTTCTGACATAAATTCGGTTTATTTAAGTGTACTAGAATGTTTTAAATACAATTAAATTATTCTCTTAACTGTGAAAAATTTTATTTTCCAGATTCTTGGTGAGTGGTGTTCTGCGAGAATCACAGATGTTTCACTGTACTTCTACAGCTTGTGAAAATAGTTCTGCGTATTCCTC
Source organism: Cardiocondyla obscurior (assembly GCF_019399895.1). NCBI lineage: Eukaryota > Metazoa > Arthropoda > Insecta > Hymenoptera > Formicidae > Cardiocondyla > Cardiocondyla obscurior. The sequence goes on along the minus strand of NC_091866.1, from coordinate 11,526,096 downwards.
GAGTGCCCCGTTGGATTTTTTATCAAATTGAAACCTCTTTTTTGCTGCCCAAAAAGTTCCAAGGCTCTACATGGACGGGAACTATTTTTTATAAGTGTTTTAAAAGTGACAGGTATGTGTTTTAGGTTAAAAGTTTAAATATTCATAAATAAATTTTTTTGGAGCTTCTTAGTTAAATTTCTGACATAAATTCGGTTTATTTAAGTGTACTAGAATGTTTTAAATACAATTAAATTATTCTCTTAACTGTGAAAAATTTTATATTTCAGATTCTTGGTGAGTGGTGTTCTGCGAGGGTCACAGATGTTTCACTGCACTTCTACAGCTTGTGAAAATAGTCTTGCGTCTTCCTCGAGTGCCCCGTCAGGTTTTTTATTTAATTTAAACCTCCTTTTGCTGCTCAAAAGTTCCAAGGCTCTACATGGACGGGAACTATTTTTTATAAGTGTTTTAAAAGTGACAGGTATGTGTTTTAGGTTAAAAGTTGAGATATTAATAAATAAATTTTTTTGGAGCTTCTTAGTTAAATTTCTGACTAAAATTCGGTTTATTTAAGTGTACTAGAATGTTTTAAATACAATTAAATTATTCTCTTAACTGTAAATAGTTTTATATTCCAGATTCTTGGTGATTGGTGTTCTGTGAGGGCCACAAAAGTTTCAGTGCACTTCTACAGCTTGTAAAAATAGTTCTGCGTATTTCTCGAGTGCCTCGTTGGATTTTTTATCAAATTTGAACCTCCCTATTGCTGCCCAAAAAGTTCCAAGGCTCTACATGGACGGGAACTATTTTTTATAAGTGTTTTAAAAGTGACAGGTATGTGTTTTAGGTTAAAAGTTGAGATATGCTTAAAAAAATTTTTTGAGAGCCTTTTAGTTAAATTTCTGACCTAAATTTGATTTATTTAAGTGTACTAGAGTGTTCTAAATACAATTAAATTATTTTCTTAACTGTAAATAATTTTATATTTCAGATTTTTGGTGATTGGTGTTCTGCGAGGGTCACAAAAGTTTCACTGCACTTCTACAGCTTGTGAAAATAGTTATGCGTTTTCCTCGAGTGCCCGGTTGGATTTTTTATCAAATTTGAACATCCCTCTTGCTGCCCAAAAAGTTCCAAGGCTCTACATGGACGGGAACTATTTTTTATAAGTGTTTTAAAAGTGACAGGTATGTGTTTTAGGTTAAAAGTTGAGGTATTCATAAATAAATTTTTTTGGAGCTTCTTAGTTAAATTTCTGACATAAATTCGGTTTATTTAAGTGTAGTAGAATGTTTTAAATGAAATTAAATTATTCTCTTAACTGTAAATAATTTTATATTTCAGTTTTTGGTGATTGGTGTTCTGCGAGGGTCACAAAGTTTCACTGCACTTCTACAGCTTGTGAAAATAGTTTTGCGTTCTCCTCGAGTGCCCTGATGGATTTTTATCAAATTTGAACCTTTCTTTGCTGCCCAAAAATTCCAAGGCTCTACATGGACGGGAACTATTTTTTATAAGTGTTTTAAAAGTGACAGGTATGTGTTTTATGTTAAAAGTTGAGATATCTTTAAATAAATTTTTTTGGAGCTTCTTAGTTAAATTTCTGACCTAAATTTGGTTTATTTAAGTGTAGTAGAATGTTTTAAATGGAATTAAATTATTCTCTTAACTGTAAATAATTTTATATTTCAGTTTTTGGTGATTGGTGTTCTGCGAGGGTCACAAAGTTTTACTGCACTTCTACAGCTTGTGAAAATAGTTCTGCGTTCTCCTCGAGTGCCCTGATGGATTTTTATCAAATTTGAACCTTTCTTTTGCTGCCCAAAAAGTTCCAAGGCTCTACATGGACGGGAACTATTTTTTATAAGTGTTTTAAAAGTGACAGGTATGTGTTTTAGGTTAAAAGTTGAGGTATTCATAAATAAATTTTTTTGGAGCTTCTTAGTTAAATTTCTGACATAAATTCGGTTTATTTAAGTGTAGTAGAATGTTTTAAATGGAATTAAATTATTCTCTTAACTGTAAATAATTTTATATTTCAGTTTTTTGGTGATTGGTGTTCTGCGAGGGTCACAAAAGTTTCACTGCACTTCTACAGCTTGTGAAAATAGTTCTGCGTTCTCCTCGAGTGCCCCGATGGATTTTTTATCAAATTTGAACCTTTCTTTTGCTGCCCAAAAAGTTCCAAGGCTCTACATGGACGGGAACTATTTTTTATAAGTGTTTTAAAAGTGACAGGTATGTGTTTTAGGTTAAAAGTTGAGGTATTCATAAATAAATTTTTTTGGAGCTTCTTAGTTAAATTTCTGACATAAATTCGGTTTATTTAAGTGTACTAGAATGTTTTAAATACAATTAAATTATTCTCTTAACTGTGAAAAATTTTATATTCCAGATTCTTGGTGAGTGGTGTTCTGCGAGGGTCACAGATGTTTCACTGCACTTCTACAGCTTGTGAAAATAGATCTGCGTATTCCTCTAGTGCCCCGATGGATTTTTTATCAAATTTGAACCTTTCTTTTGCTGCCCAAAAAGTTCCAAGGCTCTACATGGACGGGAACTATTTTTTATAAGTGTTTTAAAAGTGACAGGTATGTGTTTTAGGTTAAAAGTTGAGGTATTCATAAATAAATTTTTTTGGAGCTTCTTAGTTAAATTTCTGACATAAATTCGGTTTATTTAAGTGTACTAGAATGTTTTAAATACAATTAAATTATTCTCTTAACTGTGAAAAATTTTATATTCCAGATTCTTGGTGAGTGGTGTTCTGCGAGGGTCACAGATGTTTCACTGCACTTCTACAGCTTGTGAAAATAGATCTGCGTATTCCTCTAGTGCCCCGATGGATTTTTATCAAATTTGAACCTCTTTGCTGCCCAAAAATTCCAAGGCTCTACATGGACGGGAATTTTTTTTATTAAGAGTTTTATAAGTGACAGGTATGTGTTTTAGGTTAAAAAAGTAGAGTTATTTTTAAATAAATAAATTGATTTTTTTAAGTTAAATTTTTGATTAAATTCGGTTTTATTAAGGGTAGTAGATTGCTCACATTATATTTCAATAAGTTTTTTAACTCTAAAATTTTTATTTCAGTTGTCTTGTGATTGGAGTACCTGGAAGGCCGCAGAATTTTTACTGTGATTTATACTTGGTGAGGGGGATTTCTGCTGCTTTCTCGAGGGTGCCGTTGGCATTTTATTACAGTTTTTTTATTCTACTTTTGCCTTACAAACTCTGAAGCTCGTAAGTCAACGGAAAATATTAATAATTTAACTTATAAAGTAACATGTATGTTTTATAAATTTAAATAAAAATCTTTTAAAGTTAATGATTTTGAATGTTCTAAGTTAATTTTTTGATCCTAATTCGATTTTATTAAAACTAGTAGAGTGCCCACGTTTTATTTAAATAATTATTTTCATTTTAAAATACATCGAGAGAGGTTAGAAAGATCGATGTATTCGCGGCGACGGTAGCGCCGGGAGCATTTGGTGGACGGATAATTTTGGAACTACTAAAATTGATATTGATATATATATGTCACCATCGATTTTGGTAGTTCCGAAAAATTCTGTTTACTAAATGCTTTCGGCGCTATTGTCGCCGCAAATTCATCGATCTTTCTAACCTCTTTCGATCTATTTGGGCTATAGTATAGCTCTAATTATGGCCGACCCGACTTTACAAACGTTTTGCTGTCATTATACTAACCGAACGGATAGAGCGATAGCAATAATGCAGGAATTTAATACAGACGCGTATAATACGGTGTGCATGCTCTCGTCAACTATGGGCATGATAGGCGCGATTTATCAGGTAAATTTCGAGTGTTATCTTCGAACAAGGCTCTGTTTTTCTGGTTCGTTTTCTTTTTATTAATTGTACGAAATAACGTTACCAAAGAAATTTAATTGGCACTAAGATAAAATTTTTTTTTAGATACTACCTCGAGAGGATTCCAATAGTTCTTATCGTTGGCGGAGCTTCTCCAGAGGAAGAGATATTATTGTATGGCTTGCCGTTGCTGATTTTTTAGCGTCTTTAGGTCTAGTTTATTATCTCAATTATATTAATTATAATGAATAGTTTATGAACATCGACAAATTAGTTAATTAGTAATTACAACTATAAATTAGGTTGACCAATGAAAGCAACGTGCGATAAATAAATAAAATTAATACTTTGTTTCCAATTGTTCTCAATCAGGTGTGTTTGTAAGGTCGGCCCTATGGAGAAATTTCAAGTCCATCATGCCGATGGAGGGCGATATGTCGAACGTGATCTTCTGCGCTATGCTATCGGTAATAAAGCCATTTCTACATCTGATATCGGTTTTATAAAAAAATTCGGAAACTATTTTACTCGTAGGCGTGGATCCAGTATTTCTACATGGCTACGTGGATATGGACCCTGTGCTACGCAGTGGACATGAAATTATTACTGGGTGACAAAGACGAACGTCCTGTGATTTATCATACTTTGGCCTGGGTACTGCCTGCTATTCTCACCACGTTTGGGCTGGTTATTCTGTATATTCCGGATGCAAAGTCAGATTTTATAAATATTTTTTAAGCATATGTTATTTTAGATATAATAACAAATTATATTTCAGCTGTCATAATTCGACATCGTTGTCCAGTGCGATACTGCGCATTCTTCCAAACTACTTCGCCACGTACGTGTTGTTGGCGGTAGTTATGATTGCGAATCCCATTTTGTATCTAGCATCAACGCGAGACGTTGAGACAGCGGTGCTGTACAGCATGGCTCAGATGACCGGAAGGGAACGGAGGCTGATACAAACGATTAGATTAAAGTTTGCTCTCATCAATCTAGTCTACTACGTATGCTGGACGCCCAATCTAATTAACGGAATACTGTTATGGACTTTATGGTTTCAATTACCGATTAAAGCAATCATCACCTTATGGTACATAATGGTACGTGTAAAAGCCGATTGTTCCAACGCCCTAACAACCTTACTTAAAAATGTATTCATTCTGATCTATTTAAAAAGAAGGATAAAGATAGACATACAATTACCTAATAAACAAATTTACTTGAAAGTTGGGGCAACCTACCCTAAATCTCTTTTTATGAGCATGGATAAATATAGGAAAATGATCGATACATTTCTAATTAACAGGCTGTGACAAATCCTCTCCAAGCGTTCTTCAATGCGATTGTTTATCAATCTTGGACCAGAAGAGAGAAATTACGTTTAGAGTGCTGTCAAGATTATAAATCAAGCACAGATTTCTATTTAAATGCAATCGTCAACGTAGATAGCAACGTACACGTTTCTGAATCATCTCCATTACTCAATCCGCGAAAGGGCTATGAACAAAAAATACCATATATTAGTATAAATGGATCTTCGTCTCTATGAGAATGTTTTACTGAAAATGTATGTAAAAACAATGTATATGCCGTATGTACAGTAGTGTTAAAGAAAAATTTAATATATAAAGTCAGTTTTTATATAAATATTATAAAATCAAACGTGCGCGATTGTGAGTCTCAATCTAAACTTTTTTTACAAGATTTTTCAGAGGTCGTCTCGACTAAAAAATTATTTTATTACAGTTTTTCGATATTATATAATAAAATATATTTAATAAAACAGAATTTTTTAATATACTACAATAGAGAAAAAGAGAGCGATCACATTAAAAAATGCAACTGTGATATAATATACAAAGACTTGAGTTTTTTAAGCAAGACAACAAAGAAAGGGTAAAATATGCAATATGCAACTATTTTAAAAAAAAAAAGATTCGAGATATGTACGCATCAATACATAACGGGCTATTTAATTATTTTTGAAAGATAGGACGCATTTTAAAAAAGTAAATTCGTTTTTTACAGCATGTATATAGTAAGGGTTTTGTTACATCATAACATTTTGTACTTAAACATTACGTGTTATGCGCTCTAAATACTGTTAAAATATATCTTTTTCTATATCATAATATCACGATCAATACCGGTCACATGCATCATCGTATGTACATATATCTCATTACCTGCTTTAACACTAGCTGTGTCATTGTATAAATTGACAATAAAAGCAGTACAAAATCTTATATTTTAAGGTTTCATCACTTCTTATACCGTCTACATTAGTCATCTTTGTCAGAAGCGAGAAAATAGTGCGAATATTGACGTTTTGTACGTATGAAAATAATTAGAAACAATAGCAAAAAATTATCAAGATAAAATTAAATAAAAAAAAAAAAAGTTTTATTCTAAATTTTTTTTTTGTTTGACATGTTGATACAGAAGTCTGTTTGTTTTTATGTTAAATGAGCATTTCGTCAGAAATATCGATTTAATGATACTTTAATACGTACAAGCGATAATAATTTGCATTGATTTTCTTCGGATGTAATAATCGACGATAACTGATGAAGAAATTACGTTAAAATATTGTTCTTTGCTCATCGAGTATTTTATAATAAATTAATAGAATAGGAAGATTTTTTAATACAAAAAATATTACAGATTATGCTGCTAAATAAGATTATTTTAAATTATTTTACGCAATAAGTTGTGAAAATACTAGGATTACATATATCAATTTATAATAAAGTTACTTGCACTAATTATAAATTCGAATTAAATTATTGATTAGCAAATTCAAGTCTCCATTTTATTATTATGCCAAAGTATAAAGTATAAAAAATTTTTATGTACTTTTTAAGATGATATTAGGATAAAATGAATTAGAATATTTTGTTTGGCACTTTGGCAAAATCTGCAGCATTATTGTGCTAACGTTTAAAATAAAAGAACAAAGCACTTTACTTACATAAATACATAAGACGTTTACACTTAAGGAAAATCTAAGCCTCATGTCAAGCTTACACCATCAAGAAGGAAGATTCGAAGTTCCAAGCGTCAAAGATGTGATTTCACAAATAATCATCTCGGCGATTCTCCATGCTAATTCCTCTTTTGCCTATCAATAGCAAGTGATGTAACAATATTGATGTGAAAAAAATGTTACTATTATTTTTATTAATAAATTATAATAAAATATTTACCTTATCTTGTTCTATATTTACAAATCGTTTTACAACACGAGTTAGGCGAGATTCTGAAATTTGCATATATTTTATACAATCTCGCGTATATACACACGGTCAAACTATAGTTATATGTAACTTACCATATTTCCTATGAGGATCTGGTTCTATTTCAGTAATAAATCGACCTAAGTTGTCAACGTAACCAATGCTTAAACTACAAAATATACCACATTATTCACGATTTATAAATCTGCATAAATGCATTTTGTTAGTAACGTTAAATTATTAAATACCTATATTTATTACGTCGCCATAAAGAATCTGGATCGTAAAGTTGCCTAGTGTCGATATTTAAATGACTGTTAATGGTTTTTTTATCATCAGATATTCTGCTGCCATTATTTCCTATTTGAGAAATACTTGGCATACTAGTACACACAGAGCTTACTTCGCTGCTGCAATCTGAACCTGCAGGTAAATATCTCTTAATTCATAATTTGTTTTTGTTTTTAATATTTATAAATAAAAAAATATAAAATTTATATTATTACTGATTTAAAGTTATAGTATTCTTTAATATATTTTCGGAATAGTAACGATCATGAAATCAATAATGGACACTAACCTGTTCTTCTTATCTTGGAATGTAAACTTGGACATGGACTGGTCTGAATCGTACTGATTAGTTCTGATAAGTATTTATAATACAGCTGCGACGATAAGAACACCGGGAGATAATGCTAGAAGAAAGTGTCGAATTTTAATAAAACCACTTTAGGACGAAAGCATGTATAGTGAGTACGATATATTAGTTATCGGTAAATTGTATAATTAACGTTATACCTTGTTAAGAAAATTATATACGATTTTACTAGGTTTATCGAAACAATCGGATTGTGGACCTCCTTCGTCCTCGCGGCAAATATTTTGCTCCACAAGAAAACGAATCTTATCACTAAATCCAAGAGGCATTGTTGCTTGTAAGCTAAAATATCTGAAAACAGTAATAACATTTGTATAAATTATTTACTTTTTGAGCGATTCATATATTTAAGTAGAAATTACTTTTCATATATAATTACGGCGTCAGATTGCGCTTCTTCAGGATTGGCTGCTCCCTTCTTTTCTAAAAGATTATGCTTATAGCTTATAGCCGACATCCAAAAATCCAGCAGTTCTCGCTTATTTTCGAGTTCCATAAACTGAAATGTTAATAATGAAACAGAATCTTTGACGAAAATATTTCTGCAGAAGTAAAAGATTATGATGCAAACCTCCATAAAATAAAAGAACGCTGTCTCATTATACAATATATCTGCTAATTGTACATTGCCACTGGTGAGCACGTCAATCTGATGCTTACAGTGAAATTCGCTTCGTAAAAAATCGTTAATATATCTGTAAAGAGATATACAGTTGTTATACGTATATGCGTTTCCGACCCATGGGGACCCAGAGGGGGTAGCAAGGACCGGCAGTTATCTCTACTTTTGGTATTAATAAATTGCAATTAAAAAATTTTTAACAAGAAATAAAAATAAAAAGAAAACAAGGATGGTTGTCATCGAATGTTTGTCACTCACTCGTTTTCTAATGTATCGTATACTATGCTTTGAACAGCAGATAGGCACCGTAAAATAGGCTCAATGTTTTCCTGGACAATAGCCTTCTCTATATCCACTCTCAATTCCTCAGATATTTGATTGATACCCAGAGTTTCTTTGAGAATATACTTTTTGTAAACTCTCAATGCATCCTGCTTGATCGTCGTCATGTCACGTCTCTCGTTTCTACAGTTGAGGTTTGATTGTCGCGTTTCGCTTACCACCTGACTAGTCTTTGGCATACCGTTGGACGTCGCATCGTCCGCCCTATCGAACGGTATTTCGTTCCTTGTTTCGGTATCTACATCACTAGCGAACACGTCGCAGCTAAAGTTTTCGTTATCGTCTAAGGAAGTAGGCAAGGTATCCAGCAGTTCCTTTTGATTAGACTGTCTGACTTTTCGCACATTGGGCATCTCTGATGCGCTGCATAAGCATTCTACCTCCAGCCAGAACTTGATGAGAGCTATACGCTTCCTGGTATCCATAAACTGGATGAAATAGCCAAGCGCGCTTTTGTCCTTAAGTATTTCTGGCAGCGCTTTCGACAACCGCGAACTGAAGGAAGCGCGCGCTTCCTCAACGTCATTATTGAGAATCTCCTCTTCCTCTTCCTCGAGGTTGCACAGTACACCTGAAGGAGTCTGAATCGACGACGCAGAGCCATTGAATGCATCTGTTAGAAAGCCTCCTGAGCTCGTTGACTTTATAGGTGAACTTTCTGATAATCCGGACTTATCCCTTTGTCCTACCATTTTATTACAGTAAGAGTATTACAAGTCAATCAAATTGACAACATTATTTGAAAGAAAATATATCGTTATAAACTACAAGACAGTTATCAAATCAAATTAAGTAAGCTTTAAATATAAATAAAAAGAAAAATACATGTAGGAAGAAAAATTGCGAAGTAACAAACCGTACAATCTCTGTAAGGAAAGAAGCAAATAAAAAAAAAAAGGAAAAAAAAGGAAACGTGTTGCATATTGCAAATGTCAGAAAATTAGTCGTGTCGCGGGGGATTAGAACGGTTCGGTAGGTAAACTCGTACAGCGTAAGGGCAGCATGCGAGATAATTACCAATCTTCTTAAAAAATTGGAGCATCGTTCGTGTCAACGCGTAGCAGCATGATAAGGGTCGCCGATAGCGCGAGGGTGAACGCCGAAAGGTAAACAACGGGTGAGCGATGCGCTGCGTAAGTGCAGCGGGCGCGCATCCCACAGGACGATCGAGCCACAGTTGTGGGTAGAGTTGCGTGATCCGTTACGATCAGGACTCGGGACGACGGCGACGTCGCGCGACACTCCGCCTCGGTGTCATCACGGACGTGCCAGGTGACAGATCACTGTTGTTTGCATCGCTCGCCGATTACGACACATCGCGAGTGTAACCAACCAAGTGCAAGTGGCGGTTTCTGTTCGTTCCGCATTACGATTACAGTTCCTACACTCGGTAAGTCTATTAAAAAAAAATAAAACTAATAAAATTCTATTCTATTAAATGAGTGTCATCGTAATGTTGACGGGAGAAAGAAGAAGAAGAAGAAATGTACCGGATCTTGATCCGGTAACGATCAAATAAACTTGAAATGAATGAATTTAGCTGCGTAGATTGTCGAAAGGGAAGGAAGGGTGCACAAAGTGCACACATTAGAGCAAAACATGGTGAATGATCGTGCGCGCATTTTTCAAACGCTCATAAGGCGCGGACGTAATCTTGCATTATCAAAATTCCACATTTCATTACTTAATCTGTCGTCTCTTCTTTTGCAAATAAAATTTATTACAAGTGAAATTAATGCAAAGAAAAAATGCGAGTTATCGTTAATTAAAAAGTACTCGGTGAAATGCACATCAAGCAAACATGACATAAAGACGTCTTTGTAACGTTTTATAATAATTGTCTTTAAGACGTTTGTGCGTCATGTCCGTTAAACGTGCATGTTCACTAGGTTTATAAGAGCAAAGAGATTCATGAAGCAGCAGACTTTCGAAATTCTTTCAAGAACGCTTCTAGTGCCTTTTCGTAAGTCTTTTAACATTTTTCTATTTGTACATATACATATATGAAGCGTTCGAGCAAGTCTCAAATAAGAATGCCTTGGTGAACGATGCCGAATACGGTGACTTTTCGTCTGGATTCTCAACAAGAGAGTTGTAGGTACACGGACCACCAGAGGTAGCGTTCGGCGGTACGCTAGTGTACAGTACGGATTGAAGATTTTGAGGTTACAAATTGTTGCAAATTTCTGATTGGAATCTTAATACTGAGGTTTGCTAGTCCGCAAACCTCATTATGAGTATAGCAATATGAATTTTCTTAATCTGTAAATAAAATTATATTGTTAGAGTAGAAGCAATAATTATCAAGATATTTAGCGAAAATGACTGACCCTCTTCGACGAGAGGTTATTAATTAATTTAATTTTTATTTTATAGATAATAATAATTGTTTGAGAGTATTTCTTTTTAGGTTTACTTACTATTTTACGTATTATATTTATAAAAAATTATAGCCGTAATATCTTATTTCTTTTACTCATGTAATTAATTAATTTAATCTTGCAATAATTGTTTACAGGTTTTGCGAGTGTTTAAGAAACTTCATAGAACGAGATTAAATACGTTCGAAGGCGATGAATATGCATTGCAAGGTAATATGTTTTGTATTCTGCTAATAATATATATTCTGACTTTAATCTTGCATTTTTTATAAGTAATATTTTATTTTATTGTTTTTTTAGTTCTAAGGGATAAGATAAACAATGAGTACAGAAAGTATAAAAATGTCACGAATCAAGCGGCAATTGAAGAGGTATTTTTGTTTTAAGCATGTAAAATACATGATTAAAATGTGAAACTTTATTAAAACAAGAAAACTAAATTATATGCTGTTGTTTCAGTTAAACAAATTTGCTCAGGAAGTTGAACATGAAGTACGAACGACTGTCATACAAGCAATTGAAACAGAGCCTGGAAAAGTAGGTAATTATCATGATTTTTAATGTTTGATCGCTGTATTATCTAACTGCACCTATATTTGGCGCGAGGAATTATCGTGCCTTTTGATCTCATATCCAATTAATAATTAAAATTAATTTTAGCATTACGACTTACTTCGGATGTTTTGGTAGATAATGTACCATATAAGGATCAAAAAAATAATAAATCAGGTAACAAAAGTAAAGACTAAAATCTATAATATTAAAAAATAATTAATAATAATTTTTTAAATAATCATGATAATTTGTTGCGAATAAATATCAAAGTTAAAATTTTATTACGAAATAAAAGGTGCATTCTACAGAAAAACTATATGAAAATAAAGATTTAACATTAGTAAATGTATTCTACAGAATATGTAATATAAATTCATTATAAAGAATAAACATATTTAGTGATTTCAATAGAGATGCGATTATTAATTTTATAATTTGTAGTAATCTTTATTTACAGTGATTACAATGATGACGTTCAGAGTATGTACAAGTCTTTGTCGGCTAAATCATTTCCTCTTTAATATCACAGACTTTCTACAATCGATATTAAATTCATGTTGCATAAGTTATGGGCCTCCCTCTTCCAATTTCATACTGAAACATTTGGAAATCATATTATAGTTGGATAAACTTCAAAAAACGTCGGACCTCCGATTTTAAGTACACGAAGTGACTACAAAATTGGGTGTCCGACGTTTCCGGAAGTGCACCCTTATATTTATTCTATAATTATAATGGTCTTAAACAACTCACCTTATTTTTATATATCTTGCATAATGATTGAATTTACGTATGAAAAATAAGAAATGTGAAGAATGTAGATTATTGCAATTTCTAATCGGGAATTTAGCGAGGAAGAGGAATCAATACATAAAGAGAGTTTTTGGAGTAAACCTGAAGGAATAAATTTTATAAAAATAATAATTATGAATTGGCCGGAACTTGCTGGATACTGAGGTAATATATTAAAAATATTACTGTACTATATAATTGTTTATCAAAGGTAGATCGCCAACTAATAATTTTATTGAGGAATTAATCAATGGTAAATTTAATATGTAGAAGTCTTACACATGCTCAGGATGACTACGAATCTGGTCGATGAGATCCGCCGGTCGTAATTGATCAGTACAGATGCGATGTACTGCGGTAAATAGCGGGAATTTATCTATTACATTACGCGCCTTTAGCATATCGTGAACCTCGTCTGCCGTTGCCGGTCCCTGTAGCTTCTGTCCGGACAACAATTCGTCCTCCAAAGCTTTGATAGTCTGTAAAAATATATTACACAATGTTTTTTTTTTTTTTTTTTTTTTTTTTATTACAGCAATGTATAATTTCTTCTGGTCAGTTTGGATACAAGGACAAGTTTTTAATTCAAACACGAGTTAAAGAACTGTTCAGAATCTTTTACCTTGCCAGTCTTGACAAATTGCTCGCAGACTCTGCGATTTCTTCCTCCGTAACAAGTGGTAATTAAATCTGCAACGCCGCAACTCTCGAAGAACGTGGAGAGCTTGGACCCTGGGTAAAAGGTATCAACAAACTTAATCATCTCCATTAATCCTAATCGGATCACCGCGGCTTTCGTGTTGTCACCCAGTCCAAGGCCATCCACAAAACCAGCTGCACATGCCACGACGTTCTGTGAACGAAATGATTCAACAAACTAATGAACGAAATGAAATAAAAATTCACGAAAGCAGTTATCGAGATCAAGAATACAATAACGAAACAGCATTAAGAAAATATGTATACGATTGAAGGTAATTTATATGGAGATTTTTTATTTGAAAGTGGTTTACTTACCTTCAAAGCTCCGCACACTTCCACGGTGTCGCAATCTTCCACGACGACCACTCGGAAATTTGGTGTCTGAATAAGATCTCTTAATATAGGTGCCAGTCGTTTATCCTTGCATCCTATAATTTTATAATCTTTAATATTCCGGTGCAAGAATTTTTCATAATTTTTCACATCTCGTGTCATTTAAAACTTTGTAAAAAAAAAAAAAATGTAAAAAAAGATTTGTGAAAACTTTTTAAAAGATTTTAAATTTACCAATTGTGGTTTCACAGAATTTCTCTTCGGCGACTTCGTTGGCCAGGTTGGCGCCCATCAGAACGTTACATTGTATCCTCAGGTTCTTCTCGATAATCTTTGAGATCAACTCAATACTGTTTCCTTCGCCCCGACCAAAACCCTTCAATTTGGACTCATCAACTTCATCTAATAAATTAAAATGAAGACAACGAGCTGTTTGAAATATACCTTAATGAGAGAAAGACCAACTGCAGTCGGTTTTATATTGTCCAGCAGCGTTGAACACAGGGTGCGAATAAATTGATGTGGCAGAACGAAGATAAGGATGTCTGCATCTTTTGCCGCCTCTACAACGTCAGGTACTGCAACCTGGAATATAAAAAAAAAATTAGTTAGTCTTAATTATATTGGATGTTTGATACAAGACTTATTTGACTGACTATATTAAAATCACGAAGCTGATTTCATCATAGAATTAAAGATTGCTCGAATTCAGATAACGATTCTTAATAATAATGATGATGATTTCTCAGTAATAGATGATCATTGCTACTATCTGTGACACTTGTTTTTTTTATAATATCTTTAATATCCTAAAGAGGATCTTATACTCTTGTAAAAAAAATCAATTTATATCCAATATCGTTATCAAAGAATCAATATCTGTTTCTCGAAACATTTATAGTAACATCGAGATTGGATATGGAGATACGATATGAACATTGCATCACTTAATTATCATGTTACAGGAACGATCGTATATAAAGTGTGGGGATAGGTGTGTGGATAACGTAGTTTACTCGGTCCAGCTCTCGAATCATTAGTCTTCAGCAAGCCTTCCGTTGAGACAGACGCAGCCGTGGTTCGAGTAATTTTTTCATTACACGTTAAAAAACAAAGCGATAATGAGGCTTAACTCTATCGTGCCGAATTTTAAGGCTGATACCACACAGGGTCCGATTGATTTTTACGATTGGCAGGGTGATTCGTGAGTCATTATTATTTTATTATATTTTACTTATTTTATATATAATTTAAAGTATATATATATATATATATATATATATATATATATATATATATATATATATATATATATACTTTAAATTAAAAATCTTGAAAATACAGCGGAGAGACAAAACGAACAACCTTCTGTTAAATATAGCAAAAATTTAAGAAAGTGTTAGATAACACGTCGTCGATTGCAACATTAATTTACACGAGAAATCTTATCGGGCTTGTTTTTCATTTTAATCATCCACCGGCAAACACGTTTGAGAATTAAAATGAAGTCGTGTTAAAATCGGTATGAATAAATAACAGTTGAATTTGCATTTTCCAACTGCGTATGGTCCGCGGCGAAGTACGCAAATCCAAGAATAGATCTTCTCTATCCTGGTAAACAACAGCGACAAGTTGTTGAAGTTAACTACCTGTTAGATGCTGCTATACTCTTATATTATAATTAAAGAAAAAATTCAAGGGATTATTAGTCTAAAGTTAATTTCTAAATCAGAAGGATAGATTTTTCGCGCATAAAAAATATATGTAATCTTATATACACATATATTATTAACATTATAACGAAATCCAAATGAATTGATTGTTATATAACGCACTTACTATTATCTTGTACAAATAATTTTATTATGTGAAGAATGTTTGCTTAGTCCTTGATAGCCGTACGATAGTAATTAATCGAATAGAATTATGCAGTAAATAATATTTTTTGAAAATAATCATAAAAAGGTCGACTAATTAATTGTAATTGTAATACGTGTGAATTACACGTACAATTTTTGACTCGTATTAAAGGGCAACCATGAACTGAAATAAATGTACATTGCAACAACGAGGCCTACCTACCCTTGGCACGATACCAAAGCGAACACTCAACTATATTAAGTGCTCGTAGTTGAAAGTGTTGCAGTTTGAGTCAGGGTAATCGCGTGATCGGTTATATCATTGTACCTCGGATTAAGTGCCGTAATAGGAATGACGATTACGGCACTTGTCAACGGGAACTCACATGGCTGATGTACTTGGTCATCGGCCAGTTTTGGATTCAATATCACGTGGAATTTAATCAATTTTTATTTTCGTACCACTTTTGAATGTCTTTTCCTTCTTTATATTATATTATATTAATTAATATTTAAGCATTAAAAATTACAATTTTTAAATATGTTCGATTCAATTAACGATTGTTTCTTATTTGCAGATGGGTGGTCTTATTTTCTCATCCCGCGGATTTTACCCCTGTGTGCACCACCGAACTGGGTCGCATCGCGGTGCATCAACCGTACTTTGTAAAGCGCAACACTAAGTTGCTGGCTCATTCCGTCGACAAGCTCAAGGACCATGTAGACTGGGTCAATGTATGGATTCTAAAATCTTATATTCGATATCATCTATTTATCTTCAGAATGCTCACACTTTTTATTTCTTTGAAATCAATTTTCATTAAAATCAATTTTTTTTTTTTAATCGTAAATTTATTGCAGGACATCAAGTCATACTGCAAGGACATTCCCGGCGCTTTTCCATATCCTATAATCGCCGATCCTGACCGAGAGCTCGCTGTGCAGTTAGATATGATCGACGAAGACAGCAAAGACGATCCAGAAACCGCACAAACTGTTCGATCACTGTATATTATCAGTCCGGATCATCGCCTGCGACTTTCTATGCAATATCCGACTTCTACTGGACGCAACGTCGAGTAAGTTGACTGAGTATTGCATATTTGATATATTTCAGTCCTTATTTATGTATCAAGCAGTTGTTACTCAAGTTATTTTAATTTTAATTCAGTTATATTAATTAATATTATTATTGTTTCAGCGAAATATTGCGTGTGATCGATTCGCTGCAGCTCGTTGACAAAATACCGGAAATAGCAACTCCCGCCAACTGGGTGGTGAGTCTTATCTTTATCTCTCCTATTGCGTATCGTTTGCGACAGCATTTATTCGATCTAATTGTATTGACAATAAGTGACATTAATTCAATTCAGTAACGATAATAAAATGACATTCTTTTCTAATTGTTAATTGTTATAGCCTGGAGAGAAAGTAATGATCCTGCCGACAGTGAAAGAAGAAGATATCCCGAAACTATTCCCAGGTGGAGTCGATCGTGTATCCATGCCATCGGGAAAAGTTTACGTCCGCACTACTACTAATTACTAATCGTAAAAAATATTTTATCTATGTATTTTTATTTGCTTTATTCGAATAACTTTAATACGTTAAAATGAGTTTACACAAAATCAGAAAAAGATTGTGATACAACAAATAATTTTTCCAATAAAGTTGCAGCTGATAATCACAACGAATTATTAATTGAGTCTTTAAATACGCCTAAAGTTCTAAAAAATTGTTAATCTAACAATCGATACCGAATAATATGCCAATGAAAGAATAATAGTAGATGATGATCGAAGTACTTACCACATTTTCCGGAAGCTTATGACCGGGTAGATATTTAACGTTCTCATGGATAGTGTTGATTATGTTGGTCAATTTTTCGTTGTTAATTATCTCCTCATACACGTACATTGTCACTCGAGTCTCAAATATGTTATTGTATTTCATGGCATTTGCTCCGACGATTTTTGCAATCGCCGAACCCCTGGAACAATTTCAAATATATGATAAAAAATTTCTTAATAAACATACTTACACATAATTAATTAAATACATTTTATATAAAAATCAAATCCTATCTTAAAAAAAGCAGTGTTAGATCGAATGAAATTGATTATTGTCGCTTTTTACAGGATGCTAAGACTTTTTAGTATATAGTATGATTAAAAAATTATATTAAATATATGACGATATGTTTATGTGTATAATTTGTGATTACATAGTCGCAAAATTGCCTTATTCAGTAGATGTAGCTGAATATTATGACCTATTAAAATTACGTGATGAAGCACAGAGTTAAATTTGGAACAATCGAACAGTACAATTGCATTACGGTGCGTTTATGTAATTTTCTTCTCGATGTCTGTCTATTATAAAATAATTTTCTAGTGATTATTTAATACACAGAAGTGTATACGTGTTTTATGATTATATAAACTTACCTGAAAAAAATATTTAGCTTTCATCTTTGAATGACGCAGCTTTCAATAAATTTTAAACTTTAAGCACAAGTGAACAACACAACATAGAAGAGAAAAGGAAATTGCAAGCGGGAAACAATTTCTCTTACACGCAACTAGATCTTAATTAAATATTATCCTTCGTATAAGAAAAATTACCAATTGCCGCTGCCGACGATGCAGACTCTTTTCTTCGCGTCCGACATCCTTTCTTTCTCTTTTTCTATTTTTTTGCACTTTTTTCCTTTGACGACAAATAATCAAATAATGATATTCCCGATTGACAGCCCACTAATTGTGAGCCTCGAATCTTAACTGACCGACTGACTTAAAAGCCCGCTGACCTTAGCGGCGATCGTGAATTATTTTCTTAGAGGCTTGCGCGCAAACTCTGGCTTAAGGCCAGACGGAACGAATGCCGCAACATCGAAGAAGCGAACGTCGAAATTAGCAGTCCGCTGATAATCACGATGATGAGTTAAGGTCGCTTGTTTAAACTTGACTTTTGACATTACTTTCTGATACAAGAGAAAAATGAGAAAATATAAATTGCTCACAGACTGTCGCCTCTATGAAAATAATTCTCGAATACATTCTGCATATTAATTATAATTACAATACATGTATTATATATAATATTCATTACATAGAATACTATGTGGAACAATTCCTTGCAAAGAAATGCTTTATTATCTCATCAATTTTTACTGAAAAATTCTCATGTATACGCGATAAAGTAAAAGCTTAAAAGTTTGTACGAAAAAGCATAATCACAATAAGATAAAATATTTAATAATTTAAAAACTATCACAGTTGCATCGAACATTATTAGATTACATCAATCGTCCTGTGGAACTCCCTTTCTCTTATTTGCTAGTTAAATATTCCTTAAAACTTTAGAAATACACTTTTTAAATTTAATGACACCTTTGCACATAATAAAAAAACACACACACATAGAATACACTACGTTGATAAATTACAATTATTAGTCCTTGTAATTAGCAACGTAGCAGGAACCCCAACTGTACTCCAGGTTAGCAACTAATATTTTTACTTTGGTTTGATAAACTATAACGAGTGCATTCAATATATCACTGAACTTTCGCGCACGCTTTTATATTATACGATATAAATCGTTGGCATTTCAATGGCGATCAGTCTTCTCTTGAAGAACAATACTCAGCATCCTCAAAGATGGCACTTGGGCGACTTGAGCGTCATCGATGAAGGCGAAACATCCTCGTCCCTAAATACGGAGCGAATGCGAATTAACTCCTTTAGGCTGACAAAGTTTTCACGATATTCATTATCAGCCCCAAAAAATAGCTATTTTTATTAACTATTAATTTGCAAACAACATATGTATGTATAATATATTTATATAGTATAATATGCATTTTATTTTCTTTAAATAATCTTGAAAAGTCACTCTTCAACCTAAATGTTTCAATAATATCTTATATATAGTTTTATTAAGAAAAAAATTAAACGGGATTTTAAGTTTAATATTATGCATAAAAAAAGGAGACTTTAAAATTCTAGGAAAGCAAGGGACAAAAAAGCTAAATGTTATATCTTTTTATTAACAAATAATTAGTTATATTTGTTTCTTTTTCTCGGTTTACATAACGGAATTAATTGGCAACGCATACAACAATTAACGATTGGGGAATTTATAGATCTAATTTATCTACTCGGTTAAAACATGGAATAAAATTTCTGTCACGATAAAATATAAGTATGTACATATATTCACATTGTAAAATGTAACAATTTATTCATTAATCGCGGTCAACGCGATACGGGAATATTGACTAAATTGCAATAACATTTTAAACTTATAACTTTTTAGAGCCCTTGGATCCACAGTTTTAAATTATTTTAAACAATTTGAAATTTTTTACTATGTTTAAAAATGATTTTGATTGGAGATAAAGTTGAATGCTTAAAATGCTCTCTAAGTAATCTATGTTCTTAAAGTTTTCGATCTAGAGAACTTTTTAAATTATTTAAAAATCTAATCAAATAAATTCTTAAATAATAAAGGATCCATAAATCTAAAAGGGCTAATTGTCCCTATATTTATGTTAATAAATCATTTTTAAAATGTTATGATAACAATTATGAGCTTACATGTGTTCTGGATGGTTGCGTATGCAGTCGACTAAATCCGTCGGTTTTAGCTCACCAACACAAATCCGGTGAATTGCAGTGAATAATGGAAATTTACTTTCCATATTTTTCGATTTAAGCATGTAATTAACCTCTTCGGCAGTAAACGGGCCTTGTAGCTTCTGTCCATTGAGCATTTCCTTCTCCAGTATTTCAATCGACTGTAAATCATATATTCATGCATATTTTATAGTATAATAAATACCAGAATTAAAAAAGATAATTTTAGCAATCTTAAAATATTCTGCTAAAATATTAAATTTATTAAGTTGGAGCATGTTCAAGTCGACATATTCTGCATTACATACCTTGCCAGTTTTAACGAAGGCTTCTGAAACTTTTCTATTACGTCCACCGTAACACGTTGTGATCAGATCGGCCACTCCACAACTTTCAAAGAAGGTCGCCAATTTTCCACCCGGAAAGAACACATCGACAAATTTAATTATTTCCATAAGGCCTAATCTGATCACTGCAGCTTTTGTATTATCACCCAAACCTAACCCGTCGACGAAACCAGCGCCGCAGGCAACTATATTCTATAAAGTAAATATGAGTATATTAATTCTTTATATATATTGTATATATTTTTTTAAATAATTATTTTTACCTTCAACGCTCCGCAACATTCCACAGAATCTACATCTTCGACGACTACTACCCTGAAATACGACGTCTGAATCAAGTTACGAAGTATCGGTGCCATCATTTTGTCCTTGCAACCTGCAAATTCCAATCTAAATTGCAGAACTTATTTCATTAGCTTAAATCCATACACTTAAGAAAGAGGAATAACGCAACTTGTATCAAACTTTCTATAGATTTATAGCATGCTTCGTAACTTATATTTTCTGGAAATATCAATTTACAACCAAATACTTTAAAGCTTAAGTTGAAAAATGCATTAAACTTTGCACGTTTGATAAAGCACGAAGCGAATGAAATAAAATGCAGAATAACTCGAGTCAGTAAAATACTTTTTTATCAATTTGGCATTTTTTAATTTATTACGTAATTTATTTTTAAAAGGAAAAACTGTGTTATCATAAAATGCACATCTCTCTTATCAGCGTAAAATAAATAGTATTATCTAACGTAACATCTTTTGAGAATTCGCTCGTGTAAATTTTCGCGATTGAACTGAAATAATTAAATATAAAATAAACATTTTAATTCTCTCTCACCAATAGTAGTCTCACAAAACATCTCATCGGCCACCTCGGAAGCCAAGTTAGCGCCCATCAAGACCGAGATCGGGATTTGCAGCTGTTTCGAAATAATGTGAGATATAAGTTCGATGCCGCCACCTTCTTTCTTGTCGAAGCCCTACAAAAGATATATTTAATATGTGATTATACATCAAATAATTGAAAAGCTAGAACGTAATCAAAAAATTAAATATAGAAGAGCGAGATGTACCTTGATCAACGATAATCCAATAGCGGTGGGTTTGATTTTTCCCTGCAAGCTGCTGCATATCCTGTGAATAAACTGATGCGGGACGACGAATATAAGAATGTCTGCATCCTTTGCAGCCTCTACAACATCTGGGATTGCAACCTGCAATTGCAACGAGTAAATGCTTGAGTAACTGTCCTTAAAAAAAATTTATTAGCAAAGTGTTTTATACCCGCTTCAGTTTTTTTCACAATACTCCGTAAATAGGAATAATGCGTAATAAAAATTCAAGACAAATAATTTTGTAGATAAAATGTAGTCAAGGAGGAGAATATTAGCTTTTATTTTATTACTTCTGAACTTTGGATTGTTCGATATACCTGTTGGTGTTCTTTAAAGTATAAAATGTGAAAGTCTCGCATAATTAATGACAAACCGGTTTAAAAAGACATTTTTGTAATTTATTTTTATTTTGCTGTTTGTTCACATGGAGGCAAGTATTTTCTCTTTCAATCCAATAATGGAACACCCTTCCCGTGTCTCTCCATTAAAAGTAAACCTCGCTTAGAGCGCATCTACAGAACCGTGTCTTCGAAGAATGAATGTTTCATGAAGAACGTGTTATTCTTAGCTAGCTTTATACACGTGCAGTGATTTTTGCGGGGTGGGGAGAGTGAAGGATATTCTCACGAGAGATACAGTCAAGGGCAGTTTCATAAAACCCATATTGCAATTTAATCACGCTAATCACTTCTATCAAATAAAATTAAAAGTCAATAATTTCGAAAGAAAAAGCGTATATAAATCAATAAAAAAAAAAAAGAGTGCCAAAAAGAAATCCAAAGTCTTAATGAGCGGCATAAAAAGTTGGATAAACGTAAATTCACAATCTGTGACAATAGATAATGTAATGCAGAGACAAGCAGTATGCATCGATACATCTTGATCGCGTTCAGAGTACGACGATTAAAGTTCAGCAATCGGCAAATCGGTGCTTCGTGTAATAATGATTGTCTGGCAATATCCAGTTTGGAATTTATAATATTGCAGAATCTTATGTCAGAGAAGATTTCACGAGTAAAATTATGAATTTATAATCCTACAAATTTTGAGAGAAACGTAAAATTTAACTCTAAAATAGTTTAGTTAAATATCCTAAAAATATAAAATTAATTAAAAGTTTAGTACGTTAAGGAAGATAACGATAAATAAATTGCAAAGAAAAAATTGCCAAAAGACTGAGGAACAAATACTTTGACGAAATCGAACAATAAATCTAAGCTGATAAGTCTAAATAGTTAAAAATAGACGATGCAAAGTGACTGTTGTCGGCGAAATGCCAACGAAAATATAATGAAACCTGCCAACAAAATATTACAACAAATAAATCGCGAAAACCTTTGCTTCGAATTTGCTGTTTCGTAACCATTTACCTTTCGTAAACAATACATTTTATTTGAATTACGTAAAGACAGGTTCTTTTCGCTGGCAACTTGTTTTTCAGATTATTACGACTCTCCTGACAAAATATGAGCTTAGTGCAAACGCAGGTAATGCCAATGTGCGGTATTCTGTTCGAATCTGCTGACAAATATTTTAGCATACTGTCGATATCTTTTTTTAATTAGACAATAATTTATTTCTCGGTGTACGGCTACTTTTTATGATTAATAGAGAAGATAGCAAATGTCCTAAAACTCTGTCTGTCTACTAGTGAGTCTAAAAAAAAAAATTGTGTAATAAAGTAACGTATTGACCTACACGAATAAAAAATAAAGAAAAGA
This sequence comes from Cardiocondyla obscurior, assembly GCF_019399895.1. Classification (NCBI taxonomy): domain Eukaryota; kingdom Metazoa; phylum Arthropoda; class Insecta; order Hymenoptera; family Formicidae; genus Cardiocondyla; species Cardiocondyla obscurior. Next base: position 11,502,972 of record NC_091866.1, on the reverse strand, counting down.
AAGAAAGAAAAAAAAAAAAAAAAAAAAAAAAAATATATATATATATATATATATATATAAATGTGACAAGCGGCCACATGTCTGGGGTTATTAACACGGTCGATTGCCTCTAGTTATAACAGACAACCAGTGTTATCAAGATTCGTTTAAAATACTCGTAAAAGTAACATTATCCAATAAAAAAAAAAATAAAATAAAATCACATGCATAACCGAACAATAATAACAAAAAAAATGTAGAGTAAAAAGTGCTATCGTTTCAACATATATAATAATATCCACGAGAAAAAAAAGCTTACTTAATCATATTACATAACATTCTATTACTATACTTTTCGCGATAAAGAAAATGTCACGTATGACAATAAAAAAAATCTACAATGGAATAATAGATCAAAATACCCGCATCATCTTACCACATTCTCCGGGATCCTATGTCCCGGAAGATACTTGACGTTCTCGTGCGTTTCATTAATGATCTCAGTCAGTTTTTTTCCGTTGATAATCTCCTCGTAAACATACATAGTCACACGGTCGGCGAAGCTGCTCTGATTTTTCGCATTTGCGCCGATAATTTTGGCGATCGCCGAGCCCCTGAAAATTTATAACTTTTATTAGCATTCTAATTAACCTTCCGCGCCACGAGCGAATTATTATGCACGAGAGAAACAAATCCAATTTTTTATCAGCCGCACTTTGACCTGAAGACTTGTGTCATTAGAGTCCGTTAAGAACCGTAAACTAAGTATTATATTTCACTTTTGAAGCGTACTGTGATAACAATTTCCATTTCTTGTAAGATACGGCTTGGCTTGCGCGTCGCTTGAAGTTGTCTTCCAACACTGCCGCAGGGTTTAATTAACTCGGAACGATCGCACGTGCGAGAAAGCGTTAGGAAGGTCGCGCCGGCGACGGTTTTTCCGCCTGGCATTTAGTTAATGAACGTACAATTTAAGAATTCTGTAATCGCGTGCAACGTCTACCTGCGCGCGACGGGCACGTGCGAATCGATCAGCGTGCCCGTCATCGCTTCTGTTGGCGACGCTAGACTGTACCCGACTTCAAACGACGCGGACCACCTTACTTTCTCCCTCTGAACACTTACCAGTTACCAGAGCCGATGATGCACACGGATGTCATGGTGTGTTCGAGAGTGTGCTCCAACGCGTAAAGTAAACGAGGTAGAAACCAACAGCGAAGACGCAGAAACCACTACTCCACCCGGATGCCGATGAGCGACTGCACTTTGCTGTTTGCTCGTTTGCTCAGTTTGCCGTACTGGAATTGTAGACGGCGTGGGCGCGCAGCGCGAGGGGATCGAAGTGAAGGCGGCGAGGGAAGAACGACGCGCACGTCACACCAATCAAAGTCCAGCTGGTTGATAAGAATGTATCATTAGAGTCGTAAAAGCTGAAAAAAAAAAAATATATAGTGTAGAAAATTAGTTATAGGTCACATAAAAATCACATAAACGTTGATTTTTTTAAGTTAATATTTTTTTTAATTATATAATTTGGAATTTTATATATTTTAATTAAATTTTTTAATAAGAATTTTATATTATAAATTATTTTAATATTATATAATTTGTATTTAATTCAACATTACTTGGATTTACAAATTTGTTTAAGAATATCTTGAATGTCTCTAAAAAAAATTCGTCATAAGATTTATTTTTAGTTTTATTATATTATATATAAATTTCATAATTTAAGTTTTAATTTAAAACATGTAGAAGGATACTACATCATTAATTAAATCAAATAGTTAGATATTTCACTAGAAGGGACACAATGACGAAGGATTGAAAGTCTTATAAAGTATTCCAGATCTTTAGACAAAATAAATGTAGATGAATTATTTTTCAAGTGTTTTTTAAGTATTTCACATTTCTTTTATTACGCAGTTATATGGATTAACATCAATCGGTCGCTGACACGATATACATTTGTTCTCAGATCTAAAAATTCTACAATGTGTACGGAATCTGCACGGATAAGATTAAGTTTTTAAAACTGGCCTTATTAATATTAGACGATGATAGACGAGAAAGACATGAATCAGTACTTTATTTAGGAAAAAAAGGGTTTTGTATCTTGAATTGGATCAAGCTGTAATTAGCTAAGAAACAAAGTGATAATATCATTAGAGTAGTTTGTCATTTTGGACGCTAAAATTCTTTTCAAAGCTTTATTAACGTTCTATTTGTAATTAGAAGACTATACGAAGATAAGGGGGAATAATTTCTGTACTTTGATCGATTATTATAGTCGATGTTTTACATACATATTTTTTATTCGTAAAGAACATCTAGCTTATTAATTAACTATTTATGACTGACTTGTTCAAACGAGCAGCTTTGATATTCACGTCGTCCTCGCACTCGTACTAATAATAATTAAGATTCAGATATTAATTAACGACGATTAATTGTTTTAATCCTCAGTTGTGGCTTGTGCAGCATCGAGAATAATCTCAAAAGAGAATGGTTGGAAGCTATAACCCAAACCAGAATAGAATTTGCTCTGGAATTCCACCCTGAAAAACACAAACGATGAATTAAAAATCGATTTTTGCCGATAAATATAATAATAAATTTATAATAATGCAATAATATTAATTTATCAATTAAAACAAAATTATCTCTAAAAAAAAAGTAATTTATTTGTAATTATATAAAATAAATAAAAGATATGAAAATAAATCAACAGATATAAAACATCTTTTGTAAAGAAAATATCTTACCAATGCAAACGAAGCGTGTGCAAAAACGCTGAAAGGCCTTCCATGAGTACGAGGATGCCTACAGTCAGCACCGCCCAGAAAGCGAAGATAGCGTAAAGGACGATCCCGCCATCCCAACCCTCTCTCATTAGACCATTTCTCATTACCATGTTCCATAACACCTCAGATAATTGAGCATGAGCAAGAGATAAGGCCCAAAGACGTAAATAGGAAGCAGTATGTGACACACTCCCAAGAACGTATTCGATGGTGTGAATACCCTGGTGAATGAACACCTCTGTCATGTCTTCTTCCTCTTCCTTATGACCCCCACTACTCTGAGTAACATTTCCGCTCTGCTGTAAAGCTCCCATACTGGCCTCCACATCGCCGTTCTCGGCACCGTGATTATTGAGTTGATAGTGCTGCTTTTTACGATTGCGCATCATCATAATTGGTTTCGCCAAAAGCATCCATGGTACGCACAATAGAGCCACGACCACCAAAAACTTTTGCAAGCCGCTTTGACCGCCGTACATGTAAGGGTCGCAATTGCCGACTTGCGCAGCAGGCTTGAAGAGAACCATGTTGATGAACGTGATAAGGACCGAAGGCGCGCAGCCAGGGCCTTCAATCGGCAAGTTTTTCGGGCCATATTTGATCCATTTAATAAACATGAGAAGTACCATGTATAAAAATAATGCCATGAGGAAAATTATCTGCGGTACAAACTCACAAGTAATGTTAAGACGTCTTTTAAAATACATGTGATTCCATAATCCCACTACCACGCCGAATAACATGTGCAACACGCCAAAAATGATAGAGATCTTCATCTTATACGAATTTTGATAAATGATCTTATTTTCCGATAACTGCCACACCGGATCCATGCCAAACGGATATGGATAATCAACATAGTCCGTCGAGTTGGGATCCAGCTGCAGCTCTTTGTTATGCTGAATAGTACTACGATTATAGTTTACTACCCAGTTGGAGCCGAAAATATTGAGCGATTTAGAGAATATGTCGTTATAAATTAAACCCGTATACATGGAAAATAAGCCCATAAGAAAAATTATATAACGGCCACCAAAGAAAATATTCCAGATTTCATTGTCGCTCTTTTTAGCCGCCAATGGTTTTTCCTTCAGTACCATCCAGCCACCAAACAGAAACATGATGAGACCGTGACCAGTATCACCAAACATTATCGCGAATAGAAACGGGAATGTAATAATGGTGTAGGGTGCGGGATTCATCTCTCGATAGGATGCAACTCCATAGGCGTCAATTAACACTTGGAATCCTTTTGTGAACTTATTCGTTCGATTATATGTCGGCGGATCCTCAAAGGTTTCCATACGATTCAGAATAGGAGGAACAGAACTACCACTGCGTTCCTAAAAAAAAAAAAAAAAAAAAAAAAAATAAATAAATAAAAAATTGTTTCATTCACGATACAATTATTATTGTAATGACAGAGAAACGTTATAAAATAGTTTATTAATTACCGTTCCACGTCTTAATGCCAATTGAATAGTTTCAATATCCAGAACAGGCACCCAGCATTCGGCAATTAAACATTTTTGAGTAACGTCTAAGTTGAAAAGATTCAAAGTATGATAAATAGCCTTGATCTTGCGGACCTTAATAAACCAGTTTTTAATATTCTTCGCGGCAGCCACAAGAACGCGATGACGATGGTCCTGTGTCTGTCCTAAGACCTAGAAAGCAAGATCGTATCGTTAACGTCTGCTCAACAATTTTTTAATTAATCATTAAAAAAAATATATAGTTTTGGATAAAAAATACACATAATATTCTCACAGTGTTCAAATCTTCGATGCGAGTCATAACGCCCATGGCCATTTCTCTGCGATCAGCTGGCGCCTCTGGACAGGGATACAAAGTTGCCCTGAAGCCTTCGCAGATCTTCTTCACACGAGTCTTCAGCTGATCACCTTGGAAGAAAATGATGAAGACCGATTTGTAGACCTGGTCCCCCTAATTACATAATTTTTTAATTAGTACTAAAGTCTTCAATTAAAACATAAATTAAAACAGTTATTACTTACCGTCGAAGGATCCTCCAGAGGAGTTTCAATCTCCGCCTGACGCAAAAAGACATTTCCACGGCATGCACGCCACAGCATGCGCTCGAACGCGGGGATGCGTTCCCTCAGGATGACTCCCGCAACGAAACTACTCGCGCAGCAAGATAAGAAACAGTTATATTAATAAACAATAATAACAGATTAAAAAATGAAATATTTAAGGTGTCTATCGGTAGGCATGTGCGTTAAAAATACAAAACTGCATGAAACTCGCCACGTTACGATTTAATGAGGGAAAGGGGGGTCAATTGTTCTTGCGGTAGTTGAAAACGAAGCGTCGTGATGATGATCGTTACACGAAGACGGTACAGCGAAGCCTTCAATCTGTATCGGTCAACGACTTGATGCGGATTTTCCGTGGTATTGCTAGCCAATTGGGAAATGATGATTTCTGTAGCCATGGTCCTTTTCTCTCTCCTTTTTTTTTTTTTTTTTTTCTTTCTACATACCTTAAAGTAACCTTCGGTCAACTATCCTAGGGATCCTTGAGATACTTTGAACGACAAACTCCAAACAAACAGCATACGTGTGACACAGGAACAAATCGGGTATATGCTCATACGTCGAATCATAATTAAATGCCAAATGCTAAGGGATAGTTTGCTTGTCAATACATTTTTATCAGGCCATCGCATATGATTGCATATTGAGAGAAACTATAACGCTTCGACTTTTTATTTTAGCAATAAATCAATTAAAATTATTATTGTAAAATACATAAGTTTTCTAGTAGCCACAAATTTTATTCATTAAATTTATTTATTAAATTAAATTAAATTGAGAAAATTAAAATTACATATGCAACAACTTGATAAATTTCTTATATAGATTAAGGTCAAGTTTGTATCAAGCCCCTTCTTTAACTTTTTTAAATATCTTTTTAATGCTTCCTTTTTTTAATCTTAAAATCTTTATATCCTTAAAAATTCAAATACAGGGACTTTTTGACTTTTGATTATAATTTTTTGTTGTGTAGAATATTAGTGCAATAAAAAGCTCACGATTATGTTCACTAAAATCCCAATATTGTCATAAATTTCAAATTTCTGAAGATGCAAAATACTGAAAATAGAGTTCCAAAGGTTTCTAGGCTTCTAAGGAGCCGAGCTATCAAGGTAGTAAGATACAAAGTATTCAAAGCATTAAAAAGTTCCAAGAATCCAAACATCCAGGAATAAAATATGTTATAAAAATTTTAATGTACAAAGAACGATTTTACGATTTACCTCAAGTATGGAAATTAAAAATACGACAATCGAGAAGTTTTTCAAAAATAAAAACGTCAAGTTTTTTTTTTTTTTTTTATACATGGTACAGTTATATCCATGTTATATCCAAAAAGAAAATTAATTAAAAAATTATCCAAATAATTCAGAATTAATTCAGAAGAAATTAATTCAGAAGAAATATCCTCATAAAAAAAAAATAATTTTCTAAAATTGTTTTAGATATACCAAATTGCTTTTAATGTAATTTAGGTAATTTAATTTCAACTATTTGGATTCCTGGGACTTAGCACGATCGGGAATGAAAGGAGTAACTTAGTAATGGGAGTACGTACCCCAGCTGGACAGGGCCAAGGGCGGACTGGCGGGCGATATTATCATCGCTAATCAACGCGCGTGTCATGGACTCGGTGGGGTTCAAGCCCGCGTGCTCTTGCTGACGACACAACAGACAAGACACAACCACATTAGCCACACTAGAGATGACTACAATGCTCCAGCTCGTCACTCTGTCTCTCCACTTACGCGGGCTTTTCCTACTAGTTTCTTTCGTTACCCTTGCTGCTTTAGGCGAATTTGAGATATTCCTTGGCAGTGCGACATTCATAAAAGCGGAGATCACACCAAACGAAAGTGATAGATATCTCAATATTTCACACACACATTAATGCCATAAACGTTGTGAAATGAATGGGATATGATGGCAGACATAAGTCACATTTAACTTTTTAAATTTTCTAATTAATAATTATATATATATTTTTTTTATAATAATTAAAAATTTCTTAATAATTTTTTGACCAAAATGTAACAATTATTTTCCTAATAATAATCAAGTAATTGTTTAATACAAAGAAATTATATTTTATCCTTCATGTAAAACATTTTAAAATGTTATATTTTAAATTTAAAAGTGTATTTAAAAAGAGGAATTATATAATGCAGTTTCAAAAGCAGTGCAAACCATGATGGAAAGACTATTACGCCGAGCTATCTCAAATTCGTCAAGTTGGCGGGTCAAATGGGAATTGCCAGAAATGCTTATGTATGATATGTATTTCTAGATATAATTATTTAAATTATTACAACTTATTTATAATTATAAAATATAATAAATGTCTACGTTTTTAAACATTACGTATAAAATGCTTAAAAATTTCCTTCAGTTGTAATTAATTCATTGTGTCATTATCGAACAATTTAAAGAGTAAAATTATAGATAAATATTTAAAAAGGCATTTCCTATTTATCGAATTATCTGAAAAAAAGCCATGATTATCTTGTTTAGCGTTCCTTAATATAGCTGTAAGAGTTTTTTCAAACAAAGACTATAAATCGAATCACATTAGACTCATATTAAAATCGATATTGCTAGCAGACTTATAATTTCCAATTTAATTTTTTAAATCAATTAAAAGTCGACATAATCATTCGCATTGTTCGCATCATGTGATGCAAAATATGAAGAAAAACAATACAATTTTTTTGCAAGCGTGACAAAAGCTCTAAGCTGTCAGATTGTTAAAGAAGTTTCGCTAATTTTCGTCATATTCTTCAATATCAGTTTTAAAAACCTGCATACATTTCTGACTCAATAATTTCTTCAAATAAAAATTATGATAATACTGATATTAAAAAATACTTAAAAATAAAACAAAATTCAGCGACATATCTTTAACAATTAATGTTGATTGTGATGAGAAATAAAAACAAATGCGAGAGCATGCGAGCAAGCGGCACATTAAAAAAAAAATATACATACAGACAGTTCATGGTTAAAAAGGGAGAACGTTGTTATACATACCCATGGCCACACCATCATCATTTATGTTATTTACAACGCTGTATCACTACAGTGAGAAATTATTACAACAATTTTGCCGCGCGAGCGTCGAACTGGAAAGCGAGCAGATCTCGATCGTGTTTTCATATCGTGGATTTCAAGTACTCGATACAGTTTGAATTTCTCTGCTTGAGCGGGTGTTATAAAATAAAAATAAATAAATAAATAATTAAATAAAACAAGGTGACTGTATCAAACTGTATCAACTGTTATAAGTCGGGCGATTCCACGCCAATTTTTTTTTTTTTTTTTTTTTTTTTACCTCTCTCGTAAAAAAAACGTACGTACTGCAACATGAAGTAGATGAAAATTTGCACAATCGGTTATAAAAGCGAATCATCGCGCTTGTCTTTTCAGCGCGATTTTGATTGCTGAAGCACCCTCGAAGACGAAAAACAGGATATCAGGATCTTAAATTCTTATTACATAAAAGTTGATCGCGTTAGCTTAAGATTGACGATATAAAATAATAAAGACAATCAAAAAATCAAATAAATCTGTAAGTAATGTTAAGAAAAAGCATCTCAGGTGAAAATTGAATGACAGAATTAAATATAAAATAAATTTCCAGGATATAAAAATTTTAATTCAAGCTGCTAATATAAAAATTGAGAAAGATTCTTAGAATCACGATTAGTAAAGAAATATGATGTATATAAAATAAAAAAAAAAAAAAAAAAAAAAAAAAAAAAAAAATAAAATAACGAGAGGTACTTGAGCAATAAAGGGTACAACTCCGTTTGTTGAGCGACCGGGTTCTTGAATAGATAAAGGCAACAACATCGAGGCAAAAGTGCAAACAAGATTTTCAAATAACGGTTGATAACAGCTTGCCTGAGCGGATTCCTATATTGTGCTCCTATGGTGTCTGCCGCAGTGTACAGGTGCTGTAATCACAGAACACTGACGTAGGATGCATCTACTATCTAAGGTATAGGATATCAAACCTTCGACATATTGATCATATGAGGAAATTACAAAAAAATTAAAAAAAAAAAAAAAAAAAATTTGAAAAAATTGCGGTCTAGTTCTTTAATGAATCCTCATCAAACTTTCTTCTTCCAAGAGGTAAACACGTAGGAAAGCTTTGTGCTGGGTAGAATTTCAGTTTTACACCGAAAACCAAGTCTCTAATACGATGGTATTTATCAGTTAGAATAATTGCAGCATTCGAGAGTACATATAAGAATATTTCACCGGGTTATCTCGTTTATTTGGCTGCACATTTCCTGACATACTTCCAATCCTCGAATTACTGATCCAAGCAGTTTAAATTTAGCATTTATTATTATTATTATTTTTTTTTTTTAATGACAAATGCTACTGACAAGTGATTTTAAAAGCTGTTAAAATACAGCAAGAAGTTAAAATAATGGTTCTATACAAAATACAAAGATATTAAGCGTCGAAATCAAACAGAAACTATAAAAATGTTATTTGTTATAAAAAAAAAATAATCAAAAAAAAAAATTGTATGCCTCGTCACTAATTCGAGAATTAACTTTAACGATCGAACACTATTGCGAAGTGCAACAGTGCATCGGGCTCGTCTTTTGTAACACAAACTGATGTAGACATGCGACGTTATACCGATGACAATTCTCGGTGAATTTTGAAATGCAGAGCGCGGTGATCCAGAATCACCCATCCTAGACTGTCTAATAAGATCTCAAGAGCATAGGATTCGAAATCTATATATTTAAAAGCATACAAGGCAAACATATATAGAAAGAAAATTAATCCTTTATAACATCACAATTTGATTTAAAAAATGTTAGTTGTATAATGAATATTAGGAAACTTTAGAAAAGAATAAAAAAATTTTCAAGTTTAATTTCAATAAAAGTCAAATATCAAAAATATACTGGAGAAGAAGTTATACTCTACCAATTCAATAGTTTTTATAAATGGCAAGACGTAGAATACTCTAAGTTCAGTTACAAAGTCCTGAAGTACTATCTACATTAAAAAGATTGTCACAAGGTGAAATAGTTTCAAAGGAGCAAGTCACGATGAGACCAGGTTTCACTTTAAGCAAACGTCGACAATATTTAAGTTTCAATGATAGACTTAAGGTCCTCAATTTTACATCTGTTTATTTTTCGAGGGAGGTTTTCGAGAATCGCCACGCTCTGCATTAAATGGACTGTATGCCACTCATTAATTACCCGAGCTTGAGAGCCTGGCCGCCGGCGCGGAGGCCCTCCTCACCCAACAGAGTGACTTGCTCTTCTTCACGGCTGGGGTCTGCCATCTGCGACACGACACCTCCATGCTCAGCCTGGCAACAGACACAGGTCACCCCTCTTTCGCCCTATCTCCCGTTCCACTCGCTCATACCAGACCCTCTTTCCTTCTCTCTGTTTCAAAATTTTCTTCAACTTACCGATGTCGAAGAAGAAGAAGAAGAAGAAGAAGAAGAAGAAGAAGAAGAAGAGGAGGAGGAGGAAGAAGGAAAACTCTTCACGAACTCGCGTAGTTTTGCTCAATGCTAGATCTAACGATAAGTCTAATTTCGTGATGCTTAGCCATGAGAATGAAATAAAGAAGTACAGGTTTACAATTTTTTATTAAAAGATCTTAAAATCTTAGAAAAACAAAATTTCTCTAAATTAAAAAATTAATAGGAAAGCATCACGAATAATTTAAAAGTCATGCAGCCCTAATTCTGTCTAATTATACATTTGTCAATTAAAATATTGTCTATTAATTGCAGCTATAGTAATTATAATAATTACAGTAAATAAATTAAAGTAAAAACACAGGTACATCACATATAGAATTACAGTTTTGCTACACATGCTACATGCAAAAAATGCCGTTAATTTAATAAAGGCCGATTGACTATTTCTCATAAAACACCATAAATTTCTATTAAAACATATAAAATCTAAATACAAAATATATTTATTTACGGAGATAATTGCAATAATAATTCAAGATAATTGTTTAATATTTTTCATTAAAAAATACATCGAGTATATTTTTATAGAAAAAAAAAAAAAAAAAAAAAAAAAAATTTGAACAAAAAAATTAATAATGCTATTAAAAAAAATTATTAATAAACTTTTATTTGAAGTAAAACTTCATAAAATACTGAATTTTTATCGAATAAATATGTTCCATGTAAAGCGCAGATTGCTAGGCGGCCTTTAAAAAATTAACGCATACAAAATGCAATAAATAATGCATATCAAACACATTTATTCAATGTTGCGGACATTAGTACAAATCATGCAGATTGCCATTAATTTATTACTATTAACTGTACAAGGCTTCATGCATTGCATCTACATTTAGTTCATTTATGGAAGTCTTCTAATTTTAACAATTCCTACAAAAATTTTACGTTGACTTGAGTAACTATCTCAACAATCCTGTGTAGTGTTTTTTTTTATGTTCTTGTATTTATCATTCACTGATATTTGTATAGTATAATTTTATTGCTTTAATTTGCCACTAAGAAAACTATTTGCTCCTTGAGGGAAATTGACTTAAAACATTTAAATCACTACTATTAAAGTGTTACGTGTATCAAGAAATTACTTAAAATAATTAATTAATTATTTACGTGTAAATATCTTGTTGAGTAAAACACGTGCAAACATGTTTGTTTCCAAACATGCATTTTACGAATTACATAAAATTAAGATCAATCAAATGGAACAAAATAGAAAGGACAGAAGTAAAAAAAAAAAAAAAAAAAAAAAAATGCGTATATAAACGTACTGAAGTAAAAAAAAAAAAAATGCGTATATAAACGTACTGAAGTAAAAAATAAATCATTAATTAACTAAACGAAAAGACACAATAAACTTTCGAATGAGAAAATACTGAAGGATATCAAGTACAAAACTGAATTGGGGGCTTTCAAGATATTACGTGTTAAACAACTACAATCAACGGCTGCATCTTCATAAAATACATTAACACACTAATTCGAAAGAGTTGTAAATTCGTGTGCAGATGTGTCGACACAAAGAGAACGATATGCAGTCTTTCAAAGAACTCTGCTACACACGACATAAGTAGTTCAACAACGAGTGGCCTCTAATCTACGATCAAACATTAAATACAATGTTAAATGTATATTACAAATTTGTATAGATACGAAAATCGCGACGATACCGGACGTAATTCTCAAAAGACGTAAAGGGAGACAGGGCGGAGCGAGTGACTTGTGTCCTTTGCAGTAGTGGCTTTTGGTTAGTCGGCAACACTAACACATTAATAATCCTAAAATCACTCAACAATATTTAATTAGTAATGGTAACAAAACGTGGACATTCCGATTGTCTGACAATTCGCAGGGGCAAGCAGTTTCTACCACTCCCCTTCGCTTGATTTTCACTTCGCTGCTGTCTAAGCAACCTTCGCTGCATTTGCATATCAAATTTCGCAAGCGCAAGAACAGGCCTCTGTTGGTATATCTAATTTGCACAGTCCTCCAGCTTTTTCATGCATTAAAGAGAATTTTGCTTAGCCCGCGGATTCATTTGCTCTTTCGCTTTCTAGTGCAGCTATCCTTCAATCGACAATGCAAATTTCGTTCTTCAAGGCTCACTTCAACGGAATCTCCTCGTGCGAGAGTCTTAACTTGAATTTTTACAAAGATATGATGTTTTTTTTTTTTTTTTTTTTTATCGAATGCACGCTATGCTAAAAGCATTAAGCAGATCTACGAAGAGATCCCATCGAGGTGATAATGCATTTCACACTGAAGCGTATATTCAATTTAATCTAATTTTCTATATTCGTAAGAAAATACACGCGCCGCGTTTAATCAATTCACGGAAATGTAAGCCAAACAAATACAAGGCTGCAAGTTGCGACAATAAACCTTACACAACAATTTGCCTTTTTTGCGCAAAGAATTTAATTGTAGCAAACAGAGCAGAATGAATTTTTGTTTGGTTATTTTGTAAATCATATGACTGCACTTTGAACCAGAGTACTTGATCGCTGAGAAAAAATTCTTATATGTCCATCAACTCGACATTTAATAACAATTGACAATGCCATTTGCTAATATTTACAGCCCATTTGCAAAAATTCTCCCGAAACAGGATTCACATTCAGATTTGTACAAAAACGATTGACAGACACGCTTTACACATCCACTTTTTATAATTCTATAGACAAATTTTGTGTACATTCCTCCCTGATTCCTCCTTTCTGATAAATAAATCTGGAAGACTGCTGCCATCAACAGTTTCGTGATACCCCCAAAAATAAATTTACCTGATACTTTTATGCACGTATTAAAATTGTCAAACCGAGAAATAATTCGTTCGATCAGCGCCAACAGTGACTTACCTCGTCGAAGAAGACCTGGGTCTTTCGCAGGATGTGCTTAAGCTCCGTCAGCTCCAGGAAGTTGCGTTTAAGCGCCTCGGCATTCTGATTCACTTCTCGTAGCTCATTCTCCAGCTTTTCGAAGGTAGCCTCTAAATCGATCATCTCCCTAGGCTGCGGAGCTTCCGGATTCTCGCCTGTATCCAACATTGGAATACCGTCCTTCTTGATCTCCTTCTCGAGGTAGCGTAGTTTGCGTTCCATCTCGTCGCAACGACGCACCTCGTTGACGAATTTCCGTTGGAAAGCATTAACATCGGGATTTAACTGAAACGAAATACATACGTTAGTGACAATGCCGTCAAAGCAATAAGAGAGACAAGTAGCACTGAAATGGAGATAAGGATCTGCAATTAACAAAAAAAAAAAAACGGAAAATTTATTAGGAAACTTATCAAAGTACTCGCAAAGCGATAAAACAAGATCAGGGAACGCAATTACTCACGTCGCGGAACTGCACCAAACCGAGCTCGCCGAGTTCAGAAACACAAGCATACGCCGCTTCACTCTGGAGGAAGAGCTGACATAACGTCATCTCCTCGCTGCGGAAGAGCGAGCCCATCTTTGTAGTTTTAAAGTAACGTGCCGCAGGGACGAACGAGCTATTCTTATTCCAGTGGCATTGGCTGCGACTTCAAGTGACACTTCCTCGGTCTTATCGCCAATTCAGAAATCGTGGCCGTGATAACGTCGGCGGGGACAAGCTGGACAGTGGCGATCGATCGGTTAGTCACGAGGTGCGCGAGCGTAAGTAACGTGATAAAAACGACCTTGCTACACCCATCGCGATTCGCTATGCAGCTATAGTGGCGCCACCGCACGCGGAGGCAGAGAGAAGCTTTGCGAAACTTCGTGCACACATTCACCGCGTTGTAGACATTCAAAAGTAGATATGGCGTTTACTGCGGTTGCGGCGACGACGACGACGACGACGGCTGGTGAACTTGACCGCTCGATCTCATCCAATTCTCGATAGTTTCTGACTGTACTCGGCTGTTCTTGGAAGCCGGCACATTACTGCACACCTCGTGTGAGACTCGACCACACGAAATCCAGGTAACTGGTGTTTTATTATTGTCTAAATTTCGTAAGAATCCTAAGAGCTTCGTGTATGTTTCAATTTTCTTTCGCTTTTTTTTCATGTCGTAATTGATTGAAGTCGTTTTCTTCCCAGTTTTATTTGGTCTGCCGAATTTTTAACCGGTCGTTTTATAGTTATCGAAAGATCTCAAAATGGCCGTGTTCGTGTGAATTGAATGTGCGTTAGATGGCACTACGTTGTTCTTTCATTTTCACAGCCAGCCAGGGCCAGGGCAGCCAGGCTCTTGATGTCACAAGACTCGCAAGTTCTACCCGACGTGATCACATGATCGCGTCTGAAATTGATCGTCGTTTGTAAGGAGTGTCTTTCAAATTTAATCGTCTTCTCACGGAACAATGCTTCGACAGTTATCGCTCTTCGCCGTCCTCGTCGCAGGTAATTCTCCATTCATTCTCGAAAAATCCTTTCTAAAGCGATCAGAAACCTTTGAGATCTCGATCGAATTTTCGGTTAGGTTGCAAAGACCAGCCTGTTATCTAAAGCAACTTCAGGAAAATCTGCGAAAAGTATAATGTTTAAGCTTAAATTCATTGTTGAATAAGATAGATTTTGTCTGGTTCTTTCAAATACACTAAAATATGATATATATTAATTTCTTTACCAAAAATATAGGTTTTTGCTTAATATACTTGGATTCTTGTATTTTGATTATTTTATTTGCTTTTTTAGTTCATGCTAGCGGTGAGTTTATCGTTCTTCATGGACCTGATAGCATAGAATTCACTGTAAATGGAGAAATTGAACAAAGCAACCTCAAGGAGATCTTGTCAGCAGCTCTTGGTTATACAGCAAAGGAGGTTTGTTAATTGAAATCTTTATATACAAATTATTAATAATTTTTGGGTGCTATATAATTTTAAACATATTTAAAACATTTTAGCAACATTTTTACTACATCAAATAAATGAAAGAAACTGAGTTTAATTTTTTTAACATTTTTTAAATATATTTGTAATCTTATAGAAAGACTCTGAGCGAAGCATTGCCGTATGGGATCCATTTTCGATGCCCAGGGCTCTAGTTGCTATAGCAATTGATGGAATAGATCAACTACCTTTCATAAAAGATAATACTAAAGCTACATTCCCTTTGATCGCTGATGAGGCAGAGGAAACAACTTGGCAAGCGATTAGAAGCCGAGTTGAGGAACGCAGCAATGATAATACATTAGTCAGAATTAATTTGAGCGATGGGGTTGATGCTGTAAGTACATATTGTATGACTATATTGATAAATAGTAAATAGTTTTTAATAAAAAAAAATTAACCACTACTTAAAAAACTGTATAGTGATTTTTTTTCGGCAGTATATTACATTTTATTGCAGCTTGTCTTTGTAATTTAATCTTATTGTTAAAATATGATAAATAAAATATATATTTTTAATACAGCTTGGCCAATCGGCTCTCGGGGAACTTAAGCCTGTTAACATGGAGAAACTGAAGTCTCTGAGCCCTGACGTTGAAGAAGATCGTAAATTTGTAGAAGAGATGCAACTTCTTCATGCCATCGCCGACAATGCTTTTTCTGCAAAGAAACATGACTCTTACACAAATGTTTATTGGTTGGTGGTGTCATCACTCAGACTAGTTCTGGATTACCATGGAAACACTTCCGCACCCGCTCAGGAGGCATATTCGTTGTTAAATGATGCCATGGAACACGTGTCCAAAGCCTTTATGAATACTTACGACGGCAGGGTATGATCGAAAAACACTCGCACTTTTATTTCATTTAAAGTACACGTCCAAATTAAATCTCTAATTATTTTTAAATTTATTTACACATTAATTATTGTACAAGGAATATAATAATTTCGTGATAAAACATGTTTTTATATACACGTGTTCTAGGTTATTATTACGGCCTTTACGAATGATGCCAGAATAATGAGAAGTGCTCGTTCTATTCTTGAGAGACACCGTAGAGACACCCCGGTAAGTTTTTCAATATTATCTTACGTTTTATATAAGCTATTTGCAGTCTGTGTTTCAAGTACAAAATAATTTGAAATTTTTTGAAAATATTTTAAAAGAAAAATATTTGAAAATTAAATTAAAAAACGGTGAATTATTATAATGGTATACAGAATAATATAACAAATTTTTATATATTACAATATAATTATAAATTAAATGATTAAGTATGCGGAGCATACTTATAGATATATTGTGTGAAACATGAAAATATGTGATTATTAAAATTTACCGGTTATATTCTTTATACAGTTACTTGAGAAAAAAAAATATTGTTAAACTATTATTATTGTCTTATTTTTATTGTTTCGCGATTCCGATAATATGTAATTTATAGATATAGCTAATTTTGCAACTGATTTTCTAAGTAAGTATCGCACTTTTTATCTGAAACGTGAATTAATTGAAATTTGTTTTTAATATTTAATTTTAATAGAAAAATCAAAAAATATAGATTTAAACTTAATTTTTACTTTAGTCATAACTGTTGGGTTTAGAGTCACGACGTGTTAATTCACTTGAAATAATCTATCTTCTATCTATATTATCTTTAATTATAACGGGATATTTTGTAGGCTCGTAAGACTAAAAATGTTAAATCCGCTGCCAAGGAAGCGCCATATAATTCAGATCTTAAAGATAAATTTTTCGTCAAGGTACCGTGTCGAATCGCATTGCATGAACTATTATTTGATTGAAAGTGTTTCTTTTCCGAATTAGAGGTAGCTTTTTGCATGGATATCGCGAACACGACGAATTACTCTTTAATTACTCTAATCAACGAACTTACAAACTTTGTCCGGCTAGTATTCATTCGTTTCCTCTTCTTTTCTTTTCGAAATTACGTTTTCAAACGATATTTAACAAATCGTCGAAGCTTGATAATAACGAATATTCAGTAGTAATTAACATTTTGATGTTTTTCACCGATAAGCTTTCGAAACTTGACATTAATGCATTTATGTAGTCGTTAATAGTAATATTATCTCTGAAACGGTCAATATCCTTGGGCTTAAAATTTTAAGTAC
This sequence comes from Cardiocondyla obscurior, assembly GCF_019399895.1. NCBI lineage: Eukaryota > Metazoa > Arthropoda > Insecta > Hymenoptera > Formicidae > Cardiocondyla > Cardiocondyla obscurior. Next base: position 11,485,603 of record NC_091866.1, on the reverse strand, counting down.
GAGCAAATTTGAACGTTTCTCACAATCAAATCCTTGAAACAGATTGAAAATTCTTGAACATCTAAAACTCGATGTCGACAAATCGATATACTTGACGAACTTAAGTCCTTCAAGTTCTTTGGAGTCTTGAAGACTGAGTTTGCTTTAATCATCTTACTCAGATTAGTGAACAACACTGATTATAGCAAGACGAGGATCAAGACGAGCAAAAAAATAAAATGGAGGATGGGGAGATAAATAGAATGAGTAGTACTAGCGAGTCCATCACTGTCGTCAGTTCTACTGAACGTCCGGGCGTTCAGGAAAATAGCGGAACGTCGGAAATGTCCGACGAAGTTAAGGAGCATAAGACAAATACTAACACACAGACAATAGGACAGGTATCGCAAACATATTAACATGCATCGCAACCGATGGGTCTAGAAGAGAACTGGATAAGTCCGATTTTTTTCTCAACTTTTTTTATTCCGAGACATGTGAATTTATATTAAATAAAAAATTAATGTTTTACTAATTTTTTAAAATTGATAATATAATATTATTAAAAGGAGAAGAAAATGTTATATGCAGCAAAATGTGATTTATCAAATTCTTTTTCTAGATCTTTCAATGGTTTTTGTTTTGCCAGACTGCCAAAATATTAGAGCACCTGAGTTCTAAGATGACTAATTAATTTAGTGTTTAACAAGTGCTCTAGTAGAATCGAACAGTATTAACAAAATATTTTTCAACACTTAACTAATTTAATTATTTAGCTTAAATGTTTTCATAACTGTTTTTTTTTTTTTTTTTTTTTTTTTTGCATTAAGATCGTAATTTGCTATAGATGTCAATTAATGCTTATCTGAATGATGCTTAATCATAGCGACGTTTTTAATTCAACAGCAAACTTTAGATAGCAAATTTTGTACTCGAGAAGCGGGAGAATTGTTTCTTTTGATTATTAACATCGGTGGCTTTTAGCTTACTGTCTTGTGCTTTTCAAGTATAGAAATACAATATTGCATGGAAGCTTGTCATATTCGATGCATGCATATATTTTAATAATGATAAATCTACAAGTGATGAAACTCAATGGAAGGTGTTATTAGGGAAAATTTAATCAGCTAATTATTATACATAATTATTTAGCAAGTATTAAAAGCACATCCATTGATGAAGTATGAACTCTCAAGTTCGTTTTATATGTTTGCAAAGGCCTTGATATTTTTTTTACGCATTTCTGAATACGCTGAAATTTTTTTCTTTTTCTACTTGTTCGCGAAATGTTATTAAGAAGTGTAGAATGTTATACTAGTAATTTTAGCAAGTACCACAGAGAGGAAACGTTTGCAGGATTGAGATTTTGTAGATTTCGAAAATTACGTTAATATTTATTATAGCAGTTATTCTGTTTCAGCCTGAGTTCTCCGGCCGCGCAAAAACTTACACTGAGAATTATCCTGTCATCTTCAACATAATGCTGTGGTTCGGCGTCGTTTTCGTCTTTTCACTCTTGGCCATTTGTCGTACGTATTTTTTTTTTTTTTTTAATAGAACTGTATTGGAATTAACTCGCACAAAATTTACATTTTTGCATTTTAAGACTACACAAAAAAAAAAAAAAACTAAATAATAACTATGAACCTTAATATTTTTAGTGGCCATCGCTGATATGGATCCAGGACGTGATTCCATCATTTACCGTATGACATCGAATCGAATGAAGAAGGATAATTAGATGTAAATTCATTTATAAATTAAACGTAATTATATAAGTACATAATTTTATAATGTATGTTTCTGTGCAAAGTGTAGCTTATTAGAGTATCTGTATATTGTAATTTATCAATTTTACTTTAAGTGCGTTTGAATAAGGAGATAGATTGTTATTGCGCATTTCTATATTTTGAAGATTCTTTAAATCTTCATTTTGAGTAGGCCAAGAGTCCTTCAGAGTTATTAATTAGCAAAGACGCACATAAGCATTACGTCGATTTGTTAAAATACAAAAAGTGATTGTTAGGCCGTTATAAAATTTCGGCTTCGTATATTCCTCGAAAGTCATAGGTTATTCTAAATATAACTTAATCATCCGAATTAAAACATTTTCAAATGTTACTAATTGCTGAAATCCTTGTATAATTCCAGCCAGTCCATTTTTCAGTTTATTCCTAATTTTATAAATGCCTCACAATCCTTTATGTTTTTATTATGTCATGAAAATAACATAAAAAGAATGATTTTGCATTGTGTTATAAACTGATCTCTTTTAATTATTATTTCAATTTAATTAGTTTCACGGGCCGCAATTCTCGAGACTGTCGCGCCTCGAAGCAGACGCGCGATCATTAGCGCCAATGGATACATCCAGTAGCACAACCGCTCAGCGAGCTCAATTATCTGATTGGCCGTATGCTGTTGGGTCTAAAAGAATAAACGAATCATAATGCAAGACCTCACTGAGCGCTAACGGTTGTCCTTCTGGATACAGCCAATTTCATGTCGCTTCGTGTAACCGTTTGTTCGACGGAGTTCGATGGATTCGCGACTTCTACATTTATTTTAAAAACGATTTACGTATGCAAATCAAGTATCAAGAATACTGACTCGAGTGTTGAATCGTGGCATTTTAATTGAAGTATCCGTACAAATTGATAATTTCTTTTTATGTCGTTTGATTTTGTGTATTACTTACTTGGCAACTTGGGCGTGATGGGTTGCGAAAACGCTCTGCGTCTTTGAGGTATATTTGCGCGTTATATTTAACGCAATATTTGTATGCAGCAAACATTCGCGAAGCGCTAATGTTTAAACAAACTTGTCCATTAAGATATATTAAGTAACTATTTCTTTTTCAGATTCCTGGCATTTCTGAGCTGGACGATACCAAATCCAGGCAACGTCGCCAATCGCGGATGATTTAATAGAACTTATATTCGCCGATCTGACGAAAAGAAATCGTTATGAATGGCTGTGGTCAGTCACAACGTAGTCAAATGGAACATTCTCTTCCTATTTCCTTGTTGGGCCAACGTCAAAAGCAAGAAACCTGCATTATGTAAGTAAATTAATTCATTGAATTTTGTTTGAAATCTCAATTACCATATGGAATATTGAATGAAACAAAAAACCGATTACGGTAATTATTACGTTAATTCACATTAATTAGTAACACATCCAATTTCATATAATTGCTCGTGTTCATTCAAGTCTGAATAAGCATGTGTCCTCAATGAAACCATTCCCCAGATAACAGTGACGTTGAAAAACGACATGTAGTACCTATTTTCATCTATTGTGCATTGTGCTTGATCTATTTTGGTCTTTTAGACGTCAATAGATGCCATTTTATCATTTTACTGTGCATTAAATTAGGTCCAGCTTTTTATAACTGAACTGGTACCCTCATTCAAGTAAAATAAATATATTTAACGTTTGATGAAAGTCAGATAAAAATTCTAGTGCAGTCTAACGTTTTCTTTAAATCATCCAAGTCTTTAGTTTCAGTTTTCATATTTTATATAATTTTTTTTCAACGTAATATCATATTGCAAGTTCCTATTAGAGTCAGCACTATAAATTGAATATTAATATTATTAATTTGTTAAATCCAAGTAGTTCCCTTATGCAATATGTCGCGTTTAGCACTTCCGCCCTACACGTAAGAGCAATAATCAATATTTAAATACAATCTTTTTTTTTTTAAGCGTCTCGATTATATAACTTATTACAAATGTATCTCTGGTTTTCCATTTCCTAAGTATTTCACCTTGTAATACTTGTTTGAAATACATTTATTATTATTAGGCATATCGCGATTGTACTTTCTGCATGTGTGCACATACGTGAATGCACTCACGGTATATTGGAGTGCGGGTGTAAGACACAACTATCAATTCACACGTATAATATTTGTACATAATAGTTGTATGTAATAATACCTAACTGTCTGACATACATCGGGAAAAGTTATTTGCACTCGTATTACGCAAAAAAAAGGTTAAAAATCGTACAGTTTGATGTGTGAATAATTACATTGATGACGAAATTTTTATGAAAGCTTAAACCAACGTTTAGTAGTATCATTTAGATATTTTTATTACATAAAAAAATTTTAAAAACAAATTGCTTCAGTCGATTGGATTAGTGAAATCCTTTTTTCATTTTTTAATTACTCATTAAACTGATATAATGAGAGAGTCGATCTTATCTACTAATTTCTCCAATTACATTTCCAATTAATTATTTCTATAATACTTGAGTTTATTGAAGTTAACAAACTCAAGGAATAAGTTCTTATATAATTTACAAATTTATTAATTATTTTATTATCTTTTACTTATCTTAATTAATTAACGGTCCCGTTCTTTCTCTCTATAAACCCATAATTTTTTTCTTCTTTTTTTTTTTTTTTTTTTTTTGCCTCCGCATTATCACTCGGCTTTATTTTTTTATTACGTAAGATATCGTCGATTATACTTTAGCGTCTTGTCAAACATTTAAATTTCAAAGTGCGCAATAAAACAGACATAACCAAGTATAATTAGTGGCGGATATCGCTTTTTATATTAATAACAGTAACGTTTATCAGCTCGTGATTAACGATCAACGATCGATTTCACGTATTATTGGTGGCAATTCCCGGTGATATGATCTCGAAGCTCTTCCGGTTCATTTCAATCGATATCACACATTTCTCGCTTACGTATACACGGGTATGTGTGTAATGCTGAAATTCAACTTTCCTTAAGAAATAAGATAAGCATAATTCTTAACGTGTACTTGTAAAATATTTTTACGAATATCCAAGTTGCTTCAAGGATCTGCGATACGTAGACATATGTCCAATCAAAGTGTTATTGTTATTCGGTGCAACGTTTTTTTTTTTCTTAATTATTTTTTTTTTTTTTTTTAATACGAGTCAAATATGTTTATCAAAATGTAGATTACATGTATATACATATACCCACGAGTCGTTTACAGAACGAGGTGATTAACTGCACTAAACTTTTATTTTTTTTTTTTTTTTTTTTTTTTTTAATTATCAAAGCGCTTGACTGCTGCTTAATTTTTTATATTTACAATAAATTATTTACTTTTAATTTTGCAGTGTTAAACAGTTTGGCAAACGATTTGTATACATATACAGGGTGAGCTTTTTATTTTTTTTTTTTTTTTTTTAAGGAAAATTAAATCCGCTCGAATCTTTTCAGTCGCGTTTACGTTTTCTCTCTCTCTTTTCCCAATTTTTTTTTCCCCTTTAACTCGACAAGAGGAATATCTCTATCCGAGATCCAAGTCATATCAAGGATCCGTGACATATAGATGCTGCGCGCGGCAGCAACAAGTGAGGTCGACTCCTCTCGGCGAAGGTTCTCACCCCACTTTCAGTCAGATACAATCCCCCCCACTTGGGGGCACGTCGCGCACCCACTCCACCTCAGGTTCTCCAACAACACCTGTCGTTACGACGGCGTACGACTGGCTTTTCCGCCAGTCCGACGTATATACGGTTGTCGCAGGTTCTCCCGAGATTCTTGTCGCGTGCAGTGAGTCCTGTCCGCGCCGTCGCTCTCCTTTCCGTGGCGTGGCGTGGCGTGGCGTGGTGATTTATTTGCTCTGCTACGCGTTGACCGCGCGGACGCAGAGGTTGTCGCCCGACGGCGTGTTTGTTCTTGCTTTTGTTTATCGCCGCGTGCGGGATCGAGGCTGTGTTCGTCTTAAGGTCGAAGTTACGATAACAAGGGGATGTCCGACAGTGGCGGCGAGACGAGATAGATAACGGTTCGTTGTGTGGGAGAGATTCGGGGATGATTTTCGCGACGCGCAAAATTCCGCTCTTTATCAATTAATCGTCGACGGGTACTTAAATTATCAATCATATCAAGAGCGAGCCCGGCGAGCTGTGCCGCAATAACTATCGCGGAAGATTTAGAACGTATTTGGTCTACGAAGAAATCGTCAGTCGGAATTCAGGCGATTCATCGCCGCGGATAAATGCGTATTGTATTCCTCGCAGAATCACGTGGCACGTGCGTTGCCGTGCCACTTCAGGACCAGTCATACCTGTAACTCCGCCGTCCACCACGTGGTTGATCGCGATCTCGTAAACACACTTACCGCTTCGGCGATCTAGGAAAAATACCGCCTCTGGCGATCTGTCGATTGATTTCGGATAGGTTAAAGGTTTCGCTTCGAGAGCTAGACTCGGTGAACTCAGTCTGTTTAAATATGCACGATCGGTTCTCGCGCTGATCGTCGAAATCTTCCAAATCGCGGAGATGAACGAATTTAGAGGAAAATGCAATGAGTAATTTCAATTTACATCGGTAACAGATTAGATTGATAAAAGAAAAAAAAAATAAATTTCTTTTAATTCTTGATTAAATTAACATGACATTTTAAATTATTATATATGCCGGGATGATTTATTCTATTTTAATGTCTTCGGAAAAGTTTCACGAGGATTAAAATTGTCATAATGACAATATCCGTTAGCGATAAATATGATGAAGCTGTTTTCTTCCTCACATCGTACAACAAAGAATAATAAGGAAACGATAATCTATTAGCGGGATGATTTGTTATATGCGCGAATCGGTGTGTGAAAAAAAATTAACTGCTTCGTCAATTATTCGCTGCTCGACGTGAAGGAAGATGGCTGGCTTGCAAGTGTGGAAAAATTCTTAAAGACGCATATGGAAACTTGAAATTAGAATATCAATGAGACAAGATTTTTCGACTCGCTTCCAAGACGGAAAAGCGATATCGAAGAAACTTTGTGGAAACTGTGACTGAAACCTATTTATTTCAAGCCTTTGAAAAGACTTGTTCAAGAAGATTTTCCAAGAAACATCTCGTGAAACATATCTTACGGGAAAGGCTCGTTTGAAGAAGGAATTTGTCGAAACATCTGTCTGAAGAACATTCAAAGGGCTGCTTCCTGCTGGAGTATTATGTAAAAGACACATGCCCGAGAAATATTCTTTAAAGATATTCTTCCTAAAGAGAAATATTTTCTAAGGGATATTTCGATAAAGGTGTATTCGTTCCTGAATATCCTCAATAATATAATAAGAAAAAAAATGTCGTTTACGAGATACATCAAAGAGATGGTGAAAAAAAATTATTCGTGAGAAGATTAATTTCGAGGTATCTTACCGGTGACAATCTACGAGTTTAAAGATATTATTAAAGAACTGTCGGTGATTTATTCTCACGAGATATTAATAATAGCAACGTTAACGGGAAAATTCGCGGATAATTTTTTATCTTCCTTTCTGAAAGAAACTTTAAAAAAAAAAGATCACGGAGAAGTAGTTTCCTTCTTCTTGCTTTATAAATTCTTATTCTTAAAGCTAATCGTTTTCCCACTTTTCAAGCGAAAATCGCAATCTTTTCACGTCATAGCTAGTCGTCGTAGACAAGAATGACCCTCGAGGTGATGCTCGCGCGAGAGCTGCAGGGCGTCGCGACGTTAGGTCGGCGAATTAAGCGTCGTAACTTCGGCTTTACGTAATCCCAATCTGTTGCTGCTGCTGCTATCAACACCGTCGGGTGAGACTCTCGTCAAGGCCGCAGAAATCGCGCTGCACAACCCGTAACGAGACGCGTCGGCTAAAGCCAAAGCCGTCGTTGATCCTGCTAATCTAGTGAGAAGCAAGACGTTCCACCAGTCAACCTGAATGAGCGGAAGTCTTTGAAGAGAACAAAACGTGGAAAGACCGAAGCACTCCGGTAAATCGATCGATTTAACGGATCGACAAAAGGCGCTGAGGTACGAAGAGTAATCAAGAAATCAAGAAGGGTGAAAATCTGGACGAGAAACGCGTAAAGAAAAGCAATTAAAACGGCAAGTTTTAGCTACGAGTTTTAAACGAGTTGACTGTGACACTTGGTGTCGAACGAACAGGCCATCGTAAAGTAAAATATTAAACTTTCACGCACGTTCAATAAACATAGTTTTAGTAAGAGAAATTATCAGACCCCAGGGAAAGTTTACAAGAACAAAAGCGCGAGATCTTCGGGGGTAAGATTGGAACGTGAGGGAATGTCCGCGGAGACTTGAAGAGGAAACAAAGCTGCAAAAAGATATCATCAGCCGTACTTGAAGAAAAACGTATCGGCCTCGAGGTGACACTCAAGCCTTACTCGCGAAGGACGCTACAAGTGTCTTTTCCTGTCGAGATATCATCGGACACGTCTCATCGTCTTCCTGGATCGGTGATCGCGTCCGAGCGGCCTTCGCCAAAAAGCGCTTCGGGAATTCGCGAACACGCGTTACCGAAGTTTCGGACCTGTGCGCGTGACTTCCATTCGCGTTGTTCTGTGTTGTTGTTAATGAAAGTGCCCTGCCTGGTCTCGCAGACTCGCCGCGACTCCCGACTCGCGCGGACGCACGTTACCGATTCTCGCGCAACGAGTGTCCTCCCGAACTCGAGGTAGACTACTGTTGGATCCTTACATTAGATCGACTCAGGTTGGTTGTGTCGAGCGTGCTAAATGACTTTGGACTTTGGCGATTAGACGAGTTTGACTCTGACTCAATTTTCGATTTATTTTTAATTTTATTAGATAGAAATTAAATGTCCTGAAGAAGCTTTTTAATATCATTTAAAAGAACGAAGTACTGTTTATCAAAAATAATTGTTGAAAAAAATTTCTTTTTTTTTATACATATATAAATGCTATTATATTTTGAATTTTTTTAAGATAACATCTCGAAAATAAATACGTATATTATTTTCCATTTATTTTTACGTGTAACGTTTCATTTGCATCGTTTATTACGTAACCCTGCATTATGTAACTTGTCCATGTAGACGAACTTGTTTATATTACACAGTTGAAGAATTTTTTTTAAGAGAAATTAAGATAGAGTTGAGTACGAAATAGGAAAAAAAAATTTTCCGTAATTTTGCCTCTTCGGGTGCATCTCAGATTCTTACTGAATTATCTAACCCGAAGCCTCTCTGGCGTTAATAGTTAAGATATATTATTCGGAATATTACAGTAATTATTTTTATGCCCGAAGAAAATCGGTAATAATCGAGTATTATGTTTAACAATATTCTTTTCTGTCTAGATCGGAAGAAAACACCGAATGCCCGACATTGCGACGCTGCACAGGACTCGAGACTTCTGGACGCGGACAGGATAATGAGTGTCAAAATTGTTGTGAGCGTCACCGAGCTCACAAATATGGACGCCAAGGATCGTTACGTCGTCGAGGGCATCGGTGAGTCTTTCCATTTCATTTTTTACCGATCGACTAACACCATTTCGCGCGGCGAAATTAAGAATGCATCAAGGCAGAGAAAAGGAGAAAAAAATAATAAAGAACAACGTCGGGAACGAATATTTCAAAGAAACCACATCGAACTCTGTTCATCGCGATGAATCGTAATTTGCTAACGTTATTATATCTTTTTACTATGATAAGATGATCGTGATATATTTTTTATTTTCATTTATGCTATCTTGAATGGATGTTTTACATATCGTGTCAACGAATTATTACTCTTATTGGAAAATTAACACTAATATTTTTTTTAATCAATGGTCTAAAATCTGGAAAAATGTTCAGGTAAAAAAACAAAATGCTTCAGTTTGTGTTTTAATTTTTTAAACGCTAGAACTTTGAGCAATAAGCCATACGAGCTGCTCTCGCTGCATCTAAAGTCTTTAAAACCTGTTTTTGCCTTAAATTTTATTTACATTAAAAACTAGTATCCTGCCGTGATCACCCGCAAACATTTAATTTTTTTTTAATTTTTTTTTTTTATCATCTTTGCTCGTCGTCAACCGTGAAAAAAAAAAAAAAAAAAAAAAAGTAAGCGTTGTATCATGCATTTTATAGCGAATTTATTGACGTCATAAAAGTACCTAAAGAACGTATTTATGAATAATAATGAACATTTTATATTATTTGTGGTGATAATTACCGTTATATACGCCAAAAAAAAATCAAAAGATCTACTTTATATTAATACAATAACAGCGACTAAAATATATTTATAAAACTCGCGCGTTAAATTAATTGTCTTTAAGCGAGTGCTTGCTAAACTATCGTTAATTATGAAAACAATAAAGAAGTAACTGGTGCATGTCGTTCTAGATATTTGTATTGTATAGTTTTAAAAATTAAAACAAGAACTTTGAAAGCCGAGCTATTTCAGATCTTAGATCACTGTACGTACACGGTACGATTCAAACAATCGATCCTCTTTCCTCTGCCTTGCTCATCGAGATTCGCTCGCATATGAGGCGATTGTTATATAAACGATGTTACGCGACGCAAAAAGCAACGCCGCACAAATAGTGAATATAAGGATAAGTCGGATTTATATATAACAACCGCCTTTATCCGATATCATTCTAATGACGCTCAGGTAGATAGTACAATCCGCGCACTTTTATTTTAGCTCGCGATAGCAAAAACCAATATGCATTGAGAAAAACACGTTTACGTACATTTTATATATGTGGAATATATTTGCATATTTAAAATTATTGATAAAAATGTGATCTGCATTCGTGCATTTATATTACATATTAATGTTAGATAAAAAAATTAATATAATTAACCAATCTAACTGTTTGGTCTAATCGCAATTAAAATTCCTGCACTTTGGGTGGGAGATAAGAACTATCAAATGTTTGATTTCTGCGGCCATTAAGCGCAAAGTGGACAGGCGAGGCGTGGAACTTTTATGTTAATTCCGGGAAGAGTCGTGTGTTATTTTTCAAAGTTGCGAAAAGCGTAGCCGCTACTCGTCTGAATACCTGATTGCACTCGCCAAAACGACACACGTGTGACGACGCGTCACGCTAATAATACGCCCGCTAAGTACTATCGGCTCGCTCCCTCGTTTACACGCAATTACGCGAATTCGCAGCCGCTAACGTCGCTGTCAAATAAACATCCGCACGTCATTTACGGGACTCATTCGCACGCGGCAGATGAAGCTCGCAAATGGACCCCGCGCCGCGAGATTCGTCATGTGATTCGCCCCGGGATCTATTTTCGATATACGCCGGCGCGTGTTCGTCCGAGATCTCTGATTAGCGATCGAAAAGTGCGACGTTCGCTCTCACATACTTATTTTAAAATTAATTACTTTCGGAGCAACGGTCCGGACTGAAAAAAGAAAAAAAGAAAGACGCTTCGTAGTCTTGGAGTGATTTCTTCTTTGAGAACGGCGCCGATCTCGTGGTATCACTTTGTTCTACTCGTTTTGTTAAAACGGATAGTATCGCTCTCGTTAAAAATATTAAGAACGACGGATTTAAGCGGCGCTTGATAAATTTCAATAACCGTAACATTATTCTCTGACGTAAGGTATAAATAATTGATAATTTCTTCCAAGTCCTCCGCGTCCCGTGCTGTTCGTCCGATCTAGATGTCGAGGTTTATTATTCGATCCACCGAGCAGATAGTATTGCTCGGCGTGATTAATAGATGTTATCTCTGTAAAAAAATCCGGTATAATTACGCGAGCGTCACATTATATAATCTATTACCGGCCACTCGCGTTGCCTGCGCATCGACAATTTGCGCGAATATTTCCCCGTGCGAATTTATTGCCCGTTACGTCTTACGTCACGCGATTCCGTACTCGGAAGCTATTAAAAGATCCGCGATTATTGAATTAGAATTTTTTCAAGTCTTTGAAAAACTGTATCGAAATCGAAAAAAAAAAAAAAAAAAAGAAAAAGAAACAACCTCTGGAGGCCTCCGAAGATGCTGCGCTTTATCTCGGCGTGTACGCTCGTGAATTATAATCGGGATGTAAATCTTTTATTCGCCGTCCGTCTTCGTTTTTCGTGAGGCGCTCCAGAAGAATTATATACTTTCGTGATCGAGCTATATTTTGCACATTAACAGTAAGCTCGTTTCGCTCACGCTTTATTTTCTGATGTCAAATCTGTACGGTTCATAATCTTGTTATGTCGCGCGTCACTTCTACCGACGAAAGATCAAATCTGTGATATAGCGATGTGCCTTCGCGTGACGAGGCGAAAAACTTTTGCAATCTAATCTAACGCAGAGTTGAACCGTGAGAGGTAAATGTGAGATCGCGACGAGGCGAGGGAAGCGGCGATAAGCGAACAATTACATTATCGGTACGTGATAATAGGCAGTGGCCAATTAGCTTTATGACGTTCTTTATTACACCTGCGCTTTCGCTGTCACGCATTCCTTATCGCGGACCTTCGCGAAGATGCAAAAATAACTCATCCGTGACATTGAAACACGTTAGTAAGATATTCCGCAAATTTATTCACAAACTGCAAAAAGCTACTTAAAAGTGCTACATGCGAGAAGCAAAACTTAGCCCGAGTCTTTCAGCGCGAACAGATTCGAAGAAAATATTAGTTTTCGAAATCTTGGTAAAACTACTGCCACGAGGCACAGAAATATTTGCGACTGCCATTTCGACGTTGGGACATAAAAATTAATTCAGATCTGCGGTAATTTTTCTACTTCCCTCTCACACTTCTGGTTCCTTGCGTCGATCGCATTTACAGATTACGTTAAATCGATTCGGTATTAGCAGAAGCGATAAGAAGGCGCGATATCCTACCGTTTGATGGCGCATAAATGTCAGGTGGATCAAGTCGTTCGTGCCCACGGAATTCGGTAATCAAATGCGGAACGTCCGTTGTCACGGGTAATGAAATTTGCCACGGTTCTTGGCGGCTCCAAGTTCAAGGTCGTTATGCTCTGCGGCACGTTCCGCGACTTCCAGCGGATGGTGTCGACGCCGCTTCCACCTTGCAGGCCTTCGGCCGTTACCTGGCGGAGTAGGTAGGATCGTCGCCACGTGCCAGCGCGTCACGTGCACGTCCTCGTGGCGTGGCAAGTAAATAAATCAAATCCGTCCGCTTCTCATTCACTTAAAACGTACAAAGATATCTTCTCGTCTCGTTAGGCATGCGAATTTTTATTAAAATCTGTTAACGTATCGCTAGCTGAGACATTATTCTCGTCGTCTCGTTAATCGACGATAGTAAATTACGTAATGTTATGGATAGGCTGTCTCGTAAAAGAGAATTACGCGTAAAGCGCTGACTAAGTATACGTTAAAAGTTTAGTGAGTGTCCCACAAATAATTGTAAGAATTTCGTTGTGGTCGAGTGGTCGAGTAAGAAAGAAATGGTTTAGTTTTGTATAAATTAAGCGACATATTCAAACAATTAATAACGAAAGTCTTGCAGCTATCGTTTGGGTGAGCTCGCTGAGTTTTTGTAGCGCGGTATTACGTTATTGTAGGTAGAAATTTACACCGTAAATTCTTTAACAGGGCACAGAGAGGAGTTGCCATTACGTCATGGTGGCTCAGCGTTGAAGAATTATAATCCGTTCTCGGCGACGGTTTTATTAATTTCAGTTGTCTCCTCGCACACGAGAATATTTTTATTTCGATCGTTGCTAATAGATTCCCGCGTACGTTCGATGTTTCCAGACTTGAAGAATTTCTGTTCTGTTCAGCGGACAAAAAGACGCAAAACGCTATTTTATCTTATCACGAAACGTTTAAAAAGCGCACGTTGCTTACGTAAGGTGAACTTGCTTCTTTTTTTTCTTTTTTTAAGTATTACTCGACATAAACGTCGGTAACTCTTGCATCACAAAAATTTTAATATTAGCAGCATTTAAATTTTTAACAACCATATATAAAAATCAGCTGTTTAGGCGTAGATTTTCCAAGGCAAAAACTTTTTTTTTTTTTTTTTTTTTTTTTTATTTTTTTTTTTATTTCCCGCGCAATCTGGACTTGAGTAGCAATGTTCCATTAAAGAAAGGACTCGAGTATTTCTAAAACCTTTTATTCTAAAAACCCGTAACGCTAAAAACTTTGCTCGGTAAACAGAGATGAGAAAAGAAAAAGAACAAGTATGTGTGTTTATCCTTAATTAACGTAAGCACCGATCATCCTGTTCTGTGGACTTTGCACGTCGAGAAATGACGAACTACGTCCGTATCTCGGAACCGTCAAGATTAATTAATAGCCAGGTTGTCGGACACATACTGGTTAACGGACAATGCTACAGTGGGCGATCTTCGAGACGCGGCGAAGCAGGAAGCTAACTAAAATGATCGTAATAGAGATGATAACAACTGACTCACTCGTTTACGCTCAACAATGCCCGTGGCCCGGCTGATTACGCAAGGCGGGACCTTTAGCATTTCGCTCATTAACGGAAATGTGATTTGCCGAATAAGCCGCCGTGACGTCACGGCGCTGGATCATGAATCGCGAGAGAGCAACGAACGCGCGGCGCTCATCTGCGCGTCATCTCTTGTTGCAAAGTCCACAGACTTGGAGATCCCCGTGAAAGACTATCCTTTGAAATTTACTTGGGATAGGTTTTAAGGATGTCTCTTTTTTTTTTTCTCTTTTTAATTGCTTCTATCTACCTTTGGACTTTGAACGCCGCCTTTGTAATTTGTAGAAATTACGCTCCGAGCAATGATTCTTGAAAACAGCGTGCGACATATTCGGCACATAGAGGTCGACGTTAAGAGTATAAGATGTCTTTACGAAATTAGTCACGAGGAATAATACAATAATGAATCATTACAATACAATGTGCTAAGTAGTACATCGATTAAAATGATAATTAACAGCTGACGTAATATTAAAAGAATAATAATCCTGGAATTCTCTCACGGAGGTGGATCTGTTGTACGTACGCGCGTGTTTTTTAACGTAAAATAAATTCTTTATTATCTAGCAATGTGAGAGGGTGACAATATTTCAATTTGTACTTGCGTTTAACTATTTCGATAACATTGACATTACTTGAGACAGTCTAAAAACGTGGGAATAAAAATCGATAATATCGTAATGAAATTACAACGACGTGTCGTATCTGTAGGGTTTAAATTTGGAACTTGATACTTAAAAATTCAGAATAATTTATAATGACAGAAATTTATGTTTCGATGAAAATCCGACGGATTAATTTTCTTTTATTCGGTTATTTTCTTGAGAAAGAAACGAAGGTACTCGATGCACGTATTTTGCAGGTTACACGTGCGCGACATGATGGAATTATTTTGAATATCCTGTGTCTGCACACGTGATCAGCTAATTATCTCTAAGTTGGGCAAATTTTGCGTCGTGCGTGCTCGGAGATTTCCATTAAAATCGCCGTGTTCCGGTGTACGGGAGCGCGCCGTGATACGATTCGAGGCCGATTACGTCTTCGTTGCCGATTACGTATTATCTCTCGGAGGAAAGCTGTTCTGTTACATGTTAGGTAATCGATCGGCCGCCATCGCAAATCCTCTGACATCCATATTCATGGCCGCGTAGCGGGCGTGAGAAAATCACGACCTGCCAAATTACACCAAGAGCTCGTAAAAATATGCACGACGCGACGAAGTAGGTGCTCTGAAAGACTTTTCGCTTACGACACGTTCGTCTATATAGAATCTATCTTCAATATATGTATCATTTTCAAGTTATGACTTATCAAATAGAACTTCCACGCGAAAAAAACTCCTTCAACACGTGTTTTTACAAAATATTACTATTAATTTCTTTTTTATCATGCGAATGACTAGGAAAGAGGTCAATAAAAACGTTTAAGAAAAAAGAAAAATAAAATCTTTTCTCGTAGGAAAATCTTATCGAAACAGAACTATCATCAAGTAAATGATAAGTTTGATATAATTTATATTACCGGTTATTTTATTCGGGTATCTCTCTGAATCCCTTTCGGAGCAAATCCTTCGAGCGCGCTCTCGAGACGTTACTAAGTGGCATCGACATCAGTCACGAGATACACTTGCGGCGGATTAACGCGCCCACACAAGGATGCGAGTGCAATTACGCGCGGGGAAGGTCGTCCGCAAAGTGTAGCCTGCTCGTCGGTTCAGGAAAACGTTGACGGCCGTTCGCGGCGCAGCGACGATAAATGCGAGTCACGTTATCGAATACTCTATTCGGCATGCATCCGTATCCGAATGGAGTCATTAGCTGCCTCTCAAGGCGCCTATTAATTTGCGAATATAGTCGTCTTGCGGTTTTGATAGACTCCGCTCAATAGTCCGATCACGAACTCTGATCAAATCGAATGCACGAGCCTTCTATCTATCTCTCCTCGCAATAATCGAGCCCAATTTTGCGCCGTACGTTCGTAAATTTGCGCGATGAATATTTATCATTATTCAACTTAATTAATATCGATTGTACAATAAGTTGTATAAATTAGAGAAAGGTCTAGGGGGTGAAATAAACAAGACGCCGGCGCGCGAATCGGAAGATGCGTAAAAGTTCACTGCCCGAGATTCTCGGCGACGCAGTCTCAAGGATACGATAAGATAAAAATTTGATAATCTAAATTAACGGCCGCACGATTCAGAGAGAATAGACGATTGTAAAGCCCTAAGATCCGAGAATCAAGGATCTCGGAATCAAAGGCCTTTAAAACGCACAGACACTTTATTACTTTTCCTGAACTGAAGGACACCGGAATTCAAGGATCCGAGATAGCAAACGCTTTAAAACTCAGTAACGATATTTTTTTCTCCCTCAACGATCTGCATTCTTTCTTCAAATCTATCTCTTTTTTTTTTTTTTCTCTCTCTTTCTTCCTCTCTCTTTCGATTTCCTTCGTTCGTACATAGTTTTGATTCTCATAATACTCGATGAGAGGAAATCGGAGTAGCCGTCACACTGAATGTGTAACGTCGTCTGATATTTTCCAGTTACAAAACTAACCGGTTAGATTGCAATTGATATGTTTTCTTTGTTTGTCTTTTTCTGTATTTTTTTTTTTATTTTTATTTTTTTTTTTCCGTCTATGCACCGTGTAAAGCGGAAAAACGCAATCTCGCGACGCGATTCTCGTCGATCGCGAGAAAACGTAACGAGCTTCCGTTCGTTTACTGATCCCCGGCGAACGGAACTAGCCCGAGTCGGCGGCGATACCTGGGACTGGTTTGATCGTGAATGGAAACTGAGTCTGGTTCACGCGGCAAAAAAGAAAAGTGGGCCCGGAGAACCTTCGACCGGCCAAAAAGTCTTCCGCGTCGGTTCAAAACGGGTTTCTCATTGAGAATTAAGTGAAAAAGGTCCTTGGACAATGGCGCGTATCGGCCACGCCGATCGGCTTCCTTCAGGGCTATCAATTGGAGCGTTTCGTTACTCCTGCAACAATTCATAACGCGATCCGTCCCCGATTCAGCCGCCGAGTTAACTTATTCGCGCGGAATCACGAGAAAAGTGAAAACAACTCTTCGACAGTGTAGACGTCGCGGTCTACCCGGCTGGTCTCGGTAACTCAATGGCTCATGCTTGACGTAACGCAGCATCCACGTCGCAAAAGCATAAAATCAAACAGTTCTCCTGGCGACTTTAACAATTTCACAATTTAGAATCGTATTTCACGTAGGTACCTATATTACATGAAATTAAATTAACTTGAGATCTAATTACCAAATTCGAGCAAGAGTTCTAATAAATGAACGAAAGCATCAGGTTACTTCGCGGAGCGCGAAAAATGCTGTCAGCGATTTCTTCATTTACGTACAATACGTTCATTTGCATATTTACATATTCGATGTAGATCTCGGGAAAGGAAAAACCCAATTGTCGAGTTAGACGTGGATCAGGTACGCGAGCGATGACGGCATTAATCGCGCGGCAATTAAGCGCGCGCGACGCCATATATCCCTTTGTCGAGCGCAGACCACGGGGACTTCGTAATCGCCGATTTACCTTGACGCGGCTGAAAGCGAGACGAGACGGCAGGCCGACGGGCGGTGCATTGAATGCAACGCGAGTTGAAACGATTATCCCCGCAGCGGCGGCGGCGTCTTAAGCGGATCGCCCGTCCCGATCCGATCGCGTATTATTGTTCTCCCTCGCGCATTTTTTATTGCAAATTATGCCGCGATGCGAAGCACAAAGAGCCGAGGTTTCCTCGCGCGGAAACAAAGCCGGCTAATATCGGGCTATTATCGGGCGAGGTATTAATTTCGCGAGCTTACGTGACGCGCCGAAACGCGACGGAAATAAATTAACGAGCGCGCAACGGAAGGACGTGGCGTCGTTGCCGTTTTTTTTTTTTTTTTTTCTTTTTTGGCTTCCTCCCCGGAAGCCAGCGAATCGGCCTAGAATTTAGGTTCTAACGCGAGGTCACCATCGATTCCGATTTGATTAATTAATTGCGAGCGTTACACCTCTCGTCGCGGTTCTGCGTCGCATGAACACGGCGGTACGTGTGCCATTTTTTTTTTTTTTTTTTTTTCGCGCACGTGCACTTGCCGCGTTTCGGGAGATAAGTTGTTTCAGCTTGAATATTTATTTCCAGATAAGCGTTTTGTTTTTTTAAAAAAATATTACATGATTGTCAAATAAAAGAGCTAATTATTTATCGCTTCTAAAAATATTTTATTTCAGAGTCATTTAATTCAGATTGATTAATTCTTTAAGTATTAAGATATTATCCATTCGTCGCTTTTGAGACGAAAAAATTGATTTGTACGGAAATATCTCTCTTTATCTCTCTCTCTTTTATTTTATTTTTTTCTTTTCTTTTTGTTTTTCCAAAAAAAATTTACGAGGTAAAGTCACGTTGCTCGAAAAATTAAGGAAAATTAAAATCGGTTTTAATTATTAACCATCGGTTGATCGAGAATTAATTTATATAATTTGACTAATTTAAGTCACGTATTAAAAAGGGTCGACACGTAAATATATTGAACGTATTTTGTGCTGCACCATTGTTTTGTCAGGAAATAATTTATTTTTATACGTGTTCAAAACTGAATAAGATTGTTCGCAAGAGTCAGGTTTCTGAATTTGTAATTTCTGTTATCGTTATTACCGCTATTGTTCTCGGTGGCAATAAAACGTCTTCGCAACCGCACACATATACATGCACGACTTTTGAACTGTGCGTTCGTCCGAAAATATCTTTCAGCATCTGTTCAAACAAGATACTCTCACAAAAACGAAAGAATGTCATTCGGGATTTCTGATAACACTATTTCATATGGTTCTAATCATATCTCATTGATCCCTGCTCGCTGTCACGTCAGCGGTAATGTGTTTATCATTGACATTAAAAAGAAAAAAAGAACTTGAATCTTTTTTTTTAATGCATCAAAATCCCGTAAAAGTTACACATCTTAAAAAAGTCGAAATTTGTACAATTATCTAATAATTAAGTGAATACAATTAAAATACGTAATTACAATTTACTGATGTGTAGTAATAAATTTGGAAAAATAAATACGTCGAAGCTTTCCTATAAACTACATTTATGAGCTATGATTAAATATTGAAAAACACGCTAAGCGGTTAGAAAAATAGTGCAGTATTTCTGTGACACGTTGTACGCTGTAATGTTAGATAAGAGAGAGAAAGAGAGAGAGATTAGAAGTGCGAGAAAGAGGCGAAAGATTGAGCACATAAATGTCGATGGTCTCGTTCGCGACGGCGAAAGAAAGAGAAGGAAAGACAGATACTGGTCATTCGTATTCATCAAGTGCACGCGTCAGTCACGTGTCGAGTATCCTAATATATTGTTGTGACGGTGACGAAATCGTTCGGCGACACGTTTCGCTTTTCTCGTTCTGCTTTTCTTGCCGTTGATCGATAAACTCTCGCGCGGCGGCGAATCGAAAATTTAATTTAATCCCTTTGTGCACGCGCCGCCGTTTCTTTCCCTTCGCTTTCGAGCTATAATCCGAACGTTATTTCCATCTTCGTGCTTTACGCGTCGAGGGGACCAGCTTGGGGACTCGCGAATTAATAATGGGAACCACCAGATTCGGCCGTGAGCGGAATAACAGCCTTAATAAAAAGAACAGAGCTCGTGTAAAAATACGCCGAGTGCAAGAGAATCGACTCTCTCGCGGATAATTCTGACGTCAAGATAGATGTTCCGGCGAGGCATAAAAACTCAGGTACCGTTGAAAAAAAAAAACCGGTTGATCGATGTTTTTATCAAATTTCTTGCTAATTAAAAACTGGTAAATCATTCTTGGTAAATGCAGGGTTTATCACGCTGGTTCTATTAAAGTTGCAACGCTTTTTTTTTTTTTTTTTTTATTTGTCAAAAACACGCGAACAATTTTAACATTTAAATTACCCGACTAGATTGTGCTCCGAGTCGAGAATAGTTAGTCGCGCTTTTCATCTCCCCCTTTTTATTACACGAGGCAGTTTAGAGAATTATTTTCGACGCTTCTCTCTTATCGGAATCTCGATCCCGTTGAGCAATTACACTTAAAAAAAAAAAAAAAAAAAGAAGAAAGAAAGAAGAAAGAAAAACAATCCGCTTGCACGTTAACGATATCGTGAGACTTTCCGTTTCTTTGATTTCCTAGGTAAAAGTTCGTTTAGACATTTACCTTCTCGATGCTGTATCTGCTGATAAGATCTCGATAGACGATACGCAGTAGTTGCGGGTAACAGTACCGTACCTTCAGCGCGATAAGCTACTACAAATTGTCTTGCTCTTATTTGCCCGCCTTTAGAAACGAGGCCTTAAAATGTCGTAATCCCGTGTTTCTTCACAAATTACACACAAAGAGAGAGAGAGATATCGATTTAAAAATAGTGCACGCGCACGTAATGCAAGGCAAACAAATCATTGGTGCGCCATATTCTTAATCACGCCGTGATCACCGGGATTACGTGCGTCTATAGTTAACTCGCAGATCAAATCTTTGCGACTTGCGCTAAATATATAACTGGGAATTCACGCGTATCGTGAATAATACTCGGAAATAAACTGTCGCAACGTCGTTTACTGAATTTTTGTTTTATCTATTCATATAACGTTAAAGTAAACGATTTTATAATTAATAATTTTGTAATGAGCTACGAACTGTGACGATATATCTTTTGTGGCTTTCAACGTTTCTCGTACTTTTAAAGTAATTTATAATAAATATCCGGATTTTAATTATATTCATTTCTCTGGGCTAATTACGTAAATTACAAATGATTAATTTAATCCTTTACGAATAACGCCTTGTATTTACCAGTTATAGATTTTTAGTGCGTGGAAAATAATATTCGGTGTAATGTTGGGCATGTAAATTTTTTTTGGACGCGTTGAACTGTGGGGAGGTCAGATGCACAACAAAAGATACACGACACTAAGTATAATACACAGGTATAAACAAAGTTTTGTAAATTAAACGAGGGAAAGAAATTGACTCGCAAATCGATATTGCGGCAAAACGACCACAATTAAATATTTAAGTCTTTTAAAAAAGGAACTTGAAACCGCTAGATTAAACGCTCATGAACTGTCGGCATTTACAGTTTTTTCGATCCTTGATCACATTTGTTTCGGCCTTGATTCTATAAAGAGTCGTCGATTAATTATCGCGCACTGTTAATGACTGATTAATCGATCGAGAAAAGTACTTGACAGTTCGGAAGTAATGTATTATGTTTCTAAAATAATGTTTGTTAACCAAACACTTCTCGTGGCAGATTAATTTTTTAAATATTGAATAACGTGTCTTAGCATGGGTTTATGAAATAATTTACGGCGGATGAAACAGCAATGAGATACATTTGTAGAAACAACAAAATTATCAAGGCAAAGGTGAATTATAAAATTATTTTAAGCTGTGTAGGAAGAAAAAAGGATACAAAGAACTTTAGAGAATACATTTTTAATTATAGAACAAATTTGAACGAAGGAAATATGGCTTACGTCTCTATATAAAACGCGTCTAATATTTGCACAAATTAAAAAAAAAAAAGAAAAAAAACTATAAAAAAGAATTATATCTGATGGAAACACCGTGGAATATCTCGTACATCGTTTCACTATCTTATTTTTTAATCTAAATTTTTTTTTTTTTTCTTATGAACAGCGGAGACTTATCTATTTATCGTTTCGATTATTGTTATAGAAATGATTGCACAATTCGGTATGGAATATTTTTTGGATCAAGAGCTCTTTTTCCGGCTGTCGTTGGTAAAGTTGTTTGTTTGCACTGTCTTGCCGTGTACATCGCATCGTTCGGTGTTTATTCGATTTTTAGTCTAACTCGCACGATACCTTATCTCTCGTTAGCTCTGCTCGCGCGTTATCACTCACTCACTCACTCATACTGATTGACAAAGGTATACCTAACGAATTATGTTTGACTTGCGTCTTTTATGACCGCGTCCTGCGGCGAAAGCGATTCTTAGAAACCGCAGAGGTGGCGGCCAATGAGCCAAAAGAAACCGTCGCGATTAATTCGTCATTCAATTATATACGCCACGTCTGCGACAGATGTGACTGCAGACGTTTCAATTAATATTTTCCTTAATTAAGTTTTCATCCTCAATTAAGTAAAAAGCACTCTGATCGAGAAGTAAATTTCTCAAATTTAAACCTCGTTTTAATTTATTACGTTTCTACTAATACAAAAAAAAAAACCTTCCGCTATTTTATTCCATAAAATTTTCGAACTTTCCGATTAATATTTTTTTTTTTTTTTTTTTAGTAAATTAAATAAAGGAAATTTTTGTATAATACGAAATTTATAAACTCGAATGGAGTGTGTTTCAAAATATTTAAGAAATCTGCAGGTTATATAAGCCATTGATTTGTCAAATTGATTAACTGTCCAGAGTAAAAAAAATACAAAACATTCGTGTTAATGATCAATTGAGTACTTCGGCGCTAGAATAAAAAAAAAGAATATATATATATAAAAAAACAAACTAAAAAAAAATGAACCAAAGCGATTAACTCGTAGTTTCGGAGCAAAAAGCGATCGCTTCATTCAGACGAAAGCGAAAGCTAATAATGAGCGGGGATAATCTCGCGCTTCTGATACAAGCTGGGGGTCAGCAGTGGTCCGCGTCGCTGAATTAAAACCGCAGTGTCATGATGACGACCGGAAGCGAACGGGACGTAGTCCGTAAGTAATTTTTGCGAGAGTAGAAAATCCTTTCGCCCAAAAGAAATCAGACGGTCGGAAGTATTCGTAAAGACGTGAGAGAGCTCCGAAATCTGAGAGCTCGGGGAAAAGGTCGACGAGGCCTTCCCGAGGTCGCCATTATCGCGAGTATAAATATGATTTATGTCGTCATCGGAGAGCGCCTCGGGGACACATAATGCAGGAAACGTTTTCTACGTTTCCAGTGACTAGACAGTCACTTGGGCGAGTGCATGTCACGTCACGTGCGCGGCACTGATAAGACCGCCTAATTACATCAGTGGAGCTTGAGCGAAATTTACGAGGAACGGAATCGTGTGACGTTCAGACTCCCGAGCCGCGTGACGTAGAATATCGAGAATTACTGAAAGCTTTTCCGATTTTAAAAGGGTTATCGCAATTTGAACTATGATTCGAAGGCGCCACCAACTTTTTTCCGTCCGTCATAACGAAGTAGCGACACTAACACAAATTTAATTAATTCGCACATTGCGAATTGTAATATGGAATTAATTTGAAAAGTTATACGAAAAATCTTATTTGGTTAGATTTTATTAATTTTGAAACATTAGCGCGTTGAATTTAATTAAAACATTTTGTTCCACAATCAAATTATAATCGTAGCAAAAGCAGAGATACGATTTTTTATACTGATTTGAGTTTACTTTTGTCGACAAAGAGAGATATCCATTTAAGGATTGAAAAACAAAGTTTCGTTATCTATTTACTTATCAAGCTTTATTCGCATTTCTCTAATCTTTGGTATGGAACAATAAAAATGTCATTGATTATTTCTCGGAGTGAATAAAATAATATATTGAGGTCTAATCAAGCTCTCATATTGCCACAGATATCATAAATTTTAGATCGGTACAATACGACAATTAATACTGCATTTCCACATGGCATTCTAAAATGATAAGAATTTCATATTAAGCGAAGAAGCATACTCGCGATTTTATTCCAATTAATTTTTACTTGCAATTCGATATCTCGATAAATTATTGCGTGAAACGTTAAGCAACCAAGATATAAAGAATAAACATATCTTTTTAAGAAATTCATTGACGAAAGCAATGTAGGAGTCGAAATTAAAACGGCAATTCGATGACTTGCTCCGACATCGATTCACATGTAAGGGACTTGCGTAAATTTTCTGACGCGTCACGACGCAATTGAGAATTTGATCGCGGCAAGGACGCAAAACTTTAGACAAAGCGACGTCCTTCGTCGACGCCCAACGTCCTCAGAGTCTTGAAATCGGCCGACTTTCTCGCGGGGAACGAATTTTATCCTCATTATTATTCCGATCGGTCGTGGTGGCTTTTCTTCTGATTGTGAGCGGCCGTCGACTTTTCTTTTCGCTTCCGTTTAACGTTCATCACGCCGCGATCACGAGCGCGTTCGCCGCTCAAGCAGAAACCGATATGTCACCGACACCCGCCCCCCGGTCTAATAATTAATGCTTGATCGGTATCGAGCGGGCTCATTCGAACGATAACGCGAGTTAAGAATGTAATCGATTGTTATCTCGAGCTAACAGTCGTGGATATTCCAGACATCGTCCGATCTTTTTCAAGAAAATTAAAAAAAAAAAAAAAGAGAAATTCTTAATTTATCTTACGAAATATTTATGAATTTTTACAGAAATGTTTCGTCATCTTTCAAACTCCAATTTGGGGAGGGACTTAATCATTTTTGTTAAACTCCGAATTGAAAAGTGGTTCGTACCGTTAAAACACCGTGTATTTTGTAAGTCACCCATTAATTATTCTTGCAATTATTATTTTTATCTTTTTCCTTGAATTTTGTATTAAATATTCCCACCGATAATCTTTCTGAACTATTTCTCTACTTTTTATTTATTTCGCTTAACCGTAACGTTAATTTTATAAAACTATTTCGAGACAATCTCTGCGATATTGTTCGATTTTTTTTTTCTCTTAAAGTTCCGCGAATACTCCAATTGCCCTTAGCGTGTCAATCAATTGCAGTTGATAATTTAAGAATGTGAAGGATTAATCGAGATGACGCGTGTGAAAAAAAAAAGTTTTTTTTTATCGGAAGCGATGGAAAAAATATTTATCGGAAGTCCTTCGCGGGTGGTAGAGTGGTGGCGTTGTTTTCGAGTCTTTTATCGAATGATTACATTAATCACGCAGATATAATTTCATTAAACAGTCGCGTCTCTTCGGCGCATCTTGATCGTTTGACTTTCCGACGCGTTTTTCTCTAAATCTCGCCCAAGAAATTTCCACGTTTAATTCTACTAGAGTACCTCATCTGCGTCTTTCAAACTCGCGCGTTCATTGTTCGGATGTGCATTTTCCTCGCCATCTGGGAAACCTCGATGTTCGATTCCGTCAACTTTGCACCGCGTCTCGCCGCTACGTTCGAAGTTACGCTCTATTTCGCTCCCGCGATTCTCAGTGATTGCGATCGCCGTCGGATCCTCCGCTATGATATTGAAACAGCTGACGTATCTCGCTGACTCGACCTTGAGTGGTCGAAAAATTAGACTGATAAGAGACCGAGATACGGGTTAGCCCTGGTGCTTGCATCTTGCCGAAATTTTAGGAGATCCCGGAGCGGAAAGAGTCGCGGGCGAATGCGTTTTATCAGTTCTGGGCCCACCTTTCTCCCCGGCGCCTTTGCACGTCGAGACGACGGCGCATCAATCCATTACAACACGGTCATTAACTCCTCGTTAGATTTCCCATCGGCAGATCTTTTCTCACTTCGCACTCGGTCACTCGTGCTCGTCGAAGGTGAAAAGTCTATCTGTACCCCCCTCCCCCCTCCCTCCCCCTTCTCCCTTTTCACGGCGGCTTGGCCTTTCTCTTTCCTTCTTTCTCTCCTTGTCTCACCACCCGGGTTCCCCCCCGGGTCTCTCTCTCTCGCTCTCTTTGGCAATCGGCTCGCCCCGTTACTCCGGGGCGCGTATCGCGCGAAGACGACTCGTGCTCGTGGGATCGGCTCGGCTTTGCTATCGCTCGCGACGTCGGAACGCGTTAGTGCGCCTCGAACGCTTTCTACCGGAGCACGTGTTTCTCTCTATCTGTGTTCGTTATCGTGTACACGAGGGCCTCTTTTTTCCGCGTGCCGCGAAAGCCCGGTTGTCGCCATTTCGGTGAACCGGAACGTGCGTGCAGACGCCGAGAGGATCGCGAGACGTTCAGTCGAGAGCTCGACCGCGCCGTGCAGAGGAAACTCGTAGCCGCGCTCGCTGCGACAGCGAGGAATCGCCGTAGGTTTTCACCCTCGCATCCCGGAGTAAAGATCACCCCGAGAACGACGAAGGGGATGCGCCTCGGGCGCGAAAGACGCGCAACATGGTGATCGATTCGTGAAGCTACTCGAGTGTCGCTTGGAAATCTTTGAGCTTTAAACCGCCAGTGCAGTCGAACGTTTCACCGGGTTATCCCTCTTTTTTTTTTTCCTCCGAGATTTCTTCCATAAAGAACCTTTACCCTTCCATCCATATTCTGCAAAAACGTTTCCAAATCCTACTTGAAACTTCCCTGAAAAGTTTTACGCAGCTGGAGCTTCAGGTTTCCCGATTTTTAGAGCTCTTGCGCCTTTTCAATTCCTCGATAAACCTTTCAATCGGACGTTACCCTCTTTGCGTTTCCTCGAAGACCCCACGAGCTCCTCAAGTTCGATCTAATTGACGCCGAGAGCCGCGGGAGGTTTCATCAATCAGCAGGGTCTCGCTTCGTTCGTACTCGCCGTACAGCTCGCACGAGAGCGCGAGTAGCAGGAAGAATGATTGATTGACCGGCGAATCCACGATTCCCGGGAGATCGTCAGCGTTTCCAGCATCTGTGGGGGTTATCGGAGGATCCGTCGGCGTCGTCATCGGTCACATTTCTCAGTGGACCATGTTGGAATTCTCCGTACAGCATGCCGAAGTCGGTACGTACAACGTCGCGACACGTGCGCGGAATAAAGGCAGAAAAGCACTTTCTCGGAGGCGCGCTTTTGCAATCGCTTACATTTCCTTTGTCCCTACATTGTTACTCGTCTTTGTTTTGCCACGCCGCTGTGCAGAGTGTCCTAACACAGTCGTGCGTCAAGGAACGCGCCCTTAATAGGCGTGAAATTTTTTTTAATAACATCGGAATTTAATTCGTTAACATATACAATAGATAAGTCTGTAATATCAAAATATGAGATTAAGTGTATAGAGATAAGATAAGGAACAAGTTAATCAACGCGACGAACGTAACGTGCATATACCAATCTTAATATCTTTGTCTATTTTTTTTTCTTTTTTTTTTCTTTTTAATGCAAAGCGATAAATATAAACGACCGCGAATAAAAGGAAGATCGGCTTACGGGAGAAAGCCCGATGGCGCAGGAGGCGAGCCGGTGTTCCGGCATTCGGACGTTGGATTTGAAAACGTCAGCTAATAATCAGCCTAATTACAGAGTGCGGAATTCTCTGAATGCAACGGTACGCTGCGCGCCTTTTCGGATATACCGTGCTTGCACAATACCGGCAATGAATGCACGTGCGTGTGCTGCCAATGGGGGGATTCTCAATTGAATGATCGCGATGTTATCTCGTTAACTGTAATTGACTTCATTACTCTCCTCGTCTTCGATGTAGCCTGCGTGCGATTTTCTAGAATGTTTCTTCGGCTGACGAAACTCGTCGTTACCTCAAAGGGTCCCTTTAATCCTAAATTGATCTCTCTTGGAGATTGATTTCCGAAACTTAAACCCGCAGAATCATCCCAAACAGTTTTTTTTTTTTTTTTTTTTACATACACATACGCATATAATACAATATGATACGAGTTACGTGCGGTCATGAAATATTAATTGTATTATTTAAAATATATAAACTTTTATGAAGAAAGTTTCGAAACCGAAGCGCGCTTACGGAAGAGAACTAATTTACATTATCTATTATTTGAATTTTTTAAAAATACGCGAGTAAAATAAAATTTATCTTTTACTTTTGTTTCGAAGATTTCAAGGATTCTGAACGGAATATATATTTTTAGTATGATTTGCGTTTAAATTAACAGTTGAATTTATGTTGAACGTTACGCGCAAGAAATAACATGTTAACGGCGTTAGCTGACATCAATTAATTAAAAATAATTTTATTAACTGAACGGCAATGTTCGTGCAACAAACAACGTTTTATTAGGATAAAAACACGACGTTTTGATTGGATTAATGTCATTGCATTAACAAGATTGCTGCTAATTATGCTGTTACAATGTCATTTTTTTTTTTTTCCTTGCGTCGTTACGTTGTTACATAAAAACCCGATATCTCGATTGAGCATTCCAACACGTTTTAGACGAACAGTTCGTCGTTGCCTTTACATTTCAATGCGCCGACCAGCACCGATTCTCTTGTTCCGTGAATAAAATCAACACGCGAGAATATCCTTTTAAACAGAAACCCTAAATCGTCATTATGTTCTCGTATATTTTCTGATTTTATCTCCAATGAAATCGAAAAAAATATTTCATTCCAAATATAACGGAAAATGAAACTAATTAGTACGCCACGTCAAGCTTTCTTTTCTCTCTCTCGCTTTTTTTCTCTTTCTCTTCTTTTGCAGAATGAAATAATAAGCTTTGTTTCGATGCACGCATGTTAAAAAGAAATTAAAATATATTTCTTTCAATCGCGTTTCGTATCCGGAACTTTTTCCGGTGCAATGCACAATGCAATGCAAACACTCAAATTAGATGCCGCTTACATGCGCGGGATAGAAACGAAGTACGTCCAACGAGTAGAAAGCTCCCTGGATGCACGCAACTTTAGCGGAGTAAGCAATTAAATCCGTAAAAGATGAGATTGCTTTTTTTTTTCCCTCTCGCAGGTAAAACGTTAGACCCCAGATTCTAATTTTCCAAGCAGAAATATCTTCGAGATGACTCGCGGTATTTCTCATTACAAATGCTCTCGCGACCTGTTAGTAATTATTCGCCGTACAGGAGAAGATTTATATATGCAGAAAGAATTAAAAAATGCTTTACGTATGACGCATTTACAATATCGTCATTGTTGTCGCTGATAAAATAACTTTTGGGGAATTTTTTTTTTTTTTTTTAATACAGAAGTTTGATCGCTCTTGCGAATTTGTTTTTTAACAGAAGAGTAAAAGTTCATTGAGCAACGGCTGTTATTTGCCTCTTGGCAAATTGTCGAACAGGCACTCGATCTCGCGGGTGCGGTCCAAGTCGGGCGGCGTTCTTGAATCGAAACGCGGCGGGCGGTTCAAGGATCGCCTCGATTTCGTAGCGATGAGATGTCCTCAATGAATCGAGGCGTGAGATACGCGTTTCCTCAAGGCGAGCCTCTCTTTTATCGATTGCATTCGTACTAATTCGCTTGAGAGAAGTAATCTTCTTTTTGTTTTTTCTTTCTCTATTCGCAGTTCTTTCTTAATTTCATTATTGTTATATATTGTGTCTGAGTATCGTATTACATGTTTGAATATTATTTTGCAAAATTAATCATAAAAACTGAAGAAAATCGCGAACTAGGCGCGCGTCGTTTGAAAACATAATTTTACGCACGTGCATTTCTCTTATTGCCGTATATGCAACAAGGTCGGAGCTGAAAAAACGCGGTCCCAGCCTCAATATACAAATTACATAATCATGAGGTGAACAACGTGCGTAAAATTATTTAAAAAAAGAAAAAAAAAAAAGAAATAGAAGAAGAAGAAAACGGTCTGAGAGGAAGAGATGTTTCTCGAGCGCAATCGTGTGTCACGGTGTTTCGACACGAGGGTTCGAATACCGTCGCGTACTCGGCGACTTAGCACACGGGACATTTAGAAATATGTACCTTCGAAATGTCAGGCACATGAGGCATTACCTCAAAGTTCCTCACACAGATTCCTCTTGTCGTCAGCCAAAATTCTAACAGAAACGCACGATGGAAACTCCAGTATGCTCGTATCTTTTCTAAAAATTCTCTCTTTCCCTTCTTCCGTCCTTTATTTTTTCTGCTTTTTTTTTTCTCTCTTGCTCGAGAGCGCATTTTCTCTCCTATTACGATTACCGGTCGTCCGGCTCCGGTGCCCGTAATTGCCGATCACTCGAAGAGTCCGCCGATCGACGACATCCAGGAATCCCGCACGTGCGGATGTCATCGGGTCGCGTGTGCTGGATTTTTCCGGGGAATCCAGAACGACGTTCTTGCTTTACGTGACGCGAGGTGTCTCCCCCGCATTCCGTCTCGAAACGCGCCGATCGGAAGTAGTGCAGCTTGAGTCCGTTATTTCATGCAAGCGTGCCGACGCACGCGGGTCGTAAAGCTCGTTCGTGACGACATCGCGAAGCCGTCCCGTTTGACAAATTTTTTTCCGAACGTTCAACCTTGGGACCATTACACGTTATATGGGTTATTACACGCGAAAAGGGAGAGAGGAGAGAGAGGGTCACCGAGGGCCAAGGATTGCCCGCAAGTGGTCACGCCACCAGCGAATTTAATTACGGCAATCGAGGGTTAATTCCTCAGCGCGCACCCTTGAACTTTTTTTTTTTTTTTCGACATTCGCCCGGCATACAAGAGGCCAATTGATGCCTCGTGCGCGTGATTACCATTCTCGAAATCGACACGAGTGACCCGCGATTTATTTAAACGGGTCTCGTGCGCTAGTAATTTCGAAAGGATGGTGCAAGTCGGGCGTGTGTGTTGTTCGATTGCATTTGGAAATACGCAGGGGCGCACTCGGGATAAAAGAATCGAGAGAGAAAATTAATTAATTAATTAATTGATCGATCGATACTGCTTCACGTCATTCTTTAACTGCATAACTTGTATATCTCAAAGTTGAATTAATAGCGTGTTTAAATTTAATTGACGAAGCTAATTTTTTTTTATTTAAGTATCGCCGCGACGCTGCGGTGACTTACCGGATCATTCTGACATCATTTTTATCACGTGCGCCCCTGAAAGCCGAGGTTGTTTGCGTTTTTTGAATTAAGCTGTAAGCGACGCCGCGGGCGAGCGCGAGAGACGGTGAGAGGCGATCTCGAGATTATAGAAAGTCTTCAAAACGGCTTTTTTAACACGCGCGCCACACACCGCGCCGTCGCGATAAAGTGGAGCGAATTAATATTGCCTTCGCGAGAGATAACTAATTAAAAAAATTCATTAAATAATCCCGCTCAGACGGAAACCTCGAGCGACGTCCGGAAGGGATGAGATAATTCACGTGCTTCGTTTTGATCGTTTATCAAACTTACACGGGGGAATTAAATATCTCGAAGTCAAACGGACTGCTTAAAACGATCCATTGCGATGCATATCGAGTTTGGCTGGGCATGTTTCGTTTGAAAATAAATGCGGAAAATGTTTAAAGAATAAATATCCGTCTGTCCAAGCGTTTAAATCTCCGATGTCAAACGCGCGCGTCGCGTGAACAATAACGAGGCTGGGGATTATTTAAAGATAAACCCTGAAACTGTTACGTAGAAATAATCTGTCTGGTTTTTCGACTAAAGATTTTTTTCTCTTTTTTTTTTTTTTTTTTAATTCCGAAAACGATACTTGGACGTAAATTTTAAGCGAGAAAGACTTTCGATCTCGCTCGAGAATAATTTTCCGGTGGTGAGAGGCGCTTGATCAAGTTTTCCATGGAATGTTATAGAGATAAGTGAATACCGCAAGGTTTCAAGGACTCCTTTTAGCGTGCGTTCACGGTCGGTATTGGTAATACGTGAAGTAACACGTGCATTTCCAAGTACGAAGACGTATAAGAAGTAACCGAGCGTTGCACGTTCGTCGTATGCATTTTCGCGATCATTTATGATTTTGGTCGCGTTCGCTCGAATGAATATCATCGGTCATTCCGAGGGCATCGTACATCGCGAAGAGAAAAAGAGAGCGAGCGAGGAGGAAAAAGAAAGAGAGAAAGAGAGGAGGACTATCGAGTGGACAACAGGAAGTAGACGGGGACATAGCCATCGTGACAGCCGCCTTTCATTTGCATACGTCACAATGTAATTGGTTACTTGCAGCACGTTCGAGTTGCGCATCTGCAGAGTACTGCAATTGATGGCAGCTCCGACCTTGCCGTGAGACGAGGAGAAGGAAACAGAGATTTTCAGGAGCAATCTCGACAATGAATGTCGAGAATCTCTCGATTTTCAACGTTATAAATAGTAATAGCTTTTATTTTAAGCTCGAATAACAATTTTTTTTTTTTTTCTCAATACTTGATATAAAAAAATGTATTTATATTTTGTAGTTTTTAATTTTAAAAAATGCATAAATAATTGAGTCGATAGAGATTAGTAGAATGACGGTATTAATAAAATAGAATATTGTGTTTTATAAATTTAACTTTTGAAAAAAGATGAAAGATAAACTCTGTACTTGTCATAGATTACAATTGGAAAATCATAATGGAGACAGATCGACTCTTAATTCCTTCTCTCTTTATCATTCCATAAGCGATGCCACAATAATTCCACTGTTTGGAAGCGCCGTCACGCGCACAGGCGATATCCGCACTTAAACCCGAGATTTACTAATTAACGTGATTAGCGTGCGATTTACCGAGACGCCTCATGACGATCACGTGCGGTCGAGAATAAATATAGGAAACTTTTAAAATTTCGTGTTTCGGAACGTTAAAAATTTCGTCCTTGTTGACGTCGAACTGAAGTTTCATCATCGAAAAAAAAAAGGAAAAAAAAAAAAAAATTACTATTCTCGATATTAATTTTCTCTCTTAATTCTGATTGATGAAATCAGTTCAATTCCCATCAAAACTCCAGTTCAATACAGACTTCACGTTGAAAGTCTGGTCGATCATTAAATGAGCTAGATTAGTCGTAAAAAAAAAATTTTTTTTTTTTCTCGTGCCGTTCCGGGCAAACCTGGCGCGAACGTACGGGCCGCGGGGTGCGTTTTTAACGAGCGCGGGTGTACCGCTTAGCGGATGCGCCGCGTGTCCCGCTCTCGTTATATCACAGTGAGAGTTCGACGTTTAACACTGACTTTCATCCGGGGCCGCAATCGATTTTAACGCGCTTTCCAGCACCCGGCGCCGGTGTCAGGAGATAGAGCGCATTAGCACGCGC
This sequence comes from Cardiocondyla obscurior, assembly GCF_019399895.1. Classification (NCBI taxonomy): domain Eukaryota; kingdom Metazoa; phylum Arthropoda; class Insecta; order Hymenoptera; family Formicidae; genus Cardiocondyla; species Cardiocondyla obscurior. The sequence goes on along the minus strand of NC_091866.1, from coordinate 11,452,630 downwards.
AGGAAATACGACTCCGCGCGGATTAAACGGCAGAAGCCGCATCTTCCAATGGATCCTAATGGCGCCTATTATGGTACTTATTATTATTTTTTTTTTTTTCCTCTCGCTGCACACCGCCGCGTATCGATGAGATTTCTCTCTTTACCTGCTATTTTTATACCGCGCATATAAATACAGCTATATGTTCTTCCGCGGTACTTTAATCTTGTCTAGTGTTTATCTTAATTTCCATAAGATTTTAATGGAGATAATGAACGCGTTTGTTTAGAGAGCTTTATCCTGCCAGTTCCAGTCTTTACATAATATTAGTCTTTACTGTTCGTATCATTGTCTTTCCGCATGATTTCGTTGTTTTTTTTCTTCTTTTTCTTTTTTTTTTTTTTAATAATCTTTATGAAAATGTACTGCGATGTGCCATCGCGTGATTTAAACACCTCGTAAACTTCAAGCGAGCTTGAAAAGTCACGATTGTTTATCCGATCGGTCGTTTCTGGTCGCGCGTACCGGGGAAAACCTCCGAAGAGATATTACTTGTATCTACAACGTAGGTTGTGGAACAGGTTGCGAGCTTAATGGGTCACCGAGCAAATGCTTGTACTCCAATCACCGTGTGGGATCGATGGTGCGAGCACGCGCGTGTTCGCGCCTATCGAGAATAAATAACAATCGAGAATAAATAGGGAAAAAAGCGCATTGCCTCGTAATTGAATAAATTAAATTGTTTTGCAGCGAGAGACGCGATCGTGCTGAGCGTTAAATCTTAATCTCCCGCGACATTTTATCGCATTCAAAGAGAAAGATGAGATGTTGTACCAGTGGCAATTAGAAAATCGGGAATAAATGGAAAAAAAAAAAATATATATTATGTATTGCAGTTTAAAAAGAAAAAAGAAAGTTAATAAATACAGTTGAAAAAAAAAGTAGCTAAAATTGTAGAGAATGGAAAATAAGGAAATAGTCAAAAGAAAGAAAAATTGTTCCATTGGAACGCGCGATAGAAACGGTGGTACCGATCATCGAAGAAAACCCTTCCGAATTGTCGATAGTTACTTTTCGTCAATTTCAACGTCACCCCGAGCGTCTACTTAGGGATCTATGCAAAAAGTATGTCGTCGTCGTCGCGCCTTCCTTTGATCGCTTGTAACTCGAAAATTGTCGATGCCTCGGCACGTTCGTTGAGAAAAGTCGTCTTTAAATTGGCCCGAAGAGCCCCGTCGTTGACACGGCATCCGGTAATCTTGAGACTATACGTTATTAAGATCGTCGCGAGAGAGCCGAACGCGCAAGCGTGCCTAATTTCGCATTCGTCTTTTCGCTCAGGCACCGAGTTTAAAGGTCACGTCGCATAAATTACTCCCGGCCAATCAAAGGGTTAATTGTTGCGGGGACTGGCTGCGGCCTGATGTTTATAGTTTAATGCCCGTCCGTCAACGTGGAAGGCCACGATCGCCTCGAGGGCACGTAACTTTACGACGCGACCCGCATTAATAATCGCGGTCGCTCTCGTCCCCCGTCGCCCTTGCGTCTCTCTAACTTGACTGTGCGATCTCACTCTTCTCTTTCCTTATTTGTTGCAGCACTTTCCACAGCCACCGAGGATGTGGGGGATGGGCCTCAAGGGCACGACAACGATACCGGTGAGTGATTTACGATTTCTTTAAGAAAAGGGACCTTTAATATCCTTCTTTTCGCCTTCACGCTAATTTGGTACCGATTCCTGGTCTGAAACCTTTTTTTTTTCTTTTTTAAATCGACCCTTTATATCGTTGACTGCACGAGTCAGTCCTCTATTCGTCATATTCCATTTATCAAAACGTAAAAGAAAGGAAATATAGAAAGAGATTGTAGACAGAAAGAGAGAAGTCGGAAAGAACGGAAGAATCACGGGTGAGGTTCGCGAATTCGCGAGGAGACATTTCGTCAGCCATATTCGTCGGGATTTGGTCCAGGGTCGACTGGTCCAGTTCCCGACCGGAGTGAGCGGCGAGATGGACGCTGAAATATTAATATACGCGTGGCCCGGACTGATGCACTCGCGGCCGTCCGAATCGGCGATTAGTTTATCAGGCCGCGCTGTGACGCGACTTGGTACACGGCGAACGGCCGCGTGCCCGAGTAGCCGGGTTAAACGAACGCTGCCAAGATCGGGTTCAGGCAAAGTGGTATATATATTTTTCGCGGCGGCAAATTGTGTCGCGAAAACTTTCGTGCCGTAAACGCACGTCGGTGGCTTGGCGAGCTGACGAATCAAACCGATCCCGAGTACGGAAGGTGGTCCCTTCCGAGAACACGCGATCGCTAAACGCTCCGTTCGATCTCGCCACAATACAAGATCGGTCCCGACCTGCATCGCTTGCGACAGACCCCAGCTGTCGCGGTGACAGCCGATGCATGCACGTGTAACGTATGCGCGCGGTTGGATGCAGGTGCGTTTTTGCGTTGCCGTTCGATAAAGTGAGTCACGCCGAATCGGCATAGGAACTGATTTCTCGGATCATCAGGTGAAGAAGGGTTTATATAAGCGCGCCGCGTTACGTAAAGATGACTTAATCCGTCAAGCGGAGCTTTCGACGCGTCCCCCGCGCTTTATAATCGGAGAGAACGCGGGAATAGATTCGCGTTCGAAGGGAACGACGATTCAAATAAATTCTGAACGGGTAATAATTCGTTCGCAATCGCCACAGCGCGAAGGTTAGGCATTTATTAAACTTTTTATTTATTTTTTCTTTTTTTTTTCCGCGCTTTATTTCTACGTTTATCGTCGGCTTGTCACCCAGATTGGATTACGTCGTCGAAAATGAATAAATAAACTCAGCGAATCTCTCGTTCAACTCGTGTCCATACAAATGACTCTTAATGAAACCGCTTTATTGCGGATAAAACGAGAAATACGTCGTAAACCTCGTTATCAGATCTGACGTATCTATCGAAATAATGCTTAGAGTTACATTTCTTAAGTACTAGAAAACTTGGCGAGAACCTTATTTCATTATATTACGTATGTCGGATTAATATTAGAGTTCAGCGATACGTTTTGTGTATTTTTTATCGGGACAATGTGACTTCGTGAATACGTATCGCGCAATTTAAATTGCAAACGTTCGACTTTCTTTGGTTTAGGAAAAAATTATAATTGACGCCAACAATAAAGAAAAAGAGAAAAAAAAAGAAAATTGAATTCAGAAAATCAAAATGCACATCGAAATATATATATATATACGTATCAGATTATATAACACAAAAATTATAATTAAAGTTCTATGTTTTGGAACAAAACTTTTTATATGAACTTTTTAAAATCATTTTTCTACCTATAAATGTCTTTAGCATATTTTAATTTTTAATTTAATAATGAATAAAATTATCCGTTTGAAAACGGTAACCTCTGCGCGATCTAGTAAAGTATTCGAGAACCTTATCAGCTTCGTAAATCTCGCTGATATGCTGTGGATAAAGTAGGAAGGTGAACACCTCCTATTCTTTAGTGACTTTAGTCGATAACATAACTTCCCAGTTGTCGACTTACAACAGCTGCCGTTCTACAGCTATTGATCAAATTGCATTCTGTTTTTAATAATTATCAAAGGTGATATTATCGACTTGCTTTATCGATATCTATCCTGACGAGCAATCAGTGCTATTTGTTTTATTTGTAGCTTATTAATTATTTTATCCAAAAGCAATATTTTATATTTATTTTTATTAATGTAAATTAATTTTAATTGTATGTTTATTAATTTTTTTATTGTTTTGTAATTTTAAAAGTTAAAAAAAAAATTGTGGAATTAAGAATGAAAGAAAAGACTTTTTTTCTTTTCTTTCTCTTTTTCTTTCTTTTTTTCTTTTAATTTAATAAAAAATAATTAAAAAGCATTCAGACATTACTCATAAATTACGGTATGAATACTTGAATAACGAGCCTGAGCTAATTACAAGTAGTATTGAATTAATATTATCAAATTTAAACAGCATTTTTTAAGACGCCACGCGAAAAATAATATACATTTTTACATATATGTAAAATAACGTAATGCAATATCATCGTTGTGCAAGAAAAAAAGCAATTGCTGCGCAATTAAAAAAAAATATGTGCAAATCAGATATCAAAAAGCTCTGTCGAGCCGATATGTAGTCATACTTAATTAAAACCAGCAATGCATGTGTCGCAATATCGTATAAGATTGTAATCTTATGAATTAGTCGAGCTTTAAAAGAATTAACTTTAGTCAGATACTGAAGATATCCCGTGAAAATTTACAATTATCTTTGATAATTATTATCAGTAGCATTTACGCGGCATTGTGTGCACTTGATGTATGTAGCATTAATATTGTATCTAGAACGCACAAAACGAAACAGGGTGTCCACTTCCTGTGCCTCTTGCGACTTATTTTTAATATTTTTAATATTGGTCAATATAAAACTGTTTTCAGATCAGTAACAAACACAAATGCGGCAGGTTATAAAATTCGAGACATTTAAATTTCACGTGGATTCTTTAAATGCTGAATTTAAAGCATGTGTTTCTCGCGGAAAGAAAATTTTTCATCAATTCGGGAAATCAGTCAGCTTCGCTTCTGTCAGTTATCGTATTTCTTTTATGATTAAGTTAAAAATTATTGTTATTAACTGCACGTGACTTTATTCTCTATTGTACTATAATTTTTTAGATGTTGAGATAATTATAGATTTACTTTTATGATTTATCTACCAAGAAACTTTATCGCGAGTGACAAACAGAAACAGGGCCGACTTTGAAACTCGAAAGAAATCTTTATTTTCGAGAAAGATTAAACATTTCCGAAAAACAGCTATTACAGACTCAAGTGTTTTGTACCGTGCATCTCTTGCGTCTGAAAAGAATAATTGAGCAACAATTAAACGAGAATCAATAGACGTAGAAGTAAGAACTCTGTTGGAAATCTTTTAATGACAGTGTTGTCGAGAAAATTATTTATTTTCTATTTATGAATCTCGACAAATAGACATTTTCAATTTTTAACTTAATAAAGATAATTTAGCGATATTTTAAAATTTTATGAGAGCTATTTTACGAGTGTAGTAAAAATTTTTTAATGAACTGTTAACGATGCGGTATAAATTTTAGGAGTTTAAGGTACAAAAATTTAAGTAAAGCCTCAAATTTGAAAGTGAAAAATTGCAATGACGATGTTCGCGTATCCTTAGCCAGGACTAGCGAATCCGATCGTTTGTTCTATTAACGCGAACTGCCTCCCGCGGTTCAATTGTTGCTTAACCTTCACTCTCAACGAGACGAGACATCATAGAGATACAGGCAATAAACGCCAGCTGTGCTTTCCGGGTGCCACGTGATGATCACCCTGAATGTATTTGGCAGTCGAGGAAGACGATTCGAAAACGTCGCTTTTCGACATCATCTTCGCGAATTTACATTGCTATCCGCACTTGTTTTGACATTTATTTTAGACTTATACGATTTCGTGAAATTCCACAATCGCGTCTCTTTGATGTTTTCTAAAAAAAAAAAAGGAATAACCGATTCAAACTTTTAGCGAAAACATTTAATAAACTACGACAGACGTCATTAAGTTTCTCAACGTTACTTCGCGCGTCATCCGAGAAATAAAGGAAAAAAAAAAAAAATTAAAGATATGCAAAATTAAAGCATTATTAAAAAAAATTTGCTACCTACTTCGTTCAGAAAAGAAAAATATTTCGAGATTCCCAGCTCGAAGAGTTCTTTTCTCGCGTGGATATAACTTCCTGTTAGAAGCGTTTTATTGTTGCCCAATAAATGTTTTATAGCAATTACGCCGGGAACGTCACGCAAGATAGTGTGAAGATCTATCGCGCAAACAATCATGTTGATCTTCTGTTGATCGAGCTCGATCGCAGTTTGCATTACCCTTCTTCTCATTGTCGCCGTGCATTTGCTCGGCGTTTACTCAAGCCGCGCATAATTAACAATCTGACATATCGGGAATCACCGAAGAATTATTGTACATCGATATATAATATATTAATCATTAACGTGCGTGGCGCCGCGACTGATGGCATATTTGCGTCATCGCCCAATCACGTGCCGTTAATGCAAATTCGTTTGCTCGATAATTTAAAAAGGAGGAAGAGAGCGAAACGCCATCGATTACACGCGGTTACACGATCGGCGATCGCTAAGAAAATATTTGCGTTACGTCGCCAATTAATCGCCGTTAATTATCGCAGCGTTAAGCAAAGCGCGGGCGTTTTCCCGTGCTAGTTGTGCCGAAAAGTTCAGTCGTTTTTTGAAAGCGAATGATTTATTAGATTCTCGTACCGTGATATTTATCTGTTTGCATTACTTTAGCCTGTTCGAAAGAACAATTAATTAAAAAAAAAAGAAATTATAAAAAAATCGTTTATTTTATTTCCATTTACATATTTATGAAAAGAAAAAGAAACATGTTATTTTATTGATATGATATTATTGCTGTTAAAGTTACAATATTAAAATGATGATCAAGCCTCGTTCTAATTTCTCAAAATTTTTTTTGCTCGCAAAAATATCCGTTGTCTGTAAAAAGACGCCGCTTATATAGAAATACGAGAAACTTAATCGTAATTCAAATCATTTAATGGAGGTTAGCTTGTTTACTTTTTCGACAAGTCGAACGAAATACAACTCCGCTGTTGTAATACAAGGTGCTTGGAGAAGTTCTCGCGTGGAGCTCTCTTGGCGAATATCAAAGACGAAATTCAAGTCAGTCTTAATGGAAATAAATTTCACGATTGTTATATGTAATCTGTTTTTGTTAATTCCGCCTTGACAGATAAAGATAAATTTAAGAGTCGCGTACAGGTGAACCCACCGAGATGGGTTGGGTCGCACGTCGTATTTTTAGCCGCGTAAAGGGTGCAAAATGGTCGTTTAATTCCGCGTCTTTTTTGCGCAATTCGATGATTAAGCGCCGTCGCGAGATGACAGGGCTCGATACAAGGAGCCGTGCGGAAGGGTGAGGAGAACCCGGGGGTGTACACGTGGTGCACGTGCCCGCCACGTGCACTCTCGCGGGGAGTTCAGGTTTCACGTTCGACGGCCGTGGCTTTTTTTCTTTTTTTTTTTCTTTTTTTTTTGCGCGCGCCATGAAAAGACGTGACGCGCGTAATTGGCTCTAATTGGTTTACCAATTGCTGCGGAGCCAATTGGCCGATGGAAAGCCGGTCTATTAGATCGAAGCGCGTTGGAAATGTTTGCGCAAACAATGGATCGCGCGAATGAAAGTGGTGTCGGAGTACCGCTCGCAAAAGCGAAAAAGACCTTCGCTTCTATGTAACCCAAAGGGTAGTTTTGAACCACGTTGGTTAGCCGAGCGAGCCTGAAACGATCGCAATTTACGCTTCGCACATCTTCCGCACTAGCTTGCAATCGGCAGTAAAAAGAACACGCGCCGGTTACAATTTGCTTGTATAAATAGCTTCTTTTTTTCTGAATAATATCACTTCGAGGAAAAATTTTTTTTCCTATTCCCCTTTTCTCTTTCGTGGAAACCACTCGTTGGGAAATAGATATTTCTGGTTTTTCCCTTTTTTTATTTCTTTTTCTTGGAGCGATAGATTATTTTAAAAGAATAATTCTGCGTAAAATGACGCGCGTGTGAAGTAAGATTTTCAATGAGACTTTTATCTCTATGCGATACAACGAATTTCGTTATCTAGTCCGTAGAGTTCCGTGAGATTTCGTCGAGGCGCACGATTTTCGCGAGATCGCACGAACGGTGGCGTAAAGTAGCATTTACGGATATTCAAATCGGGATATCTAATCTTCGGAGCAACTCGACGGAAACCATAACGGTTGACCTCGGCTGCGCCTAGCAACAAGTCGCGTGTATATGGCCAATGTCCTCTCGAGAGATGCGATCCTTACGTGGCAAACGGGATGTCCGCGGAGTGTGCTCCACCTCGCACGGAGCGAGTAGACGATCGCTAAAAAAAAAAAAAAAAGAACGTTTAACAACTCATCAAGAGGACCGCGACTAATGAGCCGAGAGAGGATTTCTCAGAGAAAATTCTCCGATATTCCGGACGATAATTCGTCTCGCTCATTTGCAACGACGACACTCGAGGAACAAAATGCTTTCCGGAAAAAAAAATTAATTACCGAACTCCGACCTCATTATACATGTATCGCGAGTAGATATTTTAATTTATTCATGAGACGGTATATAAAATTAGGGTATACTTTAATTAATATTTTAAATAGATATCACATCTAGTATTATATTACGGAATCTATATCTGTCTTTTAGTGTACGTAACATTATTTGCAGAGTCGTCACATATTCACCCGTGCTCGCTTGTATATTCACACACACACACGGTTGTTTCCCAATTGCTTTGAGGCGGTGTAATATTTCGGACCCGTATACGTGACTGAAAGTAATGAAACTTCGAATTTAAACGTGCACGCCGTAACGCGAGACGCGTGCAACCGTCGCATATGCAGCGTCGATGCACCGCGTTCACTGTCTACCTGGCTGTTTTTTTTTTTTTTTTTTTTTTTTTTTTTTAAGCTACTCAGATGAACTCGCAGAAAACTACATCTTCGATCGTTTTGAAACCGCGATATGATAACAATGCCATAGAAATCAAGGCACGAACTTTCGTCTTATAATTCACATTCAAGACTAGAGCTGTTGAGAAAACGAACGTCAGGTTACCGTTTGACGTGATTGCATAAGAAATTAAGTTCTCTTAACGTAAGCTTTTTTTTTTTTTCTTTGAAATTATTCAACAAATTTTAAATGAAAAAATATTTAACGCGGAAACGAAAAATCAGCGCAAGAAATTCTTATCATCCAATGCTTATTTCGCGCTAACTTATCTTGCCGCGGATTCGCCATTTTTGAAATTAAAGTGTCTCATGCCTTGGCATGCGTTATGTATCGCACGGAACGATTTACATATTTACGGTCGCACCGTGTGATTTGCGAAATTGGCGAGTCCGCGGTTTCTCAACCGCACGCGCCGCGATGACGAGTTGCAAAAGCGCTCCACAGGAATTGTCTGCGAAACCTTTAATGCGCCACCACCGATAACTTCCACCTTGCCCACCGTTTAATTATGGAGAATGAAACGCTTGTACGAACGATCACGCCGTTACGTCAGCGGGAAACGTGATTCCGCCTCGATTACTTTGTCGGCTGTGCGAAGGATCTATGAGCGTAACGAGGAAGTAGGAAGACCCGGCGATTTCTGATCTATACCTGAGAACACTTTTTCGAAAAGAACGGTTACTTCGTGACGTGCGAATGATATAATAAAATATAATAAAAAGAATTTTTTTTTAATGATTAAAAGAATAAAAATAATATTTCTGTCTTTTTGGCAATAATAGGAATTATTTGATTAAAGAGTGATGGTAGAAAGACCTGTGTTTTGGTTTCTTTTTTTTTTTTTTTTTTTTTTCCAAATAGTGTATAATGGGACGTTAATTTTAGAAAAATTTTAAGATGAATAATGGACACAGTTCCGGAGATATAAAAGGATGAAAGTGATGGTTTCTCATAATTTATGATTTTCATCCTCTTGTATTTTGTATGTTTGAAATCTCTTTGCCATGACTCTATATTTTGGTTCGCCAAACTAGTTTGATTTTTTAAGACCAGATATAAGATACATAAATATAACCTATATTTAATTGCAATTTTTTTTACCTAAAAGTTAATTAAAAAATATTCAGTTATTGCCATAAAAATATTAAATTTATTTTGCTTCGTATAGTCGCGCGTGGTATAATTATTTTTTTTTTCGGCTGCTTCGACAAAAATGACAACAACGTGCAATTATCCGGCGAATTATACACACGAAATTGATCTTGCGTATTATTATTTGTAATATCCAATACACGCGCGCAATTAATTATATGAGAAGCTTATCTTGTTTTATTTATCTAACGTAATGCCGCGATAGGCGCGATTGAGATAATAAACGGGAATTAATTACGTCACGAAGCCATCGTGCTTCTCGGGAATGTTGACGGCTTATCTGTCTACAAATTTGATCCTCTTAGGGTTTATTAGTGTTATCTAAGGTTTCATGCTCGTCGATAATACCACCCTTGATGTTCATGTTTTCACGATGTCATTTTTTGATTGCAACGAACATCCTACTACACTTCTTAACAATTAAGAGATTAATGTTTTTAATTCATTGCACCGTTTCAACGTCTAACAAAAAAGTTCATTAAATCCATTGATTCTCATTCCTTTTTTTTATGTAAAATAATTTTTTTTATTATTGAGCGACAAACATTTTGATTATTAACAATATTATTGTGCATTAATATTGCAAAACAACTCACATATTTATTCAGATCCTGCATATTTTTTTATTTACTACGTTCTCTTTCGCGTTTTTCCATAACTAAGTATTAGCACATTATAAATAAGTGTCGGAATTTTAACAAACAAACTGTTCGAGTGCCAATTACTCGGAATTAATGTCACTTTTTTCTGTTTGCGCGTTGCGACTGGCATTGATTTGTTTGTAACGACTGACGTTGATCGACAGGGAACGGAAAAAAAAATGCGTTTTAACGTGGTAAACTTGTTTGCCGCTCGCCCAGCTTGGTGAACTCATGACGCTGGTTTACTCCTTATTTCCTAGTTCTCCGCGATGTTACGATTCCGTGTAAATCCGCTTTTAATCGGCAACAAGTTGCCGGCAATAACAATGTTATTTACTAACAACGGTGGAGGCTTGGTGGCGTTCCAAAGTAAATTGCTAAATATTAATGTATACGAGACTGACATATTTTCCAAAGATAAGAATTAACGCGAAAATAATTTACTGCCAAACTTATGCATCGGTACAATAAATTATTTTTTTTTTTTAAGATTGAAATTATATATATCGCACATAAATTGTAATTAAAAAGAAAAAAAACCAGAATTATACGTGATTTGCACAAAAATATTGTGCGCAAATTAAAATACTTTCTGGCTCTTTTGAGGATTAAAAAAAAAAAAAGGAAAAGTAGTCTCGCTCGCTCGATCGCAGTTTCGGTTTTCGAAATGCTACTAGCTTCCAGTGCTTTTTCTCTCGTCTTCGAGATTTTCTCCGGAACGACGGAGAAACTCGAAGATTAAATCGAATCGCGTGCAGCCGAAAATAATGCCGCTTTCGCCCTCGTGCACTCGGATATAAACTCCGCGCTTCTGCCAGGCCACGTCTCGAAAATAGTCGCAACATTTAGGGTGGCTTCGGCTTCTAGAACGACGTATGCGAGTCATCGTGACGCACGTATCTGCCCTCCTTTTCCGTCTCTCTCTCCCTTAATCTAGGATAAATCTACTCGATTGGTGCCTCCTTAGAAGTGAATTTTTACAAGCTATAACTCGAGGAGGCCTTTGACTGAATAATTGAGAAATTAATTTAAAAACTGTACGATTAACGTTAGATCGAAAAATCAATCGTAGCGAGAAATTAAATTAAAAATGTCAAAAATAAAAATAATCGTTTCCTCTTTACTCACGTTCTTGTAATGACATATCTGTTTTTATATTAATAGATCTTACAGTTATTTTATATACTTAAAGATATTAAAAGAGATTATCGAGATATGAATAGAGGTATCTGATATTTTATATCAAAATATAATCGAGATACAATATCACGGAGTATTTTTTTTTTCTATAGTATGTACTCTTAACTAACGATATGTCTTACTCAAAGGTCACAAAGTATAATTTAATCAATTAAGTAATTAAGTTCAAATTAAAAGCATTAAAATTGCGATCTATTCCCTAAGGAAGAGAGAAAAAAAATCCACTTTATATTTTTTTTTTTTTTTTTTTTCTGTTAATGAAACTGTAGAAATGTAGAAATGATGAAAAATTACATAGTTTACACGCTTGATTTTATTACGTCTCAACGAGATCGATTTTTAACGACGAGACATGCGAAAAGCAGGCAAAATCGATAACGGTCTGCAAACAATATCACTTATCCCCGGCGGCGACCCTGACATTAGAAACTGCAGGTCCAGATAAAAAACAAGAAGGCCTAGAAACCTCTAATTGCGATTACGCAACGTGATAATGTTTTACGTCAATTTTATCTCTAGTCGCGCATTTATTCCGATATTTCGACGATGCAAGGCCGAGGCATAAAAGTTATTGACGAGACGCACCTGTCACACCTCGTATGCGAAAACAATTTCCTTCGTTAGACGACGGGAGGGAGGGTAAGTCACCAGTTGGTCGGGCACGTGAAAGAGAAATATGGCAGACATTCGAAAAAGAAAAAAAGAAAAAAAAAATGACTTTGCGGTTGATGGGTACATATTGCATTAATATGGATTTGCACGCTCGAAGAAACGACGGGAATGCGATTCCGATGCGACGGATAATCAGAATTACGCGCTACGCAAAACGGGTGATATGTAGAGTATAACGGGACGACTTTCTACGCGACGTGCTCTGAAAAATTAATTGGCACGCTCGGAGAGGAGCCTGATCCAACTTCGCTAAAATCGTGGAAAAAACGCCCGCCGATTTTCCCGAGAACGTTGCTTAGTATAATCAATTAATTACTGGATCAGCGGTACCCTAGATCGGAAAATGATTACCGGCAACAACACTCGAGATTAATTATCGAACGGTTGATTGCTTTCGCCGAAATGCAACCGGCGATCTTCTTTATTTTCTTCCTCTCCGGAATTATGGAATTAATTCGATACGATAAAACGCTAGTAGGTACAAAAATAATACGTTTTTTAATCTTTTTCTTTTTTTAGGAATAATCTTAAAATATATTTTTGTAAAATTAATAAAACAAGATTAAGAAATTTGCACGAGACATCTTATTACTTTTGTTCAATTTAATCTCATTAGTTCCAATTAATTGGGCTTCAAATAATTTTATTATGATCACGATTGCAGTTTTTTTCTTTTTTAAAGTTTTATAATTATCGATCAAATATAGAACGTTTGTAGTGTGATGTCATGAAGGGAGAAGGTACGATGAAGGAGAGCCTATCGATCATACGATTTTTTTGCTTTTCTCCACGAGACAAAACGAAACGGCCTATACTCTATAAATAGATTTTCCCTTGCTATACTTCGTCTAATGTGCGTCGATTCAACGGGCCTTGAACGCGGACACATTCTATAATAATCCCGAGCGAAAAGAACAGAAAGAACTGGAGGAGAGAACAATCGTATATCGACGAAAATCGTGCTAAGGGCCGATAAGCACGGCCGGTCGAATCGCGGGAATATTTACCGAACGAATTCGTCCCGTGATATTTATCATCAAATAAACGTCCATTGCTCCGATTAATTGCGTGCAGGCGGAAAATATCCTATTCTAATAAACCGTGAAGATTTACACATATTCGAAACCCCGGCGTTAGTTTTACAACATCGGCGAAGGACTAAACTGATTTTCCTGATTCGAGAGCTGCGGCTGCGAAAATGACGTCGACTGCGGGAAATCCCATGACAATAGCCCCGCGCTCAATGAAAAGAAAGACGAGCCCAGGGAGCAAAGCGGCTCTTTGTTACAGTTAATTCTTACAATTTTGACCGGATTTGAAATTTAAAGGCAGAAATCACGTTTAAAAAAAAAAAAAAAATACATCACCGAGCAGCTCGCGAAGCTCTTCCCATTGACGTTGACCGCCGAATCGATTTCGCCCCCGAGCGTTCGCTGATTTATAAATAAATTCGAAAGAAATAGCGGTGGTCTCCTGCGTAATCTCGCTTCCGTATGGAAATCGCGACTCCGTGGCTTTTTGTCGCGACCACTTTATCAATAAAACGTTTACGCGTTCGCGATCGAACGCCCGCCGATCGCGTCGCCGTTTAAATCTGCACAAGAGGTTTAATCGTGTCTGTTTCTTTTTTGCTGTTTCAGATCCGTATTCGTTGTCGCATCTCGGTGAGTTTCATTGCATATTCTAGCGAGAGTATATTCTTCTTACTCTAATCTTTGCTGATTGATTTTTAATTTAACTCGGCTCTGTTTATTTTAATCACACTCCCTCCCTCCCTCCCCCCAGTTCTTTTCGAATAACAAGCATAATTAACTGACGTCTTGACCGCTCTTCTGCTACGTCTCTCTTTCTTCCTCTTCGCATCATTGCGACATTGCATGTTCTTAAATACTTGTCATTTGTTCTATTTTATGTATATTACTCGATTCTCTTTCTTCATCTCCTTTTTTTTTTTTTTATATTAATCTTATCTGGAACGAATTAATAATAGAGGCTCGACTTTGTGAAATGCAACAAGATTAAAGCGTAATCTATGTTCCTTTTTCTTTTTTTTTTATTATTATATTTTTGTAATAAGGCATCGTTGAAAGGTTAGAAAGGGTTAAACGTGCATGCGTTCACGCTTACCCGATTAATGTAATCGCTTTCTGTTTTAACTTCTGCGCAGAGTGAGAATAAGAGAATACAGATATATCGCGGAGTGACAAATTATTGCTACTTTTTGAGCCGCCTTTACAATTATACAATTTTTTATCTCGAGCATTATTTTATTAATTTATTTATTCTCTTATTGTTTTTTCTAAAACGCTCCGCTGTAATATATTCCCAGATTTCAACATTTGTTTTCCGTCCTTTGTATAAATCTACGTATAAAATTCGCCTTCGACGTGACGCAAAACGTTCGCAAACGCGGCCCCCAAGTTTTCAATTCGCTTGATTTTTCGCGGTATGATGAAATCAACTTCGGCAAGTGACGACTGGTAGTATGACGAAACAAGATAATTTGCTCGATTCCGACAAAAATGCAATTATGCAAATCGTCGCTTATCTAGAGACTCAATGAATATCGTTGAGCCAGCAATTCAGTTTAGTGCAAAAACGAGTCTTTGCCAAACGGAAAATCCCGACGATAGATTAATCGATTCGTCTCCATCGTTTGCTCTCTCGAAAAGAATTTTTTTTTTCTTTTTTCCCTTCCGAAAGACGTATTTTGACAAAAATATACAGGTTATTGAGAATCGAGAGTATCCTCGAATTGTTAACGGCGCGAGGGTGAAAGCGGGCCGTGAATTCGATCTAATCCGAACACTTTCATCTTTCTCGACGGCTCTCAGTTGTGCAAAAAAAAAATCATCGCAGCTTCCTATATCGTTTCACACAAAATTCAGTCCGATGCCAGTAAAAGTTTGCCATTTTGTGAAATCGGCAAACTTAATTCAGCGTCGTTATGCTAATTTGCGTACTGTTAAAGTACATAATAAATGGATAATTAAAACAAATTTATACTCGTTACGTATTTAAACAGAGATATTAACTTCATCGCGTAATTAATGTATATTAAAATTTTTAATTGAAGTTAACGCGGTGCCGTTATGTGTCGGAGTATTTAATAATTATAAATTGGAGAGATTAGGTTCGAGACGTGAGCTGAAAATTGACGGGCGAGAGTGTAAAAGTTCGATATTCGGGATCGAACTTTTCGGTGGCCGATCGGCGCCTCGATCGGATCTGGGTCGTCTTGGAGGTCAGACGGCGGCAATTTGCGGTCGGAAAGGTCATGGCGCGATCATTATCGAACGAAAGCAATGCGAAAATAGATCGCAGAGGTGCCCAATTTGCCAGGCGTTTTGCCTTAATCGCTCAAGTTTGCGTCAATTCAAAGATAAGTAAATCTTCTTTTTGCTGTATATAGCAAGTATCTTTTTATTTTTGTATTTTATATTATTTTTTTCTTTGAAGTATTTGCTAGTGAATTAATCGTAGAAATGATACGTAACAGTTTACATATTTTCGTCGTATATATCGCGAGCACTGCTGATTTTGAAGAATGGCTGGTTGACTTATCACGTTCACGTCTTCATGATTACGCGCTCGCTCTCCGCGCCATATGTTTTTAAATTACTTTCACGACGGGGATAATTAAGACGATCGAATCGCGTGTGGTCCGGTTGGGCGTAATAGATATCGCTACATCAAATTTCATTCGCAGTTCTAACGAGAGAGAGAGAGAGAGAGAGACAGTACCGCGTATACACGTGCATACGCGCACACTTCGATACAAAGGATCAGGTTGACGAGAAAGAAGGCGCAAAAATAGCGACACGTGGAGGACACCTGCCGCCTTGACGATGCCGGCGGAACTCCAATTGTACCAATCGCGGGGCCCCGGCGTGTTTATCACTCGGCCGTTTATCCGTATGTGTGCTCGCGTTGACGTAGACGGGCGCAATTACGGGCAGAGCCTCGTGCTTTAATCTATCGCGCACCAAGCCATCCGGATCGCGCGCACCGCCTGTCGTTGCGCGAATTTGCGTTAGCGAGACACCCGCGACGTCAGAATTAATCCCCCGGCGCGTCGCGCGGCCGCGAAAACCGCGGGGAAAAATTGCGTCACGGAGATGCAGATCTGGAAGTGTTCTCGGAAGATCTCCCGAGATCGTTCGTAACCCTCTTTATCGAGCCTGGCCACTTTAAATCCCGTTCCGGATCCCGACGCGTTTCCGCCGAATGATTGCGAGAGTCGTTCGCGCTCGACCGTCATTTCTGCCGCGTTGTCAATATAAGCTTTTCTAATTTCGTCGAATTACGTTAACGTCGAAGACGTCATCCCTTCGCCTCGCGACGCTCGAGTTAAATGAAAATTGCCCGACTTTTAAATTAGAAAATTTGCGACTTGCCTTCGTCGCATCCGCGCGGGCGAAGCCGCGCGGTCGAAAACGCGCGGTGAATCGGGATCATTTCCGTCAAGGTAACGTCAACAATCGGCGAAGCCGTGGCGTTTTTACTGTTATTTAGAAAAACGAACGTCAAACCGTTAATTCGACGGCAATTCGACGTCAAATTAATGGCTGTATTTTACCGGGGAAAACACAGCGTTTCCTGCTCGGTGCGACGAAGGATCTCAACGTGGATCTCTGTTCAATGTCGACGTAGGTTGGATTTATGATTGGCAGGATCCAGAGATTTTTTTATCGCGAAAATCTACCTCTCGTTTTTCTCGTTATCAAGTGAAATATGTTATTTCTGCATTGGTTGCTCGGCGACGAGCACAAAAAAGTAAACTTGAAACAATTAATTTGTTTTTAAAATTTTTTATTTGATGACGTCAATTTCTGCTAGTATATTACTAGTCTGTGCGTAATAAATGCTATATTCAAATATCCTCTTACGCGCGAGAGTTCCTGTAAGTTACACTAGTCATTTCCACGTACTTTTGGAAACTATCCAGTATAATAATGGCGTAAACGTCTGAATTTATTTTGAATTCAAAGTTATTAAAAAACTCCCTTAGATTTTTTTTTTTCTTTCTTTTTTTTATATTTTTTTATTTTTTAACACTTAATTGTCTTTTTATTTTATAAAATTCAATAAAAAAATGTATAAATTCTCTCAACATTACCTTATTAAGCGTAAGAGTTTTGTTTTTAAACTCGCGCAATATCACTTTAATCCAACGTACTTAACATAGCTATAATTATTTTATATCACAAGCTAATGTTGTGCAATAATTTTTTTAATGGACTCTATAAATAAAGTCAGGGTCTCTCGAATGTCCTTCCGTTATCGATTAGGTTTATCACAGGGCGCATGGTGGTCGGTTCCGTGAATTCGCTCTTGGATGCACGGTTGATATTGTTTCCGCCTTGTGCAATCAGTTAACGACAATAAGCATTTAGCATTGGTGCGCAGAAGGTGTTGAGTTACGACCGAAAATTTACGACGAGGCCTGCAATAAATTCGTCACGTACGGGCGACTAAAACTCACCTGTAGTTTTCTCATTAACGTCAGACTTAAAGCGACCGCAGATTTCCTTTGTCAGGGACTGAAAAACAGTACCGTATATCACGAAAAAGTTTAACCGAGCGATGACACAGCTGGATTCGACTTCGCGACGTTAACGCGAATCAATCGGGAATTCAATTAATTTACCATTTTAAATATAATTTTAGTAAAGCATAAAAATTATATTATCTAACGAGAGAAATTGATTATTTAAATAGAATTGAAATAATTTACGGGATCTAATTTCTCACATATCTTCCACAGACTTTTTTTTCTTTTTTACTTCTTATCTATATGTCTTTTTGCTTTACTGTTGTAGGCTTCGTCAATGTTTTCTTAAGCCTGAAATTAATATTCCACCGTCGTTATTAACGCAGAGTGATTCGTTTCTCTTAAGGATCTTGTAAAATCTTTTCGAAAGATTTACGATCTCGCTCTATATATTATTTTCTCTTCCAGCTCCCTTTGTATATTATTCCCCCGTTATTTCGCGTCATATATCTCATATTGTATATTTCCTATACTTCGGGTTTATTAACACACACGGGATCATTTCTGACGCATCTCAATTTATTTATTACCCGTTCACCGGCGACTTTTCCCCGTGGCCCAGAAAAAAAAGAAAGAAAAAAAAGAAAAGATAAACAGACGCTTTCCATCAAGCTTATTAATAGCGAGAGGAGTTTGACGTTTCTCAGGGATCTTGTTCCGGGATCTCTGGGAATTTCTACGGGAAACATCTATAAAAATTCGAGTGACGTGAAACGAGCCACGTGCGAACGTGTTGCCATCGCAGCTTCTCGATAAGTGATAAAGCCGAATAAAGTCCATCGACTTTACGGCAACCGGACCGGATTGAGTCCAACGCCTCTTGCTATCGAGAGAACGCTGACGCGCAAACTGATACGTTGCAATCTTCGACAGCGTTCGCGGGAAGAAAATACACCTTGGCCGCGGCTCAAAGTGTGACGGTATAAACCGGCTACATCATTGAACAGTCGGCCGGTTGTAAACGCGCCAATTTATACATCAGACTTGGGAGTCTCTTTCTTTGACGTCTCCTGCTTTGCGAAAAAAAGGAAAATAATAAAAACGCCATCCTTTCTTTCGGCGCCTTCTTTCTTTCGGTTCAACGTTGTCATGTGAAACTGAATGAATTTCTGAAGATCTTATCTGATCAGCTAAGAAAGTTAAACTTTTAGTACTTCTAACTGAATTCTGGTTTTTTTTTTTTTTCGAAATAATGTCTGAAATATTTCGTAAAAATTTGTATTATATGTAAAAAGTCAGTATACTTTTTATTTTTATTCTCGTAGCTTGATTACGTTCTTCACGTAATCGGTAACTGGGCAAAATACGAAAACGAAAAAAAATCAATATCGATTTATTTCTGTTTACCGTGCGCGAAAGATCAAGTAGCATGACCGAAGTGCGAGACGAATCCCAGTGTTTCGGCTTGGAGAGAAAAAAATAATATTTTTAAAAGACAAACGAGGCGCGAGATAAACGATGGAGAGAGTGCCGCGCGCGGGTCCGCATGAATCACGCCGAGCAGCGGTGAGAGTCATTTAATCGTTAATTAATCAGATGAAGTGCACGGATGCTGACTCACTCAGCCGGCTCCGAGAAACTTCTCTTTTTTTTTTCTTTTTTTTCACGATAATATTCGTACGAAGCAAAGCCGCGACGTTATTGAACACGATCCGAGAGTTCAGCGAGAGAACTTGGCCAGCTGAGTCCGAAAACGAATTTCAATAAAATTGCAGAATTGTTCATTAAAGTATTAAGAAATGTAACGGATACCGAGGGATGGGGAGGAAGAAGTCGCGTGAGATTTGCTCGCTTTTTATCGGCCGTTTCGTAATTAGATTGACGTGACATCACTTGATTCATTTTAAGTACATATAAAACGACCGATTTCAACAATCGTGGTTATCGGATTGTACACATCGATAGCTCTTAGCAATGAATGCAAGAGATACCGAAACCCGTTGCAAAACATTCGAGGAAATCCGTCAAATCGTACCGCAGGTAATTTGCCTAAAATACCACGTGGAGATTAGCGGATGCGGTGGAAACTTTTTTCGAGACGTCCGCGACGCCGAGCGCCGGAAGCTGATTTCGCCGGAAAATCGACTCCCGTCGCCGGCGAGTTGACGGAACGGGTTCCGAACCAGATTTCCATTCGGGTTTACATCAGCCACGGCCTCATTATTAGCTTGAAATTAACTCCGGCGCACTCGATCGCTTTTTTTTGCTCGCAAATAATTGCCGCGCTTTATTAATAGGCCCAGAGATACTCCGGTCCGTCATTCGGCCAGCCTTACGTTTTCCCGTCGAATTCAACGTCGCCCGATAAAAAACAAAATCACGTATCGATCAATCACGGCCGCACGTGGGAGAACGGGAGAAAGGTGTTTCGATGGTGGCCGTCTGGCGAGCCATTCACTTCGTACGGTACCGTCTTATTACACCGGCTCATTAAGGAGTTATTTACGGGCTTATCGCACGACAAGCGCCTTATTCGACGAGAAGCGGCCCTGCTATTTTTAACCGGTTAATATAACGTCTCGATTATACTGTTATAAATAGGGTTAAGCAGCAGCTGGACGCGCAGGATCGAGGTTCGCCGAGCCGCGCGAACGATGACTCGGCCTGAGGGAGTCGGTACGCGTCTCTCGTTTGCAAGAACTCACGTACCGGCGATTAGCTCACTTATCTTCATTCGTGTCGATTTTCGCGTGGCCGATGATGTCACGCGAAAATTTACCGAACACGACGCACGGCGACGAGGATGACGTTGTCGATAACATTTCTCTCCCTCCCTCGCCGCGATTTCCATTGTAATTTTTGCCTTCGCGACGTCACCGTCGTTGATCCTGATGGTGGAATCGCGGAAAAATACGACCCGCTCGCACGACCGAGTTGCGTAAGACCAGCCCGTCGTCACGTTCAAGTCATGCCGCGATGATTTACATCGCCGCGCCGTAGTCCGGAAACCGGCACAGGCGGCTCCGGGATGCTAATCATAATTTATTATCAATATTGCGAGCTAAATGACACAGTCAGCTGAACAAAAGTCCAAAAACCGACTGCGCTCCGACGTTTGAGTCATCTAATTTCGAATCGCGAGGAAGATAGTTTTGTAAAAAGAAAAAAAAAAAAGTATATTACGAGGAGATACAAAAATTACAGCAACTGATAAAAATTGAATGTAAATCTTGAACTATAATTCAAATTATTCGATAATTATATGTGAAGTAATAATTTAAAAGAAAGAAAGAAAGAAAAAGAAAAAAGAAAATCAATAAACATAGTCGTGATCATTAAGCAGGCTCGGGCAGTATGGATTACGATCATATATTTTGTAAGGAACCTAAATCTTTTAATAGTACAATATAACGATATGTTTGGAAATGTCTGAAATCAATAAGGATAAGTGCTGTTTAATTAAATATTGTTCAAGTTCAAGTTAATTACAAAGAGAATATGCGAGCTCCTTGATCGACCGGAGGAGAAATCTGTGAATATTTTACGATGTCTTCAAAGCACCGATAAATAGTGTTCGACAACGGAGAAATTTTAGAGACTAGATTTGCACCGTGCACGATCGTTCGAACCTCGCAATTGTATCTCGGATCGAATATTTAGGACGTTAACGATCCTGGTTCAGGACGTTGGCGATGACACTGGAACCGACGCACCAACGCACGAATAGATCTCGTCTTTAACATCGTGACGTAGTTCAGGCGACCATGTCCTACATCGAGAAATGGCAAAGTGAACGGCTAATAACGAAAAGGCCACAAATCCCACAAAGCATTCTTTTTTTTTTTCCCCTCCACTCTCCCTTTTCTATCTCCGCTGGCACTTTCTCTAGCACAGAAAAAAAAATTTAGAAAATCAATGTCAATATTAAAATTTGTTTCGTGAAATTAGGATTAATAATTTGGACTATGATAAGCTAAGCTTAATTGTTCTGGAGGTAACTTAAGATCTGCCATATGTAATTGAATTTTTGCCTCTTATTTAATAACTTACTTCAGTTGCCTATCGCTTGGTTTTTTTCTCATTTTTTTCCTTTGCAGCGCTATTGAAAAGTTATATATGAAATGTGCATATATTAAATGTGTATCGGTATCGTTGAAGAAGTTAAATTAATTATACACGCTCACGCACACGTGTACATCAGTTTTTTCATTTTTTTTTGTTTGTATTGTTTTAGATATGTATTTATACGTGTGCATTGCTTTTGATACACATTAATTTTAACGTATAAAAATTTTTGTAAATGTCATCTTCTCGAAAACTCGAAAAATTAAAGACAAAAAAACTTTGGTCAAGGATAGATAGTTGCATTCATTAATGCTGCGGGCTTAACTTATTAAAATATTTAATGCGTTGTCCTTGCATGTCGCAGGAATGCTTTTGCATTATAAACGAATGCAGCATGTGTCGTTACGTATTGCCGATAATACGAATCGTTATGTAACGAGTGATTTTTACATATCTTCACTGTTTATCATGAAACCAGGTATTATACACATATAGTCCTCTACAATTTTTCCAGCTAACAAGTTTTAATTGATATGAAAAATACTGATCTAATTATGTAACGCGGCAATGTTACAGAAGCTAAGTAATTATTAGTTGTAATTTTCTTTGTTGAAAAATAAATTAAATTGTAAAAATACATACTATTAAAACGAAAAAAAAAGAAAAAAAAATCACACGTTACACACGCAAAATATTTAAATGCACCATAATCAAATATAAAATCTCGAATAAAATAATAAGATAGATGAAGGTGCTTTATCTTTTAAATTAATATAATACGTGTTTGCAACATAAAAATTTTTCCCGCGATTTCTGAGGATTTAAGCTCTCCCTTTTCACTCAAAATTTTGAAACAACGTTACTTTATCCCTCTATTTTTCGTGTCGTCTTAATGCTTATCAAAATCGACCTCCCAACGCGACGCATTTGTTTGGGCTTTCTTCTAAAGTGTCAGCTGGCTCTCGCAAAGATTTATCTCTCCCAAGTCATATTTCTTAACGAGAAGAGTCACGTGGATTTTCCGAAACGTCGACGCTAACTGCCGAGATCGATCAACCGCGATGTGACGATCTTATCGAGTTAAAAGTGACGATACGTTTTCGAGAGTGGAGCGCGGGAGGCCGGTTCGAGTTTCCTGAAATATTATGACGATTATATCCAGCGAGGCCAGAAAAGCGGTGGACCTGCCAACGGCGTCAGCTGACGGCAACCTGTGGGGCTGTTTGCCGCAAAACTGGACAGGTTCCAAACTGTTTGCAGACGAGACACAGAACGTCCCGCCCGCTGCGTGACGATCGGAATATTACGCTGATTCACGAACGCGTACACTTCCATCGCGTACCTACGAAATCCGTCTCGAGTAGCACAAAACTCATATGCGATTTTAAGATCGCCTGTGCTTTTCACAATTTTATTTCGCCGAGTATAATTACGGAACCCTACGAGGCAGAAAAGCACGCTTGTTTTTCTCAAGAAGCTAGAAGCGCGCTGGCTCGCTTCTGAAATTTTCTCGTTCCCTTCCACCGCGGCCTAACAAATTGTATTTTCTTTCCACCGGAATTATACGGCCAGTCTCTTCGTTTCTCCGCGATTTTTATTTTCCCGCACAAATAAAGCGCGCGATGTTTATTCTCTTCTACGAATTAGTCACGCGACGAGCTGTGCACACGCCTCGTCTTAAAGTGGTTCAACGAGAGAGCCTAATCCCGACGAGAAAAAAACGTCGACGCGGCTCGATGTGAAACCTACTCGGCGAATTTCACGAAGCGGGAAAACGCGCCTCGCGCCACGACTCCCTTTTTCACGCGAGCCCTTTTGCCCCGAGTTGAACTCGAAACGGTGGCGTTAAACTTGAAAGGACGACGGGTTCTTCTTCTTTCGCGGCCGGAAAAATGCGGCTCGGCCTTCGGCTGGGAGAGACCGTCCTCCCCGATCGAACGAGTTCGCTTCGAATTGGCTTGCTCTCCGTCTTCGCCAGCCTTTCCCTATCGATCTATCGCAGGATCGTGGAATCCAATGAAACGCGAACGATTCACGAGAACTTACGTTTCTCCTTCCGTCAAATTAACTCTTGAAACCAGATATTCAAAAGGTTGTAAACGTCTATTTTTTATTTTTTGTAATTTTTTTTTTTTTTTTTAAATTCTTGTTGACTGGATATTCGAGCGATCAGACGTTTGAATAACAGCTATGTGGTGGTATTTAACTTGGCTAGTTGGCATTCATTTGGTACGCTTGTGCCTCTTTGAAGTTTTGGACGTTTTAATGCGGCGACTTTAAATGCCAGAGGCGCTTTAAACGTCTGGAGCCTTGAACGCCTTAACCCTTAAACGCTCCGAATTTGAATGGTTCAGTGGAGAAACGTTTTCTTATTGTCCTCGAGGTAGATCGGAGTGATAAGACGATGACTCTTTGTTACAGATCCACCGACCGGTAGCGTCTACATGATAGGAGGAGTGCTGATCGCTATGGTTCTGGTGGGCGTCTTGATCGTCCTGCTCGCCGTAACGATCAGGTAAGTGCCACTTTATCGCGTATTATCCTCCTTCGTTGATATCGTTATCAACAATCTCATAATAAACCTCGTTCATCTGCTAATGGCCATTAAAGTCCGTCTTCAGGCCACGACGTAAATTCCTCTGTAAAATGCACAGTTGTTGATATTCTATCTTGATCCACTTATCTCATTTTGATCAGGAAAAAGGAAAAAAAAAAAGAAAAAAAAAAACTCTGACCTAAGAAAATATTTTACTACGAATTAAAATAAACGACTAGGAGTCACCAGCTCTGACGTATCTCTCGATACAAAAATTTTAAAAATATCTTCTTATTAAGTCTGTAAATTTATCAATATTAATGAATTAATTCTTTTATTAATTCAGACGTATTTAGCATTATATGAATTTTTTTTACGACATATGTTTCATTGTATGTTGCACAATAAAAAAAAAAAAAAAAATAAAATAAAAGAAAGAAACGTGTTTAATTTTTCCTTTTTAAGTATATGTATATAGAATCAATTTTCTGCGGCATTTGCAGACTTAATTGTGTAACACAGCCTCATCGACAACTGTGCATTTTGTCTTATCAGCCTGTTTTTCTTTTTTTAATTTTTTTTTTTTTTGTTTTTAGTTTATTACAGGCTGGACTATTAATGATGTTAATTAAGTAATTTACATTAGTACAAGCAATGGTACAGCCTCGTGAGTGACGAGTTAAATAGCGAGTGCTAAAATGCATGCGGAAAAATACATGTGGAAGCAAAATAGAAACGAATGGAATAATTTCGCGTGACGAACGCGCGATAATTGCAGCCGCTAACTAGATCCCGCATCGACGAATTGCGCGTTGAAAATCGCCAATTAAGGCCAACCAAGACCCTCGAGTGTCTCCGTTTCTTTTTCTCTGTCTTCTCTTTCTTTCTCTCTCGCTCTGCCTCTTTTCTCCGTTTAATAGCAATGTCAATTAAGCGCAACGCAAGATGCGATCCTAAATTAGGAAATTGCAAGGAACAACGTTTGACAACGGAAATTGATAAATAGGAGTGAGCCAATATACGATCGAGCTGCGCATCTCGCACGACTTTAATAATAATTTCAAGGAAATGTATGCACATTTTTTTTGCCGAACAAATTACTGTCAATCTTGGAACATAATCTGAGGCTAAAACTGAGATAATACCGTCATATAATTACGCCGATAATCAATTTGATATATAATTAAGATGCTAATAAGCAGTTTCTAAAAAAAGAACTTATCGCGAAAGAAACAGAAATTTGATATCTCGAGAATTCCCTCGATAAGAATATTTTTCTTCTTTTTTTAATAAACTGGACCCGGCTTATGATGCATAAAGATAAACAAACAATAAATAACCTGCGAGCTGTCCGAGTCATAGTTCCTTAAATATCACGTAACATACGTCGAACAGATAATTGTCGTTGAAATCATAATTAAAGCTATACATATAATTATTTTAAAATAAAATAGAGAAAAAAAAAAAAAAACCTTCGAACTTTAACTCGTTTTAACATTGAAAAAAATATTAACGCCACATTAAAAATAAATGTTTTCCTTTTTTTTTTTTCTTTTTTTACTCGACGCATCTTTCACAGCC
Source organism: Cardiocondyla obscurior (assembly GCF_019399895.1). NCBI lineage: Eukaryota > Metazoa > Arthropoda > Insecta > Hymenoptera > Formicidae > Cardiocondyla > Cardiocondyla obscurior. The sequence continues at coordinate 11,426,716 of NC_091866.1, read as the reverse complement.
GCAGTTAATTATTTTCGAGATCCGGACCGCTGGCTCTCGCTTACGCGCGAACTCCAAGGATCGGCCGCTCGTCTTTTCGCGGCTCTTAAAATAATGGGCAGATATATTTTCCCGCGGTGCAAAGAGCGGCGCGGGCGGAGCAGGTAAATATTTCAAGAAGGAAACGTCGACGGCGGGATACCGTGGAAAAATAAGAGCGCGAAATCCGAGAGGACCCCGGTTCGCTCGTGCGTTTCGCGAAGTGTCGCGTGGCATCGGGCAGGCGGACGCGCGCGGCTGAAAACGGCATACGTCTGGCGTGCGCCGAACGGAAATAGAGATAAAGGCTACGGCTCACGAGACGGTTCGCATTTCCCATTCGGATGCTTTTTCCTGGAACGTCGTCGTCATCATGAGACCGTCGAGACGCCGTCTCTCGTCTCGTGTGCTGTATCAGAGTAACGTCTCGTCGACCGCCACCGAGACGAACGTCTTCTACCTTGCGAGAGGGTTTTATTGTTGATCGCGAAGTTCCTGGTACACCGAGGCGATTTCAAGGGGACTGGCTGCACTTTAAAAGCGCGACATTGCAAAGTTAATAAAAGAAGAAAAAAAAGAAAAAGATAATTTTGTACGAAAAAAAAAAAAAAAGATATAATTATATTTAGCTCTTTTTTTTTGCGATTAGATCGAAATTGCGCGATTACAAATTGAACGCAACGGCGCCACGAGTGTGCTCAATCCGCGAGTCCTTTGCTTTTGTTCTAGCGACTTTTTTGCACTTGATTATAATGTCTTGGACAATTGCCTGAAATTTGAAACGCTTCTATTTATTCTCGCCGACGCTAAAAGCGAAGCGTGGCATTTAACGACAATTTTCATACGGAGGAAACCGCAGGGTTTTTAAATAAGAATCAATAGACAAGTCGGGGAACTAAATATATATAACGTGGAAATGAAATATTAAGGCACGCAACTGCGTTGTATATTGCTATTATTCCGGGAAACAATAATCGCTTCGGTGCTGTACGAGTTTCGTTGTCGCAATCTTTGCCAATTTTTGGCGAGGCTCTGACGTAATTTTAATAATCCGCGCTCGCACGACGCCTGCCAGCACGCTAATCAACCGGCGACCGAATTGTCTGCGATTTGTAAAGCACTCGTGAGCGCGATTACCACGAGGCTGAAGCAGAAACGGCGGGTAGCGGTAATTCCAGTCATAAGGCAACGATACTTCCGAGAAATCTAGATTTTGCAATTACCCCTCATAGCAAAGTTCAACGCTTCTTTTTCACCGCCGTTACATTGTTCCGCGCTGAATCCAATCGCCGTGACTCATCCGCATTATCGCACCTGCGACAGGCGCCGATAATCAATTAATAATAGACCTTCGTATCTCCGGATCTCGATAGTCTGTGAGGAGAAAAAAAAAATAAAAAAGAAAGAAAAGAAAAAAGAAATCATTTCGAGTTATCGACTTGCTCTAAAAATCGCGATTACCTATCATCGCGCTATCTTCACGATTTCGAAATAAATGCCGAACAACCAGAAATCGTATACGCGCGGTGGAGGGTCCACTCGCCTTTCCAGGCTCTCGCTTTTCCTCCATCTCATTTAACCCGGTTATGTCGCCGAAGGTTCAGAATCGAAAGCCTCTTTAGCAAGCACGCTTTAGAAACGATCTATAATTCGCATGAGGCTTCGGGACGGGATTCTATTTATAAATTCGCCGCGTACACATGTGCATCTCTCTTTCTCCTTCTCTCTCTCTTCCTCTCGATATATAATTTTATACATCTCGATTATTAACAGTCTTCGATTCGTGGTGTCATAAATAGAACGCTATCTTGCGGCCCGACGGGAATGACAGATCATTTAAAGTGGATTCAATTCTTTGTCTTCGTTTTATCTCCTCCGTTTTACATTCCGGCTCGAATTGAAATCAAATCCTCGCGCCGCGTGAAGTCGATAGGTAACCCTGTTTTATCTCGTGCCCCGCGAGAATTTTCGCGTCGGGTTTTCGTATTCCGCACGGCCTGATTTTGCCCACCGGGGAACCTCGGCAGACAATAAGCGGCAGCAAATACGCGGCGATTTAGATACGAGGACTTCGCCGTTATTGTTGGGTCAACGTGAAACGTTGGCGCGTGCGACGCGGACGAGCTCCATGCGTGCATTGTGCGAAGTAATAAAGGCGTCCTCGCTGTAGCTGTTGCATAATCGCGGAGCAACACGAATGGTCTTTCAATTATTATTACTTTTATTATTATTGTTCTCATCGCGAGCCGATAAGCATCCTCGTATAATTTAAAATTAAATTCCGTAGTATATCTCCTTCCTACAATTGCTATCTTTTGCTTCCTCGAACTGAGCGCGACTTAAATTTGGTACGACTTGAATCTGATCTCGATCTTATCTGAGTTGATTTAGTTCGGTATCTTTGACATGATTGATTGCAAATTAACTTTATTTAATTTAACAATTCTCTTATATTTTTGTTTCGGTTTTGTAGATTAAGCTTATTTGACGCAACGTTGCGTCTTAATTTAATTTAATATTTAACTTACGTCCTACGTCAGAAGATCCATCATTTTTTTTATTATTTTTTAATTTTTTTTTATTTTATCTCGTTCGAGAGAGGGAAGGGTTGAACTATATTTGCGAAAATAAACAGAACCCGGTTGTAAAACCCACTAAGCTACAGATCGCGCGTTGTAAATTATACCGATACGTCACGAATTTTCCCAGTAAATCAAATGCATCGCGCGGAACTTACGCTATTGAGAAACGTCACAAAAACGTGGAGAAAAATGGCCTTCGGCCAAGCGCGCGAATTCCCCTCAGAATACTCGGAAACGATTATATGCTAAGTACGTTCCGCCAAACGTCGCGATACATACGTCGCGGTGCACAATACACCGTGCGGTACAAAGAGAGACATCGAGTGAAAAAGAGAAGGAAAAAAAAAGGAAAAAAAAAAAACAAAAAAGAAATGACAACGAAACGAGAGGCCACGGCCGCCGCTCGTGTCGCGTCGGTTACACATTGCGATTACGCGGGGCAGAAAGACGCAAGTCCATCTAGTCGGCCTTCCGTTTCACCGCGACAACTGCGACGACGTGCGCCAACGAGAGGGGAAAGGAGCGAGGAATGGAGGCGTGAGAGGGAGAGCGGGCGCCGTATACCGTTTGAAATTTCGCGGTTGCGCCGATTGGCAGACGCCATGCTTGTCGGCCAATCGGCATTGCGCGAGCCCGTGATGTCACGGCGCGGTATAAGAGACCGCCACGCATCGTTTCCCGATTCAGATGCGCGCTAGCTTGCGGACGATGAGCGAACGGGCGTAGCTCACGGAGTTAGCGTCGGCTGCGGCCCTTTTCGGCAGTGAGTAGACGGCCGCCGTTTCTTCGGCGTACCGCGTTGCACGTGCGTGCAGGAGAAGAAGAGAGGACTAGAGAGAGAAAAAGAGAGAGGATCGCTTCGGTTGAGCGCTCAAGGATTCACAGCTAGTCAGTGCGAGTATCGCGCAAGTGTAAACGGTGATATCCTGAGGCCCGAGTGAAGCGGAAGGTCGACAAAGAGGCGTTGGAACCGTTGATAGTGCGTCGGGTATAACCGCACAGCGGAGCGAGGCAGAAATAGGAAATGGTGCGCGCGACAAAGACGGAGAGTAACCTAGAAAGAAGGCCGACGTGCTTCTGAAACTTTGGCGGAAAGAGACGCGGAGAAGGCCCGTCGACTGAGAAAGACCCCGAGGTGAAACCCCGCATTAATACTTGCGAGAAGTATACATGAATGTAAAGATTGTACAAGTCGGCGTCAAGTGTCGGGTGTTCCCGAACGCCAATTCCGATCGGGGGAGAATCGCGCCGAGGGGGAACAAGGATCAACGGAGAGAAATCGTTTCTCAACAGCTGATTGACGACAGCTTCGCGCGCGCTCTGTTGCAACGTAACAGACACGAGAGAAAAAGAGACATAGACTGAGAGACGAAGAGAGCAACCTGTGCTCTACTCCGCTGATTTTTTTTTTTTTTTTTTTGGTTTTTCCTTGCGTTGAAAAGTGTCCCCTCTTCCCTCGTGCCACTCGAGGGAAAACTCCAGGACCGCGTCTCGACGGGGATCCTTGACAATTCGAATGGAACGTACGTCGCCGCGGTTCACAGAACCGTGTCGACTTGCGTAAGCTCGAGACCTTTCGCGGGCTCAAAACCGGGCTGTTTTACTCTTCGGAATTTTCCTTCGGGAACTCTCGTGTACCCTGGAGATCTCAAGGGGCTCCGCGGCGAACGAGCTTCCGGGTTCCGGGAACGCGGTCGCGAAGGCGGGCAAGCTCGCGAGGCTGTACCGAAAGTGCAGGAAGATGGTTGGGAGCAACGGGACCATGATCGCGATTCGCCTTGTCCGCAGCAAGCTGCGGAAGCGCGAGGACCATCATTCGAGCGCGAGCGCGGTCCACCCTGAGGCGACGGTGGTGCAGACCGCGACGATCGGTGCCCCGGGGATGCATCCGGACGGATGCTGCACGCAGATGTCTACAACCACTGTGTCGACCGACTTCGGGAACAGCGTCTGCGACGAGCACGTATTCGCCGCAACGACGATGACGCCATCCGCCAATCCGGTCGATCCGTTCGCGTGGCAATTTCCGCCCCCGTACCCGCCTCCCCACATGCCACCGGCGCAGTACGCGTTGTACAACGATCAGGTTGGTGTGCACACCTTTGTACCTTTTGTATTTTATACCAGCGCTTAACGGTTCTCAACTTTTGTTTCCGCGGACGTTGGAGAACCCGATTTATTCGCCGAAAGTTTCTTGAATGATTTTAAACTCGCGTAGTTTTTTTTTCTATTTTTTCTTAATTTTTTCTAATATTTTATTGGTAACGATTGTATCTTTTTTTGTCACGAAAAAGTGTAAAGAAAATTGGAGGGCTCTATGCTTCCTACGATACAAAGTATTTAAATTTGTAGAATTTCAGGGATAATTCCACGTGGAAAATACAAAAGTAATTGTTACAGAGCGTCTTTCGTCAGAGTTGAATTAAATAAAAAGAAGTGCTATTTATTCTCGAACGGAGTAGCATCGTAACATTTATGTTTTGTCTCGATTAGAGTCCGAGGCCTCGGCCTTCTCTGCAACAATCTAAAATTTTAATCCACGCCTGTCCGGAACGGTGTAGCAACGCGGAAGAGAATTTCTTCAGATGTTTCTTTTTTTTTTTTTCCCAAGTCACCTCACCTGATGAAATGCGATTATCTCGAGAGTCAATGGCATAAACTTCGCTTTTAATCGCTTCCTGCGATCTATCGGCCGATCTAACCGTCGTCGCGACGGCCAACCGACCAACCGGTGAGGCCAGTATTACTAGATTTTACTGGTTTGCCCCTACCGTTCGGTCCAACAACCCGAAGACGTATGGTATTCACTGGAGCCACCCGAAAAAAAAAAGAAAAATGAAAGAAAAAGATCTCGCGGGCGTAGAGGGCAACTCCGTGGGTAGATTCCAAGTTTCGTTTAATAATAAATAATTATAAAATAAAAAAGAAGACGAACTGACCTCGCGTACTGTTCGACTTCCGTCTTTCTCGATATACCTTCTGTCCAGAGGGGAAAAAAAAAAATAAGAAAAAACATAAGCTCGCTTACCAATCGATAGTCGGGACAGTGACCCGCGGCCATCGCGGTTCCACGCCGCTTCGCAAACGATCGATTATTCCCGCCGTTCGAGCAACAATCTCTGATTGGCCGCGATGCGCCTTTTACCGCCCTAACCTAACGCGAAATCGATTCGATCGCGGTGAAACAATAGAAGCAATTCTTTTTTAATATTTCTTCGATTCTGTCGATGTAATGATACAAGCATTGCACGTAAAGTAACGAAACGTTTAACTTTCTTTTTTTCTTTTTTTTTCTTTTTTTTTTTTATCAAGAAGCTTGGCCTCGCGAGGCCACGACGTACGTAATTCATCGATCTTGTGTGGGGGAAACTCGAGGGACAGCCAATTAAGAAGATTAATTTATTTATAGAAAGGGTGAAGCTTTATATAGATCGCTCGAAATAATCGTCGATTTGAACAATTTTTATTCAGATTAATCGACAGATTCAAATTATTGCACGTATTTTCTGTAATTTTTTTTTCCCCTAAATAATAAAGAAATGTGCTTCTATTACACGACGCTGAATGTGAAAGGGATTTGCCAGTGGTGCGCTCGCGTTTGATTAATGGACGAGTTTTGTAACGGTGAATCGTAAGTTTTTTTCGTAATAGCTTCACGGTGACGTCGATTAGCTTTACGGTCATAGTTTAGCGACATAAAATTACCACGTGAGATACAATAAAGTTCGCGACATTATGTATAAATAACATCGGCGAAATGGGTGCAGCTCTCGATGCTTCTCCCGGCTTGGCGCTAAATTTAGCGTCGCCGGTGGGCGTCTACCTACCGCCGCTTACCAGCCGGGCCTCCGAATAGGGTGCAGCTGTCGAGAGCCGTTCACGAAATACCGTTCCGTCTGCAAGATTGGCAGGACGTTGGAGTCGCAATTTCTGGCCAACAATCAGAACCCATTTTGGGCAGGCTTACCCCTAAAATCTACATTTTCTCGTAGCACTTCAAAAAAAAAAAAAAAAAAAAAAAAAAGAAAGAAAAGTTTCGTAGACTTTTGAATGTATGATTGCCAGGATACAAATAATACTTTTGTACGTCTCACTCAATTCGATTCGCTTACTATTATGAGTTAATGATGTAAAGGCATAAAACTAACATCTTCGATTTTACAGGATACCCTTGTACACGCCTTGCCGTCGGACCGGCCTGGGTTCGCGAAGGGCTTCCGCAAGAACCTCGGTGGACGCTGGCGTCGGCTGGTCAAACGGAAAGCGGAGACGGATACCTGTGCCATTCCTCCCGAGCTGAAGGATCAACTGAAGACTATCTACGTCTATTGATGGCCGAAAATCTATCGAAAGCCCCGAAGAAGAGTCTTGAAAACTATCGACAAGAACGCGAGAGACATTGGTGAAAGCAAGAAGAGGCTCTAGTCAAGAAGTCGAAGAAAACGTGAAAGGAAATTGAAGCGAGAGATTGGAAAATACGCGAGAGGAAAGCTTTAGAAAATATAAATAAAAAAATTAAAAAAAAAAAAAGAAAGAAAGAAAAACTAACACAAGGATAAAGAAAGAAGAAAGAAAAGGAAAAGGTTTTGCGACGCAACAAAGAGATTGAAATCCGAAGGGACAGAAGAAAAGTTCGGGGAAGGAACGGCACAGGTACGGGAACTGATCCAGCCGATAGTCGACATATCAGAAAGTGCCTGAAAAGGATACAACGAAGTGCCTTCTTTTATTCCACAAGCGCCTTCTTATGAGACTGATAACGCGAAGAAATACCGCGATACATGGGTGCGACAAAGCGAGTTACCTCGTAGCTTTCTGCGTAAATTTTTTTTAATTTTTTTTTTCGCAGTTAATTCATAGCCGACAGATCGCCGTACTTCGGGTAGTTAATTAGTATTAGCGCGTCGGCTGAACTTTAAGTAGTCGCAGGTGGCGTGCGATTGAACGGAAAAAAAAAATGTTTAGTATTCCTCGAAAATCCAATTTCTTACCTTTCAGTCGATCCCGATTAAACCTCGAAACATGCAGCTTTGCAAGTCGCAATCTCGAGATAAATTTCAATTTTAAAACTAAATAATTATTTATTAAGAGAGAGGAAAAAAAACAGCGTGCATATATTTGCTATTGAAATACAAACTAGTCGCGTATACCTAATGAGAAGACTTGCAGCTGCTGCGATGTGTCGCTGTGTGTTGTGTCACGGTCTTCGGCGACGCAGCACAGCGGAATCGACGACAACCCGTACTTTGTCCAGCTATAAGTATATAAGGCATCGCATGAAGCTAAAGTGGTTCAGATACGCACTTTACGAAGGTCCTCTTTCAATATGAACTCGTATTTAAAGTGAACCTGATAAACGGAGGGCGTGCTTAATCCACTTCAGCTTTATGCGCGCATGTAAATTTCTTCTCGGATAATTGATTCCCAGTTCATCATTTTTGGAATGGAACGAAGTCGATCGTCCCGCTATCTCGCTCCCGTAATTGGCTTCGAGGCCGCCGACGTCAAAGTGTGTAAATAAGATGTAGTGATCTCTCTGGACAAAGGTCCGCGGGATGTACGGCTTAATGATCAACGAATGTAAAAGACTTTGGTGTTCCTAAAAAAATCCTCAGGGGTCTGAAGGAGGGATTCTAGGATCTGAGAATCTGCAGGGCCCTCCCGCCGTCAGTTACGGAATGCGGCGCCTCGAAAGAATAAGATAGGCCAATTTAAAATTATCGAACTGTTACGACGACTCATATTGAGTCCGTTTTATTGTAACGCTGACGTGATATTTCAGCTTGTGTGCTTGCGTTGACCTTTTAACTGTTATTCGAAACGTTTATTCAACGAGTAAAGTATTATTAAGTATTACGACGTTAAAAAAAAAAATAATTGTATCCTTATACGAAATCTCGTGGGTCGTACATTTGCGATACTGAACAATTATTTCGAATACTCACGTATTTTTATTGGTAATATTTAATATAATAACGTAAAAACAGTTATATTCCCGTAAGCTACCGGAATATCTTTTAGTATTTTTTTTTACTAGCAAACAATTACACGTTTTATCAAATGAGTTTGTTAATAAATGTAGCAAATGTATTTGATAGATAATCTACGGTTAAAGGGTTGAACGGTGGAGCGCCGGCATGAAAGGAACTTCTCACGTCAGTGATTAATTAGTTTTAATAAAAATCGACGGAGATGACATTCGGTCATTCGGCTGGAATTCTGCGGTTAGTCGAAGTTATTAAACGTAGAACATGCTTTACACGCGAAATCTGCACTTTTACCAAAGAGACGAATCTATAAAACATTGTGATTAAATGATTTTTATTGCTAGAAGTTATTAGATAATTTTTAAATAAATTTGGTGGACTTAGACAAATTTACTATTTTTACGTTATCTAGGCGAATTTACTGACAACGCTTGCGTAACTAATTATTTCGTAATCGTGTTTTTATTATTAATTTTTAAATTCTTTTAGTGTTTTACTTAATAAATTATATTTAATATTATTATTATCTTTTGTACATCTGATATTGGCGCGGATATTTGTCTACACGCCGCGTGCCGTGTAAGTTCCGCAAAAGTGTAGTGCTCCACGAATGACCGAAGATTTAGAGGATTATAATCCTCGGTATAGTATTGTAGAATGTAAATAGGATTACCCGGGTGACCCGTCGATTTTCAGAGTAACTTTTAAGGGCGTAACCGGCAATATTTCTTGCGACGGATTTTAACGAGATGTTTTATTGACTCGTGATTTTAATCCTTTGAATATCGTATTTGGGGAAACAAAAAAATGAACAAAAAAATATTTAAAAAAAAAATTTTTTTATACGACGAAACGCGCTCCCCTTGCTACAAAGACGTATTATTTACGTATTTATTATAAGTGGTGATTTAATGGCAATCCAATAATCAGTTTGTCAAGCGTTGAAGAAAACAAAATGGATAAAAAAATATTCGACTTGCGCAAACTTGACAGACAAAAAAGAAATTGAGTTTTACTTTCTTTAAACGTTGCTTCAAATTTAAAAAGAAGATTCTTAATGTGCTGTTGATTCAGTTTTTCGACACTATCAATTGCCAGTGATATCAATTTGAAGCGAATGTACCGTGGCATTATGTGAAATAACGAAAGAATGAAATTGTACTACGAAAAAAAAGAAAAAAAAAAAAGGGAAAGATACATTTGTATAAGATTTGTTTGTTGTGAAGTGAGAATTCGGGAGTGCCTTTGCGTAGAGGATCATCGCACGAGATTAGTTGCAACACCCTGTGCCTGCGATATTGTATTAGAACGCATTAACGGTATTCGGTGCGCTTTACACTTAGCGATCAAATTTCCGCGTAAAATCGTATCTTTTCGTTTACGTAACTAATTGTATGATTCGATTGCTTTGCGGAGAACAAAGGAAGGGGGGGAAAGAAAAAGACAAATGATCCGCGCGTTACATCGCGGATACATCGACACGCCGTAGATCCGATTGTACAGTGTATAGCAAACCGTTTCTGTTTCTTTTTCTCCGTCTTTTTTTGTAAATAATAGCAAGTATCAGAGTGGGAAAATTGCGCTCGCGCGCCTTCCCCGTCACCTAGTCACTGCTCGATTAATATTTTCGTTGAAATAGTGTAGCTGTAACGATGAGTACCGACCGACGCAGCTTTCTCTCCCTCAACAATTTAAAAGAAAAAAAAAAAAAGTCAAATAAAGAAGTAAAAAAAATATTACAAACGAAAAATTAGTCTCGTTAACTAATCTTGATCGCTATAACATTTCCTTTTGCTTATACCTTGAAATTTAATGCACCGATATTGCAGCAATTATTTTTATCTCGTTGACACGCCAAACATAAAATATAAACTGTTAAAAATATTTTTAATAAAATTAAAGGAAAGTTTTTGAAAATTTCAACTTCCAAAAATCATGCTAGTTCACTGTAACTCAGTCTTCTATTTGAAAGTTAAGTCCTCGTTAAAGAGGCTGCGGTATCTCGGTCCAGATGTTCTTCGACGTAGAATTAAAGTGGGAAATTGTTGAAATTGAATCTCAAACCTTTTTATCAGCCGAGAGAAAAGGGTCAAAGATCTGAAATAACAGTTCGAATACCATTCGGGAATAGTAAAACAAACCGCGACTAATATATTAATTAAAACTGCGAATAAATGCATAGAGCAAGTCTAATAAGAGTAATACTGAGGAAAAGTGAGTATTTATAAAAATTATTTCACATCTCAATCGCACAGTTGGAATAAAGATTGAATTCAATGATTCCGGGATTAACCTAAATTTCTCACAACAACGGCAATCACATCTCTACAACATTTGCGTCATTATACACGCGTTACAATTACAAATATGTTTCTTACGTACGTTGAAGTAACTAATTACCTCTAATTGCAAAGTAATCACGTTGCAAAACGTTTTATATTGGAGGACGAACGAGCTCGTGACTTTTTAACCTCAAAAAAAATCTCACCGGACGATTGTTCCCCTTTTTTTTTTCTTCTCGATGCGTTGATCGACCACTTTTATTATTATTTGCTTATTTCACACTCTAGAATACACCCATATATTTCATTTTTCTAAAAATCTAAGTGTTAAATTGGTATAAATGTAATAGAATGCAATTTCGAACATTTTGCCCGACGCACATCACTTGAATTACATACACGAGGATATTAAATATTAATTATTGAACAATCTAGATTACAATACTTTTTATCGACGAGAGATGAGCAGTTGCGATATATCAAACGGGCCTGTAGAAAGTTCAATCAGAGGAAAGCTGGAGGCTGCTCTGAGACCCCTTCACTGCGACGTTATTAACGAGTCCTACATGCACAATGTTCCCAAAAACGCGGAGACGCATTTTAAAGTAGTGGTTGTGTCGGAAAAGTTTGATAAGCTGCCCTTAATTAAGGCAAGTGCTCCTGACTCATACTTCCTAACTCCTAAACATTTTTATTTTAATTCGACTTGAGATAACACTTTAGATAAAAATGTGAGATATATGAAAATAAAGGATACGGAATATAAATAGCATTACTAGCAGCAAATAGAATACAGTAAAATAATAATGGTTAATTTATACGCGTATAAATAGTCACGAGATTATAGACCAGATATTATTTTGTACAATGTGTTGTAAATTAAAACATTGAAAAGAAACGTCTGAATCAGTTTCACATATTTAATTTATTAATTTAGCGACACCGGATGATAAACCAATTATTGCAAGAGGAACTGCAAGGAGGCGTACATGCTTTATCAATTGTGGTAAGTAAAATCTCTAACTTTACTTATTAATTATTCGTTGAGATGTTACTATAAAGAAAAGATTAATTTTTCTTTTAAATGAGCTAAGAAGAAAAAGTTAAAATTATCGTTGTACTGTAATTTAGATTGTCGTATTGTCTTATAGGCGAAAACACCAGAGCAATGGGAAACTAGCAATACGGTGGCTGCTAGTCCGGCTTGTAGAGGCGGTTTTGGAAAATAATATCACGTAATAATTTAACATATGTAATTTCACAATTTGCTCGGTGGCATCTCGTGGTGTGCCTTCGCGAATGCGTGTCAATCGCGATCAAGAAAGCTAGGCAGGAGAAAAAGATCATGCACGTTGCCGACCTTATTTCTTTTGTATGGACGTTTGCCTGTAATTTTTAATTGTCTGAATAAATCTTGTTCTTTGTGTTTAAACTCGGTGCTATCGTGACTTCCACGCGCATAGACCTCTCTTACATTTCAACATATAAAATAATTTTTTTATATCATAATACAGATCAGAAATTGATAAAAGATTTAGAGAATTTAATCACTCGATTAATTGCAATATTCTTAACTTTTAAGTTAATTTTTTTTTACAAGACATCACCTGAATCATCTCAGTTTGTTGTTACATTAAATTTTTAATTTAATCTTTAATTGCAAGGTTTCGGTTCAACAATACAATAAAGCACATGATACGACTTTGATATGAGAGAAATAAGACATAAATAATTTTCAAGACTTATATCTTTTCTCATTATTTCCTTGAATTTACTTTTTCATAAAAAACGAGAATTTTTAATCGCACATGTAAAATAAAAGTTAAAATAATTTTTTTTTCTTCTGTTTTAATTAGACCATGTATTGTTGTGCCGATCCTTGTAACAACTATGTATAATGTACAACAAAAAATGACAAAAACAAAAAGATTTACTAATGTCACAATACGAACGTATCCAGTCTTAATTTTCCTTCGTTTTCAGTAAGATAAAGTATATCTGCCATCGATTGTTCGGCTATCGCTTCTTCAGCCTTCTCGTGCATCTATAGTAATTGTACAATATTATTAATGAAAGCAAGAATTAATCGTACTATTTAAAATTGCAAAAAAATTGCTGTACGCTTTATCAAATCGATGTTATATTAAAAATTCTGAGTGACTAGTCGTATTTTATCCAAATAAAAAAAAGATTTCGATATACGATCGTAAATATTGTCGATTATAAATTCAATGTAGTTTAATTTAGCAGTAAAATTAAATTTACTTACGCCTCTAAATGTAACATCAGTTGGAGAATATTTAAAGTTTGGTCCAAAATTCACAGAAATCATCGCACTTTTATAAAGTGATATTCCTGGGTGATAAGCACCTTTATTAATATCGATGAAGGCATCGCCTTGGTTAACTCCATTTTTGTAATACACAATTTTGCTGCCGTCTAAAGGCCGCAGTGCTTTCAGAGCTTCCTGTACTTGGTCTTTTTCTTCGTAATACAAATGGCTCTTGAACTTTACTAACGGCTAGTTCACAAATAAAATAATTTATAAATATATTTAACAGGATTAGTTTTAAATTGTACATGAAAAAGCTAATCAAATTACGCGCAGATTAAAAATATAATTATTTCAAATATTATCCTATGTTAAAAGAGCCGTGTTATATCGAATCGAATTACGTACATCTGCAGTTCAATAATAAAAATTAATAAAACAATTTTTTCTAACGTAAAAGAATAAATGACGCAAAGCACGTACTTCGTGATGTCTAGTGTATGTAAATTTAACATTATTTAAAAGCTTGCTGTACTTACTCTGTCTTTGTAAGTGTTTGGAATGTGTGATGCGTCATGTGCGTCCGGAAGGACTATGAGGAAGCCTAAAGTATCACCCTCACCGTAACCATCACTGTAATGCTTGCCACGGCTTTCGTGAAATCGTGTTCCTTTTCTAGATTAAAACATTTGAAATCACCAACAAATCGATTAACGTGCAATTTATTACATGTTTTAAAACAATGAAAAATAATTAAGTGAATTAATAAGTTTATTTAAAATATTTTTAAGTATATTAACATAATACCTGGATCTCCATGAATAACCAAACTTATCGTAGCCAAGCGGGGCTTGCAAATTTGCGTACTCTTGTCCCCATCCAAGTCTTGTCGCAGATCCTTCCGGCATCTCTTCGATTGTAGCTTCCCAATACCAAGTACCCCTACTTACGCCTGTAATATATTAATAAGTTTCTAGCATTATTAATCGAGCATTAGCAAATTGATAAGCAGATAGTTCTTTTTACGTACTGTGCGTAGCTCTGATCATACAATATCCTTTTTCTCCAGTAACCGCTAGTCTGTCTTCAGAGACTTTAAGCTGTGGTGCACGATCGTGCAACGCAAGCAAAACGGTACTTGGGCTAAGAGCGCGATAAAGCCATCCAGGTATAGGTTTACCAGCCCAATCGCTGCTTTCGTCGAATTCCTGAACGTAAATTAAATATATTTAAAGAATTCAAAGATTTGAAATAGTTAACAAAATTACTTAAAAATAATATTTTAAAATATTGTTGAATTATACCTGTCGGAAAGGAGCATGAGGATCTGGCTCTGCCAAGATGTATCTGTAACCATCCTTATTGAAAGGATGCTCAAGTGGATAACCATGAGCCGGTAGCTTCGGCGTAGTCATATCGGATCCTCTGCCCTTTTTTCCGGAACCTGTACCTGCAGCTTCGCCTGGGAGCTTTCGCTTAGCGTTACGACCTCGCAAGCCTCCACTGAGTGGCACTAAACGTTCCATTATATTTTAATAAAATATCCAATTTCGATTTTAATTTTCAATATTTCTCATCAGTAATAATCGTTCTTAATTTTCTATTTAATTTTTTTTTTAGTTAATATTTCTTCCTTCTGACGTTTGCAAAATATATTACAGAATCAAGAATTAATCATTTCCTAAACGAACTGATTCATTCTCACAGTGATACATTCCTTGTATAGATAACGATACATAAATGATATGGTTAACGATATCGAAAATAACAGTCTTTGTAATGAGAAGTCTCGGAACAAAGTTTATTGAGATGTCTGCTCGATTTCTTCGTCATGGTTCAAACTTGAGCAGTTTTCTGATAGCGAGCCGGTGATTGCATTTGTGATAAGATAAGAAATAACAGAGCTATACATATATATAGTATATGTATATGTTAGGTAGCGATCAAAATTCATTTTAATTAAAATTTTATTAAAAAGTTGGTAAAATTTAGAAAAAAAAACGAAACTTTGCAAACTTTATAATATAATTAAAATTAATTTAATATAATAAAGAAAATTTAATAAATTATATTAGTTTTTTAAATTTATTCTAAAATTATTTCTAAATTTTTGGAATACTTTATGTAACATATAAGTTAAAGTAATAATGTGTTTAATTGTATTGTAATAACATGCAAAATAACATGTAAAATTGTTAATAACAAAAGCGATAATAATTTAAAAGTAATGGATGTACATACCGACGTGCTGTATGCCCATCTCTGTTGCTCGAAGATGACCATTCTTGATCATTGCTTCGTAATTCGGTTTAATTAATGTGAGTTCAGAACTCGCCAATCCGAATAACTGACCCTCAAGCGTATTCTCGTCCATCGTAAATAACGTACCAATGTCTTTAAGCAATGCTCTATGAATCTAGAAAAAAATCAAATGTTTCAATTAAATTTATCGAAGACAAAACAGTAATTCGAGCAATAAAATCGTTTGAAGTAAATTTCTCGTAAATTTTTAATCACAGTTCTGTTAAATTACAATTAAAACGTGAAATAATTTATACAGTGCTACGTTATAACATTTGCAAATTAACAATGACAGTAATAGATACCGTAGCATGCCACGATTGAGTAGCTCTGCGCGGCATTGTGGTCATGCTCTCCCAATGACAATCGATAAATGGTATAATGTCCTTGTCTTTGTGAAATAGAGCCCTCTGCTCGCTCTCTTTTTGGCACATTTGCAGCAGGTTTGCGATTGCGGTCACGCACATTTGAGGAAATGCTGGAAAGTCGGCGGAAGTAATTAGCTTGGCAATAAATATTATCGTATAAATTGATTTTAAAATTGAGATACTCACGTGCCTGGTTCTTCTTAAAACTTTCCAATCCAGTCGGTGAACAGTTCTTACATACAAACACGTAGTTTGTCATGAAAGGTACTAACTTGCCCAACTGATACCCAATACAGGACTCGTGGAACCAGCGAGAGCAGCTGGCACAAAGTAATTCCACAATGTTCAGATTTCTTTCCTTGCCGCTGTAAATGCATTCCATGGTAAGTTACAGTGCCGAAATCATTGTCATTAGTAGTAATTACAGATAATTACCAATAACAATTGCCACTTTCATTGTTGTTACTTGATACATTGGACTTTTCTGTTGCTTCATCTTGCTTAGATTTTTGTTTCACCTTATCGTCAAGTTTTACCTTTTTCTCCTCAACAGCTTCCACCTGATCAGGCTTGTCACTTGGACTTGAATAATTTTTCATTAGTTAATTTAATGCAATCACATAGATTATAATAATCATAATTCACTACAGTTATATACAAATATACATTTTATCTTCTTACGAACATTTATTCGTTCAATTTTATAATTTCTTTGAATTAAAACTTATAAAATCTACGTTAATTAATTTGAAATTGCAAAAGAAATGTTTAAAATATTAAAATATTACAATTCTTAGATTTTTAGCTTCTCGGCTAATTAATATATAAAATTTACAGCTCATCAATTCGATATACATACAAGTATTCCATCTTCTAATTTTTGAACCTTCCAATTACAATTCTTCTTTCAGTTGTTTGTCAACAATTAAACTAAAAAACCTAACCTCAACTCATAAAATCCGATACCCGGTACACTGCGCATAAGTATCAAAGGCAAGCCGGATGCGTACGTAAAAAAATATACAGCACGTGATTCATCGACGAAGGCATACGTTACCTGTCACTTTTTTCTTCTGCCATTGCCTCGTAGATGACTTTACGGTACACGAAACTCGACAATCTCTTGAAATTTTCTTCAAACCTTCAAAGCATCACTTATTCGTATCGATAAAAATAGTCCCTGCTATACCATTGACTACTAATGCCATCACAACTAAAAAAACAAAATTAAAAATTAAAAAAATAAGACCTAAAATTGTTTCGCACTAAAAAACACACAGCTTATTAAAGTAATTATTTTACAATGTATTATAATATTATACTATATATACATATATGCATATAATACATACGTTCGTGCCGAAATTAATACGTACTTGAATTTAACGAAAACCGCCCGGCACGAGAACTATCTTCTCCTCCCTATTTTCCGTATGAGAAGAGTACGTGCGATAAAAAAAATTAATTATACTTTTTCGATTTGCCTTTATAAAAATTTCTGCATCCGTTTTTGACTTCGCTGTTATTCCCGCGGGTAATACCTCGGAATCCAAGTTTATCCTGGCTGAATAAAGGGCATCACGATTCCCACCACATTGTGGGCGTAGGGGCGAGATGTATTTAAGGGTTAATGAAGGGAGCCTATCTCGCCACCGTTCACCGTGTTCCTCTCGCCTCTGCCGTTGCGTTGAACTTTATAATTTCGTGGAACGTGAGCGGGACAGAAACGAAATTTATTGATAATAACGGCGCCGCAAGAATGGCGGCGGCCGGAACGAAAGGACGAGGCAGAACAGGGAGAGAAAGACGGCGAGGGGCGAAGAGGGCTGAGCCAGCGAGGCGAGTAGAAGGTTGAACGGCAGGACGAACGAGTGCGGCGGCTTCAGCTGACCTTTTTAAGCCGTGAAGGGGAGATTCGGTCTGCTCGACGGACCCGTCTGTTCCACCTCTGCGGTCCCCGCACCATCATGTAATGATCCATAGCGGCGCTCAACTTCTCGGAGGTCCTTGGAAGATCGCCGCTTGTAACTCTCAATTCTTGCGCGCGGTCGTTCATCTGTCGCGCGAGCTGAAACATACGACGTAAAAGCGCAGGTGAATATCGAAATAATATCGCAACCTTTTCACCGCCAAACTTCATCGCTGAAAATCTTTCCGAGCGTGCCGGAAAATTTAAAAGAATATCAAACAAAAAAAAATTTGGTCATTCAATATCGTAAATGTTTCTTAGAATTAAGTAAGAAATAGTGACTTATTGGCAATACACTGCTTTTTATTTTAATTTAGATTTATGTCTTATATTTTGAAGACTTACTTTTTTCGATTCTTGCCAGTTCTCGTGGTTACGTCCTAAACCGACTCGCAAGTTGAGTCTCGCGAAGTTGCCGCGCGTAACGAATCGATGACGAGCGAGACCGAGCGGAGCCGCGCGCTTTTTGCACTTGCGATTTTTCGGCTCGCGACGACCGCATTTCGATCTGCGCCAATAAAATGCCCCAGCCGCGCAAAAAGCGGCCAATTTCCGCCGATGCCTCTCAGCCATTGTTGCGGCAACGGAATAGCAAAAACTCCTGTGAATCAAAAATAATTTAAAATTCAAAATTTCACAAGGGTACCAGATTGAATTACATGATTAAATTAAGTCTGGCTTCGAAAATAAAAGGCTTGAACATTTTTAATAAAAGCATAAATTACTTTAGAATGCCAGGCGACTCGTAAAGTTTCACAAAAATGTAACTGAATCTCCCAAAGTTGCAACAATGTTGAAAGGTCTGACTTTAGAATACAAAATTCCTTTCGGGGATCAATAGAAGTTAGAATAAAATTACATGTGGCTATTTTTCGCGCGTCCGCGGCCGTGATGTATGTATAAAGTATAATATATGTGTAGGGCCCTTCGGGACTAGCCTAAGGGCATCATTCGCTTTCGTGTCTCGCTCGCGTAATAAAGGGTCTGTCGTTCACGTATCTCGGAGGTGTGACCCTGCGCGGCCCTTTTACGCCGCACGATTTCATGCTAAACTCGCCAGCCCCGCGGACGACACGTTATCTCAACCATAAAATCTTAGATTGTACATCAATCGACATGCAGAATACATTTTTAAATTATATATTTATAACACGGATGCATTTTGAAATATTCTAAGACATGAAAATATCGAAGACGTAAGATGTACAATAAATAAATGATAAATAGCACATTTTTAAAATTGCGGTTTTTGACTTATTTCTTAAAAAAAAAAGATTGCAAGTGAATCGTTCAAGTCTCTTTGAAGTCGAGCTGAGCGCTGAACTTTCGCATGCGTTTCCCATCAAACGGAAAAGGCACGGTGCCCAAAGATGAAACGGAGGGTAAGGCGAGGAGGTGAGAAGTGGAAGGGAGCAATTCATTAAAACCGCCGAAGGCGGCGAACGATTGCCTATAGCCTGTACTTGAAGTCGCGCATTAAATCTACGTTATTACAGGTTATTACCGAGTAATGAGAGACTTCCTCGCGCCATTTACGTATCTGCCAGCCTCTGCCGATGCAATCCCATTTCTCTCCCTCCTCGTCTCCCTTCGCCGCTCGCCGTGGTACTCCATACATCTCATCCCTTTACGTGACTTCGACGCGCGATGGAATACCTGACGCGATTTAGCCGTGGCAAATAACGTCTCGTAAATTTGGGTCGGCCAGACTCTTAGGTACAGCCGAACGTTGCCTTAACAAACGCGACCCTATTGACGCTCGTGTCTCGGACTGATTTTGAGAACAAATCGTTCTCACTGTGGGAAACTTTACTCTCTTCAGCGTGATCACGTCGATTGAAATACTTTTGAACAATATATTGTACAAATTCTCTTCAACATTTTAACGATACGATTTCATGGATTTACCTAGCGCGGTATTACAAGTTTTAACGACCGCAATAAATACATTAAAAGAAAAAAAAAAAAACGTTCGACGAAATGCAAGCGCAACGTATAATATTTTTTTTGAAAGGCGCGTTCCATTGTTCTCAAAGTTTCTCTCGCAAAAAGGGATCTCAATTAGAGGAAGCTTTGCACGCCGCCGCGAGATGTGAGCGCGCACTCGCGGTGCTCGAGGTGGAAATAGCAAGCAAAAAACAGAGATTCCCGCGTCCGGTGCTCCGGTTGGCCGCGCGGCACATGCGCGACTAATTACAATCCTCTTTGATGCTTCGCCGCCGCCTTAATCCCTTCCATTCTCTCGTCCGCGCCTCCGTCGGACCCTCCTGTTCCTAAGGGCATCCACCGGCAATCGCGCGCCTGTAAACGCGCTTCTGGCATGCTTCGAGCCCTCACACCGGGCTAATAAAAATCTCTTCGCGGATAGCAAACAACGAATTTGAATTTGTATTTATCCGCGGGTAACAATTCTTAATTGCCATTGTAAAAATTCCGCTCGTCTCCCGACAAGGCTGGAGAATCGAAAAGGTGCATCTTGGGATATCGTCGGACGGAAATAAGCCGGGCTACGTACGCATAATTAGCACTTGCGCGTCCAAAGGGGGGAAGACAGGCGGGAGAGCGGAAAGAGAACCGGGCTCTGTCAAAGGAAGCCGAAGCCCAACCTGTCTCATTGTAGATTTCTTTATTCTACGCTTCACAGTCTCTGCGCCGAGGTAAACCAAGGTCATTCTTCAATGGGCGTAACAGACCGCCGTTGGCCGGAGCTCGAAAAGGCCCCAAAGGGACCGGCCGTGGAAAGTCCGAAATCGTGTTAACGCGCATAATGGTGGGCCATAACGACTCGGCTCGCCGCACTCCGAATTCATTCTCGTGCTTTTTCCCGAATAAAATACCAAGACCGGTCCCGGGATTTTGCGGCTCGATCGTCATCGATTATTCTTCGGGCCTGCTCTGTAGTATTTTTCTTATGGAAAGTTCTCTATTCAATCTGGTTACGCAAGCGTTCACTTTCCACGTTGTAGTTTTGGAAGATGGTCATGAATCTGCAAGTTTCAACATTTCATTACTTAAACTGATAAATGTCTATATTAAAAATTTTTGCATGCAGAAATGCGGCTTTGAATTCCATCTTAGTAAAATAATTTTATAAATTCAAGACGGGAGATAAATTTACAAAGAGAAGAGATTCGCCGTTCGAATACGAAGATGCTAAAAGCTTTTCTATTTCGTCACCATAAAATTGGAAGGTCTTATTAAACAAACTCTATAAAAAAAAAAAACCGTTGACACTAATCTCATTTACCATTAAATGTGAACAAATAGATCTCTTGTAATGTATCTGTTAATATATCTCCTGGGAGAAGAAAATCCCGTTTTCAGGTAACAAACAAGTCTTTCAAATTTAAGAAAAGAACTATGAAAAATGGAGATAAATATTTCGAGCGCTGAAACACCATGGTTTCAGAACCCAAAGTTTCGAAGATTAGAGTCAGCTTCAAAGATTCAGTCAGTCGATTATGATTCAAAGCCGAGTTCTGCCCATTGAGTTCTCTTTTTCTTTTTTTTCTTTTTTTCTTTCCAAAACTACAATCCCATCGAGAAAAATTTCGTACAGCTAGCAGAAATCGGTCGTCTAGGTCGGGGAGCGGGCGGGTCCCGGTCTTGCATTTCTAGGAAAATGACAGAAATTCATCGGCGGGACACGGAGCAACGTCCGGCGCTCTCTTTGTTCCTAATTATGCCTGGAGGATCGGTCCCATAATCCTCGGCGGTCAGACCGAGATGATAGGGCCCGCCGCGACGGCGGCTGCAGCCGTAAAAAGTAAAAGGTAGGATGAAGGGCGAAGGGAGGCTCGGGAGGTAAAGGCAGGGTGCCGAGTGCACGCGGACTTGCCCGAACGTTTGCTTCTTTGCGCTGTTAATTCTGTATCACGCGAAGAAGCGTCCAAGTGCCTCCGATCCTCCAGCGGTCCAGTCCGTCCAGTCGGTCGTCGACCACCGGGGCGGATGGATCTCCCGGAGGGACGCTGTGCGTCGCGATTACGTGACTTTGCCGCCGCGAAAAGTGTGCATGAATTACAATCACCTGTTGTGTTGCCGCACGTTGTTCTCCGTACGCGCGCGTTGCACGCGATATGAAATGTGAATGCCGCCGACGATGAAAATGGTGCTGCGCCTCGTGGTGCTCATCCTCTCGGCGGCGTCGGTCCGCGGATGGGGTATCAACCATGCGCAGCCCGGGACCGGCGCCAAATGCGAGCGGCTGAACGTGTCCTTCTGCCGGGGGCTGCGCTACAACCTGACGGCGATGCCGAACTTCATGGGTCACGAGGATCAGCGACAGGCAGAGCGAGGGGTAAATTTTCCTCCTTTAGTCAATTGTTCCTCCAATTTTCTGTTAAAAATTTATTTGTTAGATAGGCACACATTTATCTTTGTTTAATTAGAAAAATAAAAGTGAACATTATTACCTGACAGATAAATTTACCGCGATAAAACTACTTTTGAAGCACTGAACTTTACTTATTCTGCCGTGTATCACACATCTGGAAAAAAAATTTTTCTCATTTTAGAGAATTAGAAAATATAATATTTTAATTAATATATTCCGTAACATTACTATAATTCCCTTTAATCATTATTTTCACTGAAAATCCCACGGGAGCGACTAAAACGTGCACTTTTCTTACAAATGTGCAACTTGATGCAATTTAGTAAGCTAAAACAAAAATATTCAATCATTATAATATTTAATACAGTTATAAAATTTATTTTCAAAACATGTTGCATTGAAACAACAATACTTTGAGCCGCGCTGTAGTTTAATAATCTGGGTGGAGGCAAGGAGAAAGATTTTCACGACAGCGTGCGTTAATAAGCAATCGAAGATCAAAGAACGCGCGTCCGGCTCTCATTAGCAGCGATAAGGCGAATCAAAGTCGCTGAACCGCGATGTTACGAAGCGGGAGAGACCGAGAAGGATAGGCGAGGTAGGACGAAGGGGAGAAGAGGAAGAATACCGGTCCCTTTTTCTCCGTGCGGGATACGTGCTTCTCTCCACGGGAGACGTAATTAGAAGCCGTTCTCTCATCCGCGGACTGCTGGATTCCTCGATGGCCCGATACCGACTTCCGGTCAAACTCCACTTCCGCGGGCTGCCGCGATTAATTAGCGGCAAAACGGCGTATCCCTGTTTACGCTCACGCGATCGAAATACTCTCGTATCTTGCGAATTACCCTGGAACAAAATTATTTATGGTTAATTAAAATTAATCTGCGCTGGTCAAATTGAACGCGAGCGGCAAATCTTTTTATATCTGTAATTGATCGTACGATTCTATCGCTCGCGAAGATCAAGAAGAATAGATGATCGCGCGTGTGAGGTACCTTTAGAAGCGTGGAGACGCGCCATTAACGCACCCAATTGTACGTACACCGTCGCTACACACACATACACGCGCACGTGTATGCACACATATACATTTAAAGCGAGGAAAGAGAGGTATTTATAGCCGAGGGTTCACTCTCGCTCGCTCAGTTTTATTATCGTAATAACGTTAAGGCGGCGTCCTTTGAAGCCGCCTGAAGCGAGATAGCTGACGAGCAAAACTGCGTATTTTTGTGGCAGCTGCGTTCCCCACGCGCACGTGTGCGTGCCGCACGCGGAGGCGCGTGTGCGTGTGTCTGTGGGAACGCATCCTCGGCGGATGGGACCTGATATGCGCTTTTCACGCGATGGGGAACGCCGATGACGTTGAAACGCGCGAGGAAAACTTGAAATATTTTAGCTTCCTTTCCTGACAATAAATTAGAATCGTACAGGATGCCTGAAGTTCCTAAAACAGTGAGAAAATTAAAAATTAAAAAATTACACAGATGAATTAGCAATAAAGAAAAATTTTACATGTAATTTATTTTATATTTTAGTAATACAAATAAAAAACAAAAGTTAAAAATTTTTTTGAATAATAGAAGCGTCGAATTTCAGTGCTTTAAATAATTTAAATTAATATAATACTGTCGTGTAATTGCATTATAACGTAAAGGATTGTGCAATACTATAATGCCATCGACAATTCCCGAACGACTAATACTTTTTCCTACTAGCGTGTATTACAAGAACCTTACAGTTATTTCATCATTAATCTAACATATAATTACGATATTAATCTTGCGCGTAATTATCTATAATTATCTTTGCGCGAAGTTGCGCCTAAGTTACAATCCAGTTTGCATTTGCAATCCCGTACGGCGTCTGTAACTTAATACAGACGCGATTTGGCGCAGCTGCAATTACACGCGATTGCGCTTTAATACCTTCACGGCCTAATGCGAGCATAATGTAATATATATGATCACATGCATCTTTGCCAATTACTTACGATTACGATCGATACGTACCTATAATCTTTTTTACGAAGGCGCACGAGTGAAAAAATATCTTGTCTTGCAGACCCGTTCGAACACACGAGCCGATTATCGTTCCATCGAAAGGCTCAACGATCGTACTTCAATTTGCCGCTATCACGCGACAAGATTATACTTTTAATAGCACAATCTGTAATATATAAATCTCATTCGATTAATCAAAACTTTCAATTTAATTAACGAGCGAGATCTAACAGTTTCGTTAGATTAGAGCTCTAATTTTACTCCACGAGAGCTGAAACTCCTGACTTTGGAAAAGACTTTCATTCTATTTTTCTTCCTCGCAAGACCACGCAAGACTTGGTGAAATTTTTTTCACTCGGATTATCGCTTCCGCGCGGTATGTCTCCGAGCTAATGTTTGTCTCATAAATGGTATTGACAAGTCTTCGAGATAAAGCATCGAGGTTGGTCATTCTAGGACTTGCACAGAGCTCAAAGAACGCCGCTATCATTCTCCGCTTCCATCTCCCCGCTCTTCTTATCTCTCCTCTTCTCATTCTCCGTCGTCAAGTCGCTTTGGTGTCCATCGGTGATACCATTAAACGCGTGTGTGTGAGTCGTCACAAGTTGTGCACATTGGCAATCGTAAAGGAGCCGTTCCCAGATTCTTCGAATCGTTATCTTGGAATCGTCGATGCTCGTGGTGGT
The DNA here is from genome assembly GCF_019399895.1 of Cardiocondyla obscurior. Taxonomy (NCBI): domain Eukaryota; kingdom Metazoa; phylum Arthropoda; class Insecta; order Hymenoptera; family Formicidae; genus Cardiocondyla; species Cardiocondyla obscurior. Next base: position 11,401,915 of record NC_091866.1, on the reverse strand, counting down.
TTTTTCGTAAGCTCTGCGCAAGCTGCCGCCGATTGTCAAAAGCGTCTCAGTTAGCTAGTCGTATCGAGTTTCACGCTTTGGTAAAGTTGACCTTTTATATAAAAAAAATTAATATAATTGTTTCAATAAATTATTTTTAAAATTATTAAACGATTATAAGAAAATCTTTAACATCAAAATTATGAAAACATCAGTTGAAATATCGAGATATTCTTATTATTGTTAGTCACAAAATTTTTAATTTTTAATACTTGTTATTAAAAACAATGGTTAATTTACTTCTTTTTCTTTTTTCTAAAATAATTTGTGGAATTACTCAAGAACTATAAGTTTCTTTAAAAACTTTTTAATTTAAAAAAAAAGGGAAACGACGACTTAGCAGAAATCGAGTTCTACAGACCTGTTATTATTCATGATCGAAACGTGATTTCGTTTGCGATTTCGTCTACGATCTCTTCGGCCTTTACACATGTTGCAACCTGATCGTAAAGTTGTCTACGATTTCAATCGGATAATCGACCAGCTACACATTTCTAAAACTCCGAAATCTGTACGCGTACGTAATCGTTCCTCCGAACCACTCAATGGACATGCGGCCGGGACAATTACAGAGAGATTAGCTCGAACACGTTTCGCTGATGACTCCTCCAAGTCCAATGAATGATCCTAAGAAAGACGCCACCGCCAATCACCGTCGTTCCCGGAAGGCGGCAAATTGCAGGGGTGCGCTTGGTCATCTTCTTCGTCCTACCTGGATACAATAATCGGGGAGGATACCAAAATCTATGGCAAAAAAAAAGAAAAGAAAAAAATTAAAAGATTAAAAATAGAAAAATCGCCAAAGTCTGAAATAAAATAGAATAACAAGACAAATATCCTCGAGATAAACCTAAACGTTTTAACTTTAAGAATTTACAAGTCAAATATTTCGGAAAAACGTTACAAAGAGACTTACTATCGAGAATAAAAGCTTAATTCTTAATCTCTTCTTCCTTTTTTTTTTTTTAAATCATGATACTTGTGACGCTGAAAGGTTTCGCATTCCCTGCAGTTTGATGATGGCCTTAAAAATCGTGGCTCGAGGGCGACGGTAGTTTATGTTCCATCGCGGAGACGAACACAGCGGTAGAAAAAGCTTCATCTGACGAAAACCCGATCGCACCTTGTCGTAAAAAGCATCCCTTGGGTAAGAAGATGACGGGGGAAGGGTGGAGATTCCTCTTGCCCTCGAGTTCGACATCGCATCTCGACGATTTATGTGTCACGTCGCATAAATATACATGCAGCCTCACAAAGGGCCTCCGCGACGATTCGATCTGGGCGGACCGTGCAAGGACAAAAGCGGGAAAGGAGCGCGGGCAGCAATAAGAAGTAAAGTTGATCCCCGCGTCTGCCCATCCGTCCGCTTGTTCGTTTCTTCTATCCGCGAGTTGTCTGTCAAGGCTCGCTTCGGAAATCGCTCCGAGGACTCTCTCAGGTGCACGAGAAGCGGGCCGAGGGGGTGGGATGCGCCGTTTCCTACTCCGTCTTTTTTCTGGTCATTCCCGGAGGAGAATGCGAAATAATGAACGAACCGGTCCGCTCGGATTTCTTCTTCGCCGCGTTCCTTTTCCATCCGAGATAACCGCTCGCCAGCCAAAATCTGAGATCACGGCGAAGAAAAGCTGATCACACGTGCAAGAACAACGTAATTTCGACCTATTCCTTTAGTCCGAGATAAATGAAAAAAAAAAGAAAAAAAGATACTTACACTTATCGCGCTTTTATTATCTCGGGGCAGGTTCATTCGCATGCTGAGCAAACGTAGAGGAGCCTTCTTATCCTATTATCGCGAAGATCTCGACTGTCCTCCTTCCGCTGCTTGGTTTTCTTTAAATTCCAGTTAGCAGGATCTCCCAAAAAGTGCCCTTCGTACGTAACGTAATTAGGTTATGTTAAGCCGAGTAAAATCCTTGCGTTTCCAATACGGCCGATTATTTTCGCTTTCCTGCAATAAGCACGGGCTTCCGTCAGATCAGAATTAATTAGCATCTTTACCTCAAATGCCGAGAGACCCAAAGTACGACGTCGGGATAATAACGTGACTCCTTCGATTATCGATGCACGTCCGTCACGCGTGAGAAGTGAAAACGATCGCGCGCAATTTCTGGCAATGGCGGGTATCTTTCCCTCTTTCTCTTTCTCTTTCTCCGGGCCGCACTCAGCTGGTCCACCTTGATCGGTGAGAAGGGAACGCGATGAGAATGAGAAAGAAGAACGTCGACGCGGGGCGAGATGGCGAGGACGGAGGGCTCTGTCGTTACGGCTTACCACGCAATTTCATGAGGCTATAATTTGGGGAGCGCCGTGGAGGAGAAGAGCACCGGGGCCTCCGCTGGTAATGGGCGATTCCGGGAGGAGGAGGGGTAAGGGGGGGGAGGCCTCCGCGAGGTAGAAAAGAACGGTTCCGGCGGGCCCCGGCGACGGCGCGAGGAGTCCATCGGGATTGAGGCGGGAAGAATGGGCGGGATAATTACCCCTGATGCCCACCGCTCGTTATATTTCATGGAAGCGAGGCGTCTCCTCGCCGCTCGCTTAGGTGCATTACCCTCTCACATCACCGTCGTCGGCTCTTCGCTTCAGGTTTAGAGAAGAGCCCGAAAGAACCCGCGGGTGTTTACCTCGAACGTTAAGCACAACGTAAGGGAAATGTAATCGTTGAAAAACAATGTGGCAAAGTTATCGAAGTAAATGAGTAATTATCAAACGTACTTACGTTTAAAGGAGATCGAGAGCCTTTCCGTCGAGGCGGAGAGCGAGATTACGCGATGCAATTACGCGCTACTCGCCACCATCTGGTTCTAATGCACGTGTATTTTACAGCTGGCTGCTTTCATGCCACTGGTCCACTACAACTGTTCGAGACATCTCAGGCTCTTCTTGTGCGCCGTCTTTGCCCCGGTCTGCTCGGAGCATGTGGCGATACCGGCCTGCAAATCTCTCTGCCTTTCCGTAAGAAGAGACTGCGAGCCGGCCCTAACCAGCCTTACGCTCCCGTGGCCGCACATGCTGGATTGCGATCGCTTCCTTGATCGTGGTAAGCACTCGTTCAGCCTTCGATCGGCATCTCTCATCGGGGAAACATGCCGATTGTTCCGTTAGTAAAGGCCCGCGCACCGTTTTACCTGGCGGTTCCTTATAATTGATATAGCGCTTAATGATTAAACTGGTACGTTATTTTCAACTCTGACCTGTATTACAGGAAACACATTGTGCGTGCAGCCGCCGGACGAAGCACTGGACGATACCAGCTCACCGATACTGCCTACCGTTCAGCAACAATGGCCAATGATACACGAACGGCCGCCGCAAATTTCCACGCGAATGCAACAGCAGCATCATCAATGTCCACCGCATTTCGTGCAGATACCGGACACGGAAATGGTTAGAATAGGCGAACGAAGAAGTCAGAACTATGCATTTTCTTTGTCGGCAGTTTCTCATGATTCTTTTCTTCGTCTCTTATATATATTTATATCTCTTATATATATTTATATATATATATATATTTTTTTTAGATTTCTTGTGCACCGCGTTGCGGTACCGACGCATATTATCGCGCGGAAGATAAAAAGTTTGCCGAGCGGTGGATGACCGGCTGGGCCTGGCTATGCTTTCTGTCGACGCTCTTCACCTTGCTGACTTTTTGGGTCGAGCCGTCCAGATTTCGTTATCCCGAGAGACCGATAGTCTTCCTGGCGCTTTGTTATAATCTCCTTTCTGTAGCGTACATCGTCCGTGGTGCGGTTGGCGCGGAAAATCTTAGCTGCGTCAGCCAGATTGATGGACCAAGTTACGTTCCAGTGAGTAAATTGATTATTTTTACAAAATCTCCGTGTATTGTAATTCTTGTTTGAATGCTGGATGAAAAGAAAGGGATAATTATTCGACTAAACATCGGAATTAAGTCAAAGTTTAAATAAAAAAGATATCTCTCATATAAAAATTTATTGTAAATACATTGTGTGTCTCTAAATAGGTTCGCGATGCTTTAAAGAGCATTCCCTGTACTATTTGGTGGCTGATCAGCTACTATCTAGGACTAGCAAGTAACATGTGGTGGACGGTGTTGTGCGGCTGCTGGCTACTGAGCGCTAGAAATGAATGGAGCAGCGAAGCTCTTCATAATATCGCACCCTACCTTCATGCGGCCGCGTGGATTCTTCCAATATTTTTTACAGGAGGTAATTTTACATGTCCATAAGCATATTGTATATATATATATATATATATAATTAATTTTATTATACGTTAACATTTTTTTGCTTTTTAATTATAACATTTCCATATTTCTTATTATGATATATATTAATGATTTATTTTTTAACTGATCCTGATACACTATAACTATTTCTATAACAAGTAACGACGAATGTATCTTTATACAGGGAGTTTGTTGTCGCACAACGTGGTCGCAGACGAACTGACTGGACTTTGTCAGATCTCCGATGAATCGGCGCTATGGCTGGAAGTATTGCCGCATGCTGTGCTGTTGCTCCTGGGCTGTGCGTTTGGTAGCGTTGCTGGAAGCGCGCTGGTTCGCGTACGAAGAGCCGTGCGTTGCGCCGGACGTAGCGCAACAAAACTAGAGCGCCTAATGACGCGGCTGGGTATCTTCGCCCTGTTGTACGCATTACCAGCATTGGGCGGGCTTGTTTGCGTGCTACACGAGGCCTCGGTAAGGCCACGATGGCGAAAATTAGCATTGCTCGCCGCGTTGGATTGCCGCTCGGCGCAAAATTGTACTCCTGGCCCGATATATCATGCCGCCGGGCTCGAAGTTGCTCTTCTTAGGCTTTTCCTATCCCTCGTAGTTGGCGTTACCTCGGGTATGTGGGTATGGTCCGGCAAGACCTGCCGTGCTTGGAGTAGATTGCTCGCCGCGCCCAGCAAACCTGCCAGAACACAAAGCCCTTTCCAAGGCTTCAAGCAGGACGATAACATCGCTTGATCTTGAATCCTAACAATATGCATTTAAAGAACGTTTTAAATCTTGCAGATGTGCTTTAATTATTTTAGACGTCGAGATATGTTGTGAAAAAAATTAGGATAGTAATGCATATTATTGTGATTTTTTAAATTTATCTATTACATCGTATGAAATGCGTCAAGTAATAAGTTTTGAGTAATTACGTTTTTATGTATATATTTCTATTGTACATATTGTAAAAATAATGTATGTTCTAATGTATTTTAATTCTTTATAAATTAAATATGACTTTAGTAAATATCAGTCAGTATTTTTACGTACAACATTATTATTCTATAATTAATTTAGTAGTACCCGTGATGTTTCAAATTCTACGATCCCGAAGCCTCCAGGCTTCTCGATGAACATCCTAGTCTCCGCGATGTCACATTCATTCCTGAGTTCTCGATGTCCGTAACAAGTCTCGTAATGCTGATGTGTTCCAGAGCTTTGCGATGCCAAAGTCCGTCCCAAGTTTCACGATGCCAACAGTGCTCCAGATTTCTTGATGTAGATATCCCAATTTTCGCAATGTCGAAGTTTGAAATCTAAAACATATCTTCGAGATATGGAGATTCAAGTTCCAATAGTGTAAAACTTTCGAGACGTGAAAGCTCGAAATTTTTAATTATTACAATTCTATAATATTAGATCCAAATTACGATATTTAACTTTAAATTGTATAACTTGAAGCTTTACAGTGAGAGATTTCGAAGTTTATTTGAATTTATATAATCGACATAAAATTTTGTAAATTTAATTAATTTAATATTATAAAAAATATCAATTCCATACAGTTTCAAGCATCAATTTTCTAATATCGTAGAATGGCGCGATGCAGAGATCTTCCAGATATTAAGTTTCATGTTCCAATGGTGTAAAATCTTCGAGATATGGAGATTCAAGTTCCAATGGTGTAAAATCTTCGAGATATGGAGATTCAAGTTCCAACGGTGTAAAATCTTCGAGATATGGAAATTCAAGTTCCAATGGTGTAAAATCTTCGAGATATGGAAATTCAAGTTCCAATAGTGTAAAACTTTCGAGACGTAAAAGCTCGAAATTTTTAATTATTACAATTCTATAATATTAGATCCAAATTACGATATTTAACTTTAGATTGTATAACTTGAAGCTTTACAGTGAGAGATTTCGAAGTTTATTTGAATTTATATAATCGACATAAAATTTTGTAAATTTAATTAATTTAATATTATAAAAAATATCAATTCCATACCGTTTCAAGCATCAATTTTCTAATATCGTAGAATGGCGCGATGCAGAGATCTTCCAAATATTAAGTTTCATGTTCCAATGGTGTAAAATCTTCGAGGCGTAAAAGTTCCAGGTTCTAAATAATCTAAAATATATCTTCGACATAAAAAATTTCAGGTATCCCAATGGGGTAAAATCTTCAATGATAATCTTTTTTTCTGTAATAAAACTCCGTAAATATCTTTTTCTAAAAGAGAATTTTGTAATAATTATCTTCTATGATAGAATTCTGCAATGCACTCTTCTTACGAGTAAATTCCGCGATGACCTTCTTCTGCGACGAAATCCTACAATGATCCTTTTCTGCGACGAAAACCCGCGATGTTCCTCTTCTACAATGAATTCTCGCAATAATCCTGTTCTGCGACGACGGCCCGCGATGGTCCTCTTCTACGACGAAGTCCCACGATGATCCTCTTCTACGACGAAGTCCCACGATGATCCTCTTCTGCGACGAAAACCCGCGATGTTCCTCTTCTACGATGAATTCTCGCAATGATCCTGTTCTGCGACGAAGTCCCGCGATGGTCCTCTTCTGCGATGAAGTCCCACGATGATCCTCTTCTGCGACGAAAACCCGCGATGTCCCTCTTCTATGATGAATTCTCGCAATGATCCTGTTCTGCGACGATGACCCGCGATGGTCCTCTTCTACGACGAAGTCCCACGATGATCCTCTTCTGCGACGAAAACCCGCGATGTTTCTCTTCTACGATGAATTCCCGCGATGATCCTCTTCTGCGACGAAGTCCCGCGATGGTCCTCTTCTGCGATGAAATGCTGCAGTGATCCTCTTCTACGATGAAGTCCCGCGATGATCCTATTCTACGACGAAGGTCCGCGATAGTCCTCTTCTGCAACTAAAGCCCGCGATGTTCCTCTTCTACGATGAATTCCCGCGATGATCCTCTTCTACGATGAATTCCCGCGATGATCCTCTTCTGTGACGAAAACCCGCGATGTTCCTCTTCTACGATGAATTCTCGCGATGATTCTCTTTTATAATGAATTCCCACGATGATCCTATTCTACGACGAAGGCCCGCGATAGTCCTCTTCTATGACGAATTCCCACGATGATCCTCTTCTGCGACGAAGGCCCGCAATAGTCCTCTTCTGCGATAAAGTCTCTTTTCTACGACGAAATCCCACGATTCTTTTTTACGATGAAGTCCTGCAACGACCTTTTTCTGCGCTGAAGTCCCGCGATGGTCCTCTTCTATAACAAATTCCCGCGATGATCCTCTTCTTCGACGAAGCCCCGCGACGGTCCTCTTCTACAACGAATTCCCGCGATGGTGCTCTTCTGCGACGAAGGTCCGCGATGATCCTTTTCTATAATGAATTCCCGCGATAGTCCTCTTCTTCGACGAAGCCCTGCAATGGTCCTCTTCTACAACGAATTCCCGCGATGATCCTCTTCTACGATAAAGTTCCGCGATGATCCTCTTCTTCGACAAAGTCCCGCGATGGTCCTCTTCTGCGATGACATGCTGCAGTGATCCTCTTCTACGATGAAGTCCCGCGATGATCCTCTTCTTGTTATGAAGTCTCACAATACTCCTCTTCTATGATAAAGTATCAATGATACTTTTTGCAATTAAGTTCTACAGTATGTTCTTTTTAAAATAACGTGTCACAAAAATATTTTAAATAACGAAAATTTTAATACTTTTTGTTTAATAATTTTTTTACTTTACTTTTTTTTACGTTTTTTTTTATTTTTTTTTCTTTTACTTTTTTCTTTTTTTACTTTTTTTTTCTTTTACTTTTTTTTTTCTTTTACTTTTTTTTTTTTCTTTTACTTTTTTTTACTTTTTTCTCTTTTAATTTTTTTTCTTTTACTTTTTTTTTCTGTAAAACTCATTGCTAATAATTCTTTTTCGAGATCAAATTTTTCGGTACTGATTTTTTTGCTATAAAATTTTGCAATATTTAAATTTTTTTCATTATTTTCTTCTGCAAGAAAACTTAATTTGTTCCAATGACACAACTTTGGAAGACTACTTTTCTGCAACTAAATTTCACGATTCTTCATATTCCTTCCATATTAATATTTTTTTGCTGTATCCAGTATTTTTTTCAGTAATGTAATAAATCTTCATAGCTTTTCATAAACGTATAACGTTCGGGAGAAAATCTACAAGAAGACAATAAATTTGATAACATTTTTGGCAAAACAAATATTTAAATATTCAAGTATAAACAAAATTACTTACTTTTGTTTAAAAAGAAGACTAAATTTTTTGTTCTATAACTTTGATTATTATGAATCAGCTGTTAAAAAACCCAACGCCTTGCAAATGTTATGATGATTCTAATTTGCATCAAAGATTCGTCGATGATCATCTTTTGTAATAGAACTCAGGTTGACAAAAAATCTCGCTAATCACATATTCTCGAGTGTCCAAAGAAGAAAAACTCTTAAAATCTCGAATATAGCCAACAAGAGAAATCGAAGACCAAACTTGCGAACTCGCGTAGTTGAGCCATTGTTTGGAGAGCCAGCGTTGAACTCGAAGGTAGATAAACGATAGACATGATACGGTTGATCATCTTCGTGCCTCTCTATAACACTCCGTTAGTAGCAAAAGGTTTACAGAAACGGATAACTCACGCATCTAAAGGGGCCTTTTCGATCGATGTTTGTAACGAGACCTCAAGAATGAGGAAAAATGAAATTGTGCCTCTTTGGGATATCAAAAAAAATACAAGGCCTTCATCATGATATTGAGTAACAAGCCCAAATTAATTCGTTCACATGCGAATTCTGTTCCATTTCTAACACACAATTATTGTGTAGACATTACACTCTCTTCCAGTATTTTTATGTTTATGTGTGTATACATATAAAAAAAAGAAAAGTATGAATACACCTCGATTAAATCGAACAAAAAAAATAGAGCTACACGAGTAGAATAAGATTGGAATTAAATGCTAGCACAAAATTAGTATTCACTTCATACCTTTAGTTATTTTTATAAATGTTAATTAATTCAAATTAAATCTTTCAAGAGATCTAACAGATCTTTAAGAAAGCTAATATAATGCCGACTTTTTAATATTTAAACAATCGATTAAAAAAACACAAATTTTTTAGTATTTAGTAATTAAATAAATAAAAAAAAACAAATAATAAAAACTACCTTTGTTCAATGATTACCTGACTGAAATCTTGCAGCTGTTGCTTACCTCTGTTTTTATATTTTCTTCTTTACGAACTATTTTATCAAACCATGCTATCTTCCTCTTTAATTATATCATTATCTCATCTTCCTTTTAATTACTTGTATTTAAACTATAAATCCACATTTTTTGGTCCATACAGCTTACGCCAAACTCTGCTGTAATTTGTACCCTTTTCGGAAAAAACTGTAATTTTCTCGATCTCGTCTTCCCTGTTGTAAAACCTAAAACTATGCTTCAATCCTTTGCGCCATTTGCTCTATTCATTCCTCAATTTTCATAACTTTTGTCGCTCTCTTAGAAACATTGTACGATATCATACTGCGAATCACTGTTTTAAATAATCGAATCATCCTATTTATTCCATGACCAGAACAGAATTTTTGATGTAACGAACGTTGCAATTTGAACGGTTTCTGTGAAAAAACAAAATGACATTTGACCCCCACCCATTAATATTATTTTGTACCACCCCGTTGAATTTCCCAATGTCCTAAAAAATGGTTTTAGAGACCTACATATTGTATTAATTATAACGAAAGAAATATTGTATACCTTGATCTTTCTTTCTTTCTTTTCGTTTTAGAATTTTGTAAATTAATATCTTAAAAAATGTGCAGTACCTTTCTTTCTGTTTTCAAGTCAGAAAATTTCAAATTGGTGCACATTCGACAAATATATTGTCGCACTTTTTTCTACAAAATAAAAATTTTGAAGGTATGTACACATATATAATTACGAAAATTTGTGTAATAGAAATAACGATAAAAATGGAACAATTTAAAAAAATATTCAAAACCATCTCCGAGTTCTTGGATATCTACAGATCCTTGAATGCGTCTTCCAAGCATATTACAGGTGTGTAAATTTTAGAGTTGTTGAATTATATCCTCAGCTCTTCGCGTTGATTCAATACTTAAATTTCAGATTTTTTAATACACAGCTCCATAAGCCCGACACGTCCTTGCAGAGGTTTCGTGCAGATTAGGATGACATTATATCTCGCCAAATTAACCAAGATCCTGGGACATCGATGTATTATTACATCGGAATATTATATCAGTGAATACGTCTCGTTCCGTCTTAAAATGCTGCTTCCACTTCCGCATTGTTCGCCATCGTGTAAAACAGCATCTTCCTATGACTCAGAAGAATATTGTTGCCCCAACCCCCCCACGACTAACATTTGCATACGCCAGGTACGAGATGCAGGGCACAAGGATCAAGGATTGACGACAATCCTGTCTCTCGTTACCTTTATCATTCTCACGCAACACGCAATCCAGCATCTTCTCCTACATCCCGGTGATCACGTAGTAACGTATCGGTCCTACAGGTTGTCGAATAAGGTGTGCAGGCAGTGCCGGGCCGTTTCTCTAACTTATGAAAGACCTAGTTCTTTTGTTCTGCCGCCTTTTGCTGTGTGAAACACAAAAGAGAAACCGAGCAAAGCAAAATGCAAAAATATAGATATGATATATGATTACGATATAAGGAACGATAGCTAGTTACGCTAGCAAAATTCATTCTCATTTTCCATTTTAAACCGCCCGTAAAACCAAACCTCCGTGAATGGTCACGTTCAACAAACAGCATTTTACACAGGACACGCCGGTGCACGATCTCGAGCAATTTGAATTGTATTCTTCGTGGTGTGCTGGTAGAACGGGACGAGGAATCTTCCAACGTATGCAGCTTTCTGTCGATCAAAAAAGTCTCATATTTGCACCCTTCCCCCCCTTCCTACTTTTTCAAACTTCTTTATCTTCATAATAAAATTACGTGAGATTATGTTGTTGAAAAAAACATTTCAAGATTGTTACCACACAAACGCTAAACTGGAATCGTACACCATAGAACGTAACCATAACTATCGGATAAATAGTTTAGTAAGATCTAAATATATACTTATAAATTCCATTCCAGATTACTTTTTCCTGGATTTAATAGAATTTTCCGGCCAAGTGGTATCGATTTACTTCTATTTATGTATATCCATATATACGTGTAATCTTTCCTTTTGCGTATTTTTCCCTCTTCACATATGCGATAATTTCTCTTGATTCTTTTCGGGAAGTTTGAATTCTCAACCTTAGGGTAGCAGGGCTAAGTTGAAGATTTCAGGATCCAAAACTTTTTGAATTTCCTAGGCTTCGAAAATTTCGACTCCAAAAGTCTTTCAGCCGAGATTCCTGTGGATGTGTGTAGGACGATTTTTCCGAATTTCAGGATTCAATTTCCAAGATCTTGGACCCTCGAATTATTAGATTTTTCATAAATAATATGAATTCGATATTGCGTTTGAAAGATGCATATATCAATTAAAAATTTGATAAAATTCCATCCCTATTTAAATGATGAATTAATTTTTATGTTACCGAGTCGAGAAACCTAACACTTCCACTTCTCATACAACGTGCGTATACTCTCTCTTTAAATCGGTAATATCTCACATCCGCTTGCTAAGTTTCCGGTATCTTCTGAACACCTCTTACGGTCTTTGAAGATCTAAAACACACGTGTCAACGTTCTATCCGGGTCGTGACGTCAGCGTGAGCGAAGGCAGGTGCAGATCTATGGACATATTATTATGGCAACGCGAATACGTGTAACAATGTTAACATGAAACAGGAGTAATGTTTCGGTAACTCAAATAGGTTATTTGCATGCTTGCATGACGGAGTTACCTTACTTGGAAGAATACCTGGCTACCTGTAGGCTAACGGATCTCTCCGCACCGTTATCTTACGTTATACGAGAATGTACTTGTTCTGGATCTGAGAATGGACCAATTTAGGAGAATGACGATTCATCACACGGAAACCATGTCTCGTCGTTGTGGTTATCATGCCCGGTATCACGATTCGTGCAGAGGACAATTTTTGCTTGTGCGCCGATTCGGCCAACATCTCTAGAAACTCTTTCCCTCCCTCTCATTCATAACGCAGAGTACTGCCCCTATGGTTTTCTTTCGCTCGCTGCAATCTTATAGGTACGCTCGCTAAGTCGCTGACGACGACGCGGCGACGTCGTCCACATTGGCAGCCAGAGCCCTTCATTCGCGATAAGGTGTATTTTCTACGGTGTGTACGTGCCAGACTGAAAACGATTGACGGCATTAATAAATTGGTGAACAGAGAAATTTGACAAAAGAATAGTTTTACATTGTTACTTGGAAAATGTATTTATTCATCTTACAACTCTTCCTTCATTTCCTCGCTTCATCTTCTTACGTAATCTTCATCACAGCTTTATGCTTACAAAATGTATTTAAAACAAAGTAAAAGTATCACAATAGCTTTAAACTTACAATAATTGAGATCCTTTGTCTTCGTTACGTTAATCCTAAACAGTATAAAAAATTGTATGAAAGAAAGAGAGCCGAATCAAATGTCAATAGCTGCCTAATAAATTATTGCATCTGATACATAGACTGATTTTTTTTTTATTAACAATTTAACAAACGAAAAAAAACAGAAATATTTAAAAATTATTTACTGAATGTACTGTTTAGGATCAAGCAACGTTAAAAGTTACATCCCGACGTAATTATTATCACAATGCAAGGCAGTCTTAATATATCCGTATGATTTTACAGATTTAAGGAACTTGAAAGTATCTCTAAAATAATGAAAATTTTTTTCCTCCTGTATAAGTTAAATATTAAACAGACATTAAATAAGAAAAGTACTTTGGTTTTCGATACAGTTTACAAACCAAATCGACGACAGGCAGGAAGGACGACGTGTGTGTGTGTGTGCTCGCATGCGCGAAATCCCAAGGTAGGTAATCGCCTGCGTTTGCATTACAGCCACTCTTTTCTTTTCCCTTCTCTTTCTCCCTATCCCTTTCTTTCCAATCGCGTCCGCCATCTCAAACGGTGAGACTGTAAGTAAAAAATATCCAGATATATACCACGGTAACGACGAGGCTGCAAATATAGCCGCAATGTTGCAGGAATTAATGGCCAGTCTTCTGAATACACCGAGGCTGCAGGTATCGAAACACAGGATCCGTTTTGGCTCGCGAGCCAAGTATTTCCTTTCGTACGAGACAAAGTGAGTGAAGTAAGCAGAGAAGATAGATGTGCGCGCATCGTCCACAAGTCGTGAGCTGGTCTGCTCACAGATGTCGCCAGTCGCGTATGCGTGAATCATTATGGCAAGACGCATTTGCTGACGTGGCTTTCCCCTCCCCGAGACAAGGTCCGGCAGGGCCTGAACGGGTGAGAGACTCTCCATTGCGCACATTCCCGTGAGCAGGAGAGGGAAATTATATCGTCTATCGTCCAGCCTCGTATCACCGTTGCACGCTGGATTTGACCTCGCTGAGCTGCTGCAGGAAGTCCACTATGCTGTTGAGGTCCTCGCACAGGTTGTCCCGCCACGAACTCGCGTCCTGGCGCTGGCCGTCGTAATTCTCATGGTTCCGCTCGGCCGCATTGTACAGGCCGCAGCTGCCGTAATCCACGCCCTTGAGCATATGCTTCCTCAGCCGCCTCCAGCGCGATATCCTCGACAGTTGCTTGGCGCGCAGCTCGTATTCCGCCTTATTGAGCGCGTGGGTCAGCACCGCTTCCACGCGGAAGTCGCGCTTAGGGCTCCGGCAGCACGCGAGCTTCTTCTGGCGCACGTTGGTGATCCAGCTAGCTAGCTCCTCCGTGTGGCTCGATCCACCCATCTCGATCTCGTACGGCCAGTCGCGAATGTCTCGCATCACCATCAGCCGCCGTTGCGTTACATTGCCGCGAGCAAAACCCATTCGGCCAACAGTAACAACTAAGTATTGTCAATGGTAATTATCGAGTACACCAACCTGTATTCGACTCGCCAAATCGCTGGACGCAGACCGCGTTGCCTTCGCGTCGTCGTCAGGCGGACAAGTGTGGCCCAGCTACTCCACTCGAAGTCGAAGAACCCACAATGGTGAAGCGGCGCTCGTGGTGGGGCTTTATATATCCCGGCAGACGTCGCTAAAATGTAACCCTTCGCGCGAGCACGCGAAGTAGTCCTCGATTCACGTCGGAAAATATATTCGACGCGGCAAGTTTCTCGCGTATCGACGGCGTGACTCGTCAATTTGGGATCTAAAATATTTTTTACAGTTAATTTGAGGCCAAATTACCACTTGGAGGAGAAAATCGATATGGCCGAGAAAAAGTACCGCAGCGTAGTAAATCAGTCGCTCGGGTGATGCGCGTCCCTCTGACGCAGATGTGTAGGTACCGTTAGGTATAATCTTGACGATGCTTGTATAGCCTGGTTCTTTGGAGGTGGAATCGTAGAGAGACGTCATTTCCAAAAGTCTATTTAAAAAATGTATTCAAAGACATCTGTTCAAAAATTCATCCGTCACGGTTTTAATAAATAAAGCAGCCGTCTAGATTAAAGAAAAAAAAGCTTTGTCTTGTTGATTCATGCGAATTTATGCCTTTAGAAGTTTAAAAAAATATAATGCAAATATTCTTTGTAACAAAAATTCGTACAGCGCAAATTAATTGAAAAATAATGAAGAAAAAACCTTATAAACTAAGTGCTGGAAAAAAGTATTAATACATAAAAAACACAGGGTAATATTTTATGTAACAAATCTTATCATTTTTTACATTATTATAATGCTGAAATTATGTATTACATGAAATTTGCTTAAAATAAATTACAATGTTAAATTCTTTACTCTATTTTATGGTACATTATTCCCAATGTGCATTTTGCAACGCTAAAATTATTGCGTAAAATTAAAATTAATTATTAAGTGATCAGTTTAATTTAAGTCGTCGTACAATTTATTCTTTTTATACATTTACGTTTGAGATTCGATGGTATGCTCGGTATTTACAGAGTCTGCGGTACTCGCTACTTTGTCATTTATCTGATCAACCGACGAATTTGATTCAGACTGTTCGCTTTCAATTTTTTTAGCGTATTTATCGACGTTTTCAATATCGTCGCTGGAATGTCCACTGTCATTCGACGACTGCTCTTTCGCTTTAGTTTTCTCTACCGGTCGCGCTTCGTCCTCATCGCTGTCGGAATCCTCAAATTCATCAGAGTCGATCTCCAAATCCAACATAGTCTTTCGTTTATTCGGCTTATCGTCCTCCTCTTGTTTCCTCTTAATACCCGACGTGCCGGCGGCTTTGAATCCTTCCTCAACTGCATCCCCAACTCTTTCGGTCAGCTCAGACCGTTCTTGGTCATAACGCTGATCTTTGAACTCGTGTCTTGGTTCGGCACACAGCTTCTCCAGTTTCTTCTTCTTGCGCTCGACTGCCTCTTTCTCTCTCTTGGCTTGCTTCTCAATCCAAGCCTTCAGCCTCTTTTCTTCGTTAATGTCGCGCAATCTGCGGCCACTCAGGTCTCTGCAGGCTTCACGATTTGTGGTTTTCTCGATTTGAGCTCCTATCGCACGCAACATGGATCCAAAGCCGCCTTTGCCACCCAAAAGTTTTGGGACCACAGTCGCACAGCCATTCGAAAGGACAGCATCTTCTTGCAGCAATTTTCCATTAACCAGAATATAATACTGGTCGCGCGAGAATCCCTAAAAACAAAAATTAATCCACGAATTAACACCTTTGCTAATAATTTGATACAAAAAATTAAGAAATAATTAATTTAATTATCAATCTTAAATCTACAATTTTTTATCAGCTCGTTATCGCGAGCGAGATACTCTGCACGTTTCAATCATACAAGTAAAACTTGCTGGTTTAATTTTATACGTACAGATGATCTCGCGTGCCGTATTAATATTTTAAGAAATAATAAAAATAATTAAAAAAAAATTGGTAAGTTATGTATCACAATTGGTTGATATACCGTTGCTCCCTCGACTTCCCGCTTCAAATCCTCCGCGGAAATCGGTGCATCGAAGCTGCACTTCGCAGATAATCCCGCAATCTCCACGTTCAACATTTTTATCTCGATAAAAATTCACTTTCCAGCCTCGAGATGTGAACGAACGTAAATTCACAACAGTGCACAACTGCACAATAAGAACGATGAACAAAATGGTGATCGGCTGACGCGACTATAGCTCGACTCGCTGGACGGTGGCGACTCGTGGCTATCCGCTGCAAGCTTCAAGCTGCTACCATCTTTGTTTTACACTTTACAAATACCGTAACGCTGTATGTGTCACGTTGCAGCGGTGGTGGTGCATACGCTTGGTACACTTTGATTCACTTTGTGGATACACGCGCGTGCGTGACGAGCGAACCGAGTTTCCACATGTTTTTTTTACGCACGCAAACGTCAGAATTTAGCTGACAAACGAAGGGATATCTGGCGCGGAAACAAGTGACGAACGCGCACCCACGGCAACGAGAACGTCCGCGGCGAGATGAGCAAGAAGCGAACTAGGCAGCCGGATGCGAATTCCGACATCAGCGAGGCCTCCGCCGACTCCTGCGGGGAGGCGAACCCAGGTTAGAAACGCGTGTTTGCCCACACCTAGAGTCTCCAATTTCTACGGAAGTTATGCGGAAGAAAAAGGGGCTTTGGGAGAGAGGTTCAAAAGAGAAGTTTGCGATACATTGAGAACGCGAAGCGTTTATCGGATAAAATTTATAGAGTAATATTATAATTGACCCAATAAGTATGTATTATAATTAGTATATAATATCAATTGATTGTTAGCAGATGCCAGATGTACGCATACGGCAAAAGCTATCAACTTGAACAAAGTGAAGAAGAATCTGAAAAAGACAGGTATATTGAACGAATGTTTGATGTGCAAAAATGTAGAAACCAACGATAAGACGGCAGAAGAAGTGGTAAATAATATTATAAATATTAAAGCTTAACTAAAAAGCATATTAGACACTGCCAACTATAAAATATTTTAATTTGTAGCTTAGTATTTTGAAGCCTTTGTGGATCTGCCTGCAATGTGGTGAACAAGGATGTGGCAAAGAACAAAAGCAGCATGCACTTGAGCATTATAAAAAACCTCACAGTGACTGCCACTGCATGGTTATGGATTCTTACCGTTGGAATGTCTGGTGCTATCAATGTGAAACTGAGGTTCATCCGAATAGTAGGTGAGCTAAAACCAAGGCCAAATCATACATTTTAGTATAAAAGCTTTAATATAATAATGTACTAATTTATAAATTAAAAAAAAAAAATTACTCTTGTTCTGTTTTATAGGAAAAAGTTATTAGAAATAGTAGAATTTATCAAAAAGTGTGTCAATATGCCACAAATATATCAGCAGCCAAAAATGCCAGCAAATCAGTGCCAAAAGGAAATGATAATGGATTTCCAAGAAAAAAAGAAGCATGTTAAAATGTTAGATGATCTCCCTAAAGTTATAGTATGTGAATCAATATGTGATAAGTTAATGTTTTTTTGTCTGCTTTAATTTTAAACTGTTATTTTTAATAACCTTTGATATTTTGTAATTTTTTACAATAAATATATAGAAATATATGTAATAAATTTAAAGTATATATTAATAATTAAAAAATTTTTTAATTGTGCAATAGGGTTTAGAAAATCTAGGAAATACTTGCTTCATGAATGCCGTACTTCAATGTCTAGCGCAGACGCCTTATTTGTTGGACGTGCTCCTAAGATTAGGTTGGCCTTGTCAGGAAATTGTTTTACCAGGTGGAAAGCACAAATTTGTCGATGATGAAGAAGAAGTAGAGCTAGTATGTTTAACTTTTATTTAAATTATTTTTTTGTTTTACGATTCTTAATTGGAAATGAATAAATCTACAAAACAATAAGATATGTAAAAATTAATTTTAAAAATGTTTTTTTTTGTATTTTTTTTTTACAAAAAGAAAAAAAATCCTTTTATTTGTCTTACAGCCACCAATTGAAGGGACTTTGAGAGCACAACGTGGCAGTTTCACGGAAATTTTCATGGATATTATAGCAAGAATGTCAAACTGGTCTGGTCATACAACAAGTGTTCCTCAAGATCTTCTTTGTAAACTCAAGAAAAAAACTACTCACTGTGCAGACGGAGGGCAGCATGATTCACATGAGTTTCTTCGACATTTGTTGGAAATAGTTCGAAATGAAGATCTTCGAGTAAGCGAAAAAGCTTTTTTTCAATTAAATATTTATTTTAATTTGTTTTTCTCTTTAATAAATTAATATCTTGTGTATTACTCTGCTCTGCAGAGATACCAGAGCATAATTTTGCAGGATTTTGGCCTCAGCGAGAAAATAAAGCCAGACTACGTAGAAAAGGGCTTGAAATCTCGCCTGAAATTCTATAGCAATCAAGCTAGTATGCGACCGCTAGGACCAGATGCGATATTTCGCGGTGTATTAGTATCTACTTTAAAGTGCCTAGATTGCCAACATTCGTCGCGGCGCACCGAGCCATTTCTCGATTTGAGCCTTCCTGTCACTGCAGACAAGCCGCAACCTCCAGTTTTAAAGTAATGCCTGTTTCCATTTTATTTCAATTATTTCCTCGTCAAAACTAATTTTTCAAATTTTTTTAACGTTATTTCCTATATAAGACTGATATTTCTAATTTCCATGCGACAGTATAAAGTAAAAAAAAAACTATTTAGTTAATTTAAAATAATTAATTTTTTTTACATTATAAAGAAATATTGAAAGAAATATGTAATTGTTTTGAAATGTAGAAGAAAGAATAGCGAATTCGAGGACGCTTTTGATATGATGAACATTCAGCAACGTGATTGTCAAACCTCTGATACATCATGGAAGCAAATAAAGAAGGAAAAAAAAGCAGCTAGGAAGAATCGAAAGAATAAAAGACACGAGAATCATAACAATTCTAACATGTCGGATCTTAATAATCCTGTGGAAGAGAACAACGACAATATTATAAAATCAGGTTAGAATTCGTTAAAAATAATCGTTAACTCTTTCCCTTTTGTTATAGACGTCAAAAAGAATTTAAAGAAAACATTACATCATTTTTATTAATTTTCTCGTGATAAAAGTTGTACAGAAAAAAAATTTATTTTTAGGGGAGAGCGACACGGACGTGGAAGATAACATTGACGTGGACAATTCTCATCCGGAAATCGCAGAGTCCGGTTATAGCTCGGAGAAAGCATCTGCTGTCACCAGTCCTGTATCTCCCGTTGATCGCCATCCTGATCATACTAAAAACGACTTCAATAATGCGGTCAGCACGGAGGATAATAATCTAGACAACAATCTAGGCACAGCACAAGTTAGAAACTCAGTGAACATTAACGCGTTAACTAGCCCTAGTCCAACTGACGTGTCGATGACGGACTTAACTCAAATCAGGATGCCGTCTAAGAAGACTGATAGGAATGTCGGCGCGGTTGATTCTGAGAATGAAGCGCCGACTACGGCGTTGACCAACTCCATGATTCTTAATTCTGAAATCACGAGTCCCGACGTACCTACCGCGAGTCTAAGCAGCTCAGCTGCTTCCAAGGAAAGTCCCACTAGCCCTGTCAATGATGAAAAAGAAGTTGCCGAAAGGTCGGACACTCTAATATTTATATATCAAATATAAACATTTCAAATATTGTCCTAACTTTTTAATTTTAAAAAATTTCAGCTCGAAAGTTTATTTTGCTTATTAATTATTAATATAATAAATAAATGATATATTTTTTAGATTGGACGGTGTTGAGACGTGGATGGATACTACTTCAGAGAAATATGACAGAAGAAAATATAATAACGGAACTTCCAACGGAGATAATCACGAGGAGCTGAGTAATGATCTCGGCGATATAATGGCGGAAATGTCTAGGCTAGGAATCGCCGGGCATCAAATGCCCGACAGATATAAGACCAAGGAAGGCGAGTGTTCCGTGGAGTCATGCTTGAATCAATTCACCGCATTGGAGCTAATGTCGGGAAGTAACAAAGTCGTGTGCGAAGCGTGCACGGTTCGTGAGAAAAAGGTAATCTAAATAGAAAAGAAAGTGATGAGTTTTAAAGTTAATACAATGACATTGGCCTATTTTTGCTTTTCGATTTTTTTTTTTGTCAGAATCAAGAAGACCCATCGAAAATGGTGCGCACTTCGAGTACCAAGCAATACCTCATTTCTCAAGTACCTCCGATATTGATATTGCATTTGAAGAGATTCCAAACGCAAAGAGTTGGTTTTCGGAAAGTTTACAAGCACGTGTCGTTTCCGATATTGTTAAATTTGGCACCAGTTTGCATAAATCGCAAAAAACCTCGACTTTATGCGCTTTATGGAGTTGTCGAGCATAAGGGGACCGTTCATGGTGGTCACTACGTTGCGTATGTCAAGGTACATTTGTATTCGGTGTTAAATAACTAAAAAATTTTAAGATTAAAACGTTTGACATTTTATAGAAGTAAAACAAATTTTATAAATAATTAATTATAAAATAACAAGTTAAAAAAATTTTACTTATTGAATTATTCACATTTATGTTAGGTGAGAATGTCGATATGCCCAGGTCAATCTCGATGGGAATTTCTTCGTCAAAATCAAGATCCTAAGACAGATAACGAATCGAATAGTTTGGATTCGGAAGAAGCAACTGCATCCGTTGTGGAACCACCGCCTGGAAGATGGTATTACGTATCAGATTCTCGGTAAGTAAATTTTTGTTTGAGGAATTAGATGTAATTTTTTTTTAATTAAACTTAAAAAAAAAATTTTTATGCGTTCGGTGAGCTTGAGTCGTAAAAATTTTATTCTTAAAAAATCACGCAGTAACATTGACAGCTGACGACATTTTTTAAATTAGTATTTTTTGTCTATTCTAGTGTATCAGAAGTAGACGAAACTACAGTGCTGCAAAGTCAAGCGTATCTCTTATTCTACGAAAGAATTCTCTGATTCAATAAAACAAAATGGAACGGGAATGAAAGTCGATGGTTGTGTTCGTACTTCTTATTCTCGAGAGAATAAAAATAGACTCGTACCGAATTTGTTAATTTTACAACTTTTAGTATCATATGGCGCATTATTAAATGTATAATGCATGTAATTGGTCATGTGTACATTGCAAGAAATTTGTTACATAGGAATCGAAAAATGGTTTTTATCGTTATTTAGCGAACAAATCGTGAAAAACATTAACAAAAAAAAATTTTTTACAAATTTATGATTAATTATTAAAAATATAAATTTTACAGATATTTAAATTTTCAGATATTTAGAAGTATTAATAATTTCTAGTAATTGGTAATGTTAGAACTATTTAGTGATTTAATAATTCTTCATAATATCATTAAGATAATAATTAAGAAGATTGTGTGAATTTCAGTCCTTATTTGAATTTATGAAATTACACGAGACACGTATATGAGACCAAACAAATAAAAAAAAAATTTTTTTTTTCGTACAATATACATTTATCACAAAATAGTTCTAATTACCTTACTGTTTCTTAACTTCGAATTACAGTATAATAAAAAATTTTGAAATGCTCATTACTTAGGATATTAAAGAAAAAAAAATTAATAATTGCATTTTCGTATACAATGGGTTATGTAAAGTTTTTGCGCACATGTAATGACGCGTGACTGTTTAATTTATATACTGAGGAATTGATAGAGTGATCGAGCGGCATAATAAATGATTTTTTCAATGGTGTATCTCGTTTGCGGTAGATGCTAAATTATATTTAATGTATTAATTACTTGTTACGATCCTTTAAGTGCAAATCATAATATAAATCTCGCGATAGCTTTTGCTCGAGTATTAAATTGTAATTATCGAATTACATATTTATAGTGCATTTATATATGCATTTACTGTATTTTTTAGTTTAGCAATTATATAAAATTGATTACAATTCACAAACTGCAACTTTAGCGTTTATCGCTTTCGAAATACGCTATTGCGAAAAGAAAAATAGAAAGTATCGAATGTATACAACAGGGACTTGGGCCAAAATAAAATTTGATTGCATTTCAATCAAATATATATAACAATTGTTCGAATTAAAAAAAAATACAACCCAGTTATTGTTTAAACTGAGTTCTTAATGTACACATGTAATGTGTTAACGTTTTTTTTTTTTTTTTAAATTGAAAATAAAATATTTTTGTCGTGTTTCTACTACGACGTACTCGTAATTACATTTATAATGAAATTATTGCGATAATAGATGATGCAATATATAATTGTGCAATTTGTTTCAACTTCTTCGTTCTACTCGATTTCTAGATCTATTGATTCAAGGTTTACAGAAATAATTTTATCAAAATTATTTCAATTATTCAGATTACCTAGGACGTAGAATTTTACGATGTCACAGTTCGTCTATCAGAGCATTCGTCCAAAACTGAATAAATAGAAGAACGTCCGCATGTCACGTACGTATGTACAAGGTGGATTGCAGCAGCAGACTTGAAACCTTAATTACACTAAGTCAGGCAATTTTTAGAATTAATATCTCTTCAATGTATACAAAATTTGACCGCCGGCAACATAAATAAAAGAAAAAGACCTTTATTTGAAATATCCATCCGCAGTAACATTGGTACAAATTCCACACGCACATATGCAAACGGAGTAACATCGATTATAAAAGTTAATAATATTAATAATAATAATTCTCCATAATCGAAATGATTATTGCTTTTCTCCATTTTAGTTTAATAGAGTAAAAAAAAATGTTCTATTTCACTCTTTTGTTACGTACAACATACTATATAGAGTCCACTCAACTTTGCAACGCTCATAAGCATTATTAGCCTTTGTTTAAAAAGCTAAATAACAAAGATAAAATGATTCTACGAGTTTTACAGGCGTTAAGTAAAACACACCCATAGCGTTCACTTCACAGTTCGCGGATTTTCAGCAATACACGGTATTGCGAGATTCCGAGATGGAAAGAAGGGAGGTTTACCATTATACATATGTATACACATGTCACACACGTATGTGTATGTATATATTTTTATATATTAAAATCTTATGTAGTATTTATGTTAAATAAACATGGGGGAGACGAGGGGGTGATAAGATCGCCCAATCTTCGGTAAAAAGTTATGAAAATCTTTTTATACTGTAAATCAAAAATTGTTTGTTCAAATATTTGCGTCACATTTCTTTCTTTGATTAACTTCTCACGTGAAAGTGACTTTTTCGTATACACACAGACGCACGCACTGTCCTTATAACTTGATAACTTTTTTTTTTATATAAAACAACTTGTAAAATCATACTAATTATAGATTTATCATTTTTTTTAGCTATAAAAAAATACCGCGGTATGTTTATTATAAAAATAAACATATCTGGCATAAAAGGATTAATTTCAGCCTACATCATTATATAACAAAGTTCTACATTCTCTATTTTGATATCTTTCGAATAAAAGATATATTTCAAATAAACTATAAAAATTAAATAATAAGAGTTCTTAACACATCATGACTCAATCAATTTAAAGTAACATTCGAAAATTCACCTTCCTTTTAATAAGCTCTACAGCTGTAACATGTAATTGACCGTGATTATTCAGTAGATTAAAATACTGTGCAGTATTCTCCAACGTAAGGTGGATAAACAGCGATATAAAATTCGATTAAATATTAATTAATTCTCGTACAATTTGCACGATATATTCATCCTGTTTCAGGTTACCGAAATGCTCTTCGTGCGTTATACACATATAGAACGTCCAATTGCAATCAATAAGAATGATTTTTTTTTTATATTGTAAAAAGAAAAAAGATTGGATCTAATTTTATTTGGGAAAAAGATGATGCTATACATATTGACTGTAATTGGACTCTTTGTATATTACGTATTATATTAATATGAACTATATTAATATCGCCGGGCGATATACATATACATATATGTACACAGAGCTCTACATGTATATGTTATACACATAGTTATGTATACGTACATACATATGGGTTTTCCATAATTCACAGCCGCTAATATAAACGACCGATTTTCGCAGCATCGTCTTATGTAGCGTCCAATGTTGCTTTTCTTTTTTACTTGACAAAGTTAATAATATACTATAAAATTATCTGTTAAATAACTTTAAAGTCAGATAATTACTATTATGATTGTTACGATATTAAATATCAAAATTTTTATAATAAATCATTACTTTACGACAAAATACATAAATATGTATAATTGAAATGTCTCGCATAAATTAATAAAAAAAAAAAAAAAAACAAGACGATTTTGCGAGTACGGTCAAGAAGACAGAAGTTAATCGGCTCAATGTGAGACGATAATTCGATGACGCAGATGTTTATTACGTTTAAAAACGACAGATTAAAGTACGGATCCTTTTTCTGTTCACTCCCCGAATAATATAACAATGAATTCGTATTGTAATGCCCTAGACTAATGCACATTTATCGTGTACAACCGTTTTTCTCTCATTAATTATTCTCAAATAATGCGGAAATCTAAGAAAACATCTGAAAAATCAGGATGTCTCTTAGATTTTTGTATTAAAATATTAGTTTTAATTTCTCGCTTTCTTCGTCCAAAAAATACTAACTTATCTTAGCTAGTAGGACAAAAATGCAACAAGAACTTTAAAAATTCAAAAAAAAACTTCATAAAACTTTCTAATTTCATAAAAAAATAGCCAAAAAGAGAGAAAAATATAGAAATCCAAAAAATATAAATATTCTTTGTAATTTAATTCGGTTAATTAATATCCTTAATGCAGATAATAATTAAACTTGCATTCTGCATGAAAAATTCTCTACAATAAAAATGTCTATAAAATTTAATAGTAGAAAATTACCTTATGCAAGTAGTTTTCAATGTTTCAGCTCGTGAATATTAGGTGCACAATTCATAATCTCGTCAATTTTGATTCTTGGGAAACATCGCTAAAATAGTAGCGCAAATCTGTTGGGGATCGGTTTCGTGGGGATGAAGCGCCATGACAGCCTGTACTTGTTCCTCGGGAAAGATATTAGCGAGGTGATAGTGCAGGCGACGTCGAACATCCTGGGTCTGTGTGCCCCAAGGCACGTGTAAGCTCGTGGACGGCGGTGATGGTAGTAGATTCAGCTGTGGATCTGAGGTGCCTATTCTCTGCACCCGTGATGGTGGTACTAAGGTAGTACCACACGGCGGCCAAGCTCTATAAGAATCCGGGGCAGAAGCGATACGCATCACATGTTGGTGATGATGTTGAAGGCAATCGGGATGGTCCCAGCTGACAAGTTTTATTATATAATAAATCACAAAAGATGTCTTAAATAACAAATTTACAAATAAATAAAATTCACTCACCTCATAACGGTAACTGGATACGATTCATTGCTGGCGAGTCTTGTTAATGGCCGATGTTGCACGTTAGAATGCGGTGAATTAATGACCGATTGTTGCTGCTGCTGTTGTGGTGACTGACCAGTTTGTTGTTGTTGATGATGATGATATCGTCTATATCGATAAAGCCGTGGATCGCACGCTGGATTCAGAGTCAATTGCCGTTGTAATTTGCGATGCATGTTCACCGGTTCTGGCTCAGGATTGCTCATTCTTGGCGTAGTCCAGTTCACTGCAGATGGGTAACCTTTAACAATAATATATAAGATTATTAAATCATTTGAGAAAAATTATTGAGAAAATTTAAATAAAATAAAGAATATTGATTTATCTTTAATTATTACCTTGAGTATTCTGGACAGGAGACATCTGCTGATTATACATGGCGGGACTAGTTGCAGACAAGTCGGACGTAACGTTTTCTACCGATCTACTTTTCGGGACGGACGACAAAGATTGAACCGTCGGCGGCACGGCTGATCTGGCTTTGCACAGAGGTGGATGCTGCGAAGACATTGATGCATTTGTGGACGGCAACGGAAGACTTAGACTGGGCCCGCGTGCTTGTAAATGACGCTGAGCGTGCTCCACCAATCGTTCTGTCACAGATTTGTGCGGGTGTGGGCCTCTCTCGGGATGCCGAAATTTGCATTTGTTACCGTACGTACATTTCTGAAAATTGAAGAAACGCCCATTTGACTTTTAAATTTTAAACGTACAATATTTATTTAATTTAATAATAATTTCAGCATTTAAAATTTGTAATGTAATACTAATAAATACAAGAACAAAATAAAAATATTACCTTAGCATAAGGACACGGAGGAGCAGGATCGACCTTTTTGGGAGTGATTCTGAGAAAATTCTCCAGAGTAGGCCCACTTCTGCCGAGTGGATCATCCGGTGGCATAAATCGATCGTTTACAAAGCTGTACATCAGAATTCTCTCTTCGACGACTCTCCTAAACTCAGGATTCTCTTGTGCCAAATCCCGATAGTTGTCATTACTGACGACAATGCCATCAACCTCCGCGGCTAATTTTAGGATATACCGATCGTCATAGCACACCATACGTTTTCCACCCACTAATCTGCAGATATTAGAAAATAAAACATAACTTAGCATTAAAAAATTCTACATAAATTATACATGACATCGTTAACAATTATATAAAATATCATGTATAAAATCTAAATATTACAAGAAAGGTATACCACACGAGTTAGATGTTTTTCAATTAATGTACTTATTTATTTGCATTCAGACAGATTCAGAATATCCGAATAACCAATTTATTTTATTCGCAGACCGAACTCGCGATACACGTAGTCGAGTATCTCATTTTTGTTTCTGGAAATGGAATACTGAGAAGAACAGAAAAAAAAAAAAAAAAAAAAAAAAAGAAAGGGAAGAGGAATGAGAGATCCTTGAGACGATTTAAGTCGTCCATGCGGATAGATCGTGCGCGGACAGATACAACGTGAGGCCGGTTATTCCAGCTCCGGATAATATTAGCCGGTGGCAAAGCAAGCCCAGGTGCTAGACTGAAGAAGAGACATCGTTCCAGCCTCAATAATTTTAGTTGTACATTTTCGTTTCTCGTTGCGTGACTTGCACAGCAATATATCTTATTTTTTTTTATAGTTACTATTTTAAAATTTGATTTTATATCAATTTAGTTAACATACGAATTATATCCGATTACTAATGTTTGAAATAATTTTTTATCTAAATTTTAAACGTATTAAAAAAATAAGTTAAAAAATTTTAAAGACAAAATAAATACGAGAAAAAGATTTTTGTAAATTTAAATGAGTTATTTAAATTTTTCTGAATTTTATACGTCGCACCAACCTGGAGGGTGTAAATACGAGTAAACGGTCTCTCTCGAGCTCGTTCAAGATCTCTTGATCGGCGACCGGGTTGTCAGGTCTCGAAGCTTCTTTTCGCCACTTGGGCACAAAGACGGTGATCTCTTTATGGCCCCTGGCGCGGAACCAATCGACGCAGATTTTGATACCACGGCAGGAAAATACTTCCTTATTTCCGTGACTCATAGCGACGTTGCTGCCGTCAATGACAACGGGCCTCAGGTCCATCGACGAGATCGCATTCGTCGCTGTGGCACTGGTTGCTGTCGTTAAAGTCAGGATCGATCCTCCACTTTCATCGATGCCTACCTCGGCATCTAACAGACTATCCGCTTCCTCGGGATTGTCGGTGAACTTCGGAGAGCAAGTAGCTCCGAGTTTGATCAACTCCGCCAATAACTCATTCTGGCCCGGATCTGGACCCAGCTTTTGTAACGCCGCTTGTACTAATTTCTCAGTGTAGCCCAACTTGAGAGCGAATTCCACGCGCGCGGTGTATCCTAAAACAATTATATTAATGTCAATTGACACGTGTACCTACTTCTTAAAATCTTTTTATTTATCTGTCAGCAAAAGTGTTGCAATAATTTTGCAGTATTTTATATCAGACTCTAGAGAGACCTACCTGGACTCTGCGTGGGCAATGGTCCTTGGATGGTGACGTACTCGGCGAACTCGGCTGCCAGGGTATCGGACGTGGTGCGGGATACGTCCGGGTGTGCTGGAGACACCTGCGACTCCGAACGTGGACGTCGTCCCGTCGCTGCCGCGGTCATCGTCGCCGTCGTCGTCGCAGCTGTTGCTGTCGCTGTATCCTCGGCCTCGTAGTCGCTGTCGTACGAGGAATCCTCGGCGTCCGGCATATTCCCCGTGCCCAGTACTGTGCAGTCTACGTATCTCTGCAAAGACAGACAAAAATTGTTTACAATACAGGTCTATTAAGATATTGAACGAAGACACTTAATAAAATAGTCCTTTTAATCTGAAAAATAACAGCTATAAGATTTTACTTTATAGAATCAATGAACGAATGATTGATACAATTTTATAAATATATTCTGTAAGCAAACTGTTTGTGGTATGCCAGTAGATTGGCGGCAAATTACCAGTAAATTGGCGTCAACTGTGCTCGCATTGAGCTAGTGTTTTATTAGTAGAGCTCGCTGGTATAATCTCATAGCAAATTGACAGTGGAGAAGCCGAATAGAATCTAATGAACACGAACACTGTTCTATTTTTGCTGTCAACTTGCGTCACAATTTGTGAGAAAAAGAAATACTAACTTGATTATCCTTATCGCTCGGTTTGTTAACAAGTTTTGCATTCCGCAGATAAAAAAAAAAATTTAATTTTATTCATAAAAACGTTGAATAACGCAATAGCTTAATTTTTTTGTATTAATAAAGTAACTGGTTTTATCATTTTCGCTTGACACTTTTCTGCACATTAAATCCAACTCTTTTAATTTCAATATTAAAAATTTGAGCGTGAAAGTTTGAGGCGTGAGTCCGCACGTGAAAAATAGCGGTTTTCTATCTTGCAAACATTAGAGGTGTCAGATTCTGCTGCTACAACACTAGCGGAGGGAGGCAGAAAGATCCGCGGATCTCCTTTAAGGCTGACGCGCTATCAGCCTTGTATCTCATATCTACAGATCTTATCATCTATCCTTTCGCGCGGGGTGGAGAACGCGGGGCAAGAGAGGAGGAGGGCTCGTACGAACGAGGCGCAACAAATAAGGGACTTGGTCGACTTACGGATACACGGCTGCGGGGATGAAACTGTAATACGTAAAAAATCAAGGAGACCCTCACGGCCTCCGAACGTGGTCCTTGAATCAACAAACTTGGAGGATCGAAAAGAGCCGCGCGAGACGTGAGCCGCGTGCTTAAGTGGCTGATGATATTGGCGACAAGTTCGCGGAGCTCGAGAAGACGTGGGATGAAGAAGCCCGTTCGAATGCGGAGGAAAAAAAAAAAAAAAAAAAAAAAAAATGCAGATCGATTTCTTAGGGGAATACGAGCCAGGCATTCACCTTGAGCGAGCCTACGTCGTTTGCGTCCGGGGTGTCAATAAACCCGCCGGGCAATGCGGAAGTGGACGGTTTCGCAAGATGCAACGAGCATCCAATCGACAAATGGCACGACAAGCCGATCCACGTACTCTACTTGACGGCGCCATTTCCCTCATCGTGCGTTTGCGTTCCGTTACTTAACCGAGTCCGCCGTTGTACTCATTACGTTCCACCTAGCCCGCTGTTATCCGTCCTTCCACGTTGATTATTCTGTAAGCGAGTCGCACACGTTAATTTTGTACGGCGGGAGAAATAAATAATAATTAATAAATGAATCAAAACCGGAGAGACTGAAAAGTTGCAGGATTAATCTTTTCTTATAGTTACTTTGTCAAAATTAAATTTGTCTTTGTGCGAATCACGTTTAGTGTCAATTAATAGCTCTTCCCGAATAACCGTAATATTTTTTTTCTTGAACGTCGGACGTAATATTGCTGCTTAAAATGCTCGGAAATATCTGCGTAGAGATATCTGCGTAAGATAATTCGCGCGACTCGTCTCCGGTTTGAGAAATTATCGTAAATGGGGCATAGCTCTCCCAGGTTGGCGGATGTAACCATTAGCGGAGATCCAGGTGAAAGTAGAGAGACGTGAGGGCGAGGGCAAGGAAGAGAGAGGGCGGAGGGAGGGAGAGAAAGAGAGAGAGAGAGATCGCAGCGGTCATCATGCTTGTTCCGCTGGCGGAACGACATAGTGTTACAGGTGTAGAGTGACAATGAGAATTTTTGCGTCACTCACGTGTCAAAACGGACGAGAAACGCAACTAGACGATTACGTAAGGCCAATAAATTGTCGGAACAGTTTTAGATGCCGCGAGGTGCCCGAGCTTGAATTCACGAGGGATCACGCGCGCCTTTTATTGTGAAACTTGACGGAGAGAAAAATGCGTCTGTTGCAAATTCTTTAACATATATATATATACATATATATATATATATAAAGTTAATACAAAATTGATAAATATAATATGACGAGAGTAAGAGTTAAAATTCATGCATGCGACATTTTATATGTCCGCGAAATGCCGACTGTGATATTTATTATTAATTATTAATATAAATTAGAAGCAGATAAAACGCGAATCTCTCTCTCTCTCTCTCTCTCTCTCTCTCTCTCTCTCTCTCTCTCTCTCTCTCGCATGCACGCGTTCGCACAAGCCGCCTCGCTGCGGGCTTTCGCGAGTCGAAAGATCCGGTACGTGTCGGAAGATGCGACCTCACGGCGAAATTCATTGATTCGAGGTGTTCCCCTCACCTCTCCGTAACCGGTGGATCGGGGCAGCGGCAGCCGATTGCGAAACCAAAGCCGAACCGGCACGGCGGCGTGCAACGAATTTCTCGACAACCTTGCGTTGTCGCCCACCACTCCCGGATCTAGCTTAACGTATCGGGTACACGTGAAGAGCAACGACGGACGACGTATACCGTGACAGAGAAAGAAGGAAAAAGAGACGGGGGGTGGGAAGGCAAAAAAAAAAAAAAAAGAGAGGAAAGAGCAAGAGAGAAGCATTCTGTTCAGTCGCAATCACATTTGGAATCGAGAGACC
This sequence comes from Cardiocondyla obscurior, assembly GCF_019399895.1. Taxonomy (NCBI): domain Eukaryota; kingdom Metazoa; phylum Arthropoda; class Insecta; order Hymenoptera; family Formicidae; genus Cardiocondyla; species Cardiocondyla obscurior. The sequence continues at coordinate 11,370,716 of NC_091866.1, read as the reverse complement.
CTCCACTTCTCGCGAGATTCCAAAGGAAAAGGATTTTCAATTTTTCATTCGCGCGGCATACTCGGCCGTAGAAAAATCGACCAATGTCGTTCGTGTGTTACATTTCTCTGTATCCGCGACAGATTCAACCGTAAAACTCGATCACGATAACGCGCAAGTTAACGAGAACACGTTCCTGTTATTTATGCAACGCTGAGGGTTATTAAAATATTAATCGAGCTTGCGTTTCTTTTTCTTTTCTTTTGTGGTAACCGTGTTGCGTCATGGGATTTGCCGGATACACCCACGGCCTTCTTCGCGTTTCCCGTATCAGTGTCGAAATTGGGAAAGGAAGAAGAAAAGGATGGGAAGCGTCTCTTTCTCCGCGCGATAAATTACGCACGAAAGCCTCGACGCGTTAAAATACCACAACGGCTTCCGGAATCGCTGGTCGCATGCGACATATATATTTCGGTATGATTCTGTCGAAAAGTTATCGGGCGCAGATTTGCACCCGGCTGAGATTCTGCTAGAAAGTCCGCGAAAAGATAGATCAGCCGGAAGGCGGTGATTTTCCAAAGAAAGTTCCGTCGGTGCCGCACTTTCTCTCCCGCGCCGGCTCTCACAACATTATTATTCGTTTTGTCATAAAGAAACGTAAAGTAGGCACCTACGTACGTGCATTCAGGTCGTGTGACTTTTCCGTTCCGTCAAATAGATGATAAAATAATAACCCGATGACGACTCGCGTCGAAATATCCATTTGTCTCTTCCCACTCTGCGGTCGTTGCAGGTGTAAAATTCGCGATTTACATTCAGCTCATTTGTGGCACGTCGTGTTTTGTTCATCATCGTAAAACGTAAAACGCTGCTGTTTTTAACGAAGCTGTCAATTGGGTCTTGGGACATCTCGAAAGAGAATAAAACCTGACGCCTCGTCATTGTTTCGGGACGGACCGTTTCTGAGAATTTGTCGTCGCTTTGTCGCGTCTTCGGAACTGGTTCCGCGGTGTCCACGATGGAAGACACGTTACGGAAAAGGACGGCAAAGGACTGGAGGGACAGTTCGGTGCCGGTACGAGAGGCCACCTAATTTATTCCGATGTCGGCTCGCGCGCGAGTCGCGGTGACGCCAGCTATAGGATGTATACACAGAGAGATCTTGCACAACCTCCACGTCATCCTTGTAACTTTATTTTCGTCCCCTCCTTCTTTGTCCCTCCATTAATTAGCTCTTCACTCGGCTTTTACTCGCCCGTATTACTCTCATTCCTGGCACAGAGAACCAAAGTGTTAAGCCGACGCTCAACAATGCCGCGTTATCAATAAAAGATTAATAAAAGAAACTACTAAAATAAAAAAAATATGTTGAATCGCTATATTATTAATTAACCGCCGACGTCACTTGCATATCGGCGAGTTCATTAAAACGTAGTCTGCTTATCGTCTTCAACTAAGAGAATTTAAAAATTAAAGAAGATCCTGATAAATGAACATCTTAAGATTGCAATCTCCGGATTACTTTCCGCGCAACGAGAGCACGGTCGAGCTCACCTCCGTATCTTTCACTTATCGGAACCGAGTCAACTTCTTTATTTGCCTTATCGAACGCTGAAATAGTTCAGCCGTCGAACCATTAGAGCATGAATGATTTTAAGCGGAAACGAAGAAAACGAAACTAAACGTTATTTTACCTCTCGAACGTTTTTTGTTTCTTTCTTTCTTTTTTTTTTTCTTCTTACAAAATTTCTTGTAGCAATTTTTGCCCGTCGCGACACGGAATAAAGTAAAATCACCGCACGAGTTTTAAGCACGCTTTAACCAATCGCGAATTCAACAGAGCCAAACGTCGGGGACCTGAATCATTGTCATCGCGAGGGACTCGTTTTCCTTGCGGTCTGACCGCAGGAAGGAGGTCGGGACCACGGCGGGATCCCTCCGTTTAATTTCTTTCCGCGAGACGTCTCGGATCCTCACCTCGTAGGAACTCAGCTCGAACCACAACGTATGCTGAATTCGCCGCGTAGCTCGCATACCCGCGCCTACGATTTTCCAAGAGAACGTTACTCCGGAAGGTACAATCTCCGGCGACAAATGTCCCTGTAATTTATATTGTATAATATTCGGAATTAACAGAAGAAATTTGCTCGCGGACGAGGAATTAGATTGTACCGAAATAAGATTCATCGAGGCCCACCGGACCTGGCTGGGGAATACCCTCGAAGGTCCGTCTTTAGCCGAACGCTGTACGCCGACGATCGGCGTCTCCGCGCTCATCCTCGCGGCGACGCGCGAGGCGTGGTACGGGATTCAACCGGATTCGACATACTTCCATGCGCGCGAGCGGGCCGTGGAGTTTCGAGTGATTAATGCGAGCCCGATTGGCGGCTGTGTCCACTTCGCCGTGCTCTCTCGCGATTGCGTGAAAGGCCAGAGCGTCAAGTATTCCAACCCGGAAGCGCGCTTTCGAGAGCGGCGCGCGTTCACCGAGCAGCGCGATCGACTGCGATCGGTCGGCTGGTCGCACGTTCCTCTTCCGTCACCAGAACAAAACGGGGCACGTCGCGATTGTACAATCGCTCCCTGGATACTCTCAATTTGTCGTGAAGAATATTTCACGCCGCAGCGAACGTCGAGAGAAATTGTTATCCCCGTTGCACAATTTGTACCTGGTTTAGAAAGAACGTTTTAGAAAGACGTCGTAGATGTATTTTTTCTTGAGATATCTTTGAGACTTTGATGGCTCCAAAAGCCAGGGCCTTAATACGTGTCTATTGTTTAGACGTTTGATGCCTCTGAATTTGATATTTTGAATTAATCAGCGTCAAGACGTAATTAAAACAAAGTTAATTTAAAAAAAAAAAGTGTTCACAAGAGAAAGAATATGTGAACAAAATCGAAATGACTTGATAAATCAGTATATCTATGATTTAATGCCTAAATAACTTTGCTAACGATAAAACTGATCTCTATTGCGACAGATGATAGATTACTATCAAAGTTATGCAAATTATTTGTATCAATTTATCACGCAAATGCACGCTGGTTTTTTTTTTATTAAAAAAATTAATTAATAAAAGGTTAATGGTCAAAATTTTCTTTTTAAATAATTAATAATATTAATTTCTTTAATAATTAAACACGTTATAGCATATATTCACGTAAAATTATCTTCTTACAAAAAAAACCAAAAAAAAAAAGATATTACCATGTTCATTAAATTTTCGCGATTAATTACGCGATAAACGGTGAGATTTTCACAAGGAAAATTAAAAGTTCGCCGCGATCACCTCCCCCAATTTCTTTTTTTTATATCGCCGAGTTTATCAACGATATCGAACGACCAATTAGCGGAATGAAGCCGACTCGATGTAAACCGGATGACAGCTAATCGCGAGGATAATTATAGTCACGTTTAACGTCAGTCCGATTACGGCGTGTAACATCACGCCACGAGACGGGGCGATAACGCGATATGCACAGCTTGCGCCGTGAAATTCGGTGTCGTCCTACCAAGAAATTTCTCAAGATCCCCAAGTTGTATCATAGATTTAAATAAGCACGCCGAAATTCATCCAGGTGCATTACATCACGATTTGGATTTAGAGAACTATTTTTACGGCAAATATTTGTCACGGCCGCAATCGGAAATGACACAACTTGAAGTAATTAAGAAGATTTATGCTGATTCGATCGGCGAGTAAAAATATGACAAGCTCCGAACGACTTACGTCCATTTCGTTGATGTAACTCAACTTCAATTCTAATTTAAGTAATTATCTGTCTTTTTTCAATCTAAAATTTTTTTTTTTTTTTATTTAATAAAAAGTAAATGAAATCAAAATTAAAGTTAATCTACATCAGCGAAAATCGACAATGGAGGCCGAGCGCGTTTCACGGCAGGATGATCTAAAATCGATCTCTCTCGCCACGTCGGTCAGAAGCGCGAGAGAGCCCCGTGACGATTCGCGATCGATAGATCCGGGCGGGCTTACCTTTCCAGCGACCGTCATCTCGTCCGTGGATCGTGGAGCGTAGATCCTTCGCGCGTAACGAGTCTCGAGCTCGAACGGGAGCGGCTGCGGCAGCGGAGCGGCTTGCACTTCTCAACGGCCGGTCGGGTGACACATTTCCTGCAAATCACAGCACGCACTAATACACTGACCGCTAGATCACGTATCACTAAACGCTTAAAAAAAACTCCCGCGTCGTAGATGGACGTGTGTATATATATATATTTTTCTTCTGTTTTTTTTGTGCGTTGCGCTGACCGACGAGGCGCAACTGCATGCAGACGCGAACGCGAATGCAGCGAGTCACAAAATATGTCCGAACGCGGCTGCGGCCGACGGGTGAATGGAGTGGAGGAGCGGTCGCGCGACGAACTTCTCCCTCGCACCGCCACCATCGTCGTCGCCACTGTCGCGAACAGCGAGGTGGCGCTGACCGCTTTCCTCTCCCCGCACGTGACCCGCAGCAAGCTTTAGAGCATGTACTATATAGTACTTCATGGTTCGGAATTGTCGCGGTGGCCACGTGACTTCCACCTGTCAGAGGACTGTGGAAAAGATGGCTGTTTTCGATAGACGATATATATTACATACATATATATATATGTATATATGACGTGATTTTAAAATACGTTAATAAATAAAGACAGTCGGAAGAAGCGAAACGTAGAATTATTCAAATCGAACCTTTCCAATTTCCTTTCTCTTTCTTACAATAAGATTAAGTCAAAGAAATGCGCTGTGGGGCAATTAACGACGTTTACACGTGTTATTAATTTACTCGTTAATTTGTCAAATTAAAATATAATACAAGTTCGTAAGCTTCGTAGGAAAAGTAATACTAAGGCTGATCGGAAGTTAATAAATTGTTTGTTCGATTGAACGCTTTTGATTCTCATTCCCGAGGCATATTTCTCAATCGCGCTTGAATTGCGATAGTCGATTAGAATTCAAGACTCCTTGCGCGCTTTCTACATTTATTCCGGCATTTCCCTGCCCTCCCCCTCATCATCGCTTTCGAGTGCCGTTGCCATTTTCGCGAAATGCACAGCTGCGATCTGCGAATGTCTAGTACGTGTACATACGTATAGTGCTCGTACTCTCGTTGTAAAAGTGCCTCCCCGGGAAGGAGACTTTCGCGACGACGAATGTGACATGCCGATCGGTCCCGCGCTCTCGGCGCACGGACGTTGCCGCAAGAGAAGAGGCGACTCTCAGGTCTTTGACCGCTTACCGCGAAGCGTTGGGCAGGTGGGAACTCCGACAACCCGGATAACGTGCACGCATGTGCACGCACGTAGGCACGTACGTACGTACACGGCCACTTCTCGTCCCCCGTGCCCCCCAGCGTCGGCGCGCACAAGTCCGTCAGTCGATACATACGTCCGTTCTCCTTGCGTCCAACGCGAGGATGAAGACGCCGAGAAAGAGAGGGCTAAACGGACCGCACACCCGGATCCGAGTATCGCCTTGAGATTGGTTCCCGCGCGAACGTCAGTATCGTATCGTCGAGTATTTTACAAGAGTCTGTGACTAATTTTACGCGGTCCTCGGAATCATAAAAAATTGAATTAATTCATTGATTAATTGAATTTTTTATATTTATATTTGTATTATACTTTTTGCATAGTGAATTCAATATATTTTAAATGTTGGAAAAGATAAAAAACTTTGAAAGTTAATCAATCTTTCTTTTCTTTGATCTTTAACTAGCAAACTGAGTTTAATGAAACTTTAAAATTGATATAATTAATTACCGAAAGTGATTAGAAACAACGAAATATATAGCGTTTAAATATCTGAGATATTAATGCAAGATGAGCTTGAACATTAGATATACGTAATAATCAGGCTCAAAGTCGAAACGCGAGCGAGAACGCGAAGAGTGGCAAGAGGTCAGCTAGTGGAGAGACATTCAGCAAAAGAAGAGTGCAAGAAACGAAAACAAAAACACATTTTAATCGATGACCGATAATTAGGTCGAGCGGCGCCAATCAAATGGATCCGCTTTTCTCTCACCCGGATTCTTTCGTCAAGATAAACGATAATCGATGGCTCATATTGACTGGCCGTTCAACCGTGGCCGAGTGCTTTTCCTGATGAACTCGTTTTACATATCCGCTTTATGTAAAGTTCTTCCTCTCCTTTTGCTTCTCCACCTTCTCCCTTTTCTTTCTCGCTCGCGCGCAATAAAACATAAGCGAGCGGTACTTATTCTGAGTTTCATGAATGAAATTCTTTCATCCGTATTTCTATGCACCAGCTAGGACTCACAATGGCTATTGTCCGTCATATCGGGTCGACGTGGGTCTTGAAAAAGCACAGAACCACGCGCTCTTCTCTAACTGCACCTTGAACCTCTTACATTTATCACCTCTCCCAAGTGGCTAAATAGTTTGATACGGATAGCTTGACGTAGTGAGCGCAACTGCATTCTTGTCACACGGGCTTATGTGATAAATCGCGACTCAATTATCGCCGCAGCGCTTACGCGCGCTTGAGTAGAGGTCAACGAGAGCGTGAACATAAGCGTGAATCAATTCCATAGCTGAAAAAAAATCTTTCTGCACATCTTAAATGAATTTAATACAGTTTTTTGTAATAAAAATTATTTTATTTCTTCCCAAACATTCTAAAACCTTGTCTTTTTAAGAATTAATTCTTTTATATTATATTTAAAAAATCGAAAAACCGAAAAAATTTAATTTATTACTTAGTTTTACAAATAATTTAACACACGTTTATTGTTTGCCAGTATATAAATAATTTGATGTTACTTGCGTGTGTATATATATATATATATATATATGCATTATAATATTATTATAAGTTTAAATTTATAAATTTTAAATTAAAATAATATTATAAAACTTTAACCTTTTATCTGACGTTATAATTTCAAAAATATATCTTAATATGTTTTTTATATATTAATATCCCCTTAATATGATTATCTTACAAATATTCTGTATACACCTATTAATAATAATCGAGTACATACAACCGTACCTCATTCTCTTTAATGAAACGAAACCTTATATGTGATCTATGATGGTGGAACCCAACCACCAAATGCTGCTTCAAGTTCTTTAGCTACTGCAATGCATAGATGATCGTTGTATGGAGCTGCTACCACCTTCAATAAAAAAAAATGTTAGTTTTAAGCATTTGCAATGCTTTATAATATAATTATAATTAAATAATTGGCAAGATATACAATTGGGAAAATTATATAAATATTCGACGTAAAATATGGATTTAAAAGGAGTTTTTAAAACCTTTACAATAAGACAAAATCTTACCTGAATGCCAACTGGTAAGCCTTGTTTATCCAAACCTAATGGTACTTGACAAGTTGGAAACCGTAAAGCATTGAACAGACACCAATAGCCAAAGTTAAAAGGTCTCAAAAATGCGGAATAATGATAGATAGGAGGAAATGGTGCAGAAGGATAAAATAATACCCCGTTGTCGCCCAATTTCTCCTGCAAAATAATTTTCACGATAAACATATTTTTTTTTTAATATTTTATATATATATATTTAATTTTTCTTTTATGATAATTACCGCCAAGAATTTTTTTGCATTTTCAAGAGTATTCTTCGCCCATTCGGCATTCTCCCGTGGAAAAAAATCCTCTTCTATTAATTTAACGACAGCAGCTAACGTTAACTGCGAATTTCCAGTGAGGAAATTGTAGATTTCTCCACTCGCACTGGCGACATACTGCAAAATAAATACTTTTAAATAAAAAAAAAAATATGTGACTCTAATGTGATAAAAACATATTAAATCTAGTAGAATCTGGAATTTAAACAGTTTTAATTTGTATACATTTTTATTATCCCAAGTTATGCGCTTTAAAATAAAATGTATCTTCACCTTTCGATTAGTTATATTCAGTTTGAAATTGAAACCCTCATAACTCATACAATATCTCCACAATCTGAAACTGTATTCAGAACCTGGTATTTTAATCTACAATATTAAAAACATATTTTATACTTCTTATATAAGATAAACTCTTTTTTAATTATTTTCTGAATTTAAGCAACGTGGAATTCATACCTTAGTCGCTGAACCCGTAAGTTCTCTAAAATGTCGTACTGCCTTTATTAATGTAGTTTGCATAGTTCTATTAACTTTGCTTGCTCTTAGATCACCAGAACTTTCTTGATAAAACACTTTCAGATGTTTTACATTTACCGGTTCGTCCAGTTTTAATTTAGTAACATTGGAGCCCATTAGAACTTTCAAAACGGGTATCAGATCTTCGGCCTTTCTGCATAGCGGCCCAGTTGCAGCCATAGTATCCGGATAATCTTTTTCGCGTAATCCAATTCCAGCCAATGGAGTTAAACCTAATAGAATTGATAATTATTATTATTAACAATTAATACTTTCCATAATAATATAATATGTTAAAAATTATAAAAAATATAACAAAAATTAAAAATTTTATTTTTATTATCGCAAACAATCTGAGATATAGTATTGTATAAATTAATTAAAGCATTTAAAATTATAAAAGCAATATAAATATATAATAAAATACCTTCACTAGGTTGAAAGCCGAATAAACCATTAAAGAATGCAGGCATCCTTGTAGAGCCTCCTATATCACTAGCGATGGAGAGCGGAGAACCACTTGCCGCCACTAACGCTGCTTCCCCTCCGCTGCTACCACCAACTGTCCTAGTGGTATTGTAAGGATTATTCGTTTGTCCATATAAATTATTCCGCGATTCAGTCCACAAATTGAGCTCAGGTACATTGGTCGTAGCAATTATAATTCCACCAGCTTCTTTGAGATAACGAACCGCTGTAGCATCTTCCTCTGCACGATAATTACGACGAGAAAGCAAGCCCATGGAATGGATTAAACCTAATAAAAGCATTAATGATAATGAAAATTTAATTGAATAATATTAATTGTATCACTCGTAAATTTATTTAAATATTATTCATGAATCAATAAATATCTATGTTATTTATATTTTATACCTTTAACTCGATTGCTTTCCTTTGTGGTAAAAGGTACTCCCAAAAATGGCTGTGTTATCTTTACTTTTTCCACATCTATACCATTTTCTATTAAGGCATCCACTGCTTTTGCTTCCTCAATTGCATCTGAGTATCTAGATTCCACAACTGCATTTATCAAACCGTTTACTTCTTTACACCTTTCAATGTAAGCTCTTACTACCTCTTCTGATGTAATTTTTTTTGTTCTAGAACAGAAAATGTAAAAATATATTTTTTTACATATAATATTTTAATTCTATTCTAAACAAAGCTCTATATTTGAAAGCTGGAAAGATACCACTAAAAATTATGAGTTCTGAATATTTAATAATCATATTATTTTAAATAAATAATAAATAGTTACCTACCTAATTTTTTCAGCTAAAGAAATAGCACTTTCCAACAACAGTTCATCCTTCACAGGTGGCACCTTTTCTGCTTTACTGTCATAGTACATGCCAAAAACAAAATCCACAATGCAGTCAAAAACAAAATGCACCTGTATAATTATACATTTTAGCAGTCTCCAGCATAACTTTTTAATAAGCTGTAAAGTATCCTGGCTTTCAGAAGATTCCTGTACATAAATTACAATATCTCAAAGTCATATTAAAACATTAACATTAAATAAAATAATAATAAAATCTGTATAAACTTAGTTAAAAAAAAAAATAAAAAAAAAAACTTTTGGGCAAATTACTAAAAAGTGGGAATTGTAAAACACTTCAACATATAAAAAATGATCACAGGAACCATTGCAATTATATTTATATCACACAAAATCAGAGTTTACCTTATTCCTCACAGAAGTACACATAGCTATGTCGTATTGGTGAAAAGTAAAAGATATTCAGTCAACGTAAATTGCCTGGAACGATATATAACACTCTTTCACATTATTACGTGAAGAAATATCGGAGAACGTTGAACGTCGTGAACTAACAATTAATTTATTGCACTTCTCACAAAAAGACGTCGTTGGTTTTTATTGTCTTCAACTTGCATGTATTACTCGAATTAATTACTACTTTTTCTTAGAAAAAAATAAATAAGTAAAAAAGTTGTAAACCGAGATTGCTGATGGAAAAGTGACAGACCGATAAGATACGTCAGAATTACAGCCGGAATGCACCTGATGAGATGTGCCAGTCATTCGCAATGTCGCCAACTTTATGACATTAATTTATAGAATGTTGGGAGCATTGACGGTGAATTTCGGAGCACAGTGTTGTTCAATGTTGCACCGTCCATGTTGCACAGGTGTTGATCGGTGTGTGTGCGTCGTTTGTGTCACAACGCGTATTATCTTTCACTGTAAGTTATTTTTTTTAATTACTATACAAGAGCTTTTAATCAAATTTCAAACATATACGTATACTTACTTTACTTTAATTAACAGAAATTATTCAGATTTATCTATTTAAAAAAAAAACTCCCGCACGAATTTTCTGTTTAAAGCGTGAGGTTATATTTAACGATTTATGATTTACTAATTTAACAAACTAAATATCCACAGCGTTATTTGTGAGCTGCATCTCGGTTTAACGTATGCGTTCGTTCTCTGGTTGTTCCAAGTAAATGCCGCACGACAAGAAAATCGCGCGGCGAAGCCGGTCGCGGGATCGCGAGCGAGACCGTGAGCGTGAACGAGAGCGACGTGACCGCCGGCGCTCCAGAAGTCGATCCAAAGATCGCAAGAAGGACAGAAAGCGTTCCAGGTCGAGGGAACGATCGCGGGAGCGCGACCGATCGCGAGAGAAAGACCGTGACCGCTCGAGAGAACGTCGAGGAGACGTTAGAGACAGGCCGAAGGATGAGAAGAAGCGCAAAGGTAGTCCGTCGCTCGCCGAAGATGACTCGAAGAAGGACGTGAAGAACGATCTGAAAAAAGAGGAAGATGAGACGGAGGACAAAACCAAAGCGGGACTGAAAAAAGAACCGTTGAGTCTAGAGGAGCTACTGGCTAAAAAGAAAGCGGAGGAGGATGCTCGAGCTAAACCGAAGTTCCTCACTAAAGCAGAACGAACAGCCTTGGCGTTAGAAAAGCGCCAGCAAGAGGTAGAAGCGATTAGAAAGCAACAGGAGGAAGATCGCAAGTCATTATCTCACGGCGATAATATTGGAAAAGAGAGAGAATGGGACGATAGAGACAGGTATTTAAAAAATTAATTAACTTAAATAGATCGTAGATTTTTAATAAATTATTTATTAAAATGTTTAAAAAAATTTTATTTATTAGTAGAAGGAGAGATATACAACGTTCACGTGATGAGGACGTTAAAGACAAGGATAAGGAGAAAGAAGTAGAAGCTATCAAAGAGCGGTATTTAGGTTTGATAAAAAAGAAAAGGAGAGTTAGGAGATTAAACGATAGGAAGTTTGTCTTTGATTGGGATACTTCAGAAGATACTTCTGTGGATTACAACAATATATATAAAGAGAGGCACCAAGTACAATTTTTCGGTAGGGGCAACCTCGCGGGCATTGATATTAAAGCACAAAAACGGGATCAGAGCAAGTTTTATGGTGAATTATTAGAAAAAAGACGTACAGAAGCTGAGAAAGAACAAGAGAAGTAAGTCTTGTATTTAATAGAAATATTTTAAATTAAATTTAAATCGTGTATAGTTAAATTGTTTATTACTATTATATTAATTAGTTTGCATTAGCTATTATAAATCATATATTTTTTATTTTAAGAATGAGATTAAAGAAAGTGAAGCGGAAGGAAGAGAAGCAAAAGTGGGATGACCGACACTGGTCCGAAAAGGCTTTAAATGAGATGACCGAACGAGATTGGCGTATTTTCAGAGAAGATTATAACATTACAATTAAAGGCGGTCGTATTCCTGACCCCATTCGTTCTTGGAAGGAATCTGGTTTTCCAAAAGAGATTTTAGATATTATTGATAAAGTTGGATATAAAGATCTCACGCCTATTCAACGACAGGCTATTCCTATCGGCCTACAAAATCGTGATATTATTGGCGTTGCTGAAACTGGCTCGGGAAAAACTCTAGCCTTTTTAATTCCTCTTTTATTGTGGATTACTAGCTTACCGAAAATCGAGAGGCTCGAGGAAGCAGACCAAGGGCCCTACAGCATTATTTTGGCACCTACTCGGTATTTAATTTTTCGTTTTTATTAAATAATTATGCGGTATATATTTATTTTATGAAAACATCTTAATATGAAATAATTTGTAAATTGATATTTGTATTACTTACGTTATAGTGAGTTAGCACAACAAATAGAAGAAGAAACCAATAAATTTGGCCAACCATTGGGCATTCGAACTGTCGTAGTGGTGGGTGGTCTATCAAGAGAAGATCAAGGTTTTAGATTGCGAATGGGTTGTGAGGTAATCTTATAATTTATTTTTATCGATTCTTATTAAAAATTGGCAAGAAACTTTGCAACTGTTAAATATTTAACACAAAAACATTTTTTTAGATCGTTATTGCAACACCTGGTCGATTAATAGATGTTTTAGAAAATCGATATCTTGTGTTGAATCAGTGCACGTATATTGTATTGGACGAGGCTGACAGGATGATAGATATGGGCTTTGAACCAGGTATTTTAAACATTTGTAACAAATTATTTATATTTATAATTAAAAAAAATTTTTTCTAGATGTTCAGAAAATTTTGGAGTACATGCCTGTAACAAATTTGAAACCGGATAACGAAGACGCAGAAAATGAGGAGAAACTTTTAGTCAACTATAATACCAAAAAGAAATACAGACAAGTATAAAAAGTTTTTAAGTTCACAACATTTGATTGTTAATTTTTATCGATAATTAACGATAATTTTTCACTTTTAGACGGTGATGTTCACTGCCACGATGCCACCGGCCGTGGAGCGACTTGCTAGAACTTACTTGAGGAGACCGGCGGTTGTATATATCGGCAGCGTTGGTAAGCCGACAGAACGCACAGAGCAAATAGTCCATATAATGGGTGAAGCTGATAAGCGAAAGAAACTTATGGAGATACTCAGCAGAGGCGTCGAACCGCCTGTCATCATTTTTGTCAATCAAAAGAAGGGTGCAGATGTCTTAGCAAGAGGCTTAGAAAAATTAGGAGTACGTAACTTAAATTCAAATTGTATTTTAAAACTATAACATGTCCTCTAACTTTTAAAATTTTCTATTACAAAATTAATCAAAATTTAAAAATGAAATTTTTTAAGAATTTAACTATTTTACTTGAATTTTTTTTAGTATAATGCTTGTACTCTACACGGTGGCAAAGGCCAGGAACAGCGAGAGTATGCTCTGGCGTCTCTTAAGAGTGGAAGCAAAGACATTTTAGTTGCAACTGACGTTGCAGGACGAGGTATTGATATCAAAGATGTATCAATGGTCATTAATTATGACATGGCTAAAACTATTGAGGGTAAGTACGCGGATCTGTATTTTTTTCATATAGTTATTCATATTAGAATCGCTAAGACTTGTTATTTTTAAAGATGCTTGCACAGATTTAATATCTTTTAATGTTAACAACTTTTCTTATTTAGAAGCCCCGATTAATTAATTTATTGTTTTCAGATTACACGCACAGAATTGGTCGAACTGGTCGTGCGGGCAAAGCTGGTCTCGCCATTTCCTTTTGCACAAAGGATGACAGCCATTTGTTTTATGATCTTAAGCAAACAATTCTTGCTAGTCCGATATCTACCTGCCCTCCGGAATTACTTAATCATCCAGACGCTCAACATAAACCTGGAACGGTAGTCACGAAAAAGCGTCGAGAAGAAAAAATCTTTGCTTAATTTTTTTTTATGGCTTTACGACTTTTGAATCCAAGACGAAGTTTAAAAAGTCGATATTGCGAGAGAAAAACCAATTTGTATATGCGATTACGAGTAGAGAACTGAATTCTCTAAATATACGAGTTCGATTGCATGAAAAAAAAATTAAATTGAATCCCTAAAAGAGAAAACACGATAGATGGATGCTATGATGTGACAGTGATGTAAATAATTACATTTACATATATTTACAGTGTGCATACAATAAAAATAATTGAATTATAATATTACAAATAATGTGATTTAATTTTTATAATTATGGCGGTGGCGGAGGTGGAGTTGTGTAATTACCGTCGACCTTGCATTCCTCTTCCCAATTATTTGGTATTACTGGCTTCAGGATCTCGACAAACTTGTCAAGAGGACATACAGTAGTGCAGCCAGGTATTGTCATTGCATATGGATCGTGAGTTGTCGTATTTCTTAAGAACACCTATATTAGAAATATTTTTATTAATCAATAATGTTAAGAACTTTATCAACATCAAATCGTAAAAAGTTAATACTTGCCTGAACATTCCATTCGCCTTTGTCTTCGTGTAATTCTATCATTGTCATGATATTATAATGAGGCATTTGATTGTACCAAATGTGCATTGTATCCAGCAAACTGACAATAGTGCTATCATGAGCGATATACATATACATTTTTCTTTTTTTAGGATTTAGAGTGCCTTCTCTTTTCGCCAGCATTTCATCGGTAATTTTTTTTAACATGGAACCGCCCTTCAACCTACGAAATTGGTCGTTGAATGTATTTAGCTGCAACTCGAACAGAGTTAATTCTAATAATTTGTCGGGATAGTAGTCATTTGTCCATTTTGGTAAGTCCAAACCCATATAGTCCTGTAACGATAATTCGGATTAAATTAAGAGTTGGATTTTTTTAATCGAAAACTGAGTTTGTTTCACAAAGCTGATATCGAAAGAGGCGGTAGTGTCCCGCGTTAAGTAACGCGACGATACCTACCTTGTATCTTTACGCGTATTAATAACGTAAAAAGATTTTATAAATTACCTCAGCGGCTAATGTGGCGTAAAGCGAGCTAACATCGTCAATTGTCGAGATCGGCATGCCTGTAACGTTCGTAAGTTCTGCAAACAATTGCTTATTATCGTCGTGCATCTTCCGGACTTCCGGCAAGTCGTACACCGATGAGCGCAGTTGTGTGTACCTTGGACACGCATTCCAGACTAGCATAAGCTGGAAGATTTATGCACCATTTATAACAATATTTCTAACGAAGAATAAAGATTTATTTGGCCAAACATTTGCAGAGGTGGTGTACCGTGTCATCCTGGCGTTCTTGATAAAACAGCGTGACTGGTTGCCAAGGTAAATCAGATTTGAAAGACTGCCTTTGCGTGGGTTTCCACAAAGCAGCAGCTTCCACTAAGCCCGACATTTTCGTACGGTCCACACCAGTAGTTTGCAGATGGAATATATCTGGTTCGTATCTTGACCCTAGAAAGCTATCGTAACGCTTCCGTAAGAATAATCCTTGATCATACTGGTTCTTTCGTCCTTCCTAGTTTAATAAATTACAGGTAAATGCAATATTCGTAAGATAAATTTACTTGAAAAATGAAAAGTAGAATACTTACGTTTGTCAGCTGACCCCAACCGTAAGGTTCCATGCTACTGTTAATGTAGGGATCATTTGGATAAGTATCCACAGGTGCCCTTTCCCCATGTCTTATTACCTAAAAGCAGAAGGTTTCACATATTAACATTAATAATTAATTTTTTTTTTTTTTTAAGTAAATCAATGGTAATGATTATTTTAATCCCTGTAATACTCAATTATTTTTTGTTTTTAAGAATTCCGCGTCGATTCGATTATAATAAATTGTAATGATTATATTAAATAAAATTCAATCGGGTAAGGAATATCCAGTAGATAGCAGATTGATCGGCTGATTACAAAAAAATCTGGGTTGGATTTTGTTGAGATAAATCTGCAGCGAAGAAAGAATACATACAAGGAAATGTAATCCTTTGATAACGTTAATCCCAGTGCAAATATAATTTATCTGCTCCAACTTTTATAAGAGAAATTCGTTGATTTTGAAGAGAATGACTATGAGGTAGGATGAATTGATGAGGCGTGATGGGATGCTTGAATCTGGTTTAAATCTCTTTTCTTTGCCTGCTAAAAATACATAAATTTTACTTAATAATGATTAACCGATAGAAAATAAAAAAATCTGAGAAGCAAATGTATTAAAATCGGAATTAATCAAAGGAGTGAAATATTACTTCAAATTATTAGAATAATAATTTGTAACACGTGAAAGTAATGCTTATTCCAATATAAAATAATTTTAATGATCGAAATAATAAAGCAATTATATTAATTACAAATAATGATGAACTTATTACATGGCGAGTATGAATATATAAATGTTTTACCGTTATGACTAATCGTAAAGAGTTTTTAGTTTTGTAATATGCCGCGTCTTCCTCTGCATCTATGACTTCAGAGGACAGAGGTATTCCTAAAGCATAAAAAAATAATACTTTTAATACGTATATAACTTTAAAATAGATTATATGAACAATTTCAAAATGTGAACAATTATTTTTTTTAATTCTCCATTGTTAAAAAAATTAATTTAATTAAATTATAAATAAAAAAGAATTGATTGATTTACCTAATGTCAGCGCAAGCACCGCGAAAAGAGGAAGTACTATCGCCGAGGGAATCATGCCGAATTAACCGCGGACCAGAAGGGCCGAGTCTGAGCGATCCACAAATAAACCTGCAAGAGAGATCGTCAGGCACATGCGGACGTGTACTGAGAGGGATCCGCGACACGTGCGCGTAGATAAAGTCAGGCGATCCCCTCCTCGCAAAAAGTAATTCACGTTTAGTTTCCACATAATTAATAAGCGTCTTATCATGAAATTAGCAAACCAATAAATTGAGCACATCAAACGAAACCGCAAATATTTCGTTTTTTTTTCTTATTTTCCTTCTTTTTTATTCCAATGGAAACTTCAATTGCTTTAATAACTTCTTGTTGTCATATTGCGTAAGCGAAAAAAATCATGTAATAACACACAAGCACAAGTATTGTGTACCAGCGTCATGCCAGAGCGTTTTGCAAAAGTGGAATTATTACAAAGTTATATGGATTATAGAGCCATTGAATAAATCTTTAGATCTTAATAATTATAAATTAAAATTATCGTATTACTTTAGATTTTACTTATTTTTAGTTAAAAAACTTTTATTTTAACAAAACATTTAACGCTTAAACCTTGTTGTTTTAACAAATGGTTACAATGAGAATGTAGGACAATATAATTGAATAGGTTTAGTAATAAAGAGTAAAATGTTTTTATGCTAAGAATGGAAATTTTTATCTATGCGCCTTGCATATGTAATGTCCTTGAATGATAACTCGGCAATTTAGTCGGTTAAAACATAGCAATTTTCCTTACACAAAACGATAATTTACACAATTTTAATCATAATTTTGATACACGTAATTATTAATGTTAAAACAGAAAAAAAAGGTTCAATGTCAATATATAAAATAATGTTTTTTTTCTTTCTATTACGATGTTCTTTTGAAATTCACGGCTTTTTTACTGTTCTTCTATACTTTTCTTCCTGTTTGATCATCGTATTAATTTTTTTCTGCGTGCCTGCCATAATTATATGTATAATTAGCCTCATTAATGAACAAGTTCAATTAATTGAAGTCTATAATTCTTGAATTCTTGAACTGTTTTTTTTTTTTTTTATTTTTCTCTCTAAGACGAGTTGTCATTGTAATTTTCCATAAATTAAATCTATTAATGAAAATGCATGCTTTAATTTGCATTTCAATGAGTTTCGAGAACAAAAAACTATTTGAAAATAATTACTCGCGATAATCACAAAAATCAGAAAAAATATGTTTTATGCAAAAGTTTATGAATAACCATCTGAAAGATCTGACAATGTAGAATATGAAAATTGTTTTATCCACTGACGAACGTTTATTTATTGCATCTTGCGTTTTAGCGCACGAAGCCTCGTGTAAAGTGATGACGAGTGAAAAAAACGTTGAACGAGCGATGTAGCAAAAATAATTAACATGTGAACTTTTAACAACCCAGATCACAAATATAAAAGTTAACTTTAAAATTAATTATTTTAAACCCGTAATTTCATACTCATTACAGTTGGCAATTTTTATGCAATCTTTTCTTTGCCGTGCACCGGCCTCCGAATTTCTTATCTTAATTTAGATCATCGGCTGTTCTTTTCGCTGAATTGCCAGGGCGACCGAGATGTTCACTTGTCAACGTGGCTTCAATCTGCCCGTGCGAATTTCCGTCCGCGGCTTACGCGGAAAAATAGTCACGGCGCGGAAACGCGGCTTAACCGTCGGTCCAGGGTATCCGAAATCGCTTCAATCGTGGATCACGCAAGTGAAACCGGCCAGACGGCGGTCACCAAGCACCGGAAGTCTCGGCGCAAGAAGTCGAAGAACGCGCCCGTCGTCGTCGCTGCTGCTGGCGACTCCAAAGTGGGTTTCTTTGCTTTCGTTTGGTTATTCTTCTTTTTTGCATTTATATATTCATCCTCAATTCATTGTAATGTGATCGTACAATCCTTTTTCGTTTGGTTCCAACAGTTTAACTTTTCTCAACATCCAAATCTTTCCAAAACGTTTCTGAAAGTAAACGTGCTTACTTTCTGTATAATAAAATTAAATAAAAAGCACATTAATCTATGAATTTTTTTAGGCGAAAGAAATGGGTACTTGCACCGAGTTTCGGAAGGAAATACATAAGTCTTTCGTTCTGCCGGCGATGCAGACAACACCGTCCTATTCCGTAACGACAATACAAAACCAGACAAACTCGACGACGGCGATGCGACCTCGATCTCTTTATACCGCGCACAATTATCATCCTCAACTCGAAGATACCAACTTTCAAGTACAGCCTATCCTTAAATTACATCCCTCATTTCCATTCCGTTTCTTATCTTAATATAAGCACAAGATAAGTTCAGTTCATAACAAAGGGAAGTGTTGCGTAATTATTTGAAAAGGTTCGTTTCATGTGTCTTATGCGATCACTCGTTACATAGAATGTTACTTAGAATTTTATGCATCAATCAGAACTCTACTGTTACAACAGTCGCGTGTTCAGATAAGATAAGACGATAATAAAAAAAAATAGAACAAAAAAAAGAAAAAAAGAAAAAAAAACAAAATGCAATATTCTTTACAAAATTGCTAAGTTACTAAGAGTGTGTTCGCTCACAGACTTGTTAAAAAATTTTAAAATAAAATGTTAATTATATAAGCATAATTATGTGAAAAATTTGTTTATCGTGACCTTGTGCGTGATCCTCGGCGATTAAGCTTCTCTCGGGCGACTTTGCAGCGATACAGTGAGCTGTCTAAGTACTTCGAACCTCCAGCCGACCAATGGAACGGTTTAAGCGGAGCACCCGCATACTCGGGATCCGCGGCGATCTGGCGACAAGCTAGGAAGTCGATCGTCGGGCCTTATTATGCAGCCGAAGAAGCCTCCATCTACGCGGAAAACTGGCGAGAATACGACGCTGATGTTGGCGTTAGCGGTGCCGTCGCTACCCCTCATGGTACCATATCATTGAGACTACACAACAGGATACGCGTGGACATGACCATTGACCGCGCCGTCAGAGTAATCAACTTCAAGGTGGCTCTATAAAAATGTTCACATAAATTATTACAATAATAAAATAAAATATTTAAATTAAAGTACAATTTAAAATTAAGCATCGAAAGTTACATTCAAAATTAGAACTGAAAAAGAATAATGCATTTTAATTGGAGAAGTCGGTGTTGAACAAATTGACAAAGCTATGAATTTAGATACTTATAATTAAGTAAAACGATTACGTACTTGACTCTATTAAAATCGGTCTAATCTAACCGATCGTAATTTCGTTTCCCATCTTTGTAGAATAACATTGTCCTGTCGCTGAGCGGTTCCGGGGCAGCTGCCGCTTTACTACATCCCAACGGCAGGATATACCAGTACGGTTCCCGAGTAGAGATCGTCGCTCATGATACGCATGGCAATAACAAGTTGGTCCACGTTATATCGCTGGTCAAGCAACCGCTAATTAATCTTCGGTTAATTAATCCTTGGCTTGTTCTGCCAGATATGCGAAGATGTGGTACAAAGGAGTCAGTTTCACGTCGGAGCAGTGCGCGCTTGTCTATCTGGTGGATACAGCTGGCACAAGAACTACGACGGACTCCTTCTCAGACATGAGTCAGGTAAAAAGAATCGGAGCCTTGAATAATAATGCAAAATTATTAAAGAAAAAATATATATGATGCATATCTTTACAAATAACACGTAGGATTTTTCGTTGAGCGTTTTCTATTCAAACTCTCGCCATGGACCGGCGTGTCTGCAAGAAGTTGCCACACATCTGAATACCGCTCAATACTGGCAAACTGATGAGGGTGTTGAAAATTGGATTATTAATAACGTTAGAATATCCCAGACTCCTGATGGGCTCGTCAGGTATCAATTAAAGCCTAACTCATAAAATTAAATAAAAAATTTAAGAAAAAAATAGTCTCAAAATGAAAATTAAATACAAAATAGATGTGCAAGTATAAATCGTGATTAGATGCATAAAAAGCCAACAATTTTTTGTTATTTTAATATTTTCTTAAAGTATTTTTATTTTTAATATATTTTTTAATCGAGTTCCCTTTTTTTTTTCTATTGTACAACAGGATTGCACGAAATAGCAATAAATATCAACTACGCACGTCACCTAGTAATGGCACGGCCTCATTGACGACGCCTTTCCTGCATTGTACCGCGTCCTTGGGCCAAACTTCCCATCTGTTTGTACGTCGTGGCGAGCGTCGCATGCATTACGACGGCACCAGCTTTATCGTGAGAAACGCTGGTCACAGCGCTGGTTTCGACGATAACAATCAATTGAAAGTCTATTAAGATAAAAGCTCCGTTAAATGTTTTCTCGTTTAGGGTACATTTATGAAAATAAATCGACGAATATAATCGATTTAAAATATCAAACAGATTAGAGCACAACCCGATGCGTCGTGTTATTTTTATTTCAAACGTACAACGGAAGTTAGACAAGATTATCTTTTATGAAGATCTTAAACGAGAATAAACTTAGATCGTACATCACACAGAGTCTTTTACCCGTACTTTTCTGTTCAGAGATTTACTCTTAATCTCATTTTATTAGAGTTTAGTAATTTAATTGAATTGTCTTTATTTGCTTGATATGCTGGTTAAACCCAGCAATATGTTCAATAAATAATTCAATTGAGCATTATATCGTGCAAAATTAATATTTCATTATAATCGTCAGAAAATACATGAAAAATATAAATATTAATTTTCTACAAGATTATACTTGCAAACAAAATTTTACTGTTTCCTCGATACAAATTTCACCCAATAGAATCATATATTAAAAAGAAATCTATTATTTTTCAAGTACTTTTATTTTACCTGCATTTCAAATCGATACTTGAATCGATTTCTGTATTATTTTTTTCATTAGCCTTTTATACAACTATAAGAGTTATTTTATATTTTTTCTCATGACTCTTTCTCACGATGTTTCCGACTCTTCTTCGGATTCTAGTCCTGTGTCAAATGCTTGGCCTATTTTAGACAAAACTCGATATTTGCGAACTCGAACGCTGCAAATTAATCGCTTGTTATAACCAGTACTTTAACTTTTAATAAATGTTTATCTAATTTTATATCGCTTTTCTTTTGTACTTACCGTTTTTGACTTTTTTCATTTTCATTTAATGCCGATGTTGACGCTATCGATGATTTAGCACAGTTGGATTTTGCCAAATCAGATTTAACGAATATTCTACTCTCCGACTGTATTGCGCGAATATTTTCAACGATATTGTCTGCTATACTGGCGTCATAAAGTTGTAGACTAGTATCCCCTTCATCATTATACAAACTACGCTTCTTTTCTTCATAAATCTTACTTAAATTGCTAATAGTTGATAGCAGTTTCTCTGGTGCTGCTAGTTCTTTAATTTCTGGCATTAAATTGACATCTAATTTAGGTTGCTCTTGCTTTTGAAAGAAATGTCTCTCAATACCATACTAAAAACAAAACAAAAAAAAACATTTAATCTCTCATATTAAGAATACATTTTTTTTAATATAAAAATAATATAGCTCATAATATTATAGATATATTTCAATGTAAAAATTTAAAATTAAAACATATTTAATAACATAAAAAATTAAGTAAAGAATATAATATGTACTTCTCTGTCACTGATACAATGATTGAATGCATGATCAACAATCAGCTTGGATAAAATATAGTTTGCATCAAGATATTCCTCCTTTTTTATTTGACAGTGTAGCTCCATCAAACAAGTCCAGTCTGACATGGTCATTCTTATTTTTAGTTGTTTCTCTGGCATCTTATAATATATTCCATATATAAGGTACAAAGCTCCAATACGTTCTTTTAAACTGGTTGCATTCACCAGAAATTGTTTTGTTATACAAAGAGCATCTTCACAGAATGTTTTCAAAGTGGATTTAAAAGGGTGGCAACTACAAATTTTTTTTTATCTTTAATTATTAATTTTTCAACAAAATGCAGTTATAAAAGAAAAAATTCTGTACAAAACTCATAAACATTTAAAAATAAAATAATTTTTTCAACGACAAGATAAAATACTCACGAAAAAATCAAGCCAAATTGCATATCTTTCCAAATTTCACAGAAATTCTGAAAGTGAGTGTTATAAGATAACTCAAAGCGTGTTATCAACTTCTGGCAATCGGTCCGAAAAGCTTCCGCCAGACGCTTTTCTGTTAACAAAAAATAAATATTAAATAGAATAACATAATAAATTTTTTAGACATGTCTACTGCTTCACACGGATTGAAATAAATATTTAAAAAAATCCTATCAAACATATACTTATTACCGTTTATTACACAACGTATAATATACTACTTACGTTGCGACTCGTAATACTGCATGATTCTTAGTCCGCACGACTTGTTTCACAGGTACAAAAATTAAACTGGCAAGTGTTGGCGTAACGTAAAAAAAAAAGAAGCGACTTAAAACAAACTTTATTCTAATTAGTTAGCTACTGCGATTCATAGAGGTTAGATCATGAATAAAGCAGAATGAAGCAGCGGTTAGGTCAGCAGAAAAACGAATAAGTAACGGAATAGAAACAACATGGAGGACCGCCGGCCACCAATCAGAGCGACTTCCGTACTACGATGGAATCGTTCTCATTGGTCAGTTTAACCTCATTTTATAAATTATGGAGGTCAGCGACCAATTAGAACGAACCCGTTTCAATTTCGTTCCGTCGTTTATTCTGAAATATCCGATATAGGAGTGCGTCCATTCTGGTTGTTACGCCGTTCATGTGATGGTACGCCATAGTACGCTTGGTTGTACGAAGAAGATCCGAGGGCATCGTCAGGTATCGTCACGCTGAAGGCTCGCTCGAGGTAATAAAAATGTTTCCGGCAGGCGTTTACTCTCGCAGCCGTTGTTAATTTCAATCTAGACTATTTATCTCGAACTGATTTTAGCTATTAAGTGGACCGCCTCATGTCGGGCTGTTACATGGAGGTACGAGTCTCGTTGCCGAACATGGATTCCCGGAAACGCTTGCTAGAGTCGTAAAAACCTTCCGCTAATTTAGCCGGCCGATTGAGAAGTTAACGAAGTAACGGAAAAAGACAATCTAGTTAGCCAAGATGTATCTGTATAATTTGACCCTTCAACGTGCCACGGGCATCACGCACGCGGTGCATGGTAACTTTTCCGGTAGCAAGATGCAGGAGATCCTTGTCTCTCGCGGCAAGTCGTTGGAGCTTCTACGCCCGGACCCGAATACAGGAAAAGTGCACACTTTGCTGACTGTTGAGGTTTTCGGTATTATCCGGTCTCTCATGGCGTTCAGATTGACCGGTGGGACGAAGGATTACATTGTCGTTGGCTCGGATTCCGGACGTATAGTGATATTGGAATATATTCCTGCCAAGAATTCTTTTGAGAAGGTACATCAAGAAACTTTCGGCAAAAGTGGATGTAGGCGCATTGTGCCTGGCCAGTATCTTGCTATTGATCCAAAAGGAAGAGCAGTTATGATAGGTATTTTATATGTATTTAATTTTATTTTAATTTAATTTAATTTAATTTAATTTAATTTATTTTTTATTTTTTTAGTATTATGGAATAATTTTTTATTATTTTTGAAAATGGGGTTATATTATATTAAATTTTATTGTTGTAGGTGCTATTGAAAAGCAGAAACTAGTATATATTCTCAACAGAGACGCCGAAGCTCGTTTGACGATCTCTTCTCCATTAGAAGCACATAAAAGTAATACACTGGTATATCACACAGTTGGCGTTGACGTTGGTTTCGAGAATCCTATGTTTGCGTGTTTAGAAATCGATTATGAGGTAAATTAGTAAAATTTTTTAATCACTATTTTAATAATAAATTTTTTTTTATTTTAGTGTCATATGATTATTATAAGATCCGTGTTTCAACTGATTAGCATTGATTACATCTAATCTTTATGATGATACTTGTGTTAATAATATATTAATAGTATTATATTCAAATGGAACGCGTATATTTTATATTTTGCGAAATTGTTAATTCAGGAAGCTGACAGCGATCCCACGGGTGACGCAGCAGTGAAAACTCAACAGACGCTTACGTTATACGAGCTCGATCTCGGTCTGAATCATGTAGTACGAAAGTACAGCGAACCATTAGAAGAACACGCCAACTTTCTCGTTTCTGTTCCTGGTGGTAACGATGGTCCGAGTGGCGTGCTTATTTGTTCCGAAAACTATCTCACGTACAAGAATCTTGGAGATCAACATGATATACGTTGTCCGATTCCGCGACGTCGTAACGACTTGGACGATCCTGAGAGAGGAATGATATTCGTGTGCTCGGCCACGCATAAAACGAAGAGCATGTTTTTTTTCTTGGCGCAAACTGAGCAGGGCGACATTTTCAAAATTACCCTCGAAACAGACGAGGATATGGTTACCGAGATTAAGCTAAAATACTTCGACACGGTACCTGTAGCAGCAAGTATGTGTGTCTTGAAAACTGGATTCCTGTTCGTTGCTTCTGAATTCGGCAACCAGTTAGTATCGTAAATTATATTGATATTTTTTTACTGTATGTGCTGTCTCTGTGCACACGTAAATTACTGAAAATAACACAATTGCATTATCTTTTTTAGTTATTTGTATCAAATAGCGCACCTCGGAGACGACGACGACGAGCCCGAATTCAGTTCGGCAATGCCATTGGAAGAGGGTGACACTTTCTTCTTTGCTCCACGACCGCTTCGAAATCTGGTACTGGTCGATGAAATGGACAGTCTTTCGCCTATAATGGCTTGTCAGGTGATATATCTATTTTATAAGACGCAAGTTTTATTTGCAACTAAGCACTTCAAGTAGGTGGGAGATGTTGCTCGTGCGTCTCTTTCCTGTGGGATACTGTGCGATAGCAGAATTCTCTTCGTCGCCTTTGGTTTGTTATTGCAAATTGAAGTGAATACTTAGAGAAACAAGCCCTATAATCAAAATATTCTTTTGTTTATAGTGTTTGGATAAAAGATGAGCAAACGTTTATGAGATATTTTAATTGTGCAGGTAGCAGATTTGGCGAATGAAGACACGCCGCAATTATACATCGCTTGTGGACGAGGACCGCGATCTACGTTGCGAGTGTTACGCCACGGTCTCCAAGTTACCGAGATGGCCGTGAGCGAGCTGCCTGGTAATCCAAATGCCGTATGGACTGTAAAAAGAAGAATCGATGGTTAGTCAAAAGATACTTCTATGTATCTATCAATTGTTTGCATGTTTCTACTTTGCTTACTTGACAGTTGATAAGTTTTAGCTATCTTGTTGAGAATTTACTTTCCACATATCTATTTCTAACCCTTAAAAAACTTTTTGTATACGCGAAGACCCACAAAAAATTAAGTATCACAGATTTTCGTCATTTTATCTCTTTCTATCTTTTTACGTGGATCGTAAATGGCTCAATACTATAATTCGAACAAACTATGCGTAAAGCTTTGGGGTAAGAACACTAATACTTGAAAAAGAAAAATTAATTTTGTTTTGAAATGATAAACGGCATCGGTTTTATAAAACGATATTAATAAACCTGGTGGTTTGATACACTCTTATCAAACACCAGTTCTCTCTTTCAGGATGCCAGCGCTCTATTGGTTGACCTACAGAACTCAGAATGACCGAAAGGTAAGGAACCTCGGCGCGAAATTAACACGAGTAAGAGTCAATTTGTTCGACGAAAAATAAAAAAAAAAGTAAAAAGAAAAATAAAAGAGAAAAAGGCGAAAGCCTGTTGACTCTTTTCGTGCCCCACAAGAGCGTGCGCAGTTTCGAATGACCGAGGACATCCTATTATACTTCTCTATGCAAATTCAAATATTTAATTCAATGACGAATTTCTCTACGTGCTGAGAATGAGCTTTATAATTTTGATTGCAGAGGAATATGATGCATACATCATAGTGTCCTTCGTGAACGCCACACTTGTACTCAGTATCGGTGAAACTGTCGAGGAAGTGACGGATTCAGGTTTTCTTGGTACAACACCGACTTTAAGTTGCTCCGCTTTGGGCGAGGATGCGTTGGTGCAGGTACATTGTACATAAAAATTATTTAGTATTTCGTGGACTCTATGCATGAACCATATATCCCATACTGCATAAAATTTGAGAGTGGTAAAAGTAAAAAGTAATGTGTAAAACTTTTTTTGGGACATAATGGTATGTGCATAGGATTGTAGAATTTTTTTTTTTTTATTGCACTCGGTATCTCCGGCACCTGGTTATCCGCGTGCCGGTCGTCAAAAAGTGCAAAATTATTTGGGCTCGTGCATCGTTGGAATGTTCCGGATCTAGTCGAAACCTTCCTGGAAATACATGCCCGACAACTGTATTACAGAAATATTTAATTTTTTACAATTAATATATTTTGTTTTATTAAATAAATGATGTATAAAGCATTTAATTATTTAAATTTTAAACGTCTTGTAGGTATATCCTGACGGTATACGTCACATCCGAGCGGATAAGCGTGTCAACGAATGGAAGGCACCTGGCAAAAAGACTATTGTAAAATGTGCGGTCAATCAACGTCAAGTTGTCATTGCCCTTACTGGAGGAGAACTAGTTTACTTCGAAATGGATCCTGTATGTATTTACGATATAATTTTTTTCTGTTTCTGCGATTTCTTTAATGATCGCATTATTTGTTCTCTCTGAGGTGCCTAATTCTTATTCTCAGAGATGTAGAAGATGCGAAGAGTATATCACTCATTTCGTCTTACATAATCTATTTAGCTGAACTTATTGCTTAGTGGTGGAAGTAACGAAGAGTGAACAAGATGCTGTAAAATTTTTTAATAATAGCTGTTCTATTTTATTTATCCATGTTCTTTTTTCAGACTGGGCAATTGAACGAGTATACGGAAAGGAAAAAGATGCCTTCGGAAGTAATGTGTATGGCTCTCGGAAATGTAGCAGTAGGCGAACAGCGGTCGTGGTTTTTAGCTGTTGGTTTGCAAGACAATACCGTAAGAATTATATCTTTGGATCCTTCGGATTGTTTAGCGCCTCGAAGCATGCAGGCATTGCCAGCGGCTGCGGAAAGTTTATGCATCGTGGAAATGGGCGCAAAAGAGGCTGACAATTCCGAGGATGCGGCGCCACAACAATCTAGTTTGTACCTGAATATAGGTAAAATTTTATTTTTTAATTTACATGTATAAAAAAAAATTAATAATTTTATTGTTTTTAATATGTGTTACGTGTTATTATCATTAATTTCAGGCTTGCAAAATGGTGTATTGCTCAGAACAGTATTAGATCCGATTTCCGGTGATCTCGCAGACACGAGAACACGCTACTTAGGCTCTCGTCCAGTGAAACTCTTTAGAATACGAATGCAAGGAAATCAAGCGGTGTTAGCAATGAGCAGCCGATCTTGGCTGAGTTATTACCATCAAAATCGTTTTCACTTAACCCCTTTGTCGTATGAAAGTTTGGAATTTGCGTCAGGTTTTAGTTCCGAGCAGTGTCCAGAAGGTATTGTCGCTATTTCGACAAATACATTGAGAATTTTAGCACTAGAAAAATTAGGAGCTGTGTTCAACCAAGTGAGCTTCCCACTGGAATATACACCGAGGAGGTTTGCGATTCACGCCGATTCCGCACATCTAGTGATCATCGAGACTGAGCACAACGCATACACGGAGGAAACGAAGCAACAGAGAAGATTGCAAATGGCAGAAGAGATGCAAGAGGCAGCCGGTGCCGAGGAAGCCGCGGTTGCTCGAGAGCTGGCGGAAGCATTTCTGTCGGAGGAATCGAACGAATCAATTTTCGGAGCCCCGCGAGCGGGTCCGGGTTTGTGGGCCTCTATGCTGAGAATAATGGCACCAACCACAGGACAAACGTTTGAAGTGCATCGTTTCGAACAAAATCTAGCTGCATTATGGTAAGCAAAAAACATAATTTAGATCGAAATAGTAGTCGAGTTAATCAAAGTAAAAGATCGTAATTGTCTAATGTTAAACAAATTTTTTTTTTTTACAGTCTTTGCCTGGTTAAATTTGCTAATCAAGGTGATCAGCTATTTCTCATAGTAGGAGTTGCAAAAGAATTTCAATTAAATCCTAGAGTCAGCAATGGCGGTTTTCTCTATACATACAAGTAAGATATTTTATTCATAAAACATTCTTTAATATTTTAACAAACATTAAACTGATGATAATCACATTAGATATCTGTATTTTGATGATATTACCTGCAGTGCTGATATTTACAACATTTTTTAATAAGCGCGATATTTTTTTGCGACAAAATAATCAGAAATGATTGTTTCGTATTTCAGAGTAAATACCGAGTGTACTAGTATCGAGCTACTTCACAAATCTCCATTAGATGAAGTACCATTGGCTATTTGTCCATATCAGGGTCGAGTATTAGTAGGAGTGGGTAGAATGTTACGGCTTTACGACATGGGTAAAAAGAAATTACTACGTAAGTGTGAAAACAAGCATATACCCCACGCCGTCGTATCGATCAATGCAATTGGTCAACGGATCTACGTCAGCGATGTACAAGAATCTGTGTACGCTGTAAGATACAAGCGCCAGGAAAATCAGTTAATCGTTTTCGCAGACGATACACATCCTAGATGGATTACGACGACGTGCGTATTAGATTACGATACCGTCGCTACTGCCGATAAATTTGGAAACATAGGTGTGGTAAGTTCTTGCGTTATTTTATTTTTACTGGACATGTATTTTGTATAACAATTGCGACTTGGTATATTTTTGTTTTTTTTTGTTAATTTTTTTTAGATACGATTAGCAACTGGTATTAATGACGACGTAGATGAAGATCCTACAGGAAATAAGGCTTTATGGGATCGGGGATTGTTGAATGGCGCTAGTCAGAAAGCAGATACAGTGGCCTGTTTTCACGTCGGCGAGACAGTGATGTCGTTACAAAAGGCGACTCTCATACCAGGCGGTTCTGAGAGTCTGGTTTATACAACTTTGAGCGGAACGGTAGGCGTCCTCGTGCCGTTTACAAGTCACGAAGACCATGACTTCTTTCAACATTTGGAGATGCACATGCGATCGGAACATCCCCCTTTATGTGGCAGAGATCATCTATCTTTTCGCTCGTATTATTACCCTGTAAAAAATGTCATCGATGGCGATCTATGTGAACAGTTCAACTCGATCGAACCCGCTAAGCAAAAGAGTATTTCTGGAGATCTTGAGAGAACACCATCCGAAGTATCGAAGAAGTTGGAAGATATACGTACGCGATACGCTTTCTAAATTTTTCGACACGAGAACCATTATTCTTCGATGTGCTGTATTTTCAACCTAGGACGCGTATGTCTAATATAGGTAATCTGAAAAAAGTCAGTTATAAATTTTATTAATTTTTTACTAATTATTTTTGCATAATAATTGGATTAAATGTGATGTGTCTTTGCCGTGGATTAAACTCGGTAAGATATATAAACGTAATGACTACAGTGGAGATTTTTTATGTTTTTAAGTGCTATAACAATGTTCTTTCACTACTGTGCATCTATATACATATATACCAAACCTAAAGTGTTACCGATCGCGAATTACAATGAAGTAATTAATTTCTGCTCATTACGCATTAAAACTCCTGTTTGTTCACTTGAAGCCATCTTGAACTGACGAGAAAAGTGAAAAACATCTATCTTAAAAACTCTTGTAATGTGCATTAAGATAAAAATGTTTTTCAGTAAAATAGTATTTGTAATCGATAGAATTAACGATTCAGTATGAATATATTTATTAAAACAATTGCACTGTTTTTCTACTTTAACACGCAATAACGTTTTGTAATCATTTAGGTTTTTTTTTTAATATTCTAGCGAGAAAATAGATTTTTTTAAAGGGCTACTTTACCTTAAAAAAATTGTTCGGCTATTTTTTTTTTTATTATTTATTTAATCAATAGTTTTTAATTTTAGAAGAACAATACCCCATTGGTTTAATAATTTATAATTTAATATTAATAATTTATCTAATAAAGATTTTTTTTTTGTATTTAAATATAGAATATAGAACATAAAAAAAAGAAGAAATTGAGCAATAGATTTAAAAGTTGCTTTACAAACTTTACATAATTTATATATGAATTAAAATCGTGAAACGTTAATAACGAATTATCACGTTATACCGAATTAACACTTGATTGAATAAGATCACGTCTTGCAAAGGAATAACACTTCGATTTGCAATATCTGTGAATAAATCTTGCTATTTAAGGATATCCCAGCACTTTAATTAGAAGAGTAGGACAATGAGTTTGTCTACGTTATGCACCGTTACGGCATAACTGGGTGAGCATGCATCCCGACGGTGTATTCATCACTCAATTGCATTTCCCTCCTCTCTTCTTCTCGACATTCATATATTGTACATGATTATGCACACATACATGTATATACAGTTTCCTGTCAATATAAGCATAAATTATTAAGAGAAACGCTCGGTGTGACGATGACAAAATAACATTAATGAGATCAATTTACAGGGAGGAAGGAGTATGTACGAGTAAGACGGAAAAGTCTCTGTTTCTCAGGATTTTGCATCGCGCTGACCCAGGTTTTCTTCTGCGCGAAAGTGGATTGTCCCGGCACGCGAGATCCCCCGGTCCAATTATAGATGCACGGCTGTTTACCGCACGCCTCGCGCGTTCACGCCGTTATCGGATTCACCCCGTAACCGCGTTTAGCGCGGATTAGATATTCTTAATTAACACAGGGTGCATCGCGCGGACAATGAACCGCTTTGCGAACGAGCCGAGATAATGAGCGCACGCCGTCGCGCCCGCGCGCGCGAGATCGATAACCGAAGAAAGGGGACGGCAGCCGCTAAAGTGCCGTTGATGCTGATAACGCGATAAAAGACTTATCAACGATCTCTTTGTATGCTCTCTCCCAAAAGAGAGGGAGAGGGACAGTGCGGAGGGAAGAGGGAGATGGAAAAGGGTGTGCACCCGCGTTCGATATCTCCATCTCCATCGTCGCTGTCGCGAGGTGGAGGCTGTGCGGTGTACGCGCCGATGGGCTGCATATGTATACATTAAGAGCAACGAAACGTTGTCGAGCGACGACGACGATCACGTCCTCGACACGCTTCGCTCCGACATGTGTACACGCAGGCTTCGAGAAGCTCGACATCGGAGAGCTCGGGGGATGATACAGCCGCCTATAACGCATTTCTACATAATGTTCCGTTCTCGATCTCATTCCAAGTTATCCTTCACTCATCGTTGCAAAATGTACAAGAAAAAATAATTATACATATATTGTAGAAGGATCAAAATTTTACAATTGTTAACACTTTTTTTTTATTAATCACGTTGCGGACGAGGGCGGAATAAACAAACGAAAAGCGAAAGCACTATTACTTTCAATTGAAAAAAGAAAAAAAAACGTTGATCTCTCTTTTTCTCTAAAAATAAATCTAGATTTTTAGCACACAGTAAAGTTTGATAGAAAAAGAGAGAATTGTCCCCTTTTACGTCAATCAATACTACATTAATGTTCTTCTTTCGAAAGCGTATATAAATGATATGCTTGACGGAAGATGATAGTAACAATCATAATATCCGTCTCTTTAAACAAAAATGATTTCAGGAAAGATATCGTGAGAGAACCGAGCTAAATGAAATGCTCTATATACTGATGTCAAGAGCCTCGACAGTTGACGATCTCGCGGACAGCACGGTGAAAAGAGAGACATTGCAGTGAAATGGTGAAATCCACCTATCTACTTGTATATGCGAGTGTGAGTGTAAATGAAATAGTTAACATTTCTGCAATACATTGATAGTCGACGACGTTACCGTATAAATGACATAAAAAGTTTCACAATTTGATATGTATCCATTTTTTGATAAATAGCATCTTTCGGTCTGTTACATTTTTATAATATAAAAATTTAACAGAATGAAAGATGCTATTTTATAATATAAAAATGTAATAGACTATTTTAATTTGGCGCGATATCTCATCTTTTAACATGTATACCCGAGTACATCGTAATTTCCATTTTCGTTGAGAAATAAATTAACTATCGCGAACAATCGAGCTGTTCTGATAAGGGATATTACGTAAATTCACTTCGTATTACGTCTATCATTACAGATTCAATCCGGAGGGAATTGCATATTTTCCTAGAGATATGATCGACGGCACTTAATCGAGCCCGGAGGGCGGTTACTAGGGCGCAAAAATTCCAATAAGTAGAATTCGAGGAAACGTCGCAGCGAGATTGCAATCTGCGGATAGGAAACGGTTCGCGTTCCCGGACACATTCACCCATAAATCTACATTTCTGATGCACCGAGAAGGCCTGTTTCATATTTCGCCAGCGCGAGGGACCAGCCCATTTTTTACGACTGGTCGTATTAATTTTACGATCCCAATTGATAAATCCACAAAGAGCCGCATAGATCCCGCAGCTTCTTCTTCTTCTTCTCTCCAGTTTCGGCGGTCGGCACCGTCGACTTTGGGCTTCGGGGCGTTACGGACAAAGATGGAGAGAACGGGAGAATCAGGGAGAGGACGATGGGAACGAGTGAGAGAACGAGAAGCCGATCGATGCATTGAGGCGCCTAGTGGCCAGGCAGGCAAGGCACCAGCTCTCACCGCGAGCGCAGAGAGCTCAGCCCCCGTTCTGTTCACCCCTGCCCCGGTATATATAGCCTGCAGTGGCGGCGCGCGACACGGCTGGCTTCCCTCTGGGGAAGGTACATGGTAGCGTACAGTTGCGCATCGACCTCGGGGGTGTGCACAGCGAGTGGCGGCTTGCAACGCTCCTCGTGAGTGCAACAACGACGACGGCGGCAGCGGTGGCGCGTAGGCGGGGTTTCCATCGCCGTACTCTCTTCTCCAGAAAGCTGTACCCTCGTCGTAGTCGTCGTCGTCCGCAATCGAGCCGTCGGGGATGCTGCCGGCGCCAACAATCACTGCCGATCGTGATTTGTAACTTTGGTCCTTCTCTCTTTTCCACTATTCCCGTTCATCTCAACGTTCATCTCTCGAGCCAGTCATGCTGCCATCCGAAGCCAACGTCCGAACCGCAACGTCGGAATTGTCACTGTGATATGCTCGTTTCGCTGGCAAATTATTATGGTACGACTCGTCGGCCCGCCCTGTAATTGATTTGATAACACGTCAGTTTTTATATATAATTAATAAAACACCGAGTAAAATTAAGTTGGCGTGCGCAGATGTTTAAAATGCTCGGTCGAAACAGGTGTTTACGACGCGGCGTCGCGATACAAATCTTACATCCAACCGATCGATTTAAATCTCCGCTTGAGACGCGGGCTGACGCTAATACGATTAGCCCGTGGTTAGCAGAATAGGATACTCGTAATTTCTCAGATACCTGTCGTCGCGTTATACATAAAAAATTCCTTTAGAAAAAAATTGATAAAACTACGATTAAATAAATTCGTAAAATATCGATAATTATTATAAATATTAAATATATATGTCAAATATTAATTATGTGTAAAAAATAACATGTAAAAAAGTGAATATATATTACAGACTGAATTTTTGCTAAACAGGAGATAGCTGATGCCGGAGGAGGATCCGACTACAATAATAATTTTCAATTACCGCATCGTATCGGCATCATCCCGCTGTTGCTGCTGCTGATCGCTGACGCGTCGAACGGCGGCGGCGTCGGGGGTGGCACGGTTAATGGGGTTGGAGGCGGTAGTGTTGGCGGTGGAAGCGTTGGTAGCAGCAGCGGTAGCGGTAGCGGTAGCAATAGCGCTGTCAGCATCATCGGCAGCGGCATCGCTGGTGGTACTTGCGGGCTGGCCGAGTTGACGTGCCGGGACGGCCGCTGCGTGCCAATCGACGCTTATTGCAACGGTGAAGATGATTGCGGCGATGGTAGCGACGAGCCAGCGATGTGCACCCCGTGTAATCGAACGTACCACGGCCGCGAGGGGCACACGTACAAGCTGGACCTGCCGAGACCCGCTGAGGAACGTCTGCCGTTTCTCTGCCACTTGACGTTCACCGCTGCCGGCCAGGGCTACGGCGAGCTGGTCCAGCTACTGTGGGACGCGTTCAGCGTCGGTCGCGTTGACGCGAATGCCGACAACTACTTCACCAGCTGTCCTGAGGGCTCGCTTCAGCTCGCCGAACTTGGCAGGCACTTCACCGGTGGCTCATGGTGCGGCGTCAGCGAGGGCCGTGCATCTTACTACAGGTATTTTTTTGTCTTCACTTTTAACGTCGTTTACACATGTATTTGCGCAAATCTTTAACTTTTTCCTAATGATAAAGATCGCTCTGCTTCAATTCTGCAAATAAAAAAATTGTTTTTTTATTAATATAATTATTTTTTATTATAATTGTTTTTTATTAATATAATTATTTATTATATATATAATGATTATTTAGTAATTATGACATTATTAATTTTTTATTGTTATCATAGCGAAACCAGTACGGTCACTGCCTCTATACGGCTGTTCCACGCACCGTCAGCGGTGCCATTCGAGTTTCGTCTTCGTTACCGCTTCGTCGCACGCAACGAGGCGGTTGCCCGTCTGGGCAAACCAGAACTGCCAATCGAACGGGGCTCTCCGGTACCGGGCACATATTGCTCCCGTAATTTCTACGAATGTCACTTAAAAGAGTGTCGGCTGCAGAGTCCGAATTATCCGGGAGAATATCCGCGAAATGCAAGCTGTTTGATAACCGTGCGCCAGAAGGAGGTGCCTACTTGCAAGCACGCCATGATATCTGTCAAGAGTGCGCACAGTGGTCCGGCTGGTCTCAACGCTGCCGTCAACACGAGTCTCAGCGTCTGGCAGGACTGTTCTCCCGAGAGGGACCGTCTGATCTTCCGGGACGGGGCACGTACGGAGGACCCGGTCCTCTTGATATACTGCGGCGGCCCGTTACCGCAGGTAACCGCACGTGGGCCCGCCATGCAAGTGGAATTCCGCAGCTCGGCAGTCGCGATACCGCTGGGTGCATCGTCGCTAAGACTGGAACTTGAGCTGCGCGTGGTCTATGTCGACTCCGATGGGATGGATTATGCCAAGACCCCACAAGGCTGCCACTTTTTTGTAAATGGTACCGGCGTAGGCAGCAAACGCAGTGGTATAATACGCGCGCCTCAGCACGCGCTGCCGCCCGGTTCCAGCTGCACGTGGAATATCAAGGGGGCGACTGGTGACCGCATATGGATATATTTCTCGTCATATTCGCAGCGTGATCTCACCGGCAACATGGAGAACAATGCGAGCAACGGTCAAGTGACACCAGATATATCCGCAGCGTCAGTATGCGCGGTTAAACTTGTCTTCTGGGACGGAGCACCGAATACAGGCCAGCCAATGGCCACATTATGCGACGACACTCCCAAACTATGCGCCCATGCGGCTCTTCGTAATCTCACTAGAAGCACGAGGCCGTGTACCGAGGAAGAAAGTTATCTGACGACTGCACCGAGCTTGACATTGCGTATGGAAACTGTTCTGGGCACCGCTCTCCATCCGATTAATTTTCACGTGAGTATATGGAGCGTGATATTTATTTGGATCTGAAATTATTTTTTGTCTTCGATAATTAAATAAATATATGAAAAGATTATAAAAGAAAGCGTAGCGCGCGCGTTATTACATTCGGACATTAGTTAATAATAATAATTTCTTTATGATAATTACAATTGAGTGATCTACTTGTGTTGCATTTCTGTATCAGGCGCGATACGAGTTTGTCTCCACTCTTCAAAATGGTGAGCCTTGGGGTGACGGTATTTGCAGTCGAATCTGGCGCAAAGTGCACGCCGGCGAAGTGATGTCACCGCGCGACGTACGTTTATTCGGTCGGGGCGGTGCCGTCAAGCTAGATTGCAGGTAAAAAAAAGTTTTAACTTTTTGCCAATACAATTAATTAACAGTCGTTAAAAAAAAAAAAAGGATTTTTAAGCAAACAAAAAATTTTCCAACTCTGTTTATAAATATTTGATTGGACTAGGAATCATGAATACATATCAAGTCTGATTTACGCAGATATCGTGTAGAAGCTGGTAGTGGAGAGCGAGTCCGTTTAACGTTACATAACGTCAGTCTCGGCGAGTCTACCATGTGCACAAGTGATTCAGATCCACATACCGGTAAACCACGCTGCGTTCAAGAGGTGGGATCCAGGGAGGCTCGTTTAGTTATTTACGAGGCGCCATGGCGGGATGTAAAGCTACCCCGAGCGTGTCTGTGTGATAATACATCACATTTGCCGCTCACATACACCACTTCTGGCCGTGCGCTGGAGATAACTTTCTTGGTCGACCAGCAAGCGCCTCACGAAGATTTTGAGACGCTCTTCTTCTACGCTAGCTTCGAGCTCATCCGTATGCCAGAGTGTCCTAGAAAACAAAGGATCCGTGGTGAGGGTGGCGAATTGAGATTCGTTAATCCTCCGCTGTCGAGACCGGACATATATTGCGAAGGTTTACCATGGCTGGTGGAAGCGCGCGAGAATCGATCACTTTTCGTTCTTACCTGGGGCTGGTTTCTGCCATTGGAACCACCACCGCTTACCGGTACCGAAACGTCTAACGGTGTCAGCAGCAGCAGCAGCAGCAGCAGCAGCAGTAGCAGCAGCAGTAGCAGCAGCAGTAGCAGCAGCAGCATCAGCAGCAGTAGCAGCAGCAGCGGTAACGTTAGCGGTAGCGGTGGCGGTAGCAGCAGCGGTGGCGGAGGCAGCGGTAGCGGTAGCAGCAGTAACAGCGGCGGTGTCAGCGGCGATCAAGTTAAATGTCCGACCACTAATCGCATCCTCCTCTATTCTGGCTGGCCGCCGAAATTGCTGAAGGTGGTGTGCCCAGCGGAACCGGGCGCCCGCGAATTCACCATACACGTGTTCTCACAGGAATGGCTAGGTCCGTCGGAAGAGGGTAAGTGGCCAGGGCCACCAAGACCACCTGCATTATTATTGGACTTCGTGGCGCGAGAATCTGGCCAAGCTGCTGCCTCTTGGCTAGAAATCTCCAAGAGTCGTGCAGCACTGCGCCGGCAGCTACGTCTTCCGGAGAGAATCTCGGGTGGAATAATAGAAAATGAAACAAACGGCAT
This sequence comes from Cardiocondyla obscurior, assembly GCF_019399895.1. Taxonomy (NCBI): domain Eukaryota; kingdom Metazoa; phylum Arthropoda; class Insecta; order Hymenoptera; family Formicidae; genus Cardiocondyla; species Cardiocondyla obscurior. The sequence goes on along the minus strand of NC_091866.1, from coordinate 11,333,105 downwards.
ACCGTCGTATATCGGCGACTGCCCGCACAAGTGTCCCGAACTGGGTGCGTGCATTGCCGCTAGTCTATGGTGCGACGGCCACGCGCACTGTCCGTCTGGTCACGATGAGGCCAACTGCGGGAACGGCGCACGTCTACTCGGGCTGCTCCCATCCATTACATGGCTCGTCGTCACCGGGGTTGCTGGAATTGTCACTGCCTTCGCGTGCCTATTCACTATTCTTATTAACAGGTAACTTAAAATCTAAAGATCTAAAAAAAAAAAATTAATAAAGTTATGCAACATATTTCTATATTTTATATAAAGTTGAAAATGTATAAAAATAATTAGAAAATAAATTTCAGATAAATACAATTTTAAAAAATGTAGTGGACTTACATGTCAATTAAGTACATCTTATGATTTGTCTCTAGATCCAAAGCTCGCACAAAGAGACTTCACTACAAAGGGCCGAAGAAGAGCAATAAGCCGCGACGTGCACCAACTGAGGAGACGCTTCTTGGAGCGGCATCCTGACATCAACCGCCCGGTTACGTGGAATATATTCACGTGGACCGGGAAACGACTGTTTAGCAACTCTAATTCTGTGCTTCACCGTCCAATGATTAATTCTGTTCGACAGATCCTCTCCTTTAGTACCATATGCAATCTTATAGTGAATGCTAAACTTCCTCGGAATTTCAGCATACGCTGTTTCCTTCATTAATTTTTTTTTCCTCGCGGATACGATCTCGTTCGATTGTATTTTCCTCGTGTCTATCTCCATCGACTTGCGTCGAGTATAAAAAGTCTACTCAAAAATTTTCTGTTCTAAAAAAAAAACACACATTAGTAATGTGTCATAAAATTCATTTGTGATAATCCCTTACATGTATTTAATTATAATTATACGCTGTATTACCTCTATGCTCACACACACATACACACACACACACCACATACATACATACGCGTACGCCAATTTTTCAATTTAGGTGTAGTTTTAAACGTGTCTCGACGGACGGAAAGTAAATCCCGTGAAGCTATCTGGCATTCGGGCGAAGTCTACCTTTCAAACGCTATTATTACCTGACGACATCCTAATTCGCGTGTTCTCATACGTATAGTGATAATTATTTTAGAGTTTAGATGAAAAAGAGAAAGAACGAAGTGGATTATTCTAACAAAAGATAGATATATATATATATATAAATAAATAAATTAATATAATAGATTAGAGCCAAAAACAAAAGTGCGTTTTACGAATAAGATCATATATTTCAAAATTATATGGATAATGAGACTAATTGAATGATGTTGAAGTAAAGTGTAGTTACCGATAAAGATAACAGGTCAGGGTTTGTAGATTAATATAAATTAATATTAAAAAAAAAGAATATATATACATATACATATATATCGGATGAGAAAATGTTTCGCTACGCGAGAACTTACGATCTCGCGACGAAACTTAAACAAACATACTGCCTTTTTCGCATGTGGGATTGTTCGGACGTCGATGAAAATTTCATTAGTCTTCGCATCTTTTAATTTACGCTCTTGATATCGCGTATATAAGGTTTAGTTCATCTCCGTATTTTCGAAAATATCATTTTTTACACATTCCTATAAAATATATACATTATTTTTATATATTATTACAAAATATATATTAATGTTACCGATTGTTATTCGGCATTCAAATTAATTCACGATGATCTCTGTCGTACTGAAAAGTGCGTCATCCACGGTTCATCTAGATATTTATTTATTTATTTAATACGTACGTTCTAATAAAAGAGTGCGTAAGAAATATTTGTATAATATAGATTATATAAATGACACAGGAGGAAAGTCTGAAGTCGCATTTGCACACCGCACATGTCATACTTAGAAGCAATATTCTAAAGCGGTGGAAAAAAAAAAATAACGATTTACATGAGTCAGATTTGATACCCCCTTGGTCTACCAGCATTCTGAAATAACAAAATACTATTAATATAAATATAATTACGTTACAGGTACTATAGAGATAGATATATACATATACATACAAATATTATATTATGAGAACGAGAAAAAAAAAAATTTTTAGCTCGATGAACGGCTCGCTCATCCGAACTTTTGCTCCGATTTTTCCCCAAGTAGTTTCTCGAAGAATTTTGTACATATAATCTTCGATATACATGTATATACTACAAAAGAATGTTCCAAAGCTTTACTGACAAGCTTCCAGAGCAAATTCCCACCGAGGGGAAACGTTTGTCGTCTGCGTTTGCATTTTCTTACTTTTTACACATTATCCACCCTTGCTTAATCGTTCGTTGCGAAAATCGCGAGCGATTTGGGACACTTGGACGTTGTGGAAGCTTGCCAAGGGATTCCGAATATCTCTTATAATATTAATTTTATACTATGTATACATAGCGATACACATAATGGAGCATGGTATGCTACATGTGCGTACTTATTTACATAATGGAACTGTTCGGACTGATCTCTTTAAGGGCGACTTTAACCAAGATCAAACGGCGATCAACTCAACCGGCAGAATTGCTTAAAGCATAAATTTCTTGATTATATACCGCAATCTGTTCTCCCTATGCGTGTTAAACAAAAAAAAAAATTGACAATTTTAATTACGAAATAAGTGATGCAAGCGATACATTATAAAATTCAAAATTCACCAGTTTACGTTTCTCGATGCACGATCGGTTGCAAATTTAACTATTCTGGTACAGGAAAGCTACTGTACAAGTAGTTATCTAATGACAAATACCTACCGTAAGCCTGTTGTCCTATAAAACAGACAATGTTGCATTTTTTAGTGGAATGCATAATGAATATTTTATCATGCAAAGTGCTCGTGTTGGGCTCTTAGATCTCTTCGTGTACAGTAGTTTTTATAGCGTCAGTAACTGGTTTATTCTTTGTAGCCAAAGTTGTAATATTTTTCATCCTTTTTTCCTTTCTGTTCTCTTTTAATGTGCTATTACACGTGACTTCTCTTTTACCGCAAAAAATATAACGTAGCTGCACCTGCAAAGAAGAAAAATTTTAGATTTGTTCCTTGTAGCTGATCTGTGTTTTCTTATAACTGATTTTGTATTACATTAACATTGTAATTACATACCTGTTTTACTTTTGATATAATGCAGCGCAGCTGCAAAGAATAGGGCAGTTCACTGACACTATCATGCCCGTTAAAATTCGCTGTAAGCACTTTATGTACGCGAGTGTATATATGCATAATTAAAGTAGACGATAGAGAAAGAAAAAAAAATACAGAAGGAAAAAGCAGAATTACGCACCGGACCAGTATATGCAGTAGAGACATCGTTAGCGAAAACCTTTTGAGGCGTGAAGTCGCTCAAAATTCGCTCGTTACTTAAAAATCGCAGAGTGCTGGGCGTTATTACATGCGAAGTCACGTAAAAGTACTGTGCCACTCGTGTATACACACCAATTTCAATAAAAGCGGCAGCTCTTGTCTTGTAGGAAACACCATCGTTACGTTCATTCTAAACTGCGTTGCACTTTGTTGTTTTAATTTGCAGTGAAGTTCGAAACAAATCGCTCCTTCGATATCGAGAGAATTTGAAAAAATGGCCGACGGCAGATCGAGACGCAGAGCGATCGACTCTCTGCACTCTGCAGTTTCTGTAGTCACGTCATGGCGCGTTTAGGAGCAAACCTAACCTTTCATCGTTGATAACGAAACTCGTTGTTTCTGAAACAAAAAACGGATAAGAAAATAAGTGAGCATCGTTAAATACTGATTTCGTTCTCTAATTTGATCTGTTAGAATCGGGTATTGAATAATAACAAGAAAAAGAATCTGATACGCGATGTATAGCCTTGTTACATGTGTGGAAAGCTAAATGAACCGGACGATGCCACGTCTTGGGGGCGGAAAATATTTGTGAAGAGATTAAGGAAAAGCAACGCTCGAGGATGATGAACGAAAAGATGATGGACGCGCGAAGGCGCGAGAGAGAGTTGATAGGATTACGCGGAGTCCCTGATGCTTCATCTAGATCCCCGACGCAATTTGAATAGTACGTGAAAATTATCAAATAAAAAAAATCAAATAACATTTTTATGTAATTTGTACATTTTGCACGAGTAGTTTAATATAAAATAGTTTTTTTAATTATACTTGTATCTTTATAATTAGATTTGTAGTTTTTTTTAAATAGCAATTATAATATGACATTAAATATTATCTTGTTCTTTTACTTACAGTAGCTCAAATGAAGAAGATGAAGATTTGAGCAAACACAAGGATAACACTTCTCCTAAAGATCGTGAGAGAAAGAAGCACGATTCGAAAAAAAAGAAAAGCAAGAAATTAAAGAAGGAAAAAAAGGCGAAAAAGGAAAGAAAGAGAGAGAAAAAGGCAAAGAAAGAAGCGAGGAGAGAAAAAAAAAAGAAAAAGAAAGCAAGAAAAGAAACTGAAAGTAGTAGCTCTGAAGATAGTGGCAGCGATAATAGCGACGAGGAAGTTTGGGTAGAGAAAACTATGCTTACCGAGAAGTCGAAACAAAAGAAGGGCTCGAGTTCAGATGACAGTGGAGACGACGGTGTAGTTGGGCCTGCCCCAAAACCACACGTAACTCTTTCGGCCAAAGATTTCGGCAAAGCATTGCTACCGGGCGAAGGTGCGGCGATGGCAGCTTATGTCGCTGAAGGAAAGCGTATACCAAGAAGAGGTGAAATCGGGCTTACTTCGGAAGAAATTGCATCATACGAATCTGTTGGATACGTCATGAGTGGCAGCAGGTATACGCTTTAACATATTAAATAAATGTCAAGCAACCGTCGTAAAATGAAATTTTTTGTCAAAATACATGTTGAATAACATATCTTTTTTTTTTACAGGCATCGTCGCATGGAAGCGGTTCGTATCCGAAAGGAAAATCAGATTTATTCTGCCGATGAAAAGCGCGCATTGGCGATGTTCAGCAAAGAAGAACGACAGAAGAGAGAAAATCTTATACTGGGGCAATTTAGAGAGATGATTAATCATAAAAAAATGGCACAAGAGAAGAAAAATTAACGATTTTAACTTATAAATATAAAATATTGATATGACTTTTTGTATATATAATTTTAAAGTTTTTTGCTACAAATTGTAGACGTATGTAAAAAATATCGATGTAAATAGATAAATAAGCACTTTTTTTTTATTTTGCTGACTTTTTAATAATCATTCTGAAAATAATGTTTGTCTTTTATTATTTGCGTAACACAATATATAACAAATACTAAAGATCAACGTAACAGTGAAAATATTCTATTAATATTTGCAATGATGATTTTTTTTCATCAACTTTTTTTTTAATTTTATTAATTTTTTTAACTCCCTTGCCTCTTTTCCCAATCCAACCAGCCACCACTATAGTTATATGCCCTGCAAAATAAATAATATGTATAGAGTTATTTATTATAAGTAATTTATTGTTTAAAACAGATATCTTACTGTGTGTATCCTAATTTTTGTACTGCTTTTTGTACACTTTCGCTTCTTCTGCCACTCCGGCAACTAAATATCATTTTTGTATCTTTATTTGGTTTAGGTTTGCGATATTTATTCAGAAAATCCTCTTCTGACAAATTTTCAAACACATTCGTAACATCGTTCACTTAAACAAATATATATTTTATTAATTGCCGGTACTGTATAGTAAACTTTTCAAAGCCCATACATGCACCAAAAAATATCTTACTTGGTATATGAATGCTTCCTGGTAAGGCACCGGTCTCATTGATCTCGGAATCCTCTCTAACATCGACAATCAGTACACTGTCGTCTTTTTGTGCATCCAGTAATTGATCATAGCTAACTATACCCTCCATTTCGTTCTTGTCTAAGATTGTATTATCCGTTTCTCGAAAAAGTGTATTAAAAAAATACAAAGTCCGTATCACTGGAAAAAAATTAATATTTTTATTACTCCAACCAACGCTAATGCAAATATTACGATACAATATTAATCCTTTACATTAAAAAATCTTTTACATCACAATGTAGACTCATAGAAGTACATGAAAAAGGTTAATAATTAATATTTCCTTCAATTCAATCCTAATCACTGCAGGTAAACAAAAATGTAACAATAAAATAAAAAATATGGTTAAAAAGTTTTAAATAAAAATTAATTTTATAATTTCTGTAAATCTCCAAATATAATAATCACTGAAACAAAAGATACTCACAGTTGCCTGCGCTTGGATAGTTAGATGTAATTTTTAAGAGTCGTCGACAATTTGACGCCAACGGCGAGACGTGTCGATTACTGTACGAAGACTGCGAAGAACTGGATGACACGTAAGTTTGACACAATCGGCGACCAAATCTGTACATAATGAATGGGAGTTTTTTTTTTGTTGCTAAGAAACGATAACTCACAATAACACGATGACCCCGTAATTGTGATGTACGACTGATACGTACCATTTGCATTACTGCAGTAAATTAATTTGTACAGCTAAACCACGTACAGCAAGAAAGAAAAAGCTTTTTGCATTAAAAACAATCCACGTTTTATATTAAAAAGATAGATTGTTTGTTTTCGTCGTCTTAAAGGTCTACTCAGACAGATCTCGACACAGCATCCGCTTCGATTTGTCCACTGTCTGCTTCCACCAATGTAAATTCAATCAATTTCAATCTCGGTTCAAATTACTTTTTATATTCCTTTCCAGTTCTGAAAATTAAGAAAGAAAAGGATTCCTTGGCGTCAAAATTTATCTTGCATTTTAAAATGTAAAATAAAGATCTTGGCATTTCTTTAAAATACTTTTTGGTGTGAAAAAACATATACATTTCTCACGTCTTCATATAATATACGACTACTTAATGAAACTGTTACCTTAAATTTATTAATTTTTTTATTAATAAGAAAAGAACACCGCTAGGATACGAAATCGTCTTGAAGCAGCATTTTAATTATCCAAAATTATTTCTCTTTCCTTTTGATGCGCGAGGAGGAGATGACCTTTGAAGCAGTGCGGAGTGAAGTTGGTTCAGTTACAAAGAACAAGCCCTCCTCTTCAGCAACTTCGGCTGAACGGATGGTGGCGCGATCTGACGAGGAATGCGGCGACCAAGTCTTTTTTATTTCTCCTGTACGGACACAAGTGGAGTGCACTAATTTATCGAAAATAATCAGGGGATTCGACTCGGCTCAACTCCTGCAGTTTCGCACCGAGTGAGTAAATACGGGACCGGACGAGGGTCCGACCCGGGCTTCTCGTCGTTCGCCGCGAACGTCGACAGCGCGCGATCACGCACCGATTCTCCGCGCGGACACTGGTTTGGCAGATACACCCTGATGACGATACGACGTCGACGACGGTGACGACGACGATGCCCTCCATTGTTTATCATGCGCCTGTCCGTCCCCAAGGAGCCCGCGATCTCCTTCTGATCCGAACAGAATTCGGTAGAGATCCCACGACACGACTCGCTCGTACGAGACCCCTCTCTCTTGCGCGCCCGTCTTTTGCTCCTTGCTCGCAGACTACCTGAGTGCCTTATGCCCTTTTGTTTTCAGGCGAGGTGCACAATAACTCGTATAAATGAGCTGAGGCGCCGGAAAAATGAGCTCGCTACAGCAAGGGAACAGATTCCTGCCGTTCTCGAACAATAACTTGCAAAGGAAACAATTGTCCATACAAGGTATAATTTTCTAAATACGTTGACGTAATGGTTACGCGCCGTAAACTTTTTTTTTTTTTCGTTTTGGTTTTATATTATTTACGCGATTTGTATCCTTCGCAGGAGGCCTTCCTCAAAGTTTGAGCGGCAGTGAGACTGACGTTTCCACATCCAACGAAAATCTGAGCAACGAGGAAAGGTATGTCATACGACACACAGCTCGGCAAGAGCCACAGGGTCAGGAAAATCAGCAGCAAAGTCCCTCCAGATCCTCCAGCCACAAGGAAAATATACCAAATATTCAGGTACATATCAACTCGCGTAATGATACAACGGTCGGTCTCGCGATCGGTCTCGCGGTCGGTTTCGCTGCGGGTACACCGTAAGCGAGACTGAATATTTTTTAAACAATAAAACTAATTATGAAAATGCAGATTTACATTACATTTGTTATTTGAAATTAATATAATTTGTTAAAATACAGGGAAATCTACACAACAGGAATAGTCTGAAAGACAGCTTGAACGGGTCTAATCGAAACAGTCTGAAAGAAAGTTTAAACGGCTCTAATCGAAACAGTCTGAAGGACAGTATCAATGGATCAAATCGGAACAGTTTAAAGGACAACTTGAGTAATCGCACGAGCGGTTCTAACAGGAGCAGCTTGGATATCTCGACGAGTTCTTACAACACGTTAATTATACATAACGCTAACGATGATAATTCGTGGATACCGTCTGGAAGGTGAGCACATATTTTTCAATAATTAAAATATTATTTTAAATTTCTATCTACATTAACAGGCTATCGGGCATAGTGAGAGAGCATGGAGATGTGAGTTATTTATATTGCGACGGTAAGGGCAATTCCAACAGTCCCACGATACAATCCCTGTCCAATTTACCACATGAGGATTATGTTCACGAACAAAGTAGTGGTTGCCAAGAAATCACGGATATCCCGGATGATTATCTTAGTCAGTCTCAGGTACGATAGTTATTAGAATTAATAGCGCAATAATTAATTAGATTAGTAATTATCATTTATGTATTGTTATAAATTTAAATCTATACATGTGCTTGTCAGGTCTTGAAACACTTGGCGAAAGAGGTGAAAGTACCGCCATATTCGAGTAATAGCGGTAGCCTGGAGATGAGATTAGGAGATATGAGAATAAGAGACAGCGACAGGGGGAAGCAGAACGATGGCGAATATGAAGGAAGATCAACGCCATGCTACGTATCTACATTGTTTAAAAGCAAACACAGGTTCTTCGGACCAACAGAAAAGTTAACTGTGTCGCGATCGCAGCCAGATTTGTCCAGGATCAACAAGCTGGACATCGAAAATTATAATCTTCAGACAACGTCACCGCGGTAATTAATATTATCTATTTGCGTTTTATGTAATCATTGAGGTATCTAATTGACGTTTGAATCTTTATAGACCACAAACTAAGGGACGAGAAGAGCTGGAGAGAGAGACGGGCGAAGTGTGGCCATCGTCGGAAATGATTCAGATAATAATACAAGAGAATAGTGCATTGAAGCTTGAATTGGATCATTGCTACAGTAAGGTTGCCAAAACGCAAAAGCTAGAGCAGGAGATAGCGAAAGTACATCGTGTCCACGAAGAGCTTGCGGCTTCCTGCGAGCGGCGGGAGAAACTCGAACGTGCCGCTCGAATGAGACTGCAAAATGAATGCCGTCGATTGACTGAATTAAATCGCGCATACAGAGACCAGATCGACCTACTGTCCGCACGTACGGACAGTCCGCCGATTGTCGAAACGATGCGGAAGGAACTGACGCAACGCGAACTACTTATTGGACAGCTCATTACTCAAAGTACGATTCGTCCCGATTACATAAACAAGAAAATACGATTTCTCCCTCAATTTATTCTTTTGTGTACCTTTAGATAAAGAGCTGACCGCTGCGAAAGAGAGACAAGAGATCGAACTGGCGGCTCAACGAGCCACTTTACAGGAACAGCGTACGCACATTGACATTTTGGATAATGCGCTGACGAATGCGCAAGGTAACGTTGTGCGACTAGAAGAAGAGGTAAATTAATTTTAATAAATATAATTTAATTTAAAAAAAAGGCTTTTTTCATATTAATTAATTAGAGTAGTCACAGAAATTAATGGCGTTGGTTAGATATTGATTAAAATTTTCGTTTGTAAAGTGCCGAAAAAAACAAGTATACGTGGAGAGAGTGGGTCAACTTCAGCGAGCATTGTCTTCGCTTCAAGCGTCTAGCGATAGACGAGAAGAGACCGAAAGACAACTGAGAGGTCAGCTGGAAAGAGAGTTGCGCGAAGGTGGAGGAGGCGGCGGTGGTAACGGCAACGAGCAAACGTCGAACGGTGAAACGATCGCGGATCTGAAACGACGATTACGCGAACGAGACGAGAAGATCATGTCGCTCGAGGGTGATGTCGCAAAATGGGAACAACGTTACCTCGAAGAAAGCGCACTGAGGCAAGCGGCTATCGACGCTGCCAGTTTGCCAAAGTCAGTCTCCTTATATTCTTTCTTTTATTACGTTTTTTTTTTTTATTTTAACGCTTATTAATTTTTGTAATCAGAGATGCGAAAATTGCCGCTTTGGAAAAAACCAGTCAAGATGCAGAGAAATTAATCGCTGAGGCTCGCTCGGAGAAGATGAGACATATGGACGAAGTGCACGCCGCACAGAAAAAATTGGCCGATCTCGAATCTAGGTAAGACGAATATATCACGCATCACGTTGCTATATTTGATATAACACGAATTAATTTATCATGCAACGCGATTATATATTTTTTGCTTCAATAGAATGAAGGATTTAGAGTCTAAGCTAGCTGAGAGAGACGCCATGATCAGGGTGTTGCAAAAACACACGTACGACAAAGCGGATAGCAGTAGTAGCAGTGGTGTGGGCAGTTATCCCGCCGCGCACTCGTCTCATTCGAGTACTTCGGCGGATCATCACACCGCCTTAACAAGCACTCCGGAACTAGGTAAAGAAAAATCTTAGTAGATGAGACAGTTAAAACTTTCTTGTGATAATATGTTAATTGTAAATAAGTTAATTTTTTATAAGTAAATGTAATTTTTGTTTTTTTCTCGTTTCTTTTTTCACACGAAAAGTGAGCAGCGTACTCGGCAGTGGCAGCGGTTACGGTAGCACCGGCTCTTACGGCGTTTCCGACAGTTACAAATATAGAAAGCAGGGCAGCTTCGAACAGACTAATAAGAGTCTCGACGATCAACTGAAAGAGCTAGACTCTCAACTGCTTAGCAAGGTACGCAAGATAAGGTGTAGCAGTCCGCGTATGATCAAATGATCAGCTCTCAAAGTAAAGCTTTCCAATCTCGAATTGCATCATGTCATTTTCATTATGTCTAATTTTTATTTTACTCCGCGTTACACATTACATATAACCACATACAAGCGCCGTCTCATATATCGACAATTTACTTACCTTAATGTTTATCTGCCTTTCTTTTTCTTTCCATCAATAGAAATATGTTAATTTACGGACGATCGTAATTCTTTAGAAACTCTTTTTTAATAGTCGCCGCTGATCATGCGAATATTACAGGTCACACGTTCGAAGGTATCCTTACGTTGCTGTGTATGGTTCTCTGGAGTATCTTTCATTAGTTCGAACACGTTTTCTTTTTTCTTTTTATTTTTTTTTTTTCTTGAAAAATAGCTGGAGAATAGCTAGCATGTATTATGCGTACATTTGTACATATTTTCGTGATGACAAAATCTCAGGTAGATCACTTCAAAATGATAAATACGAAATCGAAAACGTTACATTCTGGCTGTTCTCTGGTTGGAGTTAGTTTGAAGTAATCGCATAATATTGTATGACCTAACACAGCTTTTAATACTTTATTAATTTTTTTAATATTTTATTTTATCATATATATTTCTATTTTATTTTATTTTTTTTTTATTTTTTTTTTAATTGACAAAATTGTGTGTGTTATTTTTAATATCAGAGTAATTTTTGTCGCTTTTTAGTTGTAAACACATGTGCGTGCCATAAACCATTTTGTTTTATTTTTATTTATTTGATTTTATCGAACATATGTATATTAACCGTTTGTTAAAATTGTGCTCGTGTAGGTAGTCGAAATAGATCTCACGTTTTACACAGATTAATCTCTTTTTTTTTTTGTTTTTTTATCTCGAATTGTTCCACTAATTCCCCCCGAGTGCCCTTGGCCTTCTTTTCCGTCCGTCCGTTTGTATTCCAGAATGTGCATGTGCGAGCGTTTTATGCGAGCACTAACCCTTTTCCAGGTCCCGGCCTCCTGTCTGCAGCCCGTGCGTTCTCTGTTTCTTGTTTCAGCGGGCACTTTGCTGTTTTCCAGGATTCTCTAATCCAGGCACTGCGTCGCGAAAAGGAAAAATACCCAAGCCACTACTGGCGGGTGTAGATAGCACGGGTACCTCGAGCACCGCCTCGAGCAAGAGTCGATTGCTGGACGACTCGTCCGGTAGCGGTGGCGACGTGGTGTCGTCGAGCATAATTGAGTTCGCAAACGCGGCGGCCAGGCTGAAGGGCACCATCTCGCGACTGTCGGACGGCGCCGGTGGCAAGCCGACCGAGGACATGATGCTGCTCGAGAAGCAGGGCCGAAGTTCGCAGCGGCAGCGGATGGCAGTGGAAGTGGGTGGCGAGCCACGTCGCGCTGGTAGTCTCCCGCCCAGCTCGTTACCACGACCACCGAGATCGCTCAAGGCAACCAGCGCCAACTCCCGCTACTGTCGCTTAAGCGACACGGAAACGCGTAAGAAGTCGGATCCTGGTCCGGGGATGCTGGACGCGTCATCTGCGACGAGTGGACCGGGTAGCGGCAGCGGTGGGAAGACGACGCGCGACTCCTCGGGCAACTGTAGCAGCATTGAGTACGGTAGATTCGATACCGGCGCTGCCGTTGCCGCGAAGGCGTCGCGCAGCAAGAAGAAGATCTCCATGGAAAGTCTCATGGCGAACAGCTCGCTGAAGAAGTCAACGATCGGCGGCGGTCACGAGTACGAGAGGCTGCAATCCGACATGATCACGGTCAGCGGACGCAAAAAGTCCATCGGCGGTAACCCTTGTGCCTTAGAATCGACAGTGAGGCACAGAGAGATGCAAAATCGCTCGTTCATACCACCACCACCGTCATCTCGTGCCCGCATCGGCGAGTACGGTCGTCTGAGCGACGGGGAATCCTCGGTAGCGGCGGCGGCGGCAGCGGCAGCAGCGGCGGCGGCAGCTGCCGTTGTTCTCAAAGGCGGCGGTAACACCCTGAGGAAGCAAGCGGGAGCGGGCTGTTCTTCTCGCGGGCAAAGCACCGGCAGTACCGTAAGCAGCAAGAGCGGCCGTGATTCTGGCGGAACCGCCAGTAGCGAGGCGTCGACGGCTTCGTTGCCACCGACCAGGGCGAGGTCGATACCGCGTCCCAATTATCGCATTCAGTTCTGAATAATACATATTATGCAACACCTCAAAGGTCCAATCGCGAGGACTGGTCTCAAAATGATTCGACGGACGAATCTCGAGTATCATCAGTTGGATACTCGTTTCGGTATCCAAACTGATTGTTTCAGAAAGAGCAAACGCATCTGCCGTTTATTAACTGTTGATCAGAATTAAATTAAAGTTACCAAGAACTTGTAACGAAAAGTTTGTAATCCAATTTTGATAAGCTCTCTCTCTCTCTCTTCCGATTTGATATGCATAATCGCGACTCTCGAGAGAAACTCTTGCTATTCAACAGGACGATTTGATTATTAGATTCTTAAATCAAAACGCGATTCACCGAGTCGCTCTTGAAGCGTTTCGACGACCAGTTCCCTCGATTCTCGCCTCAGAGGCCATAAATACAGGCGTAGAAATTAAAGTGAGTCCAATCACCAGCGCTAATCCGAGCATTAAGTACAAGTTTTCGTGAGGTTGTCGACGTTTCTCGTTAACTTTTATTATGCATAACGTAGCCACGAGTTTACACGACGTACGTAAGCGATGCGATGCGGAAAATGGCCATAAAAGAAACGCCTAAGTTAACGCGTCGCGCCATTATAATTACTATTCATTATTTAGTAAGCCAATCGCCAGGCCATAACGGACACGAACACCACGACCTATGATTAACGTAGCGACGTAGAATATGACCTAGTCATTACCAAAGTAACTCACTCTCTCGATAGAATAGGAAAGAAGAATTGTCTTCCTTGATCACGTCTCGCGTGTAACGGCGGCCTTATAGAAGGAAACACACCTTCGTGCAAAGTGCCTTCCTTGCGAATCGCGCGCGATTCACTTATTGCAGACACGCTGCCATCACCGTTTTCCTTTTCGTTATATACGATTTCACAGCTTTAAAAGCTCGATCCTGAGATTGATAATTAGATCTGATGTTAAGACGGAGAACGAATCGCGACGATGCGCGCTTTCTTTCATCTCCACGTTCGCGCGTTTTTCCTTTCTCTCTTTCTCGTCATATAAAGATACGCAACAACGTGTAATGCGCACACGTCTTGCTCGATACAGAGACGATACTTCTTTTCGTGTAGCTTTACCGTAATGTAATAATCCTTCCTGAAGATCACGTAGATATAGAAAGTCGAGTTATCTCATTTATTTAGTTAGTTAACGTTTACTATTTTTTCAGAGCGTGTGACGATTAAAATAGTCTCCCCGCGTTTAGATGAGAAAAAAAAAAAACAAAAAAACCGAAGCGATAAAGAACGCCAAAGTCTAAAACTTATATATGTATTATTTCTTGCGATATATCTATATATTGTTATATCTCTACATTTCGCCAGGATATTTTGTAATCTATTTGTATTTTGACCAATATAAAGCAAGAAAAAGTTTTGTATAACTATGAGGAGATAAGAAAATCTCTTATCTAAGATCTGAGCAGGTTTAATGTGACTTGTAATTTAATAATTAATTTATTAAATTTTTTTTAATCGGTTTCTTTGATTTCTGCATGCACACAAGAGCACTGACTAAATTAATATATATATATATTGCAAAGCAGATTATATACATATAAATATACATTATGCAAGGTGATTCTTAATTATACATCAATTTTTATTTCAAATTAAATTTTTCTTAATTTATTAAAATTTTTCTGTATCAAAATATATTTTTATTTAATATATTAATATTTAAATTTAATTTTTATTTAATTTTTATGTAAATTTTTATCTTGGCCTCTAAATTCACTCTTTAAAATATAAAATATTTAATTCAGGAATCACGTTGTATATGATAAATGTCTCCTAATATAAATCATCGTATTTATTTGTGTTACATATTTTGGAATTAGTTATCTAATATATGCACGCGTATGCGTTTATATGTATAGTTCTGTTTTTCCTTCCCCGGTATATATAAAGAGCGTTTTATGTAATGCTCGTGCAACTAAATTTTATTTCGAACTTGTAACATATGGAATGATTGCGATGTAGCAAAGCTACAATACACGCGAAGATAGAGCTCTCTATAAAATAAAATAAAATAAAACTGCGAGATATATCTCGTGAAGTTTCAAATAGCCGGTGGAAATGCAAAAAAACAAGGGGGGAAAAGATGTATCTCTTTTTGAGAACAATACGTAAAATGATATAAAAAATTAATTGTGAGACAAAATTGCGTATACATACCTGCTATATAATATAAAAATGATGCTGATAAATCATCTTGCATTCAACCAGACGAAATGTTGACATGGGTTTTCACTGTATTCTGGTTTCTCTTCTTTCCAATTTAATTGTGCAAAAATTACCAATTACAACCGATCAGCTTTATCGATTTTGTTCCCAACACTTTTTGTCTCTCCATCGTGACGAGAGGTGTGCAGATAAAAAAGAAAATGTTGCGAAAAATTAATGTATTTTTCTATGTGCGCAAAATTATTGTAATATCACCAAAGAAACAAAGAAGCATCCTGCGTGCCTTCGTAAATGATATATAGATTTATATCGTTCCTATAATATTGTCGCGTGTGCGAGCGTTAATTAAAGTGGAACTTAAACTCGAAAATGCGCGGAGCACTTTTACGAGATTGTACTCTTAAATCAGGCGACGATGTTTGAACGTAAAAGCCGTAAGATCGTTTTTTGCTCTCTATTTTTAATACAGCCGATAATCACTCTACGACGATTTGTTCTAATCATTTTATCATCACATTTGTTAGGTGCAGACTTTGTCGAGACTATCACTATTTTGTCAATTAAAATCTGTGACTTTGATAGTTTCGCCACATGTGCTTCTATCAATTGTAAAATTATATAGTGCTTTCCGTGGCCTTATAAAAATCACTTCAATCAATTTGCGGAAGAAAATATGTGCATTAATTAACGCTCCTTTTTTGGTGAGTCGATTAATAACGGATATATCTTTCTCAATGTTTTGTACTTGATTTAATCTCAACAGTTTCGACCGATGTAAAAAAAAGAAAAACTTGTAAACTGTATTTATTTTGGTATTACATGCTAAGAAAAATTGCCAAAAATCTCAATTTAGATTTATCGTATAACTTAATGCTTTAGTTTTCTCACCTTTTTTTTTTATGTTTATGCGATCTGTTTCTGTGTCTCGTATCATCATCATCCTCCGTGAGTCTTTTCCTCTCGTTATCACGGTGTCGACGCTCTCTATCGCTGTATTCCTCCCTCTTGCTTCTTTTTTCCGATCTCTCCTCACTATGATCTCTTTTCCGGTCGCTACTTTCATCTCTTTTACTTCTTCTTTCGAATCTGTCCTCACTGTGATCCCTCCTTTTATCGCTATTTCTATTTCGTCGTTCCTCTCTTCTTTTTCTATCTTTTCGCTCATCGTACTTATTTTTCTCATAATAATCATCATGTATTCTGTCTTCCTTTCTTCTATCTCTAGTATCTTTTTCTTGTTTCCGGTGCTCGTATCTTCTGTGTTCGGAAATATGATCTTTATCGCTCTCCCTTCTTCTTCCTTCATCTCTATTTTTACTGTTGTCATAATTTTTATCGCGTGATATCTCAGATTTCCTCGAGGAGGAATAAATCTCCTCGTATTTCTTTGGCTTGTCATCTTCATCGAAATAACGGATACCTTTACCCTTGCCACGCCAACGCATTTTCGCAACCGATTGTGAGAAATCCACGTGTATTCTTCGGTCATCAATCAGAACATTGTCCATTTTAAAATATGCATCTTCGCAACTCTTACGATTGGCGAATTCGATGAATGCATATTGTAAAGAGTCACCCGTTTGGTGGTCTCTAATAACTTCGCAGCTGAAATAAATTCGTAAGATTTAAAGCACATGTAACATGTCATAATAAATTGAAAAATGAGAACATAAATTACGATATGTATATAATTATAAGAATAATGAACATACCCAATAATTTTTCCGAAACGGCTGAAGATAATTTCGAGATCGTCGTCGTTCGTAACTGGATTTAATTTGCAGACAAACAAGACGTTTTCCGGTGGTGCAATTTCTGCGTCCGGTATATCGCCTACGATTTCTAATATCGTGGCTCTCGCTTTTGCTTCCTTATTCTTTTGCATCTCCGCAATTTCTTCAACGGTTAACCCACCGGTATCGTCAATTGCTTCGTCTGCTCCAATTCTGTCGCTCTAAACAAAATATATCGCAAATTTATTTATAAAACTCACACAAATATGTAAATACATAAATCGTCATTAATCACAAAAATACATTTTTTTTTTAAATGTAGCATACCATTAAAGCTTCTTTTGTAGGTTCTGGACTTTGGTCGGGAATTACGAATCCCACAGGATCGTCAAAGGGATCCTCCAGGATAACGGTGTGAGATATCCTAATATCTTGATACGGTCTTTGATCGCCATCACAGATAGTTTCATTAAATTTGAATATCACCTCCAGCCCTTCTGTGATCTCTCCAAACACGCAGTGTTCACTGTCCAAGGACTGTAATTCTGACCCCAATGTAATAAAAAACTGAGAGCCCAACATATTGTTTCCACAATTTACCATGGACAGCAGACCTATACGACTGTGCTTGATCTTTGGCATCTGTTCGGCCTCGTAGTAGCGCGCCTTTTCGCCTAATATAATCCCATAAACGCTCTCACCACCCTTTCCTGTCCCAGTGGGATCTCCAGTCTGAGCGATAAAGTTCGCCTGCACCGAGTGGAAAAGATTCCAATTGTAGTACTTGAGTTTGCACAGCTTTAGAAAATTTCGCGTGGCTGCAAAGACAAAGTGAGTTAGTTTTATTTTCGATTAATTACGAAATTAAATTTTATAAGAATGTACTCACTCTGGGGACGCTCGTCGGTGTACAGATCCACCGTGAAATCTCCTATGGTGGTTTCTACCACCACAGCCATATTTTTTTTCTGGATTTGTCAACTATTAGCCAGCGATTTCAAGTTTTTTTCCTTTCTAAGAAATAACGCTTCCTTTTTCTTTTTGGTTTTAAAGTTGTAATACATAAAACTCAGCGCGTCACGTACGAATGTTCGGAGTAGGTTATGTTGGAGTAAAAGTTGAAGTTAGTTCGGGAAAAGATACGCAGAGCTCGTTTCGGTCGCTTGTTTCTTGTTGTCGAAAACGCGCGGCAACCGGCATTTTCATTACAACTGCTCCGAGTCGTTTGTCACAATTCAAGCTGCATTTAATTGTTTTTTTCCGACAGTTTGGCTCAATTAACATCGAGCAGCATTCAGTCCTTTTCCTATCGTGGAAAGTTTTCGAGACGTGAGTCAGGAATTAACGAAAGTACCGAGATCGAAGAGATTTCCGTCTTCCTTGTAACGAGGTTAGAAAAACGTTTTCTGTGTAAAAAATATTTCGTATTATATTAAATTAATAATAATAATAATAAATTATATTTGTATAATGTATAAAAGTATTGATAGCACTGACGTATTAAAACATTAAAGTATAGATTAATTTAGAAAGTGTAATAATATATACGAAATACAAAAAAAAAATTAACAAATTTCTACATTTTATAATATTATTAAAATTTAATTTTTGTTAATAAAAAAATTATTTTATGCACTTTTCTTTTATTAGTTTCAATTTTTTTTTTTTTTTTTTTTTTTTTTTAGTTTAAGTGAATTAAAATTCTTTAATTCTAGATTAATTATTAATTACTCAAATGAGATTCATAATGGTCAGAATTTGCTTACTGTCGATTTAATATTATTGACGGAATTAATATCGAATTTTTAATTTTTTAAAAGTTCACGTCAGTGGAAACGACAAGGATTCTCTCCCAAAGTTTCCTCTGATTTTGGTATTCACTGTTTGCTGAGATGATACGATAATTGCACTGTCTGATAAACTCGGCAGACTTTTATCTTCTCGTTGACAAACAAGACGCATTATCAATATCGAAGCTTTATCAATTTTATAAACGCGAGAGTGCGTTTCGCTCGAGTCGCATTTCGATAACACCGGTGGCTCACGTAACGTTTTCTGTGGCAAGAATGTCGGCCACAAAATCGGAGTTGGATATGCGCGAAGTGGAGGCACCGAAAAACGTTATTATTGATTGCGACGCCGGTATCGACGACGCTTTGGCTTTGATTGTCCTTCTGGCCGGTCACACGGACGGGAGGATTAAAATCAAAGCCATCACTTGTGTCAATGGTAACACCAATGTGGACAATGTCGTGAGAAATGTGTTCAGAACGCTACACGTGTGCAATTGCATGGATGTAAGTTACATTACTCATTTAATGCACGTCTCCTTTATGTGAAGAGGAAATATTAAGAAAAAACGATTTATTCTACGTCCAGAGAAACATCTGTACCCTAAAAAAATACCTTAGTTTTTTTTCTGTATACTGTCAATTATTCATGATTTTATAATCAGCTAGTTATACAATTTATTACAAAATTTTGGTTTTTGTAGATACCTGTTTATCGCGGAGCATATTCATCTCTGTTGGATGCTGTAAACTCTAAGGAAACCGCATTGGAGAAGTATCATGGAACTGATGGATTTGGAGATATATTTACTGACGACCCAGACACAAGTAAACTTGAGAAAGAGCATGCCGTGTGTGCGTTACACAGACTCACTTCAGAGGATCCAAGTAATGAGAGCCTCTTTTACTGCCTGATTATTTGATATCAGCTTTATTTTAATTTATTAACTTGCTGCGAATTGTTTTGTGTTATCTAAGATAACATCTCTGTGATCTGCTTGGGTCCTTTGACAAATGTAGCACTGGCTATAAAACTGTACCCAGAGTTTGCGGACAATGTGAAGGACTTTTTTATAATGGGTGGAAATTCAACTGGTAATTTATAACATTATATAGAACAAAAACAAAAAATATATAAGTAATACTTTGTATAAATTAAAATCTGTTTAAAGCACAGGGTAACATAACTGCACAGGCGGAATTTAATTTTTACGCAGACCCGGAAAGCGTGCACATCGTACTAAATAGTAACAACAAGCCACTGTGGTTGTTACCATGGGAGTCCTGCTTGCAAACAAAAATTACACATGTATATAGATATTTATTAATAATTATTATCAAGAAAATTAGAAAATTATTATGAAATAAATAATGTATTATTACTCTAATAATTAAATGCTTATCTTTTTCTTTTAGGAATGGCGAAAAGATGTATTCGGCGAAATAAATAAACCTTGCGTACATATGATGAACGCAATTGAGGAAGGCAGACGCAGAAAAGCGAAAAAGCATTTCCCTTATTATACTATGTGCGATGCTTTTTTAGCTGGAATTGTATTAGTACCTCATATGGCAAAAAATGTTGTAGCGTGGCATGCAGACATAGAGTTGAGCGGTAATAGAACGCGAGGTCAGGTTGTTCTTGATCATTTGTTGTCGAATAAACCAAATGTAAATTTGATACACAATTTTGATTCGGAAATTTTTAAGAAAGTGTTATTAGATGCAGTCAACACGATTCGTGACTGTCGATAATTGTTATTTCACGAAATGTAATTACTAATGGCGAATAAAAGCGAGTTTTGGTTTTATCACATTTCTAATTCTTTTAATTAGTTTTTAATTTATTATAAATTATTTAGTATTTTAACTAGTTGAATAATTTTTTATATAACGTTTAATTATTCTTTTTCTTTTTTTAACAAGGAATAATAAATCATTTAAAAATCAGAACATGAGATAACAAAGAAGGACATCTAGATAAGAAGAGATTAAAAAATTAATTTTTGAGATTACGTTATTACAAAAAAAAAGAATTATGGATTTGATGGCTCTTGTGCCTGATTCTCCCACGGCGCCAATTATCCAGGTATGCGATCATTATCTTAAAGAAATATTAAGAAAAAAATTGTCTTAATTAATTTTTAAAAGAGAGAAAAAGAAAAAAAGCATACACATAATTAAATATTAAATATCTAGGATGAGCCATGCGTGGAACACATTTGTGAGACGCCACCAAAAGAAGATCCTTTGATTAAAGTAATACCTGGTAGTTCTCCTTGGGCGAAATTACGACGTTGGTTCCTCAATATGCGAATACTGTCGCGGGAACATCCGTTTACGCTATACTATTTGAAGAGTACTCGGGCGATCGATTACGAGATCAATCGACATCTCAAAATTTATCCTCAAATGATCCATCCCTTCAGTTCCTTCAGGTCAGTTGTGAACTTTTTCTAAATTACCAATTAAATAATGAATTAACTATTTCAATATAAATCTGTTTCCGTCTTGAAGCACAATTAAACCATTATTATTTTTTGTTTAGAATATATTGGGAGTCTGTAATGGTACCGTTTGTCATATTGGCTTTAATAATCACGCCAATCTTTATTACATTTTATTTTGACGAATTAGAGGATTGGTTTCTCTACAATCACTTTATTGACTTCGTATTTATAACTGACATTATAGTTTGGTTTTTTACCGGTTATTATGATTCTCGCACACAATCGATAGTCCTGGATCCAAAATCCGTAGCATGGTAAGAATACAGGATAAAACATTTTATATTTATATTTCAAAGCTTACTATTATGATTGTAGGAGATACCTGCGAGGTGCTTTTATCGTGGGTGTGTTACTGGTGTTACCTTTGGAATATATCATCATAGTTTACAACACGATGTGGTGGTTGGCGGCGTTGAATGTGTTAAAAATATTTTGGATACAAACCATTATCAGTTATTCGCGCAATCTTTATTACGTAAGAATTTGTATTTAATTGTAATTTTTTGTTGCATAACGGAATCAAAATCTTGCTAATTTAAATATTAAATTTTAGGTATATCGAATTAATTTCCATTTGTATAAGTTAGCGGAAATAAGTGTCATCATTATTATATGCGTGCATTGGGCCGCTTGCTTAGAATATTACTTACCATTAGTAATCGCCAAGATAGCTGGAGAAAATAATGCGTTAGTAACAGCAACATTAACACGTGACGCTTAATGAGAAATATAATTAAACGGTAAAAAACTTGTAGATCGTGGATTCGATCATCTTATATGACGAACAGAAGGACCAGATTTGCAGTTTATTTAACGTGCGTTAACAGAGCTATCATTGCCCTAATAGGATCGACACATTACTTAAGCGTCAGCGCTACAGAGGATATTATATATAATCTATTTCTCTCTGTTTTTGGAGTACTTGGAATGATTTATCTGCTAGGTATTTATATATGTCACAATTAATAACGTTAACTAAAATAATCTTTATGAAAATTATTACTAATTAATAATTAATTTTGCTTTTTGAAACGGTTACACAGCACAATTCTTACAATTGATGACGACGTTTCACTCCACCCGCAAAAAACATTTAAAATTAATTCAGCAGTTACAACAATACATGAGGCACAAGGAATTGCCATACCCACTACAGCGACGATTGCTGACTTACTATAATTACCGTAACAAGAAAGGATTTGAGAGGGACAAGAATATCATTAATCACGTATCACCTTATTTGCAAGAAAAACTTCTTCTACACAATTATCGCCGATTATTGGACAGCGTTGAGCTGTTTAGATATCTGCCGCAAGCAGTGGTGACAAAATTGGTTGGCGCCGTACATTCTCAAATTTTTATGCCAAACGATGTGCTGGTCAGAGCCAATTCTTACGGCGATGCATTGTATTTTGTTGCTTCTGGCACTGTGACCGTCTACAACAATATGGAAAATGAGATTTGCCATTTAGAGGACGGATCGTACTTTGGTGAACTAGCCCTGGTGATGGAGGATGATCGCTGGATTGCAAGCGTTATTGCCGTGGAGAATTGCATGGTTTACATATTATCACGTGCCAGCTTTCAATATATTTTAAAGCCGTATCCCGATCTCCTTGCATATCTGGAAAACATCGCACTCACGCGTCTGGAACAGACGCCACTTCTCGAAAAGGCCCGTGAACTAAATTCGTCAAGGATTTCCGGAAATGTTAATATTAGCAGCATAAAAGTGAAAAGGAGATATTAAACTGGTAAATGTCTTTAAAGAGTATAAGAAACTTAATATTTTTATTTCTTATTTTACTTTTTGTGTTTTAACTGCCTTTATTTTTATATTTTTTAAATAGCGTTAATTATATTTTGCTATTAATTATAACGATAACGTTTTATAACACTACAAGAAACAGCTTGTTAGAATTAATTACTTGTTTAACAATTAAAACTTTAACAGAATATGAAACCTTTCTTGCTACTGCAATAGATTAACAATTAACGATACTCATAGAAATCTATTAATTTTTTTAAACAGGCAACGAATCTTGGAGGTTTATTGTGCAAAAACTGCATCTAATTTTTCGACCACGAAGACGCTTCGTGTTATCGTCTTCGCTCGGATTATCTCTAATCTAATCAGAAGCGGCGAGCTTTTCGCTTCTGTGGGTTTCTGTACGATTGTTGATACACGGACATGAGCCGCCAGTGCTCGGGGTAGTCTGCGTCCCGACAACCGCTCACCACGCTGAATGGCGGTGCCAAGGTGTCGATGCAGAAAGAGCGCTTTGCGAACGGAGTCCTTGGCCGTGGCACCGTCATCCTCATCGGCGGTAATCCATTTCTGCGCGTGACATCGTCGCCTGTCTCCGAACGTTTTTCTTCGAGACCGAGCGCAACACCCACCGCAGACCGGATCAACCTGGGATCTTTTTTTCGTCGTTCTAGTTCCGCCTCCTTTACGCCGTCACGGCAGGCCATACACTTGCGCTCAGTGATGCGCGGCACGGAATTCGATCTCGCTGGCTTTTCGCAACGTCGCTGATCGCGGAGCTCTACGATCGAATAAAATGGTATGGTTATTAAATTTCTTTTTTTTTTTTTTTTTTTTTTTTTGTATTCGCTTGCTGTTTAAATCCTTCTTTTATCCATTACACTATTTATCCACTACATTATTTTCTCACCGTTGCAGGAACGGTCGCAGCAGCATTGATTTTTTCCTGAATTTTTTTTCACCTGATCTCTGGAGCAATCGTACTTATCCTTCTCGCTGGAAGACAATAGCTCACGATTTTTCGGTGCTGCCGTGTGTTGGATCATGGCAAAAATTGCCGGAGCCTCGCCACCCTCGGTACCGTCAATATGCGTCGGTCTGCGCGGCTCGTATACCGGATCTATTGGCGTTTCCCAGCAGATTGCCAGATCCATTCGGGTTTCCGGTTTCTTGCAACCAAGCGCGGGTCCAAACAAATGGCTTTCTGGTGTCGTGGGGCTCGCACGATTCACATTCCATTTCGCACCCCGTTCGCAGCTAGGTGAACAAACGTGACATCCTTTCCTGAAGACAGAATCGTTCACTCGATCTGGAAGCGGCTGGTGTTGCAGGTTCTCCGCGTGCAATTTTTTTGCCAAAGCAAATTTATCGGCGCAGGAGGCAATTTCTGTCATCAATTATAAATAAAGGTATTTTGTTAACACAAAAGTATATAAGAAATTTAATTATTATAATTCTAAGTAACGTTATAGGCTCAATCTCAAATACTTTAATCTATTTCAGAGACTCTGGTGCAATTTTCAAAAAAGGAGAAAAATCTACTGTTGTACGTCACCGTTTTTTCGTTCGTCCTCTTCGAAGGTCTCGTGAAATTTGAGGCAGTCAGGTGTGTGCTTTCTCGCAGAGGTCATTCGTTTGTCCGAAGCGTGCTCGGATTTGCAACGTTCGGGGAGGTCGTCGCTCTTGTAAATGATCGATTCAGCGCGACAGCGACAGCGAGCGCAACGTTCGCGCGAGTCCATATTCGTTTGTCGATCGACTACTGTTTATTCGTCGTTTTACATAACGGATACACGATTCATTATTAATGAGCGATTAGGAGGGGCAGAGGTGCGTCTCCGAGGCACACCTTCCAGCGGAAAAAGCTCGGAGGAGGGCACGACGGCAATTTGTCGCTTACCGTTGTTCTCCATTTTTGGCAACTTTTTGAAGAATACCTGAACACTACCATAGGAATGCCTCGATCGCGGATTATATTACTCCCACTCTCAACGCCGGTTTCCCTGACGACTTGATAATTCGATAGAGAACTCGCTATACGTATGTATTACCGAATGCTTGCACATCTATACTTTCTATTATTAAAATATATTATTATTTTTATTAAGACAATAATTATTATACTATTATTTCGTAATGGAATTTTAAGAACAAAAAATATGATTGAAGTACTTGACACCTCAAGTCCAATTATTATTTTTTTTTTTTTTTAGCCAAGTGCCAACAGTGAAACTGAGAATAACAAGTGAAGGAAAGTCACGATGATTTCATGGATTTCGTCAGCTTCATTCCGGACTCGCATACGCATGCGAAGCTGTGAACTCTAGTCTGTTCAAGATTACGCGTGTGCGTGGGAATATGTAAGCGTGACACAGAAAATCCAGAAACTCTGGGGAACGCCGATGACGCCTTCTCGAAATTATGCATTTCTAGATCGATAGAAAGGTTGTCAAATGTAGATTGCTAACGCACTTGTAAATTGGGCATGCAAAAATACTTACCAGTTCATGAATATTATGAATACCATTATCACGCAACGCATATTTTGCTAAGAAAAAAAAATTGAGTGCTGTTTCACTTAATTACGGTAATTAAAATGGTAGGCAATGAAGGATAGACGGTGGACGACGTATTTGTATATTTATAGCGGCAAGTGCCTTCCTGGATCATTGCCATTCTCCCTTCCATTTCACTTCGCCGGACGAAACCTTGAAGCGCGGCTCGAAAATGCGGCCAACACACACGTGACAGTCGCAGACTAATGTTCATCGGCGATTCTCTTCCGTTTCTCCATGTTGCTGATAAAATATTCGGGATACCTCAAAGTAGAATAAACAACACGATGCAGCGATTAAATGCCAAATGTATATGTGTCTTGCTGAAGGTTTATTCGATTTTTTAAAATCATTTCTTTCTTCACGGAAGAACGATTTTAACGCGTACGTATCATTTATTATATGTCATTATAATAAAAATTTTAACTGAAATTATAATATTCAAAATTATAATAACACAAGCAGCGGGAGTTAACAATTAGATGATATAATATACTTGTTTCCTTCTTTCAGAATTAAGATTGGACTCGTTAACATGAAAAACAATTGGTCTAATTATTCAATTAGTTCTATTGAGAAACTGCAGTTTATCCGAAGATTATAGAAGAAGTTAAGAAGAATTCATTGTGTTAATAGTTAACCGTACCGTGCGTGTGTAGCTTTAATTACGGTAACGATTCTATGTTTTTCCAAGTGACGTAAACCGAGACCAGCATTGGGGAAACCGCGACCGTGATATGTTCCCGGTATAAACGTCGTAGCGTGCGATCGTGACGTGCGAAAGGATGAATCAGTTGCGACGCGCGGCAGCGAAACCAGTAGTAAACCGCAGTTCACCGTGCTACTCGCGTCGGTCAGTTCGCATTGTGAATCTGCGGCCGTTCTGCAAAGGCGAATAAGGATATCTACATGAACGAATGATATTAAAGGTAAAAAGATAATAAACTTATTAATATCTGACGTAAAAAGTCAAATAACGTCGTTTGTAAGAAGTATTTGTTAAACAATCGGTAGCAGTAAAAGAAGAATACAAATAATTATGTGAATTGTTAATAAAGTGTAATTAAAAAGGATATAATTTCTTTAAAGTTTAAATCAGAGAATGTGATAGTGCAATTCCTGATCGTGACGACAAAGATATTCTCAGATATGAAAGAGAAAAATGATGATTCTTTCAAGCAATGATAATAAAAGAGCGAAGTATGACAACTGTCTACTGTTTCACAGGTGATCTCTTTAATTGGTGATTTCTTCAGTTCGTCAAGATGAACGATAAAAAGCAGTCCGACGAAATACTGTATTTAGACGAAGTCAATGACGAGGTATCAAAACCTTTAACGTCCACCTTAGAGGAAGCAGCTCCGCCTATTGGTCTGCGCGCCGGTTTCGTCTCGGAAGCCGATGGAGATCTTGCCGACACTTCGCCGAAACCGGCATCGGCTGAAACAGAGGTCAACGGACGTGATAGATTAGACAAAAATCAGACGCTGGCAATTGGCTTCGATAACAGAACTGGACCAGAATCGCAATCCGGTTGGACCAGCACAATTTTCCCGTCGCCCGCGCCCACGCAAGTGACTCCCGATGTAAACGTTTATCAGCACAAGAAGACTTTGGCTCAGGGTATGATGGATCTGGCGCTATTGTCTGCAAATGCAAATCAAATGCGCTATGTTCTCCAGACGGACGGTCGGCACCCGTATTTTTATCCAGCTCTCGTCATGATTAGCATGAGCCTGTTTCTGCAAATCGCCGTAGGCATTGGCCTTATATGGAACAGCGTGTACAACGTTAAACAACACGAAGAGATGTGCAAGGCCAACAAGGCTAACAATTGGACGGTCATCGGCATTTTCCTCGTCACAATATTGAATGTCTTCATTTCGTCGTTTGGTGTTGTTGATCAGACGACTGTCACGGCATAATTTTTTATTTCTTATTTTGTACTTGACGTGTGCACGCTCTCTTTTTCTCTAAATGATATGCAATTGTTGTACGCAAAGTGAATGACCCGATAACATATCCGTTGTTTTCAAAGTGATATTAATAAGTTTAATTTTGATTGCACACAAAAAGTTGGTCTATTTCTGTGCTCTGTACTTAATGTATAAAAATCGTTAGGCTCGCTGAAGACTCGATACTGAAAAAAATGTTATTAAATTATTTTTATCTTTAGGATTTTGTATTGTAGTCACATCGACTTATGAAGCCAGAAGCAGAAGGCCAGAGTCTTTATTATTATCATAATTGTTTCTTTAAATATTTTCTCGTCATTAGCATAAAAAGTGATGAAGATATTTTAGATTCTAAAATGGTGCTAAGTGGCTTATTCTACACGTTGCACGTTACACCATTGTAAATTATATTCATTTATTTTTAATATATAACATATTCTTTTTTATTTTATAATAAGCACTGACATGACAAATATTATATGTACGCGGTAATAAATAATTCTTTTTTATATGATATTACGATTGTAATTATTAATTAATATCTTTTTGTTAAACATGAACGATAGATGGTATCAATTTTAACATTTCTTTTAATTCATTGGCCACTTGTTTTTTGTTTTGTTGCAAATTATCCTCCTCACGAGTCTGGCGTTCGTTCAAATCATCAGACCATCTCTGCGCTTCAGCGCTATTGCATTGACTTCTACGTGTGCGAGACGAGCAATTCAAGGCCGGATTTCTGGAACCATTGCCATCCATCGTTTCTTCGGACGTAACAATTCGTAGTCTGTCCCTAATTACGTGACGTAATAGCGAACAGAATGCAGCAAGTTCTCGTACACAGATTACTCTCGAATTCGATTCCATACATCTTTTGTGCTCCTGAATCACTGTAGCCTGCAATGTACATTGTTGCAATTACGTCGCAATTAAGGTAATATATCGTAAGAAATTTCCTAGTCTATTATCCGATTTTTGTTCCTCAAAGTAAACTCGCATCAAATTAATTTAATTAAGACAAACGTGAAGAATATTTCTATTACTCAATGTAATTTTCTGTACTTTTTTAAAGTCTAAGAAACGCGAGATCTATGTTTACAACGAAATATTGAGTTGCCAGCGGAGCTATTTCGTAAGATGAAGAAGTTTCTCAAGTCTAAACAAAACAAATAGAGAAACCAGATTCCTCGTCTTCGCCGAAGTATAAATTTATTTTCTACGTCATATTAGATGGAGAAAAAGGAGCTGCCGGAGGAATTTGACACCAGGGACTCTTTCCTTTAGCATTTTTTCTTAATTTGAAAATTTACCATCCAGTCGAAAAATATATGTCGCTTTTGCAGCCACTTGGTACGCTTATCAAGCAAGATCCCGACTTCACGGAATTCTCGCAACAGTCGTTGATCCTTCTCACAATTCTCGCTTCCGCTGTCGTTGAAGACGCGTGCCTTTGCGAAACGCTTTGTCAACGCCAATTCGGACACGCTCAAATGTGGCAGACCACTAGCATTGAGGCTCGCCATGTGTGCCTTGGATACTAATTTAGCCCGCTCACAAACCAACTCGTCGATCTCTCGCAAATTTAGATTTACCGTGGCGTTTAAATGCAAAATATTATCGAATTCTGCGCTCGTGGATAATGGTCGGTCCTTAGATACATCATTTAACAATGGAGACTAAACAAAATAAAATTAAACATGAAAAATAAATTGATAATTATTAATAAAGAGATTAAGACTCTATTTTAATGAATCATAAAAACTCAAATATTATAATTATAATGACGAGTTTCGTTTATTTTACTTTTTATTATACTTATTAAATACTTACGAAATATTTAAAGTGTTTTGTAATATTATTTTGATACTAACTTCCGAAGCATCTGCGGGCGAGCATTCAGTGCCCAAAACACTATCGGACAGTTTCGCTCGAAGAATAAAAGTCAAAACGTTCTGTGTTCCCAACAGCCAGGCTAAGGCTATTAACGCGTCCCTATTATGTTCGCTGTCTTGCGACAAACAATAAAACTCGATCGTCGGATATTGCAAGAATGCGAGATGTAACTTTACCGCCGACGATGCATCTGAAAATGCAATATGTAAATTTTTTTTTTCTTAAAGAATGCATGCGTTTGTATCTAAAAATTTCCGTGCAAAGAAACGCTGCATTAGTACAGCATGCATTTCTTACAATGCAATATACAAAAAACATAACAATTCCAGACGTATTTTACATCTTAACTATATCAAATTAATTCAAATCATTTTTTTTTCTGCTAAAATAATTAAAAAAACCTACAATGAGCAATTTAGAATATCTTTCATCTAATAAATTGTGCGTTAAATATTTCTTTGCAGACACCTGCAAATAAAACCTTCATGTCTTAATTTAAAAAACAAAAAAAATTATAATGCTTGTGTAATCAATCGTTAATTAAAAATAAGAGGTTGCATGTCTATCCTTAAGTATTTGAAAAGAGCGATGTAACTCTTCAATTGTATCAATTATAACACAACGTATACACACGCAATTATCAGCGAGAAGATACTCTCGCGTTTAAAAACATCCGTGCGGTATTTTTGCGAAAAACAACGATTGGAAATCTGGATCCAGAGTCAGAGTTTAGGTCGATCGAGACGAACCGTAATTTCGGAAATCCACGTTAGCTTGTTTCTCTTTGACAGCGTGACGGCTCAGGATGCGCAGCGTGCTCCACAGCACCTCGGCCTACACATGCAGACCACATGAGCGAGTGACGGAAGGATTAGGTTAGGTTATGTTACGCTAAATCGCCGAAGAAAACGCGGTACGGATCATCGACGTTTTGCTTTACTTACGGCAGCTTTGTCTGGGGTGTTGGCTTTGGCCAGCTGCAGGTGTTCCGGCGTCAAACGTACGTCCACCAGCGAATTAACGTACTCGCACAGCGCCGGCAATGCGTCCTTCACGTCGGACATGACGCCACGGGCAAAAAATACGCGCGCGCGCGCGCCCACATGTCCCGAGCTCGAACTCTTCCCGTCCTGTTCTAATTACAACGCGTCCTCGTTTCCTCATTAGTAACACAAACTAATTTGATCTACGACTTTACGCTACAGCTTCGCGTCTCTTTCGAGTTTTTAGAGCTACGAAAAGGCGACGGAAGAGGTGACAAAGTTGGCAAAGCTGAAACTGAAATCTAAAGTTGTCTGCAGACAACTGACGTGTCGTTTATCGAAGTGGGTCATGTTGGAAACGCTGGAAAAAAAAATATGGCGCCCGGGTACGGCAGTCAAAGACCAAAGGAATAACGACACCGGCTGGTAGGTTCCCACGGATCACCCAAGGTTTCGTTTGAGGGTTGATGAATGTGCGACTCCCTACTAGCCGTCAACGAAAAACAAGCGAGGCTTCGTCCGATGTGCGCGCACCTCGCTTTTCCGCGCCTCGCGGTCAGCAACGGTCAGTCCTGCCTCTCTTCCCCCGCTTCTCGGCCGAGCCGGAAGCGAGTCAGCTTTTTCCCCGTCACTCCTTCTCTCTTCTGTTTGCAGCAGCGGAGGCACTCGTCGAGGACCTCGAGTCGCACGCTGTTCGATCGGTCAGTAGAGTGCGAGCGGCCGCGCATGGATCAGCGTTAATCACTGTGGCGTCTCGCGGGAATCTTCCATCATCTTCGCTGTCCGAACGTCCGCGTCTTCCCCGAAGATGACACCGAGCGTTTCTCACCCGCGGAATCGGCTCGTCTGCCTGGCGCTCGTTCTGGTAAGGAATTTCCCCCCCCGCATCCCGCTCTCACCTTCGTAAGTCATTTCACTTTTAATTAATTCTCAATCTCGCTTGTTAATGACGCGCTTAATTGATTCATTAAAATTTGACCTTCTGTGAATTTTTCAAACTGACACGATCGCTGGACGGCTGCCGGAACACGGCCCGCGGGATCTCGGCGTACATGGAAAAGCGTATCGACTGAAAGACGCAGAAAACACGCTCGCGGCATCGTGAATTTTTATGCACACGCACACACCAACGGCGAGCCGAGGATTTTTACTGCCAAGATTAATATACCACCGACGATGTCCTTACGTTATTCCTGTCTCGATACCATCGCGGGACAGCCGAGTCTTTCGGCGTACCTCTCTGTAAATGGCCGAGAATGTTGATCGACGCTTCGCGCGCAACGAGAGTGCTAATTGCAGACAATCGGGAGAACAATTACGTATCGACGCGTCTGTCCCGATTCTTCGATAATTCCGCCTATTTCTCGTCTCTCGTCCCATTTTCGCGCACATCTACATTCAATTTTTATCTCTTCCAAGCGTTTTTTTTTTCTTCCTAGAATCATTATACGTTTTTTCCATTTACTAATCCGATCGGTTTCCTAATAATACACGAATTTAAATAACATGTTTTATGTGTAACAAGCGTTGCATGAGAGTGCAATAAAGCGACGACAAGTGGTATACCTGGAAATCGCGAAGGATCTGCTTCGCTTGTGGGAAGCATCGCGAATTAAAATGCGGGGGATACGTATTGCACGTCGGAAAAATTATTTCCCAGATTCAGCAACTCTTGGGTGAATCTCTCATCCGCGTTTTGAAACGCTCGCAAGGGATTTCCCCCTATAAATCTCATTTCATTAGCAATCTAAGAATTAAAAAAAAAAAAAAAAAAATTATGCAACGTTGCATATAATTTTTATAAAATTATGAATTGTATATATCTACAAGATCGTTAATGAAATTCTCTCAACTATTCTTTGTGTAAAATTTGCTGAAGTTTTTACATTGTAAATTTATGTTTGTTATAGCAAATAATATTTTTTATACCGTTTAATATATCGCAGGGAAGCGACTCCCACTGCTCGAAAGGAATCGACGTCGCGAAAAAGTATTATTAAACATTTTCGCGGCCCTGCGGTCAACATACGAGCATTCAAATTATATAATCTTGTTCACGGCCGCATTTGCACGTAATAGAATCTCGTACCGCCTCTCATAATCAGCCTCGGTACATAAATAAAATAATTTATCTGTTTCTTATCGCGTGCGCTCGTTCCCTCGCGATTTCGGTTGCCGGAAAGGAGGACGACGTTACTCCAAACATACATGCCGAACGATCAATAGATTACTTGGCGAAAAACGATTTATTTGTAGAAAAGGGGACAAATCCCCGATTTGACTTGGTTCTTATTCTCTTTTTTACTTGGCAGGTGTGTCTGACGGTGCGAGTTGAAGGGCATCCTCATGCTTTCTCGGAGGAAGAATCCTCGCAAGCCTCAAATTCCTCTGACCAGGACGAATCGTTATCGATTTCAAGACTGATCGACTTAGCATACAGAAATCACGAACTTCTGCCGCCGCAACAATGGTCGGAACAACAAACCGATCGAGACAGTCACGAACGGGGGATCGAGCGTACGCAATGGGACACCACGGAGCAGCAGGAGTCTTCTAGCGAAACAGTGACGCAATATAGAAAAAGGAAATTGCTGCAAGGCACGTTTACCTTGTATGAATATTGGCTCTGAGTGATCAACATTCTTTCTCAGTAACACTCGGAAAATGAATAATTGTAATCTGACCGAAGCTAGTGCTTAAAACGCGATCTAATGGTAATAACTGTGTTAAATGCGTTTTCTTCTATAAAACAGGCAATGTTAACATCTGTAGCGTTCAAATTGTACGACGAATCTCGCGTAATGATAGATTTAGCATTTGTTCTTTAATAAGCGATAAATATCGTTTGTTTTTCTGTTGCAGTAACGAGCTCGACTATATCGATGCACAGGAACTCGGATGAGAAGATTATTTTCCCGGATGGTAGAAATCCTTCGTTTACGTCGCTGCCGCCGCGAACGGCATTACCAGTCATGCTACCATTTTCCGCGCTGCCTTGCCGCAGCAATAGTACATTCTGCGAAAACGTCATTAACTACCCCAAGCAATTGGTGAACGCGGCGATAGCGCGGAACGCCAGTTTGAGGTTTCTGGAAACCGTCGATCCGGTTAGAGATAACTTATAATTTTACATGAGAGAGAGACAGAAAGAGTATATGTATGAGCACCAGCGATTGTACTCATTGTGTCAAAATCAAGATTTCTTTTTATATTTAATTATAATTGTTTAACTGTGCATGTATATACGATCTGCAGGACAAAGAAATCGATAAAATCGCGACGAGTTATATAAACTTTTAATACGCGAGACACGCTAGGAAAGCGTCTAAATACTCTGTCTGCTCCATAGAAACATTTTTATAGTTATAATTTTCGACGTAACATTTATTCATTTTGTTTATCAAATTCTGCAGTGTTTGAAAGGATACACGATTTTTTTTTCAGATGCCCATCGAACAGAGAATAGATGTTGCGGACGAATGGACATTTTGCCGATTTCGTGTGAGTTGATTTGGCTTATTTTTTAATGTACGGTTTTTTTTAAAGAATGAATAAATACGTACGAAATTATAATAAGTAATTGAAATATCATTGATTGTCAAATTCATAGGAACAAGTGGTATATCCGCAGTCCGCACAAAACAAAGAAAAGCAATGGCTATTTATCGTGAATCAGGACGAGTTGAAGCAAGGGATACGTATCGAAGTTTGCGTGTAAGAATAAATATAGTTCGATTTAAAGAATAACAATATAAAAGAAATACAATTTTTTTTTCTATGATAAATATATATGATTTCACAGGAACGAGGGTCAAGGCTGTAGCATGATCGATGGTTTTGCCGAAGGCTATAAGACTATTTGCAAGCAGAAGTTTATCTATCGAGAACTAGCGGCGGTTGGGAGCGACGGTAGCATTGTTAAGGATCAATTTCGCTTTCCGTCGAGCTGCTGTTGTCACGTAAAGTCTATTAACGAACCTACTGTTAGGCTGGGACTAGGATTAGACTTCCCACCCAATCGGACACAATATAACAGACCGAACGTTCGATTCTCTATGTCAACGCAACACTAATAAGTCAATAATCAGAAGAGAACGCAAATAGCTGTTTCTGTCTTACTTGTATCTGGGCAGGCGTTTGATACATGTCGCATATTCGAGTACGGCAGCATGCTCGACAGACGAACTAAACTCTGAACTAAATTCTGATTAATCTATCAAGTAACGCCTACTTCATTGCATCATCCTCATCTATCGTTAACCATTAATTAAAATTATTTTTTATATTGCACATAGAAGACGAACTTTGAAAAGATTAACAACAATGAATTATATAGACGGAACTTTTGTTACAAACAGCTCTGTCAAATTAAATTAACTGTCGAGCTTGGCCGGTGTCGCCAGCGATTTTTGTTACCTCTTTTCGTTTCTTGTTAAAAAGATATATAAACTACCTCTGGCCCTTGTTACATCTCTGAACTAAAATTTCGCTCGGTCTATCTATATTATGTCAACGAGTCAAAAGATCCCACCGTCATGTCGTAAACGAAAATAAAAGAAAAAAAAAAAAAAAAATAGTGCCTAAAGAAAGTCAAAAGTCGAGAGCGATTAGGATGGAAAACAGAAACAATTATGTACTTTTTCGTATAAATATCGCCGATATTCTTTTGTATTATACGCGATTTTTTTTTGTATAATACGCGAACAATATTTGACAGTAGGATAAGAGTTACATGTACAGAATTATATTATCATGTGATATTATGTGATACGATTACTTATTATACGCTAATTACACATCTACGTTATATTTTCTAAATCTTAAAAAGTAATTTTACAAATAAAGCGATCCATTCTACGTTCTTGTATAAATTACTTTTCTTTTTCGCGTGGAACGTTAGATCGCCATCCAAAAGGCACATCAGTTTTTATTAAAACGTAAATCAGTCAAAAGCATAGAAGTAAATTCATAAATAGTTATGCTGTAATATGATTTACTCTGGCAGTTTCTTATGGAATGGAAGTCCAAGATTTATTCGGTATGCACGTGCATGAGTTTGTCTTAATTGTCTAACGGATTGTCATATAAAATGCCACCTTATCCATATGAAAGAAATGCGCTCGTCTCTCGGACGAATAAGGAACATCGATATTGGAAACGTTTCACTTGCCTTTCCGCCGCAACGTAAATGCTCTCGCGGCATTTCTGATGTGTTGAATGCCTCACTGTAACTTATAAGTCATCCCTCAACAAGTCTGTGACAAAAAGATCAAGAATTCAACTGACCTGGTAAAATAATGAAAGTCTAAAGCTAATACTTTACGCAACCCAGTAGAAAGAAACGAGCGAAGCTTGACGTTGAAAAATGAACAGTAAAATGGTACTTACCTTAGCATTGAAGTCATGGTCAAATCCACTTTTCCTCTGCATTTGTGCTTGAAGGTCGGCCAATTGTGCGATCGACATGTCGACGTCGCCGCTGCTGATGTGTGCCGTGTGCCTGAAGTTCGTGGGTACGCCGATCATGCTGCGGTCTATCCTGAGCCTCTGGTGTGTCCTCCCAGAGTTTCGCCTAGCGTTTCTCGTGGCTCGCCTCGTCAAACAGCACGTGAAACACTGCACCCACAGCTCGTTGTTGCCAGCCATCTCTGCGCTTACTTCTGTATAATTGACCTCGATACGTGCACGATCTTCCACGACCCTTCAGACCCTACAGTAAGCCCTTTGACGGTTCGGGAAGCAAGCTGGCGTTTTTCTAAAGTGAAACGACTATTGACGAATAACGTTAGGTTAAGGACGGTCAAGCGACGCGGTAGCTGCGGAGGGCAGCGTACCTCGGTGAACCTGAAGTCACCTTGAGACAGTAGGCGACTTCGCGTAGAGGTTAAGTTAAACATGACGGTACAAGACACAAACCTCAGCGTTAATCTTTCGTCGCGCCGGTTTCAGCGGCCGGCGTGTCTAGCGCAGTGAACATCTCCGTGGAACACGTGGCCGGTGGTCGCGAAACTCGCGAATAGCATCGCACCCTGCAGGCGCAAACACCGTAGGACTGTAGGACGAACTGATTGGAACCAGAGAGCCCAACTCGGAATCGCGACTTTCACGTGTATAGATACAGAGGCTCATCCGTGTGAAGCTCTTGCCTTTTCTTCTATCCGACGGCAGCCGAAGCGCTGGCTTCACACGGACGAGCCTCTGTATCTGTACGCGTGGAAGCCGCGATTCCGAGTTGGGCTCTCTGCTTACGAAGGCGATAGTGGAGACAAAGGCGTTCGCGTGCGACACGGGTAACCAACACGAGGCGCGCGGGCCGTTTCACACGATCGTCTTTCGCGATCCTCGCGAATGCCGTAAGAAGCACACTCGCCCCGAAGCCGTTCTTCTCATAACTGCACGTTGCACTTTAAATAGAATGGACGTGTAACTGTGTGCGTTGGACGTTGAAGAAAGACGAACGAATTCATCCACATCGACACAAAAAGATCGCTCTGGAAGTAACGAACAATAACTGCTTCTCACGTGTCGGAAACCCGAGGATGCATCTCTGTTCTTTCCCTCCTGAATGCTTAAACTGCTTTTATTTTCTCACGCCACTTTCCATAAAGTAAATTTATTATTATAGTTTTATACATTTTTTTTTCTCAGATTCGTTCAAATAAGAAAATAAAATTTTTTTTTTAAACAAATTTTGCGCGTTCTGTCGTATACAATTTTTCATATCACGATTAGTAGATCGTGTAAAACGGGTTTCCGAGCTCCAGTCGTTCCTCTTACTCTTCTTCCTCCGTCTCAACGAAGCCGCGAGTGTGTGTTGCCCAAAGTATACTCACCGTAAGGAACGGCGTTCGTTCTCGCCGCTCGTCGCAGCAAATCATATCTGCCTTTAAATGCACAAGATACAGTTAGAGCGAACCAATTTGTACACAATGCTTTCTAGATGGATGTAACATATTCCTATACGAGAGTTTAGCTTCGCAAGCGAGAAAACTGCACGTACTATTTAACAATAAATCAATACACCGAATAAAATAAACTCTAATTCTTCAAGACTTCGATAGGTCGACAATTCATATTCGTTTTACCAGCGAAAAGTAATCGACGGACGAGATATATAAAATGCCAGCTAATACATTTTATTTAAATAAATTATGTACAAGTGCGGTTTCGAGACGTTCGTATCAAGTCTCGTCGCTTAAAACATAAATTAAAGTGTTAATTTCTTTTACGATAAATTGACTGCAAAGGCCTTCTCTTCCTTCGTGTCCCTTCAACAACCGTTCTCGCGTTTCAGTTTATCCGGCAAACCTCCTTAGGTCTTTTTCTCGAACGAGTCATTCCTCTAGTCAACCCGCTCGCGAGATGTATTCACGCAGACATTGTTAGAAATTATCACAGTCTGTCTATTTACAGCGTTAAACGTTAACACGACGGTCCTAATCTACAGAATTAACATCACCTTCCTCTCATGCATATCAAATATTTGGTGCCGCGTATACTTTGTTGACGTTTTGGATGCTGAAAAAATTTCGCCTAAAACACCACACACACGCACACACATTTTACTCACATGTACGCGCGCAGCACCGCGTACACATATATACACGCACACAATACTAAACGTGAATATTGCAAAACGAATAATACTTAAATTGTATGTGCACGAACGTAAAGTAAATGCTGCACAGCAGTAAATTCTGTTAAGGAAGTAAACTTACGCATTAATAGTATACATATATGTATAAATATATCTACCAAGCATCGGATAATTTGTCGGCGAATTCGTATTGTTGGAAACAACGATGCTGTTCCAGTTCGTATGTAAAACTATAGTTACCGAGCAACAATAGACGTAGTATGAATAAAATGGTCCTCGTAGTCCGATATTCGAAACACCGTCATGTCTTGGAAAGCTGTACAGCTGTCGTTTCCATTGACTGGATATATTATTGCTTAGTACTACTTAAGTAATTAAATACAAGATCGAGCTTTCGACATGAACAACTCGCTCGCTTTTTCTTCTCTCATATTTTATTATTCGGCGATATTAATTCAGCCAAGTTATGGTCGATCTATTCATATTAAGTCTATTGTTTGCTAGTTTGATTTCAATTTTACTGTGCCAAAACCGGAACACTCTTTTCTTAGCTCTCGCACGTACTTATCATAATGTATTTACAATTAATGTACTCACAAAAAGTCACATAGTAAAAATTTGCATATACACGAGTATGTATATATACATGATGATTTAGGGGAACACAAATCGAAATTTGCATTTCTTATATTTAATATTTAATTTGTTCTTTTTCCCTTTTTTCTTTTTTCTTTTCTTTTTTTTTTTTTTAAGAACATATAATTCGAAAGAGAAGTTATAAAATGTTAAAATAGAATTTTGACGTGAAACTAAAACAAAGAACATATTAATTAAATAAATTGAATAATTTATCTAAATTAGGACATATAATTATTTTTTCAATTTCATAGAGAAAAAGAAAGAGATGTAGTGTTTTCTGTTTAAAGGCCGAAAATTTGTAATTATGTCATATTTTTAATTTCAGCAATTTTATATATTCCCCTTGGTGTACCATTTAAAAAGAAAGTTACTATTGATTTATTGTGGTTAAGTACACTGAGAGATAGATATGGCGTTTACTGCGGCGATGACGGCTAGCGTACTCCTCAGTTCTCGGACTCTTCGGCACATGTACTACGCGCTTCGTGTGAGACTCGAAACACACCACGCTAGGGTCACGTACACTGAGAGGTAGATATGACATTTGCCGTCGCCGTGGCAAATGCCCATATCTACCTCTTAAGGTACTCACTAGCCGTCGTCGCCGCAACAAACGCTGTATCTGTCTCTCAGTGTACATTTGGCGTCGTTATGTCATTAAATTTGAATTAGGCACTCTCGGATTGAATATATCACATACAATCATTTTCACATCGTAACTAAAAAAGAAAAATCCGCAAATATGTTAATTAATTTAATATTACGTAATCTATTACTTATTATTTAAATTTTTATTTTATTATTTATGTGTTCCAAATTGTGTCACGATTATTTTGATCACGCACAGAATCGCGGATGTCTAAATACATTTCACTTGCGCATTTTCGTCACTCCGAACGAAATATCTAATTTTATGTGCAAAGACATAAATGACGCTAAATGTATGACAATCCAATTGGACCGCGGAGCACTGTCTTCTAAGTAAAGCGCGGAAAATCGTTATTACGATTATAATTTTTTTAATTAAATGAGTTGAAATTTATTCAGGTGGGCCGGTGACGCGCATGAAGTAGAAGAAAATACTTATAATCTCCAAGTTAAAATTTTTAAATAAATTTTAAAAAAGATGAAGAGCTCGTTTCTGGAGATATTCTAAATTCGTATTAAAAAAAAAATTAATGTTACACGTATAAGTAAAGAATATAAAAAAAATAGAAACATTTTTTAAAATTAAATATGATTCTCAAATAATATGCGCACGTACATATGTCGAAAATCGTTGAATAATCAATGATTAAGAATAAATGATGATAGCTCGATTTTTCAAAAGAGAAAGTGACAAAGTCATATATAATTCTCGATTAATATCATGATTAAACATATACTATTTTATTTTAATATTATTTTCTCTCAAATATATGATATCACGCGAAAAATTGAAATATTAAACATCGATTTTTAATAATTACTTTTACGTTCATTACGAAAAGGGAATAAAGGATTTATTTTATATTTTTATTCAATCGAAGAACTTTGTTAGAAAAAAAAAAGTTGAAATTCTGTAATATTTTATGTGAAAATTATTTGCACATGTACCGTGGAATGAACAACCGAGCTATCATAGCACACTATTTCGTGAATTCTTACAAATTTGCGTAACCGTCTCAATGTGATTGATACTTTTTGTATTAGATTGCAAGTTCCACGAATTTATTCACGTGTAAATTTCAGTTGAATTAACAACTAGTAAACTTGTGCAATACTTTCAACTTCTACAAGAAAAATTAGGACAAACTAACACTTTATACGTATATAAAATACATATACATATGATATTCATTGAAAATAATTCGTTTAAAATATGTAATATGTTTTTGTAGAATGCAATTGCCAATGAACTGTTAAACATACACGAGAATAAACTCGCAGAAAATTCACTTGTACCGAACAAAAAGTTTCTCCAATCGTTCCGACGTTTGCACGTATAGGACGTATGAGTTTATCGATAGAGTAGATATATTCCTATCGGGCGAAGCCGAGGAAATCGGTCAACCGGTCGTTCCAATCGTGAAGCCAGTGAGTGGGACCGTGGCTGGGCTGACGCTGCTTACACGGGTTGATCTCCTTTTCCGGCGGCATGTACTCTTCACTGCGTATGCAAAAGTAACTCTTGATCGGGCTGCGACACATCGGACATCGCTCCAGCTTGTCGAAGCACGAGGCGCAAATACAGGTATGTCGGCATGGTAGCAGAGCACGCGATAACGGGAAGTACTGGCAGACGACGCAGAGCTGCTCGCCCGCGGTGTTCCAAAGCGAGCCGTTCTCTTGTTCGCCACTTTGGCCGGATGCCACCAAGGTGCCACGACCGCCACCGGTGCCGTTGGTGGTGTCGTTGTTGTTGCATGGCTCGGCAAGTGCTAGAGCTGGCGAACCCAGACCTGCCGACGACATCGCGTCGCTCTCGTCATAGTTGCTCGAGTTCCCCGTGGCCAGGTACAATTGCTGTGAAAAAATCGCGACCGCGAGTTATCGTTATGTCGGTTTTCGATAGAGATCTTAAATGTTTATAAAATATAATTACGAGTCTGAGTGGAAATATTAACTTGTAATATTCAGGAGATTCGACAGGGATGATTAATAGCAGATACCGAGATTCACTTTAAAAATTGATTACTTCGTGTTACCACTCACCTTTAAGCAAGACAGTTGGCCGTTCGCCTGCTTTAAATACTGCGCTAAAATCGAAGTCGGTAGCGTGCACACGCTGTCCCTAATGTGAACAACGTTCACCAGGGCCACCTTAAACAGAATGCCATGAGAGATGACGAGTAACAATAAAATTACAGTGAGACAAGGCTCCGCTTTCTTTTTCTTTTCCTTTTCTTTAATGTGTAAAATAAAGAAACTCACGGTCTCGTCGGGATGGAGATCCCGGTTGTCTCTTCGAATTAGAAAGATCACCAGAGGATAGCAGAGTCGTGGTGGGATTCCCAACTCCAATCCCGGAGCCGGTAGCGACAATCTCAACGTTTCCTCGTCGTGCGGCTGTCTACTGTAGTTTCGGTCAAGGAAATATAATTCAACATATACGCAAGTAACAAACGAACGAACAAAAAATGAACGCGAGCTAATTAATCGGTGTCTTGTATTTTTAAGAATACAAAATAGATCGAGGAAAACATCTAATTAAAAACGTCCGTGATTGACTTGTAAATTATTTTCCGCGTATTTCCGGTTTAATCGGTTCGACACGAGCCATCGCGCTAATCGTACGTGTACGATTCATCGTTATATTTTTGTCACGGGAGACAAATTCGAGGTAGCCAGATGTTCGCTAGATCGCACGTGATCCGGCTGGCCTGCTAGATTACTCGTAATTGCACTTCCTGTTGTTTCGCGTCTTGAAAGTCGAGCGGAAAAGATCTTGCGGCCGAGGCCTCGGGAGTGATTTTCTCAAAGGATACGTTTGCGGTGGTGTCAGGTATTGCGCGTGACCTTGCAGTAGGGTACCGTTCAAAGACGCGTCCCGCAGCGTGCTCCAAGGCTTCCAAAGCGCCAGATGCAGCTCTCTTATGCAGACGCCCCAGATTGCTTGCAGCGAATACTCCACTTGGCTGGACACCTCGCACTCCACTTCTAAAACAAAGCATTTAACTTTAGACAGGCAGAACTAAGTTCGACAGGTCGAAATTGCAAGTTGAAATCGCGAGACAAATCCGACAGAGCTTTTCGCTTAAACACCGCGTCTTTCGAATCTGAGACAATCAAAAACAAGGTGTCGAGATCTTATTGCCAGCTAATCGTTATCGCTGTTGTTAGAAGCTGGAAAAAAAAAAAAAAAAAGACCAGGAAAAGAAAAAAATTGCCCGTCGACGGACTTACATTCGCCCGTCGCTCGGATTGTTAAGATAAACGCCTCGCAATATCGCGAATGATTTACAAAGCTCGCAGAGGTTTAAATGTCAAGATCAGCATAACGATCAACGTAACGCTGTCGAGCTGTCGCTGCATGGCAATCGGCGAATACAATCGCGGGGGAAAGAGAACGCGAGGCACTGTTCGACCATTGAGGTCGTTTCCCAATTACACCTCCATCGTTATTATCGTCGTTTCATCTGTCCGTTTACTTAATCGGCGATTATCGCTTTATCACCGAGCGTACAAAAAGGAAAAATAAATAGAATCGTCGGGGAAGGAGGGAAAGGAGGGGCTCGATTATCCGACCGTTGCCGCGTAATGCGGATTATTAGCCCCGATCGCTTTACGCCCCGTTTACGATCGCGCAACAATTCGGCGCGGATCGTAACGGTACGTGGCGCAATCGAGATATACGAGGCAGAGAGCGAGGCGCGTGAACGCTTAACGGGAGAGACCGGTATTACCACGACTACGAAATTTTAGTTTCTTTTTCTCAAGCCGGGGCTCGGGGCCGAAACGCAGCAGCTCGCGCCGCTTAATTGCGCAAAACCTCCCCCTCTACCCTGAGTATTTTGCAACGCCCCGTAATTCACCATCCTGCAAGAGAGCCGCCGGTAGGCTTTTTTTTTTTTCCGCTGCCGGAGAACGCATCGCCGATCGCATCGCGGATGCGATCTCGCCATACGACGGTGGGGGGGCCGCCTCTGCCGAGCCCTCCGCGCCGTCGACCTTTTTCCGCGGGCCTCTCTCAATCGCCTATCGGCCTAGCAATAAATTAGATTTGCACCGACGAGAACCCAGCGTGCCGGTTCCCGGCATTTAGAAGTGCCCTTTCAGGCATGATCTCGCGTATCGCTCGGAGTATTGCACAGTATACGGAGTACGAAACTGCAGAACGCAACGTGTTGCGGTATAAATTGATCTCACCCGGAAAATTATGCGCTGGAACCGAAACAACGTGGATATTACGAGAACTATTTAGCAATTTAGAGAAAGAGGGAGAGAGAGAAAGAGAAAAAAAAAAAGGTCAGCGCAATCGTGCGATGTAATAAGCGTAAATTGAAGGGTTGGGAGTAACTGTTAATATAATAACGCGTTTCTCGCTATTTTATCGGTTTTCGGCAACGTTCGTTTGAGTCGCACGTGTCACACGTGCTCCATTTCGAAACTAATAGCGTTGCTTGTGGCACATATCGCGCAACGTTTGTAAGAGTACAAATTTGGTCACGTTGAAAAGTTCCAATGCTTCCACAGGATGTAATAATGACGTTATAAATACATAACGCTTGCACGAAATCGTTAATATATGACGTTATAATTACTCTATGTTCGATAAGTGTATCGCGTGATAAAAAAAGAGTACAAAATCAGAAAAAATAAAGAACAAAACTATCGACGGTGTCTTAATTTTAATTCACAAGTTTAACGTCGTTTTAATAAACGACGCGGATCGCCGGTGAAAAAAAAAAAAAAAAAAAAAAAAGGATAAATGACAATTGGATTTGTCGCATTAACATCATTGACAGTCCGACGGTAAATTATTTGGCGACCTGATGTTGCGAGATTTTATTTACGACCACGGAGGTGCTTGTCATCCGCCAGACGTGACCCGTTTAAGTGTTTTCCGTTAATAGTGATAAAACAAATTTAAACGGTGACGAAAGATGATGATGGGGTTCCGTGAAGATCTCTCTCTCTCTATCTTTTTCTCTCAGCTGCGCAATCACGCGCGGCGTAAACAACGAGTAATGGTCCCTTTCAATTCGTAATTAAAATTACATACGAAATTGAGTGCATACGCGTGACATTTTCGTCGGGCTTGCGAAAGGCACGACCCAACGTGAACGCGCGGACGTCTCGTCCTTAGCGCTCGTCGCGCGATGAACATCTCGGCGAGAGTTCGAGGCGGGATGGCGGCGGCGGCATTACGGCGCTGTTATTTCACGGCTGGTTACTAAAAATTATTGCGTAAGAAACGCGCTTTCGAGTTTTCTCTCTCTCTCTCTTATCGACACGGTCTCGTTCCGAGAGACTATCTCCGCTGCGTAAGGGAACCAAAGGGGTTTCCAGGTCGCGTCACACTTTGCTGCTCCGGCGCTCTCCTCTAA
The DNA here is from genome assembly GCF_019399895.1 of Cardiocondyla obscurior. Classification (NCBI taxonomy): domain Eukaryota; kingdom Metazoa; phylum Arthropoda; class Insecta; order Hymenoptera; family Formicidae; genus Cardiocondyla; species Cardiocondyla obscurior. Next base: position 11,288,331 of record NC_091866.1, on the reverse strand, counting down.
TCACTCGGCGGTTCTTTGCGGGAGAGGAAAGGTGGGGGAGGTAAGAAGCGGGGCTCCCCGGAAGTGACCGGTGCCGCGTTCGAATGAAAGGATTACCCCCCCGAAAAATTTAAAAAATTCCATTGAGAGGCAGGATGAATTGGAGTGCAGCCTCCCGCGGCTCACCTAAAGTCGCGGATCGAACGCGTCGCGTCTCGCCGGTAGCTTTCACTTTCGTTTGCCTCTCGCCGAGCACCACGAGATCTCGAACTCTGCGGCACGCTTCGGATTTCCGTGGGCGCGAATCCAACCCGCTCGTCCTCGTCTCTACCGATTTTTTTTTCTTCTTTATATTTTTTTTTTTGCGGCCGAAAGGGACAAAGTTAGCGCGATCCAGAATTCGCGATCGTGCAAAACCGGCTCGCGAATCGCGTTTCCATCTCCGTTAATTTGTAATTTGCGTTTTAAATATTTCTCTGTTCCGCAATCGACGGTTGCATTTCCTGCAGAAAAAAAAAAAAAAAAAAAGAAAAAAAACGGATAAACAAGTCGGAGTATTTAAATCAAATATATTCCAAGCGTCTTATTTGTGGTTAATGTGGAATATTTTAACGAGCAACGCTAATCCTCGCATCTGTCATATAACACTTTGTATAAATAATAACCTTACACAATTTGTTCGACGAGTTGTATGTCAAGTATGTCTTTTTACTTGTTATGCATCAAGGATCGCACTTCGCTTTTGTTTTTTCCGTCATCCGGATTCGATCTGTGATTGAATAATAGACGTAACTCTATCGAAGATATCGTATAATTATCCAATTAATTAAAAAAAAAAAAAAAAAATTCTTCTCGTGAATTAAAATCCGCGTTCTTCTAAAAAAAAAAAAAAAGACCTTTTCGCTATAATGTAACGTTCCTTTTTTCTCATTGATCCAATCAACTTTTATTTTTTGCTGTCACCGTTAATGGCTGTGCGGGACATGTTATCGATATAATGTTAGGGTGTATATATACAAACATTGGTAATAGAATACGAAATATCTCTTTGCGGTGCAAAAAGAAAGGTGGAAAAAAAGTTGCTCACCCGATCTACGTGACTGAGCAGTAGTATTGAGTCAGTCGCCAGTAGTATCGATCAAGGTCGCTGCGATGATCAGGTCGGGCAAGTGTTCTCGCTGATCGTACGCGTGATCTATTTACACGTTTAAAAAAAAAGAAAAAAAAAAGAAAAAAAAAAAAGATTCACGTCAAACGTAATGAGCCGAGCAGGTATGAATGAATTCGCTTCGATAAACTCTATCGTAACGCATGTCGTTCGCACTGAAGCGAGTTATAAGAATCTGTTTCCTCTTAAAGAGTCGTCGTCTAAATTAAATTGAGCTAACTTCGATTTCTCGCCAAAGAGAAAAAGAAAAGAAAGAAAAAAAAAGCATTCTTGTAAATACTTTTCCCGCAATTATTCCTTTATTCTTGCCAGCTGGATCTACGTTCATATTGAATATCGCGACCCAGACTCGTTGCAGTCAATTACAACGTATCTGTTCGCTCGCTTTGTTCTGGATCCGGTTATAGAGGCGTACGTGCGAAACTGCACGTTCATTCCGCGAGCCTCCACTCGTCAAATCGTTGTTTACGGTTTAAAATTAAATTTCTTATAAAACGATAAGTATTATTCTAATTATTGCAACCTTGATATTAACAACAGATGCATCTACAAACGAAAACAAAAAAAAACGGACGCCTATGTGCCGATTTTATTTTTCCTCTTTGTGTAAGCTAAAGTTCATCAAGTTTTTAAATTCAAAAGTACGAGCGACAAAAAAAATATTAAAATAAAAGACAAAAACTTTTAGAAAAAAGAGAAAAAAAAAGGCAAGAGATTTAAAAGAATTATTCAGACTTAAATAAAAAAAAAAAAAAGGAAAGTAAACAACTTAGACATAAAATTTTTTTTTAATGTCAAACAGTGAAATATAAAAGTATACCGAAGGAAGATGCGTCCGAGAATTTATTTCTCAATTGCTCGGATTAAAAGCGATTTTGACTTCTGGCAACTATTCAACAATAAAACATCAATGAAAAGATAAAGATATGAATTTCATCCCTAATGATTTCTTGACCTGAAAGTAGAGGCGGGCGAGACGGGCGCGGCGGACTGGTTCGTGATTCTAACAACCGGCAACACGCGGACAGGCCGTCGCTGGCGCAATCGTCTGCGATTACGTAATGGAATTCGATAATCGAGCGGGCCGACCTACCCGTATATCTGCACGAACGTCTACAATATACGGCGTGTACGGTCACGCAGCTTCGCCGGGATTCACAATCAGCAGCCCAGGAGACTCTCGAGGGACGCCTTAAAGACGTGCCTTCCCTCTGCAGCCACGAATCGTCCGGATCCCACGCATCATCCAGAGAATTATAATACAAAATACTATAACCATTGTCTGCCGTACAGCATTTAAACTCATAATTCCAAGATGGTCCACGACCGCTAACATGTATTTTAATAAATTTATATATATTTTAATAAATGTATTTTATTATTTTTAATATTTTAATATAAAATTTGATTATTTTAATATATATATTTTATTAATAAATATATATTTTAATAAAAAAATTCTCTCCGTCTATTCGAGAAGCTGGGTGGGATTTCTTTCGATCCTTCGACTGTTAACACGCAACCGCAAAGGTGGGCCTATCCCGAATAGCTACAATCGTACACGAATGTACGCGAATTACACCAACTAGTCTGTCCTTTCACCGACTCGATCTCGCGGCAAGCACAGTAGTGACGCATCGAAATTTCCATACCCTGCAAAACTGGGTTAAATCTCTTTATCCGCGTTAATCGTTTTCGTAACTTGACTTCGGCATCGAGACCTCGCCGCTCAAGTCCGAGGTCCTCGCGAAAGTCCGAAGTATGAGATTTCACTCGTGCAATTAAAACCTGGCCCGTCAGGTCTTTCCTCAAATCGTCACGGTTAGAGAAAATAATGTACGAGACACCTGGAAACTTTTGCACGGCAGAAATTATTCAGCTTACGATCGGCGACTCTCAGAAAAGAGCGCGCCGTACGATTTTGCAGCCGGCCGGTGACTGAAAAGTGACGTTCCCTCATTATCGCGTCACCTCGGTTTTCTTACGAGCGCGGCTTACAGATTACGAGCGCGCGCGTGCTCGCTCTCAAAGATGTATGTATCATCGCGTATACCGGGTGGGCGATCGACGTTACGATCAAACGAAAGAGAATGAAGAAGAGCCGGGTCTGGATCGGCCAACTGGATGACCATGGAACATGAAAGTGTGTCCCAGATTTCGTCGCAATCCGCGATCTGATCTTTCGGGTATGCGACATTTTCGTCAAACTTGTTCTTTCTTTTTTTTTATTTTTATTTTTTTTTTATTTTATTTTACGAGCATTGCTGCAACTCGCACGCGTCACCCTTTTCTTTTTCTCTTCTTTCACCATAATCGTTCCACGAGGAACTGGTACGGGAACGTGCTTTAACGAGGCGAGGATGTAAAATCGTCTGCCCGTTAGCGAGGCCGAAATTCGAATAATCACATGCAAATCGTATCGAGATTGCGACACTTTCGGGATCAGCCGGGTGATTTATTCGCGTCGAACAAATCAAACAATTGCGGTATCCGCCTTAGGCTAATGTACAAATTAATACGTGTTAATTATTTAATTATTCGTATAAGTGTCGGTCACGGAATCGAACTTGTTATTAGTGGATAGAACGATACTAAATACCGCGAAATGTCACGTACCGCAATTTTCTCATTACTTTGCTTCTTTATTATAAACATGAACGGTAGATTATTCCTCGCGGTGACATCACCCGTAGATTACTTTAATAGAAACGAGATAATTTAATAACTCTTCTCGTTTTCCTGAAAACGAGGTGTGTGGCGTACAGTGCAAGTTTGTTTAACGTTTCAAGGAAGTTTAAAGGCGGAAAAGGTTAAGAATCAGCTGCACACTCGTACATCTTAACTTTTTTTTCTTTTTTTTTTCTTTTTTTTCTATCTTTTTTCTTCTTTTCACCGACACCCGGACGTACTTCTCTTACATCTCGTGCACGATCTTTCGCAAGTTTCGCGGACCTTACGCTGCAGACCGACTCTATGCATCACGCCATACCTAGTCTTTAAAGTCACGATATCGCGAAGCGGGGAACGAAGCGCGTCGTTACCTCTTCGTACTTTCGCACGAATTTATTACGAAAATTTATTTGAAAACTCGCAAGCATTTCTCAACCGTCGAGCCGCAATTCCGTCAAATAATTATGTAATGTCGCTCAATATTAGCGGAAGCTGCGTTTGCTTTGCAAAAGAAAAATATTTCAGAATCTGACGCTCGGGATGTGCGATCGTCGGGCAAATAAACGGAATCGCGAATTTCCGATCTCGCCAATTGCGAAATTTACGATCGTATTCAAACCGTCCGTCATTCTCTCTATTTTTTTTTTTTTTTTTTTTTGTCGCATAAATCTTTTTATAACGGAAAAAATTCTAATTATAACCACATGAGTTTTAATGTCGTATATTTTTTTTTTTTTTCATGTATAACTTAACGGTAATTAACTAAAAGTTGATTAAAGGCAACGAAGTACAAGAGCAAGTTTTTTTTTTTTTTTTAATTAGATTAGTAAAAATAATAATACGAAACGCAATTTAATAGCGTGTAAGAATATACTGAAAATAATTATTAAATAGTCTTTTACTGTCTAAGGACAGTCGCGACTGATAAACCTTTACGGTCTATTAAGTATGCTTCGTTAATCAGCCCGAGGTCATTTATCACGAACGTCATCGAAATATTTTCTTTTTTTTTTTTTTTTTACTCCGTCGCGATAACGATCGAACAACTGGGAAATAACGTTAAAATATTGTTGTTCGCGATGTCGTTGAAGTTATAATCGCGATTGTATCTAAAATATATATATATATATTTGCGTAATTTTACTTCCCTTCCTTCCTTTCCTTTTTATTTTCCATATCATTTCCATATCAGTGACGCAAATAGACTGTTACGGCACGCTATAATACGGATCGAGCTTTTCCGATCAACGGCGGCACGCCACCTCGTGCAAAAATCCAATTAGGATACGAGGATCGTGATTTACGCGGTCGGCGGTCGAGTCCGCGGGTTTGTCGATCGCGGCATAAAATTCGATCCGCCGAATTTGTGTCTCCGGAATTTACGTAAGAGAAGAGAAGAAACGTTAATGTCAATGTTAATGGCGACGCCGTTTGTTTCGCAAACAGCCAGACGGCTCGCGGCGAAATCGCGAGTGACCGGGTCCGCCGCGTTTTTCGGATCGGTCCCACCTGGCTGTGCCGAGAGGTGCGCGGTTTGTGCGAGAAAGAGAGAGAAATGTACGCTCGCTTGCCCGCGCGAATTGCGAAAGACGGCGATATCGCGATTGGAGCACGCGGGTGCGCGCGAGAGAACATCTTGGGGGCCCGTAATTGCGACACGTGCACGCAATTACGCAACTTGCGTAATATGCGCCGCGACTTGCTCAAAGAGCGTGCCGTATATTCGCCATAACGGGGAGGGAGGGGGAAAACTTGCCGGTTATAATCTGATACTATACGAAATTTGAAGGTGTCCCGGCGGCGAACTGCAGACTCGCTTAAACAGTTCAAATAGGTATAATTCTCGCGGATTAGGTTTTGATACTTTTTTCAAAATAATTAAATCAATGTTGCGATTATATGTATGTAATATATATGTGAGAAATCAAAAGAAATTGCAAAGATAGAACGCTCTTTATATGAGCAAGATAAGCACTGATATTATCGGTCGTATTCAGGATCTGTTGCATTAACGTCGTCAAATAAAATGCTTGTAATTATTTCTAATGCGCCTTACGAAGAAGAAATTACAGAAAGAAAGTCACGTCTTGTAATTTCTTTCGCGAGATAAACGTCAAGGATGTGCATTACGAATCCGCATAGCTTAGTTTGTAATATCGGTGTTGAATGGCATATTAATAGCAATATTGTAATCAAAGTTGTTTCATAATCAAAAGCTTTTTGCAATTTAAAAAAAAAAAAAAGGAAAAAAAAATAGACGGATGCAAATGTGTTGTATAATCACGGAATTATTTCAACTTTTTCGAACCTCGACAACGTTAACTCGAAACGGAAGCGACTTAAACAAATTTAAAAAAGATACTTTGAGAACACTTAAAGCAGTTGCTCCTCGACATAAGTAAGCCTCGTACGAAAAATCAAGGGCGATCGACGTTTCGAATTCGACTCTCGTGAATGACCATGAAGAATTACGCGAAGTTCTTTCCTCGACAGAGTCCCAATTTTTTTTTTTTCTTTTTAAGACATAATATAATCCGAAATTTTACGTAACCCGACCTGATGAACGATCCTATCAGTAGTATTAATCTCAGATCCAGGCTATTGACCTAAATGCCTTACCTCTCATAAAAAAAAAAAAAAAAAAAAAAAAAATAATAATAATAAGTATACATAAGTATACATAATACTTAAACCACGAAAGTGTTGCCCTTCTTTCTACCAAATGTAAGCTGAATCGTGCGTGTCAAGGTACTCCTCGACGCCGGTTGCATAATAGTAGCCCTCCGGCCGGGCGCTCAGAAGAAAACGAAAACGTCAGCCGAATAACTCGCGAAAGGGAGAGAGAAACGGGGCTGCCTGGCGAACGAGAAGAAACGAGACGGTATCTGCTGGCAAAAGACGCGACGGATGACGGCCGATAAAAGTCAAGCGACTCGCGGTGACCCGACTAAGACGACGGTGCGGTCAAGGTGGCCGGCGTTTCGTAATTCAGCCGGTGCGCCTTCGCCGCCGCTGTCACTTGGCATGCCAATTACACACGACGCTCTCGTCTTTTTCTCGTTGCGCGTGTGCGCGCCCGCTATCGAGATAACCCACTTTCCGTCGGCGACCGACCCGAGGAACTGGCCGGCTGTTCCGCGGCGTGCTCTCTTTCCCGCGCGACCGATTATCCCTTCGATTCGCAGCCGGCCGATCGCCGGCTGACCTCGCCCGATCTTCGCGGGAACCCGCTCTTTTGCGCAAACTAAAAAAAAAAAATTTCCTACGGTCCCCACGTTGCCTAATCCGGAGTTGCAAATTTTTTTAAAATATATCTCCAACGGGAACACACGTTCCGATTGCACAATGTGATGAAATCGTATAAGATATCGTGTAAGATAGCAAATATTATGTAGAAACGCACTACTGGTACTTGGGCGGAATGGGTTTCTCTCCTTAACCCATCGCCGCGTACTTGACCATCCGTAGAAGAGAAAATGAACCTTTATCGGCTTTCTCGCATATTTAAATACATAACTGCGACCGTATTATTACTCCTAAAATATAATTGTTTTATACTTAAAGGGTTCCAACTTTGAGGCATTTCATTGCTAAATTTCTGGCTTGACCCGTTTGTTTTTTTTTTCTTTTTTTTACCATTTCCTAATACTTGTATAATAAAAAGAGAGAAAGACTAAAGAGGTAGATTAATCCAATTTCTTGTCAACCCTCACATTTTTTTTTTTTTTTTACCGCGAATATTTCAACGTCTCTCTCAGGATATTCGCGAGCTTTCAGTTACGGACGTCGTGAATTTTCGCAGAACGTGAGGCCCCGTAGCATTAAGAAAACAGCAAGAAATCTGTTACGAGAGGCGAGGGGGTCTTGCGACACGCCGCGCGAGCTAAGCAAACAGTTATAAATCACGGGGCCGCGGTTGACCCAGGTAACGTGAAGTACGAACCTAGACTCTCGCGTAGACTAGACCCAGGTGGTCCGGGATCAGACGAAAGACCACTACGATAAATCAATTAAACTCTAAATCCCAGAAAGTTCATTGAAATTTAATCTCTTATTATTTTACTTTTTTTTTTTTTTTTTTTTTTTTGCGGATTATTTTTTAAGAACTTTAAAGAGTACGTCTTAAGGCTCATTATACCAATGTAGATCTAGGCTGAAAATGGACTTACCGGCGTACGTGCTCCTGAAGCTCTCATGAAGCTTGAAGGTGAAGGGAATGTGGACCTTCATCATTTCCATTTGCGGTATGCGTGGCGAATGCGTTATCACACCGCCGCCACCGCCGCCAAACATGAGGTCGTCGCCGTGGACGCGCAACACCATCATGTTCCTGCAACAGGTTAAACGTGCTTTTCAAGTCTCGGTTCGTCGATCGGAAGCTGACGGTATCCTCGCGATCGAGACGTTCGACGTGATTTATCTAGCTTCCCGCGCCACTTCGACCTAGGAAATCGTTAAAATCGATGACTGCCCGTAAATTCGAGACCGAACGAAACGCCTCGAGATGATAAGACGTCGCTTCCGTTGCTTTACCGTTATTTCAACCGTGGAGGAATCGCGCGCGACGAGGAGGACGGAATTATCGTCGCAAGACGTTGCCGCGCGCGGCCCGGTGATCTCGGCGAAGAGTTCTTACGTCTAATTAATACTGTCAACGAGAAGGAGTGGAAAGGAGACGCGGGAGACCGTAAAAATTAGTCAGATGGTTAGAATCTCGGTGGGTTTTAAAAATAACACGTCGGTCGGAAAAAAAGGGGGAGAAAAGATGCGGGAGTTGCACGCGCACGATTCCGGCACACTGATTTTTCGGTAACTCCGTGTACCGTCATCTCGTAACCAACGAATGATAGCCGGCATCTGGTACGCGGCTGGTCGGTGTTAAATTCCGCGAGAACTGATGACGCGAGACGTAGAGATAACTGGGACCCGGGGCTAACGTTAAAACGACCGTTCACAATTACGAACGGTGCGATTAACATGCAGGCGACCGGCTATTGCCATCAAAGTCCAGTTCGAAAACGAGCCGCGGCTATGTCAGTGACCTTGCGGCCTTGAGCCGAGACAAGGAACACGTGCCGCGCCGTGACAAAATTTAGTAAAAATTGTCGCAAATAGCCCGACAAAAATCGCGGCGCATTCTTTTGAAAGCCCTCGGGGCTGGAGGCTGCGAAATATGGCCGGGACAGGCGAATCTAACGACGCTTTAAATCGCGGTGGCGTCAACAATTGCCAAGGACGCGTTAAAGAGAACCTCTACCTCGAGATGTGGGGATTACAAAGAGATGAGTATTTTTGGCCTCGCCAATATAAATTTGCATTATTTCTTTTTCTTTTCTTTCCCTCTTGAAAATCCCCGCGTAGACGCAAAACTAATACGATTTTCGTTTTGCCATTTATATTCCCTCGACAATTCCACGAATTTTTATTGCAGCGCGAAACATGATGAATATTTCAGGGTCATTACTGTAAAAGAATCGTGCCTATCAGTGCGATGTGTAAAACGTCTTCGCTTGACGCTCGATGTCTTCTCTTCTTGCGCGTTAAGAATTTAGGGTTTATGGCGACATTAAAACATTCGGCAATCATTCGGATAAAAGCCCCCGGCGTTTTTGCATTGCTAATTTCGCTGAAGGTGGAGGGGTTGGTAGAATTCGATTTGGCGGCTAGCTAGCGATGTTAAAAGGCGCGTTTTTTATTCGAGATAACCCGGTCCAGCTCACCGCGGGAAGCTTTACCCCGATTCGACGTCGGTAACCGGGAGATGGTGACGAAAGGGGGAGAAGGAAGAGCGCGACAACGACGGGCAGTGACGAGGCCGGCGATAATGACGACCGCGGGCGAGGGGGGAGGGAAATTCGCTGCTCGCGATCGCGAGGAGTTTCACGATTTACAAACAGTGCGACTTAGCTTTCGAGGCTCTTTCGTGCCTACTTTCGAGAGAGACCCCGAGAGCACGAAAGTGGCTGCGTCACTCGAGAAAATCGGAGATACTTATCGCTCGTTGCGCTGCCATCGTCGTCGTCGTCGTCGTTATCTCTCCGTCTCTCTCATTTTCTCTCTTTCTCTCTGTCTCGATGCAACTGTCAACTCTCGAAATCTCTCAGGTGCATCGGCCGTAAAGAAAAGAGAGAGGGACAATAAAACATACGCTCGATGCGAATCGCAATTCCGCATCTCGCGGAAACGCTACTCCCGTCGGTATCTTCCTTCTTCTTTTGGAACATTCTCAAAGTTCCCACTACGCTGTCCCGGTTCGCAAAACGCACTTTTCGTTAATTACGCGGTGTCTCGTTATGTAATAATATCCCTGACGCGCGCTCAGCTCGAAGTTTCGCGTTTCGAGAACGCGAGATCGGCTACTCGGCCAATTTTTCGCGACGCGGACGATTCTACGAGTGGGATGGGTTCATGTTCCTCGTCTTCGATCGCTTTTCACGCAGCCGATTTCGGATTTCATGTAGACTGACCGTGTTGAGAAAATTAATAATGACGTCAAACTTGATCGAACCCGATGGTTTTAGGCGATCCGTGGCCGATCGACGACGTCACTGTCGTCGCCTTGGGTTCCAACTCGGTATCCGAATACTCTTATCCACCGTTGTTGGAACCCAAGGCGCACCGACGAGCGTGACGTCATTTATCGCTTCCGGAGCTAGTTGGGCCGTTGTTAGGCGGCCGTTGTGTTCGTCGAATATATTGCAAAACGCGATAAAAGCGCGGCTCGCGAAGTATCGCTTGTAAAACGCGGTGCTTTTAACGACACTCTTTTATTATCGGTGACGTTTTTTCCCAACCTCCGGCGCGAAATTACAAAGGAGATCGGCGGAGTAAATTAGACGATCTGTCGTTGATTTTTTTTTTCCTCTTTCTCTTTTTTTTTTTTTTTTCCCCTTAAATTTGTCGCATTTTTTTTTTATTTAATTAACGCGTTTGAGTGACCTCGAGATATGCAAGTATCATTGCAATGCGCATAATAAAAAATGTATAATAAAATAATGCAATATAACAAATGTATAATCGAAGGAACCGAACAAAGCTCAAGGCTACCTAAGAGACAGAGTCGAGCCGCGAAAATGTGACTCGCGAACAAAGCCGTTTCCGAGGTATTATTTCCTCGTCGCGAATCGTATTCCGAAAGACGCGAAAGACACGGGAGCCGGAGCGAAAAAAAAATCGTTAACCTCTCGCGACGAACCGAAAATCACCGCCACGATCTCCCGACCTCCGGCGCGCTAAAGGCTGTACTTCTCACCGACTGACGCAACGTCGTCAACACCACGTGTCGTCTCATTCCGCGAGACGTCATCGGGAAAACACCTCGAGATCCTCGAGCCTCTATTCCGAGTTCTTGCCCGGTTATCTTACGCAACGTTATCGCGCGGCGTTATCGCGAACGGTACCTTCGGCTCGTCGCCTCGCTTCCGAGACGCACGGAGAGTCGGAAACAATATCGCCGCGACGGCACCGATCAGCGCCGACCGCGTCGAAGATAAATTTACGTCACCTTTAGGTCACAATTATTTAGACTCTCCGTTCCCCTCGAGCCGCGGGTCCGCGTCCGAACATGGCGCGTGATACGTACCTCATGATAAAGAGGAAGACCCCGCAGAAGCATATCAGCACGGCGAGGACCGAAAATATGTTGGACAGCTCCGCAACGGAGACCAGGATCGCCGTCATCGTGCCGCACGATCCCGGTACGTCCGTCGGCCGCAGCCGCGCACATGCACGCACACGCGCACACGAGGCACCCACACGACGCGACTACGACGATGACGCGCGACGAAGTTCTCTACGTGTCCGTCACCTCGCGCCGTCGCTCAACTGTCAGCGGTTGCCGTCACTGGACCCACTGGCCGCCGCGTTTACGGCTCGACGCCCCGAGCGCGTCGTCGTCGGCAGCACCTTCATCGACGTCCCGTGGCACGCGACGCCCGAACAGCGGCCCGCACGACAGGGCTTACGCGATTAGCGCGAACCGTCGCCGACCGTGAGACAACGCGCCGCCTTCCCAGTCATAGCCGCCCCCGCAAACGAACTTGAAGTTAACGACTTGGAAGCAGAACGGAGCGCAGCGTCCGCGATCAATCGACGACGCGGCCGCGGCGCGCCGCGGAATCGAGGATAAGACACGACGGCACCCGACGGGAAAAACGTGACGCGGTGACGATCGCGTAGGCGGCCGGCGAGCATGGAACCGTACGTCAAAAAGTCGTCGGACAATCGAGCAATCGCGAGAACGACCGGCCGTTGACTACTGTTGACTGCGCGCGACTGCGCGACCGGTCTGTAGTGTGCCACTTATACGTATATACTGATTACCACACTCGCCGCGAGGGCGCGACTCTGACGCAGTCAGCCCTGTTTGCTCTTCCATTTTTTTTTTTTTTTTTTATATTTGCTGCCACACTGCAAATTGTAATTTAAATCGCACGCTTTATTTAAATGTAATACACATATGATACATTTATTGATTAAAAAAAGCCTTTGGCGAAACAGCGTTCGTAACAAGTATTCCTTGTCTTCTGTGCAACTGATGAAAGCTTTTTAAAGACTTTTTATCAACGTGTATATTAAAGTTTTTTTTTGTTAAAAAACGAAAACTTTTATCGTCTCGATGATGATTAATATAAAGTATTTTTCTAGCCGTGTTGTCGTAATAAAAAAAAAAAAAAAAAATTCGCGATGATTTACTCGGAAATGCCCATTTCTTCCGATGCTTCCTTCGAAACATATTATTTCTATAAATAATTCATAACCAAGGTGTTAAAATCCATGTAGCGACGACGACAAAATGCGTTTATCTGACGTAAATAATGACGAATCTCAGGCACGGGTCCATTGGAATCTTTCAGTCGTTCATTAAAATATTAAAACCGTGACTGATTTAAACCAACGCGAGATTAATCGCAGCAGTTTCTCAACTATCATTCTTTACCTTCGGCTTAATCTCTCATGCATTAAACGACAGATAATCACTTTATATTATTTACGAATTGATTAAATTGAAATAAATCTATCGAACAGTTTGATAAAAGACTTCCAAGTGGCATTAAGCTGTTTCGTTAATCAACAGCCTGATATAAATTACGAATGTCTTTTTTTCTTTCATTCGCTGCAAATATACTTAGAAATTACGTACCTGCAAACTTTTCTCTGGCTCTCGAAGTTATCAAGAGAACGTGGATGTGGAATTTGCTGGCGCAGAGGTTTCAGCGTCGTCGACTCCGCCGAATCCTCGCTCGATCTCGTACTGTAAGATTAATCGTATTCTTGCGTACGAGCGGCAGACTAGCGACATCTAGAGCAAGCACCTTCGATCAGCCTCGATCGAATCCTCGACGTCGTAATCTGTCGTATGGTTGGACCCGTCTTCCTCGTTTGTTTGGCGTTTGCCGTCGAGTTACCACGACCGACAGCGATGGCGGAGGCAGAGGCTGCAACAAAAACGTCTAAGTTGATCGCGTTGGATTTCGAGGTTCACGGCACCGTTCAAGGTAAATCACGTTTATAGATTCGTTTCAAATGGTTCCGGAACGTGCCTTTTTGTCGTGCGGGCTACTAACTATATTACGTTTGTCAAAGGTGTCTTCTTCAGGAAGGTGAGTTCTCGTAGAACCGGGGCGTGATTACCCGGAGACGACCGGCCGCGACTTGTTGCATGCGGAAACGTGACCGAATCCGCTGGAAACCGAAATCCCCGCATCGATGCAAAACCAGCGAAATGCGATTCCTTGCGAGAGAAAATCTCAAAACTCGCAGCTAGTAACATCTGACGGCGCTAACTCGACTTATCGCGCAGTTATTGTCGATACATTTAACGCGGAGTTCTTCTTTACTGACACCATCGACGTGATTATTTATTTTTTTTTTTTTTATAATAACTCGGTCTACGTACAAAATCTGGGTACAATTTATAATAAGAAATAGTTAAATAACGTTGAAATGCTAATTGCTTTCAATATAAATGTGAAAACAATCTGAGCAATCGAGTACCATTCAAGTATTTCTTCGTGTTCAATTCGTAGTCTGTTCTAAGCGATTTAAAATTCGAATTTATAAAGCATTCTGTTAAAATTCAATTAACGTAAATGGATACAGCTTTAGTTTTTATCTTACATGCGGAGTTTGTATTTTCCACGCGGTTGCGTTGCGTTTCCATCCACTCGCGGAAGTATCGAAGATCTTGCCAGGAGTTTAAACACTTTGTCTGCTTACGGGTAACAGTTCACGCAAAAACGCAGCAAGGAGCTGGGTCTAACCGGATGGTGCAAGAACACTCGGTATGGTTCGGTGATCGGCTACTTGGAGGGAGAGCAGGCACAAATTGAAACGATGTAAGGGGTCAAAGTTAAGTTAAAAATTAATACAAACTTGCATACAAAATCATTACATTCGCCTTCCTCACGGTTTCATTTCAGGAAACAGTGGCTGCGCGATAAAGGAAGTCCGCAATCACGGGTCGAACTGGCGGAGTTCACCAACGAGAAAGAAATCCCGCAGTTGTCGCTCTCCAGCTTCGAAATCCGGAAAAAGTAGGATGAGGATCTGGGGACAAGAACGGCAGGCGTTAAAATTATTTAATTCCTGAAACTATTTAATTTTACATATACTTTACCGAAGTATTATTTAAATAAATGTAGCGAAAGTGTTTTACCACATAACACCTTCGCTCATAATTAAAGAAATTGTATTAAACTTTTTCTCTACCCTTTAGAACTAGTTACGCGGATCTGAGGGTTAAACGATACGTAATCGTGTCGAAGGCGGGAGAAGATAGAGATCATAGAGATCATTTTGGTCCGAGCCCGATCGAACTTTTCCCGTGGCGAGAGGATACAGCATGCAGGAGCGGTCGCAGCGTGGGGAGGAGTCGATCTCGCGAGTCGAGTTTCTCCTGCGCCTTAGTCGGCGATCGTACAGCGAACGGCGTGGTTTTCGATTTCGCGTATCATATATGATCGTATCTTCCTTCACCTCTTTTTTTTTTCTCTCCCCCGTTTACGGCGGGTGCGTCCCGCCGCGAGGATGCCCCTGGACTCCCCAACGCGGGTTCACGCTCTCGGCCGTCGCGTACCGACCTCAGCTTTGCGATCGATTTCGATCACAGCCGGCGACGAAATCGAATTTGCGCCGCAACGCGATCAAGCCGTAACGAGCGAGCGATAGTGCTATGGTCGGCGAGAGAGAAGCGGCGAACGGCATGAAGTGCTTTGAGAGCTTGTTCAAACATACTTGGCGGCCGCAGCAGGTGCATCAGGTGAGAGAAAAGCAAACACCTTGCTGTCGTAACGACCTCAATTTCGTTTTATCGGTCATACCATGTGTCGCCAAATCTATCAAACCTATTTCGAGTAGTCTATTGAACGACCGTGCCACAGGTGCTGTAATATAGCAGGTATGATAGTACGTCGCGTGTCTATCGTTAATTATTCGTACCAAGCGCTCGGTCTTTTTGCCTTTAAATTGTAATTACACCGAGTTGAAAAAGAATATTAAAAAAAATATATATTTGTATCAACTGGAAATATTATTTCGAGGCTCATTGCTCTTTTGGAAAAACTTTACCGATAGCTTCTGCTATCAGTTGTTTCATGAAAGTTCATTATGAAGTATAAATAGTTTTTTCTATCGGGAAAATTGAAACGCATTCGTGAACGTTATCAACGGTATATTACAAACATGTACGTTAAATACTGTCTCGTACGAGTTTACTAAAACGCGTATACATTTTAGAAGAGTATCCCGACCACCGAAGCGTTCAGCATAATTTACGAATACGTCATATAATGGATACGATAGTTTCCGCGTCTGGGCAAGGCCGTCGGTTTTTTTTTTGTTTTCTTTTTTCAAGCTCACATGCTTAGACCGACATAAAACTTGAGATGCAAAATTTGTCGTGCTTACATAAATGAAATAGAATATATCGAAATAAATCTTTAAACTCAATAAGATAAATATGATCGGCGGGTCGCGAACCAGACGTGATAAGAATCAACAACAAAAATCGGCCACAATAACCGGAGCAAGGAAAGTATTGAAACCAGGCTGCGCGACATGCGATCGTAGTCCCGAACCGGCTTATCAATCGACGACCGGCTTATCTCTTTTCATTGTACCGCGATTATTCCGCGGTATCATGTTGTCACGGTGAGCGCGGCGATGGACATGAGAAACTTTTTCAAGGATCCGATGGACGATGATCCTCGAAGCGTCATGCGATTTGCGTAATCGCGTTCTCGCGGAAAATAACAAACGGGAGAGGAAGAGACTTACGCAAGGTACAATTATACGTGATTGCGGTGCGCGTATGCCGCCTCGATGTTTCCTGCGAAGGTACGCGGTGGTGTTCAACGTCCCGGACTTTCCTCCGCCGTTCTGCGTCGCGACATTTACCACGTAGCATTTGTGCCGCGAATTCGTGTGTGTATGTGTGCATATGCAGTATCATCTTTCGTCGCAGTCCATCCAGCAAGCTAAAAAGAACAACGATAGCTTAATTACACGTGCCTCATACAGTATGTAGCTACTGCGCTCAGTTTTTTAAACTTAATTACAATTGGCTGTCCCTATGGTAATTAATATAAATTCAGCATTACAATAATAGAGTTTCGTTACTCTCGTTTACGTTACCGAGTAAGGAGAACGTAGATCGAGAAGGAAGTGGACATTCACGTCGCTCGGACTGGCCAAGATTTTTGATAGCCTCGAGAGGAGGAAAGTGGTAGGGTCGGTTTATTGGCCGGCCAGCTCTGATCAGGGGTCGCGGTTGATAAGCGTTGATAATGCCTCCCGTTCGGTTCCGAGGCATCAGTCCAGTTACCACGGCGACTCGTGCGAGTTGCCGCGCGCTGTCCGTATCCTTGTGCTCCCAAGAGAAGTTTCCGGGTGCAAATAAATTTTCGGGACATCCGTTTCACGTGCAGACGGCTTCCTTTTCCGAAGCTCGCAGGTATCCTCTACCTCTCTTTCCGGCGCGCAATAGAGAGGACGATCGCCGCGCCGAAAAATATGGATACTCGCCACGTGAGTGTCCTGTCGATTGGTGAGTCCGCGTGTCTGAAATGGAAACGGAATCCCAGATGCGTACTGAGTAAAACGGACACCAACCTCAGTTGGGTAGGGTTGGGAGAAATTAATAATCTGGGACGCTACCAAATGAAATGTGAGATAGAATAACTGAGAAAGACAATGAAGAGAGAAAGAATATTAAAGTCGACAGAACAATAATATCAAACGGGAGTTTTTTTTTTTTTTCTTTACCAATACAGACGCGCGCGATAAACGTCACTAAGTTCTAAAAATATCAAGTAATTCGTGAAATTGATTTTTTTAAATAACATACTAATTATTCGCTTTCGCGTAAATTACTAAGTTGATGTAATATGTCACATAAAAAAAAAAAGTAACGTAAGAGGCATTAAAATTCAGGAAGAACGTGTGGCTTGTATAATTAATTGCGCTTCAGGGATCTGCTGTTTGCCTGATTCTTCTGAATTAAGATCGATTCGTTCTGGCTCTCGTAATTTAACGATATCGACGTCAATGCGATTATATTACGGCAATTTTATCCGAGAAAATAATTAAGTCTCTCGAAAATGATCCGCATTAAAATCAACGTTGGCGAGCGACATGGTCGATCACCTCTAATCAGGTCGTTGACTGTCGTCAACGCGTTAAACGGTGAAAGTCGCATACCCAGTAATGTTGACAAGTCTCTCCTTCCGTGCCGAAAAAGAAAAGATAAAGCCCACAGACCCTCATCTGCGATTGCGAGATGCGTTTGGTTATCTCGGGAAGCCTCACGCGTCTCGCTATAACTTATCGAAGCCACTTGAAATCTGTAAAAACTATTCGAAAACAAGTTTTATCACAATTTTGAAGATTAATCTCAAGATACGAGGCCTTCCACCACACGATATCAGACACTTACACTAATAAAAAGTGATTTAATTATAGTAAAAAATATCTAGGTGTGAAAAATTAACTAAAGCAGATAAGAAATTAGCAAATACTACAATATCGCACGTGATTAGTACACAATAGATTTATATAACAGAAAGTTTCCAACGTTCACTTACGCTGCTAGAAATTTTAATTTTGTGTCAATCAATATTTTAGCAAATATACAATAATTAATTATAAATGTTGGTTGGGACACCTAGACATTTTCTTTTCTTTTTGTACGTTGTTTATGCGTGTTGAGAACAGTTGCGTAATTATATGCATCAGCTTACAATAAGAGATAACATCCGGATCCATATGGGATCGTCCGTTATATGGACCCAGCATCGGAATCTCTCCTGCCCCTCGGACAACCGGATTCCTGAAGCACGCGTAATCGCCAACTCGTTTTGCTCCTTTCACTTTCCGATCTTCATATCCTCGCATGTCATCGAGCTCGTTTCGATTATCATTGCAGCGATACGTAAACGAAGAAAAAAATGCGCCAGATTCTAAAAAAGAAAAAAATAAATAAATAAATAAAAAAGTCAATTAGAGAAAAATAAATATGTACAATAAACTAAAGCCATAAAATTATTATAATCGTCTGCAAGCTCTACCAATAAGTTATTATATATCGTATACTTATTGCATAATGAAGACAAGTAATTATATTTTAATTTGGTCAAATTAAACCAGTTGCTTATTGCGTGATCTTGTTTCAATTTTACAACGTATTAGGCAGATCGAGCTCGAATTCGGCACCGTGAAGTCATGTCAACCTCACAGGATGTTTAAAACCGCTGACAGATAATTTTGATCCGACAATAAATATCAGAATACCGCAATGTTTTAGCTTCTGTGACGTTTCCTTCGTTGCATTTCACGCGCGTTCTGCTTAGAGAAAGATCCTTCAAATCGCAGCGAGGTAAAACATTTCTGGCGCTGTTACACAGAAAGAAAAGAAAAAAATATACATAATAATTTTTTTACGTTTAAAAAAAAAAGAATTGTGCTACGTTATTCGTGATTACGTTAGTAGAGTCACGTTTATCGTTACAGATGGATCCGCCGTCGAGGTTCGAGCCAACGACGAAGAAAACGGTGGAGGTGCATCGTCATGCCGCCGGCGAGACCACGGAGCTGGGTGAGGTGAAGGTGACTTTGCCGAGCACTAACGTCCCGACGTCGACGCCGTCAACGGCGCAGGCCAGCGGCAACAGCTCGACCCCTTGCAAAAACGGCGGCTGCAAGGTGATCTGGAGGAGCAGCCGCGTCGGCGGCGGCGAGCCGCGCGCCGAGAGTCCCTGGCACTCGCTCAAGACCGTCTTCCTGATCTCCGTGATCGTGGCGTTTCTCCTGTGGATCGTCGTCTACACCTTGCTGAATCAGTACCGGATCCTGTGACCGTGACTCGAGTCCTTGGCTCTCGCGACTGCAAGAGATCACGGCCGTAGGTCTTCGCGATCCACAACCTGGTCCTGTGATCCACGTGACTTTGTACTCTTCCTGATCGCCGACGAATCCTGCGACTTGCGATCGATACCCTGGGGCAGCGTGCCGCGCTTCGCGGTTCTCCGTAACGTTAACTGCTGCTGGATCCATGTCGCGCTCGTTCCATCCGCCCGGGTCCGGCGCTTCTTTTTTTTCCCCCAAAAGAATTACTTTTATATGCTAAGCAATTGCGTTTGCGTTTGCGTTTACGCAGCTTGTTCAACGAAACGAAATAAACAAATTTGTGGAGATACTCATGAGAACGGCTGAATGGACAGAGAGGGATTTCTTCTGGTGGCCTGAGGCTTCTGTGAATCAGATTGTAACATTGTATATTTCGTACTGTTTTATAAATGTTCCATTCCTGTAAATATTCGAATACAATAAAACATTATACACAATACACTACTGGATTATTCAATCCCTTTATTATCATACTCGAGCAGATTGCGCGATGAGTCTGATGTTAAAATATTAAAAAGTACGGCAAATCTTTACGCAGAGTTGTAAATAATACTGAGAGATGCGATTTCCAAGAAAGATCTTTTTAAAACCTTAGTCTACAAAATCGTTGGTGTCGATCAAAAGATTCGTTCGCCTTTCCTTCTGTATATGACACTTACGCTAATCAGACAAATAAATGAACGAACGTTTTGATCAAAATAGCTTAATGGTTTTCCGCAGGTTTTGGCCGGGATTATTATAGGCGAGGATTTCAAAGTGATCACGATGCAAGAGAGAAGGGACGCGAATCAGATTCATTTGAATATCATAGATAACGAGAGAATTACGAACTCCAGCGTTTCCTTTTCTTTTAGTTATAACAATTCTCTCTCAAATTATTCTTTTTTTTTTTTTTTTCCTCACCATTTTCACGTCAAATATTAAGTTTCCCCTCTCTCCCACGTAGCATCACGATGAAATTGTTCATGGTAAAAAAATATGACTGCGCACGCATGATAGAGCATGTATCTCGCAAGAGATCAATCTCACGGCAACGGTTTCGGCAAATCGCGATCCGCAGTAGACGAGGACGTTATCGAGAACGAGCAGCGGTTCGAAACAATCAGCCGGCAGTCTCAGCTGGAGTCGCAGTCGTCGACCTTGACGCGCGCGCAAGATCGGGAAACGGATCCGATGCGACAGCACCCGAGCGCATGGAAATTGCACGGCGGCAAAAGCGACGACGACGACGACGACGACGAGCAGAATGAGGGGGAGCAATCAAACGACGACGTGCGATCTACTTTTTCCCCTAAATTCCCGCCGACACGCTTTCGTCGGACGAGCGGGTGACGATTGTGCGTGTTTCAGTTTTCCACGGCGACGGAAGGACGCGGCGCAACGCCGAGAGTGATGCTGGTCGGCTGGGACAACTTCCGCACGAAGCTGCTGTTATTCTTGATCGTGTGTCTTCTCGTCTGGGCCTCCGTCTTCTTCCCCTTGCTCGGTACTTGAATCCTACAACTCTCCCCCCCCCTCCCCTCCCTCTTCCTCCTGTTCATCGTTCTCTTTCGTCTCCTCTTCGCTCGACGTGTCGTCTCTCGGTCACGAAATGACGACACTTGAGTACGTTTAATCGACACGCTGACAAGCTCGATGCGACGACATTCAACACGATCACACGTACACTCACCGTCAGGAATGGCGTTCGTGGTGCTGCGACGGCGGCTAGCGTACGTGACCTTGGCGTGGGATGCGTCGAATCTCACACGAAACGCGCGCGTAGATGTGTTGCGGAGCACCGGTTACAGAGGACTGAGAGGGAGCGCGGTCTACTACCCCTCCCCGCGCTCGGCGGCCGAGAGTGGAGGAAGTCACGTACACCAGCCGCCGTCGTCGCTCACCGCAGCAAATGCCATACCTGCCTCTCAATGTACATACTTTCACACGTTTTACATTTCTATATATTATATATGTGTATGTGTTTATGTTTTACGTATGTATATATATATATATATATATATATATAATAACTTTACATTTTTGGTATTCGATATTTACACGCTATATATGTTTAGTTATTAAATATATTAATTTAGTGGCCTTCGCGGAGAATAATAATTAATTCGGAGCTCATCTTCGAACCATCTTAAAACCATTTGTTTGTTTTTATTAAATAAAAATTGTAAAAATTGCTTATTGCAAAATTTTTTTATAATTTATTACCGCGTGTTTCCGTAATAGTTTAAGTTGAAAAAAAATAATAATAAATAACAATTAATTTATAAACTTAAAACGGCTTGAAAAAAAAAAAAAAAAAAAAAATGGCTCGAGCAAATCCGTTTTCATCCACTCAATCCTCGCAATGTTTCTCCGCAATATTACGTAATTACTAAGCCCATCCTTGGGATCTTTTTTAGTTGCACGATTAGTTTAATTAACCGCAATCCTTTGCAAAAAAAATTCGCTAGTTGCGGAATCTTCGTCAATTACGCTACATGTACTTTTATCTACAGAACACTTTCGTTGTGTAGCATATCGTCATAAATATACCGTTGTTTTTTTTTTCCCTACTTACGGTGGTAAATACATCTCGTTTTTGTAATCGTTTGCTTTAAATGCGAGTAATATCAAGTAACGCCTTAGCATTCCTATATACAGGGCGCGGAAAAGTCAATTGAAATCAAATCTTCAAGTATCTCCCTTGAATTCAGATTAAAATAACTAAGTGAATAAAAATCAATTAGTTTTAAACGTTTCTAAATATTATACTAAATTTTTTTTGACATTAATTAGAATATTTAGTAATAAAATTCTTTTTTTAATTGATCAAGGAAATACAAAAGTGCAAATATATTAGAAATTATGTATTAAACCGGCATCTTTCAAAGGAGAATTACTTTGTTCAATTACCGTTGACTCGTTCCATAATCTTATTAACGATTTTCGTAGCACACGCAATGATACAATCATAACATTTCTACAATCGATGTCTTACAAGTATAGCTTACACGTATTACTAATTTGGCATGTAACAACCGTGACGGTGCGTTTACATCCGCGACCGTTACTGACGTGTTGAGACGAAGAAATTCGCGTAAATACTTAAAAGATTTACCAAATTCTTCTTTTTACATACAGTATCCCAGTTTACGATGTGTCTAATACACTTAATTTATGAATTCTTCGGTAAATAAATTTTAATTAAAAAATTCACTTGGATATTTACTAGGAGAACAAGATCTTATTGTCCAACCATGCTTTTAAAGCTTGGCCTGTATGACTCGTTTCATATGTAATTCCAAAAGAATATCCTAACATTTTCGTTAGAGAATACTGCACTCTACGCTTCACAAAGAATTCATAAGTCAGACACGTCGTGGAACACCCTGTATACGTTACGCTGTTCATCATGCAATGATAATCGATGGGATAAATTTTTGAGTCTAAGGTCTGGTTTTACCAACGCGAGTTAATTTAATAAAACATCAAGCTGCAACTATGAAAGTTTACCCGACCAATTAGATTAACTCGCGTCGGTGAAACCGGACCTAAGAAATATTTCTAGCAGTTTAAAATACAAAATAGCATTAAATTTGTATTAAAAAAAAAAAAAAAAAAAAAAATTGCGCGGCGTCTCGATCACTTAAAGAAAATTCTCGAGTATGTAAATGCGTGCGTAAAAAGTTAATTAAAATATCGCGGAGCAAAAATAAATGCATCTGGAATGCCACGATAATGTCTATTACGCAAAAGTAACCGGGGTTAAACCGGTTTAGTTTAAAATAAATCGGAATAAAATCAAGAATCCGTATATCCTTGTGTATTATCTTTTTTTTTTTTTTTTTTTTTTTTTTCTTATTCCAGCGTAACCTAAATGATCGTTCTGCTCCACGAAAAAAAAAAATGACATAACTTCACGACTATTCTTTAAAACGACGAGAATAATGTACACTGAGAAACAGATATGGCATTTGCCGCGGTGACGGTGGTTAGCGTATGACACTATCGTGATGTACGTCGATTCTTGCACAAAATCCATAGTTAATATACTGTGAAACGCCGACCACTGAAAACCACCGAGAACTGAGGGAGAGAACACTCCCACTACTTCTTCCTCCGTTTTCTCGATCACCATCCTTTAGGCCTGGTCCAGAGGCTGGTGATATTAACTATGAACTATGAATCGTGCATGGATCGACGTACATCACGATAGTGTCATACGCTAACCACCGTCGCCGCGGCAAATGCCATATCTGCTTCTCAGTGTGCATTTTAACTATAATATGGCAATAAAATAAATAATTCCTTATTTGTATATATATATATGTGCATGTGTCTATTTTATCACATATTACGCAATTTTACGCGGGGAAATTCCGTGTTTGATACTTTTTTGAGCGTCGATATAAAAAAAAAATAAAAAAAAAAAAATTGTACGTTTGCAAACAAGATACATTTAATATTCTAAACGTCAATATTAGAATAAAACAGTCCAAATTTTTGTGACTACGTATAATAGTTAGGGTAACAACAATGCGAAACGTATATCACGCGAGATAAATAATACCGTTTCGACATACCTTAAAGCGTCGAGAGATTATTAATACCATAAAAGTCGTTTATATCCGTGGCTTATATGTTAAAGTGACGTGGAACGTTTTCACATCCATCTCTGTGCAATCCTGCGGTCCAATGACACCATCGCCACTGATACGCGATGGCACGCGCACCTCTTTGTTCACATGCTCTTCGAAAATCTCGTTGTGACTGTTGTCTAACATCTTCTCAGTCGTTGATTGCTGCTGTTGATCTGCCGTCATTACGCGCACTATCTTCACAGTCTTAATTGCTTCCAAGGAACGCGACTTAGATGCTTCCGTAACTGCTGCTGCCGCTGCTGCTGTCGCCGAGCGGCCGGTTCCCTTAGTGCCGTTCTCCTTGTTGCGACGGGAAGAATTGCGATGCCAACGTTGTTTCTCCCTAGAGGAAGTTCTTCGAAGACTTGGTCGTTTCACTGATTCTGCGCTAGCACTCAAACCTGTGGCTGTATTAAAAAATGTTTATAAAAAAAGTGGACAAAAGTTTAAAAGTATAATTAAGTGAATTTGTAACGATGCGACAAAAGAAAAAAAAATTAAGCTAAAGCTCGTATAAACTTTTTTTTTTTTTTTCTAAAATTATGTGGCCGTTTACCGATATTGCCGGAAGAAGATCGATTGGAACCGCGTAGAATATGTATCGCCGTAGGATCGCTGTCCGTAGCTACTATAGGCGTGAGAAACCATTCAGATCTAGTTCGCATTCGCGCGGCTTGCCTTTCATGAACCTATGATCGCAACGATACGCCACTTATTAGTTCAATACCTATAGTGACTTGTTCATCGTTATCAAGTACAAGTATTTTACCTGCGGCAAATAACTGAGACTCTTGGTGCTCTCAGCGTACCGATTTACCGCCCGAAGCTCTTCCAGCGTCATACCTGCCGTCGCGCGTTTAGAATGTTGACTGCCGTTGCTGGACGAACGACTGGGTGCCTGTAAAAATTTTATTAATTATGATAGTTTATATATATGTATATATTTTGAAACAAATATAAAAGCACAATTGTACTTTTATCATTTGCAATAGACAACTTTATACCTGAAACAGGCCGTTCTCTTCCAAGCTAACTGAAAGACGCGTGTAACTTTCGAGTAATGTGTTTTCTGGAATCATGCCTAATGATGATGCTAGATTCACGGTTTCTGGTACGTGAATCAACGCTGGAGTTGACTGCGATTCTTCTTGGTGAGACATACCTATTAAATTAGCAATTATTACAATTAGCAATTATTACAATTATTACACAATATTAAATTGCCTTGTCTGGAATAAAAATTTAAATTCTTTTTCATATTAAATATAAATAATTTTAGTCTTAAAGAAAAAAATAATTTACTTACATTCTAAATTGAACTTTAATCCCCATTTTTCACACTCGTATTGTAACCACGACTTTTCGGCTTCCAGCGACAGTTGTCCTAGAATTTACACATTTAAATTATACTCGTCAAATTGAATCGCCGCAATTAAAAGTACACGTGCACGATACACTTACTCGATACAAGAGTGTCCGGCGGATACCGGAAACTAAAAATCCAATCTTCCTCCACCTTTAAAATTCGACCGGTTATACGCGCGTAATACTCGTAATTATCTCGTCCGAATAAATTGGAAACGCCAAAGTTATCTATCATGAACTTAGTGATGCGTGTGGCAATCTAGAAACATTAAAAATAACAGCATGTTATCGAAAAATAATGCTGAATAAACCTTTCTAACGAACCATTCGACTTTTTCCTACGAGATGCAGACTAACACGCATTAAATACCTTAAATCGGAGTACATCCTCCATTTTAGCAGTTTTGCCGTCGCTGACGCAACTATGAAAGAACGATGGTGCCACGGACACTCCTAGAGCCTCGCTGGTCATTCCTGTATGCGCTCGTTCGCAATTTACTGCTACTACCCTGAACGTTCCGAACAGTAATACCAATAACCGTTGCGTGTATAACGGCATGGAAGTAATTAATCTGTGCAATATAATTTTTTCTGTAAAGCCAGTGACTAGTTTCGATAATGGGTAACGCGCGTAATAATCACCTGTGTATCTGGTCCCGTTGTTGTTCCACGCTATCTAGTTGAATTATGGCGAAAAGTTGTTGCTCCGCCTCTTTACCAAAAATCCCACCGGGTATTTTGCGCAAAAATTTCTTCAGAACACTGGCTATAGTATAAACACTGAAATTGTCCATATTGACGAGATGTCCAGTTTGCAGAAAGTGCACCAGCTTCTTCATATTACCTTGGTGACCAGGTGCCCGAAAAATGTCTTTTCTAAGTGGAGCTTCCTTGTTCAATTTTAATACAAGAACCTAAAACAAATAAATACCACATATTACAGCTTATAATAATTATTTTTGATACTTTAAAAAGTTTAAAGTATGCATGACTGGCAATATTATTCTCATTGCATTTGTTATTTACCAGTAATGGACCAGGAATATCATTCTTGCATACTTCGTTCAGGGGTACGCCAAATTTAACCCTATAAAAAAATAGAAATCCATAAATATTACGATTCTATAGATTTTTAAAATAAAATACTGAAAGCACATATCACATTTTATGCAAATTTACTTAATTTATATTTTAAAATGCTACATCTTAAAATATTTGCGATTGAAGAACAGGCGTATTATTTTCAGGCAAAAGACTAACTTTTCTAAGCGTCTCGGATGCGGCGGCTCTGACGAGGGATGTCCGCAGCTGGTTACAACATTTCCTAACGTAGCAGCGCGTCGATGCATTCTTTCTGTCCAGCTGCTCATTGTACTAAATCTAATGGCAATGACATGCGAGCACTAAAACTGCTCTGGGTTTTTTGCTTTAAAAAAAAACACGTCACGTTCCTTTTCCTGCGAGATCAAGCCCTCCGTGTCTCTCGATTCGATCGCTGAAAGCCCAAAATGTGATCGTCGATTAATAAAAACACAAACAGGAACGACGCAATAATGTTAGAAAAAAAAAATAGAATAAAATACGAAAGCACCTGCTAGGTGTAGAAAGAAACTCAATTTGAGATGGGGAAACAGACAAGGACAGACAGGAAGAAGCAAAGGATGATCGGAAGGGGAGAAGTCTTACCGTGGCACGGCCGGGTCTCCTCGTCGTAGAATGGGCGAGCGTCCCGCGCGGTTTCAGATTAACCTAACCCGCGTGCGACCAACTGGGTGCCAGGGCACGCGAATGGGTGACATTCCGACAGCGAATTGAGAGCGCGCACGGCTAGTCGGCGCGTTTACGTTTCCATGGGAATGTCGTGGCCGTGATGCCGAAACGACGACGGCATCGTCGCCGCGAACCACACCACACACCACGCCGTGCTACGTTCGCGTTGCGGCGCGCCGCACGGCAATCAGGACAACGACCACCGGCACCAAGTGTCCCCGTTGGCCCCCTCGTCACACAGCGTCGACAGCGGGCCAGAGGGTAGACATCACTTGTCACGTTAAATCAACGATCACGGAGCGCGCACCACCACCCACCGCACCGCGCCCACCGTACCAGCAGCGATCATCGTAAAAAATCAATATGGCCGCTCGCTATCCCCACCTAGACGTAAGTTGATTCGTACTACTGAGGGCGCAGCAGGTACAGCACTCTCGCGATTCTAATTCCACCGAATTCCACTACGACCCGGTACCGTCGACAATCTCAGGTACAATTTTTCAACTAAAATCTAATCGAACGAATTTTTGTTTTACTTCCAACAAAATGGTCTAATCTATCCTAACGAATGAAAAAAGTAAGTGCCTCAAGGGGTATTGTGCGACAAGTTGGAGACAGGTCTGCAAATTGTGAGAATGCGGTAAATTATCTTTCCTAACCTCAAAAAATGTTTTTATTTAATGTGTGTATGTATGTTTATACAGGGCATATGTATTAGTGCGCGTTTTAATACTTCGGCCGGTGTAATTCCGGTAAACGTGTGACATGCTGGAGATCCTTCGTGGTAAATTGACGCTACATACGCGGGCAACGGCGATCGTTCTTCATTCCACTTGACAAGACAAATAAAATGAGTATTAGTACAATAAAGCAGAAAAGAACTCGACAATGTGTACTTATACATGCATTATGGTATGCATTTCTATAAAAAGTAAACAAAATTAGCAGCTTAAAGGTCAAAATTTAAATTGAACATTTGGATTTCTACCTGGAGAGTAAGTACCTACATTTCTAAACCTAAATCTGCTTTGTAAAACAATTAAAACCTTCAGCATCTTATTAATATTATTTATTAAAGTATTAACTTTCTGCTTTAGCTTAATTTATTTATACAAAAACATTAAAGCTATAAGAGGCTTTAGTATTGACTCTTGATAAAATGAGTAATGATAATAAGACAATGGAAATGGATGACAATATTGAGGAACAAGGGTTCAAAAGAGGATTGGAAGCAGACAAGATCCTTGGCTCTGCAGAAGATAATGGTGAATTGATGTACTTGATACAATGGTGAGTGACATTGTTGTGTATCTTTCATTATGCTGGTACATTGGCTAGAAATGTACAAAAAAAGATAGAAGCAAATATAATTAATAATGCAATTATTTTTAAAACATCTGTGACTTATTACTGACATATAGAGGTAATTTTCTTATGTAGGAAAGGAACAGATGCAGTTGACATGGTATCCGCCAAAGAAGCCAATGCCAAATGTCCTCAGATTGTTATCCGATTTTATGAAGATAGAATAACCTGGAGTAAGGCAAAAGCAAAAGCATAAAAAAACTTATTTTGACGAAATTAACTTTCTAAAACTTTAAAAAATTGACTTTTATTGTAATCTAAATATGTATAATAAATATCGGAATCTACTCTTGTACTTATGTGAGGTTTATAAAGTGTATAATTATTGAAATAATTTAATACATTTTGAATAATAAAAATGTACAGCCGAAAAGAGCAAAATTTATAATATAAAATCCATAAATTCAGTTTTTTAATTCTATTGCAATAGACAAAATAAGAAAAAGTACAGTGTATTTTACAACTTTTTTACATACATCTTGTTATTACGTATCGTATCGTGCACGATCGATATCAAATAATATTGTATCGATAGGTCGTTTATTGCATTGCGCCGGCCGCCATCATGCCGTGCACAATATTCGATCTAGTCTAGTCTCGGTCGTCTTAGAGGGAGGTCACAGCTCGTGGGTGGACGTTTTAACGTACGGAAGTTCAAAAACCAGTGCTCGAGAGACTAATTAGAGAAAAGGAAATGTGAAAGTAAATTATAAAGACTGCGAGTTAATAAAATAATTAAAAAATAAAACACGGCGGAGTTCATCGCGAAAGTACTCGGGCAATTGAAAATTATTTAAACTTTTTAAACGGGAGTGCCGTCAATATCGCGCGAATAATTTTAATTATCAATTAGAGAGTGTCGCGAGTGACCTGTGGATCTGAGTTCTGAGAGGAGGAGCAGGTCCCGGATGGACATCGGGCATCGGCGAAGCAACGTTGGGTAATTATCTTGTTTTAATTATATTAAAATAACAATTTTTAACTTCTTTTTTTTATAATTATTATTTAAAGCATATTTTTCATTGTAGTTTTTTTAATTTATGTTACAGAATATCATCATACCATGGCATCATCGTTGCCCGACTTCGCCCGCATCGCATCTAACGTGAGTAATTTTTTTCCTTTTTTTAAGGCAACAAATCCACAATAAAATATTAGTTTTTCTTTTTTTCCAAATGTATAATCCTAATATATAACAATATATTACAACTTGTAGAT
Source organism: Cardiocondyla obscurior (assembly GCF_019399895.1). Taxonomy (NCBI): domain Eukaryota; kingdom Metazoa; phylum Arthropoda; class Insecta; order Hymenoptera; family Formicidae; genus Cardiocondyla; species Cardiocondyla obscurior. Next base: position 11,258,775 of record NC_091866.1, on the reverse strand, counting down.
TCGTTGCCTATAGTAGAAGTACCGTAGTTAGAAAAGTAGTTAGTCTGCAAGTGGAGAGACTTTCTCAGCCACTTGCGGCAAGAGATGTCTTTCTCGGCCACTTGCGGCACGAGATTCGTCTTTGTCGGCCACTTGCGGCACAGTTGACGTTTTCATTAATTTTCCGATTTAATACGATCAAAGTAAAAAATATCGTTTTTTTTAATTCGTATGTAATAAAATCGTTTTCTAAAGTTGCATACGTTGTCGGACTTCCACAGATACTTGTGTTATCACGCACGAAGTCGAATATGAGGATACTCGCGAAATCAACTTAATACCGTATACGAGTAACCACAGGTGGGTGGGCGGTCGGGTATCCGAATATCTCAAATGTAATTTTTCTTCCGCAAAACATTGAATACTTAAACTTTCTTAATTTTGGAGTAAATAATTTTTTTAAAATCTTGCAGTGCTTGATCTAAGTTTCCGAAATTTAAAGTAATTTTCAGATTGAGATTACATGTATCTATAAAAAGTGGATATATATGTACATATATGCATATATACGACACTACTATTTACGCTCAAGTTTATATAGCAAAAGTACCTCATTTTCGGATCGTTATATTAAAAAATAAAATAAAATGGATTAACAAATTTCGAGCAATGATGACGCTATGAATATAGTATTATACACGATGCTCCCGAACGGAAAGATCAGAATTTTCTTGGTCGACCTCGTTTACGGGGTGATGCAATTTTACGTGTGCTCGGTCTGGCACGTAGCTTTCGCCGCAGCATTCTAGATGAACTGTCAGAGTTGCTCTTCGTATCATTGTGCATTTTTAAATGCCTTAAAAATAGCAATCTAGACTTGATGAGCTTCTTGCAAATGTGGCATTTGTGTAGTTTCTCTGCGGAATAACATTAAAATTAAATTTCTGTACTCTGTAGCTCTCTATATATATTTTACTTTAGAAAATTTATTCTTCAATTTCAATAAATACCTGATTTCTTAGTGTCATGTTGCAAGCTATGCGCGTTTAATTGAGCGGTACTTGGGAACCATCGGCCGCAATCGACGCAATTTAGCTTTTTTGTATCTAATGAGTAATTAATCCGTTGCTTTCGTCTTTTTTTCACTCTGGCGAGCATGTTAAGTTCTTTCTTTGTCGGGCTACTTTCATTGACCGATTCTTCTTCGTCTTTTTCTTCTTCCGTTGTAGTCTCCTCTTCTTTCTGTTGAACTGATTTGCTTGGAGTTCTGTCAAATAATTTAATGAAAAAAAAATTGTGAATATTAGATTTAAGTAAAATAAAATTTGCGATTTCGTATTTTAGAATACGAGTAGATAAAATATTAATTTACGTACTTTGCTGAGGAGTGATTTAACTTATGTTTCTTTCTCTGTGAATGCATTGCGCGAGAGTGACGGGCCAAAGCAACAACAACGTCAAACTTTTCCTGACAGATTTTACAAGTAAATTGCTTTTTGACTTTCTGATGTTTTTTGCTTTTCACGTTCCTCTTGCTAAGATTAAGAGTCTTTGTCGGCGATTTCTGGCACACCAAGAGATGCATGTTGAAAGTACGTCTGTATCGAAAGTTCCTAGAGCAATACTCGCAACGTATCGCACCATTGAGTTTTGTCAAGTGTTCACTAGATCGCCAGTCATTTTCTTCATGTTCGTCATCGTCTTCATCATTGCTGCCGTTAGAATCCGAATCCCTTACCATAATAATTTCGTTTTCTTTATCGCTAGAATATTTATCACCATCATTATCATTATCGTCTAGAGTGATTTCCATTACGTTGCGTGACGTTTGTTGATCTTCTTCGTCGATATCGAGATCGATCACTTCCACGACCTGCGAATTTCGATATTATCATTAAACGCTAAGTTAAGAAAATATTCGGAAATATATTATATATATTAATATTTAAAAAATCACATTAAAAATATTAAATAGTAAAAATATAAACTACAAATTTAACAGTTAAAATTTTCAAACAAGAACGATACCATTTTAATTTACTGTTTCTGTGCAAAGCATTTACCTCTCGTTGTTTCGTTCGCTTCATTCGCTTCGTCTGTTTGAACCTCTTTGTACTAGTCATACCGACGCGAATTTGTGAGGATAATTGACGTCGTCGAGTGATGCGCTTCTTGCGAGTAAGCTCTTCATTTACCATCGATGCTGGTTGTATGATAATTTCTCCGTCATCACGATTCACTGAAATTAATTGTTGTTTGCGCGATCGTTTAACTTTTAGCGGTGTCTGCGGAATACTCGCTGTTGTCGACGGTGGCAAATCAGTTAATGTATCGTCTAATTGATGCTTATTTTCCAAGATAGAAGAGTACGTTTGGTCCACCGGTGACTGCAATGACATGTGAGATTCCAACTCACTTTCATTTTTACTTAACGATAATTCATCTTTCATTAAGCATGTATTATCTTTTTCGATATTTGACTGGTCGTTTAGCGACTTGTTAAATTTTTTATTTGTTTCTAATGATTTCTTCATATTTCGCAATGTCATCTGGACCTCGTCAAACGTTAGCTCGGAGTCAGATTGATGATCAGCCTCCAAAAAAATGTATTGTACTGTTGAATGTTCTATTAATTCATCCTCAAAATTGTCTTGACATTTATCTGGTTGATCGGCTAGAAAAAAAAAAGTGTACTTTAATTTCAAAATTTCAGTTCGCATTTTTTTAACAAATAAAAATTTTTTAATCAAATAAATTATATGCACACAATTAAAAAAAATTAATATTTTAAACTAATGTTTATTTTATGCATCGATTCAATCTTATACACGTACCGATATTTTCAAAATTGTTATCCATCATAAGATATGTAATATCCGACTGTTTGTCGATAGTTGCGTGAACGTTATCACTAAACTTTGAATTAATTTTAAAATCGCTATAGCGTTGACGAGCTTCATAATAACGTTCTATTCTGTTTCTTTTCTGTACAACGTTCTTCTTATAATTTACTGATGTGTCGTAAATAGAAGTTTTGTCGTTCACTTCAGATTTTTCTTTGTGATAAAATATTGGCGGTTGGGTAGTAATTACCCGTTTCTTCATCTGTGACGGTTTTTTCACTGTACGTACAGCGCCCTGCCCTATCAGACGTTCCACATCTGACCTGTAATTACATTAACAATTGTAGATCACAATAAAATTAATTTTTAATTACAATTCTCGCAAAAAATTTAAAAAAAAACATTAAATTGCTTTTTTCTAACTTACTTCATAAGAAACTGAAAGTTACTCGGAGGTTTATCTGATTCGTCGTAAACGGTAACGGCAAATATCTCTTCTGAGTTTTCCACTGCATAGAGAGCCAACTGCTGTCCTGCAGCTGTGACAAAAGTTGCAATTGTCTCTTCGTCATCCTCTTGTTCCTCAGCTTTAATTTCATTCTGTATAATACATACACATGCAATAATTTCTTTATAAATGTTACAGTTGTATAAAAATCAATTTATTACAATAAATTTAGTGTTCATCGATTTAAAAGCAAATTGCAAATAAAAAAAATTTGATTTTTTTTATATTTACTTCCAAATCAGGTGTGTTGATGTCTGAATACCATTCCTCAGCTGTTGACAAATTATTATCTGCCTGTGACTGTTTCAATTCATTGATCACATCACTACAGCTTTTTAAACTGTCCTCTAAACATACAGTAGATGCTATAAGAGAATTAGCTTTGTCAGGCAAATGTCCATTTGCATTCACTATTTCTTCATAGGTAATCTGTTAGACATAAAAATCTCATCAGTATGACAATATTAATTGACTTTAACCAATTCTACTCAAATTTTTACCTGGTTCTTTTCAATACTTTCTTCTTTTGATGTAACTTCATAATTCTTCAATTTGCTCTCCATAAATTCAGACTTAATAGTTTCCTGGGATTTTACTGATTCACAAACTTCAAACTCACTGGTAAACGACATTCTTAAAGCTGGCTCAATTTTACATTATTCTTGTCAAACCAGTCATCATTAATTCGTAAATATGCGCAATATTTTTAATTGTCCACTTTCAAACAATTAATATGTTCAAATATGATGTCCTACATAGATGTAACAAGTATGTCCAAATGCAATAGGTATATTTCGCTATTAACATCCGTATATATTGTGAATCTGTAATTTAATATACACGTGACATCATTTTACATCTATTTCTACGAGACGTTCGCGATTTTGCGTAAGTTAATATATTGCTAAAGTTCGGGGACAGAGGTGCAAACGGCATCGGCACCGTCGTGGACGGACGGACGGACGATCGTTCACTATCATTCACTATTTCCGCCTGTCGTTTCTCGGTCCGATTCACGAGCGTCGTTCTCGAGCGTGCGGGTCCTCGTAGCCCCCGATTGCGTTGCGTAAATCGCGCGAGGGAGGTTATGCTCGTCTCGCGATCACCAGTTCACCAGTTCCAAGACGGCGGGAGAGAGACGGGATGGCTGGGGTGTCATATTCGCTCGCGTACCTGAATACGCGCGCGACAGGTCGCGCTTCCGTGTCTCACCTAGCAGAGCTTAGATAAGCAACCGGCATAACAGGATTCACCAGGTCACCGCGGTAGCGAACGAGGGAACATATCTCGGGCTCGAGAAAACGAGTGACAACAACATGCCAAAAGCCCACGATATCCACGATATGCGCATAGCTAAGCCACCGTCGCCGCGGACTGATCGGAATTGTGTTGTTTTCGTACCAACTGTCACCGAATTAATTCACTGCTGAACGCTCGGCTTCTATTTTCTAGAACGACGCTCGAAATTCGAAGGCTTTGTTATTTTCGCTGCACCTTTGAATTAATCCAATGAGTTAGAATAAAAGGAAATATAATTTGTTTCTCTCTAATTAATGCGCTGGGACGCACTAGTTTAGAAGTGCAGCGAAAAGGAATTCTCAGTTAGACAGTTTCACCAACCACAAGTCTCCACGTTTTTTGTTAAAAAAAAAAAAAGAGGATCTGTTGGCACTGCGTACGCGTATACGTGTATATTCCGTGGTGCGAGGTCTATGTGTGAAGGGTTCGATCGAAGATAATATTTCTAATTTATTACTTTTTTTTATCCTTATTTAATTTAAAATTCTTTAATCTTTTGAATGGTTGATAAGAAATTTTTTTTTTATTACTATCTCTAAGTATATTTTTTAACTCTAGGTATAAAATAAATTTAAAATAATTATTGATTGGAGAAATGTAAATAATTTCGTATTATTTAAACGTTCGATCAAATGCCAAATTAATTAAGACGAGCTAGGCGGATACTCTGAACAGTTTATTTCATCATTATATTTAACAAATTTTTCTTCGGAATTTTTAGAGGCACGTTTAGGGTGATCGTAGAGTCATGTGAATTATTCTTGTTGGAGACGTCAGAGAATAGGTTGCCAAAATGAATTTGAAAATTATTATTCCAAGTCTATTTCTGCTCTTTGTTGCAATGGTGGTGGCATCATCTGAGAAACAAAAAACGTGGCGTGACAAAGATGTACGAGATATGACGGATGTAGATTTAGAACATCTGTTAGAACAGTGGGAAGTATGTTTATTAAATTCTCTAAACTCCTAGTTATATCGGTAAAGTAAAAGATGAATCAATTGTTTTATTGATAATCTCAGGCAAATGATGAGCCTCTGGAGCCTGATGAATTGCCAGAACACTTGAGACCCTTACCAAAGATAGATGTGACCAAGGTATATTACATTATTTAGTTTTCATATGAATATCTGCAGCTATTGAATTAAAGATAGAATCAAATGTCTAATTTGATCTATTTTTAATGGTCTGCTTGCTTTAAATTTGTGCAGTTAAATATAAAGAAATCAGAGGATATGCTGAATTTGAAAAAGGGAAGATCTGTAATGATGTTTATAGATACTCACTCAGAAGTCACAAAAGAGCAAGCTGATATCGCGTCAAGTATTTGGCAGATAGGCCTACAAAACAATCATATCACTGTGGAAAGGTAGAATTGTAACATTTGAAATACTAGATGGATATATTTAAAAATTAGTTCAGGACAGTTAATAAAAATTAATATCATGATTACTGTGCAGATATCCAATCGAAAACAAACGTTATATATTCATGTTCCATGATGGATCTCAGGCTGTTGTAGGTAAAAATTATTTACTGGAACAACCTGAAGTAGCTTTTGTCACTGTTGAAGGACAGTCTTATTACCCGCCGCAAAAAAAGGTATTTTAACTTATTTTTTTTTTTTTTTTAAAGTAAACATAGTTATGAGAAAAAAATTTGGTTTCCTTTCAGGAACATTTTAAAGCCGACGAGTCGCTGAAAAAATCAGACGCCAAAACACAAAAAATAGAATTATAACCTTCCGGTGTTCGACACACGTTACCGCATTTCTAAAACATTTTCCTTTTGTCTACTTTTGTATACAAATGCTCTTTCGAGATATATTTTTTTGAATCATTTTTAACACGAGTCGTTTCCATTAAGTGTTACATTTATATTGTACTATTTGTTAAGGCATATAATAAGGTATAGGCTATGTTACATTCAAGAACATTTATTAAACAATAAAAGATAAATAATGTGGGAAGGTATGAGATAATAACGGTAGGTCATACTGCATTTATTTGCTTGTGCTAATCTTGCTGGTAGAGGATTCTATTTGTGCTTCATTCATTGCTTTTACTTCCCGTTGAAGTTCTTTTACTACTGTTGCAAGAGCGTGTGGATTTACCCCATTTTCACACAATCTGATACAGATGCTCAAAGTAGTCTCGTCGAGATTTGTATTCAACAATTTAGATATTTGGAATAGGGTCTGAAACGTCTTACGAGCAGTATTCACTTGGTGATTTACAGGCTCCACCATTTTGGCTTGCTTGCGATTTTTTCTAAAAAAAAATCAATAAATTAAACGTAACAAATATTTGTCTGATTTATCATTATCATTACAACATAAATTTGTAATTGCTAAATATCGAAGTTTAAAAAATTAAACAACGAAATAACTGAATCAACCAAACTCTCCCAATTCAACACGTAAAAAATTAACAAAAAATTGCTTCGAACATAAATTGCAGTCAGATAAAATCGTACCTTTATTAAATAAGACACTCGGTAATTTTTCTAACAAACAAACGTCGGAAAAAAGACATCGGCTCGTTCAGAGAAATTTAATAAAAGACTTATGATGTCTACGATTTTCGTGTATGCGATCCGGAATAACAAAAAGAGCTTGTTCCTTGCAGTCGAACTATCTGCATCGGTGTCGAAACATAACCTAGTTCAACAGAACAAACTTAATTTAATGTCACGCGACCGTTCGTTTCTGGCTGCTCTCGCGACGTGATAGAACCGTGAAAGAATAATAAAATCAGAAAAATGGAAACGAGTGATGACAACGACGATATCGAAATGAAGGCGGAAGAATTACCCTTCGGCACCAAGATGAAAACAATGACGATACTGAACGCTATCTTTAGATACGGGCAAGATATTCCTTATAACATTATTCCGGGTGTAAAAGAATTCCATTCTAAAATCGACTCGTCGCTTAAACAGATGAAAAACGCTGTCGAAAACAAACCCACGCTAGTCGACTGGCTAAAGAGTGATTTATTTGAGGAAAACGAATATAATATACCTCTGGCGTTATTATTCATCGCGTGGTACGAGCAGAATTCGTCACTCGATGAGAAAGATACAAGTTTCGACTTCAGGTATAAAAGAAAATATTGTCGGAAATTCTGTAGTTTTTTTTACACAATACGTATACTTAGGTTTTTAAATAAGACTTAAATAAAATTGTGAAATAATCGATGTTACAGAGAATTATATCATTTTCTTTACAAAATAACGACAAATCAGCCAATACCTAATCTTACATGTAATGCTGCCGATGTTTTAAACAAACTGATATCCGAGATCATAGAGGAGGTTTGGCCAAATATTCAACCAGAGCTTTTGGATTATCTAAGTAAAATACATACTTACAGTAGGTCGACAGTTAGAAGAACGTATTCACGAAAAAGTTAGTTTTCTCATTGATTTCGTTATATTTCTTCTTCGATTATCTTACATTAATCCTTAGATATTTTCTTTTAAACGATTTTTAGTAGAATATTTTTTTCATATGTATAACTTTTTAAATTCACATAAATAGCAATGTAATTTGTGCTTATCTGTATTTAATAATTATATTTTAATCACTAGGCATTGAATGTGTTTTTGTTGTGAAAAGAACACATTCGTATTTTTTAATACGAATAAAATTTTTATTTAATTTATATTTTAATTTAATAATTTTTTTAATAATTTTAATTTTTAATAATTTTAAATAAATAATTTTTAGTTTAATTTAATAAAATTTTATTTAAGTTTCTTGCAATTGTTTTAATATACATTACTTACAATATTGTTAATATATTTAATAATGGTAAAAATTTTTTTTTAAAGATCTTCACATTCATAGCATAACAATAATTTTTAACACTTCGGTATCTAAGGATTAATTTTACATATAATTTACTGTATATTTAAATAATGATTTTCCATTATTTCAGAAAAATCAGTAAATAAGGAAACAATGGAGAACTGTTCGTCTTAGATACTTAGAATATTTTCATTTATATCGACTTAATTAAATTTTTCACTTTGAGATTTTATATAGTTTTAAATATTAAAATCCCATAACGAGGTGCAAGATTCCATTGTAGATAATTATCATTTTCATTTTTTTTTAAACGAAAGAATCGTTAAAATTATGTTTGAAATAAAAGTAATGTTAATTATTTGTAATGCACCAAGTTACGAATAACTAACGAAAATTATATGCATTTATTTTTTGCGAAATAATTATTTAATAAGATACACATCTCATGTATTTATTTTCTCTTTAGTTCTTTAATTAATACTTTTTAAAATTAACATATACCGATATCCTTCATTCCCTAATTCGTGCTAATGATACGAGAGTTAATTATTTAATATTTCCCAGGCGTCTTCTTCTGCTTTAGAGTTCCAATTCTGTTGCGTCTTATTGTCCGTTTCAAAATTGATCAAGGATTCGTCTTTTTTCTCCGTTTTCAATTGCTTCTTAAAAGTAATCGCTTTGTCCGTTTGTTTTGCGTCATTGTCCCAATTCCAATCGTAGTTCGAAATATTTGAGGAATCTCCAGCAGAAATGTTACTTCTAAAATAGAAATAAAAATACATTTTAGAAAATTATTTGTATACTAACTTTATAAAACTGATAAATCGATGACAGTTTTATTTTTATACATGTTGCTAAAAGGAACGTACTTTGAACTAGAACTTCTTACGAGAGATGATTTTTCGTTTGAGCGATTCGACTGTATTGAATCACTATTCTGGTACGTATTAGAGGAACACTGGTATCGTTCCGTAAAATCATATTGATTTTGTTGTTCCGCAGAATTGGTCCCAGCGATATCACCCCATCCTCCCCGTCTTGTTATATCCCCAACCTGTGCATTATTTTTTTTTAATGTCTTAATTCTTAATAAGATATTCACTCCTAACTATTTGCGACTAGTGATTCAATTTTAATACATATTAAATAATAATAAAATAGAAAGCAAACAAAAGAGTTTATACCTTTGTAACCAAATGATTGACTTGAGTTCCTACGTCTTCTAACAATGTGCCATCACGAACCTAATAGCGTAGTAGTTCAAAAAGATGGAAAAAAACCAAATAAAACAGTTGTGAAAAATAAAAATTAATTAAACAAATCTAATAGAAAAGATATATAACGAAAAATAAAAAAAATTATAATTAAAACTAATATAAAATGCATTTGCGATCTTAAGTAAATTAATGAATGGTTTTTCTAATAAATAAAACGTTTCGAATAAGCATTTTTTTTCATATTATTCGATATTGTTCATTAGGAAAGGGAATAAAATTTTAATTCTTAATTAGAAATTGTTTTTAAAATATTGCTTTTTTTGAACTTACTTTTTGCGTCGCGAGACCTCCGATCTTGATTGCGTTTTCAGTAGCTTTAGTCGCTATTTTTGACGCCGAAGAAGAGAATATTGACCAACCCTGCAATAATACAAGTAATAAATTAATTTTTAATTGCTAATTACCAACATGTATCTCGTAAAAGGAAACATTATCGGAAAAAAAAAAATTAAAAATTAAAAAAAAATGCCAATTATCAAAGTTTAATAAATATAAAAAGTCATACAGTTGCTAATGATGATACTGCGGTATCAAATAATTCCTGGGACGAACTCTTTGGTGGTGGATCCATCTGATAACCGAAGCCACCGTATTTACCACCTTGATTAGGTGGAACATTACTAGATAACATAAAATATATTAAACATTTTTATTCTTACAATTCTTATCTTTTGCTTTCGAGCACGTATACTTTTAAATAAATTGCAATGCGCTAATAAATAAAAACTACATAGGCACTTGTTATAGAAAAAATAAAAGGTAGAATATATACTTACTCTGGACGAATAGCATTTTCATTCTGTTTTTTTGCAAAAAAGGATTCTGTTTGCATCTTTAGGCTGTTCGAATCCATATTTTGATAGGAAGAGGACGTGTCGCTTTGATATAAATCCTCTTGCTTACTTTTACTAAACGTTGAAGGATGAAAATCCTTGGCCATTGAACTATTCGGGCTCCAAGGCTCTCCTCTTGCCAATGTAGCGATCTAAAGCAGACATTATATGTAAACGATTTTTAATAGATATTGTTACGTTTGACGCGAGCTCGCTGCGCTCGGTGCGAAGTTGATAGCTCAAGCATAAAAATCTCGCGAGCCGGATCGTCCGTTTCCATTGCCGGAGAACGGAATATTAATGTTTTAGATAGCGGCTGTCAGTCTTCCGAATTTTTCGATAGAAACAGACGTGTTCAACCGATCTTGTATTTGCGTTCAATGAAAGATCTCGTTTTTTAGTATACGTGAGCCGTTCATTTTCCATAGGAGAGTTTCTAAGAGTGTGTGTGTGTGTGTGAAAGTGTTTGCGCGAAAACGCGCCAGAGCACAACAATAAAATATTAAAAGCTCGTAATAAATCTCTTTACCTTGTCTCTGTACAATGCTGCTGCCTTTGTATTATAACGCTGCGATATAGACATAGATTCGTCCCAGTCAGGTTGACTCTCAAAAAACTCACGGGCCTTTTTGTTGCCGCCCATCTTCATCTTCTCTAGTTCTATATCCTTCCACTTGTCCATAGAGACAGAACGGACGAACGACAAATGTACACCTAGACCACGATGTTTGCCTGAACATTCCAAACATATCCAAATGCCGTATGTTACGGATACCCATTGAGGATTATGACTGCCACATTCGAAACATTTCTACAAAATAGAATAAAAATATATATTTAATCATAAATATATATATAATATATATATAAAAAATTAATTAAGTAAATCGTTAAAAATCGTTAAGCTTACGTTGTTCTCATCTCTTGGCTTTAATTCACTTAGCACTCTTCGCGTTCGTGGACTAGCCATCCTCACATAAATCAGTTGTCGAAGGTTCTAAAGAAAAAGAATTAAAGTATAAGCACTGTGATAAAAGTGGTGTATCCGCGATCGTAACGTAAGGTATTTGTCGTGTGCGAGATAGGGATAGGGATCAAGGTAAAAACTGAAGAATTCTTTAAACTTTAGTAAATCCTTTAACTCGTTGGCGTTGCAAAGGTCAGTTTACCTCACGGCTGCAACTTTTGGCACTCAAACTTAAGAGGCACCGGAGGCACGGAAAGCAATCGGCGGAATGCCAAGGTGGTAGGACGAGGGAAAAAAAGTCAGGTTTGCGAGTACTACGGGATTATCGCGATCGTGGACGTGAAATAATCGCGTGATGATCTACGGAAACGTTTACCTCGTGATTAACAAAAAGTCATTCTACGTCGAGTAGTTCTCTTTCTTCGGGGATCGACGGGAAGTTCGGGTCCCACCAGTTTTTACGTGGACATATTGCAGAAGTCGGACACGACTCTTGCGCTTGGGAACTGGCGTCGCCGTGGCCGCCTGGATACTGACGTCACGCAAAAATGCAGGTTAGATTTCGTTCCCTGTTGTAAAATCACCCGGGAAGTTACGAACATTGATAACGCCGAGTTTGCGCCGACGAGAAAGTAACGGAGATATTTATTTGACGAGCTAATTCTGAATTACTTTATTACAAATTCGGTTTTGAAGAGAGAATAAGATATATATTTGAATAAGCAAATAATTATATTTTTATGTGTGATGCATCAAAACTTTCCCGTCCCACTTAAACAGACTGCGGACTGTCGGTTGTACATACTTTTCATATTTTCTGCAAGTACAACCGGTGTGGTTAAAAATTTTTGATGCATCCTACACATCACTCATACCTAGTTTAAATTATTATAAAACAAGGAAAAATTGTTCGAATAGGACTTTAAAACTACTAAAACGCGAATTATAACCCGAGAGCGCGAAACAATATTCCGATCACGAGAAAAGCGACCTTGTTTTATAATAACTTAAACACAACACCCCGTATAATATACAAAAACGCAAAACTGTACGCTCACACTCACACTCGCTCACATAATATTCACCGCGCATTTTATTACAATATCACTCATATTCACCGCGCATTTTATTACAATATCACTCATACTTAGTTTAAATTATTATAAAACAAGGAAAAATTGTTCGAATAGGACTTTAAAACTACTAAAATACGCGTCGCACAATCCGGCGTAACGCGAATCTCAAGCAGCAGATGCCAATTTCCCGAATTGCGTGCAGTAGCGCACGCACTATCAGTCACGGCTAACGAAACAGAAAACGACACTCCGCGAGGGACCGACGAATACTCCGGGCTGTACAACGATCAATTAAAAAATAAATTGAAAACGCGAATTATAACCCGAGAGCGCGAAACAATATTCCGATCACGAGAAAAGCGACCTTGTTTTATAATAACTTAAACACAACACCCCGTATAATATACAAAAACGCAAAACTGTACGCTCACACTCACACTCGCTCACATAATATTCACCGCGCATTTTATTACAATATCACTCATATTCACCGCGCATTTTATTACAATATCACTCATACTTAGTTTAAATTATTATAAAACAAGGAAAAATTGTTCGAATAGGACTTATAAAACTACTAAAATACGCGTCGCACAATCCGGCGTAACGCGAATCTCAAGCAGCAGATGCCAATTTCCCGAATTGCGTGCAGTAGCGCACGCACTATCAGTCACGGCTAACGAAACAGAAAACGACACTCCGCGAGGGACCGACGAATACTCCGGGCTGTACAACGATCAATTAAAAATAAATTGAAAACGCGAATTATAACCCGAGAGCGCGAAACAATATTCCGATCACGAGAAAAGCGACCTTGTTTTATAATAACTTAAACACAACACCCCGTATAATATACAAAAACGCAAAACTGTACGCTCACACTCACACTCACACTCACTCACATAATACTTCATCGCGCATTAGATCGCTCGCAGGATAGTCCACGACGCTTCCGTTAAATCCTCGATCTTGACAAAAGAAATATGATGTATCTTGATGTATCTTGATGTATCTTGATGTATCTTGATGTATCTTGATGTATCGTCGATGAAACTTTTATTTAATTATTACTCCTCAAGGCGCTGACTCATCGAAGTGACCGTGAACTTAAACTTGAACTCCGGTAGAGAACAGTTATCCCCCCTTTACACATCCGTTCCCGACTACATTTAGGCGCGAAATGAGGGTAGCGCGGTCGTGATAACGGTACTTATGTTGGGGGGGTAATTAATTGGCGCACTAGGGAAAAAACGTTCCCACCTATCAGGTGATAAGAGAAGGGTTGTAATTGGTCGGCATGGGGATGATACCGCGAGTGTCCAATGCGTGTGAAAAATTTTGTATTGCGACCCGTTTATTTTTACCGTTATGCGCACCTTTTTGGCGCCGTTTATTCCGCTGACAACAAACTTTTTGAAAAATAGCGGATGCAAAGCGTGCGCATGGTTTGTTTTAATATTCAAAAAAGAAAATAATTTAACCGGCTATGGACAATTTTTTTCCCGCGAAGCATACTCGTAAAGGCAATTATTTAGACATTTGTCGGTATAAGAAAAAGAGAGTTCGCAGTTTTACAATAAGTTAATCCGTAGAAAGCGAGAGTGATAACGTGCAAAAAAGCCACTCAATTATTTCGACGATTATTGTGAATAAAAATTAGACATGCCGCTTCTCATCCGCGATATCGTAAAGTTAAATAGAGCTTTAATGACCAGCACGCGCGAGTGATTTTCAGATACGCGGTGTAAAACGAACCCCGCTAATTAAATTACATGTAGAAATTTAATCCGCTCATTAACAATAAACGATCCGATCGATGGCGTTCGTTTTAATTTAGAAACGTGAGATTGAGTTATCGCATAATAGCTACGCGCATTAAAGCGCGTTTCACCGATGCACATATCGGCAAAAATCTTAAATAAATTTATACTTGTTCGCGATCAAAATCTTTCTCTCTACGCGCCGAAATCTCTAATGGTCAGTTTAGCCGCGGAGCCTCAGCGTGCGGGTGTGTTGTTAATCGCTCCGCAATTACGCGTATTTTCGACCGCTGATTGAAAGTCTCGTATGCGAATAAGTGTCGACGTCGACGACTCGGGAACGAACAATCATTTTAAGCACTCGTGTGCCATTCCACTTGTCGCTCTGTGGTTCTTTCGTGCCTCGAAAAAGTGTTTCGGGAAGACAAGGTTATGTCCGGCAAAGCGCACGGAGCGTCCGACGTGAGTTGCGCCGCGTGATCGGCGTTATCCTCTCTTTACTCGTCATTTACGTCAGCGAAAATCAGAGGATTCTGACAATCACCGTTACCAGAGCGTGAGATCCGCACCTCGCGCATCTTCTCCGTCGCGGCTCGGATCCTAGATTGTCGAAAAAGTAGGTATTGTAAAAGTTTCTCCACTCTGAAATTGAAGTTTTATTCGATATGATACGTATAAAGTTCAATTATAATAAATCGACGAAACAAATATTGCAAATAATGAAACAAATATTAATTAATAAGCTCTGTGACCTTTATTTGTTTTTGTTAAAACATAATATTCTACAAGACATAAGAATTTCAAACAGAATCAACTTTTTTATATGTTTAAAATGTTTCGATTTCTAACGTTTGGTAATAACGGGAAAATAATGTAATTATATCTTTATATATGATCTAATATTAATACTAAAAGTTAAATAATTACATATGTTTGATTGCCACTAGAAGAAAAGTGCTTTATACGTATGATGAAACGCGGAATAAGTTATCTTTATAAGAATATGTGAAATATACAGTTAGTATCGAGCGAATTTGATTGTTTGAATCAATCAATTTCGAGCTTTTTAAAGCTTCCTTCAACGCCAAATAAGTCTGTTACTGTCTTTGCTTTCCCTGGCCGTAAAGACTCGTTAACGCGATGATTAGCTTCATCGTCCTGGAACCAAGGAATGTGATCCGCTAATTTTTTCATTTGCTTGTCATGTAATGCCTGAACAGGGCCAGCTTGACCGCCTGCTTCATTCGGAAGAACTTCGATCGGTATGAATTTTGCCAGAGTGTCACTTGTGGTGTGCATATGAAACTAGAATATTTACAGAAATGTAATTCAATGATATATATATTTTTTTTTTACACCAATGCTTAATGTAATGTATGTAATAATTGAAATTTTACCATATCCATCAACTTCTTTTTCATGAATGGTCTCATCATATTCAGAATCGCGTCTACCACCGGAGAAGCATTCATAAAATGTAAACCTTTCAATCTGACAGGCAGCCCTTCTTGAAGGTAGTAGAGAAATTTCTTTAAACCCATGGGACTTAAACGACCAACGTGACCGAAAGTAACGCTTTTCATATCGATTAATATTATATGGCCCACACTTGTGCCTTCGGTATAAAGCCAATGGTCGATTACCATATTTAATAGTTTCATGGTATCGTTGTAAACGAAATGCGATGGATCGGTATCCAGAAGTTTTCCGTATATGATTCTATAGCCTTCCTTTGTGGTTCCTTCCAAAACTATGTCAGTTCTGTCGACAATAATAAGATCGTTTGCTATTTTATACACAGAATTTCTACGCAAATAATATTTGCTGTACTTACGTTACTTCAGTCGCTTTTTTAAACTCTTTATTGTTAAAATCTCGATCATTGAAGAATTCAGGCACGTGAGATCTAACAGTGTAAAATGTATCGATGGTGGTTTTCGTTGGTTCGAGTAGATAGTAATTGCTATGCAGGAACAATGCTAATTCGCTGTCTGATATCTTGGGCAGGTGAGGCTGCTTCTGACACCATTCTCTCAGTGTCTGTATATCTGACTCTTTTAATTCGGGATTTTTCTTTAACTCTTCCTCGAACGATACTAGTTTTATCGAGTCCATCTTTTACTGTGAATTTCAACTTACATGAAAATTAAAATCGATAATGTTAACAGAATTGTATAATTATACACAATATTATAGGGAGGCTGAAACGTAAGTCGTTTACCTATATATTGTATTATGTTTGACTGCAAATTATTTCGGAGAAATATAATAACGATGAAAAATATGGAAAACTAGATAGACCCAAATATTTTTTAATTATTATGCTTGTCCTTGTGGCACTTTTAAATTAATACACAACACCATTACAGCAAAAACAAAGAAAGTTTAAATATTTCGAATATTTAACTGTTTTTATTTTCAAATCGTGGAAAATAATTTTGCACACAAAAGTAACGCTGCGCGCTAACCGACTGGCAAATAAAATTCGAAATTTAAAAGTTATATACTAGTCGACGAATATATTGGTTACGTATACGAGTTTTTTACGTACGATTAAACAATAAAATTAAAGGTCCAAAGTTTAAATTACAATATACACAATAAATACGCGCTACACGATCACCTTGAACGTTAATCTAAATCGCCTACATAGATAAGTGCCGTTGCATCAATAGCATTTATGTAATTGAAATGAATGTAGTTGACGCAACGTTAGAACATATGAAGCAAATTAGACAGATCATTGTTTCAACAATTATAGCAGTTGGTTTAATAACATCATTATTGGATGAACTACTTATGTCTATAGCAGCCCGCAACTTTGCCCTTCAATTAAATTTTACACTATTTTTTTTCTTTTTTTTTTTCAGTCTACTGTACGGTCTTAGCAAGACTAAAGGCTGTATAAAAAACGTTTGAAAAATCTCAACGTGTTTTATTATGCACATTTGCAATATCTCTTACTATATTTGACGTCAAAATGCCAATGGTTTCATACGTAGTACTTAATAATTGTATAAAATATACTTTTTTTTAAAAAAGCATAAAAATAAATTATAGTAAATTCTGCATGCAAAGATATGTAACAAAAAATTTATTTATATGTCTGATTTGCAAATGATTTTTTTTTAAATGCCATCCGACTAAAATTTGATTATTTTTAATACATTACATATATTAATTCTATGTTACGTAAACGTAAGTTTACGTAAGTTATGTTATAAACTATATGCAAAGATTGTACTATTGAAATAATTTGTTAGTATAGAAATGTTAGCGAATAAAGTATATGTAATAGTTTAATTTACCTTGAATCTATGGGATACGTATATTCAAGTTACTCTGTTGAACAATTCGCGATCGGTCCGATGTTTTAAATAACACTGACATAAATCTGAGTAGCTTTTTAAGCTGTTTCAACGGCGAAACAAATTATGTAATATATAGCGTGACCGTCTAATATACTCATTAAGGTACGTGATACGTTATTTTCGCGATAATTATATATTTTGAAAAAGGATACAGCTTTCTCAATTAGCAGAAATGAAAGACAATAAAGTGCAATTTATATGTCTGATATACGGATTCAGTATGAGCATTTTTTATGTATAATGAAGGTGCTGTTGATATGAAACGAATAGTTGGTTATTAAAATTTATATAAATTCTTATTTGCTTTTTTACACGTATCGATATACATATATACATAATAATTTTTATTCATTTAATGTTTGGTTGAAGCTGGTAAAAATAATGTTGTATTTTTATTAGATTTTAATTTTAGAAAAAAAAAAACTTCTCGTTGGAGCTTAAAAAAGAATTAAATTGACAAAATTTTTAGAATATTGGCAGCACATGGATGAATTTACACATACACACAAATCTGCTGCACTTAATAGTTATTTAGCTAGTACTCTATCGTTAACCACGACTGTACATGACGTGTAACATTTCTAAAATTGTGTTATAAAGGAGAAATCATGTTTCAACAGAGCTGTTAGAATAATAATTAAAGAAACGTACGAATGCCATGTGAAAATTGTTCAACTTGTCATTGACGTGACGAATGTTACGTTACGTTAATAAGCAGTAAAATAGAATGAAGACAAGTCTAAGGAGAATAAATACATCGTCATTTCATGATGTATTCGGAATTAATAGAACTACGCACGACCGTTATCTTTAACATATAACGATAAATAAAAATGTAATTTAAATTACAAATGTAAAACAAGTTCTGATCAAATAATATTAATTTTATTATTCAGTATCGTAATATTATATTTATTAGAGCCAAAGTTGAGTAATAATAATTAATCTGTTTATTTGCCTTGCGTTTTCATTTGATCATATCTAATCAAATATTTTTTTACTTAGATCAAGATATACGTATACATGAACCATGATCTGTAATTATTTAAAACGTTACGAAGTAAAGAATTTTTTTTTATATTATTTTAAAAACAGATTACGTAAAAACGGAATAATTTGTTGTATCAAAACATTTATAAAATTTTTAATCTTTATTAATCTATATCGAGCTTTTTAAAACTACCCTCTATACCAAATAACGTGTTTGGTAACGTTTTTTGTTCAATTCTTAATGCTTCATTAACGCGTCTAGTTGTTTCATCCAGCAAAAACCATTCACGATACTCTTCTAATGTCTTCACTTGCATGTCACTTAATTCTTGTATAGAACCTGCTTTTCCTCCTTCTTCGTTCGGCAACAAGTTTATAGGAATGTATTCAGGAACAGTTTCCAACGATGAGTGAAAATGTATCTATAAAAATTAAAGTTGATGTAGAAAAATTTGTTTGCGTAATAGAACAGTAGCGTTAAATATTTTGCAAATATCTACCAAGTCTATTATCTCCTTCTTCATGAAAGGCTTTGCCAAATTCATAATAAATTCCGCGGCGGGTGATACATTTATGTAATGAAGTCCCTTTAGACGTATCGGTGCTGCTTCTTGGATATAGTGCAACGATTTTTTAAGTAACAGTGGATTCATTCGCGTGGCATGACCGAAGGATATTTTACTACCATCGGCAATAAATGTATAACCATTATTTGTACCATCCATCAGAAAACATAAGTCGAGTAACATCATAGAATATTTTAAATGAGCCGTGAAGACATAGTGAGAGGAATCGGTGTTCACAAGTTTTCCATATATAATCTTGTAACCCTCTTTTGTTGTGCCATTTAAGCGAATTAAAGCTCTTTTTGAGTGAAATTAATTAATTTTGATTTATTACTTGTTTTTTTTTTTTAATTATTTGTTCAATAATATGTATACATAAAACCACTTACATATCTTTGAAAATTTGACGTAGCTCTTTTTCCGTAAGCGGATCTCGATTGCAAAAAATTTCTGGTAAATGCGTTCTAATAGTATAATAATTCTCGATTGTGATTTTCGTTGGTTCTATTTGATAATAATTGCTATGAAGAAATAAAGCAAGAAAGCTGTCTTCAACTTTTGGCAAATGTGACTGCTTCTTGCACCATTCTTTTAATAATTGTACATCGGACAGCTTTAGTTGAGGATTCTTTTTTATTTCTTCTTCTAATGTGACGCTTTTTATTATCGACATTGTAAATTATTTTGAATACGTTACACGTTTCATCGTATCTAAATATAAAATTAATAAATATCTAAGAAACTTTCATTGCAAAGCATTTTTTAGTATTTTAATTTTTATAAATAATAAGAATTGGAAAAAGTATAAGTAGTTAGTTTTATTAATTCGAAAATAAATACGTATCTTAACAGCGCATGACATCATTCAAATATTTTCTAGTCATACTCTAAAATTACCTACCTATTACATTATATTTAAACAAATTTGAAATATTTTAGTTACCGTTTCCTTTTTAAGAATTAATAAAAAAAATCTCTGTGTGTATACTACAGTACAATTATAATTATCTTATAAATAATAATAGTCATTCTTCAAAACCAATATTAAAATAACAGCACAAATATGACGAATATTTACCTTGAATTTATGCTGATTATGATACCTGAATTAAATATGATTAGTAAGTTAATACATTTATTATTTAAAGAAATATTTTATTATAAATTTTATAGATAGATTACCTTTATAAAAAATAGTTGCTTTACTCACAACACTTTTCTTTTAAATGTTTAATGTGATAATTTTTAAAGCTTGTAACGCAAAAATGTACTGAACAGCTCGAAGACTTAGGAAGCACTACTGGAACCGGTTATCTACCGCAGATGTTTAATGCGTATGATAAATCAATGCTAATTAGAATGGCGTGCAGGAAATTGTGTGTTGCTGTATGTGTAACTTCTATGAGCATTACGCGATCGTATCATATATGTATATACACCTATATAATACATATACGTGTGCGCGTCAAGGTTTTTATAATAAACGATGTTTTTTGTAGCGCGAACAATTGACGAAGAATTCAGTTAAAAAGTGAATGAACATGTCCATATGTATAGTACATATAACAAACCATAATCAACTTTTAAGTAACTTAGTTGCGCAATAATAATCAGTTTATACCTACAAATTCGCAAAATAATATAGTCATTGCGATAAGTTAACTACCGTACTATGTTTTTATCTTAACTAGATAGTACAAAGTGCGCGGTTTACGCTTGTTATTTCCTATTTATTTTTTCTTAAAAAAAAACTAAAAAAAAAACAACTGTTTTACATTGCATTATGTTCGACAACGAACTAAAGATACCATACATTGTACTTTAGCACTTCTTGTTTCTTCGAATATAATTTAAATATACATTCAAACATCAAATAAATTATTTTTATTATTCTCGTGGTACGAAGTGAGCCAAACTAGAAAACCAATTTGCGTCGCTGAAACGCAGCGGAAATAGTGAATTTGATTCGATCTAAAATGGCTTTTTTAAGATAAGCAGAGTAAGCACTAATATATTAATATAATACAACTTATAAAGAATTATAATAAAAATTTATCCACCAACAAAATTTCTTTGTAATATTTGAAGAAAAAAAGGTACATGCACGTATGCAGCTTGAGAAGAATAAACGTGTACCAAATTCTTATAATTTTTCTAAATTTTAGATTCAACTGATTAATCTAGTTCTAATTTTTTAAAACTACCTTCGACACCAAATAGATTTTCTGCACTATCGCATTTGCCAACTCGCAAGGATTCGTTAACTCGTGAAGAAACTTCGTCGTACTGAAACCAATCCCGAAATTCTTCCAGCAATTTGATATGATTTGCAGCTATTTCTTTGCTAGATCCTGCTTTTCCACCGTATTCATTTGGAAAAGCTTCAATAGGTAAATATTTCTTCGCGGTTTCCATGTTCGAATGAAAATGTAGCTAAAATAATAATAATAAATATAAATTTTTTGTGCTGCACCTTTTCCCTTTCTTAAATAAAATGAGAGAAAGATTAAACATTTTTGTCTTTAACTTACAAGATTTAATAGTTCCTTCTTCATAAAAGGCTTCATCAGATTTAATAACGTATCTACCATGGGCATAGTGTTTAGTACGTGTAGACCTTTCAATCGAATTGGAGCAGCTTCTTGTATATAGAACAAAATTTTTTTTATTCCTATTAAATTCATACTAGCGACATGAGCAAAAGTCAGACCGGTCGCATCGAAAACAACGATTTGTCCTGCGCTAGTACCGTGCTCCAGATTTTGTACTTCACACGTCATAAGCAGGTACTTGACGCATTCGAAATAATTGAATTTATTTGGATTTAGATCGAGAAATTTAGCAAACGTTATGATGTACCCTTCATTGGTTTTTTCTTTCAGTGGCACGGCTGCTCTATTATCGAAAAAACATTTCTTTATATAATTTGACATAATTCTAAATCTTGCTAAATGATACTTGGTAATTTTAATTTCACAGAATAACTCACATAACAGAGAAAGTCTTTCGCAATTCCATCCACGCGACTGGATCTCTGTTGGAGAACACTTCTGGTAAAAATGTCCTTATGGTAAAAAAGTTGTCTATCGTCTTCTTAGTAGGCTCCATACGGTAATAGTTGCTGTGTAGAAACATAACAAGATACTCTATCTCTATTCGTGGCAGATGAGGCTGCTTTTCCATCCAGTCCTTTAACATTTGTAGATCCGACATCTTGAGTTCCGGATTTCGTTTAAGCTCTTCTTCCAAACTAACATATCGAATCGGAAGCATCGTTGCGCTGAACTAGAAATTTATTCTCATTAAAAATTTTTTGTTTAAAGACATTCGTGCAATAGGAAAAAATAAAAGTACAAAATTATGCAGATGAGAGAAAGTGTGCATATCAAGTGGTCTATTTTTCACCGGATAATAAAACGTACGATCGATATTTAATTAATCTTGAGATTATATCAAATTCAATAATTTTCTTACGTATAAACAGATAAATTTGTTAATATCTATATTTATTGAAAATATATCTCTTGCAACATAGAACAGTATGTAAAAGATAAATATATTAAAAACATAAGTGTTATAGAAGTAAATTAATGAGAAATATAAACTTTTTACTTATTTATAAATTATTTATAAAATTATTATTAGCACAATATTTAATAAATTATTATTATTTATTAAAATTACTTAATTAAAGGTATATATGTATGTACATACATTGACTTTTTCTTCATTCATGATAATAATTAGCATATTTTCAATATTTAGCACATTTACCTAATTACGAAAACTGAAATAATATTTTTTACTGTAACACAAAAAGTATAAATTTCCATCAACATACCTTTCCCGATCGTTCCTTAACCGGTTATTCGTACAGGTGAATCTGTCCTACAAATGCTGGTAACGCAGCACAGAATATCGCTGCTGTGCACGTGATAAGTCGATTACACACTGATTTCTAAAGGAGAATGTCCGAGAGTTTCAGGCGTTTCGAGCGTTCAACACACCGAGAACGATTACTTTCATATTGCGCTTCTCGAAGAGTAAGATATTTTATCTGCTTAAATCGAGTAGAGAAACAACTTTAAACAAGTTGCATGTCAGCCGCGTATTATTAGCTAAGTAACAAAAAAGATAATCGTATATAATTATTCATCGTATATAATTATTCATCGTATATAGAAAACGATATTATACACTGTAAAAAATATATGTAAAATTACACTAATGATATGTGTAACAATTATATTATTAATAATGGAAAAATATATAATTTACGTATTTTTACAAAAATTATTTTTTTTTACTCATTGTGTAATATCTCAATTATTTTTTATGTAATGATAGAGTATCGTTAACACACGCAGTTTGAGTATGTACACAGTCGTGTGAAAACAATGCAGGGTAGAGCTTATTAAAATACTAAAATTCTCAACAGTATGATAAAATATAGAAAATTTTTTATTGTAAGATAAATCCCACATGTACAACATTACATGTATGAATTTTAGTATTTTAATAAGCTCTATCCTGCATCGTTTTCACACGACTGTGTACTCAAACCGCGTGTGTTAATGATAATCTCTATCATCTGATGATTATTCTAAAATTATAACGACTGTGAAAATGTCACTAATAGTCTAAAACTAGAACATGGATTGTCAGTAATAGATACTGAAAAAAAGTAAATATATAATTGAGAAATTATATTATATTTTGTGCGCACGTTAACCTTTTTTATAATTTATGTTTTCCAGCATAACAGATTAAAATAAGTTGTAAAATAATCTTTTAAGTATTCTAATAATTTACTCGACTGAATAAATATTCTAAAAATCCTACGTATTAAATTGCACCCTGTACATCTAATTATAACACATGATTTTTTAATTCATAATGATGAGAAACACAATCGAAATAAATTTACTTTTCGATTTTTCTATAAACATTGTTCTTGACACAATAGTAAATGTAAAATTTTAATGCAATTTTAATTCTAATGTGGATAAAGTATCAATGTTGAAGACTTTAATAAAAAAATCTTTCAAACACAAATTTTAAAAAATAATAGATATAATATAAGAATAACACTATATGTTAAACTAAAGTGAACAAGTTAATCTATATCTAATTTTTTAAAACTTCCCTCAACCCCGAACAAATCCATTGTTTTACTTTTGCCCACTCTTAACGTTTCGTTCACGCGACCCGTGACTTCGTCTTGTAAAAACCATTCACGATGATCCTCCAGGTTTTTTAATATTTCTTCATATTGTTCTTTCCATGGTCTACTTTTTCCATCTAAACCTACATCGCATGGGAAAGCCTCTAATGGCATGAACTTCGGTAATGTGTCCTTCGGAGAAGCATGAATATGTAACTGAAAATATATTAAAAAAAATATATATATATATAATTTTACTGCTCGTGTATAAAATGCATTGCTTATTAGCTGCTACGTTAAAAAGATAGAAATTTAATAACTGTATATCAAATTTATTTATGTTTAGAAAAAAAAATCGTTATTTCCAGTTTTTTTTTAACTTATATAAACAATGCTGAGAAATGAGTTTTAAGTAAATTTAAAGAAAAATTGATATCAAAAATAAATAAAAAAAACAATTTGTTCAACTCATCTCAAAGAGTTAGAATTTTTTTTATGTAAAGTGCATTTTTACCACATCCATTAATTCCTTTTTCATAAACGGCTTCATCATTGACAAAACGATATCCATAACGGCATTAGTGTTAATAAAATGCAGTCCTTTGAGTCTGACCGGTAAAGCTTCTTGTAAATAATAAAGGTATTTCTTAATCCCTAAAGGACTAAGACGAGCAGCATGAGCAAAAGTAACATTTGCCATGTCTATAACAATTACATGCCCCTTGGCGGTCCCTTCGATGTACAACCACAAATCAACCACCATCGAAAAGTACTTCATAAGGTCGTTATAAACGAAATGAGATGGTTCATAGTCTATTAGTCGTCCATAAATAATTTTGTAACCTTCCTTCGTTGGCAGCGATAAAGTCATCTCCGCCCTTTTTAATTAAACTTAATTAAATATTTTTATATTTTTTAAATTAGCAAATATTTTTTATTTAGCAAAATGCTCTTGGTAATTTAACATTTACATCTTTTTAACTGTTGTTATCATCTAATATTATTTACTATTTTTTATTTAATTTTGTCTAAACTCTTAGTTTAAAGATGAATAAAAATAGACGAGAAAACTTCGAAATAAAGTTGAATATAAATATATCTCGAACTTTAGCACCACATTAATTATAATGTATTTAAATATATTGTTGAAATACAATAAAAATAAGTACAAAGATAAATGAATACTTACGTAACTTTGAATATTTCTCGCAAATGTTTTGTTCCTAGCGGATCTCTGTCGCAGAAAAATTCCGTCATGTGTGTTCTCGAAGTGTAATATTCTTCGATGGTGTTTTTAGCGGCTTCGATACGATAGTAATTACTATGCAAGAACAATACATATTCAACGTCTAAGATTTTCGGAAGGTGTGCCTGTTTCACGGACCAATCTTTCAAGATTTGTATATCGGAATCTTTCAGCTCGGGATTTTTTTTCTTTTCCTCCTCGTAAGAAATCCTCTTGATTAGCGACATAGCACCCGTACAAATTACCACTGTAGCAAACAAAAATTATTTTTAGTTATACTTGTTGCAAGTAATCACTATTATAATTAACTAAAACATTATTTAATCACATTTAAATAAGTAAGTCGAAACGGAGAACAACAGTTTTTAACTTTAGAGGACTTAAATTGTAGAAGAAAACTCTGAACAGGCTGATATTGAACTAGATACTAGAATTACCGAAGCAACTCGATCGTTATAACTCACCGTTTATTCAAGCAAGTATTAAATACAGGAAAACAAGGTTTTCCATTTTATATCACGAATCTAGTATCCCAATGGTAATACAGGTAAGTTAACATATAATTAAATTTGCGGTAACTGCAATCGTAAGTATAAATTCTTGACAGCTTGACAGAAATTATTGTCCGGTGGACTTGTTATTAATGTGCATTGTGCAATCTTGTTACTTCGCGAGTACGATATTACATAATTTTACCATTATTATATTAATTTTATATGTTAAACAAGTTGTGAACCTGCGTATAAGATTATAGCGATCGTAATAAAAGTATACGTGTACATATATATACGTAATTATTGTAATTACTAATGATTACAGAGAAACTTTTAATTTCTTATAATTGTGTAGATGCAATTAGTATTCAAATTTATTTCATAATTACATTAAAGTTTCTATTTAATTATATTTACCTTTGGTTAGAGTCGAATATTTTCTTATATGATATGATATACTCACAGTGAGCAATCCTAAATTAAAAAATAATTTTCCACCTTCGTTTTAAAAATCAAATTATTATGTATTGCATTTGCTGGCGGGAGCCGTTTACGTAGCGATTGTGTAACATCTTCTGTTGTACTTTGGTGCCGCAATACTGCATTATACTTCGCATTTCTTCGTGTACAATACACCGAAGAGTAGGTATAGCGTTTGCTGCGGCGACGGCAGCTAGCGAACGCGACTTTAGCATCGTGTGCATCGAGTTTCACATATGCCGCATGTATTACGTGCCGCGTCGGCCGGATTACCGAATACTGATTTTCCCCGCCGTTCTCTCATTCCTTGCCTTGTCAGTTTCCTGATGCCTCTGCCCGCTGCCGCCTAGGATTACGTACGCTAGTCGCTGTCGCCGCAGAAAACGCTATATCTATTCTTCGGCGTACAAGCTGTATATCGGAGGAGATATCCAGGAGATACTCCAGCACAAAGAGAGCCGATCTTGGACCGGTTGCATTGCGAATGGATTTGTAATAGAGGAAATTAAAAAATCCGTAGTAGTCCTGCTTACTTCATAGAGGTGTCGGTGCTGTACATGCATGCCGGCTAACGCTATCTACCGTTCACAGAGAACGCTACCGCTATCGCGTTGTTGATTCTGTGCTGTGAACAGTGGTCGCAGATTTTAGACGGGCACATACGCGCACTAGGCACAATGCCGTGTCCGTGTGTGCCCGTAGCGCCTGCTAATGCCTCGGACGCAGAGAGCCCAACTCGGAATCGCGGCTTCCTCGCGACAGATACAGAGGCTCGTCCGTGTGAAGCCAGCGTTTCGGCTGCCGTCGGATAGAAGAACAGGCCAGACCTATACACTGTCTGTCCTGTTCTTTCGTGGCGTCGCCGGCACATATCGCAGATCCACTTCTCGGTAACATCGCGGAGTCTTAAATAATTTTAAATAGTACGAAATCCGAGTCACCGAATTGTGTATTGTACGACATTTTCAAGATATAATGTAATATAAATTTTTAATGTACAATGCAGCTAAAATTTTCCGTCCCACTTAAACAGACTGCGGACTGTCGGTTGTATATACTTTTCATATTTTCTGCAAGTACAACCGGTGTGGTTAAAAATTTTTGATGCATTCTACACATCACTCATACCTAGTTTAAATTATTATAAAACAAGGAAAAATTGTTCGAATAGGACTTTAAAACTACTAAAATACGCGTCGCACAATCCGACGTAACGCGAATCTCAAGCAGCAGATGCCAATTTCCCGAATTGCGTGCAGTAGCGCACGCACTATCAGTCACGGCTAACGAAACAGAAAACGACACTCCGCGAGGGACCGACGAATACTCCGGGCTGTACAACGATCAATTAAAAAATAAATTGAAAACGCGAATTATAACCCGAGAGCGCGAAACAATATTCCGATCACGAGAAAAGCGACCTTGTTTTATAATAACTTAAACACAACACACCGTATAATATACAAAAACGCAAAACTGTACGCTCACACTCACACTCGCTCACATAATATTCACCGCGCACTTCATAACACTATGACTCATATTCACCGCGCATTTTATTACAATATCACTCATACTTAGTTTAAATTATTATAAAACAAGGAAAAATTGTTCGAATAGGACTTATAAAACTACTAAAATACGCGTCACACAATCCGGCGTAACGCGAATCTCAAGCAGCAGATGCCAATTTCCCGAATTGCGTGCAGTAGCGCACGCACTATCAGTCACGGCTAACGAAACAGAAAACGACACTCCGCGAGGGACCGACGAATACTCCGGGCTGTACAACGATCAATTAAAAAATAAATTGAAAACGCGAATTATAACCCGAGAGCGCGAAACAATATTCCGATCACGAGAAAAGCGACCTTGTTTTATAATAACTTAAACACAACACCCCGTATAATATACAAAAACGCAAAACTGTACGCTCACACTCACACTCGCTCACATAATATTCACCGCGCATTAGATCGCTCGCAGGATAGTCCACGACGCTTCCGTTAAATCCTCGATCTTGACAAAAGAAATATGATGTATCTTGATGTATCTTGATGTATCTTGATGTATCTTGATGTATCGTCGATGAAACTTTTATTTAATTATTACTCCTCAAGGCGCTGACTCATCGAAGTGACCGTGAACTTAAACTTGAACTCCGGTAGAGAACAGTTATCCCCCCTTTACACATCCGTTCCCGACTACATTTAGGCGCGAAATGAGGGTAGCGCGGTCGTGATAACGGTACTTATGTTGAGGGGGTAATTAATTGGCGCACTAGGGAAAAAACGTTCCCACCTATCAGGTGATAAGAGAAGGGTTGTAATTGGTCGGCATGGGGATGATACCGCGAGTGTCCAATGCGTGTGAAAAATTTTGTATTGCGACCCGTTTATTTTTACCGTTATGCGCACTTTTTTGGCGCCGTTCATTCCGCTGACAACAAACTTTTTGAAAAATAGCGGATGCAAAGCGTGCGCATGGTTTGTTTTAATATTCAAAAAAGAAAATAATTTAACCGGCTATGGACAATTTTTTCCCGCGAAGCATACTCGTAAAGGCAATTATTTAGACATTTGTCGGTATAAGAAAAAGAGAGTTCGCAGTTTTACAATAAGTTAATCCGTAGAAAGCGAGAGTGATAACGTGCAAAAAAGCCACTCAATTATTTCGACGATTATTGTGAATAAAAATTAGACATGTCGCTTCTCATCCGCGATATCGTAAAGTCAAATAGAGCTTTAGTGACCAGCACGCGCGAGTGATTTTCAGATACGCGGTGTAAAACGAACCCTGCTAATTAAATTATATGTAGAAATTTAATCCGCTCATTAACAATAAACGATCCGATCGATAGCGTTCGTTTTAATCTAGAAACGTGAGATTGAGTTATCTCATAATAGCTACGCGCATTAAAGCGCGTTTCACCGATGCACATATCGGCAAAAATCTTAAATAAATTTATACTTGTTCGCGATCAAAATCTTTCTCTCTACGCGCCGAAATCTCTAATGGTCAGTTTAGCCGCGGAGCCTCAGCGTGCGGGTGTGTTGTTAATCGCTCCGCAATTACGCGTATTTTCGACCGCTGATTGAAAGTCTCGTATGCGAATAAGTGTCGACGTCGACGACTCGGGAACGAACAATCATTTTAAGCACTCGTGTGCCATTCCACTTGTCGCTTTGTGGTTCTTTCGTGCCTCGAAAAAGTGTTTCGGGAAGACAAGGTTATGTCCGGCAAAGCGCACGGAGCGTCCGACGTGAGTTGCGTCGCGTGATAGGCGTCATCGACGATCGAAATCTTTCTTTCTACGAGCCGAAATCTCTGACGGTCAGTCTAATTGCGGAGCCTCGTGGGTGCGGACGCGTCGTTAATCGCTCCGCAATTACGCGTATTTAATTATAAAATCATTACAAAATCTTTTTATTTTACTGTCAAGTTTATATTTCTGCTCTCATCTTATAACTCGGCGATGTTAGTGTGAAGCGAATCTTAGATAACTGCCGGCGACGCCGCGAAAGAGTAGGACAGTGTATAGTTCTGGCCTTTTTTTCTATCCGACGGCAGCCGAAACGCTGGCTTCACACGGACGAGTCTCTATATCTTTACGCGTGGAAGCCGCGATTCCGAGTTCGACTCTCTGCGTCCGAGGCAGGCGCTACGGGCACACACGGACACGGCATTCTGCCTAGAGTGCGTATGTTGCCCGTCTAAAATTTGCGACCACTGGCTGTGAACAGAGTAAATCAAGTTATCAAGCTCGGCCGTATCGGCCTTATCATTCCCGTGTGGGGATCGGGAGCTACAAAGAGAATGAGAAAAAGAAGCCAGTAGTAACTTAACTTGTTATGTTGCGGGTGCAACGAGTGGGCGTCGCGCAGTACGTAGGAAGAACAATGTCTAGTATGTACATTTATCTTTTTTTATCATCCAGCGTAAAAAGAAACAAAGTATACGAAGCGATACGTTCTGCCCTAGTAATCGAATAATTCTTGAGTGAATTGGTTTGGCTCGCAAAGGCTGCGATAAAAATACGGAGTCACGTTTTAAACAGTTAATGCCCGATTTCTTCGTACTTCTCGATAACTATCTTTCAGATAAAATATCCATACTTTGTTTAACTTTAAGTATAAACGACGATCGACATATAATTTATCTGAAAGATAAGCATGTCTAGAAGTAAAGAAATCGATCCTAAGTCGCATAATCCGATTGTTTAATTTGTAATATATATTTTAATTAATTAAAGAGACATGTGTGATGGAAAGAGCATCGTGCGACTGAAGCCAGCACATCGCTAGCGTAATTCTAACATATTCGTGTTTTCAGCTTTGCGCCTGGCACTGATACAGCTGATGGTCGGCGAGGACAAAGCAGCGAACGTCGCACGAGCCGTTTCTTTCATCGAGCGTGCGAAACAAGAACGAGCCGATGTCGTCGCGCTGCCCGAGTGCTTCAACTCGCCGTACGGAACATGTAAGTAGGAGAAGCATTTATTCTCGAAGATTATTTGCTACGTCAAATGCTTTAAAATATATACCGCAACAGCGAATACATGTCGCTCTGAAAATCTTGTTGGAAATTATCAGAGAAGCTATTTATAATTTAAAATTAAATTATTATTACGTTGCATTCGTTCGAGATTTTCATTTTTAATTTTTTATGCAAGAAAATGTCTGGCTGTTGCGACATAATTTTGTCGTTAACTCTTGTATTTGCTGGAATTTGCAGCGATATAAATTATAAATTTTAATTTTGCCTTTGTCATTTACATTAAGCGTGAAATGTACGCGATATTACAATGCTGGGTAATTGTTCACCCTACGCCAGCTATTTTTCGCACACTATAATCTTTGTCGTAGTCGCAAGATAATTTTTTTCAATATTTTAATACTGCTGTAACATTGTAATATTGCTATAATATTATTTTAATGTAACGTGTCGTCAACTATACAGCTCACTTTGAGAAATATTCCGAGAGCATCCCGGATGGCGAGACGAGCACTGCGTTGTCCGAGGCGGCGAAAAGGAACAATGTCTATGTGATTGGCGGTACGATACCGGAAAAAAGCAACGGAAAGCTGTACAACACTTGTACCGTTTGGGGACCGGATGGCAAACTTGCAGCCAAGCATAGAAAGGTAATAATCAGCGTATAAACTTTGTAAGAAAGCACGGCAATTATTTGGGATGGCCGTACCGATATACAATTTGTACATATTTATAACAGGCGTTATCGTTTTCTAAAAAAGTTTACAATTTTATATTACATTCTTGATATTAAAATATAATTTTAATTAATAATATTTCTTTCCTTACGCATTTTAAATATTTAATTTGAAGATGAGAAGTATATGTAAGATAAATTAAGAGACAGATATAAACCGAGATATCTCGTCATTGTACATAAGACAAAAGTGCCTTTTGAGCACTTGATTCTTTTCAGATGCATTTGTTCGACATCGACATTAAAGGAAAAATCACTTTTCGCGAGAGTGATGTTCTGACCGCTGGTAATTCTCTTACAACCTTCGAAGTAAACGGTTGTAAAATTGGTATTGGCATTTGCTACGATATCAGATTTGAGGAAATGGCACGACTCTATCGGAACAAAGGTCATTTTCCAACAAGTACATATATGCACAGTATAATATACATATATATGAAATTATACGTTTGTGATAATGTAATAATTAACGAAATTATTGTAAATGCATAATAATGTAAGTGCTTTTGCAAATTGTACTTTTACGAATGTAGCTGCATTTGCATCTGAAAATCTTTAGCAGCTATACATATTACGTTACATATATTACGTGTATGCAAATCGTCAATCAAGAGATTAACTTTTATCTCTCCGAGTCATATTTTTGAATTTCTTTCCGTGATTTCAGGTTGTCAAATATTGATATATCCGGCAGCATTCAATATGACCACTGGACCGCTACATTGGACGCTGTTGCAGCGTGCCAGAGCAAACGACAATCAATTATACGTTGCTTGCGTATCGCCTGCTCGTGGTTCACCACCTGGATACGTTGCTTGGGGTCATACTCAATTAACTAATCCTTGGGGAGAAATACTTGAGGAGCTGGATGCCGTCGAGGATATGGTGATTTCCGATATCGGTAATTAATGCTGTGATGCTTATGTAACACAAGAAATAATTACATCTTACATATCAAATCGATGAATTATTACAGATCTGAAAATCGTGGAGGAAGTCAGGGCGCAAATTCCAACGTTCAGTCAACGTCGTACAGATCTTTATGAAACCATTTGGAAGAAGGAAAATTAGAAAAAGCAAATTACAATAATGATAGCGCCATTATTGTATTTTTTAACTATTTTAAAGTAATCTCGCATGTGTCGTCATTGCACTTAAATGGGAATTTTATATGATTAACTATTTTTGAAGAACTTTAAATCTCATGCGAATACTTTTTATGGTTGGAATACTCTTATACGTACATGTATTGTACAGATGAAATATGTTAATAAAATATGTTATCAGATTATATAAAAAATAAGTTTTATTAAAAAAAGAATGTATACATGAAATAGTAGAGTGATGTATGCAAAAGGTAAAATGCAATTTATATGTATTACAGGTTTATTTACATTATCGTCTACTGGAGGACCGAGATCTTCTATGCTTTTTGGATTTTTTTCTATCAAAGGACTCAGAGTGCCTTAATACTTTATCCCCTTTATCCTTTCGTCGCTCCCGTTCTTTATCTTTTCCTTTGTGTTTCTTAGACTTTTTTGCTTTTCTATCACTACTACTGGAACGCTTTCGACTTTTATTTCTTTTTTTATTGTCAGCATCACTGTCACTTTTACTATCAGATGAATCCCTTCGTTGGCTTTTTGACTTTTTACTTGATTTCTTTGATCTGCTTACGTGATCGTTTTCTTTGAGCTTTCTTTTTCTATGTGGCACATCTGAATCAGTGCTGTCGTTATTGCTAATATTTTCTGATGACACAGATCTTTGGTTGCTTGCATACTCGTTTTTTTTATGCTCTTCGTACTTAGCAACATCTAAAATCAATTTCGTCAAAAACTATGGATTAAAAATGCAATAATTATATATACAAAATACAGCATTATAACAGAGACTTTTAAAAAATATTAATGTATTTATATATTTGATAAATTGGCAAAATATGTTATACATTTCGTTTAAATAAATTTTTATCAAGAATTAATAACCACATATTCGACTGAGAAACAGAGCTTTAAAATTTGACGACGCTAAATTA
Organism: Cardiocondyla obscurior; assembly: GCF_019399895.1. NCBI lineage: Eukaryota > Metazoa > Arthropoda > Insecta > Hymenoptera > Formicidae > Cardiocondyla > Cardiocondyla obscurior. Next base: position 11,224,845 of record NC_091866.1, on the reverse strand, counting down.
TAATCCATTATTAATTTAAACATTTATGAGTTTGATAAATAATTATTTAAAAGTCCCTTAAAAAATATCTACTCGATTAATTTACTAACTTAAAACTTTAGAATTTTTCGAATATTCCTTGTTTGTTACCACTTGAACTATGCACTCATTTACAGAGACGGTGTTTCCGTTCAACGCCATTTTTACAATTAATCTTCCTGCATCGTCGAAACCTATAATTTGGCCATATGCGTTGACTTGCTTGCCAGCAATTATTTTTATACAACTTCCTTTTTCTATTTTCAGTTCTTTGTCTTCTTTTTGAGTTTTGTTAACTTGTTTTTGCAATGCTACCTTATCTGCACCAAGTCCCATTCTCAATGTCCTTGATTCTAATATAATAGGTGATACAAGCCTGTACAAATTCAAATATAAAAGAATAATTAAAATCTATATATAAAAATTAATATTTCATTATCTACATGCTTCGTAAAAAAAAAAAATATAATGTTCTTACTTTGGGTTTTTTCCAATTCCTTCACTAGGTTTCCAACCCATACCTCTTAATATAGCTGAACCAAAGACACTTACTGGTATCTTTTCATAATCTTCTAATGTACTCTATACAGGCAAAAACAATAAAAATAATATATATATTTTTATACAATGAAAATGTGTAATTAAAAAAATTTTTACTCTTATTACAAATCAAAAAGCTTACTTCTTCTGCACCATTCAAATCCTGGTCATTAACTAAAGGCAAAGTCATATCACGTAATTCTTGTTTGTCATTTTCTCTTGAATTAAGATCTTCTACAATTTCTTTAGCTGCCTGTTCATCCAAAGTTAGAGTAGATAATTCTGTTTTAATTTGTACATCAGAAAGAAAGACTTTATTAATTGAAGTCAAATCACACTCTGATGTATCTTTTACTTCTTCCTTCACTTTTACATTCTGTTTTATATCGTTATTTGACGTTTTTGACTTTGAGGCATCTAACCTGCTTACAATTCTATCATGCCAAGTATTACATTCCAATAGTGGAATAACTAAAGGCTCTTCCTTTTTCTTTTCTTTCCTAAAAAAAAAATTATATTATCAGAATTTTGTTCATAAAAAATTGTAAATTACATTACAGAGCAATGATAGATATTAAAATAAAAATAAAAATATTACAACTGAAACATAAAGAAGCATCAAAGGCCTGTGATAAGGTTAGATCCAGGCTGAGCATAAATACATATTGATCTTTCGTTACAGTAAACTTTTTTCGACTTACCCAATCACTTTAATCGCTTTGTCATCTAGACATTCGATATAATCCACTTTCTTTTCCTCGTTTAGCTTAGATCTATCGAAAATTGGCTTTTTCACTGACTTTGCAAAACCAAAAGAAATCTTTTTACTCTCCTCAGCCATTTTTAATCTGAAAAATGTTATATTTCAATTTATAATGTTATAAAACTAAAGTTTCTTGTGTCTATTACAATATAACGCTTTATATATTTGTCAAAAGATCCGAATTGCAAATTATACCGAACCTCAAATCTCCGACTTGACAGCTGACGAGACACTAGCACTGGAGTCTGGACTTGGAGTGCGAAAATGGCCGGGTCCAGAGCTCCTCGTAGCAGATTTTCTCGGAACTAGAAATACATTTTTTTTACCCGAGAAAATCCGTTCTAAAAGCATGAGACGCCACCGTCGCTAATGATAAATCGAGGTAGTAACACGTCTGATATTGCTCAACGTTTAGCAATAAAAGAATATTTTTTAAAATAATGACTTTTTAATTTTAATAAAAGTTAAAATTAAATTAAAATTAAATTTTATATAAATTTGATGGATCTAAACGATGACAGCGAACAGTCAAGTCGCTCGAATATTGACCGACGCAACTTCCGTTTCCGCGGACAGGTAGGGTGAGGGTCGCCATTTGGGTCGTGACCACGGAGTCGTGACCGTCGTTAAGGTTAAGGGCCTGCGACCGTCGTCCGCGGCTAAAGGGGAGGCCGACTGCTCCCTGAAGAACGAGCGTTCCGCTCATCGCTGTTCGCGTCATCCCTCGTGCAGCCACCTCATCGACTGCCATCCGTCTTGAGATCGAGGCACATTTTCCTACTTTGGCACTGTCGAAACATGGCTTATTGAAGAAGATGACGGGTGCGCGAAAATATATTGTTTCTCCGAGGAGAGGAGACGGAGGAGACCGCAGCTGCGCCGGGACGTGTCACCAAATTGATTTCAAGCGATACGCAGATGGATATAAAGTCAAGATTCACGATGTCCCCCGCGAAGGGGAACGCTGCTGATGGGAGAAAGAACAAAGGTGCGTTTGTCAAGGTCACTCGAAAAGGTCCGGTTAACAGATTACGTTCCATGGCTATTTGTTCTAGGCATATGGTTCCTTACACTGCATGGTCTGTTTCAGATGTCACTAAGTTCCATCTGGGAACTTTGCGCAGAAGAGAACTTGCTGGCGCCAATAATGATGTACAACCAACAAAGTACAATGTACAGAAAACAAAAGATCTTGCTAAGAGACAGAGACCTAAAGGACAATATCATGGCGGTGCAGAGAAGAATTCCAAGGTTAATTTCATAGATTACATTTATTTTTTTATTATTTTCTATATTTATTGTATTATTTCTGTATTTGCAGGTAGTGGAGGAGAAATTACCTGAGTTTGGCTCAGTATTGGTTCAAAGAAGCAAAAAGAGTGGTAATCACTTACTGAATTTTCACTATGAGCGATGCATGATTCGAGATGCAAAAAATAGGGATGCAGGAAAGTGTAGTTCTAACAGTAATAGATTGCTACCGCCGGTACAGAGGCACAAATATAACAAGGAACAATTTGTACAAGCCAGGTAATAATCCAAAATGAAAAGAATAATTTCTTGATGTATAATAATAATTATTATGTTACATGAAATATTACATAATTTTATGTGCTTTTAATAGCTGTCAATTTGTTGTGACTGCAAGCAGAGATTATTCTTTGCACTTGACTAACCCTGACATTCTTGTTGATTGGAAATCAATTGAACAAATTGTAAGTAATTTACAAGCCAGCAGTTTTATGTATAAAATTTCTTGTAGAACTTTCTTGCTCATATAAAATATTAAATGTATATAAATCTAATTAATTTACAGATATTACACAACTCAGAAAATATCTCTTGCCCTATTTGTTTACACCCACCAGTTGCGGGCAAAATGACTCGTTGCGGTCATGTCTACTGCTGGCCTTGTATTCTCCGTTATTTGCGTTACTGTCAAGAAACAGGCAATTATAAATGTCCGATCTGTGATGAATATCTTCACAAAAATGATTTAAAGAGGTAATCTCATGGGTAATTTTAATAAATATGTAATAAAAGTGATAAAATTTTATGATGTTTTAATTTTATATATATGTTTTTTTTTAGCGTAATCGAGATTACGCGGAAAACATTCAGTTTGGGTGAAACAGTTAGTCTATGTTTGATGCGTCGCGAAAAGAATTCCTTGTTTGCTATACCGGTAAAATCTGCAGTTGATCCTCCGACAATGTTCTTGTCTGTTTCGGAGAATGCTGACAGTCAAATATATTCGAAACTTCTTATCGCAAATGAGAAAGATGTACGTTTATAAAAAGTCTATTTTTATATGTATATAAAAATTATTATGATACAACAGTAATAATGTGGATAAAACTCGTCTTCAGATCGTGAACATTATAGAGTGTGAGTATTCAGAACTAGAAATCGAGCTTTGCGACAATCCAGACATGGCTCCCGATATCAAGCAAGCACTCAATGAACTGTCAAAGAGAAAAGAAAAATTACTATGGAAGGTACTGTTAATTATACAGGGTATCCCAAATTTACGTAGATAAATTTTAGAAATAGGTAGAATTTGTTAAAACAAAGAGAAAAGTCTTATATCATTTAATGAAATTCTCAACCATTATCGAAAAAAAAAATTAAAATATATAGGATTTTTCTCTTTGTTTTAACAAGCTCTATCTATCCTTAAAGTTTGTCTACATGATTTTGGGACATTCTGTATAATTATACAATCATATAATTATTAAGAATAATGAAAAATATGAGATATGTATATAAGGTCGCAGAATCTAAAGATACCGAATTAACGGAAAGAGAAACTGCCGAAAAAACATCGCAGAAATATGATGAGAGTGTTGATACGTGTTGCAAAGACGATGAAAAATCTTTAGCAAAACAGTCTTCGACGGACAGTGACAGCCAGATTACTTCAAATCCTAAATTTTCGTACTTTTATCAAGGTAATTAATGTCTTATATTGTCAAAAATGTAATATTTAAAGTGTTTCGTATGTAATATTATTTTAAAGATTAAAGTAATATTGTATTAATTACCGTTTTTAGCGGAAGACGGACAACATATGTATCTACACGCGGCGAATGTGAAGATGTTGGAAATGCAGTACGGCAGTCTGGAGCACTGTCCCCATATAATATCAGGCAAGCTTCTCGAAAAGGAAGCAAGCATCTGCACGGAAGAATTAAGACGAAGATTACGATATCTTTATCACTTGCCACTCACTTGTCCATTCGAATTAGCCGAAATCGAATTAAAACCACCACTGGTTTCGGAGGAAGTTCTTCACGCTTTTCAAGGTAATTATTTAATTCTTATAATATTTTTATTTTACGATTTATATTACGGACGTGCTAATTTTTTTTTTATTTAATTGTACATATATACATTTATTGATTTTTTTTAATATTAGAGCAATTAAACTCGAGACAAAAGTATCGAGAACAGAGAGAACGCGAGGAAAGGAAAAGAGAGAAGAAAATAATAGAGGAAGAAAATAGACAGATCGGCATATACCCAACGCCGAACATTGATATTGAATCTTATCAACATTTTCCTGAGTTGCAGTCAGAGCTACAATTATCTAAGTAAGCATAAACCGTTATCTAAACTTTATTGCTTTTAAGTTTTGCACAAAAATTTATACAAAATAAGTTTTATACATTCGATAATACTCAGAAATTATAATTTTATATATTATGTTCTGACAGCGAGAATACACTGCCACCTTCAGAATCAGTTTTGTCAAGCATTACTAGTATTCCAGCTGTGACTGCGTTTGAAGAGATCACTCCGAAACAAGAAACGGATTATTCGCGCGAACAGAACACCCGAACATTCGCTGACATAGCAAAGAAATCAACCATGCCGATGAAGTCTAGCAAATCCGCCGACGCGTGGCCAACCGTAACATCGAAAGCGCACTCCAGTACGACGAATGCGTGGTCTAACGAAGAGATATTGTCAGTAAAATCACACAAATCTACGAATGCTTGGCCATCTGTTAGTTCAAGCATGTGTTCCAGCACACCGAGTACCTCTTTTAACGAAGACGAGAAGAAACCGTATGTTTCCGAAGGTAAACCTGCTCTGATTATAGATGTTAAAATAAAAAAAATTATCTAGCGTTGCGGATAATTTTATTATCGATTTTTGTTCACCAAAATCATTGTTTTTAGAAGTGAGAGACGACAGTACTACGTTTGGTAAGAAGAAGAAGAAGAAGAAAGGAAAAGGAACCGTACTATTCAAAACTGGCATGACATCCGATTATTCTATATAATTAGTGTGTATTGTCGCAAGATTTTTCTTATTTTTTCTTGTGTTGTAATGCCGATTGGTAGGATTTTATTGGGTCAGTCGTAGAAAATTAATCTTATTTACAGTTCTTGCCAGCATTATTTAATAAATTTAAAATACGTACGGCATACGTATTGGATTTTTATTTCTCCGTACTAAAATTGTATTTGCCAGGGTTCGTATATATATTGCTCATGAATAAAATTTACTTCATTTTATGCAACTATTGATTAATATCCATTTTCTATTTTCATATTTCTGTTGTATTAGTTTATTCAGCATTGATCTATTTCACTAAAAATGCAGATAAAATAAAAACGATTATTCGTATTTATTCGTTAAATAAACACTCGATAAAGCCAAGCACAGCGAAAACGAAAGGAAATTCTAAACTCTATCGTCTATTAGCATCGTTAAATAAAAAGTAATTTTTTTTTTACTCATTGAAGTGCTATTTTATCTCTACATTATTTATACATATTGTAATTTGATTTAACGTACTATTTTATGTTATAATAGGGAATAAAGAACAAACACAGCTTTCAATTCAATTGCTCTGTATTTACGAAGTCTGGAACATAGAAAATTAACAGTTACATCTTCTTGAAAGCAAACCATAAGTACAGTACAACGGTGAAATAAATAAGTTATTAAGAGTATTTGTTTTAAAGTAAAAAATAATACAGAGAAACTCGTTCAAAAAATGACGCTAAAGAATATGTACTCGAGGAATGATTAAAGCAAAAACAGTAGTTGTGTGATAAATTGCGTTTAGTGAAAAAAGCTGCTTTTCAACTTATTGCAAAAATCGTAAATCTTATTAATGTACGCTTTTAATTCTAAATAAATCTGAAAGAATACATTAATTGGACTTGCAATTTTTATAATAATTGCAAAACAGCTTTTCTCGCTAACCGCAGTTAATGGCTGCATTTATCAGCAAGATACTGCTTTGTAGCTGTTGTAAAAATCGTGATCCAATTAATGTATGCTTTTAGATTTAGTCAGAATTAAAAGCATACATCAATCAGATTCACGACTTTTATTTCAGTTGCAATGTAGTACTTCCGTTAAACGCAGCCATTGTTCTATGTTCGTTTATTCGCGTTTGGTTTTTCTTTTTTTTTCTTTTTTTGAAGGAGGGAGGGATTTTTTTTATTTGTCTTTTTTTATTTTTTTTTATTTTGCGCAATTGGCGAATAACGCGTATTAATGCGCACATTTCTTAGGGGCAGTGGCGAAATGAAGCCAGGTGATGAAGATTCTCTTTAATCGACTTCTTCGATAGTGGGTCCCGATGCACCGCCACCACTGGGTGCACTGCCAGGAGCAGCGCCACCAGCTCCCGGAAAGCCTCCTGGCATACCGCCTGGCATACCCCCGGCGCCCTGGTAAAGCTTCGTGACGATGGGGTTGCAGATAGCTTCAAGTTCTTTCTGTTTGTGTTCATACTCCTCCTTGTCGGCCAGCTGGTTCGCGTCGAGCCACTTGATGATGTCGTTGCATTTATCCAGGATCGTCTGCTTGTCTGACGCGCTGATCTTGTCCTTCAGCTTTTCATCCTCAACCGTGCTCTTCATGTTGAAGCAGTAGGATTCGAGACCGTTCTTGGCCGCGATCGTTTCCTTTTGTTTTTCATCTTCGCTGCGGTACTTTTCTGCTTCGTTCACCATCCTCTCGATATCCTCCTTGCTGAGTCGGCCCTTGTCGTTGGTGATTGTGATCTTGTTCTCTTTGCCGGTGGACTTGTCCACGGCGGAAACGTTGAGGATACCGTTCGCGTCGATGTCGAATGTAACTTCGATCTGAGGAACTCCACGTGGCGCTGGAGGAATGCCGCTAAGCTCGAACTTCCCCAGCAAGTTGTTATCTTTGGTCATGGCGCGCTCGCCCTCGTACACTTGAATCAACACGCCGGGCTGATTGTCGGCATAGGTTGTGAAGGTCTGGGTCTGCTTCGTCGGGATGGTGGTGTTTCTCTTAATGAGCGCGGTCATAACGCCACCGGCAGTTTCGATACCCAGAGAAAGTGGAGTGACGTCAAGAAGAAGCAAATCTTGCACTTCTTCGGACTTATCACCATGCAAGATAGCGGCCTGCACAGCCGCACCATATGCTACAGCCTCATCGGGGTTGATAGATTTGTTGAGCTCCTTGCCGTTGAAGAAGTCTTGCAAGAGCTTTTGAATCTTGGGAATGCGAGTAGAGCCACCGACCAAGACGATGTCATGGATCTGTGCCTTGTCCATCTTGGCGTCGCGCAGCGACTTCTCGACGGGTTCGAGAGTGCCGCGGAACAGGTCGGCGCAGAGTTCCTCGAAGCGAGCCCGAGTAATGGAAGTGTAGAAATCGACGCCCTCGTACAGCGAGTCAATTTCGATACTGGCTTGAGTAGAGGATGAGAGAGTACGCTTTGCACGTTCACAGGCCGTGCGCAGACGACGGAGGGCGCGCTTGTTCGAGGTTAGGTCCTTCTTGTACTTGCGTTTGAACTCCTGCACGAAGTGATTTACCATGCGGTTGTCGAAGTCCTCGCCACCAAGGTGAGTGTCCCCAGCTGTGGATTTGACTTCAAAAATACCATCTTCGATGGTCAGGATGGACACGTCGAAAGTGCCACCACCGAGATCGAAGATGAGGACGTTACGCTCGCCGGTGGCCTTCTTGTCGAGGCCGTACGCGATCGCGGCGGCAGTGGGCTCGTTGATGATACGTAATACATTCAGGCCCGAGATGGTACCAGCGTCCTTGGTTGCCTGACGCTGCGAGTCGTTGAAGTAAGCGGGCACGGTGATCACAGCATTGGTGACAGTCTTGCCTAGGTATGCTTCCGCGGTCTCTTTCATCTTAACCAAGACCATCGAACTCACTTCTTCGGGGAAGAAAGTCTTCGTCTCTCCTTTGTATTGTACTTGAATTTTTGGCTTGCCGCTGTCATTCACCACGGTGAAGGGCCAGTGTTTCATGTCGGCCTGAATGGTCGGATCCTCGAAACGACGTCCGATCAACCTTTTGGCATCTGCAATTCATGAAAATGTAGCAATAAGTGACCGTTTCAGAAAACAATAAGTTCGCTTTCAAAATTAAAACTTACGAGACAGCAAAGAAAAAAACGTGACTATATATTTCTAATAAAGTACACATCGCCATAATTTTATTTTTTACTCATTTCTCTTAGTAACAATAAATATTAATTAATCAAAATGTGAATAGCAATGCCCGTTTAATAATTAACAGAAATTAACTTTTACCTTTGTGAAATTATTCAAATTCAACTTATTAATTTATAGAATCGTTTCATAAAATATTCTAAAAACTTTGGTTACATAAATCTAGTATGGGCGTGTAGATAAGCCTACACTCTCGCAAGCAATCACGCGCGCGCGCACATGGACGAGCGATAATCGAACTGATATTGCAGAATAATGTGCTTTAAGGCTAATTCCTGAACAATTCATCAAGTCACGATTTAATTTCGAGCCGCTTAAAACTCGTACAAAAAAAAAAAAGACTCGAAGCGATGAACGAAGAGTTCGAATAAATTGCATTCACTCGTTTTAACCTACTTAGTATATCGCCAGAAATATTCGTTGAAAAGAAAGTTGAGAAATATCATCGAATACAAATAAGGTCAAGCCCGCGCGCATTAAAATAGGAAGGAGGAATTAATGGGAAGACTTACCGAAAATGGTATTGTTGGGATTCATGGCGACTTGATTCTTGGCGGCGTCCCCGATGAGACGTTCCGTCTCCGTGAAGGCCACATAGCTGGGCGTCGTGCGGTTGCCCTGATCATTAGCGATGATCTCAACCTTGCCGTGCTGGAAGACGCCGACGCACGAGTAGGTCGTGCCGAGATCGATGCCGACTGCAGGTGCCTTAGCCGCCATTTTTTTTCCCTCCAAAGGTTCTGTAAGGTAAGCACGCGCGTCACAAAGGTTGCTCGTGGACGAGAGGATCTAACCTCAAGCCATACCCGATTCAATAAAATTCGTTCCGTTAACCGCCAGAGCTACTTACTTTTTCAAAGTATCCTGAGAAAGTGCCTTCTCGATGAAGCCTCGTAAAAATGTTGTATTCGGAACAGACGAAAAGTTCCTCACTTGACGATTCGCAACGTTAGTGACGAGCCCGTGGTCGCGCGGCCCTATTTATAAGCACGCCAAACGACGCGGTGGCGGCTTCTCGAACGTTCCTTCGGAGGCGCCGGCCAATCGCGACATCCGGCTGACGCCCGGTAGATTTCTCGATTGGTCGAAGAGTTCTGACCAAACCACGGAGATCAGCTAAGCAACCGCACCGTGGTAATCAATTGACTAATTGTCGCCCGCATTACGTATCGATCGCACTGGATCGTTCGCCTTTTTTTTTCAGACCTTCGCGCGTCGGATTCTTCGCTTCTCTCGTGAATCTCCTGAGTCCTTTACTTATTGATTGATTAATCGTAGGTGGAAGACGATCGCGACTGCTGAGCGGAGGTCCCCCGCTCTGGAGCTTCACGAAGCGGGACGACGAGGGGTTAGCGGAGGGAACAACAATCGCAGACGGTTCCGGATGATTCTAGAAACTACCAGCGGAACCGCGTGGCTAGGAGAAATGACGAGATCGCGCGCGACGTCGTTGGATAGATTCCGGTGATGAAGAACGTTGCGGAAGGACTAGACAGCACGGAGCAATGCCTGCAAAGCTCGGCACGTGCGACTCGCTTTGATCGTCCAGCGATAGAGCGATTGTCTATCGATGAAGCGTTATGGCGTGGCCGGCGTCGCCTCGATCTGCATGACTCATAATCACGATCGTTGTAATCGTTACCTAGTCATGTTACAAGCGGAAAATTTCTCCGAGTGGTCCCCGAACCGCTGCTTCGACGCGTCAGAACCTTTGCGAGCTTGATGCGGTCAAATATTTTTTTTTCGTGACGACTGTGGCATCTAAGGTAGGCCTTTGTCCAACAATTCTGCGACTATTTTTTTACATTCATCGGAACAAAGCGCTTTGTAATCGTCACGATCGTTAAAGCGATGCGTAAGACATAATTTAATAGATTTTGGCTATTAGTTTCGCTCATGAATTTTCTTTTGTTTAATAACAATTATCTTATCTTGCTGCAACTCACTTTTATCTATTTTAACGATTTAACTTAAAGTTAAGAAAAATTAAGAATGAACAATAATGGAAAAGATAATGGCATTGATAATAAACTTCAGGCATAAGCATAAAATTTCAGTAAAATGGGTGATTGTGCAAGTTATGTAATATATTGTTGGAGACTAAACAATTTGCGAGCTATGACTATATAGACAAAACAATTCCGAAAGTAGTTTCACATTTGTAGTACCTATGTATTATAATATAGCAAATTATATATTTTTAATATTACATGCAAACAAAGTCGAGTATATTAGCAAGATTGATATTAACACTTTGATTCCAATATTATATCTGATGTATGTTCGCCTATCTCAAACGCTTTTTATTCTCAAAAAAATTCACGTTGAATCACATCTCTTCTCTTAAGAAGTAAAACTAACTGGCATTAATACACGCGGCGAAATCGTGCGACACGCATGGTCGCGTGTCAAGTAAGCTAAGAAACAATTGTATAAAAAAAAAAAAAATTATGTAAAAGTCACGGTGACGTTGAAAACTTGTATTCTTTCGAGATAATTATTAGAGTTTATTTTATTTATTGCAATCGTATTTTATACATCTATAATTTTTACTTATAATAAATTTGTATAGAAATCATATTATCAATTTATAATTGCATATTTAAAAAATCATATTAACGCTCCAAGCTAAACGTTACTTTGACGTCATCGTGACTTCTTGTTTTATTGTTTTGCGGAAGGAGGAAGCGATCGATGGTGATTAAATTCGACCACGTGGCACTGTTGAAGGTGCCCGAACGCTTATAGCGAGGCGGCAGGGTCTAGTGAGGTAGATAGAATGGTTTAGATGTTGCTAGAAAAAGCGAACACAGCGCGCGAGGGCACGTGAAAATAGACCTCGTGGCTTTTAAGCTACGTAAAAAAAAAAACGGAGAAACAACGTTTGTACTCGGTTATTATAGAAAGCAATTACGATATTGCTTCTCGATTACACGGTAATATTAATAATTTCTGGGATGATCACTGCATTCTGGTTTATCCGCTGGTGTTATCGAGCTGGTTTGTTCTCACGTGCGTACTTATCTAGAAAAAAATTACTCGTAGTTGATATTTACTTAAGATTACCATCAGCGTAAGCGTTATGCAAACAGCGTGTCTTGAAAGCATGACAAGAGACCGAGTGCTTCCTTTTTTTTTATTTCTGACACTTGTTAATTAGAAAGAAATAAAGAAAGAAATATAATTTTCTTTCTACGTAAACTAAAACATATTATTTTCTATATATATCAAAATGCAAAATTGGATTGTAAAAAATTCAATGTATTTACACGAATAATTGCACGAATAGCTGTAGGAATTTTACTGTTACACGAATATAGTGGATAGATAACGTGCAATTTTTTTACGCCGCGAGCAAGATTATAGTGTAAAGACTTGTAACGCTAGACGACCAACGTTGAATCATTGTTAATTATTTATTTAATCTTTAATCGATCGCTGCGAAAACACCTATGCCGGCGTGTTCCACTACGGATGTAAAATACTCGCGAAAAGGGAATATTTCAGGAGGCCTGCACGATCATTGATAAAGTTTTCCCGCCGTCAAGGTGTTGCTAGGCCGGATTTCCAGCCAGATGTAAAGGGGAACCGTAATAACGGTCGCCGGCTTGGCCCGTTGAGGAAACTGGGATACAATAATGCCCCTCATGTTTCCCCTTGGAGCATTCTGTTCTAGACAGTGGGAGAAGACCTTTCTCGGCGTCTCTTTAACGTTAAACTTGAAAGAGAGTTCCATCCAGTCAATATTTTAAGCATAATTCTTATCGAACAAAGAATTGACAGGGCAGTTTTGTTTCCCATGCTTTTCGCAATGTGAGCCGAGTCGAAAGTGCTGACGTAGCTTTCACGAACGATACCTGCACGAATGAATTTTCTGTGCACTGTAGAAAACTATTGTCCACTACAACGAATGTAAACTGCGCTGTAAAACATTCAACGTAGTTGTACGAATAGTAGCTGCAAGAGTTTCATTGTTAATCACGTGAATTATGAACAGAAGTGAATTATGTATAATACTAGAAACGTTACGTGTAAAGTTATATAATTTTTTATATATTCGAGCTGTAATATACAATTATTACATCTACAATATAATTGTATAAACTTCGAAAGTTCTTAAAACATTATTTTAACAATATCTTTTCACGTAAATGCTACTCTGCAATTTTCTTTGTGCCAAAATCTTATATTTATTCAGTTTAGCAAAAAAAAAAAAGAACATTGTCTCGACCCTGTTTTCTTTTAACTTCTTCTCTCTTTTGGTTGATCATGTTTAGACAGCCTTGTCCTTTATTTTTTTTTTTCCAGGATATATATAAGTATTCCGGTATATGTGCAACCTTCGTTTCAATGAAGACCGAAGTTGAGTTCCTTGAAAATTTGAGAAATGGAAGGTGGACAGTGACCACTTTATAAGTTTCTTCTTTAACATGAAATCGATTTTCCTTGTACGAAACTTTACGGTTTTACTTTGTCTCTTCCTTGCATGATCATCTGTCCTGCGGCGTATATGATAAATTGCAGTTACAAGTCTTTGATGCAGTTCCACTTAGAGCCAAGTTTCATTGAGCCACGAATCTTTCACGGAAAAAGCAAAGAACGCATATAAATATATTTCGCGCAAGAGCGGGGTATTTTTGTTTTTCATTGAGATTTTATTGCTAAAAATAAGCGAGAACCTCGAGTAAGCGTAGTGACGTACGTAATAAGACCGTGAATTTATTTCGAACGACGATCTCATCGCGATTTGTAAATAGCATTAAATTCAACGATTAATTATAATAAAGAAAAAAAAAAAAGAAATTGATCGGTTTTACTTTGAATTTGATAATCGTAAGACGGGTATATTAATTTTATCTTAAAAACATCGTTATCACGAATATTATTTCAAGTATAATTTCAACATGTCACGCGAATCAAGCAAAGAAAGCAAGTTTAATTAAATAAATTTTTCTTTTTATTTTGACATATTTAACTTTATTTCATTTTTAATTGGCTGCAATTTAATTTTTTTTCGTTAATTTTGCTATATTTTAGTTTATTGTATTTTTATTATGACGTATTTTATCTTATTTAACTTCATTTAATTTTATTAAAAAATGTTTGATTTATTGTTATTCATCTCGAGATTTCACGGCGCTAAATCGTCCGAAAAGTATTAGAAAGTATCAAGAGTATAGGAGGAACGAGTTGGTGTACGGATGGCAAGGCGAAAGTCCATTTTCCGCCAATTTTGCTCACTCACGTTTGGCCCATATAATTATAATAAATAATTAATAATTATGGTAGGAAATAAATAAATCAGCAATATCACTGTTATATCCGTGCAAAATACTGTCGAATGTTGTGTGTCGGTAAAGCTGTAGCCTCCCGGGTAACACGATTGGTTAACCGGTGGTATCGGAAAACCGCATACGAGCCGCACAGCTGGATCAAATGGGTTTCGTCGAGTGCAATACCTCTTCCGCGAGCGTGGTCGCCATGCGAGTTTAATTACGCGTGATATAATCCCGGAAATCCGCGAGTGCATGCGAGTCCAGGTGGTTCCGGACACGAGGCGTGTCGAACGATAACAACACCGGCGCCGGGAGCGCCGGGACGAGATATGAGCACGCGGTGCCGGGGCCCGAGTCGAATCTTATCTTAATTAAAGCCGCGGATGACACGACTGCTGTGAAAATGCAGTCGCTAACGAGAAACGACGGTCTTCCGATCTCTCTCTTCCTGCTCTTCCTGCTGGCCACTGGCTCGCGCTGCCTCGAGGTGATCTACGCGATCAACGCCGGTGGTGAATCGCACGCGGATAGCTACGGGATACACTATGCCCGGGACCCTCTCATGGGTAAGGTCGGCACGGCCTCCGACTACGGCAAGCAGCTGATCATAGGGCGAGTTAACAACGTGGACCAGATACTGTACCAGACTGAGCGCTACCATCACAACACCTTCGGCTACGACATTCCAATCACCCAGGATGGGAACTACGTTATGATACTCAAATTCTGCGAGGTGTACTTTAACTCGCCGAATATGAAGGTGAATATGTAGGAGATGAAATTTTTTTACGATTGTGGTTTTCCTGGCCCAACTGTTTGATACACGCTTTTGTTTCTAGGTCTTTGACATTGTGCTGAACGGCGATCATACTGTGGTCACCGATTTAGATATCTTTGAAAGAGTCGGCCGAGGCGTTGCGCACGACGAGTATGTGCCTTTCAAGGTACAGGATGGAAAGTTGATATACAACGAGGAGGAGTCGGACATTCTTGCAGGGAAAATAAGAGTAGAGTTTATAAAGGTAGTTGGTTAGCATATATTTTATAGTATACAAATTTATACATATGAATTAGTATTTTACTTATATGTACGCATACACAGAAGATTATATTAATTTTATAATTTGTAATTACAGGGTTATAGGGACAATCCAAAAATAAATGCCATAGCTGTAGTAAAAGGTGTTTTAGATGGTTCGTACTTTTCAATTTTAATTCTTTGTTCAAGAGTTTCACAGTCAAAATGTTCACAAAATTACTGCAATTTTTAGATGTACCACAATTGGGACCTATGCCACCCGATCCAGACGATTATCAATCCATGCAAGAGGAGGAAGAGGAGACTACCACGCGCAGCAAACACATCAGCGGACCCAGGACTCCTGATCCGTACTCCATAGACGACTCATCCGTGATGTTACCTGTTTTTGTAGCCATCGGTGCTTTTATTCCATTATTGTTCTGTTTATGTAAATTATAAGCGGACGTGCGAACATGTGCATAGGAATGCTTTGTACTTAAGAGTAACAGTGCTCCCAATTACTTAGGGTCGCTCAATTCACGAGAAAATGTCTACATAGTGTAAATAAATAATCTTTTATCTAAGCTTCTTTTCGTTGCCAAATTTAGTATCAGAGTATTTATTAATTTATGTAGATGTATCATATAGGATACAATTCGGTTTTCCAGACATAAATGTAGATTTTTAATATATTTCAAAATCATTGTTTTATTTTCTGTGACAACTATTCGGTAGTAAAAATGTGCACGCTTAGAGATTTGATAATTCGAACCCGACCGAAAATCGGGAGTTTTTATTCGATCGCCACTTGCAAATGAAAGTGGTGACCCTTCGGGATCACGAAAGAAATGTAATTTCTCTGATTCCATTTTAAGACAATTTATCTTGGACAGAGCTAACTACCTATGCGCTCTAAAATCTAAAATAATTGCTCATAGAACTGATAATTGAGTAAAAAGCAGTAAGAACAGGTTTTAAATATTATAAAGAGAAGAAAATTTTCTTAATGAATATTCGCATCTTTTCATAATTTAATATCTAATTATTAAGTATTTGTTCATAGATTTAAAATAAATCATAATTTAAGACTACTAATTCTTAAAGCAATATTTAAAATTAGGAGTAAATTCAAAAGAATTTACATAGAACTAACTTGTTTTATTTATAATACTGAGGGATCTACGAAAATTATTAAATTTCGATTTTGGCGTAAATAACAAATTATTGTTACACTTAAATATTAACAATTGCTCTAAGAATAAATGAAAGTATGTGAGAATGGGAATTATTTCATGCGAAATGTGTTAAAAAATTTCCAATTTTAGTTCCATGACGTATATCTGCAAAACCAATTCTTGAAAAATATTTCAAAAAATTTGGAATAAAATTATATTTATTATAAAGCATATTAGCCATGTAAATTTCTGTAAAAATTAAATGTATAATAATGTAACGTTCATAAATCATTTTTTAATTCCATCGATTCTCTAGCAGAAAAATGTTATATCGTTCTAATTAACTTCAGTCAGTCAATTAAATTTATTAAACAATATTTCACTAAAATCAATGTTGGAAATTTTATGACAACCCAATATTATATCGATTGTATTAACAATTAGTATGAAGAACTTAATTCGTTATCCGAATGAATAATGCAAGACGGACGGGGAATCCTTATAATCAACTAAATAATCAACTAAAACCAAAGTATGTTGATGCGTAATATAATCTTTTGCATATCGAGATAAACAAAATTATCAATTAAGTAAAACGATCCTTCGCGATCTTTGCGCTCCTTCAGTCTTTCGAGAATAAGAACAAGTCTTGAGTCACAAACTGTTTATCTAATTGTTATTCTGAACTGCGCATTATGTAATACGAAATGGACTTTAACGATATCGACTATCTGTATCGAGTAGATAACTTTAGCCGAGCGCGAATCTTATCTCGTTATCGAATCGCACGTTTCCTTGGGAAAAATAAATGATTATACATTGTTATTTGCATTTTCGTTGCTCTTTGAACTTTCGATGTCTGGCGAAACAAAATATAATTTTTTTTCCTTTTTTTATCACTCTAATCCTCTACTCCTCTACCGTGAAAGATAAATTAATCTCTAATGTTCACCAAATTCATGTCAATTGTATATTGATATAATTATATATAACTAAAGCACGTCCCTTTTTTTTTTTGACAAGATAGAAGAGACGAAGAAAAGGAATCTCAAGGACCTTGTCGTGGCGACGGAAGAACGTCCGTCAACTATCGATCGCGAGATTGTTCGTAAACCGCAGACCGGCAAACGGGACAGAGTGTATGTAGGTACAATAAATTCAATTGAGCGTCCCCGCGACGTAAAGAATCGTGGCGATCTTAATGGAGAACGAGCTCATTCAGCCCGAGTGAGACGACGGGACGTCATGTGACGTGCTGGACCGCGTCCTCACAGCATCGCCGCCGCCGAAGACTTTGATGTGCGCTCATCACCGGCAATTAGCTGTCAATTCATGCGACAGTGCTTGTGGTTTCGGCTGGCCCGACACGACGATCTGCGGGAAGTCCCTTGAACAGCACGCAGAATCCAAAAGATTCTTCTTAAACTATAAAATTATGAAACATTTCCCAATTATTAATTTTATGTCACAATAATGATGTTAAAACTAATTAAAACTTGAAACTTACACGTTGGCTCACTTGGCAAATGCGATCGCAAATATCGATTATTTATTTCGTCCTATCTGTAATCTTATTTTTGTACGTTTACTTTTTCAGTGATTGCTTTATCGATTTCATCACGCTTATACAAGAATATTTAAATAACAGCTAAAAGAAAGAGAGAGAGAGAGAGAACGTAAGACTTTTAAAAAATAAATAGCAAAAGTTACAAATCTAATTTACATTTTTATAAAAATAATATATAATATAGCGTAAATAATTTCTTTAAAATTAGAATAACATTTATGCAAATGCATGTCGCTAGTCATCGTCATTTAAAGTTTAATTCCAGAGATAAAGTACGTTCTTTTTTTTTTTAACTCGTCCGACGCAAGATAAATGTAACAATTACGATATCGCGCAGGGGGATGCTGCTAGGGCATAAAAAAAAAAGACATTAAAATTCACTGAGTCAGTGCAGAGGATGTGAGTCTGCGGTCGCATACAGATGCAAATAAATGCGTCTCTCCCCCGCCACACGCGAAGGGCACATCAACGTTGCTGATGAAACGACAGGGCAGACAGACCGGCTTCTATCAGCCACGCCGACGATAATCCGTCGAATACTTTGTGCGGAATCATCGCAGATTGGTCGGCGGTACCCTCTCTCTCTCTCTTTCTCTATCGCGGGGTCGGTGAGATCCCTTAACGAAATTTCCCCCCCCGGATGTCGTTATAAAAGCTGTCGCGTCCGGGCTTGACGCTCGTCTTTCTTCGCCGGTGATTCAGATCCTGAACTTGCGATCAGCCCAGCCACTCGTTCACCATGCAGATAGTCGGCAAGTATCAGTACGTGTCGAGTGAAAACTTCGAGGACTACGTCAAGAGCCTGGGCAAGGCTGACCTGGCCGACGCGTTCCTCCAGGCCACGCCGGTCGTCGAGATCCAACTAAACGGGGACCAGTGGGTGGTCGTGGTCACCAGTCAGGGCAAGACCGTCACCGCAACCTTCAAGCCCGGCGAGGTTTACGACGAGACACTTCCGTCCCAGGGCTTGGTCTTCAAGGTGGGTTTCGCTAAAACGGAGAGACAAAAAGTGTTAAATTCAAGATTCACATCGCAGTCATTCTCACTTAAACATGAATCAGTCACAATTAACGCGACAAGAGGTTTATCTTCCTCCACGTAGCTTCAGGGAGAGAGATACTCTAGAAGGTAACGTTAAACGAACCAATCTTGAAAATCAATTGAATAGACAATTCTTTCGAGTAATCAAATCAGACTTCTCGCATTTTACTTGTACTTGTAATCGTGCACTAAATAATAGATTAAAAATTTTATACCTTGCATCCGACGAGTGCTCCGCTAACTTTTCAGTGAATAATCGAAGATCGCAATCGTAACATTCGCTTTATATTGCAGAGCGTGACCACGAAGGAAGGTAACGGTTTTAAAACAGAAACCACCTTAGCCGGAGACCTGAAAGCAATCAGAGTTTATGAGTTCACGGACACAGGAATGGTCGTTGTAAGTTAAATTAATAATATGTAACAATGACGCAACACAATAAAGACTCACGTTCTTTTCTCTTTCAGCACTTGTCTTCCAACAAGAGCGACGTGACAGCCAAGCGCACATACAAAAGACTGTAAGCCGATTCTTAATTTAAATAGCAGAATATAAAATCACACCTCATTAAAGAGATTGCAATGTAAAGCATCCTCTTTTTTTTTTTTTCCCCTCCACCGCTCTATTTCCCCGGAAGTGCTCAAAACGAGAGCTCAGGACGAGGACGGCGAGGTGCATTGGCTTAACAATAACGATTCAAACGTAATATTTATTTATTCACTTATAAAGTCTGAGGAAAAAAAAAAGAGGAAGAAATAAAATTGTGACAAATACGCGTACACAAGAAAATCGGAATAATATGCATACGAAACGTTGCGCGTGGCCGCGCTAAGCTAAGCTCTCTTCCTTACAAGTCGTATTTTACCGCATATTACATATCGAATATTGTGCGTGTATACAAGTCGGCGCCGCGGGTCTATTACACAGTGAACTCGCCGCCGCGTTTGTCTCAACAAAAATTACTGTTCTATAATTCCCAATCTGCTGCTCTTGCAAACGCGTTCGTTAACGAGTTGTTCAGCGCAGCTCGAGACGACCGCGGAGACATGTTTCAGTTTCGACAAAAATCAAACGAGTAACAATATTTCACGATCGGAGGTCGAGCAGAATAAAATAAGAACCATCGTCGAATCGAAGTTGGAAATGTCGAACGTCGTCGGTTCGAGCGCGTGCTCTTAAGTGTCGAACGCAAGAGGAGAGAAGTGCGGTGTACAAAGGCCTCGCACGCGCTTGTACGTGACGACCGACACGCGTCGAGAAGCGCGAAAAAAAATCCAAGCGTTCCATGAGAAAAGATTTAGAGAATATCGATATGTTATATCTTGAAAAAGAAATAACACTTTCTTTTGAGTCTTTTCTTGGATCTTTGGATCCCGTTCGCTCTCCTTTTCTCCGCTGACACAAATTCCTTCTGGCTCCTCTTGTGCGTCGTTCGAATTTATTTAATAGTACTGTAAGGTATCACATTAAACCATTAGGGTGCTGTACACATAGATTAGATAGCATTATATTATCATGATTACGAGTCGCTATATACCTCGCAATGAATTCAACTTCAAAAATAGGAACAAACAAGAATAAATATACGCTTTCCTCTTCCGCACTTTTCTTTAACATTTGTTTTTTTCCACTGTCATTTTGAGTAAAACTGTATCGCGCGCGCGCTCGCGCGCGCAGATGCTATCAATTATAATGCGCGTATAAAATTAAAAAATTGTAAAAAATTCACATTTTTTTAAATAGTTTTATTAAAAGTCGCAGATCAACGTACTGCCGTATCGAAGTTGAAAGTCTTTTCCCTTTTTTCAGGCCGTTACGAGGCACACCTCTTTCTTTCGGACAATCTCAGGCCCGCGGATCAGTTGAAAGTAATGACGCACAAAAACGCATCCGAATTATATTTACATAACAAGACTGTCGATCCTTATTGCGATAAGGCAGCAGTGATCGAAAGCAATGTTTAGGGTACGCCTTGTTCTCATTGATGGACTAACATCTTTCGCGCATATACGCATTCGTGTAATAAAAAGTGTTTGACGTGCACGTGTGTTCCCCTAAACACTACTTTTGGCGAACATCGCGATGTGCGCGGCCGTATTGTCCATTAAACAATAGAGAAGGAGAAACCTATATGTCGGTTCACGCAAACTCGAGATGTAATTTCTAGGCTGACGTGCGTTGTCGCGAGACGGAGGAACATTTCGCAGATGACGGATCAACCGTTCAATTGGCGATCAGTTGGTTGTCGGTCGGCACGTTCACCGGCGACGCATCCTTCCGCGGCACGTCGTCTTCGGGCTTGGTCGTCGTTGTTATAACGGCGGCTTGAGTCACGTCCTCCTTGGCAATTCCGTTTTGTAACACCTTATTCTCGTTCGATGACACTCGCTTCGTCACGGCAGCGCTTTTGGGTGCAGTCTTCGACCCCAGAGGCTTTTTCGCCGGCAAGGCCGAGGCCGGTTTTGCGGGTAAAGCTCGTATTTTCGTGACACCAAGATTTGGGACGGAAGAGCGATTAGTCAACTTGGGCGCCGACGCTCCAGAACGAGAGATTTGCTTGTTCACAGTCTCTTTGCTCTGTTTGTCGATCAACGGCGATTTGGTGGTTGTGGCCGACATCGTTCTACCGACAATTTCGCGCGGTTTGGTTGTACCAGAAGTTGGCACAGTTCTAGGTCTCGGTGCGCCGTTTACGCCGGTTGTTGCTGGCTTCGATGCCAATGCAGCCCTGGGAGCTGAAGTTGAGGAAGCGGGCTTTTGTTTCAACGTTATGCTAGATGCCGACGTTTTCGTGGTCGCTGACGACGTCTTCGCTAACGTAGTTCTTGCGGTCGTCCCGGTTATCGTCCTGGGAGAGGCGCTCGTTGCCCTGGCAGTTGCAGGTTTGTTAATGGGCTTTGCGTCACCGCTCAACGTTGACTTCTTCTCGATCGGCGCCCCGCTGTTTACCTTCGAGGATACGGCAGAAGTTTTTGGTTTTGTTATACCAGAACTTACACGCGGGGAGAGTCCAGTTTTAGTCAGGGTTGACGTAGTCTTGACCGCTGTCGTCGTTGTCTTTGTGGCGGTGGTTTTACCGCTGGTACCTGAAATCGCTGGTTTGTTTGATCCGTCCAACTGTTTAGAACGAGGTGTCGTACTCGTAGCGGATTTCTTCGCGGCCGCTTGTGCCGATGGTGCCGATGCTGCTCGAGTGGCTGCGGTGGTTGTTTTAGAAGGCGAAGTCGGTATAGACTTGGTTACAGTTTTCGTTGCCGACGCTGTTGCTTTTGTTGTCGCGGGCTTCGTTGAACGTTTCGCGATACTCGTCGTTGGAGCCGCTTTAGCTTTCATCGCAATGGCAGCAGCAGCCGCCGTTGCCACGGCGGCAATTCCTACGGTCTCGGTGGTTTCTGCAGCTTCTTTCGATATATCTATCGTTGCGATGTCTCTTGACGACGCTATTGCAGTCTCTTGTGGCTCAATTTTCTCTTCTTTCAAAGAAGCACCATCGGAAGCTGGTTTCTCTTCGAGTACATCAATAGTTGGTGTAAGCTCTGCAGTTTTCTTGTCCGTTAGTTCAACTGGCTTATCAATCGTTGTAGTTTCTACCGGCACGTGTCCCTCGAATATCTGGTTGTGATGTAGCTCATCCTCCGCATTGAATTTTTGTATCGAATTAAATGGATTAAAATCGGCAGTAGGGTCTGGTTTGGCACTTTCAACGCTACCATCTTTGTCTTTATTATAAAACATTTCAACTTTTTGTTCTGTACTTTCAGCAAAAGGATTATTTTCAAATGAAAACTTGAGGCCAGAAGAATTATTTGTTGTATTCTCTGGTTGTTTCATCCAATTAGTAGATTCACTGATTTCAGGCTCCTGCTTTACGATTTCGGTGAACGGATCTTTCGCATTTGTCACATCGGTGACCAAATCAGCGTGATAATTTAACTGTTCTTTTTCTAATGCCGAATCTAAATGTAGGTTTTTATATAACGGCGTTTCTAAGTCAAATAAATTTTGATTGTTTTTATTAGAACTTGAATAGTTATTTGAATTAGAATAAGTCGTTGAATCTGGAACAGCTTTTGGTGCTTCAAATTCCATTATTTCGTTTTCCAATTTCTGCGAACAATTGTGCGGCACGATGAAAAATTTCTCTATATCATCTTCGATTTTGCATAACTTTTTTTCTTTATCTTCATCTTCTGTTAATTTTGCGTGCTCTTCACCAAGTTCTTTTACGGAATTTTTCAAGTCTATTGAGCTATCGTTCTTTTTTCTTTCTTCGGCTGAAAGTTGAGCAGAGATATGAAAATCTTCTAGGCTAGCCCCCGGAGAAATGCGAGCTGCTTCCTTCGCAAGAGGGTCTTGATCGGCGCCGAACAGCGCCTTAGAAGCTTTAGATTCGTACACTGGTCTTGTGGCTGTGGCTTCAGAACTCACCTCAGAGCTGACAGCGGATAGAACGTCGTCTGGAAGCTGTGGAGTTGACGCACACAAAGCGTCGATCAAGTTCTTGTCCTCCGAAAAGGGCGTGTGCGCGCGATTGTCGTTCGCATACGGCTCGGGCGAACGCGGCGGCGTGCTCACAAGTTCGGCGCCGTCCGAGCTGTCATCCAGCATGTGTACGGCATTCAAATCAATATCTTGATCTTTCAAGACCTTCTTCTTAGACGCGTTATTTAACGCAGACTTGGGGCTGCTGGGCTCGCACGTTTCCATTATCTCCGACTCGTCTGAGTCGGTTTCTGTATCGTCGTCCGCTTTTTCAACCCACCGAGGCGTATTGGTTCCTTGCCAGTGTGAGGCAGACATGACATTTATTATAGACTCGTCGTCACCAACTTCGACTTTGGTCGACGAGATCTCGGACGTGTCCATATTCTGCGAGCCGTTGTTCTGCAAATTTGTGTGCTCATCGTGCGAGAACTCCTCGCCGATTTCCTTCGGTCGGCAAGACATTTCCTTGTCAAACTCGCTCTGGCTCGGTATAGAAATATCGTCCATTGCCTGCGTTTGCTTCAGCGGAGAGCCGCTAATGGCAATATCTTGCAAGAAGTTTCTGTTATTATTTCGCAGCGGCGGCGACGGCACAAACTCAGCTGCCTCCGGGTTCAACTGGAAATCCATGTTGTCCTGATCTTTTTTGTCGTCCTGGAAGTTTAGAAGAATCTGATCTTTCTGCGGTTCGCTCGATTTGTCGCTTACCTAAAAACAATGAAACAATGGCGTTATTCGACATTACTTATTTTTTCTCTAAACGATAAAATAATTTTAAGATAAAAATGTCTTTAAATAAACGTTTTGGCGAGAGGAACGGCAACGAAAAAGATATTTACGTTGATGTCGATAAGCTCAGAAGAGATGTCTTTCTCCAGTTTTTCGTATTTAATATCTTCTTCTACTTTTGAAGCAATTTCCGGGCGGTTCTTCACGAACTCGGATTCCAATGTGCTCTGCTCTTCGATGTCTTTGCAGGATTTATCCACCGGAACGGCTGTCGCTGCGGACTCCTGCTTATTCGGGTCGACGCGATAAAAATCCCACTCGTCCTCGGAATCCTCACTGTCCGCTACATTATCCGCAACGATCAGTTCATGCTGACGTTCTAAAACAAGCGTGAAAAAAGTTAGAGCTATGTTATCAATTAAATTGGAACGTCGACAAGAAAACTCAACATTAAATGCATCTCCTTATTTTAATTAAACTAGTCACCCTTTCTCGATATTAAATCAATTTTCGCGTGAATTTCAAATCGCACCAAAGAAACTGAGAAACGAAGTACCTCGGGTAATCCTCGGAAAGACACGTATATCTGCCGAGTGCTAGAAGAAACGTGAAATCGCACCGAGGGAGCTATCAAAGGAGTTCCCCGAGTTTCAAAGTGGACAAGCTATTCGAGAAGTTAACGTATCACTTAATATTCGCGATAAGGCTCACTTCGCACGTTCGTGCACGTGGACACACGCGAAACGACGGGCTGACACGCCACTGGAAGCGGCTCTTTCGCGAGTCGGGGCGGTTCTGAGACGAGGTGCAGCCTCCCTCGCAGGTGTGATCGCCCTCCAATGACTAAGAGGAACTACGCCCGCCAGGAGATGCATTATCGATCTAGTCCAGAGCCCCCGGAGCCGCTCTCCTCCACCTCTTCCTTCTCCCTCTCCCGGTCCCGCCGCCACCCACCTGTGCACCGCGACAGTTGGAAGAGAACCACCCCGATTGGACCTCGGAAATCGTCGATCGACCCGCTCGATACACCTAGCTCGCGTGACAAAAGAAGCGCATCCTTTTCTTTCTCTCTAAACTTCAAAGAAAAAGAAAAAGAAAAAAAAAAAAAAAAAAGCGCAGAGAGCAACTGATAGAAACGACCGTCGGCGGCCCACCTGGCAGTAGTCGGAAAAATGTTGACGTGAAAACTGGTCGAGGGATGCCTGAAAAACTCGGGCCTACGCGGAGTACCGCTCGCTTAACAGGCTGCTTTTAATTTCACCCTGAGTCTCTCCGCCACCAACGCAAACTCATACCAGCTCGCGGGGTTTTATCCCACGCGCCTCACGTCGCTCTCAACGCAACCTAAGTCCGAGGTACACTGTTCAGCGAGATAATATCATGTGATTTCAGATAACAATACCCCGCAAAAGTTTTACTGTACGTGTTCTGCGTCTTAGAGTTAACCCTGCACGGTTTGTCTCCTTAATGTGCAGATCGAAAGGTAGTTTCTAAAAGATGTCAACTGTTCTAATTGCTGGCTGAACGAATGCAGCACCCTACACCTAGAGGAAAATAGTAACTCTGGACCAAGCAGCCATGCACAGAAAAAAAAATGTTTTTTAATTGATAATGTTAATCTCATATTTAAGCATAACGACAATGGTGTTAATTTAAAAATATCAATTTTAATCCAAAACTAATTTTTTTTAATTAGAAAAAAAATTAATTGTAGATTAAAACTGAGACTAACAATCTCAATTTAAGAATACCTGTTTTTTTTTCTTTTTTTATGTGTAGTTTTATAATACGTCTAATGATAAATGTAATTAAATCAATTAAAAATGTAATCGAGTCAATTTTATTCGTCATTAAAGATATTATAAAATTACGTTGGGTTCAAAACTAGTTTTTTTTATCACGAATCCCAGAACGTCTAGCTACACTGGTTCGAATAAACTTCAAGGACTGCCCAGGTATCAATCCTTTTTATTGAATCGTTACACGGTGACACTGTCTGCTGATACAAGACAATAGAAAAATATATGGCTTACAGACTACTGTTTCACAGCTGTTTCGGCGAAGACTCGCTACTGCAAAGTAGTTCTAGAATTCCCGTAAACCACCATACTAGGTTCTCTCCAGCTTACAATAACAAGTTCATTGCAAAGAGCGCGAATTAACGAGCTCTTGAAAT
Organism: Cardiocondyla obscurior; assembly: GCF_019399895.1. Classification (NCBI taxonomy): domain Eukaryota; kingdom Metazoa; phylum Arthropoda; class Insecta; order Hymenoptera; family Formicidae; genus Cardiocondyla; species Cardiocondyla obscurior. Next base: position 11,198,579 of record NC_091866.1, on the reverse strand, counting down.
CTCAAATCCACGAGAGAGGGATTTTCAACGTTCAAGCTGCATACAAGAAGCGTTATTACGAAAATGATAAGAATGTTTGCTACCTTTTTTTTTTTTTACACATAATTCGTGCGTAAAAAAAATCTTTCCGGCACGTAGAAACAGACAGGAAATGTTTCTCCAAAAATATGTTTATTCTCGACGTGCAAATAATGTTAAAGTGAGATTATAGTTTCGAATGGACCATGTTTGCATGAAGAAGTTTCATACTCTTGCATCGAGAAAAATATAATCTTATCGAGAGGAAAAAAATTATATATACACATATATAATTTTCTTAAATAAGAAAGAAAAGATACCGAATGACTAGAAAAAAATATAAGACTTAACAGCGCTCTTCATCCGACTACTGCATCGAAGTAAAATTATCCTACTTTGCGATTCTTCGCAACGAACGCAGATTTTCTGCCGAACGCAGCCATCGATGTCGTCGACGACCAACGACCGATTTCTCAGCTCTAGGAAAACGCGCCGGAATTCTCATGGCATGATCGTCACGCGAGAGACCGAAGAAGGGAAAAAGGGCGAGCCTTCGCCATCCAGCTCGCCCTTCGCCTCCTTCTTCCTCTTGTATTTTTCTTTTCCCCTGGTTGCGTTTTCACTGTTTCGGCGCCGGCCGGCGAGGAACGGCCCAGGAGTTAATTTTAAACCGAAGTCACACGCGGGAGGACCGCGCAGGGACGAAACGAAGAGGGTTCGGTCTCTTCCGATTATATTCCCCGAGACGTAAGCAATTTCGTACGCGTTACGAACGCTTTCGAGAGCGTGGCACGGCCAGGATATTTGTAGATTGAATATATCACGGCACGAGTCTAGTTGCTTTCGAAGAGCGGCGAGCGAAGGCGCCGACTTTCCGGAAAAAAAAAAAAGAGTGAGTCCCGGAATCTGGATATCCCGCGGATTCGCACAAAAAAAATAGTGAGCTTCGGGAACGATTGCTCGAAGGCGACGAGAAGTTACGTTATCGTCTCGAGTCTTTCGGTTCTGCTTTTCTTTAAAGGAACGAGGAGAGTGGAGCTTTATCAATGTTCACGGATCGACGATTAAATGACCGTTCGTAATGGCACGGCCGATTTGCATGTGAAAACGCCGGAGTGCAGCGATGCGTATTTCACACCCGAGAAACCAGACGCGGCCTAAAAAGGAATTGCGCGAGACCCGAGAGCCGCGAGAGCACGTGTATCAAGCTGATCCGCGAGAAGTAAATGGGATATTTGCGCCGGATCGACGGCCGCCGGTATCGGCTTGCAAAAATTATATCGACAAATCTCTCTGTATAAACGACGACCGAAGAATGCCTTTTACTTCCGAAACTTAAATTTTGACTCTAAACGACTGGCTTTCTAAAAAAAGAAAAAAAAAATCTGATACAATTGATAGTTTTTCTTCCTCCCGATAACCGAGGAACTTTGCAATTTCTAATTTAATTTCGAAAAATTTTACCATCAAATAAAACAAATAAATAATAAGCCGAGTAGAGTGAAACAAAATAAAATAAAGTCGGAAGAAAATAAAATAAAACTGTCCCTCGGCAACGACGGTGACAGACCGATACACAACATTTCGCAACACGATATTTTCGTACACGCTCTTCGTGCGATGCTATCTTTCCCCGCCTCCACCCCGACGACTGCTTCCTTTTTCTCGCTCGGCACGGAGAGGCGGAAGAGTTCGTTGAATGTTAAAGAAAGGCTCGAAAGGCAGAGTGGGCCTCGCTTGTGATCGACTGGCCATTGCTTATTACCAAGCGATCGCAACGTTCGTCCGCGAGGTGCACGAGGTAGGGGAATCGCGGATAAACAAAGACTAGAGTTTCGTGTAGATCAAGACGAACCGGTACGTTGTCGAAGATTTCCGATTGTCGACGCGGAAGCGGGTCTCCGCACCGTGAACATTTTTTTAATTTTTTTGCGTTAGCTAGCGGCGACGCTGCCACCCGCTCTAGACTCCAGAAGCGTGGCGTCGCCGGCTAGCGTCGCTTCCGAATTTAAATACGCAGTTTCGAGGTCGCCGGTGGCAAGAGACAGCGCACCGCGATCACGCGGGGTCTAACGTACCTGGGTGAGCGCATCCCACGTGTTCTCGAGGAGCGACAAGGGTGAGCCGGTGCCCGACGACGTTGATCCAGCGGAGGAGCCGGTGCAGCCGCGAAAAAAAAAAATCACCCGGGAGAAAGGAGACAACGACGCACACTCGCGACCATACGAGACTCGAGACGAACTGCTGCAGGCCCCTTCCACGTGATCGTCGACAATTGGCGGCACCCCGCGCGATTGGCCGGCCAAGCCGGCCATTCACGTCACGGGGAGGGCGCTTTGACCGTCGCGGGCTCGATTCGAACATCCGTAACGGTACACGCGGCATGATGGTACTTACTAATTATCTGAGCCGGCGATAGCGATAATGGCGAATTGCTGTATTTCTGTGTTACGCGACGGCTTGAAACGTACACGCGAAATTGTATCAATTCCCCTTATCACTCGTCAGATTAAACATGTCACGTATCGTTGACAAAGTAATGTTGATGAAAAAATAATGATCTTTGCATGGCCCGTAAAACATTTCGTCTTTCGAGTGATAGCGGCGATGGTTAAAAAAAAATGTAATAAAATAAAAATAAAAATTGTTGAAAATAAGAAAAAAAGAGAATAAAAATTATTGTACCTAGGCACCGCAAAAATATTCTGGCTTGAGTAATCAATAATCTTTTTAGAAAATAATCATTATGTCCAATCGTTAACATTTGTTCTGATGACAATATTACTGAATGATATTTAATGATGAATCGGTACATTTTAAAGTTATGAAGAAATAAGAGACTACTAAATAAACTAGTAGTATAAATTTTCAACTTTATCTTTTCTAATTTAAAACGATGTAATAACGTTTTGATATTAAAGTCACTTTGTCATTTTCTATGAACTTAATTATCAAGAATAAATATTTAATTATTAATTAACGTGACAAGTTGTAATAATTAATAGTTACTGCTTTAAAAACACAATTTTTCTTTACAGACTACAAGCAGCCACAATTTATAAACCTTTTTTTCATTTCTAGACATAATGAATATTTAAAAAGTTGCTTATCTAACGATGATACGAGCGTTTACGATATTTAAATTAACGAGGCTTGTTCGGTTGACGTTTCCGCTTATCGAGAAAGTGCATTTATGGCGTAGACGTCGCTTTTTATTACCCTTATTGGGCATCAATTTCCGTTTTTCGCTACCGATGCGGGCTGGACAGAATCGTTTTCAAAATCAATTAGGAAAACAGGTTTTCGCGTACGGTACATTTGCCAACGCGCTCGCGATTATTATTCCACGTCGTTACTTTTATCGACCACGACCCATCGAATTTTGTTGCTCATTAGGCCTGCACGCGTAACAACGATCAAACATTTTTTTTTGTACATTTAACAGACTTAAAACTAACCCCAAGAAAGTTTTGCAGGGAAAAACCGATTCTTAGCGCAATTATTAAAGCCGTAATCGGCCACATTTGACACGGCGACATAGGCCATTAAAAACGATAACGTATCTGTATAAAAAAGAAGAGACGTGATAATTTACCCGCGTGGCACCGCACCGGCGAGAAGATAGCAGCCTCAATTAAACTCGTACACTGTTTATCCAAACGAGATCACGGATGCAACAGCTGATCAGTGGAACAAGGGTCTGCTGCACTTTAGCTGTTACCATGGAGAACGGAATGAGGAGATCAGTCTCCGTTTACCAGTTACAAGTACGAAAAAAAAAGTTGTTATAGAACGCACTCTTTGAATGAGGAATGTGCTGTGCCTTCAAATACTATTTAACATTACTATTGCGCTTGTAGAAAAATGGCACGTAGAACTACACCCTGTAATACACCCGCACTAAGTAGCTGCGTGTTCTATAACAAACTCTTTTCCATACTCAAAAGCTATTAACAAGCGATATCGTTCTCTTAGCTAAAAGTTTCTAATACCGGGGTAATTTCGGAACAATCGCCTAAGAAATAATAAGAGATCTCGTTTCTTAGAAATATGTAAAGTACTTCGCAGCGCGGTAGGCCTAGGAACTAGCGCAATCTCGTCGCAGGGCGTTTCGCGCGTCGCCCGGACCGCCAACCCTCCTTCGACATAGTCTTCCTTCGCCGGCCGAAAATCAGACCTTGTCTGGAGGATCGGGTAAGAGCGCGAGGACGCGTCTCATTTCTTACGCAATCGAAAAATGTGAGCGACGAACGAGTTCGAGATGTAGTTTGCAAACGACATGGCCAGATTGCTGACCGTGTGATAAGCGTAACCGTATATGAGCGTGGCGCACAGCCGGGCCCTTACAACGGACAAGGTGCACTTACTGGCAGCCCGCGGCGAAGAAGGCGACTCGTCATCGTCCACGACGGTGTGCGTATCGGCTGTCCCGACGCGCGCTTCGTCATCGTTGTCGCGTGGGGTTTCGTCGTCCGCGCCGCGAACGTCTTTCTCACTCGGTCGGACACGATCGTATATATCGCCTTCGTTCGCTACCGAGTCCGCCGGGCAGACGTTCGCGTTATCGCAGCTGTAGTCGTTGTCGTTCTTGCCGTCGTCGTTGAGCTTCTTCGCCTCCACCGGCGACGCTTTCTCGTTCTCGGGCGTGGGTTCGAGCGACGACGACGTGGCGAGCGGGTAATTGTTACCGTGCACGTCCTCGCCAGCGTCGACGTCAGTCTCCGGGCCTATGTCGGTGTAATCATACTCGTCATCGTCGTACTTGCCGTTCTTCCCGATTCCACGACACACCGCGGGATTCTTGAGGTACGAGCCTATATCGTCGCCGATCTGATAAAGCTGCTGATTGATATAGCTCGGCTGCACGTCGAATTCATCGTGGTCTGACGAGATCGCGTTGTTGGGATCCATGTTGTTCAATGATAGACCATTCGATATTAGATGTGTCAGGAACGAAGGTGAGCGCGAGGCGATCTCAATCGGCGGCGTCAGGAACACTACGATCACGGTGATATTGTCCAAAGAACCACCACGCTTAGCACTCTGCAGTAAGGCCTGGTGTACGGACTTCAGATCGTCTGCAAGGAGAAAAGAAAAAAACACGTTAGATTTCTTTTTGGTCAGTGACTAAATTGCGGACTACAATTATTTTGCAATTATCACGCTACCGTGGAAAACTTAAAAATTGCCACATTAATTGACGCAAAGTATTACGCAAAGTAAAATTATTTCAAAACACACGGAAGAAAATAAAATTGTAACAAAGGTATTTTTCAACACGCTTTTCCGCAGTCGATTAACTCATTGACGGGAGTTATGGTAATAGAAGTGCGGTCATAGCCGGCGGAATCAATGGCTCGTGAATAAATCACGCTCGAAGATCACGCGATCACGTTCAAGACCCCGTGTACTATAAAAACCCAATGTAATGGACGCAAAATTGCGCCGTAATAAGTCCAGGAAGTTTACGCAATTATAGTTATGTAATAATAGCTATTGTAATATCTATACGAATCATTAATATTATTGGAACTATAAGTCATGCGATTTAATAACGATCACGTCAAGTCGCATCAAGTTCTATATTTAAAGAATTAATATGTTTCACAACTATTACTTTATCTTTTGAAATTTTCGTTTGTAATTTTACACCTGCTGCAGTAATTTATGTAATTACTTTGTAGTAATTGCTACGTTTTTCGAACGAAACATTAAAAAAAGTAATTTGCACAAGGTCGGAAGTTTGTCGGATCTCGGGCAGGGGATTTGTGCGGTGAGAAATAAAGATGGAGAGTTCGCGGAGGCGGAAACTTCGCGACAGGTATCCGGAGGATAGGGATAGGTAACAATGCGGCAATATATCGTGCGGCCCTGGCTGAAAGTACATTGACCTACGGCGCCCTGCTGCCTATCGACGCCTTCGTAGTTTTCTCTCTCATCCATCGTTCCTTCATCCTCCGTCTGCCCTCCCAATTTCTTTATCATTCTCTTAGATTCGCGTTCCAGTGACTTTATTACACCGCAGAAGCGTTCGCCATCCGGAGAAAGGAATAAAGGAGATTAACTGTTATGCACGCTGAATTACGGTAATCTAAGACCGTCTTCAGTATTTTAATCGGAACGATATACAAGTAACGGCGACCAAAAAGCCCCTGTGTTCAGCATAAGTGTTACTTTGTGACTTTCATAAAATTTGTGACTTTGACTGGAGGGTGTTCTAGATTCAGCCAAGATTACACGCATGAAGAGAGATCCGGATATAGAGCCCTTGGTGACGCATTCAGGGACCAAGGGACCATGCCGCGTCGATCGATAATCGGATGTGTCCATAATGACTAGAATTTTTTTTCCTTCTTTTTTAATCGAACTGGCTGCACCAGTTCAAAGTTTATCTCTTCCTCTTTATTGGAGAAAGAGATTAACTCTAGACTAGCGTGGCCATGTCGACTGGAGCAAAAGAAAAAAAAAAAAAAAACCATACTCGAGTACACGGCAGGTGCGATAATTAGCAGGTACCTGTTCTGGACGAGCACGTGTCTACGACAGAAATGTCCGTCTTCCAGGCGAAAGGATATTGCTCACGAGGACACTATTGAAAAAGAAAAAGAACAGAAAGAAAAACCGCGTTGCGCAATATCGATTGTTCGTCCTGCAGGATTCATGCGCCACGAGCACGTGTCGTTAGTGCACACGGGAAGGGAAGGTAGGAAGCGAGAAAACCGAGGCGAATACGTGCACAAATGACGTCGGCTGCAGCCGCCGGTCGACAATTATTCCTTTTTCACCCTCGACCAGCGACTGGGTCTCCTCGCATTTATTTTCCCTCCGTATAGACTCGCAAAAGAAGCGTTTGAACCTCATTAAAACCTGAAAACTGTCTTTTCGTTTTTCTTATTTCATTTTTTTTTTTTTTCTCGTTCGGTGAAATTAAATTACTTTTATCGCAAATAATATTACTGCAAGATACAATTAAAATCATACATACACGGCAATTGTACTATTTAAAAATACATGATATATAATTTCAAATAAAAAAAATGTTTAATGCCAATAATTAATTTTCAAGTAATAATATAATTACGAAGTAATGCAGTTTGATAAAGTTTCCGTTAATGAACATCGAACATCTTTTCGCTGTCGGGAGGTTAATAAATTTTAATCACGGTTAGGTAGTTCTCGTTTATTCATGGTGACGGCAGCGGGGGGGAGGGAGGGAGGAAGCTGCCCAAGGTCATTTACAGCGACCGGTCACGTACGCTGATAGCGAGACCGCGATAAGACCGATGAATGAAAGCCTCGTGTGCGGAGCACCCCACTCGACGATACCGGCTCGATGTCGGCTGCGCTCGTACACGTAATAACATCACGGCGATCCCACATGGCGAGTCGAAAGATAATCTCGTAGCCCTAAGCGGCCGTCATGGTGTTAACACGCGACGCGATAATCCAATGACGTCAAGTTGGCTGCCAAAATAAATTTCTTCGATCTTCCCGCGATTATTATCGCCCGCACGAGCTCTCGCTCTAACGAGGCTCCAAGTGAGGACACCCCGTCCGCCAGCTCGTCGCCAATGCCATTTTTAAATCGCACGCCGCTTGAATTAACAACTTCGAGACGGCCAAAGTCGGCGCCGCCGAGTGCGCTTGTAATTTAAAAAAGCTACCCGTGACATTCGCGGTGCGTTTCACGGTCGCCTGAACGAGAACAAAGTTCTTTTTTTTTTTTTTGTCTTCGATAATCGTCTGGGAAGCCGGGATCGACGCGTGCGGATTCCTAGCAGCCGGCGGCGATATATATGAATTACACGGAAATATTATATTACGCGTGTTCACCGCGAGGAGGAAGAGACACGCGGCTATTCGCTTACATCTCGCTCGGCCGGCCGATAGGAATTCGCGATCCTGCGTCGCGGGATTCTTTGCGAAGCACCGTTTCGCAACTTCTTTAGTTTTTTTCTTTTTTTTTTCCTTAGTTTCTCTTTCTTTTTAAAATTCTATTTTTCTTTCTTCCCTTCTCTCCTCGTGAAAACGGCTGCTCATGATATGAATTATGTAGGTGGCACACACGTAGGTACCCAGGTTCGCTCGCGGAACGATCGTTGAACCAATGCTCATCGGAGCCGACTGCCTGGCTGCGTCCACTTTGAAGTTCGCAGCCGAGTAAATCAACATCTTCCTGATCTTACCCCGTTACCGCACATCCGGCGGTTTGAAAACGAACGTAGTGAAACCCCAAAAGCGGCCCTTTAAAGCAACGCCTGGCGAAGCAATTTTTTTCTTTCTTTTTTTTTTTTTTTTTTTTTCTACGCCTTGTTTGCGACGATCTCAAATGTTGGCAGTCGGACGCTCGAGAATAAATCCGCGAATGTCATTTTCGTAACGGAGTCGCGTGCGAAAAGAAAACGTAAATTGATACATTAAAAATAAAAAAAAAAAAAAACCTTGCGACCGTTTTATCGAATTCATAGCGGAAACTAACGTCTGCGGTTTTAACTTACTTCGCGCGTACTTCTTCGACACGCGGTAGGTTGAACCGAAGAAAGGAAAGATGTATCTCGATGCGAATATGATTTCCAAGCTAAGTGGAGTTTTTTAAGACGCGTAAAAAAAAGATCATGTGATTTTATATGTAATTATTATAGAAATTTAATTTATAGAATTCAATGTATAGAAATGTAATTTCACATGTGATATTTTTACAACTTGTTATTTCGTGCTCGCCATTTACGAACGTGCACTTTCAAAATATTTCCTTTTTCTTAATCGGAGTTAATAGCAAGTCCTTGTACGATACTAGAAAACAACCGAGGGACGTGACGAAAATTCTAAAAGTTTAGCAAGACGTTCGTCATTTATCAAATACTTAAGATCGTCTCTAAGACATATTTTCGCGCATGTTCGGTCGAAAATCCGTCTATCCTTTCCTGCGAGAAGGAATGACGATCGCGAATGGAGAACTCGAACGTCTCGGGAACAAGGACAGCGGGGTCGTGCAGGGGTCGAAATGGAGGAAAAGTTGCAGCAATGGCAGTGTGACTCACTCTGCAAGCAGGAACGATCCCGGCCGACTTGGGCCGATCGCGTAACCAGAGAAAGATTCTGCGGCACCGGAAGTTGGACTGTCGCTAAGCACAAACCTCTGAAATCCCGAACTGGCGGTGGAGAACGCGCGACCGGGAACGATATCTATTCGCGCACAAAACTCGGGAACGAACCGTGCACGCGCTACGAACTTCTTTTTTTTTTGTCGGTCGCAGAACTGGCGCGAACTGGAGCTCAGAAATGCTCTTCTTTCTTTTTTTTTTTTTTTCAATCGCCGGCGTCGCGCGCGGACATGTACTCGGCGTTCAGAACCGTTCGTTACAACGTTACACCGGGCGTGGCGGATCACGACTGATTTTCGCCGGGTGCGCTGCTTCTCGCTCCCTCTCGCTTGCACGCTCGGACACGCCACGCACGTCGCGCCAGCCCGCCAGGTGACGCCACCGTCGAGCGGCCGACCAGCCAACGTCGAGAGGTGACTCACGCCACCCTCGTGCGCCCGCCGGTCGGCGGCGCCTCCACCTCACCGCGTGCATACAAGGTGTCCATTCTATAACGAACGCGCGACCGGTCTTTTTAAATAAAAATTTAAATAAAAAAAAAAGGTCTCGGTTCTCTCTCGACGGCCGTGGCGGAAGATAAAACTTGAAATCCGCGCTGCGTCCGCAAAATTAAAATGTTAATTTAAACTCTTGGTAACAAAAAAAAAAAAACAAAAGGCGGCTCTCGATTTTTCACGAGAGGTACTTTTATTTATGCGTTTGATTTAATCGCAGTCACGGATATCGTTCTTTTACCGGAAGCGCCCTGTTTTCTTTGCACAAAATTCAAGCGTTTCTTATTTTTTTACCATCCGATATTCCTAAGGACGCGGCGGTGACTCACGACCACCCTCGCCTACGTTCGTAATCCCCGTCTCGTTGCAACGTAAAGAACCTCGACGAGGCGCGCCCGAGTCGCGCGAATATCGAAGCCGAATATTGCGAGACTCCGGAAGCGCGATACTCGTAGACGCGAGTTATTAAAAATAACCGGCGCGTATTTTTCCATATCCGCGGCGTCGAAGATTGAGCCGATCGAGATTATATTCTACGGTGCTTTCACCGGCGTAGAAAGTTTCCTTTTTAACGAGCGCGATCGCTTTTACGTCGACGAGACAGCGTTATTTGCCGTGGAAAATATTCGAAACGGCCGCAAAAGCAAAGTTCTCGGTTTCGTTGATAACTTTACGATAAACAGGTCCCTTTATCCTTCTCCGTTTTTTCGAGAAGCCTTAAGACAACGATCAGAATATCTCCATTTACTATTTTACTATTTTAAAAAAGAGCAACGAGGCACCCAACGCACAAATATATATATATCGCGCGAAAGAAACGCGGCGTCGCCTGGGAACCGGAAGTGTTCACTCCCGGTGCAATGTCGCTGCCTTGTAAAGGATGTTTCCAACCGGTGCCTGCTTTTACGATCTTCCTTCCTAGACTCGCGTCGTGTTTCGGGGGCTAGCAGGCGGCGTTAATTAACGTAATAAACGCGGCGCGCATTATTTTCGCGAATTAGCCACGAGACGTGCCGGACGAACGAACTGGGTCGTTCGAGTCCGACGGGCAAGAGGATCACGGACCTGGTGAGGCAGCCGCATCAAGGACGCGTTTATTTAAAAGCGCTTTACTACGCCGGGTTTTCAATATTTGCCTCGCTGGCTCGATGAATCACGGGGTTATCCGCCGGGGGCCTCCTTCGAGCCGCCGTTCTCCAATTGCGTAATATCCCGCGAATCAAACGCGGTATTTAATTAAGAGCCATTAGGCACGCGTTGGTAGACAATGTTTAATAAGAAAATATTTATAGCGCGGTAAGTGGAAGCAAAGATTTGCTCGCCGTAGGAATACAGGAGGGACGAGGGAGCGGCGCGAGCGAGTCGGAGGGCTTTTCCCTCCAGACCCGCGCGAATCGAAATGTGACGCAACCGCGCATCACGCCGCGGCACGCATCCGGGCGGGCCCTCCGAGGAGGTGGAAACGACGGACGGATGGAAGAAAGGAGCGAGAACCGGCGAAGCGAAGCATGGTGCTGCGGACGTACCGCGTCGCCTCCCCGCGCGCCCTTAGAAGCGAAACGCGAAGGTGCTCCGCTGGTCCCGCGTGGTATTAAGCCTCTTGCACAAAGCGGAGGAAAGTAACGGGCGACGGTTGCGTTAGGACCAAAAAAAGCTGCCCTACATCGTAAAAGTTCCGAGTCCGATCGTCTCTAGATTCGACCAAAATTCAAACAACTTCGTTCCGCGAAAAAAGCTGCTTTGCATCTGTTAATAATAATAAAAATTCGTGTGATTTGATTAATTCTTTATTTGATCGAGATTGAAATCCACACCGTCAGAGTCACGGTTTTTGCAATTGAGAAGCAGCTTCTTTCTTTAAACGATAGGATAACGATAGCGACAGAAGAAAGAGATTCGACCGACTCAAAAAAAAATTAATTAATTAAGAATGATACGTCAGAAGGATTGCCGGCAAGTCTGCGCTATCTGAATTCACCTTTAAAACACCGTACGGAGCGCGAACATTGCCACATCACGCATTCCAACCGACATGAATCACCTGAGTACCTAACGTGATCTATACGTGAAAACCTGTGGATACGGTACACGTTGCAGCACGACGATAAACCGGCCGATTGCGGCCGGTATAATCGCGATTACCTCGTAGGAAGGTGAAACGTCGCGCATTCTGAACGCATTAATACTTGTTCAGCGAACCCTGTGCTCTCTCTCACCGCAAAGTACCTTTAATCGAAACTTAAGCCATGCGTACAGTGTCCTGGAATCGCTAAATAAATTTCGCGAAAGACTCAATTTAATTCGTTGATTAAAGAAAATTTGCCTTGTCATTTTTAACCGGTATTGAAACTCTGCTTTATAATAAAACTTAATTTTTTGCGGTAAAAGAAAAAGAAAAAAAAAACAAAGGAATTATTTCAAAAATAATGTAATTAATTTTGTAGTATAGTTTATAGATTTGCAATATGCGGTATGTAGCTGTATTTTTAGCGATCTTTGTTAAAAATATCGTAAAAGCTCCGAGCGATCGATCGGCGGGAATGACTCACACAGTCGGGTATAATTGGCGAATTACGGGTGCACGTCAATACCGGTATTGCCAGCTGCCAGGGTTCGCTGCGGCGTGCAGACCATCAGTTGCGGTAGTTTTCGCACGCAAAAATTGGAATCCGCGCTCGGAGCTGCGCCAGCACCGTCGTCGATCCGTTTAACAACATGCCAATCTTCGATCAGGCAGCAAATGATTCGAAATGACTGAAGATTCGAAGTTCGGAGTCGTGATTTAACGAACCATATTTTTATTATTTTTTTTTTTGCAATCGGCTTAGATATTGTTCATTCACTTCTGGGAAGCGTTCAGTTTCGCAATTCCGCACCGAACTGCGATTTGCTATCGCAATATATCGTCCGCGTTTCGTTCGGTCTTCCGATTTCACCTTAGAAGTCAAAATAACCGTGTAATTTTTCTTGCACGTACAAATTTAACAACACTCGCCCCGATTGCCCCACGATCTGCAATACTTGAACGTCGTATTTGGAAATTAATCGGAGTAAAAAGTCTTTACGTGAACTAAATATAGAGATAATCTCGATAACGGTCGATTAAGATTTAGAAAAAATATTATTAGACAGTTTGAAAATTAATAGAGACATAAAAAATAATTGTGTAATTTTCGATAAAAATTATTTTTCTGATTCCAATTTTATAAGATTTCGTAAATAGGCTCTCTTTCAATCCTTTTAGTTTTCTCGATATCCACGTAATATTCACTCGCAAAAATATTAATGAACGCGTGCTTGCTCCAGTCATCGGAATAATTATGATACACATAATACAATATTTTTGGACGCTTATCACACTCGACGCGTCCTCCGCTCGCTCGCGTGCGACATACGAGCGAATATATTACGATCATACATTGTAACCAGTAATATATTCAGGATAATATATTCAGGACACGCGAGATCTCGCAAAATAGACTATCCGTCTATTATAAACAGTTTAAAATTTCATCGCTGATGAACAAACGCTGAATTTACGCCGCGTGCAATTGTGGGGAATAAAATGCGAGCCTTAATTGCGACCGCATTTATCAATTACACGCATCGCGATGCCACTCGATTCGGGCGCAAGTTTTTTTTTTCTTTTTTCTTTTTTTTTTTATACTTGCTATGCGAATAAAAGATTTCAAGTTTCACTTTGATACGCTGCGATAAAACTGATCGAGTTAACGAGCGACTGAGACGCCGAGCGTAAAAAATATATAATTTTAAATCGGCTGATCGGCATTTGATTTTCGTCAAATGATATTCGAGCAAAGCTATTACAAAATTGTCAATTTATTTACGTGGCATGCAAAATAACACATTCATTGATTCCAAAATAATCAAAGATACGAGGCGTTTAATTAAAATTAAGCCTGCGTTTAATATTTCTCAATTGCGCAACATAATTTCAATGCTCGTGCATTGATAATTAAAATTATGCCGTTTGACGTTCGCCTAATGCGAGAAGTTTCGCGCGCGTCAAAAATACCGCTCCGTACGATCGTACTTTATCCGCATTATTTTTCTCTAGTGGGGTTATTACCTTTATTAAACGCACGTCACGTATGATTTAACGCCGCGGGCACCGCGCTAAGTGCTCTGTTATTATCGTATTTCGGTAATTGGCGCGAGCATGTAATTAACAATGTTCTCCCAAGAAACAAAAATGGAAAAAATGCCAAGTGACGACATTGAAGCAAAGCTTCTAGCTCATCTTATAAATGTATAGTTTGAATAAAAATGAGAAGCTGATTATTTTTAAAACATATAACTTTCCCGTTTTTTACTTTCCGTAATTTAAGAATTTAATCAATTAATTAAATGCCAACAATTATTTTATATATGAAACTTATTAATCATTTTCTGTTCGAACGAGTTTGTTTATATTTGCTCCTTGTCTCTCCTTTCTCTCTCTTTTTTTTTTTTTTTTTTTTTTTTTGGTGAAACACAACACTTGTGAGGGTAAAAAGGCCAGGAACAAGCGGAGTATTTGTTGGCGTACTCGAGCATTTAACAGAGCCGGCTATTAATGTGTTATTCACGGCCCCGCGTCGACTAAAGAGTCTATAAAACTGGCTCTAATTCCTTCTTCTTTTTCGCATTAGTAAGGAATTCGAGAACACCGCGCATTCACGGCCGAGTGAATCAGCCTGTCCGAGTTACTCGCCTTTCTCTCCCGGCCGTTTTGCCTTAATATTAATATTCGCGTAATTTTTTTTTTTTTACAATATTTTCATACCATCGCTAAATTAATAACTTTGCACGCTGGAATTCGGTGATCGAGAAACGAATTCCAGTCGTCAATAGCGTCACTTTTCGAGTGAAATGACCTCTTCACGCTTTCTATTCTCATGCACAAGGCGGTCGCGACAGTTCGTGAAACTCGCGAAGAAATTAATTTTTAAGGAAGTGAGCGATCGTGAACACTTTTAATATATAAAAATGCTCGGGAAATAATCTCTCCCTCGGCGGCTCCGACGTGTTAAAGTATCTTTCGCGAGTCACGAAGCGGTATAATTCATGTAAATGCGTGACCATCGCGATATATCGCGACTCTAAACACGCCAGAGTCCACATTATCTTCGCTAAAGAAATAATCCCGACCTAAGTCGCAATGAATATGGATCGCTCTTGTTCGATCCTCGCGGCGCGGAACGACCGCGGACGCGATCGTACAAGCGTAACGGACGCTTGTGAATCTCCCGACTTTAAGTTACTTTCTCGGCGATAATATGCCGTATAATTATCGGCCGCGGCGCGTGTTAAGATCGCGCTTTATCCGCGCAATCGCGCGCCGCCGTTTGTTCGAGGCACTTTTTTCTTTATTTTGAATTTATCAACATATTACACGACGGCCGCGTAATTGCCCCGCGATCGAGGCGCGCGTTTATGCGCTTGGAAAGCATTTTTCGTGGCGTAGAAACTGGAAACTAGCTGTCTTAATTCGCCAAGTTCTGGCTTTCTCCATTTATGAGGAGCCGCCCAGGCAAACGAACTACAGTCGGGGTTCATCGCGAAATCTATTTGAGTTGATGAGCTGGACATAACCGCAGTCTATTATCTCATATCACTAATAAATAAAAAAAAATAATTATTATTATTATAAGACGAAATCGCGTGTTAATTATCACTCAAAGTTCACAGAGCTTCGAACCAACGAAAAGCTCCGCACGCACGGCGGGCGTGGTGCGTTTTTAAAAAATTTATTCCACAGTCAGTACCCCTCTTCGAACAAGGAAGTGTGCCAGATGGCACGTACCACGTATGCCGGTCATAATATGTATTTTTATACGCCTCGTGACAATCAGCCACTCCCGGACGGCGGTCGCGGATGACATCACCGGGTTTATTATCACCATAAGCGCGAAAGCTCGCACCGCAAATCGCTCGCCGCCTCAGTGAAAATGCTATAAAGGAAAATATTTCTCTTTCTCTCTCTCTCTCTCTTTCTCTTCGGTAAAATGTGCAGCTATTATTATTCAGGATGTCGAGCGCATTCTAAATAAACATCCGCGCGTCACAGACGGAAGTCGTTAATAGCGTATTCCCGATGAGGCTTGCCAAAGGCAGTTAGCATGATACAACGATAAGCATGACGTAAGAATGCAAACTGAGCATTATCGGACGACCCCAGGTCTCTTATCGTCCTGGAAAAGCAGCCCCGTTATTTTTATAGAAAAAAAAATTGTTGAAACTGAAGATCTAATTTTAACTATGATAAAGTGTCATTTGTCGATTATCTTTCAAGCGGCGTTCCGCTTATCATTTTGCAAAATAGAAAGACAGACTTCGCGATTGGTAAAGTAAATAAAATCCGGCGTATCAGCGATGAAATCTCGATGTGATTTATACCGTCAATTCATCAAGCTTTACGTTATGAAAATAACCACGAAAAAGAGAATATCTAGCTGTTAAAACGCAGCCGATGCCTGACTAATTTGTCAATCGCGTCCGTCGCCGAAATTACGCGGGTCAGGGTCGAAGAGCCGAGCTTACGACACGCGGAGTCTGAGCGATCGCGAACGGACCGCTCGCGCGGAAAGGTAAGGTCGTCGACCTCCCAGGACGAGAGATGTCCCTTTCAGCTGCTGAAACCCTTCAAACGAAGAGTCTACGGCCTCTTGCGGCTCGTATTTTTAGCGCGGCTCTCGATTTTCAGCGCGCGCTCCGCGTTTCCATTCTTCCCCCGATGCGATTTCGCCCGGTTATCTCCTCCGGATTCCCCTCGAGAAGATCAAATTCATCCGGCGAGCGACGCGAGGAATGTCGCCGTGAGTCAGACGCGAAGCGTCTCGCGCGCTAAAATTGGACCCCGCGCTGGCGTCATAAGCGTAAAAAGCGCGCGGATGCCTCTCGCTACGGCTGCGTTTTGTTTTCGGCCGTAATGCGATTATATCCGGCTCCGTTAACGCCCCGGCGATGGCGGGCGTTAATGACGCTCGCGAGCCGCGTCTCGAGGCGGCGGAATTCGAATTGCTTTCGGCAGCGGCTGCCAAGGGCGTGTTTCTTCCTCTTTTTATCTTCAAATATATTTATACTATTTTTTTTTCTTTTTCTTGCCGAGATAAAAATGTCCGGAGCTTTTTCCTCGTCAAGTCTCGTTTAATTAAATCCTTCGCGATTAAAATGTTCCGACGTCAACTTCTGGGTGATAAACAATCGGAAATTAATCGCGTTCACGGGTACTCGGAGACGTATAATTAGCCAAATACCACGCCTCAAGATCATAATTTGAGATTAAAATACGCCGAGGGAGTTTCTCCTGACGAAACTTTGATTATCGGTTCATCAATGAGTGTACTATTAAGATCGAGATAGCGTATGTGCACGAGGATTTCGTGCGGTAATCGGATTTCCAATAATACAGCGGGCGGCGGTAATAAAGAGGCCGTTGCCAAGAGAGATATCTCGAGGGATAGGCTTTTGAATCGGCGCGAAGACGAAAAAAAAGGTGCGATATCGAAGGCTCCTCGTTACATCGCGGAGACGTCGCACGTAAATCATTTGCTATAATAACGCAATGTCGCATTATAAAAAAGTTCACCCGGGTATGCGGGTCTCAACCGTTGCGAATCGATGTCGCAAGTCGATGATTCTTGCGCGACGAGAAGGCAAAAGACTCGTTACGCGCGGGACAATGATTTTCGTGCCGATCTTGCGCGGAACAACGAGGCGGATCCGGCGCTTTTTCGGGCCGCGAGAAAACAAGCGATCGGTCTCGCCATCCGGCCGCGACGTCAACGCTGGACCGGTCGAAGGGAGCGCGATACCTGTGGCCTTCGACCGATCCTTTCGAGGACGAGGTCTGCCGGACCGGTCGTGCACGCCGGCTTTGCGTGGAGAAAATAATCACCGCCGATATTTCGCTCGGCCTCGCCGTTCAATTTCAGCTTCGCTCGGCGGTTCTTCGAATCTCGCGATCGCAATTTAGTAGCTCCTCTCGGTCCAGATAACGAATAACGAAACACCTTTCCCGCGAACGTAACACGGAGGAAAAAAAAAAAACAAAAAAAAACCCTGGGATTTATGGCTGACACAAATGCGACCAAGACAGAGCTACGGTATCTCGGGGAGGACAATTAGCATCTTAATTGAGATAAGTCTCGAGTTTCCGAGTGCATAATGGATCTGTTTTTGTTTATTGGAACGAGGATCGCGGTGAGGTACGCTTCGCGAGATGTTGCGGCCGATCGAGATAATAAGACGGACGAGCCCGCCCGATGTAACCCAAATTTCACCTTTCCTACGATATCTTGTGAATGGATGCCCCTTCTCCTAACTTTTTCCCGCCCTGCGTCTTTCCCTCGCAATCTCGTTTTACGGCGAATCCTTTCGAGACGAAGAAACGCTCTAGGCGTTTCGCTTCAGTAACCGCGGTCTTGGTTCAGCTCCTCCCGGATTCCTTTGTTTAATGCCTTATTGCGATCTTTTAACGCCGTTGTACTGTTGCCATGCGCTGTGCCCGAGAGGAGCCCGGAGTCGCGTCGCGCTTATTCCGGAGGTTTCAATTAACCAAAATTAAACGAAACCGGTTTCCGTTAGCCGTTTATTGCCTCGGAAAGCTGTAAACCAGCTGGTAATCCACCGATAAAAATAAAGCCCCGAAATTCGCACGCGGCACGAGCTCGTGATAACGATTAAGCGATCGGTCTAAATTGCGGCTGACGTCAGCAAATGCGCGGGTGACTCACGACAAGAATAAGGTAATACGCAACCATTATCTGTAATTAATTAAAAATGAACGATGCGCAAAGGAACAAACGTCTACGATTGCCAAATGTCTTCTTATAAATTTTGTACTAAAAAAATTAATTGTTAAAATTATTTAATAATTATTAGATCCTCTGTCAATCGTTAAGTAGCCGTATTGGTTGAATAAATAATTAATTAAACGATTAGAATTAATAACGCAATAAAAAAAGGAAAATTGTAACGATCTAAAATGCAATTTTTTTTAATCAAATTGCTTTTAAAAGTGTAAAATTAATAGAAAATTATTTTATGTAGGATATAAAAAAATAACTTGGTTAAAAAAGCTTCGCGCGATTTTAAGTCGCCGTTATCTAAATTCTTCGAAGTTTCTTCAGTTTTCGTTAGATGTCAAATATTAATACCTAAAAATTGATATTCCAAAATCATTATCGCGCAAGTTAGATAATGTAATTGCTATAACGAACTCATCTGTGCTCGACGAGATACTATATCCGTCGAAACAGATTGCGCGAGAACATGTCCTGGTATCTAAGCAGATGCTGCTCACGTGCTAACGGCACCGCCGTCGTTGCAAATTTAAGCGTTACGTGTCGCAGTTGTCATTCGGAACGTTATTTAAAATATTAAAAGCGGAGCGTGTTGAACGTAAAAAATCTAGCGGATTTTTACACAAATAACAGTCGCGCGCGATTTTCATTATTAATCTCACAGGCATAAAAAAAAAATACATAATTATAAAATTACGTGATTTTTATAAAATCATATAATTTTTTATAAAATCACGATTTTCTCCGATTTCCTCACGCGCTTAACAAAGTTCTTGCGGCTATTGTTCGTGCAGGTTTGCACAAATCGTTTACAGCATAATTCTACATTTATTCTGATGAGTAAAATTTTTTTTGCACGGTCGTGTAAACGATGTCGTCAGAGTGCGACGGGATCTCCGACGTGCCTTTACGGGATGCTGCACAACTATCGCGATTTCCGAGGAGCGTCGTCGAAATCAATTTCAAACGCGGCGCGCGACACGTACAAATTTCCAACGCAAGGATGAGAAACCGGCTCGCGTACTCGGACTCGCTTTCCCAAATTAACAATTATGAGAACGCGAGACGGAGATCCTTGGCGTAGCATTCTCTCCTCTCGAGTTTTCACCGCACCGTATGGCTATTGGCCTTTACGCTTCTAAAATACGCCAAGTGGAATCGGCACGTTTCGCCGCACTGAAGAATATAGTTACTTTTAGCCTCGGCTACAATTTTATATTTCCAATAAATAAGTACGACTGGCTCAGCAATTTTTAGACGACAGAAACGATTGATTCGACTGTAATCTGAATTAAAAATAATTAATATAATAATTAAAAAAAAAGAAAAAAATTAATAAATAATATAAATAAAATTACAACCAAGGCTAAATTTTTCTTTCGACTGTTATATTTTTTTTTCATCGCGGATGCCGGGTTATTACTTAACTAACGAACTGAATCAGACACGTAACACGTGTTTCGACCATTAAATAATGAATAAATAAATTCCGACTGAATTGAGGACTTCAGTCGAGTCTCTCTAAATCTTCTACAATCAAGTAAGAAGTGATTTTATCAAATTGGGCATGTAAAAGAAACTTATCGTCCATTAATCGCTTCAGTCCATTAATACATCGGTTTCAATATCTTCAGTCTTATTACGTCATTTCTCGGAATGATTCACAGAAAACGAGAGCCAAAGATCTTCAAAGTAAATCAAATTTAAACAGACAAATATCCAAGCTGGCTGAACTCAAGTTCGCGAAGTCTCGGTTCTTGCTTTCGACCTTGCGATCCCGGCTAACGTGGTCTTTGCGGAAGATCGCGAGTCCTGAGCCGGCGGTTAAACTAACAATTTACGTAATCTTCGAATTCCTCGTGCGAAAACGCGCGAAACAAAGATTGCGCCGGTGCGGCGGATGGCGACGATAATCGCGCACTTCCTAACGGGGAGGCATGTTTTCGCGGACACGTCGGACAGTACGGTAGTTTTGCGAGAGGGGAGAGATTTCCGGGCTCCTTTCGATGAGTGTGCACGACGTACCGTTGCCACTGGGAAAACGTCTGTCGCGACAATGCCGAGCCGATCGCCTCGAATTCTTTCTCTGCCGGAAGGCGACTCGTGTCTCTACGTCGTAAAAAAAAAAAAAAACTTATAGCTACAGCTGGCGTTAAATGCTTTAAATCGTTGCTCGGAGAAACGCAAATTAAAAAAGTTAAAAGTATCGAGACTTCTTAAACTAATCTAAAAAAAAATGTATAATAAAAAAAAATAAAAAACTAAAGAAACTTTCTGCTCAACGATGATTTCAGAAGCAATAAAATGGGCTTCAAAAATACATGGAATCAAGAGACTAGTGACTTGAGTACTCAACTTATCGATTATGAGTTATCCTTAATAGCCTTGCTTCCTCTTAAGAGACTCAGACCGTCGTCAGACTGACGAATTAACGACTTGGACTAACTTCAATGCATAATTCAACAATCCGTATCTTGAATTATGAATTAAAGCAGACCATAAAGTTAACAATCGTTTATCTGACTTGGCTACGAGTTACAATTTTATTTTACAGGTAAAAACTCGACGAGAATCGATCATTGCTGATCAATACGTTTTCCGAAAAGTTCCATTTCTCAATGCCAGAACAGTTTTTCAAAAAAACAAGCTAGGTGAATCTTTTCCGTTCATTATTCTTCATCTATCGCGACTTACCGGGGAGAATTTACACGAAAGCAGTCGGCTCGGGCTCCTAATACTCTCCTCGAGATCTTCCTTCTAAGAAACACTATGAATCACTGCGGAATCACTGAGTCACCAACTGAGGGACGCGAGACACTGCGAAAAATCAATCGAAGGGAAAACGCCTCGGGGAACAGACGAGAGGGAGACGGCCGGCCGTGTAGACGGATAACGAGCGAGTGAGAGAAAGATCGAAGGAGCTGCCAAGCCTCGCCGATCGGTCTAGCCTGCCCGAGAAGTCCGAGGGAAAAGGCGAGCACCGAGTTCGCGTTACGTTCGACGGGCCTTTAGCACCAGCAAGGAAGAGAAATACAAAACTTAGCTGGAAGGCGAACGTCGCAATGCCTCACGCCGATCATTCAACACATCATTAGATGAAGTAATAGAAAGAAAAAGCGACTTGCATTACGAACAAAATTACATATAAATCCTCAACTGTAAACAATGCAAAGTTACACCGTGAAAAATTCAGCGAGTATTACGGTTTGCTTGCGCGAGAACCGATTCGTATATTTCTAAATATATCTTCGCTTATAAATTTTGTTTTGGGGGGAGAAACACGTTACGCTGCTTCAACCCAATTCCATCTTTCGCGAGATTTTTGCGAGAGCACCGTCGGGACGCGAAGGTCGACCGATCGCCGACACGTCACATAAAACGTCAGGCAAATTTAATGTCGCGTTCGTCCCGGAAATCGAGGAAACAGAGCATGACGAGTAAAGGCTACGAATATAAAGAGAGAAGGAGAGACTGGATTACAAAGAGATTCGTCATTTCTAGCACGGATTCTCCGGCGGGACGACGTATCGTTTCTTCTACTTTCTCAAGTACTTCCTACAAGTGATACGGTGATGGAGACGATTCGACTTGGATTTCCTACGTTCAAGGCATGTCATATCGATGCACATTGAATACGATTCGTATATACTTGTTGGGCTCGCAATGCTCGATAAATTTCTTTCCCTCCGCTCCTCGGCGGAGGAGTCTCTTCCACGCGAAATCTCGCATTTCAACGTTTCCTACGATCTTTATCTGTGAAACGTTATCGCGAATCACGAAAAGAGTTTCCAGTTTCTTCAGTTTTATGACTTATAGAGAATAATTAGTTGCGCTCTGAAGAAGGCTCTTTTCTGAGCGGCTTTAGTACTTCGCGGTCGACGATTAGCTCGGCGAGCCTCGCGGCGTCTTTTAAATTTTCAATTCGATGCCGCCGTACGCCCACTATAATATATAATAAATTCACCTATTTCTTAGCATTATTCTACGTCTATTAGCTGGCGGATTGCGCGTAATTTTTATTTTTTAGTGTATCGATGTTTTGCCGAAGACTTAAATTCGTAAAAGGCGAAAGCATGTCGTACTTACTCGGATTCTGCAGCACCTGTCGATAAACGCGAAGCGCTGCGGTTCTCTGATCCACGTGGTCCCATAGGCCGTCGCAGGCAATAATGAGGAAGTCCTCGGTGCCGTCGAGAGGTATGCATCGCACCTCGGGCTCGCTGCTGATAAACGGCTTGTACTGGACGTCGCCTAAAAAAAAAAAAACGAGATAAAGCAACCATTCCGTTATCAAGACACAACGCTCTCGCCAGAGACTTGATAGGCGCGAACGCGAAAACCAGAAAGGAACGCTCGACTCCGAAAGTACGCGATCGAGATTGGAGCGACCCAGCAGCTGTTACGGTTTGCCCATCGGTAGAGCCATAATTCAGATATTTTACAGATGAAAAACACGCCACGCGGCGCGCAATTAAGTATAATTAACTGTTTAATGAATGGCGCGGCTAATTTAAATAACGACGCCGCTGCAACAACGCCGCACTTCCGGTTATTATGAATCCGAACGCCGCTTTTTCTTCCGTGCCATCCTTGTGAAGCCGTACCACGTCGGAACTCGGCTGCACAACACACACGCGGGTTGCCTATGCACGAGAAAACGTATTTGCATCACGCAATCAAGTTATCGCATTCGTCGTGGCGCAAATTAATTTTTACAAATTCGTAATGAGCTCGCTGAAGCCGCTGCGGCAAACAGACTGTTCGCGTAAACATTGTTATCGATAATTAACTTCCGTAAATTAAATTAAATAATTAATTTCGGTTAATTAAACTCTCCACGGTAGCGACGGCGTGTCATTAAATAAGGCCTTATTCAGCTCATTGATACAATCGTATTTTACACGGCGCAGATCGAAATGGAGCGGTAAAGGCTTTCAGATCGCTAAAGTGTCGCAATGGGAATCGCGTTCTTACAGATTGCGTGGGGTTTTGACGTCCGGAACCGGAAGATAAATCACACGCTGATATGCGCCCTCGATACGTTGCGACTCGCGAGCCCTACGCGCTCGCAGATAAGCCGAGAATGGGAGAAACGAGTCTCTTAATTATTACGGACATGCAATTGTGCGAGCCACACTCGGCGGAGCGTTCCCGAAGCGTAACTGCACGTAGTATTGTGTCAGCGGGCAAACGGAACCAACAGGATACTCGACACGCGGCCAGAATTCTTTTTTTTTCCTACTCTTTCTCTCTTCGTCTTCGCGGGTCGCGCTTTAAACCGTAGATGGGTACGGGTGCTTACGTTCCTTACATGCACTGTAAAAGAAATTACCCGCTATACATACTATTAATATACATATATGAAATTGCACAATGAAAAGTGCGTTAGAATTACCGAAATAATAGCTGTCAGAGTTTCACTATTGATTGTGTGTATATAAAAATAAATCGTGTACTGGAATAACTTATAAAAATTATGCGCAAAGTTATATAACTATTTTACATTCACATATTATTTTATATTGTATTATCTGGGTACTTTTACTGAATTTTTTGTGGTACAATTTTGTATCTAATACAATCTGAAAGTTATATGTAATTTTTTTTACAGTGCAGCTAGCCTCGTCAAATGTATTCGCAAGATGTGATAATAAATTTCGAGCCTTGACAACGAGTGACTTCAATTTAATGTTTCTCAACTGCAGGAAAACTCGCGTCGATTACGTCAATCCGAAAGTAAGGTTTCCGGCCAACGCGGCGAACACTTCTGGCCGGCGTATTACGTATCCATCAAAAGCAACACCGATCTCGATCAGTTGCTGCGAGCCAGGTTTTTGGCTACGTGCGCGGAATCGAGATCTCGTAGACCGTGGAAAGCGAAAAGTTTCCCTGAAAGAAAAATGAAAATAGAAAAAGAAACACTTTCGTTACGAGGCACTCAGTACAGCGATGATTTAACGTACTTTCCCAAGAGCTAAACACGATGCCAAATCCGAGAAAAAGATTAATGTCAGCTTTTATTAAGTTTCTTAGAGAAATTATTTAAACCGCGAAGAAACTTCAGTGATCTCAAAGAGAATTTTCGTCGACGCTTGATTTTTATTATTTTTTAAAGTTTTAATTACTATTATCTTTTCGTGTGTAATACACTTATACCTAAAATTAATTTAAGTACTTCTCGACAATGTACATACGTACAATATACATACGTACAGAGCTCTGCTATCTGCGTAGCGTTCAATTGCCGTAAAAAAATATTAAAAAATATTTTAAAAAACCATGAGTCATAACGTCAATGTCGCATGAGACCTTGTGTGTGTACTCTCACTTATATGCAGGCTAATGGACTGTATAAGAATTTGCATACTAGCAACTCAATCGACTTCAAATCAGACGTACCATTTTTGAATAATACATCTCAAGTTTAAATAAATTTTTTTTTTAATTTTAATGAAGTTTACTTCACTTCTAAATTATAATTGCATGTAAGATACATATACCCCCGTCGTTCGTTGCCGAAAACTTAAACCTTTTTACTTTAAAATACAAAGAAGCAAAACTAAATGGTAGGTGAGCTTTGTAATGTTTAGCAAGTTAATAAAATAGACTTCAATTAATTGTCGTATAATTTAAAGTATAGTTGAAGTCACTGTTAGATATCTCTTCTGTTTGATTACACCCGAGACACTCTAAACGCTTTGTGCAAAATTAAATTAGGTAACTTTCTCTTATTTCCATTGAATTCTTTTGCGAATATAAAAATACACCGTGTTACAATCACTTACCAATGGCTCGGGATATACTAAGGAACCCATTCACTCGTGGCACACCACCGCAATGCAAGATGAATCCTCCGAGATTTTTAATTCGGTCGTACTCATCCTAGAAGAAAGAAAATCGTGAGACATACGTGTATTAAATAGGACACATCGTATGAATGTCGATAAATATTGCACGTTGCATTGTCGGTAAAAACAGATATAATATTCTTTTGATAGTATAAACGTCAAACGTGTCGATACTTCGATTCTCTCGTTTAAATTACCTTGAATTCACGCTTCACGCGTCGCGATTGTTCAGAACATACACGCCAAATGTCGATAATAACGTAAAATTACTGATTTATAAATAAAATCGCTTTAATATTTTTTTAATCAACAAAAACATGACTGTTGTCGGAACGCAGACCGATAGTGACAAAAGATTATTGAAGTTTCAAAAGTACGAAGAGTATATAGATTCGCTGGTGACGCCTGCGGATATTTATTATCTCAAAAGCATCGAAACCGCCCGTCAATTGGCCGAGCTCGGTTATCGTTACACGAGCGAGACTTTAAACGAAGAGAGCTTCTACCGTCGTCTGCAAGCCGTGAGAAATCTACTGTTTCCCATTCACCGACCCTACGAGCTCGTGTCCGAATCCGTGTCGCCCGTCGGCAGGTTAATGGAGGAGCTCGCCCTGCGGGAGCAAGCCAATAGATCAAAAACTTTGTCGACCATCATATTCGTCCGTCGCTTCGTAGCAAAGACACAATTCGAAGAATCGGCCTACATTGATTTCGGTGATCGACTGGAATTGGAAGATTGGCTGCCGTATTACCGAGGGGAAAGAAAATTGTCGCCGCTCAGACGAGATCTCGCGTACTATCACTGGCGAACGGGAAGGACGTGTCTGAATGAAACCCGTAATTACACGCCGATTGTAGATCCCGAGCGCGGCCTGTTGCTGAAAAATATTCACGACAGACGGATAATTGCCGTCGATCCAGATGCGCCATCGCCCGGCGTGCGGACCACGCGAGTTCGGATACGTTGTCCCTTTTACAAGCACGTGATATTGTACGATCATATGCTTCAAAGCAAAATAACATACATAAATTAGAGATGTCGATATCATTTAATATTACGAATGACATTTAAACAAACAGTCTGCTAAACGCCAAAAATTAAAATTAAAATCTCAATTGAACTTAAAATGAGATTTTTGAAGCGATGAATTATTGATTTAATCGATAAGTTAAATTAGTTTCGCACCGAGAATGACTATAAATATTAAAGTGAAGTATATTGTAAAAGTAGGACGTATCGAGAAACGAAACGAGGAATTACCTTACATTTCACATTTTATTCTATTAAAGGAAATAGGAAATCTAGGTTACTTACGCCTCTCGTGGGCCGATGAGGATTCACTAACTGTTTTACGTTGCCACGTGAAACCAGCGAGGCCATGGAGTCGCCGACCCAAGCGATGTACAACTTCTTATTCATTAATAATGCACACACCGCGGTAGTGCCGCCACTTAATTTCTGTAATGAAATGCAATCGATGAAATTATCAGTGGCAAAATTAATAAATTAGTATTTAAATATAAATCTAACAATATATACTGTTAAATATATGAATTTCACATAAAAAACATTCACCTGCGTGTTCGATTTCGCTATGAATTGCGCGTCGGTAGTTGAAAAGGCATCACGCAACGCATGCTCTGGATCCGTAGGATAATACTCACTCTCGACCAAATATTGATGTAAATGTGTTGCACAATACGCTGCAGCGTCCTGTCCACCGTGGCCGTCAAACACAGCGTAGTAATCCACAACATTGTCGTCCTGAAAAATAAAAATCAAATATCAGTTCATACACGCATAATTTCTACAACATTGGACTTAATTAATTTCAAATGTAATTATCAATAAATGTTGACACGTACATTAATGCTTATTATTTTAGTATTAATATATCCAGTAAATCATTAACTGAATTACTGTAAACTGTCAACGAGATCTTTACCTGTTTATTAAACATGGTGTTCAAGTCATGTAGAATCATGTGCCGGTCTTCCATTTTTCTTCTTGCATTTCTGATAGCACCGACTGTTACTTGCGGCGTTGACGAAGGCGGTGGCAAGAGGGCCAGTCTGCTGTTATCTAAATATCGCCTGCAGATCTCGTTCACCTCGTTCGTGACGGCTTGCATGAGCTTCAAAGGAGCGTACGCTAAAAAAAATAACACATTTATTATCTCGAATATCGCAACTCATTAATTCTATTAAAACTAGAACGTTGAGAAGTCAACTGTCTACGTTAACAAATAAACGATTTATATTTATCACATATTTTTTTTTACAAATATTTATTACTTTTTTCTTGCTGCCTTAGCCCACAGTTCTGCGGTTGTTTCTTGCATGTTGATTTGATAGCCTGTATCACGAGACGTGCGATGTAAGACTGCAAGCTTGGTGGACAGTATCTGAAACCAACAGCATACCTTTATCGTCTTTCCATTTCCAAGAATTATCTACAAAACGAAGCTGATGTTTCAGATACGGATATACATTTTAATCGATCTACAGCCGGTTTCTTTTTTTTTTTTTTAATATGGAAGTATTGATTTCCTTATTTATTAACTGCATTAACGGTGGCCTTGTAAGAGCTGCTTGCAAGTTAAAATTTATATCTTAGAAAAAATACTAAAGCTAATTTGTTAAATAAAAAGAGACAAAAATCTGATTGTCTATTCACAAAATTACGTGTGTAGGCATATAACTCATGATTTAAAGAAAGAAAAAAAAAAAAATAATTACAAGGAAGTATATATGCTGCAAGTAAAAAAGACGAGCAAACTCCAGTATCTCTTGCGTATCGCATATCGCATATCGCGCGTATAGTTTATCCTTTTCGTTTGATGTGTGATAACAACGACGATGGGCGGCAATAGTTGGTGACGGTTACCGTTAAGACAGATAAGCACGAAAATTTTCATCTCATGAGCTTTCATCTCATGACAATCCGGTCGTTTTGCTCCTTCGACGAATCCGCGGTTCGAGAGGGCTAATTTCTTATGTAATCCCGCGTTTCCTGTTCGCGTGATGCACCGCGCAGCTATGCGTAACTCTTTTGCGTGCCTACGGTTTTTTCACACAATTTTCTCGCGACTTCAAGAGAACCCGAGTACTTCGACGCTACAGTTGCAGTGACTCGCGCTTTCTGAGATAATAAAAGTTTAATAAAAGAAAATATATCGTAACTTTTTCTTCCTAATTTAAAAATAATGCAATAAAATGCTTGTATAACGAAAAATATATAACAAATATAATAAAATACGCAGTTAATATTTAATATTTCCATCAAATTTGAATAAAAAATTAATTTTAACTTAAAAAGTTTCTATGAAAGATTAGGAGATTCAAAATTATTGACAATCTTTGACTTCTAATTATCTACTGCATAAATAAATTGACTTTCTCACTCTTAATATTGCATCGGTATCGATGATCAATTACTCAGCGAACAATTTATCGCATAAAACGATATAAAATCAGCTAAATATTAATAAAAGATTTAATTAAAAAAAAGCGTCACTTTTAGAACGATGAGTCGATAGAGAGAAGTAAATTGAAATTGGCACACCGATGAATGAATCACGATTGAAATTGAATTATTTTAAAATATCCCCTGTGTTTCTCGAGAAACTTAACCACTATGGCAAATGTAAAATTACACTATAAGACTATCAATATTTAAAAAAATCATGTAATTTTACATATTTTTTATATTCCACAAATAAAACTTTTGCAATCGTTATTTGTACAAATTGCTAAATTTGTTAGTGTAATTTTACATCTGTTACAGTAATATATGTTTTTTACGGTATTTACGCTATAGAACGCGATCACCTCACGCGTCGGGTAAACGCGAAATCAGCGGGATTTCGGCATCACGGCGGAATGTCAAACGCACACGACAAGCGTAGCTTCGTGCATAGACACGCACACGCATAGGAAGAGAAAGACGCGTGACGGCGCATCACCACTCCCACGCGACAATTACCCCAAAGCAAGAAGGCGCTTACATTCGATTGAGGTACTGAAGAGTGACGCTGATGATCTCGCCGACGAGCTCGCTCTCGCTGACGTCGTAGACGTTCACCTTCACCGGCAGCTGGTCGTCCGGGTTGACTCTGGCGTTGAACTCAGCGAAGAAGCAGGAGTACTTGCCGAGGTAGTCGCCGTCGGCGATGCAATCCGCGGCCATTGTCGCTCGTGCCTTGTGGACGCTCGTAAACACACGTGCCACCGCGCACCGCTTCGCTCAGAAGCCCGCCGCGTTCCGCTTCGTTCCGCCGTTGCGGGCGCGCGCACCTCCGCGCAATTTCGCGCCGCTCGACGCCGCGCGTCGAACGTGCACGTAACCGTCGCGGTCTCGAGTACCACGGCTTACTATCTAGCACCGACGCCGTTGCCGACGACTCCTCCGCCCAAGTCTGAGGGTGTCGAATCGCACACAAGGCCCGATGAGCGATATTTATACGCAAGTTATGTCATTCATTCACCGGAGCGTCCTCCGCATCGCGACACACACACTGTCGTGCACTCGGCTGGCCACTGCGGACGCGTACGAGTCACACGCACGTACGTAGTCGCGTACGCGCGGAGTACGTTAGCGTATGTAGGACGGAAGAAGAGTGAGCGGCATGGTCGGGAAAGACACCGATGAAAAGTGGTGGTGGAGGCAATGCCGCGACGTTCAAAGCGTCCTGCTTGCTCTCGCGTCTTTCGGTTCTGCCGTCTAGTCTCCGTCACTCAGCGCAGTTTCCTATGGCAAAAATCTACAATTAGATCACCTGGAGATACGTTCGCTGGCGATTGTGCACATCCGACGCCCGCGAGCTTACCGATCACCGACGCTAACGACTTTGCGTAGTTCCGCTGACTGACTAAATGCAAGATCTTGCGCTAGTTGCGGAGTTCAAGGCGGACACGCTTCGCGCAGACGCAATTGCAGTCTCCAAGCGCGTGTATTTTACGTTCAGATTTACTTGCTTTGCTTCAAATCTTTAGGTTTACTTCAATTAAGCTCCAATCAATTTAATCGGAAACCTGTTGTCCGATAAAAAAGAATTTTTATATGAAACAAACTCTCTTATTGAATTAATCACTCAAAATAAACACGCATTCGATAATGAAATTAAAAAAAGACGTAGATTGTAAGCTCAAATATTAAAACAAATTTTACAAATGTACATTAAAGATGAATAAAAATTAACAGCGTAACCTTTCGGCTTAGATTTCTTAAACCTTCCCTTGTATTATCAAATCTTAGATTAAACAATTCTAATTATTCTTACTGTGATTTAAGTTTTAAAAAATGTATGAGTTATAATAAATTTTTTTATATGAATTTCTTTCGTGAAAAATAAATGAAAAATGCTGCAATAGAATCTACATAAAAATTTATCATTGGGTTTTTACCCTTTTCTTCTTCCTTTGGGAGAGGGATAAAAAGGGCGCTTTGATCCAAAATTGGTTTTGTAACTGCAGATTTCAGGTCGATCCTCGTAGAGTTGTTTGCGACGATAAAAAAATCCTGTTATAACACTTCTTTACTCTCAGACTGCAAAACTTTACATACATGTACTATTGTACACGTGTGACTCAACTTAAATAATAAATACCTATGTACAGGAACTAATCTTGACTCTCAAATGGAACACCAAGTTACTTAATCCAACATGATTTTCAAAAGTTAAAACTTTTAGAAACTTTCTTTTATTATTTTTAAATATCTTTAATATATTTTTTATGCCTATCAATTAAAAGAAAATGTTTTAAATTACATACATTAAATCCCAAGGTTTATGTCAAAATAAAGATTAGCCAGAATAGTGTTCCACTTGAGAGTCAATATGGGAAAACTGCTGTTACGATATAGAGCATCTGCTGTCAAGAAGTGATTCCTGTGAGCCATTCTTCATTTCCTCATTTCGTATGTGCAGATACGAGTTCTGGAACTCCTTTTGCATCCACTCAGGCAGAGGAGCGTTCCAGTTCTCTGGCGGCTTTTCTCTTTTCTCCCAGACATCGTTCTGATAATGTGCATGTAGTCGCTTCGCCCTTCGTTCCTTCTCACTCTTGAGCAGCTGATCCTGCAAAAGATCATGTTCTGATTATTATCACGATTCGTTCAGACGCTTCGTCACAGAGATGCACGTGGCAACCTACGTACATATGCTTCTTCAGATTTGTACTTTTGCCACTGGTAGCAGTTGTTGTAATCGGTCTTCCACTGGTTGCAATCGAGCGTCTCGCCAAATATGAAATACTGATGGAAACGCGCTCTTACGCTGGTGCATTCATCGTACTCGTCCTTATAAACCATGCACGGCCTCAGCTGCCGGAGACAAAAATGCAAATTAATGAGATAACCAACGAAAAGTAATACAAAAAAGTAATACGAAAAAAAAGACGCTTCGTATACCATCCACTCGTACTCGTGAGAGGGTCTTTTTTCTTCTTTCGTCTCGCTCATAATAGCTAAAGCAACCGTGAAGTTTTTTAAGATACTTAAATAAATAAAATTATTTATTTACTCGTCGAATACGTATTCCACGCGCAGCGTGAAATTTTGAATAACCAGGAGTAATATTAGGTTAGGATCATGCCTCGGACGCAGAGAACCCAACTCGGAATCGCGGCTTCCTCGCGACAGATACAGAGGCTCGTCCGTGTGAAGCCAGCGTTTCGGCTGCCGTCGGATAGAAGAACAGGCCAGACCTATACACTGTCTGTCCTGTTCTTTCGTGGCGTCGCCGGCACATATCGCAGATCCGCTTCTCGGTAACATCGCGGAGTCTTAAATAATTTTAAATAGTACGAAATCCGAGTCACCGAATTGTGTATTGTACGACATTTACAAGATATAATGTAATATAAATTTTTAATGTACAATGCAGCAAAAATTTTCCGTCCCACTTAAACAGACTGCGGACTGTCGGTTGTATATACTTTTCATATTTTCTGCAAGTACAACCGGTGTGGTTAAAAATTTTTGATGCATTCTACACATCATTTCTCTGAAAGCAATTTAATATTAGTACAAGTAAATATATGTAATACATGTGTACAGGCGCGCGCCTGTATTTTAATTCAAAGTAATAAGACAATTGTCTTATTTAATTCATTAAATAAGAAATTTGTAAAAAAAAAAAGTATTATTTCTCTGAAAGTAAAATATATATTAAAGCATATGTATATAAAAATATATAAGTATACATAAAACATATATAATATAACAATTAAAATAAAGACATTTAAATAAGAAATTTGTAAAAAAAAAAGTATTATTTCTCTGAAAGTAAAATATATATTAAAGCATATGTATATAAAAATATATAAGTATACATAAAACATATATAATATAACAATTAAAATAAAGACATTTAAATAAGAAATTTGTAAAAAAAAAAGTATTATTTCTCTGAAAGTAAAATATATATTAAAGCATATGTACATAAAAATATATAAGTATACATAAAACATATATAATATAACAATTACAATAAAGACATTTAAATAAGAAATTTGTAAAAAAAAAAAAGTATTATTTCTCTGAAAGTAAAATATATATTAAAGCATGTGTATATAAAAATATATAAGTATACATAAAACATATATAATATAACAATTAAAATAAAGACAGTTAAAGGAATTTGTAAAAAAAAAAAAAAAAAGCATGCGACTCACGAATCTGCATGAGCTTCAGCGGAGTTGTTGCCGGTGACTGTAACATAAATAGGAAAATATTAATTCAAACATGTTAGTTTTTTTTTGATAAAGATTTTGATTTAAAAATTAATGCTTACCTTAAAGTTGCTCCGCCGATGCAGGATACCACCCGGGCCTGCTCCTCCTCTCAGATGGGAGGTCGTCGTCGTCGTCGAGTCATCTTTTCGCGCACTGGAAACTCTCGCGAAATACTGTCATTAACCCCTAACGCTATCACTCATAATTTAAATTATCACTCGTTAGTTTACATTATCACTCACAGTTTAAATTATTATTAAAACACGGCACCCCGTATTATAAACAAAAACGCGAAACTGTACACTCACACTCACTCACACTCACTCACATAATATTCACCGCGCACTTCATAACACTTCATAACACTTCATAACACTTCATAACACTATGACTCATATTCACCGCGCACTTTATTACACTATCACTCATACCTAGTTTAAATTATTATAAAACAAGAAAAAATTATTCGAATATGACTTTAAAACTACTAAAATACGCGTCGCACAATCCGACGTAACGCGAATCTCTCAAGCAGCAGATGCCAATTTCCCGAATTGCGTGCAGTAGCGCACGCACTATCAGTCACGGCTAACCAAACAGAAAACGACACTCCGCGAGGGACCGACGAATACTCCGGGCTGTACGACGATCCCTTAAAAAATAAATTAAAAACGCGAATTACTATATCCCGAAAGCGCGAAACAATATTCCGATAACGAGAAAAGCGACCTTGTTTTGTAATAACTTAAACACGGCATCCCGTATTATATACATAAACGCGACACTGTACACTCACACTCACACTCACTCACATAATTATCACCGCGCACTTCATAACACTATGACTCATATTCACCGCGCACTTTATTACACTATCACTCATTACATAATAACTTAAACACGGCACCCCGTATAATATACAAAAACGCAAAACTGTACACTCACACTCACACTCACTCACATAATATTCACCGCGCACTTTATTACATTGTCACTTAGAGCGTAATTTATCATAAAACAAGGAAAAATAGTTCAAATAGAAATTAAAAAATACTAAAATACGCATCGCACAATCCGGCGTAACGCGAATCTTTCAAACAGAAAATGCCGTTTCCCGAATTGCATGCAATAGTAGTGACCGGCAATAATAGCATGACTCAATGCGACAACGGTGACTAACGCGCGTAAGCTAGGGTAAAGTGCGTCAGGCCTTACCGCGGATCGCGTACGTGAGTCCTGAAGTACCGAAAGAAACGAGAAAACGAGAGAAAAGTTGAAGGAAGGCATCTTCATGGTCTGTTCTGTTCGCGACCGTACATGTGAGAGAGAACGCACGAGTGATCGCTAAGAAATCATTAGAGGCGCCTATAATGATTTCTTAGCGATCACTCATGCGTTTCTCTCACACGCGAACAGAACAGATGAAGATGCCTTCCTCCAACTTTTCCCTCGTTCTCTCGCTTCTCTCGGTACTCCAAGGTTCACGCACACGATCCGCGGTAAGGCCTAACGCACTCCACCCTAGCTCACGCGCGTTAGCCGCCTTCGCCACAGTGAGTCAAGTCATCATCACCGGTCACTGTACTATTAACACGTCTTACCAGACAGAAAATCGACACTCCGCGAGAGATAACGCGTACTCTGGCTGTACGACGATTAATTAAAAAATAAATTGAAACGCGAATTATTATATCCCGAAAGCGCGAAACAATATTCCGATCACGAAAAAGCATTCTTGTTTTATGATAAAATAACGTTCTCCGCGCACTAGATCACTCGCGGGATATTTACGACACTTCCGTTAAATCTTTAAACACGACCCTGAGACGTAAGCGCGGTCTAACTGTCACTTTAATACTTCGGTCGGTGTAACGAACGACACAAAACTTGCACGAAGCACCGGTATAAAACGCGCCGCGATATAAAATATTCCTACTGCGGTAGACACTCGCGGGATAGTCCACGACACTTCCTATTAACCTTGAATCCCGACACAAGAATCTAACTGTCACTTCAAGCGAGGTCCACGTCACCCTGTTGCGCGGTCAAAAGTCGTCGGTAGAATGACCGCGAAAACTTCCCCCAACCCCTTCAATGTTTTCCCTACTATCGCGCGGGATATACTTACCCCCTTGTGTTACCCCCACCGGGGGGTATTCACTATCCCGCTTTTTATCTTTACCGTTATTCAAAACACGCAACCCCCTTTTTCGTTAATTTTTGAATTTTGACTCGAGTAATTGATAGCTCAATAATTATCGAATAGAAC
Source organism: Cardiocondyla obscurior (assembly GCF_019399895.1). Classification (NCBI taxonomy): domain Eukaryota; kingdom Metazoa; phylum Arthropoda; class Insecta; order Hymenoptera; family Formicidae; genus Cardiocondyla; species Cardiocondyla obscurior. Next base: position 11,163,302 of record NC_091866.1, on the reverse strand, counting down.
AGAATATTAATCATAATTTCACTATCCCGCGTTTTATTTTTACCGCGCTTCAGAACGCGTTACCGCCTTTTTCGTTAAATTTTTTATTTTGATTTAAGAAATCGATAGCTCAATAAGACATCGAACGGAACAGAATATTAATCGTAATTTTTCTGTTTCAGATAATACTCTAGCATTGAAGGAAGGACCGATCCGACATTCCGCAGACATCCTGAGAAGAGGAGGAGGACCAGGAAGGGTATCATGCATCGGCGGAGCAACTTTTTGGTGAGAATTAATTCTTTTTTATACAATCTTTAATAAAATTAAGCTTTATCTTTACATTAATTTAAATGCTAACATATCTACATTAATATGTTTTATTTTATGTTACAGTCACCGGCAGAACTTTAGAACTCCGCTGAAATTCATGCAGATTGGTGAGACATGATTTTCTTTTCGTAGTTTGTAATTGGGGGTCTTTTAAAAAATAGCGCGCGCATGGTTTCTTCTAGTAAATTATAAAATTATTACAAAATCTTTTTATTTTACTGTTAAGTTTATATATTCTGCTCTCATCTTATAACTCGGTGATGTTAGTGTGAATCGAATCTGTGATAACTGCCGGCGACGCCGCGAAAGAGTACGACAGTGTATAGTTCTGGCTTTTTCTTCTATTCGACGGCAGCCGAAACGCTGGCTTCACACGCACGAGCCTCTATATTTGTACGCGTGGAAGCTGCGATTCCGAGTTGGGCTCTCTGCGTCTGAGGCATTAGCAGGCGCTACGGGTACACACGTGTCTAGTGTGCGTATGTTGCCCGTCTAAAATCTGCGACCACTGCCTGCGAGCTCTAAAAGTTGAAGTTAGGATCAAATTAATTAGATACACGTTGGGAAGAGAGAGATAGAGAGAGAGAAAGAGAAAGAAGCAAAAGCGAGACTCCAGCGAGAGTCACGAGAGGGATGCGAGTCGCTACGAGGTCTTCCACTTCCCTGTCAATTTTCTAACCTTTTCACTGTTTGCGCGAATGTCGCGGTACCCCCGGTGCTGTGCGAGTGCCGAAACCGTCGATCGCCGGTGACTTAATCGCGCGCAAACAATAACATGATGTCGCGGTCAGTGCGCGCGGAGACACGCAGTCGCGCCAAAGACGACATTAAACGGGTGATGCAAGTGGTTGACAAAGTTCGCCATTGGTAAGTTCTCCGTGCGGCGTCCAAGCGAGAGAAGAAGGCGGGCAGGATTTACCGGGTCTCACGTCCGTTTCCTTCGGAAGATGATCGCGTATAGTACAAGAGAATATAATGCATGTCTTTATTTTATTTGATCGGCGGGGTATATGCCTGAAGGAGAGACCGAATCGCTAATGTTCCAACCACCTTGTCTTGTACATACTTATGCGAATGTCGCCTCTCAAAAGCCTGCGATTCTCCAAAAGCAAGAATTTAACGGATATAATGTTAGCTTAATCGCAAATTTCGTTAATTAAGCTTCGGACCGAGCGAGAAATTTTTCTCATCAATAAAGACAAATATAATATAATTTAGAATCTAATGTAGTTTTGTTGAATGAAAAAGATTTTCTCTATTTTTAATTATGTAACAGGTAGCTTTAATTTAATATTTTATTAAAATCCATTAGTAATAAAGGTAAATTTATAATATAACGCCCCCACTTTGGATTTTCTTCAAATTTGGAAAATGTGTTTGCTTTAATATTTTTTAACTTTCCTGAGAAGGAAAATCGTTGCTCAATTCTTTTTTATAATAAAATTTTTTAATATCGGTAAATAAAAAAATGTCAAATTTACGATTTTAAAGATACCGCGCGTGCATTATTCTCTGCTATATGTATAAAGCAGATAATCGTTATTTGCAATAGGAAATAATAAAATAATAACGTTTCCCTTCTTTATATATACACATAAAAAAAATTTTAAATAAAAAAGAAGAATTGAGCAACGATTTTCCGGCGTTATACTATATATTTACCGTAATAAAAATAAACTATGAATTTCTATATCATTATATATTACACAGGGAAAAGAAATGGGTTACAATAGGAGAAACAACTATGAAAATATATAAATGGGTTCCAATTTCGACACTTGATCAGGTATTTTACAAAAATGTAATTCACCCCAATTGAAATCAATAAAGCAAATAGTTGCAAAGATAAAAACAATTATTTTACTTTGTAGAAGAAAAAAGGAAAGATAGTTTCTGATAAAGAAAATGGCTTACCAAGAAAAGGAGGAATAGAATCGTCAAATTCAAATTTTGGACTTACAGAAGACTCCAATACATGTGAGTTTAGTTTCGGTAGTTTCGTGAAACTGTTTTTTTCCGTTAATAAAAATTGAATTTTCTGATACCCTAGGTTTTTCCACTGTTAGCGATTCCCAAGGACTGACAGACTTCTCTGCTCACTTAGGCTTCTCGGAAGACTCCAATTCGCAAAACAGCGAGCCTACACCTAAGAGATTAAAGACTGACTAATGTTTGACCTACAATCAGCATCACAGCCAATGTCATATAGGGATTGACACTTAGGAATCTATCTCTTTCGTGAATTTGCACTTAATAATTTTAATTTTAAGTAATTCCTCTCGATAATGGATGAATCCTGAGAAAAAGTTTTCTCTTCCGTTTCATCCAAATTTAGTGAGATATAGATAATATATATAAATATAAATATATACATAAATATACTTATATAATTACAAATAGCATCAATCCTATGAAACGTTTTCAATTACGTGTAACGGAGTTTATTTTTTTACGTATGAATTTTCCCGTTAAATTTAGAAACTAGAAACAATGATCGGCTGACTGGAGCAAAATCAGGCGAGTGATCAATCCGTTTATATATACACAATATTATTTTGAAGTCTTAAATCAGTTACTTATAAAATGCTAGTATAGAATGAAACTTGCGATCAGATCAGGGATCTGCAATTACAAATTAACTATTTTCATATAATAATTACACAAGTTCTAAAGTAAATTTTTTTTTTTTCGTAAATCCCACTTTTTGTATAAATTATTTAAATTGTGATACATAGCTTTATGAAGAAAGAACTGATTCGTCAAACAGAACTCGATCGAAGAACCAATCTCAATTCTCATTCTAAATATGTCACTATAAGTGGTTGATTAAAGTTTTAAAACAATATGAGACGATTATATCCCCGCAATGCGAACAAAATAAAACGAATTCTGAAATTTGAGGGTGTTAGACTATTCAAAAATTACAAAGTTTGATAATAAAAGCGGATTGTACATTTGCAATTGTTTAGTAACATTACAGTATTATTTTCTTTTAAAACTATATTTTTCTCGCTATAACGACATATATTGTTGCATGAAAGATTATTGCAAAATACTCGAATGATATTATGATCGGTTTTGCAATAAGTCAAGCTGAAAAACCAGCGCTTACATATATTTTTTCTTCAGACGCAGTTCACACTTTTAATAGTTCAGAAAAGTCATTGTATATATTTCAAATATTTTTTTTTTTTCCCCATCTATTAATACTATAAGAGAACTTGCATTCCTATGCGTTACATTATAGCACCGTGACATGTACAAAATAAGCTTGGATTCATACGAATAAAATAGTTGAACGACTTCTTAATCAGTGCTACCGCTTATGAAAACATTATAATACATTTGTAGTATGTTTGTATAAAGAGAGTTAGTAAGAATATCTTTAAACGTAAAGATACTCTCACTAATTGTTATAGCGAGTATTTCAACGTGTAAAAAAAGTGTGTGTGATTTATGAAAATATTCTATTGATAATATTTTCATCGAAATTGTTTAACGGAACGAAAGATTGAATCGAAATTTTACGTAAGTCACATAGTTTGACGAACATTTTTCATCTTATAGAATTTTCTATATAAAAATATATGTATATTTATAATCTCTTTTTTACAAAGGATAATGTACATTTAATGTTAATTTAAAGTATTTAAAAAATTATGTGTAACATTATTATGTATAGAACTTTTCACTTGAGTAAATATTTTATTTGTGACCACAATTACCAAGGGAGTATTTTACCATCGTACTGAACGAAACAACCCGTTTGTTTTTCTGTCAACGAGTTTAAGGTACTCAACATGGAACTAACGCTGGTATCAACGTCCAGTGGAGCATTGCTACCGCCCATGTCGGTTCGTACCCACCCAGGATGTAAGCACGCCACGAGAATCCCATCTGCTCTTAGTTCGACGCTCATCGATTTAGTCGCTGCGTTAAGTGCCGTCTGTTTTACAAAAGTAAGAATATATATAAGATATGTGTTAAACTATTTCGAGGATTTAACGATATAAGCTAAGTAGATACTTCATTCTTTGAAAATAAAAGTCTGCAAATTGTGCTAAACAATGAGCAGCACTCTGTACATTTTGTAAAATGCAATTATTTGTTTCAGCGAGGCGTACTAAGTGATGTCTTCCACTTAAAGCTTTACCTTACTGCATCTGTAAGGATAAAAGCCGCCGTCAGTGTTCTCAGCGATGCTACCTAAGATAGACGTCATGTTGATCACCGCCGCTCTTCTTACGCTCAGTCCCGTTTTTTCCTCGGAATTTTTCGCTGCGGTTTTCAGCAGAGGTACGAGAGCCTTGAATCAATTATTTCCTCATTCCAATGCTACTCGTCAATGTGAAACTCATAAATGAAAAATAATTATAGGCATACCTTTGTTAACATAATTGGTGCTACGGTGTTTACGAGAAAAGCGTCTACAATCTGCTCCTTTTTCACGAGACCGAGCCGCGTGAATTTGCTAGCAGTGCCAGCGTTGTTGAACAGAACATTGAGACCGGCGCCATTCACCCGTTTGCTAACTGTGTCCACAATCTTGCTGTAACTATCTGTGTCTGTTAAATCTGGGAAAAAGATTTACAGTGTTAATTATTACAGGTATTTTGTGAACAATTAGCGTTTTATTATATATATTTAAAAAAATGGCATGTAAACTATTCACTATAATATTATAAAAAATTATAATATATTACATTTTCGCAATATTCATATTTTTGTTTTATCGCATGCTTTATATTGATCGACGAACTATTACACGCGAAACGCGAGATGTATAATTTATTGATGCCGAGATATTTCTGTACGTTGCGTATGAACTTTATCTTCAAAGTAATACGATAATTCTCATTATTATCACATACTTTGTTATCGCAGTTTTAACAAATCTCATCACACGCCGATAACAAAATAAAATGAAAATTGATGTTCTTATCGTGCGTAAAGGAGAAAGAATTTATCTTCGGCGCTAGAAAACTCTAGACTTGAGTGCTATCAGATAGCACGTATCGATCAGTACAGGCTCGTGCAATTTTTTTTCCTACTGTAGAAATATTTGCGACGCGCCTCACTCTGCACGTTTTACGTTTGTGTAATTTCGTTTTTCTTTATTCTGCATCTCCGACGTATGAACATGAAAGCCCGCAAAATAAATCAAGCGAAAGCGTGGCTGATCTGTTGCGAAAAATCGCAGACTGTCGATTCCGATTCAAGCGACCCGGAAACCGAAGACCGCAAAGCAGACAGCAAAACGCAGGATAAATTAAAAAATGAAACTAGAAGCGAAATGGAGAACGGTACAAAGAATAAAGTGGAATCCAAAGTGGAGAACCAAGTGAACCAAACGCAAAGTGAAGTGAACGATGAAACGCAGAAGAATATCAAGAATGAAGCAAAAAACGAATTGGAACACTCGATAAATAAGCCTGACAATAAAACGAAGGTCAAAGTGGAAGTCAGAATGCAGGGAGATATTGAAAATAAGTTGGAGAACCAGATGGACGAGGTAAAAAATGAAGAGGCAAGCGGAGTAGACTGTGACGAAGCGGAGAATAAAATGTTGAAGAAATTTGTGGATCAAGACAGAAGTGAAATAAATTCCGAAGCACAGAGTAAAGTGGAAACGAACAGCAACGTCGAAGATGAAATAAAACTCCAACCGAAGCAAGGTAATAATTTTTGCCGTGCCATATATAAGTATGATATCAAAAATTTCCTGTGACCTTTTAAATACTAAGCGGCGTGCGAATACTTAATCACTACAATGTTATTTTCTTTTTTTCTAAAATTTTGTTTAAAAAATTGTAGACATGTTATTTTTGGTTGTAACCGGTTTGACCAGTTTAACCGGTTGTATGTATGCTATTTTCTAATTGTCATTACGCGGCATTTTAATTTGGTTCTATAAAAGGTATTCTCAGTCGCTGCACGCTGAACTGACGCAGTAAATTAAAATGAAAGAAAGTATATTTCTTTTATTCTAACTTATTGCACTAATGTGCAATTCAATTCAGCCGTGCAGCGGCTGAAAACAGACTCTTAATTTAAATTTGAAGCAAGTTACGTGATTTTATTACATTTTTTTTATATTATGCTGTACTAATTAAATAAATTAAAATAAGTAATCGTAAAATAAAATTGCAAATGATCTCGGTTCAAAGCAAAATAGAAAACTGACATAACATCGCGAGATGACGTCATGAATTTAATTATCGTTCGTACGTCATTCACGCGTCACTTCGATGTCACAATTTCTCGTATTGGAGTTTGTAATATTTCTCTCGTCATCCTAACGATAACGAGATAATTAATTAATTTCTCAAAGTCATTCAAATTCCTCGCGTTAACGTGAACTTATCCGATAATCAGTGCGACGATGGCAGACTTACCTATCTCGATAATTTGCACGATAGGCGATTTCTCGGCGAGCGCGCGTAACTCCTGTAAAAGAAAAAAAAAAATTAATCTGATTTTTATCCTGCCGTACAAACGCACTTCGGATGCGAAGCAAGGCCGAGGAGACCTTGCAATTATCTCGAAGGCGAATTTAACGAAGTCGTCTAACGCGAAAAACCGGTCCTACGCTGTAGAAAGTGTTGCCCACTACGATAGACATGAAATTATACTGCAAGGAATTTGGTTCATACAGTTAAATCAAGTTTACGTAAACAATAGTCGCATCATTAATTGCGTAATTAGAAAAACCATAATTTTAGTTTCTAAAGTTGAAAATTTTGGAATTATTAATTGTGTAAATCTCTTGAATTCTTGACAGTACTTTTACGTTCATTATGGTGGGTAATTTACATGTATTATTTTTACAGTGTAAGTACACCGGTTTGCGTAATGATCGACGGACGTCGGTATCGAGCGAGGATCTCAATCGCTGACTCACTGCGAAATTCCGACGACATGGAGAGAGGAACTCGGGGAAGGAGAGCGCGTATAATAGATGGCGGTGACGGAGGCTCGCGAGTATGAGGTTACAAAGGAGGCGTTCGCGCAACGCGTTGCCAGTGTGATCTAACCATCGTTCGATTTCGGTTCGGCGAAAAGTGAATCGAAGTGAGCGGAAAACTTTTCGGCGTGAAATTAATCGTAGGAAAAATTCGTTCGATTACGCGAGGAGCAAAGAAAGTCGCGATGGCGCCGATCGGTAAGTGTGTCTCTCTCTCTTTCACACACATGCACACACGTGAAAATATTGCGTAACGACAAATCGCGATAATCAATCTGATTCCGGAACACGTAACTAGTCCTTCTCCCCTTCTGATTTCTCCTTACCGTCGCCTTAGCCATATTACGACAGGTCGCGAAGATGGTGTCCGGCGGCGTTGGCGAGTCCACCAGGTGTCTCACTAGGCCTAGGCCCAAGCCGCGGTTGCACCCGGTCACGAGGATCGATTTCATTGCACACGAGTCTCGCGGCGACTTACTGACAAGACGTAATCAGCCGTAAGAACGCGAGTGGGCGCAGCGGCGCTACAACTCCGGCGGCGAGTCCTCACTCCCGTGCGGCGTCGCGTCACCGACGGCTTAGTTGACGTCACACGCGCCGACGAGCGTGAATTGCATGTCGTCGATTATCATGGCGACGGCACTGACGGTGTTCGCGCGGCTCGTGTCACCTCGCATGGCGCACGCCAGCCTGCTGGGATCAGCGTGCACACGGACACCCCTTACCAGATGCTGTACAGCCTATGGAGCCGCGATGGCTTGCACGTGCAGTGAGTGCAAACGGTTGTTACGTAAAAGTTGCGCCATCGGCGCGCGCGTCAACTCAAACGGTCTGAAGATCCTCGCGACAGCTCGCTGAGCCACAGAAATTGCTCCCCAATCACCTCATAATTTAGTTAATTCTCATTTTCAACGTCGTTCCGTTTTTCTATGTGATTTATTGTCTTTCAGCGGATCAAGATTACATGTACGATCTTTTGGTCATCGGTGGAGGATCTGGTGGCCTGGCGGCAGCTAAGGAAGCAGTGAACCTAGGAGCGAAAGTCGCAGTTTTGGATTACGTGTCTCCATCTCCGATCGGTACTACTTGGGGCTTAGGTGGTACGTGCGTCAACGTGGGATGTATACCGAAAAAGCTTATGCATCAAGCTGCATTACTCGGTGAAGCTATTCATGTACGCAAACTATTTTATTTACTGCAATAAGAGTGATTTAAACGACTCGTGTTTGATTCGTGAATTTTTTGGTTTTCAGGAAGCCGCAACGTTTGGCTGGCAGTTAGATCCAAAAGCGATAAAAATTAACTGGGAAGCTTTAAGAACCGCTGTACAAAATCACATCAAGTCTGTGAACTGGGTCACTCGCGTTGAGCTTAGAACAAAGTTAGTTGCCTAAGCTCTCTTTTTTACATGTTTGCATATTCGTATCTCTATTTTTTTACTCTATAAGTTATCTGTGTAAATTTACGAAAGTATTAATATATTCAAATATTAACACCTAGGAAAGTTGAGTATCTCAACCTTCTTGGACATTTCAAGGATGAGCATACAGTGATTGGAGTTTCCAAGAAAGGGGAGGAGAAGATTCTTACAGCTAAAAACATATTAATCGCGGTAGGTGGCAGACCTAGATACCCTGATATTCCGGGCGCTGTTGAATATGGCATAACTAGCGATGATATATTCAGTTTGGAGCGTGCTCCAGGAAAAACTCTGGTCGTTGGCGCTGGATGTATCCTTTAATAAAATTTTATACTTATATTTATAGACGTGCTTTAGATTTTCGGGAACAATATAGTTGTAGAAAAGTGCAAATAAAAAATTTTCTTAATGATGAGATATAGATATTGGTCTGGAATGCGCCGGCTTTCTTAACGGCTTGGGCTACGAAGCGACGTTAATGGTCCGTTCGATCGTTTTGCGCGGATTTGATCGTCAAATGTCAGAACACATTGCTGAGGAGATGCAACAACGCGGTGTACGTTTCGTTTACGAGGCAAAGGTTAAAAAAATAGTAAAACAAGAAGATGGGCGTCTCCTGACCGATTGGGTCGACAAGGTATGCGTTTATCGATAAAATTAAATATCTAAATGACAAGACAAATCTGTATTAGAGTGAAACGTAATTTAAATCTTTCAGGATGGCGAAATTCATCAAGACGTGTACGATACTGTTTTATTTGCTATTGGCCGACGGTCACTTACTCAAGAGCTGAAACCAGAGAACGCCGGGCTAAAGCTCGTCCCGGAAACTGGAAAGATCGATGCAGTTAACGAACAAACAAATGTTCCCAATATTTACGCCGTTGGAGATGTACTTCATGTAAGTTTTGTGACATGTTATGTCGTTATTAATACTTCAAATCTACATTTTGGATAATTAATTATATAAAATACACATACAATAATTTTAATGTGACATAATATAAATATGACTTATGTAATTTTTCGGGATTTTTTTCTGTTATAGAAAAAGCCTGAGTTAACGCCCGTCGCCATACACGCGGGTAAACTGTTGGCCAGAAGATTGTACGGTAATTCAACCGAAAAAATGGATTACGCAAATGTTGCAACGACAGTATTTAGTCCTTTGGAGTATGGATGTGTTGGGTTGAGCGAGGAAGCGGCGATTAATCTTCACGGGGAGGATGAAATAGAAATTTTCCACGCGTACTACAAACCAACGGAATTTTTTGTACCTCAGAAAAATGTCGATCGTTGTTACGTAAAGGTTGTCGCTCTCAGACATGGCGATGAAAGAGTGCTGGGCATGCACTTCGTTGGACCCAACGCAGGCGAAGTGATTCAAGGATTTGCAGCTGCTATCAAGTAAGCACTTAGTCCATACAAGCATTTACCAATTTTTTTTAAAGTTACATTTTGAAGCTGCGTAACTCATATTTTATTATTTTTTTCACAGATGTGGTTTAACAATACCAAAATTGAAGTCCACTGTCGGTATACATCCGACAGTAGCCGAGGAATTCACGCGCATATTCATTACCAAACGTTCAGGCATGGATCCTAAGCCACAGAGCTGTTGCAGTTAAATTGATGTACGCATAGCGTTCATCGTTTTCCGATTACATTCACCGATTTGTACTAATTAGAAGATGATGCGGCCCGTACTCTCATGAAATCAGTCGAATACCTTTGGGCTAAAAGTTTTTTCACACGAAAATGGAATAGCGCAATATTACATCGAATAAACGGTTAGAATTCAGGAGAGAAACAAACGACCCACTATTATAATTAAATCACACTAATGGTACTTTTTATATGTATTATTTTTTCATGGAACTACGCACGCCTTATTTGATAGTTTTTTTTTTTTATAACAAAACAATATTAATAAACGATTAAAATCATGACTATCATGATTGCTTTGAAAATAATTTTTTTGTATAAAAAAGAAAAATAGATTACCTTACCAGTGTCCAAAATAAATTTCCTACTTAAATTTAATTTATCTTTATCTCTGAATATACTAACTGCAAGTAGAATTTATGTTCTCGTAATTTGTAAATCAGTTTTTAATGTTATAACTACACTATTGTAGCAAAATATCCACAAAAATAATACAGCATTCCTAACAAAATAGAAACATATTTTTATAAATAATTACATTATAAATTTATATAGTTATTGTTATATTAAAAATATTAAATAAATTATATATATGTATATATATATTTATATGAGAAGCAATTTTTTTATCTCTAGTGTCTTCGAAGTTACTTTGGAGATGTAAATGCAAATTCTAATCCTTTATTGTATAACAAACGAGTGGAAGAAAATATGATTCGTCAAGAATGATCTTTATCCGATCGTAAGTAAAAAGAATATTTTTTAACTAATACATTATTAACGATTCTGGCAATTATTTTAACCTCGTGTGATATGTTTCAAGACACTCTAGAAATGGGCTAAATAAGACAGACTAGCTGCTAGGCTTCCCGAGAATAATGTATTATTACGTTATGATACAGTGGATATTTTACAAAATTTTCGCCGTGAATATCGTGGGTGCCAAATTGTCGAAGGAAAACTATGGCTGAAAATTGAAGAAATCAGCACGACAGTCACTTACAGTACTTTACGAAGGAGACTTTACAGCTACGGGTCACTACGATGACCTATTAATGCAAGTGACCGATAAACCAAAGACAAGAGCGGCGTAACTATTTTACTGTGTAAAATTTAAACTAAAGTTAAGAGACGCTTAAAAAGAGAACGCCGCGCCAGCACTCGTTGGCCGTTCGCTCCTTCGATTCGTGTAAAAATATAATAAGCTATACGGCACACGAAACTTAAGGAGTAAATTAATGTAAAACGATACGATGTAGACTCGTTCCCTAGTACTCACTGCTGTAATACTGTTCAGCAAAACTTCCGACGAATGTCTCGTCGTTTCTTATTAATATTACTTGCAATTGCCGAGCGTTCTTTCTTTTTGTTTTTTTTTTGTTTCTTTATTTTTTTTTTTGTTTTTTGTTAATAACTCGTAGCCGAAAAAACGATGGTCGACCGCAGATATTTGTAAGCGCAGCGTTAAAATATAAAATTAATACAACCACAGGCAATTGCCATTGGCCGACTTTCTCCGCGTGGCATCAGGAACTGTCGGTGGAAGGGACGTTTCTGACTCTTGAAAGAAGGCTTTATTCCAAGACAATACTTATACGATAGACTAGAAGCAAGGAAAGATTCGCCTCCCGAGAGGTACACTGCTTTGAGGAAGCGCTACACAATAATATTCGTACGCCGCCGCGTTACGAGACCCGTTAAAAAGTCAATTTTCCAACGGATTAACGGCGACTAAAAAAATTAGAGCAATCCGGTTTCAATAATGAAAAGAGAAATCGATTTAACGTTTGTAATCCCGGGTAAGTCAAATTTAACAGTTGCACATTTAGCGACGTGATTCCACCGGACTGAAAGAGAATTTAAATGCCAATGATGAGAATTAAAATCGGAGCACAGACACCGCCAGAAATTCTAACAACCGTAGTAATCGTAATTAAACGCGACAGGCGAAAATTCTAAGATTCATCAGACGCAACCCCACACATTAATAGGTCTGCGTTACGGCGTTACGTTCGCACTGTGATCTACGTTGTCACCAGCAGAAAACCATGAATAACTGAGTCCTGATTTTCGTTAACTTGTAACACAGTATCGATTGTATTTTTATTACACTCAGATATTTCGTTAATGTTTACTGTAATACCTTTAAAACTTCAAACTGTAGTTTATTTATTCCGTAATTAATTGTGCATAAAAATATGCAGTTTTGTAACATATATACATATATATGTACGTATAGTTATTGAAATATATAGGGTGTCCCATGTATATACTTATTTATACACGTGAAATATTTATATTATAATAAACTGTAATTAATTATGCATAAAAATATGCAGTTATGTAACATATATACATATATATGTATATATAGTTGTCGAAATATATAAAGTGTCCCATGTATATATTTATTATTTGTACACGTGAAATATTTATATTATAATAAACTGTTTTAACTTATGATTCTCTGCTGGCAATGCTTTCTACCTACCTACTTATTCATCTACCTACCATGCCTACTATACCTATGTATCATACATGACGCTGTCGTTAAAAGAAGTACAAAGAAAGGTACACAAAAACCCTTATTTCACTTTTGTAATTATTCTAAGACGTATTTACATAGTTATGTACAAACACTCTAGGTGTCGGCTTAAGAAAAATATCAACGTGGAACAGTGTAGCAACTTTTTGTTTCTTTTCTTCTCGTACGCTCGTGAAAAAAGAAAGAAGGAAAATTCTAGCGTTACACCTAAGAAGCAACGACCCGGTCGCTCGGATTTGGTAATAACTCTGCCGTCACGCGCGGAAACTATCAATCGCAGTACTCATCGTTCTGCACGATGCCGTGCTTCTTCCTGCAGTCCGGGCAGTACCACTTGCCCTTAGGCGGCACCATAATGCCGACGCATTCGAAGTGGAACCACTCGATGCGGCAGTCCTCGCCGTCGCAGGCTATCATCTCCGACACCTCGTCGTAGGGACACCTGCAATAGCAGTAAATCTTACCAGGCCGCTCGGTGGTCGACGCGCCAACGACTGGCATCATCGGGCTGTTCTTCGGCTGGCTGACGACAGGGCTCTCCGCCTCGGACTCGCTGCTGTCGCTGCTGCTCTCCGCAGGATCCTCGGACTCGGTCGATGCTGGAGCGACGATCGGCGGTGCCTCGGGCTGGACCGCTGGCTGCTGGTTCTGCTCCACAGGCCTACTTCCGTATGTCTGCGTAATGCTTTTGCGGCCCAAGGACAGCCTCGACACCAGCGGCTTCGGATTCGGCGGCGTCACCACTGCCGGCAGAGGAACGAAGGACGGGATGGTCGTCGAGGTTGAAGTGACCGTCTCGAGTTTTCGCCATCGGCCAAACGAGTGCTTTTCCTGCGGTTCGTCGTCGCTCGAATCACCGTAAAAGCGCTTGGGCACGCGTTTTCTCTTCGATACTCTTTTGTTCTCCATTTCGATGCTACCACTGTTCAAATTTGGCACGCCGGTAGCGGGGACCGAGGACGTTTGCTGCTGCTGCTGCTGCATTTCTATCTTTACGTCCGCAGAGTTTCCGCCGTGAAAGTCGTTGCACGTCACAGCCGGCAGCAAGTTTGGCGTCGAGGATCTGCTTTTGGAATGCAGTTTCACCGTCGGCTGCGACGATGAGGCAAATCGTGCGTTCTTCTGATAGAGTGCCTTGGGAATGTTCAGCTTGATCGATTCCACGGTGGTGGCTGGTGTTGCATTACGTTTAGCGGCTTTTTCGCCTTTCCGTCGTTTCTTCGTCTTCGTCTTTTTTTTCTGTTGCTGTTGCTGCGGCTGCTGGTTTTCGATGGTCATCGCAACTGGATCCGGAAGTGCCGTTTCTGCGATCAGAACGCCGTTGTTCAGTGGCATCGGTAGCTGCTCCATCGCGGGTATCAACGTCGAAGTCGGCGTCGACGTCGGAGTCGAGGTCGGCGTTGACGCCGCCGGCGCTACGGTAGCTAACAGAAGCAACTGATTGCGCTTCTCCGCCAGCAGTTTGTTCGCCAGCAGCTGCGGATATTCGTCGTAGAAATCTTCGTCCGTCTCGGTTTCTTCGGTCTCCAAATCAGATTCTTGTAGAAGCGGTTTCGCCGAAGAAGGCTCGTTCGACTCCATTTCAGGAATCGTAGGGCCGTTTTCTGTTGCGTTCTCCGGCTTATCCTCCAGGTTGTTCCCCGGTTCGTTTGATTTGTCTTCCCGCGCGGTCTCTTTTTCTTTCTTGCTGCGATCTTTACGACCGCTTGACTGTTTCCTAGGCGAGCTTTCAGACGCGGAGCTGTCGGAGTCGGAACTACTGCTGGAGCTGGAAGAACTGCCGGACGAGGAACTGCTGCAGCTGCAGTTAGTGCCGCACGAGCAACTGCTCGAGTCGGTGTCGCTCGAAGAATCGCTCGTAGACGATGTGCTACCACTTCGTTTCTTCTTCTTGGGAGTTTTCACCTTCCGCTTGTTCGCGTCGCTGTCACCGCTAATGTTGCGACTGGGAGTACCAGGTGACGGGGTTCTTTTAGATTTGGCCTCGTGCTCTTTCGCGTCGTTGTCCATCGAAACAGTTATATCCTCACTCTGCTCGGCCGAGTATATCACGCAGTAATCGTGATCGGAAAGAACGATGCTCCTCAAGTACGCGGCGTCGGTTTCAGGCACGCTCTCTTTCAACGCGACGTTCTTGGCGGACTCTTCCACGTCCAGGCTAGCAGCATACGTTTTAAAATTATCCCAAATACCGTCCATAATGCGTGCCTCCTGTTTCTTCTCCTCCTCGTTTCGCTCAACCTCGACTATGTCGTTATTCAGCGCAGTGATATCGTCGTCATCGACGCCAGTCGCTGTTTCGTCGGTTTTACTCGTCTTCGTCGCGTCCTCGTCTATATTCTCTTTTTCCGGAGGTTTTTCCGTGAAAGTTTGCTTCTCTTTTTCTTCTTCGCTGTCGGTGTCGCTCTCGGAGGAAAGATTGAGTGGTGGCAGATCGTAAACGTCAACTACTTTTTTCACAGCCTCTTTGACGTTCTTTGATGCAGTTTCGATTGCCGTCGCCAGCTCTCCATCGGTCGTCGCTACCGTCGTATCCTTGTCCGACTTTTCGTCTTTGTCCGTCGGCGGGGCGTTAACCACATCTGTCGCGTTCATCTGCACGTCCTCGAGTTTAGGTTCTCTGTGAGCCGCCTGATGTTTCGCCAGAAGTTTTCGCGAGATGAAACGTTGCTCGCACTCGTCGCAGCCGTACGGCGAATCGCCGGAGTGCAGCCTCTTGTGCACCTTGAGCGCTACAGCACGTCCAAAGCTCGAGCCGCATTCCTCGCAGACGAACGCCGTGGGCGGTATGCAGAAATGATATATGTGCGGCCACTTTTTCTGCAGGCATTTACGACACAGAACGCTTTCCGTGCCGTGCTTCCAGAACAGGTGTTTCGTGATGTCCGGCTTGTTACGATACGCAATGCCGCATCTGTAACACAAGTGATGCAGCTTGTGCTTCCACACATGGTTCGAGAGCCGCTGTTGATTGCCGGTAGACTCCAGACAGACGTCGCAGGCATGATGACGTTTGCGCACGTGAACCATTAGTCGGAACGCCGATGGCAGGCTCGACACCGAGCAAAGGCAACATCGGTATCGTAAGTTCACGTTCGGCGAGTAAATCCCAGGGCACAAATGGCACACTAGTTCACTGTAGCTGTAAAATGTCGACTTGCACATTATGCAGATCAATATTGTTTTCTGGTGCATCTTCCGGTTATGCAGGTACAACTCCTTGTGCACGGTCGAATGAAATCTGCAATGAAAACATTCGTATATTAACACGTTCGGGACGTTGTACGTGCCGTCTACACTGTTGTACGTATCCAGATTAAAGTAGCGGGATTCGAGCTCGTCGAGGGACCTCTTCACGCGCGTGGTAAACTGCTCGGCGTGTATGATGATCGCGGGATGCTGTGGTTGAAACTTGTGCTCCGCTAGCATGTGCAAGCCGAGTTGCTTGCCGTTGACAGCGATGTATCGCGCGTGATTACAGTACACGCAGGTGGGACTAGCTGCCTCTATGCAGCGTTTCAGCAGATCTTCTACCTCCATGCTGTCCAAGGTACCTTCAACGTTCAAATCGATGCACGGGACATCTTCGCCGGCTAACGCGATGCCGTTGTTGTCGATCGTAAGATTTTTTGTTTGCTCGTTTATGCCTGCGACCGAGTTGCTGTTGGATATCTCGCTGGCAGCGCCGATCGACGTCGTGTTCGCGACAGAGAACAGCTCATCAGCATACGTCCCGACTTTACTTTCCTCCTGGCTTCTTTGGCTTTCATCCGCTGCGTCGAGTCTGTCATCAGCTTCTTCACCTTCCTCGCCATCCTCTGCCTCTGCCTCTTCATCTTCCTCCGGATTACTGTCCACTACGGCTAGTTTATTACTGTCGGAATCGCTATCGTCCAGCTCGTTCGCCTGATCGTCGTCGATGGTGTTTCTATTCGTTTCAGAACCGTTAAGCATTCTTTCTTTTGACGTCGAGCCTTCAGCGTTATTATTTTCTTCGGACTCTCTACTCGTGATGGTTGACGCGACGCTAAATTGCGAGTTTCTATTGCAAATCTTGATGACTAAACTCCTGTCGGAAGAAGCAACAGCATTAAACGATACCGAAGCCTGAGATTCAGTGTTTTCCACTTTTTTCTTATTAATTTCTTCCAAGTTTTCTTTTTCTTTGGACTGCGAATCTGATACGTGCGATTCGTGCTGCGGGCTAAATAACGATCGGTTGACGGGACTGCAGCTTCCCTCGTTTTGTGAACTATCGTATTTGGTTGCAGTTTCGCACGTAACGTTTGTTTTCGCATTCACCGGCGTAATCTCTTCAACATCCGAGTGTACTGGACTAAGTGCTCTCGAGCTTACCGAATATGACGGATCAACATTGCTCTTGTCGCATCTTTTTTCGTCTTTCGCATTCATATTTTCATTTGCACGTGATGCAGGTACATTTAAGGTACGAGTTGCGTCCTCTTTCTCGCTTTTTTCTTCTTCTTCGCCCGTGTAACGCGACACCTCCATGATCGTCGCCGTCACACTGTCGTAAGGTTCGCTGAATTCAAGTTGACAATTTTGAACCGGTGACTTTCCGCTTGGTCCTCTGTCCCGACTGTTGTAGATGTCTTTATTCACCGCCTGCTCGTCATTTTCATCGTTCTCGTCGGATGAATTGTCGCCCCTGTATCTGGATACCTCCATGATCGTCTCGGTGACCGTGTCCCTCGGTAAGTTGTTCTCTCTCTGAACGTCAAAATCACGATCAAACTGACTGAAACTTTCTTTGCATTGAATATTTGCGCCAAGTTTTCTTACCAATGCGCCTGGTTTCTGTTGACGGGAGTTTTGCATGTCGTCTTTTCCGTGTTTCCTCTTGTTGTACTTTATCGTTTGTCTCGGCAACCCTTTGCCGCCAAGGTTTGCGGCTGTCTCCGACGGCGGGACCGTCGTTGGCGATGCGCTGTCCGTGTACGTCGCGTCGGCGACAGTCAGTGGTGTAGACGCATTACTACGAAGTTCCTTATCCGTGTCCGACAAGTTGAAATTACAGGTACTCGCATGTGTGCCGGTTTGTCTGCATATTGTACATGTCGACGCGACGGTGACGGCCGCGTCCTGTTCCAATATCGGGGAGCAAAAGTGGTTGAAAAAGTCGTCGGTTTCCGAAAACACCTTCTCGCAGGTGCAGCAGATTAAGTAGCACGAGCCCTTGAAGGCGTTGTAGAAGTCCTCCACCGAAGTAAATGCCATTTCCGGCACACTGTGCTTCTTCATTAAGTGGTACAACAGTCTTTCCGCTTGCCCGAACATGCCTAAGCAGTACAGGCATATGTGGCGCTTGTGTATATCTCTCATGTGCAGGAACAAATTCCAGTTTTCGAAGTATGTGCCACACGCGGAACACAAGTAAACTTTCCTTGTAATCTTGAAGTTACTAGCGTGTGGCACCGAGGAACTGGAGTCCGAAGTGCTGGGCATTGGCGTCATGCTAGGGCTACAGATGCAGCTTTGCTTCGAGTCGGGCCCACAGCCGGACCAGGCTTGGCACTTGGAGCACTTGTACCTGGCGGACGGCCGGAGGCCTAAATACTGAGCGTATTCCGTTATCTTACGCTTCCGCTTTCTCTCCACTCGCCTATCCTTGCCGGTCCTGGCATTAGAATATGTCGATTGCCGCTCCGGCGTGCTGTTCTTCGACGCGACAACAGGAACCTCGTGAGCCTCGGCCAAGATGCGCTTCTTAAAGCCCTTAAACATAAACTTTGGCCTGGTGACAGAGTGCTTACTCAAATCCTTCGCTATAATTGAATTATAGAGAATAGACTGCTTCTCCTCCTTGATCACATCGGCGTACACATTGTCGATGGAATGTTTTAACGGGTTGTTCAACGTGGAATCTCTAAGTTGCTTGTCCTCCAGGATGTTCCACATATCTAGTATTTTACTTTCTCCATCCTCATCGTCCATAATACTACAAGCGGTTACTGTGGCACTCTACCTAAAACAATCACGTATTTCAGCATGCAAATCGTAACACATACCTAAAATACAAAATACACAAGTAATATGCATAATTACAAACTATTTAAGGCGCGCAACCATATAAAAATCATAAAGAAACGACTGCAGCTTATAATTATCACTAAATGTCAATCGAATGCGCCTGTTTACTGCTTCCAAAAAAAGTATCGGCTAAATGAAATTGAACTCGAAATTGTCTGCGATCAAAATCTTCTTCAATACAAACGACGTTACGGCGCGACAGAAACACGTCGCCAACGCGATCTCCCTAGCGATTAAAACTAGTAGAAACGAAAACCGACTGCTGTTATTGCGTCACATTGTCAACGATACGGTTTAGCGTCTCATTCCGCTGCCGAAAAAAAAACTCGAGCTCTCGCTACCGCAAGGAAGAGACGCGAGAGAGACAAAAACGGGAGGAAAAAAAAAAAGAAAAATCGGCCTTGAGTTCACAGTCACATGTCACGTTTAGAAGAGTCTTCGAGACCCGCTGCTTTCTGCAAAACCGACGCAGGAGCGGCGTCGAAAAAGGACGCAGTCGGCGAATGAAGAAACGGCTGGGAAAACCGGTCCCGGTGGCTCGAGAATCGCTTCGCAGTCCTTAACGGCGAGTTGGACAACTGAAGGTAGACAGGAACGAAGCACCCGGACGAGTCGTGGGAGCCGAGCGCGAACGGGAGATCGAGTTGGCCGCGGGGCGAGCGCGGCACGGTCCTCCAACGCCACTCCCTGGGTACGCTGACTTACTCTTGCAGGACGCGTGGCGAGTCCTCGGCGTGCTTCGTCCGACGGTAAAATTTGCCGCGTGGCGCGCAGCACTTAACGCGAAGCGTTTCGGCGGCCCCGAGTGACTGGTGTGGAGCGCGACGGAAAGGTTAGTAAAATGGCGTCATCAGCTCTGTTCGTGCTTTGAGCGCTTCCGACAATTCCGACACGTTCCCAGTGATGCCACCCTTCGTCATAGCGACCGCGCGACAACTGTCGCGCGCGAGGTTAAGCCCGACGTGCTCAATGGGCGGCACCGAATCCGTAGTCACGAGACTCCGCGCTGACGGCGATGACACTGACGACCGGCGGGCAAATGCGAACGCCGCACTATCCTCCGGTACTCCGAGTCGTCGGACGGTAGCATCCCCCGTAGACGCTCACGCGCACATCCAGCGTGGCGGTCGCGAGACACCTGTCGTTTGCTTCTCTCGCTGCGGCAACAACTCTCGAGCGGCAACCGATGAACAAACGCGCGAGTCGGCGGCGACGGCGAGACTCAGTGGTTTTGACACCGCTAGACAGTAAATCCTGCGGTCAGAAAGATTCTTGACACCTCGCGGCACGTTTCCATGCGCGGGCAGCCCTGTTTACGAACGAGCCAATGAACGCGCGACTTATCGTAAATGACCACGCGTTAGGCTCGGTCTACATTGAGGGGCGTCTACAATGAGATCTTCAGCTTTAAGCCGTAAGAAATTAGCCAATTATATTAAATTATTCTTTTAGAATTTTTAATATGATTGGCTAATTTCTTGCAGCTTAAAGCTTACTACAATAATGTAGATCGAGTCTTACCGTGCCAAGCGTTCGAGGAAAAAGAAGAACTAATCGCTTATTCAAACGTTGTTACGTTTTTTCGACCCATTTTACATTTTTGTGCTTGTAAAGATACTCTTTTTCACGCGATCACCATTCTCCCGAACGCAGCTGTTGGAACCCAGCTGCTAGAAAAGGTCGTAATGATAACATCCCTAGGTGCACGTCG
Organism: Cardiocondyla obscurior; assembly: GCF_019399895.1. Classification (NCBI taxonomy): domain Eukaryota; kingdom Metazoa; phylum Arthropoda; class Insecta; order Hymenoptera; family Formicidae; genus Cardiocondyla; species Cardiocondyla obscurior. The sequence continues at coordinate 11,142,634 of NC_091866.1, read as the reverse complement.
TGCTACAGTTGCGAAACTGTACCCGCGGCGGCGTATATATCGCGCACATAGAGAATGCGCGCGAGTGCGTCGGCGCGTGTCGCACTATCTCGCTCGTCGCGCATCTCGCGTGTATCCACGTTTGTTGATGCCATCACTCGGCTTTCTCTCGCGCGATTCTTACGTCGGGCGGCAAAAACGAGGGAGCACGACCGGCATCCCCGCGAGGTCACCGCGCGCAACGCGAATCGGCGCCGACGCGGGCCGCACGGGCGCGCGTCCCACGACTCGAAGTCTCTAGGGGCCCCGGGGCTCGCCGTGGGCCCGTCTCTGTGCGCGACGCACTCACGTACGGTCAGACGTTGTCATTTGAAAACGGAAGCCATCTTGTGGCCGAGGCTCCCATATCACACGGGGAATAATAGCCGCGCGGCCGTCTGCGCCAATAAATCGCATCGCGCACCGCCAAATACATCTAGACTATGCATGAACCATTTTGCCGCGCGTTCACATAGCCATGGCTGCGACAAGGAAGTTGCAAGGTGAGAAGATAAGTGCTTCCCAGCGTGTTTACATTCCGGACGTATAGCCGTGGCCGCGCGGCGTTGTCCGTCCGGACGCGGCCGCCAAGGCCCCCTTCCCCGCGCGCTTCTCACGTCGGCGACGGTTCTCCGCGATCTCGCCGCTCGACCGCGTCGTCGAGCGACGCAACGCAGGCCCGAACTCGCCGCCTTCGGCATTGCGGACCACCGTCGCCGACCCAGTGCTCGTAGCCCCGGAATGGCTACGACGCGCGTTACCACCGTCGCCTCGGCTCGAACTCTGGTCCTGAGCTCCCATATCCTTCACGCCTGCGATCGCGGTTCACCCTTTATCTCATCAACGACGCAGCTTTTTACCTCGTTCGCATAACCTAATAAAAATTCTGAGCTTTTTAATTAATCCCGATGGCGCGACTCGCTCGCGGAACTGTTATATATTTATATTTTTAATTGTTACATATTGTACTGTCTTAAGACTGACTTCCTACTTCCTCGCAATGTTAAGTTATAAATTGTTTATTTTTGAACAGATGGCACATATAAGTGCTTCTTATCTCAAGGGAATTGTGTAGACATAAGCATGGCTTTAATTGAATTTTCTCTTGATCGTTGATTGTACCTTGTTCCCTTTACATGTTTGGATTTTAATTTACAAAAACTACTTTTAACTTTGTTCCCTCCTTTTTTTTTTATTCTGCAGATCCCTCTATATTAAATGTACATGTAAACTACTTTTTTTATTGTTTTATTTTATTGAGAGAGTAGATAAAGTAATCAATAAACCAACATTTTTAATTTATCATGTCAAAATTAAATTGTTTTAAAGTTTTTATTTACTCATTATTACTGTCTTAAATTGTGAATTAAATTATGTTTATTTTTATTATTATTAATGGTAATTATTATAGGGATCAAAAAATGGTGCATTAATTTTTCTTATTTAAATTATTATTTGATATATTTTTAATAATTGTTCCAATAAGCCCAAACCGCTTTTATCAAGAAAATTAGCGATATGTATTTTTTGTCATTTTAGGGGAAATAGATCGGTGCCTTAAAAAAGTGACAGAAGGTGTGGAAACCTTTGAAGATATCTGGCAAAAGGTTCACAATGCCACAAACAGCAATCAGAAGGAAAAGTACGAGGCTGATCTCAAAAAGGAAATCAAGAAACTACAGAGGTTACGCGATCAAATTAAAAGCTGGATCGCGTCGGGTGAAATAAAAGACAAGAGTACACTTCTCGATTATCGGAAGTTGATTGAAACTGTTAGTATATATACCATACGCGCTTTTAATCTTTTCATTTAGAACTAAATATGTTAGAATAAATTATATGTCGTATTTATATCGTGTGTATATATAAATCTTTTGTGGTTTATAGCAAATGGAAAGATTTAAAGTTGTAGAAAGAGAGACAAAAACAAAAGCTTACTCTAAAGAAGGTTTAGGCGCTGCTCAGAAATTAGACCCAGCTCAGAAAGAGAAAGATGAAGTTACTAATTGGCTTGCCAATTCGATAGACGCTCTCAATCTGCAGGTAACAGTCATTTCACTGACTGCATTTTCGATCGTCGTTTTCAGCGATCCGATACAACTCACCGTTTATTTTTTGGTATAGATGGATACATTTGAATCGGAAATAGAATCGTTACAGGCAGGAAAGAAAAAGAGGATAGACAAAGATAAGCAAGATAGGGTGGACGAATTGAAGTCAAAGTTGGATAAACACCGCTATCACATCCGTAAATTGGAGACACTGTTACGTATGCTTGATAATATGTCTGTCGAAGTTAACACGGTAAGTTTCGGCGTAATGTAAAAATATGTAATGCTAATATCAACATGTATGAACTTTTTTTTATCATTTTTATATGAAATTTTTAACAGATTAAGAGGATAAAAGACGATGTCGAGTATTACATCGAATCTTCGCAAGATCCCGATTTTGAGGAGAACGAATATATTTACGATGATATTATTGGCCTCGACGAAGTTGAGTTATCTGGAGTTGGCATCCCATCGTCGGCGACGACGGATAGCAACAATAGCAATGAAACCGGAGGCACGCCAACTTCAACTAATTCCTGTACTTCGCCCATACCGTCACCGTCATTAAGCTCTACCATGCATAATCACTCGAGCGATAGTTCCACGGACATTGACAAGAAAACCAAGGTATGAATAATTTTATTCTCCGTTTTAACCCGAGAAAGTTGAAAAAATTTTTTATTTATTTTTTAAGGAATTGAAAATCACAGATTACTTACTAGGATCTGTCGACGTGTGTAGAGCGTCGCTTTTAATGTCTCTTTTGATTTCAGCCTGTAAAACCAACAGCAGTCAGGCCGCTATTGAATACGCAAGCGAGCATTCCAACCACGGGAAGCACTGCCACCATAAAATCGAATATGTTATCGAGCAGCACTCCAAGCAAAACCATTCCCATGACACCTAGCCATAGCTCGCCTAGTTCAACGAGCAATCACATTGCCACGACTAATGCCGGCAATTTCGCCACCGTGGCTGCCTCACACAGCAACTCGCAAGCCATTCATTCTACCTCCAACAAAACATCTAGTAAGATATTTCACACACGATTATTCGTAATCATGTATTGTTATAGAGAATCGATTCTTGTTTTTGTCGACATGCTTCGATAGATACATAACAAATCATTTTTCCCTTTTTTTTTTTGTCGTAGCTCACAACAGTGAGAATAATATCTTGTCGTCATCGTCTACGTCCAACGTTACGTCGAATGTGCCGCAAACGGTTGCGCAACAGCACAATAATAATCCAGCGCCGGCACAAACGACGCACGTATTGCACAGTCAGCAGAGTCAAAATCACAACAGCGAGACAGAAATGACCACGCCGGTACCACCATCTTCGTCGCCGCAGTCGTCGGTTAGCAGTAGATCCTCGCCGATGCCCGCAAACTCTTGCTCGCCAGCACCGTCCACTGCCAATGGTCTTATCCCAAAGCTTCCCGATGGAAGCATGTCCTCTCTAAAATCCATTGCCCAACAAGTGATTAACCGAGCAGGTCTCGAAATACCACCTTCCGAGTCGAGTAGAAACATCTTTGACAGTGCCAAGACGAGCAATAGTAGTAACAGCAACGCCACGTCGGAAGCACACATTCCTCCACTGCTTGGGGTCGCACCTCTGGGACCCGTACCTTTACAGAAGGAACACCAGCTGCAGTTCCAAATGATGGAAGCCGCGTACTACCACATGCCTCATCCGTCTGACTCGGAAAGATTACGTTCGTATCTGCCGAGAAACACATGCACCACGCCACCTTATTATCAGCAGGTATATTTTCCCAAAATTTTCCTTCGATTCAACGTTATTCTATAATTCGCTTTTTGTGCTGTAATTCACGTTAATACCTTGCTAACGCACGCGCCTGCTTCAGGTTCAACTTCCTCATTCGGATACTGTGGAGTTCTTCCAACGGCTTTCTACGGAAACCTTGTTTTTCATATTTTACTACATGGAAGGGTCTAAAGGGCAGTATTTAGCAGCGAAAGCTCTGAAGAAACAAAGCTGGAGGTTTCATACTAAGTATATGATGTGGTTCCAGAGGCACGAGGAACCGAAAGTTATTAACGAGGAATACGAGCAGGTTAGTATATTTTTTTTTTTTTATTTAACTCTTGTAGGATAGACTAATTTTTAGTCGTTTAAAGAGTTAATTTTTTTTTATTTATATAAGAATTAAGATAGGGGTAAAATTTTCTAAACATCACGTTTCAGGGAACGTACATCTATTTTGACTATGAAAAGTGGGGGCAAAGGAAAAAAGAAGGATTTACTTTCGAATACAAGTACTTAGAAGACAGAGACCTGAACTAACAGTTCTGTCGTTCGTTGAGTCTTCGAAATACGCCGTTTCTGTACCGGTATTGTGTTATCTGAACTTTCGCAGAAGACAATTCTGTTGAGTATAAAATCGGTAAAGTTCAATATGAAAGAAAACCAAAATCCGTTAAAAGTGAAGAACAAATTTGTGAATAGAAAGCAATGAAAGCATTTCATTACATTTCAACGAGACGACAAACAAATCTTTCTTAATCCTTTTTTCTTCAACGAGAAGTAGATGAAATGGGAGGGGAAAAAAATGAGTAAAAAAACGGAAAGATTGTACGGAAAACAAATCGTAATTATTGTAAATGATAACGAGAAAAGGCAAAGGAGGACGAAATCGGAGGGAGAGGGTGGAGAAGAGAAGCACTGCAGAAACACATGGAATAATTCAGTGTGCTGTGTGATAACGGGGAAAGAATGTGAGAAAAAGAGCGAGAGAGAGGGAGAGAAAGAATGATATACTTGCTGGCGACTGACTCTGTAATACCAGTACAAACATGCGTGCGGCCCATCTGCCGTTTGGCAGTAAGGTGGAGGGCACTCATGCTATGGTACGTCTTAATGTTAGATTATAAGTAGCCTTTTTGTATAAAGTGTATCGAAGTATAAAACCCTTAAATTGAATTAATGTACAGAATGTGTAGAAATAGTGAATAATAATATTATGGAATATATTTTATTTCTCATTTAAATGAAACCTAAGTTGTTTCGATTTTTGATTCACGCACTAGCACACATCATCTCAATGTCCTACGTTTGGAAAAAAGAAAAGAGACATTCCATCCATCGCGATTAAATTCCGCTTTCGAAATAGGTTACTTATATGCGTTCTAACGATTAATAAGGCCGGGGCTCGTCGTCGAAGTTTAATATTGTACCGTATAACAGTAGCGTGCTAGGCTAAGCTTTTCATGCTACGCACTTGGCAATTCTCAGATTGATACTTTATAAACATTTCAATTTTACTAACTCGTCGGGTGAAGCTAATTATTGCTGTCGACAAGCATGTGTGTGTCCGTTTCGTATCGGAAATCACAGAGAGGAGTCGTGCCTGTGCGAATTTATTTTTATTATTAACTCGGTATTACCGCAGTATGCAACGGTAGTGCATACGTATTTGGGATAATTACCGATGCTGTAAAACATTGTTACAAAGCAAAATTATATCTGTTCCACAAGAAAAAATATTTTGTTACATCGCAGATGAAAACGACTCCTCTGTATGCGTCGTTCTTATCGCAAGAGCTTTCGACAATGAGATTAGATATACATCCCCCTTCCCTAGTAATAAAAACTAAGTTGAGAGGTTCTCTCGTACACTTGTTTAGCGGGATAGAGACGAAATTTAATTATTGATTAATGCGTAGCGTATACTTGTACTCTAAGCAGATACTCTTGTTGCGGCGGTTGCGACAACCGATATTATTTGCATGACGGAATCGCACAATAACGCAATTTTCAAATTTATTTTGGATAATTAAGGAGATTAAGAGTTATACATTTGTAAAAAAAAAAAAAGAGCAACAGTAAATTTATCGGGGTAAATGTTCACAAAATTTACAATACATACGATTTGAAGAGATTTTTTTATTATCTCGGCACTGTTTAAATCGCGGCGAAACGTGTGATGGACTTTACCGAGTACCTGCACACGAAGTGCGTTCGCTAACGAGCTCAGATTGATACCAGATTTAAATGCGTGGTACTACAGCCTAAAGTTTTAATCAATGCAATTTTAATCATTTTTGCAACGAAAGAAAAACAATGGGCAAAACACTAAAAAACAATTCTCCAATGCACACTTAGATTTGTTAATCTGCGCGACACGCGATTACGTGCTCCGCTAAGCGGTTTAGAGGGAAAAAAATCGTGAAAGTAATGAGGATTCGTTGCTACTTTATACAATTAATAATCTCCTAGTGATTTAAAAGAAGCATCGTAATTATAAATTCGGAGGTGACACGTGCCCGTGTTTCCTATACCGTGTATTTTGTACTACGAAAAACTTGTACAATGGATCACTGATTTTCTATAGAGGTCTGACGAAAATAATCATTAATCGATTTTACAGTAGTGTAAAGGCTGTACATAACAATTGTTACAACATTTTTCTGCTGTAGGGACGAACGTGCTTTCCTTTATCCGCATTTCTTCTCATAAACCGGATACTCTGCTTATGTGATAACACTTAAATAGAAGCGTGCAAGTGAAAGAAGACAATCTTCGTTTGTTGCATAACAAATTCTGTCTTCGATGCTTCGAATTAATTCTCCCTAACGCGTCCACCGCAGATGATAAAAAAATTGTGATTTTACTTAATATATATATATATGTATATATATGTATGTATATATATATATATATTTATATATATTTTTTTTATTGTGATTATTTGAGTGATATTTAATACCGTACTGCTTTGTGCAAAGACTTGAGGTCGTTAAAATACAATACTAATTTCTTCAGTATGATAATGTTTGCTTTATTGCCGAGTCTCGATTATATTCCAGATTTTAGGGGCATCTTCGTACAAGTTTCCGTCCCACCACTCGCTCGTTAATCCAGCCAGGCTTGCACCAGATTATGCATAATTTACAGTTTACAACTTGTTATTTATATAAGATTCGTGAACAACGTGAATTCGTCAAGCACGTTATCAACTTGTCGATTTGCTAGCGGAAACATTTTTTCAAATAAAATTGAAATAAATCAAATTAAATTCGTATTGATTCGCGCATAAAACTATATCCTACACCTTAAAATTTGTAATTACTCCGATGTATTCACATAAGTATATGTTCGCGATAAATTGAAGTGTGTAAGTACATTATTATAATTTTTTATTACGCCCGCACCTGTATAGAATTAAAAAAAAAGTCGCTGAAAGGTAGATATAATATTGTGAACTTGATCGAATAATATTACAATATTAGTAAAATGCTCCAGTAGTGATTTTAAGTATAACAGTGAAAGAAAGTGATTTTATTATATTGAAAGTAATTGTAATTAATATTAACAACATATCTTACGGTACCTAGTTCAATGTCTTCATTTTCTTTTGCTCTTTATTTTCACTCTTTTTCTCACTCCGATGGACTGTTCAGTATCGTCATCTTCGTGGTCACCACCGCGTTTCCGTTTGCCTGATTTTTTATTATCTTCCATGTTTTTCATGTCCTAAAACATTCCGATAACATTTATAACAACCGCTTATATTACTAAATCTTTCATTGTGTAGCTATCGTTTTTACCATTTTCACTATTCGTTGCGCTTCGGCGATTCTTTCCTGCAGCAACATCACCTCTTCCTCTTCCGTTGGATATAACGGTAGTTGTTTCGATATCAATTGCTCTATACGTTGATACAGCTCTACATCGTATTGCGTAACAAATGTGATAGAACGACCTGATCGACCTGCACGCGCGGTTCGACCTACTCTGTGTATGTAATCCTTACTGTGCGTAGGAATATCAAAATTGATGACAATATCTACATGCGGAATGTCGAGACCTCTACAAGAACAAGATGACTTAATGTTTTTTTTTTTTTTTTAAATACCTTAATATAACTATTTTTTATTCAAATTACAGACAAACCTGCTAGCGACGTCCGTTGAAATCAATATCGATCTATTTTTCGCTTTGAATTTTGTCAGTGAGGCGATTCTTTTGTTTTGTGACATTTGCCCGTGTAAGGGAACAGCCGTGAATCCCAGGTTTCGTAACAGCAACGCAGTTCTTACCGTATTATTACAAGTTCCACAAAATATCATGAAGCTGTTGCCTGCTAACTCGTTTAATATATGTACAAGGTACACGTCCTGCAATAATCGTTTTGCAATTAATTTAAACATCTTTCAGGCTTATTTCATTCAATTAATAATTTAACTTAACAATTGCATCGTTTACATTTCGTACTTTAAATTTTACTGGAATAAATATGTAATACTGCTGCAATTTCTCGACAGTCTGATACTTGGTGGACACTTCAACCTTCACGGGATTTCTTAAGGATGCACGTTGCAGCTTTTGCACCTTTTTGGTCATTGTTGCTGAAAATAATAATGTTCTCCTTTCTCGAGGTATTACTCTGAGAATTTTGTCGACCTCTACCTCAAAGTCCATGTTCAGAATACGATCTGCCTCGTCCATCACCTTGTGAACAGAATGAGAAACAAAGAAAATTAGAATCAATATAGAAATTGGCAAAATAAATCTGTGTGTCATGTAACTACCAGAAACTTTAGCTGTCGTAAATTGAAGCCTTTTGTGTTTTCCAAGTGATCAACTAATCTTCCAGGGGTAGCAATAATGATATGAGGCTTTTTTTCCAGTATCATTCCTTGTGCATGCATGTCCATTCCACCTACCAGTACTACAGTTTTCACACCAATACTGGAGCCTGAAATTAATTACTAATTATAATTACAATATATGAACAATTCAGTAAGTAAAATAAACTGTTTTTACCTAATGCATCAAATTGCTCTGAAATTTGAAATGCTAATTCCCTTGTAGGTGTCAGTATCAGTGCAAAGTACCTCTGAGGATTTTCTAACAATGCTTGCAATATAGGCAGTGCAAAAGCAGCAGTTTTTCCTGATCCAGTTTCTGCCAATCCAATTACATCCTTGCCTATCAATAAACCATGGTTACTATTTTCAGAATCTAATTGCAATTAAGTCATTGTCTAAATTACCTTGAAGTGTCAATGGGATGGCTTCACGTTGAATCCTTGTAGGCTCTGTCCACTTTAAATCTATACATGTTTTGCAAAGTGTGTCAACAAGTCCCTGTAACAATTATATTTTGTTATTTATGTAAAACATATTTTTTATTAAAGAAAATGTTTTATAAAAAGAAAGCAAAGTTCTCCAAAATATTTAAATACTTTTTTTAAATACTTTGCATTTTATTTCGAGATTTTTTTTTAAATAATTCTTTTATTATAATTTTGTTTTACCAATACACTCATTTATTTTTCTACAGGCAGCATTACAATGTTTTTTTTTTCTTTCTGGTTTAATATGCATCTATCCGTTACATTGCAACGTGCTTTATTTGAGGTTATAATTGAGATAATTATGAATTAACGTTTACCAGATCTTTCCATGTGACTTTTTCGATATTAATTTCTTCATCCTTAATATCGTCAACTAGTTTCTCTGAATCTTCCATGTTTTCACAAATCGAATTACACGTTTACGCAATTGAATCAGTGTTTTTGGCGATCACGTTGTTGAGTAAAGCAGAATAAAGTTTTACTGATTTATACCCATCGCTCCCATGCCTGCCATCACTATCCCGATTGGCTCAACTCCCATCAGTACCTCGAATTTCAGTGCAGCACTAATAGAGTAACAAAATTAAATCTCTTTATTTTTGCTATAATTTGACAAAGTTCTCAATAAAATATAAAATTTTATTTGTTAATAAAATCAATTTAAAATTTGTTTTTATTGAATATTCATGTGTTTGACAAAAGATGTAGAATATAGCTGCATAAATTCTTTTACATTGTACAAATATTAGTATGTTTACAAAAAACATTGGCCCAAAGTACAATCAAAATATGTAATTAGTCACACAACCTTAACATTCTAATTTGCTTTGATCAAATATATTCTAATTATGTACATAAGCTGTTGTATGTCTAATATTAAATGTACATTAGTTGATTAAATTAAAAATCCTAGATGTGCAAAAATAATCCTTTAATCTAATCCTTCCTTTTTCTCCTTAATTGCCTCCTAAAATACAGATCACAATCAGTTATTCTTGTATACTGACATTATAATCTAAATTGTGTCTTACCTTAAAACGTTCCTCAAACAATGACAACTCTGCAATTAAATCAGTAATGGCATGCATAAAAGCTTCATGTGGAGTATAGTCAGATGTTGTCTGTATTCTGATAACAAATTTATGTTCCAGAGGATGAGGAACTTTGTAGCCAGCAAATAATACCTGAGGATCCTTCAGCAATTGACTACAGAATCAATAGAAATTAATGAAATTAATTAGATAATTACAAAAAAGGTAAAGTAAAAGTTTTATAAGTCCACTCACTTGCGAATCATGTTTCCCAGGGTATGATCCTCTTTGTTGATTGTAAAGATTGCAGCATTTGGCACTTTAGTATCCTGCTCTTTTATTATTCTACAAAAAGGTAGTATGTAAATATAATAAAATATAATAACAAATTACAATTAAATAATAATAAGTATATCAAGAAACTATTATATTATAAATTTTGTGACAAGTTCAATATAATATGATGTATTTTACATTGATGTACGTCCAATTCTAAACTACAAATTAAGGTTAGGTGTAAACAATCATCGAAAATTAACATACTTTTTCTCTCCCTCGTACAACAGGAATGACTCAAAAGTCGGAGGTGCGTTCATTTCGTCTCGTCAATTATTAATAACACTTTTCAATTAAGTTCTAACAAAGTACCAGCAATTACTCGTTAAGCGTCTATTAGAACGCTTCTCGCTTTCCATGCACTGTCGGCAGGTCTTTACTGACGTCATTCGACAAATTCAAATATTTATCAAAGGTTCAGTTTCTATTGTTTTGATAAGGTTTCGATTTTGAGTGAAGTAAAATGAAGAAACCTTGAAATTAAATTACACGTTAATTTTAGAATTCTAGTTTAAGGATTCTATCCCGATAAATCAGCTCGCTTTTCGTAATATTTCTATCAGGCTAAACTCGTAAATCTGCAATGGTCCAAAAGTGATCCAAAGAAGTAAAAAACGATACAGAAATAGTAGAAAAAAAAAGACACAAGCAGAAACAAAAAGCAGTAAATAAATAAATAAATAAAAAAAAAGCAAGGAAGAGTAAAGAAAAGAAAATCTTGTTAATAATAATGACCTAATCGTCATACTTAAAAGAAGCCACGCGTTCTTTCCCTCTTTATTAATTCGTGATCTCGCTCAGTCTTAACTCGCTGCAAGGAGACGTCGCGAGATTAATTGCAGATTGCAGGTTCGCGCGTGGTTCGCGCGGCATAAGCGTTGCGGGCGAGCGTTTCCCATAATTCCCATGGCTGCATGATGCGCGCCCACCCAAGATGCGAGTGACGCGATAGTCGGCGCTGTCTTGCGGCCGAGACTCAAGGCGCGAAGGTGCCCTGCCGCCCCCTGTCTGGTCGCCCTGGTCGGTGGCGGCCATCGTCACTATCGGCAGTGGCGTCAGTGACGCGGTGTTAGCGTGTTAGTCGTAGCGCGTCGTCCAGACAGCGCATTTCTCTACTCGCGGTCAAGATTTTCCCCTCCCCCGCCGCCGACGGAGGAGCGCCGACTTACCGCGAAGCAGTTGTCAAAATGGCGGCGTGTGACGGTTCCGTGAGCGTGAACCCGAACTGCGAAGTGGTGCGAGGGCAAACGTTCGAGGTCGGTCCGCGCTACACGAATCTCACGTACATGGGCGAGGGCGCCTACGGCATGGTCGTGTAAGTGTTGCCCCAGGGGGGGGCCTTCTCGCGTTGCCCCTTTTTCATCGCCGTCGACCTGACAGCTCCCGGTTGGCTGCGGAATAAACACCGCGGCGACGCGCCAAGTCGGCCCGACGCTCCTTAGCGAGCCCCGGAGTCGTCGCCGGCGGCGACCTGGCCAATCCTTCACGCCCGACAGCGGCCGCGTCCGCATCCGGAGACGCGGGGACCCCGCTTCCGGGAGGAGGAGATCCGCCGGTTCGGGAGTAGTACGCGCCGCACACAGGCACACACGCACGCGTGACGCACGCATCACGTTTCGAATGCACGTCACGCCCCTTTCGCCGCACTTTTCCCATTCACGTCTTGTCTTTCCTCGTAATGCATTTTTTTTTTTTTTTCTCTCGTCTTCCTTCTTTTTTTGTTTTGCCCTCCGCCTTTTTTTTCCACCCTTTCGCGGTTATCGCGTTGATGGGCCGAGATCGCGCTTTATAATCCGACGAATCTTATCTCGGTTATTTTTTATCGCGTGTTATCTAATGTGCGCGGAAGGTAAAATACTTTTTGCGAGATTATCTCCGCGTCTCTTATTGCGGTTTTTTGTTATTCCAACAACGTTGTAGCATTTCCTCGTAGCTCGCGTGAAACCGAAGAAATAAATCGAGGATTTTGCGCACAGATAGTTGGAAGAGTTTTTGTTTGCCCGAGAAACGTGTTCTTCGGCGGATTTCTTTGAGAAATTCGGAATTGATTTTTCTATAATTACGATAACGCGCTGGTGATATTGATGTCGAATAAAAATAATATCGGCAAGCGGCTGAAAGCAAAGGGCCCCTCTCTCTTTATCAGGTCTTTGATGTATCCCGGTACTTAGGTCGCCTGAGGTTTTAATCCCGTTTCGATTTCGCAGATCTGCTTTGACGAGATAAGCGCACGGCTCTCGTAATTGTTATTATCAAAGTTTGTTATTGGCTTTCGTATTTTATCGGTAATGACATTTATAAAAAGCAACGTCTATAGTTATTGTCTACCAAGTAAGATTAATCGAATCAAAATAGAAGAGGCACGTGTATAGTTTTCATTACATTAATTAAATTAAATAAAATTGAATATATTTGAGCAAATTGTAAATAAATTACTTTTGGGAAATATTAAAACTCACGATTACAAAGTTACTAACAGAAAACGAGAGATGGGTTTCTTTTTCTTTTTTTTTTTTTTTCCTTTCTTTTTCTGCAAATATTGCTTCTATTTCTACAGCTAGGAACAATTTCATTAATTCGTACGACCTGACCTATGTATACCGCAAAATAATTCGAGATTTTTATCGAGACTCAGAAACACCCGGCGAAAAGATCTTTGGTGAATGATAAATGCAAACAAATTAATTCCTATGTCTTGTTACAGATCCGCTTACGACAATCTCACCAAAACGAAAGTAGCTATTAAAAAAATTTCTCCGTTCGAGCATCAAACTTATAGTCAGAGGACCCTAAGAGAAATAAAAATCCTCACCAGGTTTAAGCACGAGAACGTAAGTTGGACACGCTCGAATAAGAATTTACGTTACTTCCATAAAGTATCGTTTTATTAATATATTGTTTCCTTTCCTGACAGATAATAGATATAAGGGATATATTAAGAGCGCCGACTCTGGAACAAATGAAAGACGTCTATATTGTTCAGTGTCTGATGGAAACTGATCTCTATAAATTATTAAAGACACAAGTAAGAACACACCTTGTATATTAGCGGCGCGAAGCCGAGCGCGCAAAAAAAGGAAGCAGTTATATATTTAAAGAAATAATCGTATTCTCTCATTTCCAGGCCATTAGTAACGATCACATATGTTATTTTCTGTACCAAATACTGCGAGGGCTGAAATACATACACTCGGCGAATGTGCTACACAGAGACCTGAAGCCGAGCAACTTGCTGTTGAATACCACCTGTGACCTTAAGATTTGCGATTTCGGTCTTGCGCGGGTCGCCGATCCCGAGCATAATCACGCAGGGTTTCTCACGGAATACGTGGCCACGAGGTGGTATAGGGCTCCAGAAATCATGCTTAATTCTAAGGTATTACGAGCGAGAATAACATTTCGAGGAATAAAGACTACGTCCTGCGCTCTTGTATGACTAACTCTGACTCTCTTCGCGCAGGGCTACACCAAATCCATAGATATTTGGTCAGTGGGCTGCATCCTGGCGGAAATGCTCTCAAGACGAGCGATATTCCCCGGCAAGCATTACCTAGACCAGTTGAATCACATTCTCGGCGTTCTCGGATCGCCTTCGCCAGAGGACCTCGAGTGCATCATAAACGAAAAAGTGCTGAATCTTTATATCTATTTTGCACGTTGTTAGAATTTAATTTATAATTATGTATGCACTTTGCAATGCAGTTTGTTCTCTACACATGTAATACGGTGAAACGCTTCTGATTTCAGGCGCGGAATTATCTGCAATCTTTACCGTATAAACCAAAGGTACCGTGGACGAGTCTGTTTCCCAACGCCGATCCAAAAGCTTTGGATCTTTTAGACAAAATGTTAACATTCAATCCTAACAAGCGCATTGTAGTGGAAGATGCCTTGGCACATCCTTACTTGGAGCAATATTACGATCCTGCTGACGAGGTAAGCTTCTAACTACTTTGTAAATTGCGATCATGAATAAATATCTGTACTTTGGTATATTTCAGCCCGTGGCAGAAGAGCCGTTTAGATTTGACATGGAACTGGATGATCTTCCAAAAGAAGTATTGAAACAATATATTTTCGAGGAAACTTTGCTGTTCCAAGAGAATCACCGAGAGAACGCTATGTAGTCGACTGGTAATTGTTAAATTCGTCGTTATGGCGTACCATCGATTTTTTTAATCCGCTGACAATCGAATGGTCTTTTCTTTTCGTCAGGCATACCGTTGCCAGAATCGCAATAACTGATACGCGTGACGTACCGAGGAAAAAAAAAAAAAAAAGAAAAGAAAAGAATTGAACCGAGATACAAACGATCGCAAGATTGGTATGTGGACAGCGTGCTTTTAACAATTACCACATCGCTACTGCTCGAATTGCCGACGAAACAAAGGTTACTTGAATACTGACGACAGATTTAGTTCAGCGATCAACGAACGATTAATTGCGCCGATGAGTCGAGTGAGTGAAACAGTCGCGATGTCCGCGCATACGCTTGTACATTCGCATGCCCCTCACTTGGAGAAAGAAAGCATAGTATTTCTTATGTTATATTAAATATAGCATAATATCAATTGGTACAGCGAGTACCTTTTAATTTAACATCGTCGTACCGTATTGTACTACACTGTGTCTGTGATTTAATTACGAGAGTGACGAGGCGCAACATGCGACGTACTTTTTCATTTCATCGTCGTTCTTCGAATTACCTTTTATCCCCCGAAATCGTTGAGATTACAATGCGTAATTGTACGGCGTAATTAGGGCAATATGCATTCGGCTTATCGTTCCTCGGTGTCTTCCGATATCGAGAGTATCATGGATATTGAAGACACCGAAGTACACTAAACGTTCACGTTTGTCAGAGATATTCGAACGCTTGTAACGCATTCGTAAATTCATTTCATACGATATTTTCCCGTCTCGTGTGTATTCGTATGACTGTATATGCGTGCGCATGTACGTGCGTGTGGCAGAGTTTCTTTTGATATTTAATCTGTTTATGATAGTCAACCGTTGTAGCGAAAAAGAAGCGTGCGTGCGTATCTCAACGATACGGCCCACGAGAAAATAGTGTATAATTTATGTTAAAAAGAGAATCGTGATCTTCTTTCTGAGCGTGTGATAGTAGTGATGGTGCCCAAGTCATAAGAGTTTAAAGCGATAATTTGAGTAACATGAAGGTCTCAAGTTAGTATCTCGGATATTTTACAAATATTGTGCATCGAATGAACCTCTTGGGGCCGGTTGTTCCAACTTAATTTATCTGACAGGTACTTATTACGTGTCTTTATTTGTTGACAAAGAAAGATAAAGGCGGACATACGTTTATCTGATAGATAAAGTTTATCTGGAGATTGGAGCAGTCGGCCCTTAAACTCGGACTACAGATTAGGAGTTGAAATTGGACTGAAATTTAATCAATCTAAGCGAGTTCCGGTAGACTTGACATTGGGTTTTTTTTTTTTTTTCACTCTGGAATGGTTGAGTTCCTATCCAGTCTCAGTCTTAATCTATTCGTCTGACGTGAGGCTTTGAAGCTTCTCGAAATCGATATCACCATCCAAAATCTATCTACGATAATGTCAATTTAAAATTGGATTCGTTAACTGATAGCTCCATTCGGCCTTACTGCGAATATAAAGAGAATCTTTTCGATCCCAATTTCCAATGAGAAAACTAGGTTGTGAGAGACGAAGCAAAAATTCGAAGAAAAAGAAAAAAAGAGAAATGAAAGAAAAAGGATACTAAAACAGGGACAAAGTATTTACTTCCACTATTAACTGTTACCGATCTTCACGTTCTTCGATACATATAATAAATTAATAATTACAAAGAAACTCGTTGTTCGTAAGATTCTTATCTAGATCTAAGATGCATTTCTAGCAATTATAGATTGAGGGCGAACTTGCTCATGTTCCCCGCCCGCTTTTCGAAGACGCGAGGGACATAGAGTGAGGAATATTCTGTCGTTACCACAACGCCATTATTTCAACTTCCGATTTAATGCGCATTTACCTTCCTTCGATGTTTGTCCGTTTCTTTATATCGCTGTGGACAAGAGAATTAAGGAGTTTCTCGCGGTTTACAGTTTTCCTGGCGCACAAAGCTTGATTACAAAATGCGCAGAGATGAAATAGACGGTCACCAATTCCACCTCAGACGTAATACTTTCCAAATCGGAGTTTGCAGTTTGCTGAGAGTAACTCGCTTTGTAACGACAGATTTTGAGGTCATATCGCGCTGAATAGTCTTAGGGACGACAGACTCGAATACTCCTAGCTGTAACTTGAGATGAAATTAATGTATGTCTTTCCTCCTGCGTTCCACGAGCCCGTCGTGGCTCTTACCATTGTACGAGTATTCCACGTGCGAGTACAAAGAGTTTCTTCCGATAAGCATGTGTAATCCTACTTCCCCACACGATTCTCTTTCCGCGACAGAGTTGCAAGTTCGAGCCGTAATTGCCATGAAATCGAAATGCAACAGAGATTCCTAAAAGTCTCGCGCCGGCGATACTCTCCAATTTGTCTCGACAGGGAATCGTTATACCAGTTTACGATAATAAGTTAGAACTTAATATGTTAAGCCACCCTCTCCTTGTACAAATGTTTGAATCACGTTGGCTCCCGAGACAGAGTCTTCTATGATTTTATATCATTACCGCAGGGTGAAAATAAGATGCATGCCCGGTACGTTGAGTCCCTTTGAAGAGTGCTTTTATCCGAGGCCTTTTAAACAGTTCTTATATCGTAGGTCGTGGAAAAAGAAAAAAAAAAACATTTTTAAAACCAAAACCGAAAATCGTGTACTCAGCGAAAAATTGTAAGCCGTCGAGAAATCGAGCATCTCGCTGTTGATGATAAAACTCGATCTGTACATCTAGATTGTGATACGTAGATACCGAGAAGAAGTATTTGGAGATGACGCTGAGATTGCAGGCGTAGAACGTTAACGTGTCGACGAAATGTCGCCGATATTATCAGGCCTAATATACTTAAAGTTATGTATGTGTAATTGTTGTTGCCGATTCTTGTATATTTGGACATTCACGGGACACCTCGTCTGTCGAATTTTGATGTTACCGGTGATCTGTATCATTGAGCATGTATAGAGGAGTAAAAAAAGAGGCAGCGGAACGAGAGAGACGATGAATCTACGTGCCGTTTCCTCGACAAGACGACAGTTGTTAGTTCTCGAAAAGTTAGCGAGTGATCGACTAAATCATTAGCGTTTTTACATAGAGTAGATTGAAGAAAAGAGGAGAGAAAAACTTTTCAAGAATAAAGGTCGCGCAATCGGCCGCTTCTTTAACAATGGGTAAGATCGGCGTTCTCCATCCGCGCGCGATACGTAGAGACGTGCGGGAAAGATCCTACACTGTAAAAAATATTTTACCTTTTGTAATAGATATAAAATTACACAATAAATAATTTCAGCAAGTTCGCACAAACAGTAGTTGCAAAAATGTCATTATTAATTGCATGAATA
Organism: Cardiocondyla obscurior; assembly: GCF_019399895.1. Lineage (NCBI taxonomy): Eukaryota > Metazoa > Arthropoda > Insecta > Hymenoptera > Formicidae > Cardiocondyla > Cardiocondyla obscurior. Next base: position 11,124,599 of record NC_091866.1, on the reverse strand, counting down.
TAACAGTTCATGTAATTTTATACGTGATTTTTATAAAATTAAATTTAATATATATATATATATATATATATATATATATATATATATATATATATATATAAGTTAAATTGTAAATTATATTAAAAATTACATGATTCTTTTTTTATATTTACACGATCAATATTGAAACTCTTACAATTATTATCTGTGTGAATTCGCTGAATGTTTTTACAGGGTGATTTTGTGTCTGTTACAATGGTTGATTTACGTGTAATTTTTTAACAGTGTAACGGGGGAGAATGTATTTCTGTCATCGGCGCCACTTTGAGCTAGCTCGAGTGGACCCACTTAGATTAAACCAAAGGCCAGCATTTCATCCCCCGAAATGTTATTCCTCGTTACCTGCCGTTCTGTCTCTAATCCAGCGCGCGTTTATCACGTTAATCGTCTGATTCTAACGGCAATATCACGAAAGATATCTTCCTCTCCGTTTCAATTGTGTCGTTGTGAATCATTGATGGTTTTTTGTCGCCGAAGCTGCATTCATAGCGATGTAAACTTAATAACGCTTCTAAGCTGGATTGTTCTCTGCTACGACAAAAAAATCGATTAGTTCTTCAATTAAATTTGCAATAATTTAAAATTTCTTGTTGCGAGTTTTATGTCAAAGTTATTACACCTTTGTGAAAAGAATAATCTAGTAATACGCGACTAAAATTACATTTCACATAATTGTAAAGATAATGCAGAGCAAGGAAAACAATCACAAAAATTATATTTTTGAAAATATATACTATTGGACGGGAAAGATTATAAACTTGAGAACCTATGAATGTAGCTACGCAGCTATTTAAATAAAAGAAATAAATGTACTTACTCTGTGCTTTTTACCCAATTTTTTGATCACATCGATTGCTAATTGATTTTAATTCATAGTGAATCATCATTTACATTAATGAAATACCATTAGAAATAATTTTAATATGCCAGTATTAAAAAGGATCTATTATTTGCTGCAATTTACGTTATTTATTGTTACAAATTTTTGTTACGAGGTAATACTTTTCGTTAATTTTAATTTTGATTGCAACAAAATTTGTCGAATGAAAAGTTTAACAGTAAGAGAGATGCATTACAAAAGTGGTAATGTAGCATACAGATTATTTATTTCTTTAATCACTTATCTTTTCCCCTTTTTTTTTTTTTACAGTAACATAGAGTATTATACTGAATCTTCAGATTTTACAAAATACCTTAATTTATTATTCTAAGAAATGTGATGCTATTTCAAGAGCTTACGAAACTATACTTTCATCTCACGTTCTTCGTGTAAAAAGTACGTATCACGATTTCAAAGTGATGTAAACTGTATTTTTTCGAAATTCTTGTGTTTCTCACACAGATATCTCGATCGAAGTACTTAGCTGCTCACTTCTTTTTCCGTCCACAGAAATGTATATCAAAATTGCGCGTGACATTATCGGAAGTATTCATTGTCCGTGTAATAAAAGCAATGGTTATTATCGGAAGATCGATCACAAATGCATAACACAAAATAAAAGTTTATATACATATATTATTATCTTCTCGTAGTTATACACACACACACATGTGTAAAAACCATCGCAATCTTTTTATAATGATGAAAAAAACCTCGATTAGTTGTGCAAATGTTGTAAATTGGATGATCTGTCCACGTATTAATTTACAACTATTCCAGCATAGACTTGATAAAATATAAAATATGAAAATTAATCGTAAAACGATACCTCTGAATAATGAGCGCACTCTTTTTACAAATTCGGAACTTTTAAATTAGATCGCTCGTTGGGTCACTACTGTTCCTTGTGTATTTGTCATTTTTCACTTCTATTCGCAACGGAGAACGTCCTCTGGTATGATTTCCGATTCGCGATCGTAGGTCACCCTTTAAGGTACTTCTCAAGTCGCGGCTGCCCGACGGCCTTAAAAAATAATAACTTGTAAGCTTGAGATGTATATATGATAAAATATTTAATCAAATTGAAAAATGTGAAAATATTAATATAAAAAAAAAATTATTTTAAAAATATGTATGTGTGTGAAAGAAAGTGTATAGTTCAATAGACGAGACTATTTTCTTACCTCTTTTTCAGATAGCTATCACTAGCTTCGCTTTTTGCGTGATTTAATCTCGCCCATACGGTAGAAGCAATGCGTGGCTTAGGTGGGACAACTTTTATCACACTCCCTTTAGGGCCCTGAACTTCTTTAGCAGGTACATCGCTGTCTTCCTCGCTATCTTCTTCATCCTCCTTGTGTTCGCCCTCTTCTTCTTCGTCGTCTTCTTCTTCCTCCTCTCCTTCCTTTTGCTCTTCCTCCACGTTTATCAAGCCGCGTGACCTCTGCTCCACTTTATCCTCTTCTTCGTGACCGTCCTCGTCTTCCGATTCCTGCCACTCTCCCTCTTCTCGATCCGATAATTCTATCTCCTTCGCAATTTGCTGTCGAATCGCTCCGGAATTGTCACGCTTTGAATTCGTTGCATTTGTATTTGTGACCACCACTTGAATGGGCTCGCGATACTGCGCCTTTGTTTTCGACCTCAGCTTTGATCGCAAGTCACCACTGCTATTTAAATTGTTGAGGATCATCTAAGAGAGAAAAATATATATCATGTCATGAATGGATGTAATTATGTTAAACAAATTTAAAAAAAGTTTAATTCAAGAAAAAAAAAAAAAAAAGATTGAACACTAACTTGAAATCGAAGTTTAGCCCGACGTTTTTGTACTTTTTCTTCTTCGTCATCGGCGTGCATTCGCATGCGGGGAATTTTACTTCGTTTACACCAATTCTCGTCACTATCACTACTCGAGCTGGCTTCGCCGGATTCTTCCGCTTGTGGCGTTTCCTTTTCCGTACATTTAAGACCTAATCGTTCCTTTATACTACGTCCTTGATCCCTAGCACCGTTTTTTGGACGAAAATCGTCCTCCACAACGTCATTCAAACCCCACGTTTCGGAAAGTGAGCCCCATGGATTTTTCGTCTGATTCTGTTCGTCTGTATCGTCTTCAATCAGTGATTTGTGTTTAGTTGGCTTCGTCTGCTTGTACATACGCTTGCGAGACTCTGTCAGAATTCCCTTGAGACCTGTACATTGACATAGAAATTTATATCACTGTCTGAAATTATTTCTAATCTTTATTTAATTTCACTATCATAAAATTACCTTTACCTCCAAAGTTAGGATTTCCATATTTTTTGTAATATTCACTCTTCTTTTCTGCATTAATCTGCTTTTTATCCGCCCGGGTGGCGAATCTCAGGAATATTCCTTTTGACTTTGGATAATCCACACCTTTCCTCCATACACCAGGAGGTAACGGATAATTGATATCTTTAATGTTAATGCAATTTTCTTCCTTTTCGTTTTTATCAGTATCGACGAGTTCTTCGTTCGCCATAACGATGTCTTCCTTCCTGTTCTCAGAATCGTTCTCTCGATCTGAATACTTTGCAACACTACCAGAAATTCGCTTGGACAATCCTAACATAGCTCTGGCTGCTGTTACTTTGTCAAACCATACTATATTGCCTGTAATACCACAAACATTATTACATTAAAATTAAGTTATGTTGAATAAACAGACATTATCTTATTAAATTAAATTAAACTTAAAATAAAGCAAATCATACATGACACATCGTTGATCCATTCGATTGATGTTGGAGCATAATCCTGGAAATATTTAAACACATCTTTGGTGCTCATTTCCTCAGTTCCTCTCATATGAATTACATTCAGTCTGATGTTCTTTGCATTCTCGCCATCATCCACAATACCCATGCTGCAATTGTACAAAATTTCAATAATTGCTTTTGTTAAATTAATTCAGTACTTTGGTCAAACTCTCATTGATTAAAAACTAAATTCAATAAAAGTGTTTGTCTCATAGAACTACTTTTTTTTCTATTAAATTCCTTATTAAATTAATAAAAGTCTAGTTAAAGTGAACCTAAGTTAGGTATTTTATACCTGCTGTAGAGATCCTCCTCCACGTTCGACGATTCCTTGGGCTTTTCTATTAAACCGAAACGTTTAGCTCGCTCTTCCATCTTCAGTTTCTCCTCCTTGCTGAAGATGTCTATGCCTGTCGTGAACGTGTCTACAGGCTTCTCGGGTTCGTCGTCCGGTATCTGAACCAAAATTAACATGCGTATCAGTTCATTGTCAATGGCATTGGTATGCAACGGCGTCGTGCGTCAATCATTAATTATTATTGTTTATTACCTGCGAGTCCAGCGTTAAAGCCGCCCTAGCTTTCTCTATTTCCTCGATAGGCACCATCTCGACGTCCGAGGGCTCCTCGAATTCGTCCATCGTGTAAACACAAACGAATGCAGCGGTAGTAATCGAATGTGGCTCGACAAAGCAAGCAAGTCGGTGAGTGTCGTCAATTACACAATTGGCCAAGCCACCTCGCGAGAACGGCGTCGGAGCGTCGATAGTTTACAACAGTTTACAAACAGGACTAACCGTAGCAGCAGACATCTTTGCTCGCCACAGCCGAAAATCCGATAATGCGTAGTATTACTAGATAGTAAATCTGTTCTCATTCGCAGAGTACCTCGTGAGAGTAGCGAGAATACCGCAATGATCCGCCATTTTAACTCGCAAGTTGCGGCAACTTCAAATCAACACTTTCGTCGCACGCGTCTCTCGAGCACTTGTCTCCGTCGTCGCCGCCGCCGCTGTTTGCGGACGGAAGACGGAAGGTCGATCGACCCAACCAAACGAAACGAGCGAGAGGTGCGTACCGAACCGAGCGCGAAGGAGATATGTTCTGGACCTTCTGGACAGCTGCGACAAGTTTTTTGGACTTATAACCTATATAGTTTTACTGCTTTATTTTCCGAATAGGATCCGTGGTAATTATACGTTTAAACATTGTTGTAACAAGGTATATTATATTTTTAATAGCAGTAATTGCAACCTAATTGATGAGCTAGAATTTAATTAGCGCAGATAAATTATATGAACTCGAAGTTAAAGTTGGAGACCTTGAATAATGTAAGCAGGACTTTTATCGCGAGCTATTCTGTTCGATACGTGACAACTTAGATAAATTAACGTGATAAAAATTCATCTAATAAAATTATGTTTTTCCATTCATCGTTGAAACGAATAATATCTAAGTAACGCCAACAGATGTCAGTGGATGTACTGTCGTCGAACTGAGGCAAGTTCATTTACGTGGAAATTGCAAAGTGGCACGTTATATGTGTGTTCTAACGAGGCTGCATACTGCCGGTTAATCACGACTGAATAAAAGATAATTGTGAATTGTTCGCAATGTCAGAAATATCAGAATCAGATTCAGAATACAGCTCGTCCGACGAGGAAGTAAGTATTATTATTTCCGTTTACGCTTACCATCGATATTCTGTATATTCTAACCTCGTTTTATTCACGTGTCTAGCTGCAGGAGGCCTTTCAAAAGGGATTGCTGAAGTCAGGGCTCAATGTTGAGGTCAAAAATGGCAAGCAGCTTAAAAATTGCGTTGTGAGTAACTCTTTCTTATCAGAAACTACTGTGGCAAATCTTGGTTGGCTTAATCTAATGAAAAACCAATTTTTTTTTTAACAAATTGTAGAGTCTCATGAAGCAGAAATTGAACGAAATGAGGCTGAACTTGCCTTGGATTGAGAGATTGGACATGATAAGCGCACCTGCACCATTGGCACCAGAACTGGCACTTCAGATGCAGGAGCAAGAAGTAAGGAGGGCTAAGCAGTTGCAGGGAAATAAAAAATTACCTCAGTACAAACCAACTGATGATCCTGTTCTGAATGATTTTCGTAGAGAAAATTTATTTCATCGTCAAGCTCAGGGTGCTGTTCTGGATGGTATCAGTAGGTTAAAAAAACTTGGCATACCGACAACCAGGCCAGAAGATTATTTTGCAGAAATGGCAAAGTCTGATGAGCATATGCAGAAAGTACGGGAGAATTTGATGAAAAAGCAGACAGTAGCACAAAGATCAGAAAAGGTGAGGCAACTGAGACAACAGAAAAAGATTTCCAAGCAAATGCAGGTCGAAGCGACATTAAAGAAACATGCTGAAAAGAGGAAATTGCTCGAGGAGGTTAAAAAGTATCGTAAAGGTGTGAGGAAGGACCTTGATTTCTTGGATGACAAGAAGAGACCTCAAGGTAAACCTGCAAATCACAAAATGAATTCAAAGGCTCAAACGAAGATGAAAATGAAAGCTGCCAAGTATGGTTATGGTGGTAAAAAGCGTGGAAGCAAATGGAACACAAAAAGCAGTTCAGCTGATATTTCTGAGTATAAACGACCACAAAAACCTGGAGAAAGCAGAAAAGGCAAGGGCGGAAAAGGGAAGCAAAGATTGGGCAAGAGTCGAAGAACTCAAATGAAAGCAAAAAGAAAGTAGTAAAAAAAATCCTTAGACAATATGTTAGTAATAAGTATATATTACATGTATTATGATTAATTATGTATTTGTAAAAAAATAACATGATAAATTACTTGGTTCTGTTCCCTTTCCCGTCTTAACACGTACTTATCTTAATTAAAATTATATTTCCTGAACTGTATTCAGATTTGTAAACGTATTACGCAAGTTTGTGGACGCATGTCACTTTATACACGCCTAGATCGCATCAAAACCATGTTAATCAATTTACGGAGCAATATTATAATTATTACATTATTTAAATCTTGTATGAAAGTGCGTTTTTCTTATCCGCTACTTTTTTTATCTCATTATAAAAGCAATGTATATATAATTATTAATCTGTAAACGACTTGTAATCTCGTAGGAAAAAAAAAGAACCCGAGGAATATACTGTTAAGATAATTGCATAGTCTGGGACGCGATCATGTAACATTTCTGCTAAAAATCATTTCGTGAAACGTGAAAAAACCATCACACAATCACACATGTACATACATGTTCACACGCAACACTCATTTTTCCACGTTTCACGAGTACACTTTTAGCGAGAAAGGTACATACGATCATGCCTCTGACATTGTGGAGAGTTGTGTAGAAGGTCTAATCTAAGGTGGTCTAGAAAATGTGGGCGAGGGGGGAAGTGTGGGTGAAGTGCGCGCGTGCGTCGCTCGCGCGACTGTAGCACTACAACACGCTTGAGGTCGAATCGGTCGGACGTACGCTGGCGTGCTCGCCACGCGGTATCTTTCCAGAGAGACTTTAGCGATAACGTATGCGTAACAATTCAACGATCAAGTGCGTATAGTTACACGGAGCGGATCCGTGATCTCGGCCAAGCACTCAGACACAGAAAATCGCGTGGAGAATTGTACAAGGTAGCTGCGCATCGTCACTACTCCGGTCGCCGGGGAAGGCGAACAGCGGGGGAGCATCGCTCGCACGATGTCGATCCTAATTTCTAGATCTACTCTGGACAATGCCGAGCGTTTGAGAAGAGTCGTTGCGCAGTACTTTTTCGTCCGCTCTCGGTGTAAAGGTTTATCTGAAACATAATTGCGACGCAAAGAAGGATCTCTCCCCCTGCCCCCCCGCGCATTCCGTTTTTATTTTTTCGAATTTGGCGATGCTGAACTTAGCCGGCGTTGATCGCAACGTCGCATCGTACGCGCCGCATAATGAAGATGTCGCTAGGCGGGGGCGCGGATTACCGCGGACATTGTTAATTACGTTATTACGCGGACAAGGACATCTCAAGCGGGTGGCGTTTCTCGGTCAACTGTAGTGCCAACGAATCGTGGAAGTGACGCCAAGCTGCATCGCGATTGTTCGGGACTCGAGATTAGAGATCATTCGCGTCGAGCCTCCGCCTTTGGGATACTCGCAGCGTGCCTAATGTTCGGTACGCGGAATACCGCGGTGTCCCGTACATCGACGTTCGAAGGGACGAATGCCGGGGAGTCGTCATCTTTGCGGATGTGGTAGAAGACTGTTCGTGAACGTCCGCGGCGACGCGCCGCGATCGAATTGCCGTTTTTCTGGATCAAGCGGCTCGCCACCACGTATCGATCATTATTGACATTTATTCCGTATTTTGCGTGCGGCCATCGCGTCGGGAGTGCCGCTAAAAGTGCGATTTTGTACGGATGGACACGATCGTAATAAGACTGACATTCGCGAGTGAAATTTGTGCTCGACGCCGGAGGCAAAGAGAAAGATCGAGGACGGCGTTGGAGAGCCATAGAGCAACGGCGGAGAAGACGGCAAGGCACAGCCATGGTAAAAGACGGTTCCCGAACGTCGTAGTCGCGATATTCGTGATCGAGAACGCAGCGCGATCGAATTGTCGTCATTTTCGGACCTTTTTGCGTACGGTTGTCGCGTCGGGAGTGCCGTTGAAGATGCGATTTTGCGTAGATGGACACGATCGTGTATTCGCGAGTGCTACATGTGCCCAACGCCGGAGGCTGAGAGGAGGATCGAGGCAGCGCTAGGTTCAGAGAGGCATAGGACAACAGCGGAGAAATTTCAAAGTGAGTAATATTTTTTTAAAGTAAATATTTCTCTCTCTCTCTCTCTCTCTCTCTCTCTCTCTCTCTCTCTCTCTCTCTCTCTCTGATTTCTAGCAATGATTTTAAATATCTTATCCTAAAAATAATTAATCGAATAATATCATTTAATTGTTACGCGCGAATTGGCTTTCATCGATTGCTTTTATAATTAGAATTAAAGTTCCGGCGATCGCGCGTATCGTTCCGCGTCGCGAGGATCTCGACAAGGAAAAAAAAAAAAAAATCTCCGCGATGAATTATCTCTGTTAAATTTCCGCCTGTGTAATAACGCGGGGGAGGAAGAGAGGGTGGCGGAGCGGGCAATGCAACGCGAAATTCGCGCTGCCGAATTCGATCACCTAACACATGTCCCGCATTAGACAATCCCTTGTATGTACACACGGTGCTACACGCGTAGGATGCCGATTACATCGTCTATTACACCCGCCCGTGAATCGCGCGCACCGATACACACGTATGTGCGCGAGCGAGCGCGATTCTCGCGATGCTTCTCATTCCCCCGGTGCGCGAGGCCGCCGTTTCCGGCCAGCTATCGGCGGTCGATCCGCCGACAGATATACCTCGACATCGATAACGATCCAGGCCTGTCGTCGTTCCTCTTGCAGGCCGAGTCTATCATTTAGACGTGCCTTGGCGGGCGCGGATTGAAAATTCGAGGGATGCGCCCGTACGTGCGCTCTCGGTATACCAGGTGATCCAGGAAGACGTGAAAGAGTTCACCGTTGTACTCGTTTATTATATAAAAAAAAGATAAGACTTTAATATCGACAGGGCACTTAATATTTATATATATATAAATTTTAAAATATTTTATAAATAATTATTGCGTTAAAAAAAAAAAAAATTCTTTCCGAATATTAGGCGGAAGTCTTTATAATCTGGGTCGAGCTTTCGTCACTGATTTAAAACAAAAAGTATTATATTACTTGAACGGTCGCCGCGATCTCGAGGTACAACGGGATGAATGTAAATTACGAACAAATTACGAAAGAGTCCGGTTGTAATCGTTAAAACTAGACACTTCTGTCTGTCCTGGTTCACCCGGTATGAATGCGCCCCACGTTCGCCGATGCTTCGGATTGTCGAAGTACGAAGCGGTCCGCAGAATACTGGATAATACGCGTGATTGGGCTCTGAATGTGTACAACTTGTTATTTGACGAGGGGAAATACCCCTGTGTTGCCAGTTGCGTACATAAGGCCTCCGATCCGCCGCAGTTCGCACTGTATGCACGTTATATAAACACGTGCATCGCATTACACAAGGTGCGCACACGTTATGGGATTATACGGTCCCTCGGCTCCGAATAATAAATACGAGATTAATGTCTTCCAAAAAATAATAACGCAGCTAATAACGCCCGAGTTTAATCAAGATGGAACTCTAATCGTTGCGAAGTTCAACTCTCTATTAAGAAATAGTTTCGCGCGATTAAATTCGCGAGATCTCCGTGCCGTCAGCAGAATGCGCGGTCTGTTTATTTATAACGTTTAAAGAGCCGTGATATTAACTCGCGAGCGCAACATTATTAGATCCGATAGAAGTCGGGGAAATACGTGAAATTAATTTTTGGCCGCACTTTATGCCGCGTTTGCCGTGGGTAATAACAACATATTTGTTATCGCAATGTATTTAAATCCCGACAATGTTCTCCGCGACGTATTGTTCTTCGTTCTGACTGATGCGAAAGTATGAAAGCTCACTCTGGGAATCCGCTATCCGAGTAACAGCTGTTTTTCCTCGGCTTTCGACGCTGTTTTCACCTTTTTTTTTTTTTCTTTCTTTTTTTCTCGTTTTTTTTTCCCTTTATTGCGCGGTCCGAATCTAGGCAATTATATACGTGTCAGGGGTGACGTGTGCGTGTGTTAGTCGATGCCCTCGCTTTCTTATTCTGTCTGCCTCCCCCTTTGTCTGCATTCTGAGCGCAGCGTACACTCCGTTTGACGCGCCGTCCGTAAAAATGGCGAGAATCCGGATCGCGGAGAATAGCTGGATCGATAGAGGAGTTCGACGGGAATTCATTTGGTCGAGCGATGCGTCTCATAGTCTCTCTCAAATCGGCCGGGAAAACGGGCTTCGAAAATCGTTCGGCGCCTTTCTTGTTCACGTTCAAGATACGGATAAATCCGCGAAACGCCCAATTCGCCCAGCCGTACCCTGTAATCTGGATCGTCATATTTATAGCCGGGATATATCTCCGGACTTGTCGCGATTTTGCGAAATAAATCCGTGCTCTCTTTCTCACTTTTTCTCCCCCTCTCTCTCTTTCTCTCTTTTATCCTGTGCATCCGCGCGCGTATATATGTGCATACGTATGGGAGGGAAAGCGCATGGAAGGTATCAGGACGAATATGAGCGCATCTCGCGAGCAGATATTTGTATTGACGACAACTGCAGCGTGACACGTATCCTCCGCCGGTTGCTAATGGGCGAAATTTGTTTCGCCCATTGTCTGCGGGCGATCTGGCCGATTTCAAATTTACTGAAACCGTTACATACCGTACCCATGGCTGATTGCGCGAATGTAACTGTATACCAGACGGCAATGAGCCCACGGAAATGTGACGCATCGACGGTTCAATATCCATCTCAATTATCTATATATGACGGTGCTTCTGAAACGATCCTAACGCATTACACAACGCGGCGCTCTCGATCATTTAATTGATATTTATTTCGCGATTTGCGATAGCCGCTAACTCGTCAATTCCTTTGTAACGCTCGGCTTTGCGGCTTGGAAAAAAAAAAAAAAAGAAAAATCGTTTGACGAAAATTAATTGTTCAATTTTTATTTCACCTTGAGGTGAGAATTATATCGAGGATGAGTGCGTTATCCAATTGTTCTAACGCGTTTTGTTTAACGTTTCGCGAGTCCAACGTGAATACGATCGGGAATAGAGACACCGCGCTGACTCCGTCGGCGGAAAAAGCGGGCCACGTGCTCCATAACGCGCCAACGAGTTTTCCGGAAAGTGGTAAAAATCGCCGCGTTACTCGCGCATGCATACATGCGTGCACGCGCGTGCGGCCCGGGATAGTTTGTGAGAAATAATACAGTTGCCGGGGTAGGCGCGCAGCGCGGGGGATAGTTGGCCGTAGGGTACTTCTGCGTGCTCTCGCACGGTGTGTACCATAAAGCTCGTAGTAAATCGACTGTGCAACCCGAGCTCTCGTGTTGCACGCGTACGTGGAACGAGGAGGAGGAAAGAGCGGGTACGTGGCGGTGCAGTAAGAGGCGCGGAAGGTGGCGGGGGGGGGAGAGGGAGTGAAAGGGAGGGCGCGGGATGTGAAGCTGCCGCGGAGAGGGAGGCGGGAAACCATTATTGAAATGCAGTAAATGGCCGTGAGTTTCAATTGCCCCTGGGTGCTTCCACTATGCCCTGCGAAAGAGCGTAGCGTAAGGGGAGTGTGACGAGGGGGATGGCGCGGACGGGAGGGGGGCTGGGAAAGGCGGCCCCCCTTTCTACCCGCTGCCCCTTTGCACCCTGCGTTCCCCGTCTGACCCGCTCTGCCACAGATGGGAGAGAATTACGAGCGTTCGCCATGATTCCGCCCTTGTCGGCACGCGAAAACATACGGGACCTATAGCCCCCGACCGATAGCCGTCGCGGTGACGATCGATGCGTTTCGGCTCGTTCTTGCGAGGCTGGACCCGATTGTCCCTGGGAGCACCCACTCGAACCCATTCGCGACGATTTGTTTTGACGTGATATCTTGACGTATATTCACCGCGCGCCCGCGGCGTGCATATGCACGGGGATATATGTCCAACCGGGCGCCTAAGAATAGCTATTGTGCAGCCGCGCTCCATGGCAAGGAAGAACTTCTTCTCGGAAGGATAAATCGCGTTGACATTTATTCTTGGATACGCTTTCATACGCGCCCCCCGTGCACGTATTCAAGGAGCAACGTTCGACGGAAATGTCGCGCGCCAAGGGCTGAATCTAAATCCATCTCGTTCTGTTTTGCGGAATCCACTTCGTACGGGTCGATAGCGCACGCAAGATACACCGAAACTCCTACGCGTAAACTTCTACGTCGCGATGTAATTAACTTTTTGCGTCTGAGAAGATCGTGATTTTACGAGTATATTCTTGAGAGCTTTCTTCGAGATGTGTTTCCACATATAGCAGATTTATTTTCGCAACGGCCAGGCTCGTTTTATTCGCGGAGAATCTTTTTTACTCGCTATTCTCTCGTTAACGCTTGAAAATTCAGAAACTGACGGCACTTGACGCAATGAATAGAAACAAAGGTCGCCGGCCCTCATTGGCACGTAGTCGAATTCCCGCGGGAGAACAACAGGCGCCAAAATGCGAGCGTTAGGTAACACAGTCAGGGAGACAAATGTGATATTGCATCTCATACCTATATCGGAATTTCAATGGAGTAGATGATATTCGGCGATTCGCAGACGCTGGTAACCAAATTGGACCCGTGTGTCACCGGCATACCAATAAGCGATACGCCAAATACTCAACCGTGAGGGGGGGGTTTTTTTCTCCTTTTTTTTTTCCCTCTCCCCCCTCCGAGCATGACGGTGATTCGCGAGCGTGCAGCAAGTTCGCTAGTTCTTGCGAGGGTCATGCAACGTGACGTTTTACCTCTGATTAATATTTAGAAATATCACCGATCGATTTTTCCACGGGCTCTTAATTGGAACGTAACGCGAATTATTCGCCGCTGGAACGTTTTAGAATATCGTTCGATACATTTTTCCCGTGTATTTTTGTGTAAACCAAACGAATTGTAATTTCGCGCAAAATATTTATATGCTTGATGTAAAAGATTTCAATCAGCTCGGTCGGAACCGTAATTTTAATCCGCCGCGCGTTTACATACGTAATTAAATTAAGCCGCAATTATTTGCATTTTTAATTAATGGCTGTGTTGGAAAATATTATTAACGACCCACACGTTGGAAAACCCTGCGCAAACGCAATTCTGTCTTTTACGCTGTGATTGATTTTTATCCGTAAGGCTCAGTATTTGGTATTTCGTCAATAAAGTTATAATTTGGGGAAAGGATATGAAGTGAATTCGCGAAGGGAAATCGTCACATTTATAGTTTACTGTCTATAATTAGCAGGTAACTTTAATTATTGTAACTCACGTGTGGACTTATATTAGAAACAAAAGAACCATACGTGACCAATACGTATCTTTTGAAAATGGGTGCATCGATTGCGACTGGTATAAGTCTCCTTCTTCTTTTTTTTTTTTTTTTTTTTTTTTTTGCGGTAAAATTGTACGTCTAGACAATAACAATTAATCAAGACTCATACTTTCATATAGAGCTAACCGAGCGCTTAATATCGACATTTTATTTTCTCGAGAGTAATCATATCGCGCCGTCAAAGAGAGACGCGTAATAAAAAAGAAGGCAAATATCAATACAAGATATGCCGGCGAAGGAAATGAACGGTGAGAAGGAGATTGAGCGGGGCCGAGAAGTCGGGGGCTCATCTTTCCCTTCAGGGTCCCTTCGCAGCGACGGGCAAAATAACTCTTTGTTAGGACGATCCTGTTAATAATGGAGTCGATATTAATCGTTTGCGCTCTCTTTCGCGGAAAAGCGACCGGACTCGCTCGTTCGTTAACGCGGGCGGGTAAATACATGAAATGTATCTGTTTAAAAAGCAACGTAGGGGGAGGAAAGGCGGAGAGGAGGGGCACGTTATTATTAACCGCGCGGAACGTTGCCGACAGGACAGACAGACAGTTGCACGTATTTGCCGCTGGAGCTCATTACGCGATCTCGAGGGCGTAATTTTTCTTTATAAATAGCCACCGTGAGTTGAGGAGGGAGAGGAGATACCCGCCGAGGGAAAACCGCCGGGCTGTGACGTATGGTCGGCGTGTCGGCCACGATAAAAACTTTAACTGGCCCGAAAGATGATCCCACCTCGTTTCGCCCGCGGCAACTAACAATAGATCGCTCCGCTTCCGTTTCGTCTCGTTCTTTTTCCGCTTCTTCGCTCATTCGAAGACGGGGGGGTGAGGGGGAGAAGGGAGAGAGTTGTTACCGAGGCACGCGAATTTCGACGTTTCTGGGTCTGTCGTGCGCACGAAGAGTTTCGTTGAGGAGACGAAGCGATAAATTTTTTTTCACATTAGTCCAAATTTCATTGCGATATTCCATGGATATTTCGATTTCAGTACTTTATTCCCGTTTGGGCGAGCGCTATTTGACTTCTCGTTTCCTAATACGATGAGACTTTTCGATGTTTCTTTCATGCCATTCAGTATTCTCGTTCCTCCTGGTTAATATTTAAGCTTTTATATTTTCAACTACTTACTGGCGTAAAATAATTATTAGTATCTTTATATAATACCTACATTTTCTTCGATTATTTATCCTGTTATGACTGGAAAAACTCGTGACGCACGGAGAGGATCACGGTGTATTTTGTATTCTTGCTTATCCACTCGGCATTGCCCGAATAGTTACCGTCCGTCGCGGTTACAAAAGTGCACAGTTACAAAATTGACATTCCAATTACACCGTAGTCGAGTTTGGTTGTAAATACCACGTCGGTGCTTCTAGCTATTTCCTTCCGGTTCGGCTGTCATGTACCATTTTGTTTTCTATCCGTCTGTCTCTTTTGCTCTTCTATTTTTTTTTGCGCACATACTCGGCGCTTGCACGAGATAATGCTAAACACGAGACTTCCGATATTTCGATACCGCTATAATTGTGAACATTAATGAGTTCAAAACTTTTTTATTTATTTCTTTTTTGAGGCGAGCGACTGTCGTAAAAATTTTTTTGTCCACGTTATATCGATCATTTGACTATACGTATAACTTATTATTATTATTTTTTTTTTATAAATATTCCTTTGGATCGAAATCTCGAGTTATTTTGCTTACCTGACGATTTGATTTCTCGCGAATATTGCGCATGTTGATTTATGAATTCGGAGTTTTAGAATACCGGGAGCGACATGAGTGTATCTGACAGCGGATGTCTACGTTTAATTGCAGAGAGCGGCGGATTGAAACTTTTTCCCGTACCACCCGCGTCAAAATCGTTTAAATCCTCAAAATCTTATTATTGTGCAAACGTACTACGAAAAGTTTTGCTTTGTGCTTTTTTTATTTGTCTTTTTTTTTTTTCTTCGCGAACTATCTACTGGGAAACTTGATGAAGCTGCAGTGTAAATTGACCGAAGACAGGCGCTTTTCAAGAGAAAATCTGTTTACGACAATATCCATTAGCGATGATATCGATGTTATTAGTATTACTAACACGCTTGCTATTTCGTGCACAAATATAACGGAAAGGTAGCTGAAATATAAATACGAAAGGGCGCAATCGGGATTACGTTCGCGCTTTATGTTTTGCGACAACATAAGAGCAATGTTTCCACGGCCTTTCCGTCGCAACGACGAATCTCGTTCTCCCGTTGTAATATTCGCGACAAGACGGCGCGAAAATACTTGGCGTTTTGCAACGATTATCGGCGTTATTTATTGGGTAATCTCGTCCCGCGGTAAACTTTTTCCGTTATTACGGGCTCGCCTTTCAGCCCTTTTCAGCTCGAACGCGCAAAGAATACACTCGGATATCGGCTTTTACGCGTAAGAGGTTCTCCATTTCGTTAAAGATTACGCGACGTTGATATTTTTCGTTTACGTCGTAACAGAGAGACGTTCAAATGAAAATTATGGAATTGCGGGATTCCGTCCTTTACATTATGCAGTAAAGTGCAGAATGTATAATCGGCAGATCATGGCAATGTTTATTCCGCCTTTGTACATAGGTAATATAATGACGCGCTAATATACCCGATACCCATTGAGCTCTGTTGATCCTTTTCGTCAGACCGCATCGCCGCGCCGGGTTTTCAGCATAAACTCCCCGATGGAATAGGGGTTTTTTTTATTTTCTTTTTTTTTTTATACCCCCCCGTGAAACAACTCCTTTACATCTATTATGTATGAATCTGATACGCGAAATTGATTTCCATGTTAAAAACCGCCTGTAATATTCAGTATGCTACGTTAGCCCTTTAGGGTACCAATTTGATGTAACGTGCGTTTCAAATTCATGCATGAATAATAGATCCGTGTATATACCCATCTCGCCGGCGATCCCTATATGCGGGTTGGTAAACGGGCGACTGCTCATTTCTTTTTTCACCGATACTTTCCGCTTCTATCTCGACAAAGTGAAATTAAAACTGCGGAGCTCTCGCTGGCTGCGCGGCCGCGCGATTTTTGCCAAAGGGCCGCCGGAATATGACCAACATTTCTCGATTATTAAATTTTAACATCAGATCCCCAGCGCCGACGTGTCGCACACTCCGTTGAATTTAGATTTAGACGATGCGACTGCTAAGCAAATTACTATTTTATGAGAAACGTCTACGTGCCGTGCTTCTTTTTTTTTTTTAATTTTATTTTCTTTTGAAAAAGAGTTAAAATATTCTTTCCTATATAAAGCGAATGAAAATTCATATATGAAATTTAATATCTTCGCGTATCTTTGTTCGTTTACATATTTGCAAACAAATAACGCGAGAAACAAAATACGCCGTGATTTTCGAGTTGCAGCCAATCGTGAATTAAACATTAAATTAATGACGGAATTATTAAACGAGTGGACGAGTTCTCTGATTTTTTTTTTTTTTTTTCTTTCGTTAGTCCGTTGCATCGTTGATCATATTCTTTCATTTGATGAAATATGATTCTTCAGGGCGCGTTACACTTTGCGAGAAGCAACAGTTAAAAGAGAGTTTTGTAACTGCTCGCACTTTAGCATAATAGAGGTTGCGTACTGTTGAACTCTTTATCGTTACGAGTGCCGGCGTGTGCCATTAAGTGAAAATCTGTTTCGAGTGCTCTCGTTCAAAATTGATATACGACTAGCAACGACTAGCGACGCGAAAAGGAAAGCAAAACGTACGCTTTACTCGTTAAGTTGTTTGCATTCAGTAGAGAGATATGCTCGAGAAAAAAAAAAAAAGTGCATTTTAGTCACGAATAAAGAAAACCGTGACAGATTCGCGCTATAAAACATCCGGCGCGAGCTTATGTAAAGTCCCTTTAATCAACACAAATTTAATACAAGTTTTCTCAGCGCCAGTCTGATTGAGTATAAGAATTTACGAGCAGTCGCAAAGGAAACGAAATTTGTAGCTCCCGGAGTTAAATTCATAATCGTGTAAGTAACTTAAATACCTCGTACGTCTTTCTTGCACTCGAACAGAAAAAGATGTATCCTGCGAATTATCTCGATATAAGCGCGAACTTTACGGATCACACGGCGCCGAGCATCCACGTTTGCAGACGTTACCCGTGCCGAAAGTTAGCGCGCCTTCGGATAACTAACTTTCGCCTTTAAGACGCGCGAATGTGTACATTAAGACCCTTGTACATAAGATACAGCTCAGGCATGCCTCTCTCGGCCCGATTCCACCTCGTGCATCTTGCATCAGGTATCCTTCCCCCACCTGCAAAGTCTGCGGGGGGAGAGCGGGTCGACCGCGTCGACTGATACGGTGGTACTTCCTAATTAACTCTCTGGATTTCTTCGCACGTCTTCGTTGCAGTGTCATTATCCTCGCCCCCGAAACCTCATAGTGCGTCTCTTGTACGCCCGCCAAGCGCGAATTGTATCGATCAATAGCCCCTCTCGATTGCTAAAACAACTCTCGAGCCAATACTTCATGCGTTTATGTCCGAAAAAAAAAAAAATAGTTTTGTTCGGTTCTTTTTAAGGATTATTTGAAATGTTTCGTTATCGTGATTGAGAATTACAAATTTACTTAAATATCTTTTTCTTTTCGAGCCGAAGTATATATTACTTTAGGTTTGTTTTTTTTTTTCTTTTTTTTATAACTGCGACGTCTTTGTTACGAGGTATGCGATTTAAATGTGACGGTAGAACCCAAGCGGGATATATCTAAAACTCCAGTATGACCTCATTGAAATGCTCGGAAGTACGCGATTCGAGAAGAAGGGAAGGAGGGAGGCGGAGGAGAGGATGGAGGAGCTTGATTTTCCACATGATGAAGAATGTCCGACGGTGTTCGGTATTTCCAACATAGTTTCCCATATCCGGATGGAAAGCGAAGTCGCCTGGGATGGCCTTCGGGTCGACGATGTCTGACGGACGGTGATCCCATGAGCGTTTCACCTATCGAAGTGGTTTCATATCTGGCAACTTTAAAGCCGCCGTCAGATGTAAAGTTACCGTTTGCTCTCCTCACCTCCGGCCACCTCGTCTCTTTATGCGTTTTACCGTTTATTAGAATGTATCTGACGCACTCGTTATTAAAACGTCTTACCGACGAAGTCGCGTACATCGAAAGTTCACGCACGATCGGAAATGAATTATGCCCATCGGACAATCCTTCCTTTCCCGTCCCTTTCGCCGGAAATTCGCGGATCGCCGAGCCGCATTTTGGATTTGTCGAAATTATTTCGTCGTCGATGCCGTATTATACGAGCCGCGGTGCCGCGAGCGCGAATTAGGCACAATCCCGGGGTATTACATTGCATAATTACATACCCACTTCATTATTGCGTATCAGGGTAGAGCGAGCTAGGGCCGCGCGCGCCGGACCCGGGCCAGGCCGGATCGGCCGAGCGGATGGCTGGCGGTTAAACCTTGGGCTTGGGGGGATGAAAATTCAGTTCGACGTGCAATCACCAAATTTCAGACACGTGTACGTCAGTAAATTGCCGCCGATACGGAAATATCGGGCGGACGCATGAATTGCGAGCGCGCCCTGCATGCGCGCGCACGGAGCGAGCCGGGCGAGAGTTCGCCGTTGCGATTATATATTTATATACGCGGAGGATTCGATTACACGGGCACTCGGCTCTCGCGTCGATGACGTTGAATGTTATAATTTTAGCAGATAATAAATAGCCGGGGCTGCATGTCCCGCGTTGCGCGAGCCCGCCCGAATACGGCGTAAATATTCATGGCGGAGGCGCGTGTACGTGCGCGTGCACACGCGAGGATTATTGCCGCGGATGAGCCGGCGGTGGCGTGCGTGTTACGCGTGTACGCGTCGGTTTTAAGCGGCCTAACATTTTTCGCGAGTTAAAACTATCGATCGGAGTGGGTGTTACACCCCCGCGAAATTGTGGCACGTTGGCGGCTCTAATGCGCGCATTTCCGCATCTCTACCGCGGATAATACCGGCTTCCGTTTGTGAGAAAACGCCGATCGGCGACTTGTAGGTTACCCCTTTTCCGCATATGGTAGACTGTACGTTAACGCAGGATGCGCAATTATTTTCTTTTTTTTTTCTGAAGTTCTGAAGACCGAATTCCGTGGTGAGTAGTACG
Source organism: Cardiocondyla obscurior (assembly GCF_019399895.1). Classification (NCBI taxonomy): domain Eukaryota; kingdom Metazoa; phylum Arthropoda; class Insecta; order Hymenoptera; family Formicidae; genus Cardiocondyla; species Cardiocondyla obscurior. Next base: position 11,104,779 of record NC_091866.1, on the reverse strand, counting down.
CAAGTAATTTTTAATAATTTTTAATTAATTAATAATAACGTCGAGTAATGTATCCCGCACGAATACATTCGCGTACGAAAGTATAAAATTCTTCAAGCACAACGCATATTGCCTGAGGAATACCTATATTCACCAAATTTTTTTTTCTTTTCCTCCTTTTTTTTTTCAATAATGTATACAACGAACGAGCGTTTTCGCATATTCGCCTCCAGTCGCGTGTTATTCTTACGTACGTCCCGATGCGGAGCGATGTATCGCGACTACGCGGCAAATTCAACCAGAAATATCGCCAAGTCCACAAATGTTGTCCTTGTGTGCGAGAAAAACAACGGGAGCCCGTCCTCCCTTCGCCGAATGCCGTGCGTATGCACGATGAAAATGCAAATTCGGGAAGAACGCGCGTGTGCACGCGTATATACGTACATTGTATGCTTGGTGCGCGTGCTGAGGGATGCTCGACAAACGAATGATACGGTTCAAAACACGATCTGCAGTGATTCGCAAAGCATAGAGAACAGCCGTCGATAAAACACCCGGAAATAGGATATTCTTGTCCCCCTTCGAGACTCTATGTTATAGTAGTCAAGCTGGATGGATGGATGCACGTTTGATATACTGCCTATGTCGATCGATCACCCTGTTCTACTCTCTTCGAATTCACAAACGAGCGAATGAAACATGTACACTTCGGCGTGCAGGTTTGCGACGAAGGACCGCCGAAATTTGCGGCCGCTTGTTCAATCTGACGATTCCGTGCTGCCGGCGTGGTTGCGTGTGGGGTGGTTTTTTTTTTTTTTTTTTTTTTTTCGCAGCACAAGCCGACGTTAAATACGATATACCGTCGACCGTGACGTCGATCATTCGGGCATAAAAAGTCGCGATCTACATTCGGGTAAAATAGCTGCAGCGGGAGAACGTGAAATTCTCGTGTAAATCAAGTTGATGCATGCCAGATCCCTTCCTCAAGAAATCTCCCAAGAGTTGACAAATTTAGTATACTAGCTTCCCGGCCAACCGCACCCCGCGTTCGCGGCTTCTCCACGCATCCGATTAATCTTGGTATCGTTAAAGTATACATAAACGAGCGGCCGTCTGGTCGGCGTTTCAATTATTCCTGAACTGCCTTCTGCCAGTCAGCCGGAAACGCAAGCTGCTACGGCGGCAAGCGGCAGCCTGATTTCCCGCGCCGCGAGGTGTATCGCGCCGGGGGTTTCACGGGACTTGGAATTTCGGCACAGGGCGAGGTCGGTCTCGGGGAGGATATGGCCCTTGCATCGTTTATGACGGGTTTCTGATTCGGAGATGAGTATACGTGGGACGCATAAGATAGAGTCTCACCTCGGCAAATCTGCACGTGACCCTAATACGGGTTACCGCGCCACCCGGATTCGCACGTTCCCATGTGCATCCTAAAATCTAAACACTCCTGTATGAGTCGAGGCTTTGGCTCGGCCGCACCATCGCGCACACGTGGCCGCATACACGCGCGTATACTTGCATAGGCGAAACGAGATAGATATAATGCATCCGTATACGTGACGTACGTGCCGCGTATGTATGTACTTTCGCGAAAGTGGCTTCAGTCATTTCCAGGAGACAAACCATCGAATTGCCGCGATTCCGTAAGCTAGATCGCTCTCTCGATCCTCTCTCCTCTGCGCATCGTCCTCGATTTCTATTTGATTCGATCGAAATTTTAAATTATTAAGTATTGAATTTTTTATTCTAATTTTTTCTAAATTATATGTGTCTATTTATCATTTGATTATTGAATTAAATTACACATTTTTTGCTTGTAATATAATTGTTTTTATAAAAAATAACGGTAATAAGAAAATTGTAGATTAAATAATTATTTCAACGATTTAAAAATAATGAAAATTTTTTATAATTTAGTTTAATAATTCAATAATTATTAAATGAGGATTTCTTCTCGTATTAAATTGATAAAAATTTATTAGCACATTTTATATATAAAAAGAGACGAATTTAATAATAAAAATATATTAAATATCTTCGGATAACGGCACAATATGCAATCAAGATTAACACGTCGATATTTTCGGTCGTGAATCTCGTGTGCTATTTCTGTACAAAACGATTGCGCAGCGCGATGTTACATCAGGTGTTTATCAAAGTATGAGCATGCAGGCGGGCTATCTTTTTCGTCGACACGAACGAATGCTGATGCAGCAGCGAGATCTTCGAAATTTACCCGGTGGCTCGATGTCGGAGGGTCGCGGCCGGTCAGTCGCTGTTGTTTTATTCAAGAAGCTGAATATTGAAACGAGAGTCAATACCGGGCATCCGTTTCCACACGGAGGAAAACGGATGCGCTTATATCTTTGCGCTTATATGAATGCGATTGGAAGCTGTGTTTGTACGTAAGAACTATATTTTCGCGCAATGTCTGATTACATATTCTCGGCGGTCTTTTTCGTAAGCGCGAAATTAACCGTTTGGCAAACTGATCACTCGTTAAACGTTAACGATTACGTTTGTTTAACAAACATCGCTCCACGTTACGATTTCATGTTATGTAATTGATCTTAGGAGATTTTTTTATCAATATTAGAAGTTCTGTTATTTTATTTTATTTTTTTTATTATAGTGATAACTTACGATAAGTCAGTCTATACATTATTTTTTACGGTATCTTATAATCAAGATATCATTCGTGACAAAATTGAATCTGACATTTAATATCTACTAGATATGAAGGGCGCGCTTTGCGCTTATTTGCTCTACTCCTATATTAAAGAAAACTATTTTAACTTTAATAATTTTCGCAACGAATTATAAATGTATGTATGTATCTTACATGATACTTTAACCATTTCCTATTTCTTTAAATGTATTTTATATAATACATACATTTGGAAATTAATTATATTTATAGTGTTAGATTGATTACGTAAAATACGAATAATTGAATAATCGAAGTAAGCGCAAATAATTAGCATCGCGGTACAATAAATTAGGTTCGATTTGAAACATTTTTCTAAAGATAGGATTATTGATCTTCTCTAGTATTATCCTATTTTAATTGAGTTTCCTTTTTTAAACAACGGATTATCGAAAAGGCTTTCTTGAAATATTCAGAACGCATCCGACTTCTAATAATAAAAGGTCAGACACTATATCGAACATTTTAGCTTATGCATTCGCTTGGTTATAGACGATACTTTGACTACTTAGCATGATTGATCGTCGAATTTGTTTTTAAGCACGATCAATCGAAGCGAAGCACTTTACGCATTTGATTGATGGATTTCTGGAAAGAACGATAAAAGATGTAAAATTAAATTTCTCTCAGTTATAATTTTATAAAGGAGATAATTAATATTAAATATAAATCATACGGTACGCGAGCAATAAACATGTTTCTTTTTTATCAATATATATATATATTTTTTTTTTTTTCAACCGTAAGAACTTTGTATTAGTTATCGTTATTGATTAGATCGCCGATCAAACGTACAATTGGCGAAACGTTTATTTGCGTTGACGAGGGTTTCCTAATTCCTACGACATCCTGCATTATCCGGTCTGTATTAATGGCAACAATAAGAGGACGCACCGGCTGACAACATCATTAAAGGCTCGGTGACAACCGAGGAATTAGGGTGGCTATGGTATTTAGTGAAACGTCACAGTAGGGTCGTGTTTAAACCTTGCTCAAGCAAGCGTGCATTAGTATTATTGTTGAGAATTTGTGCAAGTATAATTTTCTCTTACTCATATTAAATTTACACCTATTATTGTTCTTATTCTAAATAAAATGTGTAACTTTTTTTTTTTTTTTTTTTTGTAACGTCGATAAATTAATAGAATTGTTCGGAAATGAAAAACTTTTTTAATATGTCTGATATATATATGCAAAGCCGCATTCACATCAAACAAACCCGAACAAGTACGAGTAAACAATTTACTTCAATGCACGATTGTATTCGCATTTATTGCAGCAAGTTTTTCATTCGTGTTTGTTCGTTTTACTTGATCCGGCTTTAAGGTGCTTTGTGCACAAATGTACGTACGAATATAATGCGCTGTCTATCGGCCGCGTATACATTAAAAATCGAGATTGGTTTCTGAAAGAGAATATCTGACAGTATTGAAAGTATTCAGGCAGTTGTGACGTAACAGCGGCACGGAAAAAGTACTTTAAAAGACACTTACGGGAACTGTATCACATATGTCAACACTAAATTGAGAAATTCACAAGGGGGAGGCTGTGATAGAAAGGAAGATAGACGGGGAGTTGTTTTGTTTTATTGAGATATCCGTTCGGTCGAAAAATCTTCGCGCGATCTCGGGGCGTACGAATGCATTCATAATAGATGCAACGCTCAGCTTAGTCCGCGGTACCGACCACCTTTCCTACCTGTCAGCGCATTATCTCGCTGCGTTTGCCACACATCGCGTATGTACGGTATTACGGCTTATGTGCGTCTCTCCTGCGTATACATATCCCAGCCGCTTGGGAGCTATTGCGAAACGTTCCGCGTCTGAACACGGTAATGTAAGTTTGAGCACGAGCGCGTGGCCGTAGGATGTTGCAAACATGTCCATGAATATATCCCAGCCTCCCGCCGTCAAGTTCGCGAGATTCGGAAACGTACGGGGGTATCAATGGCGAGCGAAGTTACGGGCGATAGACATGCCGAACATTTCGCGCACGCAAGAATCTATCCCGCGTCGTTCGCGAAACGTGCCACTTTGACGGAATAATGCAGGGATGCTCCGTCGGGAGCGTTACGTAAAGGAATTATATGTCTACGATTGTTCTTAACGCGTATACGGGCGCGTAGCGAGAGATACATTCGAGAGTACGGTTCGCGGGCTGACCTTTTTCGCATAAAATATATATATACGTACCGATAAAATATACGTGTAGTTAAAGCAAACCGCCCGGAGGAGGAAAAAGAGGAAAGACTATGATAATCCGTTGTATCGAGTCCTTTGACTTTGTCGTATCGATACGCGATAAAACGTGCGAGGGATTTTGATACTAGCTACGTACCACCTTTAAGTTCGTTAACGTTCAACCGGCGCGCAGACTATAACTACGTAGGACTACACTTTTGCCCGGTGTATTTTCGAGAGGCAATTTCCTTGCGATTGGTTCAGAATAGTTCTATTACACAAGGATATCGATGCGGCTCTGTAGCCCACGCGATGGAATACTGCCACTGCGCGAAATTCGATCTGCAATCTGTATTCCGCAGTCGCATATTTCCATACGGTCCCGTATAATTGCCGGAGACGCAACATTTCTGTAAAGATTATCCGCCAATAGGATTTTTTCGATCCCTAACTCTACTTCCTTACGATCTTAATCACGTATTTGTAGCCGCGAGATTTTTCGGGTGGGATTCAATTTTTCCGTCAGTTTCACATTTTTTTCGAAAGGAAAGAAAACAGGCAACGAAAATTTCACGATTATTGGAATTAAAGTTGGCTGACTACTCTCTTAAGTATTAGATTTTACATAGCCGTTTTTTTTTTTCAAACGATCGGTTTCAGTTTTGGAGGAATAATCTCTCGCCGTTGTATGTTTGACAAACATTAGTACGTTTGCGTTAAGCGTAACAGATCACTTTTTACCGTAATGCAAAACATACGGAGTCGCCGAAAATCGTTACACGACCTATATTGTGGTCATAACGCGGATTTATGACGTATATACCTTGCAATATTTGCAGCGAATTTGTCATTTTGCCATGATGTTATTACTTTTACTCCTGCTGTTGTTCGTGGCGGACAATGGCCCGCCGTTTAAACCAAGGAAAACGAACTTTAAATACGCTGGGTTCGGAGCGGAAAAGCCGCGCTAATATCTAGCTAATGTTTCATGTGGAGTTTAACATGGTTTAAAAAAAAAAAAAAAAGAATCGGTATTTTCTCCATATTAATATATATTTTAATTGTTATGTTATAACGTGTCAGCTATTAAAAGCTGTGCTAGCGCTGGAACATACGTTCGGTCGCCCGGCATTAAAACACGCGCGCGGCAAGATATGAACAATATACGCTGAATAATACATTGAACAGAACAGAATATTAACTGCAATTTTTTTGTTTCAGATACTACTCTGCTATTGAAGGACCATCCCGACATCCCGTAGACATCCTGAGAGGAGGAGGAGGCCCAGGAAGGGTATCCTGCCTCGGCGGAGCAACCCATGGGTATATATCAATTTTTTCTTTGGATTTTTAATAACGCTTTTTAATTTTTTCATTTAATTAAATTTTATATCTACTAAATAATTGTTTTATTTTTTTGTTTCAGGTCAAGAGAAACTCCGCTGCGTCGCATCGCTCAGTGCCGCACGCCGATTCGAAATTATACGAACTGCAGCCGGTTCGTCGGTCGTTCAGGGCTGCCGATAGTTACCGGGCGTTTTTACGAATCTTTTAATACGGGAGTGTCGAAACATTTGTTAAGTAATTTTCGGGATTTTAACTTCACCCGGTCGCGTTCGCGAGTTTCCAGTGCGCGGAAGGATGGCTCGTCACGTCCCATCTGAGTGGAGGAGCAGGCCCGGGGGCATCCTGCATCGGCGGAGCAACTTATAGGTAAATATAAATTTTTTCTTTTTTAGAAAATTAAAAATTTTTACCTTTTTTTTTATTAATCTTATTAATTTACTGGCATGTGTATATTAATTTTTTTCCTTTTTATGTTACAGTCACCGGCAGAAATCTACAACTCCGCTGAGGCTCATGCAGATTGGTAAGTCGCATGATTTTTTTTCTCGTAGTTTGGAATCGGGTCTCTTGAACCGACAACTATAAATATCTATTTTCCAAAACAAAAGTCTCATAAATTTATATACATTTATTTCGCGTTGCATTTCGTTACGGTGGAATGCACATTCGGTTTCGCGATCGATTGCGAAAACAGTTGATCAGCAGTGTCGCGTCTAGATCGTCCCGCGACAAGATATTCGCGTACGCGTGATCACGTGTATCCGTAAACTGCCTAATCGCTCCTGTCACGCTTTGCATCTCACAGTCAAGCGCGTAGTTGACTGAGGACATTATCAACAAAAGCACTTTGCTAAAGGGCTCTTACAATTTTGCACGTTAGTATACGTGACACTGACTTTACGCGAAGTCGAGAATATGGGACCGTCTTTTACATGAGCGCCTATTACAGACGCCGCACTCGTAGTCTGGTATCGCCTTAGGAGATTGCAGGATCAACTTGAGATCTAATGGGGTCTCAACCTATCTACGTTATACTAAAGCAGGCTTGTACTAGCAAATCGGCCGTCACACTTCCCGCATTCGTTATGCGAATTTAATTAGAAATAATAAAATGTACATTCGCCGGCATTTTAATATTAATCTTTAATATTATTAATAATAATAGTTTGACGTAGCGAAACTTCCGCGGGACATTATTATGTCGGGGTAATAATTCCTGGCGGAGATAGAGCTTCGGAAACGTGTCTTGAAACAAAGAATCACAGGGGCACGGGGGGTAGAGCTTGTTAAGAAAAGTTGCCGTGAACTTTGCGTTCAACGTCTGCGAATTAACTACGCTTCGAAACGTGACTGATAAAAATAGTAACGACTATCACTTTGAGAAGTTTTATTTTTTATTATTTGGAGATCTCATTGTATGTTTTTTTTTTCTTATTTAATTACGTACGTTTAATTACATTTGCGACGATTAAAATATCGAGTTCAAATATTGAAGTTTATTATTTTAATATTGCCCTCGTTAGCGCGATATGTATAGTTTAACAAATTAAAAAAGAGAAGTATTTTTTTTGTCATTATTGAGCCTCGCATTCATTAATAACCGCCGACTGGTCTTTATAAGTGAGAATCCTTCTGCACATGGACCACCACTTACAAATAAAGCTGAGAGATCGATCCAGTCTCCCTCCACCCTCAACATACGCAAGCGCAGCGACACGGTCGCCGTGTTTATTTTACATGTCTTATATGAATATGCAAATGTTCGCAAGCAATTGGCTCGTCAATTAATAGTAGATATTTATTTTGGAAATTATTATACATCGAGCAATGCCAACATGAATGTTAGTTTATTCGATCGTGCTGCAATATTTTATATAGCCGTTAAATGTTACAAGTAGAATTAATAATTCTATAAAGATATTCATTAATTCATTTGACCTTACGTGTCGCTCGTGAAAAATATCGAGGCACGACTTGATTCTGTAAAATTTCGTAAGATTTGTTAAATGATGAAACTTTTACGTGCATTTCTCGAATCGCAAATTGGCTCACTTCTGACAAGATGTTTCGTACATATGTATATCTCGATTGAACGTACTTATCCGGCAACTTGCCTATGTGGCCGCGTCTGAATGTTAACAGATCCTCGTTCTCTTTCTCTCTTTCCCCCAGTCATAAGATATTCCGGAAACGGATGTGGATTTTCTACGGGATCCTCACGAATTTCTCTATTTCACGGACGATTTGTCCTCGGCGAAGGCAGGCTTTGTCGCGCGCGGGTCACTATACGAATCAGCAGACGCTGAAATCGACCTCGGCTGGCTCGTTGTCATCTCGTTTACCGATTTGACTCCGCGAGTTGATTCGCAACATCGTAAATAGCTCGTCGTTAAGTCTCCTGCTCGTGAAACTATTCGCATCGGATTTTTCTGACTGAGAAAACACGCGCTCCTTCTCCGCAAGAGCAGTCTCATTGAGATCATTATTAAACTGAGGAATGAACGATGGCAATTTGATCCAATTCCCCTTTTTTTTTTATTAGTTATTAAGAAAATTGCTCCGTTCCACTTGCTCGCTTTCACGATGAAATATATATTTCTGTTTTCGTTGCCTGAAAACTTTCTATCTTTTTTATTATTTATCGATCTTTGTTTTCGAGCTTAGCATCTATTATTTTACAAATTGAGTAAATATCTGATGGTGGCATTAAATGGCTGTGAGATCTTTTCTCGGTAGACTTTCATGCAAAACATTATGTTCTTTCTGCGAGGAAAAGTCGAGAGTCATTTGTCTGCCAATGGTGCTGCTTTCGGTCAGCTTTAAAACTTCTTTGGTGATAGTTTGTCGAACAGCGAGGCGAACAAGCGAGGGATGCTGAAGGTTCCCCCGTGCCAACTTCGACTCGGGAAACACCGACAGAAAAGCAGATAAATCAATTGCTTTCCGCGCGGCTTGAATACATGTACTTTAGTTTAACGCACTTTTTTTGAAAACACGCGAACCCGGACAATTAATCCATGTATTTATTTTTTTTTTTTTTATATATTAGATAACGTGATCGCGTTGTAATTTTTAAAATATATTTTTAACATTTAATATTTTTTACGTGAAATTTTTATAAAAGAGTACTAAACTTAAGTGTTTAAAATTATTAAAAAAAAAAGAAAAAATAGAGATTAAATTATGTTACTTGAAAACTAATAGCGAGACGAGACCACTCGCAATTTTATTTAAAGTATCTTTGCGAAATGCGATGTTTTACTTTCGAGAAAAGAACTTATCGACGCTTTCTTTAAAGAGCTGGATCGAAACATACAATGAGACTATCGAGTTTTGAGTTACCCAGACTTACAGGCGCGTAACTTTCGTTTTTCATTTCTTTTCTATGATATTATCTCATCAATTTCTGATTCAATATCAGACAAAGATTCTTGACGATCGTACGTACTTTATTAATCCGTGACGTTGTTATCGAAGACACATTATTGTCCGAACAAACAAATTTCCAGTTGATATTGTCTTGAAGATTTCAACGTTGGCGCGAAACTATCGTAATATCGCAGCACAATGTATAAAGATGTAAAACCGAGCAAAGTTCGTGAAACTGACGTTCCCATAATTAGATTCAACGGTGTGAAAGGGCGACGAGGGGCAGCGGAACTTGCTCCGATCCGCCACGGCGAGTGATTATAAAATTCGCCTGCAGGCGGTACAGCAAATTCTGATCTTTCACGTCTTCTACAACATTATTTACATACGTACCTTACCTTGATAATGCTTAAGGTGCATATTGTTTCAAAAGACTTTGCGCGAGTACAATTAGTGAAATTACATTCGTGCGCGATACAGGAGTCGTCGTCGCGTACTATTTTACAAGTCAGTCGGAATGTCGGATAATCGTAAGATATTAAGAAAAAATAAAAAAATAAAAAATAAAAAGAGAAGAAGAGTATTACGCGGCGCAGTTTTCAGTCGGAAATCATGATTATACCGAGCGAACATTGAGATCGTAACTTGAAGATCGTAGGTAAAATAAAATTGTGGATCAATTATTAATTAGAACGATGTGCTTACCGCCCGGCTTGGGTATTACTTGGGGATAAATTCTCGCGTTTATATACGTTAGACGATCAAGACGAGAGGCCACGATCCCTCCGGCACATAAATTTATGCTAAATTATAATGATCGGATGAATTCTTATCTCGATATTCCACTATATCGCGATGTACGTGCGCGGAAGCGCAGGAAGCGTTCACGGGGAGGGAGAAAGAGGGAGAGAGAGAGTTAGACAGACAGATAGACAGTGAGAGAGAGAGAGAGAGAGAGAGAGAGAGAGAGAGAGAGAGAAAAAAAAGTAGTTATACGGCGAATCTCTCGTGCATCGTTTGATCCCTAGCTTCGAGACGGCGATGCGGCGTACGTACGACGGCAGTATATACGTCCGTAGAAAATGAAGGAAGTACCTTTGACGTTAATATTTCCCCGGTATCGACGGGCACGTTTCTGTAAACCGCGAAGCATTAAAAGTAATACATAATTATTCACGGTTCATTTCGTTTTCCCATTTCCTACATGGCGTATGCGGTACGGCGCGCGTGTGCACGGCACGTACGCGGAAAGCATGGGCGTGTGCGACGCGAGCTCCGATCTCGCTATCGCCGGCAGCTTGTGCACCAAAGGGGGACAAAGGAGCGCAGGTAGGGAGAGAAAAAGAGCAAACCATGGGTGGGTTTTAGAGCCGAGGGTGGTGGCGCGATGGTGGCGGAGACGAGACCTGACTGTCTGCAAGCTTGTTTCCACGCGCTTTGAGCACATGCATTTTGCTCTCTCTCTATCTCTCTTTCTCTCTCTTTCTCCTCTGCCCTCTCTTCTTCTCCGTAAACCGTGGACGTAACAGCAACGGGCGAGTTAACCAGCTCGCGAGTACGGCGAAAATAACGCCGTGAAAATCCGCTTAAGCGGAAACAGCCCGTCATCGTATTGATCCATGCCATTACCGTTCCGCAGAAATAAAAGATATAATAAAAAGAGAAAGAGAGTGAGTGAGTGAGTGAGAGAGAGAGGGGGAGAAGAGAAAAAAAGGGTAAAAGAGGAAACAACAAAAAGCTCATTTTGTCGGACGTGTTTGAATTTATTCGGGCGGGTATGCAACACGACGTATCGCGACAGCGAGATCTGTATGGGGAATTAAACGACGGCTTACAAATGCATGTATGCGATTGCTTGCACTTCCCTGGCACGTAGGTTCAATTAGCATAACTAATATCGAGAGTGCGTCGCCAGTGTACCTCTTTCTGTTATCACATGATATAATCCTACCGTTATTACCTCCTCCCCTTCTACGTTTACCGTTACAACTGATCAGAAAATATCGTGCTCGAATTAAATAATTAAATAGTATATCGGCATTCTAAAAGAAGCTGAGATAAGAAGCCGAAAATATCACGCGAAGCGGTTTCCATCGGCGACCTGGTAGATTCTCTCGACGCGGTCGCGCTATCGCCGATCTTTATTACTCAAAACATCGCTACTTAACTCACGGTTCGACCGTGAGCTTTTCCTCCCCTTTTTCCCCAACGGCGTTCGTGATATAAAACCCCGACGCGGGAGTACCGCGAACGTTATCGGCACAATTCTCGGCATTTTCGCGCGTTGAACCATCGCCCGTGGATGTCGTTGACTCGTCGTTATCTTGAGCGCGAATAATTGCGACGACGCCCCGACGTGCCGTACCGCCGCCGCGTCGCGCCTGCACCCGCGACGCAGCACTACATTTCACTATCTCCCGTCGTAGTTTGCCACGTACGTACGTACAAACACGTGCGGTCCCGTGCCACCGGGTCGGACCACGAAGACGAGCTCTCGGATACACCCGGCGTGTATGCGCCGCGCAGGAGGCGGATATATATTTTACGCTGCGGTTCACTATCTCAAATCGCTGCTTATGGCTAGACACGATCCACCGCCGCACCTTCATTTTTCTTCCCGTAACTTTTATACCTCGTATTTTAATAAATTCCGATTTTGGGTCATCGGCGCGCGTTGACGCGTCGACTGTTCCGGTGTCATCGCGGTGGGCGACACGCGAGCTCTCCCATCGTTTTCGTTAAAAACCTGTAACGAGAGACCCGTCAATATTTAACCGACGCGGCCGAGTGCGTTAGGCGCGAGGCTGCTTAACGTGATTTAATGGTTGCCAATTAACGTGGACGAATACGTTAAAGCCAAATTAACAGTCTATTTAATCTTTACGGGCTGGCATTATAAGCGATTGTTGGACATTAATATCATTTACATGATTGATTAATGCCAGCTATGCCATTAATTATCTACGGGTTCGCTACTATTGTCAACCTAGAGAATAGTCGATAATATTGTGCCAGTGTACATAAACCTATCGTACCTGCATAATTAATTAATTATATCGTGGCTCCAATTTTCTCATTAATTCAAAAAAAATTTTATTCGGCAAAACACTTTTCGTAAAACTAACGCGTCTTTCGTCAAAGTGACATGTGTCGATGATGCATGTCATCGCCGGTGCGAGGCAAGACGTGAAAGCGGGCACGTATTGGCGAAGGTATATTGTTCCTCTTAAAAATGTTTCCCCGACGATAAAAGGAAAGACTTTCGGTATTCAACTTATTCGAGTTATCCATCGCATCTGTATTCGACTACACGTTCTCGGCTTCTATAAAGATTTCCAGCCACGCGGATTTAACTCTCGGTGACGGCATCTCATTTCGGTGCATCTCTCGGTAATACGTCGAGAGCCTCGAACTCGGGGAACCTTCTCCCCTTTCGTTACAAAAAAAAAAAACGTCACGACGCAAGAGCCAGCTCACGGTCGAACGCAAAACAGCGGCGATCCGCGGATCGCGTTCTCATTATCATTTAAATTCGCCGCCTTTGACAGATACTACCAAGAGCGCATCCTTTTCTGGGAAAAAACACCAGCGGAAAAGGCACTCTGCCCTTTGTTGCGGACACTACCTTTTTCGAGGCATTGTAAAAGCAGTCGTGATTGGCGAGCGAGGGGGGCGAAGAGAGAACGCGAGTAGATACGGTGGAGGGTGGCGATGTGTCTAAGGGTGGCGCATGCGTTCGCCCAAGGGTTGGCCGCGCCGGCGGTTGCTGCCGCCGTCCACCAGTCGGCATCGGCGAGCCGCGGTATCAACGTCGTTGTTCTTTCCGGCTTTTCGCGCGGTTCACGACGTCGCCGGCGAGCACATTTACTACGCGATCGAGTAAAGAATTCACACCCTCTTTTTTTTTTTTTCCTCCCGGCCTCTGTCCGTTCGGCGCGAGGCAACGACTACGCGCGAGCGCGTACGCGTATGCTCGAACTCTACTCCCCGTTCAGCCTAAAGTAGAACCCGCCGGTGAGCCCCAGGTGTGGTGAGTGAATCGGAAATTTTTGTGGCACTACCTTCTCCGACGCGGACGACAGACGCACCTCCTTCGATTCGGCGCACGCCACACACGCCAGCTCTACGTCCCGCGCGAGTACTCGTGACTAATCGGCGAGGCGAGGTTTTAACTCGAAGCATGTAACGAGATTAGGTGAGTTTATCTTGCTTTCCTTCTATCGCGCGAGTCGCAACGGTGCGTATCGGTCGCATCTGCGGCCGATAATTGTTACTCGATACACTGTGGTTACGGGCTTGGGAGGGAAAAAAAAAAGTTAATAAATAAACGCTGACCATTGGTAAATTTCGAATTACACCGACGGCTGCGACGTGGGTTTTGTATCACCGCGATATTCCCATCCCGGCTCGATTGTTTTCTGGCTGCGACAGTAATTTAATGCGCAACGCTTCTCTCCGGAAACATTAAAATTCTATCGTCTTACCGCCTTAATAGTTGTATTAAGGAGATGGATTTAATCCTAATGTTATTCAAATAAAAATCGGAATCCGATAATCGAATTGAATGTTAAATGCGTGGTGAAAATATGAAGTTTTTAATCAAGTTTTCATTGATCTTTATTCTCCCGTGTGTTGAAAACAATGGTTACGCCCGCCGTCGAAACAAATGTAAAAATAAATTTACTATGGAAAATGTAACGAAAAGGAAGTTCAGCACTGAACTTAGAAAGTCGGAAGACAAACTTCATTTCGACGCAACGTTCAAGTATATAGATATCGAAAGTTTAGAAAAGCTGATAAAGAGATTAAAACAAAAGTCAAATGATTGAATAACCCGTTCGCGTGAATACGATTGGAATAATTTATATAGTTTGTCTGCTTCACATATGTAAAGTAAATGATTCATATAATGTACAATTTACGTAGAAGTTTTACTTTGGACAAACTTTTAAAACATGACAAATCTGATACAAAAATAATATGTAAACTGTCTGAGATTTATATTTTTCTTATTTTATTCTTTTTTTTTTTTCGCGGGTTGTTTTAAGATAAAACTTGTTTTTATTTTTAACTTATTTACAAGAGCTGAGAAAACGTAAAATTGTTTTTCATAAAAAACGATTTGTTTTATCACGGGTATTTTCTATTTGAGTGAAAATATTAGAAAATATTTTTTAAACCCCGGTACTCGCGATACGTTGCCAGTTATAGGTACATCCGAATGTGAAAAGTTTAGATATATATTTCTCAACAATTTATAAATAGACGTTTTTATTTTTTAGACGTTTCGTTTTTTTTTTTCTTTTTTTTTTCTAAAATACTTTTATATATGTTTTTAAATCGTATCCAATAAAGCTAAAACAAATTGAATTCTTTCGATAGAAAATATTGTACGTATATTACTGGTATTTTATATATAAATGAAAATATTGCAAAATTTTTTTGTGAAAATCTTGTTTAGTTGTTATCGTACTTGAATGTAAAAGATTCTTGTTTTCACCAATGGTTACAAATATTAAATTTTTTTTTTTTAATGTATATTTTTCTCTAAAACAATATTCTCTGTTAAACAATGTTTTCTGTTAAACAATATCGATCAGATTTTTTAAATCTTATTTGTTGAAACGGTAAAAATGAATTACTCGGGCAAAGGCCACGTTTAATTGAAAATATTTTACTCCACTGATAATTTTACTAATAATTTTCATATAGATGAACAGATCGCAAAAGAGTTTTTTTTTTTTTTTGAGATATAACGATTGCATAACGTGATCACATATAACGGATTGCCGCATTTGAATGCGAGGAGAGTTCATGTTTTCGGCGATGTCGGCACTCTGTATTGCACACCGCATGTTCGATCGCTCGAAGTATAATAGTTCGCGAAATATAATCGAGCTGCGGCATCGGTATGGCCGCCGTTGCAGTTTGTAATATACTGGCAGTACAATACTGTGTTTCTCAAAACTTTGAAGTGGGCTGCGGTTGCAGTTGAATTGCTTCATTAGATCTTACTTGTACTGAGGGTTAAGTCCGCCCAGGTATTAATATTCCGCGCGGTACAACCGATTCCGCGATGCGAGTTCGCACATCGAATTAACCGAAATTTCGACGCGAAATAACAACTTTGTCTCGTTGTTGAAAAAGCGAATGACGCATATGAAATACGAATCATATTTGCACCGGCTACGTATTAATGCTTCAAACGAAAGCTTTGCATTAAATATAATATTAAAAAAATAGTAGTATAGTTAAAAAAAAAAATTATTTATATACAAAATACCGATAGTTATATCATTATAAATGAAAACAGTATATTCAAAGTGCGAACGTTTTCGTGCGTAACACGTAACGAAATCGTTGATTGTTCCAATTTCTAAATGCAGGATGTGCGTGAGCAGTCACGTGCGGAGGGTCCTTCCATTCATTCTTTTTCCGTATCTTTATTGGCCAGACATCGATTAAAATCGAAAGCGTGTTTACAAATTCGTGGAAATGGCCACTATCGTTGCTCGCATTATAGCCCCACGGCACGTGATTCCGTAGTAAAAAGGCGCGACAAATGGATATAATTTCGTTCCCGATAGCATACGTAAAGGAGTTTGGGAATTGAACGGGCGGGTTGTTAAAATTTCGGGCGTTTTATTCGCGTCCGGGAAGACACGGAAATGCGAACGATGATAACGCTATCATCGAACTTGCCCGACAGCGGAATAAATTAATTGTAAATAAAATTTATTATAAATTTTATTTTATATTATTTTTAATTTAAACTTTAAAAAAGTAATTCGT
Organism: Cardiocondyla obscurior; assembly: GCF_019399895.1. Classification (NCBI taxonomy): domain Eukaryota; kingdom Metazoa; phylum Arthropoda; class Insecta; order Hymenoptera; family Formicidae; genus Cardiocondyla; species Cardiocondyla obscurior. The sequence goes on along the minus strand of NC_091866.1, from coordinate 11,088,405 downwards.
ATTGTGAAGTTAATTTCCATTGACGCACGCACGCGAGATATTGTGCCTCTCTCATACAGTTTTCATATTTCATATATAATTTTAATGAAATATAAAATCGCGTATGCGCGTATACTTACAGTTAAATTTATTATGTTAATTTTTATACTGCAATATGCGCGGAATATTACATGTGGACTGTGAATGCAGCCACGAAATTATTTCGAACGGTCAAAATTAAGTAGTAATAATGACTGGCCGTGTTACAACGCGAACTATGCGGAAAATTAGCTCTATTTCAATTAGATCGTTGCTATTTCATTATGTTAAGAATTCCTAATAACGCTTACGCGAAGCTTGCCAGAAATTTGGATATATTTTTTTTTTTTTTATAAAATACGTTATTGTTTAACAAATAGGTTCATTGTTTGATAAATTGGTTAATAATAATACTGCGTACTTACATACGATATTTAGTCACTGTGCAATGGTGTGTAAATAAATTTCAGATAAATAGCTCGTGCTGCTGAGCACGAATGAATAAAATTCCGTTCGTCGCGGCAACCTTTATTAAAACTCAAAAATAGTGGTAATTTCTATAAATTTCCCGACAAAAGCGCTCCGCACTCGCAGTTGATTGAACATACTAATTTGATATTTAATATTAACCCGATGTACCATTGAATTATGAATACTGCGAGCAACAACGGTGTACAATAATTTCAACGTAAATTGATCCGTCCGTTCGTAAGCGCGCATGCGATCGCACCGGCCCCAATATCGGAAGTTAATTAAATACACTTCTGCATTGTAACTTTAATAATATCAAGGCTGACGCGCGTATTTAATTACGCCTAAATTCACCCACCTCTCTCCGCGAGATCTTGCGCAACTGTGGTCGTTGGCCAGCCAGAAACCGTCATTAACGTTCTTAATGAAAAGGGGTTTATACGCTGAATACGCATACCGTTGCATGGGGTTATCTTTAAGAATTCTGCATTAAAGTAAAAACGTATATATAAATCTCTTTCTCTTTTTGCATAAATATTTTTATTTTATTTTTTTTTTTTCCCAAACAAATCGCGGGCTCAAATATTTCCAGGCTATTTTGTAAAATATTACTCTAAGAACAAAATTAGTTTTGACGGAAAGGGGTTAACAATAATTTTGCCACTGCGTGCACATTTGATGCTGGCGAAGTAAGTAACCCCATTTGGTGGTACGCATGAAGTGAGGTCGGAGAATGGCGCGAAGTGAAGAGTGACGAAGTGCGAGAAACAAGGTCGAAAGAACGGGAGAGGTAAAGAGAGAAAAGAGGAAGGTGAAGGGCGAAGGATGGCGAGAGGTACGAAGAGTGCCTTGAGTGGTCTAGTGGAGTAGCGCGAGGAAGAGTGTGCAAGAGGCAAGAGAAAAGGGATGGTAAGGGGCGCGCCTGGGGAGTCGAGGGTCGGATGATGCCTCTGGTTCCTCCACTTTCCGCGCTCCTTTTGCCTCTTCCTTCTCTCGCCGCCTTCTTCTTCCTTCCTTCGATCCCTTCGTCTCTCCGTTAGCTCTCCCGTTTCTCTATCCTTTCGCGGAATACCCACCCTCGATAGGGAAGTAGACGCGGTCGAATGTCTGCCGGTGTACTAAGCTCGCCTGGATTCTTCACGGCGATGCTCTGGAGACCGGAAACCGCGTGCGAGATTCGCGACATGTGCGGCGCTGTTCTTGCATTTGCAATAAGTTTCGCGTCTTTTTGCCTGTATTTTCACTCCCGATTATTCGTTGTGTTGAATCTAGATTGCGAGGGAAAATTGCATATCGTGTGTGGCGTAAAGTATAGTGTCTAGACGGCGTCTATGAATAATTTATGACTTCAATATTGTCTCTTTTTAACGTAACGATTGTAATACATACTTGTAAAAATTGTATCGGGGCAAATTTAGATTTTTTTTTTCACGTCTCGAAACGATTATTTGTTAAATATCGCTATTATTGTTACAAATTCGCTGAGGAACGACGTCTTTGATATTTGATGATGTCAAATCTGTTCTCTCTGTGAAATGGAGTTTCTAGAATATAACTTCCTCTCTCACATTCCTCTCTTATAATGTATTCTGCAATTGTTAGACGGGTATACCTTGCGTGAAAATCTTCCGGAGTTTCCTGATAACGGTTTCAGTGGAACGTAGTTACATACGACACATATATATAGTAATATATACGGTTAAGGAGACGTGTATGTACGTAATAGCCAGTTTCGTATTACACTGTCACATAATGCTCCGCCGTCGTAAAAAGCGAAAGAATATATGAAACGTAGGGTTTTCTTCAAAGGGGAGGCAAACGGGAAGAAATAATGGATATAATGAGGCAGACGTTGTTCGTTTACTGTGTCTAGGTACTCGTAATATTCTAAGACTACCTTTTTTCCCTTCCCTGTAATGAAATCACGGTTTACGACGAATACAGTTGCCTTTCAGCAGCTACGTGAGTTTTTCAATATTTTACAAATTTAATTCCGGAGATTCGCCGACCCGTCGCTTTTGTCGTAAAGTCTCAACTTACGCAGAACACGGGGACCGACGTCACGATTGTTACACACGAGAAATTGATGGCACTTTGTCGAATAACGGTTAACGATAGTTTGATATTACGAGACCGCTTTGAATGGACGAGCTTTTGCTTGTCTCCGACGTTATCTCAACATTGTTCAACTAACTCTCAACAGCAATTGGAAGAGTCGCTGCATGATCGCGGGCTGGTTTACGCCGGTTCAAGGGTCGCGCGGCTTATCAGCGACATTTCACGCAACGGACGATAAGGGAGAGGGGGGAAAACGAAATTAATGCGATCTGTATTTTCGGAAAATCTAAATTGCAAAGGCCCCGACGCCTCTTATACGTGTGTTGCGCGATAGTGGCGCGCGATCAATCTGATATGGCGAAGAGATTATGATCGCAGTGCCAATTTGCGCTTTATCACGCCATCTCGATTACGATAATGGTATACCCGGCAGGCTGGGTAAAACGAGAGTGATATTAGGTATTCACAGTTTATGTCATAATTTATGCACGCTACGTTGCCGCACTATTTTGTCGGATATGTGGCTTTACGTTTCTCTCTCTTTCTCTTTCTCTTTCTTTCTATCCGTATCTCTGTTTTTCTGTCTGCATTTTCCCCTTTGTACTTCGATATTCCGCGGCGCGTAATCGAGATTTATATTATCCGATCGACATTACGTTCGCGGATAATACCCTGCTTACCCTATGGTTCCTTGCTTTCATATCCGTTATTTCTGACCTCAAAAGCGCGTTCGTAAAATTCGATTTACCTACACGCGTTTATCAGATAAATGGCGAATGTATCGGTGAAAATATGAACCGTTGGTAACAAAGTAACAAAAGCCGCAAACGCCGGAACGAAAACCGCTAGTTTGCGTTACAAGTTTGTGCGTGTTATTTTGCAGTGACAATATCGCCCAGCGAATTTTATATACACCGATGTAAATGTTTCTTCAGCCGGCCCCCTCTTTCTCTTTTCTCCTCTCTAAAAAATAAATTATGAAACAAAGGATATTCCTCTGTTTGCAATAGTTTTATTCGATAGCTTTGTAAATGGAAAATTAAATTAATTTTTAAATTGTAGCTATCGTAAAGAAACGTTTTATTATATTATTTTTTTTTTCTTTTTTAACTTTTGGTATGAATAAACATGAGTGAACATACAAGCGTTCGTGAGAAAGACGGTGAATGAGTTTTGCGAGAATAAATAAATTCGAAACACCGCTGTTAAGAGTTTGGCATTTTAGAATTAAAAGTGAGAGAGCGAGAGAGACTTTAAAATATAATATCTGCGGAAATAATCAACAAAATGCAGAGTCTAAAGCCCATGGCTTTACTTTCTTAGGCATTAACCGGTCTTAAAACTTTTTTCAACCGCGAAGTTACGTCGACGCTAGGTGCTCTCAGTCTACCCCATCGTATAACAAATTCCGGCCGCGCTGGGCAAAATCCACGACGTGGAATAATGTACAATTATCCGGCGAGGAAGCATGTCCGTCGTCGGGCGCAATTAGAGCGCATCCGTCCGACGTTGTCGGTCGATTCCATTTTTTTCATAAATCTCCGCCGTGCACTTTATAAGCGGTCTGATCCTAGATTAGAGTTAATTTTAAAATTGCGGACCGATGGCCGGCTATAAGTGGATTTTTCTCTGTTCCCGGTCATCGCCGTCAATGAACAGGCGGATTATGTATCAGATCCGTGGATGCGAGCGCGGCACGAATACGTGATCGAGGAATAAACCGGCGGTGCAGGCGTATTTCTAAATGCATTCTCCGCAAAATATTGATTCCCCGCATCGGCACTGTCGTAGGAAGAAAAGCCGGACGAAAATCTCGCGCCGCGTGCATCGAATAACAGATCGACTTTCCGCGCATGTTTTATACGAGGCGCTGAATATATGTATCATCGCAAACGAACCGATTGCCCTTTTCCTATGCGCGGTGGCCGTAAATAAGCATTCATCGAATGCCATAACTTCCGCGAGCCAAACCGACCTCGTAATCTGTAAATTCAAAATGGATTACCGCGCTAGTCGTGCGCGAGAACTGGCAAGTGGGTGATGGAAAGAGCTGAGCAATCGGGGCGAATTATGCCGTAGCCGCCGTGCTCGAAAACCGCCGCGAAGACTATCCGTTCCTTTCGGGTTTAAAAAAAAAAAATTAATTATCGAAATGTTAGATCCATCAGCGGATGTTAGCAAACGAAGTGCCGTCAGTAGTTTCGTGTATCTCGTCGGAGAGACGGCGTCGCTTCGCAAAATTCAATTTAGTTCGTGATCATTGATTGCCTTTGTGTCGACGAGCGTACGCGCACAGGATGTGTCTTCCTTTGATTACCGTACGGAAGGATTGCACCCGTTGCCTTTGCCCAGATTTCACTCCGCGATACATACACACACCCCGCACATAGCGTCCAAGGGAATCGGGCCAAATGAAGCGAGAAGTAGCGAAACTTAGGTGATCGCTTTGTAGTAACGGGCATTAGGGCGATGCTATCATACGCACTTGCTCGATTAATTGCTTTGATTAAACGCTGATCGGATTGAAGTCTCAATCCGAATATATACTGCCGAAAGTGAACTTGGCCTCACTTGTAATGGGAGGGGAGAGGGTTTCCGCGACTGCGGTACGAAATAAAGTACGATATCGCCATCCTGAAATTGAGCGTTACGCGAAAGCCCGGTCGGAAACTAATGCAAGCAATAACGTCGGTTTAAACGTGGCTTAATGACTATAACTATGGCCAGGATTAGCAGCTAACTTGGTCGTAAACGTTTCCTTCGGGACCCGGAAGGCTTACTTAGACTGGCGTGGATACACGAACCCACGGAATATTGCTAACCGAAAACGTGCCCCCGCACTCGTTGGCCAAAATGTGAAATATGACTGGGAATATCCTCGTGGAAATTCAGCGGCGAATTCCCCCAATAGCTTCTGATTTTCCTTTTGAAAAGTATAAACATTTAGGTATCGCGCGCGACAATCTGCATAATTTGCGCACACGCGGTGCACGTATGTGACCGAAGTAAAAATATGCCACGTCTATTTCACACTTGAGATCCGTCGGAAGAATCAAAACCGTTGTAAAATTGGTCGGAATTTTTGCGCGTAGTTTTTTCCAGTTTTATAAATTTTATTTTATTATTTTTCCTTTTTTTTTCCTTTTTTTTTTCTTTTTTTTCCAACTGTAACACAGTGACGATGTTATTAAACCGCCTTTTTTATTTAACAAACAAATTTTAGGACAGTTTTTCCAAACTATCAATTATTTACGCTTGAGTAAATTCGTGAAATTGGTGAATTCGTTGCTGCGGGAACGGGAAATCTAACCCGTCCTCGAGTGCCACGGATCTATGTACAGCGAAATAGGATTTAGCCGCGCGCGCGAGGGATGTAATACAAATTCTCTGTAAATAAATTACGCATCCGCGGCGACAATTTCATTCTCCTCTTTACGGTAAATCATCCCGTGTATTCGTAATATGAAGTATGCTCGTAAAATAGCGCGGGGTGTAGGCATATGCGCGCTTACGTCGATTTTAATGTTTCTTTCATGCGTGGAAGCGCCGTAAAGCCTCGAAGAGCGGCACGAAAACGCCGGTACGGGAAACGCACACTTGGGTGCGCAAAGTGGCATCTCACCCCGGTGTAACGCTTACCTTAATTGCGTGGCAATGGCGACGAGGTGTCGGAACGCGGCTTCAACCTGAGTTCGAGTTGCTCGCGAGCAGCCGCGATGTCACCGTTACTTCTTCGCGTATACACGTTCGCTGGCGCATTGCTCGAGTGTTTTCACTGAAATCACGTTTCCTCTCGCGAATACGAGACAATGTTAAAGCACGAGAACCTGGAAGTTACATTCTCGCTGAATAATTCCTAATATAAGCCGCACACGGATTTATTACAGAATTTATTTGATTTTCCACCGGCGGCCATTTATTTATCTTTGTAATATCGGCAAATTGGTAATGCTGAATGTTTTTAATAGATTTTTTATCGGTCTGTTAAGCAGCGAAATAATATTGTAAATATACATATACGGCCGTGTGTTTGAACGTTTACTTCGGAAAAAAATAAATATTTTATTTTATCCAGAGCAAAATAGGGCTCTCCCGTACGGATATGCGATTTTCCCCTTCCCCTTCCCCCCAGCATGCACTTTTGTATCGACCACTCCATAGCTAGCTTGCCGCCGACGTATGCCGGTTAATTGCACGTGAGCGAAAGAGCGGAGCTCGCTTTTTGTAAGCCGCGCCGTGAAAATTGCGGTCGCAAAGCCGCGGAAATATAAAATCGCACGGCACACGCTAGACAACGTCGAGCAATGTTCACGCGGCCGTTGGAGAAACTCCGCTAAATAATATCATCGGTTAAATTATTATTTCGACGTGGAGTGCGCGTCCGCATTTGCAACGGCGCGTCGTGCATTATCCCAGGGCCCGACACCTCGTGCAGCCGCCGGTTGTTGAATTTTTTAATCCCATCAACGTGGGGCTGGTTCAACCGAAAACTGCGTACGCCGCTTCGCCATTAATCTTTCACGCGTCCGTCGCGTACGAAGATCATATCTCCATATCGAAATGTATTCCCGGTGTTGCACCGCGGGTCTGTAAAAATCGAGCACTTTCAGGGGGCACTGACGGGGTATCTTTTTTACACCGCCGATATCGATGCTTTTATTCCGCGTTGCGGAGCAGATTTTTTTCTCCCTCCTCCCCCTCCCCTTTTTTTTTTTTCTCCCTTTCCATTTTTTGTATCGACGACAATAAACCGCGAATTTATGCCGCATATGATGCTTTTTTTGTTAACGACGGGCTGTTCTTCAATGGAATCGTTACTGCAGTCTTCTAAGGGAAAATATGATAGATGAACTTATCGTTATCGTAGCTTGGTGCGATAAATTCTTTTCAGTTGTACAATCGTACAGTGCCGATCGAAGGTGTCTAATGATCGACGAGATTGCAGGTTACTCGTTGAGAATTTCAAGCGGGTATCGCAAGAGGATTCTCTACAATCCAACGAACGTTTCAAGTAGATACTCTGATTGCGATATATCCCGGGGAATAACGAGTATCATAAATTCGCACCTCGCTAACGATTGTGCTCGTCTCCATACAAATACATCGCCGTGGTATCTAATGGCGAAATAGGAGAATTACTTTGGAAGTAAAATTTTAATTAACAAAATATTTTAAAATGTATAAATTAATAGATTAATAGAACGTCGTGTCTTTTATAATTGTTACTTTTTTTTGATTTTTTTTAATTTTATCAATATTTTACAAAGAAATTAATATACGTTTCGTTTATCTCGAATAACAAAGATTTTGCGAGAGATAATATAAGGTGTGCTTTTGCCTGTATACGTTACATCGCGACACGATATATTTCGCATTTGCCGAAAGTACACTTTGCTCTTTCAACTGCAACAATAATATGTGGTTTTAGTATAGCGGCCAGTTTGCAGTTTCGGTTTAAGCTCCGGTCACATTTCTGAGAGCTTTATTTTAACAATTATCCCACGACTAATGACCGCGCCACTGTTAGTTAGGCGCCGAGTATCGCCGGCTCGCCGCAACGCATTCTCTCGCCCCGACTTTCTTTCGGGACTAGCGGACGCCTCGGAGAAGAGGCGGATTCTTTTTCCTTTCGAGACGGGAATATAAAAATATGTGCTTAAGCCTTCAATCGCCCTGGCTACGTCGCGATTTACATGGAAAGACAAAAACTTGCTTTCGAGGCGTCTCCTCCCCATTTCCGCGAGCTTTTGCCGCACCCGTAGCTTTCTCTCCTTCCGCCTTCACACAGTCGCGGCCCTATGCTTCACACACACACACATACACAGAACCGCGATGCGGTACAGTGTGCAAACGCGGCGCGGGGAAAAGCTGGCTCAGCGGGACTCCCTCGCGCCGGTGCTTTGCATTTTACAATAGCAAAGATATTATGTAAAGCGTTGGTGCACGCGCAAGCACGATCACGCACGCGGCACCCAAACCAGCCCTACCGCACACGTACACAGCGTTCGCGTGCACTTAGCACACTCGAAATATCGTATCGCGTAACCGTATACATATGTCGCCCGCTATAATCTTTATACATGCATACACGCGTATCGCGCGCCCGCGCGTCTTGTGTTTCCGCGCGCTTGAGCGTTTAAGCTCTTTCTCCTTTTCTTCCACCGCGACACCGCCGGCATCGTCACTTATCCCGCCGTCGCCGCTCTCAACTCGCGTCCGTGTACAAAGTGTCTACGTGCGTGAGCGCACGATGTTTCTCTCTCGACCGCTTCCGCGGAGGATGTATATTTTCGCATGTATGCATACGATATATCGGGGGGAGGAAGGGTCGCGGGGGAGAAAAAGAGAGAGAAGGAAAAGATAGACGGATAGTTACGTGTCGTTCCGATGTACACACACGCACACACGGGCACCCCGGCCGCGAACTCGCGCATTTAAATTTCCTCTTCTTTTCTCATGAGCCACCTCGGCCTTATCTTACGTAACGTCTCCCGTCTATAACGCGAATGTATGTGTGTGCTCGGGAGAGATATACATTTTGGATAACGAATGATATAAGGGAAGACGGCGTACCGGGTTAAGCTAATACTCGTGTACCGCTCTAATAAGTAATGCACGTTACATTGCAGCAAGAATAATCTTACCGAGGTAAAATTATAGGAACGCGGTGTCATTTTACATCTGCGGGCGTCTCATCCTTATTTCTCGCGCGCTCGCGTGGCTAGTAATTAAAACGCGGCAATGAGCGATCCGTTTCGTTGCACATTATCGGGGGGAGAGATTCCTTTTTCAAATCCCGCCGAGTGGGTGCGCCAACTTTTCTGTTACGATCCGTAGAATACGATACTTGCGCGATAACATTTATACGATGGACACAGACGCGGAGCGGAGACGCAAACTGCGCGCGTTCGGGAGGCGGGTGACATATTCTTTCCATTTACAACCCCCGGAGCACTTCGCTTCCGTACCGCGCGCGCTGGACTCAAAGGACGAAATATACGTTTTATATGCGAGGGAAAAGAAAGGACGCACCGGTATCGGGCTAATATAGGGTCGCGAAAGGTGAAAGGATCTTGACGTCTCGCGTCTACCTTCTGACTTACCCTCCCTAGCGGGTCCTGTCTCCGCCGCCCTTATTGCCAGTCGTTGCACCTCCTTCGCGCCTAGTCTGCAAGGAAGAGTGCTGGCCTAGCGGGTATCGATTCTCTCCGCACGCGTGTATGTGTATATTATGCATGTACGGTATGCTCCACAAGGGCATCGGGTTATCTATACGAGCCATTTTAACGCGGTGCATTGTCTTCGGTGAATTGCATTCCGTAGATACTGCCGCCTGGCTGTCGCCGCCTGTGCCCCAAGCTATCGCTCGTTGTATCGAGACTGTTATGCGATTCACGCACCGCCGCAATAGTGCCGACGCGGAGCGCGCTTGAAAAAGTAGATGGACAAAGCGCGGGGAGGGAGTGGGCGCGAGCGAGCGCGAGAACGCAACTCTCTGTTCTGCTGGCCGGGCGGATGAATTTCGCCGTACATCGAAAAAAAATTCAATCAAAATCGTGCACGCGAGCGATCCCCCTCCGAGCGCCTTTTTTCTCCTCTCCCTTTTGATACCTCTAACATACCGGCCTTGTGAGAGCGATAGTCGGCCCATTATCGTCCACAATGTTGCGCGTCGCGATGCCCGGAGATTGAACTCGATCGAACCACGAGAATTCAATGGTCTATTTTTTATGTAATCTCTTCCGGAATTAGTATTGAAAATTAAGGGAACTTGCATTTTTTTTTGTATGTGCGTGTGTGTCTTTTTTTTTCTTTCGATTTTTTGTATTAAAGAATATTGTAATATTTTTAATTATAAAAAAAGTTTGAAAGTAATATTTTTAGAATTGACCCGCTACGCTTTAGCTGATTTATTTTTACTTGTTACATCATTTTAGAACTGCTGGCAATGTTTATAATATATCTCGGAGATGGAATTTCCTTCTCTGATGTTGATATTTCTGAGAATATTCAAACATACCCGCAGTAGTTTCGTTGATTCTTCTTTATTCGAGCACAGTTGTGAATTTTGAAAGTTTAGTTGCAGGTAAATTCAGTCTTTGATAAATTGTTAATTAACCGTGATAAAAAGTTACTGTTTTTATTAAACACGTACGTCTGCGTGAAAGTTTTATAAAAAAAAAACAAAGGGAGGGGAACAAAAATAATTTACGTAAACTCTGTAAATATATATTTATTTATCTAATTAATTCTTTCTAATTTTATAACTTATTCTTTTTTCGTCTGTAAATACTCGCGGAAGATCCGAGTGTGCGCGATACATATATGTGTTCGCAGAGCGTTATAAATCATAATTAAGAATAATCTTTGTTCGCCCCTTACCCCCGTTCGTCGTTAGCGTTCCTTTTTCCCCGGCGCGTGTCGCGCCGGCGGGATTAAAGACGGAAGACGCGAAGAATTCGAACTGCGCGAGGGATTACTCGCGTAGCTCGCGCACTTGACAGCGCGGAAGGTGAAGGTTATTTATGTGGCAGTCCTTAATTAAGTTCGTCCTGTAATCGGTGTAATCCACTTTGCAAAGAGAACGGTCTCGTATGCTCGCTCGATTCCCAGGTACGCCCATTGAACTGACCCACTATACCGCAGCGTGGCGGCGCATATAGATACACATAAGCTTGCATCCGCCGAGGCTTACGCAAGACACGTCCGCTTTGTATTCATAGCTCAACGGTGCGAACTTTCTAACAGTATTACGGCCTAGGCCCATCCTTTCCTCCCACTCGTTTTCATCCTTTTGACCCTCTCTGCAATTTGTACCCTCCCTCCTCTCCCCTCTCCCCCCAACGTAACAATTCGGAGCTAATTGTGTTTTATTACTCCATGAATCCCTGCGTTTCCCGTATCGAATTACACCGAGTTTCGAGGGTAGTTATTTGCTAATGACTGACCCAGCTTTGATTCGCTTACTTTATCAGTACGTCGTTATCGTTACGACGCTCGTCAAGAACTTGGCCAGTTGACGCGAGAGTGGATTGTTTGGGATCTCTCTATCAAATTTGTATGCCGTCGTTACGGGAAATCCGGATTTAACGCGCGATCTAAATTTAAAAGTGACGCTCGCCGTGCTGTTACGATAACCGTAATGTTAACAACGCCGCTGAAAAATGCAGATTTCGGAAGCGAGTCGCGGGCTCTGGGTAGCATCCGAGCCCTTAAGTAGTGAAAAACTGCGAGACACGAACTGGGTTAAGCCTGCCGCGGTCTAGATTCTGTATTTTCAATCTTCTCGGAGCCGCCTAGAGCCAAGACCCCCGCCATCAAGTTGCATAAAAGCGCAACCTTTGAAAAGGGCGTACGTGTACTTCATCCAGCTTTCGACAAGAGCGTGCTAGCGACGAGGAGCACTTAGTTGGCGACGTGCAAGATGAAATATGTTCTCTTTGCGTTACACCAATTCCTACGGCGCAGCGGTCGACTTTAAACACTCGAGCGGTATCTTCTATTTCGAAAGCGTTTCACGAGTTATTAGGATTATGCGCAGATACTAGCGGCTGTATCCGTTAGAAAGATACTACCGTGCCAGTAATTGTGCGGTTAATATATGCAAAAAGGATGCAAATTTATCGCTTGTTGCGCGAACGATTTGCATATCTGATGACGGATGCTTGTTGTAAAACGTTGCTATGCATTATTTAAGTACGCCCGTTGCATTTAACCCTCGCAGTTTGTGACGGCGTAACGATTCCGCGTATAGTGGCCTCCCCGCCCAACGTTATCACGCGGATACGTCGACTTCGGTTTATTTAGGGCACGTCGATTTAATCTCCATGAAATCGATCGTCGATCCGCGATTTAACGAAATATTATCCCCCGGTAACGCTCCGCCACGCTTATGCTAATGAATTTGCGATATTCTCTCCGGCGATTAATTAGATTTTGTCTGTTGCCCGTGCGTTTTTAATGCCCGGCGCTAATCACAGCTCTCGCGTTTTGTCCCGAGCGCGCGACCACGTCGCGCAGGCTTCGAGCGAGAAGCCCGTGTGAACACGCGCTGGGCCACCGATAATGAATGTCGGCCCATGTACATTGGGTTAATTGAATTTCAATCCGGCGGCGCCGATCAGATTTTCGGATTTTTGGATCCTTCGCCCGTGGCTTTTCGCGACTATTAACTGCGGTGTGTTACACGTCCCGCGATCTCTGATGTACGATTATGATGATAATTGACGCGGCGAATTCGCTCTCGCGAGCGGTTCTTTTTCCCCTCCGCGTTTTGTTCATCGTTCAACGTTGTGTGCAGAGATATTAAACGTACATGGCGCGCATCGCGTCCCGGCTATTTGGTTCCGGGATCTTTTTTTTTTTTCTTCTTTTTTTTTTTCTCTCCCTCCTCGCTGATGTTACCGCGCGACTTACTACGCTGTCATTTACCCATTCTGTAACCGGTGGGTTTAATCTCTGCTCGCGGGTCGCGGGCTCATTAGACTCGATTAGTCTGCAAGCAGACTCCTTGATGTCCTTCGCGCGCGCGCTCACTATCGTGCACGTATATAGAGACCGGGGTGTAGGGTAAGGGGCGCGTGCACGTACCGGCATGCAGGGTGCACAAACTTGATGTCACCATTAGAATTCAAGCAGCACGTTGGTATGTATTCCGATGCATGTATTCACGTACGTTACTCACCCAAGTATGCGCCGCCGAGTGTATGTACTCTGTGAATGCCGGCGAATTGTCATGGGTGCGTGAATTGTCATGCGTACACGCACGTGTGGTGTATTCACAGGGTCCGCCCTTGGCGCCACTGATGGAGTGAATAATTGGGTTACACAATACCATCGAAATAATTTATAGATATGACTAGATTTGACTCGGAGCTGAAATTGTTGATTAAAAAAAGAATTATATATTTTATTTAAACTCGAATAAAAGAAATATTCGATGAACGAAGACGCGTTATAGGTACGGGCGAGCGGTCTTGCGCATTTACTTGACGTTTCCGGCTGCTGTATTGTTGTGACGATCGTATTGTCACCCGCGTGGTACGACATTTGCACCGGCTTAGTGAATATTTGGCATGCGGTACAAAATAATGGAGTACTCGTGTATTGTGCTGAAATCACGGGGTACACATGCACCCGGAGGCATAGGCTCGTTAAAACGTACCGCGTGCCGCGGATCGCGTGTCGCACGAAGACCGGCCGAAAGTCTGTGGATTTCCGACTTCTAATGTCACTGGCATACGGAAATGACACTTTAATCAGTTTGTGCCGTGTACGCGGTCCTGTCGATCATCCGCACGAAGCCAACGTTAAGGTTAAGATTGAGATCGGAATATATTAACGAAAGAAGTAGCAAAACTATATAAGAAAGTCGCGACGTTACGTGATGCAGCATCGTAAGTAAAACGAAATAAGTATAATCAGTAGCAGCCGATTTAACGCGTCGAGACTGTCGGTGTAAAACGCTGATATGCTTATCTGAAATTATTTTCAATTAATTTATCGTTCCTTTGGTGATTAGTCGGTGTCTTAATAATGAAAATTAGAGCCGCGGTCGATATAAATATTTGAAGAAAAAAAGAGAGAGCAGCGAGACGACTTTCCCCCGCGTTAAAGTAACGGAATAGGAAAGTCAAATGAATCATATTCGAATAAACTTCGAACGGGCTCATTTAACTAGAGTTGCGTTTGTCTTACCGTAAATTCCACGCTGTGATTAATCTTGCTGATCGACGCATTCCTAACGTGTCAGCGAGTCACCGCGAACGGGGGCCCAGTCGAATCTTTACGGTGCGCCGGAAGCGGAAGCGGTCACTTTAGGCGTGCCGGGAGCACTTCGAATTGCTGTAATAGGTATTCCGTTCGCCGGGCCGAGCGAAAAATTCCGAGCGTGACGCGAAACTCGGTCACGGTTGAACACGATAGAATGCAACGCCGTTCGTGACAATTAAGCACGGCGCCGAAATGCGCATCGCGGAATTGAGCTCAATGTAAATACCAAATCATCGCAGATTTCCCGACTAAAACAATCTAAATGAACACGAATGTGGGGATTTTTCAATTTAAACCATCGTCGACGAGTGTCATTGAAACGATTCGAGTATTAAATTCGACATTACCCGAGTGGAAATTGAGTCTAATCGTTATCTAACAACTAGCTAACCGGTTCGTAGTTTATCTCGTGGCTGTCTAGCAAAATTGTCCAGTACTGAGCCAGAAATGTAATGCTCGAAACGTCCAGGTACCAGACAATTATTACTGCCTAATAACGAGCTAGAAAAATTATAGATATCTAAACGTTTTTTCGCCGTGTACTAGTCTACCGCGCGTACTGATCTATGGCTACGCGCGCTCGACTGTCGCGGCCGCTGACCTCCAAGTCTGCTGCTCGCGCGGCCTCCACCCACGTGGATCGTGTCGCGCGCGCGATGGTTGCCGGTCGAGGTAAACATATGCACGTGCTCACAGCTGACCGCGGTGGAAGTGCAGGCGCAGCGGCCGGCAGACGGTGGGCCCGGCGGCCTCGGCAGTCCGAGCGCGCGTTAACATAGACCAGTACGCGCAGTAGACGAGTACGCGACAAAAAACGTTTAGATATTTAGTTTTCCTAATTAAATATTTCTAAGTTATTAGTCAGTAATAATTGTCTCGCTACATGACCCGCGCTGAACCGCAGCTGGACTAAACGGATTCTTATTTTAAATGACACGACTTTACTTTATGAATTTTATACAGTAACAGGCACTAGAAAAATAGTTATTAAATACGAAATACTTTTTTTTTAAATTATGATTAGCATCAAGATTATATTTAATCCGCGCGATTTAATTACTAGCTGTAAAATTAGAATAGGTAAATAAATTTCCACTCGTTTTCCAAAAGTAAATCTTTTTTAATGGATCTTTTTAATATTTTTTACTGTATTAATTTTTTAAATACAGAAATATTCAGAGTCTTATAAATTTATATAACGTATTTATATATTTTATCACGTGATAAAAAAAAAAGCCGGGGAGAGAAGGCTGCTAGTGTCAACGGAATCTAGTGATTCTCATATGGTCGTCTCTATGATCTTTGTCACTATCCTAACGTTGGGATAAACTCATTTTGTCGACAGCTTTCGCAATTCTTGTTACCCTCTTTGCGGGCCCTGTCCTTTCTAGCTCCCTCGCTCTATAGAACGTTCTATTTCTATACGTTTACCTCTTTTTCTCTCGCTCAGACGCCAGGGAGGTCCATTATCTCGGAACAGATGACGAGTAAGCGTTCGCTTAATGAAATCTTCGTAGTGATTTTACGAGGAAAGTTTCGTGAACCGGAGATAGGTGCGAGAGAAAGAGGAAGAAAGAAAGAGACGGGGGATTCTGAAAGGGTGGCGAGCAGACGGAGAGAATGCTCACGGCTCCTTCTCGCCGTTGTCTCAAGCCTTGTGCATGTAGCATAAACGATATCTCTAGTCGGTGGTTTCCAAGATCTCGGAGATAAACGGAGCGATGGAGTGGCATCCTTGAATGTCAAGTGGAAATATGTAGGCGTCAGAATTCCGCTCGGCACAAGTATTTTCGAGCTGTGTCGCGAAAAGTATCTCGCACGAGGGTGAAAGGAAATCCGTATTAATTGATACGCGAAAGGTCACTAACGACCTTGCGAGCGGCTTGAATTATTTAGCGCTTTTTGATATCGAACATTTACTGGCGGCCGACTATTCTATTCACGGATTGCATTTATACGTGCCTCCCGCGGGAATCAGACCTCAACAAACCCGCGTTAAACGACTCCTTCGTTACGACGGATGATGCTCTTTGCCGCAGGAATTACTTATATTATGCAGAGACCGCGCGTGCTGAGCGTTTAAAATTGTAAGCATCATTCGACCGAGTTTCCGCGCTCGCCGCGCCAAGAGAATACTGAAATAATTTATGTCGGTCAATTTCTCTCGGCACGACCCCGGTCTGAATCTTTCATGCGGTCGTCCCGCGCGAGAATGCAATCGCTGCACCGGCTGAATTTTAAATAATGAAGTTCAGATTACATCCGCGAAGGGAGTTAAGTCCTTTAATAAACCGGAAGGGAGATCGTAGGATGTAATTTATAATTCCGGGCACGATAATATTTTCCACTCGGTACAAAAGTATATCGATGTATTCCGCGGGACCCTGTTAATTGATCGACGTCATTATCAAATGTCTAATGAGTTTCAAATGAGATGCGGAGCGGTGAAATTCGTGAAATCTCAAAGCCAAAGCTTGAAAGCAGACGGGTGGGTATCGCGCGACCTTTAGTACCTAAGCCTTAAAAAGTCGAACGCCCAGGTACATCGCCCGGGCACACAGTAATCTTTTATTAAATCTCACCCTTCGCTACCCTTTCCTGGAAACTTGCTTCGGCCCCAATCCTCTTTACGCCTTCTTTCGCTCCTTTTCTTCTACGGCCTCGCTCTTCTTCTTCTAACCCATCAGACCGAGTTCCGACTACTTTAAACCTGGTTTCCGCGCCACTAATGACAAACGTTTGCCTGATTTCCGTACGTTTGCGTTCGGCTTCAACGGCCGCGAGATATAAGACCCGACGAGACAGGAATTCCGAAATTCTGACGTTTACGTAGAATATAGTTTCGACGATATCTCGTTTGACGATATGCTCTTAATTGTTATATAGCTAATTAAATTCAATGCCGCATTAGGGATAACGTTTACGGCATCGTAAGATAGTGCTATTCGGTAACAAGGAAACTCACAGTGCTAATTATTCCTGTTTAACGAGCTACGCCATTGATATGCAAAATCAATATGCTAGTGGGTCAGACGAAATTGGTATATCATGCATGCTGCTGATCGAATTTAAGCCGCGAGTATTTATTGACGTTGATTCGGTCTAAATATTGCTGAACAGTGCGAATTATTAAATATTACGATCAATGACGATGTACAAAATACTGGAGCGTGAAACACTCGCTGTCGCCGCTGCTTTTAATTAGAAGCAAATAGAGCGGAAGTCGTTATATTTGCGTACCAGCGAGCGCGACGATTGTCTTTCTCGCGGACCATGCAAAGTATATATGATTCGGCGACGTGTATCGAAAAGTTTTGTAACTCGGGCGACGTTAATAGAACTTTCGCCAGGCGTGACACTCCGGGCGCGAGCGAACCGAGTCGTTGCCGAGATGTTGGTCGTTAAGCCTTCGGTTCTAGTATCCGACGTGTTTCGTTACATCTGACGTCCTCAAAAGGAAATCCAAACCCTCTCGGGTGCCGCGAAAGGATGAGATTTAGATTGTTGTGGAAGTCCAATCCCTTCGCGCCGCCGCGAGCACGCGCCCTTGTATTAAACAAGTTGTTTGATGATCCGGCAAATTCGAACGGCAATACGTGTTGTAACTTGAGCCTGCCTCGTTGAAACGATCTCCTGAGAAATCTTCCGCGGCATCCTTGATACTTTTCTTTCTTGCGCAGGCGGGCTTTTATTTAATATACTTACACAACGCGGATATATCGAGTTCGTGAAGACAGCGCGCGGGGATCAGGCATTAAGTCACACTTGTGCTACACGGCTGAAGGGATAACAGAGCTTTTCGCAAAGAGCTCGAAACATTTTAACTTCTCATTTAAAAAAAAAAAAAAGATACGCGTATAAGCGTAATGCGCGGAAAAAATTCTGCGCGCGTTCCGCGCGTACACAAACGTATATATATATATATACACACCTATATCCTTTTATGCAAGTTTGTATTCCGCGGAAACATTCTTCATAAAATATACGCATCTCAAACGAGTCGGTAGGAAAGAGAGAGGCATTTTTTTTTTTTTTTTTTTTTTGCTAAGCATTTATTTACCGAGTCTCTTTTTGAAAGATATTTAGAGAAGAGAGGCGCGCAAAAGGGGTAAAGGGTAAAGGGTAGTTTAGGGGAAACAGGTGCGCCGAATAATCGGGACACGTCTAAAGGAAGATCTTCGGAAGTGGTTTTGGTCTGCTACAGGATAGTTTAGCTCGTTCGGGCGATCCACCCGGCTCGCAGAGACGAAGTAGATAATTTTCTTCCGCGTCGCATCGGGACGTCGGATCTCTTCAATCTGTATCCGCCCCAATAAACTTACTGTCACGTCCGACAGATCTTCAAGACAAGCTTCCCTCCGCAGTGGAAAATCTCCTTTATCTCCACACCCCCTGACTTCCTGCCGCAACGAGCCACTTCCGGCTTTTGCCTACCTTCGATCGGAGCGCGCGCGCACGCGAGGATTTCTTTCGCTAAATCTCCTTGATCCATAATGGCTGCATTCTGGGCGGAGCCGACGATAAAGACGATTAGATTTCGAGAGTGATGCTGGGATTGTACTTCGTATGCAATTCCGTAATTACCCCGGCGGATATGAAGCACCGAACGAGACGCATTAAGGACACTTTATTTCGACACTTTGTAAAATATGCAAATTGACTTTATCCCTTGACATATTTGAAATCGATCGGTCTCGTCTTAGTGAATATTTCAATTTCTGGCAATTTGTTACGGCCCCTCTGAAAGTTCAAAATTAAATATCTCGGTAATTAAATCATACATTAAAATTCTATTAAGATAAACTTTCCGGTACTAATTGACAAATAAAGTTTTAATGCGTTTATACTTCTGCAGCTTAAATCGCAATCTTAAGAAACTCTAGCTTAGTTCCGCGTTTTAATTCCGATTGGGGGGGGGGAAGGGGGTTAAAGTTGATTCTGAATACCGCGAGTACTGTATAATAAATATCGCCGAGGATGCACTTTGACTTCGTACAAAAAAAAAAAAAAAAGAAAAAAAAAGGAAAGCGCCCATTATTTCTAAGCGATATTTATTTCCTCATCTATTTTCCCGTTTCGCTTGACTTTGAATGAATTACCGCGTTTCTTCAATACCGAGAAAAAGAGTTCCGTGCAACGACTTTGTCTTTGCTCTCTATATAATATTCACTAGGAGCTGCGTTACTTTATATTCGTGGCGTCGCCTCTATCCGCGTCTCGCTCCGGCTCTCCCCCGGAAGAACGAACTTCCCGAGGGTTCGAGTACGTGGTGTAAAGGGGTGCACGAGCCGTCTGCCGGGGGTGGTTGGCTGGGGTTTGTTGGTGTCGCGCGGGGGAGCAGGTATATTAGATAAGTTCTGTCGCGCGAAGTAGTGCGGTGGAAACTGCGTTCTCTCGTCGGGGGAGGACGACAGTCTTAGGACAAGGGGTAGAGAAACTGGTTACCCGTGTCAAGGGTTTTCTTCCTACCACCCTTTCCCCCGTAAGATCGCGGGCGGTTCTTCATTACGAGCTAAATGGAGAAAATTGAAAGCGGCCCTATCAAGCACTCGGTATTCTCAATGATCTCCGAACGTGCGTCTTTAAGGCCCATTAAATTAATTACCAGAAATAATAAAAAATAGAAATTATAATATTTTATTTAATTGGATAACATCTTTGCTTGTTGCATACAATTAAACGGCTGGTTGATAATTTTATAAACGAGTCGATAAATCTGTATTTACGTATCGGAGAGGATCGGTTGTTAATTGTCTTTTCTGCGGAAATACCGGAAGAACGAAAACGCGCGCGAGGAATCGTTTGCTCTCATCAAGAGCTTCCTCTTCGCCATGCTTTGCTATAGTCGGTAGGGCTGCTCTTCATTAGAACCTAAATAGAGAAAATTGAAAGCACCATATTGGAGCCGTTGCTCGGCGTCATAGAAAGCTCGATGTGCTGCTTAGTGAGCGTCGACTGCTCGCGGAAATTCACGCATGCTAGCAATATAGAGATTGCGAAATATGGTAAAGTTCAAATTGTGTGCGAGAGAATGGCGATACTTGGAAAACTAGTCGATAACAGAAAAATCTCCATGTGAGAAGTTTAAAATTAAAAAAAAATAAAATTTTAAAATACTTTTAAGTAATCATGGAAATTTATTACTTTTATTAATTGCATAAAATATTTAAAAATAAAATAACTTTTTCGATATCGCGTTAAAAAAAATCACGATCCGTGAAAATGAGAATTAAATGCTTCGCGAACATCTCCGAGCTTTCTCGCCTCCCTTTCTCTCTCTCTCTTTCTTTCTCTCTGTATCTCTTTGTATCATTTCTCACGCTCTTTCTCTCCCGTTTGGTAATTCGCATTTAGAAAATTGCCGCGACGAACCCTCGGGTAATCGAGCGTTATTTTAAGAGCGATTGCAATTAACGGTCTCGGCAGTTAGCCGCAAGTGCAATTTTCGAATGGAACGCGAATATTTTTAACGTGTCGTCTGAGAACGGAATGGAAGAATTTTTCGACTCGTCAGTCTTCGCTTAAATCCGGGAGAAGAGAAATTTTCGTTTCCATTTTGGCTGCACGCCACATATCGCATTAGCCTTGTCATGACTGAGTCAGAGCTCACGCTCTTGGTGCTTCTCGTTTTTGGAAACGGGAGCGGAACTGAAATTGCGATTTCTGATCATCGAGTACGAGTGCCACTTGACGATAATTCGTGACGCGCAGAAATATATATTTAACTCACCCTGCCTCGCGTACGTTCAAGCTTAAATATTAAGAATTCGTGAAAAGAATGTGGAGCCGGATAAGATATTTTCTAATTGAAAATGAGCGAGCGGCGCCTAATCGATATCGAGCCGATTTTAAAAGAAACGACGCATTTAACTTTCCTCGAGTGACTGCTCGCAAAAGAGCCGAAGACATATGGCGCTAAATCTCGCAGATAGGCACGTACATAAAGCTTACGCTGGTAAATCACCGGCGGCCGAGGGGGATGGTTAATTCGTTCATTTCAGACGCGCGTTTCACGTGATAAATCCGGTTCTTGCTCATGCCTAAAACTCCGTGAACTTTGCCGGTTGCTATCGCGAGCCGGGACAGCCGGCAAAACGACGAGAGACGCGTCGTGGATTTTCTCCGGCCGAAGCGTTCGTTTAACCCGCAGTTAAGCCGGTCGCGTGGAAGTCACCCCGTGGAACAAATCGCGTCTGTAAACGGGTAATTCGACGACGCTACGAGTGCGGTGAATCTGTTGTCTGAATAATGCATCGCGCTACGTGTGAGATCGTTCCTCGATACGGTAGAACTCACGTGCATTGACAGCGACGACGACGATGAGGAGGAAGCGTCGGCCGCGTGCGGCGGTGTGCTCGGCAACTGCACAACAATCGAAATAAAATGCGACGACGCGGACGAAACCACTCCGGGTAGTTAATCAGCGGGACCGCATCGGCCGCACGCGACGAATACTAAATAATCGCCGGCAGTCATCGTCGTTCGATCGATAGGCGGTTTAAAGCCCGGTTACGCTACGCGATTTGCGTCCCCTCGGCGCAGAGGCGGCCGAGGTTCTCGGCGGGGATATATGCGTCGTACCGGCGGCTTTGATTTGCATTACGAAGCGCGGGGCAATATGCGGGATAATTGGGAGACGGTTAAAAGCCATTGACACTTTGTGCGCGTAGATAAATTTAATAATTTCCAAGTTAAAGCGAAGGGATATACCGCGCGGCTTAAAGCACGGCGGATTGCGCGACGGTGATATAAACTGCTCGGGGTCACGGACCTACGGCGATTGTGCACGCGACATTAGACAGGAATGCGCGCGTTTGCCATTTCCAGCAAACAGTTTGCTTAATTAAAGCGGGCAAAGATTCGTTCCGGCAAGTGGAAATCAGTTGATAGATACCGTTGCGAAATGTATCATTGCGCCGGCCCGCCACAAAGAGGCCGCGTTTCGCTTTGTGGCGCGCAATTATGCTGAAACGCGTCACAGACTTTAATGAAACCTCTGTCAGCGGCAAGTA
Organism: Cardiocondyla obscurior; assembly: GCF_019399895.1. Lineage (NCBI taxonomy): Eukaryota > Metazoa > Arthropoda > Insecta > Hymenoptera > Formicidae > Cardiocondyla > Cardiocondyla obscurior. Next base: position 11,066,074 of record NC_091866.1, on the reverse strand, counting down.
TTCGACTATTTTCGTACTTTGCGCGGCGCGGTGCGCGAGCTATCGATCGTTATTTATCGTTGACGGACAGCATTGTCGCCGCGCGGCGTTTGTAATCGGTGGCGTGAAACTGGCCCGCTTGTCGGGTCCGCGTTGCTGTAGAAAAATAGCGCCCGGCCGCTTTTGCCACCTAAAGAACTTAATTGAAACTTTGCGAAGTACTCTAATTACTCGTGCCACGTGCGACAACGCCGGGGCGCTCTATCGCGAGAGAGCGTTCGATCGCTTTCGTGATTTACGCGTTCAAAGTCAGCGGATGAATTTCAAAGTCCAGTAATACGCCTGTATAAAAAGCCATCGAGCTTATCGTTCGGAAATTTAAAGCGCACTTTTCGCTACATTTTATTCCGCTAGTACGTCACAAACGGTTTCAGCCGCCTCCTCCTCCTTCCCCTTCATCTCGTTGCCTTTTTTTTTTTTTTTCTCCCTCGCGTAATCGATACGCGAAACCGGCCGCGCGGAAAATACGTTTTCAGTTTTAGTTTCGAGGTCCTACATTCCGCGGCTCGCTCGTGGATAAAACGGATAGACGTGGTTATGGGACAGTAAATTTTAATTGTGCGCCTCCATCTAGCATGGTAGCCGGTTCGCTGCCGCCGCGGCTATGATCTCGGTATCCTGATTCTGCCGTTGGCAGTCCCACCAGGCCACATATTGCTGCCATGCCCAATGCACATATACACGCGAATTCGCAGAGCACGGTCGCGCTCTCACACACACACACTCCCCTCCCCTCCCCCGCGAACCACGTGTATGCATGCATACGCGGTGCAATACGTACGTGCGCTTCGTTCTCAGCTGGCACGAGGACAGATTAGTTTGCAAACAATTTCATTTCTGTTGCTGTCGGCCATTCAGCGAGGTCGGGTGGAAGGAAGAGGGAAACTAGCGAGACAAGAGACGGCGGGGGCACGGAAAATTCATGTGCACGAAGCGAGGTACATGTTGCGCGCGTATGAAGGAAAGATAGAAAAAGAGAGGCGCGTCGTGTGAGCCGGGGAAAGGTGTGCGTGAAAGAGAGAGAAAAGTTGCGAGAGGGTGGCGGTGGGGGTGGGAAAAGTCCGTGGAAATCGGCAGATGGAATTTACATACATCACGATTTGCGCGAGGATGTAAAACGTTTGCAGCGGAAGCAAGCGGCCAGTTTCGCCGAGGTTGGCGAGGAGGCGGGGGAGGGAAAAAAAAAAATGAAGTTGAATAACGTTGCTACAAAGCGCTCCAAGATTCCCCGACGATAGTAACGGGCGAGTTGTTGCGCTTTATTAAGAATTGTGCTGATGCAAAGCGATTTGCACGCGAGAGGGTTCATTAAGTTTATTATAATACCGCCGCATGCAACGCGCGCGGATTCAGCTAATTAATCCTTTCGGTCGCGAGAACATTTTGTACGCGATCTTCGTCTGTGCGTAAGTGCGTAAGTGCGTTTAATCTTTGTCGGAGATTTCGCAGCGACGTCGCTTTAATCTCTCGGCTTGTTTTATTATACAAAACCGTCTGCGCGATACGCAGCCGCTCTCTGCGACAATTCATTAACAACGTTTGTTTTAAATGCAACGTTTTGTTTTCGATGAAATCCATTTAAATTTTAAAAGCTTTACGCAAATGCACACTTTTCACGGACCTAACTTTCGCGCTCGCGCTCGCGGATGATTGAATTCGCAAAACATTCCGCAAAATTAATAAGCTACTTCCCGTCGCGAGATATTACCGCGCTTGTTTATCGAATATCCGGTGCTGGTATTATTTTGCGTACAATAATATCGCCGTACGTTGAAAGTTGAGGAATGGCTGCGGCGCACGGAAGCGCACTAATATTCGTATTTCCGCGCGAACGGAACGGGCGGAGGGATCTCGCAAAAAGCGGAAGGGAAGCCTGTCGCGCGGAGCGATTTCCTTGGGAAATTGAGTCGACGTCGTGGTACGCATCCGCGGATGAAAAAGTTGCCCGGTGAGGGTTACATAACCGACACTCGCCGGCGACCAGCGACCCTCTCGCGCCGCCGGGGGAGGTGCAAAAATCCGCGCAACTCTGCCAATGTGACGGCGGTGGAAGCGGGTGGGCTTGATTTATGATGATGGCGCGTGTTGCGCCGGACAATTGTCCGGCCCCGGTTGGCCGTAAGACGAGAAGTGTAATTTATCGCGAGGACAAAGGGATCGGGGAAGTGGGCCGTTTGCCGATCGAAGAACCGGCGATTCGTGGGAGAGATTTAGTGCCGTAATATGTTTGTTTAAATTCTCGGCGCGGCCAACTTCTCAACGGGCGATTCTCGTTTCGTGTTCACGGGAAATCGCGCTCGTCCGGTCATTGAGGTACCGTTACTTCTTTTTCTACAATTACTCTTTCCCTGTTACTATTTTTACACCCGGCATTTAAGAACCCGCGGGGTAAATTTAATTAAAGAGGCGAGGTAACGCTCCGCGATAAGCAAAGTGTAAAATCGCGTTTACACGCCGTCGCAAGTTCCCGGATTAGATATTACGCGCCCGGGTTTTCCGCATGAAAGTTTCCGATTTGCGTTCGATCGTCTTGAGTCCTGTCGGATCGCGTCGGCATAACGGACAGTGTCGATAAGCGTTGCATATAGTATGTATATGGGTTTTATTTGACGTCGGGGAGGTTGCGTCAAAGTTTCCAAGAAAGTTTTACACTTTCGGTGCTCCCGTGTCCGCCCAACTTCGCTTCGACGGCCAGGTTGAAACGCCGCCGTCATTGTGAGATGCTGCTGGGGACTGACGTCGAGGCTCCTCAGGTGTGACCAGGTAACTCTCCGGAGAACTGACTTACCGGAACTGTTACCGGTGTGTGTGACCGACGAGATCAATTTGATAAACGTCAGCGCGAAAGCAGCATCGAACTTTATAGGTTTTACCATTATTTATTCCCGCGCCCAAGTACTCTCTCTCCAAAACGTTTGCCGCTTTTCAATCCGCAATGACTAAGACGATTGTAGATATAATATGAAAGAGACGACGGCGAGCGTCGCGGATTTTATCTCGCGCATTCGCAAAGAGCGGCGGTGCAATAATTTTGTAATAACACGAGCGAATCGAGTGCTACATTACGGAAACTGTGAAGTACGGCCGTCCGTGCTATCGGCAGCCATCTCTTTGCGCAAGTGACGGCGTGATACGAAGCTTCACTTCGCGGTGTAGGTACACAAGGAGGGAAAATATTTCTTCCAGGCTCACGTAGAGCGCGACCTGTTATCTCGTCCCTCCGCAGAATATTACGCGTATCATTCCGCGTAGCGACTCGACTTTCTCTTCCTCCGCCGTGCTCCAATTACCTACCTAGCTTACCCCCCGTCTCTTTTTTTTTTCCCCCCCGCTGCCCTTGTGTCGCTTTTCGCCCGCGTAAATCCGACGCTGTCCGGACGAAATTCATCAACCCTCCGCGTAGAGAACGGTGGAGAGCTCGGGGTCGGCCCTCTCCACCCTCCCGGTCGCGCAGGGAGGGGTTCTCGCATTCCTCGGCTTGTACAGGAAGCACGCACACGTACCGTGCATAAAACCGGGCGGTGGCGGCGGCCGCCGAGGGTCGGTGAGTGGTGGTGTGGTTTCGTGTCCGTCGTGTTCAACGGCTTCCGTCGTTGCATGCCACGCACGAGATTCCGAAAGTACTGGTCAGCCGTGTTTCACGTCGCGACGCTTTGCTGACAGTGTGCCGCGGCAATGCCCAGTTATTTCTCCCTTGTTTTTTTTCCCTCCTGATTCTGCTGCGAATTACACCTGGGAAATGTTTGCCGGACGCGTGAAAGGTGACCAAGCAAAATTTCGTCGAGCTTTTCTTTCTTTTTATTTTTTATTTATATATATATATATATTTTTTTTTTTTTTTTTTTTTTTTAACGAAAAACTAGAAATTAAACCGTAAAGAGAGACGAAAGGAACTACTCGTACCTGTGGCGAAATGCATTCTTTGTACGCACGGAAAACGTCAAGCTTGGGGTGGCCGCAAATGAAAACTCGCACGCGCGAGGGAAAAGTTTCGAAATTTATTACGCGGTAACGGGAGGGGCAGGCGGAAACGTGTTATCGCGATATCGTGTTTATCGGTAATAGAAAATCTCTGTCTCGCGTACGCACGAAAAAGACCGGCGTCACGCGTACGCGCGCGGGAAGGGAAGGTGCGTGACATCGTCACGCGGCGAGCAAGTCGTCGCGTTTTCTTCGCGTCCCCTTTCCCTCCCCCTGGCTTTTAGAGGGCCGTCGATTCCAAAGGGGACGGAAAAAAAAAAAAAGAAGCGGAAGAGGGCATTTAAGTACGAACGTGGATCTGTACTCTGAATAACACAAAGACCCCTGATGGCAACGGAGTTCTGTTCCTCGGCATTGCAGTTTCGTGGTGCGCAGTCTTAATGGCGTAGATAGCCACTCTCGTCCCGCGACCTGGGCCTTTTTTTCCTATCCTTTCTTCCACCACATTCTCGTGAATCGCACCCTTTCTTCGCGCAGAAAACGCAATTGGTGCGAAATGTTCGTGGCTTCCGAAACAGCGGCCCGGCTCGTCCGTCTCTTCGAAATGCCTTAAAACAATTTTATCGACGGCACTCGGCCTTCTTTTGTTCACCCTAGATTAGATGTCCCCTCGAGTGGATGATAAGTACAATTAATTAATTCGAATTCGCAGCGTAAACTACAATCGCGGTGGTAATCCGGTAATCCCCGGCGAACGGCGACTGCGCCGTGAAGGCGAACAAAATTCATTGCAAATTTATTGGGTTACCGTAAATAACAATTCTCAATACAAGGAGCACGCAGCTAATTTTATCTTTATAAAATATTCTTCAGGAAGTTGTAAATATCTTATGATTCCGTAGCTTGACCTATCTCCTTCGAAAAATTTACTTCGTAACTTCGCGAACACCATAAATTTTCCTTCACTAAAAACGATAACGCAGTAATCTATCAGAAACTTTTTAGACGAGCACAAAATTTCGCTTATTAAAATTAAAAAAGTTAGATTGAACATTATGTAGAGGTATCTAGGTTTTATTGCCCTTTCAACGCTCTCGAATCAATATGCGGCGACAATTACGCGGCGATATGTAATATAATTATATTTAAGAGCCTGATTAAGCGTTCCCGGTGTGATTTGTGGCGAGTCACGTCAAGTCGTTACGGCGATAAAATTTGTATGAACAGCGGAGCACGACTCGAGACTGATTTGCGGATTCAATTGTAACGTATCGATCTATCGCTCAGTAGATGCTGACCTCCCTAATGGGGACGGTCGCTAATCGGCTCATCGTGCGTCGGTTTCTCATGGTAATATATGACGGACAAAATGCCATACGGTCTGCTTGTTAGTAACAACGCATTACCGCGCACGTGTACGGTACGGCGTTTGTATCGGAATCAATATGATGCCCGTGCGACGCGGTCAACCGAAATCTACATGTAATATCGCAAGATGCATTATTCGTATAACGGGGAGAGCAATCGATGACTGTTCCTTTTCGCGCGGCGATTGAAGAAGAAGCAAGAAGGATGATAGGGGGGAAATAATTCGAAAAGTTATCCCGAACGCGAAATACGGAAATAAACCAGCGACGTAGCGAATATTAAAATCACATATTTGTCCTTTCGTACTTCGCATCCATATTTTTCGTAGACGGCACAAAAATAAGTATTCATGAATAAATAATTTCCGATAAAGAAACGAGCGCTCTCCGTCGAGCCTCGATGCCGAGGAGAAGAGAAAGGGGGGAGGAGAGGGAAACGAGGAAATTAATTAGTTTCATCTCGACACAATTTCTTTTCTACATCTTCGCTCATTAACGCTCGTTTATTAACGATAATTAACTGCGAGTCGTGTTCACGGTAGCAGTCTTCTTCTTCGGTAATTCCTCTAACGCGCGCAAGTCTTACTTCATTAGGCGAGTCGTATCAAACACAGGCTCGATCGTGCCACTCATTATGGGGAGCGCCGCGCGCTCGTTACCGTATACAACGCTTGTGTATACCCGGAATCGATGCACGCAACGACGGAACACACAACGGCAACACAGTGGCGCAAATCAGCCGGTCTAACCCCGACGGCGTTCGCCGTCAGCGCGCCGCTGCACGAAGTGCATTATTATCAAGCACTAAAGCGGCGAGGGAGAGAAAGACGAAGAAGAGAGTGCGGTAATGGGTGTACTCGGCGGTGCCTCTTTGCCGTGTCTTTGTCGGCTGTACGCACGTGCACACGTGAAGCCCCTTCCCTCCTCCCTCCCCCGACCCAGGGAAAGAGATCGTCGCTTTCCGTCAGTCTCTTCTTCTTCCGTTTCCTCTTTTTTTTCCCTCCGCCATCTCGCCAGGCTTCCTCTTTCAGCCGACCTCTGTACGCCGGGCGCGAATGTGCCGACCCTTTTTTCTCCTCTCTTTACTCTCGCCGTATGCCTTCTTGCCATTGGAATCCATCCCTCTGTTAGGATAACCATCGCAGGAGAAATTTTATACCCGTCACTGCCGTCCGCTGCTCGTTGCTCATTAAAGCATTTAATGTCTGAATTCGGCGCTATCGCCCAAGCTCGCCTTTACGCTATTCGCTTAATTCCATTCTTCTTCTTATCGCTGCATTTCCACACGTGGGATCTATAGAGACGCGACTTTCGCCTACCGACAGCTCGTTTGAAACGAAATAACCGGCCAACTCGTTAGATATTTGTAGTATACTGTTACGTACCTATATGCATACATTTGTATAGAAGTCGTTAAAACATTTGTGTTTAAATACGCAAACGTAAATTATATTTTCGTACGTGGCCGTGGTAAAGATATGGGAAGTTAATTTCATAAACGTATTTTGTGATATATTATCTGAGTCTCGTTATCAGGAACAAAAAATTTTTGTAATATTATCTGTTGAAATATTTTGCCGCAGCTTATTCAGCCTTTTAGCATGGATTATTCTCTTTTCAGTGCTTTGAGATAATGCGTGTTTCGGTCGAGTTACGTAGTGTATGACAGAGTTAGCAATATTCGCCGAAACGCTTTTTGTTAGTGACCCAATTAATTAAAATATCCAGCTTCGCCGGGGCAGTAATTGCAGGCACAATTTTGCAAGCTTTTAACAACATGCAGCGCAACAGTAATAACACAATAAAGACATAATACGCGTTTGTTTTCGCAGTGAAAACGATTATTTTGTTTAATTATTACGACGCTCATTTATCTCGGGCATATATTATTAATAATATATTCCCAATAATCCCACATACGGCGGACGTATTGTTTCACCACAGACGTGCGGTGTGCTGGAGCGAATTTAAATTTATGCTACTAAATATGGCGAAACTATGTGTAACATAATTATATGGAATTATTACGAGCGGCGCGGAGGGCGGCGGGATATCTTGGCGTATTTCTGTGCTCTCCGCGGAACAGATTTTATCGTTTTCGAATGACAGGCTGACAGTTTGGCGACGGAATATTACGACCGAGGAACTCGTAAAACGGTATAAAAGGGATTCCGGAAATCGTTGTTCTCGTGGTGGACAGTAGACGGCGTACATATATTCATACGAATCGAATAGCGAGATTCGCAATAATAGTAACGAGAATTGAGGAAGATTGATCGATACGCCTTTCTCGTATCTCTCCTTTTTATTCCCCTCCTCTCCCCCTTTCTGTGTTCTTCATAATTTTTCGTCACGCTGCTTGCATTGTCGGATACGTAATCCCCGGGCATTGTCGGGCATCGCTCGTCTCCCACTTCAGGTTATTTCGGTTCGCGTCGTCGACGCGTTTCTTTTCATTTATTTTATCCGGCGCAAGACTCGGCCATGTGTGCGATTTACGCAGCGCGCGATGATTTCACGTTCGAATAATATAATAGAAAGTGTATATCGCGGGACGATTCAATATCCCGCGAGTGGATAGAGAGGCGCTTATTGTTTCGTTAATAAAATGTCGGGAGGCCCGGCGTCTTGTTGTTGCGCGATTCAGGCGTATCAATGGGAATAAATTGAGTGGAAGGGAAAAAAAAGAAAGCAGTGAAATTCGAGAGTTAAGTTACGGTCGCATTGTGGCTCGCTTAACCCCTACCCGAGAAGGGACGCGTTTTGCATTGTCTGTCTCCCCTCGTCGACGCTCCGACCCCTCCGTGTCGCGCGTGTTACACATAAAAGGTTTCTCTCTTCTTTTTTTCTCTCTCTCTTTTTTTTTTTTTTTTTTTGGCCTTCGCGGTCATCCTGTCAAGCTGACAGGTCGCTGGCCGATCTAGGCGCGGTATCGCGTCAGGTTGATCGACGTTTGATAACTCGGAATACCCTGGCAAAATCCGGAAAAGCCATTTTATCGAATTGGATAGCTATGCTCGCGTGTTTCCCAGGAGCCTCCGGTCTGTCGTAAGGAAACGTGCTGAGAAGACGATATATCGTCGAGTCGTTGGGGAAACTTACTAAGTCAATGTATAGGACATATTGACTTAGTGACTCTCTTCGCGACGCGACGGTCGATATAGATGTGCTTTCCCGTGCGTTTTTCTTTTTTTTTTTTTTTTAAATAGTAGTTAAGATTAATGGTCAATTTGAATAAGAGGCCAATATTCTCCGCCATCGAGGCTTTTTTTGTTTCAATATATCATCGGCTGCGACATGCATTTACGCGTTCCCGAATAATCGACTCAAATTCAACTCGAATGGGAAAATTTATCCTACTGAAATTAAATGGGTTCCGATCTCAATGGATGAACAACTTCGCCGATACGGTTCGTTTGCTCCGGATCGGAGTATTCTTGATAAGCACGAGACCGGAAGAGCGGAAAGTGAAGCAAGATATCTAACGGTATCCGATAATAGAGATGTGACTATACCTACCAAGCCACTAACCCCCGTTCTAATTAAGCCCGGCTAACCTGCGAGTTAGGATTATTACTCGGTGGATACAGGAAGAGGAAGAGGGAGGATGGGAGTGGTAGCTACACATGTATTCCCGCGTATACGCCGCACTCGTGTGTGCGTGGATGCGACGGGGTCTGCGCGCTCGTAAGTTAGCGAGAAAGAACCCGGGGTGTCGCCTGGCGCGGCGCCAACTATCCGCTTCCGTTATCGTACCTACGGGAGCCGCCGACAGGAATTCAACACATTTCGGCGTTGCGGAAAGCCGGCCTCTCTTCAAAAATTCCTGTAGGCACCGATGTAAGCCTGCTGTCCGACCGATTTAATATAAGGTGATCGATACTCGGTTACCACGCGCGCATAACGATAAGCGGCACCAAAACGCAGACCGATACGTCGACGGAGCTACGCGCCCCGTAGATTACGCTGAATTATTCGTCTCTGCTCGTCTCACCGGCATGAACGTTCATATCTCTCGGAGAAAAGGATTTCTCGGCGCTACGTTATCCTGTCATTAGGCGCGACGATATTTTACACGAAGCGCGGCAATTTTTTTTTTTCTCTCTCTCCCCCTCCTCTTCCTTCTCGCCCCGGGTGGACAGCTTATATAAGGCGGAGGTTAATGATATACCTCGAATTTCGGGATGCTGAATAAAATTTGCATGAGACATTCCGGAGTGTCGCACGTTGTGAATAATTCGACAATTTACTTGCGGCGGGAGAAGTGGCCGATTCGATTGATCGGCGCTGCCGTACAATGAGAGAGGTCACGAGCCATCAGCTGGAATTATGAAGTGAATGACGTTAATCATTATCTCGAGCGAATTCAAATTTCGCCTCGTATTTCGCAATGGAAAGCGTTTGATCAAATTTGAATTTATTATCGCGTGCTCCAGATAGCAGACAAGATTTCAACCACAATTTTATTTGACCTACATTCCCCAAGATCTGGCTTTCCACTTCTCGGGAATCTGAAAGATAAATCACTTCTGCATCAAGTCATAATGGCGAAATCAGATTCATAGCCGTTTTATAATGGCGATGGATCTTAACTGAATATTCAAATGGAAGTAAATATTACGTGGTACGTGCGAAATAAATTTTTTATTTTGGATAGAAAATTTATCCACATCTCTTTTTATTATACACGACGGTTTGTCGACTGGATCGATAAGATGGTTGATTTATCAAAATAAAAAATATAGTAGGTTTTAACCGAAGTAATAATAATCTGCATTTTTTATCTGTGTTTTTTTTTTTTTTTTTTTTTTAAGCGCGAGCTAACGTCAACGTTATTTATCTTAAACTCTGTTCGCGATTTAGTAGAAACGTTGTATCTAGCTGCGTTCTGGACAAGCGGCAGATTCGCGAATCAGCCGAGCGGTGTGACGATACGTGAAAGCAATCCGAAAGTGAGAGATTTATGGCTAAGAAACGGGCACGTAAGAGAGCGAATCTCGAGAGAGGGAGAGAGGATCGAGAGATCTATGACCCGCTACCGGTTCTCGCACTTTGTTTCGTGTATGGCATGGCGGATATAAGCGCTATACTATGCTCTCGTGGACACGGACAATAGGACACCCGCTACTTCCCGGCGGGATCACCCACTCGCGCGAGGAGAAATCCTAGAAAATCGGGAGCACGCTCCTCTATCTACGAGCGCCGCGGACGATTTTTCCACGATCACATTGGACGTGACGACTCGGGATGTTTGAGCGTCTTGCGAAAATATGACACATCGCGGAGTCGCGACGCTGATTGTTGAAAAATAAACGCGCCTTGCTTCAATAGCTTTAAGCAGATCGGCAAACCCGACGCGAAATAATCAATTATTAATTAATAATCAAGATAAAGAATTGAAAAATAATATCCTCGATGTATCTTAAAAATTAAAATTTTAATGTCGCTTAAACGTTTAGTCCGCTGTACGCGACGCTGTATACAACGGTATATGTAAAACATCTCATCGCGTCGGGTGGATATATTTAACTTGAGTACACGTCAGTTTGAATCGCCTAGACCGGAGTTTCTTCTCTCTCGAAATGTTTTTCTCAGGATGTCGTCCGACGTGTGCGCGCCCCCGACCCCGTGAAATATTAATCTTCGCGCTGAGGACCGCGCGGAGAAGTACTAACAGGAATGCATGTAATATTTAATTACGTCACAAATGTCGCCGCCGTAGGAAATGCAGATAAACTTGCCGAGATTTCGCGAAAATTTTACTCCACCGAGTCCAGGAATCTGTTTTTCCACGACGGTTCTTGCTTGCGCCGCCTGCAAGCGTTTAGTAGCCCGTAATCACCGTAAGACTTTCAATTGGTATCGCCACCCTTCTCGGATATTGGAAACACGTTTACTCGTGTCTGGCCAGACTGTCGCGAGAACGATGTTCGAATCTCGCGATGACGCTAATTCTCGATCGCTTCACCAAAGTATGCTAATCTGACCGGCAACGTGTGCTTAGCGATCGCTCGAATGGAATCGGAAGTGGATCACGCTTTTGGCAAACACTCGGCGGTCACGTGCACCCTCTCGTACCCAGCCTTCTCTCATGGTAATCGCAGATAGGCGCGCGAGTTAAGTACCGTACCCGTGGCCCGCTGTGCTTGAAACCGAGAACCTCCATTAGTCGCGATAGAGAGCCCATGTTAAGAGTGTTAATGTGACTCCCGAGGTTCGTCGGGCTTCGCTGGCTCTAGTCAGGGTCGATTTCAGGCGTGAACTGTTCTTCCGATTAGCGAGCAGAAGTTTCCGCTTCCGCCGTAACGTACGTTTCTGACTTGCTAGACGACATGTATAAAGTTGCATTAACGAAGTCACTAAGCACACAACTGGTCGTTGAGCTTGAAACAATGTAAAAACGTGGAGGTTTATATTCTGGAAAATTATTACGAGTTCTTTTAAAATATAATAATTCATTATAATTAACATAATTAACATTAATCCATTATAATTATAATTAACACATACACAACGTATTTGTTAATATTTATTTTAATAATATTAGAAATGTAATATTAATTAATTATTGAAAATATTAATATAAGTTGCGTCAATATGTCACAGAAGAAAGAAAGAAAAAAAAAAAAACAATACAAAAAAAAAATACTGAAATGGAAAGAGTACGGGGCGATATTGAAAGAATACCGGGCTGTGGAAGATTAAATATTCCAATGAATATTGATGATATTTGAACGGATTCTTGACCTACGTCGTAATACTGGATAACATTGAGATAACGTAATATCAATGCGAACGGGTTTACCGAAGCTCGCTCCGATAATACTGTTTCAATCCTATATTTTAACGACGGCGGATCATCCGCTGGCAAATGGCAATTCACGTGTATTCAAGTGGGTCGCGAGATGGACCGGTGGCGGGCTTCGTCTGCGCGGCGTGTTGGCTGTGTTTAAAGAAGTTATACGACAAGTCGAATCGAGTTATCGGGGCACCGAGACTAATCGATATTCCGCGGAGGCACGAGTGAAGTGCATGCACGTCGGGACGTCGATTATTTGGATTACTCGGGCGTGTTCGACGAGTGGTTTCATCTTGAACTTCGTTCCTCCGGAAAAGTTCGTTGCTGTTAGTAGCCCCGGCGTAGCGCGCGAGCGCGTAGAACGGGCACGGTCCAAGAGTATCAAAGGCGAAAGTTGGGCTATACTTACGGAATATCGCTTTTAACGCTGGCAGCCTTCGTAAATGTCGGGGCGGAGTTGCCAACTTGTACGACGGAATTCAGTTCATACCGGTAAATTATTCCGCCTTTTCACTAGACTTCCTCTCCTTTCGCGAACTTGCGCGCATTGTACCAGCGCTGCCGTAACCACCCCCTTCTTTCCCCCCTCTCCCTCCCTCCCTCCTCACCTCTTTTTCCGTTCCACAGTTATGCGTACGATTTTATACACGTAAAATGCTACGTAAACCGCAGCCTGTTCTCGCGAAGGGATTTATAATTACTCCGCCGCTGCATATCTTGCCGCGGAATATTTGCCCTTTTCCCGCGTTCTCCTTACAATTTTTATTAATTTCGTAAACTTGTACGTCTCACGCGAGACCCACGCTACGTAGACCCCGTTAATTTTTTATTTTGGGAAGAATTATAGCCGGCGTTAATTTTGCTACCGTCAATTTTCGGGGTGAGCAAAAAAAAAAAAAAAAATATCAAGGGGTACAAGTTTTCGCAGAATCAGCCGTCAGATCGGCAACGGAAACACCAGTCGTCGGAATTACTGGTGTTGACCGCCGTCTCGTTTCCTTCGTACACTCCGCCACTCTGGTCGCCTTAGACTTCGGCTTCTTCCTCGTTCTCTTTCTCTCTCTCTCTCTCTCTCCACCTTCTAGTTCTGGTTTTCGGTCAGCAAGAGATCTCGTACTACACGGATGTCCGTGGTCTGCCGTAGGATGTTCCGCTCCGTTTTCTTCGAGTTTGTCTTTTATCTTCCCCCGTGACGTCTTTATCTGCTCCCGCCTTTCTTGCCCTTAACACGTTCGACATAACCGCCCGTTTATTCTTCCGCGGCGAGATTTCGCCGCGATACGTAAACCATTGTCGATTCAAAGGTGAATTTCCTCGGAGAGGAATAAAGGAATCGTGGAATCTCATCGTTTTGATTCTGGCCCTTTGCTATATACTTATTATACGCTTCTTCTTTCCACCATCGACCGGCTTCTTTTTCTTGGCTCGCCCACCGTGAAATCCCGTCTCCCCTGCCTATCGAAAATGTTCCTTCCCTCTCCGTTTCGTTTCCACTATCTTCGATGCTGTTCGTCGAATTTCCTTTCTCTTCGCTCTCGCGCTCTATCCCGAGCATTCAATATGTTTTGTGCGCGTATGCAAGGAAATTTAAATATTTACTCTTTGTCATAAAGTTTGGTAGAGCGAGTAGAATGGGAATTCTGCATAGAGATTGCGCGATGCAAAGGGACGGATCGAGTTTATCGGCCCGTGGAAACGGCGATCGTCATATTGATCGCTACTTCATTCTTTTTCTTCTGCACGTCGTTCCGATATATCGCTTTAGCCTCGATTCGCTGTCTCTTTTCTGTTTCTCGTTTCCGGTCACTCGCAAATCCCACGAGAGAGCTCCGGGTACACGTGTCGTACGGCGAGCAGCGTTTCTCGTTCCGCTCTCTCAGTACTTTAATCCTTAGTGTTATTTTTCTGTTATTGTCATTTGATATATCTCGACGCTTGTTCAGTTAAAAATACAAAGGTGCGAGTCTTTAAGGGTGCAAATTGGAAAAACGTACTTTGTCTAATAACTGATAAAAAATTTTCTGAAAGTTTCTTTGCGATAACAATTTTATTCCTCATCCTTTTGTATTTTATTCCATTTTGCGTTTCACGTCTTTTTTCTTTTTTCTTTTTTTTTGTACTTTTATTTTGCTACATTAAAGAACAGTCCCCGTTTTTCATTTTATCTAGTTTTAAGTTTTACCTTTAACCTGCTGCTATTTTTGTTTCGTACTCCCGCGACCCTTTCTGTCTCTTGGTACCCAAACGATGTCCTTACAGCCACTCACCATGAGAAACGATCCACTAACGTAATTTTTCACGGCAAGCGCCGCGACGATTGTCGCAAAAAGAGAGGAAATGTCGATCGGAATTGTCGACGGCGACCTGAGGAAATGAGGAGAATTTCGTGTTTTTCGTGTAAAACTGCTGCTCTCGTTTCGATTCCTATTCTCTATTCTCTTCCACGCTCAGCTACTCCCGAGTCGTATCGCTTTAGTCTTGTGTCTTCTTTTCTTTTATTTCTTGCTTCCGGTCAGCGTCGGATCCCGTGGGAATTTAGGTACTCGTGATGCGTTGAGGGATAGATCCGCGTTTTACTCCGTTCACTCTGTTTTTTTTTATCTTTGTTTCTGGATTTTGTATTATTCTAGTTTTCTTTTAATTTTACATTTTCTTTTTTTTTTATTTTTACAATAGGAAAAAAGTAACGTTTCTTAAAATTTCCGATTATTGAAAAGGTATTCAACAGTTATTGCGATATTACTTACTTCCATTATTGTATATTACTTGAAATACAGCTATATCGCGTCTTTAATAATTATAGGAAATTCAGAAAAATCTTAACCAGTATCTATTTTGCGAACATAAAAACGATCTTTAAATATAATTGTTCGTGACAAGCTGTTGCGACGGGCTGCACTAAAAGAGAAGGAACGTCGATCGGAATCGCCGACAGAAAGGAGAGGAATTTTGCATTTTTCTTTGCAACGTCTGCTCTCTCATTCCAATTCCAGCACGCCCTTCCACGACGTTCGGCTACTCTCTTGTCGTATCGCTTTAGTCTCGCTTCGCCTTTTCTCTTCTATTTCTGGCTTTCGGTCAGCGTCAGATCCCGCGGGAGCCCAGGTACTCATGGTCCGTCGAAGGATGCTTCTCGCTTCCCGCTCCTCCGGATCTCTCCCCCCGGTCGCCGTCTTCGACTTCCATCTCAATGTCTCCTCCGTCTTTTACCCTCTTGTCTCCCCCTCTCTTTCTTTACCTTCATACTTCACGGGATAACGTCGGGCGACGATGGCATTCCCGAGTCCAAGACCCGTTCGTTCGAGTTCGTCGAAATCCTTAAGGACGTCGTTGACCTCCTTTCCTCGACCGTTCTGCAGCTTCCACGTTTTCAGGCTCGTGCAACCCCCTTCCTCTCCCTCCTCCCCGCCCTCTCGTACCCATTGACCCTCCCTCTCCTGTTATCGGTCTACCCCGAGGCTGCCTCCTCTTAACCGATCTGTGCAGATTCAATCTGAGGTACAGAGATCCTGTCGTCGCCGTTATCATTGTCGTCGTCGCCGCCGTCGTCATCCTTAGCCTTTGCCAGAGTTTGAGTAACCTAGAGTTTGATTCTCAACGGGAACCGCTACACCGACGGTTCTGTCAGACTTCATCAACATATCCGACGTTGTCTTGCGATTCAGCAAGGTGTCGCGAAATCGGAAGTGATCGGAGAGAAGGACACTCCGAACGAATCTGCTGTTTCAAATCAACCGAGCTTCCTGCTCCTCCCGTTCCTGCTCGTGAAAAATATCGAATGAAATCGAGTTCCTCCGGTATCGAGGCTCGCATAATTTAACTTTATTTAGAGCGAAGGTAAAATCAATTTATATTTAAACCAATAAAATTTTGCGGATTATTTGCCGATAAAATATTATAAAAATTAAAACTACATTCCCGTCTTCTAACAACGTTATGGTAAATTGATACACAGATTGTTTTAGCTTTTGCGATTTGTTTAAAATCCCTTTAATCGCGGCGAATTGAGTTTCGTTAAATATTGTTAAAAATTAACTAAAAGCCTTTAATTTTATTTATAACTTTTTATTAGTAGTCCTTTTTGCGCAAAAGAATAATTGGCGCGCAAGTTAAAAATACAAACACGCAGAGGCAATCCAATATTGCGCAGGAAAGAACCGTCGAACGGCTTTGAAATTACTGTACACGTAATTATACATGCACTAATGTAACTGTAACTAACTCTTCTTTAATAAGATTTAACAAGCAGCAAAAACTAGGTTGTTCCGTATAAACGAACCAATTATGTCGTTCAAATCTCTACTTCTGCGCTCTACTTTGATCAATATATTTCATGACGCGTATAATTACCTATTAATCGCTAAAATGCATCAAATGGATATAGCTCGCGGAACACGGAGCTAATTAAATCGCGCAAAATCCTCCATCCGAGAACGCTAAATCAATCACGAAGTCGCTGTAGCTGCAGCCGTCTCGTCGCGTTATATCCGATATTAAAAAAAAAAAAAAGAAAAAAAAGAACGAGGGGGGATTGACGATATTAAACAAAAAATTGTGGACGTACGCCGCGGTCGGTGTTTTCGAGAGGAGGCGAAGGGGGAGGGGGGCGATTGTTATATTTCTCTTATCAGGTTTTACGATCGCAAACGCTCATTTATCTTACGCGGGCCACTCCGTCATCAACGACGTTATCGCCAACGGGTAATTTAACTATACGAATCGATTTCCATACCGCGAGAGCATCGTAAACAGGACGTAGATTGGATTTCGATAAATCCGCGTAATGAGTAAGTTCAATAAGTCAAATCACGCCGATGTGTCTCCGCTGGAAATCGTTCGTTACACAATGCGGCTAGTTGCACCTGTGCCGTATACAAATATTACTTTTGTTGTTTTGCCGCGGCTGTTTGCGCCGCCTGCGCCTGCATCCGCGTGAAATAACACGCGACATCGGCTCCCTGCGCGTTGGAATATATTTCAGCACTCTTCGATTAGCAGTTAACACGCTGTGCATGCAGCTTTACGATCGATAGGAGAAAATGTATACGCTGCGAGGACCACTCGCGTAAAATAGAATGTTAAGCACGCCGTCGTGAGGCAGCGTTACTTGGAAACGTTAATCTCTTCTCATTTTTCGCGTTATTTACATCTGTCTTCATAAAGACGCCGAGGGTAGAGCAAGGGGGTTTTTTTTTTTTCTTTTTTTTTTTCCTCTTTGTAATTCGGATACAACGGTACACGTTATAACGCGATATCGTTCAGGCTTGATGGTTTAACCCCTTGAATCTCCTAACAGTGAAGCACAATGGAGCTCCAACGTTTCAGAAATGCTCGCATGACGAGACGCTGCTGCCTCGCACGCCACGTTTGCTTGCGAACAAATCTTCATTGTCCGGTCTAACGAGTGTAACTTCCGAAAACAATACCTCGACGAACGACGGTAGATAGGTACGTAATTTCCTCGGATTCGCTGTTCTACTTGGAAACGCAACCGATACTCATCTTTCGTCGAAAATCCTCGAGTTAAACTATTTAAAAAAATTTAAGAAATCACAATAAGTTTGACGAGCTGCCCGTTAAAAATTTTATTAAACCGTGTACGTGTACGAGTCGCGCTCGACGGACAAACGAAACGTCATATAGACACCGCGACGTTCTTTATTTTATTTTAATTTTATTTTAACGCTGCTCGAGTTAAACGAGTTTTCGCCGACGATTAAGCGAACTATTATGCATCGACCTCGCGTCTTGCGAGAGACGTGCGCGAATTCTCGGGCTGACTTGAGGTAAGAAATTCTACTCGTCGGGCAGAGCCGGGCGGTATGGCCGCCGAGGTTGACAAAGCCCTGACCATTTCTTCGTGGCTTCTCGTCTTCGGAACGACGACGTGTCACCGCCACCGTGAAAATGCGGTTCGTTAAATCCCCGAGGGGGGAGAGAGAGGAAGGTGGGTAGCCGCCGCGAGGCCGGGCTGCCGTTGAAGCTGAAAGGAGAAGGACCGTTTGGAATGGGGGCGCTTCCAAGGCGCTGACAAATTGGTGCGACGTTGTTGACGAACAGGCGAGGGAACGGGAAAGCCGGTATGTTTCCGGGTTGAATGAGACCCCGAGACAAAGTCGCGTTCTTTTGCCTTATTTCGCTCCGCCCGGCGGTAACGCTATTTCCGGCCATTTAAATAGTCGCGAAGACGACTCGTTCTTTCCGACATCGCGCTTTGTAATCCCGCGGATTAATTGCGCCATCCGTGCCGGCGAGACGTTAGACGGAACGAGGGCCGCGGCAGGGTAGTATGACGGTGAACAGGGTCAGCGATCTAAGCGTATCCGGCGATTTATTAATCCGCGCGCCGCTTGATAAACCATCGCCGCGAGTAGTCTTAATTGCGCCACGCCGTTGCGTGATGGTAACGTTACCATATTCATCGGCGTGTCGCGCAGCAGCCGTGGTTCACCGACAGGATTCGCGTTACAGCGAGCGTTGTATGTACACGCGTGTGCGCCCTGTTGCATTAGACACCGCTGGCGGACGGTGGCGTGCCGTGCAAACCACATAAATATCTCGCTAATTGTCCGCCGTGAAATAAGTCCCGCTGTGTTGGGAACACGTTCGCGTGATACTCGCACGTGCGTGCGTACACGCACGCGTGCCATCGCTGGCAGTGGCTCGGCCGTGGCGCTCATAACGCCCGGTGTAATCCAAATGCGTCGTGTTACGGGGAATACGATAGTTACACACGCGGCCACGTTGCGCGAGACGTATGCATACCCGTTGTAAATTCTACCGACACCGCGCGGGCCGTTACGCTGGCGCGTCTTCCTCCGCTCGCGCAAATCTCGTCGCGCTTGCCGAGCCTCTCGTGGATCGCATAAATCGAAGGAAGCACGGCCCGGATTTACCGTCGCCGAAACTCGCATATCGCGCGGGCTCCCGCGGCTTCTGATCCTTTCGGAAAGGATAACGCACCGAGATAAACGCCCGCGAACGAGATAAAACTCGCTCACTTCCGCGGAATAAAATCCATGCGTGCCGCGGGGCGGGTTCGCGAAATCTCGTTCCATTTGGAATAATTGAGCCTTAGGCGGGACGTACGGCTCGTGTGCGGATTCCCAAACGCGGAAACATGATGATCAGGAGAAACGATCGGAGAGAGACGCGCAGGGTATTGGTTGAGTAACCGCCGGAATGAAATTGTCGGCGGCTGTCGGAGCGAGCGACTGGCTATAATAATCGATTTCCATGCGGGTAAGTGAAAGAGATGCGATACCGATTCGTTCTCTCAAAAAAAATTGTTGCACGCAACGCTGTTGCAGCTGTGTGTAAATTACTTTCGTCATGGATAGTAATTATTTAATTGTTTCCTTGGAAACGTGCATTAAGAGTTTCGTATGAAGGTTTGGAGCTGCGAAATTCACTGCAACGCAGTTTTCTTTCTTCGCGATATTTGCCAGGAAAATTATTTCTTCTCATATTTTCATTATTACCGCGTAATCATATTTTATTTATTTATCGATGCGAACGAGCGAGCAGTCAGACCGGCGGCATTGTCGATAAAAACTTGTTAGGAACGCGAGATGGTTTGACGCTGCTAACATTTGACATTGCACCGGATTGCCCTGGAAAAAGAAAAAAAAAAAAATAGAACGACCTGGATGCGCAAAGTAGCTCCCGCGACGCTTGTCGTCTTTTATATTAAACCCGACGATATTGAACGCGCCGAGAGGCTCTTAAAGACTCAGTCGCGAGTTTCGCTCTCTTATCGCTCGCCGAAATCTCGTCTGAAAAGAAATGACGCGGGCTGACGGAAGAGTTAGAGCCGACGCGGCCTTTTCACCGTTCGGAATGACAAAGAAGCCGCCACCATCCGTTACTTGGAAACTTCCTCACGTGACAAGAAAACGTCGCCCGAGCCGGCGTACGCGTCCCCATGGCAGCTTTTTGACAAATCTCGCATATAATTTTAAAAGGAGTCGTCAGCTGTGAAGACTAAAGTCGACAATTTCGTAGTTACTTTAAAATTACGGAATTACACGTATAAAAATTTTTATCTTTTTTTTTTTTTTTTGTAAATTTAATTTTAAGCAGAGCTTCGATTATTTGAATATTTAACGTCTTCGATAAAAGCTTCGAAATGTCAATGTCATTGGACGTGTCTTGACATTCTTGGAAAGAATAGAAAAACGGGACGCGATATTGGCTCTCTCAAGAAAGTTGACCCAAATCCGTACAAAGGCGAGAAGTTACATGTACGCTGCATCGATATGCCAATATATCGATAGGCTTTTGGAGAGGAATGAAGAGGCCACCGGATGATCTAGGGTTCTCGTGCTCATATTGCCGGAGTGCGCCGAGGCTCGTGGTAGGCTGACAAAAAGCCATTGTTACTCGTCACTAAGTTTTCCCTCCTCGCTCTTGAACTATATACGCATTCTTTCTTTCTCCTTTCTTTTTTTTTTTTTTGGCCGACTTCGTGACATGAATATCCCTTAATATCGAGCCTTTGTATCGAGCTCGACTGATCAACCCGACGCGGTTTCATTTCCACTCGAATAATACCAAGATGAAGTCCACGAGTTTATTGCTAACTAAAATCAAACCGTTCCAATGATTAAATAAAAAAAAAAAATATATATATACATATATTTCAGTTTTTAAAATAATTTTTTAAATAATTATTAACTCATCGTTAAGCGAATCGAACGAGAGTGGCGATATTTCGTCATCAATTTTCGCAATCAATTACACGTAAGACAATACCGGTCTCTCGCTAATTAATTATTCGCCGTTTCGGAAATGCTGACTTTTTTTCCTATTTCGCTGTCACCGGCTGTTAAATTTGATCGCCGATGGTTTAAGCGGCCCTTACGTGTCCCGAGGATGTATCGCGGTTGCCGGAAGGCGCGAGAAGTAACGCGTAAATCACATCTTACAAATCGGTCCTGTATATGGGTATTATTAAGTGGAAGTAACGGGCTGGGTGTCGTCTATACGGTACGTACGCAGGTGTGCCGTACGGCGCGCGTGCACACACTTATTCGCGTAACATCGTGATACGTCGCAACGGTACATATTGCATGTACTGCAAGCCGGTATTATGGGCTTGTATGCTTCCTGCGGTACCACGGCGTCCCGCGTGAATACGTGAAAGTCTAATGCCGCATACTGGCGGAGCATTGTGCGCGCGGATGCATACACGGAGTGCGCCGGAGAGAAACGCAGGTAACCCGGTACACTTGTGCCGGGCGAAGATGCACAGTCGCTACTGTCACGCGGCTTTCCTTTACAACGACGAGTAAAGCACTTCAGAAATGTGTTTATGGTGACAAATGCGTAACAATATTTTGTAACGGGATACGGCTTACAGAAAAGCGTTAGACTCTCTCTCTCTCTTTCTCTTTCTCTCTCGACTCGAGTGGAGACACGTCGTGCGGAATTGCGCGGGTAAACTGCCGTGGAATAGAGTTAAAATTGCCGTGTAATTGAGGGCCGCTGTCGAAACGGGAATTACAGAAAAGGTAGACCTCTGTTTTTACTCCGCTACAACCCGCTAAACGACGTTAATGTCCGATTTTTGTAAACTTTTGCCGGGAATTCTTTTTTTTGTGTGTTTTTTTTTCTTTTCCTTTCGCGCACGTCGCGGATTACCGCGCGAAGGCGCTTTTCCTTGGATTAGGCGATACGCTGAACTTTAATGCAGATTGACGTACCATCTCGAGCGCGCACTTTGCGGAGCGGCGGTTTCGGTGATTTTATTTCTCGCCCGGATTGCGCCGCAAGATTTGCAAAACTTTTACGCAATATGTAGATTTATGCATATTATTTGTCTAGAGTGCAGGCCACTTTGCATTTTGTTTGTCTGTCAAAATCTGATACATTTCGGTGTCTTTCTCTTCCTCTGGCTGATGGTATTACATAAATATCTACTTGCGTCTTTTCGCCGTAAAAGATATATATCTAGACCGACGTTTTCGTTTCGATTCGATTCTCCATATCAATTTTCCAATTGAAACTGAAAAATGTAAAAAGGACAATAGAAGGAAATACAGATAAGAGAATATTACGTTATTTTCACAAGCATAAGTAATTTTATTTACGTGCAATTGTGATTACAATCGTTGGGCTTGATCGAACAAGTCTAAATTCTATCTAAAAAAATAGTTGCGTTACGCGTGAATTGGTTCACTGCGATACTACATTCTGTTTAATTAAAAAAAAAAAAAAAAAGAAAAGATTTTTTTAAGAAACAGAAAAAGATTTAATATTTTTGGGGCTCGCTCGAATAAAAGTTTTATAACGACGACGAGTTGAGAGCTCGAAAGTAACGGCTGGTGAATCGTTCTTGAAAAAACACGCTTGACCATCGAGCACGATTTGTTTTGGAAGACGTCTCGAGCTCGCCGAGCGGATTTGTTTACGTTTTTTTTAGACCAGCTCGGTGTCGAGCTGGAGTTCCGAGAACTCCGCGCTGGCTCGGTCTAGTTCTCGCGTGATGGACAACGTCCAATCAGCGATCGGGCCTATCGACTGTCTCACTCCTTCGCGGTTCTCTCTTTTCTTGCAAGTTGCAACAACCGAAATCTCCAACGGCCACTTCAGTCTAGCTGCGGAGGCTCGGGCGCGCGGACGTGTTTTCAGTCGCTCCGCAACTACGCGTATTTCCGAGCCGCGGATAGGAAGTCTCGCGTAAAAATAAGTGTCGCCGTTGACTCGGTAACGGACGATCGTTTCGTGCACCTCCGAGTTATCCGAGGCGTCGTTCTGTGCCTCGTTTCGTGCTCCGAGAAAAAGCGCTCCGGGAAGAAAAGGTTATGGCGCCGGCGGAGCGCGCGGAGCGTCCGACGTGAATTGCGCCGAGAGTTACGTCGGGCATTTCCGGACCGGCTCCCGCTAAAAATTTTCTTCGGCAGGTTCCGGCAACCGCCACTGTCGGAACGTGAGACCCGTACCTCGCACGTCTTCTTCGTCGCGGCCCGGGATACCCCATCCCGTTTCGAAGACGTGATTTCTACACTCGCGGAAGATAAAGTGCGCGGGGAACAATTCATCTGAAACGTTCGTGCTACGCGTTGGACATTATCGCGGCGGCAGTCTCATTCGCCGCTTGGCGCCAGTGACTCTTGGACCTCGTTCTACGTCTCATTGTCTGTGCGTGTATCTCATGTAAAGTGCATCCGGAGCTGTGCCAGAGCTTGGGACGGGCCCGTGTCGGCCGGCCGGCCGGCCGGCCGAGAACCCGCGCGTAGCGGATGAACAGTAACTTTCTCGCGCGTAAAGAGAAGACCCGGTGGAAGTAAGGAACGGTACGAACATCGCGAGTGCAGACTTATAAAACATATAATCGTTCGTCGCAAATTTTAATTTAAATCGTAAAAAAGCACCGCGATAATTCCCCGTCGTATATTCGTCTCTCGAGTGATAGTGTCAGTGACAGTGATAGTGATTATAAAAAAAAGGATAATCCAGAGTACTGCCACGGAAGGAGGGAAGGAGGGACGGAAGGATGGACGGACGGACGAAAAGATGGCAAACAACTTAACCTAACCGGAAAATACCAATGTAAGTAAACCGACAATACGCCGTTAGTAGATTATTCAATTGTAATTATCTCGAATAAAATTAAAAATTAATATAATTAATTATTAAAAAAAAATAAAAAAAAATTATTTCACAAAAATAATATAACTGATTAATGTCCGAATCTAATAATCTGAAGCGCGCTCTCTGCAGTCTCTAGTGTCGATTAAAAAAAAATTAATTTTTTACGAAAACAAATTGCAGCGAATTTCGTCGCGTAAACACATTTGTCTGCCGTTCGCTAATTCACCCGCGTGCACATTGATTTAATCTTCGATATTTATGAGATTTATGTCTCGATTCGAGCGATAACGGTAGACTCATTATCGGAATTTTTCGTTACTTGGAATATAATTTTCGAAGAGGGAGGGAAATGTCGGCCCGTCGCTTTCATAAGTGATCGGCGATCCCCGCGTTCTCTCGTCATCGGCGCTCATCTCTGACTTTGCCCCATCGAGATCCCGCGCGAGATAGCGACAACGCCCCTCGACGGCTTCTCATCTCGCCGGAATGCCTGCTATCGATTATATCGCGTACATTATATCGTGTATATAAAACCGCAGAGCCGCGAGGAGGCGAGCCGGGGTGGGAAGCTTTGCCTCCCGCGGTGCCACGGGAGACTTCGTGACGAGGAGCTATTCCTGGAGTATTTTAGGGTTACAAGTTCGTTAGATTGCGGAGATAGGCCTCCGCGGGCTTATTTATGGATCGAATTCGCGAGATTTCCGGGAAAGCTCGTTTTCCTCCCTCCGCGCGCCGCCGACACGCCACCGACGGCCCCCCCGTGTTCGTAGTCACGGTGTGCCGCCACGTCCATTATGATACGACTGTTCGATCGAGCGCGGGGACGTGATATCACTGACTAACGAATCCAGACTTCAGAAAATCGGATTTAGAAGCTGCCCGTAGGCCGCATTAGGTATATAAATCACGAACGCGTCCCGGATTTCCGGCCGGCTGGCGGAGTGACCGTGTTCGCGAAGTCGCGAGGGTCGATCTCGGCGGTGAAAAGAAAAAAAAAAATATATATATATAATATTCGCTTTCGCCATCCACGGGGGCACGTGGTTAAACACCTCTCACGTTTACGCGCGAGTTCGTCCGTTCATATCTCATCGCCACCGCCCGGCCGATAAACATGCGCCCGCAACGTGTCTGCGCGCGACACGCTGGTGTTAAATCGTCTTCGCGCGCGGTACGCGAGTAATACCCGGTCGCGGAAACGGCGCCGTGGACTGAATTTCGTAATCGGATCGCACTCGGCGACGATTGACGAGACGTTTGACGACGCGCGGCCGTGGTGCAGCCGAAGGTAACGCTGAAGCGCATCGCGACGGCGGTTCTCTCTCGCGGCGTGGCAGCCGCCGGAGAGCTCGTCTCGCCGGTTATGACGCGAGGCTCTTGCCGGGTGTGTATCGTATCAAGCGGCAAACCAATCAAGTTGCTACAATGGAGCTGACGTCGCGGGCGGGCGGGCGGCGGCGGTGGGTGCCCTCCGATACCGGCGTGAAATTTTCCTTCGGTCGCTTCAGACGTAGTCCTGCATGGCGAAATCTGTAGGGTAGCGGTATAGGGCACGTTCCTCCAAGCCATGCTGGAAGCTCGCGGCAGATTTTCACTAACAATAACCGTCACCCTCGCCCTGGTAGCGACAACGAAGAAGCAAGCGAGGCGCTACCACGGCGAGAACCCCGGGCGGGGGGACGCGGGGGAGGAAAGCGGTGGGTCGAAGTAAATGGAGGCATCGATTCACCATTTGTCTCGCTCTCGTCGAGGCGACATCGCCCTCTCCCATTCCGTTCTCCATCTTACGTTTCGCTACGCTATTTACCCGGAATTTGCATCGCGGACTGAAACTAGCGGCCGCTTCTCCTTCAACGGACGGCGTTCGATGCAGCGGCACAAAGCTGCCATAGTACGCGCTTAAGGAAACGTTTGGATTTCTGGCACCTGACGGCCCGAGCCGCTCAACGGTCGCCGTAGGATATTGACATCACCTTTCGCGAATAACGTGGCAGGATATTCTGTATTCAATCGATCGAAGTTGCTTTATTTTTATCTCTTATTATAAAGACGCTGTGACGTGTAAGGAAAAAAAAAAAAAAAAAAAAAAAAATTTACGAAATCTTTGTCGCGAAAAAGAAATAAATAAATAAAAAAAAATAAAAATAAATTAAAATAAATTAAAGTGAAAACGAGGATAGTTCGGTAGCTAGCACGACAGCGTGAAATAATTTTAAAGCGGAGTTGATAGCGTCGTTAAAGCGCGCGCGAAGATTCGAGATGTCAAAAGACTTGCGGGCAGTCGTCACGTAAACGCCCGGGCGGCGGATTAGTCTTTACGTAGGCACGCGGCACGGACCGGACAGAAAAGTAGAGAGACTCTCGTTATCGCTCGGTCGTTACCAAGATAATATCGTCGTTGCTGCGCGCCCGCGACGTTCGCCAAGCAAGCCCCGCATGCGACGCTCGCTACGTGGTTACACAATGGTGACCTGGCTGTAAACCCGCTAACGAGGACGTACTTCGACACCTGGCAGTAGTTTACTTTGTCAGTATACTCTTGGACTGTATAAGCGTGGAATAACGAGGGATAACTATTATTAGATGTAGTTACTCTCGACTATCGCGCGCTACTGGCACCGCCCTCGCGCCCGGCTTATGCGAGTAACGCGAATTCGAGGTCCGCATCGCAGCACCGTTCGACTTACACAGCGGGGCGATTGTGCTTCCCAAACTGATACCCGTTGTGCAAGATATTTACGTTTCGTACGTTGTACATGACGATACGGCGTCGCTCGGAAACCGAGAAGCATATCATTTGCGTACCGCGTCAAAACTCCCTCGACTGTTCCTCTCGCGGTTTTTATTTAATTTTATTTGATTTAATTTTATTTCTTTTTATTTTTTTTTTTTTAAACCGTCGATATCAAAAATATGACAGCGGTCATACTAAATACCGGACGATACTAAAATAATATCTATACGAAATTAATCGAAAGCAGTTTCCCATTTGCGTATCCCGAGCGCGGCTTCGTCAAAAGAGTCGTCGATTCACCTCTCGATTCGCCGGAATAAATATCTCTGTTGGTTTGAATAACCGCGGCGCGAAAGAGGGATGCGTCCCGCGGACTAAACGCGGCGTGCATAAGTATTCGCGTCGATAAAGCGCAGCGGCTCGCATGCGCTGCATGTTTTGAGAGCGTTGTCGCCACAATCGTGGTTAATTACTACCATATTCATGTACACGATACACGTTTCTTAGTCACGAGGGTAGGCGGCACGGGGCGCCTGCTAATCCGGCACGCAGATGCGTGATTCGTTAGCTGTTCCGAACACGTACATTGAATTAACACTGAGCTTAATTAAATCGCCGACATAAACAATCATCGCTGCATTTTGAGTGCGGCGTCGTACGCGACCCTCGCCGTCCGGGGCTCGGGCATAACCGGCGAAAAAGATTCCCACATTTTCCCTTCGCGACGCGAAATATTACCGCGGATGCGCCAAATAATGTTAAAAGCTTTTTATTTCCCCCCGGCAAGTTTTTGACAGCGGTTATTAACGTTATTAGATTATCTGTCACTTAACGGAGTATTTTAATTTATATTTCGCTAGCGATGTTCGCCGCTAAAATTGATTTGTCAATATCACTCCGAGAGATATACCCCGCTCGGGCTGTTACGATATTTATAATACGACCTATTATTACCCAACTCCTGTACAATTTAATTCAGCCTTCCTGATTTCTTTTAATTAAACAAAAAAAATGTTTTCTGGCATTCGAGCGCCCGAATACCGCAGCGGCTTCGATATTAAGCATACCGCGACGCAGAAAAGTATTCGAGAAAATATTACAACGCGAGATTGCTCCAGGTTTACGTAACAGGGGTACATATGACTTTTTCCAGACGTAAGGTCGACACAGAGAGAACACGGAAAAAGAGGGTAAAATTTTTTTTCCGTCAAGGGGTGGGAGGATTTTTTTTTCTTTTCCATGGAATATTATGACTGTGACATTTTCGATATTCGAACTGCCACGAACATAGTATTTATATTTGACCGTGAAATATAATACGGTAATAAAGAGAAAGTGGATTGACGATAGTTCTCTTTCAGGTGGTCATAAATTCAGCCGGCGAACGCTCGCGAAGCGTTTTTCTCGCGGCGAAAAAAAAAGGACAAGAAAAGAAAAAAAAAAAAAAAGAGAATGCGATCGGCGCGACGTATCGCAATTTGATATATGATTTAACGTAGGGAGCGTAATCGTAAAGAGCGATATCAGGGCGTCAATTAACGACCAAGAAGGGATGCAAGCTTCGCGTTGCGACCTGCACGCGCGCCACAATTGGTCGCCTAAGTACAATATCGTTAAGTACTTCGTGTCTCGTCTTAATTGACACTTTAATTGGTTCTCAAGGTGGTAATTGCCATCGGACGTAATTGATGTTTACGCTTGTAAACATCAGTCGGAAGGCAGCCGGCTCGTTGATTTCCATCAGAACTTAAGACCTTGTTCCAATTAATTAATTTCAATTAATTTGATAGACCCGGCGTCGACGTGAGTCTTCGCGGTGGGTCGCCTCCGTGGGGAAGGCACGTATCTCTACGTGAAAAATCCGCGTCATTGCCTCCCGTAAGTTTTTCCTCACTTACCGTCCCGCGAGCCGTCCATTATTGTCATTTGTCATGTCTGAAAAGGTTATACCTATAATGTGTTTCGAGATAAGAGCGGCGACCTATTTTTTTCTTCCCCCTCTCTCCTCCCCCCCGCCGCTTTTGTGAAATATAGCATCACATGTAGAGCTTTGCATTTACTTTTTGAATATAATCTAAGGTGCAAAATGTGCCCCAGGTGCGCTATGTGGTGCATATGCACTTATTCGAGGTACGCTATCAGTAATACCGCGCAATCTCCACGGTGCAATATATTTCTTGGGACAGTTTTCCGCGATTGTTCCGGATTCGCTTGGATGTTTGTCTTTTATTGTTAACGCGTGAAACTTAATAGGCTCGCGCCTGATCCTTCCGATTTTTCCGCGAAGCGGCTGCTAAGAAGGAACATCCGAGTTTTTTATTTAATATATATAATTCGAGACAGCTGTCGTTGACTGACGACGTTATCGTTTCTACGACGGGCGAAATGAAAGCGCCTTGGGTGCCAGCGATTTTTAGACATCGGCCGATTTGGCGTCGTCCGCGTGTCTGGCGAATTTAATCTTCGGCATGTGTGACTTCCGGTGCGATCAGGAACGCGTATGACGTAAAATTCGTTCATCACGTACAGTCGTACGAGATACGACGGCCGAGTTACACAGTCGATACCGTATCTATGATATAACAATTTTAGAATCGGCACTATTGCTGACTACCAAAACAATGACAAGAGTTATTTTCCGTCTGACAGGTGTCGGTAAAATGTCGATTGCGCGTTGTCTCTCTCTTTCTTCCACTTTATTCTGTCCTCTGTCTCTCTGTCTTTCTTTTTCTCTCTCTATTTTTTTTTAAATATTGT
Organism: Cardiocondyla obscurior; assembly: GCF_019399895.1. NCBI lineage: Eukaryota > Metazoa > Arthropoda > Insecta > Hymenoptera > Formicidae > Cardiocondyla > Cardiocondyla obscurior. Next base: position 11,036,862 of record NC_091866.1, on the reverse strand, counting down.
TCGCTACGAGGCGCAGGCAATTGGACGGACACAGTATGTAACATGGCAGATCGTGGACCGAATATGTCTGTAGAGATGGGCGATGCCGGGCGTTATCTCGCGTACCAACAATTTTTTTTTTTTTTTTTTATGTAATGGAGGCACGATGCCTATCTTTTGCGCAAAACGGGCCGAAATTAAATATGAGCGTGACATGAGTTTAAAAGCCAATATTTTTTTCTTTTTTTTTTTTTTTTTTTTTAACAAACACCGAAGGGTATAAGAAAGGGTCTGCCTCTTCCAAAATATTACGACGATTCAAGAAGATAACGTTCGCTGGGACATTCGAATGCAGATCGTTCGGTGCATTCGCGCGGTCTCTCGCCTCTAGTACAATCTTCGCCATTTCTGTAGCCCGTGCGTTGCATCAGCGGAAGAAACATAAAAGGCGCAAGGGCGGATCGTAAACACGCCCGCGATATAGAAAGTTTTATCTCTAGCAGGTATCAATTATCGCGCTTCTCCTTGACGTAGCGCCGCCCGGCCGACACGTTTAGCTCGGCGTTTAGCTCGTTCGCGGTTTAACGGCTTCCGCGACTGATTTTGTCCTCTTAGCCCCCCCCGTGATACGAACGGAAACTCGTAAAACCGGTCATATCGGCCGTCGTAAAAGCCACTACGGTCGGACGTCGGCTCGATCCGGAAGAGGGCAATTACAGTCGCCGGCACGATCGCGCAAACGAGAGCAAAGGGTGGACCCTATTTTCGTCCCTTGTCCCGCGCGCGCGCGCGACGGAGGACGACGGTCGATGTTGAAAGGGATCAATTGGTTCGTCCTTGCTATATCGAATAAGCCGGACTCTTCGTCACGGTTCTATCGCGGTTTTATTCTCCGCCATGTAACCGTCATCCTTATATTTCCCGTCGACATGCACAATGCGTGTCGATAGACTTTTACGGAACATTTCATTCATCTGTTCTTCCGTCCTCTTTTTTTTTCCCCTTTCTTCTAGTCTCTTTTTTTTTTGCTTTTTTTTTCCTCTTTTTTTTTATTCGTGGCAGGAAGTGTCGCGTTGGCAATTATAACTCCCAGACTCCGTCTTGAGGCTCTATTTTCAAGACGAAGCTCGCGTTACCATCATCCAGCGAATTTCTCTCCTCTTTCCTCGGTATATAATACTTAGGTTACATTCGGTATTTTATTTCTTTTTCGCTGTCACTCCCGCGTAAAATAGAAAACGACGCGTAAGAGTCGGGATGAAATGAGAAGAAAAATAAAAGTCGGCTGCGAATGGAGGAACGTTTCTCCGCAAGAGCGTGTCTCTCAAAACGGAAAAATTAATTACTTTCGTGACCGGCTCCGCCACATTTGTACGTACATTTATTATACAAATTATTTTGCAGAAATTAGAACGATAATGCAGCTAAAATAATTTTCACGTTTCTCTTCTAAATTTTCTCAAATTCTAAACCAAGTGCCATTCGGTCTTTTTTCATCGGATATTTCTGTCGAAGAGAAACTTTGAATACATTACAATAATTTTCACGCCCTATTTACATGAAAAAAAAAATAGTGTATCGACGTTAACATGGTACTATTATTATTTAAAATGTTAGGTTCACTGAGCAACGCTCTTTTAGCTTTTTGTTATTACAATATTTCAATATTCTCTTTGTAATTAAATATTTTATCGATAAATGATATCTTTATGTGCATTTATATTTTAATTATCATTATAAATTTATTTTATATGCATATTTATAAACGCAATTTAACATGTAATTCATATTTGAAGAATTCACATTTTTTAACGGTTGAGTATTTTTTTGAAAATCCTGACGATGGTTAATATTTAAAAAGTTACCATACTCTATTTTCATTCGTACGTCTGTCCCTCTTTCTCTCTTCTTTCTCTCTCTCTTTCTCTCACTCTTTAGCTTTGTAATTAAATATTACACATTCTCGCGCATCATTTAAATTCAATCGTACATGGAAGATAAAGTGGAGCTTACGATTAAAATGAACGCGGAACGTTTTTATAGGGACGTGCAAATCGCCTCAAGTGCTGGTTGAATTTCTAGCTAAATCCATCAAACGCGGATAACTGCTTGTGCATCTGATGTTTCAAGCACTTTGTTAATCGAAATGTTTGATCTCTCGATCCCTCGGCCGAGGATAGGAGCACTTGATTTTTTTTTTTTTTTTTTTTTTTTTTACTACGCGATCGTTTTCCCATAGTGCTCTCGACAGGAGCCCGCTGTTTTTTGCGCGTGTGAAACATACACTTCTGTATGTGACGAATTCAATATGCCATCCATTTTGTCAGGCTGTTAAGCTTCGCGAATACTCCCGGCTTACAACAACGTATCGGATAACCTCCGCCCGACGTTTTCAGCATCTTCGCGCTTGACGTTGCCGTAGGCGTTTCATTAACGAAGTCTCTTTCCTCCCCCTCCCCTGTTCCCCACCTCCCTTCCCTCTCGTTCCCCTTGCCATCGCCTTCGACGAGTGTGGATGCTTGCTAATTAAGAACAGGTTGACTGAAAGAAGCAACGTAATACGGTTCAATAACGCAATTAACGGCGCGCCGTTCGAGTTGAATTTATTTTGTCACAAACGTTCTTCAAGCGCGAAGCGCCTAGGTTCTCCAAGACACCACGCTGCCTTGGATCTTTAACAACGAATCGTTAACTTCGAACTCAGCGTTCCGTAAATCGAAATTGCTCCGTGCAATTTTGTCAGGGCCTCTCGCGGCACGTTTTTGCGGGCTAGATTTTTCGGGGTTAGATTTGCGGATCATTTAAATAAAAGTATCACATTTATTCTTATCAATATCGGACACGAATAAATCGATTTCAGATTTCTTTTTTTCTTTTTTTTTCTATGCGCGTACGATATTATTCCGTAGCTTACATGAGCTCGTAAAGAATCGAACGCAAACATGTGCGTTAGCGTGCTGCGTTTTCGTTATTTTTCCCCCCCGTGATATTTTTCTCGTTCGTCGAGTTTAACGTAAATATTATTTTTTTGCTTTTTTTTTATTTCCTCCCCCTCCCGCGTTTACGCAATTGGTGCACGTCGGCGAACATTGTTTCTTAATTATTGTCGGTCCGAGCGCGTTGCTCTTATTGTCGGCGATAAGTGGGAAATTATGGAATCTTCGGAACGAAAGTTCTTGCTACTTTGCGCGCGGAGTGCCTGCGGCCGGAATTTGGCCAGCGGCGCCGGTCGCGTCGTTTACAGGGTCGCGTCGCTCCGCTGCAACATTTCTGGAACTGTGTGCTTCACGGAACACAGGAATTCTCTGAAGGAAAACGGTGGCTTTTTTATTTGGCAAATAACTTTCAGTTATATATGATTCTCTTGGGAATTTTACTGGTTTATATTTTGCGAAAGTAAAATATGATGGCGGTGTTGATCTTCTTGAGCTTTCGTGTAATGAAATTTTATTAAATAAGTTATTACAATGAGTTCGCTTTTTTTTTTCTTGTTGTTTTTTTGAAACAGGCCATTTGGCACTTTTAGAATTGTATTTGTAAAAAAAACTTTTCGGGCAAAACGCAGGGGACGGACTCGTATGAACATCGACATTCAAGATTCCCCCCAGAATATCCTATTAGTCATAAACCAGAATTGTCGCGTCGAGTATATTCCGTTATTTATTCCTATTGCCGGTCTCTCAATTCACCGATCCTCGGGCTTTGCCCGCCTTGTGAATTCCACGACGGCCAAGGAACTGAACGTTATTTGTATGAATATCGCGTCTGCGGCGGACATCACGCAGGGGATTCCCTCATAAAAGATATACGTCGGTACCGCAACGAAAGTAGTTCGTTTCGGAAAAATGTTTTCATAGTTACGTGTAAATATAAAAATTATGGGATCAACGCGAGACGACGGATGAGTAAAAACTTGTCGGAATTTGGCGAGAGAACCTTTTTCTTCTTCGGCGGAAAATATTAAAAAGAAAGAAAAAATAGAATTTCACGACATTTGATATTTAATTGTCTTTAAATTGGATTTTTCTACTTTTTTGTGTGAATTTTTACGCGTTGCTGCCAATTGGAATATCGCCATTAAGCTGAATTAAGTTGCGGTTTAAGCTTTTTAAAATATGAACACTGCCGCGCCGATAAAAATGGGAGAACAATATTGAGTACACGAAATGTGGTCTGCGATTTCGGAGACGCGGTGGTATTCGCAAATATTCCGAGAATTTCCGGTGTGGAAGTATTGCTCGTAAATTTTGACCGGGCATTCCGCCACTTATTCTCGCGCGTTGCGGCTTCGCATCTTCGTTCCACCATTCAGAATTTCGCTCAACTTTCTTCGTAGGACACTTAAGCAAGGGAACATCAACGAGCCAACTTCGCCAAGCATTTACACGAATATATAATTTTTCCTTTTTTTTTTTTTTTTGAAAAGAATATCTAAAGCTTATTCCCGCGTGGAAATTGATTCCCGTCGTTACCTAATAATTAGCTCAGCCAATTTGTGGTTCATCTCGTAGCTGTCTAGTAAAACTGTCCAGCACTGAGCCAGAAATGTAACGCTCAAAACGTGCTAGGTACCGGATAATTAATTCTAGCTAATAACGAGCTAGAAAAGCTAGATATCTAAATGTTTTTTTCACCGCGTACTAGTCTACTGCTCGAGCTGATATTATGCAACGCTCGACTGTCGAAAACACCGGGCTAGCCGGTTCCTGCTACCCGCCGCGGTAGTGTGAGTACGTGTGTGTGTTTACATCAGCCGGCAGACCTTGCGCTCCAAGTTCGCAAGGTGGAGAACGCACGGACGGCGGGCGGTGAGAACCGATTTGCCCGGCGAATTCGGCAGTCGAGCGAGCTTTGCGTAAGGTCAGAACACAACAGTAAACAAGTGCGCGGCGAAAAAACATTTAGATATCTATTTAGAAACATGGTCCGCGCTGGACAGTGAATAGACGATCGACACTAGACAGATTTTGTTTTTCCTTTTTTAAATGACAACTTTATTTTTGAAGATAGTCACTGAATAATAAAAACTTTTTTATAATTTATGGCTAGTACCAAGCTCGTCACTAGTTAAGAAATATATTTAATCTGCGCGATCTAATCACCAGCTGCAAAATAAGATTAATTAGATAAATTTCCACTCGGGTTATATAGTGCCATATTGCACGTCCGCATATTCTAGAAACGCAACGTAAAAATAATTATTATAAGCTGCGAGAAAAAAAAAATTTGCATTATACATAAGTTACCACTTATTTATCTGCTGGATAAGGAACGATCGGTATATTGACAGAGCCGTAGACTTCCGAAAGTATAGGGACACTGTTTTGTAGCGATAAAATAATTATACGAAGAATGCACGGAATTGAAAGGGAGGGGAAAAGGGGGGATGATCACGCGGAATTCTTGTTCAAGACTTCCCTCAGGATTTGCGCGCTCGCAAACTTCGGTCGCCGACTTGACGCTCGACTATTTATTCCCGCTGCTTTACGACTCGCTTCTTCCACTTCGTTATTCGCCCACCTTATCGGGACGGCGCCCTCCCTCTCCGCCCCCCCCCCTCCGCCCCATGCGGAAGATTCGCACTCTGCAGAATGATTATTTATCCAAACGCTCCCTTCTTCGGCGATTTTGCACGGCTTTATAAACGCGAAGGGGGCGGGAAGAGTAAAATCCAGACGTTATCTCCATTTTTCTCTCTTCTTCGCCCACTTTCCCCCCCTTCCTCCCCCCGACCCCCTTTTCCGCGAGTATCGATTTTAATTTCACCGAAGTACTACACGGCGTCGCGACGCCGCCGCGCTGGAATCCTGCAAGTATTCTTGTAAAGTATGCGAGAACGAGATTGTCGATATACATTCGACGGATTCGCGCGTAGCGCGCGACTCCCGCTCCTGCCGCGGATGTGTGTTGCGTTCCGCCTCGATTCGCCATAATCCAAAGCCAAACGTTGGAGAGTTTTATTTACCCCGCTGCTCTCCGCGCGTGAAACTGTTACGGAATCGCGCGTACGATTTCAAATATCTCCGGTATATTAACTGAATAATAATCATCGCATGTTTGGACTTTGAAACGATGAAGGTATAATGATTACTCGTTCGCGGTAATGCATCCAATTTGCGGTTTTGCCACGCGCACGCGTGCAATATGCACGCTTGATATTTCGATACTTGAATGTTTAATCATTTTACCGGACAACGCGCGTTCACTTTATTGCATGAAACTCGATATGACGTCAATCGATACCCTTCTGACCGTCGGCTTTACCTTTTCCGTTTTTTTTTTCTTTTTTTTCAGAAATCGATGAGAGGCACCGTCGCCAGATCACGGAGTCGAGATAAATATGTTCTGGATGATCAAATAACCGTTGGACGTAAGTAATGATTGCCCGCTTTTGACCCGCGCGGCACTGCGCGATTTACTGCACGTACAAAGCTCGATGTGTAATTACATAATTCCGCATTAAATGTCATAAGCGTAATTACGTTTTCCGATAGCTATGCATGAAAATCGGGCATAAATTCGGGCGTAGATATTTAATCGGTACGATCTATGCGTTTTCATCGTAGCCCACTAATTACGCCGGCACATTTTGAATTACGTTTACCGGGGACATTTAATGGTACCAATTCCCGCCCAAATTTGTAATTTAGGGTATAGAGATAATACTTATGGGATTACGAACTTAATAAAATGCACAAGTTGCCTGCGTTGACATTTAAATCGCGGAGGCTTCGAAGAACTTTTAGACAATTAAAAAGGAAAAGGAGAAAACTTGAATCATATTTGCGCGATGGTAATAATATTCTAAAAAAAAACATTTTTACGCTATTCAAGTATTTTTGCGAACAAAATAATGCACACGGCCGGTAGATTGGATAATCATGGGACCTCGGCGTTGAGATTTTTGGCGGTGTTCGCTCTATAAAATTATGGCGGTGATAGGGATGCGACGTGCGCGCGAAATCTTTGTACCCTGTGCGTGGAATATATTTGCGACACGTACCACGCAAGGTGTGGTTTAAACTTGCAAACGGACTTCGGATACCGCGGACTACAAAGTCGTAGAAAATCTCCGCCAGGCGGAACCGAACGTGATATCCGTAGTCACTCACGAATTCATAGGATATTTTTTTCCCCTCCCCTTCTTTTCTCGCTCGGTTCCTCACCTCGCGCGGCCGTTTCCTCGTCCGTCACCCTTTTTCCGTTATAACATTTATTTCCACCTTCTTCGCCGGCTACGATCCTTGCTCGCGGTCACGTGCGTCGATTCGGTAATGCCTCCGAGCCTCTTCCAAACATCTTCGTTCTCATCATTACAAATTTCGAGGCAAGCTCCGCGCATCGGTTTCTTTTTTTTTTTTTTTTTTTCCTCCGTGGAATTCAAATCTCTTTATTACTCTCAACATTTTTCATGAATTTAAGATTTTATTTAAATTCTCGAAAAAATGCGCCGCCAGTCGCCGTGCGAAATGCGAGGCTCGAAAATTTCCATCAAAATAAAAATGGGATAGATGTAACGTTCCCTCTTTTTTTTTTTTTTTCGGTCACGAAAACCCAACCGGTGTTTCCTTCCCTTTCATCGCTGTATTGCTTTCAACGTTGTCGCTCCGTAACTTTATTCTATAAAATGTTCGACGTATAACACGCGTAAAAGCATGCTATGGAAATTGCGCGGCGCAGCTCTCACGGAACGGCAACTTATACCGGTGCGGATTTATCGCGGGCGTGTGTACCGCGGGTAGCGCGAGTCAACAATGCAGGAAGTCTCGTAGAAATAACTCTCGGGAATAGACGGCCGTAAGCAATCGAAAGTATCCTACTCGATTTGGCTAAGACTCCGCGGAATCTCTCGAGCGTAATAATGACGCCCCGTACCTATCCCTTACCGGCAGTTACATCCGAGGAGATAATCGTCTTGGCGACCCAGTTTGCGACACATTCGTCGTATCGCGAGAGAACGAGGAGCTGAGGAGCGCGAGACGAGCGGCGGCGTATATGCGAGGTCGTTGCACACGCGTTTACAGTTCGAGCGTAAGGTGTTTGCGTTTTCGAGACAGTCTTAATAACTACTTCGTCCCGGCACTCTAACTTTCGAGCGTTTTCCTGGAAAATTCCCAGGCAAAAGTACTTTTACTTACCGCAACGATAATAACGAAAATTCCGGGCGTGGGGAAGGATCGAAAAGAGGGCCCCGGCGCCGCGTGCACGGATGCTGAATAACAAAGAGCGAATCCCCGCGTTTATCTGTATAAATAGCGATTTGACGTTGAGTCGATTTTCCAGAATTGAATTTTAGTTTGGGGGAAGCTACAATGAATTGCCGCGTTATTCCCGAAAATGCAATAAATCACAACGTCAATTCCGAAAACGGGTTACAGCAGCTGCGTTTCTCGTGTAATTATTATTTACTCCGACTTTCTCTCTCTCTCTCTCTCTCTCGTTCTATCTCTCTTGAGGCGCAACATAATTCTCGATCAATAACTCGGCCCTACGGAGTCGTACGGGCGATATTACACAAGGAGCGGTTGCTCGCGAGGAGCGGCTCTCGCATTTTTTCGAATTACCGGGTCACGAGAGAACTCGCGCGATCGAGTAAACGCGGCGGCTAACGACAAGTTCGATTCGTCGAATTTTCTTCTTCGTACGCGGCGCGGAAAGGTTGCACCGAGGCGACATTACAGCAGCAGCTGCCGCGTATCGTCGTTTCGACGACGACAACGACGACGACGATGGGTTTCGACTGCACTTCGGTGTCAAAGACGCAATAAACTCCCCGGCACCGCCGGTGATGTTTAAGTGCCTCCGGAGTTCTACGAGTACTTCCTGGAGTGCCGGCAGTCTCGCAGTGACCCAGTTCAAATAAAAACATACTGGCTATACCACATAAAATGATCAGCGAACGTGACTTCTTCGCGGTGAAGCTCTTACGGGAGTAGTATCTATTGACAGATTGAAATTTGTTATGGTTTCTCGATTCCGACGTGCCGCTTATTGACCCGCTGCCTTTTCCCGACGTAAAAGTGAGACGGAATAAACCAATTAAGTTTCCAGACGCGACATTTTTCGGGTTAGATAATTCGTCCGTGCTGAACTACTCGTATATATTAATTAATTAATTAATTATTGCGTACATAGTTCCATAAATTTAGACTTTTAAATAAATACAATAAGAGAAAGTAATTAGAAATTATTCCATTGTGCGATCTGCCGAGAGAAACCAAGATTTTAAATTTACGTGTTTTTTTTTCTTGTATTTTTTCTTTCATTTACGAGCGCAGAAATGCACCTTACACCCGTGTACTTTGCGTGTGCGCGTCATGGTGGCGTCGAACCTCGCTCACCACCTTCGGTGCAGAGACGATGCTCTCGAAACGTGCGCTAGACTATATAGGAGGATTACGCGCGAGCATCTGCTGCCGCGTACCCGGCTCGTATTACGTGCCTCCCTCTATTACGAGAGGCATTAATGCTCCCGATGGCACCCGTGTGTTTCCGGAGCAGGGAAAAACAATAGGTAATTCCCAGGACACTTGTCCGCACGCCCGTGAACGCGCCCGCGCGCTAGTAGTAGCTGTCCGTTGTTCTATGGTCGGCGACTATAAGTAGAAACAGAGCGAATAGGTCGCAGGCGAAGTAAGACGCGGTAGCGACGTCGTTTCTTTATCGGCCCATAAAACTCGGCGCGCCTTTTACCACCGGTGAACAATTATAATCGTCAGATGTGAGAAAACTCGTGGGAGGCGAGAGGGAAGCGAGCTCGCGAGGAAGCACGTAGACTCTTGGATACGCGGCAAAGCTTCTGAAGAGTAAATAGCAGCTCCGATAGAATCGAATCTTCGCGCGCGCCTCCACGTCGACGTCGTCGTCGACGATGGCGTCTTTATCGGCGCCATTACGCTCGGTTTGCCGTTATCCAACTTTCCGAAATCAGAGAAAGCTCCGCCAACATCGCGACTACCCTGGCTTCAACTTTTCTCTTCCTCCCTCGTCGTTTTCTATCCTGTCTCCCCCGCCTTGTGCCCCGATTATCTATAGACGTTCCCGTTCCTTTCCGGCAATTCCGTTCCATTTTTCGAATTTTTCTCGCAACTGTGTCAAAGTTTTCGCAGGAGGCGAGAGGGCCCGCGCACGGTCTTCTTAAGGTCCGCTTTCTTTACCCTCGATTTGAATCGCTGCGGGCTTTTGGCCATTTCGCGCTGCGCGCCTGGCGACGGATTTGACAATTCGCGTAACACTGTAGATTAGTCCATTCTGCGGCGAGAGGTAATGAGAGTGGGTAGTTTCGAACCGCACGGTGAACCTGAGTGCGCCAAATTTGACCATGCGGGTTGCAGTTCTCGCCGGCGTCATAAGCTACATCAACCGTTACGTTGCAACGTGTTAGTTCCTAATGGCTCTTGCCATTACCTGTCACACGCGGCACATTTTGATTCGGAAGAAATTACGCCGGTGAGTGTGAAGTTTTGGATTTCGTGACGTAGAACGCAACGGGGAATGAAAGATAATTACGTGAAGTTTGAAATCGGACGGCGTGTATCCTGCGAAAAGAGAGAAAAAAAAAAAAAAAAAAATGTAACGAGAGTCGGCTAAGAATCTTATTTTTGCTTCGCGGGTAACGACGGGGCTGTTGATTTATTCGTTTATACTCATGACAAGTAATTAGCGCTCCATTATTCGGGGTTATACCGTCGTTGCGTAGCTATCGCGTTGTATAATTAGATGCTTCTCTAAATACCGCGATGTATTTCTCGTGTATAATACGCACCGCATGTTCGTGATATCGCATCGAGTGCCAGAAGATACGTCTAAATAAACCCTTGATTTATCCGAATGCTTAATGGACCATGCTCAACTGAATTGCTCATGCGAAATGAATTGAATCTATATCGGAAATGATAATCACTCGCGCGCTCTATTCCCGAAATGTTCGATCGAATGGCCGTGCCGTTGCATAAAAATTTATTCGAGAACAGGACAACTCGGTTTTAATGCCTGTCAGACGTATGTAGTATATATATCAAGTATGTATGTACCAGGGAAAAAAAAAAAAAAAAAAAAAGAAACTTTACGCGACAAACTTTTTTAAATGGCGACAGCCGTTCCCTGTTATCGGAGGATAATGCCCGGGCGATCCTCGTGACCGAGCATCCAGCTCGCATTCAAATTTGAAGGGCTATTTTCGCGGGATGAATGGTTTTCCGTGAAAGCCGCAAAATCCCGTCTTCTTCGTGCGATCGTACGGAATCGACCGTAATAATTCGGCTACTATATGCCCGCACCGGCGCCGGGTCGTGATCACGGGGCTTGCACCGGCTGTGCGCCATCGAAGTAATCGAAACCATCGTATTAATACCCGATCACTGTTAAGTCACGTCGCCGCCACGTTAATTATGATTGCGCTATGACTCGCCGGCGCACGCCGTTATGTTCGACTGTAGTGCTCGCGCTCGGTCCATCATTAATCCCCCACCGTAGCGCCAATTTACCATCTCGACCTGCTGGAGATGCTTTCCCAGCGGCGTAAAATTAACGCCGCTATCATCCGCTTGAGCTTCGCCGCGCGGCATCGATGCGCGCTCGTGTTTAACCGGCGATGCGTACATGCGAAAACAAACGTAAGCCTGCGCTCAATCTAATTATATCGCCGGATGACTCGGCAGCGCGGTGTTTGTATAGTTGAGGGAGTTTTAGCATTAATCGCGTACACGATGGCGTCCTAATTCCCTCCACGTCATTTCGAGCGTGCGATAGTGAACGTAACGATCCCGTTGGTAGCGATTTGCAAATTTATTAATAGACGGTTAAATTCTGATTAAATTGATACTCGGATAAGTAAAATAAGATAGGTTTTTAATATCGCTGCAGTCGCTATTACACGTAATAAAAAAAAAAAAAAAGAAGGTCTATTTTACTGCCACTTACTATCGGCTATAAAATACGTAATGGCAACCGTTGAATGCATGATGTTACGTTAGTTCGGCGACATTTTCTCGAGCTCTTGGCTGTCGAGGATTCGTGTATCGACCGTCACGTTTTCACGGGGGGCGAAAAGAAACTGCGAAAAACGGCGGTAGTCGATGGATGGCGACGTGGGACACAACGCGCGAACCACGCAGTTTCTTCGGTAGATTTATCGCCCTTTAAGAACGGTCGATTCAATTACGCTGGCTAGCGTCTCCGCGTAACGGCATACCGTACAGTCGCCAGTACGTTTCTCGTTTCTCCACCCGGGCGCCGGTGACCGAATGAAAACAAAGATGTAAGCCGGTAATGTGGCGAATACTGGCCGAGCCTGATGGCATAATGGCATTACCGAGGAATTACAAGATGAACAGAGATTATCTCTTTTCATGAGCACCATTCTACCCATCTCCTTTCGTTCTCGCCGGGCTTTTGCGCCGTCCTCTTCGATTCTCCTCTCTCTCTCTCTCTCTCTCTCTCTTTCTCTTTCTCTCTCTATCTTTCTTCACCTGTTTCTCTCTCTCTCCTCCTTACCTTGTTCCTCTTCGCGTACTCGCTCCTTTATTCCATTTTCGTGCCACCCTGCGGACCATCTAGCTTCACCAGCGCCAATCTCCGCCTCCGACGTTTCCCCTCAATTGTCCCCCGGTTTCGTCTTCGCCACCGCGAACGGACTCTCCGTTTCCCACGTCCCACGATACGAACGAGGACTCTGATATTCGTTACGTAAAATTGTTTTAATGATAATCCATTGTCGTTGAAAAACCGCGTTTTGCGCGAGCCAGCGAGTGACTCCCGGTTTCTCGCGCGCTTCCGACGTCTTTCGCACCCATAATTCTGCTCGCTTCCGCGGGAATATTTTTTTCCCTCCCTTTCTTTTCTATTTTTTTTTTTTTTTTTAATCTCTCCTCGCGGCTTCATCGAGTTCTTCGCGGTCGTTAAAGCTGACGGGACAATTCAAGTAATAACGTAAGAAAGATCGGACAATTTTTATCCTCGCGGTCGGCAAGTCGCGGGTGCGGCACACGGTGTCAGGATAAATTTATGGCAGTCGCCCCCGTGCTATTCGCGGCGAGTAACACCCGCGTTTCAGGGGAGATAAATTATTCCGCCGCCTTCGCGGTTACCCCGGCGGTATGATCGTTTGCGTAATCGAAAGGATTATTCTCCTTCAACAAGCGCTCGCGTCAATTTCGGAAATTTGTGGATCCCTGTTTTCGTGCCGTTTCGCTCCCGCTCGCGTCCACCCATTCCTTCGCTTTAGCGGCAATAATAGGATCTTCGGAGTTAGGTAAATAATACGAGGCTGTTGAAAGGAACGGAACTTTCACTTCCTGAATAAAAATCGTGGGATCGTCGGCGGCGCCGTTTATCTTGCCGTCCATCTTATTTACTCGACGGCGCGCTCCCGTCGTGCGGGAGGGTCCGCTATTTTCACCGCTAAATATATCGCATAATCCGCGCCGGCCATTTTTCCGACAGCCTAACCTCGGCCCGATAAAGGGATAACATTTATCTTTTATCTCGTTCTGAAAGAATTTCGACAGAAGAGCGCGACGATTTGCCGCGAATTACATTTTTTTTTCTCTCGCCGACAAATTACAACCTCTTTCGCTTAATTCGCGGAGTTATCCACTTGTATGAGGAAAAAAAAAAAAAAAAAAAATGTATATTCATTTAATGCAATGAATACGATAGCGTGATATTAAGCGTCTCTATACCGGCACGGATCGTAAAGCGCGACAAAAGCGTCTCTTGTATCCTATTTATTTCTCTAAGAGTCTTTCTTTCTTCTTTTTTAAATTTTTTTTTATTTTTAATTTTATTTGCGTCTGCGTCGTCATTCTCTACGCTACACTGATTTTTATCGCCACCGGCGTATCACCGGCCTGACAATCCGCTTCGCGTCGCGCCAACTTAAGCCAATGGCAACGAGAGCGTGCGCCGTGCGTATCCGCGCGTACGGATAATTATTTGTGGCACGATTGCCAATTAAACATTGTTCCGGCGTCGGGTATAGTCCGCTTCGCCGCCACCCTACCCATCTATCTCTCTGTTCGCCGAGCCTTTCTCCTCTGGCTCGTGTACCCGGGTGGGTATGGCCGCGACAGACGACAGCCGCAACGTGCGTCGCCGAACAAACTGTGTTCATTCACCCTTCTCTCCCCTTCTGTTCCTACCCCCGCGTACAACCTCTGACCCCTTTTACCCTCGTCGGTCTCTTTCTCTCTCTCGGCCTCGCCCGTTCGCGATCCCTCTCTTTCGACTTCTCTTTGGACTGCCCGTTCGACCAGCGACATGACACTCGCGTTAACTTCGTGGCTGCAACCTCACGAACCGCTGTCGGTGCAACTGCACGTCACTTTTCCTTCCCGCTCTTGTATTTGATTTAAAGTCCGAGTTAGCGCCGCACTTAACGCGCGCCGTTCTTTCATCACCGAACGGAAAATACACGGCCGAAGCGAAAGCGACGCGATTCCACCCCTCCGTCCACCTCCGTCGCGATCCGCGGGGAAGAATTTTTGAGGAATGCGTGCCTCGTAAATTTCACAGTGGGTTGCGTAAAGGGGTCGTCGGGAGCTCCCGGTATTCTCGTTTCCGAGTGTCAAGAACTCTCGCGAGGAATGACGTCGCGAGTTTTGACACGCTGAGTATTTTTCGGCCGGGGGCGTAAACTTTTCGAAAAATCGGTCGACGCGAACGCTGGCGCGGGCGGTCCGCAGGGGACGACTGCGAAGCTGCATTTCGAAACTTCGTTTATTTTTCATATGAGGGTCGTAGAATTAATTAGCGTGCCATAGCGCGGCGGAGTTATGCCATTCAATTATCATGCCGGACGCGTCGCAAGTGATCTATATAGCGGGGACGTCCTATTCTCACTCCGGGCCGACTATAATTTGTACGTGTGGGCGCACGCGTTACAGCCGTTAGTAATTAATACGAGTTCGTTATTATACCACCACATCTTTATCCATACGCTCGCGTATCCTTTTCCGTGTTAATTCCAAATATCCGAAAGCGGCGCGCTCGAAATCAATTTCTTATTCTCCGCGGTGTTGTTCACCCGCGGGAAAGTATCGCGGCGAAACGAGTGGCGGCCGATGCACGTGCGTCGTGCCAGCCCGACACTTATTGCGGTCCGACGCTGATGCGTCGCGACGGATAGGCGTCTCTAACGTCGTGCACGTCGCGACAAGATGTAATGAGCGCACTTTAAACGCCCACATAATGCCGCGTGTCCGACATGCGCCAGACGAAAGTATCATTCTCGCTGCGAGGCGGATCACCGCGTAACGAACGGCGATAAAACTATTCCACGTTGAAGCGGCGAAAATTACCCGGGGCCTCTCCTCATGTTTTTGCCCCACGTCGCTGGCGCTCTCGCGCTCCTGCTCGTTTGGTGAAAATTAAAACCGCCGCAAAAGTCGAGCGGAAGGAGTGTTAATCGGCGAAATTCTAGCGGATAAACTTTGTGGAGAATTTATCTCGATTTTTTTTTTATCCGGAGGTACGAAACGCGGGCGGGGAGCTTTTTGCGCGCTCAACAGATGCGTCAATCGCCCGTTTTGATCCTCTTACACGTGGCAGTAAAACCGACGACTTTCTGCCGTAAATATACTCTTTTTTTTTTTCTTTTTTTTCTTTTTGACGTGGTTAATTTTTTTATTACCTTTAATACTTAATTGTATATTAGTAATTTGCGGCCTGCTAATCCTCCGTGCGAATTAATGGCATTTGCGGTCGTCGTGCGTACACGTAACGAAATATTAATCGCGCCGCTAATGTTTCACTCAGCTGCACTCCCATTTGCGAGCATTATCGATGTACATTGCATTTGGCGTGATTTTAAAGGATTTTCGTGTCTGCTCCGGGAAGAGGGAAATTGGCCAGAAGGGGGTGCAAGATTAGCATTGTTGGATAAAACGCGCCGCCACGGCTGGTTATATTCATAACGTGACTGTGAAATTTCCACCTCGCGTAGTACGTGTCTTCATTTGATGGTCGTTAATATCGATTCATTTATCGGCACTTCGACGCACGCACATCTCCCAATGATATATCATCGGTTTACCCCAAGCCAGTTAATTTTTGTTTAAAATGTCGGCAGTGTTGCGCGGTGCAATGAAATATTGTTAATTCTCGTAAAACGCATTGCATATTTATGTTTGTTTATTGCGAATTCATCGAGAACTTTGCAGCACACTTCACTCCGTGTTTGTGCGCCGCGGCGTTAAACGCATCGGGCGCGTATGTTAAAAATAAAAAAAAAAAAAAAGAGAGAGAAAAAAAAATTATACCTTCCGCGCTGGTACTTTAGCGTCGACGTTTTCCCTTCGTTTCGGGAGTATTCGCCCGATTCGCCGGTGCATTCAGCAAGCCGCGTGAAATATGCTAAAAGCATCGGGTAAAAAATTCGACATTACGAACTGTTCGAAGCCCAAAGAGGTGTCGAAGTATATGCGAGCGCGCACGTGTCGACTTGTGGAACGGCTGAGGATAAAGATCGATCGGGAGCGGTTCCTCACCTCGTAGGTAAGGGCGGATGGAAGGAACCGGTGGAGAGAGAGAAATAGGGAAAGAGAGAAAGAGAGAGACTTGCCTTACGGTGGCAAGGTGGCGGCGACGGCCGGGCGCGGCGGTGAAGGTGGATGCTGAGGTGGCGGAGTACCTGCGTCTTAATAGCGATAGTGGCGTCGATGTGTCGAGGGAGCGCGGATGGTGACGACGTCGTCGTCGTCGCTGAACCTTCATAGCCAGGCAGCCAGCTTCGGTCACGCCAATATTACTTACCTCCCCGAGAGGGCGATAACTTAATTGATGCACGAGCGACATTAGGACTTGTCGTCGGTATCGTGCCGTCACCGCGCGAGGCGCGTTCGTCTCGTCTGGCGATAATGCATGTCGAATGTAATTCATCGACCAACCCGCGGGGAATTGCGCGATTACGATGAAAATAAAGGACGCGGGTGCTGGCGCGAGTTTATCGAAACGGCGGTTGAACGGCAATAGTGCGACTCAATCATTTCACGAACGGGAAATTAAATTGAACATCGGCGAAATTATGAATACATGCTTATTTTTTTTTTTTTTTTTAACATTTTAACTCTCTCTCTCTCTCTCTCTTTTAATAATTAAAAGAGAGGAAGTAACAGCTCCCTTAGCGTCTGAACCGAGTATATATTTAGTTTAATAGATTCTGTCTTCCCAGAACATGTGCAGGCTATTTCTCTCTTATGCGCATTAAATGTACAGCTCACGGTCATTCACGCGTGCGTGCAGCATGTATATGTTATGTAGGATGCATAAGTGTGCGCTGCATTGGGTCTTTTCTTACTCTCCATGCTCGTAAATCCGTCGTCCGCGCGGCTCGGTCGTGTTCCTAGTGGTACTGGCTGACCAAAGCCGGTATATATCCCGACACGTCGTCTCTGAAGTGGAGAAACACTCGTCGAAGGTCTCCAGCGACCGGTTTATCTTGACGACATCCGAAGACCGTAGGGGAGAGAAAAGGCGCCATGAAGGGACGTAAATGTTACGTTATTTCGAAGTAGATAAAAGCTTCGCGCGCTTAAGACGTGCTCCACACACTGAGTAAAAGCCTCGGCTGTAAAGGAACCGGCATTTCATTTTACGAGATAGCCAGCGCGGGTTAACAATTAATTTGTCTGTTAATTAACGTCATCATACTACTCCCGGCGTCGTAACACTAGGCAGAGAAACGTTAGATTTCCTAAATGACTCAATTTGCATGATTTACCATTTGTGTATTTCGTCGCTTAAAGAATCTCTTTATCGGTCTACTCAAAATTGGATTTTATTACGTGCTGATAAATTAATATCGATACAATATATTAATTTAAACGTACTACATCCGACTTCTTTATCTTTAGTATTAAATAATAGAGGTCTGTGTTGTAGCATGGTTGAAGAGAGTATTATTAAATTTTTTCGGGAGTTTTCTTCTTATTTTTTTTTTTTTTTTTTTTTTCTTAGAAATTGAATGCATCGATCACGGTCCGGGCAGCATCTTCAGATGGTTTCATCAAGGAACCGATGCTGCCACGGATGATGTTCGGTGCCGTTAGCGCGACCATTCCCTCGGTGATTTTCTTTTTTCCCCCCTTCGCCTTTCGTTTGTAGAACAACGTAGCCAAACGCTTCCGGGGATGCTCTTTTTGTACACACACGTCCGCGCGCAAGCACGTAGACCGGCTCGCGATTACTACGAGCGGAAAGGTAGAGAGACAGAGAGATTTTCTCGATGACCGAGCATCGAACCGCGATCTTTTTCCTTTTTTCCGCAAGCCGCTGCTCGGTTACCAAAGTTACAAGCCTCGAGACTTCGAGTCCCTCCCTCTCCTTTTCCCTTTTGCGCCTTCCTTTCCTTCTTGTTTTCTCTCCTTGACGCTCTCTTCTTCCCTCGCCCCGGTCGTCGTATTCTCCTTCGCGAGATATATAGGCGCCCACTAAACTTCTGTCCTTCCCATCAATTTCGCCGTCTAAGAATCGCGGAACCAAGCGCGATTCCACCGCCCTCGTTTGCCAAACGCCTTCAGGCCTGATCTTTTTGTCGGCACACTTCTCTCCCGCCTCCCCCTCTCCATCCTTCCACCCGCGCCGTACCTCCATCTTTCGTTTAAAGGATCGTCTCCTGCGAGGGTCATCTTTCAGCCGCCGCTGGCTCCTGGGGACCGATAGTCCATATCGATGAATGGCTCGGTAATGTCGTTTCTAACGTATGTGGTATAATCAGAAATAATAAGTAAATGATTAAACGTATTTTATTTTATTTTATATTTTTTTTTTCTTTTAATCGAACATCCGACATTACACTCTGGTTTAATCAGGTACAATTTAGGCGTTCTTAATTTTCTGTCAATTTTTGTAACAATAAAAGCGTGATTTCTATGACGACGCGTCACAGAGATTACGATCATTTCGAAGAATACAATGCAGATAACAGTCGGTGTACAAAAAGATAGATATTTGTTTAGATACAGGGAGTAACGAACTGTTATTTATATCTGACCGTCCGCGTTTTATCCGTTTTCGAGCGTCATATAAATCTGGGTTGAAGCGATTGGTATACAGGGAAAGACAAAAAAAAAAAAAAAAAAAAAAAAAATACAACTCGGTCGCATCGGCACATAAATCCCGCGTAAAGAGAAGGTAAAACGTTCGAATAAGCCAGCCGCGCGCGATCTATATCGCGTCATAAATTAGGTGACTGTAACTTTGTACTTTCGTCGCGGTTTTCTTCCGGGCTGTAAGTAATATCGCGACGATCGTTAGCTATCTGATTATCTTGTCGTTATATCTTATGCAATCTCCCCTCTTCCCTCCCCCCGCAGCCGTCGTTCGCATTTAAAGGATCACCTCCTGCGAGGGTCATCCTTTAGCCGCAACTGCTTCCTGGGGAGCGATCGTATGTTTCTTCTCTCCTTCAAACATACACGATAACGCCGAATTACCCTGGTAAGTCCGGGTACAAACAATCTAAGCTCCTAAAAAGTTTTCGCTGTTTTCGAGCGGTTATCGCGACGAAAACTTCGCCCGTGGGCGAATCGAAAGAGCGCCCTAAGAGAAAAACGGTCCCGATCGTTTCTTTTTATCGGTATGTAAATGATAGACGCCGAGAAATGGCTGAGCGGCGGACGAAGGGAGGGATTCGAAAATTTGTTTCGTGTGAATAAACTCTGTTTCAATCGTTTGGTGTTTTTGAAGCCTGATTCGCTGGAGCACTTTATGTACGTACACAGGCACGTTTATTTCAGCGCGGAAATTGAAAGTGTTTAAAAGCAGATAGGTATCTGGCAGTATGCATCGAACGTGCAAACTTGATGTCGAAGCTACTTACAATGCTGTAGCACGTGAAATACACGCTCGACGTGCCGGCCGTTCGTTCGATTTTCGCTTACCGGCCGGATTATTTCCCAACGTTGCAAAATTTTAGTTCTGCGTGGTTGATTCCAACGCCGGTTGCAGTAGCGTAACGAGGGTTTAAAGGTATACTTTGTGAAGAAACATGTCTGTTGGCCGTTAAAAAAAATAAGGATTGATCGATTTTTAATATATTTATTTCACACATATATATATATATTTTTTTTTTTTAAGCTATTCGATTTCGTAGTACTATGTAACTGTTAATGAAGAAAATTTAGTTGTCGCAATTGTTAAAAGCAATAACGATTGCTCTAAGGTTATTAATAATTAGCGACGCGGATGCCTATTTAGTTGAATTAAATCACCCTCGGACTCGACTAAAATTCGCCACAAACGTAAGGACGGCAAGTTTTTTTGCATCTTGGCAAAAACGATTATCGGCTCGCGTTAGTTACAATGCGTTAGTTGTATTGTGTGGTTTATCGCGTTTTCTGCAATACCTCGCGGCTGAGGCTCGCATTTTATAGAAACAAAGAGTGATCTTGTCAGCGCCGAACGCCGATTCTCGCGTTACGCCGCTGAAATATTGTAGTGCGCCGATTATTTTCATATTTGTTCCGCACGGCGACCGCGAATTGGAACGAGATTTTATCCCGCACACACCGGCGCGAAACAATAGGCAAAATCAAATTCACCGCCGCGCAGGACACAATGGATTACAGAAAGTCGAAATTGAAAATTCTCGCTTTGCGCGCGGCGTGACTGGCAAATCCACTATGTAGTGATTTGTAAGGAATTATCCGCGTATAAGAGCGGTAACTAACGCGCGAAGTTTATCTAGCTTATCCAACGGACGGCTTGTCAATCGGATTTGCTGTTTTTCACGACGAAATACGTGATTTATTTATCGCGATCGCGTGGTATGCGATTATCAGAAATTAACGCCGTCTATTTGCGCTTCTTTCATCGTCGTCTTGCCGTGATTTTTGCACGCGCTGCTCGAGTTTGATCAATGTTTTATCTCCACATATATCGCATAACACGCATGATTTTTCATTAATTAATTAATTTTTTTTTCTTTTTTGTTCACTATGGGAAAAGAAAGGATAAAGGACTCGAAATACGGTGAAGTCACGTCGCGTGAATTACGGGACGTAATATTGCGACGGCGCGAATCGCTCGAACAATTTGATCCCTCTATCCGGAAAATAAATGTTCGAGTGAGTTTTTCCCGTGCCTGATGAGCGATGAGCAGCCCGCGTGAAATGTGTTGGCGCACCGCATAATCGAAGTTCCAATTTGCAAAGCAATTCGAACCGCTTGTATCGAGCGCTCGTATAATTCTCTTCTTACTTAAAATCCCACCCGCTGTTCGTCGACGTTTCGTCGGAAAATTGCTGCAAATTTCAACGACGCGGGATAGATATTCTTAATTTAGATCCTGCTCGCGGGGCGAGAATTAAAACACAGTCGGCGGGACGTCGCGGTGACTTGTCCGACTCGCGCGAGGGATTTCGCCAAGTTCGGATCGCGGATTAATAGAAATTTGGTGGCGGTTGCGGGAGAGCGGTCGCATACGGCGGCGCAAACGCGAGCACCAACGAAAAGCTCAGCGAACCTTGACAAATCGGAGCCAACAATTAACAGATAAACGGGGAGAAGGAAAGGGAGTCCGGACTATTAATTATTAATTTATTATTATTCGGTTAGCAAATTAGCAGATCGATTTTGCCTTGAGGCGGCACCTAATTTGCGATCGCAAATGCGCCCCCCCCCCTCCCCTCGAGTTTTTCATTTACGCCGATGGAAAATGAAAATGGCCAATTATCGCGAAAGTTTGCCCCGTATAGAGCGGTGATTATTATTCTCATACGAGGGAAACGGCGCGCACGGTGAACTTGCTTCGCGCGTTCGGAAATTCGAAGGAAACGTCGAAATAACGCTGGCGGTAGTCTATTAAAAATGTGAGGGCAATTTCGCGGAGGGTAGGTAGCCGGCCGCGGTTATAAAGGACCGCGTCGCGCGGCGATTCGAGTCGCGTGAATTAAAGAGAAATTCACCGCCGCGGAAATTGCGCACACGCACGCACGGCGTTTGACACAATAGCTCCCTGTCCGTGGGCCGGTTTCTCATTCTACGACGGAAACCGCACTTATACGTACAGCCTCCGTAACACGAGAGAGAGAAAGAGCGAGAGAGAGAGAGAACATCGCTGCCGGCGTACGACGTTGCTGTGCAAACTTGCAAATATTTCGACGCTGCAAACCATCGCCTCCCTCTCCTCCCCCTCCCCCAGCCACCCCCGGTCTCTCTCCCGTTACTATGCAAAGTTACAAATATTCTGCATTGTTACCGCATGGCGTTTCTATGCAAACTTGCGGATATTTGTGCATTGTTCCTGCATCAACATCAGAAATGTATTTACTCGGAACGCGGTAAGCATCGGGCCTCCTTGACAACGTATGCCTCTATGATTTTCGCGGTGCGTTAATTCCGCGTCCGCGAGAAGGAAATCGATTTTCAATTAGATCGGATGGCACGGGATTGTATTGTCGGTCAAATTGACTGATGCGCGGGTAGTTGAATTTCCGATACACGTTTTCTCGTACTTCTTCCGTGATTGATGTTTCGTAACAAATTCATTATTACTGCTTCATTATTGCGATGAACGGAAGAACGAGATAACAGCGTCGGCAAAATGAAATTACGCCCCGGCAAATAAATTGTTACAATGGGCATTCGAAAGAGAATTGAATTCACGTGGACCCGCGCCGCGCCGATTCATAAATATATTCGTGTCGCAGATTGGATTCGAAGTTAATGCAGATAGTTTAAGGCCCATTCAGGTACAATGAGAGCCGCCGGACGATTAATCGATGAGTTTCCGTCTAGTGGCTGAAAGCGAGAGTGCTTCTTCGAGACGCGATCGTTGAAAAGGAAGAGCCATATCGACGTTCCTCCTTCCGGTGCTCTCACTCTCCTTCCTCTCTAACGGAGTGCTTCTACACTGCATTTTCCGAGTACCTACGCCCCACGACACGTTGCTCCTTCGTAGTTGTGCTTTACTCTATTGTACAGCGTTATTCAAGAATAACGAAAGACATTCCATTCCGACGGAATCATTCGCTTCCTTCCTTCTTTATCATATTTCGTCACAATCAAGTCTTGAATATAATTACAATCTCACAATAACTCCCGTCGGTGCATACGATTTTCGCTGCTGATTGCGTGGATGATTTTTCAATACGCGCGTTCATGTATTTCCCAGTGGTGATTTTTAAACCAACGAGACGCAATTTATTTTGAGATGCCGGAGTGCTTGATGGTTGAAATAGCTTCGGGTATCATTCGATATTATCGTTTGTGGACGACGCGGTACCGATCGCGGCGACGCGTATCTATGAGAACCACTGAAACCCAGCCAGCAGGTCCTCCATTCTCGCTTCGATGAGGAGAGGATGTCCGTAGAACCGGGGACCATTGTCTTAATTGAGAGAGGTTAATTCGAGACGGATGAGTTCTGCGAGATATAGACGTTCTGCCGTGCTTAGCCAGAGCTTAGACGAGTTTCTCATTGCCCGATAGCGTCGAATGGGGTATGTAGGTATATCCTTAGCGCGATCGCCAGGGCGAATCTCTCGTCGGGCTGAGTTTGCGATTATGTAAGGATTGTGCAATTACGAGAAATCCATAGCAGAATTCAATGCCGGCTCTCGTAATGACAGACATCACGGCATCCTCTGATAAGGCCGTACCGTTAATACCGTGCATAATCTGTTTAGCCCGCGCGCGCTATATGCGAACTTGGCGGTACGGCGCCGTTCGTTCGCCGGCAACGTTCCGCGGCGCGCCGCGCCGAAAGCCCGAGAATAATTTAAGAAACACATTATTCCGACCGACTTTATTCGCGGTACAGTTTACGCGGTAGCGGCCGCTCGCATAGATCTTCATTAATAACCCGGAAACGAGAATCGCGCCACACTTCCTGCACTGATTCGAAGAGGATGTACTTAATATAATGCGACGTCTATGGATTCTCCTCCGTCGCGCCTCCCCGCGTGCGTATTTAGTCAGTCGTCAAGGATTGCGCGGCACTTACGGTAATTCAATTTTAAACAGACCATTACGCGGCAGGTAAGAAATGTTTCCGAGTCCGGAGGGGGAGAGGGAGGGTGACCTCAGACGCTCGACGCGCTTTACAGAAAGTACCCTTCGCTCTCTTCGAGTATCCTCATTGCATAATGTAATCGCCGAAAGGGGCTGCCGCGGTGGCGATGGGGATCAAACATCGCTCCGCGTACCTGTCGAGGCGCATCTCGATTCGAGGGCTTCGCGGTGGATGAGAAAGTGACTCTCATACAAGGATAGAACGGCCGCGGAGTGGGAGAAAAATGGGAGATACGAAAAAGGAAAGACCGAGAGAGTTCCCGCGAAGGAATAAAGGCGAGAGAAAAGGCGCGGGGAAATGAAGGGAAGACAAAATCACAGGATACTGTATTTTGCGGACGTGACCGAGCATAACGAGCATCACGCTGTGGGAAAGGCGGAAAAAGGACGGGCGATGCGAAGCTAAAATCTTAAGTATCTTACGTGATACAACTAAATGAATGAATACGCGGATCCGCGGAACTCCGCGATCTTTTTCTCGCCCGCGGCGACCGCTGACCGAGTGTCCTCGTTAAAATGTTGACGCGTCACCCAATCACAGTCCCTCTTGATTATTCGCGCGATCCAGGCGTTGATTTCTTAACAATTCTATTTCTCGCGTTTTATAGTTTTAAAAATATCTCCCATATTTGTAGCATAGACGTCATTGTTGGTTTAAAAATTCCCGTGCGAGATGTACAATTTTTCTTTGCCCTTTAGAGATAACAGAAAGACTTACATTTACATACGTCAAGTATTTTTCTTCGTGATCTTTGAGAACTCGGTGTATATTCATAAAAGAAGAAACTGACGACGAGAGAAGCTCAAGATAAAGCAACCGTTGACACGATCAGGCACGTGGCAGGATCTTTTTGTAAAAAGCTATGAAAGATCGAAGTGGATCCCGGACAATAGAAAGCAAAAACGGTGTCCGTCTTTCTTTAGTCCTTCCGAAGTTCCGGAATTCTGAATATTCTTCTTACCGAGCTTAAGACGCGAAATGCTTTTTATTCGCTCCGCTGGATGCGCCGATGCAACCAAGCGAGAGCTTCTTTGCGACGCGCGAGTTTCTTCTGTAAATCGTTTGGATTATACCACGTTTCACGTAAAGCCGTTAAAGTTGGCTGGGTCTAAATTAACGTCCACCGTTACGTCTTCTGATTACTTACTCAGCGTAATAAGGCAGCACGAAGGTGCCATTGTTGTTCTTTGATGCAGATAAAAATCTATTTGTGCAAATTCTCCGCTATGATTTTACACTTTATCTCGTAAACGGTTACATAAAAACGTTATAATTAATTGAAACGCGCAAATGACTTTGAAATCGACCATTCTATTTTATTATAAATGTTACCTAGGATATAAGATATAAGACATCTTTTTTTTTTTTTTTTTTGTGCAGATACATGTGACGTCTTACTTTAGAAAGCTTCTATTCTAATGTGTGAAAAAAATAGAAAAGTTATTAATAAAAGTCAGTCAAAGTAGGTATTAATTTCCTCAAAATCTAGAACAACGAAATGATCCACGTTACGATTTTAATGAATTTAAAGTAAATTTACCATTTTATTTTTGGGAAATGGACGCTAACTTGAGCACATAGATTGTTTTAAATGTCAGCTCCCGGCTCATTTTTTAAAACCAATTAAAAGTTTCTCCCTTGTACCTGTTCTAGTTATCTCCGTCTCTCGGTTCCCGTCTTTTCGTTATCCCGTCTTCACGAAAGATGGTTGTCGCAGAATATAGCGAGGGAGAGAGAGAGAACGTAAATTCCCGCGAGCGATAGAGATAATTCAAGAAACATAATCTTGCGAGATGGTCGGACTCTGTGAGATTTTGTTGTTCTATTTGCTAATTAATATAACGTCCGTTCGTTCGTCCGTTCGTCCGTTCGTTCGTTACGATGCGCAGCGCGATTACGATGGCGTGAGCTCCTAATTAAATTCTCGAGAGGTCAGATTAAGAGTAACTGATGTATTTTCGCGAGAGCATCTGTTAAATTGGTATTCCGAAAGCATCATACCTCCCATATTTCGAATTCTACGTTCCGAGTTAACACTCGGAAAAGTTATTACTCTTTATTAAAGCATCAGAATCTCGTAATGTGTAATAAACGGAATCGGTTTACCCCGAGAGCCTCTTAAAATTGATTTATTAAGTGGCCAAAGGAAACCCCCAACCATCTCGGGGACACTATGAGAGGTCGTAAAAATTTCTAAATGTACTTGGTATCCTCCTTGAAGAGAACGTTGTATCGGGTATCGCACCGGGTTAATACTCTCAAGTCCCTGTAATCTCAAAAGGGGCCCACAATTAAAAGTTTTCTCCTTAGCTTCACCAACCCTTTCCCCTTCCTTTCCTTCCCGTCCTCTCTTCTTCTTCTTCTCTCTCTATCTCTCTCTCTCCCTCCCCCCCCTCTCTCTCTCTTTCTTTCTCTCTTTTTGTCGTCTTTCTCGTACGATTCCCGGCGTAAGGCACAGGGGGGCACTCTCTCTTTCCTGTCGCGAGATGTTTTGTCGCGTTAGTGCCCAAGCAGTAGCAAAGTTATGCGAGCGATGGAGACGTATAATCCAGGAAACGTGGCACACGGAAGACGCGACTTCGTCGCGACTTGTTGTTCTTCTTGCTAATGAATACCCGTTGACTTCCTGACGCCACTGCAAGAGAGACAGCGGGAGAGCCGTTACTACCGTAGCTACCGCTACGTAATTATCCGGGCGACCTTTTGTCGGGATAGACACGACCCGGGAAAATAAGACACGGCAGCGCGCCGGGAAACAACGAAAAGTACCCAGCTTAATATCTTTCTCTTGTTTTCCTCCTTGTTAATCTGCATTTCCCCGGCACCGACACCGGAAATGCGCACTGCCGAAGTACGAAATCCTTAATGAAGCTCTCGCCCCTCTCTCCCCCTTCCACCCTTCTCCCCCTCTCAGTTCTTTGGACTTTTAAACGGTTCGCTGAGATCTTGAGCTTTTTAACGGAAGTGGGTGTACGGGTCTGTTAGAAATAAATTAGTAGTAAAAAATTATCCGAAGACTTCGATCCCGCCTGTTCGAACTATGCCTTAATTTATTAAATCACCGAACGGTTATTCGATTCGATCCGCGAACTATTTTGATTTTTATAGTATAACTTATCCATGACTTTGTTTCTTCTCTATCGTTCCGAGAGCTGTAAAAATAGCCGCGTTGAAGTATTTTTTTAGGTTCTTAGTTTCCTTATTGATCGTTTCGCAGCGCGGGAAGCTAAAAACTTTTTTAAAGGCCACGTACGATTTTAGTTTAGCAGCCTTGTTCTTTATTTCTTTGTAGAAATAGAGAGTAAAGTTTGCAGCTTAATATGCATTATTGAGGAAGCTGAGAAGACGACGGGTTGAAGAGAGTGCCTCGTTGATTTTATTACTTTTAATTGCTGAGTGACAGGGTGTCGACACCGTCGTCGCTGACAAAGAGAGCGAGATCTTTTTCTCTCGAAACGATCGCTGAAATATTGCCAGGTGGCGGGTATCAGCCTCGGCCTACTGAAATGGGTTCCATTCCTTTCCGGCAGCTGACTCCGGATTAACCGGCCCGCGAGGGTTCCTAGGGGTAGCTGACTGAGGGTATTAAAGGCGGGCGCTGCGCCGCTCTGATATTGCTTTCTTCAATTTGCAACCACTCTGAGCCGCCGCGTCGTGCCGCATCGCGTCGATATCATGCGAAAGTCATGTTCCGCTACAACCGCCCCAGTTTCACCACCTGTGATTTATCGGGATTTATCTCAGCTTATTGCAAGTTTTAAAAACACGAAATCTTAAGAGGCGAACCTACTTCGTGAGAAATAAAATGTAATTACACTCGAGGATAAGTATTTTTATCCCTTTTTTATTTTTTTATTTTATTTTATAATCGCGTAGAATTTTATTTCAATTTTAATACAGAAGGTAAAGGTATAAAATTCAAATTTATTGTACACTTTGAGATGCGCGAGTCTTTTCGTGACGCCTAAGGCTTCCAATCTCGTAATATCCCCGATGGTTCCGATTGGGGCTGCGTGCCAAAAACGTGCGCGGCGCGGATCGAACCGCTTTGCAAAACATTTCGGACATATGTATTTTTGCGCACGGCTTGCGAAGAAACTTCGAAGCGCCAGCGTTCGCGCGGAAGCGAGGCAGCGCCGCAAACAGCTGGCATTATTTTTGCTTTCGCACTGTAATAACAACGGCGACGTCTGCTACTTCGCGTAGACGGCTTCCACTTTAGCACAGGGGTGACGTCGTAACGAGAGTTGTTGCGAAACTGTAGCCGCGATGATTCAAGAAACTTCTTTTTTTTTTTTCTTCTTTTTTTTACGGCTTTTTTTTTTTACTCCGGGACTCCACTTCGCAGTTTCCGCGAACATGTCTTGTTTCTTCCACGGTCGGCTGGTGATCGTCCTTTTTCACTTACGCGATCTGCACGCGTCGTTAACGTTATACGGCGACGGATCCCGAGACGCCGCGGCGTTTTTACGAGCTGCATCTTTTCTTTGGCAGCAGATTAAGTATGATGGATGAATCCAGTGTTTCTGTCGTCTATTAAGTGCGCGTAGAATTATGACGCGGGTGCGAGCGTTGCATCTGCACCTTGCAACCGCGAACTGATTTTCATCGCGCGATCGACGGCGGGAAGAGCACGATATCCCTCTGCGTTTCGGCATTGTAATTTTATATAAGCAAAAACAAATCGCGAACGTGCGTAAATATTATTTATCGTTATAAACCCTCTGTAATCTTCGCAGATATTTTCCAATTAAATTAAACGGACTCGCGATATATAAAACCGGCGCGCGACTAACAAAGTCGGAAAATCGATATTTTCGCGCATCACTGGCGCGCTGGGATTGTTAAATATTTCGGTCACGCGCGAGGCAATTACATTTCCACGCGTTTGCGATGACTGCCGGTGACGCGGTATCGCGTAATTT
The DNA here is from genome assembly GCF_019399895.1 of Cardiocondyla obscurior. Classification (NCBI taxonomy): domain Eukaryota; kingdom Metazoa; phylum Arthropoda; class Insecta; order Hymenoptera; family Formicidae; genus Cardiocondyla; species Cardiocondyla obscurior. The sequence goes on along the minus strand of NC_091866.1, from coordinate 11,007,945 downwards.
TCGAAGTTTCCGACAAAGACGGCGGAAATGCGCGGAACGAAGATTTCCGTTCGAGTCCGCGGCGAAACTTCGGGGGGGGACTTGCCGTATTAGACATTTAGGCGCTTTGCGCAAACTTGTTTGCCCGCCGTGTTTGACAGCGAGCGTAAACGACAACGGCGGTTTAGGTTTAAGCTAGGCTATAACGTACGATCTGTGCTACGAAATTAGATTCGGAATTCGCAATCGCTGGCCTCGCCGTGCCTCGCCGACGATAAAGTGCGTCTGTCGAGTTTGAGGCAATCGCGCCCGATGGAATCCAATTGTATGGAAAACGCCAATTATGTAAAGTAAGTCGTTGAAAGAAACGCGAATCTAAACGCCGGGATGGGTGGTGACGCAATTAATTCCGCGTAGCTTGGTTAGTAAGTTATTTTTCTTCGAGCACACTTCTTCTTTTCTTTCTCTCTTTCTCTTTCTCATTCTCTCTTTCTTTCTCTCTTTCTGCTTCTCGTTTTCTCCGTCCTTTCCGAACGGCGTGTTCCGTTTGCATTTAGATGAAAAACGGGCACTCTCGGTGTCCAGGCGAGAATCGCGGTCAGAAAATTGAGAACTAGATTGCGGCGTCAGCAACGAAATAAAGGATGACCGCGGTTCCATACGTAATTGCTCGTTGATATCATTTGCATTAGCCGTAATCACGACAGATACATAAGTAGGGCAAAACGGAAGTCCGAGAGAAGTACGGAAAAAAAAAAGAAATTTCCTCAAGGTAGAATCCTCGCTGTTTATTTCTAACGCGAAAAAATAATTTATGAATAACCGCGCGCGGATATGTTCGATCGAAATGCAGGCTGCATGAAAAATCGCGCTCGCATTCGGCATTCGGGCGTTTCTGCGGCAATTAGGTATTCCAGACTGTTGCGGGCAAATGGTCAATCTGAAAGCCCGCCGGCGAAGTAGGGACGTGTGCGATATAGGCGGACATACCCCGCTTCCGCCGGGCTCGGATTGCGCGAGAGACGCCGCGCTGCCGTTGCTGCTGCATTATTCATTCGGACGGCGTCAGCGACGTTCGATTAACAATGTTTCCTCGTGTTGTCGCCGCACGGCTGGTCGACTTACAAAGGATATCACGTTGCTCACGCTGTCAGGATATTTTGCCGCAGGATCGGGCGACCATGACCGATGTTTCGCGAGGTCATGCGACGCGAAATTTGTCTCGCTCTAGTGTCCAGGCCGGGTGGGTGTCTACGTGACGCCGTGGGTGCCATGAAATCAGAGAGCCACGCTCTCATTATTGATTCTCCGACATGAAATTTAATTGTCAGCCCTAGACGTGCGATCGATGGCGCGCCGCTAAGTCATCGCGCTCTCCTTGCGCGATGCGAGACGATTTACCTTTTCAAGGAAGAAGCCTTTTAACCTTTAAACATAAGCAACGCTAATTACTTATGAACAGATAATCTCAACTTTTCGATCTCGCGCGTTTCGAGGCGGGCTAGAGTTCCGGGGAAGTAAAACGCCGCCCACGATCTTACAAGTTAACGCGAGATGAGCGATTTCGACGTAAGAACGGCTGCAGTCCTTCGCCGAATTTCTTATTCCTGTTAAATTAACCCGGGATCGTTCGTTCTTTCGAGGTTCCCGAAACTCGCGGGAGTTTCCACGTTTTTTTCTTTTTTTTTTTTTCTTTTTTTTCTTTTTTACGACGTTGCCCTCGAGCCGCGCGATCCGAGAGTATTCTCGGATCGATCACCTCACTCCGCCTGGAATTTCGAGGCGCTCGGTTCCCCGACTCGAGATCTCGGGTACCGTGGCCGAGGGCTCGTTCGTGCGGTGATTTTGCGCCTTTAATATCCAGTTTAAATATTCATGAGAGACGAAGGGATGGGGGAGAGCGAGGCGAGAGCGATGCACACGGTGAGGGAGTCTCGACCCAGCGTGCTTTAGTCCCGGGTACTGTGCAGCTCGCACCGTCGTTCGCCACAGGGATACCCCGCGACGTTGGCTTCACTCTTGGCTAAGGTATAAGCGGGTGTGTGACGAAGGAACGCGCAGATATGCGCGACGACGTGACGCACAACGATGCGCCAAGTCGGAGCCCTCTGTCAAAGTGACTGCAGTCGCTCTTCATTTACCGCGGTAGCAAGTCGGCTTTTTTTTTGAGAACGCGAGGGGCCGCCGTCGTTCCTTTGTCTCACGCGAATATATTCCGTCACGTCATTTGACTCCCTCTCACCGCCCCCGGCTTGTTTCTCGTAACGATGCATTTTTCTCCCGGCGTATAACGGAATCCCGCGCAAACGGAGCGACGGGAATGCAAATGTATCGGCGAATTTATTCCGGCGCGCGGCGCGGATAAAAATTAGTACACTCGCGCGCGCGCATCGAGTATTGATTTAACGTTTTTCCCGAATACGCATCTGCTCGCGGGAGCATTCCGAAGCGGCGGCGGGAGTCAAAGACAAGTAATTGTTGTAAACACGGGTGCCGCGAGGTGCTGTGCGCGACACGCGAAAGGGCCGCCCCCGTCGCTTTGGCGCGATTCAGCACTTTGCTATTCACTTCCGGTGAATTGCACGTGACAATTTTTCCGACGAACGAATGGATTTTTGCGACGGGGCGTAATGCGACGTCGTGATTCACTCGCGTCACTTCGTATATTCTTATTCCGTCGCGCTTCTCTCGCCTCGCGTCATACCGACTCACATTTCCCTACACTTACCGTGGAAGACGCCCGGCAGCGTCGTCATCTAAAGGGTAGACGGAATTACGCCATCGCGCGTTGTTTTGCTAACGTTCGCCGGGATTTAGACACAAATCTTCCTGACGTGGCGGTCTTGTAATTTCTTGTCTCGCGCGGCTCGACTATTATTGGATTAGGTTCCTAACATGATTGCCGGCACGGTAAACTTTGGAATATCATTACATCGTTATTTGTTCTTGCAAAGGGGCCGCGTCATCGAGAGATAACTTCTTCCCTCCCCCCCCCTCTGCGCTTTTATATTTCCCCGTGAGTTTTTACGAGGAGTAAGCGAAGATTTATGCATCGATGGAGCTACCGGGCGGACCCACGCGCGGAAAAGACGGTCGTCGGGGCGCCGCTTGAATCGCCGCTTGATTAATGTCCACGCTTTCGAGCCGGACCCGATCTCGTTACTTCTTCGCGCCCTCTTCACGCCTCCTTTCTATCGTTCCGATCGATGAAAATTAGCCCGCGAATTGGGTCGCATTAATTCGCACGTTAATAGTCTTGCATTCTCCCACAGAGGGAATATAATGAGGACGTGAGCGCGCACGAATACGAGAAAAGCAAAGAGCTCGGTACGGCACGGTGGCTCATAAATCACTATTAAATCTTGAAAGGCACGGCTACGCGGTTTGTCGAGTAATCTATCAGGACAGTCTACCTAATATAACGGTCGAGTAATTGCGGCCGGTGTACACGGCAGAGCGGCTCGATCGATCCGCACTCGTTGTGTGCCTAATGACCACGCAAACGGCCCGGTCCAACGCTTCGTGGCTTGGATTACGATAGCCTCTACTGTTAAATTAATAATGTCGCCGGCGAGCTCTCGCGCACTTGTTCGCCACGTTATTTTTCGCCGTCGCGGTTCCCAAAGGATGCGCCTGAGGGGGAAAAAAAAAAATATATATATAAATAAATAAGCGCGCGTGCCGCGCGCGAAACAATGCGATTAACCGAAAAAAATAAGACTGCTGAGTTCTCACTTTCGGACAGCTGCATTTTATTCTTTTTTTTTTAATTTTTTTCTTTTATTCATTTCTTTTTGGTTGGCTTTTAAACACTGTTTGCGAATTACATTTCCGGAAGTTCCGACATGTACTCCGAGCATAATTCGAGCGTCTGGGAAAACGCGCCGGTGAAAAAGTACCCTCGGACGAATGCGGGAGAAGATGCTTCGCGAGAAACAAGCGCGAGAAAATCATCCGCGTCCAGATTTCAGCGTTTCTTATGCCGGGGCATGCGGGACTCCTGCGCCAATGACACATTGCCGCTGGGCTAGCTTCCCAGATCGCGGAATGGATCCACGTAAAAATAACCTTTATTACGTTATGTAATCAGTTAGTAAAAGCAATTTCGCTAAAAGCTTAGGGGGGGATGTGGGGAAAAGGGCCTCGAGCCCGCGCTTGTGAGCTTCCACGACCTGCTTTTGCATAACCGCGCGGTGAGGATCTCCTATTTCTTCTTTTCCTCCGCTCCTTTTCTGTCCTGTCCTCTTTCTCTCTCTCTCTCTCCCTCTCTCTCTCGCGCTCCCTTTCTATCCATTTCTCTTTTACTCTTGGCGGCAATTATCATTTATAGGTTTTTCGGTATCTTGGCCTGAAAATGATAAGTGTTACGAGCGAGGAAGGCATTTAATCTTCCCCCGTCGAGGGATATTCCGCAGCCAATTGCGAATTCGCAGGTTTATGCGTTGTTCTCTCTTACCTTTTTGCGCGCGAGCCAGCACGCCGGCGCATTTCGAATTAGCTTAATTGAACCATAAAGCGCACGATCGAATCCAAGATAATTGCGTTTGCATTAGCGAATTTATGCGCGCGAACAAAGCGGCACCTCTATCCGCGTGCGTCTTCATTAACCATCAGCTATTTACAGCCGGGAGTTTACGGCCATTAATCTGCACGCGCGAAGCTTTTTACCGCGAAATCTAACTTCTGCGCTGCCAGGACCGCGTTAGGTCGCGCGTTCTTTTCATTTGGATACAGCTTTGCATAATTGAGCCTCCCATGTCGCGGAAGGGTGTAAACTTTGTGCGCGAAGCCGAGCAAATAGCACGTCATATTATTTTTGTACGTATGCGCAAAAAAAAAAAGGCGTTTTAAATTTCTTCGATGCTAACAGTGGCAAACAATATCTGTGAGAATGACATTTTATCAATTCATAACCGCGAACACTGCAACTGCCTATGATGCCTCCCAGCTATAAATGTTAAAAAACACTGCGCGAAACAACATGAAAATAACAGTGCCTCGTTTGAAAGAATATAAAATGAAAATATCCGAAATATACTGACAGGCTGTACGGAACAAATGTTTAAATTCGGCGCGCAGTTCATTTGGTTTTCGAGCTAAAAATGCATTCAGGACGGAAACTCTCGAACAAAGAGATGACAAAGTGGATCGGCGAATGCCAAGAGTGCGACCGGGCCGTTGGAAAAAGAACAAAATTTTGAAATATAAACAATCGCGCTGTTCGCCACACGTGGAACACCGCGGTCTTCTGTCTGCCGCGGAGGGAGGAAGGAGAAACGTGTATTTAGCATATGAAAAGTCCGACGTGCCGTTTCCTGCGATCGCGCCGCGGAAGAACGCGTCGCGAGAATCGCCGAAGCGCGACTCGTCGAAGGACGATCAATCTTGCCCACCGAATGAAACTTTATCGGCGACAGACGGAGGAGCGACGTCGTCGATCTGATGTGCCGGCGCGCACATGTGACAAAATTAAGTTGAGACAAATCGACGGTCGGAGAACCGTCGTCGGATTTCGCGGATGAAGATCGATGGTAAGACTCGCCGGGAAAAATAGGGATTACGCGCGAGGTCAGGAACGAAGTATCTCTCATCAGGGATGATCCTCGGGCTGGCGTTAGCAACCGCGACGCGGGAGATACCAATTGGGGGGGAAAAGGGGACCGACAGAAACCGGGGCAATGGATATAAGGAGGCCGTAAGTGTTGTCTGGTCGATCGCGATCACTTCCGTCCCATCGTTCCGGCGAAGCGTAACCCGGTTGCATGGCAACCGCAACCCCAAAACATTACTTCGGTTGGGAGATGGTTGAGCGTCGGGTGGAGGAACGACAAGTACGGGGAGCGGGAGAATCGCGGGGCGGGAGGGAGGACTTAATGGATACATATTGATATCATTTGTACACCCTCAAAAGCCTTCCCTCCGCCGCCGCTCTCTTGCTCGGGCTAAGCTCGTTTTCGGCCTGGTATCATTTCGGAAAGAAGCGGCATTGTGCCGCACGCAAACGTTTGCAAATACTTTCGTGCCGAAACCCCGGGCGTTAATTCGCCGAGGAACGTGAACACGTGCGCCACAAATCAGTGTCCCCCCCGCGTGCCACAGAAGCCACTCGCGCGTATATATCTTCTCGCGCCGGTTACAGCCAACGTGGCCCAAACCACGAGGTATTTTCCTTTATTTCGGCGATCAATTTATGTCGGGACTCGTCATGTGTAAGAAAAGTCATTGAGTAAGTCGACTGTTAAAAAAGATTTTTTTTTATACACCTCGTGAATAAGAGAAAGCCTTTAGTTTATCGATAATATTAAATTTCTTTTTATTTCCAAAAAATAATTCAATTACATGTTTCCGCGAGAAAAAAAAATCGAGTCGATAATTTATTAAAGCCATCATCCCCGTTTTGTCGTGGGCGTCGTGGTCCATTAAAATTTCACTGTACGTTCCGTGATTAGAATGTCATCGGTAAAAGACCGACCTACATACGCCGGCGGAAGCTTCCACGACGGCGTACCGCTGGGTCGAATCGCCCTTCTGGAGGCTTAGGTCGGGCATTAGGGATTAGGTGTTATCGCGGATAGGTACTCCACGGTGTACACCGTGTCAGAGGGAGTCAAATTGGATCAGCCGATACGGGGTCGGCGTTATGAACACGAGTCTGTCCCTCGCCCTGTCCGGCTGGCTACCGTCCGCCGCTCTCCTCCCGCTTTGTGCACGTGAGAGGGCTTGTGTCCCTCTCGCCGGCTTCCCCCTTTACCCCGTTCCCCGCGGATTCTCGCTTCCAGGATTTCTCCTCCTCAACAATGTTTATCGCGCTCGCTCCGAGTAGACAAGCGTCTCCACGGGTACACCTGACAGCGTCCGCGCCACGGCCGAAGAGCGCGAATACATCTGCGAATCGGCGCGGAGACGCGACACGGACGACAGAAATTCACGAGGACGAGAGTGTGCGTCCCTCGCGCCGTCTACATAGGGACGGCACACCACTTTCACTCACCCTTTGCTCTTCGACCGGTGTCCGTTCCCCGAGTGTGTCGTGCCTGCGTGAATAGAGAGCGTCCTCTCGACGCGTGGCCGAATTATCCTATCGCGCCCACGGTCCCGCCGTCTCACCGTCAATAAATACCTTGATCAATTATCCCCGCGTGTCCGGGGACGGTTGCGTAAATGCGTGCGATAACGTGCAGGACGATAACGCGTCTCGGTCGCGACGCGGAGGACCAGTGATTTGGCGCGTGCGATCGGTTACGAGGACACTTCTGCGGGCGCGTTTCCTTCATGCGTATAACACTATTGCGTTTATCCACTTGCGTATGTAGTCCGCCAGCTCGCTTCTATCTTTACGCGTAAACGACCAACGTTGCTTACTCGTACGGGCTGCAGAATTGCTTTCGAATTGCTTACAACGACCGACGTTTCATTGTACACATTCGACACGTTTTGATATACCGCTTTGATCCATGCGGGGCGAAGCGAATAATTTTATTTGATTTTTATAACGAGCGATGCAAGCCGCGGCGCGCCGTTTATGCTGTTGCACTCGGACGCCGCGTTCTCGATCGCGAATGCCGCAATATAGAGGGTCCGAGCGCACGCGCGGCAATCGACGACAATTTTCTCATTTCTCACGTCAGTCACATATATTTTCTCGAATTTGCGGGACGTGACAAACGTAAAAGCGAGACGGAAGGAAGTTCCCCGAGCTCGCACCTCGTCCCGAAGTTGCTCATCCTTAATCCTGGTATTACTTGGAGATAGACTGGAGATAGACTCTCGGGTATGTCACGTCGAGAGACACGGCAAATTAGTTCACATCGATCAGACGTGCCCTCCTGTCTGCAACGGGAATACACCGCGTCCGACATTGATCAATTCGTGACACGATTGATTAATTCTTTGATTAACTGCGCCCTGCGCGTCTGCATTACACTTTGTGCACGAACGCGTTACAAGCGTTCTTTCGCGGCACTCCAAACCCTGATTTAAAGCTCTCTTCTGTCTTTTTATTTCTGACAGTTTTTTTTTTTTCTTTTCTTTTTTTTGGTTTTTTTTTACGTTGCGAATGTTACGCGCGCTGTTTACATTTGCTCGCTCGTATCACGTACCGATTAAATATATTGACGCATAATTTCTACAACAGGTGTAAGAACTATCAACCATCAGTTTATCGCTGCTTTGTATGTTAAATAGGACGGCACGGTGCTAAATGGCGCTACGTAAAAGCCCCATTCGCGCAGTTGTATTTTAACTGAATAAATGTCGCGCAGGTGAAGTTCCGGCCTGCGTCGGCTCTCTCTATTTTCCTCCCCGATACGTTTAATACACAGGTCATGTAATCCCGGCGCAATTCGATTGCTATTCAATTGCTGCATCATGACGTGCCGCGCAGGAATAATTATGCGCTAGGCCGGGCTTCATAATACTCCAATTTCACATTGAGCGTTCGCGCCGCTCGGCGCGAGCCATAAAGGAAGTTTCTCCAATCCGTTACTTCATTGTGACCTCCGCGTATCGCGAATATAAATCGGCGGATCGATAGGATGCACTTTCAGCAAATTAACTATTATCTGTCGCGCGATAATTTCCTTGCGCGAATACCGCGCGATAATTGATACCGGGGCCACGGATACCCGGTGCGATGAGGTCCCCGGTGCTCAATTACGATTTTCCAGCGTGGCTGAGGGCGCCTCTTGTTCCTTTGTTCGCTCAATTCCCGTGATGCCGGCGAAGTGCTTACGATTATTCGTCAATGGCGAATCGATTTATTGCGATAGAACGACGGCGATAATAAATCACTTCGCCGGTCAACCTTATCTTCCCGTCGATGTATCGCTCTTGTCAGAGCACGGTATTGTTAACCCGTTGACTGCAGAATCTGTAATGTACACGTGGGTACATATGTGCCCACGGGCGTGTACGGCGAAGTCGTGTGCGAAAGGAATCGGGGGAGAAGAGGAAACACGAAGAGAGTACACGGGGGAAAAAAAAAGACTCGCGACGCCTCCGTCTCCTCCCAGCGGGCAATTTAACTCTCTCTTTTTTTTATATTTTTTTTTGGTTTTTTTTTTAACGTTATTTTATATGCCTTGATTACCTAGTACAATTACATTAATTCGAGAAACATAAAAATCAACTTTACAACAGATTAGGTTAGCTTAACTTCCATGGTTTATTTTTATTGGCAAACACCCTCGCTACATAGAGTTATATGGGAGAACGTTCGTGGGCAGATGGTTGTACGAGTTAACGGTAATTCGGAGCATTACAATGGCTACGTTGGTAATAAATCATTGCCGGGGCCATTATCTCGGGTTACGTATGCAAGTGCCGGTGCTCGCGTATACACAACGCGTTTCTGGCGATCTTTCGAGCTCCGCCGATTTTTATCCCCGTAGAGAAAAGAGCGTACGCCGGCCCGTTCGCTCTCTCCGCGACACGGAAAAATTCGTGAGCCTTCGGCGCGCATTAGCGCCGCTCTGATTTGTTTCGTGTGCATAGCACGCTACGTGAATACAAAGCGTCGCGCAACAAAACGAGCACAATGGCGAATAAAGGTACAAAAGGACGCGCGAAAGTTCCGGTTGACAAATCGAGCCACGTAGGGAACTTCAAGCACGTAAAAATATCCCGCGAAACGCATCGCGCGCGCTTACGCGCGACTTAGCGCGCCCGGTACGTGAATTAAAACCTCGGACGGCCCGCGCGTTCTAGGTAATTAAGTAAAGAATATGTATCGGGATTATTTAAATCCGCAAAATCAATCTCCGATAATGGACAACTAAATTAGTAATAAAAATTGAGTTCGTCTCGCGGCTGTTCTTGTTGCAGATATTTTTTTTTTCTTTTTTCTTCGATCACTGATTAAATAAAATATTAAGATTGCAGAAATAAATTTCTTTTTTTTTTTTTTTTTATTTTCTATCGCCACGAGACGATTTTATTTTATCTTTGATTTGTTTCACGTCACATTCACGCGAAATGTTTCAAGTCTCTTTGCGCAGTGTTCAACGCATGACGATATTGAGATCATTCACATCGGCAGATGAAATCTGTTGTATCATGAATTTTCATCGATATATCAAATAAATGTTATATATAGACAATGCTTTTTGTTGTCATGTACGATACAATAACATTCAGGAGCAGCCCGAATGTTTTGGATTAAATTTGATGATATAACTGAAACAAAATGCTTCATTTTCGATTGTTTTATTATTACTGTTTGTTATCATTGCTACTGTATTACGGTACGGAACGTTGCGCACGAACTGCTGTACGATATGTAATAGTTTATTTAGCTGATTAATTGAAATTTAAAAAAATCTGAATATGAAAATTTCGAGATTTGTTGCGAGAACGGTTCGTGATTAACTAACACGGAATCAATAATACTGTGCTGAGTGTCCACGGTTGTGCAAATTAAAATAATAAATTAAAAATAATTTTTATTAATATAATAAAATGCAATTAAATATTTGTAAATGTACGTATATGTATTTTAATAATAATTTTGATACGTACCAATATTTTATATATTTTTAAAAATATATTTAAAGGAACCAAGATTAAACAATATACTCGTAATAATGAAGGTTTATCGCGCGATCAAACTCTAAAAAGAAATTATAATTAAGTAGTGTTTTATTAATCAGGCAGTAATGAACGGAGCTTAATGCTCATCACGGCGTTCATTCGTTCCAAAAATGCGTTGCATATGCTCGGCTTTTTAAAGTTTTATCGGATCGAATTTTTGCCTAAGTACCAAAGTATTTAACGGACTTTGGGTAGAAAAGTATTAAGCATTTAATGCAATTAATCGACGAGTAATGTTCTCTTATGGATTAAAAGAGCTTAAGACTCTAAAATCGAGTGTTTTAACAGAAAGCCGTGCAGTTTAAACCGAGATTAAAGGAAGCTGGAAGAATGAGATATAAGATTCAGATATTATCTTAATCTCCTTCAGTCGCTCTCCGCGATACGAGATGCCGGGGAGGGAAAATGCCGAGAAGAAAAGAACCGTCAAACTTTATTTTACGTTCGCGTACCACTTATTCGTTACGACGTTAGATTATGCCGCAATTATGCCGAGGAATATTTTAATTTGATTTGACGACTTGAAAATTTCTCCGCGGGGCCTAGAATCGCGCAAATAAATTGTATATTTTTTCCGCGATACTTTTAAATAACATCTTTCGACCATTATATCCGTGTTTACCAGAAATGTTTTCTGCGCACTGGAAATTAAACCTCAATGTTCAGGAATGATATTGACGTAATTTTCAGCAATTAGCGATTTGATATGATCAAAGGTTAATAAAAATATAATCCCGGCTTTTTCAACTTTAATAAAGCCGAAAAAGAAAAAAAAAGAAGGGAGAAAAATATAACGCACGATCGTTATCCGCTAATCAATCTTCGATACCCGCGAAATTAAACCACACACTTTTATTTCTCAAAGTTAACTCATTAAAACCAGCAAGTGCAGTTCATATAGCGCGGTGCCTCGCTTTATAAAGTCGATATTTAGTATTCGTTGTATGGCGAACAATAAGCGTTATAGATTATCAAATAACGTGTTCGTTCACGTGCACGTGTTCCTTTCATATTCCGCTGCCTGCCTCGGTGAAATTATATCCTGACGTATTCACTCTAGCCATTTTTGGTACTTGTAATGCATGCGTACGCCCCGTGCACGCAAACATCCGGGTATAATAGGTAAAGGCATAATAGGTAATATTTCCCCAAGCGTGATTGTATATTGATCGCAATACAATTGGCAGAAATCGCAATATTATGGATCAATGGTGAAAAATGAGTTTTCCGCTGGCACGTTAGCGATCGAAAAATAGCTCCTGCCGTCGCAACATATTCCTTGGCACCGTCTTTCTCGTCCATCTCCGTTTTATTGCCTCGCGTGTGTCCCACGCTCGTCTAATGCCGTCATCATGCCATCGTCGGCGGCTTATGACGCTGAATCTCGCCACAAATTTCAAGTTGTACGATGAAAGTCGCTATACAGCTCCCTTCGAAACTTTTTTCATAAAGTACCGCGTAATCTTTATTTTCCTTTTCGCGATACCGCGCTGATAAAGATAGAGAAAAAGAGAGAGAGAGAAAAAATAGCGCAAGAGAGAGAAATAAAGAGAGGGAGGGCTGCGAGAGGATGAGGCGGTCGTTATTACGGCATACAATATTTTACATCTCGTTGTCATGTATGCTGTTCCCGCCGCTCGGAACATTCAGAGAACGAAACATCGGGCGTAGACACGCACGCGTTTCTCGATTCTCGAAACATTTTACGTCCGCGGGTATCCGTGGAATTAATCGGACGGCGCAGTTTCGAAGCATCGGCTCATCTGCCAGCCTCTATGCGATTTCCCCGGCATTACACGAGAGAAAAATATACTTCCAGGAATATGAGCGCGCGTTCGTCGTACCCGCGTGTCGTTTAAATCGATTTCCGGTGAAGATTAATTGAATATCCGATCGTCTCCCTCGTTCCCTGCCTACCTCGCTTCACCGCTGTCTCACTCTCGTGTTCTATATCGGATGAGAAGAAAAAAAAAAAAAATGCAGGATTCCCATGGCACTCCGGTATTTCTGTTCGCGGCGCCCGTTCCCGTCTTTTCGTACGTGCCACCAGGCCGTATCGTGGAATTCGTCGCCTCGATCGATGGGCGGATTTCAATCTGTACATCCTGCATATACGTCGGAGTATGATATCGGCGGTGGCATGGCATACACTTGCTTCCGACTCGTTTCCGCCTATGTATTCGTTGAACTAGAGCAACGTTGAAATATTATACGCTCGTATCGAGGATGTTTCGGAGTGAAAGGAATCACCCCCAAGTTAACGCAATGTATACTGAAAGTGCGCAAAACCGGGCAACTAAAGAAACAAATGAGAGCGAATAATATAGTGGAATTATTTCGCAGCGCGCCGGGAAAATAGAGTGTGTTATTACAAAATTAAGAGCGACTCAAGTTCTGAAACTTAGGCATCAATCTAACAAGCGCCGTTTTACGATTACATCGGCCGCGGGCCATAATTCATTTTTTACGACGTATTCCATCACGAAAATCTCACGCTGTTTGCCATGCGATGTAAATTCCCAATGCAGCGTGATGCCGGCGATACGATCCGAAACGTGACGTCAAATTATTACGGCACGGCGGCCGTTAGAATTAATGCTCGCGCAAAAGTGGGTTACATATCGCGCTGTTTTTCGATCGTTAATGAAATCCGGCCGTTGCAGCACTGAATCGTCAATCGCATAAATGCCGGGTGAAAAGTTGTTAATTCCGACGGGTATGTAATTTCGGTGTAACACTCGGTTTTGTACGCAAAAGCGATAAAAATTTCGCCGAGAGAGAGAGAGGAAAAAAAAAAAAAAGAAAATAAGTCCGGAGTTTTGTATTATTTTTATTTACGAAAACAAAACAATGTCCACTTGTTTGCGAACGCGCTTGGCGATACTCGGACCTACGATTTTTCATCGATGCTGCAAGATCCGGCTACTATTCGATACCGAGCGAAACTCACAACAGTAGGCGGAGGTAATTATCTGCAAATTAAACTCGCTCTCTCATCCATGATTCTCCCACTTGTGTTCTCCGCCTCCGCCCTCGTCCCCTTCCCCCGGCCTCGCCTCCTGTCTTTCTCCTTGTCTCTCTCGCTCGCTGACACGGTATTATTTGTTAATGCGGTATTAGCTCGAATTACCGGTTAAACGTTGCACGAGAATTACCCGTAAACAGTTGCACTTTATTCGATTACGAGACGCGATGGATATGGCGAGCACTATGCTTTCGAAGGGCCCAGGGCACAAGTACCTCGTGTATGTACGTACGTATCTACATGATTGAATTATTTGTTTGCATTTGCGGGGGCGGCAAATGTAATGATGTAATCGAACGCTTAATATCGTCCGGTGGTACCTCGGGATAATGCATCGAGTATTAATCAGCTCATCTTAACGACATTAATTGGATACGAGGAGAATGAGTACCTACTAATGAGTGTTTTGAAAGCGTGGAAAGGAAAGCTCGTGGAATTCATCTCGGATCTGTAAATTTGGAATGCAATTTACTGGTACACGCGGCACACAGATGTCACGTATAACTTTTAAAAATTCTGAATTGTGGAATTAAAAAAAAAAAAGAAAAATATATGCGTATACATTTTGTGCGAAAAGCGGCACAAAGAGTTTGTTTTGCAAAAACTAAAGATAGTAATTAAAAAGTATTTTACGTTGGAAACTGTTCTGCAATTCAAAGGGAATATCAGTACGAAATGATTGCTTCCTTTTCTATTTGCTTGCGGGATAGAAACTTCTACATTTTTGAAATTTTCTTCAGTTATTTTAATAATTAAAATATAAGCACAATCGCAATTACTTATATTAATTTGTTTTCACAAAATCACATTGCACGTGACATTAATGTCCGTACGAAAGTTGATATTTCGAAGCTATATCAAATATCGCAATAATATCGCATTAATAATTGTTTCGCCTAAATGAAATTATAATTATGTCATCATTTATGTCTTTTCCATAAAATGACATTATCTTATGTGGAACATTTTTGCATTAATTGCTTTTAGATATTTTCTCGAAAATGAATTTAATTGCAGTGATTTCGTATAGTTATACCGCGTTTCTCTTCAATAAAAAACTAATTATACAAATTTATACAATAAAATCTAAAAATAATCCAGATCGGAAATAGCTTTATATTATTTTCCAATATTATATAATTCGAATGACATTTTAATGACATTTAAAAATCTTTCATTTTCTGGCATTTTCGAAATATCTAAATGTTACATCTCCGCGGTGAAATATTTTATTTGTGAGAATTATTCTCGCACTCGTACGTTTTCTTACTTTGGGAAAGATTATTTTCATAACGCACAGTCTGCGGCTAAATATTATTATAGATTATTAATAGAAATAAATTCAATTATCATATGCAAATATTATCCGTGTAATTGTTCTTTCGACATAATTGAAGAATATATTATTAATGCAATTAGTAGCCTCATAGCAAGTTAATATTGTATTGAGTAAATAATGGTATGGCTTGCGTAATAGTCGCGAATAAATTGAATGCACAGCATCGATAATCAAACGCGCCTAGAATTTGCCACTGGGATGCCTTTCCCGTGTAACTTTCTAAATGTTAATATATAATTTTGTCATTATTATCGTGAAATAATGACCGTTCTATTATTTTGCCGAAATAATGACCAGCCGAGGGAGAATAGATCGATATTGCCGTTTTCCTCGAACTTCTCCCCAACTGAGCATGTTGCAAATATAATTCCGAGTACCCAAGTTTTCTCACGATCCGCGTAAGTAACTGGTGGCCGGTGATCGTGATCGTACGCGGAACGTCTCTGTCGCGGACTTAGTCAACAACTGCACGTTCATTCGTTCAGCAACGAAAGTGCTAGCTAGAAAAAAAAAAAAAAAGAAAAAAAAAGAGAAAAAAAAATACAGCGGCGAAAGTCGGGGAGGACAGGTCAGTGGAAACGTAGTCGCATATAAAGCACACGTGCCAACACGTGGAACAATTCGCAGCGACGTGGTTGTTCTCGTTCCTGCGCGTGTGCCCGCGGGCGCTATCAGGACCAGGAACTCCGAGCGTTCCTCGGGATTCGCGTGCTTGTGTTGTACGCCTTACGGTACTGTACGTGTGCGTCGCTATTGGGGCCACGCGCGCGGGCGCATCATCGTTCGATGTCAGTGTGTATATGGAATGTAATACGGTGGCTGGTAGCGTCACATGGCTATTTAGAGAAGTTCCGGGGTGGCCGAAGGGGAGCGGGAGTCGAGGCGGGTGTGTCGAGAGCGAGGGTGCAACGATGCGGCTGGAAGAGGTAAGGGCCGGGAGACGTAAGAGACCGGCACGAAGAGACGCCCGAGGCGGTGCACCCTCTTTCGTATCCTTCCGTCGAGCTTCTCTCCGACTCTCGCTTCTTCTTCTCCTTTTTCCTTCCTCCCCATCGGGTCGCTCGGATCCACCTCGTGCGAGACGTCTCTTGTGCCGACCTCCACCGCCGCCGCCGCCGCCGCCGCCGCCGCCGTCGCCGTCGCCGCCTCCCGTTTCCCTTTGTTCGCGCGGACGGCGGTGATATTCTGCGGGAATCCGCAGATGTGACTGGGTCGCATCCGCACCGGCTCTCTCGGCCTCGGTTTGCGGAGGTTGCCTGGCGGGTTTACGAAAAGCTAGCGTCATTGACACCGGCGCGTCGAGCGTGGCATTGTTGCACCGCGAGCTAATAAAGAAAAATAGGAGGCTGCTGCGCGGATATTAGTTGCCCTTCGTGTTACGCGAGGAGTCGCACCGTCGGCGAGGGAGAGACGATAAGATCCGCCGATTTCGCTGGCGAGAAGGAAAGACGGAGGGGAAAGGGAGAAAGGATAACTCTGCGACGGAATTCTTTATTTACGCCGCGCGTTTCTCCGATGTTAATACCGGCAGAATTTCCCCGAGATTTCATTTGAGAATCTCCCGCGTCGTCGTGATGAAGAGCAATTTCGTCTGTCTACCCTTGATAATCACAAATGAGAGCGCTCGACCCGCCGTTTACGGCGAAGTTGGGATACAGCATTTAATCGCCTGACGTAGGAAATGTTGTCGTTTAATTAATGACCCTAATATTACAACGAACAGTCGATTATATTCGGTAGTCTTTGTGACGCAAATTAGTTAATCGCGAGACTAATTGGCGGGTAAATAGAGAAAGGAGGAAACGAATCGGCACGGACTAATATAAATTGCGCCGGGGATGCTGCTTCTCGGTAATCGCGCAGAGCGGAGCATTTTCCGTAATAAGGAAAGTCTCTAGTGGGGAAAAAAAAAAGAAAAAAAAATGCAAAAAAAACGGCCTTCCGAATATCAGCCTGCCGCGATGAAAGGCGATGGGGATAAAATGGTCAGCAAGTAGCGAGACGTTGCGACGAGTGCTTCTTATTTCCTCCATGAATTTTCAAGTTTCTTACGGAGCTCACGTACTCCGTTTTCGCGTTATGATCGACTGCAGCGTGCCGCGTTCTACAGTTGAAAGAAAGGTTGGCACGATCGAGACGAAGCGCTCCTAATGAACGAATTCGCGCGCGCTTTCCGAGTTTAACATCTCCCGACGTATGCAGAATCGCCATCGATTGTTCTCGCAGTTGCATTTCTCGCGCTGACCGCGGAGGATTTTTACCGATTTCAAGCGATCGCGTTTAATACGCATGAGAATCTCGTGGAGGCGCATACTCCCATTGTACGCAACGGGCTAAACACAGCTGGCCAAATCTCATTTCATGTTTACACTGAGCGCATTCAGCGGAGACAACAGTTGAGTAGCAATTGAATGCGATCGGTGTATACTCTGAGATATTCCGCAGCGGGCTACATTGCCGCTCAAGTGCTACTCGATTGTCGTCCCCGCTGAATGCGCCCATTGACTGTGCGATATTCATATAGGGCGTCGTTGAAAACCATTGTGGCGCGTAACCTGTATCAATCGAGAACTGTTGTAAGAAACGGACGTGCTCGCGTGCGGATCGGCGCGACGGAAAGTATTGTGCGACGGCGGATGCGTACCGAGAGCGAAAAACACTCCACGAAGATGTAAATTCATTTACCCGACGGTGGAGAATTTGCATCGGCGACGCTTAGTGTCGCGCGCGTGCACGATACCCCGCGCCTTTATCGCGTGACAAGAAGTACGTGCGTTTTCATGTTTACATGCATACTTCATCGCGCGCGGTGCTCGTATCCTTTCACATTGTATCGCATTTCATTCATCTTATCGCGCGCGAGAAGCGACTTCTTCCTTCGCGTTCTTTTATCTCGCTGCAATTGTAGCCTCTTCTCGTTTGCATCGGCCGGCTGCTTGCTTCTTTTTTTTTTTTTTTCTTTCTTTCTTTTTTTTCTTTTTTTTTCTTTCTCGTTTAATTCGTAAATAACGTAAATAAAAGCTGACCGTTAAACGTTCTATTTTTTTATTATACTTCTTGAGAGCGGACAAATCGAATCTATGACAAACCCCTCTTGCGGCGTGCCTCCGGAAATTTGCGCGGAATGCAAGCTCCCGTTTCATAAGATGTGTCAGATATTGTCCCGGTTTGCCGGAGAATGTCGCTGCCTGCTCGCGGAATGATCTGAATGGACACGAATAAAGGGGCTCCACCCCAAGTTGTTGTATTTTTATTTGGTACGACGTGGGATTTTGGGATTTACAGATATTAGCATGCGATTCAATCCCGCAGGCACGTAGAATACAGACGGCGCACGGAGATGGACGATCCGAATATTATTATGCCGGCACAAATTTGCGAGTAAGCCGTGACGGAATTGAACCCGGAATAGATTTCGGGGCCTTGCGGACGTTTTAACGTGGAATGTCCGGTATGCTTTACCGACACACGGTTTAATTCCGATACGTGCATGAGAGGGTCAATGGGCTACTTATTCTCGGGGGCGATACAAGAATTACCGGGGTATCGATTCCTCTCCTTCCCCCTCCCTCCCCCCGAGTTTCTATCGCGCCAGAAGCGATCCATCTCTCTCCGTGACGTAGCCGCGGGCACGTCTATCGGTATCGGGTTATAACTGACCGAAAGAAAGATTAGAGCGGAACGATCCTGCGTAACCGGAGTCCCTTATACATATAGCAACGATAAGAAGCTTGTATAATTAAAAAAAAAAAATTATTAATTAAAATAATTTATATATACATATGTATATATATGTGTGTGATCTACCGCAACGAAAAGTATTATTATTACACATGTATATAAGGGTGCTCCCCTAATTGAGCCAAGCCGTTGTTTGGAAACAAGTATGGCACGCATTAATTTGCACCGGGTGTGTTTTTTCTCAAGATTTCGTGAGGGATAAGGCGGGAATAGCCGGAAAGGGGAAACCGATATTGCCGCGCGGCGATATTGTTTGCGCAATCTACTATTTTGGTAGGTATTCGAAGACACATGGCGTGCTTTGTTAAGACGGCAAGCGGCGATTTCTGCGCGCGAATTTCCAACACTTCGCTAAAGTATTTTGGATCGATATTGCCTTTCGACGACGTCGTTACAAATAAGTCTTAAATGGCCCTGCCGTCTAACGACTTAGGTGCTTCTTTTTTTTGTTGTAGATTCGAAGATGAATTGGCCACTGGTGCTGACTTGTTTTCTGCTGCCACAGTCGTGCATTCTCGGTGCATCGCGCGGTAAGTTATTTTGTCGAAAATTTTCTATCACTAACTAAACCGATTGTTAAGGATTGCTACACTATTTTGTGTACAAAAAAAGTATAATATTAAAATATCCGAAACAGCGATATTTTTTATAAACACGTAACATAATTTTTTCAAATTTGCTGGCACAGTTTTCGAATGCAAGTACAAAAAATTTAATTTGTTTTTTTTTTTTTTTTTTTTTTAATTTCATACAATGTCTCTTTATCAGTAACATCGTTGAATCAAAATTGATGATTCGTAAAAAATTTATATGTATAATATTGTATGTCCAGCATTTTATATATAGCAGCATTAGTATATATAGACCCCGAGTTATTTAATAAAAAATAAAAAAAGAACGTTTCACATATCTGAATAAAAATGAGATGTGAAAATAACTTGCAACTAAATTAACAAATTTATTTATATTTAACAATGATGTAACAGTAATCCAAAAGTATAGTTTAAAAAATAAATTTGCGAAATACGGAGCGTTTAAATTTAAAAACACATTTTTTTCGCGTTTCATAAAAAATCTAATGGTTACTTCAAATTACCGTAATTTAACAGAAAATAGTGGTATATTTTTTGAACATCTTTTTTGAAAATAGCTTTATGTATATTTTTCGTCCAGCTATGTGAATTCGTGTCTCGTCACTTTTTAATGGAAGACATCTCGATTTTGTTATAAAAAAAACTTTTTCAATGTCCCAAATTAGAATATTAAATTAAAAAGTAAATAATATTTTTACTAACGTAAATATAAAGTAGTATAATACATGCACTTATGGGCGCGATAAAAATACGACATTCTGGGATATAAGAACATTTGCGAGTTACGAATGCGGCGAACAATGCCATTATGGCTGTTTGTTGCTCAAGTGGACTGTTTCCGCCGTTGCGCAACGAGCTGTAAAAGCCGGCCTCTAAAACCAGAAAAACCCCTGAATTAGGTCGTTCCTTTTTTTTTTCTGTCACCGGCGATGAGCGGTATGGGGCCGCAAGAGGCAGGCGGAAAATCCTTAATCCACCTCGGTCGCTCAGAATCTGGCGTGAACCTGTGCGAAAACAACGTCGAGGGGTGGATTATGATGATCGCGGAAACAACGTGCGAGGGGGCTGCCCGTGTTCCTCGGAATGGACGGTCGGCTTCCCGAATGTATTGCGCGGCCAAGCGTGACCCATAACCGCGGCTCTTTTCTCCCGTCTCTCCCCCAACTGTGCGCGGATAGACAAATTAGTCCTCTTTCACCCTTGCTCGAGCTGGGGGCTAAGAGGCTTTTGTACCGCGGTTGTACCAGCGGAGCTTATTTCTCCGCTAAGCTCCCGCGCGGTTCAGTAACAGATCGTCTTATAATGACAACGAAGGCCTCTCTCTGTTACGCGTGGAAATACACGTACGTTATTTCACAAAATACGCGATCACTTCACAGGGATTTTGCGTTACTTCTCTATCGACGTTAGACGCGAATGTGAAACGAATAAGAAGTAAGACGCGTTTGCCGTTTATGCATGCGCGCGAACCAAGTTTCCTCATTCCTTTAATGGGATATCGGGTTTCAGCTTTATTTCTTTCAAAACTGTAACGTGATTCTTTATTGCGCGGAGAAGGGGGGGGGGCACAGCGGCCGCGGATAGTCCCTTTGAAACGGCGCGTGCAACCGAACCTATGCTGCGGTAAACTCGCTGCCCTATTTGAAAGTTGTCCAGCAGCGTTCAACTTGTTTGGCCCTCTATCGAGGCAAATCTGCCCCCATCCACATACGAAGGAACGGACACAATCTCTCGAGTTCGCCGTAGCCGACGACCGCGGGCACGAACTTCGATTTCGAGTACACAAGAGACAACCAAGTACGTGTAGTCTCCCTAACGCCGATTCGGGTCAAAGTGTATTTTCTCGGTCGCGCTCTGACGACGGCAAACGAACCGCAGCGATACGCGCATCCGGAATTTGCCAAGGCGGACTTTCCCCCTTTTGACTTAATTGGCGGCTTTCTCGCACTGGGGACCGTCTTTGACTTTCCTTTCAGCGACCGAGAAGTCCGTAACTCGCCAATGGTCACCGGCGCGAGACAATGTCGTAAAGACTCGCGAAGTAACGAGCTGCGGTAACGTTCCGTGCCAGCCCATCGGCGAACTATCGTTTCAAAGATATTGAAGACACCAAGAGCTCGGAAAGTCGAAGTATATCAATTTCTTTCGAGCGCTTTATCCGTATCTATCTAATCCGCAAGCTAAATAGTTTTCCAATCGCATATACAAAATTTTTTATTCGAGATATTAAAATTAATTTAATTTATATGCTTATCTTTGACAGTTATATCGTTGGTAGAAAGACAATTGGTACGTCATGAAATTTTATTTCCGCTTCATCTTACGAAATATTATATTTTTTTATTATTATCGTATAATGGCATCATTATTACTACACCGTTTATAAAGAAATCGCTTAATTATTTGTAGAAATTTGCGCGAACGGTCTCGACTTTCAAATTAATTGGAATCTCAGTTGTGAAATTCACGCAGACGTAAAACGCTAATCAATACCCGTTAATTGTTTTTTACTGTGTCCAACCACTTCTTTCGACTTCTCGAATTTGGTAACTAATTTAATTGGCGGCTTCGAGACGGCCGTAAACCGTCTTTGTAGATTGAAGTGGCCACGGGACCGCGACGCTTTAGAGGGTCGTGGACGACGACTAAGAAGCTCGAAACTTGTTAATGGCGTGGGTGTTATGAGACAATGGCATAAAGACCGTTGAGATTACGAGGGGAGTATAAGACTCTGTGTTTGATGCAAACGGGATCAATTAAGTCATTAAAGCGCTAGGTTTTTCTTTTTTTTTTCGTGAATTAAATGCCACGGGTGTGCGTGCGTTTCGCACTCGCGCGTACACGTAGAATATTTTGTTTAAATTACATTTTAAACGCACAAATGCGCTCCCAAAATTCCGGAATAAATCTCAAATTGATTTCCCCTGACAGGGAATGCTGTGGTATCGATAAGTTTTGAGTTGTGAGTGTTTGGAAATATCAGGATTCTCGCTAATCAAGCTTCAGGAGTGTAAATGGGTAACTGTACCGGTCAGTGGCAGATTTACGACTATTATTGGGCTTTGCACATATTTAGCAAATGACAGTGGAATACAATATGGCGGATTGTTCTGCTCAGTAGAGATATAATGTTTCAACGTTGGCAAAGCCCATGTTCGACCGTTCGCTAGTTAGTGGAAACAGTAAATCTAAACGCTTACACGGATACGGCGTTACGTGTACCGGGGACCACGTTTATGCCAGGGAGTCGCTATTATTTCGAATATCATCGCGGCATTAAGCCGACGTAAACCGGAGGCAAATACAACTCTCCGTAGCCAGAGAATAAAATCATTCGGCTACAGGTGTCATTTCCGACAACTTGCTTACCATTATTTTACCCTGCCGTCATTTTGGGGGACATTGCGGTTTCGGTCGCGAGGACTTTCGCGACGATTCGTAAATAAATGTCAAAGAGCAGTTTTAACCGCGGGGTACAAATTACGCGGCGTTTCATTAGCAAGTTCATTACATTCTATTTAAATTTGATTCGAACATAAAACTGTGCTTAAAATAATCCGTCGTACGGTAAAAAGTAATTTTTCCGTAATACTTTAAGACAAATTTGGCGATATTAAAA
Organism: Cardiocondyla obscurior; assembly: GCF_019399895.1. Lineage (NCBI taxonomy): Eukaryota > Metazoa > Arthropoda > Insecta > Hymenoptera > Formicidae > Cardiocondyla > Cardiocondyla obscurior. Next base: position 10,985,062 of record NC_091866.1, on the reverse strand, counting down.
TGAAATTTTTAATCTTTACTCGTCCGAGAATGTCGATAGTATAATGCTGATTGCTACGCGGATTGCGCGCGTGACAATAACGTATTAAGTTTCTTTCTTTTCTTTTTTTTACTTTTGTATAAATTTTTTTTTACGTGTACACACCCGTCATTTTGCTCATGTCGCAACAATCTTGCTTTAAACTACGATGCAAAAATTTACCGGATTTAGTTATATCCTTGTAATTCCTTTGAACGCGCGGAGAATATTTGCTTTGAAGTAATCTGCAGTGGGAAAGGGTACGTGCCCCCTGATATGAATAACCTTTTTCATCGGTATAGAAGAGAGCATAGGAGGGACTGAGAAGGGACACAGAGGAAGAGAGAAAGAGACAGAGAGAGAACGAGATAGGGAAGGGGGAGAGAGAAAGAAAGAGAGAGAGCGTGGAAAAGAGAGTTAATTTTACGACGAGAAAAATGCGCGTTTACCGGCGGGTTGCGAGAAAGGGACGAAGCGAGTGCCCGAAGCGAAGCGCTGAAATTCGTTTCTTGTCCCTGGCGAGCGGTTTTGTACCTTTGTAATAAAACTGCATTTTTTTTTTTCCCCCCCATTTCCGCGCGCAGCACGCGCGTCGAAATTAACGTTACGCGGAAATGGCCATTATGCGGAGTTTCCGGTTAATGGACCGTAACGCTTATATCTGACTGCCCTTGGTAATTTATCGGCGACACGATAAACGCGATAAACGTTGCCCGGCCATCGACGCTGACGAATCGGCGTATGCTTCGCAATTTTGTGTAACCGCACCGCGCGTTATTTATACGAGCTGCGTCCCGATAATTTGGTGATAGACGGTAACCGCTGGAAAGGAACGGCCGCTCTTTTTCGATGCGTCAGGTGTAAAATTGGGGAATCGCGAGAGAGGAAAACGGGATGTCGATTCGACCGTCTTTCCTACCTCCCGTTTCTCGAATTTGCGTCGACTCACGAGTTTTCTCGCTCGCTCAAGCACTCGGCAATGTTTGTGGACGAGGGCACGACGCTTTTACGGAGGCACACATAATTTTCTGTGCCGACTGCTTGCGCTTCGTAGGTGGTGGATCATCCTTATCTGACCGCCTAGTAGATATGCACGTTCTTCGGCCAAGATAAGGTGCATCCGACGCGGTGAATTTTCGCGCGATCGTGCCGTGCCGCCTCAGATTGCTTCATCCTCTACATCGTTTACTCCCCCGCAACCCTTTCTCCTCCTCCCCTCCATCTTTCTCCCCGCGAGACGCCTGATTTAGTGCCATAATCGCCCGCGGATATTTGCCTTGCATGTTACGCGCTAAACGGATAAGTGTGTGTCGCGGGTATCATTTAAGAGCCTCGCTCGTACGTGCCGCTATCGAATCGCGATTTCGGCGTGAATAAACTCCACTATTGCGTAACGTTGCAGCAGTATTAAAATTGTACAATACCGATCGAACGAACGTTCATCGATCGGGCGAAACTTAGGAATAAAAAAAAATAAAAAAAAAAAAGAGAGAAAATAAAAACGTCAAATTTTTGTAGTCGCGATATTACGTGAAAACGTGTATAAAACGATTATATGCGACCGCCTCTGCCACGGTCGGCCTTCGCCGATTCCTCTTCCGTTTCTGTTACGAAGGGAGAAACACCACGTGGAAGGTTAATCAGAGTCAAGGCAAATAAGCGGAGCTACCCGCCCGGTAATTAGCGAGGTCCGTTAAAGTGGATTCCAACACCGGTGCGCGCGCCACCCGCGTGAGGGACACAAAAAAGGAGCGTCGCGACGACGATTAAAAGCCACCCCCGGCGACCGAGCCCCCTTCTTCCCCGCACCCCGCCCTCCTTCTCGCCCTTTTTCCTCCGTCTCTAATAAAGCCAAAAACATTTTGTCGGACGTTAAACTTGGACGTGTGTCGGAAAGGAAAAATACGGTTTAAGGCGGCGGATTCGTGATTAAAGCGCCGGGAATTGTCGGCCGGTTAAAAAAATCGAACGTTCCCCGTGATCGCCGAGCGGAATTTGTCTTTCTCGTCGGTCCATCCAGCCGTATCCATGTCCCGTTCGTTACCGATTAGCTTATAAATAGTTTCCAGGTAATGGATTCAACATTGCTTGTAAACGGCAATATGATACTTGTAGTGGTGAACGATATTAATATCGCTTTATATATTTGTAGAGATTTATTCGATTGACAAATTACGGCGATAATGAAAGGACATTGTTCCCCTGTATGTGTGGGAGGGTGTGTATGTGCGTGCGTGGTGCCCCGTCCTTTATTATTTATTTCAATGTGTCATTTTCTCTCGCTCGGAAATCGCCCGTTAATTTCAGCCCTCTCGCGCTCTCATTAACCTATTTTTTTCGCGTAAAAAAAAAAATCATTACTCGAAAGATAGTTATCTCGTTCGCTTTATCGAGCATCCTGCGAAATCTCACCTGCACGCTGGCGGCGCATCGGAGAACACAGTGCGCATTCAGGCTGCACAGTGTTATCGAGAAAGGTGAGGAAAGAGAGAGAGATAGAAAAAGAGACAGAGGAGGAAAAAAAAAAACAACGCGATTCCGGTGGGTGGAATAACGTGCGGGGAAGAGGCGCGGAATGAACAAGGTAGAAGGGGACGGAAAACCGGAGGCTCAGCTCCGACCGAGTTTTTCGGCGGCATTACCGATTTATATTTTACGCCGGATTTACCGTCGGATGTGTATGTTTTTAATATCCTGGATGCATAAACCGCGCGCGCGTGCGTGCATCGATGCACCAATGTCTCGCTCGACGAACGTTCAGCGATGCATGGCTATCCTCTTCTTCCGCCACCTCATCCCACCTCCTGTTTTTCCCGTCGCGCGTTCTCATTCACTCCTCGCCTCCTCTCATTTCCACGCAAATCCGTGATCTTTTATTCGCTTTACCCTCTCTCTATCTTGCTTTTCTCGCTATCCTTCTTTTTTTTTTTTTTCTTTCCCTCGTTCCTCCATTCCTCTCTCCCGACGCGTCTCTTCGCCCGCCTTTAACATCCCCCGCATCTTTTCCGCGAGATTCCCGTCTTTCCTCGCTTGCTCACTTCGTGATCCTTTAAAATCCTTTTCTCTGTGCACCTCGTGCAATTCATTTTCCTGAATAACACTATCCTCTCGACTCGCCTCCGGCGAGCGTTAATTTCGTTTTAGTACGGTCCTACGCGACCCGGTTACACCGCGACTTTGTGCGGCAGTTTAGCAAGTGCAACACGTCACTCGTATGCTTAATATTTTATTTTATTATATGTATACGCACACATCGAGTCATGTTTCTCTTTACGTACGAAGTCTTTGACCAATTTGAAATTAATTCTTTTCAAAAAAATAAAATAAAATAAAATAAAATAAAAAATGACACGGTACAGCTGCGATATACAATCTTTACAACGCGGCTGCAAGTGCTCTGTATTGATTTATATCGCCGTCTCGTCAATTTCAATATTAATAAAATCCTCTCTTTTTATCTCTCTTAATTTCGCTTTCTTGCTTTCACCCGCACGGTTGATTAAAGTATCGAGTACACGCGACGAATATCGTTCGAAGGATACTCGCGCCTATTAATAACGCGGCGAATTGAATATTCAACGCGCATTTCCTCCAGTACAAATACCGAATACATAGGGGAATGGGCGCCGTACAAGAGCCATGGAAGCGCGTTCTCGCGATTAAATGCGCCGGTCGACCCCCGTGTTTGTGAACGCGATCAAACCTGTTTTTGTTCGTCTGGACCGTACACGGTGAGGGTTCTCCTAGCTGCTCCTCTTGTCAGAAGACGAGGAGGAGAACGATGGTGAGAAATGGAGGGACGGGAAGAGCGAGAGAGAGGGAAGTCAATGGCAACGCGTTTCGGATAGTCGGCGCTTTGTATTTGCCCATTAATAGCGAACTACCATCCCAGCCGGTTGCCTAGTCGGCGCTGAGAAATTAGCGGAGGCGCTAATTGTATTACGTAACCTAGTTAGCGATGTGTGCACTTGGCAATTCGAAGCGAAGATCCTCGCCCGGTCCACCTCCGGCCGCTCATTCTCGAGGGAGGAGACGTCCATACCCCCTCGGTACATCTTGCGAGTGCTCTGCTCGCGCGCGAGTCGCCTACCGAACGAGCTCTTTCGATCTAATTATCCAATCGTTGTTGTTTCCCTATCACCCCGGTATGTACGGCCAGTCATTTGTCCTCCCGTTCTCGCGTAAACTGTCGCGCTCCGTGATGCACGGCGCCGACCCGAGTCGATTTGCATAATGTGTACTTACCACGAAACTCTGGCTGAAGGTGCACGACGTCGCCCTGAAAATAGCCACGCAGCCTGATGTAGACGTCAAACAATTCTCGTAACGGTTCGGTTGAGCGAGCGTAAAAAAAAAAAAATTTTTCTCTTGTAAAAAGCGTAATGTTCCGCCGTTCGTGTTCATCGCGCCGCGTCGCGTATTCCTGTAATGGAACGTGTCTTGGCGAGGGCGGGAACGGCTGTAACGGCGCCGGGAGGAATTCGCCGGCGGCGCGACGGCTCTCCCGGTTCCCGCGGAAACGAGTTTGCTGGAAGTTAGCCTCCGCTCGCGAGAACGTATGTAAACAATGCAGCGCGTAAGCCAACGAACGGAAACAAAATGATATTTGCGCGAATTAATCTTTGTGAGATTGAAAACCCGGGGCTGCGCGCGCTCGCGTCCACATTATTTCCGAGTTTACGGAGCTTCGTGGGCCACGGCGAGTCTGAGAGCGTACGTACGGCGGAGGCGGTTTCGAAACGTTTTGCGATAGACCCAGGAACGGCTTCGGGATTGCGGCTGGAAACGTTTCAGACGCCGTGGCGAAGAGCCATATCGTTTTCGGGGGCGGCGGCAACGCGGGGGGGAAATCGCCCGGCCCTCGCCTCAATTAAAACCGATAGTTTCGGCGATGTTCGAGCGACAACGGCACGCTTGCAATTTGTAGAGACACAACGCGGTAAGTGTGGAAAGTCAGCCTCGTATGCACCCGCCGTACATATATTGCATGTATCGAGGGGGGAGTATATAAAGCACTTTCGACTCTTTCACGAGCCGGCCGCGCTGGTAGCATTACGGTGAGCGCGTCTGCGATGTAACCTAACGCCCTTCGATACCGTTGCTGCACCTATTGACGATGCGATGACGATCCCCGTCGTTTCACCCTGCCACGCTCTACAAAGTTTAACGCGCCCGTTCGCGAATGCGAAAGCTACCGGATACCGGCGCCGTGTACGCCCTAAAAAGCGCCGCGCCTCGCGCTGTAAAAGATACTTTTAGTTTCGGAACGTCGCGGGACGTTCCCGGTTGGTTTTAAGATATTCCGATCGCGGGGCTCTAACTCGCGCGCCATGACACTTGACATCGTGCTGCGAACGAAGATGAAAGAACGAGCGCGGAAACTTTATCGTACTTTTTACTCGTAGGGACAGGTCTTCGTCGACGGCTTACTCGCTCGTGTGTATCGTGACGCGATACCAATGCGGCCCCGTCGTTTCCGTAACTCTTTACTTTTCGTTACGTCGTCAACGGTTTCTCGGGAAAAAGGAGAGGCGAACTGTTTTCCCATACGACTCGCCGCAAATAAATTGATGTTCCTCGCCGCGTGCTGCGCGTAGCGGTTCACGTGTGAAACCGAAAGGGGTAGGCCGACATTGCTCTGGTATTACGTTTTTATCGTAAGATCGGTCTTGCGTGAACGCGGTGACCCGGATCACCGAATGCTGCCGATATACCGCTCGGTATCGGTCGCGAGATGGAAATCCCGGTGCGGTCTCTTTTGACGAAACTTGCCTCCATCGGCCGGCGAGCTCCTCTCGACACTTTATTTCTCGCGTTCACGTAAACGCGCTCACCCACCCATTCAGAGAAGAGAGAGAGAGAGAGAGAAGGACTGCCCCAATTTTTTTATCGTCGCGTTTTATTCGACGTTTTATCGCGAGTTTACGTGCCGGCGGAGTTTGATGGACTCTCAACAGCGCTGTTCTAACGCGTGTATCAATTTCAGCGATATCGCGCGGGGAAAGTCGCGCAAAGTGGATTCTCGTGGTAACATTCGGACGCGGAATCGCGCACAATGGACCAGCGAAAATTTAGGATAGCTTTTCCCCCGCAGTTTCGAGCTTACCCGTTCGCGTGATTAAAATGCGAGTAAAAACGTTTGCGAGACCTTTCCCCTTTGATTCACCGTTCTCGCAAGAACACGGAGATAAGTTTCTCTCTTTCTCTTGTAATAATCCACTTTTGCTACGGCTTTTTCGTTCTTTTCTTCATAAAATGTAGAGTGCAACGGTAGCGATGGGAGTCCGACACGGGACATGGCTGCAGAGAAACTGAGATTCGTAAGAGTATACAGCCTGGAGATTTGTCTCGCTAAATCTACTCTATGTAACCATTCCTTCCACCTTCTTTCTCTCTCTGTCTCTCCCTACCTCTTTTTTAGCGGGATCGAAAGTAACTTGCTCTAGACAAATAATGTGCACTGTGCGAAGATAACTAAGTTTAGCTGCAGGCAGTCTCGTTTCAACTAACAAAATTACTCAACGAATCTATAAAATTACAAAGATAAAAATTATTTAAAACAATTAATTATTATTTAATAAAAAAAAAAAAAAAAAAAAAAGACATTACGACGTGAGATAGATAAATTTCGTTTTCCCTGTAACATCTTCATTTTGATTTGATGTTTATTCTCCGCGCCGGTGGGAACCTCGCAATCCTTCATTCATCACCATAATACATATGTTGCAGTGTAAATGTTGCGCGTACGCGCAACATTTGTCGGACACGGCCGTAGCGTCTCTATTAAATTCCGCACGTGAAATACGGACTTTCGTGGCTGTATTATCTCCGTTTCTCTATACGCGGCGGCGCCGGGCAGCCCCGGCGATGGTTGCATTTAGCAAAACATTATTAAGACCATACTTATTCGCTTTAAAGTAGACCGAAAGCGTCGAGGTCGCATAAACGCGCACGTACGTACCGGTTCCGCCGTCCGCGGCGGTCGGCACTCTCGTGAACATCCCACGGTAAATTCCGCACAGGATACCGGAGCGCGAACTTTCGTTGCCGCGCCCGCCTACAATATTCCGCGCATGCTGATTTCCATACGGTGCTGTAACGCATAAGAGTTTTAATCGCATCCGCGCGACGGCGGTCGCACGCACCGCATACATATTGAGCGCCCGTATTCCCCGAGAGTGGGTCAGGCTGCAGTGCATTTCTGCTCGCGACGTAAATATATAAATATACAGTGTGGCATATGCATCCGTGAGTGGTGTGTGTGTATGGATTTTATGTATTACACGCGTATACCGAGCGTAAACGTAAAGTCGGCGCCGGATACGATAGCGAAGTTTCACAATACGAAATATCGGCCGGACTGGAACCGTCTGCCGGTGTCACAAAGCGCACCATCTGTCACGAATAGAGAGTGGTGCTATCACCTTTTTTTTTTTTTGTTCTTTTTTGATCCCCTCCTTTCTTTTAGCGCAACTAATATAATAGTGAAAATGAAAATGCGAATAAAACTGGGATATTCGAGATATTTGGGAATAAAAGAAACTCGAGCGGTATAAAAATCAATATTTTTTTCAATATTTAAATTGCCGAAATATAAATATGAATATAGTTGTGAAAATGCAGATGTAAATACGGGAATAAATATGAAGTACGAATTTATATGCCGAGCGAAAATGCAATTGTGTTTGTATAATGGAATACAATTTGAAAATACAGCGCGGGGGGGAGGGAAGGTGTGAATTATTCGAAACGCGTGAGTTTTCACCTCGCGAGGTATCGATTGAGGAAAGGAAAAAGGGAAAGTATTTTAAGTAAACTCGCGAACGAATCCTTCGTTGCCCTTAGTTACGCGCATCGCGATACCCATCGGTTGCCGATCGATAAGTACGAAGTCACCAAAGTGTCGGCTTACTTGCGTAACAATTTAATCGGCGAACGCGCGCCCGCTTGTGCCTTTTCGCCGATGAGCTTTAAGGGCGAAGCACCACCGCGTCGAGATAGCGCCAGCCGAGGCTAACTAGGAAAATCGTCGGCCTGAGGATCGAACGCTATTCGAGTAACGCGAGAGTTGAATAGAAGCAACGACCGAAGGGGGCTTTTCCCTCCCCCTCCCCCCTCCCCACGGGCGATCTATTATGTGATTGCTCATTATTGTTTTACGGCCCCGTCGAGTCAGTCGACGACTTGAGAAACTCGAGTAACTCGTGGGCGCCGCGGAGAGGACAGGGTGAAGAAGTGGATGCCTGCCTCTCAAGAAAGGGTGGTAATAAAATCAAAGTACTGATGAGCGCCTCGAGGTCCGTTGATTCTTTCACGGATAATCGAGTGCGGATGGAACGGGGCGGCCGACCGAGAAGCGCTTCGCGGGAGCGGGTAATTACGCGTCACGGCGATGTGTTAATTCTCTTTGCCGCACATTGTTCATTCCGATCTCGTTTATAACCGCGCGGCCGGTGAATTTTAATCGCCCCGACATCCGACTGCCCTTTGTTCTCGATATACAAGACGCGACAGCGCGCCTGATGACATGTAATCTACGCCGGTGGATTTTGATTATACTTTTATACTTTGCGCGTGCTTCGCCTGCGCGCGAAGCGGATATTTATTTCGGCACCTCGTAGAACATCCTTGCCCGTCGGATTCGAGGAGAATCTTAACGTCACGTTGTCCGCGACCCACTTAAATTACGTTGCAGGATTTTGTTTCAGCTTCGGATTTCAGAGACCGGTCCCCTAGGTTAATGAGAAAAATCGTGGGATGTAAAGGGTGCTTTCCTGCGGTCGTAAGGGCTTCTCGTCGTGGAATTGCTTTTACACCAGCGCGCCCGTGAGTCTTCCCGTATTGTAGGTGTGGAGAGAAAACAGATTGCGGAGATTCCGCCGTTGCTTTTGTTCGACGAAGATGTCGCGTGGCGTTGCGTGGCGGAAGACATCGATAGGTCGATAGACGACGGCGACGACTATGGCCCAGCGTCGGCTCGGGAAAACGGCTCCGGGTTACCTGTTTAGTATCGGTTTCCGCGAACTCGTTTGCATCGCTGGTAGAAAATACAAACGATTTGCTCGCAACAATGCCGGCACGTGCACGGTAAACGAGGTCGTATAAGCTCCTGCAAGCGCACGATGGTCCCGGGCGATGGAAATGGAATTCCTCATGCTCGCACAAGGCTTCGTCAATCATCCCTTATCTGCCTCCTCCCCCTTCTTTCCTGCCTCGCTTCTTTTTAGTGACCTTTCGTTTCTTGCGCGCCGGAAATACCTTCCAGGTGAACGACCCTTCATCGCGAAAGCGGCGAATGGCCGTTCTTCGATCTCCGCGCAGAGCCGAATATCGTGTTATCCCAGTTATAAATCCGTTTTTGCGCGCTGGAACCGAATGCTTTTTCGAGCCCTTGAGCATTCTTCGAATTTTTGAAACAATCGCTCCGGTGTCTGTATTTGTTCTTCAATTTTCGACGTTCGTAAATAAAAAGTTATCGCATTAGCTGTCTGGCGAAACTTGTCCAGCACCGAGCCGGAAATGTAACGTTTGAAACGTCCAGGTACTAGACAATTATTTCTGGCTGATAACGAGCTAGGAGAACTAGATATCTAAACGTTTTTCGCCGCGTACTAGGCTACTGATCTTACGCAACGCGCTTTTGACTGCCGAATCCGCCGGGCCAAACCGGTTCTCGCCGTCCGCCGTCCGCGCGTCCTCCACCTTGCGAACTTGGAGCGCGAGGATTGCCGGCCACACGCACGTGCTCACGGCGTGCGCGGCGGTCAGCAAGCGCGGTGGCCGGCGGGCCCGGCGGACTTGGCAGTCTAACACGCGTTAACCAAAGTAAATACGCGCAGCAGACGCATTCGGTGAAAAGCGTTTAGATATACAGTTTTTTCACATATTTTTTAAAAGATCTCTTTCTCAATTGAAGATTTGGCTTTTTTTAATTCTTTTTTTATTTCTTGTTCGATCATTTATGCTGAATATATTTGGCTCCCGCTTCGAAGAGAAGGCAGATACAAACATACGAAACATCGTTCCCATCAGAACAATAAATATCGGGTGGCAGCGCGACACTCTTGCCCGTTGAAATGGAGCGGAAAAGGGCGTCTCTTTTCTCGCAAACTAATAAATATTCGGATAGTGGCTTTTATAAGCGGATAAACATCTCGATAATTCTTCTCAAGAATATACGAGGTCGGTTTGCGCGGGGTGTTCCGATGCTATACAAGAAGAAACCTTTAAACGCGTCCAACAAACCTCGATATTATCTTATGCCGTATCTCCAAAGTTCGCTTATGAATCGAATTGATCTTCACGAGTATTTAATCTTACACTTGATCGCAGTTACGAGAAATCAAATAACGAAATTATCATATTCTCAGTCAAAATATCACGAGTTTGCTAAGCTGACATTAATGCAGCGTACATTATATATTAATATAAGATTAAATTAATTTGATCCAATATAAGAGGAATCTTTACGGCAAATTTTCTTTTTAAATTACAAATTAATTATTATTAACTATCGTTCAAATGTCATTTTAAAATTTAGTTGTCATATTAATTTTTCTATTATCGATCCTTGTTATATTTTTTATACGGAACTATTATTATAAAACGCAGAGGAAAGAAAAGAATACGAAAAGAATCGGTGTATCTTTTTAATCAATAAAATTATAATTTTGTTGATTATCGGTGAAGGATCGCACCCTGTCTGCCGCGAGGAGTAGAACGCCATATAATCAGCGTTTTATATTGACGCAAATGCACCGGCGTAGACGTCAACACAATGGAACACGGAATGCTCTTTGTTGTCACCGCCGTCGTCCCGATAATCTCCACGACTTCTCTGTCTCCGCTCAACAGTTCGCGTCCAGGATCATCCACTCGTCTTTTGATCTCGATGGACGTCACTCCACGGTGCCCCATTCATCGTGCTGCGCCTCGACGTCAGTCGAGCCGAAGCTTTTCCTTCATCTCCATCAGTCGCGCGCCCTATTCATTTTACGAGAGAGAAGTGCCATCGATATTATTTCATTTAGCTTTGTCGGGTGGGTGCCAAACTAACCGAGTAGATCGGCAATATCCATTCGCACGTGCAGCACGTCCCGTCTTCCTTCGCACGCGCTGCTCTTCGTAGCGCATCGCTAGGTTCATCAATCAGTCGTGCTCGCGATAAATCCTCGGCGCGTAATTTATTAAAAAGAAATGCAGGCGTGCTGCGGAAAATCGTAGTTGCGCCCCGCAATCCTTTTCGCCTCGATTCGCGTGAAACTCCCTCTCTCCTTCCATCCCGCCCGCGAATCTGCTTGATTTCCTGAACGCGAGCCAGATTCCGCGCGGAAGAGATATGCCGCGATATCGACCGCGTGCTTGCGCGAAAAACCGAACCTGTCGGTCGGGCAACGCCGTCTCTCTCCGCGAGATGACTCGAATTTCGCAAAATCATCGACGCTTTTATTCTCTAACGCTCGAATTCGCGGACCGCTCGTTGATCCGGGCTGCTTAGGGGTCGATTTTAACGATCCGTTGAAACAGCTGCGGCAAATCGACCTTTCTCTCTCGCGGCTAAGACTCGACCGTTCTACTACAAGGATGGCGGAGAACGGTCGGAGGACCCGACGGCGAAGGAGAGAGAATCGGAATGGGGGTGAGGAAGACGGATACGAGAGGAGAGAGAGGTCGGAAGCTTAAAGCTCGCTCTGGACTTCGCCTCGATGCCGGGATCGGTAAAGTTCTCATCTCACGTTTATAAGTGGTCGATATACGTGTGTTGGTGTATTCGTGCGGATACAGGTGGCTTTATGTGAGTATATGTATACATTTATATATATATATATATATATATATATATATATATATATATATATATATATATATATGCAGGAGTGCGCGCGCGTTCGTGCGGGTTTGAGTGTGCTCTGTCCCCAGCTGCCGAGAGATAACATCCAATTTGCGCGCAAACCGCCGGATTTCGTGCGGGGCAGATCCCCGACTCGCTTGCTCCGCGGTTCACTCCGCGCACCCTCGCGTCTTCTTCCCCTGCACGCCGCAAAGATCTAGGTTCCTTATCGTTTGCTTTATCGCATAATAATAGTATAATACGTACGTTCTATCGCGAATGATCTTCATGAAGAAAACGATAAATGAAGAAAATAAAGGCTTGACTGACCGAGCGACCCAATATTATACTTCAGACAGCAGAAGTTTCTGTACTTACGTATTATTTAAAAACTTGCAAAAAGTTATATATTAATTTATAATTTTCTTATTTTATTGATATGTTTTTAGATTAATTTTTGCAATTGATTATATCTTGAAAAACCAGTAAGTAGAATTATTTTATTTTAAATGCGACATGAAATAGTCGACGCAAACTGACCGCTTGAATAATTAGACGTGGTTTAGACTTGCAAAAAAATCTGGCAAAGCAGGGAAACCGGAGAAAAAGGCCAGATGTTGCGCGCACGATGTTCTCAGCTTCTTCTAAATGATACGTGACCGGAATGCAGGGTGTTCTATAGAATCTGCAGTGTGTAATATGTAATACAGCGCTCTGAATTTTCGGATGATTTTTCCTTTGTCAACATTGGAACCGAGATCTAATTACAGACTTATTCGGTCTGCGAAATTAAAGGGCCTCGACGAATCGAATTTCGGGAGAACAAATAGTTAAAAATTAATTTTAAATAAACTTTATACCGGCGGGATTCTGGGTGGCGGTACAGTTACCAAAATATTTAATGTCAAATATTCGAAAATCTCGGTAAAAGACAGGAAATTCCGTTTCCGTTTAGTCGAAATGGTTTCAAAATTTCGAAACAAAATGTATCTCGTTTTCTCATTTGTCTTGCTGTCGCAATATGCATATTCTCAGATATCATTGTAATTGTAAAAAAGGCATTCCCCTCCTCTCTTTCTCTCTTTTTCTTTCTATCATCTATCCGTACCAGGATGAAGTTACTTTTCCACGGATTGCTGAGGTATTCTCTCTGTAAATATGATATTTCTCGCTGAGATAGAATATCTCTCGTTACTTTGGCGGAGCGGTTTACCTCGCGCATCCACACGCGCATTTTCTTACCCTTAACGAAGAACTTTTCACCTTTGGCCTTTTTGGCATCGCGTTTAACCGGTCGCCGACGATAACTTTATGAATAATTAATAGCCAACCACCACCTGCGGAGCTTTTTGCGTCGTTAAAATATCGGGCTTGTTCGTTTAAACTCGGCACTTTAAAAGGCGATCCGAGGCTTTACCTTGGTTCGCGAGACTGAAATTGCTTGCTGCTCGATCGCTTCTTCATAGTGCTTACGGAGCATAAATACGTAAAACGCTTCATTGTCTACAATAATCAGTAGCCTTGAGCGACCTATTTTGCATACAATCGGAGCATAAGTACTTGGAACGCTTCATTATCTATTATCAGTGGCCCCGAGCCATCTATTTTGCCGGTTCATTAAAGCGTGTGCAACGCTACTTCATTACGATCTCGATGCAAATCTTAACGATTTCTTTCGCGTTTCGGAAGACATGTTTTCGTCCTTGCTCTTAAGAGTAAGAAGATTAATTTTTATTCTCTCTCTCTCTATCTTTTTCAGCGCACCTTAAGTTGCTTGAATTAAACTCTAATCTAGCAGCGATGCTTGAACGAAGACTAGTTCGTTAAGTGTGCTTAATCGAATTACGACACACGAAAAGTACTTAATAGACAGTGAACGATCTGCTCTCCATCGACAAGAATGGCGTCGCGCCCACGCGCCCGAGTACTCTGTGATCTAATTAGCATTCTCCGAATAACAACGAGCGCCTCCTTTGAGCCGGATAAATCTTTAACTCATTGACAAAAATCTATTTTAATGCTAATTACAAATTAGCCGCGCGACGTTTTTCAGAAAACGTAATTACCTTGAGAATAAAACGGGAAATTTTATCGCATAGAAAATATAAGTTAATTAGTTTGATAATTAATTTCGCAGCTGTGCGCTACAATTGTATCGCATATAAATCCATTTTTTTCTTTTTCTTTTATCGCGTTAAATATCTCTTGCAATATTTTTTGTGAAAATTATTTATTTTCGTCACGTTAACGTGCATTCTGATATCGCGTCAACATTGTGAGCGATTATTATTAGTAGATTAAGTTCTGCATAAAGAGCTCCTCGTCGTATTAGAACAGCGGTAGATAAATTTCATTATGTGCGACAGTATGACAGAAGTGCGCCATCATCGTCGCCGTTCTCGTCTGACCTTCTAAATTAAGGAGCGGTTTATACTCGGTACATTGTAAACATAATTAAAGGTCTCGTTAACATGAACAAACGATAAAGCAGATTTCAACTTCTCATATTTCTCGGGAAGACGCGAAACGTCGTGCCATCGTTGCGCCAAGAGACTGCGAGCAGTAAAAACCAGTTCGTAGTCAGACGCCGCGCTGCTTATCCGTGGTCTACGTTAATGCCCTTTGGTTTATTCATATTTCATTTTCTTGCAGCTCTTATTTAATATGCAACTCGTTAAAATATGCATTCCTCGAAGAGGCTTTGTAAATAAGCATAGTATTAAAATTTTGTTAATTAATTCGCGTAGAACTTTTTAATTTTCGTAAGAATTATTATTTGAATTTCTAAACCACGAGCTAAACTGCAATTCTTTTTCTCTTTTTTTTTTTTTTTTTCGTTCTATAATGCGGGGGTTCGACGTTTTTCGGCGGATATAATTTTTCATTAAAGCTCTCTTTCTCTCTCTTTCTCTCTCTTTCTTTCTTTCGTAGATATTTTTACACACGATGGTAGCTAAAAACATAAGCGGGTTACTGCAAAAATTGAAAGCCGCTACTTGAATTATGGGGCGAATCCAGCCGTTACTACAAAACTTCTTGAGAAGTTTTACCGACTCCGCGGCACACTTCCCTGCTGTTTTCAAATTGGCCGCGCCACTTCCTCTTGATAAATAGCCGGTTTCCTTCGGGAACTTTTGTATTCCCGTAGCGTGCCTCAATGCTATTTTCGCGATTTGCCGAATCGACGTTGTATTTTGTTCGTTCTTACTTCGTTTAACCCGTACATTTGCTCCGTCACTATCGGCGTCTACCTCGACAGAGAACAGAAGCAAACTTAACGTTTGAGTTCAGCAATGCATGAAAGTGCCATCCGAAAGGAGAAATTTCCGTCGACGGCTTTAGGTTCCCTTTGTGCAACTTTCCTCGCGACGTTCGGCGATATATCGAGAAAGAAAGACAATATTTACTGCGCAAAGACTAATTATAGCCGAGGAGAGCCCCCGTTGCTCGAGAAGGGACACGGTTTTGGCGTCAAGTGCAATAAATGCGCGCGAGTGATTCTAACGCAACGCGTGTTTCTTGTCGCTGCTTAAAATTTACAGCGCCCACATTAAAAGGGGCCCTCTCGTACGCGATACATATTTCCCGGCAACTGCTGCCACTGCCGCGACATAATTTCGCCCTGACTTATATCATCGCGCGGACTCTTTTGTCGGCGTGTGCGGAATGTACGTACACCGCCTGCGACGTAAGATGGATAACGTGACACGGTTGCATAGCTGCGCGTGTATAATCCAAAGCCTCGTGAATTTTGGATGCGCCTGTCAGGCGCACATAAATAGAATGCGATATTTTGCAGCATGAAACAATAACGAGGCAGCGCAATGTGTGCGCTCTTTGTTCCGTGATACCCTAGTGCCGGTGGCCGCCGCGATCCCTCGCTTTCCCCTTTTCCCTCCCCGATGTCTCTCACACGCCGGCGCGAGCGTTTACCTATTCGTCGGCTTTTCCTTTTTTATTCGCTCGTAAAAATCACGAGGGCTTTTGAGCACGATTTGCATCCTCGAAGGTATCAGTACGATGCGGCGCTTCAATCCGGAAAACTTTTTAAAATCACGTACATATTGCGAGGGAAGTTGCGTATGCGCGCGTTTGAGCGAGTTTTCCCTCTCTCTTCCTCACTCTTTCTCTCTCGCTCTCATTTTATTTCGCTCTTCATTTTTCTCTTTCTCTGGTTCTCTCTCTCTCTCTCTCTCTCTGTCTCTTTTTTTTTTAACGCGCGCAAACGGTAAATTCTTTGTATCTTTAATGCATGAATTACGGAATTGTATTGCCCCGCGTTTACCGTGCACCCCCTGAAATTTCATATTCCCATACGCGCGTTTGCAAAATACAGTCTCCGCTTTTATCCGCTTGTAAAATTCTCCCGGGCGCTCTCGCAATTTGCATTTTGCGAAAAACCGAAGCGAGACGACAACTGCGCTAAAATTGTTAAATCGCATGAGCGTGTCCCACGCTTTTTTTTTTATCCTTCGCAAAGCGGTTTGTAACGGGAGGCGGAGGGGGGGGGAGGGGGAAACGGAGTTTTTACCGGGAAAAAATTGATTCTTTTATGAATGAGGGACGGGGGAGGAAGAGGACGGGGGAGAGGGAGGGAGAGAGGAAAACGTCATACGATAATGGACGCATCGTCGATGGAACATTAGCTCTATGGGATTGTTACCATTTTTTTGCAAGAGCTATGGATTACATCGTTCGTTGTTCCGCGTGCTTTAGTGAGCCTGCGTGTAATATTATTGATTAACAGTTCGTGGCGCGTTATAACGAAGCGCATCGCTGATAATAGAAATTTAGCCCCGATAGCGTAATAGAATTTAATTAAAAAATTTAACGCAGTTTAACTAAACTTCCCGCTCATGTGTAAATGGCTTTATCCGGAGAGTATTATTTAATACGCCGTACAAAGGGGTGCGCGCTCGGCTAGAAACGGTTTTGAATGTTGCGATACGGATCCATGAATATTTTATCCCGATGTGACTGATGATAGAATGTATTCTAAAAAGCAGACGTTTTACGCTACGGAAACAATTCACATCGATTTGCGATATTACGTTTTGAAATTTATATTTGATCGTCCCCTTTTGTATATATATTTGCAGCGATACCGCGAGCTTTGTGACTAATCTAACTTTTATATTAAGTATGTTCGCGATCTGGTAGCTGCAATTAATAGCATGTCTTCAATGTATTTCGGGGCAGGGGGTCTAAAGAGTTTCGAGCATTCGTGCTCAAGGGAAATAGCTGCCGGTTCTATTTGTAAACCTGTTCGTGTCGTGTAAACATTGAAACGGACATCGAGATAGGCACGGCATGTTACACATAAGAGCGCTCGCTTAGCGCAAGGGAAAAAGACGAGAAAAATAGTCATTGGTTGGAAGTGACGTCAATAGTCGAATCCCTCCCCTAAAAAATACCTTTGTCGTAAATGAAAATGGTTTGTAAAATGTATAATATTAAAAGCAGAGGTTTTTAATAATTAAAAATATAGAATTCTTTCATGAGAGAATATCGAGATATTTATTTTATTTTATTCCAGCCGGATTTTAAATCACTGACGGAGTATTAATTGCAAGCCACAATAAGATATTTAATATCGAAAATATTTATTTTAGCGAAAACTGATGAGCGCCGCGACAAATAAATTGAATTTTTTATATTTTTATATATATATATTTTTTGTTAATCACTTTTTTTTTTGAAGAATAATTATAAATATCACGATTAAACTAATTACGCATTTTTATCTTAAATTATTTGATTTTCAGTCGAATTTTTATGAAGCTAAGGTAATTAACCGTCGGCACTCTGATATTCCATTCTTGATGAAATCTCCAGAATAACGTGCATCAAGCTCGTCTTTTGCTTCGTAATTGGAGCTGTCCACTGCCCTTTTCTTTTTCCCCGCCCTTTTCCCGTGACGGCCCGCCGTTCTTGGAACGCCGTGTTATCCCGGAATCGCGAGGACAAAACCGGATACGCCCGGGGAAAGGAGTCACGAAGCCTCGAGTTCCAGACTCCTAAATTATTTTCTCTCGAGCGAAAATTATTCATGGCCCATCCCGATCTTGGCAGAAATCTTGGATTCGCCCGTTAGTTTGCTCCGCTCTTCTTTTTGTATTAGTTCTCTTCCTTACTCGCTCCTCATCTCGCTAACGGTTATAAGTATGTTATTTTTTTCATATACGCTCGCAAGAAGGGACCGGGTTTTTTCGCGCCTCGTTCGCTAAATTTTTTCCTACACTCGAGAAAGAAAATTTCCCCAGATTCGCGGACCTCCGAAACGCGAAGATCTTATCTATTGAATATCTCGATGGGCTGTGTCATCTCGCGGCCGACTTTACCGCGCGTACGTGCGCCGTGTATTTTATTTCCGGTCGGCAACGTTTCCGGCCGAACTCGGTCCTGATTCGCGCCCGACTATTTTCGATCTCATACCACTTGACGCCGCTTTACACCTTACGCCTTTACGCTTCACATATGACACATCTCTTCGCCGATCGACCCTCTTTTGCCTCTCTGATCCGTGATCCGTGTGCACTTTATCGTCAAGTGCCGGCCGTCGTATGTCCCGTGCCAGAAACACGTGTAAACGTCGCGATTCTTTCGATTCTCATTAGTCTTTAATCCGATAAGCGAATTTGTTCGCGTTAATTTCTTGATATATAAAAAATTACCCGAAGTGCGATAAAGAGGAAGAGAAAGAGAAAGAGCGGGTTGTACTTTAAACAATGACTCAAGAAGTTAATTGAAAATAATCGGAGCAGTCCTCTCAAACGGCATTCACGGGAACGTCTGCAATTGCGAAAATCCATTCCGCAGAGGCGTATCGTTTTCGTTAATTGTTCGAAAAGTCTCTGCGCGTCGACTAACTGCAGGACTCGAAGTACAGTACTTTTCAAAGAACGGAACGAACTCGTTATGCAATGCCTACCGTATCTTCAGTTTCTTCTCGTCCGTTCTCCTCGCGTACCGACATCTTTCTCTCTTTCTCTCTTTCTCTCTCTGGTAGTTTTCATACCGTTGGCGTTCACGAACGGAGAAAAAGAGGAAGGGAGTAAAGGGGTGAAAAGAGAGGACAGCAACGAAAACGATAAGTAAGAGCAAACGTGCGAGGGTGAAGAGGTGGAGGAGAGAAAGGGAAGCTGAACTGACAACCGCGCGAATGAATAAATAGAATGAATTTAATTTCCCTCTTGAACCGTGCATTCAAAGAGTCCGGAGATACTCAGCGCTGGTTGCAACGACGTCAATAGCAAATACGCGGCGGTGGCGAGGTGAGGAGGAAAAATTGCAGCGAAAGGAAAGAAGGGTTGGAAGGAAAGGCGGTTAAAAGGCGAAAGGACGATAGCGTAGGGGCGAGGATGGAGGGTGAGAGGCTCGCAGGACAAAACGGCCGAAAGAGCCCCCGGTATTACCGAAGCCACGGGGCGAAAACACGATAACACCATTACCCCGGAGGCATAATGAATTTATCGCTGGCAACTTAAGGACAATTAATGCGGAACTTTTGACGTATTGTTTCGCCTCTTCGTGGGTGGCATCCGAAAACGGCCGGCGAAGCCGACTATTTTCCATTCCCCCGCGAGATCGCCCCCACGCTGTCTATTGTTTCGCAACTTCTCGGCGGAAAAGAGGAAAATGAGAAGGACCGGCGCGAGGGAGGAGGAGAGGGGTGAGCGGGCGGTGCTTTCGCATGGTGCATCATATTATGGCGCAAACCGTGCGCCATTTCCATGGCAAGCTTCGACCGGTGTCGTGATTTACCGTACGTTTTCTTGCGTTTCTTGTTTTACGACGCTCACTTAACCTGTCCCAGTTATATAAGTTAACCCGTGAGCGGTTACACGCAAGAAACGCTCAGGTAAAAAATTGTTTTCTTCTTGCACGGTCATCGCGCAATTTATCATCTTACGAGCAACATAATCCACTTGGGGCGACAAAAAGAGAGAGAGAGAAAAAAAAAAAAATAAAAAGTATAAAATAAAAAAAAGTTAAACAAATAAAGATACGCCGATTAATTATATATTTATTACGTTAATTTGAAAGGGGCGCTGGCTAATTAATTAATAAATGCGCAGGCACGCTCGACGGACTCGGAATTGTAATATCGGCGTTCGGTATTATTTCCGATATTATAGACCTAAGGTAGGCACGACCGGATTATTTGTGATATATAGGTTTCCTTCTTCGGCTCCCGGTGACAGCCGCAATGACAGCGCTATTTTCTCTGGCAACATCATTTGAGCGCAATGGGCGCGATGTGGAATTGGTAGAAAGGAGCGTAATTTCCTGAGGTGCACGGCAAAATATGAACGCGCGGAAGCTCCTTTTCCGTCCCCGTATGCACAGGGAAACATTGATATGTATATATATGCGGTACGGTGTATTGATAGCACATATGAAATGCAGGGGAATACGAGAGTTTCCCCAATAATATTTCAAGCTGCGACCACGCTGCGACAAGTAACTATTAGTTCGCTGTTACGCGATTTATTTTACCGCTCCCATCGCACAGGAACTTTAGCGAGGATCACCGCGGTATAATTGACGTTATTGAGTTTTGAACTTTGCACTAGCGGCATCAATTTCTAGGATCGTTAGACAAATTAATATTATGTTAATATTATATCAGCACTAACTGTATATAAAATAATTTCATATTATATTATAATTACACCGTGAACTAATGCAACGTATTTCAAACTCGGCCTCGTCGTATATGTACATGTTATATCGGTACTGTATCAAATTTAACTAAATAATGTAGGTAAATTGATAACGTTAAATGCATTAAATCATGTACATTATAGAATATTACTGTTGACATTCATAATGCGCCTGAAGTCATATTTAGGGCGCACGATAGAAAGTAACAACGCGGCTATTAATTTTGCAGAAACGACCACCGGGAAGGAGGGGGGAAAGGGCGGGACATTAACTGGCATTAAAAAAAATTAAGCTTGGGCAGAAGGAGACGACAAATACTTACGGGCGAGTAGATGGCGCAAACACTTTCCGAGTTATTACAGCAATTATAATGAATTTTGGATAATGGGCAGTGCCTGTGACGAACACGCGGAGAGAGACGAAGCGAACGCGAAAGGAAAAAGAAAGAGACGGTGGACAGAGTAGCGGGGAAGAGAGGTGAAGGAGAGAAAAAGAGGAAAAAAAAAGGGGGGGACGAGAGGGAAGAGGGAATTGCGTGTCCGTCGCGTACACGTGTACGCAGAAATTGCGTATGAGCTTCCGGCGCCACCCATTCGACCTGTCATCGACACGCCACTACGGCTGGCGATATCCAATTAATTTGTGGCCATTATTAAAATTAAAAGCGTATGTATCATGTCGATGCAGTCTCAAGCGTGCGGCGGGCGGCTGCGCGCTCGCGATCGCGTGAGTCCCCGCCGTCTTTCTCCTTTCGAAGCCCCCGCATTTTTTATTCGATAACCGTCAAATAGAGTTGTTGCTGCTTAATTATTAGATGGCCGTACATACGCGCGGCGCGTACTCCCCGCAGCACGCCATCGTATTTATTAAACGCGGCGCTGTACTTCGTGCTAATTACGCGCGCAATATCGCAATAACGTCGAATTGAATTCTTATCTCGTTCCTCGAAGGTGATACGGCTCGAGTTCTATACGGCGCGAAGAGATCGAGGATTTACATTGCGCTTCCAGATAGTAATTATTTATCGTCGGCGCACGAGCTGCGCACTCCCTTCTGATAATTCAACGCTGCCAAATAATCATTAGGAGTTCCCTTCCCCCCCTCATGCAACATTAATCATAAGTATGCTCGGGATGGTTTGGAACAATGTATAGTTTCGTGAAGGGGTGCCTGACACGCGGGATCGGAAAGCGAAATCCGCACGCGTTTCGGTGATTATTAAATATTTTATTTTATCGTTGTACACGGGAAAGAGATAAATCGCCCGTGAGTCATTTTATCCCTATAATTCAACGATTACGGACGTGCGTGCGCGCAATGTAGATCCATTAGAGCGTCGATTCAAAACGCGATTCAAAATCAATCGGATACGTTTTCGGTAATAATCCCCTTTAGTCTCCGATAACCGTTGCGAACGCAATTAACTTCGCTAATCGTAACCCGGCGTCATTTTCGTGACGTCTCTAAAAATTCTGCTTGAATTTTGTAGCGTGAAATTGATTTCGCAATAATACAATTATACAAACACAATTTTATAAATTGATTTAAATATTTTGCGTTATCGAGGTCTCTTTTTTTTCCGTACGGATTCGGAGATATTTTCCGTCGATCTTTTCGCGCAGCGAGCGGGTCGTATTACCGTTTTTCGCGCCCGCGGTCACTTCGTGATGCTGCGTTTTACGTATGCGCGTAACGGTCGGCGATATTAAATGCAGATACCGCGTTTGTTCGCGCGCCGCAAAGTCGAAAGTACCGAGGATGAGGCCCGGCGTCTCTCTAAAATGTCAACGGCTGGGCACCCCGCGATCCTAACGCGGAAGCGCGCCCGCGGAATGGAGTTGTCAGGTTTCATAAATAGCTGCATTTACATCTGACCCGAATAGGATATATTTGCCGTGAAATCCACCGCATAATGCGGTTACTCGGAACGGAACACTTCCAAGGAAATCGGATTTTTGCCGCTGCTGGGTGTCTCTCGTAGATGCGGCGACCCAAGTTCATCGAACGACCTGAACTCGCGGGAAATATTCATCGTATTTTAACAGCCGCAAGGTCTCTTAAAGAGGATAAACGCAGAAATATCGCGCGTATTCGCGAATCAAATTTCTGTCGTTTCTAAAATAACACGTATATCGAGAAAAGTCAGTGGGATGGTAAGTCAAAGTGTAAGAGAAGAGTATTTTCACTTAAGTGCCACGGACCTTAAAATATATTTACCTAGCGATATTTTAATGCCCAGATTGCTGGACCGCGTATAAATCTTTCTTCTGAGTTTCGAGAAAAGTCCGAGGGGAACGTGTGTATTTCTCTCTACAATCTGATAGCGCGCGAACGGCGAATGAAATATCGCGCCTCCACCTGGAGAGTCATACCTGGTATTCCTTCAACGAGCCTGTTACTTTTTTTTTTCCCTCCGTTTCTTTCCCCTTTTTTTGTGTAAACTCTTCTTTCGTTACCGAGAAAGAGAAAGAGAGATAGAGAGTGAGCATAGACCCGAGCTGCACCTTCCTAGCGACCGTTTTCACGTCGCTCCGCCGCTCGGCCCCTATACATCATCATTAAGTTTCCACCCCCTTCCCAGCCTTCCCCTCCCCTTCTGGTCTACACCGGCACGCAAATCGTATAAAACCGGAATAAAAATTTAATGACCGCCACGGCGCAACCACCTCTGCCCTTTTCGGCCACGTGAAACGCGACCGCTACGCTTAAGTCGGGACGGGGATATATTACTGGACGTGTAGGATCGTTTGTCACAAGCCACCGGGTATATACAGACACGGCCGTTCTACGGAATTGAGCGGAATGAGTTTATGTTTCGACATTCACGAGAGCGTCTTGAGAGATAGGTAGGAAGGAGCTCCCTGAGCCTAGGCGGTTTGATATAATAACTGTAGTAATCCTTTCCTCGTCGTCGCATTTATCTGCGCGATTACCATCGAGTCTGATGAGAGAAAGAGAGAGAGAGAGAGAGAGACGGCAATTTCCATTAGCCACCTAAAACAAGAATCGCGCAAAGACGATCGGAACAGCTGGCAGGTGCATGCGAACGTTTTCCCGTTGTACAAAACATTAACACGTATCGGAGAAACGCGTCCGCGAAATACCATCCGGTTTTGGAACGGTATATGTCACGGTCGCGAATACCATCGAATATAAACTCGCGAAAGAAATACCGCGCCGTCAAATTTCCATACCAACGAAAATATCACGACCTGTCAAGGAACTCTTTTTTTTTTTTTTTCTTTTTATTTTTTTTTTCTTTTTAGTTCCTTGCAAAGCGCGCACGTTCGAACAGTGAAAAATACAATCCGATACTCTATTAATCATGCGAAGCGGATCGACCGGGATGAATCTGGACAGCACGATGCAGGTTTTCATGCACGACATCGATACTGCGCCCGAAAGCTCGTATGTTTATTCCATTTTCTCTTTGAGCGTCTTCTAGCAAGGCAAACCTGGCCGATAGCCCGTTTCCCATTAATCACGTAACAGAACGCGATTACCGAACTCACGACGGGATTACCGGCGAGTCCTCTTTGTGCGGCGTGCGTCCCATATCGGCGATCGCCAATAGACTTGTCGGTCGGCAATAACACACGCGGGCGCCGTAGTCCCGGAGTCACGCAAATCGTTCGAGCCTCGTAACGAACTCGGCAATCACCTTGATCGAGTTTACGGGATAACGAGTAAACGCACAGTTAATCGCTGATTATCCCTATTAAATCTACGCGCGCGGGAACGCGCGAGCCCGCTCTTACGCTCGCGAAGCGATCGGGGTGTCTAACGCAATGGAAAAGGGCTGATAAACTCTCTCCGGTCCGCCGCGATGCGCACGAGATAATGCGAGATTGCGTTGATTACCTCGTATCGCGTATCCCGGAACGTGCGTTGATTTCATGTCGGTCGCTCGTGGAAGAGGCTTTCGCGCGCGGGGGCTTCGCATCGCGGATTATGTCGCGTGTGTGGCGGAGAATAATTGTCCCCCGGTGACGATTTCTGATGTACGATCGCGCCCGCGATACTTCAGTTTCGCTCGAAATTATCTCCAGCGCGTGACGGCGGTGCTTCGCGAAACGATGCATCAGCGACTCGTGCGAGCCGCGAGTATTTCGCACGACGGTCACGTATTTTCTCCACTGTTTATTTCGACAGTATCAAGCATCGTTCTCGCCGCCAGTTCGTCGTGCACTAAAACGATAACGCAAAGCGGTTGGAAGCGCCGAAGAAACGCGACCGCGTTGCGCAATCTGCGTCACGCGATTGCGACAATTTCGCTGCGACTCGCGCGAGCGTTATTTCGTATTTAGGTAAAAAAAAAAAACGCGCGGCAAATTCTTGGTTTATCGATACGCGGGGAATCCACAGAATTTTCGCGGATTAGTTCGGAAGGAGCGGCGCCCTCGGGATCGTTTCGAAACGCCGAGGTCTCCGAGTAAAGACGGACTCTTTTTATATTTCGCGTTTAATTCGCTTTCCGGCGGTTTTACGATTGCCATAAACGTAACTTGAAGCGCGATTAACAATTACGGCGGTGCTGGTTTCTTGATATAACCGTCGTCGTCCCAAAGCTAGGCGCTTTGTAGACCGCAGCTGCCATATTCGCGAGATTAAGACGAGTTTAATGACCTCGTTAATCTATTAGTAGCTGTACAGAGTTCGATATTAGCTACGTGTTTTGACACGCTCCACATGTACTTTATAATCCTATCGTTTTGCATGATATAGGAGTCATATATCTGGTAACTCTACATTTGAGGCAATTAAAACGATTTGTCTGGTTAAACAAATATGGGACGTTATATATTGTAGAATATATTTTTTTTTTTTACAGCGGATGATTTTAGCAATAATTCTAATCCTTTACATATATATGTATATGTATAAATATAAAAGAGCAATACACGGAACAATTTTTTTTGCTTTTTTTCAAAGTACTACAAACGAAAAGAGCTAATTACAGTTGTAACATAAAAAAAAAAAAAAAAAAAAGAGGGAAATAGGAATGACGTTTTACATCGAACAATTGTTTCTTTTGCTGGGCAAATTGGATGAAACGGAGCGTCAAATTATTCCATTCGACATACGCCCGCGGAATATTGTTTTTATTTACTGATCGGGACATTTAAATTTTCGCAAATTTTACGATGCGACAAATTCGTATCATCCGATTCTCCGCATTTGTTAAAATTATCGAAATCAATGACCCATTAATTAACGCTTTTATACTCGTGAAAAATCTTGATAATAGCGTGTGACATTTGGCTCGTCTCGTTGTTGCATTATTAGTAATTTAAAATGAGATATCTTCATTTTGATGTACTTTTTCTTTTTCCTTTTAATTTCACAAATTTTATCCATACTTTTTAACGTCTGCGAGTCCAAGCACGCGCAACGTAGTATATTTTACCACCTTTATTTTTATTTTATTCGTAGTCTGACTTACTACCTCCGCTTTATAAATTCAAACGAACTTATTCGCGTTCCAATTTATGAATTGACCTGATATTCATAAGATTAATATGTTCCCGCGAGCACCGGCAGAAGTTTCATCAACCGCCGTATTCGTGTAAATAGCTTGGGATGCTTGTTTCTCCCTCAATTTTCTTAGGAAACATCGTGCGTTTCCACGACGTTTGCTTTCCATGCGTCTCCTCATCTTCCTTTCCCTCCGCCCTCTCTCTCTCTCTCTCTCTCTCTCATACTCTTTCTCGCTCGCTCGCGCGCGTAGAGGACCTCCTTCGTTAACTCAGTTAAACCAAGTTCACTGCCGGCTCGTAGGCGTTATGGCACGCGAGCGACATTTATAATATTCACTTTGCGTCTACCGGAGAAAGCGCCGCGTAGCAAGTACGCCGTCCGGAAGTTGCGGCGGGAAGTATCGTCACGCGCACGTCGCCTGGAAGGCGCCGGTCGCGGGGGCGGTTTTACGCCGGCGGGACAACGGGAACGAGAATTGAATTTACGATCTTGGGCGCACAAAGCGGATGCTCCAGTTACCCGGGGCCACCCGATGCCGCCATCCAGATATTGTCACTCAAGCTTTAACTCCCAACAATAGGCGAGGTACACTCTCCGTAAGGAGGCCGAGAGGCGGAAGGATGGAAACGCGCGCGCTGTTTAGTCCTCCACCTCTGACGAAGGCAAAGTATTGCTGTCGCTGTATAATTTCGCGCGTGACTGCGGTACGCGAATACGGCTCCGTCGCTGTCGCGCGAGATAACGCGGAACATATGTATGTATGCGAGGAAAATTGCCGACCCGCCAATTCGCCTCGCTACGCTACAATTAATTTCTCGGCAAATTCACCGGGAGATCAAACGAACCGCCTTGGGCGATCTGTGTGTTTTTTTTTTTTTTTTTTTCTGGCTTTTCCCCCCGCGACCGTCACCCTATGGTACGCCCGGCCTTCAGTGACCAGCTTGGATGGAACGGTGCGCGATCGACGCGACTCGTGAACCGTTACAACGCGGAAAAGACGAATGTGAAGCAATCCTCCGGTGCGGGCTTACAATGAGAAAACAAGTCTAATGTAATAAGCTTAATGCCTAGGAAAGTTTCCGCGTAACTTTCGGGGCTACGGAGGCTCGGGCAACCCGCGCCTCTTACCCGCCGTTTGTTCGCGGCACAGTTGCGACAAATGACACGCGTTACGCGCGCAAGATGAATTAGAGCCGCGTGAACTATAACGTTTTAACGATCCGTAGCCAGGACAGTTTTCCCAGACCCGGTGCGTGGCGCTTATCCTCCTCGTAGCTTTATAAAACGGATATTACGCTTCTATCGACTTGCCGCGGCCGTAAACCCGACACCGGAAAGGCGAGGAGAGGGTGGATGCGGTAATAAATTGCACGCGGAGAGATCGGCGGGCCACCACGGTTAATACCGCGGGCCCCCCTCGAAATATCCCAGGCCGCGCCGACGAGCGGCGGGACCGTATCTTTTACGATTTACACGTTTCGTCGAGTTAGCGCACTTATTGTGAATTTAGCCGCGGTGCGTCGCCGTCTGAAGCCCTCTTATCGCGCTATTGCGTCTGGAGATCGTAAAGGATATCGATCCCATCCGTAATTTATGTACACAGCGCGGGCACACACGGCGGGCGGTAGTATACCGGATGGAGTAAACGTTTCTCTCCGGCGCTCCGTCGTTCTCGAATGTTTACGGTGATTCGCGCGGCTGGGAAACGATAAGTCAGGCACGCCCGCGAAATTATCGAGCGAGCGCGAATAAACTCTCGCGAGCGGCGGCAGGCACAGATGCGGGTATTTCCAGGACGATTGTTCTATCAGCGGGTTGATTTGTGGGTGCGAGGTTAAAAATTGGTTAAGACACCTCGCCGCGCCGCGGCCGCCTAACTTTTATTTAGCCGACGTCCTCGTAAAGCCCCGAACTCAATCCCGTTATTCTTAAAAATTCGCGGAGGCATTACAGATAATGATATTCATCGCGGTAAAAAGCATTCTACTAAGATGCATCGTCGGATGCGCTTATTTTTCTCGTTACTTCCAGCGGCGCGCAATGAGTACGAATTGCGGGACGCCCGGAGAAACATATTTCAATTACGCGAGAATTATAACGCGCCTGCTTGCTAACGGCGATTTATTAGTCGGCGGAACGATCCCTGAATTCCTTTTTCCTCGTTTCGCGGCTGTAAACGCACCGGGCGATGAAATACGATTGTATTAATAATTTACGACGCGCGCGACACGACAAGCGAAACGGTCCGTCCGTCGCTTCGTCCATATTCCGAAATATTAAACTCGCGCCGCTCGAGATTGGATACCACGCCGCCAAATGATCACGGTATAACGCAAGTCGCTTTTCCACGGAGATCGCTCCGCAAATTGTCCCGTATAAATAAATCTTTATCTACGATCGTCGCGGCACTTTCGTCGCGGCTTCTCTTCCCCGGGGCTTGCAAGCTCGTCGTAGAATACGTCGGTCGCGCTTCAAATCCGAAATCCCGGCGTAATCCCGCCGCGATAACTCCGCCGGGCCAAAGGGTCAAATGCCTCCCGCGGCGAGTCGCCCAAAGATTACGAGCTACGTGCTGTGCAGCTGCAACATATTTTCGGATACGCCCGCTCACCCGCCGCTCGCGCCCTCGGCCTATTTGACATACCGCCCTGCAGGCGCGCCGAAGAGATTCCCTCCTCTAAATCGGAATATCCCAGCAAGGCGCGACCAGGCACGCTTCCCAATTTGTATTTCACGACGCGGGTCGGACGCGGCTTTTCTCGCCCGCCGCGTCCTCCGTGCCGACCATATTCCGTCCACGAAGCGATATTCCATTCGGTCTCGGCGTTTTCCTCATCGAGCATTCACCCGCACCCTCGAGAGAGACGGAGGGAAATGGCGAAGGAGAGAGAAAGAGAGAGAGAGAGAAAAAGGCGACTCTTGGGTCACCGTCGTTGCGTAGGCGGCACACGGTCCGCCCCCCTCTGGTGTTTGCGAAAGGTTTTACGATGTTTGCTGTCCACGTGGAACCTTATTGTTATTTATAACGACGACCGTGCCCTTGTGCGTCGCGACGCTAACACGCTCGGCTTAATGAAACTCACGGGCATTAGTCCGCGCGAGCTGTCGCCCCGCGAAATGAGCGCGGAGAGAGATTTTTATTTTTTATATTTTTTTTTTAAGTTGTAAAATGGATCGCAACAACGTCGATTAGCGACGCTTCAGATTAATTCGATTTTCCCTCTCCAGTTATATCGGGGAATTTCTGATTTCGCGAGGAAAGGGAACTCGTAGTTAATTAATCAGCGAACTAACGGCACTTGATCAACTTAATTGATGCGCACTATCCGATTGGTAATGATACGTAGGATTTATAATGTATACCCCGTATGGCCGTTTAATATCGCGCAGTACAAAATGGTAATAAACGCATTCGCGCTTTTGCGGCAGTAAATTCCAACCTCCCCGCGGCAACGCTCGCAAAATCTCTCTCTCTCTCTCTTTCGCGGAGATGCGTATAATTCGCGTTTCGACGCACAATTCAAGGAGATATTTGGAATCCGTGCCGGGGAGGATTCTCTTCCCGCGTTAGTCGGCGATTTCATGAAATATACAGTTATGGAGGCGTATTATAAACTCAAGGGTGGATGCTGGATCGAGGGGATGGGCGAGCCTCTTCTATTCCTTGCCTCCCTCGCAGCTTGACTACACCACCGTTATTCGAACTTCATAACGAATACCGTCAGTGAAACTCAAACTTGACGCTTCGGAAGAAAGAGCGAGAGAGAAGGAGAGAGATAGATTCTCTGAGTGAATCGATAAGCTTTATGAACGATATGAGGAATCGCGGGGAACCTGGTCGGAGCGATAAATCGTACCCCAAACTGTACTCGGAGAAACGATAGGATTATTATAGTGGTATCGGTTACGAGTAGTACAATTTGTTACCTCTAAGTGTCGAGGGGAAGGCACGGTACACTGTTAAAGTAAGACACGAGGAGTAACGCGAATAAATAGCGTTCCCCGTACAATTTTTTAATAATCAACCAAGTCATCTGGCAAAGACATCCTTACTCGCGACGAATAAGCGAGGAAAAAAAAGAAAAAAAAAAAAGAAAAAGAATCGGACTCACTCGCCACGGCCAAAAATGTCTGATCCGCGCTATTTTATTGCGATATAGATAATCGATAATAGACAAAGGTATTTTTACGTATCCCCAGAGCGTGTTCCGCTCGACGCCCGGCATGTTTTTTGCGCTTCCCGATCTGTTATCGCATTGTTTCAAGTGGCGTATCGAAATCAATTGAATACACGGCTCGTTGATGTCCGCACGTAAAGTACGACAGCTGTAAACAAAGAGAAATCATTAAATTGATTTTACAGCGTGGACCTCGCGCCTCATCGGCCCTATTGTGTGCAACGATACCGCTTTTACCCCTTTTGATACCTCCACCGGGAATCATATCGCGACGAGTTACATAGGATTTTCCAAATTGACGCGGATAATTTAACACAGTCGCTCTCGCGGGGAGGGAGAAAACCGGGGAGAGACGGAGGGTGGAGGGTCGACGGCTGTCATCTCGTTACATTACGTGGAAGTGTCACATTCCGGGTTTCGATAATCGATTTCAAGCCGCGCATTCGGAGGGGGGAGGGCGATGGCAGCCGAAAAACGTTGCGGGGGGCGCGATGCGAAAAGAAACGCACGCGTATGTTAATTCGCTGCAATTACACGGCGATGGAAGGGGGAGATCAATTTTCTGGGACACGACATACGCGATATCGAGTACCTTTAAAATAAACGAGTTAACAGTTGAAAATTATTAACGTTGCAATTTGCGCGCGGGCGCTTTGCAATTGATCTCTTCTCCCTCTCACCCTTTTTTCCTCCCGCGGGATCTGTTTCACGGCACTCTTTTTACGGCTAATAAAATGGCGTCAACAGGATGTTTTATCGATTAAAGTCGAGCACAGCTGGACGAGTAGACGCGGTATCATTGAATCCTCAAATATTAAAATGCAGTGACGGTGGTGCGTACAATGTTACCCCTTGGTAGATACCCGGAGGGCGGTGAGGGAGACGGCGCGGCGGAAATACAGCAGATATTGAAAATCCTCGTCCCATCGCCTTTCGCAATTCCCGGTATCTTTTTTTTTTTTGGCAGCGAAGGGCCGAGGGTTAGGGCATCCCCGATGCGGAATCAGGTAAAAAACGGGGGAGAAAAAGAGTTACTTCGGCTACGCGACGGCAAGTAGGGGAACATCGTAGTGTGTAACGGCCGGGAAAATCGTCCTGCACGCACGAGCGTGAATGCCGCCGCGTCGTGGCGGATGGGAAATAATTAGCCACTCTCATTTTTCACAGTCGTACCGGCCGTAATATCTGATTGGTTCCAGCCTTAATAAATTTTCCGAGACTGATATTAAAAGCGCGGACGATTACACGGCAGACGTAGCTCGACGGAGAAACGTTGGCAATCATCGAATTACACACCGCTATTACATGTAGCGCGCCGAGTTTCTTCGCTTCTTTTTATCGACCTGAGTATTTATATCTTTTTTCTCCAAGTTTTTTTTTTGGTTTTTTTTTGTAAAAAGACACTCGGCAAAGAAGAACTTTTACCGCGAGAGACTCGATATGATTGTTGATCAAATAATTCGATAAATCGCAATAAAAATTTTAATTTAAAAAGTTACTCTTTTCCATAATGATATAATTTTAGAAATGTTTTATCTGCATGTAATACTATATAACCGAGGTATGTGATATCAATCGTGCGCTGTGTTTCGTATTTGTTTCCTGAACCACTTTCGCGATCATACACGTATATCAACGTCGCGTCGACGTCGTATATTTCAGACTGGTGTAAGGCCGAGGAACTGGCGTGCGGAATTGTTTCCATCTTAACTTTTCCTCAACAAGTAGGTGGGTGTGGTTATCCAGCGATATATCTACCCGTGTGTTGCGCGAGGGGCGTCCGTGTATTTAATTTCCGACGAAACGAATGGAATCGGTGGCTGCGCCGCGAGAGATCGAAGAGCGAAATGGAAGGCACGGGGAAGGAAAAAAAAAAGAGAAAAATCGAGGGCGGGGGTGGGGAGGAGGAGAGGAGAAAAGAAAAGGTAAGAAAGCGAAGGGGAAACTTGCACAATCGGGCGCCGAATCCGCCCCCGCAACAGTTCTCCGGCCATCGGTTATTCGTGTATATAGGATTCTCTATCTCAATTTATAATACACCGAGTCCGCATGCGGCGGCGGCGACGGTAGGACGAAAGTCTCACCGAGCGGAAAAATGGTTTTCCCTAGGAAATGTGGCGTGGCCACTACGCGCACAATAGTACCCATCAGAGATTCGATGGTATCGCGAAATTGAAACGCCGGATCTTAAGTGGCTCGGATAGATTCTATCGGCCGGATGCGTGACGAAGGGAATTATTGTCATCGTTCGGGTCCGCGTAGCCTCGCCGTCTCGAACCTTATGCCGTTGTATATCGAGAATAAAATCTCATTTCGCGGACGCGATCTTTCCCGCAGGGAAAATATTATCGAGTGGTCAATGCCGACTGGACGAAGTTCCTCCACCGTATTAAGTATTCTCCGCGTGCGTGTGCGTTTAGTTAATCATTGATTCGTTTTTTTTTTCCCTTATCAAATATATTTTAGACAAATACGACAGATAAGTATGGAAATTTTCCGCCGTACGACGCGGAAGTCTCGCGGCGAAAGCATAGCGTACACGCGAAAGTTAATTAATGCGAATTTATAAAATATAACGGGCCGCTCTCTAACATTTTACGCACAGTTTCACTGTCGGAAAATAATTTGCAAGACAATGGAGCAGGTAATTCTCGTACGGTATCCAGGTTTTCAGAACGCACGCCTTTGTATTATATCTTGATGGCGGCGATTACATACACCGGATGCTGCGCAACCAAACTTAAGAATTGAATGAATGCAATTTCACTCCCTGCTTCACGCTGAAGGCGCATTACGTAGGCACGCGTTATAAAAACATCTTTACGGCGGAACTCGCCCGTGCTTTTATATTAAAATCTTGGGCATCCTTCTTTTATCCGCGTCGTTAATAACGTTAGGCGTTCCCATTTTACGTCTCGCGGCATGCAAATATTTTTTGTTCCGGAAACTCCTTTAAACGTGTAATAACAATAGAAAGCGCTCAACAAAGGCTCGGTTAATCACTGACCCGGATATTGATCACGTGTGAGCGTGCGCGCCCCCACGCATATATGCACGTACGTATATTCGCGTGCGGTCCTCGCGAGTGGAGATGCAGTGTTTCTTGTATTTAATTAAATATCCATTTTACAGCGCCTGGCAAAAGAAATTTTTTGAGAGAGCTAAAGCATTTTTCACTCCCTTTTGTGCGCCGCGCCTTGCCACGAAAAGGGATATTCCGTTGACACGTATACGGGGAGCTCGTTTGAGAAAAGAAACCTCCGACGAGAGATAGAATCCGGAGAAAGGTATCGGTGTACTGTCGAGTTCTATCCTCGCGAAAAATCAACCCATTAATGTTACATGACATCAAAAAAGTACTATTTCTTCTTTGTGAGCTTTGCAGAAGGCGTTTCGCGACGCGTTCGACTTCATCGTGACGCTTTATAATTGAAGAGGGTTTACAAAGCAAATATTTTCTAATCGTACGCGGCCGTCGTAATTTTAACGAGGAAGGAAAAAAAAAAGAGAGACGAAAAGAGAGAAAAGGTATGAAACAATAACTAATCGCTAAGTGCGGTGTCTTCGAATCGACACTGTCGCGTGCAATTCTCTCGAGATGATTGACACATTCGTCTTCGGTCCGTCTCGTTGGCCCGTGTGCCGATCGGTTTCCAATACGCTCCCTAATGCCTGCATATCTGTGTAGGACGTTGTCACTCATATTTGACGTGTTTCTCAGAACGTATCCCGCGGCATTTGCACGCACGATGTGCGCGCGATCGCGTACGCGTAATCATGATTTACACGCACCGTCTCCGCGGAACTGAGGATATACGCGTAAGTTACATGGGATTAAAGTACAGCTTTTTTCCTATTATTAATTTGAAACGTTGGTTCGAAACGAGAAACATTTGCGCGACACGTTTGGCGCGCGTACCAGTCGATATTCAGAGGAAATTTCGACGCTTGTGCTTTTACGTGAATTTCTTGCATATGTCTAACCACACAGCGCTCTTATTACTGTTCCGGACGGGCGCGCGTTTTTTTTTTTTTGTTTTTGATCGCCGTAACTATATGTACGCGCTCCCGGACGTTGTAATATCGTCGGTCCAGGTGCCGATGTACGATATCCACTTCTGTAATATTCATTTCCCACGGTAAAAGCCCTCTCAGCGACTCTTTCAACCTTGGATATCGGAGAAAAAAAAACCGAGGCATTTCCGTTGGTAAATGTCACGGAGGTTGGTAGATGGGCAGTGCCCACATATTACCAATCAATTTGCCTCTGTCGATACAGAGGTGGAGAGCCAGGAGAAAATATCAAGCTAACTGCACGGGCGAGCGGATAGCGGCGGGAGTGAAAGAGAGAGTGACGGAGAAAGGCAGATAGAAGAATATATAGAACGCTTATGTGCGCGAGTACAGAGATGGCCCCTCCATCATATTTAACTGAGATAGCCAATCACCCCTGTCACTAACGGGTGATAGATTATTTTAATCAAGTTATTTCACCCGAAACCCGATCATTCTCGGCGATAGACGCTCGAGGACGTGTGTAGGTACGCCCCGCGCGGAACGTATACATAAAAATCAGATTAATCGCTGGAAACGGGAATATTACTCGGCGCGCTCTAACTCGAAAACAATCGGCGAGTGTCCGTGCACTCTCACGTTCGGAGTATCCGAGCCGGTTAAATGTAAATTAATGGTGGCCCGTCGTCTTGCAAATTTTTCCGTATTAGTCGCCGGCGATCGATTTATAACATCCCTGTTGCTTGCCATTCTAAAGAAATAGCGTTTTAACTGTTTTATTTAAGCGCACTCCGAGAGCCAGATCTTACGACGTACCGAGCAACGGACGCGAAGTGCTGAATTATTGTTGGGAGATCTTGTGCCGCTCGGAAAGTTTATCTCGAACTGCCTCACGCCCGAATGATTTTTTCAATAATTTCGCGAACGCCGACTAAGTGTAAATCGCTAATCTCTATGTAGCTCCTTTACTTTCTTTCTCCTCTCCCGCTTCTTCGATAATGTATTTTTTAACTCCTCTGATGACGAATTGATCGACGGACGGCTACGTGAGTTTCCAAGTTCTTATCGAGTTTCCTTAGGACTTTCGATATCTCCAAGTTCATTCGTACGAATCTCTTTTTCTGCTTTCGTAAAGTATTGCTCCGTTTTAATATAATATTCCTTGTTAAGCTCTCCTAGCAATGCTCAATCGCGAAGTAAGTCAATTAAAAAACGGCTAAGCTACAAATTACAAGAGGTATAATTGAAAATTAGCTCCCGCGCAGCTTAAATTCGTTTCAATAAATGATATTACAAATATTGTAATATTACTTTATTTAGCGCCGGAATTGATAATAAATTCACAAGTAATTCATGAATAATCGAGAAGAGTTAATTCGACGTTTTATTATTTTTAAACATTTAAAAATTCATGTGTGGATTATTATAAATTATTAATTTTTCTGTAGCAAACGATTAACGCTGAGCGTATGGTCAGTGACCTTTGAGAGGATTATCGGCTATTAACCTTTCATATATATATATATATTTTTTTTTTTCAATTTCTGACGTTATTGAATTGTCTGACAAAACATTTCGCGTAATGTTTCGGTCCTCATAAATTTTATCACGAAAATCGAGATATGGGGAATAATAATTTGATACTGCCTGAAACTCGGATCTTCTGACGATTCATGGGTCGTTTTCATAGCCAAACGAACCCTCGCTCCTTCTATCTTCCCTTGTAAGATGCGAGATTCTTTTTTACGAGTAAACCCCTCTTTGAAGAAGTCTGCGCAATTTACAAGAAATACGGGTGTTCGACCGATGGTGGGTTGAGCTTTAATCTGCTCTTATTTCCCGGAATCGTTCCCTCACTGTGTAATCTTTACGACAAAATTGTATCGTATGTAAAAACATTAAATGTGCCGCTGTGTGAGAGTTTGCGAAAAAAAGATGTCAGGGTGAAAGAAAAAAAAAAAAAACCGAAAAAATGTCTCACGAGTCGCATGATGTATCTGCTTTTTTTTCCCGGCTCGAGTTCATAAGATTCCGCGGTACGTAAGTTATATTTCTTTCGTATCGCTGCTTCCGGTGTAAATAAATTACGCGGAAAAATTTCATACGGTAGATGGAAAAAGTAAGAAAGTACCGAGATAATTCGTTCGAGTTGATCCTAAACGATCATTCTGAGACGGCCTTTGTAATCTGGTGTGCCGGATCGCTTTTCATCAGCGTGCCGAGGGTAGCTTACAATGAACCAGCTCGTTGTCGCGATGCGGAATATCGCTCGGTTCGCGATGGGGCGGGTGGGAGGGGAGTGGGGAGGAGGTGAGATTACAGTCACTTCCGTTTTCCCGTTCGCACGATGCTCCTTTAAATGTGCCCGTGGAAACGGCGGCGCGGCGCCGCAGAAACGGTAATTAATTAGTAATTATATCAGCCCCCTGGAAAAAGGCCAGTCCTCTCGCGTACGCGCGTTTGCGCGCGAGCGGAATGGCTCGTCGCCGTGCACTGGCAACGAAACTCTCTCCGATAACTTTGCTTTCTGACCTAACTCCAATTTCCTTTAATTATACCGTGACTACCTACTTCTACCTTCGCCCTCTCTCTCTCTCTCTCCCTTTTTCACTCCATTCCGCTCATCCTTCTCTCTAACTTTTCTTCGCCGGTTTTTCCCTCTTTATTTCCCTTAATTCTTTCTCTCATCTCGCCTCGGCGAGAATCCGCAACACTTTATTGTCAGCGGAGCAATGACAGTAATAATGGGCGCGGTATATTCTTGAATTAATTACGTTACGGAGGAGAGCTTTAATGATTAACAAAGGAGTAGTTTATTCAAACTTTCGCGAATTACATGAGTAACGGATAATTTATGTGTTATACGGAAGTTACAAGTATATATAACCCTGCCTCGGATTTATCATTGATGAAGAGCCGCGCATCAGAACTGTTCAAGAGCGGTAGAATTCTACACACAGCTGTAGACATTACATCTCAATGTAACTGAAGACGCAGTTGCGACTGGAAACGTTATGTGATACATCCGTTATTAGACACTGACAACTATGGGGATACTTGATACGCATTGTAGTTCTCCGTAGAGAGTAATCTACGGTAGTTGAAAATTAAGAGCCGCGGTAATGACCGAATACGTCCAGAAAGCAACTCGATTTCCGACGAAAGAGAAAGAGAACGAGAGAGAGAGAGAGAAATGGCAGGATAAGAGAAGAACGACAGTTATGCAC
Source organism: Cardiocondyla obscurior (assembly GCF_019399895.1). NCBI lineage: Eukaryota > Metazoa > Arthropoda > Insecta > Hymenoptera > Formicidae > Cardiocondyla > Cardiocondyla obscurior. Next base: position 10,947,650 of record NC_091866.1, on the reverse strand, counting down.
ATCGCGGTATTAGGACGAAAGAGACCCACGTCCGCCTGCGTCTCGGATATTAATAAATCTCATCTGCTATCGTTTCCCATCGGTTACCCGCTCTTTCGCAAGTTCGAAACGCGGCGGGTGGCCGGGGCTATCCTCCCTCTTCCCCCCTTCTCCCGCTACCTTCGTGCAGCGAATTCGCGAGATTCCTCGTCATCTTTCCTGTTGTGCAATCCCGCATCCCCTTCTTCCGGCCTCGTCTGCTTTTCCCCCGCTCATCCGGGATTCCGAAACACTTGGACTTATTAAATGCAAAATGCTTCCGCGCAAACAATGCTTAATCGCGACGTCGCTTCTCGTTGTAATCCTCGTTGCTACAAATGCAGACGTGAAATGAGAGAGAGAGACAGGGCGAGCGCAAGGAAAGTGGGAAACGATCGCGCGACGAAGAAAGAATCAACGGCTCCTCTCGCGCACTCGCGCTCCTCGCGATAATCCGATCTTCCTAAGGAGATTCTTTATTTTTACAACATCGTTTGAGCTCGCGGCGGACTTCGTTGCCGACGGGTATTCGAAATATTCGCGGAATCTCGTATTTATCCTCGCGGCCCATGGAAAATCGGGCGGAAGAAGAGACGGCGGCGGCGGATGGGCGACGGGAGGGTGAGAAGGAACGCTCGGGCGTCAGGCGACCGCGGGCGGGCCCCATTCGGCGCTCGATTCGATTATTTAAAAGCAGCGGAAATGGACGGTGATTTTTTATTATCTCGGTTTATCTAATACATCGTACGAAGGCGTGAAGAACATCGAATATAGGAAAGTGTATTTTCATGTAGAGATTACGTTATACGACGCACTGAGGTTGCATTAAGCGACAGCGTTATATGACACGAGGAACGTAACATTTTTTTCCTCCGTTGTCGAGTTTTCTTCTTTTTTTTTTTTTTCCTTGATATCAAGTCCGGGCAATTTAAAATGTAATATCTTTTGTGTGCGTATGGACCGGGACAAAATTCGGACTACATCTGCACGTAATCTACGAATAAATATAGACCGTGGCAATCAATTTACGCGCAGGGACGTCCATGTAATAGATAATGGAACGAAATTATCTCTTTTCGGTGATATAGTATTACGCTGCGCGTATTTTCTTCTCTTGACTTCGAAGAGAAACACCGGCTTTTCAGTTTGCGCAAACGTCGAGTTTCTCGCGGAAAACGAAAAAATAATCCTGCGGGGCTCGACGTTTTCCATCTCTGAGAGCGGAAAGAGAAAGAGAGGGAGAGAAGTAGTTACAATTGTTTCATTGCGTTCCTCCTGGCCACATAACCGGAAAACGGGTAACCCTGACGCGTACAAGCCCCCCGGCAGTCCGCCGACGATTCGGTTAAAAAAAAGAAAAAAAAGAAAAAAAAAAAAATATCGTAGACGCAGTCGTTTTGGATTGTTTTGCGTTTCCGGCGCGGACGTCAGTGGGTTCGAGTCCTCAGATTAAAATCTGAAAACTTTCCGACCGAGCGAGTAGTATATCGCTCATCGCCCGCGGGCGGCCAAGGCAAAACCAGGCCCTCCCTTTTTATATATCCATCTTCTGTTTCAGGCTGCACTTTCCCGGAGGAATGGTACGGCCGGTGGTTCCAGTCGGGGATTACGGACCTGGTAACCGTCAACGGCTCCGAAATCACCAGCAAGGGTGTCTGCATCGAGAAAAACGGCGACAAGTTCCTCGTTCACGACACGTGAGTGCCATTCTCGTTTGAATTGCAAGTGCGGAGTCCGGCCGGCCGATATGAAACGGTGGTACGGTATTCCATCCTTTTATACCTTCGGTTTATACCCGGTCCGCCCCCGCTTTTCCCCGGTCTACCGTCGTTTTCCCCCCGCTGGACTAACGGCCGGGCCGCTCCCGTACACGCGCTCCCCGTGCTCCCTTCTTTCCAGCTTTTATTAATTAACTGCCCTCCGACAAAGCGCTCGAGGCGACGTGCCAGCCGAGAGAGCACCCGCCGTATAAAACGTTTCTCCTGAAATTCCATCCGTGAAACCGGAGCAGGGGTGGCTTTGAGATCGAAGAGAACGGGCGATCTATGCAGCAGCCGCGCGCGCTTGTATATATCGATATACGTACCGGTTCGGCCACGACGTGTCCGCGCGCGTAGTGGTAAGATTTACGACGAATGCGTAGCTCGCGAAGCACCCACGTCGGCGTATGACTAAATGTTAAATAGAAACTGCTCGCGCGCGAAACCCTGGGGCAAACGAACGAACTTGGGCAGCGGGAGCTCGCGATCTAAAGCGCGAAAAAGGCACCGCTTTTCAGTTAATTACGCGAAGCCGTCTGTAACTTCTGATCACGTTTGTTACTACGCCAGTTATTGCAGTTACACGCGCTCTCGTGATTCTCAATTTTTTTTTGTTCCCTTTTTCTCTTTAAGTTTTAAAAAGTAATTTGCAAACTCACATTTGATATCAGCTGATTACGCCGTACATTTTTTACTGCTGCATGAAACAACTGAAAATGTAATAATTTCACATATGCCCGCGCTTGGGAATTATCTAATTGTTTAACCCGAATATCTTTTATTGCGGCTGAATTAATAAAATAAAATGCATTAAGATGAAAAAAGGGAGACGTTTTCCTTGTTTCTTTTTATTCTTCTTTTTTTTTTTTTTTACATTCTCCGCGAAATTAATGAACCGGCTTATCCAATATTTCCGAAAAATTTTTCAATATGTTCAAAGAGATTATTGTATCGCCATGGTCCCCGCGAACGGACACCATAGGAAAATAATTGAAACGACAGGATTCCACGGTCCGATCACGTTATAGAAAAGAACACATTTCTCACTCGGCCCGATCACGTGCTTGCCTGTAACCAGAATTTTTCCCTATATTTCCATTTCCAACACGGTTTCCACAAAACCCGCACGTCGCACGTCGGGCTCGCATGTTATATTTCGGCGGAATAGACCGCGCGCGCTCGGTCCGTCTGTATACTTTCGCGCGGTGGTTTCTAGTCAAACACGATCTTTTATTCCGCGATAGAATTACAAAAGCGATATCGCCGTACCGGTATAGCAAGATTCGGCGCCGAAATAATTCGCGGTTGTAAAGCACCCCCTCGGATCGACTCGCGCGAACCGAGAGTTGCTTTGTTGCCGCCCGGACGCGGGAAACCCAATTAGTTTTGTTTGATCGGCACTTTTTTCCAATTTTCCCGCCGCGGTGTGGCCTTCCCACGTTCTCATTTACGCCGCGCGTATCCGCCGAAGACGTTAAACCGCGCTTCCGGCGCTATATTCTTTACGCGTAACGTCACGCGGCGCTCGTAACCTCGGAATTAAAATACTTTCAGCCGGGGCCTAGTCAAAATAATTCCGTCCGACTAATCCGCGGGATAAGTAATCTCGTTTTATGGACATTATTATCGCCGGGCCGCCTTGTAGATCGGATATCGTATAGTCACGCGGGCACTTGCGCCGATCGTTCGGCTTGATTAACGTACAGCCATAATCGTAACATTAGCGGGTAGGGAAGTTGTTTTTCGAGGTCGTTATTGATCCTCCTGGGAGGATAAATGCGAGAGCGGAGAAAAATACACGGCGAGGCTATATCCACGATGGAATCCCGAGAACAATCCATTTCCTACGCCGATGTAGGATGTATAATTGTATATTCAATAAATCCCATTATCCGCGGCGTAACGTTATTTATTTCGCTCTGTTTGTCTTTCTCCTGCAACACTCTGATTTTTTTTTTTTCTGTTTTGTTTCTTTTTCTTCTTCGGCGCAACGCTTACGAATTAGGTCGAGCAGGGATTTCGCCAAATGGGCAAAGCGATTTTGCAAGCGGCATGTAAATCTTTTGTGCAACGAACGATCTAATTCACGGAATAATTTCGGAAACTCGCGATCTCTGTTATCGAAATTACTCCACCGGCAAATACGAACGGTGGTTACACGCGGTAGTTATTAGCGCGATCCGCGTAGCTTGCGCGATATAAAAATTAATCGGTCGACACATATTCTGTATTTGGAGCTTCGAAGATCCTCGATTATTCAGACAAATACACGAGTTAAAAATTTAAGGGGTAAAGTTTTGGAATCTCGCAATTTGCGAACAAGTCTCGACAGTAAAACTCTATGGGACACGACGACATAAAGTAGACGTTGAATTGAGAGTAATTCTCCATTCGGTATCCATTTGAAAGTACGACCCTTTGGGAACGACTCCTGAAAGCAAAACTAGAGTGGCAAATAGGAGACGTAAGCTAAACAAATCTTAATAGCAGTACTTCTATTTATACTAAACTCTTTTTTTTCTCGTATCATATTTTAACGTCGCAATACACTTCTCTTTCTGTTTTTATCCAGCACAAAATTGTTTTAGCATTTTTCCGGAAGCGTATAAAAAAAAAAAAAAAATTGCAGAGCTATAGATCAAGCGCGTGTACGATGATTCTATTATTTAATTATTTCAGACGTAAAGTTTCACGTTTAATAAAATAATGTTTTGTAATTATTAATTAAGGATTTTCGTTTAAACAACGGTGACGGGAAGCTTGATTAAATCAATCGTATTAATCGATACCGGTGAATCTAACGATACGAGCTTACCGTTTGTACATTCATGTGTGTTGTCGGAGGCGATCATGATTTTCTTCAGAAATGCGATACGTATATGTACACGGATAAGGGAAGCGAGCGGATAAGGGGACGAGCGAGGGACAAAGTGATCGGGGGAGCATCGGTAGACGCGGGCAGAACGAGGGGAAGAAAAGGACACCGCGAACGGCGCGGCAGGTGACGTAGAAGCCGAGCAGAGTTGAGAGCTAAGTTTTAATTAATGTAATGGAGAGTAGCGCGTGATTAGCCTCCCAATCAGCACGTTCCTCCTGCTGCTTCGCTGCTGCGGTTTCGGATGGAGGAGACGCGCAACGGAAAAAGAGACAAAGGTGAAATTCGTAATAAGATACGAGAGAAAGCAGAGAGACCGCGAATAAAAATAATCGGGCGACGTTAATGTAGAAGAGATATGCACAAATTGTTCGATCGTTGCTATTAAAACTTTATAAGACAAAAAAAAAAAATCATTTTATGTATATTCTTTTTATTTTCATATGATACTCATCGATATCGAGTTCAAATATTGGGCGGCGAGAACTGCAAAAGCGGTACGTGATATGTTAAAAAAAAAACCAGATTGTTAATTAATTTTTTTTGTTCTTTTTTTGTTACGTTTTTACGGGCTGAATAGTAATAACGTTATTTGTTCGATGCAGATCACGACGCGGCAATTTGTGCGAGCCCATGAGCTAAATTGTTTGCTTAATGCGCATCTAATTATGCTGTTCTGCATTCTGCATTAATGGATAATAGATATAGGTGTAAGCGTCATAGTTTGTTTGTTGTTGGTAACGTGGATGTTACCAAACTAGTGATAACTTGCTTATCTAAAGATAACTAATCTAGTGCTGCGTAATCCGCACGGTCTAGCCGAGGGTAATCGCAAGGAAATTACCGCTCGCGGGCGAAAGAAATTTATTTGTTTGTTTATTCATTAAAATGTAGCTGCGATGATGCCGGCTATATTCGATCAATCATCGTGCTTTATAATGAACAATCGGCGCGCCGGCAAACATTTTACAATACGAGCCTCGATATATACACGACATGTCAATTAATTGATTTACGGGAAGCGATATTTATGAAGCGTGATCCTGTCCTACGGTTTTTCCGTTAATTCTTTTGTTCGATTCGGCCGATCGTGTTATTTCTCACCGTGACAGGTATCGTCGTGATATTCGTCGACCGATAATAGTTTCGATCGGGAACAGACTGCACGATACATTGCGCCCGACCGTCAATTAACGGTAACCGATAATCCAAAATAATGACAAGCGATTGCAGTTTGCGCCCCAGGATAACTGTTTGTCGATTTAAAAAGCGTAGAGGGCCTGCAGTTTAATTTTGTGCTCTAGACAATTAAACTCGCCTTGCGACTCAGGGCCGCTGTTTGCGCCAAGGGCGACGTGAAATGGGTGGAATAACGAACGCGATGCGGAATCGGCATGAAATGATAGATGGAATTAAATTATTGACAGGTCCATACGCATTTGCATATGTCGTGGTATAAATCGCGCACGTGTGCACGTATTCGGTTTGCGTCAAGAATACGAGATAAGATTACGGGGCACCAATTTCGACGTGGGGCAAAAGTGAGAAATTGTACGAAGTGTCAGGAAAATAAATTGCATCAGTTTGGCGCTCGCGACGCGATGTTGAATTATTATATTGTGAACGCCGGTCACTCGAGTAACTAAAAAAGTAGTTTTCCGAGAAAACCGTCGCAATAACTGGCTCATTTCTGTTACAACTTTAGATCCGTACAACTCAGAGCGCCGATTAATCAAAGAGATACTTTATGCCCCGGCGAAGTTATTGCGAAATTATTACCGCCGAGTACGCTCGCAAGGAAGAAGCCTGGCGATTACATGATTAATTCCCTTCCCTCCCCCCCTCTCGTGCGACGCTGGATACGAAATGGGTACACTCGTTAGCCCGCGATAATAAAATTAGTAGTCGCGGACGTCGTCATTAATCCTCCTTAAGCGATAAAGTAGCCGGCACGTTGTAATAATGGAGTATTAGATCTCATTATTGCGGGATAATTGGAAAATGGTGGAATGGCGCGGAAGATGTGGGTTACATAGGATACATATAAACTACATGGGTGAGCATAAGATAATTGAATTGCCACTATGCCCACGCGCGCCAAGTCCGTATTAACAGAAATTTATTAATTTATCATCGCGCATAGCTCGATACTAATTCGAACGAGAGGAGGGAATTCTGTATCTAAGCCAATTATCACAGCCCCCGTTCCGGGCACCAAAAACTTCCCGTCAAATGATCGCGAGTTATAAATTACGTCGTGGATTGCCATTATGATTTTGTGATTAATGATTTAGGGATGCAACTGATTCGGTTCGCAGCGGTCTATGATCGACGGTCTTTTAAAATCTCCCCCTCTCCGTTCTCTCGTCGGGTTTGATCTTTTCGCGGTGCACGTCCCGTCTATTGCCTCGTAGACGTGGAATCGTTAATGAGACGTTGTGATGGTAGGCGATATCGTGTAACGTTTAATCGCGCGGCAGCGTCGCGCCGGCGACGCCACCAGACTAAGCAAAACGGATCATTTAGTTATACAGGATGCGGCTTCGTCAATGTAGGCCTAACGATCTCGCAATGATTAGATCATGTTTACCGCACGTTCGTATCCCGTTCTAATTGACCTAATGACGACGGCTAATTAAGCGCAGCTAAACGTATTGCGACAAGTCAGTCATTCGTAAGCTGTGCCGAATCGCGGTTTCAGTAATTCGCTTTTTTTTTTCTTTCCTCCGTTTAATTAAAAAAGTGACGGAATGAGAACGAAATAATTTATAACAAATGCGAATTGAAAGAGAATATATAAATATGAAAGTAGCGCCGTATGTGCAAATTAGCGTATACGCGTAACTGACCGGTGGCCACGGTCGGACCGCTTTTAAACTCGTCGAAAGGGAAAGTGTTCGCGCGATTCTACGCGTCGACGTCATTTCCGGCCACGCGTGGCGAAGAATGAACAAAAAAGGGAATAGACGGCACGAGCTTTTGAACGCGACTCCCGTTGAGAGGGGTTGGGAAAAAAAAAAAAAAAAAAAGTTATATTGCCTCTGCGCCCGGGAGTGACGAGCCAAACGTGTCGCCGGCATATGAATAATATCATGTGGTACATAGCGGCGTTGTTCGCGGCCCTTCGACGTGCAGCCGTCTCAGCGGAGTATACTCTGATTGGATTCGAATTGGAAAGCGTAGCTCCGCGTCTGTACACCGCCGTGGAGGAATTGTAAATTTTTCGCGTGGAGGTCAAGTCGGCTCAATTAGATCGCGGATCGATTTTATGAGGGAGCCCGTCGGTCCGTGCGAACGTCGGAGGTTGCGCGAAGATCGCTTGGCGGAGACATCGGGCGCGTTACGGAATCTGATCAACGATATGTTTCATGATGGAATAAAAGGACGAGCGAAATCGAGCATCGGAATGGTCTCCGACAACCGCCCAATATTCCATTTGCAAATGTAGAGCGAAAAGGAATTACCTCGCGGGTCGTAAGATGCGCGTGACGGAGAGCAAGACAGGTCGACGAGGAACGAAAGGGTGGATACGAAAGCGGAGGGAAAGCGAAGAACGGATGGAGATATTCAGCGGGATATTCTCTTCACGCTCTACAGCTCTCCATTTTCTCTGTCCGACTATCGTTTCTGCGCGGAGCGGTTCTTATCCGGTCTTACTCGCGATTGTCTATAACTCGATGGTTTCTTGCGCCGCGCGAAGCCCGCAGTAAATAGCTTCTTCCTTTCCCCATTTCCCCTCGCGAGCGTTCCCTCCTTTGTGAGCGCCCGTGACGGAAGTGCGAGGTTCATCGTCCCCAAAACCGCCACAACCGTTCGGCTGTGTTTGGCTGTGCATTTTGAAACTTTCAAGACGGATGCAGGTAAACGGACCAAGTTTCGAGTTTACTCGGATGGGCGACGTTGGCGCGTCACTTTACTAATTGCGTTCAGGATTTACGAGACCCGGGCGTGCGAGAAGAACCCCCCTCATTCCTCCCGTTCGGGATCGCGCCGATGTATTATCGTCGTCGTATTGCTTCTTTCGCGAGAAGACATCGTGGCACGGCGGGAATGCTTAATACCGAAGCACGACGAATGTGGTACATTTAGATAGAAAAATTATTGTACTGATTTTTTTTCTCTTTTTTTTAATTAACATTTGCTGCTTTCTATTAGCGAGAAAATAATTAGCATCAAGTTGAAAGAAAGGAGAGAGAGAGAAAGAAAGAAAAAAAAAAAAAATCCTTGGCAGTACGATTGTACACGTAGGATAGAGCCTCGTTACTTTAGGATTAAACCGCGAAATATGCCATAGGCCTTTTCGCATGAATGAAAAACGGAACTCATTGTTCACCGCCGCGTCTCGGAGTTTCCGGACGCCGTGCGCTTTTCGCGAGTAGAGAGCACGAAGAGGAGAAAATCACGGACGGCGGGCGCTGAAAGTTTTAGTCACGGTGTGCGATCTTAATTTTTTGCCCGTTCTTGCCCGCCGTGGCGCGGTCCTTTTTTTACCCTTCATTTTTGACCCGTGGAAACGCCGTCTGCAGGGAACACGAATGCCGAGGTGAAAACATTCCCCGACCTGATGTCGGCTGTCGGTCCCTTCGTGGCCGAACCCCCGCGTAAATTTTCACCCGACTTGAGGGACCGTGGCGAGGTGAAAATTGTTCAGAATCAATGACCTCGTGCTCGAGTGGACGACGCAGCGTATTTTCCCGTCCACGGTCGGCGCCCGGCGACGTCGAATAACGGCGCAACATCCACGCGCTACTGATACCTCGACCCCGAGGTAACGCACGGGATATTCTGCAAAATTCCCGGAATGCTCGGAAGGCGAATAACATTTGAAAGCAACGATCTGTAAATCGCTGCCGTTGCCGAATGCGTTTCGCCGAGGTCTCTCGACGCAACAATCAATAGCGCGAAGACGGTGATTTCGCAGCCGAGGGGATGCCTGCGATTTTGTCTACGTTTTATTACTTTGTTGCAAAAAAAAAGAAAAAAAAAAAGAGAAAACCCGCTCGAAGTTTAACGAGATAATACGACGGGGATTCGCAGGGTGTCGAGAAACCGGGGGAAGGGGGAGGGAGAGGGACGATATTCAGGAGAATCTAGAACCAGAAGAATCGTAAAGCGATCGTCGGTGATCTTTCCCTATTTTTCTCTCCCCAGCGCCACGACGAAGTCTCACGCAATTTCCAAATTCCATTTGCGCGAGCGGAAAAAGGGACGGCGGGAAAGAATTGACGCTGCTAAAAATTTCACCTCCCGGTCGCGACCTTAATTTCTTTTCCCTCGTGACTCCTGACTTCCGCCGGTTGTTTTTGACCCCGCGAAAATGGCCGAGCCGCTAGCGCGCGTGTCGTGAGCGAGTACGGTCGACATGAATAAATAAAAGTGCCTGCACGCCGGCGAGAGAAAGGGAACCGAAAGGTAGATATTAGATATCTATGGAAGCGGAGATAAAAATGGAGGCGGATAGATAGATAAACGGAGAGGCGGAGAGAGAACTTTCGAGGAAAAATAGACGAAAGGCCGGCCCGAAGTGTCGAGAACTCGCGGCGGCGGTTCGTTCGGTTACCCCGCCGAAACTTATCTAATCAATCAGCCGACTGATCAACCTTTCATTGATCGCGGTAATCCATCACATGTAGCGCCGATACAAACCAGCCGCACCCTTCCATCCGCTCGCACATCCGCCCGCCAACCTCTCGCTCTCCCGATTTTCCTCTCTGAGTTATAACGCTAATTATTTTTCGCCCGAACGATCCATCTCGGCGAGCACCTCCGGCCGCTGCGATACGCTGACAAATCTTCGGGAAATCATTAAAAGTTTTTAACCAGTGGCGGACAGACGGTATCGCGCCTCGCCGTGAGAGTAGTTACGATGTAAAAAGATTTCTCTCTTTCTCTCTTTCTCGCCCGACAGACGTCGCCGCGACGATCTTGCGAGCTGCATAAATCTCCAATTGGCGTTATCACATTAGCGAGGTAGTCGCCGCTGCGCCATCGGATTAATAGGAGTATCAAGTGCGTGTTAATAATGAATTCGACTCGCTGCTATAACTTTCCCGGACGCCGGCACGTATTCCTCCAAGGACCGCATTTGCATGAGCCGGTAATCATTAATAGATCGCTACGTAGCGCGGTGTAACGCAAGATGCAAATTAATGAATGAAGGAGAGCCGAACGACTATAGACCGCATCTGATTTGATATTCAAGCGCGGAATATGCATGCAGTAGCGTAGATGCATGCGCGCCTCTGCGTAGTCTGCGTAATCCACGTAATGCAGTTTGAGATCTAATTAGGGTTTATTGCAGGAATGTCGTTCGCTGTTTCTTTGATGAAACTTTCGTCAGGTATGCGCCGCGGTACTCTACATAATTAGAATGTAATTCGGCCGCTCTTGGCGACTGTATACGTGAGCGAATTATCGCAAATTAGGTCCTCGCGCGGTGTAAGTAACGCCGTTGTCAACTTACACGCGAACTTTTTTTTTCCCCTTTTTTTTTCTTTGCTTTTTTTTTTTTGCATTCTTTCCCCCCTGCCGAAACAGCCTTGTATAATTGTACAACGCTCTCTACCTCCATCTCGTAATTAACGCACTAATTTAAAGTCATTAAAATGATCCGGCTAGCGAGACACGTCTTTGCAACGTAGTTTGCACGTGATATCGTGTAATTTGTAATTAAATTTGAAGGTGTATGACGTAGCTCAATTGTGTAGAAGGTTCAGAATTAATGGGTGATTTCATATTGATGCCGAAAAATAAGAACGTTTTACCTGAAGAAATTTATCAATTTTATTCTTCGCAGTTTTCATGACGTGTCGCGACATTTTTGTTTCTTTTTTTCTTTTACTTTTTTTTAATTGAAGTTAAAATTGAAATGGCGATCCTATTAAACGAAATAAAAATTTTTTTTTAAGGTACATTAGTCAACTTTTGATTATTCAAGCGTTGAGGTATTTCACGAACCTGATTTTATTTCAGTCTCTTACAATTTAAATTTCGTTGAATTATAAAAGTTGAAATTTCAAGCATATAGTGACTGTTGACCGAATGCCCAGTTTTAGACAAATTTGCACTATAAAGCGCTATGATCCAATATAGTATTATGTTTTATACATAAAGAACGAGTGAATCTTCGTGATTAAATCAGTCTTTTTTTTTTTTGTGTCAATTTCAGTTAAACGTTCTCTCTTCGCTCAGCTTGAAAGTAGGGCAACATGTTGAAATGATACGCATACGTGGAGTCGTCAGTGAGACAGGAGAGTCGTGACTCATTTAACGCGATCGAACAAGCGTCTTAGAATAGAGATTTCAAAATTAAACAGAAGAGAAACGACTAACAGAGGAGAAGCGAGCATAACGAAGCTCATCAGCGATAGCAGTTTGCATTTTTTACGCGATAATTAACCGAGAAAAAGCGACGGGGGGGAGAGGAAGGAGGGGCTTGGTAGAAACACGTATTAAAATAATCGTATATAATGTTGGATATCATATGAATCACAACGAGGGCTAAGAGCCCTCGCGTGCAGTTTCTCACGGAAGAATTCGCGCGGTTCTAAAGCCGAAGTCCTTAACTGCATTTAATTTACTTCGCCGTAGCGTGTTTCGCAAACTCATTGGCGTGTTGGCGCCTCAACGCGCTCGCGAGAGACCAAAGGGATTCTTGAAGAAGGCACTTACATAAGGCCAATATACGCGGCACTCAGCCGTTTGACTCTCGGCGCGGCCGTCTTCTCCTATTCGTTTCCTTTGTATCATCGAAACAAACGAAGCGATTAAAACGTAGATTGGTGTCGGACGTCTCACCCAGGGATTTAATACCGTGATCACTTCGGCGCAATTGAATATAAAGGTCACGCCGAGTGTACGGGGCCTGGTCGCGCTACCTCAAAGCTACGTTTTAATCAGATCCATTGCCGTAAGAATTAATCGAATTATGTCGCAGCCTTCGACGTAAATAGCCCCGCGAGATTAAAGATTTCAGCGACGGCGCCGCGATGGCCGAGCTGGTATTTATAAAAGCAGAAACAAGAAACGCCATAACGAAGTTATACCCTCGTCCAAACGAGATGAGTCCGTCGGACTTATTCTATTCCTTTCTCTCGTAACGAGTATTATCGTGATTCCAATATATATGGTGATTTTATGGTATTTATTATCAGCTTCGCAATTACGAAATCGCACCGAAAGACGTAAAAAGCTCTTGATACCGAAAGATTTATTATATCGAAAGACTGTTTTTTTTCTTTTTTTTTTTTTCTTTTTTTTCTTCAGAAAGAAACGTTGGTTTATCTTATAAAAAGTGAAGCGTTAACGGAAATCAATTGTATGTTAGCGATCGCGATACAATTACAATGTAACGAGAGACTAATGAATGTTGGTTTTTTTTTTTTTATTCTAAAAAAGATCTTTTAGTTTCAATTTATTTTGAACGTTTATTTAACGAAAAGCAGCGCAAAAGGAAAGGATAAACGCCGCAGTTTTACACGTTAAACAAGAACTAATATTTTTAATTATTCGTTGTTCCTTTTTGAAATGGAACATCTTTATTTAATTTTAATTACCGAGTTTTTCTCTATACATATATACTTAATTTACTGCATTGTTCGTGTCGTGGCATGAGGTTACGGTGCTTTTAATTTTTTAGAGACGGACGACTACATATCGTAACAGCAAATGTAAAATAAACGTTACCGTGAAAAAGCAGAGGCCGAAATATTTATAAAGTGTAATTTAATTCTTGAAAAAATAATTGTCTTCTGCTCTCACAGTAGACTAACATTGTAAGACAATGCTGCGAAATGAAAAGAAGACGTTTATTCGAATTTTTTTATTATTTTTTTTTTCTACCATCGTGATATCTCTGTTGCTTAAATACAGATCTACGTTTGCTGTTCACTGACATATTTTTTTGTACAATTAAAAATCCTATTTCTGCTTTTATCGACTGTCTTTACAATCACTATTCACGTAAAAATACCTCTCCAGTTTGAATTACTCAACGTTTTGAATTATTAACCTAACAAGGGCTTTGTTTTAAATTTCTTTGAAACTGGACTCAGCAAAAATGGACTTTCGCCAAAATATCTTTTTTTTTCTTAAACACATTTTTGCACAAAGACATATTCCATTAACTTCCATTCGTTTTAATCTAAGGTAATATAATATTTTAGCTAGACGCTAATTTAAAAATATTCTCGCCAAAAGGATTTAACACGTATTTTCTTTCGTTCCTCGAAATAGCCGACCCGAGTTTAACATCCAAATGTCGATCGACGACCGAAAAGATTTTCGAAACACGTGGCAATTAGCTTTTCTCCGATCGCAACGCGCGGTCCCTCGTGATCTCCGAGACGCGGTCGCCGTTCTGTCCCCAATGGTATAAACCGTCGTGCGACGAGCTTCGACAAATAGAGACAATTAACCGGCTAATATGAGATACCCTTCCGCCACCCCTCCGCCTTGTGCGTCGCTCCCTCGGGAACAGAGCGGCGGAGGTGGCGAGAGCGCGCACCGCGTAACAATACTACCGGACAGTGCAAACACCGACGGGGAAAACCAACAATTCGCCTCGACCCGATAGAGGAGCCGCCTCCAGGCCTGCCGTGTGCATCTGGGGTGCACATTTCCTCCCCTGCACCGCACGTGCGTGCGCGTTGATCGGACCCGGCAGACGGGCAGGCTCTACCCGATCGTGACCACGCATACGCTCTCGAAATTACATTAAACGGCCGAACGAAAGCGTTAAATAATGCGTCAATTATAAGCGACAGGCGTATTATCGATACGCGGCCGGAGGCGAGGCGTTTAAATATACTTCCGCGATTGCCCGGGACGCGACTGTCGTCGAACAAACGCGGATACGCGCGTGCCTAATGCGCCAGGGTAAATAGCGACGACGTGTATTTAATCATCGCGGATAAATATTACTTTGAGCTCGAGGTCCGCGCAAGTGGTGCCGATTGCAATCAAAGATGTTACTTTACGCGGGCAAAACCGCGTGCCGATGCAAACGAAGTATGATTCAACATTGAACCCGGGGAGTGCGGATATTTATACAGGATCAAAAGTTAAATTGTATTAATCCCGCGTACTTTGTTTTTATATATGCGGAAAGAATTATACCGCTGTTGCAGGCGATAACCGTGAAAAGCTGAAAATCGTCGAGGAGAGCCGCGAAGCGCCGCGTCGTATCGCTTTTTATCTCGCTTTTTCATAATATATATTATTCGCGATTCATTAAAAGAAGCAAAATTTTTCCCGAATTTTTTCACGGGTCGTCCTCGTGAAAAACTAGAAATGGAAATACATATGAATACGTACCATTTCGTTATTGCGCACGTTGCTCGTGTTCGATAATCACGTTGCCCTATTATTCCACGGAGAGGCATCGTTCTCACGTGCGCGCGAAAAGATCGCTCGTCGGCGCGTGTGTCTCATTAGGCAAATCAAATGCGCCCCTCGTTTACCCGCGCGATCTTAATTTTTAATTCGCGGAAAAGAACTCTCGGCAAATTTGCTCTCGCGCGCGCATCGATAAAGCAATCGAGACCAAACTAATCTCGTCTGCAAAGAGGCGATCTGTGTCTGATCTGTCTTCGAAACGGATTCGTTATTGGTTAAGAGTGGAGCTGAAAAATCGTCCCTTTGTCGACGATAATAATCCCCGCGACTGAGAGGAGCCGTCGAACGAACGAGCGGAGTACCGATTGGCCGGGGGCTACTTTGAAGCGAAGACACGGTTAATGAAATAATTGAACGGAAAGGAATACTCGCCGGCGGGTAGGCGATTACTGACTATTTGATGATGCAACGAAATGCGTAACAAATTCCCTTCGCACGCGCGCGCACGTGGACACCCCGAGCGACAGCGCGGCGCGTGGTACGCAGGGGTGGAAAACGGCGCGTGTATTACCTGAAATAGATCACTCGGGGCGAAATTCGGTTTGCAAAAAGGAGGACAGAGGTAAAGAATCTGGGCGAGAAGGACGCAATGGGCGCACGAGAGAGGAGAGAAAACAGACCGGCTAAATCAACAGCCCGCGGGCGAGCGCGGGAAAAATATCTGCTCGCTCGCTTTCGTTCAAATACCGCTCGCTCTTTTCGCGCTGTCATTTGCGCCCAGCTTTTTTTTCTTTCTTTCTTTCTTTTTTTTTTCTTTTCTCTTTACTTCTCTCTTCTTCTTTTTTTTCTTTTGTGCACCGCGTGCGCGTATTGGCATGAAAGATATGTAACGTGACGTCCGCGGATTTTCGATATTGACCGGTGCGCGATAACCACCCTGCAAGTGGATGGCACCTCTCGCTCTTTTTCAAGAACGGCTTTTCGATAATCAATATAAGCCGCCCCTTCATTTCCGCATCGATTCCGTGTATCTAATATTAGTTGTTAACACGAAATCCCGGGGCATCGAAAAATAATTAGACTTAAACAGACGAAAGTAGGTCTCGCAGATCCATTGAACATTTCGCTCACCTGGTTTCTACTAAAATTGGAATTTTTTTCAAAAGCTTATTATTTCAAAACTATCGGTTATTCTCTTTTAAGGGTTTTTTTTTTTTTTTTTTAACGTATCATTGTCTGAACTCTTCCGGAGGGGAAAAAAAAAGTTGTTCGAAAAGTATTGATTACTCGTAAAAATAAAAGCGGAAAACATATATATAGATCTTACAGATCCAGCCTGTTCAATTAAGTTGGCGTTAATTTTTATTTCTATTCTTGGTGGCTGGAGGGACTCGATTCGTTTATATTTTTGTCACATTTTTAGGGGAAATTTCGCTTAAAACACTACACGCGGTTTTTGTCATCCGCAGCAGATGTGCGATTTGATAACGAAAGATCCCTGTTGCGTATTATGCCGATGTTGCTTTCGGAGCAGCGCAATATCGCGCGAAAGAAAGCAAAATGTAGAAGATGCGTCCTGACGGGAAGTAAAAGCCATGAAGCTAATTCTACAAAACGGCCAACAATTTCGTAGCCGCGGCCCATCCACCGGAGCTCTTACATCCGTTAACGTCAGTCTGACGGCGAATTTTTTTGCGCGAGCTCGGGAGGGGAAGAAAACAGCGGGTACGGCGGCGAGCTAGAGGACCGCGCGATTTTCCATCTACGGCTTATCAGACGCTACAAGGTTTTCCTTTTCGTCCGCCGGCGAAATTTCTTCAGCCGGCGAGAAACGTCAAACATAAATTCAGAAGCTTCGAAATTAATTCCGTGCCGCGCGATTGTGCCGGCGTTCACGCGTCTTGAATATTTAGCGTCGGGAAGATATTCCCGGGGCTGTTATCAAAGCTCTCGTATCCTTCAACGTCAATCCCGCGGCGTCTCGTATTGGGCAAACTAGACGGGAAAGGGAATATCCGATTTCTCGGCCGCGGTTTACCCCACCGGTATGAACGTTTCCTTTCTGTTATTTAACGTTTTCCTTGCATAATGCAACACTCGGCGCGAAACGTTTCGCGCGCCTCCGCGCTGAGACGCACCGTTGACAAAAGACGCCGTCGTTTTCCGAAGCAATCGCTGGGGGAACAATTTGCCTAGAGCACAGGTCTGCGCCGTCGGGATCAATGAACGCATAATCGGCGCGATAATTATCGGCGATGATCGGGACACTTTGCGCGAAACGGTTTTCGCCGTTGAAGGGCGTTTTGTAGACGCCGCTTCGTATCTCTCAGTGTCCATTTTGCCGAGCGTTGCGCAAGAAAAGGCAGAAATAGGAGGAAAACGTGAGCGTGCGAAGCTTCGGACATTTCAATGCAAAAGGAGCCCGCCGCGAGCGTCCTGGCTGCTTATTTTCCTGCTGCTTTCGAACCTTCTCCATTAGTCTCGAACGTTTTCCCCCGCGACCCCTCGCTCCCTGGTCTCGTCGTCCCTTTTTCTCAGGCAGCAAATAACCGTGGAGCTGTATCGGAGAACGAGAAAAGCGCGGAAACCTTACGTTCTCTCTATACTTCCGAATGAAATCTTCCGGGAACTTCCGGTTCGACGTTTTCGTTTGCTTGTTGCGCGCAGTAAATGAATAAGGATAAATCCTACGCAACGTATAAACTCGAATAACAATTGCAACATTATATCCTTCTTATTTCCTTATTAATTGCCATTATCTTAATTTATTTTTTTTTCCCGTTTCAACCGTATTGCAGAACGGGCGCGAAACGCTCGCGGCGAAGCCGACGAACATGCGAAATCGTAGAAGTCATTTGGCTGCTCGGTATTTATCTCGGAAAGACATCGATTTATCTCGGCGAGCCCATTTCATATATCTTAATATCTATGATAGTATATTTACGTCGATAGCCTTTCCGACGTCTCGCACAACGTCGGGGGAAGCTTCTTACGGAAAATAAACTACCACGAGACGTCGCCCACGGTTTCCTCTTCGCGTAAAGCTCGGTAGGGACGGAAGTATATTTTGCGGTTAAGAAAAGTAGTGTGAACTCACGCAGAAATATATGGCATTAGGTAGCAATTAGTAGCGATTTGTCGCACGTCGATAATTGAGTTAATAAAAATAACAGAATCTTCTGTTTATTGGAGGGAAGTAACTTATGAAAAGATCTGATAATCATTCTCTCGCGGAGCGCTCTCTCAAAGAGCCTTTTCACCGCGATATTTTTTCCACGAAGGGTCGCACCACGACCTACGCAATGATAATCTCGCCAGTAGTTTTGCGCGTTTTATATCTAAAGACACCCTCTCCTCTTCCCTTCTCTTCGAGAAAGCTGTATTCTATCCCTTTTGCGAGCTAACCGTCTCTCGCAACGTTTACACCGGCTTGGTTCATAGAACGCATTTTGAATCTAGCGGTAATGCATTGTGAGAGGAGTAAAGCTCCTTAGGGATGTCTCTTAGGATGTCAGGAGGCTCTTGTGTTCCCTCCGCGCGCATCTTCTCTACTGGTCGAACCCAAGTAAATAATGTATCAATAGACGTGCGCGCAGCGCGCGCGCTGTAACATCCGCGCTTGACTTTTCACAAAAATGTTCCTGGCGCGATCTTTCGATATAACAATGCAATAAATAATCGCTTTGCGAGAGGGATGATTAAAAAGTTCTTTGAGAACGAAGCGGACTAAATTACATATTTTCAGTGGAACGCGAAAAATTGTATTATGGATAAAGATCGGTTTAAAAAAAAAAAAAAAAAAAAAATATGCACACGTGCACTTTATTATCGCGGGCTTTATTAAGCGTTTATAATATAGCAAGTTTTATTAAAAAGGGTTGACATGTGCGGACAATAAAAAAAAAAGGGACCTTCTGTTAAAAACGCCCAGATTAATACCGAAATTTCTCTCGCAGCTATTTGTCCGCTACAGCAATATGACGTTCGGGTTAAACATCGATGTTTGAGATCCAATAGAAATTTTTGAACGGTAGTTAAATATCTGCCAGGCGTGGGGAAAAACACGGGGACGACGAATTGGCAGATCGATTCTTTGCAAAAAAGCGTTCCCATTCGCTAATGTTCGACATCGTTACTTCACCGCGCGGTTCTTCCGAGCGGAACTTTTTCGCAATTTGTGCGCGTGTAGGCATAAGGTCCGTAATGAGTTGCGCCGGAGTAGAGAAAAAGAGAGCGTGTGTGAGAGAGAGAAAGAGAAAGAGAGAGAGAGAAAGGGAGAGGATATAATAAAACTCGCGGCGAAATTAGTCCTCGAACGGGGTAGCGGGTCGGCCGGGAAGCGGAAGCTTTTTAATTGTGATCCCTTCGGGAGCGCGGCTCTACCTCGTTAATAGATTCTCGTTTTTTTTTTTTTCCTTTTTTTTTTCCCTCCCGAACTTTATAACGCCTGGCAGCAACTCACCGAAGAAGAATCTGCATTTTTTCGGATTTACATGAATACGATACACGAGGTTGTTGTTTGCGTAATATTTCTGAGGACAATCGATTTCAATGCGAAAATGCAGTTCTTTACTGCTGCGAGCTTTAGCCGTTCGCGTTGTTCCTTCGCTCTTTCTTTTACATCGCATTCGTATTGAGTCGGCTACTTTAGCAGTAACGTAAGTGCTGCCTTGAAAATTTCTCCGAATGCGCTGCCGGTAATTTATATCCGTATTTCGCGTTTCAAATTGGTCTAGTATTACCGATTCATTTTTGTTTTCACAAAGGATGCCTCGGAATAACAAATTTCTCTTTCCCCTATCGCTTCCCCATATCTCTTCCTCTTTCATGGTCGCGTAGTACCGTCAATTCCCCGGCCGTATTGCGTATTTGCTCACCAAAACAAAACTATGTGAATTATTTCGATTCCATGCGCCGTGCCTTTGTAACATGATAGGTTTTCGACGTTACATCGATGCCTGCGGCCGGTTGTAACATCCTCGGATTTCCAACTTCTCTCTTTCCCCTTTTGCGTGCATGCCACGCTCGCTTTGTTCGCGTTCTATAAGTCTTCTGAAGAAGTACGATCAAATATGCAAAAGATCAGTCGTTCGCTTAAATTATGACCAGCAGCGGGATTACAACAACTGCCAGGAGTGCTTCCGACTGATGTAAGATGCACAAATAATACGAGAAAAATATTAAAGCTCTCACAATGTTGCGCGACTGACATTTTTCACAATTTGATCAAACTTTTAAAAAATGGTAAGCGCTTTTCCACGTTGACTGTATACAGTATAAAGTAAATTAAAAAAAAAAAAAAAAAACGATAAGTATTTAACGTGTCACGCTAGATACAAGATCTGTAGTTTATTGATGAAATTAACTGCATGTAGAACTATTTTTTTTTTCCTTTTAACGCGCGAAAATAAATTGTGCTTTTTAATGTCTAATTGTATAACTAGAACTGTGTAAAAAAAGGAATTAAATTCTTATTCAAACGTGCGACTTCGTTCTCGGATTTCAAGCTGAAATATACATAATGTCTAACGTCATTTTGTTTATTTCCGGGGGCTCCCAAAATATCGCGAATTAATTTTTATATGAATGAAACTATAATGTGGAAATAGCGCTCTATTTATTCATCGTTACTCTCAATGTATCCGATATAATTTATTGTTATCCGCCGACGTTTATGGGTTAACGCGTTCATATATATATATATATATATACATATATCTTCGACGAAATTATTTATATCTCGAGTGCACTTAAGTAATACAATGGTGACTTATTTCTTTTTCTCGGTGCGGCGAGCACGTCGAGAGAACGGATCGCATCGCGATGTCGCCGCGATAAAGACAATAGTTTTTCGCGTGGGCCGTCATGCATTCACTGCAAACTTTTTGCCCGCTGAATATCGATAGGCATTTCATCGATCGATCAACGATACTCGAAATAGTAGCCCCGGCAAGCGTCGCGCGCGAAGGTACATAACAGTCTGCCAGGTTGCGCATTCGGTTTGGTGGCCGTCGCATCGACTAGCGCGTGAATTATTTCGGTTTCGCATACGACGCGGCTTTGTAACGTAATAGGTTTTCGACGTTACAACCGCGTCCGCGGCTGAGATATCGGGTTTCCAAATTGTGCCCGCACGGTAACCGTGATACTAAACCTACCTCTCTACTCTATCTCTCTACGTTCGCCGTCTCTCTTTTGCCCCTCTTCCCTCCTCTCTCTCTTTCTCTCTCTCTCTTCCCTCGTTTCCCTTCGTTGTGCATTTTTTGTTTCCGCGTTCGTTCTATTTTATCATGTGGACTGCGAAGCGAAGTCGAGCCGCGTACTGTACACACGCCGGACACCGCCACGAACGCGCGTAACGACATTGGATTCGAGCCTGGTACTCATGATTCAGTGATATCTTGCCGAACGGGGTCGTCGGGTACTCGGTCAACCCAGACGACCGACCCAGACTACGTGTCGCCGTGTATTTTCGGATGCACCGAAACGCTTGTGCGCCCCGACGGCTCGCGTCCTGTCCCCGTTGTTGACTCCGCGTCGGCAGGAATTAGAGCTGCCATGGCTCGAATGACTTTTTAACTCCGCCTTTACCGCATATTACGCGAATCCATTTAGTCGATTCAATCCCATCAGCAGTAATCGCAGTATGTACGTTTTTCACCGCTATACATTGTCGGGGAAGCCAAAAGGACCGCGGAGAATAAAGAGCGCGGGAAACGACGGATAATATTGACTTTTTAAAGTTGATATTTGTTACAATCTTTCTTTTGCGTTAAAAATGCGAGTATGGGGAAGGAAATCTGCATTGGAAGATGTATCAGAATTAGAGTGCCTTCGCTTGGGAAATTTATAGAAATAATCCTACGGGAGTTGCGATAAATTTACATTGACATTTGACGTGTACACGAGTGAAAACGCGTGTAACCCGTTAACGCTCACCTCCGTCCCTCTCTCTTTGAAAAAAAAAAAAATATTCGTTTTTAAATTATATTACACGAGAACGAGAATGTCGGCCAGTGGAACCACCAGCCAGAACCGGTCGTACTTTATGTTCGGCGGGCTTTTATTTGCTCGATGAGAGGGAGCGAGCCTATACGCAGGGAAATTTATGTTTTAGCGAAAAAGGCCGAGAGCATTATATACGAAACGCGGCCGTTTGTACAGCCGCATTTAATAAATGGCGGTCGTGCTCGCGCAGAAATGTATTGCTCGCGTAATCGTTTATACCTGCTTTAAAAAGTTATAGTTCCTTCCTGCGTCGAAATAAAAAAAAAAAAAGAGAGGGAAGAGGGGAAAAAAAAAAGAGAAAATTTTGTCTCGCAGACGCGGAAACGACGAGGTACACAATTGCATAATTTACGACGGAAAACAAGAAACCGGGGAAGCTCCTTTTTTAATCTCGTCCGGACATGAATAAATTTACGTTTTAGCAAACACGCCAGATAATATACAGGGCTGAAAGCGCGAATTTGTTTTGTCACTAAGCTCTCGCGGGCTTAACGTGTACGTGATTTCGAATTCAGGTGCATTTACACAAAAACCGCACATGTCTCCACTATCCTTTCCTAAACAAATCCCGCCTCATAATGATTAAAATATTACTGGACCAGTCTCGCCTTTTGCCTTTTGTCGGATCGCGGTTTCAGAAATTTCTTTGAAAAAGCCCCCGGTAAACGGCTAGACGATTTCGCGCGATTTACTCGTGATTTGTGACGCGCTACAATTTCCGTAAAATTTATAGTTATACGCATATTTAAATATTTCCGTGACACACTGCAAAGTAATATTTAGTTGGATCGTTGTCGTTTTTAAATCGGTATATCTCTCGTAATTCTAGAATTTTATCTGTCGGATTAAACCTCCGGAATTTACGTGCCCGTTTGCATTTTCAGCATGCGAACTTTCGAATTCGTTACGGTAGAAAAATCAGAATAAATTCCCTCTTTCGCGGAGAATAAGCGCATCAATTTCGGAAAGTGTTTCTCTATTACATATCGGGAGTATCCCACATTGTACGGCTTTGATCTACGTGATCCACATTTCCTGTCTGAGAAACTCCTCGTAGACGCCGAAACTTTCTCGTCGTAATGTCGTAAGCTCCCGTGAAAAAGTTTTCGCTTTTCTCGGTGGGAAACGGCGCGGGCGAAGTCACCGTGCAAGTCGTAGATTCGCGATTTTGTTACTTCATTATTTCTTCGCGCAAGTTCACGCTCCAATCGCAATGAGGGAAGTCCGAGTTTAATGCCGCCTCGTAGAATTTTATCGATCGTCATTACAATATAAACGCCGGCAAACCTTTCGCATTTTCGCTGTTATATTAAAAGATGCACAGTTTACTGGATGCAAGAAAAAAAAGTAAAAAAAAAAAAAATAAAAAAACGGGAACATTACCTGTATTTTAATTAAAAAGTCAATATATTTTATCACGCAGCAAAGCGAAATAAAAATATTACGATTTTTATTATTAAGATTTTTTTTTAGATTAAAAAAAAAATACTTTTTATTACTACGATATGCTCGGTTAATATTAACGAAACCTCCGCGCGGGGATGTTCCAGCGTTTCTCGAAACTTTTCTTCGATAGCGCATGCATTTATTCTCGCAACGTCGCGCTGTCTCGCCTTATCAGTACAGATAACCCGTCGCGATGCGTAACGCTGTGGGGTACGTTTTCGCTTAAAATTTAATTCAAGCTCAAAGCCTTGGCTTTATGTCAGTTCGGCGGCCGTGATTGGTTGGCACCTAAGTTTAAGCTCGCAGGCTTTAGCTCTCCTCCGAACGGTGAGCGTGTATGCATATAGGCATTTAAGTCGTGTGTGATGGCTGCATGTTACGCAAACCGGGTCACTATACTTCCCTCTCCCTTCTCTCTCTTTCTCTCTCTGTCTCTCTATGTCGATGTTTGTAATCCGCCTTCCACAATAAATTTGCGTACACCCGCGTGATTGTTCAAAACGGTGTTGTTTTACCGTGTGAAACGTATGCTCGTTGTATTTGACAGGAACACGAGCGCTCGCATAAGATTTGTTCAAGTGCGGCATTGCGTTACATTTACCGTAAAAAGGCTCGGCGCCTATTACAAACTGCGAGCGTCAGTTCACATCCGCTACCCGTACCAAATTAAAAGGCAAATTTATCGAAGAGTCGTGTCAATTAAATAAATTAAGTTTTCCAAACGATAAGCGGCTTTGCGGCCGTAGATTAACCTCTTTTTCGAAAATTGAATTTACAAAAGGTTTTGCAGTTTAATCACAATGTGAGTAAATGTGATTAAATTATGTTTACGATAAGCAGATTTAATTGCGTCGAATCATAATCATTGCGAGAGACCGCGTACGACGGTGAGCATTATCGGCGCCAGGACGGAGGATAATATAGCCACTAGATAATGTATTGCGTGAAAATTACATAGCGCCCGGTTAACGCCGGGTATAACCCATTTAAAAGATCTCATTGCAGATACCGCGAGGTGATAATGTATGGACAGATTGCTTTTGTTTCGCGGTCGGTTTATTCTCCCGCTTTGTGTAACACCTTACCACGAAGAATCTCCCCGGTATTTACGCACTTGCGCCGGTCTACAACGTCCCTACTCTCCGCAGCTGTTATCTTTGTGTTACTAATTTTCTCCCGTTTTGAATATTGAACACGTGCGACGCGGCGCACTTAATTATGTAAAATTTCACGCGAACCAATTTAATCTCACGAGTCGTTGCCGTGTATTTACGTAGCTAAAAAAAAAAAAAAGTTTACCGTAATATACGACGTGTAATTGGAACGGAGGATGTGCAAATGACGTAGAAAAAAAAAAAGAAAAGTTAAATTTTAGTTGAAATTTTATTTCGACCCTAGTGTAATTTGTATATTTGCACATTTTCGTGATTCACGGAACGGATCGATGATCTCGCGGATGCGAGCGGAGGCGAATTAATGGCACTCGATTTCGCGCGATGCCGCTCGTCTAATTTTCGAACTCGCGGCAATAGTTTTAAATTGTTTGCAGATTCTCTTCGCGGTCTCGTTTACGATCCGCGTCGGGTCGGGTTTTCAACCTCTGCGGACAATTTGCGGATAATGATCGTAACGGCGTGGCCAAAAAGTTCACCGCACACACACTTTCTCTCTCTCTCTCTCTCTTTCTCTCTCTCAACGGGGACACCGTAACCGAACAATAATTTATGAAAACGTTGCTTTCGGCGACGCGGTCGTGCGCGTTTGCCTCGCAATGCTCTCTCGTGGGCGTCGTTAGCGGAGTGCCGTGCCACGTATTTACGCACTAGAGAAATCAATAAACCATGCTCCGGGAAACGGGGTTTAGGCGGGCGAGACGCCGTTCGAAAGAGAGAGATAAAGCGAAAGGGCAAAGCTGAGGGTAGCGCGAGGCCCTTCGCACGCTATCCAGCTATTAGACAATGCAAATAGTATCGTTGCTCTGTGATCGGCGATTCGGATCTCGACACTGGGTCCTTCGATGTAGTGCAACCCTCGCTACGCTTTTATCGTTTCCCGGGTAATCAAGATATATTAGAATACTCTGCTTTTTCACTCCTGTTTCTGTTCGGAATTGTTTCGAACGTTCTTTCGGAATATGTCTTTTTTCTTTCCTTTTTTTTTTTATTTTTTTATTTTATTTGGAAAAAATTTACGTGCTAAAGTTTGAACAACGGCGGAGGATCATTTCCGCAACGTCACCACCGCGAGTTTCCATTATTCACAAAATGACGAAATAAAAATTAGTTATTATCACTCTCCGTAATATCAGCGGTTCGCGATAATCCGATACCGGCGGAACTGAATGGAATATGTGGATTACACCGTGCCGGATATTTACGCAAGATGTCAACATGTGAAAACAGAAGATTACGAATTTGCATTCTGAAATGTTCGACGTCGACGTGCCGGGGTATAACGATCGGATTAAAACACGGACGCGGAACGCGATTCGACGTGTGGATTACAACCGGAGACGCGGGGACGTTTTGTGCAAAAGAGACAAAAGTTTCCGCACGCGAGAGCAGAGATCGACGTCGTTACAAATTAACATATCGAAACCAGTTGTCGTGCGCGAAATAACGGCGGAATCGGCCGGGGTATTAATACCTTACCGAAATTTCCTTCGCCGCCACAACGCGGAATCGATATCGCGTTTAAAATCGTTGTTTACTCCCCGAAGACAGCTCTCGTGTTAATAATTCACGTCATTAATAACTCACGCGTAGTCGGAAGATCACGGCGGGTTTATATACGGATATATACCATATATATAGATATATATATATATGTATCCGGCGAAAGGCGCGATGCAGGAACGGCGGGAAGAACCAGAAACGACCTCTCATCTCGTCGCGCATTATTAGTGCGAAGTTCATTGAGCGATGAAGCATCGGAATTGTCGAGGGTCGAGGTAGGGTGACTTTAACGGCGACTCTCTCGTTAAAATGCGAATACTCGACTTAACATAAACCATTTGGCTTTGCGATTAAGTAAATACGTCCGGCGGGGAATGAATCGAGGGGACCGATCGAGCGGAGAAATCAAGACAAGTTTACGACGAACACGCGAGTGCCTACGCAGTCATTAAGTGCATTTACGTACGGGAGAGACCTTTGACGAATTAGAATCTTTTTAGCGTTTAAAAATGATAAATACTTCGGAAACGATCGAAGGTTTAATTTTAGAGAAACGTTCGCGCGAGCGGTAAGACGATTCCGATGGAGCGAAAAAAATTTCTATCGGCAAGAGCGTTCCGCTGCTCGGACAAAGGCGCTCCGTATTTAACTGCAATGCGAACGGCTGCGTTTCCAGACTGCCTGCCGCAGTCTTTCAGCGCATTGTGAAATACGATCGCGCTGAACGACGTCATCCCGCGGTCTGAATCCGTTTTCGGAGACGCGGGATTTCGTCGAAACGTGCAAACAAACTTCGCAACTTTCGGATCGCGGCCGACGCGCGAGTTTGTGCGGACCGTTTATACGTTTCCGCGACGATGGAGAGATTGCGTCGACGATTTAAAACCCATTAAGAGTTGCCCGCAACTCCCGGTAACTTTGCTTTGAAATTGATTTTTTTTTTTTTTTTTTTTTTCTTTTCCTCTCCCACTATCGATGAATCGCCGTTGCTGTTCGAGTTCCCACAAAGTGAGAGAAATCGAGACACGCGCATGAAAGACAAGACTGCATAAGCGAAAAGACAAACGTAGCTCAATAATGACGTCGCTAGAATAAATGTGTGTGTGTGTTTGCGTGAGAGGGATGAAAGGGTGGAGGTGGAGGAGGAGAGAGAGAGAGAGAGAAGTCCAACGAGTAGTATCGCATAGCTACTTAAAACTTTCGGAGCTTGTCTTGTGTCCTTACTAGTTGGCACCTTGCTTACTTAGCTCGAGTCCGCAACTTACCTTCTCTCGCAGCTTCTCTGCTGTTTCCTGTTCTACCCCCTTTCCCGACTCGCCCCTTACCATCCCCGGGTACCTTCTCTTCCCTCCCCCTTAGTGGCTTAAGTCGAAGTTTACCTTTGTTCCCGGCTGTCAGTCCGATATAGTTTCCGGCTACTATCGCCACTCCGCCACCAGTGCATCTGTTACTATGCGCGCCGGGACAGCTCCCGGGTTGTAACGATATTAATCCGCTTTAGCGGTGCATTTTGAAAAGGACGATAATCGGCGAAATCGCCGCGGCCGTTACGAGCGCGATAGCTAAATTCGCGGGCGGCCGTCGCCGGGCGACAGAAATTACTTCGATATTTGGTTTGTAAATTCACTCGGTATTCAAATAGGGCGGCCCGCGATGGTTTATATCTTTTTTCTTTTTTTTTTTTTTCTTTTTTTTTTTCCAGGGCGGAAATCAACGTAAATATAGTCGCCGCGGTGAGGAACGACAGCGGGCGTAAGCACAACACCGCGTACCGCGTTTGGAAACAAATCGTTCCAAGTTATTACGCGTTGAATAAAGCGCGCTTTTTTACATTTTTATGAAACGTCTCTTTATATGTGTGGCATCCGACAAATATAAAGTATATATTTTGTCATAATATTTGATAAACGATTCGGTAATCTCCCTGAAGATCTGACGATGGCAATCTTTCTTTTTAATTAAACTATTTTAATAGATTTACGTATGAATCGCTCGCGTGCCGAAAGACATTTTTTTTTTAATGTTCTTTTTTTAAATTATTTGAATGCCTGTCATTCAAATGTGGAGTTTCTTTCAAAGAGCGCTTTCAGAGGGCGGATTTGTTTAATAAAAAAAAGCAGATTGCAGCTGTAACGATGCAGCGTATCAATTCGGAATAAAAAAATAATGCGAACGGGCAAGAAGGGTTATAGGTATAATGCATTAAATTTAAAAGTATCTTTCCCCCGTTTCTGTTGCAGAAAGTACAGATGTTATCGATGCATTGTGATGCATGCGCAACATGCCAATGTTCTTCAGTACAAGGAAAGTAAGTACAGAAATCGCTAATTGCTAAGTTTCTTGAACGACATTCTTTCGTGAAAAGATGTTTAGCTCTTTAATTCAGAGCGCCGTAAAAAGTTACGATACACCGAATCTCGTTATAATCTTTCGTTCTCTTATTCTAATAAAATATTATCTTACATTATGTCGTTAGTTTTATATCTCTTTTTTTTCTCTCTCCTTCCCCTCCCTCTTCTCGCGCTTTCTTTCCCTTTTTTTCTTTTTGCAAAAGAAACTCGATTGCCAGAAACAAAATAGAACAAAAGTCGTTCATTCTTCTCATTTATGTTTTAGTTTCTTTGCAAATTATTTTTGTCTACTATTCCCGCTGCAACTTTTCTCCTCCCGCGTCGTAATTCGCTTCGGGATTTTATCTCGAAATAAATACATCATTTTCGTCGTCGCTGTTTACAAGGAACGATAATGCAACGTTACGTTTCGCTGTTGTTATTAGCTTATTGCACGAGCGATTCACCGGAACCGAGTCTGCTGACCCAATGCAGCACGTTGACCAGCGACGCCACTCTGGTCTCTCTGTTTCGCTCGAATGCAGCGCCGCTGCCCTGTCCCATTAAGGGTCCCTTGGAGTTCACGTACAGCCAGGGCGAGGGCGAGTGCAATTCGCCGCGGTCACGGGCGGAAGCGTGCACGCAGGACTCACGTCTGCTCCTGCGCTATCAAGCGTGCGCCAACGTCCACTCGTCCGAAAGCGTAGGTCAGTATTTCTTCCCTCCCAACCACCCTCCTCCTACCTCACCGTCATTATATCGTGCTGACAGGTGACGATCTCACTTACGCGCGCAGATAAATTGGGGGGGGGGAGGGTCGATTATAGTGCGCGGTTAAATATGCGAGCCATTTAATTTTCCAACTATTCTTTTTTTTTCTTTGTTTTTTTTTCTTTTTTTCTCTTTGTCTCTTTCTATTTGCTTTTTAATAAACGACGATGAAAAGTCGTAGTCGGGAGATCCGACTGGGAGATTTGAAAATAACGCGTGTCTTGTTTTATATTCCTTGCGGCATAATGCAAACGATGATGCGGATTTTATTACGGCGTTTTCCGTTTTCTATGGGGGTTCTTTGATACCGCGCAACAAACGGGAACCATACAATAGATACTGTGTATAAAATAATATTGTTATGCCAGCGTGCATTGTGCAATATCCATTTACGCGATAATTGTGTTGTACCTGTTTACAAACGCTCATAATTTGTCAAGTGAATACCTACCATTGTGAATTACACAACGTGCACGAGTCCAATCACTGCCTAGTGACATTTTGTTATTGGTCCATAATTAATTCGTTGCAATTTACAGTTGTAAAGCGCTCGCCGAATGCCTGAATATATCGATGTAAATTTTGAAGCACGCGACGAGTGCAAAGCTTTAACTCGTAACTTTAACAGTTTTCTCATTAATTATTTTTTTTTTCCCGGAAGGTGGGAGTTAAAATGTTAACATATATTTTAAATTTTTTGACGACATTCTATCGTCATAAAGTTAATTTATTGAAAGAAGCGTAATGAAATTTAGCGGAGACGATCTTTGACTGTTGTAATAAAAAAGAAAAAAAAAAAAAAAAAAGAAAAAACAAGAAATAATAAATAAATTGAAATTGGGAATAATTGACGGCTGATTTCGGTTATCGAAAATGAAATCACCGCGTTGATTGAATTATGCGCGAAATAAGTTTGCTCCGACTCGTCGACTCGTCATGTCGCCACAGGCGGCAGAGGCATTTCCGCACGTAAAAAGGAATTATGACGTCGGCGGCGTTTCCGCGGTGACGTTAACATCCGCTTTGACATTAATTAACACGACGCGCAAGGCCTGTAACGGTCAATAAAGCTCGCGGCTTGGGAATGAATGATTAATGGCCTTGTCAATTACCATTTGTTGCTGGGCTTGTCCAAACGATTTTGCGCAATTATCATCGGCCCGTGCGCGATCGTCTATTTCGATACGCGGCACGCGGATAAATGAAATACGCGGCGCCGGGCGTCGCGCCGGCACACGTCCGCGAATCCGCGGACGGTATAATACGTTTTCATGGACATTCATATATCGTTTATTTGCTCGCGTTTATAACTTGCGCAGATAGCTTTATCCGGGGACGCGGCGGCGATAAACTTCTATTTACGACTCTGTTACTAATAGGGTCGCGTAGGCCGGAGAATCACGACCAAAATTTTCGTACGTTTTGATATACCTTCCGCGTACGAAAGCCGGCGTACCTACACGCGTCAACTGGCAACTTTAACGCGCAGCAGTTTATGTTTTCTGTAAAGCCTCCCTGTAAACGTATGCGTCGCAACGGCGACCCATTACACATCAACGGATCACTCTCGCGTATCCCGGGCGTAAACTAGAGAGAAAGAGTTAAAAAAAAAAACAAAAAAAACCCGCCCAAAAAAAACTAACAACGGTTATTATTGGATACATGCCAATTTACAGTTGTAACGGTTTGTTTTTCTAGATGTAGAATTGGAGTGTCTGGCTCATTGGAGGGAGGGCAGCACAAATTACATGGTTGCGCGTTTGCACAGCGATCGTAACGATCGTAAAACAAGCGACGAGGAAAGCTACAGATGCTTTATTTACACAAATCCATCGAATAACACGTGGAACCTCGCGCAGAGCTCGGACGCCGCTTGCAACGGATTGATCAGCGTCAGCGAGGCCGCCAGAACGTTTAAGATGACACAAAGTGAGTACTCTTCGCATCTCCTTGTCGCGTTTTTTATTTTTTTTTTTTTATTTTAACAATCTCGCGATAGTCTTAATGCCTAACAAAAATACGTATTCTCCGAGTACTTTATTTTGATACTACATTCGCGAAGGGTTTGCATTGCGATTTGATCGGGGATAAAAATTAGAGAGGGTTATCCGACTGCGCGAAATAACGTTGATCTCTATCACTTGGCGCGAGTTAGCTGCGCTTCGGTATTCGGCGTGCAAAATTCGAGCCAGCGATCGAAATTCCGCGAAAGGAGCCGTTAATCGATAGCGATGAGAGGTGATGGTGGCGGATCGGCATGTATACCTCGGCCCGATACGAAAGCCGCCGTACGTGCGGAGGCTCCCAAGAACGAGAGCACGTAAACTATGAGAGTGCCTGCGGACACCAGATCGGATTCTTGTCCAGCATACTAGCGTCGGCCTCGTCCAGTGGTCAACGCCAGGTACTTCGGGTATTCCACGGTATCGCATAGCTACACGTAGCCTTGCCAGTTTCGGACGCTCTTGTCGCTGGATTCACGGTTAACCATATTGAGGGCGACGAAGGCGCGACTCGGTTTGATCGTCAATTGAAGGGCGCGATGTACGCTCCGGCGCTAATCGAGTATTCATTGATAAAAGATCATCGAACGGTCTGCCAGTTTATCCGCATTTAATTTTCACTTTGCACGCATCGACATTTTTCAATTCGAGCGCGACGAGTCTCTCGGATGTTATTTTATTATTAACCCGTTATTATACGCGGTTCGGCACATTCGACATGTGATCGAAGAATCCGCGCCCTTGCCTGATATCACGAAATCGCGGTCGTGGCTGCCGGAGGAAATTCAACTCGAGCGTTAAGCGGCTTAAAAATTTTTCAACGGCGCCCTTACCACGGCGTCGCGGATGTTTCGTTAACCCCCTACTCGAGCACCGCGTTTCCATTTAAACTTTCCAGGAGGCAGATTAGCCCCGGGATCTCGAGCTACGCCGGGTTTCTCGCCCCGAAGTGCCCGCTCGTAGATGAGGAGAACATTATTCGTGCGATAAATTCTATCTGACCGATATGTAAATCACATCCCATTCTTTCTTGCGCTGTTTCTTATACATATTTTTAATAGGCTCGTTCATTTTATGCAAACGCGATACTACTCACGGCATCTTTAAAGATACTTTAATGATTAATAAAATTAAAAAAAAAGAAAATACACTTTAATTATAGTATTTTTTTTTTTTCTACAGAAAGAGATTGCTAGAGTTTTAAAACGCAGTTTGGGTTACTTCGAAAATCTGCCGTGGATTAGGATCTTCTTGGCAAATATCATAGTTAGAGCAAGAACGGTGGAAAGTTGAAACAAGCGTGCACCGTAACGGAAGAAATACCATACAGTTACGCGAAAAACGTAGAATATTATCGCGCGGTAGAAATGCATATACGTATTTATGAAATATCGGAGTAGTAGCGAATTGTAAAAAGAATATTAGATTTTGAAACATTTTTGCATATTTCTGCACCCTTTACATTCCTATTGCATCGGGTTTTTTTTTTATCCCCGAGTAAATCTGATTGGAAGTAGTGTCGCTTAAAAAAAAAAAGTTTTCACGCTCGTATCCTGTATTTCAGAAGCTAGTTTCTTTGTACAGCGAGAGACGATTAAAAAATTGGCTTTAGCGCGAACAATCATATTTAATGCCGACGCACCGTGGACCTCCGCAACGTTTTCCACGGATACTATTTTCATTTTAGATTGCCATTTTCAAATAACCGGCCGCGCTGTGGAATTGCAATCTTTTCGAGGTAATGCAATGGCATTACATGCGGTCTGACTGTAAAGAAAGATAAGAGGATGGGCGTAATTTACTTTAAACAAAGCATACGTTTCTTCTTCCATTTCGCCGCGGGCGTGACTCATTTTAATGCGCATTTTGTTGTACACAGAGCGCCGTTACGTCGCAAGACTGTAGTGAAACATTAAAAAGAAAGATGCGCATTTCTTTTTCGCACTTAAACTTCGAGCCATTGGCGTACTCGCGATAATTGGACGCGTTCTCGTCAGCGTTTCCCGAGGACGAGATCGGGCGCGCTAAAACTAATTTAATTTCCCGTTACGCACGAAAATCGAAATTTAAGCGAAATTTCGATACATATTAAAGCCCATAAAATTATTTATTAATTACTGTAACATTTGTGCGATGCAGTCATAAATTTGAAAATTTCTCTAACGAGGTTGGAATTTTAATTAGATAGAAAGCGGCGCGCAATTCTTTCCACGTATCACGTACGAAAATACGCATAAGAAAATAATTATATCGCGCGGACGTAGATCGCATAATGAAACAATTACGCGGATTCCGCTCGTTTCTTTATCGCCGCCGTTTTATCTCGTCTCTTATCACTTCCCGGCGACTTACGCGATAAGCAGCGTAATTTCGGCGACCTATACCGTTACAGCGCACGCATACGCCCGATTGAATTATCGATCAGCTTTTAGCTGCACGCAGCCCGCTGTCGCAGTATGCGCCACGCACGGCGGCATACTTTGTTGCCCGTGCATTTTTAACGCTCCATTAATTCGCGACACACGATGATTGATGGCCGCGAGCAATCGACCATTGACAGAATAACTGTTTGCCGGCGACAGAGCTGTCGCGCATTTATAGCAAATTGTTTGCGTCAACGTATCCGGCCGTCGTCAACGCGCAATCTTATGCGCGACAGTTTTTAACAGGTTTCCCGCTCATGAGATATATATTACGACCGATCAACTTTTTTTTTTTTTTTTTTTTTTTTCCTCAGTATTTTTTCGCAAATAATACGACTCTAACGCGTTACCGGTAATTGCGAGAACAATTCCGGATCATTATTGCGACAATGACAATGGAATACGTGAATTGTGCGTTGCAATGCAGGTGCAACGGCGCACATAGAGATGTGTTAATGAAGCTAATGAGTTGGTTAATATACATCACGTTCACATATGACGTATGTCGCTCGCGTATATAATTATGCTTGTTACGACGAATAGCGCCATTAAAAATGTGCCGTAATTAGCGCGGAATTATTCGGAGCGAGGGACCGTCGATTTTCATTTTCTTCTCCCTCCCTTTTCCCTCCCTCCTCCTTCTTTTTTTTGACGGAATTCTTTGACAAAGCGTGCAAGAACCTGATAATGCCCGGGAAATAGCCGACATGCCGTTGGAAACGAAGTTTACGGCGTCGGAAGAAGAGAGGTCAAAGTTTACTTATGCTGGATTATCTGCTCGAGGACCCCGTGAACTTAAAGAGTCAGGAACGAGCTTACAGTATATATTATGCATTTCGAGTTTGAAATAACTGCGTTAAAGAAGCGGAGTTACAGGCGGCCTCTCTAAGAATAAAGCCGCGGCTATTTCTTGACACGTAATTACATTTGAATTTAACAGTCGTCCGAATTTGCAATGTGGAGATGAAAATTGCAGAAATTAAACTGTTGACGTTGCGGCAATAATCAACTTTGCAATCTTGAGTTTTTAGCTTTTAAAAAACACTAAAATATTTTCAATAACTGCAAGTGTAAGTGAAACAAAACTTTTTGCGGAACGGCGCTTGAATACGCGGGTACAGTTCTTTCCTTTATTAAGCAGAGGAGAAGAAGGATGGTGACGAGTTGTTGCGTCTCGTTTTAATTTAAACTCGTAATTGACGACGGCGATAAGGGAGCAAGTTCGCGAGGAGGAAATATTTGGTCCTCGCGTATAAAGGATCGGTCGAATCCTTTTATTGAGAAGAATATCGCGAAATGCACATGCGAAATTTGCGTCGCGCGGTAAGTCGCAGCGACAAATGGAAGATTCTTTCTCCACGACCGTCTTTTCACGTTACAGAAAAGCCACCGCAGCACTGTGAGTATCCGTCCTGGGTAGTGGCCGGTAAATCGTGGGTGGCTTTGGATCGAATGGCTTCCCGGCTCCTGGCATCGCGTTACAATCTCACGATTCTCGACCGAAATGAGACCCGCCTTGTTTGCCATTCAGTTGTTTCCATTGATGATCACCGCTATCACCATTCCACGCCGATCGATAGGGAGAATCAGAAGCAGTTCGTCGCGAAGGCAACGCGAGATTGGTAAGTCCGTCTGCCTTATCTATTCATAGCGCGTTCACGTCGGGAGGAAGTTAGGAGAAAGAGCACGAGACAATGCCGCGATTCAAAATAGTTAGCGGAAACTGGGAAGAAAAATCGCGGAAGGTGCCTCGAACAGATTCCTTCACTCTTTCTTCCGCTCCGCGAGTTGTAAGGGACATTATTAAAATGTCTACATTTTGTACGGAAACGGGAAGAAGAGCGTTCGCTTCCCTCCCGGTCGGCGAAGGATAATTTTGCAGTTGGCGAGATCAGGAGTGATTTTCAGAGAAGCGCGTAATGTGATAATCGCGAAGTAAGCTCCCGTTTTGCTGCGCTCGCGTAAATAAACGATACGAGCATGGAGAGTTTCTCCACTTTCGTCTGTGTAGCTTCACTTTCCAAAGTATATCTATATGTACACCGGAATGTCAATATAGGTCTCTCAGTACTCTTATTAAAGCATTCGTGCGGGCGAGTTCGCGCGACGTAACGTATCGCTTTTAATCGCTCGTGCACGTGCACGAGGAGGCCCCAGTTCGGTTATTCACACCCCGGCGACGCCGGGGAGTACGATTCACCGTTAAAAGCTGAGATAAAAGTGCTTATTGGAACGTGTTTGTCGAACATATCCGCGGGAACACGCTAAAGTGTTTACTACTCGTCGGTGCACACTGAGAAGAATCGGCCTAGAAAACGGTAAAGGTCTATCCGATGTTTTCCTTCGCTCATTCCGCAAAACTGAAGCGTGTCCAAACACACGCTGTTTGCCGAGCAAAGATAAATTTCTTACTCCGCCGACTAACTACCGAGAGGGATAATTACAGAGGCTGAAAAAGGTTTTCGACGGCGGTATTATTTCCTTAAATTGATAATCTATGTAAGCTCGAATAACGGCAAGTTTTTTTTTTTTTTTTTTTTTTTTTTCTAATTTATTTGGTTATTCAGCGCGTCTTCGTTATCGTTCAATGTACACGTCTTGAATAATAATTATCTCGAATATCTGACGGAGAGATATCTCGATTAGTAAAAATAATGCAAATTAACGGTGAGTTCGATAAAATGTGATTACATTCAACAGACATACTACCCTCTTCATTTATCCCGAGGAAACTCGGTCAGGCGTAACTTCTCAGCGATTAATATCCTCACTTAGGAAGATTCCGAGAATAATGTCGCGGTACGGGCGCGACAGCTGCTCGAAGAATTCCTTTACTTAGATATCACGATATTAAGACGACGCGGAGCGGAAAGAAAGCCGGAAAAGAAAAAATTACTTTCCTCGCATTAAGTGACGTCTGATCGAACGCGAAGCTCCACTACTTGGCCGGCTCATAAATAGTCATTTCGATTCACATTTTCTTGTATAAATTCATCGTGTCGTAAACAATTGCGTGAAATCAAAGGCGACGATTAAAGAAATTAGAAAGCGTTACACTCTATTATATTAATCGATCCTTAAATTGTACCGTTGCAGTTAAAAATATTCCTTAAAATAATTATATCACGAGCTGCGTTTGACACGAAATTCAGTTTTGTAACAATGCTACGCCCCCGACGTGAAGCTGGCGAGGCGAATGTTTTTGAAAACCGTATATTTCTTTTTACCGTCACCTTGGAACGATTTTTTTTTTTTATACCGTACCGACGAACGTCGACGATAAAATGCGACGTGCCATTCCCTTCTGCCCGGCTTACATCTTATTCTCCGTTCCGGGGAGTTTTATTATCCGCGTTACAATTCTTTCAGTTTGATGCGCGGCGAATAATTACTACGGAGGACGGCGGGCATCGGCGTTAAGCGTTTACTACTTTTACAAGCTGGGAGATTGAGTACACGACACGAGAGGGGCGTAAAAAGAAAGGGAGAAAGAAAGAAAAGGGACGTAATTTTCTTTTCAACTTATGCCCGCCGCGTCGTTCATCTCGTTTTCATTGTTCTTCGATTTTTCTTCTTCGTTGACTCGCGCGAACGAACGACTCGGGGTTTTGCCCCCGTAAACTTCCGCGGGACTTTCATAGTTTTCAGCGTCATCCTTCATCGGGCTGACCGAACATACGCTTCCGCTACTCGCGGAAATATCGAACGGGACAAACGAATTCGACACCGAATCCCCGAAGAAACCAGCAAGCGCGTCTTTCCCGATCACGTTACACGACGCGGTTTCGCGTCGGCAAAAAGGCTGACGTTACGACGGGAACGTCGATTGTCACCGCGTTTCCTCCTTTTATTAAAGATCCAACGTGAGATACTCTTGGAATCGATATCGAGTGGGAGAAATTATAGATAATTTCGTTCCGCGAACGCCTACGTCATAGCGATATCGCGTTGACGCGGTAACCTGGATCATTATCTAAATGTCTGAATGTTGTCGGACAAAGAAACAAGTGCATGACACGGCTGCTAATATTATGCCAGGGAAATAACCTACAATCTTCTCATCCATCGACCGCTATTTCTGTGCCTTGCACGGAACGATCAGCCGCCGAGTCCAATCTACATCGTGCACATTCACGTAAGAGGTCTCGTACACGTCGCTGCATAATATTCAAACAAAAATGACGATCGGACATATCGACTTCTTGTTAAACTGAACGATGAAACATATACAGAAATTATTCGCGGAACTTTCGCACGCGGGTGAATAAAACGAATATTTTTTTTTTTGCGGCATGTTAATTAAAGACCAGCTGTAATTGTTACTCTCTTTCGTACATTGCCAATGATTTTTATACCGCGATTTCAATACCGCGAAGTTTAAGAAAAGAAAAGGAAAAAAATTTCTGCGCCCGCGGTCTCGCGGGAACACGCATCATTTTCAAGACGCCACTATCTCGGATGTCTCGCGCGGATTCTCGTTTGACGCCCGTCACGCCGCTCTTATGCGAGTGTTCGTCGCCGGAATTCTCCTTATTTCGCGAAATCTTCCCCACGTTGATCTTCTCGCGCTTTAATATACCCGCGATTACGCGCCAGCTCGCGACTTTATGAGAAACGCCGTCCGGGATCTGCGTTTTCCTGCTACACACGACGGGGAGATGAAGAGGCCGCGTAGTCGGATCGAGAAAAGACGGCGGGTCGGGCGGGTGAAGGGGGTATTCTTTTATATATCAGGCAGAAGATTTCGTGAATTCATTTTTGCGAGGAACGTACGCGGCGAGGGCGCAAAGGGAGACGGCTCGTCTGCAGGGAAATGACGTGATCGACGAGGACATTCCGGCTACGAATAAGTTTATATCCTTCTAAGATCGATACTTGGTTCGCGCACGCTTTCGGTATGATATCGTTACCGCCGAACGGTGTTCCGCACCGCGTGCAACGAACCCATTGTCCACGACGATCGTTGGAGCAACGTCGCCGTTGATTTAGTAATACGGTAAATTTTAAAAGTGCGGCCGGTGAAGTGACAAAAGGGAAAATTTGTCGAGTGCGCCCGGATAATTTGTTTTTCCGACTTCGGCTGGGATTCGCGAGGACGCCGGGGGTGAAGAATGAACCTCTCGAGGGCGGTAATCGTGCCGACTGTTACAAGATTGAATATTTTGCGCCGATACTTCACACCGTCGGCCTGGCTCCGCGACAGCTCTCGGGGCCGAGCGGCGAGCGTTAGCAAGGACTCGGTATTTCAATTAAGGCCGAAGCCTCGACCCGGAGTAATTAGAGGCAAGTGGAGGGCAAGCGCGAGCGCGCGGGGAAAGACGATTGTGCATTAAACTGTAAATCTGAGAGCACTTATCGCGACCACGCTGGAATTGCATAGATAACCGAGGCGCAAATCTTTCCTCGCGCGAACGAAATCGTGACGAACGAGAGCGGAAAAGAAAAAAAATGAAAACTGCGAAACTTGCAATATTAGATCTTAAGACGCTGTGAAATCGAAATAACGTTTGTTGTAATTGTGATTAAAATTTTTTAAAAAAAAGCATAATGAAATGTAACAAGTTAAAGCTAGCTTGCTGGGGATAAGTTAAGATAAGTTAATATTTTAATGCGGAATCAGCTTGAATTACATGCAAGACGTACGATCGCACGCGAATTTATGATACAAATGTAACGAGAGTCTCGTAAATCTCGTGGAATTGACGATAAATCAGCTGTTTAACGAACGGGGTCCACCTTTTTCCTCGTATTTTTGCCTATCCTTTCGGCAGAACGAAACCGTGCCAAAATACCGATGTGCGGCTTTTACGGAGCACCTGCTCGGACGGTTTCAAGTAGTTCCGGTTCGCGACGGCGACGGGCAGATGTATGTGTGTGCAAATATACTTCCGCGTATACACGCGAGGCGAGTTCTGTCCGTCCGTCTGTCCGTGTGTTTACATGCACACGACACACGATTTATGTGCATCTCGAGCGGAGCGCTCGCATTGATCGCAACGATGCACCCGGGACACACGTAATAACGAATCGTTCGTGCAACGAGCCGCTACTCTATAAAAGGGCACGAGATTGTAGACGGGAAAATAAAAAAAAATATATATTTTCAACACACATGCCGGAATTACGGAAAATAGCGAAACTTAGGACCTGCGGTTGGGAAGAGAACGAAATTATTATTATCCCGTATTATTGTCTCGCGTATTTTTATCTAATTTTAATTTTTATTTTTCTTTCTTTTTTTTTTTTTCAAGATTATAAAATTTCAATAGATGCCGAACGCTCGTTTTGATTTTGCCTCTCGTACATTTTCGTACGTACGGTCGCTATTTACCGAGGCCTAATTACCGTAAAAGGGTAATGTTAAACTCGCGCACGCACTAACTTTGTGCGTTAACTTTCGACTCGGGTTCCCCGAGAGTGTAAAATGAAATTTTCTTCTCGCTCAATTTGTTTGATCTTCCTCATTTGGCTCGTAATTATTTTCGTACGTCCATCAATTTAGCTAGACGTCATTGGCGTCACCGATAAGTATTTACAGATCGATTAAAACGTCAGCCGGGTGCAAGTATTCTTCGTGAACGTCATGAAAAATGGCCTTCTGTCACGGAAGTCTCGGGTATACAACGACAGGGGACGATACCAGCTCTGATAAATCATTGTAGATTCATAATTTTTTTTTTTTTTTTCCTCTTTATATATTCCATTCCCCGGTTCTAAAGCCGCGTCTTATGGAGGCTCGTCTGCCACCCTCGTCCGACCTGTCTCGCGGATAGAGCACACGATATTTATCGCCCAATCGAGTGTCGCGGGACAATTTTAAACTCTAGATCCACTTAATCATAATTTATGTACAATTACGTTCCTACCCTCGTCTATATCGAAAAGAATTACTTACACAGGACATTATTTCTTCCCGTTTATTATTATATTAATATTATCATTAATTAATATAAACGTACGCGAATAAAAATTAATGTATTTGAGCTATCATTATAGTCGCCGCTATCGATACGTCAGTACGAGCTACTACTGATTTTTTAATCGTTATTATTGTTTCACGACGAAAACGGTGAGAAATGCGACAAAGTACGGCCTAATTATACACATAGGTCAATAATACCAGATAGAAGGAGAGAGCGTAAAGTTCGTACCCTACATAATTTCGCGATGCTATTCTCAACGTCAGACACGTCGCAGTTTGTTTCTAAATATACCGCGTGAGTCTGGATACGATCCTGAAATTAGATCGCGATAACGAAACAGGTAAGCGGCTGAAATCCCTTAATCGTAGCAGTCGAGAGCACGTATTGACCACTTCTATATCCGGCGACGCGTTCAAACTTCGTCGGGAACTATTCCGGGGTAAGCGGTTCCGATCGCTGCTCCAGTGCCAGTGCAACAGGAGGAGCGGGCGCCCTTATCGGAAAAACGTGCTTATCGCGGTTGTATATCGAGCCGGATGCCTTCGTGTACTGCATAAAACTTTCGCGTTTCGTTCCGTTCGACCCAGCGCCGCGGCCCGGCAGAGCGGCGGATTTCACGACGTGGAACGTCCCGGGGATTCTATTTCTACGATCCCTCGTTTCTCGACTTTCGACATTGTTACGTACATTATCGCGACTTCCCCTATCGCGGTTCTGTCCGCGCCGGCACGTCGACATCCATAAAGCACGAGCCCGGGACGCCCGAGCATGTCAAATTTATCGCCTTATTTCTGGCGATATGTCGTCGCGACGGAGGAAGGAAAGGCAGATGCGTCTTTTGTACACCCGGTTCCTCGCCGTGTAACTCAATTCCGTATCGATATTCGTAAAACGCATTCCGGTTAAGGTACATCCCATTCATTACAAGACTCCACATCTATTTCGCGGGAAACTTTATCCAATTTATTCCAAATTCGATAATAAATCTTGTAGAATGCACTTTTGCTCGATGCTTTGAAATTTTGCTTACTTTCTACAAACATGGAAACAGTAAATCCTATGAGTTATTAAAAATAATATGAGACTGATGTACGAGCATTGATAATGATCGGAGGATTCTTTTTCTGGTACAATTTGCTTTTAAATGAAATTCGATGCCGGTGCGGAAGGACTTTTTCCCCCCTCCCTCCTCCCCGATTTCACTCGCAGTTGATCCCTATTGTCATTCGCGTAGTTTCGAAAATGGACACCAGTGATTCAACTCACTTGCAGACTGAAGAGCAAAATACCCTTCGGCCTATTAATCATTTGTCGCTACCGGAACATGCGCGACTTCGACCTTCGTCCGATCGATTATTCCGACATGATGAATAAACCAAATTTTGGTCGAACGAGTGTTACGTCCTGGCGTTGACGACACTCAAATTAATGACTTCGATAAACGTGACGGCTACATACATGCAACGTGAACCCGATCCACTGCGGATCTTCTGCAATCCGACGCGGGCATCCGACACTTTAGCACGTAAACGACGCGTTTTACGTTCCGTTATACGTTCCTTTCCCGTCCAATCCTTCCCGTATTGCCGACTGCCGCATTCCTGTTCCGCTTTTACGTTTACGCGGCTTCTTCCGGGATTGGTTCCTTCGAAGCGAGAACCATGCCTTCCGATTTTTATTCCCGCGACGTAGCCGCCGGCCGAATCCCGGGGCATTCGCCGGCGATCGTATACCGAAGCGATCCGTCATACGCGAACGTTGACCGGCGGACGATGGGCGGAATCGTCTACGATGTTCGTGAATTTACAGCTCGTAACCACGACGACCGCGCTGTAAAATATTTCAGACGAACGAGAATTCGGGCGCGTTCTCCGAAACGCGCGAAGGCACATTCGAAACCGTAGGAAACCGACCATATTTTCTTTTTTTTTCTATTTTTTTTTTTTACTTCCTCATACGTAGATTTTACACCGCGCTCGTTCGTTTTATTACAGCGGGACCTTATGCATTACCATAAAGGATCGTCTCGATTTAATAACCGGAAACCCGGAGCGCGATCGGCGTTTGACCCTTGCTCGAAACCCGGCCCGTGGAAATATTTGCGCGGAGCGATCGTTCCGGCGAGAAGTATCTTGCGGGAAAATGCGCGAGTCGATTAGATGTCAAAAGCGACGGGAAGAGCTTCGCCGCGTGCGAACCGTATAATATTGAACTTTACGAAGTACGTTGATATCTCTGAAAATATGGGAGTCGGTAACTCACAAGGAGTGTTCTTTAATAACGTCGGAATCTACTTTTCTTCGGGGAAATAGTCCGGGCGAGCCGATTTCGCATGTAAATCGAGATCTTTTCCATCGCGTTAATCCTTCCTCATAATACGCCCGCGATAAAAAAAATATCTGTTAAAACGATGATCGTTTCACGGTATGCGTGTTTGATAAGCTCGTACTTTGTCTAAAAATTAACGCCGGGAAAACGTTTACAATGTACGCGCTCGTTCACCGATACCCTCGTCGTCAATACGTTAACGTTTATATAAAGTCCAATCGACAGGCGCAACATCGTCTCGTACGACTGAGAGGAAAAAGAACTATTCGCCTCGCAATCTTGCGATTTCCGCGGCGCGGCGGGCCATTGTGGTTCGAGCTAAAAGGCTTTCTCTTCTTGGGTGCTCAAGGGCGGCCGTTAAGGGCTCTTCTTATCAAGCTAGCATGCCACGGAAAAAGAAAAGATCACGTGCGCTCGATCTAATAACGTGCTTTTACAGTACACACGTGTACAAATGCTCACACTCGCGCCCACTAACGGAGGGAGGATACCGACGTGTGTGCCCGACGCGATGCAGTCGCAGTTCGGTCCGACACTTCGCCTACCGCGCGCTGGTCGACTATCGTTCCGGCTCGGCGCACCCGATCAAAGCTCCTTTTTATAAGGCCCACACAAACCTAGCCCGATTGGAAAAATGAGAGCAAAGTGTTGCGGGGAGCAGGAGAGGGAGATAAAACTGAGCAAGACAGACTTTAACGAAAAAACGAGTTATGAATTACTCGCGTCCGTAAATAGTGGACGGAGTCGCGCAGAGGTGCACCCCGAGTATACGCCCCGCCGAGTACCCGGGGGTGCTTATGCAAGTGCATACAAACCTCCCCTACCCTCCCCCTATCCCTCTCGGGTAAACACGATCCGCGCGCATAACATACGATGTGCACAGCTCGCCTCGGCGGTCTCATCCCCGTTTCGTCTCGCTTTTTTTTCTTTCCTTCTTGTTTTTTTTTCTTTTTCCTCCCTCCCCCTCCCCTTTCGCCCGTGTCATTTTTTTGCTCGTACGTGTCCGATACAGCGCCGCCTTGTTCATTTCCAGCGAGTCGCTTCATTGAACAGACCGTGTATTTGGCGGCGCGCACCGTGCGCCGTGCATTTCAGAAGTATTTTATTTCTCTCGAACTTTACAGGATTTTTTTTATTATTTTTATTTTTTTTCTTTTTTTATTTCTCGCGATCTACTTTTTTTTTCAGCGATATTTTTATTCTTTTGGCAGGTCTACGTTATTTAATAATTGGCGACGGAAGTTTATATAATTCGTATACCAGTATTAATATGCATTTTAAAGTTTCTTAATTTTAATCGCTAATGGCTCACATTTATTCGCGTATTTTTAATTTTCCCTGTTTACGAAAAATATAATTAATGCGATATGAATATCCCGCCATTCAGAAACAGTTTATATCTTTCTCCCTGTTCTCCACCTGTTCCTTGCATCGGAATATTTTAGTTATTATTCAACAAACATGTACGCGTGTTTCGAATGTTTCGGCGGGCCGCAGAAAATCATTCCAATCATTTCTGAAGGAAAAGGCGGGGGTGGTTGCCGTATTTATTAGAATACTATGCACGGTTGAATGCGGTTTTAACTTCCGAATGCGAACTTCGAGTTATGCGGCGTAGCCGCCGTAATTTACTCGACATTCTCGCTGATATAACTATGATATACGTTGATTAGAATTTATACGCGCGCAGACAAATAATAATCAAACTTCATCATGCTCATATTCCCAGCGCTCGCTCGCACCGACATTTGTTTAGTATCGTGCGTTTATGATTTCGTTTAATTAAATGGGTGTAACGCGCGCAAGGTACCCTCAACGCCGCGATCAAGTCGGAAATTTACCAGACGTACTAATTGGTAAACGATGTCTATATTCTGGTAGCGATGATGGAAGGTAGATAACTAACAGCATACAAGAGTCGAAACTACCTTTGACCCGGAGTAAA
The DNA here is from genome assembly GCF_019399895.1 of Cardiocondyla obscurior. NCBI lineage: Eukaryota > Metazoa > Arthropoda > Insecta > Hymenoptera > Formicidae > Cardiocondyla > Cardiocondyla obscurior. The sequence goes on along the minus strand of NC_091866.1, from coordinate 10,902,810 downwards.
CAATAAAATCGATCGCCACGCGGCAAGTCGGATCTCTTCGCGCATATATTTATCTTAATATACAGTTCAGCATTTAAAAGACCGGTACAACTTTGTTTAAATTACGATTCGCTTGTAATTTTCATACGTGATTCCTAACAAAAATGATGGCAAAAATATATAATTTTGACTCACCGATCGATGCGCAGCAGCGGAGTTCTGCATTTACGACGATCCTGTAACATAGAAATAAAAATATCAAATTATAGATATGCTGAACATAATTTCCACCGTATTAAAAGAAAAAAAATTGTACGCATTTTTAATTACGTTTTCAATTAAATAAAAACAAATTTATTTATTATCGAACCGATGAAGCTGGTAATTATGCGCAAAGGAAAATTTATGTTTACCTAAGGGTTGCTCCGCCGATGCAGGATGCCTCTCCGAGACCTCATCCTCCTCTCAGTCCGGGACGTCGGATCGTCTTTCTTCCGTGCACAGAACACTCGCGGGGAACGCGGATATTAAATAAAATTCGCGCGAAACTGCAGACGGCACTCCCGAAAAAAACCGACGAACCGGCTGCGGTTCGTTCACTGAATATCGGCGACGAGAACACTTACACTTTCTCTTCTTGACCTGTAAAATAGAAACAAATAAAGTTATTTATTATCAAATCGACAAAGATAGTACTTAATTATGGGCATAGGAAAATCGTGCGAACGTAACAAAATATATGTACGTACATCTGTAGTTTATTTCTCAAAATTATTACGTGTAAAATAAATTTTTTTCTTTTTATGCAGAAGACGCAGAAGTAAATATCGCGCGCGTTTTATAATGACTAGTAATTATGAAAATTCTATTTGACTGCAAATAGCACATGATTTAAAAATACAGTAAGAGATTTAAGACGCTAATGTGTATAAGTAGATTCATATTGCGGTTAATTGATAATATTCAAGTACTCTCTGAGGTGCTCTCCTATGAAATTGAGGGAGTGAAAGATGGGCACGTAGAGAATCTCCACCGCTGGCATGAAGTAAACAAGGGTGTCTCTTGCCGCCGGCGGAGATCGACTTGGAGCAAGTTCGACGTTTCGTCGGCCAATCGGCCGGAAAATTGCTCGTTGACCGGAGTCCTACCAACCGGAAGTGCAGAACCTTCGCGCTCGAATCGGCGCACAAGACGGTGGAAAATTATCGTGTATACGCGCTGCCAAATCGACGATCGAGCCGTAGTCGATAGCATTCGACTAAGCCTGAAAGACATACCTAATCACGAATTTATTCGGTTACACTTTGAGACAGATTTTGACTCGATCATTAAACCTTCAATACTGATAATCCTACGCAATTATTAAAAAAAAAAGGAAAAAAAACTATGTTCCATCAAATTTATTAATAAGCCAATGAGAATGTGAAATTGTTAATGTAATATTTTATCTGCAACATTAATTAAAAATGATAAATTAATATTTTCATAAGTAATATTCCATTAAAATTGAATTAAAATGCACTTTCATTTAAGTGCTATTTAATTTGCCAGGATATGACTTTATTATTTACTTGCTATTCACAAGACTGATTTGTCAAGACTTTTTAATTTTTAATTATCATAACCCTGATATGCTTATGCAAAATGTGTCTGTTCTCAGTTAATTAAAGAATTTGCAGTCGCGAACGGTGTCGAAATAGTTTCGGAAATCTCGTAAATCTCGGTAATCAAGCCTCAAATTGAACTGCCGTTAAAATAAAGTTCCCTTGAAATTCGCTGAGAACTAGGTTTTATTCCCTATTTACACTTTCGAAGTTCACCTCGCCTCTAATTTTCAATCGGCTGTAATTCAAAAACTATTGACCTCTCTGAACTTTAAAAGCGCTATTTTTCTTCACTCGCGTTCCAGCATCTGCGGTCAGGAGAAAGTTTGATCGTTCTTAAATGCTCTCTTACATACATGCGCTGATATAAATTATCAATATTTTTTTTTTTATTTTATTAAAAAATTCTAATTAATCCTACTTATATATAATTACGCATAATTAAAAGAATAGGGAGCGCAGCATAAAAATTTTTTTAATCTACTCTCTTATACGTTTTCGAACACATGGTTCTCCCCGGAATACGAAACGCGATGTGCGTTGAAGTTGACCGGCTAATATGCCGGCGCATGTTTTTAAGACAGCTCGCCCAGCGTGGAAAGAGCCTGAAATACGGCCGAGTGGTTAAATCACGGTAAACTGCGCGGTATTCTTCTCGCTGACCCGCACACACGTCGCACTGCGTCTCCGAGTTGAGTATACGAAGTGGCGGCTGAAACTAATTGTAAGTAGTAAAATAAATCTCCGCCAGCGCGGGAGGAATGGCCGGGAGAGCAAACGAGGACATTCGAAGAAATAGCGGCCGCAAACAAACTGGGGGCGGAAGCACATACGCAAGGCCGGTAACGTGCTTCTGCGGAAATTACTTTGTTGAAAACCGCGAGCGTTACCGAAGATCGGGGAAACGGCGGTGCAGCGAGAGAGCCGCGCAAATAAAATTATTTCCACGTACCCGCTGAAAATAACGGCTGACTTGGAGCAGAATATCCCGAATGTGCGTCTCGCCGTCCCGAATATCCCGCTGGAAATCGAGCGTATATATTTACGTACGGCTAAAATTAACCCTCGTCTAGCGTTATCGGCAAGTGGGTCACGATTATTCCGCAAATAGCTGTATCCAGTACAAACGCCAATCTTAATTTACAACTAAACAGATTGTGTATCGCAAACACGGTACGGCGCATGAATCCGCCAGTATTCAACGTCACCGAGCACGGTGTGCATATGATTGCAAATTGTAGCTTTGAGACTCGTCCATTTCAGCGAGATTATAAAATGATCAACGTCCACTCTCGCACAAGTACAGTGGTTAAATCGAAATAATAAAAGATTTCTATTATTAATTCTATCAGAGGTTTTGATTTATTTATATCCGTTTCCCTTTTTTTTCTTTGTTTTTTTCTTTTCTTTTTTTTTTTTTTTTCTACGTTTAATTTACGGTGACATATTATTTTGCAATAATAGACATTTGAAGCACACAGACGTGCACTTACGATATCAAGTCGAAAGTTATAGGAATTCCAAAATATTCCGCGCAGGTAGATGTAACGCTATCGGCTCCATGTATTTTCCAATAAATAGCTACGTGACGGAACAGTCACGGTTGAAGCTTCGTCAATACCCGCGTTAGGTGCAAACGCAACATTTTCATCTGAAAACGACATCAAGATACTCCTTTGTCGGAATACAGCGCCGCAATATCCTCACTTGCATTTTACTGTTCCCGACACGGCGAAACTGTATTATTCAAGTGGCCATTTGTTGAAACAACGCCGCGCCGCCGCCGAAACTGCTGGAACAGTTTCCTTATTCGCATTTGACCAACGTTATATTTTTGTTAAACGAAAGCTATTTTATAAATTCGCTTTTAGTACACACGTAAATTGTTTCGCAAAATCGGAAAAGCGCCGCCGGGGCCGGAAATGTTTTTACTGCCAGTTAAAATACGAAAGAGAAGAATGAAACGCGGGAAATGTTTTTACTGCCGGTTTAATTTCTGCAAACCCAAGATCCCCGCCCTCCCCCCCTTTTTAACCGCCATCTTCGCCGGGGAGATGATTAGCTTTCGTAAAAGAATAACACCCGCGTCCGCGACGACGGCGCAGCTGCATTTCCTTGAATTTTCGACACCGCGGTATTGCGGGTTTCCACAGAAGACACGCGATATCGCTTTCCGCACGCTCGAGAGAACGCCGCGACGCTGATGCGCTTTCATCACGGTGGTACTCAGCGGACGGAATGAAATCGAAGAAGAAACGAAGGGAGGGAAAGGGGGGAGGAAAAAAAGCGGAAGATGAGAAAGAGGAAGAGAAAAGAGGAGAACGCGGAGGAGCGTAACGGGTCGGTACATTCTCGCCGCTCTTCATAGGTAGTCCCTACGGTGGTCAAAGGTATATACCTCTACTGCCAGCGGAACCAACCCTAGATATCGCCCACCCCGACGCTCGATCTTTGAAGCGCCACTGACGAGGACGACCTACATTCCGTACCCGCGGAACCGTCTCGGGCAACGAGGATGCTTTCTTTTCGCCTGGAAAGACGGGCGCCAAAATTGCTCGGATGAGCGCGAGCGAATTGCCCGACGAGCAAATATAAATTAGATCGAAAGGTCGACTACGAAAAATGCCCCGCCTCGATTTGGGACACCCGCGGTAAGTGGGCGACGCGGTGGTAATGGCCGTGCGCGCCGGTCATCGACACGTCGGTCACGGAAAAGTTTTAAATCAATGTCACCCGGCTGCCATATATCGCCGGCGCAATGTTGCAATAGGTCATACATCAAAGGAATATTTTGCGGATAAACATTTTGCCGACGCTATATTTTTAACCGTACGGCGAACGTAATTACGAGAAAGCTGGTGGAATTATATTGGGGTTAATCGACAGAGCGCGGGTGCACATTGTGTACGTTTACAATAACGTAATTAATAATATTCAACGTTAATGAATAATATCGCCGTTTCTTACGATTAAATGTTTATATGTAACAGTTATTTGGATTTAATTAGCGACGCGGGGTACAAATATCCGCCGGATTACGAGCGTATCGCTGAATTAGAGAAAATTTTAATTAAAGTATCAGCGTTACGGCGATCATCAATGAAGTGCGAAAGAACTCGCGAGAAGGGAAACAGGGAATTCGGTCGTTGCGCGCCGAGAAGAGGATAGAGCGAACGTAACGCGGACCGGGCGAAAGAGGAACGGAAGACGGCGCACGATCTCGTAAGAAGACGGTACTGCACGCTGGGGAATGATAACGGCGGTCGGGCGTTCCCGGATGCACGCCAGAAACCGAATGTAAACGGCTGCGCGCTGCACAAGTTAATTAATTAAGTTGCCGCTCTTTATGTTATCACGCGGCCGTCGATGCATTATCGCATCGGGTTTGAATACTTCAAAAATATCTCGTAAGCCATATTTCCGAAATAGTGTTTCTATTAAAATCTCTAAAAGAATTAAAAAAAAAAGAACAATTCATGAACAAGCACTACGATTACCGAAATTAAAATATAATAATACTATTAATTTTATTTAATTAATGAAGTTATAAGGAAGATAAGAATTTGCGTTGTTCAAGTTACCCAAACGAAAAGTTTTGCTGAAAATCGTGGGAATAGAATTTCTTTTTTTTTTTTTCACATTCTTTTAAGCGTAATGCGGATATTTTTGATTACCGGCAGATTTTTAAACCGCAGCAGAAGACAGTGCTGCAATGCATATTGCATTAGATGTCACCGTACTAGGCGAAGGTATTTGAGGAAAACTTCGTAGGGCGCAATGGGCAATTTCGAAACTTTTACTGTTATACGTTTTTTCATTCATAATCGGTGCCGACCTCCTCGATTACTTTCTCACTTTTTGGAGGTAATATCACGACGATTTACTCGACGCTTCGGTAATCGCGAAATTGCTCTTGATTCGCGACGAGGCTGGTCAGTATTTTACATTTCGTTTTAATTCAGAGGTAACGGCTGCAACGACAGATCTGTGCTACATTTTTACGTGTTACGCCTATATATTCTTCGACAAATATTTTCGAACGTCCGTCCACCGCGCGCATCTCGAATACGTTGACATACGATCACCATCAGTCAGATTGGAAACGATTTTTTGCTTATTCGATTGCATAGTGATTGAGTATCGTTAACTGTCGATATTTGGTCAAGATATTGTAGTATTTTCGTCTATAGCATCCCGCGTGATATATATGTCGCTTTATCTTTTTCCGCAACAATTCGATCCTGTTACTTTAATCGTTCGGTGAGACAAACACGTTCGAAAATCACGCTTTTTCGTTTTTTTTTTCTCTCTAACGAAATTTTCAATATCTATAATATGAATTTATTTTTTCTTCTTTCCCATCGATTATTTCAATACTTTGAAACGACACTCGCTAAGTGAAAATGATAAAGCACGCTCGTAATCGTTTCCTTCTTCACGTTTTTAACTCTTTCGCGCGAAGTAATTTCTTTATTCGCACGCTTTTATATTTTTTAATTTATCTTCTCTATCGCTCGCTAGTTACTGACCCCTCGCAACGTCTTTCGTACTTCAGAGTCACGCCACGCACGAGCTGTTTAACGTCCCCGTCTTCCGATATATTTACATACACGCTTTTACACATGGGCTACTGATATCGGCGAGGGTGGCCGGCGGTCGGCGGATCGCATCGTATCGTGATTCGCCCGGAAAACTGACATCGATCAATCATGTCGCAGACGAGTGTCGGTTTCCACGAAGCCTCCCTCTGACGTTCGTCACGTTTTATTACAATGCTTTTATATGCCCAAATGCGCACGCATCACGGCCACGGAATATTTTTTTTTTCCCCGCAAAAAGACCACGCTCGCGCCTGCGAATCGCGGCTCGCGACGAATAATGAAATTTTGACGTTACGGGCATGCACCCTTCCACCGTGGAAAAAATAACGTAATGCTCGGCGGTCTAAAAGCGCAGTTAAATATTTAAGGAGAATTGTAATTCCGTGCCGCGTGTTGTACAATTTACCTATTTTTCCTCATCGGCACCGAAATAGCGGCTTGAAACTTTTAACGCTCTGACCTGATTCCTTCCAGCGAGCAACTTCGGTGCGGATTAGCGCTAACCAGTATCTCCGTCTTGAAAAATGCACGTTGTTATTTTAATAATCCCCGAGAATAGATCTCCGCGCGCGTCTCACGTGACAACTGGATTTAAAAGCGACTTAAACGGAAATAAAATCGCAGACACGATAATGCAGACGTACCGCGAATAAAATTTCGCGGTTTAAATTTTATTGCGGTTATACACTCGTTATTTATGACATGTTAAGCTAGACGACGCGATTCGTAAAAGCCACAGTTGCGGGCTTCGAGCATGATTATCGAAAACCTCCGCTGACTCATGACGCACGAATTCGTTCGAGCTCTCGTAATAGCTCGCTTTAATAGAAAGCGGATCGGCGCCATGTGAAATAAGGAGACCGTCGTGTTTTCTCTTTAAAGTGATTACGCGATAATTCTCCACTGTGCCGTCAAGCTTATATCCCGCGCTCCGAGAGAGGGGCACATTTGTTCTTTCTTGCGTCGCCTCCGCGGTCCACGACAAACGCCGGAACAAGCGCAATTAAATTGAATCCGGCAAAAAATTCACCCGTAATGCCGCCCGCGAAATCCCCGGACGCGATCGCGGAAACTAGTTTCGCGAGAGGCGAGCCATCGAGAAGTAATATAAACTTTATATCCCTCTTCACGGGCGGAGAACTCGTAAGACAAATATATGTCGAGATCGTCGTTTCCGGTTCGCGCGACGGCTTACGACGGGACGTGGCGCTCCACCGAGTTACAATGTAAACGTATATACGCCGAGGTTTATACAGATATGAACTTATACGCGGCGGTGTTTACGCGCTCGTACATATGTGTACGTACGTATAGGCGCGCGCGTGGACCCGAGCAGTCAGCTTTTCAGATTCCGCAATAAAGGCGAGCCTGTCATAAAAGAATTGCGTTAAACTTAACGTTCGACCGTTAAGAAAGGTCCTGATAAAATAAAATCTTAATCCTGCATGGGGAAGAGATTTAGGGTGGTCTTTCCCTTCTTTTTCTTTTTTTTTTTTTTTTTTTTTTTTTCTCTCTCTCCGATCCCGACCGTCGCTGCCATTCCGAGTAGAAAGGGACCCCGTCCGCCCATCTCCTTGAGATCAACCTTAACGGTTCGCTGGACCGACTATTAAGCGTATCTCGTCCAGCCTAATCCTTTCAGATCTAAATTTTTATTTGCTCGCGGGCGACTTTATTTTTACAGCCTAAAGGGACGAGCTAAATAGGTTTATTCACGTCTGCCTTTTCTTCGGCGATCTCTTCCTTATAATCTCGATGAGCTATTCGATTAAAATAATCTCGGTTGTACAAAATTTTTACTCTATCGCAAATTTGTACAACTTTTCCTTTCGCTTTGGAAGTTGAGCTTGTTTCGCGACCTCGTTTTTTCAGTCTTTCAATATCTAACGCTTTTGTACGTTCCTTTTCAGTAAGAACGGATACGTATGCATCATGTTCCATAGGAGGGACGAGCACGTAATAGAGATGCAGCTGTCGGAATGGGGCCAGCAGCCCGACGACATATGCAACTCGAGCACGTTCAACTCGCACACGATGCCGTACACGACGTTCATCAGTAAGTAAATTCTGATCTCCTAATCGAATTACGCATTGTCGTCGCAATATCACGTCGCAGCAGTAAAGTAACTAATTGGGCTTTAATGCGGGGTGTCAACTTTCCGAGCCCGGCAAATGTAATATACGCAAATTTGATTACGCTTAACAGTGCTCAGTTGACGGATTGTGTTATATGTTTGTTACTGCAGTTTCAATTAACGCAGTTAAACGCGGCCGGTCCAACCGTTAATGCGCCCTGACATTTTTGCTTTGTCGGTATTACAACCGTAATTAATCGAGGGCAAATTAATTTGCCAATATTCCAATGAGGCGACTCGCAAATTAACTTGCAGTTTCTTTTGGGATGTTATCAAAGAGCAACTTTTTTTCTTTTTCCCCCCGTCCCCTTTTCTTCTTTCTCCCACCTTCCCCTTTCTTTTCCCCTCTCTTCTTAAAACGAGTCAACTAGCGCTATCGTTCGATTAATATTTGCGGCTTCTTAATTTTCCATTTGCTCCGATGTCGCTTTCGCTCTGACGCGAATGCTGAAAGCGAGTTAAAGTGCAGAGTAAAAAAATAAAATAAAATAAAATAAAATAAAAGAAAAAGAAAAGAAAAAGGAGAACGTGTCCGTGGACGTAAAAATTCTTCGCGATCCGCGAGAGATCCATTACCGCGAAAGGCAGCCGATATAACGAGATCGTAAAATATATATGCCCATTTCTTTCTTGCCGTAAGCCAAGATTAAGTAGATTGGAAATTCGACCGCGCCCGCGTTGCGGCCGGAAACCGGAATCAGAAACGTTTGCTCGGAGGTGATTTCCGGGGACTCGCGCCGGCCTCCCGGTGCTTTGGTGCCAATTCAACCCCGATGAGGTTCCCCGTTTTTCTTTCGATTCATTGCCCGCGTCTCCCGGTTTGTCTCGATCTTATCGAGTTACTCCGACGGGAGATAAGCGAATCGAGGGGGATTCGTGCGTAAAATGAAGATAGTACTTACGTTTCCCTCGAAATGATTATAAATGTCCCGCTGTTGTTTTAAATAAACCGCTCGACGTGCCGCTTTAGTGCTAATTCGTGCCAATGCGTTAATTTTATTTAAGAGATATTTCTTATCCGGATAATTGTATTTTATCGGGAAGAATACGTTACGCTGTGCCTTTTGCAGGCGGTGTATACCGAAACTCGCGCGAGCTTTGCTGACTCGCCGTATTCTCCGCTCGGAGTTTCCGAATAAAACGTAATTCGCGGTCTAACGAAAGAGCGCTCTATTTAGTTTCTAAAGCCAATTCCGGGCAATCGATCCGTGAGTCCGGCGACGTCGGGGTGTACGCGGTCTCACGAACGATTCTCTCAAACGCACGGCGCACTATCCGCTCGCCCGTGATTTGTCTCGACCTTACGGTCTCTACCCTGGTCCTGGACATGTAAATTCACGTGCACTTCCGAGACCCGACCCGCGTATACAAAGTATCCGAAATCCCCGCGCTTTCTGCTTCATCGGCGGATTCCGTCGGACAATTCGGAGCCGGTTTCACTCCTGTAAAAGCTCGACGGGAAGTCCCTTCCCCGGCGACTCGACTTAAAAATATTTTTGTAACTAATTCCGAATCTGGGGAGTCCTTCGAAGTGAAAAAGAGTAAATTTGAAATTAAACGGGGAAATAAAGTTTTCGTTGCCCGGCTCCTGCCGCGAGAACTGTTTCACGAAATTTCCCAGAACCCTCAATGCTATAGTTCAGAGATGATTGATGCCTCGACATTATTGCGAGGGATAAATCTACCTCAAATCTGTCCAAGAATCTGTATGTGAAAGGTACTTCGAAAGGAGAAGGGGGGAAGGCTTCTCTGCGCCATGTACCCGATGATGGAAAGTGCCTATGTACTAGAGAATCGCGCGGGCGCCGTTCGGCGAGAAGTTCGCAAATGGCGGAGTTTAACAATCAATTCGCGAGGCGCCGGTTTATGAGCGCATAAAGGATCATATGCCGGATCCGTCGTAAAGTCTCTCGTAGAGTCGGCTTCGCCTTTCAGTTTCTCCTTAGCCCGATTCTGGCAACGGTTGACGAAGAGCGGTGCCGTTCCGTCGCGCTGCCGATGCGGAATTTATCGCGCCGACATTCAGCACTCGTCTTCTCTTTTGTGTTGCGGCACACACTCTCGGATGTTACCGCGTGCTCGCCTTACCGGCGCGTATTACTTTCGTATGAAAGTAGCATTTCGCCGTTCTTTCTCTACGTGTAACCAGACCGTTTTTGTACATCTATTTTATCTCTTAATTTAAAAAAATGTGTAATTTTAATCGTTTTCATCGCGGGTGGCGTATCCCTTAGTTCTTTACCTAATTTTAAAATAATGGGTTTTCACCTTAACGCGGATCGTGTTGCGTTAATTTCCTGCAGGAACGAGGCGGAACGCGCTTTCACGTTAGCGTGTGCGGTACGCGCCGACTGCGTGTCGATCACGTATCAAATTGCTCGGCTAAAAGTTACACCGCAATGTAAGCAGCGATCGCCTGTCGCTTGTCACCGGTGGGAGGGGGAGAAAGGGGGGTTTGCGCAAAAAGTTAATGGCGGTTACTTTGCGCGTCACAAAATTTATGGACAGTCTGTTTGTCCTGTCGCTCTATTTGCGGGTTACTCCGATCAATTGTCGTTAAAGCCGATGAAACGCGTGGCGGCCATTCGGAATCGCCACGTCGGTATCTAATTAAGAATGCGCGACGCACGGAAATTGATAATCTCTGCGTTTACAGCGTCCGACCCGATGACCAGGCAGTGCCCCAATCTCGGCCGTTACGAGATCGTATCGTTGTTTCGGCCGCCGAACGCCGACAGCGTCGACAGTATGATGGCCGCTGACAACGAGCAAAGCGTTGCTAACGCAGCGGAGGTGCAAGACGTGAGAGTGCCCTCGACGGCATTCCCGAGCCAGTGCCACCACGGCAGTGTACGTAGATTGGACATCGGTTGCAGGACACCCGATCGCATGGAGTTCGCCACGTCTTGCAGCGACGAGGCGCTATCCGGTAAGAATTACCCCTCCGTCCACCGCACACATCTACTCGTAAACGCGTCATTTTAGTTTTACAATACTCTCTGAAGTGTCTGGAAACGATGGCGCGCGTAAAATCCAACGGCGAATAAAATTTTATTATTTATATAACTCTGTTACGTAGACCACAAAAAAAGAAAAAAGGAAAAAAAACAAAAAAAAAAATAACCAGACGAAATCTTCTCAATCTTAAATGAAATGGTAATCTTATCGTATAAGCGAAAAATGAGAATATTCCTTCTGTTCTAAAAATAATTCTTAATCTCTCGAATTAATTTGGCAATATCAGATGTATTTATAGTTCAGTTCAGCGACGTACGTTCGTATGACGTTTGTGTGCCGCGAAGATTCTTTTCGCTACCCGCGCGATTTCGCTTAACCGAGGGAAGTTAATCAAAGAGATCTCCGATAAGCGGACAAGAAGTTCTCATCCACAACAGATGACGAGCTCTGAAAGCGCTCGTAAACTTCGACAGACTCTCGACGTGTAACGTGGGTCGGCATGGTTAATGAGCAGTTGTCGTTATCGTCGTCTCTGAATCTTTTTCGGCTCTACCTATTTGCGGTTCCATAAATAACGATGAATTCTTAAAGACAAGCTCGCGAAGACAATAGTGAGCGGTTTGAAAAAGTCGAGGCAGTCGTCGCCGTTCATTGTTTTCGACGTATTCGGAGAAGCTTCCTTCGTGGTTCAGCGGCATGGTAGTGTTCACTGTTCAGGATTTAAGATAGAGAGAGAGAGAGAGAGAAGGTCGGGAAAGAGAAGACCCGACACGGGCTGGAGCACGTCCGCCCAGAACATCTTATCGGATTACCCGCACCTCCCTCTCGTCTCTTATCTTAGTTCGCGCAAAGTTATCACAAGTGGTGATAGTTAGTTTGCGGGAAGGCAGCGGGCGTCACGGTTACCGAAGTATAGCGTTTGCTTACAGGCCGCGGTAACTTCGCGCACTTCGTTTGACTCTATACATAAAAATTGACACGTCGGTGGCCGTTTTTTTCGCCGCGCTTCTTCTGTACCTCGGGCCGTCTGACTACTTGGCGACTCGTACCACTGCGCGAGTCTCGCGCGAGGCCGTGGACTTTTCTCCAGCGCGTCGCACGAACTCAATTAATAATAAATTATATGCATCGAGCGTTACTATTACAGAGATCCATTAATTTTGACATATATATATATTCATTTATGCATTCACACACAATCGATCAAAATAACCCGATTGCATGTATCAGGTTCGCCTGTTATAGCTTGTCTATATATCAACGTCAGCGTAAGCTGCGCGTTCAGACAGCAACGGTAACAATAACAAAGTGATCCCGAAGTAATTTAGGTGCGATTCCCACATTAGCTGGATCGCTGGAAAGATAGAAGGTGGATTAAGTTCCTCGTGAAGTAAGCGATACGGATGCGCGCGGGGGCCGACGTCACTTTGTAATCCGCGAGAACGTTGATACGTTACAGAGCTCTCGGTGCGCAGCACGCGAGAGAAGAGCTTTCGCAGTCAGGAATTATTTCAGCGGCGCGAGTTACCGGGACATGTTGACACAACCGAGGATTTAGGCACTCGAGACCCAACACCTCGCGGCTGTCGACACGGGATTGTATTCCAAGATTTAGATACCAACGACGACGAAGACGAGAACAGCGCCGATGAGAACGGCGGAATGGCCATTAAGACTTCATATAAACAGCTCGGTTCGCGGCTCTTCAAGCGACGTAGGGCATCGCGGCTTCCCGGGTACGATCGTTAATCGCGTGGCACCACCGAAGGTCCCCCCTTCGTCCGCGTCGGAATCAGAATCGCTCGTCAGGCGGGAAAACGATGGGGAACACGTGCTCTACTTTCGCGGACTTTCTTGATTAATTATGCATCCTAATCTCGGAATTTCCGACGAATTTACAACCGCGAGCCTTTGTTCCCCGGCGATGATTCACATTTAGAATCCGCGTGCGTTCGCGTTTTCCAAACCGGCGCCCGGCCGCGAAAGTTTACGGGCGCGAGGTAAGATAAACCGTTTTACCAGCTCGGAGAATAAAGTCGCTCGATCACTTTAATATCTATCGGATCGTTTCATCGGATCAGGGGTACTATGATCGATCGTTAATTTTTTTTCCCAGGCCACCGTGCACGCGCGCCCAGGTGAACGGCAGGTTGAAAAAAGAAAAAAAAAGAAAAAAAAAAAAAAGAAATTCTACATTTATTCTGATACATCAACGTCACGCTTAACGCGTTTAGTTTTTACCGATGATAGGTGCCACTGCCCGTTGTCGTCGAACACGATCCGCGGTTTCGCGTTTCCTCTTTACGCGAAGTCACGAGCTGTCGAGCGACCGCAGTAAATTCTCATCTTACTATCTCGCAAGTACGATCGGGTATCGTCGCTCGAAACGTCACTGATATCGATGTGTCGGAAGGATTTACGGCCCTCGTTTATTCCTCTTCCGTTCTCGCGTGCATTGTTACGGCCGGAAGGCGGAGGAGCAAGTGCCGTAAAAATGATGACATAAAAGTACCTTCCCTCGAACGATCAAATCGCATTTTTTTTTTCTTTTTCTTTTTTTTTTTATCCCACCTTTCATTGGTCACGTTAATTGAATGGTTGAGGGATTACGGTTATCTCGTCCACGAGCCAGTGAAATTATGAAAATTTACGAGCGATAAATTCAATAGCGTACGTTCTGACGAAATAATTCATTTTCGTGATTAATAATTCAAAGTAGGACACTAATGTAACTCGGTAACTCGTGGCCGGCGCGGTTTGATATTTTCGTTTCACAGACTCTTTCGTGATACGCGGCAATTTTCCAAATAGCACCGTGCAACTTCTCGATGCGCCAACTATTTTCTTCTCTCGTAATATTAGCAACGCAAGTAGAACGTTCTTTTCAGAGTCGAAGGAACAAATTCGAGCAACAACGAAGATAACGCCGAAGTCTCATTAACGAGTTGATGGCCTTTTTCCATCCACTCCGTCAAATTTTCTCCGTGTGGCTTAGCATGTTATTGTCGACGGTCTTTTAAACCGTCTTTAAAAAAAAAAGAATAGAAAAAAAGAAAAAGAAAAAAAACTTTTCCTATATATATCGTGGGCGCAAAGTTACGGCGTCCATAATCTTGCTCTGCTTCCGCAGTACTTTAAGAAATCGAGAAGTTTAATGCAACTTCGCGCTCGCGACGGTTTTTAGCGCGACGTCTATAACTCGCGGAACAACACGCTGCCATTTTCTCTCCTCTCTTATCCTCCTGTTTTTTTTTTTTTTATCTCGCTCATAGCCGATGCTGTCTCGCTTCCAGAGTACTTATGCCACGGAACTTGGGTGGAGAACGACACCGCTTACTTGGTGGCTAGCACCGACATCGGGCGTTACTGCCTCGTTTACAGCGCGTCTGCCGCGACGACAGGAAGTCGTGAACTCTCGGTGACGGGCCATCTCGCTTCCTGTCCGAGAGCCTCTCATCGCTATCCAGTCTCGTGGCAGGTGAACCTCACGTCCTACGGTGAGCATTGTTAATTCCGGACGCGACTCCACCGCTCGCCGCAGTTTCGCTCAATGTTATCCCATATATTATATATATATTATATATATACTCCAATTTAATCGTATTTTTACCCTTCCTTCAATTATGATTATTAAATAACACCGTGATTACGCGTCCACGTTCGGTAAGCAAAATTTTCCTCGATTTAACAAGGTTGATTTGAAAATATCTTGTTTACCGAGCTCTCTCGACGAGGTCGAGTTATCGATTCGGTGAATCCGACGTGTTCCTCTCTCCCTCTTCGTGTCTCATTCTTATGTTTTATTAAGGTAAATCAATTGCGTGCTTCCAGCTCAATGCGGCGACGTTTCATCGGGGACCACGTGGGCGCTACGGATGTCCCTCGGGTGCTCTCTCCTTCACATCGTTCTCTCCGGCGCACTTCTCGCCAGATACGTCGTGAGGTGATGCCACTGAGCCGAGATGCGCCACGTACCGGTGGCTCTATAGTTGAAAGAACAAAAACTTTTATTACGAAAATTGAATCTGTGGTGATTACACATGACATTCTGATACGGTGAGGTAAACTAAATAATCAATCTTAGAACTTAAGTGAGCGCGAGCGTGTGGATGGTGACACAAAGGATGGTTAAAAGTGATTAAGAAAAATTAAAGAGACAAGTCGGAAACGGGTAAGGTATATATATATATATAAATATATATACATATATACATATAGAGATGCGTGTGCAGCCTCGCGAATGTGGCAGAGCCGAGTGTGGAAGCGAGGCTTTACGAATATACATAAAAATCGATGCGTTCACGAAAAGCTGCACAAGTTTCGCTACGAGAGAGAGGTCAGTCGAAATAACGTTATTATCGAGGAAACGATCAAAACTCATTACCTTATTGCAAAAGGAAAAAGACTAAAAAGAAAAAAAAGGAACAAAAAAAAAAATAAAAAGATATGATACGTAAATTTTTAATTAAAAGATTCTTTCACCGTATTGTTAGCGTAATTAAAAAGAAAAAAGCGTTTTCATTGCACGTTTTTATAAGCAACAGCCTCGAAATTATTATTTAATTATTATATTTAACTGCAATTGCAGGACGAAAAAGCGAGTCGTGTTTATCACTCCCGAGTGAACGTCGTTTGCGCCTTCGCATATCGTGGGATATTTTTTACATTTCTCTCGTATAAAAAGATCGAAGCGAGAACGTAATGTATTGCACGGCGTATGTCTTCGTACGTAGAGTTGGCGTGGATTTGCGTTACTGTATAACGGAGTACGTTTGCCTTTGAAGACGTGAAGTAAACCCAACGACGACGGCTTATTGAGTTTCGCGAAAAGAGAGCCGCTGGTTCCGCGAGGCCGTGACCAGAAATAACGGGCGACGCGGGTTCGGGTTATATTTTTGTGGTTTTATCCGTTACAGACAAATGTCTCGTTACAAAGCATGCAAATTACATACGTTATATCACGTTAGTTCGCGCGGATGTCCATTTGTACATCTCGCGATCGCGATCCTCAATTATATTCGAGTCCACGATTATTTTATCCCTTCGATTTTGCGTTACAGCAGCTGAGCATCGACGAATTCTTTGAGTGTGTGCTTATACACATAAACTTTCCCCATAATAAAGTGTTCCTCATGAACTGTTAAACACTATTTCGTTCGATAACGGGCAATTTTTTTTTTTTACGCTCCCACTAGTCGTCGCGCGAGATGATGTAATAATAAAAGAAAATAATAAGGGTGCTGGGGCCAATATTATACGAAGTGAGTGTTGTTCATAGATTGAAAGGGAATAAAAGCGAGAGAAAGAAAGCGAGATTGAGAGAAAGGAAGTACGAACGGATGGGAGAATGTGAGAACGAGAGAAAGTGAGAGAAAGAAAGAAGTGATAAATCTATAACTACATAAAAGTAGCTCCCGCAGCCACTGCCACATTCGCCGGACGCGTTCGACGCTTCTAAGTGCGACGAGCGATACATGTACTTAGGGAGGAATAAAAAAAAAAAGAAAAAGAAAAAAAACTGCCACGTCCAACCTGTAATTATACGCATTTCTGTTAAAAGCTTCGTGGCACGAATCGCTCTTTGGCGTGAAGCAGCCGCTGTAAAAAGAAAAGAACCGTACGAACGATTATTACTGTAATTATTACTACTATCGCTGTTAGTACGATAAGGGCAGAAGAACGGACGGGAAATACGGACTCTTTGCTCCTAAAGAATTCCTCGCTTTCTTTTGTACACCCCTCGCGCGGAAGAGATATTTATCGAAAGGGAGCGTTTAGCCTGTAAGCACTCTGTAAAAATTACACCGATCCGCCATTGAACTTTAATCCTCGTGCGATGAATGTGAAGCCGATGCTTGCTACACGCCGGCGGGAGTTTTCCGTGAAATAATCGAAAAATCTCGCTCGTGCAAATCCTACTTTAACTGTCGTAATATGAGACGAAAATGTACTTGCAGCGCAAGGATTTGAGATGGAAACAGTTTGAGGTAAACAATGAAATGTTACTGCCACCGACCATTTTCTCCTGTGCAAAAAAAAAAGGAAAAAGAAAAAAAAAATAATATGAATCTGTTTAAATCGAGGTAACGACGTAATGAAGGTAAATTTTTGAATTCGAAACGTTGAACGAGTGTTCGATTGATTTTCAAGAATTCAATTTAATCTCTTTTATTCCCTCCAATACGATTCTTTGATACTAATCGAAATATAAGATAAGAAAAGAAGTGCAATTTGAAAATAATATTATTCAATTCAATTATCAAATGATCGTACGACGAGATCATTACAATACGACATATCGGTAACGAGAGAGAAAATAGGCAGTAGATTAGGCTGCATGCGGTATAATAATAAATAATATTCAGGTTTCTTCCGTAAAATTCAACCATAATTTTTTGCGGATAGCTTGACATAATCTTCGACGAAATCTGAAATTAGCAAAATAGATTTTCTAATTGTTACGCGATTTTTCAGAAATAGTAATCTAACAAAGGCACAACTCTTGTAGCGTTATCGCAATGAATCTTTTGAGAAATTACATGTTTGATTTTATATGCATCGGATTTTGTTACACATATTTTAAATCGTTAAGAGTTATTGTATAAAATAAAAAGAAAAAAAAAAACGAAGAAGAAGAAAGAATTACGAAACGGCGATAGTGCGATCGTTTGATACGATCCTCTAACAAAAACCAACTTGTCGACAAAATATACATATTTTTTATCCGAAGTATTTTACTTAAAGGCTCTCTGGTCGCAAGACGAAGAGCGAAAACGGTATTCAACTGCGTATTAATCGATTATTATACATATATTCGGGCAGTTAGATATACGCAAATAAATATATTAATATATTACGCGACAATTCAATGTTGGCTATAAATTGTACACTATTAGATAAATCGAATAAAATATAGGAAAGACGAGATGACGACGATCGAAAAAGTAGTACTCGATCAGCGTTCGATTCCTTCACATTTAATTCTCCGTTCATGATATGTCACGTTAAAGTATTTCTACATTCCTTTTCTTACACTTATTTGTAATTATATTTTTAATATGACAAAACCCTTTCTGCCGTCAATAATGGTCTACGATTACTCTGACTTTGATTATGTATATGATATTTTAAAGAAATCCGAGACTTTACGACGTAGCTTTGCCGATATCAATAACTGCGAGCTATATGTCTTTTGCCGGCCACGATTTAAATTGCATTCCAGAGTCGAAGGCTGCAGAAAATTATTTGTACATATTAGGCTTTAAAGGGATCGAATATACATATATATAGTGATAAATGCGATTGAGCGTATTCTCGCATCGCGTACACGAAAAAGTATTTGCTGTAAAAATGAAGAGACGATGGAGGAAAGATTAGAAAAGAAGCGTGCCGGCGATGAATTCAATTTTATAATAGTGATCGCAAGAGTGTAGATTTCAGGGTATTTATATCGAAGGTTACATAGTTATACAAATATACAGAAATATTTAAAGATAAATTATATTGTGAAAAAAAAAAAAAAATATATATATATACTATGTTTTTATTGTTGTGAAGAGTTAACCGATGCGACCGGCGTCAGTCGCGTCGACGAGATTAAGCTCCGTTCTTGTAAAATAATCCACGTAGGTGCACCCGCAATCGCTATTAAGTTACCTTCGTCACCGTGTAATAATTCGCATCGAAGTAGCTGGTTTTTGAACTTCCAAATCAAATGCGTAGAATGTGTCGCAGGAGCTATCGGATAACTTTGCATTTACTTCCTTTGCGTTTTTCTTACTTTACATTTACGAGCACGATAAGGTTTGAGAGCGATTTTTATCGAACGACGACAGGCAAAATGTACAATACACTTGAGAGGATAATCTCGATATCATCCGGCGCACGAGGGCTAACTAAGTGGCGGATATTCTAAGCGGTTAAATAATCCAAATGTTTATAACGTAACGTGGGAGGACCTTCTCTCTTCCCGCTCTCCTTATACAGTGTAATCGAACACGCGCACACGTCACTACCTGTAGGGCACGACACAACGACTAATTACCGTCTTAAGTCTTAGCAAATTACTCGATAATTTTAATCGATTTTATTTTAATATTTTTTTGTAAACGACGTGGAGATCAAACCCGACGTAACGCCGCTGTAACTAATGTACGAATTGTGTAATGTACGAACGTGTGCGTCGAATCGAAACTTGATGAATTCTTCCTATCGGCGTTTCGTTTTCGATTCGGAACACTCAGGTATACTCGTCGGGAGAAATTCGGCCGATTTTGCGAGAAGAATTTTATTTATCGGAACAGATTCGAATTTTCCATCGGAGGCTGTGTTGTCACGCGATTCGAAGCGTTCCGATTATCTGGAATAACGAGACGATAGACTAAAAGTAATCGCACGATGTAAAGGCTCCCCGACACATTTCACTGAGAAACATTCCGCGTATGTAAGCGTGCGATGGAATTATCAAATAGGAAAGAAAGAAAAAAAAGAAAAAAAAAAATTAAAGATTGCGGCGACAACTTATAAAACTATTGTATGTATTATTAATAGGAAGAAAGAACCTACGAACAGTCGACGGAGAATATTCTGCACCGTAACACGCGCGATCTGATGGTACTACTACTCTAAAAATTCATCACGCTTGAAAGCTATCGAGAATCTATACATAACTGAGTGTTTTACTATTGGATTACAATATTACCTATTAATGTAAATGATACCTATTAATGTAAATGGTTTTTCATTATTACATTATTATATTATAGATGTTATACTTAATAATATATTTACAAATAATTAAGACGACTCTGTGGTTTTAATTTTACCTCATTATCTGCCGCTTTTTCTTTATATTTAAAAAATCAATCGTCTTACACAGTTCGTTTTGTAAGTTTTTTTTTTTTTGTAAATTTTCTTTTGTAGATCTTTTAATGTCTAGAACTGAAGGGTGGTTTGTTGGTCAGTTGAATGGATTGAAGAAGAAGATATGGTCACGATTTCCGACAATAAATATGTTTTATTACACATATATCTCGTACGACGATTACACGATATTAATACATTCATTTAACTGTCCAGCAATCAAACAGGTATTTTTATTGTTCTCTCCCCAATACATCATCGTTATCAATCTATTACTATTAAATATTACACATCTCACTGAATCATCACGATTTATTAAACTTATAAACCATTATTGGATCGTCAAATCTAGTATACTTTTCTTCTTTGGCTTTTATTCTTCTTTTATTTTTAAACAAGCGATCTTTTTTTTTTTTTTTTTGGCAAATTGTCGCTGGAGCTGCGAAATGTCCATCGCTAATACACATAATCTGTCAGTTGTCCGTTAAAAATTTTAAAACAAATAAATAAATGCCTTAAAAGTGTAACAAATCACGATGATCCAATAAGATTTGTATGACAAATTGTATTTTGTGGCGTTTCTTTGTTTTTTTTTCTTTATTTTTTTGTACCTGCGCACGAACTCGCGAGATCCATCGAGACAAGCGACAAGAAAAAACGGTACGGAAAGAACGAGTGCGTTTTCGCTTTTCCATGCCAAAAATACAATTAAAGACGCATTCGCACTAAATAATAAAAAAAAAAAAATTCGCCGTCTAATCGAATACTTTCGTCAAGTTTCAAACTCGACGTCAGTGCAGAGGTACACTTACCGTCAGGAATGGCGTTCGTGGTGCTGCGAAAACGGCTGGCATACGTGATCTTGGCGTGGGGTGCGTCAAAACTCACACGAAGCACGTGCGTAGATGTGTCGCGGAGTACCGGTCATAGAGGACTGAGGGAGAACGTGGCCTGCTACACCTCCCCGCGCTCGGCGGCCGAGAGTGGGGGAAGTCACGTACGCCAGCCGCCGTCGCCGCTCGCCGCAGCAAATGCCATATCTGCTTTTCAATGTACATCGCTGATAACACTTGATCACCTTTCCCTGCCTTCTTTTTTCTTTTCCCTCCGTCACTTTTTTTTCCACACACAACATCGCCCCGACGGCTGAAGCAAACGCGATCTGAATTATATCCGTTCGCACAGCGAGTGTTATCGTTTAACATTAATTAATAAATCAGTATCTTTCTTATCACGCTTATCATTATTATTACTGTTAATGTTATGATCATTATCATTATTATTAATATTTATTATTATAACCTCGTTGCTTACGCCCTAAAAACTTCGTTAAGTTAACTCTCCCGTCTCAACTTAACAATGTAATCGCGGACTCTCGTGAACCTTAAAAGTTTGTCTTACGTGCTAAAGCTTGGTGGCCAGCACCAAAACACTCACTAGATCATTACCTACAACACACATAGAGATTTTGCTTTCTCCAGTAGTATTTTTTTCCATTTTTTATTTTTTTTCTGTTTTTGTTATGCGATTTAATTTCTCTTAACGTAATTAAGAAATGTACGATTACGTGAGCCCGAGCTACCGGTCGCTTACGCACGTTCACAATCATACTCGAATTTTTCCTACTTCGCGCAGTCGATGGCAAGCTTACGACTTAGAATAATAGTGAAACATTAATTTTGTTTTTCTTTAGGCTGATTCTCGATACACTCGCCCATCGGTAGCAAATAACGCTTCGTTTCCCTGATATTATCGAGGCGCGAAATTGTCGCCATTGCACCAATACGAACGACCACTCCGCTTTCTTTTTTTTTTTTTTCCCCCTCGGAAATTAAAAGACCTTTATGCAACCCGTCTAAGTCTAAGAGAAGAAGAAAATTATTATTATTTTTATTTTTTTTTCTTGCGACAACTTGTAACATTAAAAAACACAGCGGTGAGCATTCGGCGTTTATCAGCGCGCGTTCTAAGTCCGTTTGGATCGCGATCGCGGCATGAACGTCGAACGAACTTGCAAATTTGAGCGATTTATGGACATCCGTGGTGAAGACACTTCTCCCTCTGACATTTCACGCGAAATTCCAGGATGATGCATTTACCGTCGCTGGATATTCGTCGTCAGAAGACGTATTGGTGAACGGCACGCTCGGCATCGACTTAACAATCACTTATTTTACTCTTTGGTTAAAAACATTTATCGATATATATCCTCGCTCGCATTGTATTGTACGTATTAAACTTGTGTTTTTGTGCGCGTGTGTAGACGTGTATGTATGGTATGTATGTATGTATGTATTCGGGTGTATGTTACGTGTATTTCTGTGTGTGTTGTATATATCGCAAGAAAGCGTCTCGCGGCTCTAATAATCAATTTTAATACAGACTTAAAAGACCAGCTTTCGACATAGTTATGTATTAAAATTAATTACACTCTTATCTCGATGCTCTCCATTCTGCTGCTCGGTGCTCTCCCGTCGATCGCATGATATGGGAAAAAGAAGCGGGCCTCGCTCCTTCCGCTTAAATCATACAGACGGCGGGTAATACTTTATGTGTTTGCTCTAGCGTTTCTTTTATAGACACGCGGCTACTTTTTTTGGATTCTTGTTTTTCAATTACGAACAATTCATTTACGAACTTGTCTATGTCTACAAAGCGAACATGACAAAATCTTACGATTAAAGACAGGTATCCCTTTTTATATCGATAATAGAATAGGTGATTAAACCGACTTCGAATTAACCGTTGAAGAACTAAAAGAGTGAATGCGTCTAACTGCAACTGAGTATCCTTCTGTTTAATTGCCTTCCATTATCTATCGCTCTTCGACATAGCGTTGTAATTCGGATAACGTATCCTATAATTAAGTTCGCTCCGATTCCACATCGCGGATATAATTTTGAATATCAACTATTGGCGAAATATTTCAGTCATTCGCAAAATTAAATTACAAAAATGTAACGCATACTTCCTCCGTATACAAGTACAAGTTTCAAACGTGGCTTACGTGTCAACAATTTTCGCGCGGCGCTCAAAATGCCCAAGAAGAAGACAGAGACATCGATCTGCTCGAAAGTATCGCTAATACGCATCACTTGAATCCATAATATATCGTACACTGTTGATATGTTGTTGAGGATCCTGCAAGTCTTGGAAGAGAGGTTCCCTCCAGCCTTCGACGGCGACGTAATAACAGTAAACCAATTGTAATGACGATCGGTGAAAATTACATCATTGTGCGCCAATCGCCATTGTCCTCGGTGTCTGTGCGTGTGTAAATGAAAAGAAAAGAAACATCTTGCCACCCATTCGATATAGCAAACATGCAGCTATAGCTTTCATTTGCGCAGGTACTTTGTGAAGAGAGATTCGCCCCTCCCGCTTGATAGTATTTAATGAGACGAAACGTGGAGACGAAACTTGTAACGACGACGACCTTGACGGTGACAACGATAAAAGACGTGCAACTTCGTCCGCGTCGCTCGTGTCGGTCCAGCCGAAACGTGGCGATCGTAAAGCGTCTTGGCACTTCGCGAACCATAACTCCGTCGTCGCCGGGACGTTGTCCTTTGCCACCCGGCCGAGATGGCACCCGTTATCTCAATCGCCGCCCTCCCTCGTGGTCCAGCCGATGTGGCATAGGTCGATAAAAAAGGACCAGCGACTAGGCGCGGCTAGGTGCGAATGTCACTGACGCACTCGCCACCAACTCTGTTGTACCTTTTCATGGAGCTTCCTGCAAATACCGGCGAGCCTCCGTCACATTCCAGCCTCCGTAGCATTCTCCTCCGTCTCACCGCCCGGGTCCTCGCTGGAGAACTCGCCGCCGCCGCCACCGTCGCCGTCTCCCGTGTCGCCACCCTCTACAGCCTCGCTGGTTTCGTCGCCTTCCTCCAACGTTACTTGAAAATGTATCCTATCTTGCTGTTGCTGACTCTCGTTCGTCGTTGGTTGCGGCTGCTCGTCGGACGGCGGTGACGGCGGTATCATCGACTGGTACCAATCGCGGTTCTCCTCGAGGGTGTCCAAGATTTCTTGTGCGTCCGGATGCACCAGATCCGCCCAAGTTTCCCAGAGCGGGTGCACGATGTAATCGATGAAGCCAACTTGCGACTTCTCGATCGTCGCGCTGTGCCGATCGCACATCGGACTGATATCCATGTTCTGCTCTCGCTCGCGATCGCCTTGCAAAAAGAACTCTTCCATCAGTAAGCCCACCCATCGTCGATAAAGCGCCAACGGTTTCGTCGGATTAGACAAGTCGGCACAGTGCACCAGATTTTCCAATACTTGGATACGATCGGTGTAGTTGTCGAGCAACAAAACGCCGGAACCAGCGACCTTCTTCGTCTCCACCATGGTTTTCAAATCGGCTAGCAGCGACATATGCTTCGACATGTCCGTCGAGAGTACCATGTCGATGACCATCTTCCGCAGCGTCTGCCGCTGCTTCTTCGTCATATTCACGAATATGTCGCAGCCTTCGTTCTGCAGAAGCTTGAACGCGACCGCCAAGTGATGATTCTCCAGTACCGACTCGTCGTTATACATCAACGCGAGTTCGGAGCCTGAACGGGACAAGAAAAATATCACGTTATTAACTTCGTCGTTGTGAAAACAATAGATATAACGACCACGACCGCAGATACTTAAATTTCTTTTTCTTTCTTTTTTCGATAAGATAAATATAGCATTCGACAACATGAGTATTTACAGATTAATACACGCAAAACAGAAAGTTTGATAATAACGTGCCGATACTTACTTGAGTTAATGAGGAACTGATTTGTGAGTCCAGGATGATCTACATCGTGGATGGAAGCCGCGAATAACGCAGCGGTAATCTCTAACGGTGTGAACACGGACTGCAATGTAACAAGAAAAAAAAAAAAAATTACGTTAGTATATAAAGGAAAAAACATATATCTTACAATTTTTTTCCATTTTAATTTTTCTTTTATAAGTATTTTATACTCTCATCAACGACACTTGTAAAGCTCTTATCATTTAAACGAGCAGCTTAGTTTCAGACTCGTAAAAAAAAAATAAATAAATAGGAGAAAAGTAGTACAAGCAAAAGTACACACGTATCGCGTACGTACCTCGAGTGCGGGCGTGTTGAGCAGAGTGTGAGTAGATTGCGTCACATCAGCTGCGTGGAGACTATTGTGGAAAGGATTATCCTTCACGTAATGATCCTCTAAAGTCATCATAAAGGTAACGAAGGTCTTGGGTGGTATCGCCAGTGATTTGAGCAGATCTCGACTCTGGAAGGCCGTGTACGCCACGCATGTGAGGGGCCGATTGTTGCTGAGCTCGCCTATCCTGAATATGTCGATACCCCACTTGTCGATGTCCGAGAGCAACTGCGAATAATATAAAACATATTAACGATACGCGTAAGACCGGCATCGTGGACGGCGAACGAAAACGTTTCGCCTCGAAGCGATATCAAGAAGGCAATTTATTACGGTTATTATTCAATTATTATATCGCGACGTAGATATAAATTATGAGCGTGAACGCGCCTTGTTAAACGAAAGAACATGATGCGTCTTCGGGTATACAGATAGCGGAGGTCCTGCGTTATCGCTGAAAGGTCACACTCGACGCTGATTATTCATGGACATCGCGCTCTCGTATATTATATGCGTGACGGCGAGAACGATAAAAAAAAAAAAAGAACGAAGCAAGCGATTTAGATTGAAAAAGACGTTGGCTGCATCATACAGACTATATAGATATCGTTAAACTGATTTTTATTATTACAGCTACAACGTCACGACTGGTTTTGACCGTCTGGTCACCGGCAGTCTCGTTTCCCGACCGAGAGCGAAAGGCGTCATCCCGGACACCAGGCGCAGCATCCACGGCGACATTGAGGTGACATTCTGGCGAATTGAATCACCGTTGCGTGGGCGTAAAAATGGGTCTCTAATCTCGGATAGTCTGCAGAATCGCGTAGTCATTTAAGGACACGTCGTCTGCGTCGCAGTTTAGTTTGACGAATGTATTTCGCCAAACGGTCTCTCCGCGAGAGAAATCTAATTAATATGGAGAATAGCGTCGGTTCCTTCCACCTTTTCATTAAGAAAATCTACCTCAATTTGCATAATGAAAAGATGGCCTTTCACCGCTTACTTTCCCAGCCGTGAGATTTCTAAGAATATACGAGGAATGTTGAAGTTATTCCTCCCCGAAGTGTCGCTACGCCGCCCGGCTTTAATTGCAGATTATATTTCTTTAATACAAAAATAGCAAATAAAGTTTTATATACGCGATAAACGCGAGACGGGGAGAGCCTTGAAACATTCCTCGAGTCTCGTTTCAGGTCACCGCGTATGACGCTGACGTCTCAATATCACGTTCCCGAAGCCGCCGAAAATCAGTTTCTCTCTCGCGTCTGTGAAAAAGATGCGCGCCGCTAATCAGCAAAGCTATTCAGGTTATCGAAATCGCGCAACCTCGGCCTAAATGCTTCTGTTTGCACCGGTTAAAATACAACCAACCTTGTAATCGGCGTAATCGCATGCCGCAGAATAAACGTTTTGTTTTGTAAAAAAAAAAAAAAAAAAAAAATTATATCGCTGCCCGCGCGCGCCAACTGTCACGTATTCGGTAAGAGATAAGCGCGCAAGCAAAAAGAAAAAAAAAACATACACGCAAGATATACGTGATTCGGGAAAGTGGTCCAGCGTGGATTCAGCGTAAGAGCGTAAGATAATTAATTAAAAATTCCCCGGCATATAAAACAATTGAAATTCTTCAAGGTCTATCATTCCGCGTAAAGCGAAGTGAGTAATAAACTTTCACATTATGTTTACGTTTATTGGAGTTTTAACTCGCCAGACTAATTAACCCTTGCTGCTCCACGACCGGCACTAGGCTGACATTAAAAACAAATCGTTATTCTTCGTTATTACCCAGCAAATTCCTTAATAATCTCAATAATCCAGAGAGAGAGAAATGGTATTTACCTCAGGGATTTTCTACATAATGAACAAGCTTGGAGTTCAGCATTTGAATTTTCTCTCACGGTCGCGTATATGACGTGCATGAGTGCAAATTTAAAATATATTGCGACAAGCATCGGTTGCTTTTTTTTTTTTTTTTTTTTTTTTTTATTATTATTATAGAGACGAGAATGTGCGAAAGTTCGGCGAATATCAACAGCTGATGCAGACTCTGCGTTAAATGATGCAGCGTAAGCTTCGCGTGAAACATTTTAATTGCCGATTGCGCAGCTCGCGTTTTCCTAATCTCTTTAATCCCCAAGTTTAAATATAATCCGGTCTAATCACTTCTTCTTTCTCCTTCCCCTTTATCTTGCATTGTGTTGCTTTTTCGTCTCGCTCTGTGGCTACGCTATTTGTGCAATAAAATTGGAAATATTCCAGATAAAAGTCCGGTTCGCGTAGATGACGACGCGTGTAGGATGACGTTTTGGGGATTTTCCGAAACCGAATCCATATGGTGTAACGCCGTGATGCAGCACGAGAGATGCTCACATCTCTGACGGAGATGAAAGCCAGAAACATCGCGGAATTTTCGAACGCAGTGGAATTCATGTCAATATCGGGTGCGGATCAAAAAAAAAAAAAAAAAAAGAAAAAAAAAGAAAACGAAATGAACAATAAACACGATCATCGTCGAGGTCGCCGTGTATAAATTCACTTAACGCAAACTTTTCATGGAAAATCGGAAATGAGAATTTTTTCTATGAAATATAAACGTTTAAACTTGGACGTTACAAAAATGTCTATCCGGTTGGGGAAAAAAAAATTGATAAAATTAATTTTTAATTTGTACACGAGCAATGTTCCGCGCGATGTCGACCAATTAAAATGTTTTACGAAGCTAATCCCTTTTGAAATTAATTAGACATCGATAAAGACGATTACAACTTCATCTCTAATGCAAAAAGATGGCACGTGTAATCGGTTACGAATATATTCCGATACCAAATCTCGATCGTGAGACCTTTCGAAAAACAGATTGTTAATAATTACATATTGCATGATTTTAATACGATTAGTGAATGATTATTATAAATTCTCTTATAGAAAATTTATTTTTTACCTCGTAACTAAATAAAGCTTTTGCAATTATCAAGCTAATTACGAACCAGTAACCATATTAAAACCTCATAATTATCGCAGTAATCGCATTAAAGTCATGCAATATATACTTATCAACTTACCATCAACATGTAATCATTTTGTTTTTTTTTAATTTTTTTTTTATTCCATTATTATATAATATAATCGATGTGTAACGCGGATTACACGTGTCGCTCTCTCGTTAGGCTGAGATTAATAATTGTACAGTCAAATAAATCTCTTCTATTGGTGCTCGTAACCAGTTTAACAACGTTGGTGTTCTAGTACATAAATTCTATCGAAATACCACGCATATGCTTTGACATTTGGTAAAGATCGCTCGCAATTGATTTAGATGAAACTTTAATTGGTAACGCGAAACGCGATGCACGTTAACTATTTATCGTTTCAATTTTAGATCCCCGTAAATTATCTTGCGGAAACGTCTGCTTTAAATAAAAGTATAATATAATCACGTTGCAAACAATCTCGGACAAATAAAATCTCTTTCTTTCTTTCTCTCTCTCTCTCTCTCTCCCAATTTTTCTCTTTTCCTTTCTTCTCGTCCTCCCTTTTGCTTTCCCGTTTTTTAATTATTTTTTATTTTTTATCGTTTTAAACAGAATTCAAGATAAAGGCATAACGTTGCGTTAAATTGCTGCGTAATTACTTTTCAACATAACCACGATATTGTTCTCGTGCAATGAGTATTTTCACAGCAATTAACTAAATTTCTTTTTTTTTTTCTTCTTCTTCTTTTTTTCTTTTTTGTATTTTTGCAAAACAACGCGACGCGACTCGTTTATATCTCTCGGCTTTTGGGATTTTCGATTCGGGGAACCCCGCCGCTGTGACGCTATGTAGTATACGAGTCACCCATTATTCTGAGAGCGTAACCCCGCGAAATGTTAAAGGTCAAAGGTTTTACCTTGCCGAGCTCCTCCTCGTGTGGCGTTTCCACCCCGTGGAGCGGCACACGTTCCCCGGTGAAACTGTTGGTGTGTGTCAACGGCCGTTTTACACCACTGATATGCGACATGGCGGCAGGACCCCTTTGTGCGCGGTCCTTCTTCTTCGCCGCCCGTGCGTCCGCACTACCAGCTGCGGCAACCGCATCCTCGATTCGCAAAGACGGCAAATCTAGCTCCTGCTGCTTGTCTGTGGAAAAAAAAAAAAGGCGACGTGAGCAAACATACTTGATTAATTGATCGACGCTGACATCTGTAGAATAAAATAAAAACTCTGTTTTATAATAAATGATACAATATATAATTAAAGTACGTCGTGTGCGGAAATACTGTATGCAGATTTTGTTATTTAAGCATGACGATTTAACTGTATATATATATTTTTTTTTTATATATATTTAATAATATTATAATGCACGGTGTGTAATCTGGTAAAAAGTAATAAAATTTTATTTCAATCATCATATGCAGACTTATTCTTTGCACTTTGCATTATTAAAATGACAATGCACTATGTTGCGTTTTACAGATTAATGACGCTCGCTTATCACGTAATGTTTATAATCTGATAATGTTAAAAGAATCATTGGTCGATTTAGAAACAAGATTATACAATGGAACGATCGTGTTCGACGAAAGCACGATCTTTCAATTTCCTTTCGCGCCAGGTCGCTACAATTAAAAAAAAAAAATTAAAAAAAAAAGAAAAAAAAAGAATTCGCCCACCGTCGACCTTCGATAACCTTATTTCGGTCAAGCAAAACTTGTTAGGAAACTACGTAACGAAATTGACGCCTCGTAAATGAATTTCGCCGGAAAGCCGCAAGATTAAAATTACTCTGTTAAAAGCCGTACACATAGAACCAATTTTCAATGCAAGCGCGGCGTCGAGAAATCATATTTTTATAAATACATAATTTTTTTTCTTCTTTTTACTTTTTTTTTTTTTTACTGAAAGCCGTCGAATACAAAAGAATGAAATGCGATTCCTCGCCGATTATAAACTTTGCAATCACAACCGACCGTTCGGACAAAGCGAGAACCAGAATGAATGGTAACGGCAATACCGGCTACGGTCTTTCAAGGGCTTTTAATGCGTAAGAGCGCTGTTTTTATTGCGCCCATAAACTTGCTTCCGGCGGTGACCTCGTTAGACGCAGTTTCGCGAATTTACTTTCCTTCGTTTTCTACGGGAGCTCGCGAAAACGCAATCTTTTTCTGGAACAGGAGCGGGAACACACGTCAATTCCTATTCTTTACGCGAACTTCCAATTTGCGCCGCTTTACTCTTATTGTAATATCGAAAAGGAAAAGAATCGCAGCTTAACTTACCAAGGAAGGTGCTGCAGATGTATTCCGAGATCTGGTTCCCAGACTTGGACGACTCCGAGAAATGCGACAACTCCTTGTTCAGCATTCTCTTGAACTGTAACGAAAAGAAAGAAGAAAAGCCGATGATTAGTAGGGCAATTGGCTAAAGTAATTACAGCCGCAATACACGGCTTGTGTTCCGCGAATCGATAATTTATTACGGCGACAATAAAACATTTAAAATTGCATTTATAAATGAGGCGATAAAATAATTTTCCGTCCCCAATGCGAGACGTTTTACGTCTATAAAAATCTAAATGATTTTATGCGACTCAGTGAGCGCTGTGACGTTAAATTATTTGAAAAGGCGACGGTGTTTGTTACCGTATTCTTTCCAACTAAAACGACATCAAATATACATTTGCTAAGACGACAAAAAAAAGAAAAAAAAAAAGATCTATTTTCCTTGATCTCGGATCGGGAAAACGGTGAAGACCGACCCCGGAAGCATGGAGAAGAAGCGAAGAGAACCGTGCCAAAGGAGAAATCCAGATTACAAATATATATACGAGGAGAACCGATGAATCCTCTCTCACGATCCCTTCTATTCTCATGCGTGATTCGCGACTCTTATCTCGTCGCGAATATTTACGCCATTCATACGTGCATCACCCGTCGAAACGACGCGAGGAACACGCGCGCCGTGGAATCTCGCGCACAACGGGGCAAACAAAGCCGGCCCCATCATTTGCGCTTCCCGCTCTTATCAGCACTATCGCCGGCGTACATCATCTTTACACATCCGCGCGACGAACGGGGTGCGAGCTCACCAGGTCGGTAGATAAATGCGAATACATGTGTGCAAACATATATACTTGCCGCGCGAACTGCAGAGTAACGACCTAATCGGGATCCGGATTATTAGATAATTTCCGTCGCGCGGAGTACGCGCCGAATCGAGCACCCTTTCGCGGTCGCGACGAATTTCGGCGTTCACCCCACGTTCGATCGTTGATCCCATCTCGTTGACTCGACTCACGCCCGAGCGAGAAATTCGCGCGGCAATCGTCGGGCCCACGTCTCGTGCGATTTTTTTCCGACTTTTCCGCGGCCTGTCGCCGCGCGTCCTTATTTTGAACTTTATCGTTGAGCCCGATGAACTTTATCGTTTGACCCTCTTTCGATGAAAATAGATAGACGCCTCGCATTTATCGGAATAACTAATATAATTATCGTGCGCCTGCAGCCTACTTATTACATACACCGGAGACGAGGAGAAACGAACGATAAGGTGGCGTACGTATAGATAGCACCTGCATTGCCGTACCTTTTATCAAATTGTCTGCAGCAATTATTTCCCGCTTGTCTAACGTAGCTGCATTCGACGTTTAATAATGTCAATAATTTCATCTTCAGGACTATCTTTCGAGCGGCAAAAATACGGGCAAAAAATGAAAAAAAAAAGAGAAAAAAAAGAAAAGAAAAAAAAGTGCAACGTGCCAAGAGACAGGAACATAAAAGAGGCGTGTCAGATTTGCTCGGAGATTCCCCGCTCAATCGCGCACTTTTTAATATTCATTCCTTCGACTTCGCATGTGATATTATACCGGCGATACTTCCAGTCACGGTATTATAATGCTCGACAGATAAGCCTACTCGTTATCGATCTCGCAAACCGATATTACGTTTCGTTTTCTCGTCCCACTCTCGAAGCGTTACGTCGAGATAGGCACCTTAAAAAGCAAATAATTAGAAGAAGAGAAATTGGCTCGCTTTCATAAAATATCGGCGTGACGTTTATTACGATGCTTCCCCAACGTGACGTGCATTCACGGCGCAACGCACAGGTACCATAAAGATAAGGGGAATCCCGAGAAGCTTAAGTGGGTCGTTGAAGGAAACTTAGCCGAAACCGCGCGCTCGCGTGAATAAAAGCGAACAAGAAAATCGGCGCGATCGTCCCCTACTCCGCCGCTTGATTCGCGTTACGTAAGCTAATGCACTTCATTTAAGCATACAATGGGATTTTCTGACTGCGACAAACGCGGCGGTAATTAAGGCGCGAAATCTAACGGCGAAGCGGCGCACACGCTCGTACGTTACATCGCGAGACTAGCAGCTCGCGCAATCTCGTTTCGAGTAGTCACGTCGAGATTTCACGGCGGAGTAAAAGCCGCCATAAATTCACCACTATTTGCAGATTATTTATCTCCACCTGCGATAATTTCTAGTACATCGTATTGTAAAGAGACGTTACTCTCCCGTTTTGGAAGCAATATAACGGAACATCTGTCATCTTTACACGACTAGCGCGAAGTCGAATAGCACGCAGAGGCAGCGCGTCCTTCCAGATGCTAAATCCGGCAAATCTCAAATAAATCTTGTTTGTTTCGCGCAAAAATAAAATTGATGTAACTTTCCACGTATTTCCAAGAGAGATAAGTGTTTTTTTTTTCTTTTTTTTTTTTAATGACGCAAGCTATCAAAAAGATCGTACTGACGTAGCGGATAGATCGCCTTTATGATAAACTGATAAACGCGAGAATGATAAATTAATTGCAATCGATTAGTCAGATTTGTGAGATAGAATTGTTTAACAACATTGTAAGTTAGAGGAACAAAAAGTCGACGGGGGGGAAAAAAAATGCAGTAATTCCTTTGCATTCTTCCTTTCCCTTTCTCAGATCCCGGATTAAAATGGATTAACCATGCGACGACGACGTCGGTGCGTCTATTTGCGAGCCACCCTTTTCATATAATTATCATTGAACCTTCATCGAAATGTCGTAAAAGGTCAAGACTGCGTTGTCGCAGCTCGGGCACTATACTGTACGTGATCATTACTGATCGTGCCCGTGGAGGGAGGTATGAATCAAACCATTATTGTTTCGAATGATTCATTTCCATCTAATTTTTCGAAATCTCGCTGACAGCGCCTCACGCGCTAATCCCATTTCTTACTAACTCAGATTACCAAACATTAGTCACCGGGACCGCATTTTAATTTGCAATTAGTCAGCAAACGGCTCTTTCTCTCCTTCCTGCTTTCGCAATTATAAAACTTTCTCTCCTCTCCACGACGAGAGCTCTCGCTATCAATTACAAAACCGAGAGAAAGAAGCCCGCTACCATATTAAGGGAGACGGTCATTTAATTTCTCAAGAGTATTAGTGCGCGAGCGTGCCAGGTCAAACGGCTTTACGTAAGAAGTTTTGAATACTTTTAAACTACAGACGTCTGCAGTTGCAAAATCTGAATGGACGTAACGTCGGGAAAATCGCGGGAGCACGTCCCGATATCGTGGGGACCGCAGCGGCCGGAGACGCAGATAAAATCGGCAAATCATCTGCAGAGCCTCGTTATTGTGACGCGCGCGATAGTTGACATTTATTATCGGCGAGATTGCTTGACCCCATGATATACTCTTATCTGCCAATATCTCGAGTTTGGCGACCGTGCAATCTGCCGCTTGTTGCCCATGTGCGAGCGATCACGTCCGCGTGCCACCGTCCGGTCCGTTCGCATCGAGCGGTTACGCGATTCCTGCCAAGTCGTTTATGATTATCTCAGCTACAAATTTAGCCCTTTCGCGCCGTTGCGCAATATCTGCGCAATTCAACGTCGTGTTTACGGCGTAAATCGATATCGCACTTATTGTTAGGCAAATCTCGAGACTAGACTCTTGAGAAAAAGATCTTGATCGATCAGCCTCTCGCCGATACATCAATTCAGATAAGCGACTACTGCGACTTTTTCTTCGCGACGAAGATTACTATAATTGCGCAATTCGCTAATCGAGATCCTATCGCCCTCCTATCTGAGATAATATTAGCACCACGAGAGTTTTCGCGAACAGGGAGTTCTTTTTTTTTTTTTTTTTAATACACTTTTCGCAGAAAACTTCGGCGAGCGAACGATAAAGCCGTTTTAGAGTATTGGCAAATTTGACAGTTATTAGACGGAAGACACGCGAGACCAGAGATAGCACGATTTATAATTAGAAAGCGAGTATATACCTGCTGTCGCGCACAATGTGCGTCCTATCGTTCACCGCGCGGCAGTTTGGTAATTTAAAGAATCGGGTCAAACAATTCGAATAAAAATGCGCTACCGAATGATTTCACTAGCCATCCGTTAACCTCGTCGCATTCGTTAGTCGCGGTAGCGGCAATGAACGAACGTCCTCGCGCGATCGATCGTCTTTCGAAATCGCGGCGTTTCCATTTGTCTGATTTAGTCGTGGCAGATGGCTGCGGTGAGATCTAACGAGGATTCGTGTTGATAAAGCCGGATATGGCAGGTACATACCAACATATCACGTTTTCTCTTATAATTACTTCCTCGATTGCATATCTCGCTTAATTAATCAACTTCCTCGTTGGAGCTCGAATTACAGTGATTTCGTTAGGATTTGTTAAGACTGGCTACGTAAAACATAAATATGTAGCTAATTGCGAATTTAATTCGCGCTGGGATTAATTTTATATGTCAATAAATGCGACTACAACATCGTAAAACAAAACTATAAAATTTAGTTTAAAAGCTGACTTAAAAGTTTGCATATTAAAAAATTTTTTTTTTTTTAATTAAAATTTTTTTTTTTTTTTTTTTTTTTTTTTTTTTTTTTTTTTAATTTTACAGCCTCGCACATTTCCAT
Organism: Cardiocondyla obscurior; assembly: GCF_019399895.1. Lineage (NCBI taxonomy): Eukaryota > Metazoa > Arthropoda > Insecta > Hymenoptera > Formicidae > Cardiocondyla > Cardiocondyla obscurior. The sequence goes on along the minus strand of NC_091866.1, from coordinate 10,867,636 downwards.
TTTTATCTACGCCGTTTCGTATGCTACGAATAATGAATCGTCAGGTTGCCTACGTCGCTTCGTTTCTTGATGCTTTAGTGGAATAAATTAAGACGTATGTGCCGAACTTAATCCGCCGGGCGAAGTCAACACGGGAACCGAGATACATACGTCGTCTCGATTAGACGGAGATTTAAACATAATCCTCAAATTACCTGCACCGCCACGATGCTGGCCAAGGCTGTGAGATCCGCCAGGGTTCTCAGGTAATTGAAATACCTAGCGGATTCGTCCATTTTGTCTGTTTCCACCTCGCCGCTTGTTAGTTGTACCATGGTACCGGTTGCGGCCTCGCTGCACGACCCACGCCCGAAAGAGTTTCCTCGGCGGGGAAACCGCCAGACGGAAAGAGTCACCTGAGAGTTTTTCCGCGCGACAACGACGAGGTGCGCGCCAACTTTTCGAAGCAAAGCGGCCGGCTTATCGGGGTCGGACTCCCGATATCTCGCGGAAGATCCTCGCGAACGAGGGATTACGCGCTACACGTGTCGCGAATTATCGGCGAACTGTGATCCAAATGCTGAGAAGTTCTCCAGGCCGGAGGACGCGCGGGTTCGATGACCGACGATTTGGAGCGCGACGGGGCCGGAGAGAAGTCGTCACGGACGAGCACTTTCTGTGTGATTCACCGACAAGTTCACCACTCACTCGTGGACGGGCTGCGAGCGGCAGTGCGGCTACAGCCGAGCCGCCCGGCAGCTAAGCGAGGTCTACGTGACTGAATCGCGGCACTCGCGCCTTTTATCTCGGCAGTGGGTGATGGGCTATCTCTGTTCCTGTCATTCGTTTCGTTTCTCCCTTCCTTGTCGCGCCTTATGTGTGCCGATATCTCGCTCTCCTCCTCCCTCTCTCGTTCTTTCTCTCTTTGCTCCACTTCAGCGCGAAGAGAGGGATCGTGAAACGGAATGCATTGAGCGAGGCTGATGCATGCACAAGTGCGATACTACACGACGCCTCTTGCACTGCTCCCGCACTTATCTCGCACGCGAGCGGATGTAAATTTTAAAATACTTTAATAATGTCTCATCGCGACACCAGTAAAAGTTAATTAAGCGTTTTTCATTGCTCGTTTCTAGATTGTAATCTTATCTATGACGCAGAACGCGAAAACGTACTCGGCTAAAGTTGTCTTAAACTTGAAGACCACCTCGCTGGTGCAGTAGTTTAATGTCTTCGAAATTCTCTTGGAAATTCTCACGGCGGTAAAATGTACATAATTAGGTCTACGTAAAGACTTATAAATCTCATAGAAATTTGTAGTTTGCAATATACAATATATAGCATATACATCGGCAACAATATGCAGAACTTCGCGTATAACAGTCAATGCGTGAGCTTTCAAAGGCCTTCTCATTACCGAGAAATTCCTCAAACTACTGATTACAAGGAGGAGCTAGTTTTCGAAGTAATGTCTAATCCTCCTAATTCACATTCTATTGATATAATCCTTTGTTGCAGGGCAAACGGAGTTGAGATAGTTTCTCACGAATAGTTCAAAGAAGCTATCAATAGACCCCAGATTGGTCGGCACGTGTCGACTGATACATAGAAAATTCGTAAGGCCATCGCGTTGAAGAAATTAATTTTACATTAATAAAATCAATGACGGCGGGCATTATAAAAAAGTTCGGCACGCGGCAGCAGGAAAAATGTTTTTTTTCTCTTTTGCCTACATTGATTTAAATATATTTCGCGTCGCTTTGGAACGGTCTTCGGATATTTGTTCTACTTCTTAGACTGCTGATAAATCTGGACTTACGACGAATTCGAAGCGGAAAGTGAAAAGTGTACTCGTCCAAGAACTGAATTTTTACTTAGAATAGAACTCTGTATATCGAAATCCACTTTATTCTTCCGGATAACACCGTTGAATTCCGAGATAACTTGAAATATGTTTTCTCGCAAAAAAAAGCAGAAAGAAAAAAAAACTTTTCGTAAACAAAAGAAAAACGCCGGATTTTACATTGCAAATAATCAGATTTTTTTTTTCTTTTTTTTTTTCACGAAACTTTTACATTTCTGGCTTGCAGATATCGACGTTCTATTAACAGGAATAAGAATAATAGATATGAGTGACGAACTTTGCGGATGACAACCTCCGGTGACGCTTGCGAAACTTGTTAAAAAAATACGATGTTTTTCTCGTGCATGAGCTACGTTGATAATTACTAATTAGTTTAGGAATACGTGACACGGATGCGTCATTCGATGGACCGTCGATTGAAAATTGCCGTCTTCGTCATGTTATCCAATTTCGCTGCGTAACCTTTTGCCGAGTTCGTCGCGGCGCAATAAAATAAAATTCAACTTCGTGCACTGATCCAAAACTTTCCGCGTACGTTTATTAATTTGACTAATTGACAAAGCGACGAGCAAATTTGGAATGTTCATTATTGTACGTACGCGCTTAAGCGAGAATGTATGAGACGATCAGCGCTTAACAACGCAATAGGTGTAATGACATATGTCACGTCACTGTTCGCGATGGAAATTCACAAATTACTCAACGACGAATATTTAATTAGCCCATCGTAAAAAGAGAGTAAAACGAGTAAAACGAGTTTTTGCGACGTTTCGCGGTATTACCGCGGTATATTTTCAGATAAGAATAAGATATCGCAACATATGTGTGCACATATATATATATATTTTGTGTTATTATCAATTATAAAAAAAAATATATATATATATATAATTTTATTATACGCAAACGGTTATTTTCCGCGAAGCAGCAAAACGTAATGTATTAAAGATATATAGATATGTAGATATTTATATTATGTTTTTATCGCAAGCACACGGTTACTCGGATATTCACGATGCCGTAGAGTTTGTTTGCAGTATTCGCAAAAGGGTCTTGAGAAAAACCGGAAGAACGTCACAGCATGACGAGGATTATATAAATCTAAATCCGGTGAAATTCGCTTGGCTTTCGCTCTCCTAGTTGTCTCTAGCATTACAAAATTCGCCGCGAGCAGTTCACATATAATAATATTACTTTCGTCTTTTTGTGTCGCTTTTTTTATTACTTCAAACAGTAAAAGGTAAAGTACGAACAAGCTTTCTGCAATCCAGTTGAGAACAGAAATACGGTCAATTTTTTTTTTTTTTATACATTTAGAGCTTCTTACCTAATTCCTCCCAAAACGCAAAACGAAAAGAAGTACGTATAGCTTTCAGAAAGTTAACGAAGCACCTACTTATCAAAATTGAAGTGACATTTATTAAATTGAACCCTCCGCGCTGCGCTGATTTCATTTCATTTGCGATTCGATTCGAGAAAGTTGCCATACACCCTCTAAACTTTCCGGAGCGGGAGCGATACGTCTCTCTCTATTCCTCGTAGATACGATCGAGGGAACGAATTCGAGAACACGTTGGTGTACGGGCCGTCTCGGAAAAAGATCTGGCTGAGTTTACTTTCGCGGAAACGGCCGTCTTCGTCGTGCCAGAAATGCGGCAGTAGTCTCTTCATTACAACGAACTCTCGGGTACTAAAAATAGTGCCTTCGCCAGGCACGCTCGGCTACTTGAGCGCGGAGTGACCACGCGAAAGTGATAGTTTCACAAGTGGACAATAACGCGCCTCCCGTATTATGCGCCCGCTTGCTGGCACCGCTACGCGACTACACGCGTGCACACGCAGTTTAACGCGCAGACAAACAACCGCGTCCTATAACGAGCGGAGCACAATCGATGCATCTAACGCTTCAGCGACGAAAAGCTTGAATGTCCCACGAGAAGCGACCGGATTATCGATCGTTGCGCAGCCGATGCATGTGGGCCGTCAGAAATAGCCCAGTTCCTCTTTCTAATGGGTGGAAGAAGGTCACGATAATGAACTATTTCACTTATTTTTACTCCGCGTCCTATTCAGTTTTCGCTAGAGCCGCGCTCTGTCGCCGACGTGTTTGAACGCGAGAATTATTCGCGGCTAAAATGCTGTCCCGGGGAATAAACAGCGTGACGTCAGTTTCATTTTCATTTCAAGACTTCGTTCATTAGACTGCCATCGGGTGACAATGCAAACGAGCCGTTTGAGCGAATAAAACAATTAGATCTCGACAGTACTTTTTTTTTTTTTTTTTTTTTTAATCTCGTTCTATACGGAGCAAATCCGAGATAAACTAGTAGGCGAGATGGACTATGGACCAGTTGTTTATATCCGAATCGGCTGCTAGGATGTAGTGGCGATAGTGCCGTCTGATAAGACCATATCGTTTTCTGTGCAAATATAGTCAACAATATACCGCGTAATACAAATCAGATAAGTTTATTTTATTTTATTTTTGTTCCTTAAACGATAAGATAATACATATGTTAATTGAGAACATTTGTGAATCAACGTCTCGTTTGTTATTATTATCGCTATAAATCTTCGAATTTCAATCTATTTTAAAAGGAGCCATTTCGCCCGATCATTTCTCCGGAGCTGACCGCGTAACGCACACATATGCACTCTCGATTAATAATAATTGAAGCTTATATAAACGCAGATTGATTTGATACCGTGTCTGCAGTGGACTGAATTACAGTTGGCTAAACAATCGTTAACTGTTCATAAATCTCAATGTCATATATGTTACAGTAATATTCTCTCAAAGCCTTTGACAGCGTCTTGCGAGATGAAGCTCGCGCACACATTGCATATTCTCTTTGGGATAAAATTTTCTGCCTTCGACACATTATTCTCGGATGTCTCATTACATCGCGGATATAAAACTAAAACGTAGACGTTTCAATTTTCCGACCCATTAGAAGACATCTCCTCGTCTTTGATGCCGAGATCCGTTATATGGAAATCTTAAAACAGCCATAGAGCAAATTTAAGAGAGAATTCAGAAAACTTCAGCATGTCGAATTAATTTATCTTCAACATCCTCGGCGGTATAACGTATTTCTTTCAGCGTAAAAGAGGAAGAAGAGAGCCACGTCTTTTGTTAATGATTAATTTTCCTGAAAATATCAGTTCCCGTCAAGCGGAAATTATGAAGAAAATTGGAACGTCTTCATCATCGCGTAGCGCGAGTCTTCCTCAATTTCTAATTTCTCTTTGAAATGTATCATTGATCTCGATAATCCTCCGGCGAGAGAGCGCCGAAAGCGTCCGTAAAGACGCAAAATCTATTTCCTATATCCGACTTTCCCTTATCAAATATAGTATTTCCTCATCGACGTACGTTTTCTGGTGGCTCGGCCTGCATGCAGTTCGCGTAATAAAATTTGCGAGGACAGACGGTACGTGTGGCGTGATAAGCGTGATCGATGGTTCGCAAAAATATACTTTAATTTATTTCTACGATTACTCCTTTCCTGAATTCTCGAAATTAATACTCGCGGTATCTTTAAGTTATTTTTTTTTTTTTTCTTTTTATTTCAGTAGTTAAGTAGAAATAAATGCAGATGGCATTGATAATGATTCGACGTGTGCCGATAAGGACTCGCAATCTATTTCTGGACGTGTTTCAATGTTTATCATGCCTCTCGTTGAAAATCGCCACAGACACGAGATGCAAAAGTTCGAGGATCCAACGATTATTACCTTCGCAGCCTCCCTCGTTCAAGGAGGCCTTTTTTCGCGAACGTTGCGTAACTGTTGACGAAAGTGATTTCGTTCTCCGACGCTGTGTTTCGCGTAATACGCGTCGCCAACGTTAACCGCCCTCGAAAGCGACGAATACTAATGATCTGAATAGCTAAAATGACTGCGACAATTATAACATTCACGAGTCAATCACGGCGAGCTCACACGCACACCAAGTCCGTTCATTGTCGCGAACGTTACGACACAGACTTGAATAATTTCTTTCATTCGATATATTTTTTTTTTTTTATTTGCGTTATACGTCTTTTTCTATTTTTTTTTTTTTTTTTTTTTAAAGGAAAATTTCAAATGCGTTGCATAATCAAATATGCACACGCTATTCTTTTTCCTGTCATGCGCTACTATGCTTGTCACGATATTCGCGATAGCCGATGAACTGAAGGCGATAAGATCGCACGCCGCAAGCGGCATTTAATTGATTCACCGGCTTTTATTGAAAATTGCTCGATCTACTTTCTCGATCGCGTGTACACTTGGCGCGTGGAAAGAAGCCGATGTACAGTAGCCGAGAAGCAAAGTGCCCGTACATCTCTATTATTGTTCTCGTAGCAGTCGCTCACGAGGCAGCCACGTGCCACGAGTATCGACTTACTTATTGTGTACAATCACCGAATAAGCATCATCACGAGGATCACAAATGTGATCAGATTGCGATGTATCTAACGTATTCGATCACGCAAGCTTGTTTCGCGACATTTCGATCGGCATGATCACCGCGAAAAACTCACTCGTACGCGGAAAATAATTCGACGAGCTCATTTTCATAATTAAATACAAAACGTGTATGTATATAATTAAATACTTTATACCTATTTTTTTTTTTTTTTTTTTTTTTTTTTTTTATATCTCAACGAGTTTCGCACGGTCGTAGTGCTGCAAAAACAGCAATTCTTTTTCTACTCCATGTCATGTAAAACAAGAAATTAATTCGTCTGTAACTGATAACAAGAATATTTTTATGTTATATTTTCCAATGTTAATTTTTAAACTGCCGGGGGCGGTTTTGCAACTGAAGACAATACTTGTATCGGTTGTCAAGCGTAATCAACCGATACAACCTTGATCAGTAATCATATACTATATTACCATTATCTTTCTGGTAAAAAAAAAAAAATAAATATGTTCTCATTTACTAGCATTTTAGATACCGCAAAATTATTACTAAACGTATTCATTATGTATTGATAACGTTTTTTTGTACATCGCAATAATTAAAGACCGCAGTGGAACTTTACGTAGAAAGAAAAAAAAATAGCCGTACGACTGATTACTTCGTACAAATTCAAGTTAAAGTTTTCATTATCAACCATTTTTATATCACCCAGCCGAGCCTTTGCATAAACGCGTTTGGTTCGCGAAGGAGGCCTTCGCAGGTGTGCTCCAATTCGAATACTTAAGCGCGATGGAAGAAGTTGCACTCGGAGTGAAAACAACTTTCCACGCCTATCAATGAGGATATAAATTGTAGCAGAATTCGAGATGAAAACAAATCCCCGACTATTTCGAGAACGTAACTGCGCGATCTTGTTAGAGGATCGGGCAGATGGCTTCTCGCGGCGAATTCAGAATAACAACACCATCATAAATTAATCGCGGGCCATTGCGAGACTGACACGCAGTCTCGGAGCAACAGCCACCCAGCCGGGAGATAAATATAAAGAGAGATAGGCACGCTGCAACGTGAATAATGACACGTCTAGAAATTATGACGTAAATGACAATAACGATATTAAAAGCACCGTGAAGATAACGAGCGGTTCGACGGCGCGCGGATCGAGGTATATAAAGTTAAACAGTTTATTTAAACACGCTGGTAATTATTTGAATCACTTTGTGTACTTGTGGACCATTAAACTCACAAATAATTCATACGCTACTTATTCTCGCCGGCACGTTACGTCCCTTCGATAAATCACAAGATGATTAAATTTCACGCTACAAACGTATTTCGTTTCCAAGCAAAATCGAGCGATCGATCATTAGTGTAAATAATATTAATGGATTATTAAACACGTATTATTGTTAATTAACTTGACGAGGCTCGGATCACGCCTGTTGCAACGGCTGGCACCGAAATACCCTTCCCACACGTGCGTATGCGAAACAATGATTGCGTCGAATGAACTCTCCACGTGTGTCTTTCACGTGCCATTGTATTCCGAGTTAAAACGTGGTTCACGTTAAATGGCGAGCTGGCTCCGCACGTGAATAAAAACCGTACGAAAATAATCTTGTCATCGAAATAATAATAATACACGGAAGTCAATTAGCTGCATATTTATAACTCCGTAAATTCTGTAAAATCCCACCTACAGTTTAGTACCGAGTGGCATTCCCGTTCAATACTCAGAGATGATATTTAAACGGTTTCCTATAATAAACGAATTATACGCCGAGCTGCTCAATGGAATTATTAAAGCGAAATAAATGTTTCTGCAATCGATAGATATTTTCGAACTCGCATAGGAAAAGAAGGGATTCAGAATAACGTTCTAAACTTGATAAATAAATTTTCCTGTTTGCAGAAACTCGAATAATGAAGGAGACGCATAAAATTTATGTAGCACATGTTTGTGAAGTTTATAATATTCTACGAAACAATATTTATGCGCCCGGAAAAAGTAATCGATGGCTCTTCGAAAGTTGATTAAAAACCGACACTGATGGAAAACAAATTTTCACGTTTTACATGGAAATACGCGCGAGACATTTTATTGAAAAAAAAAAAATAAAATAAAATAAAAAAATATTGAGTGATTTTTCCTATTGATGTCTAAAACAATTCGTGCATGGTCACGCAATCCTATTGCAATAAATTCAATTCGCTGAACGTATGAATACGCTCTAGATTTATACTGAGTACAACAACGAATTCAACCTGAAACAGATCAATCTTTGAAATTCGATAACAGGCGTTGTGTAACTGTTGATGCGCGTAATAAAATGGAATAGCTTTTTATAATCTCGCCGATTTAGGCACGTGCGCGCGTACGCGGTAATAAAACAGAGAAAGAGCATACGCGAGAGAAGAAAATTAATAAATAAATAAGACGCGAAATTACTTTAAGAACGCGATTTAATTTCAATTTAACTTTAACAATGCGCTTGATGTTTCAGTGACGATTTTATCAATTTACAAAGTCAACAGTGAGGCAGATAAAAATAAAGTCCCCGAGTAAATGTAAGATTCTTAAATATTGGTTTCAAAAATCTATAAGAACAAGAAAAAAAAGAAAAAAAAGAGGGTAAATAAAGATAGGCAATGATAAAAATAATATTGCGGAAAAATAAATGGAGCAAACGATGATAAAAATAACAAGCAATTTGTACAAATGAAGAGTGAATTCGTTACTTGGAAAGAACGGGTCCATCGATTTTCCTATTTACGTACTCCTCATATTTTCTTCGTCCGTGTATGCTCCACACACGTTGACGCGATTGTTTACGAAGAACGATTAATAACCATCCACTGTATCTAGCGTTACGGCAACATTTTTCAAGATACCTTCCTTTATTACTGGCGCAAGTAATAAAATTAATCGGCGAACCGTAAGTACAAGCCACGGATTAGTTTTACTTACATGATACAAAGAATAAATTGCTTTTGTAACTTTCCACATTTTACGTCCCCTCTGATTACTTTTTTTCTTTTCCAATGTATATGATATTACAGCTAAGTTACTCTTATCGAACATGCGCTTTAAATTAATTATTTTATTCATGATTTTCATATTGCTTCTTACAACGAAGCTGTTATACGGATAAAAATAAAAATAGCATTTTAATATAATTTTGTAATACGAAATTAAATATTTCATCTTATTAAAATTTATCAAATGTGCAAAAAGTATGAATGCATTTTAATAAATATGAAGACGCAGGCTGGTATAAAATCAGACTTTAAATCATAAAACGATTTGATATTTTTGTTAACACGAGGGAAAAGTACATTAATTACTCCATCTTACACTATATTTGCATATTTGTATGTTCTTGCACACCTGACATCGTTTCATACTACTTTACGGACAATAATTAATTCATCCATGACATGGTAAAGTCATGAATCATGCAGCGGAGACAAACAGTCTACGATCGAGCGCGGCTTCTAAAGAGGAATATGAAAGATTATATTGCCTTACACAAATTAGTAATATCCAAGAAAAAATGTATAATATTTCGACGCACATACTCTATTTTCGTGCAATTTAAAGGAGAGAAGATAAATGGAATTATTTTACGTCCGTAATAAAAGTAAGATAAATAAATAGGTAATTAAAATGCAAGAAATTAACAAACGTCTGCGAGGGTGTAATTACAATATACTTACGGCACGTATACAATATATTAAGATTTAATTTTCACACTTGGTGCGTATTGCACGGGAAAAAAATATTACAGCTGTAAGACAACGTGATGTGTACGTGTAGGATACACGGTACCGATTAATTAATATTAATTCTATCCGATAATGCAACTGATAATGCATCTCGCAGACGATATTTAATACGACGATAGTCGCGTCTCAGGGTCGCGAATGTGTCACGAGGGCCGCTTGCAACACTACATCACCGTTCGGTTAAAGTACACGTTTGACCCGGCGCGTTTGCACGCGAAACGATACGAGAGCGCAGATGATAGCAATAAATCGATGTACCATAAAGATAATTACAGTAATCTGTTTCCGGGATGAGCGCACGCTCCGTATCTGCAAATGAGGACTTCTACCCGTGCACGTCAAGTAACATTTACGTCATTTACCGCGTATTTGTTACTCCCCGTTATCTGCGATCCGTAAAAGTCTTTTGTGATAATGATATCTAGAAGCCGATGGTTTGGTTATATCAAATAATTTCAACGCGTTTTTGCACGATTGGAAATCTGTGCAAGATTCGTTAAAAAAAAAAAAAAAAAAAAAGCGAGAGAGAGAGAGAAAAATAAAAAATAGTAATCTCTGTTAGGAACATCACATACAAAAATTTAATTAGTCGAGAAAAATATCAGTGAAATACGAACTTTAAAAAAGAAATAAATGAATAAAAAGGAAATTAATTTCGAACGGCTAAATTTAACGCGCTTATCGTTTAACCGGTGTTTTTTTTTTTTTACTATTTTACGGATTAGCTTGTTACTTAGAGAATGGCCAGCGTTAATTTCGAATTATCGTGAACGAGTAACATCCGGCCGCTTACACGCGACAGGGAAAATAACTTCTTGCTTCAGGGAATCGAGCACGGTTTATTTTCCGTGAACTTTTCTTCGCACCTGTCAGACATTCTTCTTCGATCGAAAGCGAACGCCACTTGTTCGACTAACTCGCTCGTCAAAAACGGCGCAATACGAGACGGCACGCATTCCTGTACCGAAATACCGGAGACAAACAAAGCGAGAGGCGAAATCTAGATGTACACATTGATAGTGCAAACAATTTTATCGACGTTTAAACAAATTATACTAAAATGCGTCTCGCGGGTCGTAAATCAAATCCGCCGCTCGTAATAACGATCTCGGAAATATTTTTCTCGGACGAAGAAAGATGCGCAAATTTGAGATAAGATTCCATACCCTTCGTTTAATTCGCAAATTGTGCAGTCGACCTACTTAGCAACTTTTTTCCGCACTTTGTTTTTATGAATGTAAAAAAGTGCGCCATCGTTTCCACGATTAATTTAATAACTGCCGTTATCAATGCTCGCGATCTTTGTTCGCGATCGTTCCTCGCAATAATTAATAAACTCAATATTTCAGGCAATTTCGACGAATCATATAGTTTCATTGTATTGCATCCTTAAATAAAACAACTCGCGGGGAAAAATTGTAACACGATAAACGCGGTTCGATAAAAACACTGGACGTTAAAATGTAGCTTTATTTTAAAAAAAAAGAAAAAAAAATACAAATGCACATTAAAAATTTTTTTTTTTGAACAGAAATTAACAAGTTAAATGCTATCGAGTGCAACCAAATTCGCATGATTTATTTCAACGATGATATCACAGTCTGCGCAACGCAACAGACGGATAAATGTTTAAATAAACAGAAACGATTCGTTTTTAGAAACCAGATATGATCGATTTTTTTTCTACGATCCGTCAACTCATACTTTCCTCTTTCCCCTACATCCGTCATTATACGTAAGTACGAGACGAAGAGACTGGATCCGAATCGATGCGATTTCAGCGCGTTCTTAATTTTTTTTTTTTTATATTACATAACTTCCACACATAAACGATTAAAATACGTTTGGTGGTGAATACTGAACGAAGTTTCTTAGGATACGTTATCACAAGCTGTTATTGTTATAAGACTTATTGTCGCTGAACATATTTTATTTTGCATACGATGATGTCAGAAACATAAGCGGTACATTTTTTCTCTTTTTTTCTTTTTTTTTTTTTTTCTTAATACCGGCACATTCATCGTTTATCGATATGGTACACGCGGTCACGCTACCTAATGCATACCGCATATGAGAGCGGAATGCACAGACGATAAATGACGATCAGCTAATGCGACAGCCGTGACAGATCGTTCGTAATAATAAAAGCAGCTGACCCGACATTTGCACATGAGCGAGGCAATAGATATGTGCGATATGCACCTGCGGCGTTTTTTGACCGACCCTCCTCGACCATATTCCGCGTAATCGAATGCAATCAGAGTCAATTGCATCACGATGCTCATCGCGGTGCTCACGTCCAAAGCAATATTCACGCGAATTATTTCTACCTGCATTACAAACGTGGAAATGTTACGCGAAACCGGTATTCAGTTGTGAATTCACTCCGGACATGATCTGTTAAAATATTTGTCTTTAATAAAAGAAACGATCGGAAAGAAGAAGAGAGAGATATATGTCTATGATATCTTTATACATATCGTCCGTTATTAAACTGCAAATAATTAACGATGAAAAGTCGTTTAATAAATCTTTAGTTTATCTTTTATTCAAGTTATAGAGCGAGCTAGATTTTAATGGGGTGTCGAAGATGCAGCTCTCGAGAATATCTCCTGTTAAAAATAAACAAGTCTCACGCTGAAGGAATAAGTTTCTCTATATGGGGGAGCTTTACGGCGCCAGGCGCCACATGTCTTTGGCGAGGAGCCAATAAATTCTAGATTTTAGGATATACTCCAAGACGTTTTTCAATCTCTATTTCGTGCCGAGTAACAAAGAGATTGACTTGATATTTAATTCATTACGGGAATGTGTGCTTAGGAATTGTCGGGAACGTGAATTCTTTGCGGAACTTTAAATAGCCGAAGATAACATTTGTAATATAAAACAATTGTATTGAAATAAGAATTTTAGAGAAAAATAATCAAAACATTCGAAGCAAATGAGATTTTTAAGAATAAATTTTTTTTATTTTCTTTATTTTACGGGCAGTTCTAAATTTTTATCAGAAGTGATTAAGTGATACGTGAAATAAACGGTATGTGCAAATAATTTTGAAAAATTGTGTCCTTCGTGTTTTTTTTTATCTGTCATTTATGAAATAAGGAAAACAAATTGTTCAATGCTGCAATAGGGTTAATGAGGAGAACATTATCATAATTAAAAATGGTAGTACTTATATTACGCATGTACTCAATACTACGCATATAGAAACTATTCTAACAATAGTAATAAAATTTTACGATAATTTCTTTATATTTATATACCATCTTTAGTGATCGAATTACCGAAGAAAATACAGAAATATTTTATTAGCATTCTTTATTAATACTAAAAAAAAAAAAAAAATTGATTAAAAACTTTTCATTAAATCGTCACGATCAAAATATTATATTACAAAGATTTAATTTACAGAATTCGTATAAATGCAAGTATAAGAAAAATGAAACTCTGGAATTACATCTTGACTTATAGTGTATCGATCTAAGTAATTAATTTGGAATTCTGTCACGAGTTTATAAAATTGCTCCGAAGTAGTTGACTTTAACTTTAGTTCCTGGAAAACTATTATAAAACCACGAAATAGTAATTTTCCATAAATGCCCAACAACCAAAATAGGCGACACGTACACGAGTGATAAACTAATAATTATTTGGCATTACAACTACCGGCGTTGTTATAAATACACCCAGCAAGCGAGAAAACAGCGTTAGTGCAGTTACATTGTGTATTATCGAGTAACGTTTGTTGAAAGCATGGAGTACAAGAATTTAATTCTCTTGTTTTCGGCATTTGCCGTGATCACTGTCATAGCTCGTAAGTTGAAGAAAACAAATTATAATATGTAATATTTATCAAGGGGTTCCTTTTGCTACTTGTCAAATACACGTGGAAACCCATTATACATATAAGCACTCGGGTGCTGTATAATTTAACCGTAAAAAAAAGAAACTTTTTAATTAAACAAGAAATTTATTCAATTAAAGATAGCGCAAACAAAGTGTAGTTTTATTTCGATTAAAAATGCAATATGCTATTTTGGCTAATTGTACACTAAATTATTATTTGTAATGTTTTAAATTATAATTGTGTACGATTAATGAAATTTTAATACATTTCAGAGGTAACAGAAAAAAACGAATCAGACGAGGGTTCACAAGAAGAAGAAAACGAATCAAACGAGGATTCACAAGAAGAAGAAAACGAATCAAACGAGGATTCACAAGAAGAAGAAAACGAGAACGGATCAGACGAAGAACCAGACGAGATATCAAAAATAGCAGAAAGTATCACTAAAAAATTGATAGATTGTGCTGTACAATCATTCGATATGTTTCGTGATCCAATGGAACAACAACTAAAGATAATAGAAAAAAACGATAGTGAACTAATGTATTATATCAACTGCTTCATAGAAGGAATGCAAAACTTTGTGTTTGATATGGTAAAAAATATGGTTCTTATGCTATGTATAATGATGAAAGCTATGGGCAATAATAACATGGAAATATTAAGTGCAGAAAGAGCCCTATATAATAATTAGCCCTTTGGTATAGTTTAAAAGTTTAAAGCAATAAAATTGATTAAACTTTTGGCGAGCTACATAGACGAAAATGGCAAGAATTTTGGAAATGCGATGGATACACAAGTGCTAATAAAAAAATTAATTTCATCAAGGCATGAATACATTTTTTATTAAGCACTTTTATATATTTGTTATAAATATCTTATATAAAAATCTAATATATAAATATTAAGCATAATTTGAAGTGAAGAATTACGGTAAAAATTACCGCAATAAATTCAATTATAAACTCCTAAATCTTGTGAGGAACGATACTGTTAAGTTGATGATAAAGACATATGCGGAGACTAACAATAAGATGAACAGGCTATCTCGAGCGCATGGATGGGAAAAGAGTATCGAAGAGCGTGAGCGGGACAGTATGCCGTGACAACTAAACGCCGCGGAAGATTAAAGTCGCGTTGCTGATACGAGACGAAGAGCGATTTGAAACGGATGCGAGAGAAGCAAGATGCTCCGAGGGACATATCGATGTAGGCTAAGCCTCACGTTTATCTGTTACGCTATTACAAAAAAAAAAAAAAAAAAAAAAAAAATAACATAAAAATTAATTTTAACCGTATACATTAATTGCAAATTGTAATAAAAATGTATAACTAACGTATGCATATAAATATACATATACGAGCAATGCAAAATGTATAATGTGGCAAAATGAATTTATTAGAATCATTTAAATATGGCGAGTTTAGTAATATAAAATTATATTACACATATATAAATATATACTGCAAGAAATTGTACAGTTTCCACATGTCAGTAAGACGAGTCTGAAAAAGATTTGTCGGGGGTGAACCGAAGCGTCTATCAGTTAAAAAGATCGTTCACGCGAGCGATACGGCGTGGATCGTTAAGATCCCAACAGATTCGCGCATCATCGTTGCGCTTCGCGAGAATATTTTCGTGTGCGGGGATCGACAATTTATTTACGTCGTCGCAATCACGTGCAGCACGCATGGTATATAATGACGCTCGGCGATACGGCGTACGGAGGTTCCTTGAACCTACGGGGAGAAGGTTAAACAGCCGGGCGTGATAGCGTTTATTGAATCCTCCTCTGAGAATGATCGAACGGTACGCTTTAACGTCGCGACTATTTCGTACCCGCGTCTAGTCATAGTAAGCTTGCGAAAAATACCGCGAACCCGTTCGTTCGCGTGCGAGCAATTAGAGCGAAACGCGCGATCGTCGAGGAAGAGATACGCCGTTGTACTTCCCCGTTCGCAATCTTGCCATTTAATCCCATCCCCGCGTTCTCCATTCGGCGGCATACGAGATCACTTCCGGCGCTTCGTATTTCGAACACGCGTTTCCGCGACGGATAATTCGAATATGCTTAACCCTACTTGAGCTTCGACTTGAACAAGTTAATACCAGTTCGTTCCAGCGAGCGAATTCTTCGCATGTCACGTCCGAGTGATAAACGACGAAAAATAAAACAAACGCAGCAGACGTTTTTACGCAACGGACCGTAGGCGGCAATAATTGGCTCGAATCATTGTGAAAACGGATGGGATTGAGTGCGAAGAGCACGAGCAAATGTTTGAGACGACCATTTTGAAAATGAGAAAGGTAGATTAATACCGGGTTACAGACGGGCGATGGCGATGGAAAATTTTCTAGTTTACTTTGCCTACCGTTCACATTGCCCGGGGCATTCGCGACGGTCGTGGCATAGCGGCATTTTAATAACGGAATACTGTGTGGTAATGTATTAAGTTCAAATAGTTTCGTCGCGGTGAATTCCCCATAAAGTTACAAATGCGGTAAGTAGATTATTTTTAAAATTTCATATTTCACCTTTAAATATAATACGCAAAGGTATGTGAATAAATTAAAAAAAAAAAAAAAATCTTAGACAAAGTTACTAATTAGAAATAAATAATTCGAGACTTTTATATTTTATTATATTAAAAAATTCGAAGAAGAAGAAGGGGTGAAAACGTTCGCAGCTTCTATAAATTAATATATAACGCTTTAAAATTACATATATTAATTAGAACTGGGTTAATTGTACTCGTTAAATACTGGTTCCATTGTTAGAATGCATTTGTTACGATATGTTATAATATTGTAACCGCATGTACGCAATACAGCCAATGAGCTTATTCGCACTGAACTTAACGATGAGGTCACGAGTTCTCGCTGCCTGATATAGGTCAATTAATTCGAAGTATCGATTTCTTTTGAGGAGCAACGACACTCAAAAGGCATTCTTTTCGAAGAATAAGCTCCCGGTAAATCAACGAGTTTTTTTTTTTATCTCACGTGAAACTTTGTTACACCCGGCGATATCGATCAGATTATAATAAATGTTAGTTCCATATTGCCGTAAACTTTTTCGTCTTTAAAAAAAAAAAAAGAAAACAAAAAAGCTTCCACGTATTCAAATGTACCTGATCAAAAGACAGTATGTGGCATAGTTCATTTTCATGTTGATCTTTCTATGTAATTTTTATTAAACTTTACGGGCGCTTTTAAAAGGGCAAATCGCTACGAATACGCGTCGCGGCCAATGCAAATTTGCGGAAATTTCAGAGAGTTGCCTAACTTTCACGAAAGGGAATAATACGTGAAAATGCAGACACGAGGATTCTATGAAATCCCTACCTTTCGACTGGTCAGCGGGTACTTGTTTGGTGAATATCAGAGCCGCGTGTGTGCCAAGTGTGAAAACAAACGTACTGAAAACTGTAAACGTATTTCACGCCGCACATTTCAGACACGCAAATAAGTATAAATCTGTCGAAGAGAATGTATTTCAACACGGTGCATAAGTACTGCCTCGGAACTCTTAAGTAAATCGATCGCTGCTCCGATTTACTTAAGAATTTCAAAGCAGCACAATTTTGATGGTTCTTGCAAGCGGCGCCGATTGGGAAAACCCAATTTAACGAACTATGTAACTGTGTAAATTTTAAGGATCCCAGGTTTTACGAGTGTACTTAATAGACTGGCGGAGTAGCGCAGAGTCCATAGGAAAATTCTGGCTTTTGTCGTCGCGTCGTACACGCGCGATATTGCGGATAATAAAATGAAAAAAATTAACCAATGTAGATCTTATTATTACACCGTAATAGTAATAGCGATAAACGAGGATGTTAAATTTTGCAAACACAATTAGAATATTTGCAACGGAAATTTTGTCGATTAACGCACAATGAAATGAATCGCAGCTGAAATAATCCTATCCAGCGCCAGTTCCGCGGAATCGATGCATTTACGCGTGAATGCTTTGTGCGGCATCACTTCTGTCGATTTGCGCGAGAAATCGGCCTTCATGTGTAATCAAAGCGCAGCCTCAATGACTCGGTCACGTGCGCCACGTTTTCCGATATAAATCTCGGGCGAAACCCCGCCGTTTCAATTTATCGCGTCCGCTTTCGCGATAAAACAGACGATTTTAAATGAAGTTCCGATAAATATGAAAAATTCCGTCTCGGGGAAACAGAGGGGAAAGCAACCTTCGATATCAGTAATTCGTTCTGCTTTCAATCGGAAATACAGAATTCGATTTCTCTACCGTTAAATTAAGGTGGCGCGTTTGAGAGAAGAGAAATGTAACTTGGTGGATTTAAGAGAACGAGTGAAGGATACGAAAAAAAATTAATCAAAAATTGAAAAAGAAACCCGTACAATACTCTCTCTTATGATATCTTTAAACTTTTTTTATTTAAAGTTATCAATAAGTACCCATACTGAGTCACAAGCGTATAATACAAACGCGATACTTCTATTTTAAATATTGTTCTTTAAAATAAAAATAATCAGAATATCGATAATGTCGATATAGAAAAGGTAAAGCGTGCCAAAGACTTCATTAATTTGTAAATATGGCTTATATCTTTTAATCTCACACGACACTTTAAGTTAAAATCAATAAGTTGAAATAAATTATTTAAAACATCTATTTTTCCATTAGTTGTTCCTGTCATCTACTAAATAAATGAACACAATTTTTCTTTTCCGTAAAAAAAAAAAAAAAAAAACGCAGATAAAACCGTAAAATTATTAAGTTATAGATATAAAGTTTAATAAATAAAACAGCGACGTAGTTTAACTTTTCTAAATAAAAGTTTGGAACCAGTAACGTGACAAATTGACACAATTTTCAGCAATAAAACCATTTCGATACTGTAGCTCTAGTAGCAAATAAAAGTTACTACGTGCAAGGTACAAGGACAATTCTTTAAATTTATTCCCCTCGTTTTATTCTCGAGTTATCACTTGTCAATAGTGCATCGAAAGTAGTTTAGCTTGACGCGCATTAAAGTGCATCTTGAAAATTTCTAAATAATAACGTACCATGTATACTATTGGCAATCGACGCAAAGAAGTTTCTTTTCCCCGCGAAGGGATAAACACGCTTGTACTTTAACATAAAAATTTCCAAACAGTTACTTTTGCTAAAAAAAAATAAAAAAAAAAAATAAAATAAAATAAAATAAAAATAGCCGAATAATATATTACAAAGAACTACAGGCTTTCTCAATTTCACACTGAAGACAGTAAGGATTGCCTTGATTTGTCAGTGTCTCGCCAAACTTTCCTTTTTCGTTAAACTAATATACATGTCGTCTTGCTTTCAGAGCACATTAGCGTGGACGCCACCTCGACGGAAAAAGGAGCGTCATGATTCTTGCGCGAGTCATATACGCTCAGAATAAATGAACGTCTCTTTCGTTAACGAGAAGAAAGTGTGGGCATTATGTAATCAAGCAGTTACGCACGATGATATTGGACCATGGGCGTAATAGTCGAGATCGCGTATTATAACTGAAAATGGCACGCGTTATAAGCTCGGTGCCGCTTGTATTCACGCATATGAATAATTCATGTAAGGCCAGAATAAACATGAGATAGTTAGGTCGTGGTACAAGAGAAGAAAGGCCACGATAATGAACATCGAAAGAACAAGGTGCACTTTGTTACATTTTGTTATCGTGACACGAACTTGTAAAATATTTCTATTGGAAGATTTAATTTTTATACGGAAAAAGTTTAATATCTTAAACTTCAAAAAAAAAAAAAAAAAAAAGTAAAGAACGTTCGACAGCAATTATTATTGAGTTAATACTTTCAGTTTTGTTCTTAATTCTAATGCTTAGCGGTATCTTAAGTGATTTGTAATGAGTTTAAAGAGCCCGAGAAATACATTAAATATTAGCACTTTGTCGCGAACAGCGGGAACTACAAGTGACAGAAAATTTGCAATAGCGATTAAAGAACTGTGAAGAGCCTCAAAGGCGGAGAGTCTTTAATGAGCTCTGAGTGAAGAATAATGATTTCAGAGAAAAATGAGATTTTCGCTAGTGTCACCTTTTTCAATTACGTACGTAAAGCTAATTTGATATTATGTCTTAATAAAAGTGCAAGATATACTAAAGCTTTTTTTTTCACAAATAACTTAAAAATTGGCGATAAATTTTATAGTAAATAAGGTGTTCTTCCAGCTCTTTGTGTCTCGACGTTTTAATATTTTCAATGTTATAAGAAGTTTTCTAAAACAATTTTGAATGAATCGAACACTCACACGAAGATGCTCGTAACGTTTCCAAGTTAATTAGATATGAAAATAATGTTTAAAAATAATATGTTCAATATTAATAAACAAACGCGCGCGCGCACACAAAACTGCGCGACTGAAAAGACAAATGACACTTTTATCAAGTCAAACCGAATAAATTTGCATTGTGAAAACTTGCAACCTCGCGTATGCTTTAAATATTAATAAGGTACATTTTTGTTTAACTCCCAAAGAAGTTTAATTACGCATTGGATCTTAACTATACCTAAAGCTGTTCAACAAGAAGTCTTGAGAGGAACTTTTTAAGAAGAATGTTCCCACGAGACAGCTAAAAGCAACATTCTTTACGCTTTCATTGCTAAATCCTTTCGCATGACGTAAAATCGTCCAACTGAAACACGTCAAATCTCGCAATAAATACTCCGAGCGTATAAAGGAATATTCACGTTCACGCGAGAATGACTTCTAGCCTGCACCGGATAAATGAGAAAAGTTTCGCACCAAGTTCTCGCGAAATTTTTTTATTTCGTCAGGAAATATTTCGCGATCCTTGAAAGGCCCTTTCAACAAAACGCTAAGTCAAAGAATGAGTAAACCACATCTCGCTAATATTCGCGGTTTAATTTCCGATTTCCCTCACTTCCCGTTGTGCAATTAATATCAATTTAGTGGCTGATATAAAATCGCAGCCCTCTTCGTCGCGACTTCTCCCTCGAAGAGGAGAAGAAATTGGTCGAGTTCACACTCAAATGATTCTGTTTTCGCGACGACTCACTAACGCAGTCATGGAAATTGGAAATTCTCGCGACCGGAACGCAACCGATTAATGATCAGCGCGGAAATTGCACGGCTAAAATATCTAGCGTAGTGATCGAGAAATGATTGTTTCTGTCCGGTGATAACTGTCTATTATCCACCAGCAAATAAGCACAATTGCGTTTAACGCGAAAGCAAAATCTTTCATCCGTGCACTAACGTACATATTTATCTCTAATTAATATTAAAACTCTAAAGAATACATGAAACAATTTTCAAGAAAATAGTATATCAAAGATTTTGTATATCGTTGTTGAAATAATTTAAAAAAAAAGAAAAGAAAACGCAAGCTTCTCGAACTACTGGCTTTGCACGGAATATAATTTTCTTCTTTCACTGACTCCGAAAGGAAATTTATTTAAGAATAGAAAGAATTTATTCAAAGAATATTGTAATCTTTTCCGACAGAATTGAATTCGCATAACTTTTTCTGCTAAAATTTATTTGAATAAAACATTCTTAAAGACGGATTCCTCGCGGGGTATTCGATATATGTATAAGCGACTATGACGCGAGACACAATGTCTTTGAGATTCGTGAGATATGTGAGAAATCGAGTGTTGAGAAACCCTGCTATAGAGTCTAGAGATGGAAAGAATATAAACGGATAAGGTCGTACCTTCAGAGATGCCATGTCCGATACGGATCGATGAGTCTGAATAGTCTCCAACTGGTCTAAGCACCAATCTAGTTCCTCTATCGTTTCTACGGCCAGCTTCATGAAGGGTTCTTCTGAAAAATTCAAAAAAGTAAATTTAATATATTGTCAAAATGTTCGCATTTTCTTCTTAACGAACATAAGAAACATTCAAAAGATTTCTAGCACTATAAAAGACTTCAACTTGAGTTTGACTGAGATTAAAGTAAACGCTCTAAAAGCCTGAATTTATTTTAATATTTTTAAAGCTAAATGTGTTTTTTTTTTCAAAAATGTATTAGATATATGAAATATTTTAAATTTTTCAAACAGAACGAATCAAAATACGGAAATAAAAAATATTAATAAAAAAATAATAATAACAATAAAAATAAAAGAAGTAAAAATTTTATTATAAAATAACCGAGAGAATACATATTCAACAATCACAATACTAAAAATGTTCTCTGCGTAGTGATAAACGTAATTAATTATTGCGTTTCAGTGTATTAAATCGCGGACTAAATGGAAATTAAATCGCTCAACATTAAAGATGAAATGCTGGAGCGCTCTGTGCAAATGAAAAGATCTGTCCGAGGTGAAATGGAGAAATGCGAAGTGAAAATTTTAATAATATATTATTTTATACCTCCTGGCGCCAAAATCCGTGGCTGCGGCGTACTACTGCCTTGTTGGCCACTACTTCTTCGCGATCTGCAAATAGACAAATGGTAAATTAGTTACGACTCAAACTGATCTCGTAATTAAAAGACAATTGTCGACTCCACTTACTTATTCGTCGGCACATTCGTGAGCGACAAGAAATTATTCCTGACCGAGCGCAGAGAAGCAAGAATCTGTGCGAAGGGTGTAACAATGAGGTCCTCGCCATGGCTGCAATCGAAAAGAAAAGACACAGTTCATTATCGACGTCTCGCTATTTTCGATCGTGTATCAGGTTCAGGTTTTAATGATTTCGCTATAAATTATTTGCCAAAAAGTCAGCGTCTACTTCGCTTTGCGTAAGTTGCATGCAGGCAATAGCTTAGTAACACTACAAACGTGTTTTTCATTCTTTCTTCGCGCTCATACACACGTATACATTAATTATATACAACAAACACAGACACGTGCATTGACGCGTACTTCTTCTAGAACACGCAAAAATCGCGAATCAAAAAAAAAAAAAGAAAAAAATATATATATATAAAAAGATCAGTTCGCGCTTTGCAAAATGCCACAATTTCGCATGTAAAGCTTCGATAAACTCGCGTTCTTTTCCCAACGACAAATCTGAGCCGTATTGCGTTAAGGCTTATGACACTCGAATGAACTACACTTTTCGGTATTTCACAGATAAGAGAAGCGAATTGCTCGCCCACGCGCAGAAAAGTACCTCTATTTGTCCAGAGAAGTTGCGGGGGTTTCTCGCGTGCGTTTTCGAGTTTAATATTGCGAACGGTTTCACCCCGATAGCATACGGGACAAACATCCGGCTGTCGAGTAACGAAAGATTACGTTAAAACCTGGACGCTCGTCGAGGAGGCCGCGCAAGGCACTTCTGTCCTCGTCGCTTCCAATTTCATTTATTATCGTTTGCGCGATCGTACCCTCTTGTTTATTACTCCCACACAATTGCAAGCGAATATCCAATTTTAGCTAAATTGGATTCTAAAACGAATACTATGCGCGACGTCGACTTATCGCGCATCGACTTCTATCCATTTCGGTTTCCACGACAGCGTAACAACCCCCGGGGCCGCGTTCCCGTCCCGGATGTTCGCCAGTTTGTCCCGAGGTTAAGAGGATGTTTTCCGAGAATGCTCCCGATTCTCTCTCCCACCGCATGTCTAACAGTCATTACTTTGTAACACGACCCATTTCTTTTCCTGCGTCGCCATAATAATCGATATAACAGCGCGCGCGTTAACACGGTCGTTTAATACATATAATTCTAAGCGTAATCCAGGCGATGTAGAACCGTATCGCGGTTATTTATTTTTCATTATTAACGAAGCGATGTTTTCCAAGCACGTGGGCAAACGTGCATACGCGATAAGCGAGATTACGGAGGATCTTGCTTTAGACGGGTCTTAAGCCCACATTCCCCGATGTGTAGACGAATAATTAACAATATCTCTCAGAGGGACAATAGACAAATATATATAATGTCGTTACGATACGTATCGCCTTGTGTGCCCGTGCGCGCGCGTGTATCGTGAAACGATGCACGAATTCAACGTATTATATTCTTGCGATCTCTCGCCGGTGGAAATGTATGCTGGAGGCTGCGAAATGCTCGAGCTGCGCTACTTGATTCCATTACGATTAACTTTACTTTCCGCTAGAAGACACTTCAGAAACTATAACATGTGTCGCAATCGATCACAGCAAGAGTAATACCGCTCCAGATTCAACTTGCACCTTTCTCTAGTTTCTGATACTTTCCGCGTGTATCATGCCTCCGATCTCCTGAGAGAGATCCATCTCCGATGAAATTATGCATAGTACACGCCAAGAGAAAATTGGTGTAATCATTAAATTATTTTTTCCACGTTGCTTCTCTCTCTGTTTCTCTCTCTCTCTCTCTCGCTTTCCGCGAGAGAAAATTGTGTTGCTCCCTTGGCAATATCGCAGGGGAAGAGGGGGGGGGGGCTAAATTATTTTTGCAGCTATTCACTCTATCTTTCAGCGAAATTACCGCAAATGTTTGCTGCAACGCGAATTTTCGAGGATAATACAAGCACCGCCATTATATAATTACTAATCAATCTAGTTGATTACTAACATAAAAGTAGTGAGGAAATTGTTGGCAAAGAGTAAAACAGAGAGAAAAATAACGCACTTAGAATTATATCGTCGCTCGAAACTGACTTTAATTTGCTTGCATTATAATGAGACAACTATACGAAGATATTACAATACTAGCTTGTTAAGCTGTATTATTATTTCATTTTGGCATTGTGCCAAGAGATCGCACGTGCACGTACGCACAATTAACATTTAATATTATTAACATCGTCGCGAAATTATAATAAATTTTTTAACATCGCTGACTATAATATTTTGATTTAAAATCGAAACTAAAATAATTGGTATCACGTTACTTTTTGCTAGATTTTATGAACACTTTTTTTTGCAGTTAACGTAAGGAAATTCAATATGTACACGCATAAAAAATCGATAAGTTAAATTATGATTTAATTCCAACAAAATTGATTCAAATTATTCTGAGAATAGTATTTTGAATATCGTAATAGTTGTAATATGCGAATGAGGACTTTAAATTAAATTTTACAAATGTTATAAGAACTACGCAATACGCAAAAACTCACTTAATACGAGCGATAATTAGCAACGTGTATCACTGTCGTGACGATGATAATATTAATATAGTGATTAAGTTGAGATACGCATGATTCTGGAATAGGTTAAAGGCATAACCAGGTAATCCTAATTAATTGCATATCTAATCAGACGAGATACGTAACAACGGCTAGTCAATTAAAGTAAAAATAAAACAGTGTGCCGAGAGAAATATGTTAGCAAAAGAGACGTACACTTAAATTAATTAAATTAAAACGTACAATACATATAAACTAATTACTCCCGTTACACGTACGCATTAACAATTTGTAATGTTGCACCATGTAAAATTAAAAGATTAATTTATTTGCGCAGCTAAATATTTCTTCTGAAAAATATCCTTAAATTTTTTTTAAACCGTACGGCAAAAGACGTCTTTTGTAATAAATGTCTTGCAATTTTTTAGGATTGAAATATTATTAATTCATGCGTCGTGCGTCAAAAGGTTATAAATAGAATATATTTTAATTAGGATCACATCGTATGGAATTATGTAGGTAAATGTATAATATTGTGCGAGTGTATATATTATAAAATCGAGAACTCTTCTATAAATATCATAGAAAGGTCACAAGTTACGGAAAATGTCGCGGTCTTCTGAATTACGTTGGCACTGTCATTAATTATTAAAAAATAATAATTTTACGCCAATCATAACCGTAAACGAGCTGGACATCTATAATCAAGACCGTGCATCAATAAACAAAAAAAAAGTATGATTTCTCATTCTGTTTGTGCAATAAATAAATATATATAAATTTGCCAATTTAAATAAATTTATTTATCGTACAAAATACCAGCGAAAATCATTCAAAATAGCTTTCGCTTCGATAAGATTCTTATTACCCGCGATGCGCGTTTCTCAAAAATAAATATTAATACAAATCTTTCTTCCGTAGTAAATTGGAAAATAAGTTCACAGTTATTTAATTACGTTCGTTGACTATGAAAAATATTAGTCAAATAAAGAGAAGAAAAATATTCGTTTTATTCTCCTCTCGTAATAATAAAATATTACGATATGCAACGAATCTTTGCGTTGGCTTTCTAACGTGGAAATAGCAAAAATGTAACAATTCACAAAGAAATGTATTTCAGCAAAAAAAAAAAAAGAAAAAAAAATACGTTATCGTTATAATATTTGTATTGCGTAGAGGAGGACTCGCAGATTATAGAAGAATTCCATCTCGACGTACAACATGCCTGGTGTACACATCAACATTGTAACGGCTTAACTCATTCTATTTCACTCTAAAGAGCAAAAAGAACCAAGTGAGAGACGGGCATTCCAAAACACATTTTATACGAGCGCGTTTTCTTCCGCCGCAGTTTTCAAGAAAACCGTGCGCGATCGCGCAACACGCGCGTCACACGATTACATCATGAAAAATGATTTAGAAACAAGATTAAATTCCATATATCTGCCGCACGTCACCGGTCAACGTCATGATATAAGAATGCTTTTATAAAGTCGACATCGTGAGCCTGAAAATAAATAAGCTCGACCCGCCTGAAATGGATTGCCCGAGTAAACTCTCAGCAATGCTACTGGCAGAGGGTTGCGCCGGCGTGTCTTAAAACACTTGCAGTAATTCCATTTAAACGTTAATAAACAAAAACGGAACTGGGTCCCCGTTGTGTATCACAAATGAAGTCACCGGGAAAAGAAAAAAAAGAAAAAAAAAATAAGCACAACTGACGAGCGTTATAATATTCAACGTTCCACAAATTCCCAGGCAAGCGAACGACTTTTTATCTCACGCAAGTCAGACACGAGCAGCAGTAAATTCTGACAAATTGCAGGCGGACTGCTGTGCAACTCGAGCGGATTCGAAATTTGGAATTCTAATTTTGATACTATATTCGAAGCTCGAAAATCCGGCGGGTCCGAAGAAAGTTCGAAAGAAAATATGAAAATAGCGACGTTAGAATATCTGGGGCAGTGATATTTGTCTTCCTTTTCGCTTTTGTCTTTTTCTCCCGTGCAAAAAGATTGGCGACAAAGTTCGAACGACGTGCACTATCGATGCAATTGCTGAGCATAATTTGAAACTCCTTCTCGACATGTTTTTCCGCCGTCGTTGAAGCGAAACTTTGGGATTTCACATGAAAATTATTACGCGTGCGTAAAACTTTTTTTAATAGAAAATTTTTAATAAAAAAAAAAAAAATGTAGTACTCCGTATTTATATTCAGCTTTTCATTGAATATCTCCTCAATATTCAACTCTTTGACGATGCTAGTCATTTTCAATTTATGGAAAAAATACAATAAAAGAAAATGCACGAATGCAACGTGACGTAACATTCAATACGAAATTCTCGAAATCGTCAATTTTTCTATCGTATGAAAACTAATTATTTCTTGACAAAAAATTTACAAAAACTCATAGCTTTTCAAAAGTTGAACAAAATAACAAAATAAAATCGAATATGCAATTAGTCGAGCGTTTCTGTTTCGATAAAGTTACATGCTTCGATAGCACTGCAGCTTTGTTAACGTTGCTTTATCAACATCAATTGCGCAACAAAACTTGAACATATTAAACATTTATAACAATATTATTATCTAACAGCGTTGTTAATTAGCTTCTCGATAATCTATGTCATTGACGGAGCAAATTTCTAATTAACGATATGAAATATAAATCACTCATTATAGTCACCGGCTGAATAGCGCGAATGCTTTCATTGATTTCCTTTGTAACGTTCCAATCTGCTGGCGATTCTGTACATAATACAATTGAAGTTGCAGGAATGTGCTCATTTAATGTTAGCGCAAACTCGACTCGCACGTACAGCGAAAAGCATTTCCTTTTCACCATGAAAACCGTGTTTTCTTTATGCGACTACGGCGCAAACCGTTGAGCGATTTCTTCTACATGCGTCAGAGCGGCAAATAGTAACCACGATAATACTTTCCGTCATCGATATGATTTCGTTGCAATAAAAAAAAAAAAAAGACGAGAACGCGTATTCGCGGCATATTTATACAGAATATTACACGTCGGTTGTCACGTTATTATATGTATAAATACTTAAAGAGAGCGAAAAAAAATAAAAAAGCTACTAAAAGATAGAACATTTTACTGTGCACGTAAAATTAAACGTTGTAAAATTCTGGTCGTATATAAATTATCGCGCAAAATATATCTCTTCTATCTAGCGGAATATTTACTTTGTGTTACCGATGTGTATTCGATAATTTAATGTTAATTAATAAATTACCTGTCGCGGATGGTACGCTTCCATAAAATGGACCCGATGTAACAATTAAATGATATTATTTCGGACATCGCGGCCGATCTGTGTATATATATTTACGAAAATCCATTTGCGTAATTGTTGTAAATAATGTAAATCAATAACTAGTGGGTGATGTAATGGAGAAAACCGATATCAAAATATTGTGATTACGCAGGTAAGTATAAAAGTGAATTTTAGAACGCAGACAAGGTGAGCTTATGCAAACGTGTCGTTTTGAGTCCAGATAACACCTTGACAAACCGACAAATAAGCGAAATATGAAACATAATATTCGCTGAATAACGTTTGATTATCCAACGGAAGTGGTGCTCACAAGCTACAGAAATTTTAACTCCAATCGAATTTGGCAGAGTGCGTCAATGCGAAATAATTACGAACTAACCTATATCGAATAATGTAAAAATGTCCTATTCCCATGCGATTATTTTATTCAAAGTGCTTCTCAATAAAAAAAAAAAAGAAAAAAAGAAAAGCATGGCTAATACGAATTAAAAGAATTTGGGACATTTAGGAATAAAGTAATGTAAATTAATGCTGGGTAATCCAGCAATGTGTAGCGAGAATTATTTAATGAATGCGTTGTTAACGGAGTTCGCAGAAGTTTCATCGTTTTCGTTCTAAATAACAAGCAGCATCGCATATAAATTTCTAGTACACAGCTTGCAAACTTCGTTCGGTTATGTATGTATGTATGTATGTAGAACTTGAAAGTTTCCAATCTTGCTTTTCAAGAAGAAAATTATAGTTACCTTTCCCTTAACTAAACTGCATATTAATATTTTATATATATATTTTTTTTATTTTTTAATTAAAAAGAATGGAACCTTTGATAATTTCCCTCAACAATAGCTTTCAGCTGACCATTGTTACGTTAAAAACAAATCTAAATTGAAAAATAAAACAATATAATTACCAAATAATAAAATCGATAAAAAAAAAATATTATGTTTTTCCTATCTAAATAAAATACCGATTGTTACTGTTATTTTATCTGTAAAAATAAATTCAAACATCTAACATTTATTCCGCTATATTTATGCAAACGGTATCTGTAAACGGATAATAATTAATTTAACTGGAAATTAATATTTTAACAAAAATATAAAATGTTCAATTTTCAAATAAAACTCGTTTGCGTGGCGAAATCCACGTAGAGCCATCGATTACTAGAGAATCGATGTATTAGTAATCACCGGCTAAAAATATTCTATCACGATAATGCTACGGCGTCAAGTTATAATTGTCATCCATAAATCTAATTTTCAATACAAAAGACCAATCAAAACTTGTATCACAAAGTCACAAACAATTCTAACACAGGTACATATTTTTCCACAATGACGTAAATCCTTTCCTTGACCTCCTTCTGATATACGCCCTCATTAATTCACGCATTGATTATCGCGTTTACATAATCGTGTCTTGTGTCGTAATCGTACGTAAGGATCCCGTTAAGTACCGCGTGTAATTCCGAAATAGAATCCAGATCGCTCCTTAAATAACGTCCGATAATTAAGCAAGGAATAACGATAATTTTGCGGGAATAACGACCCGCCCATTGCCGTCCATGACTCGCTGCCGGGATGCCAGCCAGCTGAACGATGTGCTCCGCGTATCTGTATAGATCGAGTGTCATATGTGATCGCGAAATTTCGAGCCGGAGACCGGCTGGCCGTTTTCCAACAAACGCGTCCCATCCCCGGCGCGACATTCGTTCATCAGATTTAGCTTCTATTATACTTGCCGAATGGTAACGGCGCGCGTTAAAGGTACGCCGAATTTATATATACCGCGTGTAGCTTAATAAAACTCATACCAAATTGAAGTACCGCGGCGGCCTACTAAAACCGAGCGATGTTCTACGGGCAAGTTCTTTAAATATCTACCAACGCATTTCGTTACGTAATTAAAGATTTAATATCTGAAATAGCGCAGAGGCGCCGGAAATAGAAATAGCAAGATAAGCTTCGCGTTTTTTTTTTTTTTTTAATTAAAAAAAATTCTTTTTTTTAATACGTTAATTGTTGCGAGACTTATTAAAAACACGCGGTAGAAATCTTTTTACACCGACATTAGTTTGCAATATCGTTATAGTTGACATATAGTTCGAATTTATCAGAATGCTGATGAGATTGAACAGGCTCATGCGACTCGCTGCGGCGTCGTATAATTTTAATAAAGTACGTTATGTTATGCATTGTGCCGGGATAGAGTTTCAACTCTATCAAACTCTGATATAATCCACAGTTCGTGGGTCGAACGGTGGATAAATCTCATATATTCAAGCTTTACGTCATTCCGCACTTCGACCGCGATCTCTCTCGAATATTCGTTGTTGCGAGATTTCAAGATTGCATTTCGTAATGCATCCGTTGGATATCTTTTATGAACAATTCATTTCCCACGAAACATTATTGCCGTCAAAATGTGGGTTACATGTCAGCCGTTATTGTCAGCCGTTAGTCTTGCAGAAATTATTCCGCCGGAGTCGTCCATTCTGGCATAAAAATGGATGAACTAGTCATAAAGCATCTCCGATCGTCTCTATGTAGGTTATTAAGGAGAATAACAGCGCGGGATACTCGTTCCAATACCGCGCCGTTCAAGGCTTTAACAGTATAACGGTATAACACAAGGCAATATATTCACGCAAAGTAATGCGTATCACATAATGCGTAGAAAATGGAAGCGGATCGCTCTCGAACGGCTGAGATATATCACACGTATCGCGGAACATGACATGGAAATAGATTTGGACGGAAAACAAACTCAAGTGTCTGCTTAGTTGGGAAATCTCGGGTGAAATTGTATTATCGGAGTAACCGTGGATGAGCTTCTCTCCCCGACGTTAACCGTAAACGGTAACACCCGCCCGTCGTACCGCTGAAAATACTGAAAGCATCGATCGTGAGGAAGACTTACAAGTCTCTTTTGTCAAAGCATTGCTCCCAGAAGAGCGCCCTCCTGGGCGGTCGGACACGCAAAGCGCTGGTCGACATGGTTCTGGGTAGTCCGCCTGTCGCGCCAATGCTGCCGGCGCTCAGGGCGGGCGAGCTCATGCCACCCCCGCATCTTTTCAGGCCGCTGCCGCCGCAGACGCCGCTGCCGCCGCTCGACCCGATAAACTCAATCAAGCTACCACCACTGGAATCGGACATCGCGCTAATATGTTTCACGATCTTTTCATTGCCCGTTCACATACGCGCGTTACTATTGCCATCCACGCGCGACCGCGAACCACTTCAGCCGCTTTACCGCGTAGCGCTGCTACTCGCTTGCGATCTACGTCTCTTCATCGCGTCTCGGTGATGTGCAGTCGCGAATCATGCTCCTACACCACGTAGCCGATCGAAGAAGGGACGCATATTTGCACGAATAACACACCGATCGATGAGGGTTGCCTCGAAAGGGCAAGGCCGCGTTCACGTCTTCTTTTTTTTTTTTTTCAATATCCTCGGGCTGGTTCACCCAATCGTAGAGAAGGGACCGTCTGCAAGAGACGTTGGAAGATGCGCCTCCGATCACCAAGGTGTTACTCGCCGGATGGTCAGAAGTTACGCCTGACCGATCCGCGCGACGACGCACTGTATTGAGAAAAGCGCCATTGCGATCAATTCGTTTTAATCGTTTCGATAGTTAAACTTCGAAATGCGAGACTCGAACGAATTAAGCGAATTGGGCTGTCACTGATTAAAATCGACCCTGTTAAGCGCAACAAAGGATCAAACGAAGGGAACATTTCGCCCTATCTATGTGATTTCCCGATTATTAAATTTAACTACTTAATCACGTAACATTTATGTAAATTCACTGTACGTGAATATGCAGCGTATAGAAATGCATATAGCTTTTGTAACACACGATCCGTCATCCGGCAACCGCGTAACGATACGTCGAAATACACCGCAAAATACCCGTTCCGTTTAAACATCACCGTTGCCGTGAAACAAATCTAATTTCCCGTAATTGAATACTGTCAATTATGTATATCTGAAGCGGCGTTATCAAATTAAGATGCACGTGACTAATGTATATATTATTTTATTACGCCACCATCTATAGATAAATCACGATACGAGGCGAGTTCCTGATTAGAGGCAGAGATTACGCTCAAGGCCGTCATATTAAGTAATATCGTGCCGTTGATTTCGTAATAGCGATAGTAATCGACGTGTATTGTCAGCATCGTCAGTTGCACGTAGGCACGAGCGTACGGCAAAAATGCGGCTTAATGAAAGGCGGCGAGAAATGATTTTTCGCCGGCGATTTAAAAATATTCCATCTAATTGCAAAGTTTTCAACGTTTCCGCAGCATTTATAAACAAATTTACGACCTAAAATATGGCTTTATCGTAAACGTACACGAGTTCCCTTTTGTCCGATCACGCTTCGATAGCCAATAAAGTTCTACGATAAGAGATGGTGCACGGTACACTATTGCTGAGCCACTTTTTGTGATTGAACGATATCGCGCTCGGAACAAGGGGCCACTTTATAAACTACGCCACCGACTGTGTGACAATAAACCGGGCCAAGTACCAACTTATCCAAATGAAACTAATTAGGCCCTTCTGCCGTTAGCCGAACAATCCCTTTATCAGCGAAAATTAAGCAGTAGGCAGTTACAAATTGAAGCACTCACCTCGGGCGAATTGCGAACAGATACGACGGAGTTATTCGATCAAGAGCACGGTAATCGTGAAAAGAAGAGAATTTCCATAAATAAAACCGGATTAACGAATTCATATCGCAAAGAGGCATTTTATTTTACGACACCAAAAAAAAAAAAAAGAGAAGAAAAAAAAATTAAGTACTTCCTATAAGTAATTTGTAAAATATTTTTCTTTGTATTTGTTAACGAGCTGAGGAATTGTAAAAAGATCAATGCTCGCGCGTCTCGATCTATACGTATTAATTTTTATTATTGTTATTTTTTTTTTTTTTTTTCCTTTAAGAGCAGAGACTGATAAGATTCGCGCGTACGAGCCGTGAAAATTGACTGGGCGAAAAAAGCGCTGAGCGCGCACGATTATACGCCACCGACGACTTATTGCCCGATGAATTATCATATTAGCCTCGAGCAAAAATTTATCCAAGGAAAACCAGCACTTGAGAATATTTCTTTACGTTAAATACGTCATTAATGGCTGTAAACACACTTGTGTTACAAGTTATGTAGCGTTTTATTTGAAATGCATTCGCGTGAGGTTTCGTTTTTTTTTTTTAATATATATATAGCGAATCAATAAAATAAAAATAGCACGAAAATGAACAAAGAGACATTAAATAAATATCCCATTATTTTGTGTTTTATTATTATTTTTTTTTTTTTAATCAATACGACGATCTCTTGGTGTTCTAATTTATACGGAATTCAAAAATAATTTTTACAGATATAATCGAAAAGGCAAACGTTTTTACTACCAGATTTTCGATGCGATTAAAGGTCAATGTCGCGTGAAGTTACTTTACGATTTAAATAAGCACATTGACAATTTATGAATAAAATCGATACGACACTTGGAGTAATAAGAATAAATCAGAATCCCGTGCGAAAAAAAAAAAAAAAAATTGCGAGAAATATTTTTTAAATCTTTTTTTGATGTACAAGAAGTTAATGTAATTTTTCAAGGCACGTGTCTCGGACCCAATCTATATCCGGTGAATTCTCGAATGTGAATCATTCGTGATCGTCAAACGGAACTATAAATACAAGCAGCTTCTTGCGAGGTCGAGGTCAAATCGTCGATACTTGACACTTTGCCGGTGACTGCATTTCCAATACCCAACAGCCAAACGCGAGGGAACTTTAATGTACGCGGTCATGTATTTTTTTTTCCTTTTTTTTTTCTTTTTCCCAATCAAGCGAGCATCTATTTCGCGGTAGAATTTTCTTTTCCGAAAAGTAGTTTAACGTAGGAAGCAATCGACATATCTTATCTACGACGCGACGATAGATAGTGTATCTTTCGAAATGAGCACGGTAAGATGCGAGTTCGATAGATCTCACGCGCAATATTTATAAAACTCGTAAACACTTTGCAGATAACAATGTAATAACGCTCGAAGGTACTTGTAGTTTAATGACAGACTCGTAAAGACAGGCTCGAATGGAGAGGTTCATAAGCGATCACAATATTGTTATCGTGCCACCAATGACGCATAATTTTTCTTTCATTCTTTCTTTCTTTTTTTTTTTTTCTCTTTGCGATTGATTTGATGTTACGTTACTCGCGATTGTCAGATCGTGATGCTGTCGCGATCGCTTCATTTGCGAATACTTCAAAAGCTTGACATTACATCAGCGATGATGTAACGTAAAGCCGTAGGAGATCGTGTCACGTTGGATTAACACAATGGGGAGCTTTATTACAATTCACCGAGATTCTAACGAAATGCTCGGCAATAAGCGTCATTGTTACATAATAGCGCTGTGCAGTCTTCGCCTGAAACGAGTGCTGCAGTTCTTTCTCTCACGTGCCGGACAAATCAATCCGGACAATGTTATCGCTGTATCGTAATGCAGCGGCCGTTTAGGTTCAATTAGTCTTATCCTCGTAATAGATCGTTCATTAACTTGCAGCGGTATTATTACAAAATTGTTAGAAAATGCAC
The DNA here is from genome assembly GCF_019399895.1 of Cardiocondyla obscurior. NCBI lineage: Eukaryota > Metazoa > Arthropoda > Insecta > Hymenoptera > Formicidae > Cardiocondyla > Cardiocondyla obscurior. The sequence continues at coordinate 10,832,780 of NC_091866.1, read as the reverse complement.
TTCGCCCGTGATAATCGACGTGCAATGGCCCCTCTGGTTTTAACGGAACGTTGTGCACGACTTACGTTTATCGAAACGTTATCAGTTATTGATAATATGCGTCACCCTCAAGTCAGTAAAGGTGTTAATAAAGATTTCCAAAAATAGGCTCTCGCATGTCGCAATTCTTATTATAGCGTAATATCTGCCGGTCTTAAAACGCCGATTCTTTTACAATCGGAATATTGCCGATAATTAATAAAACGTATACGTCACGAGCAAATAAGGGCTAAAAAAAAAAAAAAATAGCCGAAATACGACCGCGATACACGATAATAAAATCGAGACGGGCTCTGAATTGAAAATCAAAGAAACGAGAAGTCAATAATCGTTCACGAAAAAATTGCAATTTTTTTTCTTTTGCGTTCGGTGGGAACACGAATTTTTCGCGTGGAGAGAATTTCTCGTTCCGACGTGCACTACGTACAAATATCATTACGACTCTCGACGAAACTCCTGATCGACCTGGCAATTCGAACTTGCTTGGTACATTCGACTATCTCGTTAAGCGGACCGTCCAACGTCAAAGGATAATTTGGAACTGTCGACTGCGACAGTAAACGTACGTAACGTACGTACATAAACTTTTTTTTTTCTCTTTCTCTCTCTCTACCGATTCTAATGTAAAAAAGATAGTTTGTAACACTTTCTTTTTGCCGATTGCGTGTCTAATTATTTATGTAATAAAAAGATTGGCTCTGTCACACACACGAATATAATTCACAACAGACTAAAGTTAACCGTAAACAATTTCGAATCTGTAAAAGGCTCTGAAAAAAACACGTTTTCGTTTCCTACAAACTTTACGTATTCTCTTTGTGCATGAATCCCTGAGAAACATGTCTTTTTCCACCGCATTAACTTTCATTTCTACTTTGCGAGAAGTAAATTTAAAGCGTTTATGTAAAAAAAAAAAAAAATACATAAATAAATAAAACAAATTTAATTTCCACCGTCGAGTTCTGAATATTATTGAATCCCTTTCGACTTTGTTAAATTCACTTTTTCAGCTTTATAAAGACTCAGCGCGACTATTTCCACGTCGATTTCTAAAAGGGTAAGAATATCGGCGCCAATGTCTGTAGATCTTCGTAGATTCTAAAATTATCCGAATCTCCCGCCGCGCCGGGACAACCCCGCGGATAAGCCCTCCTCGTCAGCCGTTCGAGTCTCGCACAAAACACACGTCGGGAAGCTCCCTCGGTTCCGGCGTAGAGCTTTGGTCTTTACTGTCATACGCAGTTGATGCTCTTTACGCGGAAGCAGATCGCGCGCGGGGTGCTTCTAGAAAATCTCGCGGGGCGCAAAAGTTAAAAAAAAAGAAAAAAAAAGAAAAAAAAAAGAAGAAAAACGGGGTGAAAAAATTCGCGTGACTTACACGCGTTCGCCACACAAATCGGCGCGAGATTTCGTGCTCTTGCACGGTAAGAGCGTGCGAAAGTCGGGTCTTATGTCGCCGTCGATCACCTCGTGTTTGCCGCGATGTCGAACTGGCCGGGGTGTTCTGGTTTCGCAGAGATTTCCCCCGCGGTGTACGGGGGATGGTGAGGTGGAGGGGACTTCCCGGCGGCGACGATTTGCGCGGGAAGCGTGCGCGTACCGGGACTGCGCAACCTGGGGCACCCCCGTCGCTCCGCTCGCTCCTTCCGCTTTGCGACCGCCGCGCGACGAGAATGGAGCCGTCGCTCTCTCAGGTGATAGGACGGATGAATAGAGAGATAGGCCTGCATGTGTTGCGCGCTTTACGCGCCGCGACGCCGCTGACGTATGCTGGGCCCGTGACGGACGCGATTACAGAGAGCCTACGGTGCTATAGAGTTACAGAACGCGAGCTGCGGAAACTCGTCAGGTAGAGAAGACGTAAAGTTACTTCCGAGAAATTGTAACGGACGTTTTAACGCGGGATACTCGACGCCCGTTACCGGGTTCCGATCGATCCGGGATTGATTTCCGGCTTGGTAGAAATGTCCAAGCGCCGACAGCTCGGAGTTGAAAATATATCACGAGTATCATTTAACGCGCAACATTGAAATCTCACGCAATTACGTTTAATTCTGTAATAAAAAATTATTTCGCAATTGTCACGTAAAATATTTTATTTTATTTTATTTTTAAACGAGAGCACGGACTTCTTTCGCGGTAGTATTAATATTTAAGCGTTACGCCGGATGGATCCATCTATTTATAGTGGACTTTGCTGCGCGTAATTATCACCAAATAGTGCCGCAATGCGTAACGAACAAATAGTTTTAATTGTTACTGCTCAATCTGCATATAAAGAGACACATTCGCGGACGTTAAATAAATTTCAATACGACGAGCGCGTCTATTTATGTCTATGTGAAATTTGCGTCTATGCGAAACGCATGACAAATGTTTCTCCATCGCGTTTCGTAATTCGATAATTTCTGACAGTTTCAAGAACCTCTTGCTCAATCACTTTCTAATATATACTTCGTTCCGTGTGTTCCCGCTACATCGTTCCGTCGCGTTCAAAATTCCCGAAATTAATGACGGAAATTTGAATAACAAAGCGCTCTTCATTAGGAGAAAAATACTTTTTTTTCTCTTTTTTTATCATTTTACGCAATCTCTTGCCGCGTTGCAAGAGATCGTAAAGCGCCGTAACGTGTGTGTATGTACGTCGAGCATCGTGCAAGTCACCGCAGAGCGAGTGAACTTTTTTTTCTTCCCCGGCGCAAAGAAAAAAAAAAGTTTATAGATGTATCCGTCGTAAGTACGCGTTATTAATGATCGCGCAAAATTGCCAAGATCCATTTAAGTACATTTAATCTTTCCGGTGCGGTGGAAAAAAGCGGGCGTATCATGATTTCGCGAGTTCGAGTTATCGACAGCTAGCTGAAATGCGAAGCGCAAATCTTGGCATCTAAACAAAAATTCTTCTTTTCTCGCCGTTGCAAATTGTTTTTTCCTTTTCTTTTTGTCGGAGGAAATAAATATTTTACGCGCTCCAGCAGAATACATATTGAAAGTTAGATTTTACATTCTGTACACCGTGAAATATCTTCAAGTATAAACGAGCTGTGCAAACAATTTACGTATGCCGAGGTGCTGTTTGTATTTTTCAAAAGTTACGTAGCTCGCCTTCTTTTTCCTCATAGTTTGCATTACATAAATGCGAGAACCGCTATTTATCTACCCTTGGGCAAAAAATATTCGTCCAGAATTTTGATACGTCGGTCAATATTGATTTTTAGATGAAATTTGCGGTTAATAGATATCACACACGTATACGTCCACTATTCGCGCAAGCGTGTACGCGCGCGTCCACGTTCTATTGTTATAAAAATTATCGGATATAAGAATTACCAGATAGTTGGATTTACGTAACGAGAAACCCTTAAGAACGATTGTTGCAGATTCCATAATTACTCAAGAGCGGCTTCAATAAATTAACGCAGAAAATTTAATCACTCTGATTTCGATTGCCGCTAAGCGTGTGAAATATCCGCTATTACGGTCTTTGGAGAGACACGCTACGACAGAATTGAAGCGACGAGTCCCACGTATGCAATTATTCGTGGCGTGAGTAAACAATTCTGTTACGGCGCCGGGCGTCACGTGAAACAACGTAAAAGACTAACGAACGCAATAATTAAGCGCATTCAGTTCGTCTAGTTGATATGATCGGCTGGGTCACGGGTTGGGTCACACACACGCGGACAGATTCTCGCGCAATCACACGTGGTACAATACAGCCAATTGTACAATTTTTCAACAAATGGAGGAATTTCATTGCGAGCGTATTACGGAGTTTTTTTTTTTTATATTTTACTTGTTTTTCCCCCCTTAATCGAGCAAACTTTGACCAGTTTGGTTTGACAGATTTTTTTTTTTTTTTAAACGATTACCCGATAAAATTGCTCGCGCGCCGTTTAGAAGTTAATTTCGTCGATTAGAAGAGTCATTCGGCTATTTTCATTCAATCTGAGAAGTTTGTGTTGGACGTCCTCCAGATGCACAGGATTGAAACACGTGACTTTGATGGATCGCTCCTGCGTCGTTCTGGCGATCTTCCGAGCGATTTGCGTTTTATAATTAAATGAATGCGCTGCGCGCAGGTTCATCGATTGCAAATTTGTGCACGCTGCGCATAAATTCCTCGGGCATATCGCCGCGCGCGAAGCGATGGAGCTTTAGTGTTCCGTACATGGGATACGGAAATCCTCGTAAAGCGCAATGTCGGCCGCGCGCTTCGACGTGCATCGAGAATAGCGCACGGCCGGGTCGTTTCCCGCGTAAGTCATAAACGAGGTTGATAATCGAAGTTAGTACAAACGGTCGCATGTTACACAGGCGTGTCCGCGAAGTGTCGTTAACGGTGATTAAGTATTGACGCCGGAAATAATCGCTGCGCTCATTGGAAAATCTAATTTCAGGCCCGTCAGACGCAACGTCCGCGAGAGCGCGCCTTTCCGCTCGTAACAATTCAACTTAAATAAATTAAATCGCCGATACGCCGCGTTAATTCGGTAATGTAAGTTTTCAATCGTGCGAAATTAACGGCGCGCCGTTGACTGCCGTTTAATAACGATCGACCCGCGCCCGGAATGTAAAATAAAATATCGGCGTTCCACTTGGATTAATTCATTAAGAATGCAATTTCGTGACCTAATTGTCACCGTGGAGATTTATTGTTCGGGCCGTGCATCCTGTTCGCGGGCGCGCACGTGCGCGAACACTTTCTATCTTCATTGTTTACCGCGCGAAGCATAAACTATTTATTTTTCTATTACGGCTGCAAGTCTATCCCCGGAAGACGGTAGGCGTTTATGCCTCACGGCAGATGCAAGTGAAAAGTTCTCCGCGTTATCAATCCACGCGTTAATGCCACTTTAGATAAAAACATTTGCATAGCCTGCAGTTTTGCTCGTGTGCACTCACGTTGCACTCGTTCTATCGTAAAATGAGACCCGCATGTAGAACCCTGTCGTCGTAAAACGGAATATAAAACGAAATCGTCGGACGGAATAATAAGTAGCGTGTATACAGTATAATAATCACGAGAAAATACGTAAGACTAATTATAAACGATTCGTCGTCGCGTTTCGCTACATTGCAAGTCTCTCTCATTTTTTCTCTTTTTTTCCCTTTTTTTTTCTTTTTTTTGGGTTTGTTTTTCTTTCAATCGTACCTTCGCGATACTCTTGCAAATTGATACCGCAACGAGAAACACCCGCAATTCCATCCCCTCAAATCGCATTACACACCGCTCCAGTGAGCAAGCAATTCGCGTTGAAACTTTTGTACAAGACATATGGATTTTACGAACACGACACGGTAAGTTAAATGTTAATAGCGGCACAGTCATCCAGTCAGCGCAGTTTGCAACAACGTTGCGCACCGCTTAAATTACGATATTTAAATTGACGTGATGGTGCAACTTACCTGTACTGATCGGTAAATATCCTGAAAATAAGAATATTCGTATTTATTTGATAACGTTCAACTATGTTCAACATGCGGTTAGTAATACTTATGCTTAACTCGCAAAACGTGAAAGATTACTGTAATCCGACGCTCAAACAAACAGTACTATATAGTCACGTACACAACGCGCATTTTATCGTACAGAGTAACAAAGTTTGACCAGGCGATAGGCAAGCCTAAATGATACGCGGCGAATTCAACGCTTAAAATAAAAAAAAAAAAATAAAAAAAAATTGGCAATAAGCAGTAAGAATATTATTACGCAGCAAATTTTTTGTTTCGCAAAGTTTCCATAAAAAAAAAAAAAAAACGAAAGACTCAACATGGATCTTGCCATCTAAATCTACGCTCTATCAGCAATATCGCTATATTACGGAAAATATATCGTAAAGCAATGACGCTGTTGCGAAAGCGCGAGAATTGCACGAACTTATGCTAAAGCTGTGTATATTCGTTACGTATACGTGAGGTCGATGCGATTTTGTGTCCAGGTTTGCTCAGTTCTGTGACCACCAGAGAAAAATATAAAAAAAAAAAAAAGTACACGAAATGAATGAGAAGCAATTAAAAAAAAAAAAAGAAAAAATAGATTTCGCCCCGACAGGTGATCGTACCACTCACAAGCGTCAATTGCACCGTCATAATTCCTCCACCGATCCATAAATTATTAACTAATTAATCAATTTGCTTTTTTACATATTGAATCACAAATAATAATTATTTGGTTAGTTTAGTATGCATTCCCGATTAATTAAAATAAATCTCTCATTTAATATGATACAATTATTTAAGAAAGGTAATGGTTAATTAAAATTCGAGTTTGTTAATCAAGGCAACATAGCATGCACGGTTATCATTATTACTATCTGGGAGACAGATTCGTCTACGTAGAATATATTAATGATAAAATTAGCCGTTGCTTTACACCGGTGATTATGTATGAAGATGTTGAATGACTTGTTTAGTGTTGCGTCCAAGTGTGGAACAAAATGAGTTAGATAATAGGATCGAGTACATACGCTCGCTCGACAGGAAGCTCTGTCTCTTTGAACCTGCAACCCAAGGATCACATACATCATATCGTCACACCCCAACACCCACTAGCGACGATAAAACACTTAAATAAACGGCGGCGGACAGATGATGTTTCCAAGCTGCCGTCGGTACGCATTATCGTTCCCGAGATATCGCGAACAGTGGAGTTGCGCGAGATAAACGAAAATTAAGATCCGGTTTCTCGCAAAGTGGAAACAATTTTTTATAATAATTGTTATCTAATCGTTACTACGAACTCTCACGATGGTGCTTGAAAACGTCATCTCGCCTTGGACAATCGAATTTATGCCAATGAAGTAATGATATCGTAAAGGGGCAAAAAAAGAAAAAAAGAAAAAGAAAAAGAAAAAAGAAAACAGTAAGAGATTCAAGTAGTAAGCCATTATCGCCACCAAGAAACTACGATAATTTCATTAAGATACATAGAAGCACCAAAACCAGTCACGAACTGTTTACGTACAGTTGTGGGACCGAATGAGATTGTTGCACGCATAAAACGGCGATTGCAGACAACGAAGACACCGCGCTCTCGTAAACGCTGAAAGAGCCACTCCTCAGTCGCCGATGGTAAACCCGGATTTAAAACGCAGGCCGTCCCACAGTTTACAGTAATTTGCATCCATTTACACGATCGCGCTAATCGTCCGAGCCTTTATTATCCGGCTGCCACGTGAGAAGATAACGGGCGCGATATCTTGCCGCGGTACCATGCCGGCAGCCACGACAGGCGCCACCAACAAAGTCTCTTCCGTTCTCCATTTTATCGGCTTCAGTAATCCCGCCAGCCGAGCTATCGCAGCTCTGAGGAAGGCATCTGCATTATCGATACGCGTTCTCTTCGTTGTTGCAAAAGCGTCCTCACAACCTCCGCACGATATTGCAGATTGGTACCAAACCAGAATAAGTAGAGTAGCAGAGCGAACGAATATCACGGGTTTATTTAGGCCGAACGCGCGCAATGAGATTTCCAGAGACGCGCGCAGCTTGTAGAAATGTAAAAAAGAGTGCCCATAAAAGTGTAACGCATGCATATAGATCTCGAAAGAAAACATGTGTATATTACAAGATTATTTTGTAAATTTAAGTGAACAATTAAGTGTTTGTTGTAAGTTAGGCAATTCGCACTGCAATTTAAATGAACAGATAGGGTCGGGGGGGTGAATCCCTTGCTTGCGAGTGAATTTGTATTCCGCACATTTCGCTCGCGAGTGCTGCCTCGACGCTTTTAACTCCGCATTTCCGGTGAAAGGCGAAATGCAAAATTAAATAATAAAATTGAAACGTCTTCGGGCATAAAGGAGGCACGCCATTTACATAACGGCCAAATTATTAAATAATTTCGTAATATTCCTGCAATATTTCACAAGCCCTGTTTTCCGCAACTCACGACGGAATAAATTAATTATTAAATATCCCGCAAATAAAGCTCTTTATCGTACGTCCCGTTTTGTTATAAATAAGCGGGCAACCGTTGGAAATCGCGTGACTTTCTTTCAAATTCAATATCCATCGTGAAACTAATAAATCCCTCCTTTCGTGATCGCGTTTAAAGAGAATGCTAGACTTTTTCGTTCGAGGGGAGCGTCGAAGCAACCTTCGCCGATACACATTATCTGCATTACTCACGTAAGCCCTGATTTACTGATAATCGATTTATAACACCGCCGCCGCGACAAGGAGAGACCGGGCTTATCGGTACACTTATCAGAGAGAAAGAAATCGAGGGGGTGCTCACCTTTCGCTGGCGATGGAGCTGTTTCGAGACATCGATTTCGGCGACATCTCGAAGTCGCTGTCGCTGCGGTACAAGAAGCTCTCTCTTCTCTGGGGCAACGTCTGGAGAACGAGCCCCGCGCTCGGCGAGGCGCCTCCGCCGCCGCCGGCGCCGCCGTCCAACGTCGAGGCGCCATTTTCCACGTCGAAACTGTAATGAGAAAATGTAAATTACCATTAGAAATAAGCTACGAAGGGCCATCTTCGCCGCGAGAAGTCCTTTGTCTCGCGTCGCTCGACGCGACGGGAACGCGAACAACGTCCGCTCTCCGGACTTCGGTCAGTAAACACTTGGATTACGACCCTCGGCGTGATTCTCGCGGTGGAATCTCACATAAATTCAGCGTAATATAATGGCGCACAAATAATGATATCGTTCGATCGCAAAATTGCTCTCCGCCACGATAACGCAAGTTCGTGAATTGTCGCCGTTGTACGCGGAAACACAAAATATGGCTTCTACTTTATGATCCCGTAAGATGGAATATAGAGAATACCGTCGTGACAGAATATCCGCCCTGGTATCACGAGTATGATGAATGAGGCGCATATTAAAATATATTGATGGCGAACCCGAGTACCATCATAAGATTCCGTTATATAAATGTATCGCGCTCAATTTTGCAAGTAATAATGAATAAAATTAATTAATTTTCATTATTTATTAAAATTAATTAGCTGCCTTTCCTTTTTCTTCCACTTGTTTTCGTGATCTCTACTTTTCTTATTAGACTTTCGAAGAAAGTCGCAAGACACACGTGACGTTATTTAATCATGTTAATTTCTTCGTATTAATAAAGTGTTATTTTATCCCAAAACTTCTAAATTTATTTTTAGATGCTATGTCTTATGTAACGATTCCGTATATATTAACTGCGTTCGGAATTGCAAATCAGAAACGTTTATCTCGCAAATCGCTTGGAAATGCACATTTGTTTGTTCTGTGTCATAAATCTACGTCCGGCATTAGCAGTTTTAGAACAAAGGCGAACTTTCCGAATCGAATTTGTTCGGGATTCAAAGACTAAACTCGCAAACGATTATTTACGCACAAAAATTATATTGTTTTGATCGAGATAGCGAGAATTTACAGCCACTTTACAGTTATCGCAAAAAAAAATATCTAGAATTATTTATTATTTATTATTAAATTGCAAAAAAAAAACATATCGCGTTACTCAATTACAGTTGATAAAAATCCTGAAATAAATTACGTGACAAGCGTTTGTCGAAAGTAGCAATTGGTTGCGTTCGACGACAAAAAAAAAAGCTGCCCTTCAAGCTTGGACATTCAATGAAAACGAGGTCTTCGACCGTCGTGGATCGGATGGACCGAAATAGACATGTTAGAGGCTGAGAAACCTAAGTGGAATGACGTCTTTATGAAAATATATATATTCGAAATACGCACGTGTTCCATTTCGTAATAAAACAGTAGCGAAACGTATGTATGTTCTATTCTTTAGCATGTTCTAGAAAAACAATTTTGCATGATTTATTATATTCGCACATTGTTATTCTACTGCACCGTAAACATTCGCGTTAATACTTTAAAAAAAAAAAATTGTGTATCTCGTCCCATAAATAGATTAAATATTAAATTAATTAATTTAGTTTGAGAAAGTTGCGAGTTGAAAAATTATATTAATTAACTATGCAGTATAATTTCAGATAATATTAAGACAGAAGAATGCTCTAAGAATGTTAATTAAATCAGTCACGTTGTAACTTCATATTTATTGTACATTTATATGCACATGCGTGTGAACGCAATACGCTTAACTTCTTACGTTTAAAATGAATAACATACTTTTTTTTTATTTTGTGCACTTAATCGATTTGTCAAATAAACGGTTTATGTGTTAACCGCCACGGTTAACAATCAACACGTTGGAGGTAAAAGAAAAATTTGCCGACGTGAGCGACCTTAATTAGATGAAGCATAAAATGGGCGATGAAATCTTCCTCATTACGCTAACGATGTGCAAGTGTCTCCTTACGATGCCAAGAAATGTCGAGTTGTATCCTTCTTAGCTCACATTGCGTCATAAATATATCTAGTTAAGATCCGTGGAAAATTCTACCAGATAATTGGAGCAAAAATTTCGTCACTTGGGTGCTCGTTAAAGTAAATCTGTTATCTGTTTCGCACGCACGAATCTCGACTTCTGACATTTACCGTAATTTCTTGTGTATTTCAGAAAAGAAAAAAAAGAAAAAGAAAAAAAACGATCGACGCAATTCGATCGAGCGAAACCTTTCGAACGAGAACTGTACGTATGCTGAAGTAATTAAGTGGCTTAGTTATTAAAATAATCTTATTGAAAATGTTAATTAAATTTTCACCGAGGAAAAAAAAAACCTCGAGAAGTACGAATTTGTGAAACGTGTACGCGCTGCTGAGCGGTAATACAATAGCTTTGTGATCCTCCGCATATACTATTATTGCCCTCGCTGCGCCGCAATGTAGCTATGAAATTGCATGTTTTCAAAGAGTGTCTGTGAAGTCGGAAGCAAGCGGTTACCGTGGTCACGGTAGTTCGCATACAATAATGCATCCGTCACTTAATTAAATTTTTTTTTTTTTTCCTTCTTTTCTGCCTGCTACGAGGAAATATTGCGAGCACGGCTACATTTTTCCATGCACGATAGCAGTCATTACGCCGTATTATGTAAACTGTGATTAATCTCGTAACCTTGCCATTCAGCGCGACTGACGGGCCGTTGTCAATGATAGCGGCGCGCGATTGTGATTGATAAAAAAAGAGGAACGCATTACGTGAAAACGAGCTACGTCTGTTTTGCCGTTTTGCGGAAAAGGGAACATTCATAAAACGGAGATACGCGCGACGCGGATAAGGCGCGTTTTGTTTGCACGATATAGAACCAAGCCTAGAACGTCCAATATTTGTTGCCCGATGAAATATAAATATCATTAATAGGCACTTCCGCGGTACGTAGGCCCCGCCTGTCCTCCCCGGGAAAAGAAATCTCTGAAAGCCCGGAAAGCCCACGTTGGCGCATCGTTACGGCGGGCTTCGAGGCGCCCAGCGATCGAATCCTCGATGAATTTCGACGATTTTATATTTACGTGACCGTGCCGCGTAGCGCGACGCGACGAGAGCTCTCGACTCAAGCAATTTATTGGTTTAATTCGTGCAACAATCGCATTGTCGTTACTGCACAATTGATGTCTGCCGTTTAACTCCAATGGCAAGATTTGCTATTGGAAAAATTATTTATTCGATACCGGCGGCACACTCGGCACGAAAAGCCGTGTCCGTAAAACGAATATTCGCCCGTACCTCGGTCTATCGATTCGTTAAATCCGCCCGCAATTTGGATAGGCTACCCGTCCTCATGTACAGTACGCGAATCGTTAGTTTAGCCGGTTCAGCGCGGATCGTCGTTAATCTTCGAGCGTATAAAGACGAGCGTTATTTATTAATGGTCGCTGCAGTACGGTGTATTTAATTACATTTATCGAAATGGCGGCCGCGTAATCAACCGATCAAGACAGAAACGTCGTAAATCAGATTTGTCTCGCCAATCAATTGCTAATCGATACGTAAACTAATTGCATCGCCGGTAATGATATGCGGAGATGAAAATTAATGATATCAAAGGGACTGCTGAATTCGAATTGGTACAACAATTGATTACAAAGTAAATTAGTTTACCACTGTCTGCGACAATCCTTCGGCCCGTTATAACCTCGTCGCAGAAAGTCGAGCGTTAATTGATCCCCGTATCTATCAATGATTAATTACACATCCCGGCGCGGAATTAATTGCCTGCGAGAGCACTATCGATTGTTTACCGTAACTCCGCAGTTACGGTATTGTTAATTGACGCAGCATGCCGGTTTAATTCGCGCGGCTGCACTCGCATGTGAATTCCGCCGGAAATGTGCGTTACGCGCGCGCGAATGCGCTGCTCCCATACGCGCAATTAACACACACGCGCGAGTATCGGTCCCGGACCATTCTAGCCGCTCGTGATTGTTAACGATCTCGTTATCGATCTCGCCGGTTCGTTTCCTGCCTCGATAGAGAAGAGGAAGAGATAGCCGATAATGATGTACTTCCCACCCCGATAACGCCGCGGATTCCTTCCCTTTTCGGCCGAATAAATAATATTAATTATAAAACGGACGATACCGTTCCAAGCGAAGCGTTTCGTAAGAGACAAAAAGAAACGCGTGTCTCTCAGGAGATAAGTCTCGTCGAGAAGAAACTTTCGTGCCGGAAGGAAGAACAGGTAACCCGGAGTTGCGCGGAGTTACTCGCTGGCTGTACAAAGTTTTTAACAACAGACGTGTATATTTATACCGTACGAATACACTATCGCGCGCATGCATTAGGGTAATTGCATTATAAGGTGGTGTCTGTTTTACGGTGTTCGTGTATAACCGTGATTGCCGGATTTATCAGCCGCCGTCGATTATTCCGCGCTCATTTCCTAATGCACCCTTTTCTGATCGCGTCTACCGGGCGATTTAAGGCGTGACATCTTCAGCGATATAGCAACGCCGTAGAAATGTTTCGGGCGGCAATTATTTCGAATGGCAGATTAGTTTCGCGCGAGTTTTTCTTTCCCTCTTTCGTGCTCCCCGTGCCGTCGAAGGAATCGAATCAGATATTTCGAATCCCTCTTACGAAAGCGCTCGCGTATTACGCAACGCGTTTGCATATTGCAACAATGAATAAATTACTTATATGTAGAACACTTACGGAACTGCGACGTACAATAGTTTCGAATGCGGCTTCGTTTGCGAGAGCGTGGAGACGCACTCGCTGTGCCTCCTAAAAGAGGTCAGCGGAACTGTTATTCTCATAGTTCCCGAGTCTCTTCGCGCGAGCCTAGGTGCGACCTCGTGGGATATAACGAGGGCGTATTCGTTCATCTTGAAGCGGCTCGAACGCTCCCCGTTTCCGCCGGTATTTATAAGTTCAACGAGCACGCGTCACGGTGGCATCCGAAACGCGGAGTGGATTCCCCCGGCCCGGCCGTTATTTATCTTCGACGGGTTTTGCGTCGAGTGCGTTTACATCGAGGTTGCGTAACGGGACCTCCGCGCTTTTCGAGCCCACCCGCTGCTGAATCGCACCGCGGTTCAGCTGGCTGCTGCGAGCAGTTAGATTAGCAAAGCGGGCGAACGGTATTATCGATCGATAAATCAGCCTGCGATATACGCGATATGCACGTAATTACTCGACTCCGTCATTAAAACTTCTGCAAATTGTCGTCGTTACATCAGTTCTAACTGGCCGATTTATACACAAATGATCTTCTCGTCTAGAAGTGCTTTCGAAACTTTCGCTGTAACGACTCGCAATTTACATCGTGGTATTATCATGAATACGTGAGCGCGACTTTTCCATGTGAAAACTGTCACATAAAACATTCTTCTAAAGTGTTTCTTTATTGACACTGCCTTGTGGAAGAACATTACGCCCGGGTAAGGTAATAATTCACATTACGGCCTAGGTCGTCACGTGCTAGAGCCGCGGCGCGTAACACACATAGCGATTTTACGAACAAGTTACACATTATCTACGCCGCGAGATAGCGTTGAGTTTTTGGTACTTCGTGTGTATCTCGGTAATTTGGCGCTTCAGTCATATTTGAGTTGAGCGCGAAAACGTTGACCATTGTTCGCCAAAACTGTGTAACGTCTGAGCCACTTTGTCCGGGGAACAATTTTCATCGCGCTTTCAATTTATCAGTTATAATTGAGGCGCGCTTTTTTCATTATATTTCGAACTAAAAATACTGTAAATAAAAAATGGATGAATCAAGAACGCGCACAATATCTCGATATTTAATTAAAAAAAAAAATTAACGTACTCTTTGACGCGAGGATCAGTTAATAATTTGGAATTTTTCTAATTCCCGGGCGAGATATTCTATCGTCTGTATCGCGATGCTTTCAGCGGCATTTCATTTTCTAGTCAATTTCAAATGACTACGACGATCTTTCAAATGGCAAAGAGTTGGCGACACCGGCGGCCATTCGAAAAATTGATTCCCACCCATCCCGAGAGTACCAAGAAGTCGAAGAAAAAAAGAAAGAGAGAGAGAGAGAGAGAATAAATGGATACCCATATTGCCACGACATCCCGTCGGGTAAACAGAGCGAGAAACGCCAAGATGGGAATGCATCATTCATGAAGCAGTTCACCGTGCAAGATGCGTCTAAGTCTCGAAACGAAATCTATAAAGTTCTAACGAGAATGTGCGACGCTATCTTTGATATAAATGACAGTTTGTTACCTTACGACTTCGCGTTTCGCCTGGCGATTAATTGAAGTAACTTATAGTTCTCGCCGGTCGATTTCTCTTAATAGTCCGGGGCAAAGGGCTGGACTGATAGCGGATTGTAAATGGATTTTCGAGAAGATGGAAATGCAATTACGGCGTCTTCTACAAAGCAATCTGCAGATTTGTACTTTACAACAATCCCCTCCTTGTTTAATGTCGCGACGTTGAAAGAAATGCCATTCCACGTTAATCAAATATAGCCCGATAACATTTCAAAATTCTATTATCTCGAGTTATCTCCCCGTAATATCTTATCGCGATATTCTTTTTATTTTCGATGGTAACTAGTCCATTAATTAGGTATTCCGATTTACTTTAATTGCCTCTTGATAGATATGAAGCGCGTTTAAAAGAGCGAGAGAGAGAGAGAAGAGGGGGAAAAAAAAGCGACTTGCAATGCGAACGACGTCGAGCACTTTTCTAGTTTCACCGTGGTAATGGATCTGAAGTTACCTTTAACACGTTCTCTTGAAATTCGAGGATAAAATTTCATGTGATCTTTTTATATTCAAAATATTTTATATTCACGATTTTCCCCAGAGCGATTAGAATTGTAAAAAACTATCGAAGTAAAGTTTCAGCACGCTGTCGCTGGCTCTCTGTGCATAAAACGATGTCATATTATAATAAGAGTAAGTAACATAGAGACTTACTGGAAGCTACTCTTGAAGTTACTGTATATAGAAACCGGAGCTGTTAGATGTATTATACATATATTTTCTGCAAACAAAGAGCTTAGCCATTAACGCGACGTACTAATTAGTGTAACACAAAAGTTTGCGCTCGGAACAACGAGATGGTGCGCTCTCGATAAAATCACGAGCGATATAAGTAAAGATTAAAAAGAATGAGAAAAAAGCACGCGAATAGCACGCCCGGGAAATATATCTCCGCATTGTATAAGAATAAAAAGATGCGTCGGAGTAAATATAGAATAGCATTACGTAAAATCGCGATAAAATTATTTAACCTTTCAATCGGAAAATAATAGGGATACAAAGCTATATAAAATGTATATGCGTTAGAATGTAACGAATAGAATAGATGTAAAAGTATTAGAACCATGGATCAAGGATAAAATAATTTCCTTTCTCGCTTTACTCTCTAGAAAAAAAAAAATCGAACAGTTACGTTTGTAATTTACACGCTGGAAAAAAAAAAAAGTAAAATTTAGTACTTTTATAAATTGGCGGAAATAAAATAAAAAAATTTTTTCCCCGGTGGTTACAATCGAATAATCAATATGATGCAGTAATCAACGCGAGGTCGTCATCCTTTCTGTTGCTCAAGCCGACCTACGCTCTCCCTTACAATTTTCTGTAATGTTTTCGGTTCGCATCGGGACACTGCTATAACTTATTTATCGAGTCCAATTACACGTATCCTACGGATAAATTCATTACATGCTTACGTGACGACGTCAAATTCAATGAAGTCCGAAATTCAATGACAACCACGTCTCCGACGCGGATATCAATTAATAGACCGATATCAATTAATGACTACGGTGTAAAATCGATTTATCAGAGTCAACGCTGGCGTAACCTGTCGCGTATCCCGTACATTTATCACCTCTTTTTCTACCCGTTGCTAGTACAAATCTTATCAGAGATTGTTTCTTTTTTCTTTTTTTTTTTACGAATAGTGAAAGCGCACGCAGAGCTCTGTATTTTTGGCCGCGCGTAAACTTGCTTATCCGCTGCAAAGCAGTAATAATTGCAAAACAAATCCGTAAGAATTACTTTGAGCCTTGCAACTAGAACGTACGCAATCAGAATTCGGTTATGACGAATAGGTGCAAAAGTCTAACAAAGCCGATGGAAGATGAGAAGCGCTTTGGATTGCTCCGACTAGGAAAAAATATTTTTCTTTTTTTTTTTTCTCTCTCTCTGGTGGAAGCTATAATATCAGCATTCACCCTCGATAAATATATTTCATTATTCCCTCGATACGTTTTCTCGGAGATGTTTTCTTTTTCGAATTATCTGAATTATATTTTTTTTAATTCCCTCGCTCGCTCTTAACATATTTGCGGTCTTTCATTTCGGAAAATATTAAATCCTCCCTTGACGCATGTACGTTTCGTCGCGAAAACTTTTCAGTTACATTAATTTGCTCTAATTTTCTTTTATTTTTTTATTTTCTAAAATAACGCAATCCCGATGCGTACGCACTCACGCGACACAATTGCGGTCGTGGTTTCGCGATGGAAGTTCTACACTTGGTCGAAATGCACTTAGCCACCAACTGAATTTATCTGCCCTGCACTTATGACTTGAGGTCTCGCGGGAGGAGGTAGGGCGAAAGGGAGAGCACCCTTCGTACACTCAACGACAGTTTGTCATTAGATCGTTAAACGTTTGAACTTTAATGCGCCGATGTCGGAGCACCGCTCACGTTCGCATGCGGGCAAATAGGTCGAAGTTTCCCGGAGCCACGTTCCGGTTAATTGCGAATTAACCGTTAGAATCGGACGGGCTGGTTTCGAGAATTGTCCCGGTGTTTCAAGGCCCTGGGGAATACGTCGATACGAAGTTCAGGATGATCCTCGCTTTCGCGAAAAGCGACGGACCTCGTCGGTCGCGTGCCGGGCGCGAACTGACTCTTGCTATGCCGGCGTCTGTTGCTTATACCCGGTATAGCTGCGCGCATCACGCTCCGAAGTCTACGATCATTCTCCGCGAATGAAATCAGTGCGTCGTCGTGTATATGTACATATATATATGTACATATGTATGTATATCTACGTATGTACATATATATATATGTATATGTCGCTCTTTGCTTATCTAGCAACGATAGGAATCCTCTGTCTCTTTCCCTTCAGCCCACATCTATGAAATCCCTCTGTGTTTTCTCTCGCGCCCAGGGATTCTTCAAACAAACTTCAAAGTAAATATTTCCTCAGCGAAAATGTGATCAGACGCACGAACCTAATCTCCCCTTTGTTATTTAATTTCAAATATTTTCGCAGTTAATCCGCAAATTAAAATTCTGCCGAGGCGAGACGGATGTCAACGGCGGAGCCCGGGGTCCGTATCAGATATATTCGCGTAACCTTAATCGAATAATCAATTATCAATCAATATGTCAAGAGAGATGAAATATGGAAGGAATTAAAGAGACTCAGCCTTGATATTATAAATAGAATCATTGTGTACATGCGTTACACTTCATCACTGTACGTTCTGTAACGGTATATGTATACGCGGACGCGAAATTGTTGTTTTCGATAAAGCTAAGGAACTCGCGTTGATTTAACGTGACGCGAGATAATAAAGAGCATCACGATTATTACGTAAGTATCGAAACGCGTAAAACGTTTTCGTAAAACATGACGAAGATTAGCCGCGGGTCTTCGTGTCCCGTGCTTATTTAATTATGAGCGCTCGACAGGGACTTCCTCACGCAACGAAAGTACGAAGAACTTGTTGTGTGAAGTAATTAGAACAGATTATAATACGTACAGCGCGAGGTAACGAAAACGGATCCTTTATTCTCGTACGCTTCACGGCGGCAAACAATGGAGAGAACAGATGTGACAGGCAGAATCATTTTATTTGTGACCGTTATTTCGCACAAATAAATGACTGGTGTCGACCCGGTGTCAGAAAAATAAAGGGATTATCAGATGGGCGAAAGAAAAAAAAAAAAAAGAAAAAAATGGAAATAAAATAATACAGCACGCTCTCGGTTATTTGACATACTTTAAAATTGAGCTACATTATTGAGTAAAAATAACGTAAAAAAATTCTCGTATACATATAAGAAACCACGCGATATTTCATGCAAAATTCCACGCGAAAATATTTTCCTCGATGCCGTAATAATTATCAATACAATCGGTACAACGTAATTTTATTATTATATCATTTGTAATTATCGGGATGTTTTGTCGATGGCAAATTATTTAAAACCAAGATGGTTATTTTAAACCAGATAAATTAATATAATAAATAAATCGTATAAATAAATCTAATCGCTCTTTAAAAAATGGTTTATCCGAGAAAAAAATTATCACTACATTTTTCAAGATGAACTTCTTTGAAGAGTAATATTTTACATAACGTACGTGATATTTCGTTACGGAAGGCGCAAGTCGGAAAAGCTTGGGGTGGGGAAAACGGAGCTGTAGTCATGGGGGGAAGGGACTCACTCTTCCGGTAACCGCGACACGTGCTACACGATGAGAAGAAGTCTCGTGCTTTTCGGCAATGATACGCGGGTTCAATGATACCGAGATTAATCTCAAAATGATTTACCTTCATCGAGGAACAGCATACGTGCGTGGTGCGTGGACTGACTTGTCCTTCCGGTGACCGAGCACGCGGCACGTGGCGAGGAGACGCTCCGCCTTTACTGGTGATGATATGTGAGTGCGGCGATATCGAAATTCATCCCGGTGTGATTTACCTTCCCCGAGGGATTGGCGTACGTGCGTGGTGCGTAAACTGACTTGACTTTTCGGTGACCGAGGCACGCGGCACGTGGGGAGGAAACGCTCCGCGGTCTTCGGCAATGATACGCAGATTTCGTCATACGGAGATCCATCCCGGGATGACTTGCCTTCCGCCGAGAAATAGCATACGTGCGTGGTACGCGAATTCACTTCCACTTTCGGTGCAGGCACTGAGCACGCGCGCGGCTCGTGGCGACTCGACCGTTCCGTTCTCGTCGGCAATGTGCGACGAGTCTGACGCTGCGGAGACGCGTCTCGAAGCGATTCGACATCCCCGATGAGTGCTGCGACAACGGAGGGCACGCACGGAAGTCTCTCGAGTAACTTTTATCGTCATTTACGTGTTGGTTATATTCGCGTTTCCGGAGCGATCGCTGTGACCTCGCGAGCAACAGTCCCGGCTCTCTTCGACTCGAAATAAGTATTGTGCGCAGCGCGACGCGCAGCGGCGAAGGGAACAGCAGGCTGTGACGCGCGAGAGAGAGACGGAGATCGGGCGAGAGAGAGATAGCTGCGTACGTGTCCCGCGCGATGATCACGTGATCACCTCTACAGCAGCAGCCATCGCGATGCAAGGTGTTTATTTACGTGACCGTCTAAGAGCGCTGTTCACGGTATAAATCACAGAGCGTAGTTAACATCGGTTGGGAATGCCATACGTGCGTAATACGCGAACTCACTTCCACTTTCGGTGCAGGCACTGAGCACGCGCGCGGCTCGTGGCGACGCGACCGATCCGTTCTCGTCGGCAATGTGCGGCGAGTCTGACGCTGCAGAGACACGTCTCGAAGTGATTCGACATCCTCGACGAGCGCTGCGACAACGGAGGGCACGCACAGAAGTCTCTCGAGTAACTTTTATCGTCGTTTACGTGTTGGTTATATTCGCGTTTCGGGAGCGATCACTGTGGCCTCGCGAGCAACACTCTCGGGCCCTCTTCGACTCGGACTAAAGTATTGTGCATAGCGCGACGCGCAGCGGTGAAGTTAGAAGCAGGCTGTGACGCGCGAGAAAGAGACAGAGATCGAGTGGAAGAGAGATAGCTGCGTACGTGTCCCGCGCGGTGATCACGTGATCACCTCTACAGTAGCAGCCATCGCGATGCGAGGTGTTTATTTACGTCGCCGACTGAGAGCGCTGTTCACGGATTAAATCACAGCGCGTAATAAACATCGGTTGGGACGCACGGTCAACGTCGGTCAGAACACGCCGAAAAATAATGTACATCTACTAACCGCAAGTCGTCGACGCTGATGCGACTGACTGATACTGGCTATCTGATTCGGACAAGGACTGAAAGGAGAAGTGAACGTGCCGTCGTTGTCGATATTGGATAAAGGAATCCCAGCCGGTTCGTAGGACTCTTCGTGGGAATACCGTGTTAACAATCGGATGGACTTTGCTATTAGTTTCTTCACAGCTTTTTATTCAAATGTCGTAGCTGATCGAACAATCGAACTATAGTCGGGAATTCGTCGCGAAACCGCATAAAGTAATCGGGCGAGTGAAATTTATGTAGGGATTTTAAAAACGGGAGTGCCGTCCAGGGTCGCGCGTATAGTTTTAATTAATAATCCGCGAGTGTTGTGCCAGAGATGGAACTGAGTTCTGAGAGGAGGAGCAGGTCCCGGATGGACATCGGGCATCGGCGGAGCAACGTTTGGGTAAATATCTTTTTATATTTACGTAAAAGTAAAAAGAAAATGGTGTGTTTATTCGATGAATTTTATTATTCGATAATAATTAAAGAAATTATATTGAAGAAAAAATAATTGAAAGTTTTAGAAGAAATGTTTCTTTTTGTTCTTAAAAAAATGTTCTCGTAATCAAATTATTTTGTAATTAAATTATTACAAATTAATCAATCATGGATCAATAATTATTTGGTGCAATTTATACATGTTTTTTAATTTTATATTTTATTTGTGTGTTACAGAATCATCGCCCCGTCTATCTAACGTAGCTGAACTCCGCCCGCGTCGCATCGAATGTGAGTAAAGAATTTTAATTTTTAAACGCGACAAATCTACGAAAAAATTTAATATAAAATCTCTTAACGCGTTTTAATATACATGTTAAATTAATGAATAATATCAGCATGATTTAAAAAAATGTTACAATTCGTAGATTCGTTGCTTGTAGTTAGCTGTAGAGTAGAAAAGTAGTTTGCAAGTGAGAGACTCAGCCACTTGCGGCACAGACGTTTTCGGCCACTTGCGGCACAGTCGCATTCACGAATTCTTTCCGATTCAATTTCGTAAAAAACAGTCTTTTAATTAATCTCGTTAAAAATTCAATCGTTTGAATATTCGTCTAAATACTCGTTTAAACACTCGAATAAAAAAAATAATATTCTTATAAAAATTTACTTTTAAACCGTAAAAAAATAATTAGAACTTACAAAATAATACAAACTTTACTAAATTTGATTCGATCGAACATGGCTCTTTTTAAGATAGAATCTTTATGTAATTCTTTGTTCAGCATCGACTTCAGTCAATAATTATCGTTTAACTTACTTTAAATCACGAGAAAGAATATCGTGGAAATTTAATAAATTAAAATTGAATGCAATCCGATTTGCATTTTATGGATACAAATTGAAGAATCAATTTAACTGAAAGACTGAACAACGAGATGCAAAGCCGATCGCGGTGCGATGACGTTTATCGCGAGGAAAATCAACACGTGATCTAATTGCACCTCGCGAAGTATGATTGTCTCTAATTATCCGTGAAACGTATTGTACAATGTAAGGTAAAAAGGAGGTCCGTAAATAGAACACGATGCAGTAACGCGCCGAACTATAATATCGTTATTCAGAAAATGAGAATTTTATGCACGTTGATCAAAATAATATTGAAACGATTCGATTCATCGTAATCGACGTGACGTAAATACGTAAATGTATGAAGTTTTATACGAGGAAAGCTATTAAGAGATTTTACGCAAGTTACAACGATCGTATTAAACATACGAAATTAGTGAAACAGTAAACTAGTTAGTCTCACCGTTACAGATAATTGCAGCAAACATGGTTAATACCCTTTAATTGCTCGTGATATATTTTCAAACATCGGGAAATCACAGGTCGGGAACGTATGCGCAGTTTTTAACCGATAAACCACGAAAAAACAACGATCGATGAGGAGAAAGACGTTACGACGTTGTAAATTACAGTCCCGCCGTAATCTTAGCATTTATAAACCGACGTAAGTAATTTCGGGATATGTAAACTTCCCCGCAAATGCGACTTCCGCGGTTTTATTAACACGCTCCGCGCCGTTTAATTTAATATAAACTTTTATACTCTAAGTTTTATCGGGTATTTATGAAGGCGCACGAGTCTTTTAATGACTGCAACGAAATATTGTGGCGATAAAGAAAAGCGCGGAAAAGATGAAACGAGAGAAAGAGAAAAAAAAAATAAGAAAAAAAAAAGTAAAGAACACCGGCTGCTGACACTTGCGGAAGCAAATTTAATAGAGCAAAGTATAATAGGTTGATTTTCTTGCAAATTTCATACTTCGCGAAATTTGCATATTTACACCGAGACGCTTCGCGCTGATTTATGTGAAAAAATTAACTACACACGCTACATTTTGCCCGCGGGAATATTTTAGACACGCGTGGATTTTAAAAATGGAACCGCCGTAACAAATTTTAGTTTGCTCCTTTATTTATAGATCTTAAAATAACTCATCCGTTTATTTGTTACCCGCGATATGAAAATAAACGTGCACGCATATTGCTGATACAAATTTTCATCGTGTAAAATTTTTCCGCGGAGAACTCTTTTTTTTTTTTTTTTTTTTTTTCCGGCGCGTATGCGCAAAAGGTGCGGCAGCGCATTTCGACGTAATCAGCTTTTTCAAATCTGCTGTCCCGTTTGTTTTGCTTTGCGAGGCGAAGCGAATGCTCTATTTTTATTGCAAGTGCTTAAAAACTCGTGCACGACGATTTTATAACTTTTCACGCCGGCCAAATCCCCCGCAATCGCGTTACACTGATTAAAGTCGTTATTATGCGTAACGCGGGAACAAGATGCAATCACGACTGCAATTTATTTACGAACGAGTGCGCCATCGATCGCCGAATTCTGTTTACGTGCGAACGCGAACACGGCCAGCTACGACGGTCATCTCGTTTACATGGAAATCTCGAATTGGCATGCGCCGGTTTCGAGGTGATATACGATACGGTTAGAGGGAAAAAAGCCCCCTTTTACGGGAGACGCATCGGTGAATGATAGATTGCACTGGATGGATGGTACTGAACGGGCGGGCAGAAAGCGCAGCCGGGATCTCGATTTTCTTTAACGGGGTCTTCGAGAGCGATAACGATAAGGAAGCTCGCCGGTAGCCGAACGGGGACTGCACCCGACGCGAAATCGACATCTGGTTCCAATTTGTTTGCGTAAACCGAGGAAAATAAACGGAATTTGTATTCGGGTGCACATCCCGCTGCTTTAATTTCGCCAAAATAGATTCATGCGAATTGTAACTCACGTGACCGAATTATGCATATTCGAGTAATGTTTTACTAGCACAAATAGTAAGGTAATTTAACTCGTAAAGATGCTAACGCAAACGAGTTTGCGAACAAATCAACGCAGCCGGGTTTCCGTTTACAAAAAGATACACATATTTGCGAAACGCTTTGTTTAAATTTTAAACCCACGTGAAATACACTAAATATTAAAACGATAAACGCAAACTATTAAAGAACCTTTTGCTTTTAATTAAATAAATTTATAAGCCTAGCTTCTTAATGATCGTGCACTTAAAGTCGGATTAAAAATTATGGCGGTTCTTCGTCGTTACAAATAATTTACGATTATTTCTCTACATATTTTTTGCTGTAACGTAAAATTAAATTTATTTCTATAATTATATTAAATTTCGGTATCCCGATGCGAAGAACAAACCTTTGCCAATTATTTAAGTAAGAGCAAATCGCTTAATACAAAATTATGCTTTAGAAAGTAAAAGACAGATTTGTTGAAGAAATCCGCTTTCCTTTTCAAGTCCCATCGCGATAAGAACCAGAAAGCGTACCTGGGTTGGCACATGAAATCAAAACACGAGCAAATAGAAAAGGTTCTTATCCTAAGTCTGGCATTAACTTTGAGCTAAATTTTCCAAGATAATACCGCGCTGTATCATATCGCTTTTCCGCGATGCTAATTTGTCCTCTCGCTCGTCTCGCTTCGCGCCGCGTATTTAATTCTTTATTACTTTTAATATCCACTTTATTATTTTTCAAACTAAATTTTAATTGTATATCTTTATTATACATATTATATTATATATTTTACGCGACCGGGTATAACGCGCCGGAGATCGCGTACGCTACCGAAATCGTCGTAGGTCAAGTCGCGGTTGGCCAGCTGAGCCGGGCGATGAACTTGCACCGCTCGCGCGAGACACGCACGCACACACGGCGCGCTAAGGCGTGAGAGTAGGCATAAAGTAGGTTACCAGCGCGTCGACGGACCTTTTTCAACTGTTCCGTGGCCGGCGCGTCGGGCATCATGCCCGTAAGAGACGATACAGATAGCGCGCGCGCGAGTCAGCTGTCTGCTACGCAGCGGTAACGCGATAGAGACAAACGCATACGGCCTGCTTCCGAAAATTCCGAGACCGTGATTTTTTAAATTGCAAAAGAAACGTTTTTGCGTAAAAACGTGGTCTTTATCTATCCGTGTTGTAAATGTTATATGTTCCACGTAAGTCTTTAATAAAGTGAGAGCCGAGCGTGGGAATCAATCGGCGGTATTCGAAAAATTCTAGTCGTTCAAAGTTTCTTACACTTCCCGTGGAGGATTTTTTCTAAGTGTAATATGTCAAACAGTAAGAGGGTCATAGGGGGTGAGTGGCGCAGTATGTATGTGCCAATAAAGCTCTCGCGATAAACCATATCCGATGAGAAGAACGAAGCCTTTTCAAGAACTCGCGGCTGATAAAGGAGCAAATAGCGGGCGTTTTATCAATTTGAGGAGCAATCGGGATTTAGCGAGAGCGCCGATAAAACGCTGAGAAGCTGCAAGAAAAGTAGGGATGAGAGCAGATCTGCGGAGGGTGTATCGATTTTCTCGAGTAGTGCTTGCAGAAAAAAAAAAATAAAAAATAAATAAATAAATAAATAAAAATTTGGCCTGACGTATCCACATTCGACGCGCGAAATTGATCTTGCTCTCTAGTTTGCGAACCGTGCCGGCGACAAGCTTTTTAACTGAACGCGATCTAAGCCAGGCGATATTCTCCGAAGCAGCGAAATCACGCGTAGGCTGTCTTAATCAAACAGTAAATAACAACCCGTATTAATCCGCGTAACTTCGCCGTGTACATTTTCGCTATTTTTTCCATTATTGCTCATACGGAGTAGATTCGATTTGTCGCAAAACGAAGCGCAAAGATCGCCAATAACGATCGTTGTAATAAAAAAATCGAAACTTTTAATCACCGAATTCCACGCAATTTCAATTCGGCACAGTTACGGCGCGAAAACGTGTAAAACGGACTCCAGATTATTGACGAATTAGGATCCTGCTTAAAGGCGAGATATCGATCCCGAAGAGAGTTAGCGTGCTACGCGATTGTTAAGGACGTTTATCATCTACATACCCTTCAGGGTCACCAGATTTGTGTCAAGAACTTCTCGCGCGTTCGCGGATATGATATCCGACTGCAAAGGCGACGTAAAAAAAGACAATCGAAGCACTTATAGCGTTATTTATGGCGCAAATGAAATGTTATGCATTAGATCGCGTACGGAATTGCGCGTGCGAAATCTGGTTTTTTACATAGAACGCTCTCAAGATGATAAGTCAGAAAATATATCGCGAGCACAATGGAGAATATGCAAATATAACGATTGCCCGTATTTCCCACGAAAGTACAAAAAAAAAAAAGAAAAAAAGAGAGACCCGCATGACCTGTACTTTAACATCCCAATTTTATTTTTAAACCCTTTTTTTATGTCATAATGCGAAAAGAGAATTTTTTCTCACCGCAATATATTTGGCTACGTGTTATCAAGTAATTCTATACAAGACGTTTATCGATAAAGTGTGTTTAAATTATAAATAAATTGAACCTGAATGCGATCGGAGCACCGCGATAAAGAATTCACGCGATAACGCGTAATGTTCACTCCAGTCGCAGCATTAATGTTGATGTATTATTTCGCGACCTCGTCCTCCTCTATTGGACAGCGGATAGTAATTGATTTTCGTCGTGTAGTCGTTGAGCTCTCCCGTGGCCGCGAGAGTACATCGATTACATTAGCATTAGGGCAAAAAGGGATCGGATTTAATAAACCTCTGTGGATACGATCTTAAAGCGGTATTAAGCGATTACCGCTTACCTCAATAAGCCCTCGCTTAAAATACTTAAAAACGAGGAATATGATCATTATGCCTTCTCATCTTAATCGATCGTTAATATTTTATATTAAATTTCCGCAGAAAATGAATTTTGCGGAAGTCCGCAAAAAAAAAAAAAAAAAAAAAAATTGAGTCACACGCTCATTTTCGCGCTTTAATCACCCCGTTAATCGATAACTTTTATCCCCTCCCCCTCTCCCGGTTTCTCTTCAGATTACTCATTTCCCGCGATTGATGAACGATAAAGTTTTTACAATATCCGCGGAATCTCCGAGATGTAGTTAATTCGCGACATACCACTCACCTCTTGTTACGATCGACATAATAACGACGCGAGTGCCGTCGGGGACGGTGACGTCGTCGGTCGACGATGGCTAATCCGATCGTCGCCGTTTCCCTGGAATTCCGCCTGGAATCCGCACGGTCCCGATCGTCGCGACTGTACAGCGAATCCCTTCGGGAATCTCGCCTCCCGCACTCGTGCCTGGGATCCAAGCGATCCCGCGATCTCGTTAGCGTCCAGATGAAGAGCGACACTGCGATCATCTTCGCGCGTTACCCGCACTTTCGCGTGCCGAGAGTCTCTCATCGAGGCGTGATAATTACGATTCGCCGTCTCCCGACGTTATTTCCACGATTTCACTTCCCGCGGCATCGACAGCTCGCAACAGCCGCGCACACCTTTCGGCAAACTTGGCAGAAGCTCGATTCGACTTCTTCAGTCTCTTCCGCGCGAATCCCGTCTTGCGGCACGAATCCATGACGACTTTATTTGGTTGTATCACAACGGATAACAAAGAGTGAACGAAGTTATTTTCCGCAACCTAGATTTCATTGAAACTTTCCACCCGTGAAATGTATGGAACTCATATCGATGGAGTTTTCCGAACGTATCACGCGTGTCCAGTTCATCTTGAACGAACTTATAGATTTCCTTCGGGGTTCGGAATTTCCCCTGCTAAGAGAAATTTTTCGAGATTATAGGATACAGCGATTCACTTTCTCTTAAAAGCATCGAGATAAAAATAATTTCGTTTCTCTTTCTATTTGCGCTTTGGATTATTTATCTTACGAGTTCGAGTCTTTTTTTTTTTTATTAAAGTACATAAAAAGAAAAAAAAAAAAAAAAGAAAGAAAGAAAGACTAAAGCGGTCTTGCTGTCTATATGATTAAATGTTTAAATAAGTATAATCAAAATACGTGAAGTTAAGATATGGATTATCAATATGAGTCAGGATATTTAAAGTCATGACCGAGTTTTAATTACTTATTTCAACGGGTGGGTGACGTTCAAAGTAATACTATAAAACCGCAGAAACAAAGACATGTAACCAAAACCGTTTCATCAATCATCTTTCACGTTTTGCAACTTCTTCTTGGCGTTGGGAAATATTGATATTTATTCTCTTCGTGACAACTAAATTTTCAAACATTACGTGCCAAGTTGAAGTATTCGTGCATTAAAAATAAACGAAGTTTATAAGCGTTAGCGAAAAGTGAACGCTAAAATTATTTATCACAAATATATAAAAAAAACTCGTTTTTAACAAAATAAAAAGTAAACTCTCCATAATAATAAAAAAATATTTCATTATCGAAATAATAATTTTTGATTGAAGCAAAATTTCTTCATAGTTAAACTTTCTGCTTCTTTTTTTTTTTTTTTTAAATTCAAGTGCGATGCTTCTTTGAGGCGTGTTAGTATTTGAGAAAGATGAAAATCGCACGCGTGACACAATAAGAAATAGGCCACGTTATATGACAAGCTTTACACTCCACGAGAAACTGTCACATGGGTGTTGAACAAAGCTGACAACGCAATAATCTGACGTCATTTAAATTGATCCGCGTGCTACTTGTTATTAGAGCCAAGCCAATATTCCAAGAACAATATTTATTGTTTGAAAGTTGCCGACAACTATGTGACAAGCTAAACGGAAAAACGTATCCGCGAACGATAACAAAGAGCCGTCCGTATTTGTTTCTAAAAAAAATTATACGCCGCGTCTAAGATTACCGAAGTTGCGCGAGATCGCGAACTAATTTAAACGGAAATTTAAGCAGCGCGATATAAAGATCACACAGTGGAAAAATAAATGTCTGCCGAAGATAAGAAATTCAACAATCAAAAATAATTCTTTTGATACGAAATATTCCCTCGAACGGCGAGTGCGAAATAGCCGATCTATGATTCCCGTTGTATCGGCGGACACAATAGAAATGTCATCGTCCATGACATTTCTTTTCTGCTATCGCGCCAACGAAACACGTAGCTACAAATAAGAGCGTACCTCGGTGTCGGCGAGGTGAAATCGCGATAAAAAGATGTAATTTGAATGGTCTTGAGTCCGCGCTGACCCAACAGAAACTCGTATTCTTTCGTCGACGTAACAGATTTTTACGGCTTATTACACTCGCAGTGGCTCATTACGGCGCGGTTAATTGGTTCGCCCTGTTAGTTGAAATTTATCGAACCCATTGAAAATATAATCCGATCTCTAAACCACAAAGTTTTTTTTTTTTTTTTTTTTTTTATTTTTGTTTGTCTCAAAATTACGTTGTTCAGAAATTATCTCGTGGTTATCCACCGCGCAAAACTTAGCCCGCAAAACTTCATTATAAATTAACAACATAAATTAACATTAACAATTAAAGACCCGGTACGCGTAGCGTGAATTTACTATACGAGCGGCGTATATTTCTCCCATGCCATAACCATAAATGAATCCCTTGTCGTTCTGTCCTCGATTCTTAGAGTTTAAATTTATAATGCTCAAACATGCTCGAGTTTAATGGTTCGTTAATAGATTGTTTTATCGCCCGTGAGACACCACGCAACGTTATATGTATTCTCAATCATAATCTACATTTCTGCCGACGTTGTGGAATTTCTTCGATTGCGAGCACGAGTCTATATCAAGAGTGACAATTCCACTTTTACATTATGATTCTCTGACATTAAAGCCGATAACGTTATCAACCTGCTTAAGTTGTATCAATCTCGTAGCTGTACTTTTAGCGGAACTCAATCAAGTAACCAGACCGTTACTTATATTATACAATTAGCAATAAAAAATATTATATATGTATACACAAAACTAGCGAAGAAAAATATTTCTGCAATGTTTAATTAACGGTGCATTATGTCGAAACTGTAGATACAAAAAGTTAACTTATTGCCTTTGTAATGACAATGGCTTTGATGTTTGACAAAAAGTCCACTGACAGCGGAGTAATTAACTTCAGCTGATAGCAATTCTTTGTTTAACTGCAACCGACCGTGACTCGTGCAATAGATCAATGACGTCATCGTTCAAGTACGTACTGCTCAAACGGAGCTGAGCGCATTTTGAAAAACACAGTTGTTTCTATAAAATTAACAGTCCACAGCGGTACTTTATTTAATCGTAATTCGGAAGCGAGATTTTCTATAAACTAAGCCACTTTCTGACCGTTTGATCTACAAATTTGCACGTGTCTGCCGCTGGATTAAAACATACTTCTCATTAAAAGCGAAAATGACGACAACAATGCCTAGGCTTACGAGATCGGAGAAAACCTTTGTGCTAGTTCACCGCGAGAAAGGAACCGCGATACGTCTTGCCGGATCTTTTGTTTCCTCGAGTATTTCGATACAAAAATATCCCTGCCAAAAATTCGCACAATAGCGACCGAAGGTGGATAGCTGGTTAGGAATATCACACCGCGGACTATGTCGGAAGTCGATAAAATCCATTAGGAAAATTGGATCCCTCGATATGACGGCGGCTCAACAAGTACTTTGGCCGATCGCGAAACGACTACTGAGCTCGAAATGTTGCACGGGGAGGCCACCTCGCAGCCGAGTCACATATTTATATTTGTTGCATAAAAAAATTTGCGATGCACGGTCCACGTAGACACGCATACACGAATTGCACGTAATGACGTTCGCATTAAGTATTTCAGACGATACGTTATCACAACTTCCGCTGCGAGAGAAAGAGCTCGCGGAAATAAGCTTACATGAAACGTAACGAATGGCCGGTTTTAACGGGTCAGGATGCACGACATCCATTTCAAGTGGGTACGTGGGATCAGCTAAAAAAGGAAAAAAAAAAAAAAAAAAGAAAGAAGAGAATGCATCTCAAAAGCGAAATTTTTCCTCCTCGCGGCTGCGAATTCGTCTCACGTTTACGCGGCGCCGATTTACCTTTCGCTCATTTATCCGCGTCAGCTATCGGATCAATGAAATAAGTACCGCGAATAACGACGTTGAATCTTCAATGACCTTAATGACTCGTTGACAAAACGACATATATATATAAGAGGCACGCCGGATTTCCTGGCGTGTGCTTAAACTGCTCCGACGAATAAACGCGAGCATTGCGAGCGATAACGCAACAAAGGCAATTTTTTAGTATTACGACCGTTATTAATTCAGCCACGCGACATATACACGTTTGGTTTCATTATCATCCGACGTACGATAAATCTATAGATTTCGAGATAATTCTGATAGGCATCAATCGAGCTAATGCATCATTTAGTGACTGCTCAATGAGCTTGATATAAGCTTTCTTACAATGAATTCGAGATTTTTAATAAATATTCAAAGTCTAATTACCATTTAGATAAGACCGAGTTAATGAGGCGACATAAAGTGTAGCGTTCGAATGGTTCGTAAACACATACTGCGAGGAGAAAGGTAGAAAACTGGAAACCTCGTTACACCGACATGTTATAGCCAGGCTTAAATTATTTACGTAGCCGCGTGTACAATAATCGCAGGAAACCGAAGTCGATCTCGCGACAGAAATGTTATGCCCTAATAACGTAGCTTTATCGCTTTGCAATTTGCGAAAAATGCGTCACACGTTTAATTGTCTGTTCAAATATGTTTTTTTAATATTTCAAATCTATGATAGCAGCGAAGGGACTCTTACAAACGTAAAGTTAAGATTTCTAATAATTTATATATTTTTTTTCTTCTTACGTGGGAGATTCTTTTACACTGTTTTCCAATGTCAGTACGAGTTTGCGCTAACAAATTAATACAAATTTTTCATCGAACCCGTTTCTAATACTTCTGACGAACGCGGATTGGGAAACCGATGAACGGAATGACGAACGTGCCGGAGCGAGCGAGCGAGCGGGAAAAGGTGTACTTCGAGTCGGCTACGTAGGCTCCCGGAACAATCGATAAACGTCGGCTACTGCGTGCGATAACACTGACGCGGGTGGTAGAAATTAAACCTCACGACGCGCCGTAAAGATCGCTTTCTGATCGCGACGATAACCGGGAATCTCGGCGGGACGCGAGCGGCCCGACGAGCGGCCAGCCGGACGAGACGCGACGCGCATGATTAGCCGCCGCGGCAATTAGCGACCGCGACGTGTCACGAACACGTCGGCGTGGTTCAAAGCGGCAAGACGGAACGCGTTCGCACCGCCGCACGTCCACGTGAGTCGACACCAACTAAGGTTGGCGGGTCGCGGCTTCGCGGTCACGCGACAGACGACGCACCGGCGCGCGAGAGCTGCATCGCGCCGCGCCGCTTCGCGCTGCGCAACTCCCCGTTGACCGCGTTCACGGCGTCGGCGGCGCACGCCGGCGAGAAAAACCGCGCGACTAATGTAACATATTAATGACCGCATCTCTCGTTTATCCCTACTAGCTCGTTCATGCCATGCCGCGACCACGTGTCCCTCCGTCGCGTCGTCACGAAACGCAAGGTAGCCCAGCGTCTTTTTTTTTTTTTTTTTTTTTTTTTTTCTCTCAATTCCGCGACACCGGATAACTCGCGCTCGGTCGAGCTGCGACACAGCCTCAGCGTCTCTCCTTGATGTAATTGATAGATAGATTCCGTCAGACCGGCAAGGTCGACACGGCGAACTAGCTCCGACGGGCACTAACTGTGAGCTATGATTACTTTGGACGCATGAATGTCGACACTTTCTAACGTTACGGCGATTTGATTGCTTGATTCACGGCGGAGATGCCGTTGAGAATTGCTAAGATACGCGCCGCTATTGTATCGTTAATTCTGGATGATAAATCCAGATGATAAATCTTCGCATGGCTACATCATTTCGCGCAACGCTCGCTCCTCGACTGCGACCTTTGTCTACGGCGTCAAAATGCATTTGAAAACCAATCTCACGTGGCGGCGAAGTTGTCGGAATCGTCTCGCAACAGTCATTGTAGACCGCTGTAATTCAAATACGTAATTCCACTTTGTCGGTTAATAGAAGTCCTCCTATCTAGATAGGTCATCAGCTGGTATAGAGATGAGACGTCCTTTCCGACAACTCAAATGAAAACTATCTTTTGCTGTCGCGCGCAGACGAAAAGAAATCTACATCGTTCTACGTGTTGAATAGCGGCGCGTCGTCTCGTCCAACCGCAAAGCACGATAGGAACCTTTATTCCTCCCACATCAGATTATCCGCGAGAGAGACACACAGGCACTTTGAATTAATCCCTCGTGAATGAGCCGCGATCTTACACGCACGTCATCCAAAATTTCTCTCCATCTCGCGTAATTCCCCGCGAGAATTGCGCGCTAAAACTTTATCAGCGGTTGAAATGTTTCGTCGAGAAATCGCTTTTTCACCGTGTTTGTCGAAAACGAGCTATTATATCGGACAAGCCCGTTTCGCGAGGACGATGCGACGTGGACGAAGTGTAGAGACGGCCCGCTCGACTGAAACTGTTAAACCGCCAGCTTGTTATCGGCGGACACAACGCGCGGGATCGATTGTTATGATGTTTATGATAGCTTTTTCAAGAGCTGTTAAAGGCCAGAGCTATCACGAACGTAGCGCCGGCTTGTAGCGCCTCCGTGATTTACAATCACGCTTTTTGTGACACGGCTGACTCGCGGCCGACCACTTTCACTTGATAAGTAGGATCGCGAGGGAAGATAGGGTAAATTACCGCGATAAGCGAAACAGCGTGAAATGTCACATCAGCGACTTTAGGACGATAAAATGTTGACGGGGCAAAAGATTGATGCGATTCCGATTAACAGTTTTTTTTTTTTTTTTTTTTTTCTTTTTTTTTTCCATCAGTTCAGAATAAAGTCCCACTTAATTAATCTAAAAATTTAATCAGACTCCTGTACTGTTTAGTAGCGCGTCTATCTTACGTTGTTAATTTTCAACGTTAATCATCTTGGTAATGAAGTTTCAAATTTAATTCTCGTGACAATTAATCGAGTTGCAAATTCCTAAAAATAAAAGTCTATCGGTCTGAAACTAGTTTGGAATATTTGCGATAATAATCGCGAGCAGGCAGCGAGGCGGATAATATTATTTTATTATTTTACCGGAAATTGTACATAATGTTACATAATGCATTCATTTTCTGCATATCTGGATCATCAACCGACTGACGAGTAAAAATAGTTTAACGTTTCGCGTACCCCGACAATTTAATGCGGAAATCGCAGACGTCTAAGATCGCTGAACCGTACGTGTCCGGGTCATTAAAGAACTTGAAAATAGTCGCACGGTGAAATTAATGATAATCCATAAAACGTAATGTTCGTGAAATTTATTACGCACTGAGCATTTGCGGTTGCGCTCTAAATATATCGCGATGAGTGAACGCATCTAGGTGACGTTTTTAGAGCATCTTCGCGCAACGCGTGGATTACTTTGGCAACGATACGTTGCTAAGGAACACTCATCATTTATAATTTTATTAGAACCACCGCGATTATCGTCCTGCCGCTATTGTCGCCGTAAAAGCCAAATTTAACTAACATACGCAACAATGACGAATAAAAATATCGCGTGAAAAAATTATTAAAAAAAAAAATCCTTGATAGTAAGATCTTAGTAAAAAAAAAAAGAAAATAAAAAAAAAACAGCGCGATATAGGGATACATTGAATTACGTGGCTTGCATAAAAGATCGAACGCTTGTTTTTGCTTGCTCAACAAATCAACCGTAGACGTGCAAATAAACGTTCGGATTAGCGTGCGGCCGTATACCCTGTATCGACGATGATTTTACGTAACGATCGGTCGCTTTCCGACTCGAAGAAGATCCGTTCGAATTCACGGAGATGTCCGCGAAAAGAAGACGACTGCGTGGAAGTCTAATTCGATTAGAATGTCCCCTCGGGTGACAGAGCAAACGGAGCGAATTCTCGCGCCTTCGCGTACAAACATACGTTTCATATCGCCTGTCCTCTCGCACGCTAGTCACCGTCCCCCCTCCTTTTCATATACTCGACATACGATATCTCGTGTGTATTACCTAGGTGCTCGTGTGGGTGCTGGCGTACACTAACGCGGCGGTCGCCGGGCTGTGTGTGTGTACAAATCAGATTTGATCGCACTCGACGATAGTTCGGCAAACATTCGTGCACTCACCGTCGACGTGCAGACTTTTATTGCCTTCGAAGTGGACGCGGGTGTTGCGGAGAGTATCGCGCGATATTGGGACGACCGGGTATTCGCCGTGACCCTCGCGCGACGTGTCGTGTGTCACGCCAACCAACGCCGGCAATTAGACCATGAGGTGCGTAAAAGCTAATCGCCTATACTCCACTCGATAACGCATTTTCCACGGCGGCCCGACGAAAAATCCGAGTCCCTCACCTCGCGATTGCGCCGCGGCGCTCGCGTGACTGACGCGACTCCAAATTTACGCACACGCCGGTATGTTCCATCCGTAGAAAGATTTTGGAAAGGCTCCAAAATAAAATTGCAATTCCCGCCTGACAGCGCCGGCTGTTGCTATCGGCGTCGGAGGCTTTAAGCGCTGATATCCTGTTATGCACCAGACGTTGCGCGGTCTTCGTGCATATATATAAGATGAAAACAATTACGAAAATCGCCGAGCCGACGGCTACTTCTTTCGCGCGGCACATGTAACTTACGTAAACTCCGCCGCGTTACGCAACCTTGACAGCGCGGTTGACCAGATTAATAATAGTATCACCTGGACTTACCTGCAACAGAAAAGAGAAAACTTTTTATTAAGACGTATTAATTTTTCTATAACATATATGTAGCTTATCCTCGTAACACTTCAGCGTTGTCTACATGTGCTAGGGTCGCGTGGAAAAAGATTGTCAAGCAATATCGCTAGCTCGAAGAAACGGAATCTGTATATGCTCGAAAGCTGTTTAAATTATTCTAGAGATGATAATTCAGGAAGCATGCGTTATGCACAAGCAGAAATTAAAATTATAATCATTTCGTCGTTATGGATCGGCGTGACATGCGTCATCGGTCGCAAATCAATGACGAATACGAAATAGCCACATCCTCAAATAGCAAAGTCCTGCCGGCGTTTTACGTTCGTTAGATGAACTGCACATTATTGGTTATTATCATGGGTTATTATTATTATCGTTCTCATTATTATTTCAATGCAAAAACGATATCTAAAAGCATCCGAAATTATTTGAAGCGGGTCAACGACCGTTTTACGTTTACGAACGCGTGCCAGAAAAGTGCCCCCGCATTGTGTCGCGAAAATAAAAGAGCTAATCAGGAAACGAGATGCCGTTGATATTTGTCATAATTCATAATTAAAAATCAACATTAGTTTTACGCAATGTTACGAAACTTTTAACAATTACGTGAATTTTCGTAAAAAGAGAGACGGAGAGGCAGAAAATTTTATTTATCCTTTACAGAGTGCTCTGTAAATTTGAAATCTTCTCGTATTAATTCTCGCCGCGGCACTATTTAAACACGTAAATATTCATGTAAACGTTAGATATATATAAACGTGTAATTTTTAAAAGCTGGGAGGGAAAAAAAAAAAAAAAAATTAAATCTACATTTCACTCGCCAAGTAAAACATTATTTATACCCTTCGCAGATCTCGGGCTTCGAAGCTATTGAATTCACATCTTTGTACCCCCCGATCTCCCTCCCTCACGTATTCATACATATAATACACCGAACGCGGTTTTAGTATGCTTGACGTCATGCGCGACTGTAATAAAGGCAGTGGCTTTGTGGTATGTTCGGATTCTCAGGGTTATCAGGGAATATCGGAAATTTGGTGGGAATGTATGAAATCGTATATCTACATAAAGCCAATGGTGCCTGTAAGATCCGTACTCCGTTTACGCAAAATGGTGCAAAATCGATGATGTGCGTGACTCCCTTCGGCAAATCGTGTACAGTTGCGCGAAGTAACGCCGCGAAGTTTGACCCGATCACTAAAAGCCCAAAGACGGCCGTTTCTTTTCTGGGCTTCCTCTAGATTCGCCTGACGTACGACCGGCGATCGATTTTTACCGCGGAAGCGAAAAAGTTCAAAGGCTCGTGCACCACAGCCCTTAATGTTATTATCTGAATTTTATGTGGGAAATAATATATGTGGCGCGCGTCTAGCGGAGAGAGATTTATGGCCCGCGTTTTAATAATCAATTTATACGTTAATCAATATCGTACGTTTGCGATATCAATTCGAGATACAAGATAACGTAGAATTAAACTCTACAGGTACACGAAACAACCTGTGTCTGATAGAATAGCGTGTACACCAGGCACAGTAGTCGATAAAGAAGGTTGCCGTTCTGATACCACCAATCGACCAGTTTCTCTTGCCGTGCAATGACTAGCCTTTTCTCCTACGAACCGTTTGGCGGCGGTTTAATGTTAGCCTTATATCACTTCTTTCCCTTTATCCGATATAAAAATTCGTTCCAATACAAAACGAAAATTTTTCTCGTGTAGTATAATCAACATATCGATATACGCTCTACGTTATAATAATTATTAATAAAAGTTAGTTTTTAAATAATAAAATTAATCACCCCTTTCTAGATAAAAAAAATAAAATAAAATAAAATAAAATACTATTTATTTCGCTATAAGTTGGCATAAATTTGACTTAATAAGTCAATAATTTAATAACTTTTCCGACGTAATACGAGTTCGGCTGACATACTTTCCAACGTAACCAATTATACAAAAAATCTTAAGCTATCCGTGGATGCAAAAGAGAAAATCTTAATCTCGAGCAGTACGAGCGAATGAAGGAGAAAAAGGAAATCGATGAAAGTCCTCATGCGGAGAAACCGCCCTTCAACTAAACAATGAACCGGTGCCAATGCCGTGGATGAGGCTGTCTTGAGAATTCTTTCGAGATGTATCCAAAGAGGAAGAAAACTAGTTCGCGAAGAGAAGCGGCGCAGTCTGGATTTAATCACCGGTTGCTGAATCATCGAATACAATAAAGGTTACTACGTTTTCTGCAAATTACTTCCACGGATTCGATAAGCGTACACGAGCGCTCGGTAATTGGACGACTTTCATACCTCGAGTACGTGAAAACCGCAGTACAACCGAATGGATATTCACAAAAAGAAAAAAAAAAGAGAGAGAGAGAGAGAAAAAGAACCCCGACATGCGAAATAGAACTTTTTCTTTTTAATTTAAAAACGTCATTTACAAAAAAGAAAAGAAAAAAAAAATGCATTCAGAAATATACCTTTCAATTATCACCCTATAAAGCTTTGTATTTTTCACTGGAATTTTCATCAAGCAATTTTACACGATGAAAATTAAAATTACGCAAACTTAACTTTGCTTTTAGGCGCAAGTTAAAATTCTACAAGTAAAGTGAACGGAAAACGGCCGGCAAGACTCCTTGTATAATTAATGTAATTCGTTAGAAAAGCTGTGAGCGCGCTTAATCAATACGGCAAACTGCACTGTAAAATGTTATGAC
The DNA here is from genome assembly GCF_019399895.1 of Cardiocondyla obscurior. Classification (NCBI taxonomy): domain Eukaryota; kingdom Metazoa; phylum Arthropoda; class Insecta; order Hymenoptera; family Formicidae; genus Cardiocondyla; species Cardiocondyla obscurior. Next base: position 10,794,603 of record NC_091866.1, on the reverse strand, counting down.
CAAACGGTATAAATGGATTTCAAATGTAAATTTTATTTTTTCACATTATTCGTATACAACGTGCTAAATAGTATTAAATTTCATTCGCGTTTTAATCGATTCAAAGCCGTTGCTCTAACTTTAAAGAGGGCGTAATCGATTACTTGCGGAGGTCCGATCGATTGTAATTAAAACATGAAATTTTACGAATCCACAAATTTTCCATACCCACATTTACAGAAACATTTCTAAATCCGCGACGTTAAAAAAAAAAAAAAAGTTCTGAAATTTTTATCTCCAATTGTAAACCTCTCTAATTAAAACATTTAATTACTACGTAAAATTTACGTAGTATAAAGTGATTTAAAAATGCGGAATAAAAATTCAGTGCTTTAATTCACGTAAGGCGGGAAGGCCGTAATCTCAGAAATTTATTTACGATCTACCCTTTTCCACATCGGCTATCTTTCCTTCGGCTTTGGGAATTTAATCCGTATCCCCGGTAGGGATTTACAAAACGCTGTTCCATTTTCCTAAACACATGCATGTTGATGTCGACGTTGCGGCGGGGGCCGTCGACTGAAGTGCTTCTAAAGTATGAGAGAAACGACGGCGCGGTGGCACACGGGGTACGGAGAAAGACGGAGATTCTCGCTGATACGCACCTGACCACGCGCATTTGAGGGCATCAGTGACGTCAAGGCTTGGAGGCGGAGGTTGCCGATTACGTCACCGGCCCAGCCAGCCAGCCTCCACCGCCACGACATCGATCAGCGGCACTCGTGGGAAAGGCAGGGTACCGACAGTGGAGAGGAGACGAAGACTGGGCCACTTTCCGAAGAAGGAAACATCGCTAATAGCCACCGTATCGCCGCGGTCTATTAATTAAATTCCCCGATTACCAGCCGATATTTCGCCCAATCGTTTCTAGTGGCCCTGCAGGCCAGAGGGTTGACGAAGAAATTCGATTCGAATCATTACTGACGAGACCGGAAGCGCGCGCGCAAGCTCGGTCTCCAGCGGTCGCCAGCGCGCGCGCTTCATCTCGCGGTTAATAACCTTCCTTTTTCGTATTCGACAATTTCAACAGCGATCCTGGCTCCTGGATATTACGAGGTTCGCCGTGGCAATACTCGTTTTAATTTATCTAGGCGCTATCGATTTTCCCACGATTCGGGCACTGTCGTGAATTCGTTAATAATCCCCTTTGAATTTACGAACATTGGATTCGAGATTCGCTGAAGAGAAGTTTCCAAATCTTGATTGCGCGCGGAAAAATTGACGAACTCATTTTGCGAAACCACCTAAATTCAGATAACTTTTTTTCTTTTTCTCTCTCTCTTTTTTTTTTTTTTTTATGAAATTTGAGGATAAAAGAGGATCTTGGTTTTCTTATTCGCGTCAGAGTTCAGTGATGATCTCTAGAGGCGTGAGAAGTCGTGATAACGAAGTGCAGCGTAGTAGGCGATGTCGAATAGCGGTTACTTTTAAAACGCTGTTTGAAAAACGGTCTTTGATCGGGAAATGTCTCTGTGACGACGTCTAAATCGACCCTAATGGAGGTGGCTTTTATGTCTCCTGTACAATAATCTGCAACGAGACATTTTCAGATCGCGACGTTTTATCGTCGCATCGCGAATTCGTACGTCAATAAAAATCGACAATCTTATTTTATTCCTACAAGAGTGTCTCTTTCACGTACGAAATGTATACATATATAATATAAATCCCTTAAAAATACAACAAAATAAAATAAAATAAAACGTAAATACTTTTACACGATTAATAAAAAAAAAAAAAAAAATAAGAATTTATAAAAATTTTATGCGCTGGTATTCCTCGTCGATTTATATTTAATCACAATGAAAATTCTCGAACAAAGCGCGGACGGGATATTTTGCGCGACACGCTTGCGAATCGCAGCGCGGCGAAGCGCGGCGTTATCGCATCGCATAACAATTAAATTGTGTTCGTGATGCTGCGCGAGGACGCGGCGACTTTGGAAACAGCATCTAAGCCGTCCGATTGTGCACCCACCCGCTTGCGTAATCTGACTTTCAATTATACTACGAGATCAGAACCGGGCTCCTCGTTCCTCCCCCACATCCCCCGTCGTATCGACGCGCGCGAGGAACGTCTCTCGGCAAACAATGCAGAATAGTTGTAATTAGATATTTGCTCGATCCCTTAATGAGAACTCTACGCTTGCGAAGAAGCCAACCACCTTAAAACTTTCGCGCTGCGGCACCGCCGAGTCTTTCGGTGCGTTGGATTACATTTATAACGATATCACCCGAGGGCGAGAGGGCGGAAAAAGGGGGAGGGCAAAATGTCGTTTGCAATTGCGTTAGATGGAAACGCATAGGTCCATTATGCTATGATTAAATTCGAACAACGAGATCTGCAAGAAGTTTCAACATGTAAATTCATTACGCGACAGCTCTCTTACCTATTTGCCTTATACCGGCTTTGTCTCGGTAATACTACTAGCTTCGCTACGACACTCGCGATTACCACTTGCTGTTTTCTAGGAGAATCAATTAAGAAATCGGTGTCTTCGTAGTCTCACCGTTTATCACACGAACGCCTTATTTATTAAATACAACTTTCGAGTGACGAGAAAAAAAAAAAAAAAAAAAAAAAAAAAGAAAAGATAATTTTTGCATCTCTCTTTTTTATTGCGATAAAGTATAAGTTTTTTCTTCTAGAGGAAAGAACCTGGACGTTATTTTTAACGATATCATTTTTCCAGCCGTGATATTTACCATTGAAATGCAAAATCGCTACTAACTTATACATGCAGTAAACGAACCTTCCTTTCGCGGCCACGGAAAGCTCAGCGCGGCGCATCGTCTAGCCGGCCGATTGTTCGTTTACCTCGCCGCTTAATCGGGCTCTCAATTATCGCGCAATCAAGACGACCTAATTTCTCGTTTGCTCTTTCTTCCCCTCCCATCTCTTTCTTTCTCTCTCGCTCTCTCTTTCTCTCTCTTCCCCTTCCTTCCTGCGGAGGACAAAACGTAACATGTTCGGGACCTAACGTGCACCGATACGGTTTTGCGTGTTGGGTGGAATTCTCTCTCTCGCGCGCGCTTGCCGTGCTCAGCGTCACGCGTTACGTGCAGCGGCGTTTAATGTTGACGTTAACATTTCGTTTGGCGTCCGGGTCGCGCCGCCGAGACCTTTCGAACCGAACTGACTTTCTTTTCAATGCCATCCGCCGGCCGTACGGTGCGCTCCGGCGACGCGGAAATGGAAATTGCATACGCCGGCATTGATATGCAGCGCGGGCGCGCAGAGAAACCGGATACCGAGCGAACGATGGGAACGGTGTTCGATCCAAGCCGGAGTTTTCGACAAGCGACAAACGGAAACGCCGGGAGAAGATGTTGAGCTGTCCTCCACCGCGTCCGACAAATACGCGATAACCGAATAAATAACTAAGACTACGCAAACTACGCATAACGCATTATAAAAATACATTGTTCCACTTCGTTCTCAACATCCGACACCGCTCTGATGGGGATCGATAAATCGATAGATATATATATTTTTTTATTTGTCTCATGCTTCTTTGACGATATAAGACAACGTCGAAGATGCTCGTTCTAGAAATTGCAGAGAAACTCCCGCGGTGAGTCGTGAGACGAGAGGCGAGAAAGAGAGAGAAAAAAGAAAAAAAAAAAAAAGAAGTAACGGATGTAGACGTATAATGGTTAAGCAAATAGTTGTCACTCTTTTGCGAGAATCCAATTAACTTTAATGGAATAACTCTCGACTAAAATCGCGTTTCGTGATTTTCGGGCATTTTGTAGTAGCACATTTGAATGATGATGCATATACACGGAACAGTCCGTAGCAAATGAATTAATTTCCAATTTCTTTTTCACGAAATGGAACAAAGGGGGGAAAAAAAAAGTTGAAATTTACTTTCGCAGTTTGTATATACATATATGTACATATACATACTTCTTCAGTATAATATGTTACGCATCCTAGTTGGAGTGCTGACCAAATGGCAATGAACCTTGGCACGCTTTTTCTACTGCATCGTATACGCAATGCAACAAATCGCCCAATGCAACGAAAAAATTGCAAACCAACTTCTTCTTGTTCGCTCACGGCGGCACAACGATCGGAATAATCGGACGTGCTTTATAATCAATATAATTAAATAAAGCTAAGAAGCCAGGTTACCATCTGATATAAATATCTCTTCAAATTTTCATCTATTCGCGTCGCAATAAATATTCTTAGAGATGGGAATGAAAGCTGTTTTTAAATCGCGGGCGAAAGCTAAATAAAAAATATTTTTGCGGATTCGTATAAGATATTCCTCACCCTATTTAACCGGCCGCCCTCTAAGATATTTATACGTTTTCGTCGTTCTCTCTTTCTTCTTGGCAACCGGGCACTTACGTCATTAGATTTATTACTGTATCTTACGTCATTAGATCGACCTTTTGTCTCGATTATTTTTTAATAATGATCGCGCTATCCAAGTCACTTCGCATGGATCTATTTGAAAAATATCCGTCTGATCGACAGACGACGTGCAAAATTAAAATATAAATATACAAGTACGTTTTGTCTCTAAAAACTAAACGACACGATATTATTCGAAGTTATAATAAAACGTAATATTCGCCGTGACATCGCTGAGATCGCGTTTCTTAGAGTTTTTTTTTTTTTTTTTTATTTCGAATTATCGCCTTCATGGATCTTACCTCGTTGATTTTATCGAGCGGGAAATTTCTAGCTTTGTTAGCGGGACAGCGCGAACCAATCCAGCGTTCGCCGACTGTCACGCAAACCGCGCGATTTGTACGCTTTTAGAATTAAACTGTAAGTACCGTAAAAAGAGAAACCTCTCCTTTGTTTCCCAAAGAGAAGATAACTTATATCGCCATTCCGCCGTGCGGCTCGCTTAAAGTATATCAAAGTTTGCGCTCGACGCTAAAAATATCCACGAACTACTCTAATCACGAATACCCATGGGGCACGTTCGCTACATTAATATCTGACGTCTAGTAGCTCACTGACCTATTTGAGGGATGAACACGTGGTCCGCATGGGCAGCAACAATTGCTCAAACGTTTACGTCTACGCGCACACCAATCCTGGCCCATCGTCGTCGCCGTCGTTTCGTGACATGTAATTTCCCTACGAGTCACATAACGGCGCATCTGTTTCAACTCGTCGGAAACGTCGCAGTTCTGCTGGCTCACACGAGTTTATTTCTTTCGTACCATATTTAGCGGCTCAATTAAGAAACGTGTCGCGCGCCGGTTTTTGCGCCCGGGGAAGGGAAAAAAAAAGCCCGGAGACCGTTTGCATGTCCTCGTTGGCGCGGCGAGTCACATTTTTCAGGCGTTGTTTCCTGGCCGAGGACGGACAGTTTCGATTTTCCCGCACGAACTAATCCGTAAGCCCGGGAATTTCCACATGCAATTTTCCATCTCGTAGGTCGCATTTTTCGCTTCGATCCAGAAGTAGTCGAGAAAACGCGCATTGATCCACCATTTCAAAGGACACCTATGGTAAAAGCCCGCCGTATCCAGCGCGGAAACGACGCTAATATCTCTCGAATATCCGGCGGGGGCTCCTCAACGAAAGTGCAGTGTTACGATAGTTTTCAATTTCACGGATTCTTTCATTCCTTCGAAGAATTCCTTCCGGCGTACGAGGCATTCGCTTACGTTCGTGATTGCCGATCATATCTATTTTCGACGGACGTCGATGATGCTGATTGGAGCCTTTGACGTTGCGGAAATCTCGTTATCGCTTTTTTTTTGTTTTTATAACGTTTCGATTACATTATGTAATTGTTATGTAGTCTAGTAAATGCGACGTCGTCTCGAATGAACTGTTCGATATCGCGCGACAGGTAACAAGCGGCGTTTCAAGACAGGATTGTAGAGCAGAAAAGGAATGCGTGGAGCGCTCTCAATTTTTTTTTTTTTTTTTTTTAATAAACCCTGCGGTATTAAAAGTTCCCTCGGCGAGGAATCTCGGGCTCTCGCCCGGTTCTAGGCAATTTTATTGTACACCCGGACTTTAAGTGCGCCATAAAAGTGTTACCTCTCTTCTTCGGTGTGGATAAGAAAAATATTATTTCACCCCGAAACGATTACGCTGTCGGGTTGACAGATATTCCGGAATGTGCAAATGTAACGAAAGAAAATACTCACGAGGTATTTCCGCATTTTATTCCGCGGGCTCTTGGAAGACGTTAAAACTCGTGAGATCTATTTTTGAGCCCCGGGCGAATTATCCCGCCTTTCCTCTCCCGTGCAACTTTATCGCGCCGACGAACAAAGTGCAATTTGAATCGGTGACTATTCATTACCTTCCTCCTTTCTGTTGCAAATATTAAAGCGGCCGCGTCCGATCGTATCGGATCTCATCGGAATTCAGAATTTGCATTCCGCCGCATCTTGTTCAACAGCACGTCAGTCAGCTAATTTTATCGTGTATCAACATTAGCCTCGTTATCTTAAAGGAAATTGGAAGATCTCGTAGCGGACGTGTAGCCTTTGATTTCGTGTCGAAATCAGTGAATTTATAAGTCCACATTTATATGCAGCACCTTCGGATGCATATTCGTTGTTTGGCATTCAAGGTCGTTAATGCACGACTTGTACTACACACCCCGTGTAATTTATTCCGAAAGCATGTATCGTTATTACTTCGCAGCTGCATAATTTTTTGTTATGAATCATCAAAAAGAGCCAACGCCAGATCCTTATCCGCCGCGCGTTGGCTGGCTGGTTTCGTAAAAACTTCACTCTGGACGATCACATGTTTTCTGCGTAAGGCGCACGCGATAATTTTCCTCGTCGAACCGTGCCTCCGCCTAGACGCGACGATTTTAATACCTCTTATTATCGAGATGGACGCGCATACCCCGAGGTTACTACTTAAAGCCACACAGACACGAATCAATATTCAATCCCCGACGTATCATCCGAACGCGATTCGTTGCTAGGAGTGACGATTACGCGATAACGTCTAACGTTCGTGAACAAAGACGGTTTGCTCGAGAGAATTTTTTTCTCTCTTTCTTTCTTTTTTTTTTTTTTTCTTTCACCGCGGTTCACTGGAACTGTCGCCACTCGTCATCTCCGAGAACCCGTCGACGAACGTCGTCTGCGCCGGACTCGACGAGATTGCGCGAGCGTCATTGCGGGACTTCATCGCACTCGTCTCCGGCGTGTCTCACGAGCGAGCGTGGCACGGGAAGTGTCTTTCCGGCGTCGGGGTCGCTGGCGCTCTCACAGCACGCGGATCAATCCGGTGCACATGGCCGCACCAACACGCACGATGCACTCGCTGGTCCTACCCACGTCGCACATGGGATCCATCGATGATCGATCGTCGACGGCGAGGGCGGCCGAGGGCGACGCGCGCTCTCGCGACGCCTCGCGTTTCCACGTCCGGGGCGGCCGCGACACCAACGTCCTGGCCCTCAGCGAGGCGGACGGATACCCCGCGCGAAATACCGGAGGACACGCGCGGTAAAAAGAGATCCTGGGGACGATCCGCGGAATTCGGCGTTCGCGATCCGAGGCCGGTTGGGAAAGACGCGGCGAGACGCGACTGTGGAATTCGTGCGGGCGAGCTCCAACGTGGCTGCAGGACCGCAGACGTAAACCCGTGGATGGGGTGGATGAAACGAGCGAAAAGGAGAGAAGAGAGGCGGGAAAGGGGGAGAGAGAGAGAGAAAGAGAGAGATACAGACAGAGAAAGAGACAGAGAGAGAAAGGGGGAGAGAGACACAGAGAAAGAGACAGAAAAAGAGAGAGAAAGAGAGACAAACCGAGGAAGAGAGAGTGTGAGAGCAGGGCAACAGGGAGAGAGACGGCGGTGAGTACTACGGAGAAAGACGGAGAGCGAAAGCACGACGGAGAGGAGCGGCGTCGTTCTCTCGTGGCTGTATCGACGCGAGCGCCTCCTTCGTCGACTTCCGCGCCGAAAACGCCGGCGCTCACGGCCGTCCGGGGTGCCGGAGGGGTTCGGTGGAGAGCGCGAGAGACGCGAGAGTGGGTGATAAAAGGCTCGGTAATTAGAAAGAGGGAATACGCTGCGAGTGGTAACTGATTACGGGATTAATTAGAAGGCGCGCACCACGTATCGCGTGTCGCCGATGCCGCGGAAAAATTTGACGCGAAGTAGAGGAGCTCGTACGTAGTCAGACGGCGCTTAAACGCGAGGGACGACTGGCGAAGCGATAAAAAAAGCGGAAAGAATAATTCAGGACGAGCTAAGGAAACCGCGGTAGAAAAGAGAAAAAATAATTATTCACGGGGAGTGAAATGTGATTCAGGCTGGTATGTAGAATATGAAGGGAAACTGCCCGAGCCACGGGGAATAGAAGCGCACAAATGCAACCGGGGCGGAAATAAACAAGGGGAAAAGAAGGGCTTGAATACGTCGGAGAATACAAGTAAAAATTTTCAACTGCGACGACGACGGCGATGGACTTCCAACAACAATGAAACACGAAGATGCACCGAAGATGAACGCGGAAACCCTAGCGGATTTTTCTTTCTTTCCTCTTTTTTTTTTTTTTTTTTTTTTTTTTTTTTTTCTTTAACTTTCTCTCTCTGGGACGGTTTACTTTTTATTCCATTACTATTATATTGTCAGATATCGTCTCGCTTCCTCATTACTCATCTTACTTTCATTGTTCATAAATGCATCGAATAATGAGTATAAAATATCAGATTTTCGATGACAAATATAATCGTTATAATTGCAGTTTAATCGTCGGTATTTATTAAATATCGCCGAACTTCGCAGAAATGCATTAATATTCCGGCGAAAAATAACCAGCTATAATTTTTTCTTTTCTTTTTTTGTTCTTTTTTTTTTACGTGAAAAATCAGTATCTGCGACAAGCTGAGAGATTTTAAATACTATATCGATGTATACCGCTTAAGCATTGATCGTTAAAACGTTGGTTAGTTTCGTGCCTATACATACAACCGCCGGTGATTTACGTTGATCCCAATGAAAGAGCAAACACGAATCAAAGCTTCAAAGCACCGAGCTATCGATAATTGGCGCGATTAAGCGATTATCTAAATGATTAAACAATTAATCAATGGGCAAAGCCGTCAGAAAATCAATCGCCAAACATCGAGCGCAGCCCGACACACGAGGCGACAGCCATGTTTCGAAAATTGCGTGTATCGCGATCGTTCCCAAAACGCACGTTCTCGCATACGGTCCGGAGAGTGGAAATGCCACGTGCTCGGAATGACACACCCACGTTTCGTTCGAAATCAATCGAGTGGCGGGAAACGTGCAGCGTCGTATGTGCACGAAAGTACCTAGATCCGAATCCGCGCTGCAACATAATACAATCTGTCGGCGACGGGACGAACTTGGCGAACTAAAGGACTTCAAAGGGTCCGAAAGTTCATCGTGGTATTTAGATTAGCAGAAGGTGAAGCCCGGGCACGATCAACGACCGCGATTTATTGCCCCCGCGTTGGATTAGCCGATTTTCCAAGGCAGCGGCTCAGACATTATATAGAAATATCGCACGCTACCCCGCTTCGGTCCGCGGCGCGCTCTTCATCCGGATTTAATTTGAGAATCGCGCGTGACGTCGATTAATTTTGAGTGGCTCCCAGGCATCTTAAATACCGAGGAGATAACGTCACGCGCGAAACTGTCAGATAGCGATAGGCGCAGTCAATAAAACGTGACGGTATGTGTTTTCGAGCCAATAAGAAGGTCGGGAAGAAAAATGGTCCGATGGAATTGTCCGATCGAGTCGCGGGGAGCTAGTTACGTCGCGAGAAGGATGCGAGAACCGGCTGGAAAGCGAAGGGGAGTAGAGAAGCCAATAAAACATGCGACGTACGCGACGAGAAATACGGTATGGTGGCGGGTGCCGTTTATACGGAAAACACGGATCCGTGACCTACGCGGTATATACAGGACCATGGCCACAAGTGCCGTGAAAGTCGCGAATAATTGTTCACCCATGACCTACGTAACGATATTGGCCATATACACGCGACTTTAATCTAAATAACCACGTCGGAAGGGAAAATATACATATCTTCCGCTTTCGCATGCAAAGCCTGGGAAGAATGTTTCGTCGAGAATTATTTCAGCGTACCGCGGCATTCTATTCTCTTTCTAAATCCTCGGAATAACATACCTACCCGAAGATATATAAATTTGAAGAATATATATCAATAGGGAGGATAATTAAAATGTTAAACCTCTTGTGCAGAAATGCTTTCGATTAACGTCTTCGATTTAGCCGCTAGTAGAATAAGTCGCGAATAAGTCCCGGACGCTTTCTTTAACACATGACACACTTACGATGCAAAATCAATGGCATCGAAGGCGCCATGATTGCGTGCGATAGCAGCGGAAAATTTAAGAGGATACATTTCTCTCAAGATCATGTATTAAGTATTTTATTCCTCTTGTCGGAAATATAATAGGGACGTAAATAAAGTAAGAGAAGAACGGAGGTCAACTACAAGTGACAATTAAAATTCTTTGTACTATCGGCTCTTATATTGACTTGCAGATGTTATATAACTGCGAAATCAATCTTTCAATAACCTAAATAATTCATTTACTTGAGATAAAAATTTTTGAATATAACAATTTTTATATATATACGTGTCAAATGATAACGTATACAGATTGCTGATAACTATTAGAGGAGAAGGGGGGGGGGAAGGGAAAGTAGAGAGGCAAATCTCGAACCAAAAAATCGATGAAAAACTAATTCCAAAGACAGTAGGGCTTGCAATCTGATACCGGGCGATCAATCGATTGAAGTGGCGTTTACAATGGGAAATCAATAAATGTATTCGACGAACACTCCGATAGATATGAACGAGAATTTCGGACGAGAGAATCTTTAAAGAGCCGTACAATAATACAGTAATATTACTGCATTATTAATAAAATGCAGTGAGTCTCGTCCCGAACGTATTAAATTTCCGTAAACTTATTTTTTTTGTAAAGTGAACGCATATACGTGACAAACAATATTTTAATTGAAATTAATATCGCAGTTCTAATTTTATACCTCGCGCGTTCAAATTAATGACCATAACGCTAATGTCGGGCAATAAAATATCAATTTACCTCAAAAAGTTGAAGTTTACTTGTATTACGTTTAGTTGCATATATTGGGAGAAAAAACTGTACGAAATATTAAAAGTTAATTAGTTTCGTGTCAAAAATTATTGTTGCAAAATTATTGCAAAGTAAAAAAAAAAAAGAGAAAGAGAGAAGAAGATTTTCCGACAAATTTTAAATCAAATCGGTATAAATTTTACACTCGTTTTGTATTAGTAACTTGAAACCTCAAGGGATGCATTATGCCTGGCATTATTTCCAAGCGCGCTCAAATGCATCCCGCGATGACACCATTTATCGCCCGGTGCTCACTGAATTTGCATTCCCGGGCCAGTTTTCAATTTGCTCCCTCCGAATCCTAAGAACGCCGGTGCTTCGATGACGCTTTCAATACTCGAAGGCTTTTTACCTTCTCATCCACTTCGACGATGTCTCTGACGGTCCAATAAAATGTACTACTATTCGATTCTAGCGCTTTAATTTATATCGCGCGATCACTGCGGCGCTGACGTCCCCCGGAAAAGTAGAGCGTAAAGAAATGTAATCCATATTCGATCATTTTAATAAAATATTAAATAAACATATAATTATTTCCACGTACAGCTAGGAAACAAATTTAATACGCGCTCCAAGGGAACATTTCGGCATAAATATTGCATTAGATAAGTTTATACAAACAGCCAGTAATTAAATTAAACGGAACTCAAAGACAAATTTTGAATAATAAAATTTTTAATTCCAGTGGCAAACTAAATTAAAAATGTAGCTCAGTGTGTACATAGAAGTTGAAATCCAATTATCTCAGAAAATAATGCACCTTCTTTTACGTTCATACGCTACGGTTAAATAAATAATATGTACACTAAATTGTAAATGTCCAAAAAAAAAAAAAAATAAAAAAATAAAAAAAAAGGAATTACGTTCCTTCGCCTTTCATGCGAGAAAAGTAGAAGAACAAGTAATTGTAATGCGCTGTACGATAACTTTATAGATGAAAACAAAGTTTGACCCGACGGAATATTGATTGCAGGAGTCGCGGCATCGTGCTGCCGCGAACTACTCGTCCGCTAAACTTAATACACACCCTGTGGATCGATTTTGTAGTCGGTAAAGCAGTCGACGTAATCGTTATCTTCAGCGGCGAAGCTGTGCCGCGATAAAATTCCGCGGAATGTGCATCAGTTTCCAAGATTTTCCGCAACGGCACCACCGAGAGAATTACATTTCAAATCGCCGGATATATCAATTTTTCCGCATTGCAGGAAACTCGGGACGCTCTCTACAGTGTCGTGTCTGTCAATAAGATATAAACAATTCTCCGCTTATTAGTTTTACATAATCGCACACATGTAGAAGACTTTGAGTCATCGGAATGCTATCTGTTTTCGTAAAACTTCTGTTTAAAAAAAAAAAAAAAAAAGTGTAATTTTATCTTCGTCTTTATGACGGCCAGCAGAAACGGTTACGAAAATATCCCGCCGGGAAAAGATCTGAAGTAAGATCTTTTGCGTTTTGCCGCAAAAAGACGCATAAACAAAATTGCGTATTTTAAACAGGCGCGTCGGTATAGAATGATACTTATGTAAACGTAGCGATTTGGCAGTCGAGAGCCGCGATCCCGCCGAGCTTTCGACGACAAATCCGTCTCGCGCGCGCTCAACACTTTGACAATTCAGCATAAAGCGTTTTCCCACTGAAGAATAGCTTCGCTCGCTTCTCCTTCTGCTCGCGCTACGAGCGCAATATTTATTCCTAGATTTAAATATAAATGCGACCGTTGACTCAATTTCGCGGGGAAAGGCCTTCATCGATCTTAAAAAAAAAAAAAAAAGAAAAAGAAACAGTCGCGGAACGTCTCCCAAGGTTTCCGCTAGAGGAAGTAGGTCGCAAAGTCCAGCACGTCGTAAGTGTAATAATTTGTCCGGCTTCGGATTCCATCTGAACCAAACTACCTTGGAAAGATCAGTTAATCTCAAGACAATAGTCTTAAGCGTTGGCCGTGCTTGCCGTTATCCGGGCGGTGCAACTTATCAGATTTAGATGGGCAAAGTTTCGCGAAACACGGAGGGAGAGAAAGAAGCGAGGAAACGAGCTAACCCGCCGTAAAGTTTATTGTAATTAAATTATAAGGTCTTAGCGGACGGCACACCTCGCTTCGGAGCAACTTGATGTCGTCGCGGAATTACAATCGCGTTTTTTATTGGTATTATTCATTTATTAGTTTAATCAGCTGTCGTGCTGCCAATCAATATCTCCGACCCGCGCAAGGAAACCACGAATTACAGTAATGGTCGAGATAACAGAAGAAACTCGGGAATAGTCGAGGCGGAATTAGATTGGCATCAAACATCGCCTGTTTTCATTAACAACGTCGTGTTAGCGGGATTACTCCACGCAATCTGGAACTGTTAAAATATTACACAATCTCCGTTAATTAATACAACGGTGCTTTATAACAGTGTCGCGCGCCGTATCATCGATAACAAGCGTACACACTGCCGCGTTTGTAAACAGACACAAAGAAACATCGACGTGACGAACGCAGACAAGTTGTAATTTTCAATGTTTCAGCCGCGGCAACTTCGTTGCCGTTTTAATATCAATTTTACTAAAGTATATTTTATTTTATTTTATTTTTATTTCCGGTATCTACGTCGACGCCGTTCGCGTATGCTCGACATTTCTCCCCGCCGAGCTCTCCTCGTATTTGCCAAAGTTCATATCGCGGGCAAACATGTAGCATTAGCGGAAGAGGCCGCGAATCAGATGAAACAATATTAACGATTCCACGATTCCCCGGCTCGTCACGAACGATAACAGACTCATTGGACGCATAACGAAACGTGTAATTTAACCTGGAGGAACACAGGTCGACCAGTAATGTCAATGCTATAACCCAGCCATATTGATCCGAAGATATTCTTCTTCCTTTTACTCATGAACGTTATGTTCCGTTTCCGCGATGTATATACCAACGGCGTATGCTCCCGCCGTTGAATGAAAAATGTAATTCACTTGCCCGCAAAAGCCTTGAAAATACACAATGGGGAAGACCTTTGCTTTATAACAAACTGGATTTACGCATGCATATAAATTAAATTACAGCTTGCAGCGTCATGTCCGTCGCATTAGCTAATTTCGATTTATCTTTGAGAAACAAAATAATTTTACACAATTTAATTAGACTCGATAGTTAGAAGAAAAAGAAAAAAAGTTGAAATTAATTGACTTTACTTAAATATAAATTAATGAATTCTTCGGGACAACTTATAAGAAAACCTTCGGAGAATTTCAAAACAGTGTCCTACTTGAGAAAAAAAAAAGAAAGCGATTACGAATTTATCGTGTGCAAAGTTTCGTCAGTTATCATTTCGCGGACACACTTAAGCCGCTATTCGCAAGTAATTTGTATGCACAACTGAGTAACTAGGGCTAGATCTTAAACGAATCAAGGTCGTGGCGACCCTCAGTGGCATATTACTATCGATCTCGCGGAAAAATCGTTAAAGTAACAACGCAAAACGAAGTGGCCTGGCGCGAATAAGGATCACATGTCGAAATGATCGATCGCAGGTGGAACATTAAATCTTGGGGGGTTGGAATACAGTTAAGCTTCTGTCAGCCGCACGTCAGGATAGCGCTTGTAAATTGCACGCGAGGTAATCATTTAGGCATTTACGCCTACGATGCTAATATTATCATTACCGACGGAATAATTCCATTATTCATGTTACGTTCATATAAGACGATGAAAGTTAACTTTGATTCCTCACGTTGTACCGGCGCTCTTTATCGTAAATATCCCAAGTCTCATCGTCGATCCGCTTGGCGTGATAAAGTAAACAGGATAGAACATCGCCTAGCTTTAAATCCGGCGCAATCGATATAATATTTAAATCCGAGTGGAACAATGTCGTTATAAGTATTCTCGGCACGTTGTTTCAACATTACGTGCCTCGATCGCGAGCGAACTTCGGAACAAAGTTCGAAATTGCCTGCTTCCAGCGTGAGCAAAGCGTGTAACGCTCCATCATCGCTGTTTCTAAATTAACTTCGGCAATACACAACAATTGCAATACATATTAATGTCGAACGCAAGCTAACTTTTCCGGCGATAAAAACACATTTAGCCCTCAATGCGGCCGAGATTAAACAGACAGCGAATACTTCAATATATGCCGAAGATTGATTATCCGACTGCTCACTTTCGGCAGCGCCGATCCCCTTCTTCTTCCCCGTGATTAATGCGAAACAGTTTTAATTAATAGAGAGGCTCACCGGGCGCGATGAATGTGAAACGTATATTCTGGAAATACCCGAGTGGAAATTGATTCCCACCGTTGCCTAATAATTAGCTAGCCAATTCGAATTCGGCAGTCGAGCGAGCGTTGCGTAAAGTCAGCACACAACAGTAGATTAGTACGCGGCGAAAAACGTTTAGATATCTATTTAGATACATACACTGTCCGCGCTGGACAGTGACCAGACGACCGATAATAAACAGATTTTTTTTTTTTTTTTTTTAAATTACAACTTTATTTTTTAAAGATAGCCACTAAATAATAAATATTTTCTTATAATTTATAATTAGTGCCAAGCTAGTCACTAGTTAAGAAATTTTTCTACTTTCAACTAGAAAGAATATTTAATCTGAGCGATCTAACCACTAGCTGCAAAATCAGACTAGCTAGATAAATTTTCACTCGGGTAAATATAGATCGAATCGCTGCTCCGTTAACGATCTATTATTTCTCACGCGTCCCATCGCAAGGCGCTAGAGCATCGCCAAAATCGTAGTTATATCGGAACTACGTCACTGTTTTAAGTTGAGATGCATCCGCGGGATTTGCGGATTGCAAACCACATTGCTACTTACTGCGCCGAGCTTAATTTACAGGGCCACTATGCTAAAGTTCAATCCGGAGTTCTAGTCAGCTACTCGACAAGCAAACACGTTGCAATACTGATCGATTAATTAGCGTGTAATGTCACGCGTATATACGAGAGGTTAAACGCGAAATCGGTGAAATAAGGCGAGTAAACAGTCTCTCATTTTCGTTATGCTTGCAAATGAACCCTGCATGCAAATACGGGCGAGAAAATGTCGAAACGTAGGCAGGAAATCGTTTATTCATGTCGCACGGTCGGCACGCTCTTAGAACGTTGCAACGTCCATTCCATTTAGATGCAATTTGATGATTCCTGTCGAGCTATGTTGTTACGTGGCACGGTGTGCGTCAAAGGACGCGTAATTGATGGGAAGTTATTCCCGTCCCATTACTCCCCTTGGCCCTCGCGCACAACTGGACAAGTAATTAGCAATCGAGCAAGTAAAGCAACTGAAATTATCGTCATACTTCCTTAATTAACGACGTCAGCGTAAACTTTTCTCTCAACCGCCGTCGTCTTTGTTCATCAAAAGCGAAACTTGAATTCGTGAGATTAATAATGAGTCGAAAATAAAACGATAGTCTGTATTCGCTGGTACTGTGTCGCAGTAATACCACGCAGTAATACCACGTATGCGTCACTGTCGCGGTTAACGAGAACCTTTCGTATTTTCGCAAAAACTACAGCGGCTGAGGAATAGCGATGCAAACACAACGACACAAATACGATGCGATAAAACAACATTGGCAGTGACCAACAACGACGTTGACGTACGTAAGTCATCCTTAAATTAATAGAAAAGCTTTAAATCAAATGTAATACGTCGCACATTTTTAATTATATTTTTTTTTCGTACTTTGTTTTTTCAAAAAAGAAAAAAAAAAGAACAATTAAATTTATCTTGCGGTCAGTTCAATTAACGTTTTCAATAACTCATATCTGGCAATGAAATTCGAGATTCGGGCGTATTGTTTCTAAATCAATAGCTGTAATAATGGACAACCGGGTGAGTGACAATTTTCGAATTAATGGATGCACTCTCAATTGTGTATTGATGTAAATGTAGATTTCGTAATCAGCTTATAAACAGAATCCCTGCAAAAGGCAATCAGCGCAGTGAAAGGGTCACGATGTATATGCGTATTTCGAAACACAGATCATTTCCTACAAAATATTTTACTGTTTCCGATGTTTCCGTTTCCCATAAAGAAAATATCGCGTGTAATGCTGCAACGTCATAATTTTCTTGCAAACTGAGTTTCGATTTTCCTCCGTTTTATATTTTGCGTTTCATCTCACGTGCGCAGCAAAAGCTACGCCGGGAAAGGCCTCGTTTAACGAGCCAAGGGCCGACGGTGCACTTTACGAGTGACGTAGTAGATCTTAAATGCAGGTAAGAGAAGAGAAAACAGAGCCGTTACTACACTACAGCTGTGATATGCAAAATGAAAGGCTTTTGTACAGTACGGCGGCTATATGAACGATCAAGCTTTAACTTGCGATCCTTAAGCACGTTTTGACCTTGTAATTTGTAATTGTAATATTGTCTACATCGAGAAAGATAGTTTAGAATTATAACGTGCCTCGGCGGTTCCAATAATTATTTTGTGCAACGTAATACATTAATATGATTAATATAATTAATAAAGAAAAATCACGTAAAATATTGAGACACAGAAATTTAAATTAATTAAACTATTGCATTTAAAGAAAAATCTTTTTATGACTTAATTTAAAATTAAAATATATTATGAACGGTAATTAAAATAAAAAAAAAAGAAGAAAAGAAAAGATCTTTGTAGAGACCTTTACATAAATACAACGCTGAGCCTTCGATTTTACGTTACATTTTTAGGTAAACTTTGTAATCAAACATAGAATTTATCTTGACGAGCCTTTGCATAAAAATGCAGTGGTCAGTTACCGAAACTAAACTGTTCTCTTGTTCATTTTTTAATCACAACGGACTAAGAAAGGTATAAGTATAACAATTACCTCGGTGCAAGACCAATTAACACGAAAGTTTAGAAAATCTACGAACACTTCCGTAAATACATTCTTAAAGTTTTTTAATGTAACTTTAATGCGGCGAGAAAGATTTAATTCTTTCATGAAAAAATACCCAGCAGAAGAGGCCGTACATTTAGCAAGTCACATTTTTACTCATGAGTAATTCATGTGTGTGCATCATAGACGTACGCTTTTCGCGCATATATTAAACCCGATTTAGACCCGCGTTATATTCGAACACGCAAAAATCGTGCTGCGTAATCTTTTTTCTTTTCTTTCCCCATATACAAAAGCGTAATTTATTAATTTTCTACGATCTGTCTTTAATACGGGTCACCCAGTTATAAGGGGAATATACGCTCGGAATAAAAATGAATACGATACTCTGCGTCATTGAAAACGGAACTCGCTCGTGCCGATCGGACAAAGGCAATTTCGTTCCCTTTGGAGTAACGTCCAAACGGTTGCGAATCGTTCCGATGTAATATCTCGGGGGGGGGGGAAAAAAAACAGCACGGGAAAGATTTTCACGTTTCCTCCGCGTGAGGTTGCGTTGTTCGTCGCATTCATCCGGCCGACATTTCCAGGTTGAAAGCACCGTAGACGCGCAATCTATTTTCGAGCATACGTCCCAGTTGAACGACGCCCGGTAAACGTTTGCGTGCCGGTCGACAAACACATGTTTGTACTTGGAATGTGACGCGACATAATTACTGCGGTTTGCCGAAATACGGACAAGAGACGCGAGCGTTGTAAATCGAGGAGTAACCGCGAACGAGATTTACTCGCCCGGGCAATATCTGCCCCGTAACAATTTTTCGCGTAATAAAATTAACAAAGCGAACGATACGGTTAATTATTAACGGCGCCCTGTATGTAACAGTTCGATGCGTGCGCCTCGCGTTTTTCCATTGATTTTTCCGAGATAAAAGGTCGTTACGAGAAATGCAAAATGGTAACGTGTCCGATGAACCGTGCGGAAATTAAGCGATCGCGCTTCCAGCCTTATCCGGCGAAAATAATCGAAGGTAACGTTGCGAACGACGCTATCGAGAAAATGAGAGACAACACCAGGTACTTCAGATAAAGCACGGTAATTGTTGCAAAGGGAACAAAACGCTCTTGTAATATTCAACATTGTTCAATTAACTGCTTTCATAAAATAATTAGCTCCCAAGCATTCGCGCTGATAAAGCGCATTCAACATTAACGTTTTATAAATATTTAATAACTTTTATATTCGCAAAATAATGACCCGTGCACTTTTCGTTTGAAAGAAAATATTATTGTCGTATTTAAATATAACTTTCAAAATCAAAGATAATGTATTCAACCGTAGCGTACGCACGCGTAATTATCTGTTCAATCGTATCATTGTGTTAATTGATACCGTCGCGTAGTAATGCGCGACATTAAACACGCCATACGCAGTCGCGAAATACGTATTTGTGTATGTCTCTGCGCGGCCTCGGAGCTTTATGAACAAGGCAGAATATTCTAATATAACGTAAATAAAATGCTCGCTATATCTCTAGCGGTCTGATCAAACGGCATCGAATTAATTCTAAACATCTCTGAAACGCGCACAATTCGCATCACAAAGGAACGTTAGTCCGCGATAAACGCTTCTCTCTACTTACGGACGACAAGAACAATTACATTCGTCTCGAGATGAAGCACCAATGCAAGGCTTTGTCGGAAAGTTTTGTAGGAGAATATTGCGTCATTAACAAGATCACACGAGCTTCGTATAAAGAAGTCGAAAATGTTCTCTTAGGGGGGGCCTTTATTAGCCGACAATTCTTGATTATAAAAAATAAAATTTAAAAAATTAAAAACTAAAACACTAATTTCATAAATATCAAATAGCAAATTCTTGAATGTAACATCGAACAGTTGGACATTTTTTGTTATCTGCATATTTCGTATCAGGTAAAAATGCGTTTGAAAATTAAAAAAAGAAAAAGTTTCGCTAAAACGCATGATAAATTTAGATGAATGTGACTATGTGGACGGATAAATTCGTAAACCATCAGATGGCTTTATCTTTGATCTACATGCAGTTGATGAGAAATTATACCGTGATAATATCGTTGCAACATCAACGTGCGCAACCACATGGAGTACATTTCATGTATAATTTTGTGTTTACTCTCCAGCAAATCCAATTTATCATAACGACATAATCATTCGGATCACAATAATTGGCATTCCAGTAGTGCGATATACATATAATATATTAGATATTTCCCCAAAAGTACCGCGGCAAAATCGAATTAGCGTAATGTAAACGTGCGCGTTATCCCCCGAGCTTTACCAACGAATCACGAATGAAATCGTCATTTAGCAGTTGTTTAACTTGCTCGCGAATTTACGTAATAAATTCCCATCGATTTTTACGGACTCCATTATTTTTTCACCGGCGAGAAGCCGGTGTACCGGAAAGCACGGCGTATGCGGGTAGTCGCCCCGGGCTACCTCGAAAGCACGAACACAATGGCAGAGCGGGAAATTCGATCATTCAACTACTCACTCTAGAAAGACCTCGGATTCGCTTCGGGGCAACACCAACCTCGGCAATACGATGGCCTTCTTGCGCCGGTTTTTGAGCGTCTGCGTGGAAAATTGGAACTCGGATGACTGCAGAGGCGAGTGCGGGCTCAGAATCGTGATCTTGCGGTCACTGCCACCCGGGCTCGTCAGAGAGAACACACTGGCCGGCGGTGGCAAGCTCAGGTGCTGCGGTATTTTCCTTTCCAATCCGGTGTTGGCGAACAAACCGCGCCTGACTTCGGCGTTCAGACTTTCCTCC
The DNA here is from genome assembly GCF_019399895.1 of Cardiocondyla obscurior. Lineage (NCBI taxonomy): Eukaryota > Metazoa > Arthropoda > Insecta > Hymenoptera > Formicidae > Cardiocondyla > Cardiocondyla obscurior. Next base: position 10,773,791 of record NC_091866.1, on the reverse strand, counting down.
CGATGAAGATTTTCGCTGCTTCTCGACTCGATCGTCACGATCCTGCGCACGTCCCTCGTGGACGACGTCAAGAAGCTTCGATAGTGGCTTTTCGACGAGCCTATATGCGTCTCCGAGGACGAGGATAACGACTCCATCGACTTCGAGTCCTCGCTGTAACGGTCGTCGGCGCTCAGAAAATTTCTCGACGATCGCAGACTCTCCATTGATCTTGCGGTAACTTGGCTGCTGACACCGGCAGTCAACAAGTGCTGCTGCTGCTGCTGCTGGCGTTGCTGTTGCATCTGCAGTTTCGGGATGCTCTTCACCTCGGGCTCGTATTCCTCCTGGCTCGAGCTGGACTGCGGGCTACGATTCACCATGAAGAGGCCCAGTCGCGAGCTGTCGCTTACACGTAGAGACGACACCGTTGTTTTTCTACTCTGGGAACAGGCGTCATCCGCGGTGTCCAGGGAATGACGATATTTTTCGTATAACTTTCGCGTTTTAATCAACTGCGACGCGTCCTCGTCTTTCGGGAGATTCTCCACCTCGTTTTCCGACGCGTACTCCATCGTATCCGAGTCCTCGGCTGACTCCTGCGTTCGCAAAATTTGCTGGCTTAGCTTGGAGGTAAATTTCGAGGTGGACTTCGTGGTGGTTTTCGTAGAAACTCGGTTCACCAGCGTGATCGACTCGCGCAGATCTTCGGTATCGTCCTCGTCCATTTTCGAAAGAAATTAGCGAAAAAAATCACCAAAGTATTCGAAAAACGCTTACAAAAGTTGTTGCAGAACGAAAGGCGAAAGCTTTTTCAACGACAATTCCACGTAGCGAGTTTCAATTACTCGCAGATTAATTCGTCAAAAATCGAATCTGTTTGTTTAGGCTGTTGCAAGACGAAGCGATCGAATTGTAAAACAGGCCTGCTCGCGACTCCATATGGATCTCTTCGTTGTCAGATCGTAACGTACCGCGCCGGGTACTTCATTTTTTCAACGGCATTGCGTATTTACACGATCTTGTCGATTACCAACCAACAAGCTGAAAACCAATGTCACTTTTCAATATTTATGAAAGTGTTTTCGTTTGGAGCACTTGGAGCCATTTTCGACGTTAGTTTTTGCATTCTGCATTTTTATTTATTTATTTATTTTTTTATTAATCGCGTTAATGATTCAGTTGAAATAGAGATTTCCAAAGGGAAGCCGCGTTGAGAGACAGCGAGCAGAAGCTGCGATATTGAGCTTGTTTGATTCCGAGTAGTCCTTATGTAACTTTTGTCTTCTCTCTCGGGGTATGATAGGAGAGAGAGAGAGAGAGAGAGAAAGAGTATGGTATCGCTCTGTTCAATTAAACATTATGATTAGTCGGCACCATACACTCTCTCTCTCTTTCACATCATACCCCAAGAGAGACGAGAAAAGGTACACGAGTACTACCTAGAATCAAGTGAGCTCACGAGGGAATATCGCAAAGTGGAAAATGCAGATTGTGATAAAACTTTATACACATGCTAGATGGATATGGGCAACTACAAATGTTTTTTTTAATTCCTACAGTTATTCGTAGTTATACTTTATGCAAAACACCCTGTTCGTATTTATAGTCGAATCGCACCTCCCCGAGTATAATTGAATAACTTCTAATAACATCGTGTATTTTAAACGATAATTCTTAACATCGCGTGGAATTCTTTATTAATTTTTGCGACAATTTTATTATTAAATTTATGGTATAATTTTGTTTCTTTTTAATTAAGCTTCGTTGTAGCATCGCTATAATACATAATACTTTAAATAATAACAAGTTAACGAACACATTTAAATGTTAAATACTGCGCCTGTGAGAACAAAGAGAAAATGCTAAACCAGATCGTTAAGATTAAACCTATCAAAGGGAAAATTGAACTATCGACAGTTGCGTTAAAAAAAAATATTTACAGCATGTAAATTCGTCGCTGATATCTTTATGCAATACCAATTGCACAAGTTTTTTTTTCCAATTACACACGACTTAATTGGTTTGAAACTATACCAATTGCAACCGATGTTTCGTGAAGCAATCAGTCTATTGTGTTTCAAAATACTTCGAAACAAGTTGTTTGCAAATTTAAAAACAAAAAGAATAATTTATCGGATAATAATTAATATTTTTTCACGAATTAAGTATAGCGGTAATGAACATAAGTTCATGACTTTTAATCAATTACTCTCCCGACTTTAAAATACTTGTACAAGTTACTTGTATAAAAAGAAATAACAAGAAAGAAAAAAAAAAAAGAAAAAGAAAAAAAATATTCAGTAAATTTAATATGCGTTTCCATTGAAACAATAAATATTTTCATGTACATATAGACTTTCTTCTCGACTCGATCAGGCGGATAATCATCGATCTTCTCATAAATCCAATTATCGGAATGATTGTGACTCAATCGTAATTTAATTGCTTGCTATTGACATCTTTCCTTTCTCTCTCAATCTCCCTCCCTTTCGCCGTCTCTGTTTCTTTCTTCCTTTCACCTGACCGGAACATTTAGAGCTTCCGCAAGAGTCGCTATGTCCACTGTGAAATTCCCGAGTTAAAGCAACTGCCTGCGAAGGCATAATTTTCCGGCTTCGGAAGCGACGCTCTCAAGTAACATGCAATTGACGCGCAAACAAGAATTCAATACAATACTCGCAACAATAGCTACCGATGAAGACAATGAGTACAATAGGCGCATTGCAGTAAAGTCATTCGATTGCATCTCTCTTTAAGTTCAATGCTACATCTGGCTTTAGCATTTGTTCCGTGTAAACGAGAAATGGTCGATGCTTTAAACGATAATTTATTTATGTATCTAGAACTCAGCATCGTGATAAAAAAAAAAAAAAAATGCATACAGAACATTCTGCCTTTCGCCCGTGTTTGTTACATAAAATATCGTTTGTTTCAATCCTAACGAATCTCCGGCTGTGATTTAGGAACCGAAATCTTCCGCAGGTAGATAATCGCAGGCAAATAACGCCCGCGCTCCGAGCATTACTCGTACGAACAAAGTAATTCGCGGTATTAAGGGTCGTGTAATTGTCGCGGTAACTAAATTGCCTTAATTAATACATGTGGTAGCGTGCATAAATAATTTTAACCAGCCGCGAGCATAACGCTGTAATCGAGACGACGATTACGCACCGCAGTCTAACATTAATGAATTTATTCTGTACTTTGTCGCCCTAAAATTATATAGTTTACGCCGACTAATGAGTAATACGAGCGAAATCACACGTTGGTCCGACGATGCCGACTCAACAATAAGCCCAACGAATGTCAAATGTGTTCGTACGAGTTGTAGCGATCTCTATTGCATCGTGCCGTAGTAATAATAGCTCGACAAGCAATTTGAAACCTTCGAAACAACTTCTGTACCGATTACATCGCGCCGGAAGTCAATCAGATGGCCATTAGATTTTAAATGAGCATTCTGGCGGAGACTAAAAGTCGATCCGCAATAATGTCATAATTTAAAATAAGCACATTTTCCACATCGTTATTTCATCGATTTTTAATCCGTAACGATGTGACAATAAATCGCCATAGTTAATTCGTTTACAGTGATATACGCGTTAATAATTGCGTATTCTAGACACGCGGAAAGAACTCTGTTACTCAGCCACTTTTAGCAGATCGGCCTGTTTGTAGATGCCAAGAAATTTTGCCAAATATTTGCGAAACTTCTAGTCGGCTATATCAAAGTGGGATAGGCAAAAACGACCTTCGTTAATTTAAAAGCACGCCGCGTTACCGTTCAACATTTAATATTTGATAGTGCGTGATTGAAACTTCAATATCAAACTCTCAGCGTGTTTTGAAACTTTTGGTTCTTTTGAAAAGTAAAATTGTTATCCTTCTTAATTTATATTTGATTACAGATATAGATACAAGTTGAGAGATACATATTTCAATTAATTTTTATATTAAATTTCTTTATTAAATGATAAAGGTTGATTTCCTTTTAAAATTTCGAGTACGTTACATCGTCGAATTTTAATGTTACGAGTCTTGAAACTTTCGAAACTTTGGCCTTTAAGTTTAAATTTTTTTATTTTAAAATACTAATACTTTTCTCATTTGTGATTTTGACACGCAATACGCGTATTTAACCTTTCGAAGAAGATTAACGCGACGCCGCGGCTTCGTGGGAAAAACAGTTTTCGTAATCAAATTTCCGTATCGCGAAGGCGTTATTTATTTTTTTCAAAATAATCTCTTATTTTAAACTATCAAGGACGCTCGCACAGGGATCACTTGAGCATATCTATGCTTCAGATTACCTGGCCGATTGCACGCGAGGCTTTACTAGCATTTTACTTATCGATCGCGTTTTCACGATGCATAGCCAGCTTCCGTGAAATCGTCGAAGAGGAAAATCTGCACAGTACAATCTCGGGATATGATTATTGTTATTGCAACGGAACTTGAAAATTGTCGAGCTCGTTAGATCATCGTCTATCTAAACATATTCCCCTTGCGTACGAAAAAAAAACAAATGTTCGTTAATATTTTTCAATTAAGCCATCCGCAAATTACCCACATCTCTACGCAATCAATAAGAGGAGAATTATTCTTTTCTAAAATAAACTTTAAACGAAGACGCGCCGGGAATACCGCGACGGATCGTAAACTGAATCTAAGTCGTCATATACCTCCTCAGCCTCTTTCTATAATCGCGGCACGTACCATAATCAGCTGCGATTGTCTCATCTTGAAAGTAGGTCGAATCGAATTCGATGTACTAATAGGTCGTGGAAATTTCTGGGGTCGCGATAACCTTGCGCTCGGGGCTTAAATGAATGGCCGACCCAGGCGGTTCTGCGACGGGTAAGTCACGATTTGTTGATGATCACCGGCGTGAAATCGCTCGCGGGGTTACGCCACCCACGCGACACAGAGGGCAAGGCTGAACATTTACCAATACGGTCTCGGAGAAACACGCCACTTCCGGTTAGATCCGTTTACCAGGGCGCTATATAACGGTCTCATCGATTCCGGCGATGCACCAGCTGGCGCGGCCAGATTAGGGGAAATGTTGGGCTTCGGGTCAAATGGACTAGATTCGTCCTTTCGCTTGATCCATCACGGTACCACGCGATTTGGCCATTTCGGTCAAGCGGTAGACCGTGAGGTGCTCGATCTCGAGTATATCTCTATTTAAATGGAATTGACGCGACCATAGGGTCCCTCCATAAATTTCACCTGTCGATAAAGAGTTACGACATTTTCACCGTGCAAATGGCCGTTTCTTATTGATTTCTAACGGATTTGTAGCATTCGGTATCTTTAATTTTACGTACGCGATCATTACGCGAACACGTTCGCTTTATCGTGACGAAGTAACAAGCGCTCTTTCCTTTGATAGCTTTTTATATTAATATTCTATCGGTGGGAAAACAATTTACGGCCGAAAATGTATTTTTTGGGAGGGTTTCGTCAGCGATACAAACTCGATTATTTTAGCGAATGCGTCGATGAGAGAAATACGTTTGCATCTGGTTATAATATCTCCTGACAGAGCCAACGGTACGCAACGAATACAATTTTCGCACCGCGCATGTTTATTTACATATAATTTCAATTTTTCGCACAATTCTGCGATGTGTCGAAATGTATGCTATAAATGCATGACAAACGCAGAAAACCGCGGCGTGTCACGTTCGATGCCGAAGCGTTTGCGTGTCACCGTGCATCGAAAGATTGACGAGAAAAAGAAAGGGAAAAAAAAAATACAGGCAAACAAGTCAACATGAAAAATCGGATGGAATCGCATAAAAGCCTAGCAAAGCTTGCTTCTGCAATCCGCACCGTCCAAGAATTATTAATTAAACGCACGCTGCGCCACGCATGTGCGATAAACCCGCGCGCACCTACCTGATAATTTCAATCTAAAATTATATACGCAAAATCGCACCAGAAAATCGTGCATAATTAAAGGCGGCCGATACGAACGAAATGAACCGAAAACAAAAGCTCGCGCTGTTAAATACCGTCGTTCTACATCTCATTTTATCGCACGCGCGCATTTATCCCCCGCGTATCGTATCACCGATTCTCGCCCCGCGTTCGCTGGCGCCGCAGAATTTAATAATGTTTTTATCAATTTTCCCGTAATGAAATAAGCAATGCCGCTAATATAGAATTAACTTTCAATAACGCAAATCTCTACAAGTAATTACAAACATGGCGTAGTTTATCTCTTTCGTAATCATTCAATACGCGATTGCCATTTTAGAGTTAAACTGCGACCATTCAGTCGTAACTCCGTCCCGCAGTTTCAACCGACGATGAGAGGGAAATTAGCCGGCCTCACAACTTTAACTTCCGCACAAGTGGAGTTGTAACTTTTAATTCCCTAATACACCCATGGTGAACTCGCGATAAATGTACACGGGAGGGGGAGGGGAAGGGAGGGGCCTCCATCGGCGAGCTTCGCCCAAATAAAACAACGCGCGGTCCACCACCGGGTTTCCAAACTCCCAGCCGATATTTACATTCGGTTTTCGATGTCGAGCGGCAACGAGCGGAAATGTACACGATCGTGCCCTCTCGCGTATGTGTTAATTATAAATTATTTAATAAGCCCTCTCCACACCGCATTATTACATCGCGCGTGCGAGCCGCGCGGGCGTGCAACACCGGGAGCTAACAATCGCTCGAGGACACGGCGTCAATTATGGAAATGGCGAAGCTCGACACGATACTTCGCGCATTCGGAGAAAACTGAAATGGACTTGTTTATCACGTGCGCGGCGCGAGAATGAAATTTCAATCGGGCTCTCCTCCGCGCGCCGCGTCGCGATATAGAATACCGTGCGCCTGCGGTACGTAGGCTTCGCCGGTAATGACAGCACGGGATGATTCATGACATTTTCAAGGAGGGAAAGGGGAGAGGGGGAGGGCTTCGTTCGAAATAAAATAGGTGAGCCCCGCGTTGTTACCAGAAATAGATCGCGACCGAGCGGCGGACTCTTCGAGCGCGCGAACTCCCCGAGTGCGGACAAATACCTTCCGATTTAAACCGATGAATGTTGCTACCCGCAGCGTCTGACAGGCTCACTTGAAATCTCCTCGAGAATTGCAGCATGCCGCTATTGATAGACGATCCCCGCTATCATCTTTCCCTTTCAATATGGCGCATATACATATTTTACTTTTATTTCTCCTTTTCATATAAATCCCGTTTACACGTCTCATATTTTGTATTGAAAAACACGCGCCGCAAAATACTTATTTCGCGATATTAATATCAAAATGCCCGTAAATCCTATTAAAGAATTAGTGCAAACGGAATATCGGTTTAAATCACCTCCTGATGATAAAATAACGTTATGTGATTTGTGCGATGTACACGGAAATAAATCAGAGATAAAAATATATAATATCACGAAAGCGAGATGTCTTACTTCGTTGATTTTTCATAATTAACACCGACGGTATTAAGAACCGGTGCGAATAGAAGTATTTAATAAAATCTACGAATATCATTAAGTTAATGGCATCATTACGATAAATAAAACGCTCAAGATGATATACGTGGATATGCAAAGGTGGTGTGTAGCAAAAGAACTGCGTTCAACCTCTAAATTCCCCAAGCTCTCTCTTGCAAGCTACTTTTCGCTGAACGTAAAATAGATTCTAACTTAATTACAGAGAGATAATAAGACAGCTTGGGACTTTATGCGGTACGTCAGTGCTGTTACGAACAAAACAACAAAGTTTGGCGCAATAAAACACAAGCATTAGAAGAACTTTGCGGAATCTAATTTAATTAACTTACAATGAAGTAACAGCACATAAATTTTGTCAATGCTTAAGCGACTTAGAGAAGAATTAATTTTAGACATTCGAAAATGATATCTGATAAATATCTGTCAAGAGCTAAAACAAATACAATTATCTGAATTTTATTTACGCGTCTTACATTTACTGATGCTATCGAGGATAATGAACACGTCTCGACTTGCTTCATTACGGCGAATTTTACCGAAAAAAAAAAAAAAACTTCCTCGTCGGGAAGAGAACGCCAGCACAGTAAAGCACTTGTACGTGGAACGCAAGGGGAATCAGCTACAAAGGAAAGTTCTCGTGTCGAAGCATAGTACGTGAAGTCTACAACGTTGAAGTAACAAGCTTCGAAAATTTCTTTTTACTAAATTAGACATTACAGAACGCGCGCCCCGCGCGCGTCGTTTAGTTTTGCATTTTCCACGTTAAAGAGAACTGCTTAACATTTAATAAAAACTCTGAACAATAAACTACAGATGTACGTGCACGTCTTATATGATACTTTGAACGCTTCTCGTTCCTTTACATATAAATTTTATATACACACTCGAATATTAATTAGGTTCTTATCGTTAAGTTGATTGTAAAATGCAATAAATGAGCAATTTAATCAACGAGAGACCCAACGCGTCGAGTTAAAAACTCGCCATACATTGAAGTTAATGTTCGACATAATTCATTATAATATTCGGGATAAAAATTCTTTTATAACGTGTTAACCTGCGACGGGGTGAGGTATGTGTGTACAAGAAACTTTAGAAAAGATTATTTTCTTTGGAATCTTGTTTGGGTAATAGATAACGTAGATAACGTAGATTTATTTGTTAATATGATATATTCATTATTTAAATGAAAACTAATTAAAAACGCGTAAGAATGATTTTTCTTTAAAATAGTGAACATAATTTTGACTTTTTTTACAATGTAAATTTTATATTTTTTGTTACAGTACCGTCGGAGCTGCATAACTCTGCTGCTGCGTGGGTCGGTGAGTAACATATTTTTGTACTATGCATGTTTTGGGGAAATGTGTATGCTTGCGTATGTACGTTATATGCAAACAAAAATGACATAATTAAAATTTACAAAGTAATTAAAATAATTAAATCTTGGCCTCTAGCCCTCTAGCCCCTAGTCTCTTATAATCGCGGCGATATATTCGATATAACTTTAATTAAAAATTAAAAGAACAAGTAGCAGCGACAAGCCTGACTTTCGATGCATCATTCGGTATTAACGTGCGTTGTCAAGCACTTCAACCCTGTCGTAAATTTTCGACGCCACTAAATACCCTCCTCTAAATAAAAAGATTATTTTATTTCAAAATGCGAGAAACTCGTCGCGTCTCTGAAATATAACAATTCATAAATCTATCAACAGAAATTAGTTTATGGCTTGGAAAACTCGCGCGCTTTTAAGCTTTGAGACAAGACACATCGTTTCCGTGCGGATATATTTTTCTCAGTTACTTCGGCAATGCTTTACCCAATTCTCAGTGTATTCATGAATATTTCCGGCGAAATCTCAAGTACACGCTCTCGGGCAATGATTAATCGCGGGGATCCTCCGAACGCATATTAAACGTGCCTTAGATGCCGCGAGAAAAAGTAAGATATTCGCCTTAAATCACACGCTCGAGCACCATAATAAATCATGAGAAATGATAGTTATAATCTTCGTTAACGTCCGTAGAAGCGGATGCGAAAGAGTCTTGGTAAATATATGTGCACGCTCGATAAACTTTACACGCACTTAACTCGGGTGGGTGAATAAATCTTCAAGCATACCGAGGAACCGGGCATTTGTAATTTTCGCGTTAATGTCACTCGAAAAGAGAGCTCTTTCCACGGCGTCTCGAGTAATCATTTGCGACGGCGTGTGTCGCGTGTGGAAAACATCTTGTGCATTCAAAAACAGCTGTCTTGATGTTTTCTTTTCTTTTTTTTTTTTTTTTTCTCGGTTATAAATAAGCATCCTTAAAGCGAATCAGCCACTCAAGAGAATACGAGTAAGTTCTTTGAGGACTGCATCGATTCTTACGGTACTGCGAATTCTGGCTGGCAGCCAATAATATATGCCTCGAACAAAATTAAAATCAGAGCGGCGAGGTGTAGAGACGGATGTGAAGGGGAAGAAAAAAAAAAGGAAAAAAAAAACACAAACCCCGGGTAGAGACGACGTTAAAGCCAGACTTCCAAATGATGCCGTTTCTGGGTTGCAATTTGAAATTCATGCCGTCAGGCCGTACCAGATCCGCGTGTAAAGAAAATACGCTGCAACGTTTGTTTCAGAATTATTCACTGTTATGAGAAACGCATGCAACGCAGAAGACGTAGTGTAACGGCATAAATTATTACGACGAGTTAAAAGGTTTCAAGAAGAACGGGCGTAACTGCTGTTAAAGTATTCTTTCCACATTAAAAAAAAAAAAAAAAAAAGAAAAGGCGCGTTTGTACATTGAGCGCGACGTGTCAACGGATAGTAGTATCTAGGCGTCGAAGAGCGAACGGCGTTGGGAACAATTTCGACAGAAGTAAATGTACGAATTACAGCCGGCGATATCGTGTAACTCCCGCTTAACATCTATCCGCGCTTTAAACGTGAAATAAAGGCAGGTGGACGTAGGTAATTGGAGCGGCTCGTATGTCACGCCGGAAGTTGAGTACCGTTGACCTCGTCGGCGCTTCTAATAGAAAATCCGACGACACTGTCGCCCCTGTATAAACCATCCATTTACCTCGGCCGAGTAGTCGATGGCCACTATGGGCTTCGGTCACGAAATAAATCACATGGTAATCACGATTATCGCCATCAATCTACGTTAATCACCCGGTAAATCTTTGCACGATATTCGCCAAGCAGAGCTGCAAGCGTTAAATACGTTTAAAAGACGCGAACGTGGACGAGTATTCTCAAGTTTTCTTCTTGAAAATAAATCGCTCGCCGTATTGCCAATCACGGTACACGCTTTTACAGATAATGCTTTGATATATGGCTCAGTTTCCACGTCAACATATCAATAATTTTGTCAAATCAATTGCTTTTTATAATCGTAAACGAATAATATAATAAACTTAATTTTTGTATTAAATAATCACTATTTTTTTTTTTTTTTTTTTTTTTTTTTGACTAAATTTTACATATAAATCATATGTATTCTGCATTGTCGTATAAAAATTGCTCTTGGTGAATACGATACTTTCGGGCTGAAGAATACAAAGAGGTCAAAAGAATTCATTAATGGCATCAGCAAGGCGTTAATACTAAAGCAAACTTCTCGTTATTAAGGTCTACTTTAATTAGGAGTGGAAATAACTGTAATAAAAGCATCGAGAAATGTATTTCAAACGACAGATTCTCACGTAACGTGCACTTCGTTTCGCGATACCTCATTCGTTTTTATCTAATGTGATAGAAAAGAAATTTATTCTGTTTATTTCGAAATCCTTTTATATACGTGCAACCTCGCTCAGGCGCGCCGAGCTTGTCCTGCAAAATGTATTAAAAAGTACGTCAAAGTGTATCAGTTTTCGTCGTAATTACAGGAATTACACGTGACATTTAAATAACGTTATTCAGCGTCGAAATAACGAAAGTTTGGCCCGCGTAATTTCAGAATTATTCGTCTCAAGCGTGTCAGTCGCCTCGTTAGATGAAGTAATCGATATAATTGGAACACGTACGTACGACATCGCGACTATATGAATCGTATTTATTCGCGAAAATGATGAAAGGCGGCATCGTATACTCCGAGTCGGCCAAACACATGTGCACCCGACGCACTTCGTTGTCATTAACATAACTGTCTTTAGTCGGCCTGGTTAATTAATTCCCCATTGTAATGCGGAACGTAGTCAGTATTTGATTACGCGAAAGGCCTGATCCACATTCTGCTCAGTCGTGTAAGTTGGCAGATTAAATTTTGATGAGATTTACCGTGCGTCAGACGTTTGCGTTCATAACTTAAATATAACTTTAATATTTGCGAAAACTTAAATACACACAGCTCTCGCCGAGTGCCCGATGTTTTAATTTCTTTTTTTTTCTTTTTAATGGTTTTTTTTTCTTTTTCGTTTTTAATTTTATTTTACGTATAGCGCGACTTTGATATTTAATATTATAAGTGGACTAGCTTCGAACATTATGTCGTATTATTTTAATCCTCAAACAGATCTTTCATTAAAGTCGTATAGAAGCACGGATTATTTGAATGCAAACAATAAAACGATGACGCTTTGTCTGTAAAACACGAGTTACTTCGAGGAACGGTTCGCACGTGCCTCGTAAACACGATTTATTTCCCGTTGACATTACGTACTCCTTCCTTTCGTCCTTTCGTCATTTCTATCTCTTTCCGCCAACGCGAAATTAGTGTATATACGATTTATTTCGTATTATTTTACGTTGTGCTACCGAAGTCTCGGCAGAAAAAATAAAAAATAAAAAAAAAAAAGAATAGAGAAAGCAGAATGTAAATGTTCAAATATAATTATTATAAAATGTTCAACCAAGATAAATCTCTGAATTATTCGCATTTATACTAAAAAAAAAAAAAAAACGAGATTTATATACACATACAATTATTAAATACGAAATATATTTCAAATATTCAAAACTGAAAAAGAAAATGGTCGAGATAAAGTGCAAAGCCACGATAAAAACGGATGTAGCGGCAAGAGACGGGAGTGCAGAAACACGTAAATTGCTTCTTGTGTATCTCTCGAACGAGTTTTAGATACTGTGACAGTTACAAACGAGCGGGCGATTTAACGAAAGGAAAATTTTAAGCTTTCCAGCGAAATATGTATTTAATGGCGCGTTCGAACTCGTTCCCGATAATTCTTTAAAGTCGTTCAACGTTATCTGTACCTGCGTGTGGATTTGGAACGATTAGAAACAATTGCAATTTACGTGTTTGAAACTGAAGCCATCATAGAAGCGCAATTAGCTGCTAGAATCATCACACGATATTCGATTACAAGTGTCACGTGTAATTCACGGATCGGATAACCACCGATGTATCGATGCAAATAGAAGAGCAATCAATTGGCGAAAGCCCACGTTTTGCGCAAGGGCTTCCTACTAAATTATAGTTCATTCGAAATTATTGATAATAAGAGACGCAGCAACACACAGCTAATTGCATGTACAGCGATAATAGTTGATTAGTAATTATCGCGCCTTTTTCTGTAATATTTGTCGATTCTTGCGACGATAGTTAATTAATTAATAATTGCAGACTTCCCTTGTAACATCTAACATCTATTAAAAGAACACCTGGGTTTTACGTAATTTTCTCTTACGCAATTTTTTTTTTATTTTTTTTTATTAATTAATGTACCGGTTAGTACAATAATGTTAAAAAATAATCAAACAGTTTCGATTTGTTATCAAATAAATCCTATTAATAATTGTATCCCATCTTCTAACAATTGCGAATTTTGTCAATCAACTTTCCAATAAATTGAAACGAATGTTGAGATACTGCACGTTCAAAAACATAATCGGAAATATTACAAATATTACAAGTATTAATTGAAAATATTGCGTGATCAATAAAAAATGAGTCGTTTATATCACGTTTCAATCACCAAGGGATTTTAAATCGACATCAGTTTGACGTGACTAATGGCTAAGTAATAACTTTATTAGTTCGCCCCGTGTTGGAAAATTTACATATCGCTTTCGTCCTTTTACTAGCATAAATCCTCTGAAGATCTCTCTTGCTCCCATCCCGTCGTGTCGCGCACAAATCCGAAAAGGACGAAAAAAAAAAAAAAAAAAATATATCAAACGACGTAATAAGTTTTCCTAATCGGAGTTGCCCTGCACTATCGATCATATTTGCTAACGACCGCGTATTTTTTGCATAATTTTAATTCGGCAGAAAATTAAACGGCAAAAACACTGAAGAGTAACATCATGTAATCAAGATATAAATTAATTGCAAATAGCAATTTCTCGATAGAAAGTTATAACCTAATTTTTTTTTTTACTTTTTTTTTACGCAAATGCGAACAATCGGAATTTCTTCGACGGAGAACGATAGCAGCGAATGCAAAATTGTCACGTGTCGAGCAATGCTATTGACGATATGATGGCGCGATAAGAAGCACACAAAGATCACACGCGGCAATTTTATTGTCTGGCACGCAATTTCATGTGCATAATAAATGTGTATTAGCACGTAGCTGATAAGAATTCCGGTTGGTGCTGGATAAGATAATGTATAAGATAATAAAACAGGCAATCATTGGAAACGCTTGTGGTTCAGTGCAGCTTCGATAGTACAGTGGTATTTTTAACGCAATCAAATTCTATAAGCGCTAAACGTCTTCGCAAGCGACGAGGCAAGACTAACAAATTTGACCGTCTTAATTTTCAAAGTTTAAATGAAACGCTCAATAATCAATTCAATAAAAATTACAAACTTTAATTAATTTGCCTCTCCGATCAAGAAAAAAAAAAAAAAAAAGAAAAAGAAATTGGGTTAAAATAAGCGGAGAAATTAACCTAAATCAATATTTAATCGAGTTTCAACGAGGAATAAGAATTTCACGACAATTTACTTCCTGGATAATCGGAAACGCTTCCGCGTAACTCCACGCGGAATTCCTCGATATCGTAATATCCGGTCCGTTTATTCCGACAATTTGTATACGTTTAACAATCCACTTAGTATTCCCAGCGCATAGATTCAATCTACTTTCCATAACAAACACGAGCTATAATCGTAAGAGCGGGCCGAAGGTGCATGTCTGATTAACAAACAACGAGAGTTTGTTGATACCGGAGTTGACTACTGCCGTTTAAAGCGCCTTGCACTGGGATGATCTACAAGTAGGATTAATCACGCCTTCCGTAAACACGAGGGTAACAGTCCGCGGCTCCGTTCACCGATCATTATCGTACGTGACATCTAAATCGCTAATTGCACGCATGAATAGCGCAGCATGGTGTTAATAATTTCGTAAGGATGCGTATACGTAATTGCGCGCGATTTTATTTAAAATAATATATTATCTTGATACAACGATGTTACGCTTAATTAACCGCTGCATTATTGATACCGCTGTAATAATCAATTGAGATTCGTCGACATGATTTAATAATCTCGGTAAACAAATATTAAACCAAACAAAATTAATTATCGCGTAACAATAACGGCGACAAAGTGGACAAACTTACCGCAAGGCGATTCCTATCGTAACCGTTCTGCCGCGATTTTCAAGCAATTATAATTCAAAATTTTAAGATTCTCTATCCCTGACGGACCGGACGCCGGGAAGTGTGACTGGCAATTAAAAGAGACCGAGTGATAGCGTTCATATAAATTCCGCTCAGAGACAACGTCGAGAGCCACGTGTATTCTATATTTGCACGAAATGAGCACGACTTGATATCACTGAATGTTAAAGTAAAATTTCAAGTAATATCCAATTTCAATATTTTCTTTAATTTACTATTGAAAATTATTCCACATACGCGTATGCGAATGTTGATCGCTTGATAGATCTCGTAAATGTTCAGATGCGCGAAATCATAAAATAAGCATTTGTACCTCGATTCGTACAAATTCGATACGTATTGCAGAAATGTATAACGTGTCAGAATGCACTTTTAATGTTAACAGTAATTTACGATATAGGTAATGCGGATAGATATGCACACATGTCAAGAAAATAAGAGAAACATGAATGCACTTTCGGAAATCTGAAAGCTTACAATGTAATGATTTTGATTTAGCGACACAATAAACCAAAATTTTTCTTTTTTTTTATAAAGTAAAAATTATCTTGGATTAACGTTTTTCATCTGTAATATAAGCTCGCAAAAGCTACGATTATATCCACTGACCTTTTAACGCTGATAGGATTACGGGGATAAAGATATCTTTCT
Organism: Cardiocondyla obscurior; assembly: GCF_019399895.1. Taxonomy (NCBI): domain Eukaryota; kingdom Metazoa; phylum Arthropoda; class Insecta; order Hymenoptera; family Formicidae; genus Cardiocondyla; species Cardiocondyla obscurior. Next base: position 10,758,092 of record NC_091866.1, on the reverse strand, counting down.
TACGAAGCGCTGCCGCTTCGTACATAAATAAATTGTATACGTATTAGATCAAACGCTTTGTGTTTGATAATTTCCTTGAAATAGAAATTTGTGTAAAAATTACTCTTTAATCCAAAGTAGCCTTTGACAAAAAAAAATTTTATTTTCTGATACACCGTGGCATTAATGCAACGTATCAGCAATTTATATTTTGTTTACGTAAAAGTAATATTAAGTATGAATATCAAAAAGAAAAAATTTTTACAATAAAATAAAATAGAAATACGGTATCTGAAAATTTTCGAGAGAAATTGCCCGATCATCGATATTCTAGTTACCAAATTCTTTTATAATCCTGATTTGCGAAACGAAAGATTGTCGATTCACCCAACAGAGATTGAAATATTATATGCAAATTCGTAAGAGTGTGAGTGGGTTGACGAAGCAATTTACTAAACGTCGGGTGACGTGTTTGTCGATAATAGGCAATCGATTCACTACAGTTGTCTCCGAAATCCGTCGTGCCGCAAAAATAGCATTTTCTTTAACAATTTAAGTGCAATTTTTACTTAAAAAACACTGCGGAACAAAAATCTCACTTTATAATTAAATTATAATTAAAGGGGGCGACATACCGATAATTATATATATATTTATGGTGGAATCGCATCTTCTCGAGCTCAGTTCGATAACTTCTAATAACATCATGTATCCATATCGTAACACGTATAATTAGTTGTTGGATCGAATATAGAGATGGGATGAATATCATCAGGAGGAAAATTACCTATCTATCTAAGTTATCTAGGAGCTGCGAGAAGGAGATAAAAATAGAAGGATCGACAGCTTAGAATAAAACCTTATATTTAAAAAATATAATATAAAGTACTGCAGAGAAAGTAAAAAAAAAATTTTTTTAATATAATAAAATAAAAAATGTAAGAAATAATTACTAGCCAGCGATAAAGATATCATGCTTAAACAAAAGAAATTACAAATATCAAAATGTAAATAATAAGTTGCGCACGTACACCCACGCACATGTTAAGATTGCAATATCAATATATTGATCATAAACGCTACAATGTTTGATTTGCCGATGCATATCTCTAGTTAGCAGAGGAGACCATGAGTTAAGATATTAACGAGCAATTTCCCAAACAGTATGAAGCGAATGTGCTAATAATTCAATACCCACTGTGTGGTCTAGATTCAGTTTTACTAACGCTACTAGAAAGATGACGATGCAAGCGTTTTATTATAATGCATATTTATATAATATATTAAAACTATATTCTCGTGCAATTAAATTATATACATATTATATTTAAATTATCTTTAGATTATTTATGAAACAAAACGAAGCCACTAATAAGCGGTTAATTTTACTTTTATCGGTTATAGGAATATAATAACATTTTGTTATTGCGATTGTTTAAAAAAAATGTATTTTCTGAAAAAAAAAACACATGCACGTCGATTTAATTGTAATTAATAATTGAATTGCAATTAAAAGTTTTAATTAAAATTTATAACAGGCAAACTAGTTCCGCTTAGTTTATGCCATCGAATGCTCGCGAAAACGTTTTTTGTTATCCCCGTTTTATAAAGCTAAAATGTAAAGTTGCTCGTGTATCTTTTATCAACGAAGTTACTTTGAAAAAAATTGAACAGTTTAATTCGTTTGTTTCCTTCCTCTACTAATACTGTGAATTTACAATGTCAGAAAAGTTTGAAAGCTTCTATTTCAATTAGTTTTGGGTACTGTACTGCAATAGTAAACAGGCTTCCATTGTTGAAATGATGCAATGAAATATACTGAAGCGTACAATCCTTGGTGACGTTAAAAATTATTATTATTATTATTTTATTTTTTATTTTTTTCCCTCCAAGATAAAGAAATATTGAAAATTACCATCTCTTCAACAATCAAAGGAAATCCCGACAAGAGAATTTATTAAACATATGATCATATGGTCTCTTTAAGAAAATGCAACTTTAAATAATTTAAAGCGGAAAAAGTATTCTCACACAAAAGAAAGACTTAACAAAGCGTGCACATGAGTCCTGAGTAGACGGACAGTTTTGTAAATTCATTATTAAAGCTCTCTAAAATACATAGAGTAAAATAAAAAATTATTTTTATAACTTCGCAAAGTAAACTTCGTAAATGCTAATAGCAACATGTTTTCGCGGAATCGTTCATTATAAAATAAGCTCCTCGTCGTAGCCGAGCAGTTATATTTGTTGTTGCATAGCAGTAAGTATTTACCATCGATTCCCATAGAAAAAAATAAATTTTTCTTTATTTTAAACCACCGAAGGTGTTGTGTAGAATTTGTTACAATTAACAAGTGGATGATATCATTAATAAAGTAAATTTACTACCTTTCGTCTATTATCGATACGCGTTACTTTTTTTTTCTCGAATCAAAAACCTTGTGAAGTCAAAAACGCAATCCGCATCGATGTCAATACGTTTCAAAACCGCCGCAAGTCATATTGGTTACATCGTCAAAGCCGTAGTGTAATGCTCTTTCATATATTCTTCATGAGAGATATAGTACCTCAAAAATATTACCCAGCATGTGACATATTTTTATAATTTTTGCTAAACTCCATTATTGTTTTTTTTAATTTATGAATTATGATTTAATTTTAAAAGAAATTTACTCTAAAATTGTAGGTTGCAATTGTATTATAAATACGTTTTTTTTTTTTTTTTGTTTTAGTTTTAACTTTGAATTTTTTTTGCAATAACTACTTCGTGATAGCTTTTTTTTTTTTCAATTCGTCCGATTAAAGTATGATTTGAATCGCGCCGCTAGTCGCTCCCTTAGCAAACGTTTCCAAATACGATCGAAAACGATATTCACCTAAAACACACTTTGTACGCTCGCCGTCCACGCCCGGTTATCGTTCAATGTCATAAAAAAAAAAATATAAAAAAAAAACCATCGTAAGAGGGCAATCGAGCGACAAAGCGCGCCGAGCCGACCGTTAACTCTCAAACGGGAGAAATAAAAAAAGAGGACATGAGTCGTTACGTATATTTCGCAGCGTGAGCTTTGACGTGCGCGAAATTCGCGAAAGTGGAATGGCCATATCGCACTTTTGTTTTTTTCTTTTTTTTTCCTTTTACACAGGTGCGATATTTCTCAGCGCGACGGCCTACTTTCCGCCTCGGCGTCGTCGAGGATAACACACGAAAACGCGATGTGTCCGTCGATGCGACGCGCGTCCTCGCGCTCTCACGTGGCAGCGAAACACCGGCTGCTCCGGGTGTCAATGTCGACAGCGATCTGGCGAAAAACAAAGTTAGCTTTGGCACGCAGTCCGCGCACACATGGGCGAAGTTTTTTCTTTTCCCCCTCCCAGATATAATTAAATTCGTCGCGAAAGCGGAAAGGCACGGGAGAGATCCTCGTCATCACGATCCGACAATTCTCGGCGGCGGGCCGTGAATTCGAGAGAGGCGAGAGAAGAAAAAAAAAAATAGAGCGGTGAAAATAGATCAATTAACGGAATCGATGGCGAATTCAGTGGCAAGCGTGTCCTGTTCATACAGCCGGACATTTTGAATTAATGACTTATCGGAGCACCGCGTTGCGTGCTACGCCAAATCGAGGTCGTTTCTGTTATATCAGTACATAATTTTAGATGCCAATTCAAATTAACAGAAGATACATTTATAATACGCGAATGTTCAAATGGAGATTAATTATACATAATATATAGACATTCGCGGGAAGTATTTTAATGATTTTATCGAATTCATACGCGTGTTCAAATATTTTCGCGAATATGTAACGTGACTGTTATAATACATCTCTTCTACAGTCTTTCAAAATAATTAAATGAAAATTTTTTTCTCCCCCCTACGGCGTTTATCAGGCACGAACTAACTGAATTTAAGAGATTTATGAACGGGGTTTGGGTAAAAAAAAATGATATTTTTCTTTCTGCCCTCCAGAACCGTGGTGAATATTTCGTTGTGCGTTTTGGCTTATTTTTATTTCATCAAATTTTATTCTAAATTGCAAGACTATTAATAAAATATTTCGAAACGTGCCGCGCTGTTATATACAGAAAAAACAAAAGAAAAAAAAAGAAAAATAACACAATATATGGAAGAAACGACGCGCGGTTATTATATTAACAAAGGCAAAATAAAATCGCAGGCTACTCGACGTTATCGCCGAATCGCGGTCGATAATTATTTTTAATTAGATTCCGCCAAAATCATTCGATTGCAAACGTCGAGCGTGACATTTCCCTGTCATCTAATTTACTGACTTATCGATTAAAAATAAGCTCAAAGAACACTGTAGAACGACGAAAGCCTTTTCTTTGTTGAGTTCAAGGTTCGGGCTTTTAAGGTTTAACAAAGAACTTCTTCGGCGTGGAGCATAGAATGTCGGTGGATTCTATCAAGGCTCAGCGTAATGAGCACCCGTGAGGAAAGTCAATTTTCTTACAGTTACCTGTCAACGTTTTATTTACACAACTGGCGCCTCGGCAGTAACCTTCTCCTTTTCACTCTTCTTTAAAATAAAACCTCTCCGAAGGAAACAAATTGTATTCTCATTATCGGGCGGAGTTTACTCTTACAAGCCGCGTTACGCTCCCTTTATACTTTCAATGGGACCCTCTCTCGGTGTCAGTTCCGTAACGAGATAAAGGCAAATAAAAAACGCGGTTATGTACCTTCCCGCTATTGTCGCCGGTAGCCCCCGCAGGTAGTTATATGGCATACTGCCAAGGAAAAAAAAAAAAAAAAAAAAAAAAAAAAATTTGTCGCGACATGCCCGCGAGCTGCGGCGCGATGTTTTATCTGTTAGATAAACATTGCCTATTTGAATAATTGAAAACTGCGTACTTCAAATGTCACGCGAGGGAAAGGGGAAGGAAAAGGCGAAACATCCTTTTGCCATACTTATTCTCCCCCGAGTATGAAAGATTAACAAACTTTGCGACGGCAAAATGGCTAAACGTGACGTTAGTTACGGCGTAATCGAAGGTACGATTATAGTTTATAAATCCCCGGGATGAAAGGAGAGAAATCTAATTTAACAGCTTGTCTTTTATCTCGCCGCTACGGCATTTCGCGCGAAAGGGTTATCGCGCTCGCATGCACCGTTAATTAATGATGTCGGTTCGTCGTGTGCTTTGCCATTACGTTCGCGAGGTGATTCTGAATGGTTCGCCCGCTGCGAGATAACGCCGGGAAAATGAGACGATATTCGTCCCGCGATACATATCCCGGGCTCTTAAGTTTGTGACGAGGTGATTATAGCGGAGCGGCGCAAGTCCTGTGATAATTTACACGCAATTGCAAAGATATGAACCTGCTTGCGCGCAAACTTGGCGCGACTTTAATTCGTGGAAACTATTCGACAATTATATTAAGCTGCAATTAAGTTAATCATCGCCAGAAACAGCGTATTTAGGCTCTCCCGTCGTTGCCTGCATAGCGTGTAAGATAAACCAGGTACTTCTACCGCCTCGAAAATACTTTAGTCATTAAGGTAAACTTTGTTGCTTTAAAGTTCACGGCTGCGTAAGCTTCCAGTGATTAATTTAATTAATTAAGCACGTGGGGAGGGGGGAGAAACTTTAAGAAAATTTTTAAGAGAGACAAGAAAAATAGAGCACGGCGGGACTTGATAAACAGCATATCCGTTGCAAAAATATATCTCGGTAGCTCCAAGTACTCCAAAGGCAGAAAAAGTGTCATGGCGTTTATATAATCTGTGCTGTAGCTTATATTAAATATTGTTTCTCATCGCCTTATCTGTTTCCCTATCGCAGATAATATAACTGATTAATGCCCAATGAAAAAGAAAATTATATAATGAAAATTTTTCAGCTTATTTAGAACAACTGTAGATTGCAATGAAATAAAGTACTTATAGCAACGCTGCTCGCATCGTCCGCGCGACTTCATTATTAACTAATTACTCCGATATCATTCGTACGTAACAAACTTGCGACTCGGCTCGGTAACAGTTAAATTCGGATTTCGCGTTTTTGTATATAATTATACTTGACGAGGTGGCGATATATCGAGAATTCGCTACGCAATCTCCTTTTTTTATAAGAGAAGCGTTATGTACCGATCCCATTTCAGAAATTTCCACGCCACGGCTTTGATAAAGACCGAGATGTCGACCTCCGGTAGCTTCGCAGCAAAAAGGGAAAACTTCACTATCGAAGGCTATTATACTTAATGAAATTTTCACCCCTCGCGTATGTTCTCGCGTGCTCGAACAATTACAAAAGCTAACGGAATCGCAGGAGCTCGCAACGGGGTAAAAGGATCTGGAATGCCCGCGTGAACTTCGTGATTAATCAATTGAAATCAAATTAAGGGGAAACTGTTTAGAGGAAATCTACGCGAACGATGCGAGCGATCGTGATCCGAGTGACTCTTCCACCTTCCAAGTGGACGCTCACCGTTGAGCTGCTCGTGGAACTTCTCTCCGCGATGTCCTTTGTATTTATACCCCGTAACATGCTGTGAGATTTCACTGGGGACACAGAAGGTATTACGGGCCGGGTCGCTAGTTAGCCATAGTCCGGGAATAACTAGGTTTCCTTCCCGCTTCTCGTGCCGTGCGCCGCGATCTATAGAGAACTGCTAATCCAGAAGTTAGTTAACAACTTGTCGACCGGACCGACGAGGGCTTCCACGGGACGTCGTTACCACTGATCTCACGATGAGCCGCGGCCGCGGATCGTTTGTACGCGTCGTTCAGGTAGTAACGGTCACCGGGCACGATTCGAGCAAGGCGCGCGGGTGACTTCGGAAAGGGATGACGAGAACGCGAACACGGGGTCGCATGAACCGCGCGAGGTCGCGTGTGCTGTTGGACTGAGAGAACGTCGACGAGCTGCCCCCTTGCGAACCTAGCTGGCGAGGAACGAGGAGGAGCGTCATCGTGCTCACCCGCTGCCGCGGGCATGCTCTCTGTGAGCGTGTGTGAGCTGCGACCGTCGTCTCGGTGTATGCCGTTTCTCCGACCGGTTGTTACTCGCTCGCGGCCTCTCCGTCTCTGTCGTTCGGTATCACATTTCGAACCTTCAGTGTTCGCTCTCTATACCTCGGTCCATCTGCCCGTCGATGCATCTAACGGAATATCGTCGTCAATCACGCGTGACAGGCCGAGAGGAAGCTAACGGCATCGACGGAACGTTGTAGCCATGCGATACTAGATCAAAAAGGATAACGCGATAATATCAAAGAGGGTAAGGTACAAAGGATCGATGTGGGCGACCTCGCATTTCATATTTCAAGTTTTTCAATTAATTCTTCGTTTATCGTAAATCGAAGCAACGATGCTCGAAAGCGAAAGTTATTTACTTTATGCTTCTCCGCTGCATCTGTGTGAGTATGGAGACATACTTCTGATCAAATATAGATTTGTGACAAAATATTTTTTAAGCTCAAGTTAAATTTATTATAATAATAAAAAAAAAAAAAGTATTATTCCGAAAATATAATCATATTTTAATTAAAAGAAGCTCATCAAACTATACTATAATTTTATTAAACTATAATTTTTTTCCTTCAATGGCCAAACTGGCGAAGTATTATATTAAAACTTCATCATTATTAACGAAACTGAAATTCACAAAGTGTGACATTAATAAAACAAAACTGATAATACAAGTTTCATAAATTGCTAGTTAGGCGAAACTTGCCGCTATGATGAAATCGATTTATTCAGGTAGCCCGTAAGAGTCCTGAGCCAGAATTCAATGTGGCGCATTATTAGATAAGATGTAGGAAAAGGCGTCTCTTCGCCAAGCGCAAAACCAAGCTAGAGCGTTCTCCAGAGTATTTCCTTCCCACGCGTAGCGCGCGCGTTTTAGAGCTTCCTCATCGAGATGGGACGAGTTTTCTCGTCTGACACTCTCCAGAGGAGACATAAAACAGTATCTTTCACCGAGAAGAATCCGTTCTAATTTACCAGATCTCGGGCGAAAACGAGGTCTCGCGATACTGAAGCTCATCGTTCCATCTACGTCACGAAGTTAAGGCAAAAAAAAAAAAAAATTATTTAAACTAACAGGTCGACCGCGCGTTATTTATCGCGCAAGTTATTTAGCCCGGATTTGTCACCGTCGCACAACGAAGCACTCGAAACTCAGGTATTTTCATGGCAGAAGGCATTCAGCTCATAATACCCACCGATATCGATCCCACGCATTCTTCGCGACCGATGCGAAAGCTTACCGAGAATAAATATCTCTGAGCAAAACAATTTCGCGCTTGAGCATACATCCGTGCGCATAAGCGTACGATTTTATAACGGCAACGTGGAACCACGTCAAAAAGGAAAGCTTATTGTTTCGTTAACGACGTATACAAACTCGCGAAGGTATAAAAAAAAAAAGGCAAAATATAACGACGGTTCAATTTACGAAGTGAATGGTTGATTAGAGAGCTCATATCGTTGATTTCGCAACCGATAGTTATCAACTGATCGATTACAGTGCGCAAAATTTATCACATACCAAGCGTATTTTCATAGAATCCCGCTTGTATGAGTTAACTTTCCAATAAACAAAACCTGACGTTCTTTTTTGTTTTTTTTTCTTTTTTTTTAATACTAAATTCAATCCGCATCTCTAAAAAAAATATCGAGGGAAAATAGGGGGAACGTGAAATATGATTGATATACGTATAAGGTTACATTTGCTGTCATTTATTCGCCAGGAAAAAAAAAAAATTAAAACGCAATCATTGCAAAGCCATCGACACTATCGACGAGCTTGTTTCTTTAATTGGACGAATGGTAATTGCCTAAAAATGTACGCTTTTATGAGATCAAAGAGATTGAAGAAACCTAAGCAGGTGTAACGAGATGAGTCGTTGTCTATTTAATCAACTGGTGAGCAGCAAGTTAAAATTTGGCATCGAACGTAAATAGAACCGTGCTAAAGAGAAATTTAAAAGATATAATATAACGCCAACACGAGAAATTTCCTAGCTTTGCCGTGCGATCTTTCACATTATACGAACTAATATCGGTTTATTTTAACCGAGGCAAGTTAACGACAAATATTAAATCGTCGACGCTATACGTATAAATGTAACGCAGCTTACTTTTCTTAAAAACTTTTAATAAATCCTAGTGGAAAGGTTAATTTTATTGGGCGGAGTTGAATAACAAGATTTTCTTTCGTTACTTCGAATTAAATACACGATAATCCAGAAGAAACGATAGCTCGCGAGCGCTAGAAATTAGTTTGATAAATTTTCGCGCGGCAATCGGCTGTAAAGTTTGACGGCACCTAAGACGCCGGCTCGAGTGTTTTCTCAACGTTGATCGCTTCAATTGGCACGGTGCACCTCGTAGTACGTCAGCGCGCGCCGCGCGAGAAGATTTCGCGATGACGTCGATTATTATTCACGGGATGAAATAATTTTCAACGTCAATAATTCGCGAGCTGCGCAAAATTACGGGGCGTAGCTTCCGCGCGCGCGATAATCCATATATGACGTTATTCGCAAAGGATATTAGTAATGATACTGACGATGACGCACTGAAACGGTCCATTTCCGTACCTTAACGCGATATCTGGGAAATAAAGCGTCTGATGATGTCGCCGTATAGCTCGAAGGGAAATGAAAAGAAACGTCGTATACGCGTATCCTTTGGAGTTATAAAAATGTTGCTCCGAAAGCACATTCGCGTATTTGATGAACTCCTTTTTAATTCAAAGGAAGGTTACCTTGTTAACAGGCCCGTGCCTTTTCGCAGAAAAAGATATAAAAGATAAGTACTCTCCCCTTAAAAAAAAAAAAGAACATTGTTCATTAAAACGTGCACGATATAGAAATTATCACCCGGTATTATGAAGAACGGCGCCAATGGTCATGATTTTTTATTCACGTCATATTTTCTTCATATACATCCCTTTACTTGGCGCGACGTACATTGAGCGCAACATCTGCACTTTACGGTGCATCGTTTCCGCGCGTGAAATTTATGCGTGCACTGTGAACGATAAATTTTCAAAGCGAAGCACCGCGTTATAAAATTTGAACACCGCGTTGGAGGACAGCGCGAGCACCGTAAACTTTTTGAACATTATTTTAAAGGAAGGTTCTGCGCGGCCGCGTAATCACCAAGTGAACGTAATAAGCTGTTTCCTTTCGTCTTAATTGCTTAAGTAAATCGTTTTACGCAGAAAGAAAGAAAACAAAACCCGATAAGTAGGATAACGGCAGACGTAATGTAGCTCATGCAACGAATTCGCTGTCGCTCACGAGTAAAACTGCGTGCGCGAACGCGTATTGAGTTAATTACTTATCAAGTTTTAAGCATCACGCTGTACAATTTACGTATTAATAAAAGAAGAACCCCTTCCCAAACAAAATTGATTTCGCCGTCAAATCAAAGACGCGAGTTAAAATAGAATATATTTCATAACAGGCAATATTGTAATATTCGAATTGCTGAAGCGGAACAACTTGTGAAATTTCACCGACCTTCATGTTTCGGTGATAAATGTTATCTCAAGCTAGTTCAACATGAAACGCTCTGCATTTGATTTGAATTATGAACACGCAATTCGCAACTATCGTGCATGAATCCTTCCCCGAGGGGAAACCTTCCATCAAGCTAAAATCGAAAAATGTTTTTTTCCCAAAACTGCAAATATAAATCTGATAAATCATTTATACTGTAAAATTTCTGAAATTTTTAGCTGCCATACGACTCGCCGTGCTGTATTCAGTTGCGAGGTAAATTGAAAAATCGATCATCAGAATAGTTACATTAACATACAATTAACATTCGACACGTATCGTTTCGACAATACATGATAATCAATTGCATCGAAATGATGCCTCGCTGTTGAAACCTCTAAATATGCATGAAAGACTTAATTAATTCTGCTATTCGGAAATATTATACCTCCCATCTGAAGAAACGTCTGTTATGAAAACTTTTGCTCGTATTAATAATATTCATAAAACATATTATGCTTTAGAGTTTTAAAATTCTATAAATTTTATCAAAGTGCATGTTGGTAAAAAATATAAATTCTGTTTTTTAATTATAAAATATATAAGATAAAGACTATAAACAAGCGAGAAAATAAGTATAAAAGTAAAATTATTTATTTTTTAATATATTTCTTTATCATCTCCTATTTTTTTTTTATAATAAAAATATTTATCACGTTTATGTTGCTTGAAATATGAAATCTAGTTTATCGACTTTGTTGAGCAAAAGTTGGAAAGAGCCGGTGAGAGGTACCATAGTATCGATCTAACTGTTAAATATAGCAGAGGAGAGCTAGCTACGTGAAACCCAGGCAGTATCGCGAAAGATGGCGGTACTACTACTGGTTGTTTTACCAGTGGAAGCAGTTATTGTTACCAGTTATCGGTTTAAAGCCACGCCACATTTTCCAAGCGTAGTATCTTATCACTTGATAAAGCGATTTAATTACTATCAGTTGCGACAATCGAAAGTTTGAATCTTCCAGAATTTGCCTCGCAAATTAAAAAGATCTAAAAGACAATAACTAAAATAATTATTTAAATACGTTCACACAGCAAAGATATTCTTCTACTATTGATAATCGATGTTGGCTTTGCAAAAATAATTTGCTGTTTCTATTTCTTGTTCGTAAAAAAAAACCCCCAAAAAAAACATAAAAAAAGGGTTTAAATTGAGCAGCTACGATCAATTAAACGGATTTGTTCAGAATAGCTGGCGTATCTCGACAGACGAATCATCAGTACGTTTCTAAAAGACAAATCAAACTGCTTCATCGGGCGCGAGCGCGAACGTGTATATGTGCTCACAATACAGCTTTATTTCGTTGGTCTCTAAATGGAGCCACGGCGGAAAACATTCCCGGCTGCCGCGATAAACGTATCGTGACGGTTTCACCTGTCCGTTGATTTCACCGGTGACAGATATCTTATCCACCGGCGGGAACGGCCAAATTCTCACGCGATTCATCGTACTCACCGCAATTCGTGCCCGACCACCGTCCATCCCCTGCGGCGTCTCCTGTCTTTCCGGCGCAGCGCTTCCGCCACGCTGAGTCTCTCCATCCTCGTGGAGCCGCGCAATTAATTCTTCACGATCGCACTTAAAACGCACGCGTTTCGTCGGCGGCAACAGCCGCGTGACCATCGTGTCGCGACACACATGTCCCCGGCTCGTCTAAAATCGTAACGCGTTAATTCCAAGCTCGCGGAGGAGATTTCGCGTGCGAGGAGAGCGGCGCGAAACTTTTTTCAGACCCCATGCGTGCGCACTTTACGATTAAATCGCTACGTATTTTTACGGCGAGACCCGCGCAACGTACACGCCAGACATTCCCGCAATTTGTCGTACGTAGAGAACGACGGTTCCCAATGACTTTTTCTCGGAACCGATCGTACTTTCCGTTAATGAAACTTTATTTCGGAGTCAATTGATTTATTTATTTACGCGTTATGCAATTGCATCGCGTCGATCTCGATTGTTGTACCGTAATATGGTTAATTGGCGGACACGCCAATAAACGTCTTGCGCAAGAGTAAATCACAATCGCCGATTATTACCCGTGACGTGCACTGCCGCTCGTGAAACACTACAAGAGCGCACAAAGCATACCGAAAAAGAAAAAAAAAAAGAGAATAAAAAAACCGAAAAACAAAAAAGGTATTTTCAATCGCGAATATTGTACATTTTTCTACTTTCCCCGAAACGCGTCATTCGGCACGCGAATTTATTGCACTGCTCGCAAACGTTACGGCGAACTTCTCGTTACTCCATGTTGTCGTCACTGAAACACTCGGACTTTTAAAGACGCACGGAATATTTCTAGCCCGACGTCTCAAGCGCGAGTCCACCGTTCGGCAGTTAATCCGACGAAAGTGAGTAATTAAATCGGCTGTCGCTAAACGAATAGACGAGGTAAGCATCTGGACATCGCGACGCGCCGCATACGACTGAATGTCGTATTGTATTTATAGAGCGACTCGGATTATTTTGAACGCCGTCGCTTTTCTCACGTATACGTAGTTCGTATACGATTTTCGGAGTCACGATACCCGTAAATATGTCGCGGTATCTTTTTTATGCCCGCTTCTTTTACGCCGTCGTGCGCGTGATGTAAAACGTCGCCTTCCACATTAATTCAATTTCGCGACTGCTTCTTGCCCTCCAGTATATCTCATTCTTCCCGCTACATTACTCACCGCTTCTTTTTGTTTTTTTTTTATATCGTGTTTTTAACACGTTTCGAGATAGTTAAATCGACGTTAAAAAATTTAATCCAAATTATTTATGCGTTCGGCAAGAAAATATGACGCATTAGCTTCGCGGAGTTTTATTCACCGCGGGTTTATTACGCGAGCCGCGGATCAATTAATGAAGACGTCCTACTTCCTCTGGCAAAAGCACAAGAAGCATTATTATAAAATCGCAGCGGCTCCAGTTGTGCGCTTTAAAATGCACGCAAGATCGTACGCCAATTATGCGCGAGACGTGCATAAGCATACGAATGCAGCTCAAAAAGCTCTCACATGATATCTACGAATCCGTAGATTATGCATGTTATTCGCCAAAAAAAAAAGGGGGGAAAAAAAAATAGAAATGATCCACCGTCTTTTACCTTCACCATTTTGCGCACAAAACCATATTAATAATGTATGCATATATATTCCCCATTCTATATCCGATCTGGCAAGTGCCCACAAATATTAAAGCACCCGCGTACCGTGCGGCCCGCCAAATTATAGATATTTTTTTGAGTCGCGGTATGCGAGATGAAATTTCGACTCGCTACAGAACACGCATCCGGCGCGCCGTACAAATATCTGCCAAAGTTGTGACAAATGCTGGCTGATGCGGATTATTAGTTCACGTCAAGGCCCGATTAGAAAATGAGTTACGTCTTAATAAACGACTCGTCGGGAATTCGCGGGTAGCTCGCCCTTCGATTGAACAATCCTGCGAGTCGCGGAAAGCAAGGGATATAAAAGCATCGGATAATTAGCGGCAGCTTCGGACTTTTTTCTTCTTCTTTTTTTTTTTTTTTTTTTTTTATAGATTGCTTGCCGAGAAGGGAGGAAAGTCCGAACAAGACGCAAGGTCATCGGTTATTTATTATAATCGAGAATTCTCGGCGACGCGAGCCTCTCCATATAAATCGTGGGTGTCGGCCGGCCAATTATAATACTCGTATTTTGGGAAACCAAGTGTCGTGGTGGCCAACTAGGCGAACGGAATCGCGAGATGCCATGGCTACGTCGTGCCCTCCCCCTGATTTTTCTCGCGGTTCTGCACGAATTTGGCAAACGCGGGCGGAACGTGATGCAAAGAAATGCGTGAATCACTGATATAAATGGAGCAACCGGCGGCAGTTGGGATAATCGTAAAAAATTTTCTCGCAAACAAAAATCGCTTTTACACACCGATGGAGATATACTCGTAGTTATTATTATTATTTTATTCTCGGCTAACGAGAATAAATTTAACATCAACACAAAGAGCTTATACGCGCAAAACGTCAGAAAATGTGAGGAGCTTGTATTTAATTATAATTAATAGGGATTACCCAGTAATGCTGGGATGTGAAGCAAATAAATAAGCGGGACAAAGGTGACATCTAATTTTTCTTTTTCTCTCACCGCGTTCAATCTACATCTCCCACGTTGTAATCTCATACATAAAGAAGAGTAAACTTTATTAAACATTAAATAAAACTTTATCACGCGAACACCGAGACAATTTTCTGAAATAGAATTGTATCATTAATATTAAAAACAGGAAGCTATTTCTTCGCTGCTTCCTTTTCCATTCAAATCTAGTTAATAACATTTGATACTCACGTCGATTAATTAGAAACCTCGTAATAATTTCTATCATTCTTTTTTTTTTGTTTTTTTAAATAAATTTTATTAATACTTGGTCTACAACCATGCCGCGAAAGTAGCACCGTTGTTTCGGGAAAAACCGGCAATTTTTTTAGCGTGGAGCAACTAGCGCAGCATTCGGAAATTTTCAGTAAATAAAATAACGTTTCCTCACTAGTTACAAGATTTTTACTTAATCGTTCAAAAACGTATTACGCATGGGATGCACGCGATGCGTGGATACGAGGAGCGACGGAGTTTATATAAATAAAAGCAAAAATAATTAATCGATATTATTAACCCTTTGCAACGATATCTTGCCTTAACGCGCTCGTGCAAATAGAGGTACTATGGTGGAAGCGCAACTGTGTAAAAAGAATAGCAGGGGCTAGTCAATTTCTTTTCGTTTCATTAAGCAGCGACTGAGAAGTTTACTGCCTCCTTTTTAAATTGGCTTACATAACAAAGCCGGGAAAAATAATAAACGTATTTTTAGAATTAATTAAGAATACATTGCGGCCACGAGCATAGGTGTACATATTAATTGAAATAAACTGATTCAAAACGATAACGATACATGTTGCATGTAATGATATTAATTAACGTTAATGTTTAATAATTTGATTACGCAATGTTTATTAATAATAATAATAATATATACCTTGGATATATAAATTTAACTCTCGAAATTAAATTTAATATATAATTATAATTGATTAAGATATAAATATATTTACGTTAACTATAATTTGTAATATTTTTTAAAGAAAATAAAAAATAACCGCTGCCTTTGATACATATGTAATATATATGTATATATAGACGTGTGATTTTATTTAATTATTCTGAAATTAAACCGCAGTTTACTTTCACGTTACTATAAATACTTTTTACTCTATTTTTATTTAAAAAAAAAATATATATGTATAAATACGTATTGCGTTCGAACCAGTAAGATTTACTAAACCCAAATGTATGTAGCGATTACTCTGTGGAATCGGCTACCGATAAAGGCGTGGCAACGCGATGCTGCCATCCGTGAATGTTCTACGAATTTGCAGAAGCAGCAAACATTATCGTCTGCAGTAAACTTTACGGTTCTGAATTTTGTTTAATATTATATTAAACTGCAGTCATGCTAGAGTACTTTTCGCTCAAAACAACGTTAAAAATGAAAAAGATTGCGTTCCTTCCTTTAAACTATGGTTTAAAACAAGATATCGCAAAGGAACGCATTAAATCTTCAAATAAAATGAATTTTATTTTATACATTGAAATACTGAAATATAAATTTTATCACGATTTAAATTAGTGGAAGAGCTTACTTAATTTGCCTTCTCGTAGAAAATAACATCTTGTGTAAGGACAGATTTAATGATGACATAAAGAGTTCGCGGGAAGAAAAAAAAGAAAAGAAAACGTAAGACAGCGGTCACAGTAGCGATAGCGTACAAACATTAAAATGCAAATGAAGTAGCACGGCAAAAGAAGGATAAGACAAAGTCAACCGTTATTCGCGATAGAGTTCTTCCGCGATATTGTTCGTTTGCTGTTACGAGCGGTCGACTCACAGCTAATACCATAGACAAATATATCGAATATTCGGCTCGAAACTACCTGACTTGACTCTCCGAACGGACGGCAGTTACAGTAAACTGTACTTCGGCAAACAGCTTTGATTTTGCTTCGAAAGAAAGCCGAAGGTCGACCTACATAATGCTCGATAGCAACAAAATATTAAAAAAAAAAAAAAAAAAAAAAAAAGTTAACGCTAAAACTTTTATTTGACAAATTAAATTTGCTTTAAATAACAAATCGGTGAGCGATGAATTCGTAGATTCTAAATTAATAGAAAAATTAATTTTCTAATGAAACGATAATGATCTTTTCGTGACACCTCGCAATTTCCTTATTAGCGAAGAAGTTCGCGTTTAACTTAATTGCATGCATCGCAATTGTCTGCGAAGGGAAGGATTTATCTCGGGTCTCGATCTTCGTCGTTCCCCTCCCGAAAGGAGTCGGCGAGATGCATTTCATCTCGACGGGCGCGTGAAGGCGAGAGAGTCGCGGCGTTCCTATTAGAGATCTCCTCTTACGCAACGGTGTCGAAGAATGCCATTTCCCCGCCCGTGCTATTCTCCCGCAATGAATAAGCAAAGGAATTTCTCGAGACTTGGGTCTCTCTTTCTCTCTCTCGCGCGCGCGCACGCCAGGCATCGTCTACACGGACGGTTCTACGTGTTACACGAAAAGCCACTCGGCGCCCACGACCCATTATGCAAATTACGCCCACCGGCAATGAAATATATGCATTTGTAGATGCACACCTTGAGGTCACAGAGGTGGCAGTACGGAATCGCGACCAGGATAGCGTAACGGTACCGCGCGTGTAATAATAATCGCGACCAGTCGTTTCATTTGCAAGCAAATAACGCGATAGCGAGAAGCACGTGTGACGGGTGGTGGAGCTGTGGCGTTATACATTCGGCGGGATGCTCCACAATTATCACCACCGATACGCGCGCGGGCGTGCAACGCGAAGGAGCTTAATCGGCGCGAGATCGGTCGCGCGCGAGGCGAGGAGCAAAGGAGAGATATTCGTGACGCAACTGCGTGGAACGCGCCATCATGAACTATTCCGAGGATTACAATTTACTTAGCGTTAAGTCCAGATAAATGCGGGTCTATTCTCAAATAACATGAATGCTGCAGCGCGCGGCTCGTTCTCACAACAGTGTAAAAGGCCACGGGATGTTGCGAGCTAGAGTTCTTTCTCTCTCACGAGCTGGCGGAAGTTCCTATAAATATTACATTTAAGCGTTACAAAATCCGCTACATTTACGTTAATTTACATTTTAATTTACGTAGCCTGCGATCGGCGAAGTATACTTTATCGTGCTGAATCGACGCCTAACGTCGCACGTACTTGAATAATAATAATATTAATAATGATAAAAATGAGGTATCGGATATATAAACGTAAATTGCGGAGGGTAAACTTTTAACGGGAATTACGAAACGGACAATGGATGAATGCCAAGCTGACAACCACGGTGCATTTTTTTTACGCGATGTACCTTTGTTTAACGAGCTAAACGGTCTGTTAAAGTCGGCTTACCAAGCCAGGCTCGTTATTTCTCAAATCGAATCGATAATCGCGAGCGCATTTTCCGCCTCTCGTTTTTTTTTTTTTTTTTAAAGAAAGAACGTTACCAATCAAAATCTGGATAATTGGTTAATATCCGGAGCGTCGAATTCCCTTGCGATAACTTGATCAAATACTCGTATGCCCAAGGCGCATTGGTCCACCGAGACTAGTTCGCTTATACCGTCCTAACGTAATTCACTTTACTTCGCGCGATGATGATCAAAGTTGTGTCCGTCTTTCGTAAAAGTTTAATGTGATTTAAGGGCACCATTTTTCGCGAAGATTGAACGGAAGCCGATAAACGTTACTGAGCTTTTACGAATTGATTTAACCAATTCGTTTACATTAATTTAAAACGCGGTAATAGAATAACAGAGAAATCAATATCATTAAAAGCACACTATATGTCTTCTTACAACAAACGTTAATTTTCAATAATTAAAATCTCGATAAATATCTCTGAGGCTTTGTTACGATAATTCGAATTTTAACTTTTTTTTTTCTCTTTTTTTTTCATTTTTTTTCTTTCTTTTTAACGAACACACGTTATGTTAAATTGTAAAAGATCGTAATTTTGTCTGCAATTATGCGTACTAGGTTGCTGGTATTCGCTAAAGTAAACTTAGTAATAAGCAAACATTTTCGTGATTAAATACTTAAACCATATTGAATAAGATTAAATAATATTGCACTCCTGCTACGTGCCTCAAAGGCCTTCCCGTCAGTGAGCCGATCCGCTCCGCAAATACCGTTAATATCATAATAGCATGTGCATTAATTGCACACCCCATACAGAATCATCAAAGGTAGGCTTGTATCGACATGTATACACCGCGACGTTAACCCTTTCAGTCCCTGTTGTCGAATGGCGTCAAAGGGACGAATATAACATGATGTAACGCGTTCGCACCCAGCGAGCTCGTGCGTCCGTTTCCTAATAAGATCGCGGTCGAAATAGTCACCGCGTAAGAAATTGGACGCAAAAAGTAAGAGAGAAAAAGACTAATAACAAAAAAAAAAGGAAAGAAAAAAAAAAGCAGGTAAAATGTAAATCAATCTCGCGACGAAGTGCCAAAGAAATAACAAGTGTCCAGCTGTGTCAAAAGTCGTTAGGCACGCCGCCAATCTGCGTCATGCTTACTTCGAAGGACACACCGTGGATTTTGGGGAAGGGTGGCAGCCGGCGTGCAGGGATGCAGGGGTGCCCGTGTCGCGGATAGTCAGCCGGGGAGGGCTAGTTATGCGATGGGGTTCATCGAGTGGTGGGGGACGAAGGTACATTTCGAGGTCGGTCGATACCACTGTCCGTCGAAGCGCCATCGCCACGTGCTTCGCACCATGCTCTGTGTTCTCGCGATCAATCTTGCAGAAACGCATCCGACTTGAAAATTGCTTTTCCTCCCCCGAGTCGCAAGTATTTTCCAACGTTTCATTCGCATTTAGATTAGTTTGCTCGCATAATCGTGCCGCGGCCGTAACTCTCGCATAATTTTTATTAAAATCTGCAAAACGAAACGTAAACGCGATGTTAATTCCCCGAATAAAATTATCACCGCGACTTCAAAGGAGCGCCGGTATTAGAAACGAAAAGGAATAATTAGATATATCGTGGAAGAAGCGTGATTATAATTTAGAGATAACTGCGTAACGAGTGTTGGTGAAATAATGTATTTTTTCCGAAATTAAGCCTCCAATTAATTTTCCCGCGGAGCAGAAATTAAACAGAAATAAAAAAAAATAAAAAAAAAAAAACGTGCACACGGTAGGCTATCGTACGATCGATGCCGCCCTTGAAGCAAATGCAAGTCCCGGATTACTGCCACATAATGTATCTAAGAACTATTCGCGACCGATATCGACGGATATGGGCGTGACGCGAGGTATCTTGACGATTCTTGACATTTCGCAGTTCTTTATAGCATACGGATACGAAGGTGAACCCATATTTCGCGTTAAGCTCAATATGAATTTGTATGCGCCTGTGCATGGCCGCGGAGCGTTTTCGATGATACGCAGTGCGCATTTCCGAATCGCAGCACGGGTAAATTTATCTCACCGAATTATCATATTTTAAATATTCCATTATTTTATTAGATATGTATCTACGTGTTTTCAAAATAGATTTCCCGGCTCTATCCGGAACGTTGTAAACCGACTACATTATAACGGCCCGCCGTTAAAACTTGGTACGCTCCCACCAACGAGCCTCGAAGATAAAATTTAACGGTAATATTAATTTTCAGATTTTCAAGGGACGCTTGCCAAAATTATTATTAAATCCCATCACGAGAAATACGCAGTTTCTCCAACTACATTGCGCGTGACTGTAAATCTTATTTTAAGATAAGGCTACGGCTACCCCCGCGTAATTTTCTGCCATCGGCATGTGCAACAATTTATTATCCTCCCGCGCGCGTTTTTCATTTGTTTAATTCTCCACGCCGCGAAGATTAGCATCGCGCGCGCGACGTGGCCTAACCCTTAACAAACGAAGCGAGCCACCTGTCGTCGATAAGAGACTCCAAGTACGAAGTATTAACCTTGATTAATTTAATTCCCTTCCTCTCTCTCGTATTTATAGCTCGGGGAACGATTTCCGAGCGGTACGCGCCGGATAATCCCCCGGATATATTCGGCCTCGCTTCGTAGCGCAAGATCGCGTGCGACCGGTACATTACGACTGCCGTGAAAGCTCAACCGGCGGAGCTTTTATAGGTCAAGTTCTCGTTTCGTCTCGCGAGGAAGTACATGCCCAGTGGTCGGAATCGTGCATGTATAAGCTCCCTCGCGAGACAGGCGTGTGTGCCCTAGGCCTAGACCCAGTTCGCGCGCTCAGCCTGTCTCGTGATAACGTCGGCGATTCATCGCTTTCACCGATGCTTAGTCACGTTACTAATTGCGATGAATGTTGAATGTTGACCGTCCGCGGAGAAGACGGATGAATAGCGCGGAATGAAAATCGTTTTAGGTGCCCGCGAAATCCGCCGCGCCGCGGAAACCGTCTCGCAGGAAACAAAAGCGGTATTAACCGTGGGAACTGAATTTCCCTTCGGTGAAGCCGGCAAGAAATAAAATTCTCCAGTTCATCTCGAGGCTCGGGATGGATAAAATGGGATTTCGCGAAAGCAAAAAGATCGAGAAGTTACTATCTCGAGTTCTGGGATTCAGATATATACTCTGTCACTGCGAGCGGGCTTGTATCAGTTATGTTTGCAGAGCTCTCGAACAAACCTCCGGAGCTACGTCGTTTTTATCGCAGAGGCTTTCGGCTTTTTCAAAACTAAACCCAAACTGGAGTTCATAAATAAACTCCTTCGAACACACGTTGCCTTTGTTTTGCGGATCAAAATTGCGCGTGCAACAACACCGTTAGTAAAAAAAAAAAAAAAAAAAAATAAAAAGATTGCAGTCAGCTAGCCATTTATTTTTATATTCGAACATAAAGTACCATAAAACATTCGTTCTAGAAGAGGAAATTAACGTTAAAATTAAATTTTACGTCTCTGGGTCACTCTTAATACGCGGAATACCATTGTTTCATGCGTTATACATCATCTTCGTATTTCGAGTTGATTATACTGGAAATTGCAGACCGCGAAATGAAAAAAATTCACGGATATATCAGTGCTCGGTGTAATACTAGACGGCGTTAATTATGCACGACGTTAATTACTGGGTTGTACAAACAAGCGTTTCACCGCAAATCATTGTGCGCCGGTGGTAATACGAGATCGCAAAATTTACGATAATCGGTGTTGCGTGAAGGTAAGGACTGCGTTGACAGCTAAAATTTCATATACTATATATATAAATTCCCGCTGCACATATTGACGTTGTTAATTTCTTAACGTGGAAAACGTAGCGTTAAATACGTATCTTATTTTAAGATGCAATCAATTGAAAGTTGTTGCGCTAAAGTGCCA
Source organism: Cardiocondyla obscurior (assembly GCF_019399895.1). Lineage (NCBI taxonomy): Eukaryota > Metazoa > Arthropoda > Insecta > Hymenoptera > Formicidae > Cardiocondyla > Cardiocondyla obscurior. Next base: position 10,736,167 of record NC_091866.1, on the reverse strand, counting down.
AAATGACATCAACTGCGAATAACAGCGATTCATTCTAAAATAAAAAAGAAAAGTTAATAATCTGTAAACGGCGAAGTTTCTCAATGGAATCCAATTTTGCGGAAATTATTTTACATTATCACGATATTCAATATACAATAAGATACGAGCAAAATGTAAAAGATGAAAAGAACTATTTACATTCTCTCAGGACCAATTTAACCAGAGTGTGCTAAATCGCAAAAGCGATTCGTATGAATGCAGCAGATGGTTTTATTTCGGCAAATTGAATCCCAAGTGCGCCATTCTTACATCTGGCCGAATTCTGTCGAATTTAAGGATTCATGCTATCTTTACTTCTTCACAATTTCACGCTAGAATTTTGTAAGAAATTTTTTTTTGCTCCTAGTCACTCCAAACTTATTGTATAACGAATAATTTATTTTTTAATTTATTCTCAATTGATTGCATACTTTTTTCGAAAGTCGTCTACATTATTTCTCCCTAAAAAAAAAAAAAGAAAAAAAAGATTAATAATTAAAAATTTATAATAAAATAATATACACATTTCTATTCGTTATTCTGCCAGTAGCACGTACTGTGAACTTTTCACTTCATTTTCCTTCCAGCGAAATTCAATCACGGTTAATTAGATTTAATTGACAGTATAGACGGAAAAGAATCTTACTACGGTACCTCTTTTAAAGCAATGACATTACAAATAATTTCATCGTAAGAAAATGTGAATGCATAAAGCGTGGTGTAAGGACCGAACACAGATGCCTTAACAGCTGGGTAGGTCGTACCGCAATAATTATGAGAAAATCGTAAAAGGACGAATGCAGAACACGTGTTAACGCTAAAAGGGCAAAGGTAATTTACGCTTCCAGGTTTGCGTGGCTTTGCTAATATATGCAGAGAAAGAGAGCTAGAGAGAGAGAGAGAGAGAGAGGAAGTTTTTCAGAAAATCACCCGAGGGTAAATTCAACCGACATAACCCGTTATGACCCCTTCCGATATACATACAACGTCATGAAGCAAAATGAAGTTAAAAAGCACGTGACACTATGCTCGTAAACTTAGGTTTATTTCACGACATGTATACATGCATGTATGTAAGTCGAACATGCGTGTATCACGTGTCGCAACATGTACCGCGTAACATTTGCGACGAGCAAATTCCTCTAAAAAAAATAAACGCTATCACAGATAATAAAATAAAATATTAAAAAATCACAAAAACCAATATGTGTAAAAAGCAGTACAAAAATAAATATAGAAAAACATTTTTTTTTCCTTTTTTTTTAATATCAAACGCTGCGTTTAAACAATGCATATTTCTCTACCATAAAGTTTGAATAATTTAGGAATATTAATTTATTCGGCATTCCAATAGCGCGATTAAATAAAAATAAATTTATAAAGACTAACAGAAACCTAAAACCCGGCGCGAGGAAAATCTTAACGAAATGACACCGGAAAACGTCATTACGCATTGTCAAATATGATAACTTCGGGAATCAAGTTTCAACGTAACAACGCGCGAGTTCAAATCGCATTCGAACCCGGCATTAGTCCTTCTCTTACTACTTCTGTGCGTATTCTATTTCATTTCGAAGTTAAAACGTCTTCTTCAAACGCTTGCAGTAATGCACGAGGCAGAAACGCAAAGACGTCTCCGAGAAAATTACAGCAGTCGAGAAGACATCGCGTTTTGCGAACCAAGTATTTAAAGCGGCGGGAATTACAGACTCGGAAAATAGTCAGAAAAATAACAGACCAAAACGGCAGAGATTATGAATAATCTGTAAAGTTTGTAGCCAAATTAAAATACCGAAGCTAAAAGCAAATCTGTACGTAGGAAATCTACAATTTTGATTTGCAATACGGTTTTACGTTTTCCCGACTATTTCCAGCTTAAAACAAAAAATTACTCGAGCTCCAATTTAAATAAAGCCTGACGCATAGAGCGCACTTTATTTTTATTATCGTTGCATAAGATTGAAAAGTTGAATCGCCGGGCACTAACGTAATGCGCTGAAGCGACAAGAAAATTGGCCGTGTCGATCTGACGTTGCTCGTGTGTATTTTTTTCTGTTCTTTTTTTTTCCCCTGCCCGGTATAATTAGACTCAACGAGTAGGCAAATGGTAATTCAATTCCGTAAACATTACACCTGCCAGCGTCAGCGTAGTTGCGCCGTGTACACGATATTACGTGTAATTCAGGGAATGTGAATGCACGCGCACGGACACGTCCATACTAGCGAGCTATGAAATGTTCTACAAACGAGGGAATTCGCGACGAGGGCTTTCCGTTGTGATGAAATTTTTACTCCGCGCTGTGCTCCTTCGACGGCCGTATTAGATTTATGTATTTATTAACGGTACAAAAAAAAAAATCCGCATTTTAGATAATAGCACATGCCAATTATGTGCGCGATACGAATCAAAGACGCAATTACGTGATTAAATGTTTTTTTTTTTTTTCTGACATCTTTATGCGAGTGGCTTCTAAGGAAATCGATAGAGTCCATTTGGAGAATCACATTTTTATCAGCTCGTATAAACAAACGTTCACAAAAAAAAAAAAAAAGAAAAAAAAAGTTGATTAACGGAGGAGGAATCCGAACCGTTTTATCTGTGTAACGAATCGCTTATCCTCCTTTGTTCCTCGCGTTGTTTGTCGATATCACAGATGCAAAGACGGTCGAATCGCAGCGCGCGTCGTAATTCCTTGTGGAAACGCGGCGTGGCGAATGCAAATCATCAATGATTAACATCAGCTGACACTTTTGTCGCCAGCAAGCATTATGACGCAGCACACGATTTCTCGATCGCGCGCAACACGGGCGAGCGACAACACGTGTGTCCTGCGTGCATTAAGCCGGCACAGCTTCGGCATCAACGAGCCGTAATCATCATTAAATTGAACGCATGCAAACGATATGAGGGATTCATTTATTAAACACCACCATTAACCGACCGCGTATTATGGTAATTAATTGAACGCGTATAATTTGGTAAGAAAAAGCGAGCGAAGACACGCGGGTAGCGCGAAAACAAAAAAAAACAAAAAAAAAAAATTTAAAAAAACTATATCGATGTCATGATAACGAATCAAGTGATTTTTTGATCGCGGCAGAGGTGACAGATTTAGAGCTGTAGAGATCTATCGCCCGAGCAATTCTTCGTAACAATGATAGTAATTGAAAAATACAATTTCACTCCACTGACAGAGTGGCATACAAATATCTTGATAAAGAAGCTTGAATTAGCTAATGACCCACGATATCCTATCGTTACGATTTGCAGACATATAAAGATGGCAAAGTGGTCGTTAACAATTTGCATCAATGATCGTTGAAACGCATGAAAATAAATAGCGGTCGAACGGCGCGTAGCACGAAAATGTATTTAACGTTCGTGAAAATCGCGCGGAGCCACGTGGACGTTGAGAAAAAAATAAGTTTTATAACTCGTTTCTCTGTAATCACTTTAAATACGGTTGTAAAATTCAACGTCTTCTTGATAAATAATTTTCAACTCGAGCTCGATGTGTAAGGTGATTTTACAATAAAACTGCATTAGCATTTTCATTAAGATTACCCCGCCTCTGTTAATTCTGCTTCACTCTTAGCAAAGTGTATTTATCCTTAAATTTATATTACGTTTGCATGCAAGGAAGACAATTTAATTTTAACAAACTTAAATTTTTGATCGAGATAAAAAGTTCAGCGTGTTTCGTAGAAATACTCTAATTCTTTAACTAAAATAATGATGTAACTGGGACGAAACTTTCCCGTATGTATTTCAAAGCTGCTAGGTTGTCGCTTATTGGCCAAACGTGCAGACCCGTGCAGCAGCAGCAGCATCGGTAGTAGCAGCAGCAGCAACGGTAGCAGGCAATGGTTCGTATCGATCCCTCAGGACCCAGAGCTGTACCCTAGTAGCCTTGCATTCTCTTTGCCATCTATACAAGGTGGTCAAAATTCGGCTTTGTGCGCACGGGATTATATTTTACTCACAAAAACGACGAACGCGCGTATGGTGGTTGAAACGTCATTTTCCCGAAATGCTTTCATTCATCAACCCTCCCCGCGATAAAAAGATTATTTATTTTCCCCTCCCTCCTCTCCTTTCCTCCTCTCTCTTACCCACTTTCCTAATCACCGCTGATAAAAACGTGAAAGCGAAAATAAAGTCTTGAGTCAGTGTCGCGAGATTACGAGCTCGTCCAATCGAATCTAATGCAACGATAACGGCAAGAGCTTAATACTTTAATCCGAGTTTCAGAATTATTTATTCGACGGATGTGATTGAAAGGTAATTGCGAATGCGGATGTTGAAAAACATCTTCGCCGTCCAGATTAAATACCGTTGTAGATAATAAAAATATATCCCTCGTTTATCCAAGTATGCGTCACTCACAAAATATTTTCATTATCTGGAGGACTGTTCTCGAAATTGATTTCCACTCGCAACGGAATTCTCTCTTCTCCGAGACCCTTACTGATAGTTTTCACGTAAATTTCGATACTACGTCGTAACGGCTTGCGATATTGTTTACAAATTAGGAAATATTCGCCTCGCCCGCGCGCGATTTCGCGCCGTTATTATACTCTCCGTATAATGATAATTTATCAATTCAGGTTTCGTTAATAAGTGAAGAGTAATTATACGAAATTAATAAAAACAGCCTATCTTGCTTTCGCCTTTATAACAATTAATTACGTTAATTTTTTTTTTTTTTTACTTCTCTATTTTCTTTCTCATCTTACAAGTTCTCTTTAACACTCGTTGCGTACTCGGCGCGTGGTGCACGTTCATTATATCTTATTTTATTCTGAGGTCGAGCAATATTTATGAGTTTGCTTTTAGTAACTGATAACAGACGAATGCTAATCTTGGCGCGCATCGTTAATTTCCCTTCGAGAACGAAGAATAACGCAACTCGCAAACTTCTCAGCCGTGAAATGCATGCAATACCGGTGCATCTCTCTGCGTAGTGGCGGAGAAACGAACATAAATGAAATATGTCTACGATAAATCGATGGCACAACGTTGCAGCGTATGGAACCGAGTGGAAGATACCGCGAGATATCTAATTTAAAGTTTCCGTGAAAAATATAATAAAATTAACTTTTCCATTGCGCCTTATTAAATTATCTTTTTAAAGCCGCTTCATCATCTTATTTTTTAATCACACGAAAATTATCCTTTCTCCGTTTTCTACAAATTAATAAAATAAAACATAAATATATATCGAGTTCAAAGCGAGCACGACACGTTTTTGCTCTTCGTTTTGTTGAAATTAACAGGCTAAAATACAATTCCATTGCTTGTTAATAATAATTTTTAATATTCTCTGTTTCTAAATATGCATACAACACAAACGTGACGTCCCTTAGCAAATATGAGTTCTTCTAAAATAAAACAAAAAAAAAAAAAATTTAATTTGTTATGTTCGCACAAGAATTGCTGGCAGGTCGCAAAGTAATTTTAAAAAATTCCTTTTTCTCAAGACCCAAAAGGATTCTTACGATTCTCTACTAGGAAAACTTACATTGATGCTCGAAGAAACGAAAGAGCAAAAGGAATAAAGAGACGAAGGGAGGAGAGAGAGAGAGAAGTTAGAAACCCGTCGCGTTGGACTATAAATAAGAACTTAATAAAACAGCACGCTCGGTGCACTTGATCTGCAGAATACGGCGATTCAAGAGCGCGTTGAAACCATACTCTTACAATGCGCTTGTAGTGTTTCTGATGTGGTAATTTGTATATAAAATTATTTACAAAACGTGTCGCGCACAATGTGTAGTATTAGCAATGGAAAAGTTACTTTGCAGTTAAATCATTAGAAATAAAATCGACGCGGAATAAATAAAGAAATTAATTCGGAAATTAATTGAAACACGTGATCGGGAAACGAAATATAAGATGCAAATGTGAATAAAAAATTAAACTAAAGATATAACTGCGGTTGAAAAATAAATACTTTTCAAAATTGCCGAAGGTGCATATACTTTCTGCATTCGCGTGCTCGTCAAACGATAACAAATTCTGCTTGAAACGTATCTATCCGTTGCGCCATTGACGCTCATATCTATTCTCTAACCCGATTACTCTCCGTAACCCTATTAGAGTCATTACATCACGCTTGTAATTACCATTATCGTCACCTATGTAATCGATAGATCGCGAGAGTCATAGGTGACGCGTAATACTAATGTCGCATATGGTAGGGATAATCGTAATGCCGAGCGTAACGTTAAAAGAAAAAAAAAGAAAAAACTTGATATTTCCTCCAAAAAAGTGACCCATTTTCTCTTGCATGCCAACGTCAACGAAGCCGGAGTTTTTGCGCACGTTGACGTTAAGAATATGAGCCGCTCCGACAGAAGGCTTCCGCATTTCTCATGGGAGAGAAACTAAAAGCGCTTTCCTAATCTTTAGCCTCTTATCTCTTCACAATATAAGAAAGTATTTTTAAAACGGGGGAAAATGACAGAAGGAATGCACTTAACGAATATACAAAGTTAATGAGAAATTTACGCGGGCGTTTCTATTGCGATTACGAGATAATATATCTTACACGTGGCGTTTAATATTTAAATATTACGCTGAATTAATTGAATTAATTAATTCACCTAATTTCTTTACGTGATATTATATTCGGCTACGAAATGTATAATTCACGTATAGTATCGGTGCCGATTAAAAAATATTAATCTTCGTTATCGTAATGGCTCTTCGTTTCAATCAATCGCCGCTAAAACTGCTTAATTTATCACCGATATTCGCCATCGAATATGCCACTTAATATTGCTTTTTATATGCAGCAACAAATTTCGCTTCGAAAGCACAACGTATTTCGCTTGAGTGACATAAAATATGAGTGCTATCAGAGCCGGATAAAAATACCGGTTTGGATTGTTACTCACATAAACCTTAGCGAGAGAAGTATGAACTCTGGACTCACCTGAAACATAAAGTAAAAAAAAAAAACTTATGTTACGTCATGTAAAATTGTTTTAAAAAAGCTAAGTAGATTAAGTTATTACCGAGAGATATTCTGCGATTAATAAGCTGTAATTAATTATAAAAATTATTTAAGCTCATAATATAAAAATAGGTATTATTTTTAATACCTAGGAATTTTAATGTTTTTTTTTTCTTTTTTTCGTTATAAGACTAGCAAGATTATATGCAGAAATAAAAATATTATTTCACTCAGAAAATTCTTTCAATTTTCATAGCGTGGCGATATCAATTTAAAAATTATTCGTTTCAAAAAATGAGCATGAATGCAATAGATGCAAGAAGTAGAACAAGAAGTATCGTATTTCCGCTTTACTCCAAAAATCGATGATACAGCTACAGGAAATTTAAGTTGTAGACGACGTGCGACGCGCCATATCCTTGTACCACTAAATTTTGTGAAGAAATCGGAGAGAAATATCTGTACGCGTTATTTCCATTCAAACTTCTTATTTCACACATTAGTTATTTCAAAGTCCTCGACTTTTTGTCGTCGCTTTTGGAGAAAAGGAAACATAATCTTTAGATGCGCAAGATAATAAATCACTAATACATATAATCTATTACATTATATTTTGATATCTTTGCAATTTAAAAAAAAAAGAAAATAAAAAAGAAGTAATCCTAGAAACCGAGGTTACTATTTTTATCTTCGATACTTCTCAATGAAAACTTTGAAAACGTCATATACGAACGACATTATAAAATATATATGAGATGATACATCATTTATTATCTTCCGCTACAGGTAATAAAACCGATGAAGACAAAAAAAAAAGAATACGCGTACGAAAAGGAACGAAGGCGCAAGCTGCATCGTGATCTTTAATAACCGGATTCTCCGGTTAGATCTCCCGGCTCGCGCAGGTGTTGGCGGAAAATGCAATTTGGTGGCATTCACCTCTGACAAGCGTGTTTTCCTTTCTTCACGCGAGAGGATAGATCCTAGCGTAGAGTAAGAAAAAAAAAAGAAAAAGAAAAAAAAAATCATATACAATCTCTTGCGAGACGCAGTTTGCTGCTTCGATAAGACGAGCGACTTTGCTGGAGGCAGTGGAGCAAAATTAAATTACAAGATAATAGTTGTTTTCAAATGAAATAAGATACGCCACCTTCACGGCCCAATTAATTTATCACGGCTCTACTATGCTCCTCGTGCGAAACGCTCGGGGAATTATGTATCAAGTTCGGAATATTAATTTTTCTCAATAACGCCGCGACGTAAGCTCGCCAAATAATAACTTCCACGTACGAATTAATTGTGCAATCACCGTAAATCGTGAAAGCAATCTACCGCATGGTGGTCGCGTAAGAATCTAACGTTGCACGGCGCGCGACTGGGGTATTAATAGTCAATTGTTATCGCTCTACGAACACCTTGTACAAATATGTATGATGACGCGACTCACCTTTTGCGGGACCATTTGCACATGCCATTTACGCGCATTTACGATCCCACACGTATATATCGTTCTCCGGCTGCTTTAACCGCTGTTAGGCGTACCCTCTCGCAATGAAATAGCAATAAAAATTATAAGCCGGTGTACAAAACACCTTTATCGTGCACGGGAATCGCAACTTTATGGTATGGTATGGTATGAAAGTTTCAGCGCACGTAAATATCTAAGAAAAGCTCTCTTCCTGGGTGTACGTCAAACGATTAAAAAAAAAAAAGTAAAATAAAATAAAAATAAAACTAAAAAAAAAACCCCAAATAAACTCAAAATAAAACGCGCACGTCGCAACGCAAAGTACGAACAACCAGAAAATACTAGCACGAGTGGATTAATTTAATGAAACCATAGCAGTCTACACGATCGTGCTCCTTCTGAAATGACTATTTTCAGAAGAAAAACGTGGACGTACTTTCTTTTTATTTTCCGCAAGTAGTTCATAGTACCTCTACCTACGGTGCGTTTAAACGCCTTATAAAACAGCGTCGCTCGGCAGTGACGGGAACGGAAAAGATAATAATATTTTTTAAAAACCGCAAGTTCTTTCGCGAAAAGATTTCAATAGATTAATATGAAGATTATTTCGATGTCACGTCGCGCTTCGCTCGAGTTCTTAATTTAAGCGTAATCAAGCGTTAAAAGTAATCTGTTAAAAATCTCAATTTCACGCTTTCTTGTCGAACAAAATTAATTGTAATATATTAATTTAAAGTCAATACATGCAACGGAACGTAATTTGTACCTCGACGATGCGCGTAACATACTTTCCGCCGGCCAATTTTATGTCCAGCGAAAACATAGTACGGTGAAATTAATATGCAAATATCTTTGTGTAGAGCGCGGAAGAAAAAAAAGAAAAAAAATTAAACGAACACGCGGCAGCAATGAAACCAGTTAGCGCGAATAGTGACGCGCGTTGACTTCTATTCTCAATATATTTTTATACAAATCATCGTTAATGACAATCTGAATTATTTGCGGGATAACCGAGCTGCAAATGGAACTTCGCTACGTTACGTTTTACGGGAGAAATTAGTTAAATAACATACGAAGAAGCCATAATTAAATTACTGCAAGAATTCAAAGGTTAAGAGCTGCTTAGTACAGAAGCTTCGCATATGCGAATCCCCAAGCGAGAATTAAAAGAGTAGCAGCCGGAAAGTCTATCATTCAATTTCGGCCTTATTTAAAGCAACGCCATTATTCTCGCGCGAACTTCACGAAATTGTAACGACACTCTAAACCGCGCCGTGTAATTATCCTAAATTAAAGGTTCCCGAGGGAACCAAAATGCCTTCTAGTTAGACCAAGAGAGTCGAAACTTGATCACTACGCTTGTACAATGTATTTTCTGTAGAAACAAATTTAAGTGTAAATTTCGCGTACGTTAATTAACTTCACGTTTTTACACAAAAATTAATCTAAAAGAACTGACTTCTTTAATGATATTCTCTTGTTCTTCGCAGAGTACTGTTTTAACTTTCATTAGTTACACAACAATAAATTGCGCATAAAAAAGAAAAATATTTAAAAAATTACAAAGTGGAAGAGAAAGTAATAACATTTTTCAAGTTAAAAATATCACCCTATTTTACCATTATAAACAATTTATAATTTATATATTTATGCTAAAGAATAAAGAACGCTCGCTCTGCGCGCGTCGTTACGCTAGAACATTAGTTGATTATATTAATTGCTTTAGGATAATTACGGAAATTAGAATTGGATAATCTACGGCTGATGAACGTCCGACATCCTTTCATCCTTCCATCCTTCCTGCCGTGGAAGTATTTCGAATTATCCTGACATGTGCGTGTGCGTGTAGCATTCCAAATCACTTGACAATATATTACACTGCTTTTTTTTTATATTCACTATCTCTAATCATTAATCATTAACACTATCACTTGACAGACGAACGACCGAAAGAATAACGGTGGATTATCGCGGCAATTTTTTACGATTAAAATTAAAAATCGCGACGAACGATCATTCATTGCATAAATTTGCACTCTCGATATTCGTGGCGTTGCTTTTTTTCCGCCGGGTCTTCACTCGAGTCGTCCTCGATCACGACACCTCTTTTGTCTACGATTGTCTACGATTTAAAGCGAGGTTACTTTTGATTCATTCATCAATTCTCGTTGGCAGAACGAACGACGTCGACAACTAGCACCAAGCGGCGAATGAGACGGGTCGCGACGCGAAATGTTCTCCGCGCACTTTATCTTCTTTAAGTTTCTCAAAAATCACTTGCTCGGAACGGTATGACAATCTCGGCCGCGACGAAGAAGACGGGCGAAGTGCGGATCTCGCACTCTGAATTGGCGGTTACCGGAACCTGCCGAAGAAAAATTTTAATGGGAGCCGTAATCGAAGATGCCCGACGCAACTCCCGCGCAATTCACGTCGGACGCTCCCGCGCGCTCCGCCGGCGACATAACCTTATCTTTCCGGAGCACTTTTTCGATGCATTAAACGATGCACAAAACGATGAGTAGCGTAACGCATGTATGCAAAAAATGATCGTCCGTTTCCGAGTCGACGACGTCGACACTTATTCGTACGCGATACTTTCCTATCCGCGGTCGAAAATACGCGTAATTGCGGAGCGATTAGCAACACGTCCGCGCGCCCGCGACTCCGCAATTAAACTGAAATTTCGGCCCTTCGAGGAAAAGAGACAACCGTGAAAAAAGTAAAACAGTCAATGAATTAAATCGTTAATTGACCGAATTGACTAAATAATCTTTCCCAGCAGTCGTAATTTTCTCACCCCGTTTTTCTTTCGTCGCAAGACGTCTCGGCCACTCGGCAATCGTGAAATTTTCGACTGTCTGCAAGCGAAAAATCTCAAGGGACAATTAACCGTAATTTTCCACGAGTTATTTTCGTCAAGAAACAGATCCAACCGTCATTTTCGGGCATTCAGAATCGTCGTCGCTATAAAACTCTTATTCCAGCGAACTCTTGAATAATAAAATAATCCAAGTATCTTTCAGCTTCTTAAAAATCTATTTCTTAAAAAAAAAAAATCACACGAAATAAAGTAACGCGGTAAAGCGATCGTTGGCAACAATTCACACGTAACGCCAATTATTTTTTCAGATAGAAATGTGCTGCTAGCCTTGTATAAATAATTAACACATGTTAAGCGAGCAACACATAATGTAAAGTGTCTGATACCTTATACTACTTGATGCTAAATCTGCAACGACATTATTCAGACAATCTACATACATTTGATTATGACATACATGGAGCTGTCGCATTTGCATAATAGACGTATCGCTATCTGCAGCACACCTTACCCGATCTAATCCACGCCATAGGAACGGGAGCTGAATACCCTAAGAAATATACCGGGGCCGCCGAGAGAGTAAATTAAACAGCCTCTTCCCGGGCGTAGAAAATAAACTCGTATAACACGCGCGAGAAACGAGTGCGCGCGAATAAATCCGAAATTCGTGCTCCGCACGTCACGGTCGCGCGGGACGCATGTTAAGCGGCTAATTAATAATTTTCCTCCGCGCAGTTTCAACGGGGGAAACTCTCTCTCCGCGCCATCCGAATTCTATTATCCGGAGTCTGTTATCCGCCGTACGGATTATGTTACTCACCCGCAAATCCAAGAATGCCGCCTCCTCGGCACGTTGCTCGGCGGTACCAGCAACAAGGGCACCGTGCCCCTTATCGCGTTACCACCGCCGGGACCACCGTCGTCGTTGTCATCCGGAAGCCGTAGCTCCGGCACCTGGAGGCTACTCATTCTCGATACTCCACTTCCGCAGCGTCACGTCACCAAAACGCGCCGTCGCTACCGACGACGTCTTTGCGTACCGCCCGCCGACCGGACATCACCGATCCTCGCGTTTCCACGCGCACCGTGAGGACTGACGACGCGATTTTCACGCACACTTATTAAATACTTCACGCGTCTTTGCCTTGACCGGAGTATCTTTCAAAATCCACGCGTGCGACCGCGACATCCTCTGTTATTCTCCGGCAATACTCGCTTTTATAATTACATATGATTGTATCCCGAGATACCGAAGCCCGGGAATATGATGCAATCGAAAGATCTCCGATTTATCTGCGGAAGAAAGAAAAAAAAAAAATATGCAAAGTGATACAAACGTATCTGGTGTTAACGAACCGAAATCCAGGGATCCTGTCGAGTTGTGTGTCGTAAAATTAATGTATCCGTTATATTTTAAGGTAATTAAATGACCGCAATCGAAAATGGCTATCTAACGACGCCCGTCAAACGGTATCAAAGATTCTGGTAGAATTAATCATTCATCGATATTCAATACTAGGTCAAATTTTTCACCGCTGTCAATTTTTATTTCTTTTTCTTTTTTTTTTTCTTGTGGGTGATAAGACGTCAGAGTCAGCCTTCGGAAATGTTACGTAATCTAACTACACGTGCAAATTGAAGGACTCTCGCTGGCCGGGAATGCAGAAAAGGCCGTCGCGCGTAAAGATCGTAAATGTGTCGTTTTTTATTCGCGTTAATAATTCCATCCCCCGGTGGTATACGATCGTGCGGCTCGTCACGCGATGGATGCGCCCGTCGGGCGATTACGAATGAAGATGCTTCGACGGCAAGCGATTTTTTCCGCGCGTCGCTTTCGACAGTCGTTCCCCACCTATCATTGCTATGCTCGGTGTCGCGCCGCTTTTGCCGAATTATTCGAACAATTACGGCAAGGCGCTATAAATGAAATCGCGGTGACGCGAGCGGGTCCTTTTGTTACGTCCATAAGCGCCGCTTTTGAAAGCACGAAAATTCGCTCGCTTGATCGCACACCCGCTCGCCTATTGAGCAACAGTGAAACGCGTTGCGGTAAGCAATGCGCCACACAGCGCAGATGAGCCGCGCTTTCGAGCGTCAACGCGACAAAGCGCCCGCGGGGTCACTCATTACGTTCTCAAAGGGAATAATTTCGGAGTGCTCACCTCGCGCAACGCGATAGATCCGTATTCGCCGCGAATTGCGCAGCGGCGTTTCGCAATGATTATCGCGCGCGACCAATTTGACGCGTAGGGCGTGCAGAAGTGAAATTTATTAATATGCATTGCGAGAACCGCGGCGCATTGTGCCCGTACGGTCGCTTTTAATTTGTCGCACGACAGCCCCGCGTTTTCACGAACGAAATGCGAGGCGGCGAACATTGCGATAACAGAGATTCGTTTTGACACCGTCGATTTTAATCCAGGTCAATTCTAAGGAAACGCTATACACGCCGGTGAAATCGTTAAGCTCGACATTCAATCCGAAAAAGTCAACGTAATCAAGAAAGGAAACTTAAGACGAAGGGAAAATACGATTTCGAGAAGGAAACGTTGTTGCCGCAGCATTCCCCAGTTTCTATCTTGACACACCGGTGGGTTATTTGAAATTCAAATGGCAAAATTGATGCCACCGAAAGTTTATGCTACCCCGCCGTACAATAAAAAAAGGAAAAAAAAAAACTTACAGAAATTCGCGTCGCACTTTGGACGATATCGCGATACGTCGCTATGATTTTCGTCGCATTTGTATAGGTAATGCCATCCGCGTGCTAGCTGTCGGTTTATCTCGATTCGATGAGGCTGAATAAACGCGAAATTTTTATCTCTCGCTTCGATACAGAGTACATCGGAAATAGACCGATCAAATCAAGCTCTAACGACCGGCGGTCTATTGATACAAAGCTAAATGCCGTTATTCGCCGCGCCTTTTATTTATCTTTTATTTTAACTCGGTTTGCATTCTTCCTAGCGACTGACGGAGCAGTCTCAAATGAGACGGCTGAAAATTTATCGCCAGATATCGGTACGTCGAGGCAAATCCCAAGGGTTACAATCGGCGCGCTCGGCTCGCAATTGGCGGCCCGTTAACTAGAAAAATTTATTGGCGAACCCGAAGGGAGGGTCCGCGGCCAACAATCGCATCGCGCGCGAAAAGCGATTCCGCATTGTTCGATTACGAAACACCGTCGGGCTGTGGACGTTCATCAAAGTTACATCGGGAGTTACGAGGGCTTAAGAGAGACAAGCCCGGTGGTCGATTGTAACAACAACATTTTTACCTCCGTAGAATTTTTTATCCGTTCGCACGTAATTGCGTCACGCTTCCGAATATTCCGCGAGGGGGGAGAGAGAAAAAAAAAAAAAAGAAAGAAATTTGCATCGCGTTACGCCGAAGAATTCTTGACTTTATTGAATTTTAATGTAAAATTAAATTTCGAGAACACCAAGTATTGAGGGATAAAATGTTGCGGTGACTTTCGCGCGAGAACTTCCGCCGGCGACTCCCCATATCGAGCGCGAATCCGCGCGCGCCTGGATTACCGAACCCCAAGATTATTCTGAGATTTCGCGAAATTGACGATTCCCTCAAGTGCCGGGAACGGATTTGTAATAACGCGCGTCTCGTGCAGTAAGCCGTAACGTTGTGGGGAAAATGAGATGGTGAAGGGGCGCGAGGGAGCCGTGGCGTAATGTCGAAGGTAACGAAAAAGAGAGAGGAAAAACTGCCCCGAGTGTTTATTGCGCGGGGTTTGTACGCGAGGTGCCCACGTGTAACACGGCGGAAATAGCATCGGCCTGTAAGTTGAGTATAATAGCGATATTAAAGAGGAATTACTTCGACGAAGGTCGAATTATAATGCGAGTTTAATGTATCGTTAAATCGATACGCCAGAACCCATCTTTTTAATCGCGCCGCGACGTAATTGGTTTTCATTGGTTTTTATGGTAATAACGACGTTTAATAGCATCTCGAAGTGACGCGGTGGGAACGCGCGGATCCGTAATCCCGCGGTGGCGCATCCACGGCGCGACGCGACTCGCGGGGATTGTTGCACCGCACGTGAGTCGCCTTTGCGCTTGCGGGGGCCAACAAATGTTAATTAAACAGAACGAACGAAGAGCACCGTGTCGCTAACCTAAGTCAAACAGCGGCGCCATCGTCGGTAACGTTTGCACACACAAAGGATAGGCGCGCCACAATAGCTACGATATCTTAATTAAGTGACTGCCTACCGGAATCACGAGACCGCGTACTTTAACTCTGTAAAGATTTGTAATCATATAACTATACCGTTCCCGTGAACGTCACTGACAATGAGTAAAAAGAGCCCGACTACCGAAACGAGACTCGCGTGCGCCGCGATAACGAGATAACACGTCAATGGGATGCTCTGTTATCTTGACCTTTCAACCAGGAAAGATTGACTATCGATTGCTCGAAATTGTGCTTCTTTCGGGCGAAGGAGCGATAAACCATCTGTGGAACAGAATTTCTTTTTCTTCCGCGGCGTGAAACGTACCTCGCGCAGACGCGAGCAGATTATGCTTATTGTCTTATTGATACCGTGGGGACGATACGCGTGACATTTCCTTCTTACAGACACACACGCACGTGCATCACCGCCGTAAACCGATAATGCCTTGAATTTGAATTGTAAAATGCGCCCTCCACGTATACGCGAATGCTTCAACATTGTACCGAATGCGCAGTTTGTAAATGCGGACCTGCCCTACCTCGGCAGGAAATGCCCGTAATATATTCATCATCGTGTGTGATCAGTTTCGACCGATCATCGCGCGACAAAAACGATCACTCGGGAACCGAAGGAATGCCGTGTTTGTCGATAATACGACGCGTTAACGCGC
Organism: Cardiocondyla obscurior; assembly: GCF_019399895.1. NCBI lineage: Eukaryota > Metazoa > Arthropoda > Insecta > Hymenoptera > Formicidae > Cardiocondyla > Cardiocondyla obscurior. Next base: position 10,720,030 of record NC_091866.1, on the reverse strand, counting down.
CTCTCCGGGTTCCCCGGGAACGTGAATGAATCACGTGCCGCGAAGCGACGGACGCGAGCGTAATTCTACCGTCGAAAGGTGGATCACCGTGCTCACTCACGTCGTGGAATATGCAGAACGAATCGCGGAATCTACATCCGCTGAAAGAAATAAACATGTAATATACGACTAGCGACGAGATCGAGAGAAGGAGGATCGCTTTTACGAGCGAGGGAACGACGATGTAAATGGAGCAATGAACTCCGTATCGTGCTAAAAGCCGCTTTAACGATCGCGCGCTTAGACCACTCCGGAATATTGTTCGACGACCCCGCGATACGTTTGCGGCCGGCGGACATCTGCCCGCTGTCAACGACGAGATTAGCAAATTTATCGATGAATAATCATTAATCGCGACGTCGCCACGTGATCCCCCGGGGAGAAATGTCATTGCGGATGCAAGTGTTCGACTAAACGCGACCGTGTCGAATAAATCGAGCCCCCGAGAGCCAAAGAATCGTTATGAAATCGGCTCGCGTACGCGAATCGTTTAACCTTTACTTTTATAGCACAAAACCTTCCTGATTGTTTTCGACAATGGCACGGACGTGGATATGCAGGCGTACGATCGTCAACCACTTGCCCGTAAGACAAAACACTGGCGAGTATCCTGCTAAAATTTCGATATCACGGTATTATACCCGCGGCCGTAATAAAGGTACGGTCACGAAATCTTCACTTCTATAACACAAAAAATTTCTTTAGATCGTTTCCGACGTGACTACGGCACGTATCCTACGTGGATACGCAGACGTACGATTACCAAACAGAAATATACACAGTGGTCAAACACTCGAATAAGATAAGCCGACGAATATCCCGATAAAACCTAAGGAAATCGAATCTACGCCATTACGGGCTTAATCCTCCAATAACCGAACGTTAGCCCGTCGCAATAAAATAATATACCGTAGTATATTGTTAATACAATTTGTCCTAAGTAGCAGAGACGTCCTCGGTATCATAAATAAATGCTGGGAGAACGAGATAGAAATAAGAACTGGTGGTATAGCGAAGTCATTCATTTTCGCGCGGAACGCTAGAAAGTAATTTAACACAAGGAGTTGAAAAGAATTTTGTGCTTTGTCACCATAAAAGTGGTGGAAGTTTTGCGAGCTGTCGTCTAAACCAAGTACTTTGTTCTTATAACATAATATCGGAGGAAGGGGGAGGGAGGGGGAAGTTTAAAGATAGCGATAAAAGTAGATCACACTGTCTCGCATTACGATGATCGTTAAGTGCACGATTCTCGGCTTTTATTACGTCGAACGAGTACGAAAAGCAGGAAATGGAGAACGCTTCTTACGACAGTGAAGTTATTGAGTGCCTGGTTATCGCTTCTTCCCGCGATATATATTTATTTAGAAATTTAGCATGCTTTCTTATAATCTCGCGGCAAGTTTCATAATTATTTTTGCCCCCCCTTCCCCTCTACCCCTCCCACCCCGTGCTTTAAAATCTTCATTAAGATCGGAGAGGTGTAACTCGAAGATCTTGCGAGCTTCCGCTAGTAAAAACAAGTCTAAAAATCTATCCCCCGGAGCTCTTGAAATTTGCATTAACCGTTATTTTATACATCAAGTTTACTACATTATCTCGCTATTGTTTTTAATAAATTAATTGCTATAAATTTATGTGCAAATTATGAGGCAAATGTTGCGCCGCATAATCCCCAAGCTACGCGCGCGCGCCCGCGCCCTCGGATATAACTTGACATTTTGGACAAATTCTTTTTGCGAGAGTGAGGGCGTAGCGGCACTACAAAAAAAAGAGGCTCCCTTTCTCGACACGAAGGTCAGTTTCTTTGATATAAGTCTGTGTCAACAACGGCTGTAATCAGGTGGGCTTGCCGCTTTAAAAGACCGTATATTCCCGAGATCGAAGCGAAGGTGTATCTATTCATTCCTCGACACCTTTTCCTTGAAATGCCGGCCTTACAGGAAGAAAGTGCCGAGACGTCTGACAGCGGAAGCAATCGATAACAGTTTCGTACTCTTTTGAAATGCCGCGGGCGCCTTACCGTTTATTAATTACAAATACGAAGCGGATCGATAGTTAGCCTTTTTCTTTCACGGAACTGCAAGAGCCGAAGGGACATTAATTACGATTTGCAACCTCTTCATTCGACGGAATGCGTCTCGTTAGCGTCGCGTAACAACGAGCGAGCGAATAAAACATACACCTATGCATATGTAATATTCTGTTTACATCGTTTAGTCACCGACAGCTCTATTACAGGCGTATGCAGCTGTAATACGATAACCACATATCTAAGCGGCGCGATCGAAGGCGAAGCTCACCGCAAACGCATTTCTCACATTCCGCCCGCGGTACTGGAATTTGCGGAATTTCGATTAGCCGATCATCTAACATAGAAATAAATATCGGTATACATAAGCGGGATATATGTATACCTATGTGCGGATCGACACCTCTTCGATATTCAGTAGATAATGCAATAGCTATCCGAACGGTAGCGATTCGTGTTGACCAACTTGCGGGGCCGCGAGATCGGGACAGTCTTTCCCTCCCGGTTTGACAGAACTCTTCAAAGTTCCATCTGCCGCACTCGAGAATCACTCTGTGACTCGTGCTTAAAAAATCCTTTCAGAAGTCGCATCGAAGGGAGAAAGAGTGCGATAGACGCGCCCCGCTGAGAGATAATCGATTTTTCTCCCGACTCGACGACGGATAGATAAAATCGAGAAGTTACAATGGTAAGCTAATAATAATAGTATAACGCCGAGCCGAAACAGCGCTACGCCAAATGCGTTCGGTATACAACGACCGACCGGCAATGCAAACCTTCTATTTTTCACGCGTAATAACGGCGAAATTGAGTTACGCGCAGTTAATCCCGCGATAACACTCGAGCTGGATGCATAATAAGTGCGCCATTGACGCGCATTGGAACAAACGGGCAATCAATATATGTACACGTATATATACTCATCTCGCGTCCTTCCTAATCGTTCGCATCGTCTCGTTGCTGTTGTTTCTCTATACGTCATTATGTATCTACCGATTGGTAATTACGTTGTACTGCTAATTAATCCTCCAGGATTAATGTCACATTACGATTGCTACCAAAGCTCGCGCGACTCGAACTCGGCGAGTGTTCTAATTACCACGTTGGAACTGTCCAATTTCCGATTATCCTGTCAGTAACTTAACGACAACGCGAATAGAACGCGGAACCGGAAACGTATAACGCGATATGCGTATGCGATAACTAATGGAGTTGAATTTCCTGCTGTAGCGCCGCGCGAACGACGCGTACGTAGCTAATGTGTCTTTTAATATTTCATATATTCTTCGCAACGTGTTTTAAATATGAGCAGGCTCCGATTGCTTTTCAAAACTGCTCCGAGAATTACTCCGGGAAAACACAATTTCCAGTCGCGTTCTTAGCCCCTACAAATAATTTAAGTAAGTGCTATCGTCTTCTCTATCGCGGTTTTTGTTACGGATACCTTTACTCCTAATCCGATACCCTTAGCAATAATTTGATCAATTTCTAACCGGATACTCCGAACGGTTTCGTGGTATATCGACGCGAGTTTCTCGCTGGTCGCAATAACGATTCCGGCAATCAAAGTTTGCGCTCGCCCACGCGCATTGTAAATTATACTTCCGTAACCAGCTCGTATCCTTTAATGAAGCTGAGCGTCGAAGATAACGCGCGAAATTCGCATTATCTCGCGCAGATCGACCGGCGTAAACGAATAGATTTTACACAGGGGATCCAACAGATTAATCGCCGCGGTCCACCGGACTATAACTCTCCGCGAGTCCGCGCGTTTTCCAAAATTTCGAGACTTTGATCGATGCCGGTACAGATATATTTCATCTCACCGGGAGAGCCCGCGAGTCTCGCGAGACGCTATCAACCACGAGCGCGATCGGCGATACGGTACGGAATGCATAATGGAACGAACTTGGTCGATGTTCCGCGAAGGATTGTACCCGAATACGAAACGAGCTCCGGACAGGTTATCTCTCAAGCACCGGCTTAAAAGTACGGAGCAGCGCAAGAGTGTATCTTTAATCTACCATCGAGCTCGTACCACGAGCAACGATGAGAAACGACCGAAAGCCGGGCCAAAGAAGGACACGTTTAGCACGCCAAAGTAACGGCGGGTAAACAGATTGTGAAATGAACCGCGTGGTAAACGATTGCAAAATGCACGAGAAAGCGAAAATGACAATTTATTTAATCACACTCACGTTAATGAATAACGTGGAACGCGAATAACTTTCCTGAAGCCGCGATAGAAAAAAAAAAAAAAAAAGAAAAAAGACAAAAAATTAAAAAAAAGGGTTCTTTGTTCTCGTGCTCGAAGAACTGAAAGTGACACGAGATCGACGCGCGCGTTGTGGATTACAACGATTTTCCTGCGCCACGGCGAAGGAGCAGCGAGTGATTTATTAAGACGCCCTTCGCATCGTGTATTACCGCGATATAAAGAATCCATCTCATCGATATCGAACTTCTCGCCGAGGAGCGAGCGCGTTGTAAACTGCACGCAAAAAAAAAGGGGGGTATCCCGGAGAAGAGAGAAAGAGAGAGAGAAAAAAAGGGGTTTACAGCCGCATGACGTCCCGCTACAATTTTTCCACACGACAAAGCGATTATGTGTTGCGCCGTATGCCAACGACGCCTGCCAACCGCGCCTTTACACTCTCGTCCTACAGGGCTATCGATCAAGTCTTTTTTTACCCTCGAAATAAAAAAAAAAAAAAATTGAAGATCGAAATACGTGGGCGCGTTGTTTCTAAGGGCACAAAATAACGACGTGACATAATAATGCAACTGGCATCGAAGCCTTTCGTAATTCCGCTGACGTAATTTGATCTCGTAATGGAAAGCAGTAATTCGCCGAACGGCGTATCTATGCTGTATCCCGTACGAGTGAGAGTTCGCAAAATCCGTTACGCTGTTTATTCAATACCGATTACCCGTTGTTCAGATAAAACTGCGTTTGTTTGAACGGAACCGACGCGCGGCCGCGATCGGGCACCGCGCGAGACTCGTTTTCCAGTATAACCGCGATAACTACGCCGCATATCAATTTGGAATTTTGATGTCGCGCGCCGAAAACTCGACCCGCGGAATGGATTTGAGGCCGAACACGCTCGAACGCGTCGGCCACATTGGCGCAAATTAGCATGATTGATTGCAATCGGCTAGGGAATAACAGTTTGACCGAGGATATCCGCGCGTGTTTCGGCAAACCGATAAAAATATCTTCTTTTGTACCGTAATCACAGTTAAAAAAAAAATTAATTAGACCCGAAACCGCTCCGCGAACTTATTTTCGCGGCCGTTGTTTGTTACGTGCAATTCTCTTCGATAAAGAAAAGCTAAAAAAACAGACAAAAAAAAAAAAAACGTTGCGCGAAACATTGCAAAACATTATTAAACCTCGTCGTGTCGAATGTAAGTTACAACATGTCTCTGAACAAGAAGTGTAACATATTATTTTAATACCTCGTGTTATCTGTATAATTACAGTTAATCTCTGTAGCATTTATATCTCAATTATCGGGATGCAGTGATTGCAGTGATTAAATCAAATTGTTTGTGAAAACATCGCCGCCGAGACACACTCGCAGTTACGGCTGCGATTTAATGGGAATCACTTATCCTATCATGTTTTGCGACAATTTAAAACACGCGCAATAATTTATCTCACGAAAAAAATCTAAGCATCCGTAATATGTGTATAAGAATGTAGAGTAATTTTCGTCAAGGTAAACAGGAAAAAACCATGTAAGCACCGGTTATATGCCGTAAGTTATCCATAATTGCTTGTATATTTTCTGTTAGAGATAATGAATATTTCAATACTCTGTAGAACTCATTACTGCAATACAATGTTTCGACGTACAAACGCGTGTCGCGGTTACTTGTGAACATGCAGTTACGTAACCCAGCGCTGTTGCAAATCGTTTGTTTTCGCAAAAGAAAAAAAAGAAAAAAAAAAAAAAGAAAGAAAATTAAAAATAAATTGAAAATAGATTTCTATATTGCGTAGAATTGAAAATGTCAAACGAAGACGATCAAATCGGTTGTGCATCGAATCTCCAGAATTTAAATTGTCGGACAACGCTTTAACGATATTAATTTCATCAATAATTGCAAATTGGACTTGTAAATTTTTTTTTTGTCGGGCGAAACCAACGGCAAAAATACTGCGGGATTATTTCGAAGTAAACGTTTCTTTCCGGGCGAAAACCGCAGGAAAAAACAGCGGGTGGAAATAAAAATGCATTAAAAGGTGAACGTGAATCGACCACATTAAAAAGTACGTTTGACGGAAAGGCAGTTATCACGAGTCCCACGTTTCGCGTTGACATACAGAATTTGTTGAAAATGTACTAACGGTCGCTTCGTCCATTTCATTAACGAGAATACGGAGATGCACCGCTTGGGAATTATAGAAACACGTAACACAATGTACTTTTCTCTCTCTCTCTCTCTCTCTGTTTCTCTGTTTCCCTTCTACAAATTATGCCAGATATTATTTATATAATATACTGTTAACATACACACGCAATGCGCAGAACGCACACGTGAATTTGTTCAATCGACTACTCGTAAATCGTTCACGGCGAATCGTATGTCATTCCGTGCGTTGCATCGGTGAACCACATGTCACTACAAGTACTTAGCTATCGATCAAGCGATATCGTGCAACTTTGGAACTTCATGATTTATCCGGCGCATTTTTAAATCGACGTAGTAATGATGTAAAACAAATGGCAGCCCGCACTTTAGATTGGCACAATTCTCAACTAGTAGCATTGTTGAAAGTAAAAATTAAGGAACTGCATGTCAAATACATGAAATTTTAATGAAAAGATAAAGCATATTATTCCCTACATATTATTACTGAAAAATGAATATATTCTTATTAGTTTTCCTTCAACAATCGGGACCGTAATCATTTGATCGCTAGATTTATCACTCAAGACAAGATGAAAATGCCTTTTGTCCTCCCCTGCGGGGCTTTCGTGCAATTCGGAAACGGTCTTGAATCACGTACAACCTTTATCGACCACGCTTCACGAGAAAAATCCCTGTCACTTTTCAGCGTTATAATGGTTTCTCCGTTGATAGAAAAACTAGAATTTTTCATAAGAAAGGAAAATTCTATCGCGGAAACATCGAGAAAGCTAATTACTTTTTTCGTCGAAAATGATCATGCTGGTTTCAAAGTGTGCAACAGTTAACATAATATTTTACTTGCGTTAAATTCCACAAAAAAAAAAAAAACCAGAGTTTAATGATAAATGATGGCAAGCACTATTGTTTATGCTCCCTAAAACTTCGTGCTTCCGCAACAACCGAATAAGTTTTATTAAGTGTTATTAGCAACTTTGAAAATTAAGGATATACGTGTATTTTGATAATGTAAATTTTCATAACTTCAATTAATCTTGTCCGCCCAAAAGGACATTTGCACGACCATTAGCAAATAGCCATAACCGCAAGACAGCTTGATATAAGACGCGTGCACCAGTCTTTGGCATGCAGATCCGAGATTCGAGTGCACGTTTCAAAGCGGGGAGATATATCCAGTTTCTCTCGAAAGGCACGCGATATCAATCTTGCACCGAAACAAATCCACCGAACTCGCGTTACAGCATAACTTCATCGAATTTCAAAGTTCGACCGCAAACACTCAATAGCATGATCTGCATAATTATTATGAAGTCGATATTAGCGCGCGCAACTATAACTAAATCGGTGTTAACGTGTATAACCGAAAAGCGAAAAGTCAAACGCAAGCTAATGTGATTTTAAAATCAAACGAGAATTCCAAATTGCAATAAAAAAATTAGAAAAAAAAAAAATTCGAAATAACTGCGCGTATGTTTAAAACGTTGAATTAATTTTTACAAACATAAAATTATTCTCACGTAAATTTATATACATTTATATTTTAAAATACTAATCTTCTTTAACATTTTCGATGTAAAATAATCGTATCTTATACTATTTCTTTTTACTTTTAATAAAAAAAAAAAAAAACTAATTTTCTGTTAAATGTAATTACGTTACGATCATATTGTACATCAAAATGCGAACAGCGATCCGATTATACAAAGTTTTCAGATTGTTCACTCGTGAGAGAGTTGCGATGATTCCTTTCCCTTCTCGTTTATAATCGTGTTTCATACATATACGCGTGAATTAATAACAGAATTAAATTAACATCACGCTCAACCGTAAAAAACCAAGTTTTACAAAACGTTCGTTCTATATAGATAGCAAATAAAGGTTTATTAATTCAAGTACGTCGTATACAAAATCAAAGCTAAATATATATCTTCAATAACAGTCGCAATTATACGTAAATCCGTTTAAAATTTGTCATATTAATAACTGTAAATTTGCAGACTTCGAGCAGAGATTATTTATGCTCTCTTGCGAAATAAATCGTTCGTGGAGCTTTTGATTTCTTTAATAAATAAAATAGAGAGAACGACAAGAAGAAAAAGCTTCGACGTGCCGCGGCAAATGTCTGTTACATAAAATAAAATATACATAAATATTGTACGTTAATGGCAACAGTTTCGAAAAGTTTTTTTCCTTAAAATGGGGAAGGAAAAGAAAATTCGCAACAAAATTGGTCGACGGTGATTACGGGACAGAATTTTCTTCTGTCTTGTCAAATTGAACGTCTGTTTCATTGTGACAGCAGGGAGGAACGGCGATTATATCTCGTTCTATGACGACTAATTATAACTTTGAGGAAGCATTTCTTTTCCTCCGTCGGAAGAAACTGGATTATCGCCACTGCTTTTGGCACGCAAATTACTTGCCCTCGTCGTAACAAAAGGGAAGAATCTTCGATATTCTTATGGTGATTGGTGAATAGCATTAAAGTTGCATAAACTTTTCAACGCGTCGTCACTTCACACAATGCCTCTAATACATCTAACGCCTACGGGAGCCAGGAGGAAAAGTTCCGAGCGCAAAGAATAGATCGGCGCGCGAAGAATAGCGTAAGAAAATGCAAACAAAAAACAGCTAGCTAGAATTTAATAAATTAAGCGGAGATAAGCCGCGGCGATCCGCAGGAAAGAATTGACACATTTCTTTCTAGGAGATAGAAGTCGCTTCGGTTAGCGAAGAAAGAGCTATAAAAAAATAATAAAGATAAAAATGACGTACAAGCTCGAACAAAAACAGAAATCATGTCAAACTTGAGAGAAGTTAACGATAATATCCGGACATAATCGTTTTATGTATAGCGCGTTTAAACTTTCGTACGATAAGTTCGCTATTTCGTCCAACCATAACATTGTTCTCCTTTTCGGAGACTAGATATTTTCAATAAAGATAAAAAAAAAAAAAAATAGAGAGAGAGAAAGAGGTAATATGTTCCTTTATAGTGTTATAAAAATATTTTATATCAATTTTTCTAGAGATTCAGAAGCCATAAGTGGTGAAATGCACTTAATAGAATCATAGATTAATTATTTAATTTGTAAATTCTACGTACAGTTTCTACTAACGACTCGGTAAAGCCATTGTGCATTTAAATTGTCGTAAAACATTACACATAACGGCGGTGTAGCGTTTACGTTAAAATCACCGATCCTCCGCCGCGGAAAGGATTTTTGCGCAATCTGTGTGTGCAAAGAGATCACGATTTTTCGCTCGCGAAGCGACGTAAATATTTGTTTCGTTCAACTTCTCGGGGAATTTCCTCTTTTTCTCCCAGAAAAATGTGGTAACGTGAAATGATTGTCGTTTTCGTCGGCTGACACATTTGCCGACACATTGTCGTACCCGGAAAGCAGAGAACACGCCATTCAACGAAGACAAATAGCCACGTAGTCGGACGCGCATCTCGTGCGATACCCAAATCACATTGGTGTCCAGATAATTTGACTTTATAACCGACTTTTTATTTTTTTTTTTTATTTATTCATTTTTTTCCCCTTTTTTTTTCGTTCTCGTCGAAATGCGTTTGTCGCCGTAAACGGTCGTCGCGAACGAAGTCACCCGGCATTTCCGTTAAATTTTCTTCTAATTGTAGATTGCATTTAGCGCAGCGGAGAGAGGCCTTTTCTTCGGCGAGTCAATCGCTCGAGATAATTACGCGGAGATAACGTTACGACGATCGGTTCATTTCAATATACATCGAAACGTATTTCTAGTCGACGCGTTTGACGTTACGAACTTCTCGATTACAGACCGGCGCTACACAATGTTACGATTCTGTCGTTCTTGGATATTCGACGCTTTCTACGTAACGTGCTCCAGACTCGCGGCGTGTAGGTGGCTTTCAGCGAGATATTCTTTGATCTTTCGCGCGGACCCGATCTCCAACTTTTTGACCATTTTCAAGCCGAATACTGCAGCTTCTCAGTCATAAATGACTGAAAATGCAAAGAGCTCTCCATTTTTCACTTTTTAGAGAGAAGGTAACCTCCCCCCGTATTTCCCCCCTGGGAATCTGCGCGTTGGCATGCAAAGGGGTAATAAAACGCTGCTCTTTATTTGATTTCAAGAGTGCAGAACTTACTCGATTTTTTCCTTTTTTTTAAATATATATATATATATTTCTTTTTGCCAAACGTGTTTGGATTTTTTTATTCACGTGTGTCACCGCGACAGCGAACCTGGTCCACCCGAATCCGCAACCGGAAACCGCGCTTCGCAAAAAAAAGGACGTTGATCGATGAAACGTACGTTTGACGGATAGTATATGTATAAATATCGAGTGAAGAAATTTCATATGCACGCTCGTTGGGAGAAATGCCTTGTTACTGTGTTCCCGAGAAAAAGAATAACGCGCAGCGAGAGTCGAATGACTCATTCTGATTTTCATTGTTGGGGAAAATTCGACAAACTGCACTCGCAACGAGGCAACGTGACGGGAATAAAGTCAAATTTTTTTTTTTTTCCTCTTTCAAATTATTCAAATAAGATTACGCAAAATCACATAAAATATAACTTTCTCGATGTTGCTAAAAATATAATTTAAAATCGCGCAATCTGACTCTCGTTTATTGCGCAAATAATTTAATTTCGCGCGCGAAAAATTTGCCGAATTAATCCTGATTGAGACAACCGAGATTATTCGTGAAAACGATTGACAAGTTTACTTTACATAATAACACGGGGGAATTTAAATAATTCTCGTGCCGGTTTCCTGAAAAAGAACCGAGGCGCGTCAGTTGTTTCTACAAAAGAATCAGTTAATTATTTCGTTATCTCGGCCGTAATTCAGCCTGAGGCTGAAAGCCAGTTGAAATAATACTCCTAACGTCGATAAACACTTGAAACACTATACACTCGAATGTCTAATCGCATCATCAGACATTCTCGAAGAAGGATTCTCCTGGCAAACACCCACGGCGACTAGAAATTCGCCACTTCGCGGTACTTATTCCGCCAGAGAGTTCATTCTCCCGGAGAACGTTCCGGAGCGAGAAGACGTAACGCGTTCTAGCGCAAACCAACGATCGGCGATATAAAATAAAGCGGTGCATTCTAAAGGCGACTCGCGTTCCGGCGAATAAAAAGAGCGGATTTACCGGATCGCTCGAAAGCGCGATCTTACTCCTTGGGAGCTATCGGGCGACGCGTGCACGGCCGCGACGAGAAAAGACGCGGCGCGTAAATGGCACACGCGAGCGACGCGCTTGCCTGACAGAGTTGAAAACCCACGGGACCGTCGTCGGCCGTAAGCAGTCGATGTCCTCGATAACGACTGTTGAGGAATCCTCTTCTCGCCGCCGTTTGCCGCTTATCACCGCGGAGAACGAGTGCCGGAGGATAGCGAAGGAAGTGGCGACGCGAAGGTCGGCCGTCCCGGCGAGTCGGAATTTCGTCGAGGCGCGCCTGACCGCGTCCACGACTACGATCGCATGTCGTCACACCGCGCCGATCGTGGCGTCGACGTTGTTGACGCGTCGCGACGCGATCGGATGCGCGCATCGCGCGACCCGTCGCGTTTCTTCCGGGCGATGCACTCGCGCCGTCACGAACACAGCCTGCGATTCAGGATAACGAACGTTCGCCCGTCGCGCGTCTAAACGCGTCACTCGTGCGCCCGTACTATGTTGGCTGGTGCCGTTCCCCGGGTGCGCCGTGCCGCGCGATACGACGCGCACACCAGCCGGCACGAAACGCGACTGACTTTGCGTTCGGCTGACGTAGGAACGAGAGAAGGAGAGCGAGAGAGACGCGGCAAGAGAAAGAAAGAGAGAGAGCGAAAAAGACGGAGGGAGAGAGAAAGAGAGAGAGAGAGAAAGATCGAAAGAGAGTGAACACACACTGCCGGAGACGGGGAGAGGTAGAGACGGAGGGAAAAAGGAGATAGACAGACCGAGTCAGACAGAGGCGGGAATCGCGCGCGAGCCGATTTGCGACGCACGTATGCACGCACTCATGCACGCTCGCACGCACGCAGGCACGCACGCACGGACGTACCGCGTTCGCGTGCACGCACGCGACAGCGCGCGCTGCTAGTGCAACGATGAATGGAACCCGCACATACCCGGAGCGCGTACTTGTACAAAGAGCCGCGTGCTAACTTCGGCCGCCTCCGTCGGCGACGGCAACGCGCGACGTCTACGCCAACCGAGCACACGGTGGTGGAGGCTGACACAGACGAGGGAGGGTGAACCGGGCGGCGAAACTACCCCGCGCCCTACCGACTCAAAGCTACGGCGCAAGAGCGACGGGGGCGTCTGTCCGACCTACCGCCGCGCCGGCTGCGGAAACGTACGAGCCCCGACCGACCGCGTTTTCGCTCCAGTCCGGGTTCAAATTTGTTCCTCCGGCGTGCGGGACTCCGAACCGTGACACCGGGGACCACCACCCGGAGGGCGGGCTGTGAACTTCCGCCGCGAAAACCTCTCTCGTGTATCCGACGATTCGTCAGGCGTACCGAAAACTAACCAGTCTCACGGGTTTTCCGACCGGTTGCGGTAACGCGAAATTTCATCGCGCGCGGTAATCCTCACCGTCAAAGCACTTTCGGCAGCCGAACGGCAATCCTGAAAGGCCGTTATCGAGAAGAGTTTTACGATTAATTCTAATTATAGTTGAATCGGACGAATTTTGAGAAAATAAATAAGAAGCGAGATAGTCCTCGAGAGATAAAGGCTAAAGTAGTATCACGGTATTTCGTTTCTGTAACACGTAGAGAGAAAACTCGTCGTAAAGAGACATCACGATTGCGGTTCCAGCTTTATGTATTATTCGGCCTTTTCTTCGGGGTTTTTCCGGACGCAGCTACTTACCCGGAAAGACTCGCGGAATACTAAACTTGCTTCCGGCCTCTAAATCCCCGTAACCGTCGAGGAAACTTTTTCGTTAAAGTAGGTACGAGGCCCGAGCTCGATGATACAATTCGATTTGCAATCGCGTGAAATCATTCGTACGAGCGAATTGAATTCACATTTGAGACACTCGCGCGAGTTTTTCATACGTGACGTTTTTACTTAATACTTAACACATTAATATCTTACACAGAGAGGAATTTTTATTTCAATCTTTAATTAAATTACGCACGGGAAATATAGTTCTTTCAATCTAATATTAATGATCAATCCTGCGGAGAAGGTAATCTATAATTAAAATTTGAAACCTTTTATGTAACGCGAATTAATAATGCAGCATAAAACATTTTGCAATAATGGAAAAAAAAAAAATTATTATTTTTGGTATCAAGATCCAGCTGTGTCATTGTTTTTGCGTTAAAGATGGCTTTTTCTTTCCTTTATTTAGTTATTTATTAAATTTTTTTTTTCCCCTTTTTTTTGTAAACCAGCGGATTCAATAAACTTGACAGCTTACGACAGTCTTTCCGTCTGTTTTTGCGATATTGCGATAAGTCACGCCGTTATATGTGGATGCTCAATTGTTGTGCGGTCGGGATGCGGAACGAGCTGCAGTGCAGGCGTTTTTGGAACTCAATTTCGACGTAATGGATGTATGCACGAACTTCGCGGGGCGCGAGCACATCGTCAGCTGCGCTAACTTTTCAATAATAGTGCAAACTCGTTCCGCCGGGCGGAAGCAAGAAATGAGAATCGAGGAAAAAAAGAAAAAAAAAAAACCCCCGAGCGGCACCCTAACGAGTGGTCTAATACGTAATGCAGCTCGTTATCCACGCGGGCTCGTCGGAGTTTCAGAAACAACCGTCGGGCCCGGATTACAAAATATGATAACGGAGGCATTCGCGATCACGGCTCACCGACGCCGCTTTATGGTGCGGACTTTTACGATTACTGTTCGCCGATAAGCCTCATGTAGTTCTCGAGGCCGGTGATAGCGAGATACTCTCTGACAACATATCGCGAAACAGTAGTTCTTTTTCCACAATTACCGCACAAAGATTGGAGATTATATGTTTAAAATAAAATAACATTTTTTTTTTTTTTTTTCCATGGATTCTTCCACTTTCACGGCCGGCAATCGTGTAGCGTTATAGCTGCGAATGATATCCTCCATTAAATAAAATCCTACATCTTATACACGCCTTCAGAAGCTGCTTTTACGAAATGGGCATGTGTAAATCACAAACTTTGCCACAGAAGCTCGGGGTAGTTTCGGGATATGCTAGGGGCAGAATCGAGAAACTTTTCATTGATATTGCGTAATCATGTCGAACAAATAGATCCCTAATCCTCAAGTTACGAAGCGTACTTCGAATACCTCGCGAAAAATGCGGCTTGTAATATTTGACTTTTCCGTAACACCGGGAAAAATGTTGGCGATGTGTCGCTGTGAGATAGAAATATATCAAATGAATAAAAGCGCTGCGATAAGTATGAACACGGCCAGAAATCGAGCCGACTATGAAAAACAGATTATAATACATCATATTGATATATCTTCACATCTGCTGGACGATTTAATTAATAACAGAGTCAGATTCCTGTTTGCATTAAAAATAACAAGCTTTTCTAATTGATAGCCCTTATTAATTTCTTAAATTCTAATACTATATTATATAGATTTTAAATACTCTGCATACTGAACAATAACACGCGTCTCCGAATCGACAATCATTCAAAGACGTATCTTGATTAATTTCTTTCGTAAACATGCCGACGAAATTTCGCTGCCTCTCGTGTCAGGCAGCACAAGTGTGACTTATCAATATTTTTTATATTTACATGTTCCAAGTAAATCCAAATATATCATGCAGCTGTATCGATGAATATTTCCGAACTACTAACCGTCAGTCTCGTCGTTACAGTCATAATAAAGTAAAAAAAAAAATTATAATTAATTAACAATACGCGTAATTATAAGATACAAAAAAAAAAATTAAAATGCAGTGGTTACTTATTCAGAGATTTACTAAATCAGACTTATACTTAAATATCAAGCAAATGTAGTTTATCATTATTTTATAAAACGGATAAAAAATAATTAAGACATTTAGAAATAAAAATCAGCGTTAAAAATTTCGTAGTCCGTTTCCCTTAAAGTGAAAACAGTATTTTTATAATATATGTGAAATAATTTTACGAAGAGTGTGTCGCGAGAATTCTTTCAGAAGTTGAAAGAAAAATAAAAAAAAAAAAATCCTTTTCCTGTCTAATTCGGCGGAAAATCGTTCGCAAGGAATACGTTTGAACCATTTCAAGTGCACTCAGAGGAAGCTCGTTTTTCTTCCGATTATTAAAATAACAGAGATGCCAAAATCGATTTCGAGGTACACGGGAATTCACTTGCGGCGAGTTTGAATCTATCACGCATCCTGAGACCCGTCAAGCTGCATCGTAACGTCGGTTGTAACAAAGTATTTTCATCTATTCCATAACGTTATTTGTGCGTTACAACGAATAGGCGCACGTTACGCGTACTAATTAACGCCACGAGTTCCATTGCGCAAGAATACAAATTACGTCTTTCGCGTAGCTGTAAGTAATTCCACCTTATATCTCACTCGCCCACGTGAAGCAAAACGTTCGTCACAATATTATTTATCTCGCTTACATCGTGTTACACAAAATAAATTATAAATACATTTAGATAATAAACAATGCTATCAAAAATAAATTCTAAATGTCTGTCGAGATAAAAATATTTTGCATTCTTAATTTTTAATATCCCCCACGCATACATATACGGACGTATATGTGAAACGTGGAAATTAATTGCCGATTTATCTACCTAATACTACGAAAAATTCGAGAATAAAACAAGAGAATAAACATTCTCCTATACACGTTTCTGTGGAAATTATGCGTAGATACAATCCGCGATGATAAATTCAATATTACGCCTCTTCGAGTATATTGCTTCACGCATTTGTGCGCAAACAATTTTAAAGTCCTGTGCGCGCGAGCGTGTGTAAGTAAGTGTCGCGCAATCCTCGTTTAATACGTTTCTATAGCGAAACATAATTAATCGAATTTTATTTATTCGATTCCGCGCCGTATCGAGCGGCCGCAACTTTATTTTAACGACTGAAACGCACGCGTTTGGACGCCGATCGCGTAATTCAGAGCGAACAACTGATCTTTAGGCGGGTTACATTTTTGTCGAATTAAAACACGGCGGTCAGCCGTTTCCGGTTAAATGTACAATTATTATTTAAATATCGACCGCGTAATATTCCTTTTATTTTTAAATTAGCGCGACCGTACGATTACAAAGATACGTTCAAAACAACGCGATATTTAGTATTCGTACCTGTTGTTTAAATTATGAAAATGTGATTAGGTCTCGTCTCGTGATTCATAATAAAACATTATTTATGCATTCAGAAATGCGCGTCCGCGGCCGACCCGTTTTGTCATCTGCGGTTTCACTTTGCGAGGAGCGCGCGACGTGCCGGCGCTTGTCCGGTAATAATCCCGGAGTCAAGTTACGACATCGATGCGGAGACGGAATAATTCGTCATATGATGTCAGGCGTACACGCGTACGCACTAAGCGCGCTCGTAACATCTGGCAAGTATTAAAGTGCGTTTAAACTTGCACGATCAGCAAACGACGGAACGTGCGACGGAAAACGTTTCAATACGAAATAATATCAAATTTTTTTTATACTGTACGTCGCAGATTATTGCGTGGAGTATCATTCTCGTGTTATCTTCGCGTAATTACAAGTCACGTTGGTTGATTTTCGCGACGAACAGAACGTGTAGAAAATTGTATAATAAAAGCGCAAAGTGTGTCAGCTTGGTATTTATTTTACTGACAATTGCAAACGTTAATTTCCTTTTTTTTTTATTTTTTTCTTTTTTTTTCTATATCAAATCTTTTACACGGAAAGACGCGTACTTGATACTTCTTTTACTTTTTCGATAAGGGTAAAGAGACTTCACCGCAAACGTTACTTTAAATGTCTGCTCGAAAGAAGATTCCTTGGCAAAATTTTATGCTAATGCAATTCAATTTTTTTTCAAACCAAATTTTTCTCTGTACGAATCTCCTTGTTTCCAGTTTGCGAAACTTCAAATTTAATCGGATTACCCGAAAACCTATTTTCGAGGTATGTGGGAAATTTAGTGTGCTAATTTACGTTGACTCTACATTATCGTTCACATTACGTCGAACGTAACGACGTTAACGTACCTTAGAAACGCATAAATTCTCGATAGGCAGACGTGAGTAATCGATATTGAATTCGCCGGAGAATTCAATGTGTCGCGACGGATTAAATGTCGATCAAACATATTAATCCGCTTGCGCTACGCGTTGACAATAATAATCGTACGTGCGATCGACTCTCACGACCGTTTGCGCCGGCCGAATAAAAATGACAGTAATTTTAATGATTTATTCGCGTTATCGAATAAAACATCACTGCGAGATAATATTTGCATCGTGCAATTAATCAATCGTACGACAGTGGCAAATGGCATGTACACTTATTTTTTGTTTGTTTCTTTCTTTTTTTAATTTTTTTTTTTTTTTTCTCAATTTTATATTCGTCAATCTCGTCCCGACTGCAACAACGTTTCGCGACGCAGTTCTGACCAAAGATATAATAATTACGTATCACGTTTGCAGAATATTAACCCGACGAGCTTTAAATTCAGTCTAAACGAAGGAGACTCGAATACATATACATATATTAAAGCGAAGCTGCCGGCTTAACGAAGATCAAAATTTCGTTATACATAGATAATTTTAAATTTTCTTAATCTTTTAGTTTCTAATTTTGCGCACTTAAGCTTCTTTCGCACAGAACACTTTAAGAAACGGTCGTTTCCACGAGACCGGCGGCAGCTTATTTGAATGCACAATGGAAACGTCGGCGACCTTGCGCGGAGGCCGCGAGAAAAGTTGATCGGACTTTTAAATAGACACCGCCAACTAAAAGCTCGAACTAACATTAATTGAGCCAATTATAAGGGATTATTCTTGTGAGCGCCGCGCTTTGTTCGAGAGTGTCACGCCTAATAATTAGATAAGATCGGGGGAGAAGCGACAGCCCTCGCTCGCATTGTTTCTGCACGAACCAGGCGTTTCCACCCACGGAATTGTGCACGTAATTCCAAATTTATCTCACGTCGCAGATTTCCTGTCAAAATCGCGGTGCCCGTAAATATATCGCGTAATGACTTTAATCAGTTCGCAAGTTTCATAAATTATAAGCGGCATTAAGGAGAAATAATTGCTTCGACCTTTCACTGGGAAGCACGTATCGTTCGCTATCCTCTCAGACGTTGTATTCCCGCGTACGTTGCATGCCCGCCACCGGATTTATGTGGATTAAGAGAGAACCAAGATCCGTGAAACAGGCTTGAGGCGGATATACGCGGTGACTGTTTCGCATGCGTCATCAAATTAATTCCTAAATTTATTCCAATTGTTACGTATACGGGTGATAAAAACCAACGGCTTACATGAGTTTAGAATGATTCGAGATGCATCAAAATTATTCAACATTATTATTAAATGCATATCGTAAACTAAGTTTTTTTTTTTTTTTAACGTGTTGGTTAATTAAAATCTGACGATATTAATCTTTTTGTCTCGAGAAAAAAATTTTTTTTTTATCTTGTTTTATTCAATCAGCCTGTTCTCATATCGCCACTGATATATGTATTGGGTTCAGGAATAAAACCTGGTAATGGGAAAGAACAACGTGCCGATTCGTGAGTTTTGGTCGATAAAGAATAGTTAACTGGTTCATTTTCTTTTTTAACGAACGATAGCTCTGCCCGCTTGATAGAGAAGATCCGTCTGTAATTAAACGGTTTCCAGCGAATTAAAACAAAAGCTCTAGAACACTACAGGTTTGTTAGCCGATGCAACGGCACGGATTAATCTTTATTCTCCACATCCAATCAAATCGCAAGTTAAAGAGGAGAGCTCCCAAGAGATCTCGAAGTGCGAAGAGTGGTTAATAACATTCATAAATGCAATCGTAACTGGCATTAACTACATGTAAAATTAAACGATTATTTAACCGCGGTCGCGGGGAGATATTTTAGAAGCGCCGCTGACGCTTCCGAGATACTAAAATTGACGCGCAAGAGTATTCCAAACGATTTGAAATAATCCACTTTTCCTGGCGACGCAGCAGTTACGTCGCTTTGGAGTTCCGTAAATACCGAGTATAACGATCTCCGAAACGAACTGACGACCCAGCTTCGAGCACCCCGCGGTACGCGTCCCGCGTTATTTCGAGAGAATATTTAACCCTGAAATATAATTAGGGGCGAAAAACGGCGTCGGCCAAATTTTAAACAGCCGCTGCCAATTGCAACGGCGTATAATATATAATTTCCTGTGTCCTGTAAACACGCAATACCAGCGCCGCGAACGTTACCTGAATGTCGTCGGGAAAGATATACGATGTCCCGGTAAGACGTTGTTATTCTTATTGAACTTGATGTCGCTCGCGTTTCACTATTTACGTCGACGGCACGTCCGACTTCTTGTTCGGAAGACCGAGAATATTACAATATCGACATGTCGCGCTTTAAAGCTGTCAAGAAATCTCGGGAACGTAACACGGGATAAATCCACATTTTATGACAATTGCAGCGCACGATCAAACATGTTTTTCGATGACGTGCCGTACGTTTCTTTTGAAACAATGCGGGTCATAAAAATCGTGCCGAACAAAATACTTTACTTCGGAAAAATGTTGCACGAAATTTTTCAATTAAACGATGATGAACGTTTTGAACTTCTATTAAAATAAAAAATTTCTTTTCTTTTCCCCTTTAAAAGGAAAAATATTAACTTATTCATTATCTACAAAGAGATTATTCATAGAGATAACTTTCATCATTTAATGATAATTTTTATTTTTAATCGTAATTTTGCACGAGAGAGACAAAAAAGCGATTGAGTCACGTTCGGATTTGAGCGACGTTAATAAAAACCGATCGCGCAGCATGTTGAATTTGTAGTTGGATCAATGCAAAAGGTAGCAGATGGTAAAATGTCGGCGGTAACCTTTTGGCATCCCGTTGAACCACGCGCTCGTGGAAAGACTGTTTGGAAGACCGCCAGCGACGTGTTTATCACCGTAAATTATCGTAAAAACGTGCGTGCATTGGGATATCGCGCCAGCTAACTAGTGTCATAGCACTTAAGTTCAATGAGCTGTCAAAATAGCACTTGTCCCGTAATTTTAGTGGCAATACAAGCGATCGAATGCTATAAATCGCGCTGCAAAGACAGTATGACTATCATTATACAAGGTTACGACACATTTACAATCATTTTACTGCATATTACAGTAAAAGTGATTGAAGAGGTGGAGTAAGAATAGCGGAATTGCACGATGAAAATAACAATCGACATTAATATTAGCAAATTGTATTTGCAGAACGGAAAATGGACAATGCCGATGATAATGTGACAATGCATTATTTGTGAAATTTGTTTTATCGAATTATAACTATTATTCGATTGCTAACAATCGGAATTATGTATTATAGAATTTATCATCGTTTTACAACGCGACAAAATGACAGTGGAAATGAAAAGAGCGTTAAATAACGTTTCCAAAAAGTGCAATTTTTCACAAAATTTTTAGCGACAAACACCGGGACAAAAAGGTTCGTGAAAATAAACGAAAAACAATTATTGATAACCTTCGTTGTACAGTTCGATAAAAAGTTAAGACGAGTAGCGTTTATCGTATAAAATGCGAGGTAAACAGCATTCGTGTTCATCGGTGAAACCTTAGAGTTAATAGAAAAAGAAATTCCTTCAACGCCAAGAGAGAAAATATGAAACGCGATCATGGCTTCACTCTAAGCGAGATAAATAAATGGCTGGACCGAAAGCAAGAAATGAAGGGAAAAAAAGAGAATACGTAAGGGGAACGTGGCGAAGAAAACGGCGAAATGCAGAAGGGATTATCCCAGAATTTGTAACTTAATTTGCGACCCAATTTGCAAAAGCAACTTTGTTAATGTATTTTGCTAGTTAATTACCAACGCCAGTGATGTTTTCCTGAAAACATTCTTGTTCTTCAAATCTGTCAAGAGATATCTCTTAAACTGATTGTAACTTTCTATTAATTAAGAAATTCAAAAATAAAATAAAATAAAAAAAAAAGAAATACAAAGATATGTTCCGCTTTACAAAGACTAAAAAGATTTGCTCGTTAATGATTCACTCGATCAACTACAAAAGAAAATAATCACCGGTCGATCTTATTTCTCAAATTGAGCGTAGCAAATCGCGTATCAGTAATTAATCTTGCAAGGACAAAAAAAAAAAAAAAAAAGACATTGGATCCCAAAGCACTAATTGCACGTCGCGCCGCAACGATTTCGTTTGTAAGGTTCTGTCATCACTTATCATACATTTAGCCGCGCGTCACTGACACGGCGGAGATAACCAAATCCGTTTTAGCGCCACGCCGCGTATAAAGGCTTGAGGATAAAACATATTTACGTACGATTAGTACGACAATTCTGTGAGAATACTATGATCGTCACATAATATAGCTCGATAAGGAAACATTTTCAAAAATTCTTTAACAAATGCCATTTGTTTTTGCTTAATTTATATTTTGCATAAAGTATTATCAAATTTTCACGCCTCACTAAAACATTTATAGATAATATTCTAAATGTCCTTTTATAATGACTATATACAATAATTATTATTCAATGGTTGTATGGATCTGTCGAAATGTTCGTGCGTGCACGATTATTCGCTGGATCTGTGACAGCGTTACGCATACAGTACATTTTACAGCGAGCGTACGAAAGATAGTCATACGCAACATGCATACGGAAGCGCTTAGCATTCACAAGAAAAACATTTTGCGACGAAGTTTATCTTATCCTCATCGATCTTCTTCTCGACTTCTCATGTATTTCTAAGAAACGGGAAATTGACAGACTTCAGATCTTTTATATTTAGTAAGTCTGCACGAGACAGTTTTTTTCGTCAACGATGATTTTGTAATCGATTTTTCATTCCGCGGTCTTCTCCCGTTATTCGCGACAGATTTCAGCTCGCAGTAGCATAAATAAAATTTCTGAGAAATAAATATGTTTCTTTTTTTTTTTTTAAGCTTTGCATCTCGACGATTTTTCATCTTGCTGTCACAAACGCATCTGACTTGCTCGACTCCCGTGAACTTTCATACGGCGATCACGCGCATGCATATCCCGCCGCGAGTATTCTGCTCGATGAGCAGTTCGTTGCCCGCGAGTCAAATTTAAACTTTCCGCCGGTTTCTCTCGAAAGTACTTAACTCCCGCGAGAACTTACTTCGCTTGAAGAGTTTCAGCTTCGAGAAATTCTAGAGAGATGGGCTTATCGTATCTTCGCTAAAGTGCAGCTTTTCGAAAACGCACGTTTAGAAAGCGTTCTCGTGCGCCGTGCGGGGTCGCGAAGTCACGTTTCACAAAGGAAATCTTCCGGCGTACTCGTCATGCCGGGTATCGTTTTCGCGACCCTCCGCTCGCCGAATTCACGCTCCCGTGCACCTCCGACGACATTCGAAATCGGAATTTGAATCGATTGCTTCGGGTTCCTCGTGACGTTCGTCGCCGAAGGGAGACGATTTACTTTCGCATACAAGTGACGGCTGAAACGGCGATAGTGAGTCTTGCCGGGTCTCGAGTGCTCTTCGTCCGCAGGTTCTTCGATTAAACGCACGGGATCGGCGATGTCTCTTCGATATCCCGCGTCATTTATACTCGATGACGATTGTTCTTCGCGAAGTTTTCTCCCATCGAACGAGATGATCCGATAGTTCAATTTCGGTTCCGTTTTAATAGCGTACCTCGGAATCGCGAAATCCACGTCTGCGATTCCCGACGATCCCGACATCCCGTCGGCGAGAACGATAGGAACGATAGTGATCTTCTCTTTTGGTCTCAAAAGATACCGCGTTTTTCCGAACTCGCCCGTCGAGTTTTCTCCATTTCTCTCGAGTTTCGAAAATCTCGGCAGATCTTCCGCAGCTGACCGAGAGTCAACTTTCTGAACGCAAAAATCGCGCTTGCCCGTTACGTTTGCGGGCGCATCTTGATTGCCGGCGTCGACGGAGTGTATTTTCGTGGGAGACTCGATTTTCGTCACCTCTCTCGAGGAATCTGTACGCACTTGTTGCACAAAAACACTAGACATCGTAGCGTTGAAGAAAACATTACTCGGGCGCGTCGTTGTCGGCGAAACCACCGGCAGATGTTGAATAGGACTGTTGGCTCTGTTAGTGTAACGCTTTCCGACGGTGGTTCGAAGCTCCGTATTCACGCTGACGAAACGAATTTCAGGAGCGCAAGCTGACGTAGATATTACCCGTATTCCGTGATCGGAACTTGCATCGGAATCGATCGATCTTAATGCGAGCGATGAGGAAATTTGATCGCCCTTGGCGATATGTTCAGTTTCGGACGGGAAGCTTTTGTGATAATTACTGCCGCGTTCGACGAATTCAGCGGCCGTTGCATTCGGATCGCCCGAGGAACATTTGCTCGACCGTTCATTCGCCATTCTTTCGTTCACAATGGGAAAATTATTATCCGCCACCTCCGCGATGGATATCAAAGATTTTTGTCGTTGGATTTCAAAAGAATTGTCGGCAGACGTCCGCGGATTTTCCGCCGTGCGATTCAGATATTCGTGCGAGCTGTATTCCGTTCCGTTAAAAAAACTTGAAGAATTAACCGCTTCACGAACGTACCGGCCGTTCCGCGCAGAAGTAGCTTTTTCTATTACGGGTTTCGGCTCGCGATAGGGTTGAAAATTGCTATTGGAAACGCATACGTTACGCGAGCGGTCATCCAGAACGTTTTCTCTCCGAAACGTATGGCTATCGGCTGCTGGGAGGTAAGACGTGCTATTTCGACCTCGGTTGGAAAATCGAGGGCCATCGTGGCACTCGAATGCGCGAGAGGGTTCGTCGTCGATGTAACTTAACGCCTCCTGCCGACGATTCGAGCCGTTCTCGTTTAACCAGCTGATACGAGAGCCTCTTGGAGTCGGTTTACCGACCACGGAGAAAGTCGAAGACGGCGAGGTTTTATCGACGAGACCGGATCGATTCTTGATAACGGAGGTGGCTCGTCCCAGGCGCGTCTCGGCGCAATCGGGAAAGTAATATGACAGGCTGGGCGACAGCACGGACCGCGCGAACGCATCTGGTTGATTCGGGTGACAGATGTCAAGGCCAAGACTCAGGGCCCGAGCCTTCCCGATGATCTCGCTGTACCGATACCGAAGCGGGCCTAACTCTTGTTCTATTTTCAATAATGTTTCCACGTCGTTAGAGACTCGTTGGGGTATCCTCAATTTGCCAGGTTCGTACACCGAAGGGAGAGGGCCGGAAACGTCTGGTGAAAAATAGACCGATTTAACCGATGGACATGAATTTCTAGCGATATCAACGAGGTCATCCTCATTTGTCACATTGGCAGTACCCTCATCGTTGACAACTGCAATTGCATCTTGCGAATTCCAATTCATTTCGCGGCGGTTAATCCTCGTTTCGTTAAGCGTCACTTTCGCTAAGAATTCTTCTGACCTTCCGTCATTAATCACCATCGTGTCCTAAAGAATAAAGCCTATCATAATCGTGAAAAAAGACGATCGATTCGTCTCTCTTTTCTACGATTTTTTATATCTCATTTACCCTAAAATTAACTCCGGTTCTATTTAAATTATAAAATAATTTTATTATTATTTTTTTTTTATAATCAAATTTTTTCATTATTAAAATATACTAATGTAATATTTATACACTTTACATTTATACGTAAGCAAAAAAAAAAAATAAAAAAATTAATTAATTAAGTTACGTAAATGGCTAAAAAAAATCGTTGCACGACTCGTAGATGACTCTTAAATAGCTTTCTACAAATTTTATTCAACCATTTAAAAGCTACTTAATTCGCTGAACTTAAGCATTCATAAACGTACGCAAAGTATTGGCAGCGTATTTCTCCAAGTGAATCGTTCCATCTTGAACTGTTGACTACGTAAATTGATCGTCGCGTCAGTCGCCAACGAGTTCGTTGAAGAATAAGGAGAGATAAGCGATTCCATCTTCTTGATAATCGTAGACATTTTCCTTTTACGTGCAGATGACGACGCGGGTATTAGTGCGATATCAGCGGCTGTAAAATCCGTGGAAATACCGTCCGGGATTTTGTTCTTTAAAATCGGTAGGGATTTCGACTGTGCCAGATTCTCAGCCGCGACAATCAGACTATCACGGACATACGTGGTTTCCCGGGTTAACCTGTTTTCCACGAGCTCGCGTGGCGGATCAGAAATTTCTCTCTTTATCGAGGATACGTTTCTATCAAGCGCGGGGCGTTTGCTTAAGGAAGCAGTTTTTCCCTTGAAGTGAACGTAAAGCGATTCTTTCGCTTGAGCTCCGAGAATTCCGAAGTTCCGTCTCGAAAGAACCATTCCTTCGCTGGACGTTTCATAATCTCCCTCTATATGATAAAGCGTGACAATTTAAGTCCCCATAACAGTGTTATAACATAGATATTTATTTAATATATAAATATATTAATTTTAAATCGTTCAGAAAACTAAAAACAATTCTTGTTAAACAATTTTAAGTAAAAAAAAAAAATTAAATAATAATAATTAACATAATTGTAATTTTCTTTAAATTAGAATTGAAGAACTTAATTTTTTTTATAACAGCACGAGATACTATTTAATTATTTAGGTTTCAAAGTTTATACGTAATTCTTACAAATTCTGTTCTAACAATTATAAGACTAATGTCTCTTGAAACCAACCATCTGTGTCGGATGCGCAAATGGTCGAAACGAAACTTGACACCGGCCGGACCGATCTTTCCGGTTCGTTCAGCTCGTCTCGTATCGCGACGGGGAAAGGCGAGGTTCCATGTCCCTGGCAATCTGTGTAACCGGCCTTCGTGTCGCGCGACATTGTCACAGCATGGGAGGTTAGCTATAAACCGTCCTGCATCCCGGCGGGCTCGGCTGTTTCGCGGACGTGCAATCGTCACTAACAGACAACGCGACGGCACGGTGCAACCTTGCTGTCCGCGTGGCACATAATTTCGCGAAACTGGAAGAGACGTGCCGGCCGAAGTTGCCGAAGGAAGCTCAGCGAACAGACGTTGGCTCGTGACAAGCGAGATGACACCCGCCGCGGTCGAGATGCAAAGTGACATTTAGCGCCTCAGCATATCTCGAAAGCCCCCCACCAATTTTGTCGCAGAAATCATTTGCAAAATTTTCGCTTAATGTCAGCGTAATATATACACATTTCTTGTTCACATACATTTGCATATATTTTCGCGATTCCGGTCTCGCGTTTATTCGTTCGCATTCGCGAGATGTATTCTTCGTCTATGCTACCTTTCGCGATTTTATATCGCGAATATAGAGATAGCTTGTGCTAAATCGGAAAGTGGAAATGCGCTTTCAATGTGCTCCCTTTTCTTTTTTTTTGTTGTTGTTTCTTTTTATCTTTTTTTTTTTCTATTTTTTTTTATTTGCGAGGAACTGCACGTGTTGGTTTCAATGCGCATATGTACGCACGCACACACCGCGGAATTTCGACCGTGTATATGTGAATGTAGATATATTCCTAGACAATACCAATCCAGCGAATTTCAAATGACAGGCTCTTTTTACCACCCAGTACGAGCGGGTGCAACCAATGGTTTCCGAATTGTCCGAAGTAACGAGATCAAACTGCAACAGTACAAAAGCCGCGAGCGCTGCACTCGATACTCTGCGATTACACGTAACAAAATACGGTAGATATTCCAACAATGAAGTTGAAAAATAGTTAAAATAAACTCGCGATCAAAATAAAGACCACAGTCTTCGAAACACAATGAGAACTACGTTATATCGTTCTGCGAATTGAAAACGCGCAACGACATTTATCTTCTCAACGCGAAATAAGACAATATTCTCTTGACTTGCCTTTTCATTACTAGATATACTACTACGCCTATAAAATACTCCTCGCATAAAAATATCAAAAGTTTTCAAAAAATTAACGGCCGCTAAAATTTATTTGTGGATATTACTTAAGACATAAAAATAGAATTTTAGAATTAAAAGAAGCGCACGAGTAATCATTCTATCGTCAAAATAAAATTGACTATAAAATCGATAAATTTAATCGTGAATATAAATTATACATGACGTAATGAAAAAAATAAAAAAATAAATTAAAAAAAAAAAAAAAAAAGGAGAGGAAAGAGCCACAAACATCCATGGGAAACTCAATGCATAATATAAAGGGGAGAGAGAATACGTTAAGTAACTCTAGCGATTACGTTCACGAAATATGGGCGAGCAAGTTTTGCCGGATAGCCTGACGTGTCCTGATACACGGCGAAAGTACCTATCGGATCATCATTTCGACACGCGGCATCTCCGACCGCTGCATAAACTTTTCTCATAAGGCAACCAAATTTTCGTAAACGGCGCATTCTAATTGGTACACATGCGGGCAGAACTGAATAAAATTATATTGCGCAACGTATGCTAATTCGTAGCATTTCTATTCGAGTGGATTTACATAATAATCGAGGGTCAGCCGGGCAGCGAATCTCGGAACTATTGATATAGTAATTAAGTAAATATATTAAAATCCACGGATGAGAAATGCTATCGCGTCGAGCCACAATTTATACCGCGGTTAAACCGGACGTTTTTCTATAACAACCTCAATATTTAAAACATTTGAAATTAATTCTCGGGTAGCGCTCGCGGCGTCTTCGCACAGACTCGCGCGGAATATTTTAGGCTTTAATTCGCAAAAACGAGTCCTGCAACTCCCTGCATTTCATAACTTTTATATCTCTCGATATTTGCACTATAGACGATCCTCCGACGTTACGACACGCTACCTACTTATAGACTTGTAAATATCCTATTTTTCACTAATAACGATGACGATGCGGATTCATTATCCACCGAATTTCTGACGTTACGGCCACGCTCGCTTCGCACATTAAATTCGCGGCCGCAGTTTTGAATTTCTCATGCAAAGTCGAAAAGATTCGCTCCGCCGAGAAAGCGCTATGCATTTTACACGTATCGCCCTGCAATCCGTTTTCTCGTAATGATAGAGAATACATATGAATGTGCTAGAAATTATATCATCCTCAAACGAGAACATCTTATTTAACCTAAAAGTAAACTTTGTTTCTTTTACTTATTTCTATTCTGATTTCTTTGTGAAATAAAGAATAAAAAAGCATTTAATACTTCTAGAAAAAAACCAAATTTAAATTTACTGTGCACACAAACATATGTATATTGTACTTAAATTTATCTTTAAATAAAATTACTAATTGTATTCTTATTCTTTTTTTTTTCTGATCATAACCAATTGAGCCATAAAACGAGCGACGAACTCGTTGCGTGATTTCACGGAGATTTATTTGCGTAACTTATATTATACCATGAACTTCGAATGCAACATCGTAACAGGGAACGCTTATGCGAACAATTACGAAATGATTCATTATGCTTCTCCGAAAAAAGAGGTGAACACGCGAGGTAACAAACCGGCTCAGTTGCATCCGTTAGGTAACATCTACCTTTTTTTTCCTTTTCTTTTTCTTACTCTTGAGTACCCGCGTACGGAACCAAAAAATCGAACTTGAGCACATTGATAAATTCTCGTCAATCTCTTCTGCAAGAGATTAAGTGTAATTTTTTTCTTTTTTTCTTTTTGTTTTATTTGAGAAAACGTTTCGATACTTCTTTCTTCGATGGAATTCCCTTTATTGTAATAGCAATAAATTTACGATAATCGCAAGTACAATTCGGTACGTTTAAGCGTATAAAAAAATTTACAAAAAGATTCCTGTCATCGAATAAATATGTCAAAATAATATTGTAACGTCTTTTTTAACGACTATTTAAAGCAAGACTTTCGGAGCAAAAAAAAAGCGGGCAGTTACTCGTATTCGAAGCTAAAAAAGAAAATTATAGACAAGTCGATATAAAATTCCGTGCATTACTTTATTATGTTGATTTATCGTTACTCTATCTAGGTAATGCTTTATACATTGACTAAGCATTATTCCTCCTCAACAATGATCTACATCTGCGCTATTCGATCTCGTACGTGCGTGATCGAGAATTCAATGGAGTATTACGGCCGCGAGTCTCTTACAATATTCCAGAACCACTATTTTACGTGATCGATTGATCGGAGACTATTATTCGCCCCGTGATTCAAAGAGATTACGTGAATCGAATACTCTCCCTCTTACCGGCGTTGCATCGCGGCAGCCCGTGATGCTAAAACATGTCCTATTGCTGTTGTTAATCAAAATGGCCAGCGGCGTGGAATTTTCATATTCATGAGCCGCGATTATTACATTATACACCTATTGTTAATGCATCCACGATTCCGACCTATCGGCCGGTGCTAAAAGGGTGATTCAATCCCTTTCAACCCTGCCATATCGGCGTCGCGTTGGTTATGTTCATAGTATGTCAATCTTTATGCGAGAAATTAGCAAACAATACATTAATAATTTTTCATTCGATTAAAAACAAATTGAGATTAACGTGCAGCTGGTGTAACATCTATATATTATGTATATTAAACATTTGCGAATAAATTACAAATTGTTCGATGTCTCTATCGAGAATGCTTTCAATACGAGGAAAATTGCAAGACAGACAAAAGGCATTAACCCAGGCGTAACTTAGCACTTTATACAAAATTCCACGCTCGACGCAGTATAATAAAGTTTTGGCGTATCGCAAATATCGGCCAATGTGACTGCGGGTACTTCTTTTATCGAAACTGTTTAAAAACTATCTTTTAAATAACTCAATTACTTTTAATGGCTCGAAGCCGCGCTGCTCAAAGCGGCACTTAACCAAAGAGTATTATTTTCTCCGGGAAATATTATTAAAAGCTCTCCGACGAAAAGTAACTCGAGGTACCTTCGCTTTCGTACTCTTGGATAACGAGCTTACTTAAAGCAAAGCCGTGGCTACCGCGATAAAATAGGAGGGCAATAACCCGCGTTAAAGGGCTAACCGGTGAAATCGATTGAGCCATCGACGATCGGCTGTAGGTGCCATAAACTCCGCCGGGATTTCCAGGAGGAAATCAGGGAGGTGCCGCGGGGGAGGAGACAGCATAGGAATAGCGCGCCTCTCTATTTTATCGTTCCCGTATTTTTCCATAATAACACGTTTCGCTTCCCTTCGTCTCCTGCCATGCGGTACGCAGCATCCAAAGTAAGCTATACGAGGAAATT
Organism: Cardiocondyla obscurior; assembly: GCF_019399895.1. NCBI lineage: Eukaryota > Metazoa > Arthropoda > Insecta > Hymenoptera > Formicidae > Cardiocondyla > Cardiocondyla obscurior. Next base: position 10,689,324 of record NC_091866.1, on the reverse strand, counting down.
TTATCGCCGCTCAAAACGAGGGGGATTATACATACGAAAGTACTAAAATCGCCGGAATAATATTTCGTTGTCGTTACTCGCAGAATATCGCCAAAATTTCACAGAATTCCTTGCAATTTTTTCTTTTTTCTCTCTTTTCTTTTTCTTTCTTGTTTTTTTTTTTTTTTTTATTTATTTTAAACTGTAGACTTTTCACGATCAATATTGGCGTGGCTGCATGAGAAAAAATTAATGAGAAGAATTAATGTGCCATTGCTACGGTGGAAAGTAAGAATAAAAAGTACAAAAAGTAACTTATTAGTATGGCGAGCATCATTAGCATTAACAGTTCGTTTATTTATTAATGGATTCAAGTGATATATGACTCTGATTCTTAGTAAATTAAATATAATAAATTCGCCCTCGTGATAAACCAGTATTTTATTTCAACGGAGACCGATTTCTAAGCTGGCATTTTCGCTTCATCGTCTACGTTCGGCTCAAAAAAAAAAAAGCATATATATATTTTTATCGAACGAGATCTCGGATGTCTTAATTGTTTCTTTTTATGGAATTCCACGCGCGGGCAAAAACGATTCCGCAAATGCCGAATATTCCTGTTTGCATTTCACGCAAACGGCGCGGCGCGCGCTTGATGCTCGTATTATGATACAATTTACGTCTACGGTACATCCCGCCGTACAAATAAAACGCATCCTCGCGAAAATGTCCGTCGTGAATATAAAGCACTTTCTGAAAATCGGCACGGTGCACGCGGGAGGCATCTTGCACCTCCGTCTAGACAATTCTCGAGACGAGAATCTCCCGCAGTTACGTAACACGAAGCCGTGAATTATTTCGCTGCGTATAAATTTATGTCGCGCTCTGGAACGGAAATGGTTTATACCGAATTGTGCAATACGAGAAAATGCCGCGGGTGACTTTTAAAAAATAGCGAGCCACATCGAAAAATAGAATTGCCGTCGCGTCGATCTCTGTCAAGTGAGAATTAGACGTTGTAAATTTTCATACGAAAGGTAAAACGTGAAAAATACCGAGAGCTTATTAATTCCTTGTTATTCAAAGGGCATTCCAACTTCTGCCTGTTATTTTTCTGCACCGCGATACGGTATGATAATAAATGCTCGCAGGATATAGCACCCATAAATATTTTAAGAAGACCGACATCTCCGAGTTCCGGTTGAACGAATCAAGTAATTTGTATTCCGTCGAATTGTTAAAATAGATAATAATGAATTTGTCGCGCATAAAAAAAAAAAATATATATATATATATATATATATATATATATATATACATTCCGACTTTGTGATAAAGATATTTAATTAAAAAGAAAAAATTAAGAGACCTCAAAAATATGCAAATCAAGCATCGTTTGTATACGTGAAACAATTAATAAAATTTTCAAAAAATTATCGCGAAAATTGCTATCTTACTACGCTACAAATCAATCACAGTTCAAAGTGCTATCTGTATTTCAATAACAATAATAATTTTTTAATCACCCCGATCCGTCGTTGCGTTACAACATCGATTCCGACTCTGAATGTCTGCGACCGTTTTATTGCATACCCGCTGGTAAAAGTTAGCCCTTTGCAAAAGGAATTAAACGAGGAAATGGACGATGTGTCACACATCGCCGGTATAGACAATTACGCACGTAACGGCCGCGTAATAATGCGGAATTGGACTTGTTTCGAGAGCAAGTTTTACCACGGCGCTGAGGCCGTTACGTCAGAACGGAGAATCGGATGGACCAAGCCTGGCCCGACCGGTCGCAGAAAAAATAATCGGGAGGTGCGCGGATCGCGGAGCAGGGCGTGTTCCTTGTCGCTTCAGTGAAAGTAAATCGCATACATCGCGAACCGCGCATTTTGTATAAAAACGCCGACCGGCCGAGCTGATGGCACACTTGGTCCAAAACTACCACGAGATACAATGAGGTGCTTCGCGGTAAGTGGAAGGAATTGCTTATGTATACGCGCAGACCGCGGTGCATAAAAGCGATTATTCACCGTCGTACTTATCTTCTTTTTAATAGCGTCCCCCCATTGTTACTAATTTGCCTCAGAATAGCTAAAAAGCATGTTCCTTATTTCATAAATAAAATTGTGCAGCCATTGAATTAAATAATAATAGCTATACATTTTTTAATTACTCAACTGCATTATTTAATTCACAAAATTAATGTATGTGACAATTAAAATTGAATTATATTAAATTTAACAATAATGCAAAGCCTGTTAAAATAAATTTTTCTATTCAGTTCCGATACCGCCTCAAAATTCAATATTTTAAATTTATTAAAATAATATTTTTAAAGCTGTATCAATCTACTATTTTTTACTTTATTTCTCTTTTTTTTTTGTTTAAAAAATAGATCATACTGTTGGCAACCGCCGTATTGGCGGCTAAGAAAAGCAATGAAGATGCGACGAAGAATAAAAAACGGAGTCTGTTAGCGGGAGACATTGGCTACGGTCTCGGTGGTATCTCAAGCTACGGCCTGGGCGGTATCTCGAGCTATGGTCTGCCAAGCTACGGAGGATACGGTCTAGGAGGATATGGAGGATACGGCCTAGGAGGATACAGTCTAGGAGGATACGGTCTAGGAGGATACTCGGCCGGACTCGGCGCGAAGGTTCTTGGATCTGGGCTCTCGGGAATCGCCGTCGGTAACAATCTAGCTTCCGCGTACGCTTCCGGGCTAGGATACGCCGGTGGTTACGGAGGATACGCGGGTGGTTACGGAGGTTATTATGGCAGTCCTATCATCGGCCACGCCGCCGGAATCAGTGGCGTAAACGTGCTCCCCAGCGTATCGCACGCCAAAGCCGAGCGCATCACCGGACTCACCGTACACCGCGAGGTCCAAGTGCCGGTCCCGGTACCCCAGCCGGTCCCCGTCGAAGTAACCAAGCACGTTCCCGTCCCGCACCCAGTACCCGTCAAAGTCGACCGTCCCTATCCCGTTCCAGTGCCCCAGCCAGTGCCCGTCCCGGTAACTCGACACGTGCCGGTAAAGGTCGATCGTCCCTACCCGGTCCCGGTGCCACATCCCGTCGAAGTGCGCGTGCCGCAACCGGTGCCGGTTCCAGTAGCGCACCCGGTGCCCGTTCCAGTCTCGGTTACGAAACACGTGCCAGTATCCGTCCCGCACGTTAGCGTCGTTCCATCGACCTACGGCGTCGTCCCGTCGACCTACGGCGTCGCCTCTTCGGCCTACGGTATCGCCCCCTCAACCTACGGTATCGCCCCGTCAACCTACGGTATCGCGTCCGGAATCGCATCCGGCAATGAATACGTCGGCTTGGGATCCGGTAGCCTAGGTATCGCAGGCGCGACTCTGGGTACCAGCTACGCGCTGAACAGCGGTTTAAGCGCCGGCGTTGTGGACGGCGGCGTCATCGCCGGTAGCGTCGGAAGCGGCGTAGAACACTTTGGCGTTAGCCACGGCGTCGAACATCTTGGAGTCAGCGGTGTGGCACCGACTTACGGATCCTCCGGCGCGTTAATAGCGTCCCACGACCATCTCGACAGCGGATATCCGGTACCATTGAGGAAATGGTAAACTCTCAAGCTGACGACTCGATTAAACGTGTGTGTCTTTTAAAGGTACTATCTCGAGCGTAATTCACAGATCGAACGTGCAAAATACCGCTTGTATTACGTACGTTGTCGAATAAATTTATATTTTTCTACCGTACCTCACAAAGTCGTTATTAAACGGTATTGTAAAACCGTTTCTGCGTTAGATTGTATTACGTTTCTTTTTCATTTCGTTCGTTCTCGTATACTTTGATATTCTCTAATTCTCTTTTAATCATCGAGATTACAGAGATCTAAGATAATTCCCTTTTTTTTTTTTCTATTATAATTTCATTTATTTTTCAATTTGTGCCTCGGCGTAATTATCCCAATAGAAATTTCTTTCACAGCATATTTTAAAACGAATTCCGTTGCTCTCTAGTCTAATAATTTATACATACTCTTTGTACATCTTACCGAAAATAAAATAAAGAAATTAAATATAAAAAAATAGGAATAGCATCTCTCATTTTTCGCGTGCCGTAATGAAGGTGTCGCCCGCGAGTGCACGGCAAGTGTCTCCGCAAACGTATGGTACAGACGGTTAAATCGATGTAATTGACTATAGCAGCGTTTCGCAAAGTGGGAGGAATGACGTCACAAAGTTTCTTTCGCCCGGTGCTTGCAAGCTGAGCTCAAATCGGAGCTTTGTGAATAGACAAAGCGCGAATCGATTTTTGCAGTCAGAAGGAAAAGCATCGAACAAAGCTTTAGCTTCATCCCTTATATAAAATATTTTAGTTACTTTTATATGCGCTGGTATTTTTAATTGAAGCACAAATTCTTTACTATTGTCAAACAAAATTTCAAGTACGATAAAATGTATGATAATTTATACGTACAATATACGTATGTAAAATAAGATAAGTATAAAAATGAAACAAATATTCAACTTAATGATAATTAATAAGAATTGAAAATTATTATTAACTGTTAAAGTTTCAGTCTCTCCGCTACAGATTGAAAGTATGATATCTACTCTTCCTATGAACGATAAGTTATCATAGTAATATTTTCATTTAAAATGCGAAAACGGCTCGTGGCGATATACAGAAACGGACATTACCGTTTGCAGCTTTCAATAAGATCTTTGGTCGGCTTTGATTAACCTAGCAGTATTTATTATTTCTTTTTATGGATAATATTATTAATATATGACGTTTGCATTTTAAGTGGCATTTAATTTAAATATATTATCTTATAAATGTTCACGTTTTTACGCTAATTATTATGATAGTTCGATAAAATTTACTCCGAAGTTTTAGCACCCAGTTTTCGTCAACTGCAGCCACGACAGTTGATAAGATAACGCGGTCGCTGATGCTATACAGTACTGTGTACTATCACTCGGATATCTACTATACCGACAAACTAATTATTGATTTAAAAAAAAAAAAGAGAGAGACCCCTCTTATCAACGAGAAACTTCAACTATGCAATAATCGCAACATCGTAATAACAAAATTAATTATTAAACTTACGATCTGTACGACAAATTACAGCGAAATGCAGTTAAATGATTCCAACTCACCTGAAACAGTCAAATAAATCAAGAATATTAATAACGTTATTCACATGGAAACTTTTTAAATAATAAAGCTAATATCATAAAAGTTATACTTAAAAACAAATCATTTCGATAACAATAATTATTAATATGTTAATAAGTTAGTTTCTTAAATAATAAGCAAATTTTATTTTAATTAACTCTATTTTTTTTAATGTTTATTAGAAAATATTACATATATCTGAAAAAGAAATGGAGCGAGAATATGGGTCGACGTCAGCGTATTTATAACATACGTTTATTACATTGTATACGTTAACAAATCTTCCCGTCTCTGACAATGAAATTAACCGCTATGGAAAACAAGACTGCGATATATTGACAGATCGTCGCTCTAATTTATCGTACTTTGCGGCACAATTAACGTCTCGTGCACATATTGATTCAACCGATTCATTCGCGGGATTCGATCGAAATAGTTGGTCAAAATAAATAGTCAGTTTTGTCTCCTGGCAGAAAAATCGCGTACAAAGCACTAGGCTATCGGTCCATAGCGAAACAATTCGTTGAATAATAAAAAAAAAAAAAAACGCGTCTTGGTCGTCAGCCATGTAAAAAAAAAAAAAAATGTTTTTGCACATTCTATCTATTTCGAAACAATTTTGCGCAACGAACGAAAAATATTATAGAGAAATGTTTTCATTACAATGCATTGTTTTCATTTGCGTCAATGTAATATCGTACGTGCAGCGTTTTGTTGCAAATCCTTCTTCCATTTACAAAATCGTCCCGAAGCAGGGCGAAAGAAACTTTTTTCCATTTTGTCGTACGTATGTAAAATTTAATTTCGCATTTGTGTTTTAATTTCCATTTTAAAAACCACCTTGGCAAAAACGCATCGTTTTGTCGAAATTACTCGGATGCATTTATGTTGTCCTAGCTCTCACTTTGAAGTTCCCGCAAACCGTGTTATTTAGTTTCAAGGGATCAAAGCCGCGCGATTTTACTTGCGTCAATATAATGCACACTCGATTTTCGAATAACAATGCATACCTAACTTTCGCACTGGATTGGTTTTACATGCGGAGATTAATTTATTCTGCTCAAAGTAACACGCGTACTGCAAAGGGAAAATAATAATAACATTTAAACATAAAATAATCAATTGGATATACACGCGGTTATAAAAATATTTTATTTATTTTGCAGCGTGCCTGTATTTATTAATGTATATAATATCTGCGATAAAATCGTAATTAACGTCTGGAAAATGTAACGCTATGTTCTTAAATATCCTCGAGTTCTTAAAGATCCCCGTGGGATCTTTATTGAAACGCCCTAAGATAGATCTAGGTCAGATATATTGACACTATGGTATCATGGCTTGTGTGTACAAGAGTAATCCCGAGAGAGAGAGAGAGTGAGAGAGAGCATTTCGTATCTCGTAACAGCACTTTCAACCCTTCGCAAGATACTTCATTAGGATTATGGTCAGTTAAAATCATCAGAAAAGCTAGTATCACTTTGAATGATTAATTAATTGCGAACAACGATCGGTTCCTCTTAATTCGATCACGTCATGGAAATGAGATTATCGATTGTGAATGCATCCAGCGACCATAATGACGTATACCAGTTCGACATATTGATCAAAATTACCTATTGTGACAATATTAACCCGTCTTGATCCCCCAATATGCGCCTGCGACAACAGTATCTCAGAAACCAAGTGGTTATTAAGGTATCTCTTAAGTACCAAACCTACAGCTTAAACTATTAGAATCCGATCATAACGTCCTACATTTCTCTCTCTCTCTCTCTCTCTCATTAGATCTCAAAGCTAAAAACTTACGGGATTGAGAGCGCCTTTGACAAGTACCGCGAAACAGTTTAGAATGCCGCGCCAGCGCGTATCAACTTTTACATACCATTTAAAGTATATCATTTAAAGTTAAAGCGCGCGTAAACATCGCATGGTTTCTTTATACAAATACCAGCGCGTATCGCCGACGCAATAAGAATTCTCGAAATTCCGTCCAACCGTCTTCGCTTACCGAGGATTCCAGAATGCCACGAGTAACTTTAAAATAACTTTGCTCTCTCGTTGCTTATCGACAGAGCTTTCAAATTAGCCGACCGTCTATCGATAGTCGCTGACGTTTGAGACTGAATGGTGAAGGACTTCTTCGATTTCACGAGAAATTCGTTCCCGACGAATGATCTGAGACCGAGGGTAACACACGTTGCAACACTCCGCGGCAAATTCTGTGTAAATATATGCGAGAACCACTAGTTCGAAAAAAAAAAATAATAAAAAATAAATAAAAAGAAAAAATTTTATGACAGTTTCAAAGAAATATCAATTTCCGTTCAAATAAACTTCAATACGTTCAAATAAAACCAGAAGTAACACTCAAGAGTTGATTTAATTCGCATGCGACAAATAAGATTTAATTTAAACAAAATTTATCTCCCGGAAAATATCAAATTTCTAATAAAATTTTCATTATTACTTTAAAACATTTATGTACAAATCCTGATTAAAGTTATATCGATCAAAGTAACCAAAGTAATTTAAGTCCCGTTTAACGTTTCTCGGGCAGTTAATTACATTACATGCGCGTAATTACATCTGCACGTTAAAGTGTACACGTGTCTTTCGTAGCTGACGGGCATGCAATTTATATGCGTGGTACGTAGAAAAGTCAAATCTCAGCTAATTTTATACAGAAATGGGGAAAATGCTATTTCCTCGATAAATTACAGCACGCACGAGCATTACGAAAACCGAATGCGGAAAGTGGCTCGTAAACAACCGTTCAAGAAGTGAGTGGCACTTTACTCCGACGATCTTGGAAACTAATGCGACCACGTATTAATCTTTGCGGTTTGCAAATGGAGCAATTAAATTTCGGCTTATCCTCTCTACTTCGCAAACACTAAGAACATTACGCGATCGTACAAACTATCGCGATCTGTGCGTCGTTAAGATCTCGCCGCACCCTCGTCACCGTTTGTAAATTTATTCAAGAGCCTAGATGGTCTTGATCGGTCACGCTCAACCTATCAGCCTGAACAAACAACTATCAGCCATCGAGTCTTCACGGACAATAACAAACCTTTCAACCTGTTGGATCTACCGTGAATTAATTAAGTCGCGACGCTCGCAATTACTTCTACAAGCGCGCGAAAAATCAGAGCAGAAAAGTGCTTTGAAAAACGTAATTTTTCAAAAGCCGGGCGCCAACAGAAAGAAAGAGGTAAGGGCGTCACGTGAAAACCGCATCATTTTTTAAGCTCCCGGCGTAACACGCGGCGGAAAGTTCGTTACTCCATTAATCGTCCAGCTGAAAATTTATCGTTGCGCTCCATTTTAGCGTCTGCGACACGGATTTCGCATGGATCTCTGACACGGCGTGGTGTCGCTGAACTCTGCCCCGCGAAATCGCGAAACGAGTCATCCGGCCAGCGTTTTCTTTGTTCCGCCGCGTAAACTGAAAACGAACTGCTACCGGAGCTACTCTTCGAGCATCGCTTGAATTATAGGATTTTCATGGGTACAAAGGCGTCGGCGAGAAGCGACGTGTCCGGTATTATCGCGGGATCTGGGAGACAACGGTATTGCCAGGTGTAACAACCGCGAGTACGACGCCGCGCATAATAATTTTCACTTTACTTACGAGAGATAGCCGCGACAATTATCCGACCGTGCTCCGACAAGGCTGCCAGTCGTAATTTTACAAGTGACTCCGGCAATTTTCTTCGTGATAAAACTTCTCCTGAGAGAGAATCTCCGTTGAAATTTCCCGCGGACAATTTACAATTCGCAAGAGATATTCGTATCATTCGATAAAATAATTGGGGAAAAAAAGAGAAAAAAAAAAACACGAGAAAAGCGCTGTTTTTTTTAACCCTTTTTTCTTTTTTTGTGTACGTCAATATTATCGCGAATACTTCTTTATTTCAACGTAAAATAAATTGATGCTCAAGAAAATGTAAATAAACGGCCAAATATCACTTAGAGACAATTAACGAGTAAGATATCATTATTACAATTTTACTAAGTTACCAGCATGCCGTAAAAATTAATTCCTGAAATGTTTTATAGCACTTTAAAAAAATTATTTAAAATTATCCATGAAAAAAAGGAGGAAGGAATTATTTGTAATTAAATTATCTGGTTTTAAAATTAATAGATCCACAATATGTCTCTTAATATTAAACGTCCCTCTTGCGCGTCAGCGATATCGAAATTCGCAGACCGAGTGTTTAAAACTAAATGCGGCGCGTCTCGTTAATTTTGCACGTTAAATTATTGCGCCGCGTGAATCAGTTGTCTCGGGCGTATTGCGACTTCGACGGTGATAAATCACCCGACGTCTTACGCGAAGTGTTCGAATTGAATGCTGCGTAACAACAATCGAACACAACTATAGACTGGCAACGATACAGGATTACCTAAATGTCTAGCTAACGTGCGAGGCTGATATGAATTTATCGCATGACGTATCACAGAGCAACGACGGGCAGTACATGTATACGCGTTCATCAAGACAAGAGGGTGGTATACGCTTCTCCATCTCCGCTTATAATAACGTGCACATGTATATCGTGTGAAACTACGGGCACTAGTCGCCCGTAGGTGCCGTGACATGATGAAGAGAAACTAAACCAACGAGAAAGTTCAATATTTCGTTGAAAATACGACAGGTAGGGCTTCCGTACGTGATTCAGAAAGTCCTTCGTTTAACTTTGAAACTCTTGCATCTTGCAGCTCGCGTTAACAGTGCAGGAAATACAATTCTATTTCCAACTGCTCGGCCACTTTGAAGCGCGGAAAAAGCTCTCACTCTTGCTGAACAATGGAAGATCAATAAAATGAAGACAACTTTCTCCTTTCCCTCCCCCCTCCCCCCTACTGTCTCTCTCTCACCCCCTTTGACAGCTCATAAAATGTTCAACGGGACAAAGCTAAAGCTTACGCTGTGCTTAAGAGCCGGGATAGCCGGACGAGATACTCGTAAGTTTTCGCTGGGAACTAACCGTCGTGTATACGATGGCCGTTTTCTATCACCTACGGCTGATGAACTCTAAAAGACTATTTTCCTCGAGCGGCAAGACGTACTATCGCGTGGGAGACCGAACGTAACTTCGTCAATATCGATGAGTCTATGAGCGTCGTCGACGTGCATAAGTGTGCGCCGTTCTATACATAGTCCTTCTACATGTACGTATACACACGCGAGATGCACACAGCTACGGGCGTCATCAACAAGATTATTATTTTCTCGAGTTTACCGGTGCTACTTGCTACAAAAGCTTTCCATGAACGCAGGCTCTTGTGGACGCGCAGCCTGTACGCCGTTAGAGCAAACATGCACGAGAAAGGCAAAGAACCCCATTAAAGTAATCAACATAGTAATGCTGCCATCGACCAAATAAAGCGACACAAAGTTCAAACGTTCCTGAAATATCGCACCGTCTTCTTCTCTTTCAAATAAGTAATTCGAATGTATGTTAACCCGACGCAAAAAGTACATAGCATTTCTATCACGTTTCTCTAGAAAAATAATTTTATTAAAAGTATTATTAAAACTTTATCGACATGCCAACGTCGCATACATTTTTTTATATTTTTTAATTTTCTTTTTCAACAAAGAGTTAATTATTTATCCAAGCATCAAAAGACTCATTGTACTTCAAGAATATAATTCGATATTCGATATTTAGTATCGTGAAGATGTTTCAACGCGAAAAAGTCAGTCATGTCTCGGCGCATGTAATGGAAATAAATATGACACTAACATAAATCCCAGATGTTATGTAAATCACGTAACACGACGCGACTTAATTAAAGTAACTGTCGTGTCGCGAATGCATTTATCGACAATGCACTATCCGATGAGAGTCAACAATAGCATGTAGTTGTTCACTTAAAATGATTTCAACATAATATATGCGCCGTATAATGAATATAAATGTAAGCATGACGTAAAAGTAGGCGGTTGTTCGCGAATCTAGTTCATTATCAACGGATTGAAAACTTTTGAAGTTGTTCCGTTATACTTGAGCTCAATAAAACGCAGCTAATAAAACATTTTTAGTTATATGCATTTTACAATTATAATTATATATTCTATAATTTACAATATTATCCTGTTTATCTTAGATACATTAATCTGAGCAATAAATTGTCAAAAAATCGCTGTACCGTAAGCAAAGCAATATTAACAGATAAAAGTTTAAAAGAATTTGCCATTTTCGCGAAAAAATCCACAATAAAAAAAAAACCAAACTCGTGCACAAATAATAAAAATGCCAAAGTGGAAGTTTACATGTTTAAAATGACGTTTCAGATCGTGCAGATTGCTGCACGAATCTCTTTTTCACGTTTATAATGAAGTAGCCGGATGCATAATAAATTCATGATTTTCGCATTTTTCATAACTTTGCGGAGTTGAAAATAAAAAAATAAATAATCCAAAAATTATTGTCTAGAAAATTTCACGGCGTTAGCCGGTAATAAAGTTTCATGCAAAAATTCTATATCCAAGTGTCACCAAATACTCGGCGGTTACACGGCAGTTTTAATTTTAAATAATATTATATGTATATTGAGAGGTAAATTTCGCTAAAAAGCTCGTCACTCTTGTCCTATGCTCTCCACGAAGAATTTTAATATAATAACAAAATTAATTAGATTAAAATATAATGAGATTTCCAGCGTGACAAAGTACAAAAAAAAAAAAAAAAATCTCTAAAGCCTTCTTTAAATACTACAACACAGGAATCATATAATCGCCCATGCTCGCTTGGGCGATTTATAATAAATCACACGCTTTTCAGAACAATTTCAAAGCCAGTGACTTCGCGCAGACTGTTATTTCCGACGGGCGATTTATTCATAGCCACATTTTCGAGTGTGCCCCGTGGAAAAATGCTTCGCGGGTGCGCCACATGGAATGTGGAAAAAGTTGCGGGCAACTTCCTACATAAACCCCGCACACGCGTGAAAGTTCGCGGAATACAGAGAATCCGCGAAAACTCTCTTCTATGTGATCGCCCGGATTTCTGTTTTATTCGTGCGCAAAATGCAATTTTTAACTGCGCGCTATATTGCATAAATGACGGCATCAATATTCTGTTTGTGTACATTAAACGTTCCATCTAAACGGGAGATCGTGCAATTTGATACCGCCAAGCCGCAGCGAACATTCGTCCGATTTCGATGCTGCAGCTACGTATTATTTCGCAATTTGCGCGGATAAAATTGGCGTTTGTCGCGGTCGCGCAATTATTCTTCATAGTTATCGGTAACGTGAGACACATTCGTAATAACACCGGTGCCCGTAATCCGCCTATTCAGCGACGACACTCGCCGGCCAAATTTCGTACGCGTAGTCCGCAATCTACGATAAAATGCATTAAAACCAATTGCTAAGCCTGCCTACGGAAAAAAGTTCCCGCAAATGCAAATAACGTACGCGCAATCACGAACTGTTTCGAGAAGAAATTGAAACGGGAAATTGTGTCGGATATCTTCTTAATCTAATTAAGTACGCTTGGCACTCGAAATTAAATTTCTCTCATATAACAAGCACCGCGGTAAACAGTGTTCTTTTACCATATCATTTTAATTTAATACACACGTTTAAACGCTTAAATATTCAATTTCCAAAGCGTATATGTTTAACGTAATTTAATCTTAACAAAATTATTACGTACTAAGTAATATTATCGGCCGAATGATCCGCCAGCGTTTCGAGAAATTGCAGGACAGCAGCCAGTGCTGTTATTCAATTTCCACAAGCTTCGTTCAGACAGATTGGGTGCTACAGACGCTTCATATAGCTCAATATCATCGCGCTTCTTTCATTCCCGGGAGCCCCTAGGACTTTTTCATTTTGCCTTTTCCTTTTTTTTTCCACAAGAGTGCTGGTAAACTCGCGACCGCGATGTTTCTCAAGAAATCTTATATTTCCTGCCTTTGTTCAAAGAAATGCAATGCAATATGCGAATCTTATTGCGTGCAAAGCTAGAGATCGATTCAATGTAACATATGGTAATCGTTAATATTTGCTGACCCTTTTGCATTTTCGTACGCTACTTTATTACTTTGACAATTACGTTAACGATATAACATTTATAGTAGATTTAATTTTGCTAGACTAACGAGATAAATCACGGATTGACTAACTCATTAGATAACGGTTAGGGTCAATTTTCACTTGGATATTTATTGATACGACTTGATTAGAGATAATTGTATGAAAGATTCTTCGAAGTTGATCATTTTTTAAAAATCACACTCGAAGTTACAGCATAATGATCCCTGTATCTCGCGGAATGTAACCGTTAATTAATTAATTAATAGCGTAACGATCCTTCTTTAATTTACATTCAATGCACGGTAAAGAAAAAAATAGAAAAGTTTTAATAAAAACGTGACATAGTATTGCGATAAAAGCCCTTCAGAAATACGTGTTTCAAAAAAAAAAAAAAAACAAAGAAAAGACGTTCTCATTAGACGCACAGTTCGCATTGTGTTCCGCACTTGTTTCTTCTCCACAATCATCGACCTTTATCTTTTTTTTTCCCCTCTCTTATCCACTACTTTCCAGGATTTCAAAAACTGCTCCCTTCGCTCTCTTAACAGTCTAGTAGTGTTCAGCATCCGGCCTCTTCCGCAAAAGCGGATAAGACCCGTCTTATTTCGTCCTCGTCCTGCTCTTTTTTTCTTTTTTTTAGCGTCGAGAGCTCAACTATACCGGGTACGCGAAGCGGAATACATCGACAACAAGCGGAATTTGCTATAAACTGGCCGCACTTACGGCACGTAAAATGAATACTGAGGATTTCGCGTATGACAGAATAATGCGCGAGAGGTAGAAAGAAATAAAAGTGGAAGGCGGAGGGAAGCAGATCTTTTAATCAACGTAACAATGACGACGGGAAGATTACTCATCGGATTTAATTGTGATTCTCGCAGCTGTTCGAGCGCAATTCGGTTAAACTTAGATTATCATTTGTACTGTGCTGCGAGATTTAATCTAACGAGACAATGGCGAAAACGATAGATACATTTTGCAAATAAAGCCAGGTATAAATGGAAATTCATATTTCCTCGTAATAATAAAACGTGTGATTTTAACGTAATTAAATTTATCAAAAACAGTCTCTATCTCTTAAAATGGAAGCAATCAATGTCATTCTGTATTCCAGAGATTAAAATGAAAATTTACATTTATCTAATATTCGAAATAGCTCGTTCTTATTTCGAGGGAAGCAAAGCTTTGCGCGCAAATGGCAATTACGTACGTATATATACAGATTAGTCATTACATGCTTCGCAATTTAGCGCCGGAGTGCCGATAATGGAATGCGCGTTACTCGAATTGCATTTCGCGAATACCAATTTTCTGGCCATAAAGTTTCGCGGACGTATTTCCCAAAAGAATTTGCCGGGGGGAAAATGTTTCCAAGACCAGATTATGGCTGAGTACGATAGATTACTGACCGAACTTGAAAGAAGAAGTATTAAACGAAAATAATAGCTGAGAAAAGTAATACATCTATTTCGAGAAAAAAGATAAACTTTTCGGTAACCTCATAAAAAAAAAATAAAAAAAAACAAAATTGCATATAAGTAAATTACTGAGCGATAATTAAATACGAAAGGACAGATTCATAACTCTGCGCGTTAACGTCAACAAACGATTTTCAATTAAAAATAAATCTTTCCAAACGTTATTACACCATAATTGTAATATTACGCTTCGCAATTAATCCACATTACGTGTGAAACGTTTCTTATATCCTCCCGTAGAATTACCTCCGATAAGTCTAATTATTTTTAAATTAAAATCAAAAGGAACGGCTGCCTTCATATACCTCCTTTCTACGTCACGTTAAAATTTCAGTCGTCAAAGGCGGGTTGAATAATTTCTGATTCTCACTTAAAATCGATAAAAATATCAGACGCCTTTGCAATCCTAGTAAGTATATCGCGTCGAAATATAAAACGACGTATGGTGATGTTCAAAATCGTTTTGACGGCGTAACGGCGGACACGTGTCGCTTTAGTAAACCTGTGACTCTTGACAAATGTCAGAATGACCGCGGTCGTTCGCGAAAGCGCATGTAACCGATGTCGCGTTAGTCTACGAAGACTCGGAAAGATCCCCGACCTATACGTGTCACATGATGTATCCAGCTGGCCGCCGATCGAGCCAGCCGCCCTGTAGCAAAGCCCCACTTGTTGGACGCCATCGCCGGAAGGGGATGGAAAACCCGTACGACCTCAAGCCACCTGATGCTACGCCACTGGCGGCATCGATCCCCCAAACTCCTTCGTCGAAACCCCTCCATGGTAGCCATGGCGACCAACTTCCCCTATCGCCGTTACCTCGAAACGAACGAACGAACGAACCTGCAAACCCAACCTGCCCACCCCCATCTCTTGCCAGAAGCTTTAGCTACCCGTACGCCGGAGGGTGGCAGGTGACGTCAGGTGATAAACATTGGCCGCGATGTAAGCGTGCACCCTCTCGAGCAGGTTACCATTCTACGGGGATATATCCTGCAACCGGGTCACATCGAACATTACGTTCGATCAGCGTGATTTCGCGCCGGCTGATTCGATTTTACGTGATTCGCTTAACCGTCCTGATAGCAATCGGATCACCCGCGAAGTCGATTCCCCTTCATAGACGTAGTTTAAAAATGAGATTAATGTAAAATCATTAAAGACAGAAAAAAGAGAAAAAAGAAAAAAAAAATACATTTTTCAAGCGATTTAACTTTTGAGAGCGGCGACTATTTTTAAATCGCAAACGAAGGTAAGATTTTTAAGCGTGATTGTCAAGATGCATTTTTGAAAATAGCATTCTACCTGTTGTCTTATATTGCGTTTATAAATATTAAAACAGCGAGAAAACGATACCGTAACAAGCGTTGAAAGCGTGAAGATAAGCCGACGGAGCGATTCGCATAAATAGATAATTTTGAAGATTAACACTAAATACGCAACATAAATGAGATGGTATTGTTCGCGTGGATAACACAAATAGGTAAATATGAACCTCATAATAATGGCTGCTTGGCACGCATTATCGTTGGTTTTGCACTGTGTGTGCGGCTAGAATGCCTAAAGTAAACACACATTACTAACCAGATTTAATTTCAGTAGAGTATTAAATTTCCATCCATTTCTCTTTCATTAATTGTCTCTGAATCACGTTTCAAATATGCAAAAATTAAAAGAAAAAAAAAAAAAAAAAAACGTCAAAAACATTTTAACGAATTTAAAACGAATTCATCTTTAAAAAGCCGATTTAATTAGACAATTAAATAACTCAATTAGAAAACGATTCAACAATAAACGAGTTTTGTTTTTTTCTTTCTTTTTTTTTTTTTTGTATTTTACTTGTTAATATATTTTTTGTTTTTCGGTTGTAAGCTCCATATGTTATTTCATTTCACGTGTACGTAAAGTTGTCGAGTTAATTGAATTTAATATTTAAAATTTTTAAAGTTGAATATTCACTGAAATGCTGATCGCAAAATGGGTGAAAAGCTGCGCACTTTTAAATGCCCCGTGGGGAAAATGACTTCCCCGGTAGCAATACCAATAAAATGTTATTACCGTTTGTCACGAGCTTTGTTCAATGACAATGCATCTTGCATGACTCGGCTGTATCACCGTCTCATAAATAGAACGAGCAATATTATCATTGCCATTTTATTATTTCGAAAAAGGCAAGTGCATTTTCGATCATTGTTTTTCTAAATATATCCCAACGAAATAAAATACATACATATAGCAGTTGCTCTTATACGTTTGTACTAGCACGGGTGTTGCGATACAAAACAAATATTTACGATATTTACAATCCGGCTGTCGAATTAAGTTACATCATATCAATTATTACGCTCATACCGAATATCCTGAAGCAAAACAGAGACGTCGATGTTCACATACGATATATTGAAATTAATAGAACAAACACTCTCAGTCACTCGCTTAAAAATGCAGAATATTTCGATATTAAGAATTAAGTTCTTATACTGCGAAGAACAAAGTGTAAACGCAACTCTAAGTACATTTTAATTCAGCTCGAATTGAAATGGAACTGCGCATTGCAATAATTTACAAGTTTGTAAACTCGTTCTCCCTAAGCTCATCACTTTTACTTTCTGACATTTCGCGCCTGCTATTATTCTGTCATTGTTCATACAAATCCAATCTTGCGCAACAGTACTAACAAAAATCTTATATAGTTTCTAAGCACAAGCAACGGAGCATATTATTCGACGTATTCTCGGCTCAAGCTTGGGGCACAATGGGGCCATTTAAACAGCCGGAGTTAGTTCTGATATTGTTCATGCAGATTTGCATCTCGCACAAAGGCATAACTGAAAATCAGCTGGCTCTTAAATATGATCAGCGGAGCACATTACTCAATTCTCTGTATTCTCAACTTAAGTTGGTTTAGAGAAAGAGTTAATTAAATGTTTAAGGATTTCGTGTGAAGTAATTATAAGCTTACAATTGCAACCTGTAATCGCGCAATCGAACACCAGCTCAAAGCGACAAAGAAACAGAGCCGATATCAACGTATAATTAAAGGGAAAAAAAAAGAAAAAAAACTACGATATTAAATATTAAGTTATAGTTTTTTTTTTGTAACGAAAGTTTGCGTCGTTTATTTAAAAGTCTCCTAAGTAACTAACGAGCTTTAAAAGATAAAGGAAATATATCATTAAAAATCTAACTGTGGAAAATATGATGATGTGCGACAAACGCGGTTATTCACTGTAGTTAAATAGCACGTTCGTACGTATCGTACGATCGTTCCGCATTGAACGGCATCAATCGCCGCGACAATATAATTATTCGATTTAGTTATCCGCACGATCGATAACTCCGCGCCAAAGTGAACAACGCCGTGAATTTTATCGCACGTAGCGATAACGTATACGTACGAACACGTAAGTAGCGAACGTTACGATAATTGCATCAAACTATCGAACTTTGAACACTACACGACCACGCGATAATATCGAAGTATACCCACAGGAATTTACCAACAACTTCATCTCAGGTTGGACATGCCAACCGCATCACCGGGGATCACGTGCTTAATATTTCCGTTTCGTACGAGAGTTCGCTGAACCACCGTCGTGTATTGGAAAAAGCGAAATGGTTTTACGTAAGTATAAACTGCAGCTGGCTATCGCAAAAATAAAAAAATAATTAAAAAAAAAAAAGAGTGAAATATATTGATAAATATTTGATAAATATTGCAACGTGAATTATTTCTTCATTTATTATTAGAAGTCTGTCTATAGCATAGCTCCGAGGCATAGCTGCAATACGCGGGGATCTTTTCGCGGAAAAAGCGGGGAATATAGAAAATTTTTTGATATTTCCACGAGCAAAATATGTGCCAGTGTTTTATATTAAATGTGAGAAAAATATTTTAATTTGTCACGCGCCGTAAACTGCAATAAGGAAAATGAGACAAACAATCCGGCGGAGTTTAATGCTTTAATTGAATATTTTATCGGTGGCAAAGGAGCGGCTTGAAAAATTCTGAACTCTTATACAAAAGTAAAAAGCCCCGGGGGAAGGCGGAAGTGCCGTCTAACACATTCACTCGCACGAATGGCGCACAATCGCGGTATTTCACGCTCGG
This sequence comes from Cardiocondyla obscurior, assembly GCF_019399895.1. NCBI lineage: Eukaryota > Metazoa > Arthropoda > Insecta > Hymenoptera > Formicidae > Cardiocondyla > Cardiocondyla obscurior. The sequence goes on along the minus strand of NC_091866.1, from coordinate 10,670,532 downwards.
ACGAGTGGCGAAGAGCGATCGAATGCGACAGCCAGGTGGAATATCAACTAAACGTTATCACGAAGATTGCAGCCGGCAATCGGTATTGGTCGAAAAAGTTCAATTTCTGAATTTAATTCTGTCGCACCCTAAAAAGTATTCTACTAAAAAATAATCGATTATTGACCGAGGCGTCGCGATAGTAACGCGAGATCCGTTGTACGTTAAAGCCATTGAAATTGCTTTTATTAAGTATGTGCTTTCGGTGTATCGAGGACAATAACAATTTCGATAGTTCGCGTAATATTTCTATTGAGGAAGGAAGGAAGAAAGTGATCGAAAATAGAACTAGAGTATTCACTAATATTGTAGGTTATCATATCTGCGAAATTTCATAAAGTATTAAGTAATATTAAGTCTGTTCGACGTGCGCGCTGTTTTTATTACGCGAATAGATATACTATAGCAATCGATAACGCAAATGAAAAGTGTCCGCAACTTGGCACGCAGGCTAACGTGTCATTCGATAGGAAACTGATAACAATTACGTGTATTTCGCTAAGAATACGTTGTCATCGATAAGTATACACCGGTCGCCCGCCGTTTCTAATGCATGGACATTAATTTAAATGCATTATACATATTACGTCAACTTCGAAGTGAAGAAATTTCAAAATTAAAGAATTTTAGTTTATCGTGGGGGGAACGCGGGATATCGATCAAGATAATCGCGACGTCTCTTATCGTGAAGACTGATGATTTTGCCATTGATAAAATTGCCCCGAGGGAAAAAAAAAATAAAATAAAATTTACGTTCAACGTTATAACGCATGGGTTATAGAGCGAGGCGATGGAAAAAGAGCAGTCTTCTATGGTTTAAAACACAATTTGTCGACCGCTGGCGAGTGAGCGAGCGGCGCAAAGGCGGCCTCATGCCACAGGAACTCTGTATGTACGACGAGAAGTTAGAATACGTGCGACACAGGGGAGAAAAAAAAAAAAAAAAAAAGAAAAAGAAAAAGAGGGAAAGAAGAAAAAGAGAAAGAGGGATAAAAAAAAGGAGCGGGCAAACAGTTTAGACTCTACGTCTGTCCGCGATGCTGCTCGCCTCAGCCTCGGCGATTCATTGTGGCGGATGCCAATGACCGCAAGGGATGCACGAGTGCATCGCTGCATATTTCACTCCGAAGGGGGAGAGGGTTCACGTCACAAGGCGGGTCATGACGTCACGTCTAACCTACATACTTTAAGGGTGCGGAGTCGCGTCGATGCGCCTCCGTGTCGTTATACGTAGCCGAGCAGCCGCTGCACACGCGAGATACGACTCCGGAAAGTCGTCGGGGAGGGGAGGGGAGGGAAGGTGGTGCGAGGGACACCGTTCTCTCACTCTCGCGCCTCGTTTATCGGCCCGACAAAATTCGCCCCGGCAGATATGCACGGCCGTTTGGGGAAATATAACCGGACCGAGTCGCGCGGAAATGAGGAGGCCGGGATTTTCACGGGCCAAAAACGAAAATCTCAATCCGACCGCACACCCGGCTCAGAGCCTGCGCTCCGTGAAATTTATACCGGACGCAATTAATTCACGCGCGAGACCCGAATCGCGTGTACCATCGATCGCCGGCTTATTTTACCGCGGGAGAAAAAGGAGTGTATCTGAGCGGAATACAAATCTATATTTTGCGCCAATTCCCTTCGAGAAATCGTCGCTGCAATTTTAATAACGCTGCTTCGCGAATTCAGATTCGGGTCAATACTTGCTCGAGGAAAATTTCGATAGCAACCGCCGCTCGTTGCCGCTCTCTAACATTGACGTACAATATCGGATCGCTGAAACTGACGAATTATGGTTATGTACGTGTTGCTACTTGTCCACCAGACGTTACCAAATATTACATGCCATATTTGCCGTGCAACGTATGCGGCAAGTTACGTATACCACGTGGACTTCGCAGACTATTCCCAGATTGGAAATTCGTTTTGCCGTGCTAGTTTCCAGGCGAAGGATCCCGAGCACTACATATGTCACGATATGCGGCCTCTATGCCAATAAATTAATTATCCAAACGAAATTTTATTCCCTTAATTCCTTCATTAAAAATTATAGTTATAACGCATCACGCTTTTATTTATTTTCTAATAACGCTGTATGTACTTATTTTTAATTTCTATAAATAACTTGATGCGCTACTTTATTAGCCGCATATTAAAATGCACGCGCAAATAGAACTCATTTAAAATATCGATGCTGCGTTACGCACATCGTAAATGAATATTTTAATAATTAACGCCCGCGGCGTATACCACACGTGGGGGAATCGCGTATTAGAGAATTAAGGCAATATCAGTTTAACGTGAAAACTAAATATACGACGAACAACTAGATCCGTACTATCGTATATGTGATCCGAATGAATGACACGGTAAAAGTTTCGACGTTACGCTTTTTGCGAAATTTTAAATAACAGTCACTAAATGACGGAGTGTGATGTAACGTTACAGAAAGGCACTCCTATCCTTTATCGTTATAGGCGTTTAATTTTTAGAGCAAACGACATATTCTCACGTACACTAATTAAAAAAAAAAAAATTAGTCAAGTTGTATTGCATGTACAATAAAAAATTTTTTTTTTCAAAATTTAGATAATTACGTTCGGTATAAAAAATTTCGTAAATGACAGTCCATATTACATTGACTTTACAATCCTGAACGCGGTTATACATCCCGTTCCAATTCGTCGAAAGTCACAAGAACTTTTTCAAATTATTGGAAGAAGAAATCTTATTTTCCGATCTTATACATAGTCCCATTTGGGATTTTGGACGTGACGGAAGATTTGATCTCCGACCTTTGAGCCAAAGACGAGAAATAGACGTAGAGATGGAGCTTTTGACAAAAGTTATACAAGGTAACTTTTGATCCGTAGTAGATAAGAAACCCTGAGCACGCACGCGAGTCCAGGTTATCCTGTATAATCCACTCTTAACTGTATACGTTTCAACGTCACGAGCATGCTTTACGAGCAAATTTTATCGAGCGTCATCAAAGAAATTTTATCACATCTTGCGAGAAAAAAGAAGGGCACTTTTGTGCTCGACCTAATGATATTTTAAATTCAGCCGATCACATAAAAGCAATTTGAAGAACCTTTATCAAACATCAATGAGGAATCTTTTAATGATAACGTTGATTCATTTCGGTTTCCAATGAAAGGCGAAGATGAGTGAAAATTATCCTACTTTTCCACCGGTAAATAAAATTTCAAAACTTAAATTACTTACATTAATTTACCAAAAGGGCTGTGCTTAAATTGAAACCATTTTCCAAATTTTTACTCTTCTAATATAAAATAATTTCAACAACTTTAATAAAATAATAAATTTTGGAGAATAAAAATAGCAACAATCGATACTCGAGTCTACGCGAAGATCCATTTTTCTCTAAACGTCTTGTACTTTATCTAAACCCATTACTTACTTACTTACTATATTGAGAAAGTTTTCACGATTACGAAGAAACAAAACAAAAGAAAATAAGGGATAAAGGAATTTTTTACTCCGATTTAATTGAGCGACTAAATAACTTCAGTTCGTAGAAGACGAAAGCGTGTTTATAAGAATGTGTCGTGCTTTGATTTTATTATTAAAAAAATAGGAGGAAAAAAAGCAGCGTTGTCTTCAGTCTTGGAAGAGTGGAAATCTCGTTAAAAAGTTAAAATAAAAGAAGTTGGCACTTTGCCTGTTCCGGCAGTATTCCGGCTAAGACAGAATTATTTGAATAATCGGATCCTACTTCTGTATCCCACGTTCGATGCCGGAAATGAGTCGAAAGGATCTAGTCAGTCTAGTACATCCGCGAGCGATTCAACTACGCTCGAACAAAAAGATTTTCCAACTCCTGCGAACTGTAATACATCTTACGTATATTCGCCCTACACGTCGCGGCACATGCATATACACACGTACACAAAACATACGAGAAAACACGCACATGAGCGCGTTTTATTTTAAACTGCAACCTTTACGATAAATCGGTATACCATTTTTATCGTGGATCTCACTGCAAAGCTAATCCTATAAATTTTTATTCCTTTCTTTCCGCTCTGTTCTTAATTTTTAAGAACAAACATTTTACAATTTACTGAACTTCAAGTTCAAATATAGTTTCAAGATTCATATTTTATCCGGTTAAAGCAAGGTTAAAGGATTTTTGCGTTAATCAATATTTATTTAAATCTTTCATCCAAGATCTTTTTTTTTTCTTTTTTGTAATTAAATATAAATTTATCTTGGGTAACTTTTTTATTACTATTTGTACTCAAGCTTATCGTATATAAAAAAAAAAGTGAATTGTTATATTCTTTCAACAGAAACGGAGAAATTCTAACTGGCAGCTTTATGTGCTTCAAATTCATCCGCGTAAATCTTTTCTTTTTCTAGTTTTATAAAACAGCAATATACGCTTCTGATGCACAACTCTCCGGGGAAATCATAAAGGTTATCAAACTTGAAAGGATACAAAATCGGTTAAGAATTCATATTGGTTGCGTAGTGACCGTGCACTTCAAGTTATAAAATTTCTGTCACAAAAAAATAAAAATAAATGCATATAAATAGAGTTTTCTAAAAAATTACTTTTTGTTTTCTAGAAAAAAAAAAAAAAAAAGGTTCTCTCTATACGACCAAATTATAAACCAAAGTAAATATTTGAAAAACATATAGTCTCTAATTAATGTTTGATATTTTACAAGTATTTTAACACCGCATTCGGTTATAAAAAATTTGTCTATAAAATATATTTTCTCATCCTTCGTTTTTCAACGTGCAACTTTTTTTTTTCAATAAATTTAAGGTAATTGATTTACATCATAATTAGTATTCTAATACCGAAATGTTGCTGATAAATAATGTACGATACAGCTAGCTATGCTTCACGAGTTTCGTAAAGTTTCTCCCTTTGTGAATATTTCATATATGTATGTACGTAATAAATCAATACGTAATTATACATGTCCAAAATTAAATAATTATTACATTAATTAGCTTAATATATTCCAACCCATCCATTTTACCAGGTACCTGTTATATGACATTTTATCTATGTTACATAGTGTCATCCTTATATGTTGTTGGCTTGTTAATGTTTTTCGTTCTAAAATTAATTTTTTTCTTTTGCGCACAAAATAAAATGCAACCTATGATAAGGCCGAGAAATATAAAACGGTGATTAATTCATACTGTTCTTGTAATTGGTAATAAACAATTTAAAAGATTGACCATCTCGTGCCATCACCAATTATTCACATGTTGTATAATGGAGTAAAGCACTTCGCGTATAATTATTTAATGAAAGTGAACATTACCGGAGAACGCTTTACTTTTCTAACTGGCATTATTAAATGCAAATATGTAACTGCTGCAAAATGTTTTAATTAAAGTCGAGTAAACTTACGGTACGGCTGAATTTGTGTATTTAAAACTCAGTTTGTTAGAATTATTGTAAGTCATCGGTGCGTCCTACGGCAAGGTGAGTTTAATTCAAAAGTATATTCTCCTAATATTCCGCGCAGCTCAGTGAAGTTTCAGCAAACGCTTAACGCAGTTTATGAAAGTTTCCCTCCGTCGTTGAGCGTGCCGAGCGGCGATTAGTCGCGAAAACTTTTCTTCAGATTGAAAAAGCACAGTCCCCAAAGTTCAAAATCAATTGGAACTCTCCGTTATTTGGGCGAAATTACGTTCGTCGATCGGCAGTCCCGGGGGAGGTCTTACAGAGTCAAAATTCAACGAGGAAACTTCCACGAGCGAACAGCGAGAAACTCGATTCGATATTTTCCGATTTGCGGTTTCGATCGCGTGTCAATTTTTGGTTTTCCGATGCGGCTCTATCGTAAGATAAGCTCGGTATGCCGACGCTATTGATTTTGTGAAGGGCACGGAGGGAAGTTGAAAAGAGATGGAGAACGCGTGGGTGAGCGAGGGAGCGAGTGAACAAGAGAGAGAAAGAAAGGGGTATGGATGTAAGTGCATATCAGTGAATATCGAAGATAGGTGAGGTCAACCGCTCATCAGGTAAGTTTTTGCCTGATGGATGAAGCTTGGAATATAGATCTTTCCGGAATGATATTCAGGGTTATCCTTGAGCACACGGTCCTAAACCACTCTTGAAATGGATAAAAGTCGATATACATTTTATGCTAAAAAGATAAATATATCCCTTGAACGCTCGCATTATTCAACGAAGACAAGTATTTTCTAATATTAGGCGAAGAGTCCTCGCGCGGAAAATCTCACATTTTCCTAAACTTTTTATTTGTATTTATTTATACGCTTAAATATATATATTGCAGTTTGCCGTTTGTAAAATATATTTTGCGCGAGATTTTCATATCAGGTATTAAATATACCAACATATTTCTGTAACGATTTCTTACCGAGATGCATGAATCAAGATATCTGTTGACGCATGTAGAAGCACTGCAAAAATAGCTTGCTGAATACCATGCTGCTTTTATACACGCTTTTATGTATCAAAGTTTAACATCAAAATGCTCACTTATACATTCATCAAAGACTCGAGGTATCATTCCGCGTATCATTTTCATTTCTATCATAAAACGCATCGTGTTCGATACGCGGGTTTTTATTGCGGCCTTGTAATAATAATATTCCACGTTATTACTTAGAACGAATAAAATTTTGTATACAGGCTAAAACTGACGTTGGTACTCGCATATATACAGAGATGCAAAATTTCGTTTTAATAAAGACACAATGAAGTGAAGCGTTCTCGATCTATTTATCGATGGCAAAGATAGTCAACGGATATACAGACATGTTCGCAGTGAGAACCGTGATTTATGTGGGATATCGAAAGCTATAATCGCATGCTATGACAAATCTCATGAATGATTTGCGGTAATCTGCCGACAGAATCTGCTCGCTTTGGAATCTGTCCAAAATTGATGGTGCGTTTTCGTCGAAAATGTAATGCGTGCCGTTCGCGCAACGAACAACGAATGCTAGGCAGCACATCCCGTATATCAACCAGCAAGACATGATTTAGTGGTTACGAAGATAATGCATGCGTGCGACGACGCAAGGGAGAATAATTGGCCAGGTAAATAGGCTAGAAGTTCTATTAAATCTTTTAGCGGGATTAATGAATATATTTTTGACGCAATCTCCAAACAGATGAAAATAATCGCGGAAGCGAAGGCGCTATTTTACAATCGCTAAGCTGCATCGTGGATTAAAACGTTCAGCGGAATAATCCAAATCGCGCCGACAAGTGTACATTTGATAATTGCGAATATAAATTTTTTGCAATTGAAATAATTGCAACGATAAGGTTATTATAATTTTGAAAATTTTATGACAAATAAACTAACCTATGTTTCAATGGGCAGATTAAATTTTTCGTACAATTAAATATTTCAAGAATATTAATTCAACCTTTAGCGAGACATCATAAAGCGTATAAAGGACAAAAACAAAATTAATATCTATCGAGGCGTACTGCTAAGAAAAAAAAAGGATGCAAAATCAGAACGTCGCGTTCCTTCCGAATCAAAGATTTATATAATTGAAACCACATCGGAAGGAGAAAAATTTTCGACAAAAGAAACGAATTCTACTTAAAAGGAAAAAAATGAAGGAGAATAATGAAATATTAAAAGAGTCGACTGCATCAGAATCTGATTCTGAAAGAATCGACGACACCGAGAAACGTGATAAATCAGTTCACGAACGTGAAGAAGATAACGTTACGAAAATAATTATTACCGATCAGCTCAAGAAGGCGGACTCGTTTCCAGAAACTTGTTTATCCGACAGATCAAAACGCGAAATTAAAATGTCGGAGGAAGTCGGCGATATGGTAACGACCGAGAGACGTCAATGTCGACGTTCTCTCCGCAACATAATCGACGAACAGGAGCACCGTCGGGAAGAACTGGACAAAATGAAAGGAGATCTACGACAACGTCTGGGCATGCTCGAGTGTTCGATACCGGCGGTAATGGTATGGAATATCTGGAGAAAGTCGCAAGGCGCACCCGTTTGTAAGATAAAACGTATCCTGGAAAAACAATTTAAAGATGCGAGAGAACTCTCTTGCCGTAGCACGCCGAGCTGCCATTACGATTGCAGGATACGAGAGATCGAAGCCGAAAGAAAACTCGCGTTGAAAAAGGTTGAGAAAGCACGAACTCTTTGGTCGGAGAAACTTGCGACATTGGAAGAAAGAAAAAGGAAACTTGACGAAGCCAGGAGAATTCAGGAGGAGCAAAAAAGCGCGATAGAACGGCTAAACGAGGAAACCAAAGTGCTGCGGGAGGCGATGGAAGAGGAAGAACCTTGCCAGTGCGGCGATACGCAGTGCAAACATAGACACCTCGATAAAATCTCTAGCGCGATGTCCATCGAATCGGGAGACGTTAAGTGCCTGGAGAAGCTGCAACGATTAGCGGAAGAGGAGGTGATTACGAAGCGGGAGATTGCCGAATTGGAGCGCCGCGAGGAGGCTTATATGAGGACACTTCAGCAAGCAGATGAATTGTGCTCTAAGATGGAAGGTGACGCTATCAACGCGACGAACGGATTGCAAGAACAATTGAACGTGAAAACTGCGGCCAACCAAGAACTGGCGAATCGCGTGTGCGAACTGGAGGACGAGCTCGAGAAATGTCGAGCGAAGCTGACTGCGTGCAGAACGGAGCTAGAAAAATTTCGGAGTATCGAAAAAATCGAAGCTGCGACAGGTCGCGACGACGACACTGCGAAAGAGGAGGCGAATACAAAGCGCAAGATTGCCGAATTGGAGCGCCGCGAGGAGGCTTACGCGAGAACACTTCAGCAAGCGGATGAACTGCGGTCTAAGATAGAAAATGACGCGATCGACGCGGTAAACGAACTGCAAGAACAATTAAACGTAAAAACCGCGGCCAACCGAGAACTGGCGGATCGCGTGCGCGAACTGGAGAACGAGCTCGAGATATGTCGAGCGAGGCTGGCCGCGTGCGAGACGGAGCTCGGGAAGTTACAGAGTGTCGAGAAAATCGAGGCTACAACAGGTCGCGACGACGACGTTGCAAAATTGGTAGACAAGGAAGTCGCGGTGCGGGCTAAAATGGTACATCGGTCAGTTGGCGGAGAAGACGACGTAGCCACGGTGAAAGACAGCGAAGTTCTCGCGAAGATCGAAGTCGCGGATGCGGAAGCTTTAGTAAAAGTCGACGTAATCGATGCCGACACGCAAACCACTGTTGTCGTGAGCGATAAGCTCATCTCGGTTAAACCCGACCTGGCTGATTTCGCAGTCGATCGTCCGACGGATCTCGTGCGGACCGAAGATGCCGGAAGCGCCGCTCGGCCGGAGGACATAGCTTACGAGCGAAAGAAATTCGAAAAAGTTCGGGAATACTTGTCTCAATTAGAATCCTTGGAGGAACTGTATGAAAACGACGGCGTACCATGCGCGCCTGATTTCGCATGCAACGACGCGGTGTCATCGCTTACTGATGTGACAAACGAGGAACGAACAACGTTGAGCGAAAAATATACTACGTCGACGGAGCAATATATTGAAACTGTGAGCGACGAGGAACGAGAGAATCAGTTTAAAAAGGAACCAGAAAGAAAAGAACGTTACGTCGATAATAATGTTGAAAAAGAAGAAGAAAGAGAAGATGGAATTCCTGGAGCCGAAATCAAAAGGAAAGTTGTCGAAAATGTAGATAAACGAGTCACTGGAATCGACGTGTCTGTTAAAGAAAATGTAACGCCATCGACAAACGAAGAAAAAGCTGCGGACGATAGGCTGGTAACAATGCCGAAAAACCAATCGCCGGAAGTAAACAAAATCGAGACCGATCAAGGCATCGTGATAAAAAGAGAAACGATCCTCTCGTGGATCGACGCGATCGACGCGATTCGCACGACAGCAGCGGTATACAATTCGTATTAAAGTTAAAACTTAATTTCAATTATTTAAAGACGTATTGTAATTATATAAATATAGAAAAACTGTGTTAATATTTTAATTTAAGTTATAAACAAGCTTAAAGTTGTATGTATAATGTACGCGATGCGTGCAGAATATATCTTTCTCTTTTTGATTTAATATTACAATAATTTTTGTTCTGCTTTTTCAGAAGCATCCCGACTGTCGAGAAGTAAAAAAAATTGCTGACATCTTAGCGGAACAAGTTGGCACTCATGTCGGGGTAAAAGATTGATAAAATATTGCGAGTGATTGTTTACAAGTTACGATTATCGCAGCTATTTATAGCTTTAATTACGTTCTGCCAGATACAATCTAAAAAAGCGAAAGAGGAAAGCGCAGCAATAACGATGGAAAATAAACCGGAAAAAGCGAATGGGAAGAATGGAATAGAAACGAGTCGGCACAATAATGAAACCATAATACATGAAACTAAGTTACAAGCTGAATTAATGATTTTGAAGGCTGAGGAAATGGAACCGGCGACAAAAACGGAGCCAGCGCAATTTTCCGAGTCCGAAAAAATATCAGCGGAAGTAAAAACTCCAACGGAAGCGATAACTGAATCAGAATTACCGTCTACTTCTATGGAAGAGAAAGTATCAATTGGTATGAAATCCCCTCCGCCGGTTTCAATAGAAGATTCTTTTGAGCCTCCTACAATTCGCAATAAAGAAGATTTGAAAAATGACACGATCACGTTAACCGTGCCCGAACCACATAAGTCGAATATCGAAATAAAAGCTGAGAAAACACAAATCGCAGAAACTGTACAAGATGAAAAAGAAATGGAAACGTCTAAAAATAAAGATGCAGAAGATATTACAACAGTCGAGGATCAAATAAATAATAAATTAACTGTAAATTTAATCGCAAATGGTAAAACGGCGAATACAGATAAAGAAGAAACGTTAGATATGTCGAAAATAGAAAAGAAAGAACCGAAAGTTGTATTAAATAATATTAATGAAAATGAAAAAGACAAAGATATATCGAAACAAACAGAAAACAAAGATATATTAGTAGAAAATGAAAAGCCAAGTACAGCGCTATCAGAATTACCTCCAAACACGATAACGTCGAAAGAAGAAAGCGAAACTGAAGAACCTATCGTGAAAAAAGAAAAGATTAAAGTCACCGAATCGCCATTGATAACGGATACGGAGAAAAGCAAGCAAATCGAAATAACGGAAATGTCATCAGTCGAGGTCGTAGGAAAAAAGGAAGATACTCAACCCGTAATATTTCCACCGATTTTAGGTGAGGCAGAAAAAGAAAACCAAGCGATCACGAAATTGGAAATCGAGGGTGCAGAAAAAAAAGAAGAAGCTGCAGCGCCGAATGCGACAGATACAGCGGAGAAAAAAAATTTTCACGCGAGCGTAACGGTCGAAGAACAAGAAGGGACTAAAAAAATCGAATCCGTGCCAGCGCTTGTACCGGCACCGCCAGTAATGAAGGAGAAAATAAAAGGAGCGCTCGAAACAACGGAAGAATTCGCGCACAAAGCAGAAATTAAAAAGGAGAAAGACGAAGAGCCAGAAGGAAAAGTTACACGGTCGGAAAAAGTTACATCTGCTATTGAGTTACTTGATAAGGAGAAAAAAGGAGAAATGAGGCAAGGAGAAAAAGAGAGAACGCCAGCGGAAATGCCGACGTCCGAGAAACCGGAGGCGAAGGACGAGAAAGAAGCGCCGCTGGAAGAGAAGGAGCCAGAAGTGGTACAGATAGAATTAAAAATTCCAATTGCTGAGATAAAGTCAACAGGGATGGAAATGCGAGCCATACCACTGGAACCACAATTAGTGGCGCGGCCGTATCTAATTATAGCGAAGTTCAAAGAGAAAGAACTATTGCAGATTATACCCGAGAAGCAACCTTGCGCGGGATGTTGTTCGGTTAGTAAACGTTATCTACTCTAATTGCCGCGCTCATTACAGTATATTAATAGTCGTTAGCTATAAACAATTTCTCGACAAATGTTCCAATATCTTTCCGTCAACTAATTATGCGTGGTTTTCCCGAGCATTGTACATTTACGACGCGTTTAATTTTCTTCAACGTTTCTGGCACATACCGTGTATTAATAGCGACTGACCGTTTCGATTGAACGTATGATTTCTTTTCGCTTTGCAGCAACCGCCGATCAAGACCACGGAGCCGTCCGACATTCCGCAAATTGGTGCTCTTCAATCGAAAATCATACAAACCGAAATGACGCAGACGAAGATCACGCAGAGCGAGGTCGTGCGGGGCGAGGTCATTCGAACTAAAGTTGCACAAACCGAGGCCGTGCAAACTGAAGTTACACAAACCGAGACCGCCGAAGTCGAGCTCGTACAAATAACCGCGCAAACACTTACGGCCGCCGAACCGCCGCGCGCGGTGCCGATGCGAATTATTAGTGAATATTTAAAACCAGCCGAGCTAAAAGCATCGAGAAATGAAATCGCTGGCGACCATCCTGAAATAACCGGCCGAAAAATGCTCTCGCGCTTAAAGGACCAATCGAGCGTCACGACCGCCGACACCGGATCACAGACGGATAAAACGAGCCACGTTAGCCACGACCGAGTTGTAAGAGATGAAAGAGAACGCGCGAGAGTGCCCACGGATGAACTTTTACGTGCTATAAAGATCGCCGCCAGGTTAGCGCAGCCGGAGACAGAACGCGAGATTAGGACAATTAATTATGGCGGGCGGTCCGAGGCAATGCGCAAAGCGGCTTGTAACTGTTGCTTGTGCGGCGGAATTCAAACTTCTCCGCTGACAGAACCTAAATTAGAGTCTCAACTGCAGACCGGTGCGAAAACTGCAACGCCTCCGGCGGCGGTTGCGTTCAGGCGTATGTTTATTCGCCCTAAAATCGATTATCCAATATCGCGCGTCAGATTGTGCCGTGATTGCAAGGCGAAAATCCAAAGCAAGATGCCACGCGAGAGACACCACCTTGAGAAAATTATCAAAAAGATCTCCGGTGATCCGGAAAGCTGCGGTTCTACGTCGTTAGTCGGTAAATCGTGCCACGCGCCACCCCAGAAAAGAGCGATCGAAAAGAGAGATCAAGCCTGCTTGGATAAAATATTTAAGCGAAAGACTGATGTGCAAAAGAAAAAAAACGATGCGCAATCAATTCTAGAAGATTCAAAAGAATTAACCGTGAAGCCATTATCCCCCAGTTGCATTTGCTTCAAGTTAGAAAAGATCGGCGATCCAATTAAAAAAGGAAATTGTTATTGCGCGGATTAAGTAAACAAAATTATTATTATTCTATACAATTCATTCAATCAATCGTATAATAACATGCACTATTCATCCAATTAAATATTCCGAATTAATATTGTGGCGTTTATTGCTAATGATTTTATCCGTTGAATAATGTATTAAAATGAGAAGATGTAAAAAGATATGCATAATTAACATAAAGTAAAAAATATTATTAAAAAAAAATACATATATATGACAGTTTATTTGAGAGAGTTTAATTAATAACAGAATCGTAAATAAAATGTGAAGCAGCCTTGTAAAATTTAATCAAAGTTGTGAACAGCATATTACCGTATTAAATTCGTAGTCGGGACAAAGGCATGTAAAAAAAAAAAAAATAAAATAAAATAAAATAAAGTAAAAAATTTTTTTAATGAAAATATTAAAAAGTTAGAGAAGAGACACAATTTTCAATACGCGGTCTAATGATACATACGCACCAATTCCATTATACGAATAAATGCCTTCAATTAATTTATTCGAGCGTATAGCGTAACAAAAATCAAATGCAGAATTTGCGCTCAATCATTTTTGTTTTAATCGTACACACGTGTCTGTGTGATATATTAATAAATATATTGATTTAATTCCAAGTAAACAGTCGCTTTAAATAACTTGTTTTATTTCAATTATATTTTTAGAAACGAAGACAAAAAAAAATAATTGATTTACGTAATAATTTAATTATTGTACCGTAAACGAATTAACAAGGTAAAGAAATTCTAGTAGTGCCTCGCGCCAAGAATATGCACGGCGAAACCGACCGTGAAACTTTACGTGAATTCCGAGAAGTTGAGAATAATTAATTTCTTGAAATTAAAAATAAGGGAACTTAACTTCGTGAGCGTCACACAACGTTATTACATTACACTAGATATTTTTATCGCGCGTCGTTTATTCTTGTTTCTTCTACGTGAAAAAAAAAAAAAAAGAAGAACGGCTTTACATTTAATCATTTTTCGCGATCTACGGCCACGGAATTCTCGGGACCAGCGGAGTTTTGTTTATTGTATCAACCGCTGCGTAACAGGCAGCTTTGTGGCACGCGCGCGGACGCTCTTCGCTTCGTCTCTTACGGGCATGATGCCCGACTCACCGACCACAGAACAGTTGAGGTAGGTTAAATGACGTGATGGTGACCTACTTTCTCCCTACTCTCAAGTCTCTGTCTGCGACCGAACAGCGGGCCGTAGACGTACGTGTTATCTCGCGCCCGCGATGCGAGGATATCGCCTCGCGCAAAATATGTTATATACATATGATATAAATAAAAATTTATTTAAAAAAATAATAAAATAATAAATATTCAAAGTAATACAAATTAAAAGATTTACTCTCGTGGGGGGAGGAGGGGAGGAAAGAGCCAAGCGTGAGAACAAATTAACGTCGCGGAAAAGCGACAATAATATGAACAATATACATTAAAAAATTCAATTTGATCTAATAATTTTTTTTTAACTCTTAGAAACCATACGCGCGCGTCATTACGTTCAAACATTAATTAAATATAATAATACTTTTAGGAAAATTACAGTTCAGAAATCTACAGCGAACGGCGTGTTGCTGGTTCACTTACATTTTTATTTTCCGGTAAGGTGAGGTTATTTTCCAGCCTGCCATCCTTCCATCCATCCTTCCTTCCTTCCTTCTGTGGCAGTATTCCGGAAATATTCTGACATGTTGCAGCACTCCAAATCTTTTGGCACTATATTACATTGCTTTTTTCAATAATAATTTTCACTAATCACGTTCGTTGTAAAATATTACACTCCCGATATTCGTAGCGTTCCGTACTTCCGCCGGGCTTCGCTCGAGTCGTCTTTATTCTCGTCGGCGGAACGAACGGCACCGAGAATTAACATCAAACGGCGAATGAGACGTCCCGCGATATGTCGAACACCACGTCCTGGATGAAATGTTTCCTCGCGCACTTTACATTCCTCGAGTTCGTCAAGAGTCACTTGCGCGTAACAGGATGAGAACCTCTGCCGCGACGAAGAAGACGGACGCGGTGCAGATCTCACGCCTTGGACGATGACGATCGCCGGGACCCGCTGAGGAAGGTGTAGATTGAAGATGAGTCGGACGCTCCGAGCGCCCGCCCGCACTTTACATTCCTCCAGTTCGTCAAAAGTCGCTTGCTCGTAATGGGATGAGAACCTCGACCGCGACGAAGAAGACGGACGCGGTGCAGATATCACGCCTTGAACGATGACGATCGCCGGGACCTCGCCGAGGAAGGTGTAGATTGAAGATGAGTCGGATGCTCCGAGCTCCCCGCCCGCACTTTACATTCCGCGAATTCGTCAAAAATCGCTTGCTCGTAGTCGGATGAGAACCTCGGCTGCGACGAAGAAGACGGGCGCGGGGTAGATCTCACGCCTTAGACGATGACGATCGCCGGGACCCCGCTGAGGGAGGTTTAGAGTCAAGGAGACTCGGACGCTCCGAGCGCCCCGCCCGCGCGTCAACATAACCTTATCTTTTTGGAGCACTTATTCGAAGCACAAAACAAAGCACAACGCGACGAATAGAATAACACATGAGTAAAAAAACTGATTGTTCGCTCCCGAGTCGACGACGCCGACTTTTATTCGTATACGAGACTTTCAGTCAGCGGTCGAAAATTCGCGTAGTTGCGGAGCGATTAGGAACACGTCCTCACGCCCGAGCTTCCGCAACTAGACTAAAGTAACCGTGAGACTTCGGCCCTTCGAGGAAAGGAGACAACCGCAAAGAAAGTAAAATTTCAATGCCAAAAAACCTTCAGACGTTCACTTATCGTTAATTCGAAAGATTTATAGTCGTATCGGCACGTAATCCGGCACAGAGCACGGGCTCCGGCACGGTACGAGATGCATTTTACGCACGAGAAAATTACTGAGCATCCGCTGTGCGCAGATTTTTAGCGGGCCGGCACGGGCCCGTCCCGGACTTCGGCACAGTAGGAGGTGCATTTTACATGCGAGAAAAATACCGCGCATTTACTTCGCGCAGATTCTCGGTCAGCTGACACGAGAGCCCGTCCCAGACTTCGGCACGGTTGCAGATGCATTTTATTATACGTGTGAGAGAATTATCGCACATCTGCGAAGCCTAATGATCTCACGCGGGTATATAAAATTATCTTCACAAAAAAGAAAAAATATATACATAGATAAAATACTAAATAAAAAGAGGGATATACGTCTACTCTAGAGCTCTAGAAGCTCTGCTCGCGTCGTTGATCTCGTTGACTAAATTCGGAAGACTCACCGAACGTTGGCCAAAGTGTGTCTACGGGATCGCAGGTTGTGGTACCCACGTAGCTCGCCGATGCTGCCTTGCTCGGCCTGCATCCTAGCTTGAGCCGTCGCAGCGGCAGTAGCAATCACGTGGTGCTGGTGCCCTCCAGGGGCTCCCGCCGTCGTGATGCTTCTACGGGAACGCCAACCCGACCTGCTGCCGCTCGGCGTAGGTGATTTTTTAGGTTGATACGGTCTGAAAATGGTGTTAGAAACGCACGTTGGCACACCAACGGATTCATCGTGGCGAACGGCGTTTCAGACCGCGTGTATATACTGCGTTTGTCTAAGAATATTCTAATTTAATTGTGCAAAACCGATCGAATTCTTAACGTAATTATTGTTCTTTCATAAAAGTATTTTGAGCGCTTTCTTCACGTCGCGACGATCTGTTGCTGCGTTAGGAGGACTTTGCCTTTTATACCTTTGACCTGTATATTTCTACCTGCGTTTTTTTTTTCCTGATCTTATCTTCCTTTCGTTTTACTTAAAAAAGAAAAAAAAGAAAAAAAAGAAAAAAAATTTAATATATTAAAAAATCTATAAGTCATATTTAAGTCTTTGTAAAAGAAATCATTCCTCGGCTAAAGATTCATCTTTCTAATATAATGAGACTGAAATGTGACATCGTACAAAGGAAGATATATTACTTGCAGTATATGCTAGAATATATTATTTCAAGATTTTATCTTATCTACATGGACATGTTCATGCGCCACTTCGTAACATCTAAATTTATTATGACCGTATTACAGAATTAATACGGTGATGGTAACGGCCCACTTTTCCAGAGCACTTTTCTTTCTTTCTTTCTCTCTCTCTCTCCTCCCTTTCCCTATCTTTCTTTTTAGACTAGAATTTCTGAATTAATTACAACAATTATCTAGCTTGGGTCATCGTGTCAAGCTATATATCTAAAAGTCTGGATCAATATCGCGCATTATATAAATCCGTAATTGCAATTTATCCACCTCATTTCTTCTACGAAGCAATAAAAATTTAAATAAATCTCTCAGAAAAAAACGCTTTTAATTTGATGTCGATGTTCGATCTCACAATACGATTGTAAAACGTATTGTAGTACTTAGCGTGTTACGTATATCATTGCAAGATTTCTACCTCTTCGACTCCGGTAACCAGATGGGTTAAGGAAATGAGCCACGACAAGGGAAGCTGACACTTCTGGACCCGAGGGATTGCAAACGTGTCACCGCAAAGATCTTTCGTGTTGCGTATTTCTCCCCCCTTCTCTCCCCCTTTCTCTCTCTCTCACTCTCTCTCTCTTTATTCATTCTTATTTGTCACTACGTGTAACAGAATGCGAGAATGGCTGCGACGAAAATGAGAAAAACTGTTTTACATCAGAGCTGCGAGAAGGCTTTTAGAGAAATGTAAGAAAATACGATTACTGTCGAGCGTATTTTGCACGTGCATTGCATTTATCCATTCCAATAATGATCCGATAAAAAGGGATGCAAAAATAATCCCGGCAAGGGAAAAATAGTTGAACAAAAAAAAAGTTGCGCAAAGTAAACGAAATAAGCTGCTGATAAAAGCAAAGATGAGTCGTAAATTCCAAAACGTTATCGCTTGTATAGTTTTACATTTACGGTCACAGGCTTCCGTAAAAAAGAGTTAATAAAACCCGACGCGAAAAAGAGCGTAATAATATGCAGGGTGTCCCTGACGTAACAAAGGATACTTGGTGGGTGGGTAAATCTTCTAGAGACAAGTATAAAAGTCCCATGTTATTTTGCATTATTTGCACTAATAACGGAGATAGGAATTTTTAAAAATTAAATTTGTAGGGCAAATAGGAGCGCACGGTCAGAAGCGGCTTCGCCTCAGAAGTATAAGTCCTTCCGACTCGACTCAAGAATTGGACGATGTACGAGCGAGACGATGCGACAACGCGCGAGCGAAACGATGCGACAACGCGTGCGGAGAGGCGACCGACGACGCGCGAGCGAAACGATGCATCAGTTCAATACAACAATTATTCGAAGTGTCGTTCTTGTTTTTGGAAACAAAGTTCGGCTCTTAAACAATTGTTGCATAAACGTTACTAGAAGTCATAATCGCTAATCAATAGAGATTATTCCGCGTGTTAAACAAATCGATTCGTTCGTTGCAGGATTGTCCGAGCATTTGCATTTATACATTACTTCCGCAGTTCTCGACTGCACGCGCTTCGACGCGTAAAGGCTTAACATCCTACATCAACAGATTCTGAATTATCGCCGGCAAGTCAGCTCCGTAGAGCATTACGGTTGCGTCAATGCCGATGATATATTTCGCGTGATGCTTTTCACCAATGATAGAGAGAGAGAGAGAGAAAGAGAGAGAGAGAACTTAGCGTTTCGGCACGACGACGGCTGCATTCATCAAAATAACACATGCGAGAGCGTATGTCCGCAAGCGCGCCGATGTAATCCGCTGATCCACAGTCCGCTGTAAATCGTTGTTAGATGGCCATCAGATTTCTCATCAACCAACCGCGATTTTAACGGGACGCAGAACATCAACAGGTTGCTTTGTGACGTGGAATAAGTCAGAGATTCGATATCGCGCCGAACAGTCAATGCACATTGGAGCACGTGCACGAATTTCTGATCAATCGGATCGACTATAACGTAACGTGAGCCAATTTCGTGAACAGAGAGAGACAGAGAGAGAGAGAGAGAGAGAGAGAGAGAGAGAGAGAGAGAGAGAGAGAGAGACAAAGATAGAAAATCTCTGGTTGTCCTAATATGATACCAAGCCCTCACACTGTTTGCATTATTGCGCTGCAACAGCCAGATCTTTACACATGTGCACATATCGGCACAATGCGACGGTATACATACACGCGCCTATAGACCTCCATAGACTGCTAATACGCGGAACTGAATTCTCGAATAATGTCGAAGGAAATAGTGATTTTGTATTCCCGTTCCTCGCCCGTCATATCCGCTGATACAGCGACGTCGCTAAAATGCCTTCCCGACTCCGACTCCGCCATACGTGCAGTCTAACAGATGACAGAGATGCACGGTGTTACTCTCAACTTCGTTTCCACAGGGCCCACTCACGGCGTTCTAATTATACGAGATTCGCCTCGAAATTAGCTTACCAGACTTGCCAGTCTATTTCGCGACGGACAGGATATAATCATTATGGCGTTGTAATTCAGATCACTCGCTCTCTGACAACGTATACCGTTCCAAATTCTCGAGTCAAAGATAGACTGCACCACGAGTTTAATGAAGTATAAAAGCTCTCGAGCGCGACTTAAAATAGCTCATGTATTACTTGGTATTCGCGAATCGATAAGACGTGTCTGTAAAATAATTCTAGAGCGTAGCTTTGTACAAGCAATTTTGTAAAAGAAAAAAAAAATAAAATAAAATAAGAAGAAAAAAAAACAGGACGGTCAATATCGAAAAGTACTCACGTTTCGCATTTTAAAAACAATTAAGCAGATTGTGTTAAACCGATTAATTGTATCAAATTAAGCACGTAAAAACTAGCCCCGGTTCAGTTTTCTGACAAAAACGATAAACAGATTAACTTTCGCTTTCACAACAGCGGTAAATTCAGTCTCTCGGAAAATAATTATTATAAAATTACAACGTTTCCTCAATTCAGTTTTAGGTTGTAAATTGGGTACAATTGTTTAATAAGAATAAATATTTACCTGAATTGTTTTAACGTAAATTTGAAGCGCAGAAATTTACTTAATTCAAATCCATAAAAAAAAAGGGACGAGAGATAATTGATTAAAAGCTTAAAACTTTAAAGTTATGCCTGCCTCATTACGTCCTTAATTAAAATCTAATCAGTATTTTCCGCATTAATTACGTCAACCGTCTTAGCTTTCTCGAAACAAGTTAATTATTGGTTCGATCATGTTCTCTAAGTAACCTGAGGAAGCCTGCCTACAGTTATGCCTCAAGTTCGTATTTCCGTGCCGGCCATTTCGATTTTCTCAATAATATAGCGCGCTAATTAAAGCCTTATAATTTTCTACGAGCCAGGCCGATATATGTATAAACAACTTTTGTACTATCAGTACATCCCTCGTGGCACCTCATGGCATTGCAAATAAAATATTTCTTCAACTGTTTACGCCCGTATCGCGGTAAGCAGTGCAACATGGTGTGTGCACATCGATCAATTCACGTTTAAATTAGCTAATCGCTTGATAACCCGCGTGTGCACTTAGACGCTTAATGGTCATTAGTGTAAAACCGACGGTGGCCCATCATTAATGTCAGGTCGCTACGAGTTACAAGAGGCAAGCCACAATCAATGCTAAACAAACAATACCGGTTTGACCATTTTTCTAAATGATTTTACATATATGTATACATATAAAAACGCGTGAATTTGGAAATATAAAAGGAGCGTTAAAATAAAAAATTTTTTTAACAAGCGAATCTCTTAAACTTGAAAGATAATAAATTTTTGTTAAGTAGTAAATACTTTTGCGCAAGTGATAAAAAAACAAAGGGAGTATCATATGTTTCGCGTTTGTTAAACACACGTGTAATCAGCGGCGATATTCTCGCGTAGCTGTGCTTTATGCAATTATCGGGACGAATATCTCCGTAAGTGTTAGATCTGACAATAGGCTTTAAAGCTCCGTGCACTCAATACGTGTTCCTGTTAGCTCACATTGCCTGCATCCCCCTAATTCCATTTGGCCGGCAGTGTCCACTCGGGGAAATTTCGGGTACGCTCTCGATGTTTCCTGCGGCTGATTGGATAGTCACGACGCACATATCACTCGGACGATATGGAGCTATTGATTAGGTATCTTTCGCGCAAGAAGCGTATTCTCACGGTATTTCTCTCGCTACTTATTATTCGAGCTCTTTACGCTTTTTCTCGAAAAAAAAAAGAAATAAAAAAAACTCAAATTCTCGTTAAAATAACATTCGATTAAAATAAAATAAAAAAAATTTGTTTAACGTTTGCTCAAAGCAATTGCCGCGGTATTCGGTATTTCTGTTTTTAAAATCTGATTTCTTTTTATTCCAATCTCGTATCGAAAAACATGTTTGAGAATATATCGCTCTAAACTAACCTCTCTGAAGAAGAGTTCTGAATAAAACATGTATAAACGAACGTAATAATAGTGCCATAATACGATATGTGTATAATATTCTCGTAACATAGCAAAAAAAAAAAAAACATAGCTCTGTATTTTTTTCCTTTTCTTTTTCGCGTCAAATATCTCTTCTCTTGTTAACGTATCCGGTATTAAATGACGACTAGAATCCGAGTGAACTGTATGCAACATTTATTTTAACGTGTCGTATTCGAACAAGCGTCCAAAGGCTTGCGGTGCAGCTCACAATATCCAAAGAGCGAATCGACGCGCCATAATGAAATCCAGTATGTCAAACGTGCTTATCCAGTTGCTTTCCTCTTAATATTCGTCATATTAAATCCTACATTAACGTGCTGCATTAATTTCCACATTTATCAATTATTATTATTATTAGCTCTTAATGTAGATCATTTTGTTAGATAAGCAAAAGAGTTATACATATATCCGTACTCGAACAAAAGGTTTTCTCTTACGTTTAATACTTTTTTTTCTTTCTAATTTAACGACAAAGCTTCTTTAAGTGCAAAAAAGCAGCTTCTTATTTTTGCTCGTTAAATCAATTTCGTCTAAAAAGGAAAACTGAGATGCTGTATTTTATACCATATTTTACATGAATCGATGAAACGTTTTAAGATAAAATACAATCTCATTTAAATTGTTGTGCCGTTATTCCAATTCTCATAGTTCCTCAAATAGAAAATTCTCTACTTTACGCAGCTTTCCTCCAATTTATCGAAAATTGAAATATTCAATTTATATACCTTAATATATAAATTTCAGTGAAAGAAATATTCGATTTATATTTGTTTGCCGTAAACTTTACTTGTATACGCGCATGACGTTGCAAAGCTTAAATTTTTATTTAAAAATAGAATTATTGTTTAAAAAAATTCTTGGAAAGAACACCTCTCGAGAAGAACTCGGCAGAAATGAAAAGGAAATAGTTCGAAAAGTGGAAATTTACATCTCGATGCGATGTTCCACCGATAATTATGTCAAGAACGTAGCGAGACCAATGCGAATTACTCGTAAAAATTTAATCCGATATAGGACATCAATAGCGGGCGAATTAAATCTCCATTTTAGAGATTACCTTCCGTTGCCAATCGAAGATCTTCCCGCACTACTATTCTCTAGGAGCACAATAACTACGCGAGTTCCATTGAGGCCGGGTGTATCAATCGATATACGAACGCGCTCTCCATTTCAGTATTAATAAGAAAAAGTTAATAATCAAAAATTAATAATACGTCCGAAATTTGAGATTAACGGTATTTAATATATATTTCCCTAACTTCGTTCAAAAAGAAGTTGTAAAAAAAAAAAGAAAGAAAGAAAAAAAGATATTAAATGCAAATTGTTTCAAAACTCAGATTTATCTCGCTGCTTGTTATTTTTATACTTGAGCAGCAGGAATTTTTTACGTCGCATAATTACCTTGGCGTGACGTGTGTTAATAACTTTTCCTTCTACCGCCAAAATAAATGCTCCTAAAGGCTGAAACTAAATGTAACTTTCTCGGACCGTAATACATCACTAAATTGGATGAACAAAACGAAAAAAAAGTCAGGCGAATAAACGTAATTTGACATCAACGTCAATATATGACAGACGTAAGTTCGATAAGTTTGATTGCATATGTGTACATATGGTACTGCAATATAACACGTGGCGGACGTGAGAAATGTGTCAGTCCGAAGCAATGAAACTGCAACGCAAACACGTATAGGTCAGGCAAGAAAGTTTGTCCACCGAATTTCGCAGCAACAGACGTTCTTATAATCCATATGCATTTCGAAGTAATTCCGTGGGAATCGAAAAATCCCGCATACGTCGATAGCGCGCCACTTGGCTGCATTGCAAATACATACGAATTAAATCTTGAATGTTAATACCATTTGTTTTACGAAAATTAATTTATCCACGATGCGGGAACATTATGTGAGAAACGTTACGTCGAGTACATAAAATGCTTAATGTTATTAATATATAACGTAACGATAATAATGCATGAATTGTACGCGTATATACACGCAAGCTGCCGTCAGTTAATTGCGATCATAGAGAGAAGAGTCATTAATTAATCGTGAAATTTAACGCATTCTATCGATATATCTATAACGGAATATTTAATTAAATCGGCAATTAGCTACTTAAAGCGTTGTTTACACTACTCGACGCGGTGCGCTCGCATTAATGATATTTACGACAATTAGCAATTCAAAGCACTCTTAAAATTCAACTTTGTCTACAGATTACTAAATGCACGGCGTATAAATAATCGAATGCATTAAGTAGAAATAACAAATGACCAGCGATCGAGCGTGAGGGCGTTTTATACTGTTGCGAGAGTAGCCTCTATAAAGGGCTCGGTACGAGAGAACTATCTAATCATGTCCGAGTGCTATTGGATTATT
Source organism: Cardiocondyla obscurior (assembly GCF_019399895.1). Classification (NCBI taxonomy): domain Eukaryota; kingdom Metazoa; phylum Arthropoda; class Insecta; order Hymenoptera; family Formicidae; genus Cardiocondyla; species Cardiocondyla obscurior. The sequence goes on along the minus strand of NC_091866.1, from coordinate 10,646,490 downwards.
ACTCAACTGTAATCTTCGCCGAATGCGAACTCGTGTTAAGTTTGATTGATCGACGCTGGTAGATCTCGGTTAAACGGGCTCAAACGCTACCCTCTTAATGCGCACGTAAACACTTGAAACGGCGATGGAAAAATCAAGACGAGACGAGTTAATAAAATTCAATTTCGAAAATGCCTAGCGCAAATTAGACCGTGAAACGCGCGAAACTAAATTAATGACTGACCGTTCTCGCACGTGACGACCCTCCTCATCGTCCTCCTCCTCGATGTCGTGCAGCCGCGGGCTAAGCCGGTGCTGAGTACTGCCCTCTCTGCTATAATCTTCCTCCTCGCCAATCCTCAGCTCGCACTCCTTCTCCTCGTCGTCAAGATCGTCGTCGAGGTCCTCGTCTAGATCACCGAGCGGCGCGCGCTCCTTAAACTGTGCCACGCAAATACGTTTCGGCGGCAGATACTGATACTGCTTCTCCTGCTGCAAGACTTTCTGCTGCTGCTGATGCTCGTATTGTTGCTGGCCTCTCTGGTGCTGGTGGGGCTGCTGGTACTGCTGATGCTTCAGCAAGGAACCCTTTTTGGCCTCGGGGGTGGCCCCCGAGACACCAACACCACCCCCACCCCCGCCGCCGCCGGCGCACGGCAGGCAGCAAGACCACGCGCCCCCCACCTCGGCACCCTAGTGCACTCAATGTCAAAACATCCAGGGGGCCCAAATCCAGCCAGGGTGTTCCGTTTCCAAGGTTCGACAGAGACAGCGTTCGCGATGCCGATCGACGTGCTCGCTGAGGATTAGCGGTCCCCAGGCTCGAGCGAGTTGAGTTGCTTGTCGCTTGTGTCGCCAAGCACCGCGATATACGACGAACGACGATACTCAGCAGCTATTTTCTTTGTCGATGCTTCCAATCGCTACTCGAGATGGCAAAAAATGATTTTGGCATGAGCGCAGACATGAGTGCTCTTCTTTCCAATAAAGGCCGCTTGGATATCGCCATCTCCCGACATTTTTCAGCACAATTTCGCCTGAAGTGCTTTGGAAATTCTTAACATCTGTATAAATGAGCTACAAGCGGTCGTATCGCGGAACTCAAACTGTTGATTTTATTTTTCCAAGAAATTCAAGCGCCCTGGTGCTTACATTCGTCGACGTAACGTCTCGCGACCTGCACAGCTTTTTCTTTTTTTTTTTCTTTTTTTTTCCTCAAAGCTTCGTTTAGCGCGCTATGCAAAATTCACACATTTTTTTCTCTCGTGTTGCTTTTATAAGTTATGCAAACCTCTTACAGTTTAAATAATTTAAATACACTGAAGAGATTGTCCTCTTACAAGGCTTTCGCTTTTTTATTATAAACAGATTAGCGACGTATTTCGTCTCAATGAGTAAAAAGTTATCTTTGTGAGCTTGCACGTACCCCGCAAGATTGTAATCAGCAATATTTAAATAACGTGGTTTTCACATCTCTAAATATATCTCTCTTTAAGATTATCTCTGTTAAAAATAACAGAAACAAGGAAGCATGTGTCTCTTTCTCGGTATCGCTGTAAAATTTTTGAAGAGCTTCAACATTAAAAATGTATTCAACGTTAGACATTTTTTTTTCTTCTTTTCCTCTCAATTATTTTTACTTCATACAGTGAAGACTTTTAATTCAACGATCGTCAAAAAAACTGTTTCTCGCATCTGTAAATACGCTCGCGTGACAAACATCAAACGACAGATCAACTGAATATGTAATAGACAATAAAGTTTTCGTTCAAGCCACGCTCGCTATCATTCTTAGGTCGTCTTGATACATGGAGTTGCCTGTTAAATACCACGATTAATTTCCCGTGGCATTTCGTTATCTCGGAAAATTAAGAAAGTCTAAGCTCAAAAATCGTCCGCCATTACCTTCAAAGTCCCAGATTTTTTTATCGAATACACTCGTATTATCGTTCTTTACGTCGATATGATATATATACGCATTATTATGCGAATTAATTGCAGACGAACTGTATTCTCGAACGTTTAAATATCTCAATCTTCGGGTTTTCGACGGAGCACTCCGGTGCCTAAATCGTATTCTCGCTCTCGACGTTGATCCTTTCGTAAAGTCCATCGTTATACATCATCTTGCAGCAGTGACATGCATGTAATGAAACTATTAATGGAACAAGTTATCTTTCAAGCAGGTTTTTCTTTGATGTATTTCTTTTACATCTTTTATGTCACTCTTTTTTTTTCTTTGCCTTCTTACTCATACGATTAAATTTCTTTGCAGTTCTTTTGTCCGTCTTCACGTAAAAGAAAAAAAATTACCCAACATTGTCCAAAGTAAGGTACCTATAATTTCTTTATCCCAGAAAGTATTTAATAGAAAATATTCCCGTTTAATTCTTCGCGTTTATCTCGCGAATTGAAAACTTCATTCTTTTAACGTTTTCAATTTACGTTCACGCGAGTCTCTGAATCCCACCCAGTATTATTACGTTTCACAAAGAATCCGCTTATCGGCCGCAAGGGCTTTGGTATCTCCTCCAGTCGGCATCCACGCGGTATCTCCAAAAAATATCGCGAAATTATTAGTTAAGGCGCGACATCTTTCCGTGCGTTATTTTCACGGCGTGAGAAAAGTTCAAAATAAACTTGTCAGTCTCCGGACTTGTGTTCGAGTCTCCACGTCCATCTTGTCTTCCCGTTCTCACCACATTCGCGCACTTCCACCAGACTATTCACGGCCCGAAGTAACCAGCTATTACGAGGTAAACTAAACATGTGGAATTTTGTCGTAGTCGTTGCCGCAAACAAGCCTGCTCGTCGCTCTTAATTTTGCCTCGAGCTCGCCAGGACGTTCGGCGCACGGTTTAGGAAACTTTAAGACAACAAACCGCGACTAAGCCGTACATATCTGCGCATCCCTTTGCGCCTTCTTGTTTGCAGTTTGCCGTCGATGGCGCTTACTATTTGCTCAGGTTGCCTCATCGTCGAGTTGCTTGTTTCCAAGGATTATAGAATCTACATGTTATTACTTGTTGAATTTATTGTGTTATTATCGGTAGCAGGGTGACGTATAAAACGCAGTTTCATTCAACGAATCTGCATGCCGAACTTTCGCGCGTTAAAATTTTTACTTCAACTTCTTGCTTCCCGTCACAATTTCCTCTTACATGTCGAATAAACGTTATTCCGTAGAAAATAGTGCTGATACGATAAGTCGAGGTCAATCGGAAGAAAATTTTAATCGATTCTTATTTCCACACAGTGAATACTTGATTACAAAATTATTTATAACAATTTGTTTAAGATATATGTCATCTAACTTCGCTTACACTTCGCCACTACATTTCGCTTTCAGTTAACCGTAAAACGGTCAAGTTTCACCCTTGTCAATCGCTCCTATCCACAACAGTGACTAATAATATGCAAAATCAACATTGCGAGAGATCGTAGCGGTTTCAGTCTATAATCAAAAAGTACCCGCAACTTTCTACGACACGCGATCGTCGGATTGAATGCACTTTTACGCGAGGATTTTTCATTTTGGCACGAATTACGTCTAAACTATGTAAAAAAAAAATAAATACAAAAGAAAAAATTGCTCGAGAACGCAAACGAATTTTACTATTAAATGTTTCTCGCGATATAGCTGTGTATATTACGATTGGCCGACACAAGAATGTGCTCTCTTTCAATTTGCACTCTTGTTCAAATAACTCGTTACTCGAGCGACGATTACACGCACTGACACAAGCGGGCTTACACTTGCACTGGAATACGTTCCGAGTTTTATTTTTTAATATCTGTTTACTCTACAGAATTCGTACGAATGCGTTAAACGTAATCGCGTAATTACCACTAACGATGGATGAGGCTCTTGACGACGAGGATGAACAGAATCCAGACCAGAACACGAAATTGATTGTCGATCGTTGAGAAGGTTGCGCTCGAGTATGTCTCGCAGAATAATTAGAGATATGGGACCAATGTTCTGTAAAATTCCGTGTAAAAACTCACGATGCGTTCGAATGAAGAGGCCCCGCTTTGTCAAAGCAGCAAGAATTATTTTATTACAACCGAGAAGAGAGATACATGCGAAAAAAAAAAAAAAAAAGAAAAAAGAAAAAAAAACAGGTAACGACGTGTATCGTAAAATCGACGTGTGCGATGCCACATATTGATAACGATCGTGTTAATATATTACTTTCTCTGTTAGCTCTTACGTATTCCTTAAATAAAGTGCTTAAACGCAAGTGTTAAAACGTTGCAATCTCACTTCACTTCTTTATTGCGCTATTCTGTCTGAAGGTAGACCGCCTTGTACAATCAGAGGATCAAATCGTTATAATTAAGAGGCTGTATCACGCGCGTGCACTTAATCTCAATAATGGTACTTTAGCGAGGGTTTTCTTTGGCGCAGGAAGCGCTAGGTCGTAAATTAAATTCAAAGGTTAAGGCTGTAAGGCTCCGAAGGCTATGCAAAACGAAAAGACAAGCATGCAACATATCCGATCGCTTCTCAGATAGACGAATATGCGGTTTTATATTTAAGACCTAGCGCGAGAAACATATTCAATTTCGTTAATAAATCATTGAACGATAATGAAGGAAATATTTATGACGATATTATTTTTAGCCGCCGGTCATCCGATATATTTACGTTTCATAATAGCTACTGCAAAATACAAAATAAGTTAAGAAGAAGATACGCGAAATTGTTTCGACGCGACGGATGGAAAACTTCGTGTTTGTTACGCGCGACGTAAAAATTAATATTCTCCACAATATATATTATTTTTATTCCTCTCATCTGCACACATCTACTTTCGTTAACGATTATTAAATCGCCGAGCTTCGAACTTTCGACACGAAGCGAGCATTAAAAAAGCGTCGAAAAATAATTTCTGTGATTTACACTGACGCTTCATCCCGTACGCATAAGTTAAGTAGACGAGATCGATACACCACGGGGCAACGCGATTTAATGCCGATGCACGTTTTCTTTCGGCTATAAATCCTGTGGGTTACACTTTACGTAATGGGTTGTGTAGAACGATTGTAGGAGGATTAGTATCAAAACAGAAAGGAGATCAAATAGAATACGTTGCATACGTAGTGGACACGACGAACAAAGGATATTAGTAATTTAAGGGTCAGTAATTATAACCAAGCGGAATATCCCAGAAACTGTAGCTGCCAGCTACTGCTACGTAATTCGTTGCTTAATCAGTGAATCGAACTTGGTCACATATTGATATTGTAGAGCGTAAATGAAAGTTTGTAGGTAGCTTATAATAAATTAACGTCATTCATTTCACGTTATGAAAGCGGAAGCATGTCGCCTGAGATATTCGATAAAAATCTCCAATTAAGTATCGGGTATTATTGAATTGCAGAAAAAGTCCGTACTGATAATGAATACGTATTACGCGAGTCTGTAATTTCGTGACGAGCGAGTGAGAAGAAAAGTTGGAAAAAAATTAAAGCGAGAATTAATAACGAGTACGTCAATAATCGATGATAAAAATTTATAAAACGTGGAAATACTGGAAATGAAAAACGTCTTCAGATAATGTAAGTCACATTTTTCTCTTGAGATTATATCGCTGTACCGATGCAGCTACATCGAGCAGCGGTAAAATGGAAATGGCTGACGGCAGCTAAATGGTAAATTACTCGTCTAAATTACGAAATAATTAGTAATCAACGGTACGAGCAAAAGTTGCTAAACTATCGCAATTTCACTTGAATGACCGGGATTGAGATCGTTAATTGACTTAGCACTTTATTAAATTAATTTAATCTAAAACAAGCCTGCAAAATATTCCTTCCACTTTATTAAATAAACGCGAATTATAAAGATCGTGCCTTACTTATTTTAATTAAATCTGAATTATTCACACGTATATAGCGCCATTAATATTAATATAAATAAAACTATCTCAGATACGTCACAAGATAATTCGATAAAGTACTCATCGTGAGCTATAAAGATAACTTGTCTTATTTCTCTTTCACTTTTTTTTCGCCATTAAAACTTACTTTGTCATAGCATATTAAAACAGTTTTAGCGCTTTAAAAATTCGAAACACTTTTCTACCGGTATTCTTAACAAAAAAAAAAAAAAATAAAAAATAAAAAGACAAAAAAAAATAAATCAGTTTGAACGGCTACTGTAATCAAGCGCAGCGGGATCACCGCTCCCGCTGGGTCAAGGGTTTTAATTTTCCTGCAATCTACTCTCAGAATTTTTGCCAAACCATTAAATCACAAAATTGTCTGGAAAGGAGACAAACTTGAGACTCTAAATTAAGATTACCGGTATGTTACAAATTCATTACGTTTCTTAATTGGTGATAAAAAAAAAAGAAAGAAAAAAAAAAAAAAACCTTGATACACATTTCATGAAAAATGTGAAAAATGTGTTAATAAATATTTTTCTACACATCGTCACGTACTTGTTGCAATAAATTTTGCAAACGTATAATTAATACATATTGCATGCAATATATACATTGTATCTAAACCAAATATTATTGCAGATATAAATTTAAATGCACTGATAACCTACATGAATTATAGTAGTACGTGGAATTTATTTTATTTAATTTAAATAAAATAAACGTAAATTAAAATTCACGTATTACGTATAAAATTTAATATTTAAAATATAATCTCCGTCAATACCAGTTTTAGAAAGACTACTGGCCAATTGCATGAGATTCTGAATCTATGTACAATATATTATATGGCAACTATATATAAATATGCAATATTTGATTTTTATATTTTTTCAATTCAACGCAAATCAAATCCTCAAACAAAAGGCTGACGCGGAAAACCGTAACGAGAAAAAAAAAAAAAAAAAAGACGAATAACACAAATAAACGTACAATTTTAATTATCAATCTATAATAATTTTCATCTTTGCCGAATGTGACATTAAATATATTTAATAAATCTTTCTAAGAAGAAATTGCAAAAACGTTTCATCAAGAAATAACAATAGGTAATATCTTACGAAATCGATGAAAAGAATAAAACAATGCGTGAAACAAATATCGGCTACACGTTAATTGTTTTCACGTTTCTACAATTTCAATGCATTACGCGAGTGCATCTATTGTCGTCGATTATGGAACGTACCATTGCGCATGCACGGAACGTTGCAACGATTATGCCCAAGTTCACCTATGGAGATCATCGATTGCCACCATTGGCATCTTGAATATGTGTAACCGCTTTGTTAACACGTTATGCAATGCTCAATTACGAATTGTCTATTGAATTTGTTCCTGTACATTTTGTTTTTTGTTCTATGTCAATTAAAAAAAATATATATATGTATATATAATAATAGATTGGCTGCAACATATTTTCTAAAACTAGACGAACATATTTTTAAATTAAAAAACTTGACTCGACGGAAAATAAATTATTTAATAAACGAAACGGGATTTCAAAAATAATTCAGGACAACAAATAAAGCGAATAATTATGTACAGAGGCGAGAAAAGAGAATTTTTCAATAATGGATAAATAATGGCAAACATCTAATTGGGGCAAACTGCATGCACGGTGTGATAGGTTATCAACGTTTATGAATAGATTCAGGTAGATCAATATACGGATTATTAATAGTATAAGCATGGATTCTGCAGTAACAAAAGTATCGATATAGTGAATATTTTTAACATACACCCCTTTCAAACTTAATCGGATTAATTTTGCAAATACATTTTTGTATGTTTCTTTAACGTTACATCTACATTTCAATTATCCAGTTGTTACGAACATAATATTCTTCTATTCACAGTTAAATATTACTCAAATTCGACAAAAAAAAAAATATATATATATATATATATAAAACACTGTTAAACATGTATACGTATTGTAAATGAGAAATAAAGCTATTTCTTAACCACCGTAAAACTGTTTTATTACTACCTTAATTGTTAAATTACCTAACAATCACATCATTATCCGAAACTATAAATTGAATGTAATTTCTCGTTAACCTTATTACTCCAAAAATAATCGCGGCGACACAGCACTCGGATAAAACCGGACGACATTGCGTGACGTTCGTTTCTGCCGAAGCTGCATCAGTGTCAAGACTGCCCTTGTTTCTTGCCTTGTTTCCAGGCTTTAAATTGACATTTATCTGTCGACAACCATTGGCATTTTCTTCGTATGCAAGCTTGTACCTCCGATGCATTCGTACCTATTATCGAATTTCTCGATGACGTTTCCGGCTGAGAATGAAAGTCGGATGAATACGCGAGGCGGCCGTAGGGTTTAAAAAAAATGTCTCTCAAGGGTATAAAAATACGAAGCTCGGATTGGCAATAAAGTAGTGACAAGTGGTAGTGATATAAGTTTTCTTTAACGTGGCTATTGCAAATAACACTCTAATGAAGTACCTATATATAACTGTCAACAAGTTTGCGCACTAAAAGTTTCATTAAACGATACGTATCAATATGTGGCAATGTACGTAAACACACACGTATGATTGTTGACAGAAATGTATGCAATATGAATGCTTCTGAAAAGCTGTTAAATGTTTATCCCTTCTGTAACATTTGTTTCAGTCAAGTCATTTGCTATTACGTGCCATTGTCGTAACTTCCAACAAAGAGCAACTTCAGTGCCTGCGTATAGGCCTGCGTTATCTGCGACGGAATTCTTTCATATCGTTACAATTATTGAACATAAATTATTATTATTATACATACAACTTATAGAAGTCACAAAATGGAAAGAAATCTGTAATATATGCGCGATACAAAAATAATTCACGTCGCTGAAGTATATGGATCGGCAAATGTCATGCCGCACGTACGCCTCTGCGCGTATGATGGAAGGATTCCATTTCCTCTTCTATTCACACGAAAATTTAACGATTTCGAGTCACGAGACAACAAAACAAGATTATACGAGAGATATTTCCACTCGAAAACGCAAGGATTGACGCAAGACTTCTGTCGGAGATTTTCCGAGAGAAAGATAAAACGGCGGATATGCGTACAACTTTGCCGGATTCTGCTACGGTGGAACTTGCGTAACGGAGAGTGCAACGCACACCGCGGTTTTACAACAGGTGCTCGTGAGAGCCCGAGAGAGCTCCATCATTTCGCGCCGCATCCGCGGTACGGCACTCGGCGAACGCGAACAAATTAACGTTTGTTTCTATTTGCAGTTATTTCATTTGCTGCCTGTCGATAATGCGCATTCTACATATGACTTATACAAAAGTATAAGCAACAATAACCGTCCCACGCAAAAATTAGAACCTGAGTGAAGTCCGCGGTCGCCCCGTTACAAACTACCGCGAGCGAAATAAATCGATGGCTTTAAATATTGATCACATGCATTAACGATTTCCGGTCGTAACACACCGCGATCGTGCTATTAGGCTATTTTAAATGTCTGCATCAATTTTGAATACGTGAATTATATAATTTTAATTGGAAACTTAACGTATTCGCTAAATGCTCGCTTAGGCACATCCCTTACGTGCTGAAGTGAGAAGAATATTCAATTTCGCAGACAATCGAGTCGCAAATCTCACTGCGCGAGTATGAAACGCAATGCATGCACGGATATGCGGGAAAGCGGCACTCCGAGTTTCGCAGATAGGCGACGAAGAACACTCTGGGGATGATGGGTGAACGAAATTTAATAAAAGGAGAAAAAAAGCGACCGGCAAAAAGTAAAGAAAAAAAAACCCCGTCAAATGAAGACAGTCGCTATATAAACTTTAGATGAATAATAAACGGATCTCTAACGCAAGCCCACTCGGAGCGTTTATCATAATGGGACGATTAATATTAACAAGACAATTAAAATGTTTGAACTTTTTGCTTGAACATATAAAAATTTCAATTAAAATTACATCGCGCAAATATACAAATTCGCTTTACTTTACCACAGTCACTTAAGAGCGTTAAATAATAATTTGTGAATAAAAGCGTTTTGCAGTTAGAATAATTCACCTACTCGCGACGTTATCACACCGCGTGTGTTTCAGCGGGCGGAAAAATAATGGTCCCGTGAAAATAATTTAAATGCGTTTCCGGCGTACCGCGAAAAGTTTGGAGTGATAAAACGTGAAGGGACTTGTCACGATTCCGGAGCCCCGCGTGAGTTACTGGATAGAAAAATCGATGTGAAAATCGACTTTACATTATTATTTATGATTGCAAATCGGGATGGAAATAGTCTGTCAATCCTCCGAGTTTATTGCAACAGTTTCATTAAGATAATATCTCATGCATTTTAACCAAAAATAAACATTAAATTAAATGTCCCTACCATTCTCTCCAGATCCTTTTATCTGGTCAATCTAAATATTAATGCAGGCGCATCTTTTTGGATTAAACGAGAGAGATGCATAACGCTTTGAGGCTCAATTTCGTCTAAGATGTACAAAATGTGCTTTTAAAAAAAAAATAAACGACTATAATCCCGTTCTCGTCGTGTTTGAAAGAAAAACAAAACGATGTTTATATAATTAGTTGGTTTATTATTTAAAAATCTCTACGCTGCAATATCGCGGATTATCGAACTTTTACGTAAAATCAGAAATACGTACGTATAATTAAAAAGAAAAAAAGAAGAAAAAAAGAAAAATATATTGCCCATTTATCTGACTTTTCAGAAATGAAAGTTACAACGCCTTTTCTGTTAAGCGTATCGCAAAATTGCCGCGAGCGTTTTTCTTTAACAAAATTAAAAAGTTCGTCGTCGAAGGATTCAGTCCCACTAACAAGGTTACTAGCGTCCATTAAAGTAATCGATCTCTCGGATAAATATTTCAATACTTTCACAAGGGCATCCTGAACGAAATCTCTCGTGCCGTGCATGAAGTAAGAAACGATATCACTTCTACAACGTAATCACTTTCATTTTCTTTTTAACATCGTTTGGATTAAGAAACAAATAGAAAAATGGAAAGAAAGAGATGTCGTGATTTATTTGTTCATTAGTTCACAGTTAATCATTTGCTTTTAATGTCAATAAAAATTGATAATTGAAAGACACATAATGAAATAAAAAAAAATAAGTAATAATATTTGTACCATTAAGAAAAAACGTAGAATAATTATTCAAATTGTTCAGATAGAAAATATAATAAAAATTAATCACACTACAGTAAAAGATGTAAAAAAATTTAAGTTCTCCGCCTTTTTTATCTTTTTATTTTTCCTTTGAAATAAAACGGCCGATAAATCAATTCATTACTTTGATTCAATTTCATCTAATCGTTTAATAAAAAAAAAAAAAAATCAAATATCGCAGTGTATTCTTTCACCACTTCTCACAGATTCTGAAAAATATTTAACTGCCGACACGTTTAGATAAAAGTTCAACAAATAACGCTCCCAGATATTCGCGATAAAAAAATGTGTTCTCTCACGCAGATGAAAGATTATCGAATACTTTTACTAGATAAACTGAAATCACACACATCCGACACGTTTGCAACATTCGCACACGGCGGACCACGCTAAAAAGGAAAAGCTCGCGCACACTCTAAGTGCTTTTGTTCTTCCTAAAAGCAAGTGAGTAATGAAATTCGTTCGATTTCCCTCCTGATTTGACCCAAAAAAAAAAGAAAGAAAAAAAAAAGAATTCCAAATTAAATAAAAATTTTCTGAATCAGTTGTGACAAAAGCGAAAATCGAATTGCCTGATTGCAAATTCATCAGACTTTTCTAATAACGTTCCGTACGCATTGTTATTACGACAATGGCACGTAAATTTGCACAAGCGGCGGTGGATAAACATACGGCATGCCTCCGTATAAAGCATTTATCTCTCTCCCGGTAAGCATAACGCGAATAGCGTCAATACTACCTAATAGCGTGGAACATTCTCTCTTCTATTATTCACAACCGGCGCGTCCGCCGCTGTCGCACTCGGGGGCACTCCCGTGAGGATCATGCCAAAAGAAACAGGGTAACCGTCGGCCATATCCTCGCCGGTTGCATGTCTGCATCGAGCACGCGAATCTAGCTTTCTTTCCTATCACACCCGAGAGATATGACCTCCGCTACATATTATCCACTATCGGGCCACTGTCGCGACGCACATGAACGTAGTACCGTTCGCGTTGCACCGGTAAATTGGAACTCGAGCGTATTGGAGTGCATAAAAGATGATAGAAAAACAGATACAGAGAAAGAGAGGGGAGAAAGCAAGAGAGAGAAAGAGACAGAGAGGAGAGGAAAGAGGAGGACAAAAGACAAGAGAGCGAGAGAGGCAAATGATGCGTATGTCGGAAAAAACGTAAGCTGGGAGGAGATAATGGGGACGCGTAGCGATAAATGCAAATGGCCAGGCGCGCGTTTCTCCCGTTGACGAATGTCGAGTATACCTCGGCGCTAACCGGAGCCGAGGCGATGTGCTCTGGTGCGCCTTCGTCGTATTGACGTTGACGGCGGCCGAGACCCAACTGACGAAAGGGTTCTCTCTCTCTCCGGCGGCGACGCCGCGGCACAGTGCCGTAGCATCCGGAAAAGCGGCGGATTTTCCGAGTACCCGAGCGATGCACGAGGAGGGGTGGAGGGCATCTATGCTACCGACTATCACCGCGATTACCCTCAGCGCCACTACTAGTATTCCGCGGACCGGCGGTGGGTCCACAGCCCCGGCTGTTTTGCAAAAATTAGGTCACCCGCATCCACCCCTTCACGTATCACCGCCAAGAGTATGGTATGGTTTACGCGAGTACATGCGCCGTCTCTTTCTCCTATACGCTCTCCCACCGCGTTAGCTATCTGACCCTGTCCACTTATTTATTTATTCACGTACGCACGTCTAGTTATCTATCGGCGTATCTATCCGGCCGATACTCGCTGGCACTTCCAAGCATTCCCGATACACGATACCACCCTCCCAACACCCCTCTCGCCGTATCTATCCTGTCCGGTGGACCAGTTATACGTTTGGAGAGCTGCATTACTAGCTGCATTACATTTCCGTCAATGTTTTTACCTTTGGTGTACCTTATGTCGCCATAAATCGATAGCAGTTGCCCTTTCGTGTGACGACATTCGGAATAAGAACGATCTCCACGTGGAGTACCGGCAAAAAAAAAAAATACAACAGCTACAGCTACAATTTCTATTTTACATGTTATTCGCGTCGATACGAATGTGTTAGGTCACGTATTTGTAATTCAAATAACTTTGTCGCAAACTGATAGATATAAAACGACAGCGGTATACAAAAAAACAGTGGTAGACAAAATACTTGAATACGTGGTACGTTCTGCAAAAGCGCATATCCTCCATTATAGTATGTAAATATTTAATTCCACGTCATTTTTCTTCGTTCCAATTGCAAGTCGAGATAAAACCTCACCCTAGTGTCGCAATCGTATTTTTAATCACGTTTTCACATAGTTCCCTTTCAGTAGTTTCACGTCGATTAAACAATGAATACTTCGGCAAATATACACGGCGCCGTACGCATTCTGACAAAGTTGATTTCTTTGCCAAGCCTTTAACGGACCAATTACACTCATCCGCGATAAACGCCGAGCACAAAGCAGCAAAGTTTAATTACTTTCGAGGCCGATATTCACAGGCTCGTAAACCGGTTTCCCGCTAGATGAAACGTTGTGTTTGTCTTAGGCGCCCATGCGCCGAGTTTTCTTTTCAAAAATCGATTCAACGTGGCTATTTCCACGAGCCGTTCATACGCTGTTCTTCAAAAATCGTAAGTCTCAAAATTTAATATCTATTACTATAAACCATTCGTTACTTTAATCAGTGATATAGAACGTATCGCGGTTCGATTAAAATATTTCGAAATGAAAATTAGCAACTCGAACTACTCGGTGTAAATTTATTAAAAGAAACTACGCTATTTACGCAAATAATTAATTAGCGCTGCCACGCGTTATGATACCGAATATAACATTTGCTTTCATTACTTTAGCATAATTATAATATAATAATAAAAATCACTGGCGCTGGTGCGCATAAGTTATTGATTGTACTGTTAAAAATTTCTGCAAAGGAGAAGCGACTCTACGCTATCGATTGCCACCTATCGCGTTAATATTTTCCACGGAGTATTTCCTTTTATCCGAGATCAATCCCGAAGCAATACAGTATGCCATAAATCACAGTGCCGTTGTCAGTTGTAAAGCATAACAGCTATCGTTGGTTTTATCGCTTATTTTTTTTTTTTTTTTTTTTTTTTTTAATTTTCGTCCTCGAGCATACTGTCCGATAAAAATTATTTACAACCTTAACTTGGAATATCTTAAATTTTTAATCAACTAATAACAGACACGTTAAGTTAAAATCCCAAGATAAAGATCAATAAAGTGTGCTTATTTCTATTCCACTTGAATTACCTTAAAACTCTACGTTATAGTCGACTAAAATATTACGTGTTATAATTAAACGTCAAATACAGTTTTTGCCATTACCGCTAATGATTTTTGCCATTTTACCCTCTCATTTCAAGTCTCACGTAAACTTTATCCGGACACAAAGTCTCGTTTCTCCTCTCTGCTACTGAATATATCCCCAGTCATATAATCCCATTGTTACAAAAACGATTGACTCTGAATATTATACTCTGCTTCTCGTTATCGTTTGATAATTAAATCCTTTATATCGCAAGTTACAAAGGTCGCAGCGATGTTTTAGCGTAACGTTTCTTCCGCTATTCTCAGTTAACTGCGGCAATAACAAATATTTAAACGCAGGTAAACGCGAATGGCGAAGCAACCGAGCGCTAATTTAAAACGTAATGCACGGACCGTATCGCTTTCCCCAAAGGCAGACGCGATGCATTAAAGTGCATACTAGGACGCAAGAAGAGCATTTTGGAAGCTCGGAAACGAGCCTGCAATAACTTATCGATCGTAAATCGGCATTTCGGTACGGCGCATTGGCCAGTCCTCCGTATTGCATCTCAATTCTCATCTCGTGATTGCAGACAGAGTACCGGATAATTGGATAATTAGCGTGCGCGGTCAGTTTAGCTGTTGGAACCGTCAGTGTCACTTGAACAGAAACGATCATTATATACATAACTGCGTACGTAACGCACCGCTGCGCGTAACGCAGCACGCACGCACTGTCATCGACATCGATAAATGACCATTAAAATGTTATACATAGCGTCTTATTTGACCGATTAGTCTAATTTTCTGACTTTCTTTCCACATAGAATTCTTTCCACATAGAAGCGACTAGATATTCCAAGTAAGTACATTTTTGGACCTAACAAAATATATTCTTTACAACATTTAACTCATCTGCATAAAAGAAATTTGATTCTACATCGTAACGCAGTAGTCGATATTAATTATTTCAATCTTACGTTTGTCACGTCAAGTATATTATATTCGTTTCTCTTCGATATGTTAAGTAAATCGGTAGCGGAACAATTCGACACAGAAATACCGCAAGAGATTTTTAATCAGCAATTAACAAAGAAGTAGCGCGCAAAAATCAATTTCGCGAAACGCTGTATAATTATATAAATGTCGGCGCGGTGCTTAAAAAACTGAACCGAATTGATTACTGCAAAGCTAACTGAACTGAAACCTTTCTAATGTATATTTTAACCCCGATTTCTCATCCACTTCGGAGTTTCCATTAGACTGACTTTATGCTGAAAACGCAGAAGACACGAACGTTGCCGTGTAACTCCGTGAGAAATTCCCGTCGTCATCGCGTCCCTTTGCAATATAAGAGATGTTATGGAAGAATAAGAACCACGGCCCACCGATAAAAACCAACGCTGAGCTCTAGACCCGTGTTTTTTTTTCTTTTTTTTTTTTTACAACGCCGAAGATATGGCAGCATTACATCTTTTTACGACACCGCCCTTTTTACGATCGTTACGTGTTACTCATTCTTAATCGTTTAATCATTTATTTGTTCATTTAGATAGCAAACTCAAAAGCGCATTAATTTAAATCAATATAAATTAAATTTAAATTAATCGAAGGAAGTAAAAAAAAAAAAAATTACTTGGATTTAGCTGAGAAAGTGTAACATCGAATAGTGATCTTGACGAATCAATTTTCTACAAGCATTGGTACCGTCACCTGACTCAATGAAGTTTACCGTTCTTACCGTACGTTCCTGAAAGGGCAAACCTCTCGATAACTCCGTATATATTCTAACCTGACCAGAAATAGAGATTACTTAGAGATTTTGCCGATAGCAATTTATCGATATATTGTACGCAACCTGTCCGATAATAAAGAGTAAATAAAGACAAAAATAGATTATGTTGTCGCCATTGCAAAATGGATTCCGTAGGAGCAGTGGTGAGCTCAAAGGGTCGATCAAATACAACGAACGAGAATAAAAATAGTGTACAAAATAAATGTCCCTTTGGTACAATAATATTAAAGTTAATAATATACGATTACTTGTTTAAAGACACCGCGTCGTGTGAGATTATACCGACAAGATTTTCTTGACCAAGGAAAATTTTCGTGGCTGCCGACTCGTGCGCGATTTACAAACGTGTACGGGAGCAAAAGGAACGGAAACCCTAGCTGTTCCCCCTGCAGGAAATTTGAAAACGTTAACCAGTGGAGAACCCGAAGCATGTACTTTCAATCGAATCGAGGCTGAGCTGGGAGCGAACTGTAATTTAATTTCTTTGCACGTGCATGAATAAAACATTTTGTGAGAATTAATAAAATAAAACAATTAAGGTGCACGCACGAATTAAAGGGACGTAATTATATTTTGTTGAAGCTTTTACGTTTTCTAAGCGAAACTCTGGAAAAAATACATTTGCCGAATAAATAATAAAAATAACGTATGACCTAATCTGCAATTTAATAATATTCGCTTTATTTCTAGAGACGATTATTTTCAGGACCGGGTCAAATTTGCATCGATTTCTAATTCACACTGGATATTTTGCATGAAATTCTAGGCGTATTCGTGAAAACCACCAAGACATTAAAATTGATTTAACGATTACCCCGCTTTTTATGATCGGCAAATGCAAAAAGTGATGGCATTATTCTTTCATTCTTTTATTCGACGTGAGAAAAAAAGATTGGAAAAAGACAGAAAAGAGGGAGGAAGAGAATGGAAATTGGCATTGTCAATGAACGAATAACGATCCGAAGTATACTAAAGAAAAACTAAAATGAATTCCAATATAAAACCCGTCAATTTTCGCCTGACGTTCATCGAGAAGCTATTTTCGAAGTACGGAAGTTGCATTTTTTTACGATTTATGAACGTGCTTTAAGCATATTCTGCCAGATTCGCTGACTTTTACACATATAAAATCTATTGTGTAAAAACAGTCGATTGTTCCAATAATAACCAGCATCAGGTTTATAATAAAATATATGAATAAATGTACGGAGGGAAAGAAGAAAGCGCGGTATTGCGTTCCAGTAGAAACGAACGTTACAAGCCAGACACAAATACACAAGATCGCGGCCATAAATATCAGTTAAATTTAACAAAGATTTAACTGATTCTCCATCCTTCTCTACAGACAGCGCTTGAAGCAGACAAAGAGTTAGTTAAACTCCTTTAACTAATATTTATTAGAATCCCCATGCGCGGAACACCTGAGCGCGCGCGTGTGCGTGTACGTGTGCGCGCACATGTGTGGAACTCGGTCGTCCATTTCCACTGAAACGTAATAACGCGTTCTCCGCGTTATTACTGTGTACTTTGTTCAGCGCGTTATGCAAAGTAGACGGATAAAACGCTTGTAAAACGAACGCCAGCCCCACACGGGCGCACGCTAAAAATTTCGAAATTATGCAACCGCGTCGATGAAAGTTCCAGCTGCGAAAAAGACAGACTTCGTGTGAAAAGACAGCCGGTGGTCGATATAGGAAAGAACGCTTGCGCGTTTCGCTTTCCTCCTCCGCCGTGCGCTATTATCCCGCCGCGCCGCGCCGCGCGGATTCACGCGCGCGCCGCTATAGGACCCCCCGCAATTGCATCCCGGAATTACATTTCGAGTGCTGTAACTGCTGAAACTCGCGGGCGATACAAGGGCTATCGATAGGCGCAATCCAATTTTAACGAAAATCGATTTCAAGGCACGTAATGAGATTTTTAATGGACTACCCGTGGATGTAATCTAGATCGCGTAAACTTCATATTTTATAATCGCGAAATATCGCACATTTTCATATTAAACGCAGAATTATTTCAGGAAGAAGGAAGGAAACCTAAATATACGAAAAAAAAAAAGAAAAAAAACAGTAAGAGTACAATGATAAATGACTCGTGAAAGAAGAATTATTTCCTTCTACTTCTCGCAAGCAAATTTCTTCGCTTTTTTTTTTTATTTTTTCCTTTCTTTTTAATATTCTTTTTTTCCTTCCCTAAATGGTCCCCTTCAAACTGTCCGTTTATTTTGCAGATTGTGATCTTATACCCCAAACCATTTCAGATGACAGTGCAATTTCAATTGGAAAATTGCTCTCTCCAATTTTCCGGTAACCGCTCGATTAAATCGGTCGGTAAACAACGGTTCAATCGAGATCGGATTAGAAATCCGCTAAAAGTCCGAAATAAACAATTATTCTAAAATGCGCAACAAACTAAATCGGTATATAGAGCAAACAGTCCCGTTGTCTATCGCGCCTGTCCGTCAACTAGATGGATAGCGCTTCCGATTCACTTATCCCGAAGGGAAACTACACGACGGCGTATGTATCCATGGAATTGATTTCGCGCGAAGCGGGCCAATGCTCTATTATAAAAGTGTCGATAAACTCACCGCACAGAAATTTACCGCGTAACCACGCGCTGCGAAAAGGTGCATCGCTGTTATTATCATCGTAACGTTCTAGATATCGCGCGTGATACTAACGCCACGTAATCAAGCCCGATAGTTAAAATAAAGAGAACGTTCTCGCAAAGTTTTGGTACGCGATATTCTGAATTTCTGAGTACTAATAAAAAATTTAATTATTGTTATACGGGATACTGCGAAAAGTTATCTATTTAATTTAGGTTCCAGTTTTTAAATTAATTCTCTTAATATAATGGAAGTAAAAGTAAACGTTAAATATTGATTAATACGAAATAATTTTAAATTATTACCAAAGAGAAATGTAAAATAGAAAACATACACACACACACACACACTTTTTACTGGTACTTACTAATTCTGCACACGAAACGGAATGTAAAAAGAGCGAGAAAAAGGCGGGCAGAAGTCAAAGAGAAGATAAGAAAATTGAAAAAAAACGACAGATAAGTAAAAAAAAAAGAAAAAAAAGACAAAGTCAAGAAGAGTCTAATGTAGATGCAGAGACAAGATATCCATTAGCTGGGCGAATAAAAGGTAAGGTCGAAAGACAGGGGCAGCAAGGGAGAAGAACAAGGGTGTACAACCGCAGCTGTGCGGCAGGGCTAAAAGCAACAGGCAGCCAATCAATAACCAACCTAGGGTACGATTTTGCTAACTTTCCAATACTCTGTAGCGTTCGTGTTAACAAAACAAGGATCATTTTACAAACATAATTTTTTTTTTTTTTTTTTTTTTTTTAACTGCCTTATAACTGTTCGAGTAAGTAAATCACATCCAGCGGAGCGAACTTATCTCAAGAAACTAGATACAATTTGTAAACTGCTTGCGGGGTTCCTGCATAGGAACAGTACAACGCGAAACAAACGAAGCAATCAACTAAGTTCATTAAACAACCCGAAAGCAAAGAGAAATTCTAATTGTCGTTTCTCTTGTAGATCTTAATTAGATAAAATTCAAGAAATTCTGGTAAGATTTATTTAAAAATAATAAGCTAGATATATCTCCACGAGTTAGTATAATTTTAACACATCTAACTTATCGTGGATATCTATGTCATACACGTGGTTGTAACTTGCAACTCGTGCAAATTCCACAACTTTATTTAATATATATCTATGAAATCTCCGGCAAACTTTTGTTATATTGGAAATGGGAAAAGTTGGTTGAGACAAGATTCTGATAACATTCACTTATCTTATTGCAACAAAAATATCAGAACATTTAAAACGTTTTACGCAAAACCTTTTGCAGAAAGTCCAAAGTAAAAGTTATAATTTATCTCGTTTTGCAGAATATCCGCGCAAGACGGTCTTCTCTTTTTTTTGTTATTTTTTCTTTTTTTTTTGCATACTTATTAAATATTAAAAACGCGAGTTTGTTAAAGAAAAATAAAATTTTGGTTTATATCTACAGCACAATTGTATCCTATTAATAGCTACAAGTTAAAAATGTAATTATAAAAATTAATTGTAAGTTAAAAATAAATTTTTTTTTTCTTTATTATCATAAATTAAATCAGTATCATTGTCACACTGTCCGACGGTCGGCCGTTCGTTGGATAAAACAAGGTATTCAAACGCAACTTATCGATTGCCATACAAAAGCTTCAAGCTCCGGTGCAAAAGCTCTGTACCGACATGAGGGATAAGGAAGAATTCTACAAAAATATAGAACCTCTTGGAAAAGCGTGGAAAGCACCAGTTGTCACGTTTATGAAAATCAAAATCAGAGTGCAGCACTACTATATTTATATGAACTCTTGTAACGCAAATGATATACCTTCGATATGAATTTTTATTTAATACTTTTAAAAAATTAATAAGAAGAGAAATATTTTTTGCTATAGCATTTAAAACAAAATTATAACAAAACTGTAAAAGGTCTACGTTTATTTGGGACGTAATCAGTGAAATATTCTAATTTTCAAAATGTGTGAAATGTCACACGTCGACACATATTCATAGATAATTCAACATTTCGAAATTTTAATTAATACAGCAAACACGTAAAGATATACGAAAATTGTGAGTGAAAATTACCATCAAATGCCGCTGCTAATTATTTGTTCTCTCTCTCTCTTTTTTTTTTTTTAAATAGCATTTATCTTCTCCCTCCCCCGTCGCGAAGCGTTCTTTATTTTCATTTATTTCTGTGCGAGCATTTCACCATTTTTTGAAATTTATGTGGCCTAGCTAAGGCACAGCCAGCCATTTATGTTAGTGAAATTTTACTGCTTTACTTAAGGTTTAACGTTCCACGCGCGTCTCCTGTTCGCTGCGATGGTTATGAACATTTTACTATGTTATGTACAAAGAAAAAAAAAATGTCTCGTAACGTTGTGGATACAAAACATAAATCATCTAGCATAATGCAAAATAGAATATGTCGCTCTTTCTTCTTTTATAAAGCGCAGTACGCCAGAAATAGTAAATTGTACGGCACAAATCTTCCACGTCGTTTCCAGTACAGGAGACCGCTTAATCAATTCTTTACGTAATGTATGCATAAAAGACTTGTTGCTCAAACCATTTTTCTTTAATGTCATTTAATAGACATGGTAAATAATAATTAAGCTGTCCGATAAAATCAGAACGATTTTACTGCTAATAGAGTTAACAGCAAAAAAATTTCTTTTTTGCCTGTAGTACACAATCGAAATTTGAAAACGTTGCAGAATAATTCAGGACCATTAGTCAACGAATGACGTATAGTGAAAATATCACATTCGTCGTAGAAATGGCACGTGATAAGATTATTGATTATTCGCGAAAATTTTTTTTATATTCCGGACATGACAAAGCCTGCGCTTTGCTTTACTTTTACTTTTATTACTGATAACGTAATATAATTAATAACGAAAAATAGCATAATAAACGAACGAATGCTTAAACATTTCTATTTCAAAAAGAACCCCTTTCAATTCATTCCGTAAATATAAAAAGAAACACAATATCAGCCACCGACATAACCCAGCCGGAATTATTGTCGGATCACTCTCACCGCGTTTTTGCATTACAGGGATTACAAAGCGTATGCTTTTTACTTGCGCTTACAGTATCGTCGTAGCAAAAACATTATGAGAAGTTGTACGTTACGCGTGGAAAAATAATATTAATGAAACAATATTCGTGTAATTTCGTGTAAAGCGCCGCAGTTAACGACATGTGCATACGCACGAGTATCAACTATTTGTCACCAATTACAAATTCATATCAAAATTATATAAATCCTTATTATAAATGTACGGTATCGCTAACCTGAAATTAATCCGCCAAAATTAATATAATGAATATGTAGGTTACGATCTTGATTATGACTCGATTTAAAATGTAAATAAGCGCTGTGCTCGCGATAAAATTACAAAATATTCAAGTTACCTGTGCACTCTGGCTATTTGTAACTGATTACGAATTCATTGGCTACGCATTACTAATGAGAGACGGCCGTGCATTTTAAAGCCGTTTAAAATTCCGCGATATAAATTCCGAAAGAAATACCGACGGCTGCGGCGCCGACGAGGGCACGATCAATTCTTCCGCCGCTGTTCCACGACATACCTGTGTATACACACTTACCTGCCGGCAGGTTGATGACTGCCGTATAACAGGTCGATACCAACCCAACGTAACTCCGTAACTGCATTGCAGACACACTGGCTACTCGGCACGATAAGCTACGCGAAAGCTTTGCGCTCATTACGTCCGCAATTCTTGCGATTAAAATCAGTACCCTCTTGCCGGTCTTCTGCCGTAATAAAAATCTCACCTTGTACATTTTTCATCGCAAAAATAACCCATCAACGTCACATCGTCATAAAGTATTCATCGATTATGTCCAATTTGCGATTTTAATGAGCGGACATCGATCGGTACATATTCGCACAACACTATCAACATTGTTTTCTTTTTCTTTCTTTCTTTTTCTTTTCTTTTTTCTCTTTTAATTCTTGCTAATAACTTGCCCAGGTAATCATACTTAATTCTTAATCCGCTCAAAATTGTATTACCGTATAACTTTTCGTATAAAAAAAAAAATTTAATGTGCTTTTTACTTCACGGGCTCCGCGATTAGTTTACTTCGTTTATTACAATCTACTAAAAGCACCTTACGGCGTTATTCCCTGCGTTACTCGTATATTCGCAAGGTATCGTAATAAATAAAATATTCAAAATTATATCGCGTGACCTAATCAAGAGAGAGAAGGGGAGGGAGGGTGCGTGTACGCGCGAAGGGCCGATCTTCGTGTACGTTTTCGTTAATGAAATTTATACGAAATTCATTTTCGCGCATCGATAAAACCGGTCCACCCCCGCGTAGAAAATCGCACTAATGCGCCGTTTTAATAAAATAGAATCGAATAAATCATGTTGACGCGCATATCAAATTTCTATAATAACGTCAAGCCCCGACGGCGCGATAGACAGATGCCTCGATTTGTCCAGTTTACCTGATTTTCCTGGCGTTACGTGTATTTTCGACCGAATATGTAATCGATGGTCATCCTATACGGTTTAATCAGCGGCGACCCTATGCTCACGACATATTACGTCAAACCTACGCAAACAACGTGTGACCGGTTTCCTCCGATGCAGTTTATACAATAATCCATGGCTTCTGCGTGAGATCCAGTATTTGTCGTTGTTCGCATATTGAATATTTAAGCTCTGTCTAACCACGATAATCGAATCGGTTGATATAATCGCTTTATCGCCAAACGCACTTTGAGCTAAAAGGTTTAAACGGCGCTCGCGTTACACGGCAATGGTGTTCTTAACCCTGTAACCCGGGCTTTAAAACTGGCACGCGTACACGGCGGGGCGCTTCTGCGCGGCGCGCGAAGGGAGGCGAGAAATTGACACAGAGGAAGCCATTCGAGCGCCGCAATTACGCTTCGCAAACTGCACAGAATAACAAATAAAGTTAAGAACTATCATTTGAGACGGATCTTAACCATATTCGACGCCGTTAGATTAAACGGATAACCGGAAAGTTTAACTCGACGGATTTCGTAAAATGGAATTCCCATGCGTCACCGTTATTCGTCATTGTTTAAGTACGGTTTATCTAGTTTCTCGGGAATTATAATTGCAAACATAGTCGCACTCCAGATTCATATCGGCTGCTACGTGACGCATTCTAATACGCATATACCGTGCTGTAGATTAACAAAGCGAGACACGGCGAGCTGAAAATATACGATTTTACGATCCCTGGCGAGCCTGTTGATGCACATATTTCCGTTAACAATCGCAATACTTGTTAAAGCATGGTCCAATCGTGTATATCAATCAATTATATATGTGCTGTTATAAGCTATGCTCCACTAATTAGTTTGTAACTGCTTCGCGGAAAAGAAAATAAGCGTGCTTCTGATAATTAATAATCTGATAGCTGACAAATAAAGTTTACATTTAAAAATTAATTAAAAAAAAAAAAAAAAAGAGAGAGAGAGAAAAAGAAAAAAGAAAGAGTTTACAAAATTCTAAAATGAATCTCGACAGCCCTTCGTTTCTTTTTTTATATTCTTGCCAAGTAATTATATTCGGACTACCCAGCTGTAATCCGTCTTCATTCAATAGTTAACATATTGTTTCCGTGATTACAAATGTGATAAAAATGTAAATGTCGGAAATCAATAATTTTGTCCCTCTTCCACCGAAGTATAAAATTGCATCGTTTGTCTCTTTATAAAAGGGATATTCCGCCCGTGCGGATATATCGAGCGTATCTCCCCCTTCGTGATGTTCCACTATTATTCATATTTCGATGTTTAATCAAATTTCCACGTACACGTACTACTCTTAATCATCGTATCGAGGGAGTGACTTTTGAAAATATGCAGTTTACGCAAAGCGGGGAAGGATCCGACGATAAATCGACGTTCGTTATCATTGATATCGGCAGAACCGACGTGCCCATCCTCGCGCGAACAAAGCGCTTATCCCGCCGTCCATTCAGAGCGCGAAACTACGTAGGCGGATATAGCCGGCCAGATCTAGCGACTTCGATCACCACTTGTAAAATACTTCCCGTTTACGCGCATGTGAAAAAGAATACGTGCGACCCCGGCGGGGAAAATATCGACGCGGCGAATATCGACCACGCGGCACGTGACACGCGGACAGAACTTCCGCCGCCGCGGAATTTCCGCGGACAGGGGTTAACACACGCTAAAGTGGTTTCGTGCTTTCTCGCCGAGATACGAGCTAAAAACGGACGCTATATGTGCACGCTGCCGGATCGCAAATTTTCAAGCCGTGCGCGCTATCGCCTACGTAATGAAGTGGAGTTGCGCCTATCCGCCTTTGATCCCGTCGTCTCATTTCCCGAAATGTCGTCCGATAATCGCCCGCGAAATGTCGCAAGATACGCATACGTTAAATATCCGGGGAACAAAGACGTCAGAAATCGAATTCTTATTTGATCAACGACGTCATCGCTCTAGCGCCATTTACTTTTCATCGGCTTATCAAATATCAACGAGCACTTTACTAAAAAATATCTAAATTCCGACCGGGCGTAAACGTAAACATAGAAGTAATAAAAAAAAAAATCATCGGAGAAGGCTGTTATCTACAAAATTTTACCACGAAACAAATTTAAATTTTTAATTCGAGAGTGCCTAATTCACACAGCTGTTTTTTCTTCGTAACAAGATAACATCTAAATATAACACCGTAATTTTCTGAAAAATTAAACGGTTTAATGTTTTTAAAAGCTCATCACTTTTTTTTTTATTTATTTACTTTTTTTTTTTACTTTTTCCGCGGTAGAAGCTTCATGTTACTGCGTGAGAAATTGCCTCGAACTTTCAGGCGGTAAAGATAATGCGGATAAACCGTGATAAGGATCGATGTTCATGCTTTTTGCTTCCAGCATGAGCTTAATAGCGTGTTTTGTTATTATATATACGCATATATACTCGCAGTTCAAAGTTCAAGAAGGCCCGAGTATTCCATTTATCGAATACATAGAACAGTTAAATACGCGGCTACACGTACTACTTAACCGGTACGTACTAAATCCGGCGCTTGTTTCATGACAGTAAGTAGTACGATCAACGAATAGAGATACAATAGAGATACAGCAGCAATTTCTTTGCGGCTCACGGAGATCAGCCCAACTTAAAATAAGTTATTATCTCGAAGAACCGTATTATACGCGCACGATCGTTAAGAAGAAAGTTCAAAAGCTGAGTTAAAAACTAAAGACACGTCTTCTACAAAAAATTTAAAGTTAAAGAAAAAAAAAAAAAACAATACGTTAAAGGAGACAGTGGAAGCAGAGAACCAAGTAGAAGTACAAGAAAGTAAGGATCTAAGTAGCACGAGTTACCGTAAATGTAAAATGTACGGCGTAGAAAAAAAAAAAGAAAGAAAAAAAATTCTATGTAATCTTAAACAGTCCGACAAATTGTTGGAGAACTGCCAGAAATTACGTTCCATTAAAAAAACTTAACAAGAAATACAATTAGCGTCAACGACACATTTACTCCAGCTAAACTTTCCGATAATTAATATTGAACACACAAAAGGAATTATCTCTTAGGCGAAGGAACTTGCGAGCCCTCTGTTATCCTCTCATTGTCAAATGCAGACACGTAGATAAAGAACAGGACCTATTTCATGAATATACTACCTTCCAAGTTTCGCCGGTTTACGTCTCTTACATCTGACTTTCTCTTATCTACGATTATTTTCTTTTCAAACTGACGTGGGTGTTCTTTTCAGAGCCTATGATTTTAAAGTTGAACGCTGACAAAATAAGAAAAACATTTGATGGCGTTCAGAAAATAAAGTAATAAAATAAAAAAATAATCCTATACATTTTAGTACTGTCTCTTTAACATAAATGGACTACGAAACAAATAAGATTATGTAAAAAAGAGTTATATCAATGTAGGCATATACCATACAATACGATTAGCGTAGTACGTGTATACGAAAAATTTATCAGCAAAGAAAGATGTATTACAAATTTAGTATTCAAAATTAAAAAATCGAAATATTGCGTATGACAAAAAGATCGCGAAAGATGTAATTGAAATATCACTACGATAATTAAATATTTAATACGGCTATATGCTAACTCTCGCATACAGTTTGAAGAGGTAAGACCGATCAATGAACGACGGTCGCAGAAAGTAGTTCATGACGCATGAATATCGAAATACGTGTCGCGTCTTTAATGCCCCGAAAAATTCTTGATTATTCTCTGCACGTGTGATTAACGTAAAATTCCTAATGTAAATAAATCTGAATAAATTATCGTATTCGATAATTAATTTATTCCTGGGCGTTTTACAAAATATGTGCAAGCGCCATTCATTAAAGAATGTATAATTTCTTAAGATAAAGCATGAAAAATTAATTGTTGAACGTTATAACGTTACATAAATTAATTATGAAATTAAAAATTAAGTGCGTAATGGAGAAGATCATAGATTTCAATTAATATCTTACGTTAAACAGAAAAGAAAAAAAGTATTAAAATGAGATAATACAATCTTTCTTCTCTCTTCTCCCTGATGGAAGCTTTTCATTTCTCATTCTAATTATTTTACTTATAAATTTTGATTCATTCACATAACCACGCCTGGAAACTATCTAACTTTAACGCATCTAAATAATTACGTGGTTGAAGCTAGGGTACAATACAGCCATGTGCCGCGATAATTAAAACACTACCCTTGAGTACGCGAGGTATTTCATAAACGTGACATTGTTCAAAATTTTGTACGACAAACTTTTTTGCGTGGTCTTTTCACGTCCCTAAAGAAATAAAATTTCAATTCAAAAGCGGGATATTTGCAGCCTGTACAATTTTGTTCCATTGGCATACTTGAAAATAGATTAAGTGTGCTTGTTCATCATCGACATTCTCATTTCTTTTTTCTTTTTTTTTTCTTTTTTTTTTTCTTTTACAAAAATGTCTATTCGCTTTGATACTTTCGTTGAAGAAATGTTTCGCGAAGGGGAAAAAAAAATTGCTTTCCTAGTTGTACGCAAGATGTATTCGAGAAAAATATCATATTTCCTCTAGGGTACAGAAACTACATTCTCAAAGAACGATGGTTGTTTCTACGAGCTGGCGATACTTTTTATATCTTAAGCCGCTGAAAAATAAAACGGGACAAAATAGCAAGAATATTTTAGCGCGAGGCACCTTGATGGTATTCGCGACGTAAATAAAATTTTATTTCTTAAATAAAGTTCCGATTAAAGCATATCCTGATCAAAATTTAACGCGAGTTACAGCAAATGTAACGTATAACATTAAATTGACGTGTTACAAACGAAATAAATAATGTAACAAAAATTAAAACAACGTATTAACGCGGTTTATTTATTAAGCAAAGGTAAAATGTAAACTCGTCAATTTATATCAAAGAGGGAATCAATATCTCGAATGTTAACACAATTTTTTACAAAGGCACAGTTAATGTGTTGCACGTGTTATTTATACCTAACGATGGATAACAAGAATTTATTCTACGCGAATTAATTCTGATGCAATAAGGAAGATAGCTACGGGAAGAAAATACAGAATGAAAATCTTGTTTTGATTACAACTTTTCTCACGATGAGACAGATAATAACGCTGCATAAAGACCGAAGATTGTGAAGCCCGTTTTCAAACTCATCTTGTTTAAAATATCGTTATTATAATGACTAATAAACTTTGGTATATTACTTTTTAAAATAAAAATTAAATTCTTACATTTTATTCGACGCGGAAATCTCACCGCTCGGGGATCTATTCGCGCGCAATAATTTACATTAAAATCTATCTTTGCCAAAAAAAAAATCTAACATGGAAAAACTAACCGCGTTAGTTCTGCTTTAAACAGCAGCATTTTATAAGGTGAATTATATCCTCTTCAATAAAGTTACAAAAGAAAAATCCTTACAGTAATTCTTGTGCTTAGGCTGTTTTTAGCGATGTAAACAAGTTCGCCACATTAGTTCGCAATGCATGCAGTAAAATATAATAAAAGGCGAGCGTACATGCAAAATGTACATACGGGGCAAGTATCTCAAAGTAAACGTCGACGATTTACGTTCGACATATTTTTAATACCATTGAATTTGCGAATACATAGGTACAAAAAGATCGTTTGCTCAATAAAGGCATTTGATAAGCGCCCATGGGAAAATATCCTGTTCATATAGCTAAATTTGTTCCCGCCCTATTCCGTTTCCGATTATATAAAACATTAATCCTATCCGTTTCGATCCCACGCTGTTTGTAAGATAAAAGCAACAAAATACGTATGGGAGAACCAGCTGTATTAGCGACTTAATTGCTACCACGTATATTTCAATGTAATTATCTGCTTCTCTCTTAATTGGTTTTATTATTATTTTTCTTTTTCTTTTTTATTTTACTTGTGCGCGTGCGTGTTTCGTGATAATTCTACTTTATAAAAACACAAACTCGGCACTCTTTATTCATTGCCAAAGCGCTAAGTCATATCACCATTAATAATTCATAAACTGTTAATAGAAAGAAAATGCGAAGGATTGACAAGACGCTGGCGCGACAACGCACAAAATTGTAAAAAGCTTCAGAACGCATTAGCATTTTAACCCTTTCATTGGGACACGCAAGTTCTATTTATATCTTTTAATATCTAATAAACGGCACAGAATAAAAAGTATTATATTAACAAAAACTTAAAAATAAAAAGAATCGCCGAGATGATTGGATGCCAAAAATTGTTTCATCTTTCTAAGAAACATGTCACGAGATATTAAATATATATTTGCTCGTAAAAAAATTGAAATATAGATAATTCGTTTGCAAAAAAGTTGACTACATAAAATTTTCATATTCAAAATTATTATTTAATTTTTTAATTATGAGATATGCGTTACACACGTCTCTGTTTAAAGTATAACTACGCCTCACGCATTGCGCAATAGTCTGACGTAACGTAACGTAAGTAGTGTGGGCAAAAGCTTGTGCAAACAAGCAACCTTACGGCCAGTATTAGCCCCGCTGGTGCATCACCGTTTATAGCGTTAAATCTAGCCTGGCTTTCAACTCACGGCAAGGTAACGTTATACGTGATCTTCATGTCAAACAATGAAACCTGCGTTAAAAATATGAAAAACATCTTTTCATTTTTTTTTTCTTTTTTTTTTTTCTTTTTGTTTCCGGCGTAAACTTTTTTTCTCATTTCGTCCAACGGTAAAAAATCCACTGTAAAAGCAATTACTAGCCTGCCTACCTTCCGTTATACATATACCTGGCAGCACAATAGAAATAAAGATTCCAACAAGAACGCAACTCCACTCTAGGAATTAGAATGACGTCGTTAAATATTTTATACTCGGTTAAAAAAAAAAAAAGAAAAAAAAAGAAAACTATACGTCAAAACGATGAATGCAGAAACGAGATCAGAAAAAAAGGTAAAAGCGTACCAATGCAAATAAAGTAATGAGAAAGGCCTGACGGTAGCTGAAAGGAGCATCTCATTCGTGTCACTCTTATCAAAACAAATTCATGTACCTTTAGTCGTAAAATGACGGTAAAAATTATAACTAGTGGTCGAATCATAATACGCACGCAAAGGCTTATCAGTTCATCGACAGATAATTGATCTCTACACGTCGCTTCACCTGAATATCGAACAAGAAGAAAAGAAATAATACGCGAGAATAGACGACTTTCTGATTGTAATGAAGCGTGATATCGATATCGGAACAAGAGAACGGAAATCGTATCAGAGTGCACGCATACGTATAAACGCTCCTCTTCTTATATTTGCCCGTGGCGTGATAAATCAAGGGACACGTTACACATTTATCGCCACAAGGACATCTCTTGAGGCGTTACGTACGTAATATGCCTTTGTTTGCAATGTCATAAACGTTTTGCAAGAAGTGTTACCGTGCGCATCAAACGTATCTTTTTTTATTTATTTTTTTTTTTATTTTTAACACGCGTATAACTTTTTTACCAGATAAATCACGTCGCGTTATAAGTAGTTTTAATTCTTAATTTTTATATGCCGTAAATTTACAACGAAGTAGAAAATATTATTTTTAATCTCGTTCTATCGTAAAACTTAATTAAATTTACCTCCAATGTTATACTTGTTTGTAGTTTGCATTCATAGATTATAGAATCAAAACCAAATGTATGTATGTGTATCTGTAATGTATGTGTGCAGGTATATGTATTTGAATTGTATTGGAGAGCAATTAATTGTCGTGCGTTAATAGAGCCATCACTCACCGCAAATTCGTATATAAAGCTGATAGAATCATCTAATAGTAACAGAATTAATTAATCTTCTTGCGCTTTCTCTCTCTCCCTCTCTCTCTCTCTAAACTAAAAATTCATTCCAATTTAAAATTACATCCGGAGGAAATTTCCGGCTCGCGTTAAATAGAAAAAAAAAAAACCCCGTTATATCCTTGTCAATATCCGATAAACATCGAATATTGGAGATAAGGAAATGAAACTACTTTGATCTATAAGCTTTAAGGCTGAAAATTCTCTCAATGCAGACAATTTAACATTCACGTCCCTAAACGTGACCCGCCATAAATTTGCTCGCTCCATCCCATTTGCAATCTCCGAAAGGAAAAGTACAACGGGTAAAAGACGCATTCTTTAGTATATCCGAAACAGATTTTGCCTTATAGAATTCGTGTTCAATAGAGTTAGTTAGAGAGCTGTATAAAATTGGATGTTGAACGGCCACGAACGAGAGTGCCATCCAATTAAATTTTCGAACGAGTATATCGATCCGATATGGAAGCCGCCGGGTTAGGCGGACTTGGAAACAGAAGCGGGAGGTCAAAGATCGAGACGAACGCGAAATCGATTACTTACCTTCGGCAATGTGTGGGCGCGACGGGCCAGCTTCTTCTCGTTCTCAGGATTATAGCGGGCGGTCTCGCGTGACCGACGACCGGCGCCGAGGTCCGTCCCTGATTTCTTTTCCCCCAGAGATGACCGCCAACGGGGACGTTACCGTATCCCGGTATTCCGGGGTGCGGTCCGCTTTCGCTGCATGCGCGTCGCGAGAACATTTCACGCTTCCTCTCGTCACACTTCATCATCATCGCATGAGTCTTCAACGCCCGTCCGACCACCAACCGGACTCGACGCCGTGAAATAAAAAGATCGTCGCACGCGAAGCCTCGCGGTACAATGAGAGAACGAAACGCTCGAACGGCTCTTTTCTACGTGATAACGCGCGGGCTTTAACAAGCTTCTTTTTACAACCGCACCAACCGTCAAAAAATTCTCCTCCACCTCGTATTTACCTCGTAATTGCACCCGCGCATGTAGCACCACACGTCATCTCTTTCATTCGGACGAGTACTGATAAATCATCGCAATTGTATCTCGCGTAAAATCAGCCGACGGTGATAAAGATAAAAGTTATTGTCATTCGCTGTACATATTATGGAACGACTGATCACTTTTCCGTATTAGTTTTGTAACAATTTTAAAACCACGTAGCACTGTAAAGTGTCCTATTGTGTAGTTTTTTTTTTTCTTTTTTATATATGTCTTCGGGGCTTTTTGGCAAGTTAAATCAATGACAGAGTCGCTTTGAATACGTGTTTACAAAGCGGCAATGCCTGCGTCGACGTAGGTTCTCATATCAAATGTCCATAGGGCATTTGTCGTATCGCTTCGGAAAATTTACGGTCAGTCGATCGTACAAAATGCAAATCCAACCAGCTAGTATCGATGACTGAGAAAGCCGCTGATATGTTTCACGATCTTAAATTAAACTTCGGTCATTAGCAGTCACTTTCAGTAAAAGGTACAAATGTCCGTTTGTACTTCTGAATGGCCGTAAACGACCGGTGCGGCAATTCTCGGGCGGCACTTGGAAAACTAAGCTTCGATATTATTAATCATACGTCACTCTCTCACAACTGAAACAATGTCGTTCGCGTGAATGTCATACATCCGCTTTCTATCGCTCCTAACGTTTGCAACGATCAACAAAGCATCACCTAATATTTGCATGTAGTTAGCGTAATTGCCATCGTGCGTTCCTGCACCGATGTTCTTGTCCTGGATACTCGTAATTTCCATCTGAAATTGAACAATCGGGATTCCCGTGAGTGTCACGCGACATTTTCAGCAGGAATAAAACCAGATACGTCGTTGCATCGCAACGACCGTCGCATTGTGGAACCGGCTTCTTACAAACATTAAAAATGATCGTACGAGACACATGTCAATAATTCAATGTGATGAAATTAAAAATATTAAACCTACAGACAAGTAAATCCGACTGTCTTTTCGATAAAGATAGAAATGATCTTGAAGCTTTTTTCATCAAATTATACAAATCTCCGCGAGCTCTTTTATGTTCAGTTTTTATATTTTTTATGCTCACAGCTGATCGCGGCGGCCGAGAGGGCCCGTTTTGCTATCAATCACGAAATAAACTACGGAGTGGTTAACTAGTTTTTAGATAACGGTAAGGCTCAATTCCCATTCGAGAAAACTGCGAACAACCTCGGGTAATTTTAACACCATGATTCCCATATTTTCTTACCGGCGATCGAACGGTACGCGGTTAGCGTGGAAAATAATAAAAATTAAGTAGCCACTTACTCTCGTGACGCAAAGCGAGCCAAACGAAAGCGTTGCGAGACAACGGCAAAAATTCATTTCGATCTAGCGAGGCTTTTTTCGGGATAGAATCCGTCCGAAGAAAACCAAGACTTTCCGTAAGGGAAACATGATTTATGTTAAATGTACTTCCACGAAAGTGATAAAGCGATACTTCGCAGCTGGAAAGCGCGAAGTGAAGTTACTCAGGATGCACGTAGACTAATACAGTTTTTAACGCCGCGCGGCTTTTTCTAGGAACGTTTTATACTTTAGATACGCGGCACGGTCGAAGACTAAAAACGCTCGGTACACTTGCTCGGCAACAGTAATGGCGCCATGCAAGACGATGCGGTATAGAGGGTACGATAGGGACATAAGGTTCTACCTGTTTCTCCAACGACGTTATATCGCAAGCTCAGTAAGAGCTATCAATATAGACGCCCGCAACTTGATATCACGCTTGCCTCGATGTTCACATCGTACATTCTATAGACACACGGTATTAGTACATATCCACATCTTTACCTAGTGATGCATTTAGCATGTAATACTGCCTGTCTAACCGTTTTATTCGCATTAAATATTCAAGAAACAAATTACATTGATATGCGATGAGTCAAAGGGAAAAATTTCAAATCAAATAAAGACTCGCGTTCTTCGAATGCGATATCGACTCTTTGATAATAATTGTGTTAACGTTAACGGTAAGCTTATAATTAAAACATTATCGATTACTTTTCGACATCTAAAATTTATGTCACTTTATATACCGTTGAAACAGTAAAGATTCACGGCGAAAATTTTTGTGTGAAATAAAATAGGAATTTATTACCATTTGAATCGCACTTCGATCGTGCCCGATCTTCTTCAGTTTTTTTTTTCTTTTTTTTTTTCCTAAATTGATAATGGCTCCTCGATTCGATATTTGAAAGCGCAATGAAACGTAGCGGGAACGAAGTAAAGATAATCTGGGGAATAGCTCCCCCTTATGGGACATTTTTGCGGTGAACTTTCTTAGGATCGCGCGCGGAGTCTTGTATAAACCACACCGCGCGGCGCAAAAAAGATCTCGGAGACGGTCGTAAAAAGACCTGGGAGAGAAAATATCTTCTAGCTCATAAACCCACCTGGTATTATGAGAACCACGGTGGATACGAAATTATATCGCGGCCAACTTTTATTCCGAACAGTTCGCAACTCATCAAGCGTTAGAAGGAAGCCGTAATTCCAATTCGGGACGAGCCACGACGTCGCTAACTCGAAGTCGATAAACAAACTCGCCGTACAACAAGATTATCATAATACCCTTTCGTCACGACAATCAGCAGACGGCACTGTATCATGTGTACAAAGCAGGGAATAGAACGAAGTAGTACATAACAAAGTTAGAAATTGTATTATAGCTCGTGTAAATATACGTGTATCTCAGAAACGCTGCCCCTATCTTTGCAAAGTGCGAAATAATTTATGCCAAAGCTCAAATACCGTTCGGCGCATTACGAAACATTAAAAATACGATAAAACAATGAACGTTAAAAATGTTTTCTGAATGCCAATATATACTTTTTTTCTCTCTTTCTTCTTTTCAAATAATTGGAGAAATTCTCAAGCAATCTTGTTCCCGCGATATTATACACGCAGAGGAGGTCATTAGTACTCGTCTGGCTCACTCCCCCTTTTTCTCTCAGCCCCAACAAGATTCATTCGAACACATCCGCGCGTGCAGAAATGCTCCCTGGACTTTAATTAAGGCAATAATTTATTGTGAAGAAAAAACGAAGTTGATGAGAAAACGACAGTGAAGCGCCGGTGAGTACGGTACTCCATTGCAAACGAACTCGGGATTTCGATATTATAAATTACGTAAAATATCGAAGACAACACGAAGGATAAAATAGAAGCTCGTCGTTCGAACGCAATGCTTTTGGAAAGTTGTTAATTACCTCGCACAAGATGTGACTGAATGATTCTGAATATTTCAATAGCAACGAGGCAGATCAACACAGGAAACGACGCTTCAACGAATTCTAATTATACAAGCAATAAATTTACGTTGTTTGAATGTGAATTACGTAATTTACAACAGAAATATTGCGTTGTCTCATTAACTAGCAAAATAAAAATAATTATTAAAAAAGAAAGTTTTTTAACATTGCAGTACAAGAAAGAGATACCAAGGATCTTATAACTTCATTAAGACCACCCGCTATGTAATATTTTTATCATGGAAAAATGAAATATAAGAATCCATTTTCAGCGTAGTCGACGTCATGTTTCAACAATTTCACAAAGTAAAATACGAATTAATAAGAATATACTTACATTTTTATGAAATCGATATACTTACTATCAAACGTAAATTTAAAATAAATTTTTTCCTAGTTTAATAATTTATTACTTTAAAATAATCTTTCTACATAATTTTAATATAACTCGTGTTTTAATTTTATTGCTTATAATTATTTTTCAAATATTGAATCGCAGATTCGAGAACAAAAAAGATTAAGTAATTAATTTTAATCGATTTTTATTTACCTACTAATGATTGTCGGCAACTACAAAGAAAACCAACACTCTGAAGACATCAATTTAATCTCTTTTAAGGATGATCCTAATTTAAGAATCGCTACGTCGTAACAATGACCCACGCATGGGAGACTGACGTAAAGGGACACAATAGCCTTCCTTCATTCTTCAAACATTTATTACTCCATACGAAATACGACATGCGCGAAAACGACTAGTAAGAATAAAAAATACGAGGGATGCCATGTGATAGGGGCCGTCGCATAAATTTATGTTTGTAATATATCTTGCAATTTCATCGATTTCAGAATTTTACTCCCCTCATCAAATGTTTTATCGACAACGTCGATGTCATACGTAAAGCAGAAAATTTCTTACTGACGTACAAGTGGCACTTCGAGCAAACACGTGCGAATTGTAATAGCATATATCCATTTAAATAAGATTTTGTAATTCAGCTTTAAGACTCCGTTATACGTGTACATTAAAGAAGCATTTAAAAAATCTAATATACAAAACACAGTCTAACACGCGTATATATGTATACGCACGTATTGTGTGAGATAATGATCGCTTTCTCTGTTACCTCATAGGATCACGTCATGTCAAACCAATTCGAATCAATACCAGTCCACACTCACGAGCATCATTCGTGTAAGCTCGATTAAAGGAGCACTCTCCGTAATTATCGAGAAATACAATCTTTATCATTCTTATATCTTAGAAAGAAAAAAAAAAGGAAAGGAAGACAACAAAAAGAAGAAATGGCGAATTAAAGTCGTGTAGGCTTCATATACAAAGCTTACAGAAAAAAAATGTATTTCCAAGAGCGCCAAACAAAATGATATAATAACCACAAAAAGAAAAAATCTATCGGAATGATTTCGTATTTATTTTAACGAATTCTTTTTTTTATTTATTTATTTTTTAATTTTTTTATTTTTAGTTCGCTGCGGTTAGTTATTGTCTGCTAACAATTTCATAGCAAATACATTGGAAATTGATGGAAGAAGTCCTATAAGTACAAAAGAAACTTGTTTCTCTTGATGCACGTTTTCAAAGAAACGCGAAAGAAGACACGGCGGAATAGCGATCGAATATCGTCGCTTTTAACGAAAAAGAGTGTTCTATCACATGTCGATTCTAAGATATTCACAGCCTGAACAGAATGTTACCTGCGTCTACAAGGCCTTTCAAGATGGTGCCATCTTCGACCCAATTCTCCGTAATCAGATCCAATATAACTCGCATAACCCTTCAGCTGGATGCAACGAGCTCAGCCTAATCATCGTCTAATCGGTCGACGGTTCATTTCAGAGCCGGCAATAGCTAGGTCGCGCAATACGACCAGATAACGGATATCCCACGGAAAAATCAAGATAGCATATCGCTCGGAATTATTAGATTTAAAAAAATGTAAGAAGCTTCTTTTTTCTTTCCGAACGAATCGATAAGAGAATTAAGTATTCGTAACACGGATAACGAGATTCTAGAATACAAAGTTGAAAATATGTTTTTGCGTACAATTCATAAATATAAAAAATATATCATTTGTAACAAGTAAAAATACAAAAAACAAACTTTTTTTTTCAATATAACACTACAATTGTATATATGTGTATAAAAAGCGAATATATCGTATTACATTTTGTCGTAAGATCAATTTATTACGACTCGTTCTCAGTAATTAATATCCTGCTCTGCAAAATATCGAAGTATTATCTTGGATTTTATATCGAGAAGAGCTAAATTAATCGTGGAAAAAAAAAAAAAAATTCTAGGCTATCTCCAATTCTATTCTCCAATTAATGGAACATGCTTCACGCACACAGCAGTCAGAATAAAAGCAAACAATTACGAGATATCCAAATTGAAGATCGTTTTAAATGCCAGTCAAAGATCGATTTATTTAAAAAATCTGAATGAACTTTAAATAGAACGAAACTCCCCATCTGTGCGTTATAGTAATCTCGATGTATTGCAAAAAAGAAAATAAAAGAAAAAAAAAAGAAAGAATTTATTGCGTATTATTACAAAGCCTGCAATCCTGCCTTGTTTTTGCGCGCAGTAACTAAAGGTTGTATCGTTGAGCGCGTGTGACAAACCCTTTGTCGCAACTGAGTCCAGATCGTTTTACTTAATTACGAATAATGCACACGGTAATAGAAGCGCCAATCGATAAGCGTGATTTTGAACGCGCCGAGCTTCCAGCATCGATAACACTTGAAAATTAATATCAACGATATTTTTATCATTGTCCGAACAACTGTTGGCGACGCTCTCGTTACTTCAACGATCCGTTGGCATTTATCATACGAATAAGTGGCTCATTTGAACGTCGCTCGTCGAGGAAAACATCGATTTCCGGTG
Source organism: Cardiocondyla obscurior (assembly GCF_019399895.1). Taxonomy (NCBI): domain Eukaryota; kingdom Metazoa; phylum Arthropoda; class Insecta; order Hymenoptera; family Formicidae; genus Cardiocondyla; species Cardiocondyla obscurior. Next base: position 10,608,231 of record NC_091866.1, on the reverse strand, counting down.
TGTCGCCAAAATAGAAGTTTACCCGTGATCTAACTCCCCACCGTACGGTAAAAGTGCTCGTTGGAGCTTGCAAGAGTCTATCAAAGTTTCGCCTACGGTATGCTCGATAGTGCAGCCACTATGATTTACATACATACATAAACACGAGCATCGCGAGCGCGGCGGATTTATGGAAAGCAGAATTGTAATTCAGAGCCAGTTATCAAACGGCATTATCAAACCGGTTGATTTTAATCGTTTGCATAACTCTAACCGGCTTACTTAATACGTCGCCGTTAATTAACCGCCGTTCTTCCGCGGTTGGAAAAGAAACGGCAATGCCGTGTGATCACTAAATCGTGGCGCCAAAGAAACGTTAATTATGTAACTGATTGAGCTGCAGTTGCTTATCGCCCTAGAACAACGTCAGATTACTGAACGCGATACGAACTCCGCAGCTTTACAAGCTCGTGACAAGGTGCATACCAATGACTCGCAACAAAGGCAAGTACTGCGACGTTCCTACCTGTACGTGAGCGCAAACCGAGAGCCTGTATTGTAACGTGCGCACGTAAGGTCGGGCATATTCAGCGGAGTTAACGATAAAGTTCCTATACGGAGAGCACGTGAATGAAGCGCTTAATGACAATCGCCATTCGTGACTTCGGCACTTTGTTGGAAAATTGTATAGTATTATGAACCACATAGAGAACTTAAAGAGCGTTGACGTGAGACATTAATCGTAGCAAGCTGCTCCCAATTATTTAAACGAGAAACAAAAGAGAATAAACATGTAAACGCTAAGTATTTTTTTTTTTTTGCGCAATCTATAAGCAGATGATTAAACAAAAACGCCGAAAGGAATGACTTCATCGGACAAATCGCGTGTATGCATTCCGATTATTTGGAGTAAAACTTTTCCGCCGTTTTGATCACGAAACACTATTGAAACATGTTCTGGTTTTCGATGCAATATTTTCGCTTGTAAAAACTTTCTGTTCTATTAAACACGCGCGAGATATTTCGTAGTGACGTTGCGATTTAATATCGTAATATGTTACAGAATAATTTTCGTAAATTTAGCCGTCCACTGTTGCTTTAACCTTATTCGTAAATTCGTTATGTTAAAAAAAAAATGGATATTTACTGATAAAAACGTAGAATATACTATAATTTAATTTATTTAAGTAGACTAGATCTAACCGTAGTCAGGCTTCACTTGCTACAAGTCGCCCGATATAAATACGTACTGAAACATGAAAGCGTGCTGAATCACTGATGACACGGTTTTTCCCTCGAAAAGGTAACTGAATCGGTCTTTGAATAAAATAACGCGTCATTCGGCGTGCTTGCCGTTGCCGTTTCTAAAAGAAAGAGGGAAATTCATTCCGCAAATTGGTGAACGATGCGATGTCTGGTGCTTTCATAAATTTCACGATATTTTCCGTCTCGTTTGATCATTTCAATAGAAGCGTGCGAATACCAGCTCGAAGCTCGGAAAGTAGTTAACACCGCGTACTAGTTAAAAGTGCTTTCCTGTTGTAATTTAATTATACAACACCAAGTTAGTTAAGCGACAGTGTTCACAGGTAAATGTACTTTATTTGACATTTTACAAGATCGATGACTAAAGCTAACATTTTAGTGTTTGTGATAGAAACTAACGCGCTTTCTGTTTATATAGCATTAAATTTCGCGATCTAAAAACAAACACTTGCAAATCCAACGGAATATTATTTAATTTCTCTTTTTTTTTTAAATAGAGCATAATTAAAAGTGTGTAAAATGTAGCTGAACGTAATGTAAATGTCGGAGAATTTTAAGATCTCTCATCCCAATTCTTTATTTTTCCTACCAATTACGCACGCAACGTGTTTGAGGGTGTATGTACTTTAAGTATATTTTTTTGTTTGATTCTTTTTTTCATTTTTTTTTATTTATTTTTTATTTTTTAATCGTTCAAAACGTTCTAACGTTAGAAGATGAAAAGAAATCAAACTTGTAAAGAATTTGTTTCACTATCACTGTCACGAAGCTTCTATTTGCCCGCAAAACATGCGTAAAAAAAAAAAACGCACTCCCCCGGGAAATCAAACAACTGAGCTGAAGCTAGATGCCATTTCCAATTTCCTAAAAAAAAATTGAAGCAAATCATGTCGACCCTTTCCTACATTTGTAAAAGCATAAAAAGAGAATGTATCTTCATAAGCTGCTAAATAATACGAATGTGACACGTTCGTTAAACGATGAGCGAGTGCGAGTTCGGCTTTGTTTACTAGAGTGCATAACATATTAATGCAACGCAAATTACCTGTTTAAAATGTAATTATTTGTAATCGTACAACATGATTTGTCATAACTTATCCAAAATGTTATAATCTTCGCGAGCGAAAGGTACAAATAGTTTTGTTCGACATTAAATTAATTAATTAATAATTATTAATGCAAATGGACGTATTTACGCGGCATTTAAACACGTACGTATTGTACACGTGTTAATACAACTATTCAACTACTTAATACATAATTTTCCTATCGATAATTAATATTGCTATTATTATTCACCAGAGTACGCTATTATTTGTAAAATAAAATAAACATGCTTTATCTCGCGCGTTGTTATACGTTGCAATTTAAATTCTCCAACTCAGCAATTGCATACATTGCGCAACATCCCTACGTACGATAGTTGAGGCATAACACTTAGCAATTAGCCATATAGAGACCCGTTATTATTAATTGCAAATATCAACGGTAATGACTTCCCTGAAGAACACGAGTGATGCGTGAGAATTGCGTATTTAAACAGTTTAAATCATGATATTACAATATCGATAAAATTGCAAATACGCTACGATCGAGTTTTAACAGAGCAATAATTGCTTTCATTTTATATATCCTGCATGTATACACAGTACACATTCAAACAGGTGAAATATTATTCCACGCTTATTAAAAGAAAAAATATTATTTTGAAAATATTATTAAAAGAGAAAAAACCGCACCTACTTGATTTTATATAAAAAATTATTTTTTCGACTCATAATTGCACGAATAATATTCTTAAATTTTGCAAAAAAAAAACACTATTCGTTTTAACATTTAAAGTAATTGCTCCCAACCGAGACCGAAATCAATTAGCTTTATTCCTGCAATATTTGCTCGCAGCGTGTATTCCCAGCGAGCAAGCCGCGTAAGTAAACTTTGTTTTTCTTCTCTTGCAAACAACATGTGTCCTGGGCTTGAAAGCTTTATACTATAATATATTGTCAATCCAAGAAGATGTCGCGGACACGCTACCAAACACGATGAAAGATTATGTTGGACTCTAGGTGTGTTATACCGAAAAAAGATTGTGGAGTTTTGCGGCCGCGATCAAAAGTTCTATGCATAAAATATAAGTCACTTCGCATTCGAATAAAAATTACTTGATGGTACGAGAGCCAGGTTGTGACTGCGTTATTCCTATTACCATGTGAATATTGATGCATCACGGTGACGGTGAATTATTTCGAATCACGTCAATGAAAAAAAATATATCGCGCGTATTGTTTTTTTTTTCTTTTTTTTTTTGACAGACTAACTTTATAAATCGCACCGTTGCTGATACGTCAAATGCCAATTGTGATAATTGTTCTGACAATCACATTGAAACGAAATAACGAACGAATGCATCATTGTTGTAAGCTTGAATTATACAATATACATTTTATTATAGGCACACACGCTGTGCGCGTTAAGTCTATTCTCAGCATTTGAAAATAAACGATGCATGATTCACTAAAGGTCTAAAGATATCGGCTAACGCAAACGTTTCCAATGTATATACGTAAATTAGCTGATTGGATGGTTGCACGTAAAGTAGTTTTGAATAGGAGCAAAATTAATTGTTCTAAAGCCTTAATTGCATCAACCGTCGTAGCATCAGGAATATTGCATTTAAGATGTTCGAACATGTAAACACATATTGAACGGGGAGCAGCTAGGAATCTCTACACGGATCTCACTTGTCACGAACGCGAGGAAAATTATATTAAGATGTTGCATGTGCAACGATAATTATAACAGTTTAAACGATTCTTATCTACATATATATAGACACGGAAGTCGCGATTATTATACCGAATGTCATAACAAAGTACGACAATATAAGCAATACAGAACATAACACGACAAAGTATAAATTTAAAAAAAATAAATATTAGCGGACAATAAGAAAAAAAGATTTTTAACAAAAAATAAGACTCTACTTAGATACAAACTATTTGTAATTTTAAAATATAAAAAAAAAATTCAAGTTTAATTTCTAAAACAATTTTAAAAGTAAAAAGTAATAATAAATAAATGGTGACGTTGAAGAAAGCGTTGCATGGAGTGAATATTATGAATTTTTGTTTTATTCTTCCCACGCGAGCTTTACCACGACAGAATTTCAAATCTATTTTTTTATCTTCAACTACATACGCGCATTCCGAGGATTCAGTCTTTGCAAAATTCATACCATCTAACGTCTAGAAATTCAAAACACAGATAAGATGCCGTTTCCATAAAGGAAAATGAGAAAAATATACGGATACGGATAAAGAAAACAGGATTTAAATGGAACATGCAAAACTATCTTCAAACCTGCAACAACTGTACGCATGCAACGCAGTTAAAAAAAGAACAATACTGATTCACGCAGAAGAGGAAGCAATTAACGTGTACAACCGTTTCAGAGAAAGAAATCAAATTGTCTCACTCGACTACCCGGTGATGAAAACTCGTTATCAATGAAAAATTTTCTTTCCAGCTTATATCAGTAAAAGAGCTCTAACTTGCTTTATCGATGCTAAATACGCGATCGATGTTTTAAATTAATGATTCTTTAAACAATTACAAATTAACAAAATTCTTCAAAGTTTAAAAAATAAAATAGGACTATAAAACATTAAATATATTTCTATTAATTAATTCTGCGGTTTGCTTTTTATCGTAAAGAAATAAAATACCACTGCCTCAGGTTAGTCAATACATCAACTGTAAAGCATTTTTTCCAATATGCCGTGAAACATTCGGACAAATGAAAATTGAAAATTCATACGGTATTAAGAACTATTGTTTCAATACGCAACTTTCATAAATATATGTCAAAATCTTTTGATAAATTGCACAATAAATTGTACGTAGTTTATTCGTCCGGTATTGTTTGAATTGTTTTATATACGTGCAATTTCTCTTCAATTACAAGAATTTACGTTAAAAAATATAGGTGAGAAAAAATTAATATTCAAATTTTTATACATATGTCCACGGTAGAATGTACGATGCATGCATTCGATAGCCAACGAAATCATAAAAGTGAGAAAAGTATAAAAGAAAAAAAAAAAAAAAAAACAAGGTATCATTTCAAGGCTTTAACAGTCGCATGTCAACCTTGCGCAAATCCTAGGATAGCGTCACATATTTTCACATTTTGCAATAATGCTTCATAACAACAGTCACGCAATGTTTTTGCACTGTCGCATACCTAACTGCGCAAATTTATGTTTTGACTCAAAGCACTTTTAGCTTCTCGCGATCGCGCAGGCTGTTTCTATTCTGGATACTTGGGGAAGCGCCTCCAAACCGTAGCCCATACTTAGACAACAAATTGTTCGAAGCAATATCAGACAGCGAAGCAATTTCATTAGAACATAATGGATTCTCAACTTAGATCTTGACCCACGCAACTAAATTAAACGTTTCTAACACGCAAAAAAATCGTCCAATAAAGTGACAATTAAATCATTTTTAACAGTAGTTCGACATTTAATCTCATCGTTAATTTAATTTCGATTTCTGATAGATAAAGTAATGCCGCTGTCTACATGCCGACCGCATAAATACAGCCGTAATATGCGTAGAATCGAGAGGATAATTACAACGTACGAAATCACTTGTCGATGTGACGCCAAATGGACAAAATCAAATATGTTCTATCGCTTGAAAAGATGTGTTTCGAGACGAACGGTGTACGAAAGCTCTACTGATTTCTCCGCGAAAAGTTGTATAAACAAGATCTTGGTCGTATTTGTTCCTATACTTCTGCATGTCTCTGTCGCTCGCGAACGGCACTATAAAAAGAAACGATTTGCGTCAATCCGTTGCAAATAGTTTTTGTAGATTCAAGCCTTGTGATGGAACGTATCGAAACGGTACGTATATTTACATTCGCGGCGCCATACTTTTTTAAGGTAACGTAATCAACGCCGCGAAAATTTACCCAACGGTATACCGGCACGCAATGCACTAACGATATTTTCCACTCGTGATATCTTGGAGCGACGGCATGTAATTTAATATGAAAAAAAAAAAAAAAAAAAATAAAACTAGCTAGAAAGCTGACGAATTATCTTCAACTCTGCGAAATAATGCACATTGTGTTTATTTCGCGACGGATAAACGTTGCCCGTTTTATCGCGAACTGAAACTAAAGCGACGTGAAAGATCGATATTTGCTTTGCGAGCTAAGAGAGAAGATCAAAAACAAAGCAATCTACACGTGAAGGAAACAATTATAAAATCCACAATGAAAATTTCGGGTTCATCAAAGGAAACAATAGAGATTGCTTTCTAATTACTAAAGTAATCGTTATTGCTGCTAACGAAATGTTAAAAATTATAAATAAATCTGTAAAATTATATGAAAGCCGTTCTCATTTTCAATCACGTGTGCCTTTATGTTCAAAGCTGCGTTATATCAGACCTCTGAAGAATAAAATTCTCATTACGAGATTAGAATCTTCACTAGCAATCCATATTAATTTATAGATAACTCAACATAATTTCAATATAATTCAACGTGAATGTATTCAATTTATTTACTGCATTCATTTCTGTAATATTTCCCTACATTTTAATATATTAAATTTCGCGCGGCATTATTACAACAAAATTCTGTTGCGTTGTTACAAATTTAATTTATATATTGCGTTAGAATAACGATATGTGTGTAGTCTTTTTATAGGAAATGTTATAAAGCCGCTACAATTAATAAACCACGTTACAGGAATGTACATCGATTTCTTTTCTTTTTTTTTAAACATAATTAACTTTGAGCTGAAACTTTTTGAACCTAAAGCTTGCCGAAGTTCAAACAACTGCGAGTTTGTTTGCCGCAGGCAGCTTCTATTCATTCTTAAGAAAAGTTACGCCAATTAAGACACTTCAGTGATCGGATTCCAATGGCATTCTATTCGGAACTTATAAATGGATCTTTCGGTCTAGAAAACAGCCTGTAAAATGAGAATTACACCTCGTTCTTTGCGCGAAAATGGTCAGCTGATCAGTTTCGTTGACCATCGTGTACATTTCAACAATGAGTTCTGCCCGAAGAAAGGCTTTTTACGTAAAAAGATGGATGGAGAAAAGAAGACATGATTCGAGAGTGTTTGAGTCGCAATCGATTTTACAGATCGAATCGGTGACCTGAATATACACACGATAGTGCATTAAATCGTATATCTGAGAGATGATAAGGATTTCCATCCATGTAAGAATTTCAAAACTTCCATCCGCCTGCGCGTTTTATCGCGTATGTATATTTTCTAGCATTAGTAATGCAAATTAAATAACTTATTATAAATCTATCCAGCTAATGCCCCCAGTTAAAAAGAATCATTAATTACGAATGGATTTAAGTTTAACAGGACCTGACGTATGCTGCATTTCAAAGTGGATCGAATTTTAATTTATTAACAAAACAAAGTCGACGCTTGCATTTTCGCGACGACGCATTTGACAATCGCGCCAATTTCCCGCGTTCGCGTACAATGTCACGACACAACCGCTACGTGCAAAGCAGTTGTTAATAAAAGTGGAAAACGCGAGATTTCGAAATACGCACTGCGGCATAAACGCTATCGCAGGCATAATTTATTGCGTTTCAGACTCATAGGTTATCATGCCGGTTGCGACCGCGACGAAACTGCGTGCCGCTACGAAACAGAGTCCTTGTTCCATTACTATAGCGCGGCAAAAGAAAAATAAGTAAGAAAAAAAAAAAAAAATGTGATTTCGCGTAGGCAAAGAAACGTGGAACTTTGTTCAAAGAAAATTCTTCTCCAAGGTATAATGCGACAAAAAATACAGATAACTCCTATTGCCGTCGCAACGTCGCGAAGAATTCGCGAAAGGATGGGAATAATATTGCCCACTGCGTACCAGCGTATACATATAAATCTTTTAGCACGCAATGTACTGTGCGCAAATCTTTAAATGTATTATGAAACAGATAATAATATATTTAAAAAATTCCTTTGAAAATAATTAATTAAAAAATAAAATTTCTTTTAATATTTATGTTCAAAAAGAGAATTATTCAAGTTTTCACAAATTGAAACAGGAATCGCCGAAACTATATTTCTCGCGATTCTTTTTTTATTAAAAAAAAAAAGAAAAATAGAAATTCGTGGAAAAGATTTTCAATATTTTTTTTCAAATTTCTTTATGGTGTCATTCATTTAATCATGCTTATTCTCGAAAAGCTTTTTCGCTTTAAATGTTCAAAGGCAGAGCGACCTGATTTTAAAGAGCTTATTACACGCGGAATTCTCTCCAATATTGTACACCATTACTAGCGAAGTATTAAATTACTTAAATAAAAGGTGTAATTATCTCGTGGTCAATTTCTTAAAGGTGATTTTAGACAAAGTATACCGCTGAATAACATTTCGTTTAAATTCTTTCTTGACGTCGTGTACAATTATACAAAGCAGTTGAACGAAGTCAAATTCCACAATGCGACATCTCGTGTTAACGACTGAATTTCAAAATTCATGTTTCTAATTATTATAGAACATTAACCCAACATATATTATACATATACTAACTCGCGATCGTAAAATCAATCATTTTTCTGCGAGAGAAATTTAGAAAGAAAAAAAGATCGGGTAAAAGAGAGCAATATCATCCGAACGTTAGGATAATCGCACAGACATCCTATAAATGATACCCCGAAGAATAAAAAAAGAATCGAAAAACTCTTCTATAAATGTTCTACAATAATTTCAGGCTTCTGAAATCCGCCAAGACCAATTTCGTTACCCGTTTCTAATATGGAAAAAACAATAACGACCGTTGACAAGAAATACGACCTCCCATTAATAAAACGTCAGAAATAATAGAGGCAGGAATTTTTTTTACAAAGGCCGTGTTAATTTGTACGTTTTCATGTTTCGCGACAGTTAACCTCTTTATTAGTTGTATTCGTCTCACAAAAAATCACGATTTTTTTTATCTTTCGAGTAAAATAATAAACAAAATTACTGCTTTTTTTTCTCTACGTCTATAAAAAAAAAATAAAAAAAAAAATTTTTTTAACACCTAGAAAAGCTGCGATATTTAGAAAACGTTATGTTTCGAAATTGGTGACTGCTCAAAATTGCTATTAGAACTTTGAATTACGATTGCCGAAAGCAACGATGATTCATGCTCGAAGAAATTCTAATCGTTGCGCCGGACCGGAAATCGTACCAAAACCCAACTAGGTGCTTCGTCCGTTTTACTTACAATGCACACAATGCACTTCTAATCCGCATTAAAATTGGAATCCGTTTTCTAGAAATTGCATAGCTGTGCAAACTGGCGCTTTCCTCTTTATTCCAGCTTCGCTTTCTACGAACCCCGTGACATATTGTATTGTACTTTCACGAAAGAAGCAATTGTGCTTCGCACTTCTACGTCCGGAAATCATATCTCTTCGTGCAATGAGATCGTATCGTATAATACATTTACGATCGGTTCAGTTTATGACGAAAGTAATACGCCCGCCGTAACAATTCTACAATACGAGCGCTGTCTCTTGCAGTATTCTACAATCGGTTCACGGTATTTTCGAGAAATGGGACGACGAGACCTTTTTAGCGCGTCGCGCACTTCGTATTATTTCACTCAACCGTTGCAATAATAATCTCCTCTCGGTGTCACGTCCGAATTATCACGTTTATAAAATCAAGAGTATTCCTCCGAAAAATAATAGGACTGACGTGTTCTTCCAGTGCCGTGTTGATTCTTCAATACTTATTTCAGCCACAGAAGTAATGTAATAACTTACAGGGGAAGAAAAAAAAAAAGAAATCCCTACGTACGAATCTTCGATGTTGATTCTTTTTCGCACGCAAATCACATTAGTTTCACTCGATACTCTCAATCAGAAGAGAAACGTCTTTATCTGAACCATCGTCCGGGTCAACAAACACCAATTCCCAAGATTTCCCATGTGCTTTCACGTCGAACTTTTCTCTAAGATTTATTTTCGTGACAGGAAAAAAAAGCAACAATTTTTCCGATGTTAAAATCGAAGGTAAGACAACGAAATCATTTTCGATTACCATCAAATTTTCTTAAATCGCACGTACGACGAGTAAAGTTTCTCCGTTCGATTTATTATTCTTGATTTATAATACTAAATAAATTTATCTGACTCCGTGTTTAATATTAAATGTAATATAGTATATCAAATTCTTATTTTGCTACGGCTTCAAATATATATTTTATATTAGATAAATTTAAATTCGACAGCTATATTCGGTGACAAGAAAAATACGACGTTGAGTATAAATTGCAATCTATTTGTATTAAGAAAAGTCTTATATGACTCAAATGCAACATCTAGAAACACCAAAGAAGAGTAAGAGCGTGGACTTTCATATTTCCGCTGTGTGTACCGTATGTAGTAAGAAAGTTGGGAAATGGAAAAGTTTCCGATATAGAAGAGTTATCGAGACATACGTAAGAATGTTTTACAGTGTTCACGCGTGACTTCTTATATGTCCAGGCACGTCACGTAAGTACAATAAAGCACGTTCAAAGACCGAGCTCGATCCTTTGTCTCTACCGAAATTTTGACGGATAAAAAGTTCGTATCGAGAGCTCAAAATCACAATGCGTTGCGCGAGTGGTCCTATAAAATTGTATCGGTCACCTTCCAGCACTAACGGATCGGAGTTCGAACCGTAAACCAAAAGCGTCGAGAAGCGTTCGCATCGCGCGTGTCGCGGTATTTACTACTGCTTTTTTTCGCCGAGGGGGCAAACTGTTGCGGCACGTTGCATCCGCGTCTAGTATTTCATGTCACCACACTCGAATGAATGGCGACGTGGGCGCGACGACCATCGGGGTGAGCGCAGACGTGCGCTTTTTTCGGCGGGCGCGGGCGTCGACACGCCAGATGGAATTCCGGCGGAGTCCGCGTGACTCGCTCGTTGCAGCACCGAAAACACTGTCAACGCGCTGCAGCAACGTTTACGCGCGGACTATCCGTATTTCGACGTAGAAGCACGCGCGACGGCATGCGTCGCCGGCGAGCGCGTGCGTCGCTTCTCCCAACGCGAAAACCGCGAAGAAGCCGGACACCCCGCGGAGCGAAACGCGCGCGCGACCGTCCGCAAGGCCGTCGCGGTCACAACAAAGCGTGAGGCTGCCCACCGGGTGCCACGAGGAGTGGCAGGGTCGTGTCATCGACTCCTCGACCATTGCGACATCTTGACACGGTACGATCTAACCGCAAGCTCTAAGGGTTCTCGGCTACCAGGTGCACCCCGGGTTATCACGCAACTCCCCCGCGACCGGGTGCTTTCGACCGAATAAAAAAAAAAGTTCGCGTACTTACGAATTCACGAACGTAAAAAAATAATGATATCGTTGATCCGTGTGGAAAAGAAATTTCTCTCCTACGAAAGATTCTTTCTCATATATATTACATCACCCTCAACCAATACCGCTATATCGCGGGATAACGTTTCCAAGTAATGCCGGCACACCTAACAGCGGGAGCCACTTCGAATAAATCAATGTAATATTATATTTATGTCATAGTAAATGATATAACGAGTAGTTGGTTCCTAATGACTTCTATGACATGGTCGTGATCTTTACATAATCCTTTTTATTCGAAGAAAGCGATCGCTACTTGGAAATTTATTTCTACTCCCGATAAATATAAAGTGAAATATAAAAACCAATCTTCGACGTATCACATGAAAATTAATCCATACAAAAATATATAATTAAATAGTTCGAAAACGTACTTTTGCCAAAAAAAAAAAAAAAGAAAGATACAAATAAGTAGATTTTTCATTATTTAAATCAGAAAGTCGAAATCAAATTGCAGGTAATTAAATCTCTATTTAAAGTAAAAATAAATTATTGTGTTACTGATACGTTTTACATTATTTGCTTCTTATTTAAAATAATAGGAACATGTTTGATCGATGAGGTGTTTGTTACTTGTATCATCCTAATATACCGCGTAAGGGAAAGCGTGGTGTTACGGAAAAGCACCATGTAACATCCCCTATTTGACACGATAAGCTGTTCTACGCAATATAACCACGCGGATGAAATTGCAACCTTAACAACACAGAATCTGATCCTGTATGTTAAGGATACACGTCACTTAACAGTGAAAAATATCAAAATCGAAATATTTACCGTTATACTTCTCGCTTAACTTTTTTAAATTGTTGACGGATGGTCACTTTTGCAATTCTAATAAAACCTAGTTACCATAGTTGTTCGCAAGTAAGGTAAAGATCAAATTTCTCTTGTTTAACAAGAGAATACACGAGGCCGTGCGAAATTTCGAACGTTCAATTCAATTTTTTAGCCTAATTTGAAAGATTATATACAACGACTGTGTTGAATATCGACAAATGAAAACAGATCCGAGGACAGAACTCGTTTGGTACGAGAGACATCGATTTGTACAGATCGATGGAAAGCTGTATGAACCTTACGGTCGGTAACTATCCCGAGAACGGGAGATATAACCACCGGTCAGACTCCAGATACATCGAACGCGATGAAAAGTTTCATCCTACGTGCAAAAAAAAACATAAACTGAGTTACCGACCAACAAAATAGCAGAAGCGACGAATAACTAAACGAGGAAAAATGTGCGCAAGATAGACTCGCGCGTTTCTTTCCCTAACGATGATAAAGCAAAAAAGATTGAGAATCTAACAACGTAACGTGCTTAAAATTATGATAATAAGCAATCCAAAAATAGGTAGCATAGACATGTAGCAGAATTGACAAATTGAAAATAGCATAAATGTTGATTAAAATTCATAAAAAATTTTTTCTTAATAATATTGTTTCGTGGTTTTACGTATAATACCGAAAAATTTAGGTATTACGCCGCAACTTTTAAACGCGCTAAAATAAAACCCACTACTGAGAGTAAAAGTGTGATAAGCAAGATATGATAAGAATAATCGCAAAAGGTACAAATTCATATAATCTTGCTCGAGTGCGACACGTTATGTATTTAAATAATTTTCCTACTGCATAGGGCTGACTTGTTAATTACAAAATTATTTTAATCATAATTACTCGACCCGTATAGTCAAATCTTCTTTGGATCAATGCACATTCGCATCTATATGGGTTGTGTGAGAAAGTCAAGATCACTTTCATAAGCATGTAAATTTATGTTAACGACGACATACAAAACCAAATTACCATGATAATAACATACAAACGGATCTGTTTTCCAGTGAACCCACATGAATCTGCGGCAGGATCAGTTAATAATTCACGCGACAACCTACACAAGAGATGCAACCGAAAAAGAGAAATAAATAAAAACGTAACGCGTAACTACCACAGTTGTAGGTACAACAATACCGAATGGTACCCCTTTAAATATTAACGTAAAACCGTATTACGATATGACTGCTGCATTTGTCGGACTTACGTCAGCAACTTATGCATACCTATAATTCAACACGAATGCTGGGGACTTCGTGTTTCGCGCAAAGCAACGAATTAGAATTTATCGCAAATATCCCTCCCCAATTCAAAGTGACGCAAGCTCGCTTTTGTAACGAGCCTCCGTTATTATTCGCGCGCCACTCGGCGCGACGACGTGGTTTATCGCGGCCGAAATGCGCTATTACGGAAACAGAGATTGTAGGAAACAGCAAGGAAGATTCTATTAGACTTACCTTAGTGCACGCCATTCCCCGTCAGTAGTTGTGGTCGGCGCGGATGTGCTCTTGCTCGGAAGACTCAGACGAGGACCGATGCGCAATGTCATGGGTCGTCTCCTTCGCGTGTAATCTGAAATAATCGAACGGTACAGAGAAACCACCGAAAGCGAGGTCACGCTCCAACATTGCACGCGTAATCCGTCACCTCCCACGGGAGGTGACGGTGCAACATTGTACCGGAAAGCAGGTGTATGCGGAGAAAACATCGATTTAAAAGGATTACCACGGCATGGGATTGAATGGTGATGATGATAAATTCGATCTCACCACGTGTAGACAATACGTAACACAGATTTGTTTTTATCTCGTAAAAACCGAACATGTTAGTCAGACAACCGATCGTATTTAAGCTTATTGTGCAGTAGTATCTGAACGATGCTTTACGAATTTATATCGATATTAACATTAAGTTATCGTACTTTGTATTTTAATGCGTATTAATTTCAAAATAAAAACTAGGATGCAAATTACTTCAGGGGCTCAAAGATTTAATAACTTAATAATTTAATATTCAAATATTGTAATAACATTCAAAGTAAAAGAAAAAAAAGAAAAAAGAAAAACAAACTCGCGAATCTCTAAAATTATATTTGAAATGAATATTATTTTATGTCTATCAACGTTAGTGGTGCATAATTTATTTTTTACATATACTGTTTTTTGTTATTCTTTCAATTTTGATTAATGCAGAAAAAAAAACTATCGTTTTTATTATAATAAAATATATTTCGCGTATTTCACGCAGAAGTAATAATCAAAGTATCTTACCATTTGCGGAACAAAGCGAGTTCCGTCCGTGAAATACATGCGGCGATAAGTATTGCGAATAATGATTCGTGGGGGTAGGTGGGGAGGTTCGACTTGGAGCCGACGTGGTGGTCCAAGGTGGTGCTGCATTTCGTATGGCATTTGACTCCGTCGAGACAACGGGAATCTCGTTGGTCACCCGCACTTCTATTCCCACAGACTGTAAAAATAAAAACAATTTATGAATTCGAAATACTATCACGCAAAATACTTGTTTGTGGCATAAAATGAAAACTTATTCGATAACTTCATGATCTGTATGTGATATTCCGTATCGTACATCAAATTATAATTACTGGTACATTGTCTATCATTACGAACCTTATTACGTACAAGTGACGTCGCGAACAAGATACCAGACGGGTCTACGATATTATAAAATGTAATTAACCGAGACAAAAGCGAACGCTTGTAATAAAATCGAAACGCTTAATCGAATTACAAATATTATTCTGCGCCGAGACTAAGGTTGCACTGTCGTCGAACGATATGTAATGCCCGTTGACCGTGATCTATATAACGTGATATATATATTTTCTTCTCCTGATAGAGAGACATACAAGAGAAAAATTCTAAATTAATGGTACACCTTCCTGGAATTTCCGCTCGTTTTTCCCGATAGTGTTAATATAAAGCAAGGTGTGCACTTTCAAACGTAACACGACGTCTGAGTTGTAGAATTGTAAAATTCGTTGTAAAACACACTAATACGATTAATTAATTATTTGTCAAAAATATGTGTGAAATTTGTAAAAATTTAAATTTTTCTTTGAACCAAATGTTATAAAAATCAAAATAAAAAAGTCATATTAAAAAAAAAAAAAAAAATACCAGTAATAAATTCCGAAACAAACGAAAAATTCAACAAGACCGATATGTTATAACCATAATTAATATTTAATGACATATTTTATAATGGTATGAAATACACTTAAAATTTTATAAATCAAAAATATATAAATTGCGTCAATATTTGTTTCCCATTATGTCAATAATAATGTTACGTACGCATGTAGACCAATTGCGAAATTGTAACACTAATGCACGTTAAATCAAATCACTACGCATAGGAATAATTGGGAGGATGATTACCGCATACCGGCACCGAAATGACTGACGAATACACAGAGTAAATTGTCTAATTGATGAACAGTTTCGTATATCGCGAAAACGTGACTTCGTTATCGCAGCCGCTGGCTAACAACGGATCCCACGTCTGCGCTAGACGAAATCAATAAGCAAAATTATAAAGACATAAAAATGTTCTCGTTAACGTTATTTTTATATTCCCCTTCGCTTCCCCAAAGTAACGCAGAGTGCAATGCTAACGCAACATTCGCCCAACCGTTCCAATAGCATTAAAATCCGTAAAGCTGTTATTGAATGTACAATGAAATTCCGCTACAACGAATACCGATGTAACATTTTCGTTATAATGAAATTTCATTCCATATCTAGCCGACGGCTACATTTCACTTATCTGTAATACGAAGACAGACTTTTGCACTTATTGAATGTAAGATCGAAATATCACGAGCTATTTCCAGCAAGGCAAAAGTACTAATTATAACTGAACAATATTTTTAATCGTAAACCAATTTCGAGATGACCGTCGGCGGTAATGATATGACCCTGAAGCTGTGCATTTGAATATAACAAGGGATATTATATCCACGTTCGGCTGTACTTAAAATAGTAACGTTGCCCGATATAAAATTTCATCTCTGTCGGGATCCATTGCAACAACGTAATTTCGTGTCAGATCCTTGCATACGTTAACGTTAATATCGCCATCGACTTGCACGCTTTGACCTTTCCGTTCAATGAAAAGAAGCACAAGGACACGCGGATATCGATTGGAACATCAATATCTGCCATTGATGACTAAGGAACACGATCTTTGACAAACGCAGTTCTTTCAGATGCTAACTACCATGCAAATCGACGGATAATCCCTCCATACTCGGCGGTACATCGTAAAACAAATACTGCGAAACTCGTTTCAAAATTGATTACAATTTGTTAGCATCATAAAAGTATTTTTGTAAACACTCGTCACTTACATTTTCCATATTCAGAAATTAATTAGTAATCTTTAAAGCCGTCCATCAAACTCTGCCATTCGGATACGATGCTTGAAATTAATGCGTTTTCGGAAAAAGCTACCGATGCTATTAATGACTTTTTACACAATTAAAATCAGAAAATATTGTAAAAAGTAAAAAAAAAAAAATTATCGGCTTCCTTAAATGGATCATCACGTTATCGATTGCAAGATAATGTTTAATGGTAAATCGTCTGCTAATTAAAATCTAATCTTAGCTTGTATTGTGCGATAAGTACATTTCTCCTTTTCGTGTTTAATTCATATACTTTTTTTTTCTTCCGAATCAAATAAACGCGCTGAGCAGACGATACTCGTTTATTTACCGCGGTAAATATTTATCCATGATGCAAAGCTACTCTATTGCCCCGTGGACCACAAGTCGTAATTGCATATCGATCGAAGGGTTTCCCTCTTAACTGTATTTTCTTTCAAGACGAATCCCAATAACGGATAACCGTCTCCTTGGCTTAACGTTTATTCAGTCCACCTGCTGCGCCGATTATCTTTAACCATTTTCTATCGGGATAATCGTGGTAATTGTCCGGTATAAAATTTTCCCCCAAAAAGATATGGGCAATGAAATAAAATTCAAAGATACAAATTAAATACGAGTTAAAGTCGCGGGATATATGTCAACGAATTATTGATTTAAATAATAGTTAAAGCACACAATACGTATTTAATACAAATAAAAAGAAAGAAAAAAAAAAAAACTTTTGCCTATATGTAAATTAAATTTTAATTATTTAATAAACAAGTTGATTTTCAGCGTTAAATTTTAACGACATTCCATCATTTAGATGTTTCTACTTTTACAATGTAACATAATTTACAACCAAATTTTATTATGTCGACGAAAATGAGATTCGTCGCTTATCGCGAAAATTAGGAAGCAGAATGCTTAATGGCGAAAAGGAGTTTTTCTCCTCTTTCGACTGCTCTTTAAAAAGATACCAGCGAAATGAACCTTGATGGAAAGAAATAACGATGGGAAAACGCTAAGAAACCACGTTTCTCAACCGAGACTGCCGAGTGTCGCATAATTTATTTGAATCTGAAAATTATTCATCGCGTTTCTCGAAGCAGCAATTAAACTGTTCTACACTTGTATGAACTAGACGCGTATAATTACTACTCGTAATATCTTAAAATAAATTGCCGCAAATTAATTATAAACAAAAATCGCGATTGTTACATTTTTAATTGAAAAGCGATTTGATTTTTTGGACAATATGAACACCTACAATAAAGATATACTTTATTCAATCAATTTTTTTTTTCTTTCTCTCTCTCTCTTTCACGTCGAGAATCCTGTCGCCGTAGCTTTGTGAGAAAAGTTCGCGGTGGCTTATCAACTAATGGACGTCTCTTCGAAAATGTTAGACGCTGAACTTTCAAGACAGATAGTATAGGTGTTTCACAGAAAGATAATGTATCGTAACGCTTTACTGCAACACCTTGCCAAGCAAATGACAATGAGACGTACAATGAGAGGATATACGTTACACATATGATGCTGCAGTTCCGATAAATTTTTACAAGTGCCAGACACTTGCGCTTGGTAAATGTAAACGAAGGCCGTACGAGTTATTTAACGAGTAAAGTTGAACAAAGTGATATCACGCGCGATTATACTTATTTGTTCGAACAGAGTTTTTGCTCGTGCACAAAAACAGAGGCTTATCTTCCGCGTGTATAAAAAAACAATGTAATTGTACGGGCGTAAGCACTCGCTCAACGACACGAGTCTTCGACGCGCGAGATCTACAGGTGTTCGTAAGGCATACAGAGAGACATCATCGGGCTTATTCAGGGGGACACGTGTTCGACTTGTCGAAAAATCGATAAACTAGTAGCGGAACCTTTGCATACGTAATCACCGATTACCTCCCGGTTGGGCAGTAAAGGATCGATCACTTGTGATAAAATTTTCTTTCTTCCCCCGGGAGTCATTCTCTCCTAATGCTCTCTGGATTTTATTCAAAGATATATGTTTGCTGAGCTACGGGAAGATTTACAAAGGATAATACTAAGCTGTCGCAAAAAAGCGAAGAGCGCCTGCTATTTTTAAACGAAAAAAAAAAAAAAAAATCGTTGAAAATATTATACGCGAGTTAGAGTATAAAATAATTTTCTGAAGTATCAAAATTAATCCTCCGCGCGTTGTGAGCAAGACTTGCTTCTAAAAAAAAAACGTTGACGATGCTTTAAAATATTTCTCGATAAAAGTCGAGCTAAATATTTTATTTTGATAGCAATTCTCAAGAATCAACAATTTTATCCAGAAAACGAGAATAATAATCAACGTGCCGTCATCGAGTATACCTAGAACCATTGGCAAGTCAGAAGGGAATAAACCAGAATTCTAATATTCTTGCACGCGCGGATAAATGTAAAAGAAGGACAATCTGCGTAACCGGCAAAGATAAAATTAATTGCTGCGCCTGACGGAATTCAGTATCGACTCGTGAGACATTGCGTAGATATTTTAAGATAATCAATTGACAAGCAAGGGAAGAGCAACATTTACTGTATCTACACATATAATTTCTACTGCAATATAAAAATGACATCGACATACGTAATGCCGCGGTTAATATCAAATTACACCAGACATCTTTTCAAACTACAAAACTCATCTACATGATTTCAAGAAATATATTTTAATGCAACTTAAAAAAACTCCCAAAAAAAAAAGGGGGGGAATCAAATTACAGAGAAAGCTCCCACTCGATCTTTCAACGTTCCGTTCCTTATTTCGTTGATAGCGTTGTTACGCGGATAAAACGGAACATCCATCTCAGGTGAGTTTCCTTCGAAAATACGTAGTCTGATGTGCTATCGGGAGATAAATCCCCAGTCCGGAAATACATCTCTCACTACTTCGTACAATATTACGATGCTCATCCAGTAGTCTGGCAAATTAACGCAATCTTGAGCAATGAAAGATTGTAGGAAATCGAGCTCGCTGCGCGGCGTTCGGCAAATAATAAAACACGAGAGCAGTTAATAGCGAATTTACTTATTAATTAATCATCACGTCGTTCAACTTGAAGTTGAGCCTTTCCTTGCCCGCGGCGTTCCGTTAATAACCGAAAAATTTGATAATGGTATCGATAATTTCATCCCATTACCGTACGATGTGATATGATTAATATGATCGAGTTAATAGCTAATTAAAACAGAATGGCCGTCCTATCGAAAATATACAATCAAAATTCAGTGTTGTAAATGCGCAGTACATTTTAAACGAATAAATTCTGCAAAATACATTATTAATGTAACGTTAATAAAAAAGGAAAATCGATCAAATATTTTGTTCTTATTGCTTCGATTACTTCATTAATTTAAATTATTATTTATTTAACTTAATTTTTTTTATCCCGAAAGTGTGTGATTTATAATTAGCAAATGGATTTGAATGAAAAAATGATTGAAAGCGAATACGAATTTACGCTTCCGATTCTCGATAATCTCGATAATATAAATCGTGTAAAATATTTACTTGAATAAATAATTTACGATTCGCCACGTACGAATTAATCAATTATGTCGCTAATTACGCGACAAAAAACCGTACACATCAATCCGAAATATCAGCAGAAATAACATTATGAATGCAGTTACAAATCTGAACTTCGTTGAAAACTTAATAATGCTGGATCAGCTGTAATGGGCGAACCTACTTTCCACTGTCGATGCATTCATATTACTTTAATAAATTGTAATTACTTATCGAAATAAGTTAAAATATTTCAACAAGTTAAAGTATGCTGGTAGTGGAATATCCTATATATGCGACATGATTATTGCGCGGAAAATCTTCCGACTGGCTGCAACTGAGAGCGACCTTTGGCCTTCCGCCACAGGAAACTCGCTACCTCTCCGTAAAGAACTATCTTCCGAGCAATGTGAGAAGCAGTAACGAAACAAAGAGCAGATATCGTAAAATAATGGCGCATTTACCGATATGCGTTAAATAGTCGCAGTAACAGTTACAACGTTCAGTAACATATAGAAAAAAAAAAAAAGAGGAAGAAAAAAAACCCGAGCATATCTCTTCGAATGTGTGAAATTATGAGAGCCGGAGAAAAATCTAAAAATAATTTTTATAAGCACTGACACGTGGACGTCAATAATTTCTTAATCGTTTAACGTTTGATACGACACGCGAGATACGTTCGAATGGCATTTGATACGAGAAAAGACGAGACGCGCCACGCTTTTGTGCGTACTCTTCTGCGCGCAAACTTTTCACATTTATCGGAAACTCGGCGGAAACCCGTCGAAACGAACTTCCTCTTTCATCACACAAATGCATTCTTCAAGATTGAACGATAAATGATGTAACAATCCACCGAGGACATTATCAAAGTATTTATGTGCACGACGTATTTGACATGCGAAGTTATTTTTAATTTAAATCGCGCGTATGTGAACAAAACAATGTAAGAATTTATGTAAAATTACCAATAGGGGAAAAAAAATTTTTTTTAATACAAAAGAGAACGATTCTTCCTTTAAGAAACATTTTCAAATGACAGAAAAATTACTCAACTCCTCTAGAATTACTAACGATTAATTAACGAGCATCGTAAATCCCCGTGAATTTGTGATGTCAACGTGAATCAGGTCGGTGGAAATTAACGGCAGAAGATACGGAAGTGGTGGATTACGGTGACTTTCACCGTAGTTTTCATCGAGGTATTCAACGGCATTAAACCATAACTTCCCAGCAATAACTTGTGACTTATCGTAGATGAGTTACGTTCGGCGACAGCTTTACTCGTGATTTACGTCGACTCGCCGAGAAAATGTAACGCGCTTCTATTATTCGGCACGAGAGATCAGAAGTATACGCGTGCATTGTTTATCGTGAAAAGTGACGTGGGCTTAGCAGCGATTTACAATAAAACAGCGCTACCGTGAAAGTCACCGGTTTTACCCGCGACGGCAAATATTTCGACATCGTTAATGCATGCGGGGGTTTTTGTCTCACGTGAAACAGCTTCATTAAGTTTGAAAGTGGATCCTTTCTAAGCAACCGAACGAACGGCGCGCGGAGAGCACAATGTGCATCTCGCAACAATACAAGTGCTGGCATTAACGAACAAGGTGGAAATGAGCTGCGCCGAGCGCAGCCTTTATCCCCGCAGCCGAGGTGCAATTCAACAATATTTAGCACCTAAGAAAATTAATTCGCGCGACGTTGGGGAGGTCCGCGATCATTCGTCTATTTACTGCAATGGGGAAAATTATCTCCGTTCTGCAATGTAGCGCCGTTTTCGCAGTAATTATAATTTATTTGCGGCTTTAACGACGACGACGCGCCGAGTTTACGACTCCGTCGAGTTTATGATTGTAGTTGAGAGAGATCCCGAGATTCAGCTCCATATTTCGAGCTGACTTCGCCGTCGCTGTCTAGCTAACCACGTCGTCGCTCGACTGTTTTCTTTAGCTAAGGGACGCCCGATCGGCTCAGCTGGCATAAGTCGCACGCAGTCAGTTTTTTAGCACATACATGTACAATCCGTGAGGCAACGTATTTCTAAGAAGCGTTCGTGGGTTGTTTACACGTGACTTCTCTGTGTTGAAAAAAAATGAGCTACTAAAATGAGACGTCGACAACGAAATCGACTTGAAGTCTCTTAACTAAATCCCGGCTCTAATAGTTCGTATCGCGATCCGATTATACAAATAACACTATTAATTGTCCTCCTCCCTGATCTTTCTTCCAGTTTCTCGAAATAATGCAATTGAACCTTTTCCTTGAAATATTTCTCTCTGAATTCTTATATACATATATACAATATTATATACGTATAGGTAACATATTCAGAGAGAGAAATACACGGAATATTCTGTGTACGTACATATTTTACTAGATATCTACTATATATCTATGTAGTATGTTTATGTATGTATTTTTTGCATCGAATTTTAATGAATATTCAAATAAAATTACGTTAAAACGTGTAATCAAGTTAAGCAATCTCTTCGAAAAATTAATAAAGAAATACGACGTTAAAAAAATAAAAAAAAAAAATTGAAAAAAATAAAAAATCTAAAAAAGCTCTAAATATCCTCGCTTAATTAAGACAAAAACATCGAGATTATTTGACATATTTCTTTATCATTAAAATACATAGGCGCGATTCGAATGCACGTAAATTTTATCGTCAAAAAAGGTGAGATCGTCGCATTACGCTTGCTCACGCTAATTTTCTCAATTGCCTCAATTAATATCACCGAGCAAAATGGAAATTAACTAATAGATGAAACTAATTAATTAATTAGACAATGATACTATTATATACTGTATCATATAGTTTTCAGTTTCAATTAACAATAATGTTAATCTATTATATTCGCGTTCAATTGCGAATACTTTCGTATCTTGCTTATCGGTGTAACAAAATGTAAACATGTCCATTCCCTTCCGTGTAAACATGCGCGCGAATTAATATCACTCATATATGATGGATGACTAAATCGCGGAATTAATACAGAAATTAACATGCATGCTAAATTGCGAGCAAACTTCACCGGGAACCACAAACGCTCACGCGTTTGAAGCATTATAATCTAATCCGGAATATCCAAAAGAACATAATCGCCAATCGTATATTTCCCTATGAGTTTATCCGCATTCATCAAAACCGCACTGACGTACGTGCAGCGCAGTTTTAAAATTATCCCCACTTGCGAATAGATTTTTTACAGCCAAATAATAAAAAAAAAAAGATTCGCGTTATCTGCGCGTAAAATATGCCAAATAACGTATGAGATAAATAGTCCTTATGTGAAATTTTTCCAAAGAGCAGCTGCGGCACAGTTGCATTTGCAACGATTTTGCATAATCGAATCACATCGTCCACTCTTTTAAACACTCATTGTACCGAAGAACATTTCGCAATTCAATAAGCAATATGGACCTCAAATAATTATGCATTTAAAAAAAAAGTCTAACTGAGAAGAAAGAAAAAAAAAATAAAAAAAAAAGGTATATTTATTATTTGTCGCTGACGCAAAATATTCACGCGTAAATTACACCCGTTCGTGATGAATTAAATATTAACGAAAAAAAAGAAAAATGATTAATAATTTCTGCAACGAAAAGAAAAAAATCTATACAAGTATCTTTATCAGTGACGTTAGTTTGGCTAATACTCTCAGGTTCTACGCGTTCCTTCCCGGAACCAGGAAACGGGGGCAGAATTATTAGACACAAGGGCTCGTATACATCACATCGGTAACTTTACGGAAAAGCGACAAACAAAGCAGTGGTGGGCAGAAGCGGAGGTTTATAATTAGGTTGTTAGCTAATGGCGAACACCGCATGCGAATAAGTGTGTGCAACATTACGCACAAATTATCATACGGCTCTCACGTGGCTTCTCTAAACGTCATTTCGGATCTACGACACGTGTGTACGCGAGAGGTATGGCGCAAAAATATTTTCTATCGATCCAAACGATTGCTACTCTTATTAATATTACGATGTAACGTTTATTAAACAGCGAGCCAAGCTTGCTAATTACCTGCTTGTACGAAGAAGATATTCAGAAAACTTTAAATTTAAGTAAAAATATATAAAATTGAAATATAATCAATATCAGATTTAATAATGCAATTAGAGAATGCAATGTTAGAGGTGTATATTTATATGTATTGATATAAAACTTGGAATAAAACTTGCGTGGAAAATAAAAATATACATTATAACTTCTTGGAAAAAAACAAAACATATTAATTTGATTAATTAAACGCGTCAGTAAATTTTATTTTGTGTCTCTACCATTCCAACGCCTGCATTACATTACAGTCGAGTTGACTGTACAACAACTCATTACACATAATCACATATCTTTGTGCCTGCACGAATGTTATATGTAATTTATGTAATTTCTGGGCCTAGAACGTACGTGGAAGTTTATTTCAAAGAAACGCGCCTCGCTTGATTTAAAAGACGACCTATAATCACGTAGCGTATTTAAAAATCCGAGTAATATTAATCGTGAATATTATCAGATTTTCACTCGTGAAGTAAAGTTCAAAGAGATCTTAAATTCTGCTGTATATTAGATTCGTTATTGAACACGCCTGTATACAATTTTCACTTTATCTCGCGTTAAACTTATCTCGATGTTTGCTCGCGTATTTGCGCATGAAAAGCAAGAAAGAGCGACGCAAAAAGTAAGAATAAAAGTGAAATTAATTTTTTTAAGTACTAGCCTCGAATATTAATGAAGAACATTCGTAATCAAAGAATGTTTACGATTTATAATTTGCAATATGCAAAATAATTCAAATAGTTTACTTTGATTTTATGTTAATTCTGTAATAGCCGGTATCGACAAATAAAATTTATTTAAGAAAAACTGCAGACGCAGACGAAATTTTTCATAATTATTTTATAATTATCTACATTTATTTAAATACTAATAAAAATACATTTAATTAAAGTCATAGATAAAAAATTGTGGCGACAAACAAAAAAAAATATCTCTTTCAATCATTCCGTCGCTCTTTCTCTCTCTCTTGTTTCTGAAAATGCAGGTACAAATACAACCTCTATAATATTTTTACAGAAATTTGCATTTTAATGTGCCAACGCATATGCGGATATAAAATGTTAAAAAAGCAGGTTAAAAAAAAAAAAAAAGAATAAGAGACAGAAAAGAATAACCGTTACTAAAAAGAATTTCCATCTGCTCTCTAGCGTATGTAAACTCATCTTTTCAAGCCAATCGGCCGTGCAAAATAATCCAAAAAACAATCAAACGGTGGAAATTGAATGTTCGATTGACAGTGCTCCCAGTTCACAGCTTTATTTCTGATGCTCTCACGTTCGCTAACAACTTACCGACATGCACCGAATTCAATAAATTCATCTTAAGGAGCAAGCCGTTCAAATCGCGAAACCATAAATAGGGGAAAAAAAAAACCAACAACTAGCGAAAGTAATTGCATGCTTCGATGCTAAATAAACTCGATACTGATATTGAATCGAGTATGATCTGTTTCCGAGTAAATTGAAAAATAACGTTCGTGTATTACAGAATTCTAAATAAACGTGAAGAAAAATAACGTAACATAATACGATATAAAAACATCACAACGCAACATAATCGCTTTTCTCAATAGTCTTTCTAAATTATCATCGTAGGAAAACTTACAAATGCAATTTCATACAGCAGCATAAAGCACTACCCTTCTAATTTTCTTGAAGATGCAATATAACTTCTAAATATTAATATAATTGCATAAAATATTAATTAATTAATTAATCAACCAGATTCGTTAAATCATTATACATATATTAAAATATTACAAGTGTATTAAAATTAGAATGCAAAATGTGCGTGTATAAATTGCATATGCTTTAATTCTTTTTCTTTTCTCATACAATTGTAAAGGTGACGAAAAGTAAGAGAAGATAACGTCACTCTTTGCGTCTCGAATGTAGGATCAACGAAATTCAGTTTGTTCCCATTCTAAGGCTTTAGTGAGTGAGAGCGAAAATTCCCGGTGTGACGTCACTCCCGCCCCCCTTTCGCCACCTTGACATTGACGGTGACCAGGGTCGCCGAACAGGGAGCTTACCTGCTGCATCGGATACGCCGCGCTACCGATGAGGAAGTCCCATGCCCACGCGAAAATCCGCGCGCAAATGTGCATTGACGTCACCGCCACTTTATAGAGTCCACTGCTGCCGGTACCGGCGACGTTCGCGGCACCCCCACACCTTGCTGCTTCCGCCCCCGCGATGCTGCTGGACCTCGGCACCACCACGACGATCACATCTTCGCGGAGCGAGCTGCGTCTCACTTCCGCATTCTACGGGCGCGCGCGCGTACCCGCACTTACACTCCGGGATCGCGGATCGCCGACCTGGGATCGATCACGGCCGGCCGCGAGATCCGACCCCGAACGAGATCAACAGCGCCCGGGGCATGATGCAATCGACAATAATTGGCAGCGCGACCAATAACGTGATTTCGGTGTCCCTCGAAAGTTTCTGTTACACTCGATTGCGCCGCTGATCACCCACGGCCGCGTTTGCGTCTGTTTGTAAACAGTGTTTAATGGCAGCACGTCGCCGATCGTTCCGCGCAAACTTCCGGTGGCTCGACAAATGAAGCTCGTTGAACGCACTCACGCTCTGATTTCGTCGAGAATCCTCGCCGCACGGTGATCTCGAAGGTCGTCCGTCGCCGGTCTCAGCGTCGCGGGATGATAGCTCTCCTGCCCTCGCCAAGTTCCTCGATTGTCGACGTCGGTTGACTCAAGCGTGATGAAGCTCGCCAACGTCGCCGAGCGCTTCGTCTTGATATCACGGGGAAAGGCGGGCTTTTACCGTGCCTCCAGAAAGCCACGCACGTCTCTCTGTACACTCCGACGCGAATACGCCTCGTCCGCGGCGCGTACGAACACTACGAACTACTTGTTGATCAGCGCCCCTCGAGAGCGACTCGCGCACGACCCACGCGTCGCCGTGAAGTTACCGCCAACTAACTCTGTCCGTTGACTGTTGGATTGATACTCAACCGCCATGACCGTCGTAAATTCAAACCACTGCAACAACCAGTGCCGCGACGAATGATCATCGCCGTGGCGAGCGTACTACCCTCGTCGCGACGATTCGATCGACGCCGGATTCCCGAGCTCGAGAAAATCGCGAGAGATGCCTTACTAGAGTGCCGAACTAAAATGTTACAACGGGAGGAGAGTCGCGACGACTGACTTCTGCCCCCAGCGCGCACGGCGCCGTCCGTGAGAAAAGTATCTTACCCGTCGACGCGAATAACGAACGCGCGAGGATCCCAACGCACCTCCGTACGTTCCCCAAGCACGTATCGCGGATCACATGAACTTAACAACGCGGCCGGGTCCTCTCTCGGTCTCTCTTTCTCTCTCTTGCGATCTTGATTGCGCCGTACAGTCACCACCGCGTCACCGCGACACACTCCGACGAGAGACCGAGCGATACTGAACAACTGAACGCTCTGAACTATAGCGCGGAATCGCGCGCGCGTGTCCCTAGCCCGAGATACATTCAGCCGCGTATCGCAATGACATTGCGTAGGTGGTCGTTAACGTAAATAAAAATTAAGCTCGTTCAGAACGAATATAAACATTTTTGAACGTAGATGTAAAGTGAGAAAGGGAATCGGGAATATTCCGTAATATTTAATAATTGTTTGCGATAATTATTTTGCAATAAAAGCTGCACTTTTTAATAGTTTAATTGCACGGTTCTTTGTATTAAAAACGGTGGTCGGAAAGTACACACGTTACTACTAACTGCAGAATTACGCAGTTAAATATATTTCTAATTGCGAACGTGCGAATGCTACATATTCACGAATATTACAAACTTTACTTTTTCCTGTATCTCTTTTTGTAGCGTTCTTTTTTTTTTTTTATTTCTTTTTTTTAATCGCGCAAACAAGTTTTCTGCATTTTTACAAATAAATTTTGTTATTAAAAATTCCTTTACTAATGCAAAACAAGATCAGCTTAATCTGTTAATGTAAAAAGCTAGTACGGTTTGTATTATCGTCAAAAAATAAACGAGAAAGTAAATTAAATTCAAAGCAATAAGTGAAACAAATAATAACAAAATCTGCATGCTCTTCTCTTCTCAAGTACTCTGCTGCAAACCTGTTGTAAAAAGTATTGCAAAAATATGAAACACGATAATAAAAAAAAAAAATATAAAAAAATCTTTTTCGGTGACATTTACAGGATAAACAATTTCGGAGTAATTAAATTGAAATTGTGGAAAATACAAAATTGACTCTAGCCTTGCATGTAAATGCATATTAATTGAACGCCTATATTGAAATAATTAATTCCGTAATTATAATCGAATATTGCTCCAATTTCCTTTTGAGTGCATAATTAAAAACAAAAAGATCTTGTCTATATATTAAACGTACGTGAGACTTTTCTAACTTATCAAATGTCGATTATACCCATTTCTGCCAAGGCAGATTAATTTTTCTTTCCGCAATCATTCATCTTTTTCTAATCTTTGAAACTAAAAAACAATAAAAAATTAATTAAGTTAGAATTGAGGTTAATCCGTGCCGGTGGTAAACTGCTTTGCTTTTCGGAGTGCAGCACACAGTGCAAATGAACGAACTCGCAGTAAGTGGTTAGATGTCGCGCGTACTCTAAATGTAGCCGTACCCTAACGAAACATCCAGAAGAAATCGAAAGGCGTACAGTTAATTTTGTTTATCCAGTCGAGATTAATCTCGAGTGTTAAGTACGGCGAGCATCGTGATGGACTGAGAAGCCGGCTACTCGCGCAAGAAGCACGCGAAGACGCTACGAAAATCTGTATGTAATACTTGACTCGTCGCATAAACTGTCGACCTGCTGATGGTAGAGGTTAGGTGGTTAGGTTTTCAGGCTTGGCGGCGTAAGGAACGGATCTGAAGCAAAGAAATTGATCGTTAACGCAAAATAAACGTAAATCGCACGTCACCGATATACGAATTGATTTAGGAAACGGCAATCAGAAGTAGGATATGAGTACCCAGCAAAGCCCGGCCGCTCAGCAGTCCACCGTCGACCGCGAAAAGGTCTACACGTGGATAATTGAGTTGTCAAATCCGGAAACGAGGGAAAATGCTCTTCTGGAGTTGAGTAAAAAGCGTGAGGTAGTGCCAGACTTAGCACCTATGCTGTGGCATTCGTTTGGCACTACAGCATCTCTCCTGCAAGAAATCATTAACATCTATCCAGCAATCAACCCTGCGACTCTAACAGCTTATCAAAGCAATAGAGTCTGCAATGCCTTGGCTCTGTTACAATGCGTGGCTAGCCATCCAGAAACAAGATCTGCGTTTCTCCAGGTTTGTTTTTATCATGTTTTTTAACAAATTTACTAATATATTTTTTTATTAAATAACTGTGATCAGATATGCAATGATATATGGCTAGGTATGTTATTTGCTTCATTATATGAATAAAGAAAAAATTATATGAAAAAGAAAAAAATGAAAAAAATGAAAAAATAAAAAAAAAAAAAAATTATATGAAAAAGAAAAAAATGAAAAAAATAAAAAAATGAAAAAAATAAAAAAATGAAAAAAAAAAAAATATTAGTTGACAAATATGTACATAATTTGTTTGATTTTAGGCACATGTTCCATTATTTCTTTATCCATTTTTGCATACCGTGAGCAAAACACGTCCATTTGAGTATCTTCGCTTGACAAGTCTTGGTGTGATTGGTGCATTGGTAAAAACTGATGAACAAGAAGTGATCACCTTCCTTCTCACTACGGAGATTATCCCACTTTGTTTACGGATTATGGAAAGTGGTTCAGAATTGAGTAAGACTGTGGCAACGTTTATATTGCAAAAAATACTATTGGATGATAGTGGCCTGTCCTATATCTGTCAAACCTATGATAGATTTAGCCATGTCGCTATGATACTTGGAAAAATGGTTTTATCTTTAGCTAAAGATCCTTCTGCTAGATTGCTCAAACATGTTGTACGATGTTATTTAAGACTCTCTGACAATCCAAGGTATATATTTACCCTGTATATGTTTTACACGTAATACATTCGTAAAAAATTCCAAAAGACTTATTTGTGTGATTAATTTTGCAGAGCGCTGCTAGCTCTAAGGCAATGTTTACCAGATCAGCTCAGAGATAACACATTTGCAACTTGTTTACAAGAAGATGCATCAACTAAGCACTGGTTGAACTTACTCCTCAAGAATCTGGAGACTGGTCCACCACCACAAGTTCCACCAACTCAACAAGGTCAACAAGATCCGAGAACGTCGATTGGTATGTCGCCGCTTACATCTTAAATTCTCTTCTGTGATGATGGTAAGATTCAACATATGTTAGAACAGATTTCAAAACCCTTCTATTCGTACATCATTCTGTATCCTTTTAACGAAATATATCCTTTTTACAAAATAGAATATGATAATAAATGGCCATCTGCGTATTGTTACATATAATTATAAAATGTGCTGTGAAAACTAGTAATAAGTATGTCGTTGAATTGGCAATTCAAGTACTGATCGTTACGATCGTTGTAAATATGTATAAACACTTGCGACAAAATCTACCAATTAATAATCGGTTCGATTTCAGGAGATATCAAATATTACTTTGAACTTAAAATATTAAGGAATATTTTAAAAATTTAAACAAATAAATATTTTGTAAAACTAGATGTGCATGAATTTTTATGCATGATATTGCGACATGTATAATATAAGGACTGCATATATATATAACATTTGCAAGTGTGATTTTTTTATCAAGATAAATCGACTTTATTAACATTTATAAACATATTCATGTCCAGGCGCCGGATATTTTGGTAGATTTTACAACATAGATACGTTATTCATTGCCTAAAAATACGCCATAAATCAGTATTCAATTGCGCAAATCATTCTTCAACGTGTACACAAATAGACATGCAAATATATTAGAACTAACATTCGTTCTCTTTGTACATTACAGTTGGCCTAATTAAGTCTAATTAAATGGACGATATACAATGCGTGCACTGGAAGACAGACATAGCATTTGCTTCAACAACTGCGGCTATCGTACGTGACACTGGCGTGGTGTGCGTCTGAACTGAAGGGGAAACGCGCCCCACTGCGTCTCTATCCTCTCGAGCCTCCCTCGGCCAGAGGGCGGGGGAAAAAGTAGCGGAGTTGCGCTGCACCTCAGTTTTCAGTGATCCTCGGCGGCCGATGTTCCGTGGCACATGTATGTAAATACATTCGCGCTTCGTGTGAGACTCGACGCACATTACACTGGTGTCACGTACGCTAGCCGCCGTCGCCGAAGTAAACGCCATATCTATCTTTCAGTACATTATAGCGTGTAAAACTGAATCAGTAAATTCTAAATCACTGCCCGAGTATTATAGAAGTTTACATAAGATTTATTTGCACGCGCGTTACAAGTTGTATTCGAAATTAGTCCCGACTTATATGTGATTAGTCGATGACTGTGCACATGAGATAATTATTGTATCATTTCGATGTAACATAACGATATCATTTGTGTCGTATCGTTTAATGATTATAAGTTTTAAGTTAATAAGTAATTTTATTGTAACATATTAGAACTAAGTCAGATACACAAAAAAGAATGTGACGTGTACTATCGTACAGTTTTTGTCTAATTGCGAGGAAAAAGAAATAGTGGTTAACATTTAGAAGTTTGCGTTATATCGTTCACGTCATTCGTTATTTTTGCGAGTTCAGCTTCATTCTGTACGGAAGAAAGAATAAGGTTACAGTTTTATATTAGTGATAGTTTATTTTTCGGATTGTAGATTTGTAGTACGTACCGTTTTCTGAGGATCTCTGGATAAAAACCTATGTATAACGGGTGTAAATAATCTCCTGTCTACGCGAGTGTACTTAGATGGACCCGTGAACCACGAGACTAATAGACCCACTAGAACCGTGAGTAGAAAACCTACCCATGTGTACCAGAGATATGACATTCTGTATAGAAAGAAAGGTTGTTCTCTGAAAAAAAAAAAAAAAAAAAAAAGAAAAAGACATGTTTAAATATGGGAGGAATTATGTGATTCTTATGATATAAGAACAATTCGATAAATGTACCTGACAGCGGTTTCGACGATTGTGGTGAGGTTCCCGGCGGTGCTTTTCAACGATTCAGTGCATCCTTCTACTGATACCGGTTTTACCGGGAAATTAATGGACCCGTTGGAAATCGCCGCTTGCGTACCGAACGAGATCCAAGCGACCAAGTTCAGACTAACCAACGCACCAACGAGTGCTCCCTATTTGAGTAGATAACAAAATAGAGATAGAATAATTCCTTAGTTTTCTTATAGCTGAATTGGTTGCACTAACCCAGAGTTTGTCTTTCTGTAATGTATGAAGAAAAAGAAACTCTGAACTATTCAGATAAACTACAAAGAATATACTTCTTGGCAGACATAAGATTTTTTTATGCCCAATTTGATTTTAATAATATACTCTGCGAATCATTTATACGTATATCCTAAATTCGTTATTAAAATTAACCGTCAGGAATTATGGGATACCTTAACTGATATTATATTTTAGAGTGAAGTTTTGCTTAAAAAAAAATTAAACAATAAGTTTATGTAAATAAACATATCTTTAGGGGACGATAAGATTTGAAAGGTAATGCAGATATCGTTTAGATTTAAGTGAAAGTTGAGTAACCTGTCAATGAAATAAACTCGAAAGCATTTGTAACGTATTTTTAACAGTTTCTCGACGAATATTTTCTTACCTTAGAGTTAGCCATGGGAAATAACATGCCCAGCGTGAACATTCCAAGTAACGGCCCGGCTGTTATTCCCGACAAACTTTTACCAGCCTGAAAATACCAGCATGTTTCGTTTTAAACGTAATTAATTCACGCACTTAATCTGGTGGTTTGTTAAATGAATGTGTGCAATTACGCGTTCCCTACCTGGATCAAACCGCT
This sequence comes from Cardiocondyla obscurior, assembly GCF_019399895.1. Taxonomy (NCBI): domain Eukaryota; kingdom Metazoa; phylum Arthropoda; class Insecta; order Hymenoptera; family Formicidae; genus Cardiocondyla; species Cardiocondyla obscurior. Next base: position 10,574,824 of record NC_091866.1, on the reverse strand, counting down.
CAGCTTCTCGACCATAAATACAAGACCCACGCAAATTGCTCCTATTATCACAACCGTGACTTTTATAATACGACTCGCGTTAACGTTGGAGATCGGCTTACGGAGACATGGCTTGATCATGTCTTCATAAATCACGCCGGACATGGAATTTAAGCCGGTCGACATTGTGCTAAAGGTCAACGAGCAAATATTTTACACGTAAAAAGAGAAGATGAGCATTATGCAGTATCATCTTTTAATTAGTTATCAATAATTTAAAATTTGCCAAGAAATTTGCATTCATAAAAAAATAATATTAATTTTATTTTAATTAAAGAACATATTTAGTTTGTATAAATTTTACAATACCTCAATGCCGCACTGAATACACCGGAAACGAATAATCCTGGCAATCCTGGTATCGTCTCTGATAATTCCATTACGAAATAAGGTAACAGTTGATCAGGTTTTCGTATTTGCTAAAACGTAATTTTATTTTGTTAGTATTTACTGAAACAATCAAAATTTTGCGTATATACGTATATATATCTCTCTCCGATTATATTGATTTTTATTTTTGTTTCTAAATTAATTGAAATTTCGAAATCGTTCGGGACACTTCACCCAATAATATCCAATTTACGAATTCACGTCACCGTGATCATTTTACCTTCGTCGTGACCGGATCGCAGTCATAAAAGGCCGCGTAGATGACTATTCCCGTGTAGCAACATAACGAGACGATGCAAGTTATACCTACGGCCATTATCATAATCGCCCTAGATAATAAAGGGGATTAAATAAGTAATATGCACCGTGTATCGTAATGCATTTCTTAGACTCACACATTTGACTTCTTCAAGTTCGGCATCGCCAAGCACCGTTGCACCATTGCTTGATTCACTGAGCACGTGGCCAGCCAATTTAAATAATTACCGACCACCACGCCCCAAAAAGTGTGCCTTACTGTAGGATCTAGATCCATGCTATTTAACGCAGAAACAGAAAAAAAAACACCATTTATTAGCCGACAACTTGCAATAACCAGATCAGTAAAATTATGACTGAGTGTTGCACGAATTTAATAATAGAACTAGATGTTGCAATAGCGATAAGTTAAATTAATAAATAAAAAATTGCTGCTGGTACTTGAAGAACTCAATTCTTCCGGTATCGACGTTTCTTTTCCATACTTCCGCGACACCGCCAGCTCGAGCGGTACCGAGTACGGCAACGGCGATGACGGCACCAAACATCATCACCGTCTGAATAGTATCTGTCCAGACGACCGCTTTCAAGCCACCCTAGAATGTATAATAATTACAAATATTTTATAACTATTTTCTTTTTTTTAATAACAACTTTATTTTTTTTTTTAAGATAGTCACTAAATAATAAATACTTTCTTATAATTTATGGCTAGTACCAAGCTGGTCATTAATTAAGAAATATATTTAATCTGCGCGATCTAATCACTAGCTGCAAAATCAAATTAGCTAGACAAATTTCCACTCGGGTATTTTTAATTAATAAAATATTTTTAATTAATAAAATATAATTTTCTCTCACGAGAGAAATAAAAGTGCTTTTCGGAAATAAAATGTAATATTATGTTCGAGCTTTGGAATTTGAAATCTTACCAACGTTGTGTAAAAGATGCACACGGCGCAGACCAATAACGCGATTGTGTAAAGATCCATTCCAGTCGCTTGATTGAAGGCTAGCGCCGGCACGTATATCACTAGCGGTATGTAAAGCAGCTGCAAGCATAAGATTACTCGGCGTGTTGAATTGCTCGCGAGATTGGCAAGTACTAAGTTCAGCGCTTCGCAGAATTCTCAATGTAATAAGACAGTATTAGACTATATTTGGCACATCACGTATCAAATATACATATTGTCTCGTCTAATGTAAGATGAATAAAGTGAAGACAAACATACCATCTTGATGATGAAAATACAGGATCCCATGAGTCTGACCACTCGATTGAATCTCAACTCCAGATACTGTGAAATGCGAACTGCCGATTAATCAAGACTCGCTATTATTCGTCAACTGTTCACTTACCTCGTAAGACGACGTGATTCGGAGCCCGTAGAAAACCGGCAGGTACACGATCGCCATCGTCACGGACACAAAACTATCCGCGATCACGATGCACCATAATTGCGTACCGTAAACGTACATCTCAGCCGGCAATCCGAGCATTGCTATACCCGACACGTAACTGCAATTTTTAAGAGGCCGTCTTAAAATTGCTCGCATACATTTAGATTTTATATAACATACAAATTTAACCACGTCACTAATTCTCCATTTATTTTTTAAATAAATTTAATTTCGAGAAGGCGGCTTCGTGAGCTCGCAGAGAAATATATGTTCAAATCAAAAGTAAAAGCAATTTGAAAAGATTACAATTACCGCCAATAAAACGTTGACGGCTTGTAACTAACGTGGGGTGCTCTTAAAACAAATTTTCTTATCCCGGTTATCCCGACACGTGGACTTGCGATCATTAACGATTACAACGTTAACTAGAGAGCCTTGACGACCAATTGAATCAAACGTCACCAAACGTGCCCTATTATATTTCCGGTTCACAGAGTAATTTCTCTAGCGATAATTTCATATTTTACGGTTCACGTAAAGGAATATAAGTTAATTTAGAAAATTATTTTTGTATATAATATATCAAATATTTTAAAACGTAAAAAGTATAGTTTAAAATTGTGGAGAATATTAATAGGTAAGGCACTTTTTTTCGACGAATAATTAAACGACGATAAATTAAAACACTGGGAAAGAAACAAATTCTTTTACCTTGCTATCAGCGACATGCTTATCGGAAGTATAGACATCTTTTGACCGCCTACGAGATACTCTCCCACGGCGTCCACCTTTTTTCTGGACGCATAACATTGATAGATGCCTACAAGAGCAGAGATACCGAGCATCCCGATGAATACGATCGAATCGACCAAGTCGAACGTACGCCGTTTATCCGTCGAATCCATTATGCCGCGATTTTTTTTTTTATCGAGAACGTTGCCCGAATCAGATACTTCACATTTGATAGATCTTATATTTCGGTACGACCGTGCTCATTTGTCGGTGTACAATAATATAACTAAGTTGACGTCGAGTTGATTTGTAGAAATTCACAAAGTAGCACAAACCATTAAGTTATTAATATGTCCAGTCGCGTGCAGGTTCCTCATTTCACAGAAATCTAACGAGAATCATATTTAACATTTGGAACAAGTTCAATGTTTTAAAAATTGTAAAATCACAAAAAGCACAAATTTAGAACGATTGGAAATTAATTTATCTGCAAGACAAGTCAGACGTTAGAGCTCGAAAAAAAATATATCGTAAGTAACATTTACTTCAAATATATTTCATCGGTTTTACAGACGCACATACATTCACGAAACTCTATCTCACTTTAGTTAATCTATTTGTATTCTATAAAATTAGGAAATCACGTATGTACTTTTTGTACGGATGTACTTAAAAAAAAAATGTCTTTTTCTTTTTTAAAAACAAAATTAAGCCGACGCGATGAGAATAATTGAAAGCATATCGATAACTAAAATCAAATTCGATACTTTTGTAAAAGTTGCGGTTTTTAATCTCTTAATTTCAAGCGATTACTGTGATTTTGAGATTGCGCGACGATGCGACGACGAGATTACGGATATGCCGCTTCTCCTGCGCACTCTACGAAACGTCTGTGACGGTGAAAGAGCGACGCGTTAAACGCAGCTTCACGGAGCACGATTGAATAATTGCGGATTCTCCGTCGCTCCGTTGCTCTATATTGCCCTCGACCACCGCCTTCCGTGATGGTACTCGTACGAATGTATAAAACGACGGACCTTTGTTATCTCCTTCCTTTGACTTTTTATCAAATCACCTGCCTTAATCGCAATTATCTCGACTTTCCAATTATTTCTTGTATCCTTGTATTCTAATATCGGGCTTTTTTTTGCAACAAAACTAATGTGGTTTTTCATAGAATATCAAATCGGCGATGAGGTTCGGTTTAATTTTAATATTTAATTTAATTTAATTGGCGACGGTCGGGGAGTGATAGAAGATCCTAGCGCGCCGATCAATCACGGCGCGCCATGGATCGCCTGATAGCTAACAATCTACGCGACCCGCTGCTCAGTTGAGAAGATACGCCGGCTACGCGGAGAGCATCGGTCCTCGCGACGAAGATGTCGAGGCATCTAGGGTGCGTTCCTATGTCTCGTCTCGCGCTAAAGTCCTATGAATCGCAGTATCTTGTACAGGACACCGCGCCGTTGTCCGTTCACCGACATTCGACCGGGTGAATAAAGGTAAATCGATTCGTTCTTTATTTCGCTACAATAGATTCGCTTACTTGTAGTCGGGCGACGATGCGTGAGAATCGAAGCTGTCTCACTCTTTTACGCGGCTGTCTCTTTCTAAAGGTCAAACACTAACGATCAGTCTTATTGCGGAGCTTCGAGCGCGAGGACGTGTTGATAATCGCTCCGCAATTTCGCGTATTTTCGACCGCGGATTGTATAGTCTCGCATACGAGAAATGTCGACGTTGACGACTCGGGAACGAACGATTATTTTATGTACTCCTGTGTTAATCTAGTCATCGTTCTGTGCTTTGTTTCTTACCTCGAAAAAGTGCTTCGGAACGACAAGGTTATGTAGCGGGTCGGAGCGCGCGGAGTGTTGTTCGACGTGAATTTCGCCGCGTGGTCGGCGTTACCAACCCGCTTTTTTCGTCACCTTCTTCAGCGACATTCAGCGGACAGTCGCCATCGTCAGAGCGTGAGATCCGCACCTTGCGCGTCTTCTCTCGTCGCGGCTCGGACTCTGAACTCATTTCGTGCAAGTGATTTTTAAGGAACTTGAGGTAGATAAAGTGCGCGAGGAACATTACATATCGCGGCCCGTCTCGACTTCGTTTTACGTCGCAGCTAGTCTTTTGCGTCGAGATCGAGGATTTATCGGGAGTGCGCGGACTATCCCGTGAGTTTCCAGTGCGCGGAAGGAGGACTCGACACGTCCCATCTGTCCTATTTCGGCGGAGCAACTACAAGGAGCACGGGGAAAGGGGACGGGGTGCTCGCTGGTGGCGGTCAGCTGGCTCGCTTCGCATTGCGAAGGTTCGGGAGCAACGGCTGTAGGCGCGGGGAGCGCGGAGTGTAGCGGGGACTAGCAGTGGGTGCGTTGGAACTTGCGTCCGGTCACTCAGTACCAAAACACGCGAGTGGTAAGACATAAACAATACGCGCTGAGTAATACATTGAAGAGAACAGCATATTAAATACGTACAATTTTTCTGTTTCAGATAATACTACACCATTGAAGAAGGAACCCGACATCCCGCAGACATTCTGAGAGGAGGAGGAGGCCCAGGAAGGGCATCCTGCATCGGCGGAGCAACTTTTAGGTAAGCATTAATTTCTTTAATAAAATCTTTATTAAAAAAAAACCTTCACTTTTTTTTTTATCAATTTTATTAACTACGCATGTCTACATTAAAATTTTATTTTTTATGTTACAGTCACCGGCAGAAGTCTACAACTCCGCTGTATGCAGATTGGTAAGTCGCATGACTTTTTTTCCTAATTTGTTATTGGGTTTTTTGAACCGGCAACACGTAATTAATTAATGTTCTCAATTATAATGACACGCACGTATTGAGACCCTTCTAAAAATAGCGCACGCAAAACGTGCGCCTGGTTTCTTCTAATATTATAAAAAGAACATTCGCACCCTTGTATTAATTTTAAAATCGACGTGATAACAACGGTGAAATATTAAATATTTATTCAAGATATACTTCGATTGATGCGTAACTTGAAAAAATGGATTTTATGTCGTATTTAACTTCTCATGATGGACAGTCGTAACAAATTCGTGTCGCATTTTACAAATATCTTAGAAATATTATAACCATTATACAAACTTCGTATAATCAAAATCTTAACAATCACTTAATATCGCGATTAAAATTAATTCGCATAAAAACTTTTTTCACATTCTGTTGTGATGTAACGTAGTGGATAAATCAACGAAACGAATTAAACGATCACGTTTCAACTATTTGAATATTATTACTCATAATGCAATTTTTTTTTCGAAAATCTCTAATGTATACATATATATATATAAAGTATAACTTGAGTAACATTTTCATGTATTTATTTTAAATTAATCCGATATTATTTTTATAAAAGTAAAATATTATTACAAAGTTTTGTAAAAAGATAAGGGTATAAAATATTAAAAATAAAATATATACGTTAACTTAATTCTAAAATATTTATTACTAGCATGAAATTTATTAATATTTTAATACTTTATATATATGTATACGTACATACATGTATGTGAGAGACGTTACCTCTTTATAAAATACTTATATTTCACAAATTTCTAAATGTATATCACAAATATATGTCAATATTGAAAAAATTTATCGGAAAGGCACGCCAAGTTATTTATTTTTTTTTAATTGCAATTATTTCGGATTGCGTTGAAAAAGGCACGCTTCAAGTCAAATAGACATTTATAAAACGATCTAAAAATAAGTACAATAATATGATCACAAACGATGGAACATACTTTACAGATTCAGACTAATTCACATACACCAACTCATTCGTCTAAAACGTAACATATGTTATATTATTATCACGCACAAAAAGTTATCCGATTTGTTATGATTAACAGAATAATGAATGTATATGTATATTTATTATAACATTTTCTAAAGTCGAGAAGAATCGAGCAAATTAGAAATGATATATTTACGGATAAATCGGATTAATATTACCAGCCTATCTATTCATAATACTGAATCAATAGTTAGAACCATAAAATTGATTAGTAAAATATTATATACAATTAAAATTACACACAACAATTTATTTTAACGCTCTAAAAAAAAATTGAGAGAATCCTACTAAAATCTTAAACCATCTTACTCTCGTAAATTTTTTTTAATTCGCAAAAATTCCTTTATGTCGTTTTAATTAAAATATATCAACTATAATAAAAGTAGTTAAATAGGGGTAAATTACAGTAATTTGCTATATGTATATACGTGCGCATACACATGTATACATACATTCAATCTGCAAATTTAATACTACGAGCTGCCTTTGGGCAAAATTAATATCTTCGTTTCTGGAAGACACCCTCGAAGGGATCATATAATGAAATGAAAAATGTGCTGTAGTGTGTAGCTATTGCTATTTCATTAACCGTTAAACGGCGAATTGTGTAGAAATGATTAAAACTAAGGTCAGGAGCGATTGCTGCACGGCGAGGGCGAAGAATTTTACATTAATTTAATCTTGAGCAACTTTTAACATGTGTACTCATTAAAATTGAGCATTAATCGAGCACTTCCTCCCAATTGATAAAAATAGAGTATTCCTCGGAGAGCAAGCGATTATTGAGCGCTGTTTTGAGCAAATTGTATTTCAGTGCATATTTATTTCCAAAATTGAATATCTGTCAATATTCTTTCAATTCTATCGAATTTAAAAAATAATCAGCTTATTTGATCATAAAAAAAAAAAATTACATTCCTACGAAATTTCGCAATGTAATACGTTATATCTATGGCTCGCCACGGCTCGCGATAAAATTGTTATCGATTTCCCTTCACTCTTGCACGCAAACGTCACTGACCTATGCAAAGTACATCGTCTGGACGACGCACATTTGCTCGAAAGGCCTTTCATGGACGGAATGGCTGATAAGGAAGTGATAGTTCTTAACTTATTTATCATACATATTTATTACTAGAATCCTATATAGACACGCGTGCATAATTTGCAACAAAAATTTACGCACCAGTTTGGACTATTAAAATTATTTTAGTGCGATCATCATAATATCGTTCTAACATACTTAACAAGGGAACCTTCGCAATTGTCCTCACCGATTTTAACGAGCTTCGGATACGTTTATTCAATGTAATAATCCAATTACTTCGAACGAAAGAGAAGTAAAAGGAACGATTGAACGTGTGTTGCTTAAAATGCGAAACTATAAATAACTTCAATCGGAGGAAGAAGAGACTTTAGAATTTTATAAAGGACATGAAATACTAGAAATAGAAATCAACAATTTTTGCTTCTGGTATTTTATATCTCTTATAAAAATCCAAAGTCTTTTCTTCCTCTATTTAAAGTTGTGTATCGTTTTGCAATTCAAGTAACATATGTTCATTCGTTCTTTTTACTTCTTTTTCGTCCGAAGTTATTCGATTTTGTGGAAGATCGAAAGCACCGAATGTTACGTAAAGTAACATTATTATATTGAATAAACGTATCCAAAAGTCATCAAACTCGGTGAAGGATAGTTACGAAGGTTCCCTTTGTAAGTCTCGCGAGCATATCGCGACAATAATTATTTAATTAAGTCACACAGCCGCACGGTTCGCGACACGCATTCACGAGTCACTCAAAAATCTTATAGTAGTTATATTACAATTGTACAAGTAATTTATTAGGGCGACGTAAACGTTATTTAAAATATTGCTCTTTTAATAAGCGATGAATTACTTTCTTAATTGGAAATGAGCTTGCATTGTCATTTTCCAACTTGAGACTGTGGTCATTCATGGAACAATCGACTATGAATATTATTCTTAAAATCTGCTTAACATACGCGTTAAAATGCGTAAGCATTCAAGAAAGACAAGTGGCGGTATAAGCAATTTCTTATTCAATCGCTTCTCGCTATAAATATGTTCCAATATGCAATAACATCGCGGCTTGAAAAACCCATTCATAAAAACGTGAAAAATCTTATGCAACATCTCAATATGCATTCGCAGAATAAGATATAATAGAATTGCCACGTCATATTTCACGCACATTACACGCCTCGCCACATCCTTTTTTTTTTTTCCTGTTCATTTAAGCCACGATTGTCTAAGGTTCCAATAATAACCAATCTTTTTTTTCAATATTTTTTTGTTTTCCTACAAATACAATTGTCTTCGCAAAAATGTTCCCATTTATCTCGCGGAGGAACTTCAAAATGTATTTTTTAGCACTAGGAAACGTGCTTCTTAATATTTCTTTCTTTTAAGTACGTCAAAAACTTTTCCAAGTAAAGTTAAAAGTAGTATCGTTCCCTTATCTTTATCAATGTTAAATGTACATGCAATTTTAAAACGAACTCTCACGTGCCTTGGTCTTGAGTTGCGCGGCGTCCGGGCTCGGTGTCATTGCTGGATTATCGTAAGCGTAGTCGAGAGTGGTATCCTCGCTGGCATGGCGTCGTGAAAGCGGAGTGCTCGTGGTGTTCGGCGTGGTATTAATCCCGTTACTGTTGCTATTGCTGTTATTATTCTCGATCTTCGTTTCTTGCTCCACCGTGGCACTTATGCTCGGTATAGTCAGCTTGAGACCGTTTTGTTTGTTCACGGAAGCCTCGACGTCATCTTGCACTTTGTTCCTAGCCTGAAGCAAACAAAATTCAGACGTTAAAATATCCCCGATTGTTTTATCTGCGATTTTACGGTATTTTGTCTCCACACAAGCTCGTCTAAGTTATCCAAAAGAAAAAATTTGTTGCAGTGGTAATAAATAGCGAGTCAAGGCTCTTAGATAAGTCTATTCTTTTTGGGTTCTGACCTTTACTTTCATGCTTCGTCTGAATACAGTTTGTAAAGAATGCTGAATCCTTTTCCACCGTATTAAGGTCCTTCCCAGCAGGTATAGCATTCCGAAGAGTGAGAAACAGGTCAACGTTGTCGTGATTACGAATCTATACTTCAGTTTCTCGACCTCCTCTATAACAGAAGAATAGATTTCAAATAGATTTTTTAAAACTAATGACGCAAAAATTATCTAAGAAACCAAAGCGATTACTCAGTACAAAATGCTTACGATATATTTTTTCTAATTGCGGATTATATAAGGCAACGAATATACATAAAGCGACGCTAAAATATCAAAACTTTTTGAGTATTCTTTCAAGTTGGTTGAAAAAAATTTTTTTAACGTACGTACATGTATTTTACGATTATTAAATTTATATTTTTATAATGAAAATAGCTGCGAGATAAGTAACGGTAAATCGCAAGTACCGTATGTTGCCACTGTGCATCAAGCAGCAGTCGCTTAAGAATTACAAACCGAACGACGTCTGTGCGAGATTTACGTCGTTGAAATCTCCGACTCATCTTACTTCTCTCGGAGACAGGCGCGGTACTTCACGCGAAATTATGTGCATATTTTATTCACATTAGAGCCCACTCACCTCTGAGATCATCATACTGCCTTGATTGATCCATGCGTTGAGCATAGCGCTGATCAAGAAGATAAACTGAAATCAAAAGAAGCGACGAACAATTAATTCAGCATTTCGCACACTCGCATTGCGTTTGTCGAGCAAACTTTCACGAAGTGTACTCGAAAAGTTTCAACGTTAATGTATATGTTTCATTAATACTTCTTTATCAATCCAATCAGACATTTATTTAGAAAGCGTTACAAAAAATAACTATTAGCGACGCTACAAAACTCGAAAGATTTCTCCAACTATAATTGTATTATTATACACGCGCGAGAGAGAAACTCGACGCTATTGCTCACATATAAAAAAAATTAATTAATTATATTTTCAAGGACTGACACAAATCTAAATAACATTAATTCTCACCACAATCTTTTTTTAATCGTATAAATTAATCTATTTGTTCAAGTTTAATTTAAAAAAGAAAACGAAAAATTGCGTTTTATTTAAAATTAATACTGCTTACGCGCGATTTATCTGCTTGCCGCTTAAACGTTGTCTTTAAATCGTTCTCTCTCCTTATTCGAATCAATGATCTCTCAAAAAATACAGGTCCTCGCGCGCTTGCGTAAGGCCAATGAAATCGGTCGCGATAGCAACTTGCAACAAACAATTCCGACCTACGGTGCTCACGTGTAGCACGTGTAGCACGTGAGAGCGCGATTATGCCTTACCCCAACTATAAACACGAGATGACCCCGTTTTAAATTGAAAAGAAAAACAAATCCAGACCTGGGACGACGAGTTTAGGTAGATCGATTCACGAAAACGCCGGCCGCGATAACGGTACATAGAATTCGTAAGCAAAAGGAAGACCTTAAATTCAAATATAATGAATTGAAAATTAATTCAGAATTACATCAACGTCGATGCGACATGAAAAGAAATTATCTTTCTGCAGTTTTTAAGTCATTGGATTATTTTATATTCATTACTCAGCACACGCGGAGTCAACAGGCTCTCCCCCAACATAGAAATTACGTACAAGTTTGAACCGAGTTTACCGACATAACGTAACCGGACACCGTAACGGGGACTCTAAATGAAAAACCAGACATGAACCCGACAAAACTCTACGCGGACAGTTTCGTACAAGCGCACGTCAAATCAAATCCCTCCCTCTCGCTCCTCTTTTTCTCTCCTCGTCAAGGCGAGAGAGCATCTTTTGACATAAAGGCAGAGAATTTCATTCTTAGCGCGTCCCAAGAAGGAGCGGAGGCGCGGTTTCTCCTACCTGTCGGAGCATGAAATACATCTCCCCTTCTCTATTGCGGAACCGATGTTGAATACCAAGCAGGAATGGAAGGGAAAAAAAAAAAAAAAAGGACGACTAAGAGGATAGAAAGGGTCCGAGGAGGCTAAAGGAAAAAGAACGGCAGGCAGAAGGGAGAGAGGAAGCGAAAGAAGCTAGGTGACTCATCGACTGTGTTCGCGTGTGGGAAGTCGGTAGGAACAGTCAGGTGCAAAGTCAACGGACCCGAGAACCCGGGTTTGGTTTGCTCGCTTGGTCGTCGCGCTTGGCAGAGGTGAACGATGGCACCGTATTACTATCCGGTTTCCCGTACGCGCTGGGTTATATAAAAACGAGAAACCGGAACGACAGGACGACGCATCGAGATACGTGATAGGCGCTGGACGAAAGAGCGATCGATTTATAAATTAAAATTCGTAAAACGCGAGCCGATAAAACGTCAATGCTTCTTTCCAACGTTTCTAAGTTTTAAACTAATTGCGAAAAAACATCTTACACTCGAATGAAATCGCGCGATAAATTTCTTAATAGTTAAAAATAGTCCTGCGATCTTTGTCGTCTTTCTTAGCAACAAAAAAAAAAAAAAAATAGCAGGGGTATCGCAATAGTTTCTTTTTACGTAGAAGTATGTTCGTTACTCACATTGACAGTCTTTCGTGCATTCTTCTGGCTGATAATTATGGCTCGTGACGTTACACGCGATCGCACAGGGTCTGCAGTGCTGGTCGAAAGGGCTGCAGTACTCCGAGATGTCGCAGAATTTTTCGCCGCATTTGGTACCCCGAGGATCGAGCTCGGCCAGCAAGACGTTAGCCAACACGGATAGAACGATGATGGTCGTCACTATTAATGTCATGCTGTTTCGGTCTTCTTCAGGAGTACGCAATCGAAGTCGATATCGGGTAGACGAGCGACGAATTTATCTTAATTCGCCTACCAGCTGGCTCTCTACCTTTTCCTAATTTTCCTTCTTGCTTTCTTCTTCCTTCCTCTCGTTTTACCTCGAATTACGGATCTAGGCCACAATCGTGATTCTCTTGCGAACCATAGTCGACGCTCATTACGATCCTTAACGGCACTTGAAAAGTATACCTCGAAGAGGCTCCATGCTCGTGATGCTAAAAAAAAATCGCAAAGAAATTCCTGTTTATATATGTAAAAAATCCTGGCAACTGATTCGTATTTTAATGACTAAAAAAATTAACGTTTGTCAAATAAGAAAATTATACGTAGGCGCGACTCGCGTTACGGCGGCTAATTTTACGTATTCTCTAACATTATAAATTCTGCTCGTGCTGTTATTGTCGCATGAATGAATATCCAGATTCCAAGCGAATTGCTAAAAGATACGAATTTAAAAGCGACTCGTATGGTTTGAATGTACGTCGCTCGTTTGAATCGCCTCGATCGCGGAAGAGGATTTTTAGCAGACAAATGTATTTTCATTCCGTTAATTTCGTCCGATTGCGTCGCAATGGGAGATGCGTCCTGACAAAGTGTCACGCATCACCTGCGTACTTCAAACACCTGTGTTAAATGCATACTCAAACGCGGCTGGATGCATCAAAATGGTCTCCGCGGCGTCGCGCAACGGCGGAGAGATACTTTCGCCTACCCACAGACGACCTCGTTTTATTGTCACATCACGGACTGTTTTGTAAATTATTATTATACGCGCAGTCTGCACTCGGCAGTGCTTTATTTCTTTCGATTGCGTGAACATTTGCGTAGGTGACGAAGCATTTTTTTTAGATCCAACAGCGCATTCCTAATCGCATTCCACACGACAGATCGCGATGATATTATCAAAAGCGACAATAAGTAGGCAGAGTTATAAATTTAACTATGCTAATAGGCTACGTATCAATTAAAATAAATTAACCGGATGATAATGAGGTACATGAAAACCGGGTGTAGTGCATATCGATGTAATTCGCAGTAGTTTTCAAAATATAATGAGAGACTAATATTCTCAGGGCCGCTTCGTATCGCATTTGTGACTCATTCCTCGTATCAACCGAGGCAAACGCTTGCTTCGTTTTCTAAGTAACTTCATATAGGAAAGGAAAACGCTCTCCGAATTGTCGATCAAAGCCAGGAATTCTGAATTATGTCAATCGACCACTTCATGTTTTTTTTTTTTTTTTCTCACGCTGATTTTAATTCTATTAGAAATCTGAGAGAATTAAACAATATTTAATTCTTTATTAAATTAAATATTTAACGTTCAGCTTTTAAATATTTAAGATCGAGCTAAGTTAAATCGACGATTAGGGACTTAAAATTATCTTCGAAAAAATTCTTTTCCGAGAAAAATATTATTTAAAATCAAAATACATTATCACAGATGATATTGTCGTAATATTTAATAATTGCCTCATAGCAATGTATTAAATCTTCACGATATTCTCACTGACGTTTCGGTAAGTCCGCCAACATACATGCCACCACATTTTGCCAACTGTTACGACATATCGTATGTCTTGAAATTGCGCAATCGGATATGTGTTCTGGAGCGAGCTTTATTTGTGAATATACGTTATAACGCGAATGCACGTTGCAATTCACCACGTGAAAACCGGCAAATGTTATAGTACATCTGGTGCCGAATGCACACAATACGTGTCGACGCAACGCTTTAGGATGTTGTCCGGGTGTTGTAACAAATAGAAATCGAATGTGAACACATGGTACCTACTTGAATGAATAGTCATACAAAACGTACGAAATAAAGTGACAGCAAACTGCAGTTTAAACAACTAGTTGAACGGGCAAAATACAGTCATTAGCATTATATAATAGTTGCAATTTATATCATTTACTTATATTATATGTATTCGAGATACATATATTTTATAAAAATTGATTTCCTACAAACTTTGTGTATTAAATTATAATTAGCTACGAAAACATATAACTAATAGAATCTGTCGTTAGCGAGCTCGTCGGGGATATTAAAAAAATATCTCTTCTGCCAATAGAATATTATTTCAAAACGTGTATTCGTCGCATTCCGGCACGTTTGCCGACAACCTCGCAGGTCTACTTTTCGCAGCGCCTCGATCTTGTTTTTACTCCGCGATAACGGAAAACGTCGCTATAACTATGTCGCGCTGAAACTCCACATCGAACGACGTTCGTCGTGGAAAGTCCGAGTAGAAGTCAGAGTAGGCGGTGGACGCGCACGGCCGGGGCACAGGAATGTTGCCTGACTGGTTCACGAGGAGGCTTTTACGCATGGCGAACGTTACGGACCCGAATGTACGTCGTCGATACACGCGCTAAAACCGCCGGGCACGATCGAAGACATGAGTCACGAATCAAAATCGTTCGAGTCTATCGAATATTGAGTAGCGCGGTGTAAACTAATTGCTGGTATAATCAAGAAATTCAACGCGATAGTGGCATAGATTTGCATTATAATGTTGTAAGGAATTTATATCGCGACGCCGGAGTCGTTTTTTTAAACTTCATTAAGCTTGATTCCACGATCCGCAGCGACGGATCGGAAGACGCAATCTAGAGATACCGCCGAGCAAGTGTCCAGAGATGTTTCCTGTAATATAGCAAACGGCAGTACGCAATTATCGCCACCGCGCACGGTTATTTTAATTACAGGCTGACTCACGTCGCCGCACGTACTCGATATCTCGTTTCTCGTAACATCTTTGGCTCATTGATAACGTCGTGCACGGCACAGTGCCTCGTCGCGTTTACGTCAGAATGAATTGTCGCGGGATGCCGCGTCACACGTGCGATCATCTTCCTTATGACGGAACACCGCAAATGCTGCGCCAGCGATTGCTCTTGGAAGAAACTGCGTTCGCGATTATATCGCGAACTAAAACGAACGTCGCTCGATCAGATATAATTACTTATTAAATAGTTGTTATCGCCACGACGTCGTCGAACTACTTCGATTCAGAGATTTTCCACGCTGATCGTTCGATTCCCTACGATAATGTAACGTCGCGCTCGAGTGATTTGTCCTTGCACGAGCGAGTAAAGCAGCGATGCATATTTAACGAGTTTTCGGAAAGCATTGTATGATACCGGAAACATATACCTTATTGAAAGCATACGTGAACGATAAGTGACACAGATGCTTGAAAAAAATCGTTAGCAAAAAAACAAAGGAATTCTTTCGTTACTTCAAAATCGATAGTTTTCTTAAATAATTTTGATCGCGTTCTTCTCGTAAATAATTTCTTCGTAATCGAGCATAGAGTAGGAAATTTTTTCGCTACGCTATTTTATACTGTTTAAGACCGATTTATGTTATCGATTATGTTAACGAGACATTTTTACTTTCGATAGTTAGCAATATTTAAACGGCGATAAAAACACCGGCTTCGAATTAAGTGGAGCATCATTTAGTTAAGGTGTTCGGTAACTTTTCTCGCGAGCATTGTGTAAATTCTAGCATATGGTACCGGTGTTTCCAAGCAACAGGATCGATATTGCATATATATAGAAGCAACGGATCGATGCAGTGCGAATAAATCGTGAAATTATTTCAAGGCACGTCAAGTCCACGACCCCGCGTCTTATCCGTGCACCTACGTGATCGTTAAAGTCTCCGCGGGTCCTCCTCCAACATCATCCGGCCGTCCGTACAAAACGCGTATCCTCACGCACTTCTCGACGTGCGCACTTCGCTCCTACACGTCGATCGGCTCTAATTCGATTCGAGCAGCTCGGTAACCGGATTCTCGCGCATCTAATGACAACGATAAGCTCGATAGCAGTCGCAAACAAACAGTGTTCCCGCGACGATAACGATATTCAATCAAATATACGTAAATCAAGAGCACTTGTACATACATCGAAAAATGTTAAAGCAACCGTTTAAGAACGTCCGAACTACTGAAAACGTTATTCGAACTTGTCGTTACTATCGTAATTTCGAAATTATAGTCGAGAGAAAGAAAAAAAAAAAAAGGTTAAACCTAATTTCGAAGATAAATTAAACCGAGCATTGTTTGTCCAACTTCATGACGCAACGTTAGAGAGAGGCGAGCTGCGCCGAACTCCGCAAAGTCGTTACACAATTGTAATTACTGTTACAATAGGTCACTCGCTTACCGAGGTCATCCGTGAAGCGCGGTCTCTTGCGCGCGGTCCGGACGTACGCGCGCGATCACGCGCTACGCATCCCGGCGTTCTCCGGATTTCTGCGTCGCGAGGAACGCAGACGTGAAAGGGCACATCGTATTCGCCTCGCGTACAGGCTCGCAAACGCGCACCATCGACGCGGCCCGGCGCCGCGCTTGATTGTCGATCACGAGAAAACTGAGCCGAGTCAAGCGGAGGCGAGTACCCTCAGGTTCCCAAGGCTCCCACCTCTTCGGGAAGGGAGTCGGCACCGTCCCCTCCAACCAGCACACCTGTCTCCCTGCCCTCGCGTTTACCCATTCCTCCACCTCCTCCGACGTTTCTTTCTTTTTTTTTTTTTTTTTATTCCTCTCTTTCCTTCTCTCGCTTTTTCTCTTACCTGCCATTTACCTGTTGCCAGCTTGCGCGCGCACTCGCGTTCCGCGCTTTGACTGCCATCGGAGGTTCCACCGATGACGTTACTCACACGTGTTAACGTGTCAAGTGCGCGACCACGTGACTCCGACCGCGAAGGATACGAGCGCGTCCTCCGAAGATTCAAAGCTGACAGAAAAACTCATTTGCGTCTGCTAATGCATAATCTCTGTCTCTTGATAAAAAATTTAATAATTTATTTCTTGCACGTTGTACGAAGGTTCACCTTCTAAAGATGCGTTTCTTACGCTCGCTTGCTCGAAGTAACTGTATACCTCCTTTGCATATTATTTGCATAGAAATATTTCCCATTATAAGAACTGAAAGCCGTCAATTAACAGCGGCAACACGTACGATATTGGTGATGATATTTGTTATCAATGAAGTACGGTCGCTTGCGCTGCAAAACGAGATAACGATGTAAGACAGTTATGCAAATAGA
The DNA here is from genome assembly GCF_019399895.1 of Cardiocondyla obscurior. Taxonomy (NCBI): domain Eukaryota; kingdom Metazoa; phylum Arthropoda; class Insecta; order Hymenoptera; family Formicidae; genus Cardiocondyla; species Cardiocondyla obscurior. The sequence continues at coordinate 10,557,306 of NC_091866.1, read as the reverse complement.
ATGTTGGAACAGTAAGGCGTATACCGTGCGAATAGTAGGATGACGACATACATATTTATTGCGTATTAAATGTTCATACAAAGATATAACAATGACTCTCGCGTATTCGCGGCGCTACAGGTGCTAACATTATTATTGCGGGTTAATATTGTTGTTCCGAAGGAAACGAATTATTGCGCGCAAGAAGGTTGATTGAAGGGGCGATTTGTCGGGCGGGAGGTCGATATGTCGAGCCGTTTTGGTGCCGTCGTTTCTCCTCGTATGGAACGGATGCTGCGGGCCGTCGGAAATTTCTTATAAACGATTTCGGAAGGCAAGTCTCGCGGGCGTCGCGCTCGTAGGACTCTCTTCTTCGTTGGAGCTTCGATATTCGCGCTGCCTCGCGCTGCATCGCGACGGTCGTCGAATTGTTGCGCGGCAACACGCGGGAAAAGCGCTTACTAGAGAACAAAAAGAGAACTCTAAGAGATCGTGAAACTGCACCGGCACCTCTGGTTGAATATGCACATTGACGATAGACAGACGCCGATTATCACGCTTGCGTTGGTCCCCCATAATTAAAGACGATATACCCAGCGCGATTGTGACCGTCGATGAAAATTTCTGCGTTTCGGTTCCATCCGATTATCCGTATATACCGCTATTAATTAGAAAAGTAATCGAGTGACCGGTTGGAACGTCTCGATGGACCGTGGATGCAAAATACCACTTCCGGGAATTTCTTCTTTTTTTTTTTTTTTTTTTGTTCAACCAGAGATGTACTCGCGATGCGAGCGATAGTATATCGCGGGATCGAACGATCAGGGAACGACTCGAAATAAACAGGCGAGTAACAATTAAGGGACGAGTCTGGTTAGATCTACGAGCGGATTTTCTTTACGAGAAAGCTCCGCTTTCCAACGGGAATAGAAATGCCTACGGTAAGTCGGAAGCCTCGATGAGGCCTCGGTCCGACAATTTGTGCGTTTGACTTCTGATCGTCCGTGATTTCTAATACAATAATTGTCGTGAGCACCCTGTATAAAATATTCCTCACTGCTTCCGGTCGGCCTGCTCTTCCTGCTTGCTACTGAAAACACAATGTAAATTTGTCTTTCCTTTCCTTACGACTTTGGGATACCGTTGATATCGATTGACGCGTTCCGTTCGCGTGAACTTCGTCGGGCGGCATCCAACGCATTATCTACGCACGCAAACCACGCACACACGACACACCCTCTTCTTCGTTCAATCCGCCTCGACCTCGTGCGAGTTCATTCCGGCTGAAACGTTCCGATGGGGACACACCACGAATGACCCCGTTTTCAGCCCACGAGCACATACTCGCTGACCGCAGGTGCCGGAAATTGTCGCACCGATGGTCCCTGCCGTCACTGAGGATGCATTCGGCGATTGTCGATTGATGGCACATTAGTCCCTTTGGTTATCTAGCACGAGCCGTTGGGTGAAGTAATGATATAATTCGGTAATAATAAATTGTAAGTTTTAAGAAACATAACATATATCTTTTACGTTTTGCATTTTAGTATCTTCATAACCGTATCATATTTTTTTTTCTTTTTTTTTCTTCTAATATTCGATTATTTCCCGACATGAAATTTTGACTTAAAAATTGAGGAAATGTCGAAAAGACGGGTGAATGCGTCGCCTTAAATTTGTCACGCCCGATGGCTCATACGTCGCAAAGAACTATTGAGTTACTCTCCGGGAAATTATGGGCAGCAAGGACACTTTCGCGCTATTTTCCAACCAACGCAATCATCTCACATGTACACATTCTCTATCTCTCTGAAGCGCATTCGTAACGACACGCGTTTACCGCGAATCAAACGGGCGCCAGATCGCGATTAATTATTATTACTATTACCATTACGATTGCAATTCGTGATCATTAGTAATCGAGGAGCGCATAGTTGCATTCAACATATCGTGATCGGAGAAGCTTTTCACGTTCCGTTCTCCAACCATTATCGAATTTGTTTTCATTGCGAAATAGTTCTGCTAATGCTGTCGATATGAACCGGGTAGTTTCCATATCCGGATAACTCGATCGTGAAATTAAAGTTTTAAATAAATGTTCGTGGAAAGCTCGTTATTTTTTAAATTACTCGTATCGTAAATTTTAATTAAACAAAAAAAAAATATATATATATAAAAGAATAAGAAAATTCAGCTTGATCTTTAATTAAACTTATTAAAGTTGAAAAAATGAGTAATTTTACACGAATAAAGAAATGTATTAAAAAAAAAAAAGAACCTGTCGTATTATAAAGACAATATAATGCTTTCTTTCTATAAAAATAGAAAAAGAATAATCATTGATGTCTCGTTCTCCAATCAAAATCCACCGTGGGCAGATAGATAATGTAATCGGTGATATAATCATCGTTATTACACATATATGTTCTACGAATTAAGCTGCCTTTGCGTGTTGCAAATTGCGCGAGGGTGCAACAGCAAAAAGCCTGGCCGGAACTTGTACGTTTATCCTTGCGGGCGAACTAGCGGCAGCGACTACATACACGTTTCGTTCGGACCTTCGTGTCGCTCGCACGCTACAGACTCGATTATTCTGTCTGTGCACCGCATTTGTGTACAATCGAACACGTGCGATTGATTCAGTTTGAAGAATATATCGCTTGCCAGAAATGACAATGTGAGTTTCATCAACGTCTGCGGGATTATTCGTTCGCATACCAATCGCTCGGCGCTCGCTGCGACTACGTGGCTTCAAGTCGTGGGCCGGTAGCACTCACGAGGTAGAAAGGTGAAGCAATTTCACAAAGACAGACGGGCGAAATAAAAGTAAGATCGTGTCCAATGCTTAGCGATAAAATAAATTAAAGCGCTCAAATAATAAGAATGCAGCAACGCATCAACGAAACGCACTCCGGGGATAGAAATGAAAACACAATTGTAAACGTTCCGTTACCTGATCATTTTTATTGTTCTTAACAGACGTCGATGAAATTCGCACAGGACTAATTTGCGTTCTCTTACTTAGATTCAGTCTTCATAGACCACTGCGTTTGCCGTATTAATTCATGACTACATTAATACAAAATATATTTTATTATAATTTATGTAGTTAATTAATAATAATAATATTTATAGCTTCTTTTACGCTGGTGGCCACAAAGAACTCGGCGTCTATCTCGTTTTCCGTTCCAACTTTTCGGATAGTATAAAGTGAAAGATAAGGAAGCGGGAAACCGCGGTGCCGACCTGCAAAATCAAGATTGATTAACCGCTATCAAAGTTGATTTTTAAACGGCCGACGGGCCACGGATAGACGGAATAATAAGGGATAGGGAAACTCGGAAGGAGACGCGGGACTCTTTTTTTTTTTTTTTTTTTTTTTTGGCCTAAATAGACATATTTACACGAAAGGCCGAAAGGACAATTTCTTTTTTCGCGCAATAAGCGTATTCCGAGAGGTAATTTCGTTGATTTCGACTTTTCAACTTGAATTTTATAAGAAACGGAGAACTTGACGCAAACGGATCGGGGATGAACGCCGCGTTTGCGGGGACCACCCTTCCTACAGAAGATTGTTTTTTTTTTCATACCCATTCATAAAGAATTTGTTATCCTAATATTTAGTTCTATAAAGCGCTACTATATTCTAAAATTTAATGCAATTTGTGTCCGTGTTCTCGTGTAGGTGTAATTTATATGTTGTTTCGTGTTGTCTGTTATAGGTGTTATTTCATTTGTGTAAGATCTGCACTTCTTCGAATTTAAAAAACAAAAAAAAAAAAAAAAAAAAAAATTACCTCTTCAAGACATGACGCGTAGGCGCTACGTTCGACGTTTAAATAAATATATATAATCAATGAAAAAATATATCGTTAAAAAGTAGAGATACAAATAACAGGCAGGGATTTGGTATTATTCTTTCGACGAATCATAATACATTGCGTAAATAATTTCTCTCGCGTCCGTACCCTGCACACTCCACCAGTTCCCGCCAATCCGCTTTTATCTTATATGACTTTCGCGTTATTATTTAAAAAACATTACGTTAAAAACTTCCACATTATAAATCTAGAATGCACGACAACGTTCGCACCTGGTGATGCTGCACCTACGAACTTCGCACTATCGACTTTTTTTCCGTTCGATAGTATATAATATATATCCCGAATATAAAATTAAATTGTATAATTTAGAACATGCATATACATATTATGTATATATATCTGCTTTGTATTTAAATATACCTCTCTCTTTTTGTTCTTTTTACCACATGACCAACTTCTTTGCTTGACTTCTTGCACATACATAATTTCTCCTTCTGAGACCTATCTCACTCATTCTCTTTCTCTTCTTCTTTTTTTTTTTATTTTTATATTATTTTTCTTTTTTTATATTTCATTGTTACGCGTTTCTAGCAATTTTACAATAATTATAATTGAACTTTTATTTTCCGAATTCGTATTAACCAACAAATGCCTCACGTAACTGAAACATCTGTAAAATATGAGATCATGTCTGCCAAGAAACACGCTTTTAACTTTTCGGCGCACGTTACAATACCACGAGAATCCGCGAGCGTGTTCCTCAGCCCTCAACGTAGGCGTGCGTCGAGGATTCTTATACTAATTGTATTGTATTTCTTAGGTTCATTAATGTAATGGGCTCTTTGCACCGCAGTGAAAATTTACGTTTCTGAACTGCGGCAAAATTTTGCAAAACAAGTCGCGAGATTTTTTTTTTTAACACCTCTACGAGAAACATATATTCTATTTCCGTTGCTTCTGTCTCGTTGTCCAAGCTTAATAAATCTCGCTTAATTTTGAACATCTTGGACTCGGAAATAATCATGAATCTCACTATTGTAATTTCCAAGTGATTCGGCCTTATGCAGCTTACAACTAATGAACGGAACACGCGGACGCTTCATGCACTCTCTCCTCTCTCTCTCTCTCTCTTTCTTTCTCACAATTTGGTCGATTCTCTCGTCATTTAAACCTGTCGTCGTTGTCGTCGTCGTCAGGCGATAAAGGTGTTCGGTAGCTAATCGCATGGCGGACTCTGTCGCGCATTCTCTTCAGAGAAACGACTAAACAGAAGAGACGGTCATTATGCGCGACGTACACCAGAAAGGAAAACGTAGAAGTAAAAAAAGGATAAGAAGGGAAAGGAGATCACGCAACATTTTCTCTCTTTTTTTTTTCTCATATATACGCATTCATACACTCAGATGCATACGCACGAGCAGAAAAACCAAATTTTACGTTTATATTCATCTTGTATTGCTGATTCACTACGATATAGTTAAACTATATCGTACTTCGCGACGCGCTTCTATTTTTATCCACTCGCTATCTTTTTCTTTTTCCATCTTTCTCGCAAACATACAATGATACAACATGCATTACCGAACGCACACATGCGCGCACTTCGCGCTTTTTCTTTTTTCCTCATGAAATAACTTGGCGAACGACGTCGTCGCGCGCTGTTAACAATCTAGTCGTACGCGCCATGCTTGCACGGACGTAAACATGTAGAAAATAATAAGAAAAAGAAAAATTAATAAAAACAAATACGCGATGCCTCTGATCGTCTAGACGCGTTTCTTTGATCACTGAGACTCTTAAGTGGGAGGGAAATAAAAAGAGACGGGGATATTCAGGAAGGTCTAGACGACAAGATGTATCCTTATACGACGACTCGGTAACACGGTACAATTAAAAACATCGAAGAGGTTTTCGTTTCCGCGTGAGGATCGCTGTCGGCGAACGTCGGCGTCGCATTAAAGTTTAACATAACCCATGTGAGCGGAACAACAACAGAACAAACGTGAAAAGTCGAAAAAAAAAAAAAAAGAACTTGGAATTTTTCGTACGACAGCGATCCTGCGGTTCCCTTTTCCGCGGCGGTACTTTTCCTCGTTATTGCGTGCCTCGCGCCCAAAAATTGGTCGTTCTGTTGTACAGGTCAGCCGACCCAGTGACGTCGCACACACACCATGCTGCGTTACAAGAACGAGTCGCGATCCCGAGATGACTCAACGATGGATGATGCTCAAGCCGGTGCCGCTCTTCTCTTTCGTCGTTCTACTTTGTTCCTTCTCGCGTTCTTTCTTACACTAACAAGACGGCCGTATGTTCTCGCGTTCGTTTGAACATCATTCCGGTTCTTTCGCCGTTGCCGATCGCGCTACAAATCCCACTTGTTGTAACTGCAGAAACACAGGTTCCAGCAACCCGATCGTGTCGCGCGAACGTCGCCGCCGTTGCTGCTCCCCAAACGATTGCTGCTACTACGATGAACCATCACGATGTTGTCGGTGATAGTGGCGGGATCGAGGGGACCGTTGTTCGTGGCGCAAACGGTGAGGAGGCGATCGTCGACAACACCAGCGGGTCGCCGACTGTCCTATACTCAAATGCTGCTCGGGTTACCGCTTGGCTCGGCGATTTTGTCGACGTTGTTTATCCGCTGGCTGCTGCTCTCGGGCGGCGACGGCGACGCTCCGCCGTCCTCTGGTTTGTGCAGCGGCGGCTTTACCCCGTTTTGTACGTAGTGAGTTAGCCGGGTAGGCAACGAGCCGGCGTTCAGCTGATAAAATTCGACCAGCTGTAGCAGATCGTAGAATTTGGTCGTTCCCTTATCGAGGGTGTAGAGCCAGCAGTTGCGGCGCTCATCGAATATCTATAAGAAACGATTCATATGTGAAATTAATATGATATATAACATTATGTAATATTGAGAAAATACGTCCGCGCGCGCATGTACATGTGTGTAACGTACCATTATTAAAAAGATTGCATCGACACTGATATAAAAATAAAAGCTTTATATAAATATATATATATATATATATATATATATATATATATATATATATATATATATATAATATAATATATAAAATATATAAAAAAATATATAAAAAAATATATATAAAAAATATATAAAAAATATAATATATTTTTTATATATTTTTTATAATATATAAAATAGATATATAAAAAAATCTTTAATATTAAAATATTTGGAATTAACTTAAACGGCAAAAGATTAGAATCTTTTTTTTAAGGGCTTGCGATAGCTATTTCGCTTGCAATGACTTTGGCTTTAAAATAAACGGCCAGAGAAAACTCTTTCGCGTTTAATCGCCGCGAAATTAACTCAATCGCAAAAAAAGACCCTCGACCGGTCGCTAATTGTCGATCAGACGCGGATACTTACCGGCTGGATTTGCGCGTGAAAGACCTTGTCGTTGTACTTATAGGTCAGCACGAAGGCCCCGGGGTTGCTCTTGCTCTCTCTGACCAGAAACACGCTGAAAATACACAAAACGGCATAAATAAAAATTCTGAAAGAGCAACGAAGCCGTACTTATCGCGGCGTTCGGGGCCTGAAGAAACTTTTCAAATTATTTCCTAGAAAATTTCTTAATCAGATCACGAAGAATTTATACCGCACGGCGGTCACGTATTATCTTCGTTGGTGACTTTCAAATTTTTTTAGAAACATTTAGACGACACGTATACCGGGGATCGAGCAAGAAAAAGGGTTGAGAACTGTTGAGGCAGACGATATCTGAATACAGGACTAGTCGGGAGATTCAGAAGAGATAGGCTGCGCTTTTTGCAGCATGCAGAGACCAGCACGATGCAACCGGGTGCTAGATGTTTGATACCGGGGAGAACGGCGAGACTACAGCTCGTCCAGGCGTATCACAGTATAAATTAGTATGGTCGTAAAAGGCAGCGGGACGAGTAGAGTGGTTTAAAAAAAACGAGAGAGGCGAGGGGCGAAGATGGAGGTCAGGGGGATGCAATGACGAAGACAAGACCGACCGGTCGGTCACGAGGTAGATCGGTTGCAGCGAGAAAGAAAAGGAGATAGACGGAGGAGAAGGGAAAGGGGAAAGGATGGAAAAAAGAGAAAGAGACTCGTGTCGTAAAACGATCGCAACGCGGCCACGCGATCGTAAAACTCCAAGTGGAAGAAGCGGTTCTCTCTTCCTTCCTGGCACTCTCCCATTGAGAAATCCCGTTGCCGATGTCGCCGAGGAAAGAAAGAGAGGGAGAGAGAAAGAGAGAGAGAGCGGCTCGCGGTCCCTTTCGCGATAAAATATAATCGAGCATATGCCCGCTGCTCTCTGATAAATATTTCATACTACAAGTATCGCGATCATTAACAAATATTACACAGCACAACGGCGATACGTTTACGGGACAACCGTTGTCGCTTCGTTGCGAAAATGCGCCACTGCTTCTCTCGGCAGAATCTTAAAATTTGCCTGATTAGCATTTCCTGAAAATAACTGCGTCGCATTTGCCGTATATCGCAAGACGAAACTTTTGGAAAAAGAATTTAAGAACAACAACGACGACGGATCACGTTCGCGCGACCTATTTCTTTTTTTTTTGTTTTTTTTTTTTTTAGTATCTTGCACGGATTATTCATGTGTAGCGCGATGATAACGTTTGCTAATGTCCGGTATCGCCTCTCATCAACTCCAATGCTCGTCCAATGGAATATTCATGCGAGTGAATATTCCACGTCCGCCAGGCAGGCAGATAACACGCCGGCGGCGGCGGCGGTGACTCGTAGCCCCGGCTACGGAACGGTAATGTCCAAGAACTATCCCGAGTTAGAGGATAACGACGTTACGGCTCCTATATAGTACAAAGGAGCCCGGCGTCCGTCGCTGGGATATGTCCTCTCTATCTCATGAGCTGCCTGAACTAACTCGCAACATCGAGAGAGACAAATGGCGATTAGTAGACAATGCCCGGGGCGGAATCGATTAGAAGGTTTTTCGCGTTTAACGACGACGATCGTGACACGAGACAACGAGAGCTCACGAAGGGAGCGAAGAAACTCGCGGGTACCAGGTAGGAAGACACGAGGCAGGACATTGTCGAGATGAAGAGAGAAAGAACGAGGAAGAAAATACAGCGGAGGCGGGTGTACGATCGAGATTATGCAAATTTATGCAAGGGCCCCTTGCACGAACGTAAAACCCGGAGACAACTACGTGATCCCCGAGCACTCAATTATCCGGGGCTAAGCGCGACGGGATAGATGGAGAGAGTCGTTAATTAACCATTTATCCGCGATTCCCAGCACTAGTACGGCGAATAAAAGATGAGATCGAGGAGCGAGGAGGAGATAGGAGAGAACGAGCGACAAACCGGAATAGCGGCAAAACGCTGCCGCTCACTCTGGTCGTGACCGCTCGCGAGAAGAGGTCACCGATAGATGATCGACATGCCGGAGACGTGGACCCGATCGCTCGACGGGATCCACGCTCGTTAACAAGCGACCAGAAACACCGGACAGGAACACGACACGCGGTCGCTAGACTCATTAGCGTGCGAGTCATTTACTCGAGCTCGTCGAATTAAAAAAAAAAAAAAAGTCTTTTTCTCTTTTTTTTTTAATTTTTCTCTCTATTTCCTGTATTATTACACCAACGCTGGAGAACCGTATTAGCCTCGTTGTCTGGTAAAGATTATCGCGCGTCTATGATTCCGTTCGTCAAATATGTAACATCGCGGGGAGTAATCTTCCCCAGTCTCAAGAGAATGCCTTATGCGAATATAATGAAATCTGATTTAAGATATTAATAATTTCCTAACGTTTCAAGGGCGTCCACACGTGTAACGCTCGGCTGAGATTACGGGGTCAATATAGGTTAAATGCGAGGGTCAATATGGTACGCGGTAACGGATTCGACCCAGGACAAAGCGGCATAGCTAAAGACCAAGGGGCAAAAAAAAAAAATCATATAAAAAGAGAGAGAGAGGGAGAGAAAAGAAAAGCAGTAACAAAAAACGAAACGGCGAAAGAAAATTTGTTAAGCCGAGAACAACCCTAAAAATAATTCCCAAAATAAAATGCAACAAAAATAACGACGTAGAAAAAGAATTATTTTACGCAACGGAGCATCGCCTTCGACAAATTTCATTTTTCGCTGCTTTTTTTCTATTTTTTATATCTGTACCAATTCATCATTTGTACAACATTTTTATATTATTATTTTTTAACCGAAAAGAAGTAGTGAGCGTTATTATATAAATGTACTGACGGTGCATTATCTCGAATAGAAAAATGCAGTGAACAATCGAGTATTGCGATTAAAAATTCAAATACGCGGACAGCCGCGAGCCAATTAGCAAATAATAAGATACTAAAATAACAAAGAGAGACGAAAGGCTGAGGTGAGGCGAGAGAAACAAAGTATGGTCAATAGGAATTCATCGTGATTTACAATCGCTCGTAATAATCGCGAAGATTACGCAAGCGCCAGCCAGGCGTGTCGCGCTCACAGATTCGAGGTCGTAACTCTCAACCGGTTTGAGACGGCCCCTCACTCGTCCGGATGATGATGGTTATCGTCACTAGTATCGATCGAGATTTTCGGGGTAGCGTCATTACGATGACGACGCCGTACGATGCTGCAATCGACGGTCATCAATCGCGAGTGCGATTAGATGAGAGAGAGGCAGGGAGAAACCCGAGAAACGTTCGAGAAACTTACGACTGTGCATTAAAGCTTAATTCGTAGAACGTTTAGAGTTAATTAACGCCACGGTATATTACATTATATTATATTTTTTAATTTAGTAATTTATTCTTTAAATTTAATTTCATATAAATCATTAATCTAAAATAATAAAAGTAATATAAAAGTAAAGTTTTTATTATTTTTTTTTTTTTTCAGACTTTTAATTGTACGTAACTTTGAATTACACTTGAATAACTTTCGCGGACTAGAACGAAGAACGGAGAACTTGGCGGTTTATTCGCCTCAAAATTTAAATCGCGCCTTTTTCGTAAAATTGACTTGAGAAGTTGATTAATCGACAAGATTGAACTTACCCGTCGACGCTGCCGTGATCCCTTATAATAGCTGCCGCGACATCCCTCTTGAGACCGCCGTGGAACCAAGGCTGAAGAACGTGTATACCAGCATCCAAGCCGTGCAGCCTCATCATGGCGCATCCCGGCGGTGTTCGCGAAAACGGTCGCCATCTCCGCCGCCAGACCATACCTTCGTTTTCGGCTATGTCCTTGGCTTCCTTAGGGTCCTCGACTATCCTGCCAACGCTACCAGTAAAATCCATCGCCACGCGCGATCGTATCGATTCCTGCAAACAGTATGATCGTAAATACACATCTTGCATCAGCAACTTGAAGAGCTGAAACTTAAGCTAAAATATCGTCTCAAGTCTTCGATGTCTGCTGATAAAATTTCGTCCTCCACGAAACATTAAAAAATATATATATATAAATTATCGTGTACTATTATCAGCATTTAGAAAATATTTTTATTTAACGAGAGAGATTGCAGCGAGTTTTTCAGAATTTATTATCACGTGGATATATTCTTGGTGAACTATGTGACCGAAGTTTGATCGTGCTCAATGATCCCGAGATAAATACGTCCATCTATATCCCGAGTATGAACGTGAGTTTGAACGTTTTCGACGTTCATCTCTTGGCAAACGGAAGTCCGTCCTTTACGAGCGAGCACGATGAAGAGGACGAGCCGTTCCGGGCTGCCGCCGAACGCTTTTATTTGGGATTAGAAGCACGGGTGGTTTCCAGCCCGGTAAATAACTCGTCCCGCAGGCGAGAGAAAAAGGAAGGAAAACGAATTCTCTTCCTGTTTCCGTCCCCTTCCTCTCCTGATGATCCATTGGCGAATAAAACCGCGCCCTGCGAATCTCCTGTAAAATTATGGCCCGAACGCGATACAGCCGGTAACAATCGCGAGCGATAACTCATCGCCGCCTCCCCGGCAATAATTTTCTCCGCGGACTCCTCTTTCCGCGAACCACGGATTCCGCAATCGACGAAAGTAGCTCTCGGAACACCTTTACAATAATGACGTACGATTGAGAACCCCAGGAGACGAAAGTGCCTACGATTTCTAGTATTTCAATGATCCCAAGAACCGTATACCTTACCGAAATTACATTTCGGATTTGAAATTGCGGTCGGCGCACCTGTGTCGCCTAATTCCATAGGACCGATCGAAGTGATAAGCAGCCGGGCACCTGTGCGCTGAAATTTCGAACATAAATCACATCCGGGCTTTCTGAAGTCAGCGACGTATTGGAGGCCCAGTGCGGACGAAAGATAATTTGCGTCGTCGCGTAAGCAACCTCCATCACCCCCTCGCGCTCTTTAGGTCCTTGATAACGAGCAAAAAGCTGGGGTGCACGTAGTGGATTAGTCGGTCGTTAAAATAAATAGACGCTCGCGGCGCGAGTATGTACGAGGGAGAAAATTACGGTGGAGAGAGACAGAGAGAGGCAAGGAAAGAGAGAGAGAATGATTTGAGGGGGGGGGGGAATGGGGAAGGGTTCGGCGTTCCTCATCAGCCGGAGAATTACCGAGAGCGAGAATTCGAGAGGGTGCTTTCAGGAGTCTCCGGAAACCGGGAAAGCCGGTGCGGTCCCGAGCATACGCCCGTAACGTGGCTGGCCGCGATCGATGTAACCCGCTCTCTTCAGTTCAGCTCGTTCCTTTCCCCAGCTGACATACGCTTCATCTTTCTCTTTCTCTCTCATTCCCTCCCCTCTCTATCTCTTGCTCTCTTTCTCTATCTATCGAAAAAGAAAAGAGAAAGACAGAGGTAATCTGCACGATAAGGTTTCGTCCTGGTGTGGCCTTGACACAAGGATGACCTGATCTGCTTCGGCAATTTAGAAACTGTCTTCCAAACACAGAGAAGCTCATTTTATATACGAGACATTTTTCTCGTTATTATATTTGATATTTCAACAATATAGTTATACGTTACAGGTACTTAATTAAATAATATAAAAGATTTTTTTTATGCAACGCGTAAACGATATAAATAAATATATATTTTTTAACTTTTTTTTTTCAGTTTTATTAAAAATAATAATAATTTTGGGACTTTGTTACTATTTCGTTCATTCCATTTTCTTTTTTCTTCGTTATTGACGTTGAACAGTAATAAAAAAAGGTGCAAAATATCGAGTATCTCAGATACAACAGGAAATTAATAACGATGTCTACTACGAGGCAACTCTACAGGTAAATTGATTTTTAAACGGTACACTGAGCAATATCAGGACGAACGTTTAGTGGCGTTAGAGCCCGGCGTTGCAGCCCAGACCAATCTAAGTCTGGCCACGTGTATATAATATTTTAAGGGATGTCCGACGAGCGAAGTTAACGTGGTGAGCTTCTCGGGTTCCGGGTGAGTTTACTACTTCCGGCCTAACTTCGTCGGTTTAAACACACAGAGGAGAGTGAGAGGGAGATGCAAAGAGAGCGAGAGAAAGAGAGGCAGAGGAGAGGTAGAGGGAAAGAAAGAGAGAGAGAGAGATAGAGAGAGATTTCCCAGGCTTCCTCGCCGTGTTTTATCGTTATTACAAGCTCCTTCGAAGTTTACGACTCTGTGCAGCGGATAACATTCCTCGCTCTTCCACCCCCTTATCCTCGTCAACCTCCTCGTCGTTCGATCAACCTCCACACGAAGCGTTAGCCGTCGGAAATGACGCGTCCTGGTTGCACAACCACCGCGCCGTCCGCCCCGTGGCACATTTCCCCTCGTAAGGAATTTCGTTATGTCGCTTATGGAAAGTCGACGTCACTTCGCAAAGGCATAAAAATCATCGCTGCATCGACAAGCTATATAACGAACGCTTCAACAGAACTAGACTTTGGCATTAAACATCTTGACAGTTAAATCTCTAGAGGTTTGAACTCCGCTGGAATGCATTTAAAAATAAGCGGGGGGGAGAAATAAAAGTTCATTGTCTGCGCATACCGTGCGCGGAAATCGAAAATTTTCACGTATCCATATACGTTAATTATAATTAACGTGAAGTAATACAATTTCACGAAATTCGGACAGGAGTTTTTAAATAAATATTAAGATTAATATTTTTCCAATAACGTATTCAAGTTTGACCGACGCGATGGAAATAAAACGAGCAAATACGTCGCAACTTTCTACCGACGTGAATTTCACGTTGACTCGTTTTACGATGTATCCAGAATTGTCCTCGAAATCGCCGAGATAATTACTATCTTCCCCGTAATAAAATTTCGCCGGAGATTATCAGCGTTTCGCGCGGGAATACTCTTACCCGGAGAGTACTACTTCGTCGCATTACTTCGCTTTACGACATTTTAAATTGTCGCCAATATAACGGCAATATTACGAAATTGCGAGGTGATATTACACGTCGCGACAACGCTCCTCGGAATATCATGTGTATGTTCCACCAGCGATTGGATTTCCCTTCGCTCTTCATCTTTCCTCCGCTGCCGTCGCCGTTTCGGCAGCATTTCGCGACTTCCTCGTTATCGTAAATGCCTAACTTTGTTTTACGACCGATAAAAGCATCCCACCCTTGTCTGCCGGCAGCGTATCGTTTTATCCAGAGCTATGTCACAGTGTCTACCGAGCGGATACGAGGGATCAGTAAATGAGATAAATTCCATTCGGTTAATTATCTTCTCCATTTCGCAATTCGTCGCGCGCGTCTTATGTAAATCGGCAATGATAAAATTATATACGCATATATGTATAATATAAAGCCAGATATACAAATAATATAAATATTAAATTCGATAACGTAACAATGAGACGAACTGTTCTGCGTGGAATATATTTCGGAAATAAACCGCATCTTTAGCAACTTAGATCTTTATTGCGGGACGGTCTGGTATTGTAGTTGCCGATGAAAAACGCATCGACTGATCGATAGTCGTTCTTTCTGCGTGTAACAGGGTAATGCACCGAGAGTGTAATCGCGAACGAGGCAAAACACTCGTAAAGCCAAGTTTCTCAACGCATTATTTCATCACCGCAAATTGTCAATTATTAAAGCTCCGAAGTAAGATATTGAATTATCTTTTAATTAAAAAATTGATTCCCCACAACGGAGGAGCCCGATCGGCTGAAATTATAATGTTAGGAGCAGCCAATAACGTTATTGTGCGCGACGGTACCGTATCTTCTGCTCGCGGTAAAGATAGCAGCGGAGGTAAACGTTCGGTTTTCCCCGTTAAAGTTTTTCACAACAAGCGCGGTGTCGCGCGTGCATCGCAAGTTTGCGCGGATCTTGCATAGTAACGCACAGGGTCAACCACGGTCGAAGATAAAAGCTGTCAAAGGAGGTGAAAGGGGGGAGGGAAAAGTGGGAGATTGCACCTGGAGACTCGCGAGTTGACTCGCGCGATATCGATCCCACCGGCAACCGGCCGTATCGCTATCGGCCACGTGGACACCGTCGCTGGCTGCACGGCCGCAGAGATAAAAGGATTCCTTTGCAAGCGCACGCAGAACTATGTATGCGGAAAACTTTCACGTTGGTTTCCATTATATTTACTCGGAAAACACCGGCCGGTCGGTAGGCATTGCCGGCCGGGAGATACGCGGGGAAGGGTTTATCGAGGCTATTTCCGGTAGTACCCCACCGCGGGGGTTTATCACTGCGCCGCCTTCTCTCCTCGCGCCATCGAGAGCGACGCGAGAAACGCTCGGGCTAATATTTCGCAGAAATAAAACGAAGCGGCGGTACGACGGCGTTCCGCGTTTATTTACACGAAGGTTTAATTCGCCGGTACTTTTTTAAAAGCTCGCGCTAGAGCGATATGTATCATTTTTTAATTTAATACCTGGTGAAAGGATAAAAAGCGCACAATCGACCGGCTTTTTTTGTACGATTTATGGTATATGTTGTATATTCTGTATATTATCTCTTGATAAAATATGAGTGCGTTCACTTTTTTGAGAGAAAAAAAAAAAAAAAAACCACACGTTTCGGAAACTCTTAATAATAAAGGTCCATTACTTTTCTTCTCAATCAAATTTGCAGAATCCATTTACGGTGTAATTGCATAGCGATGCATAGCGCGAGATCCGAGTGTCTTAGGGTTGACAACCCCTGACAAGCCTGTTGCTAAGCGCCCATCAACTGTCCCTGCACAGAGTCGGGTAGCCGAGAAATAAACGAACGAATGAACATAGGGCTTTCGCCTCGCTTTGCACCGATCGACATTACTGCGCATGCCGCCTCTTTGTCCCCCTTGTCACCCCGTAATACTGTAGCCCCCCATTCTGCCCGCCTCCTCCCCCTGTTTGTCTTTACGTTGCACCCCTGGTTCGTTTGCGTACCCCGACACGAGGCAGCGAGGTTCAAAATCATCCCCCTAGACGGGGACACGAAAAAAAAAAAAAATAAAATAAAATAAAAAAACCATGTCCACCGGATTTCAGCTTCGGTCAGTTGGTGCTCGCGAACCGTTTCCCTCCTGTCCATCGCAACTTCAACGAAACTTCGGCGAATTGGCAAATTCATAGAACAAAGGCGAAACAAAAAGAAAATCTTAATGAGTTTCTTCGTTGTTGCCGATGTGGTCACGTTTGGGAAGAGGCTAGAGGTACCTTCGGGGTCGTAGACGCTACGCTATATTGCGAACTATCGGAGAAAAGTATTTTTTGTTGAAAAGTTTCGTAATAAAAGCGCTCTAAAAGGACGCTCGCAAATTAAGAAAGTTTTTGTCCGTCAGAGGCGTCTTTTGTCTGTAAAACCTGAATATTAGTACGAGCTAAAATTGTCAGCGTTACTTTATTACGCAAACCATTCAGTTTCATCGCGAAAGCGGGAGGTAACATCCCTCCCCGCCGCCCGGGGAGCTGTTCGTTGGTTATTTGTCGTAAAAAGAAGAAAAGCGCGGCGGGATAACAATAGCGGAGGATACGAGTACAGAATTACGTCTAGAGTAATTCAGCCAGTGCTGAAAGAAGACGAAAGAAACTGAGCGCGAGGCTAGACGATACGCTTCCGCCATCGACCATTGCCGGAGTTATGACATCCATGCACACAGGAACGTTACGCAACTATCTCGCCGACAGCGATGTGCCGCTATCGTGCGACTTGCACGATGACGCACGTCGAGCAACTCGGTATTAATTGTCCGAGGTTATCGAACAAAGGCGAATTACTGTCACAAAGCCGCCGTCGTCGTGGCGCGAGTTTCACTCGCTGCAAAAGACACGAGAGAAAGAGGAGAGGACGTCTCCTAAATCGGATTGCTCTCCTTGCATCGGATACGCTCGGTTTCAGATAGTAGTCGACCGGTAGTTTAGATAGACGTTAATTGTGCCCGCGGCGATTCGCTTGAGAACACGTCCGGTGCGGAGAGAGAAAGAGACAGAGGAAGGGAGAGAAGACGAAGTTCATTCTGAAATAATGGAAGAACCTGGCCGCCCGCCGACGTTAGCTCGGTCGCATCGCCGAACAAAGACAAATTACGCGGGACGGCTGACCGAGCTGGTTGTGCGGTTCCTCGGGCTTTCTGAGAAATCCCTATCGTCGCCGTTGCGCAATCACCACGCAGCTCTCCGACCGCGGACCGATGATTGACGTGAAATTATGCAAAAACTGTCGTCCCGCGCTCGAGCGCGAGCGGAACATGCGTTTCTTTCATACGCGTGAGGTGCCTTCCTCCTCACAGCGACCACAGACAAAGAGCTGAAAACAGACAAGCTGACTGACATCATTTTAGAGATTGATGGGGACCCGCTAAGTTAAAAAAAAAAAAAAAAAAATTAAAATTAACTATAATTTATAAAAAAAAAAAAAAACGTTATTCGAATAATTCTAATTCAACTTTCTAACGATGCAGCGAAACACACGAGAAAGTGAATAAAAAAAAGCACTTGTAGACATTTTGCACATGTTTTGTCCGTAATTTTTTTTTAATTATTTTAACTGCAAACTCAAACGTTCGAGTCTGACTTGCGGTTATCGCGTATAACGGGCGTCGAAGTTACGGAACGTCGAATATTATCATATTGGCGTCAAATGCGGGACGGCGATGCGGGCTTTTAACACGGGCATAAAGGGAAAAACCATTTCCTAGTAATCAATAAACTTTTACGAATTGGCAAACGTGATTTCGCCACGAAGCGCGGAGAAGTCCGTCCTCCGTCCGAATTAATCGCACGGTAGACTAGTCTCAGCGTCCGTCGCGATAACACGTTAACGATTATCAGAGAAATAGAAGACTATCGTCTGTGATAAAACGTTAATAGACCAGCTCGCTCTTCGCCTCGTTAACTACTGCCATAGTGAGGCTAAAATATTCTGACTTTACAGCCGCAACAAGTTTCTTAACAAGTTTCAAACAAGCATGTTCATTGTCGAGGGAAGGAAGGGGGAGGGAGGGAAAGAAGGAAAAAAAAAAAAAAAAGGGTATCGCGCAAACTACGTTAAAAGCGAGGTCTGTCGGACGTTATGAGGGCACTGCAGACGTTAGGCCGATAACTCACGTGCGGCTCGATCGCGCGGCGTCACCGACGTATACATGTAGTAATACGCCGCGTGGGCGCGAACCGCAGCATTCAGATGCGTTCGATCTCTCGCGTCCCCGTGGTCGTGCATGCACACATCGTGCCGACGATTATGGTCCCAGCCGTGTCGCGAGACGGAGAAAGAGTGATAAATCGATCGGTCGCGCCCGTACAATTTGAATAATAAACGGCGCGCTCGCTAAACCGAAAAAAGTAAAACCTCGTATCCGCGTCGCTATAACGCAAGCGTGCTAACGTCCCGTGCTAGGTGAAATTATACCCTCGCGCGCTCTCTCGAGCTGCCGTTTCCCCGCTGCCGATTTACGATTCATGAAATCGCGAACGAGTCGTAAGTTTCGAAAGCGAGGGAAACGACGTCGCTCTCCGATCATTTCGTTTCCCGAAACGGTCTCATTCCCGCTTAGTCGCTCGACCATCCGGCGATGACGACGACGCGTGAATGTGAATTACGTCAAGTTTTATTTCCCTGTTCTATATTGCAATACGAATGTAAGAAAGAGGGAAAGAAAGAAAGAAAGAGAGAGAGAATACGATCGCAATCAGAAATTAACTTTGAGTATTTGATGTCTTCGAGCGAGTCGAGCGTGTCTCTGTGAAAATTGTATTGTCACATCCTTCAATATCGCTCTTAGCGGTGGCGTCGACCGGAGTGGGATACGGAAATCTGAAGGATGGGATCAGAGGGCCGATCGAACACAATGGCCTGTTGTGTGGTGTAAGTCGCACTTCGGCCTCTTTTAGAGTCTTCGGTCTGAACGCGCACCAGCACCAGATGACTTCCTTTCTCGAGGGTGCTCGACAATGCAACGTCGCGGATGCGACGCGCCGCGTCTAGTTTCGTCTCTCCGGGGAGGAAGCTGAAATTGCGCTGGTAGGCGGAAGCGCGCGAAAGCACTAGCAGCTATCGATCGCGGCTTACTCGCGGGAAATGGCTCGTTAAGAAGATTGGAGAGGACCAAATGAGCCTCGCAAAGGAGTGCGAAAGCTTCTTGACTTCTTCGGCGAAGCTCGCGCGCGGCGAACCGACGCGACGGGAAATGCATTGGCATACCCTACCGTCGAGCCCGAAACCGTCTAGGTGTGTCACTTTAAACTTAAGGAATTAATTCCATTCAATTCTCGTTTATTAAAAAAAAAACCGCTATTTTTCAAGATTATTCGCAATTACTCAGTAATCGATTATAACATTATCGATGAAATATTTTTACAAATTAAATTCTTTTACCAAAAATTTAAAATATTTAAACTCCTCGTAGTTTAACGTGAAAAAAAAAAACTTTATTCTTTTTTCTGTCGGCGTAAAAAATAAATAAAATAAATAATTTTTCCAGTTAAAGAGTTAAAAAATGTGTGATGTCACCGAAAGTAGTTTTGCACGAAAGTTCACGCTCGATATGGTTTATGTACCGCTCAGGCAAAATATAAAAGAGTGCAAGCGGGAGAGGCAAAGTGCCAACGCGCATAAGATAAAATTAGATGTTCGGTCACGTGTGCAGTGTTCCCGACAGAAGTGTTAAACAATTTTGCCAAAGGCACGTTCCGGCGAATAAAAATAGACGCGATAATTCCGAACGGAAGATGGAAGAGGGAAAAGGCACGGGGAGAAAAGGACAGCGCGAAAAGTAGTCACGCCAAGAGACGAACGCCGCGGGATATTCGGTCGATTATTGACATCAATGCACCTTTTAACTTGCTCAAACGGTCATCGTTGTTTCTACATTAAATTAACTGCCCGGGGGCCACGTATACGTCAGGGGTAAGGGAGCCGCCGATCCCTCGCGACGTATCGCCGTCCGAAAAATCACGAAACAGTTAATTTTCGCTCCGTAACGTTTTCTTACGAAAGTAAATATTTTTTGATCGCGAAACTGTTTCTTTTTGTTCCCCTTAAATAATCTGTAGACGAAACAAATCTTTCGGAACAAAGTAAGCTTGACGAAACTATTCAAAGACAGGGTTTCGCCTTTCGAGAGAGCTCGCGGGAGGCCAAATCTCGGGAGTGCGCCAGCCTAACGACATTTACGCCGAGATTAATCTCCGGTCGCGCGCGACTTACGCAAAGTCATACTCGAAGTAACTCCGACTTCACCGCGGCGGTAAGTTAATCAAGATCGGAATTAGTGGTCCCGCTGCAACCACGCTTGCGTCATTAATCGGTTACTTGAGGTCGCAAGGCACGCGAAAAAAAATTAAATGATCCTCCTCGACGATTACGCAACCGCGAAAAGGGGCTTTGAGAATAATCTCACTTCTTTCCCTTCGCGGGCCAACATTTTAATTACTAATGCTTCAAGAGATGATCTTTCGTACTGGGCGTGGAATAATTAATTCATCTCAATGTGACAATAATTTTTCTTTGAAGTTCGTGGTATAAAACTATTTTTTTTTTTTTAACTTGATGGAGGGGAAAAAAAAAGTTGCAATCAGTCCAACGTGTCTTTACCGAGATCTTGTCGTTCCATCATTATTCCCAACGGGTTTACTCGTATCGGCCACTCATGGCAAATATACAAAAAAAAAAAAAAAGAAAAAAGAAAAAAGAGGTTTTTTTACGACTATCCTTGACCGTGACTAACTCGTCCTCGACGTGCACGTGATTACCTTGAACAGAACGTTCCAAAAGCTTGCGTCATCCGATCCATCCCGATGCCCGTCGGGCCGGCAGAAACATTACTGATTATGTACGCTTTTATAATGAAGCTAACTGCACGCTTTTCCAGGCGACGTGTCGTACGATGTATAAAATAAATTTCTAATCTATCCGCACTAAATTTTGATTATTCGTTGGCGCAATCATCAAGCGCTCATCAATTACTGACCCGCGAACATTAATAAAACGTAACAAAATCTTAATTATTAAAACAATCTGCATAAATCAAGGAGATTCGATCTTAATTCGCGAAACTCCAGTAATTTAGTACGTTTAACTTTCTCCGCGAAAAAAATATCGATACTGCCGCGGCTCGGCACAGTGAGCACGCAACACAACAAGTGCAAATTCCTTCTTATCTCGGGTAATTCTAAATTATTTCTTATCTTGGCAATGCGTGTTATATACATATATATATATATATACATATATATTTTTTTTTTCCAAGCAAATTTACGTCGCATGATCGATGCTTATAGTCCTTAAGGGAGTAAGAAAAATGTATACTCTCGTTACGTACTCGTTACACATTTAAATAACCTCGTGAAAAGTGCACGAACTCTGTCGATGACTATCCCGCTAAGTTTTAAGAAGGAGAAGAGGCGAAATAGAGTAAAATCTTGGGGAGGGGGGGGGGTTAGAAACTAGCGATCGAGAGACAGCCGGGTTTATCTGGCTAAGGCGAGGTCCCGCGGTCACGTTGAAATTATTACGGTCTCATGTTGTAGGTAAGGTTCCTAGACTCGCGTCTGCCCGAACGTCGGAGTAGAGTCAACTGACCTAACGGAGACCCGACGGTCGCGCGCTTGTTAAACGCTTACGCCGATCGTAAAGTCCTAAGAGAGCACCCGCCGCCATCCTCATAAACATACGGTTTGTGCCACGTTGCACACTAACGTTCTCACCGGCGAACGTCTGGCGGCTCTCGGGCGAGCTGAAGGCACGAAACTCCCAAGTGCCACCGTCGATTCCGTGTAATCATGCAAATTACGCGAATGAACTATTTCGGTCCGTTTCTCCGCCTTTTCGTTCGCTCCCGCCTCGGCGATGACGAGCGCAGGCCGTGAGATTAGATCGACGAGACTTCTGTTCTCACTCCCCGCCACGATCGTACGTTAGGTAACACCGGTAATTATCGTTCTCCGTGAACACAATGGGAGAGCCGGTGGCGCCGAAAGCGAAGAAATCTAACGCGCGGCCACTTTAGATTTTAGCAACCGTGAAATATGCGTGTAACTGGTAGCACTTTCAACGTCGAGTCTAAAGAGAAGTGGAGAGGCGAGCCCATTTCGGAGAACAGATATATACTCGGATAGAGTTATATCATCTTCACGGAAATTGCGGGTAACGAGTGGCAGGCGAGTTTCGCAATCGATCATTAACTTTGGCAAATGCAATAAAACTGGTGGCGGGTCTTTCACTTTCGCCAATATTTTTGCCTAAAACTATTTCGCTTGAATTGGACGGGTTTCAAAGCGGGTATTCGCATTATTGAGAGGCGAGCGCGCTTGTCGTTAACATTCGGCGCTTTTTCAGACGGTGCTTTCCTTCAAATATATCGAGACACGAATGGTAATTGCGTTACAAGTGCACTTCAATACGCGAATATTAATTAAAGCGGAGCGAGCGATGCAACGGTGATCTAATTAAATTTCGATTACGCGGGGCAATGTTTAACAAACTCATTCGCCACGCGGCTTTTCTGCGGGTAACGAATCCTTCGCGATACTGCGAATTTTCTTCGTCGCCGAGAGCATCTTTCAAGCAGCGACGTTTCGCGACTTTAGCATTGCTAATATGGTACATACCGGATTAACGTTCACGGTGCGACGCAAATCCTTCGCGAGACCAAAAGAGAGAATTCTCGGAGCGACAGTGTTCGCAATTTTCCAACTCGGGCGAAAACCACCGAGTTTCTTCATGAGTTTCCTCAAACTCTACCGTCCGCTCTGGTGTTACGTTTAACTCTTACGCGACCAACCTATTTTCCCAATGCAAACGAGTAACATTAACATTAAAAGAAAAAAGAAAGAAAAAAAAAGGGGGAAGCAAACAAATTGTATTGTATTATACAAAAACATAAAAAATATATGTATATATATACGAGCAATTTATTTCGATAAAGTAAAACTCGCGGAATTTAATTCGTACATCTAAAAAGAAAGAAATTACATTTTACGTATAAATTCACGTCAATTATGCGGTTATTCGCGAGGCTGAAATATACGCCAAATTAAAGCTGACGGTTCCTCCTCTTTCTTCACATCGGGAAAACTTTGTTTCCCGTCTCGCATCGCCGATCCGTAAGTAGATTAATGTTGATACTCGCGTTTGGCATAAGCAACGAGGTGATATTCCCGGTGTGCTTCAAGGCGAGAAATACCGCGAAAATACAGACAGGCGGCCACGTAGATTATGTAATAACCGCTGACAGCCGTGCGACTCTAAAGTCGCGGCAGCTGCGGAATTACGGCAAGCGGAAGAGAGCGAGGAGAGCGGACGAAGAGCGGAATGAGAAAAAGACGTGGAATTTGCTAAATGCGGAACGGAACAGCGAACCGCGTCCAAGGTGGCCAAGCGAGAAGGTTTAAACGAAGTTGGACATGCGCCAAACCTGAACTTGCATCGGCGATATTTATGACTGGCGCTAGGCGATTTATATGATTAAGGTCTTCAAAGTACCTGCCTTAACTTGGCGGCGCGATAAAGAGCGAAAAACGCGGATACGGCGTCGCTGCGGTAAAATATAGAAAGAAGAACGATACAAGAAAGAACGAGTTATAATTCCGCCCTGATCCGTGGTTATACTCATCATCGCGTCCCTCTTTTCTTTTCACTTCCACGGCGTAATTTCGAAATATATCTTTCAAAGGGAAACTTGTTTCCTCTCCCCCAAAATTATTTCAAAGAAAAGCGAAGAGAATATTAAATTTATTAAATTACCAACAATTTAAAAAAAAAAAAAAAAACTCAAGTTCGAGAAAAGTTTATAGAAAATATAATATGATGCTAATGGTTTCTTGATTGCCTATTGATCGTTTTCGAAATAAAATAATTTTTCACGAAGAAAATAAAAAAAGAAAAAAGATATCGTGCTTTCTGCATGCCACTGAGTTACTACAAGACCTCTACTACTTTCTTGAATGACCATCTGGACTCGCGTGACCGGTTCACCGGGCAGAGAGGACACAAATCAATTTATTTAGACTAGACATTTGGGCAATGGGCAGAAATCAAACCGCGTGTATCGCCGCAAACCGTGCGGAAAAAAAAAAGAAACGTGTATCGTGGCATGTTGTAACCATTGTCTGGGTAGCTGACTTTCGCCGTTAGAAAATAAAAGATCGATATTGCGTTTTGTACACGTAAAATAAGATGTGGAATTTCCACCGCGTTAGTTTCTCTATTTTGCCTTATATTTCTGCGAACTTTCTTTCGAAAAATTGTAAAGTGTATAAGAGTACCGCCAAAAAAAAAAAAAAAAATCCGGTATTCATACCACAATCGTGAACTTCGGCTCACGATAATCCGCGTTCTGCATTCTCATCGTATTTTGTCAGATTGCCATATTATGCGAAACCAGGCCACACAAGCAGTTCAATCAGTGTCACGGGAAATGGGAAAATTTTCTGAAAATCTAGAGATTTCCTCGAGATCCCTTGCTTATTTTGTAATTCCAACGAGTCTGCGCGCTGAAATCGCTTAGATCGTATCTGCGAGAGAAAGAGGAAGTGGGGAGAGAAAAAAAAGGGAGAAAAAAAAAAAAGAGGAAAGAAGAATCGGTCTCTTGTGGAGCTGGTCGCGTGTGCCAGGCCAGACATTATACCGCGTTACATAATGCAGCGGCGATTAGATAATAGTAATTATAGGTTGCGCAGGAAGTGCAACAAAGTCCCCGAGGCCCATAATCAGACCCACCCACTCGCGCGCAAGCTCACGTACAAATACGTACGCACACGTGCACACGCGCGCATGCACACGCACGCATGCACACGCACGCATGCACGCACTGTACCATCTCCTGCACCCAATTCGCATCGCAACGACGTACGTAGAATCTTGCATGCCGCGGGTAAATTTCCAGCAGACCGAGTTTCCTGGTTACCGCCAGGAAGGAAAGAAAGAAACCGAAGTTACCGGGGAATAATATCGAGTGATGTGCGGTTACGGTGGTAGACAAGAGTCGCGTGGTACCAGAAGGTACAGCGGGCAAACGCCGGATTGACGACTACCGGGAAGTTTCTTTCTAAAAAAAAAAAATTAAAGAAAAAAAAAAAAGGCAATTGAGAGCCAAACTCACCTGATCTGTCATACCGGAAGGACAACGTGGACCGCCTGTGCTGATAGTGGTCGAGTTTTTTTTTTCGCGGCGACCTTGGGGTAGCGGCACGCAACGCAGCGACGTAGGATGCGTCCGAGAGATGCGTCAGCGGTGCATCAGCGGGAAAGTTTGACAGCAGCGGGCGTCGAGACCGACAGGCGCGAGTCACTATTATTTCATTTTATCTCGGCTTTTTTTTTTTTTTATGTTTTTTGTTCGGACACGCCGGACGGATGACGCGGGTGTCCGCGGCAGAGCTGGCGGTGTGAAAGAGAAAGAGAGAGAGGAAGGGCTGCTGGCTAGGGCCCGACGGCGACGAAGGGGAGGCGCGATGCGGCAGGGAGAAATCGTTCAATGTCAAGGTTACATGAGCGCACGCGCACAGAATCGACCGTACGCAGAAAGGAGACGGGGCGGAAGCACCCGGGAGGAAGAGAAACGGCGTGGCAGGTAGGGGAGGAGGAAGCGGGAACGAGAGGGCTCGCTAGCCTTGGCAGGATCCCTCTCCAGTGGGGATAAGATGCATCTCCTGGTTGCATCTGGTCGACGAAAATATAATGCCAATTGCGTGCACCGCCCGGGGTTTACTGTGCAAGCAAATGGAATTTATTTGTACGAGAACAGCCGCGAACGAGATTACCGCTCGCAAAATACCGTTCCGTATTCGCGACGTACGTAAGACTGGGAATGTTCCCGTTACGCGGTTCGCGCCGCCAGACGATCCGCGAAAGAGCTGTCGTAAGAGAAAACGAGGAGAATCCTGGCGATCATCGGTGACGACGGATTATAGTACGCTGCACCTCGACTTATCATCGATTTAATAAAATCGCACCTTCAATGCTAAACTTAGAATTGACGCACGATCTATATACTGCCGTTATCTTCAATCAACGTTACGCTAATTCTCCAAATTCCTTTCTTCTTCATATATATATATAATCGACGCGTTATTTTAATCCGGCAACATCCGAGAGAATAGCGTAACTTCAAACTCGCCAACTTTTACGGCACAGTTACCTCGGGCAACCTCTTTTGGTACCGACTTTAATGCACTTCCTGCGAACACGGGACGTAGGTGAGCAGGAGGGAGCGAGTTTCGAGTGCAATTTAAGTTATTCTGAAGGGTAACATCGAGTAGACGCGAGCGGGACGCAATTTCCACAATGCGAACGCCGTTTTTGGCAATCTCTGTCGTCGAGTATTCGTTAATTGTCCCGCGGCAAGACGTAGCACGTTCCATTTAGCCGGCGAATTGCGAGCCGCCTCTCGGAAAAGCGGGAAACGGTTCCGATAGTCCCGTAAACTCGTATCGTATCGCCCCGCGAGAGAGAAATCGTTCGGGCGGGTATCGAAAAACGATGGAACGAAGGACGAGCGCCCGGAGTGCGCAGAAATCGGGCGGGCGAACGTAGAATTTCATAATAGCCGCGTTTGCACAGCGCGATATTCTCTTCCGGAAGGTAAAGTGAATTTTCCCCAGGTACGGGAAACGTCGGATTATTGACAGTTCTCGAGAAGTATCGCGGCGCTCGCCAAGTACGCTCGCTCGCTGTCGAGCGCCTCGCGCAACGAGCGTTTCCGGTAAAGGCCGTTACCGGGAAAGGGTAAACGGGAAAGTGGCTAACTTTTGCGGAGTAAAAAAAAATTGCAGGGTGACCCTTTTAAACGTAACTTCTAAACTACAAATAAAAGAGCGAAAGAGAGAGAGAGAAAGAGATGAAAACTGAACTCGAAAGTGTTTTCCCATAACCGTTGAAGTTCTTAGCTTTCGGCCGAATGCTGTTTGATCTCAAAGCAGAGTACTGTTTTGAAGGCATTATAACGCGCCTCCCTATTCCTTCTCCCCGGGAGTTAAACAAATTTTAGCGCAAAGGAAACGGAGGGCGGCGCGGCGTAGTTTCAGAGTTTGTCGCGACATAAATGTCAGACGAGCGAAAGGATATTTTTCCCTTCGGCACATATTCGTTCCCCCGTCACTTCCTTCCCTTCGGCCACGGGCGGCCGAGGCCTTAATTTATACCCGATGGGTCCTCTTTTTCTCTCCCACACGCTCTTCTTGCCTTCTGGCTCGCCGTCTCGCCGGGCCGCGAATAAAAGCTAGCGACCAAGTTTTTTAATGCTGGTCGCGCACTTTTCGAAAAGCATCGACCGTGGCACTTGCGCGAGCTTTAAACGGTCGCGTATTACCATCGATAAAGAGGGTCGTAAAGAAGGCGGTAGGGCGGTTCGCGCAAGAGAAAAGAAATCCGAGGGAGGCTTGGAGAAAGAAGAGAATGCGCATGTGTTTCGTTTTTGGGCGACGCTCCGGCGAGAGCAGGGAGATCCGGCAAAAACCACACCCTAAGTGCACCGGCGAAACATCTCTGAATTTTGCCTCTGCGGCCATATATAGAGGCGCAATCATCCTTCTCGGAAAAATAAGAATGCCGAAATTACGAACATTACGGCGAAGCTGTCTCTCAGCTTCCGAAAAAGTATATCTATTTTTAAATATAATCAACATTAACCAAAGTGACGCTTGAAAAGCATATGGAATCGGCGTGCAAAATTTCATTACAGCCAAGTGTCGTATCGCTTTAAATTTTCTGGAACTTAGTACGCGACGTTTGCAGAACGGTGCAATCGCAGGAGCTAGGATATAAACAGCAACAATTCCGGGTTATCCTGCAGACAAAGCTCGCACGTAATAGCAATCGTGGTAGTGGGTGCAAGCGCCCAGCTTCATCACGGCTGTCGCAGGGCGGATCATTTAACCGAGAGTGCACTCGATTACGGGGTAACCTAGTCGCCACCGTATCCGTCTCGTCTGGTGATGACGATTATCAGTGCAGACGACGAGGCGACGATAACAGCGACGGCAGAAATGGCGGGACGGAAACAACGCGAGAACGTCCGGCTTTATGCCCGTCGACGATTTAACCCGGCGCTCCCTCTCTCGAAGATCTATATGCAAGTCGAGCCGATCTCCGTCGACGAAGTGACAGCAATAGAGAAAGTTAGCTCCGCGAAATTCCCTCCTCCGGCGACTCTTTTGCTCTTTTCCTCGCCGCGAGATAAGCAATTAATTGAAACCTGTCGACTTTATCGTTGCCGATAATGTAAAAGTGTTCATAAATTATTTGTAATCGTCCAGCTCCGATCGTCTTAATTAACTTATTGACATTAGGCGAATAAAGAGAATTACATTAATTATTTTTAAATTTAATTAAGAAGAACACGAGAGAATCGATAAACTCCCCGTGTTAAATTTCGATTGTACGATTTTCTGGCCGATCGTTCCACCGTGGCGATACCGCTCGGCGATGTGACTTCTCAAGCCCTTCCATCTTTTTCACTTGCGACAGTGCATCCAATGATGCAAGGTGGGTGGCGCGGGGGACAAAGAGAACGGTAAGGTGTCTCGGCGGAGTCGTAAAGTTAAATTAAAAATTTCTATGCTACGGCTTGGCGGGAAGAAACTCGGAGAGGGCGGGCGAGGACGATAAGGAAAACGTCGTCGCCGGAAATTCTCCCCCGCCTCTTGTTGCCGTTGTTCCTGTCTTAGTCCGTCGTCTTATTTCCTGACGAATTTGAAGGAAATGGGTCATCTCGGTTGTTAGTCTTAGCCCCGTTACTTCGAGCTAGCGGACAGATACCGCCCGTGAATCGTCGACCGGTCTCCGCTGGAAATCGATTCGAGACAAATAACATTTGCACGGCGACGGAAAGAATTTCCACGCGTTAAAAAATCGACAGGAATCAACTTTGCAACTACTAGTTAATTAATACAATTTTTTTTTTTTTTTTGCAACATTTTGCCCTCCAGCAACGGTTTTTATTTCTGCCCTTTTTAGACTGCATAACCTTTATGCACGTGAAAACGTGAAGGTTTGACATTCGCCGACTTGTTTTAATGTCAGACTCATTGACACGTGAAAGCCGGGCCCCTCCGGCACAAGCTTCGAAAAATCAGCATGCGATTGAAAATAAATTTTTAAACGGAACAGACAGCTATAAGATTTCAGCGGAGTACGTATTCGCGTACAATATAAAGACTCAAAGGGAAAGGAGGGGAGGGAATAGGTGAAACGAACACGTGAAAGTTTCATAACCGGTGTGTGTCGCGACTATTTTCGGCGGGCGCATATTTTGGAACGACGCGACGTAGTAAGCAAAGGGAGGAAAAAAACGACGTCTGGGAATACCGGGGAGTTTATGTCTACCTTTACGATCCAATCTTGCAGTCGCGCGGATGTCCCTTCTCGGTTTCGCGCGATTCCGCCGTATGCAAACTGAAGGACCGTGTCTCTTTCCCGTGTCGACAGGAACGGGAGGAACGGGGGGGAGAGCTCGTTGAGAATGGGAAAGCGGAAGAGCCGCGCTTCGCGCACGCGAGAGGACTTGGATATTTCAGGAAAGCTTCGCGAAATAAAGAATAATGAAAGTACAAGGATGGAAGCGCGGAATAGAGCAATCGAGACTACGAAACGATACGGTGTTCGCGCGTTTCGGGGTGGCGGCTAAAATATATGAGAGCGTCGGTGGAGAAGAGAAGGGCGCGCAAAGAGGAGGACCTCGTCGGGCTTCGTCAGTCTCGCACATTTGGCTGATGTGCCTTTTTTCTTTTTTTTTTTTTTTCTCTTTCTCCATTCGTCTTTCTCCGAGGTCCTCCTTCCCTCTGGCGCACGCACACACCGAACACACACGCGGGTGCACGCACACAATGACGTTCCCGAGGCTATCTCGATACACGGAGGACCGCGCGCGCGCACACTCGCTCATGTACCATCTATAGCTCTTCCTCCATACCCCAAGAGGGCTCTTTCTCTCTCTCTCTCTCTCTCATGCGCGTGGATATATAGGTAGAAGCCGGGTTGGTCGATAGTTCGCGCGTAGCAACAGCCGGCCGGGGCTTTTTGCCCGACTTTTAAACTCCCGACTGTAACCGAGGTACTCTACACCCCCAGCCTTTCCATCCCTTCGAGCGAGCGAAGTACTTCTCCCTATTCAGGCTTGATACCCGGCTTGGTAGCGAATGAAAATGACGCCGAGGAAAAAAAAAAAAAAAAGGACAATCACATGACTGATGATCGAAGAAAGACGAGAATTCGGTAAGAATATCGATTGAAGACGTCACGGTTGACTGGGATTAATTGTAACGATTTTTGCAACATCACGGGTCCGAAATTCTGACATTTTAAAGTAAAAGCTCTCTTTGTGTGGGCGTGTCTCATTGCGCGATATAATTTAATTAGCGATCAACACCGAAACAATTTCGTTTCAATATATTTGTTATTTTTTTTTTTTTTTTTTTTTTTTTTTAAATAGCTCTTTAGGTAATTTATTATTTATTGCATATTCACAAATCCTAAAAAAGTTTAAAAAATTACTTCAATAAGCACGTTATTATATGTAATAAACTTTATATCGTAACTTACTTAATGCACGTGCAGCAGATATTTTGTTTAAAATGCAACGAAGAGAATTTTTGCTATTTATTTCTCTCCCTTGCGCGCGTATCCTTTTTAAATTCAGATTAGATTCAACTAATTTTCGCGTAAAACTTTACTTCGGTGCTTCGTTCCACCTATTTAAATGTTCAATCTCGTACGGCGTGCAACGAAAAACAGAAGAAAATACGGAAGAGAGAAAATGCGAAGCTCGCCCTGTCAGTTTGTTATCGTCGCGAAACACACTTCTATCTCCCTAGGAATAAAGATAAAAGCGAGACACGAACGAACGACACGATATCCGTGATCGAAGCTTTCAACCGAAACGAAGTGCAAGACTGGTTCGCGCTTACGTCCTTTGGAACTCCTCGCACGGGATATACAATACGTAGGACTTTGGAGAGGATCATTGAAGTTTCGTCTTTCCAAAGCGCTTCTCGCATCGTCTACCTCGATGACTATCTTTACATTTTTCAAGTCCTTTTTCTTCTCTCGAACTTCGTCTCGACGTACGTAATCAGAAATTAAAATCGAAACGATAGAAAATATTTTTATCGTATCGTTAACTAAATTGGCCGAAATCTTCGAATATCAGACGCGAGGGAATTAGTTTCTTTTTTTTTTTCTTATCATTTATAATTATTTTAACACTTAAAATTATCTAAATCCATATCATTATTATTATAAAGATCATAATTTCCTGCCATTACTTTGAGATTGTCGTTGAACCGTGTCACACTCCGCCTCTGTCAATTACGGTGTTTTGTAAACCAGCAGCGCCCAACTATCTTTTCTCTTGCACTTTTTCGCATTAAGAGCGTAATACCGGTTATTTTCCATACTGGGCTTTAATTGTCATCCTCCGTGCTCCTTTGGCGGATAATTCATATCTGGCACGAACAGTAATTTATTGCCGGAAACTCGTTAAGATCGCTACTTCAGAACCAGTTTCTTCGAAACGGCTCGATAATGCATCTCGCACGCCCGCTTCACCTAATCGATATCTCCTGCCTCGCGAAGATTTCGCGGGGATACTTTACTATAACAGTAACGGTTAGGCGATCGCACAAAGATACACGGCGTTCTACAATAAATAAAACTATATTACCGCGATAAGTAGCCAAAATTATTAAGAGAACACAAAAATATCAATGCCCGTGAAAAAAAAAGAAAAAAAAAGAAAAAAAAAGACAGTGTTCGATAGCACGCCAAACAAAGAATTTTATTATCAGAGGTTCCTCATTAATCTTCGACCTCAGCTTTAACCTTAACATTAAATTGTTTTCAATATTGCAATTTAATTAAAGTAATTTAAGCGAACATATTTTAACCGATGATAAAGTTCATTTCAAATTATTTTTTCATTACTGACGCAATTTCGAAACGTGCAATGATGCAATTCTCGCGGTTCATCGCGATAAGGCGGCTCCGGGGGCTTGAAAAATTCTTCTCGCATCTCATCACGATGACGATCGTAATGAGAGCACGAACGTTCTTATCTCTCTGTCGACGGCAAAAAAGAGGGAAGGAAGGAGAAATAAGTCAGTCGGGACGAGAGGGTGGACGAGGGTAGATCGGTACGTGTCTAGCTTTTAAAAGTGCACACCGACGGCAAAGGGGTTGTCGTCCTTTTAGCTGGCTGACTGGCACGGAACCGACCTTGAAATCAGCTGTACGATACGAGACACGTTGACGTCTTAGCGCGTGGGAGGGCTCGAAGAATAACGCGAAGAGAGGAAGAAAAGAAGGGAGCAAAGTAGCGAAGGCAGAACGGGGGATGGGGGAGAAAGAACCTCTATTCCGTCGACAAGGTCGGGGATGGCACGACAATGAGGTCACCGAGATCCGATGGGGAACCAGGTCCTTCTTGGCATTCCTTGCGTAAGTTACGACGACATTTTCCCGAGGAAATTTGCTTTTCGAATCGTGGAAAAAGTACGCAAGTATTCCTTTCAATTGTCTCCTCTTATTTTAATTTTGTTCGCGTGTCGAAAAGGAGCGTGATAACGCAACGAGAGAGGATACATCTCTCCCGCGAAGAATTCGTTCTTATTTGCCGCTTTCAATCTTAATGTAAATATAATGTAATATAAAAATAACAGATGTTCGATAATTGATAGTAATAGCGCCACGCGCCCGTTAAGCTCTTAAATCTCGATGAACGGGGCTCGCAAAAATTATTAATAGAGAGAATCGTAAAGAATAACCGATAAAGCCCCTCATTTATATTTTAATGGAATCAATTCTCTTATCCATTTATCTCATTATTGTTACGTTATATTGGTATATTCGTGATAATTTAGCAGATAACGAGAGGCGCTGTGCATTGATTGTTTAAATTGAATAATGAAAAGTGTCCGAAAAAAATGCACACGGCAACATTTTGTGCTCCTTAAAATTTCTTATCGAAGCAATTGGTTTTTTTTCCCCCCAACAATTCAAGTAAATTCACTCACTTAATGTCTACTAATTAAGCAGAACTGTTTTATGTGCTTCAAACATTATGAATATTACATCTACAATCAAATGCAATCAAATTGCAAAGGAAAAGAAAAAAAAAAGCTAATATAATTACGTAACAAAGTTAAAATTAAATTGGTTATTAATTGCGTAAAAGCGTATGAGAAGAGGAATTTGCTTTTCGTTTCTTTTTCAACGATGCGAGCAATAGTTCGCATTCAAGAACCAATAGTGGGTCGATAAATTTATTATCGCGGCCGAACGGACGATAAAATCTACGATACGAGCTAGTTGTGGCATAATTTGCTATAACTTAATCATTGTATAAACAGAACGCATTGCGTGTAGCGAGTGAAGGAAAGAAGGGAGAAAACGTGGGTGAAGGAAAAAGAGAAAGAGCAACCGAAAGAGAACTATCGCACCTGTGTGATAACAAGGTAACGAATGCACCGCCGCATAATGAATAGGATCTCGACCGAGCGCAGCCCCGACAATTTCCGCGTATTTCGCGCGGAATTTCACATTAAAGATCAATAGTTAACGAGCTATTTGCTATAATTATTCAGCTGCGAGCCGTATCGGCACACAACAGCGGGCACCACATCGTTACGCTATGCACGACGCGTGTATTCTCGTATTCTCGTTCGTTCATTTATTCGCAATGAATTTCCTTATATTTCAGTGTATCAATTAGAGAAAGCCGATAAACACCCATAACCCACGGAAAATATTAATGTAGCCTGCACAGAAACGTTGTTTATCGGAGCATTCCTAAAAATTCAAAACTATTATCCTCATTTCGACTGTAAAAAAAAAAGAACGGAGAACTTTTTTCAATACGTCAAACAAAAATCTGCGCGCGGGGCTTTTGTTCGGAAAAATATTAAGAGTCATACAGCAAAGAAAGCGAGGGAGGCAATAGAGATGTCGGTCAAAGAGAAGCGTTGAAAGCGCGGGATCGCGAGAGCTAATCGGGATCCCGCTAGACGCTATGAAAGTTCGAGAGACAGCGGCTCGTGCAGGAAAAGGGATAACTGAAGGCAATGATCGAACGTGGCGTGACCCGGCAAATTACTGTCACTCGAGGTAATTTCAGCGTAATCGCCTCTTCCATTCCATTTACCGCGTCTAAAGCGAAATTTACCTTTCGAGCGTATCCGAGGCGAGAGAGTGGCCGTCGAAAATACACCGCGCGCGCAACAGCGAAATAATTCGCTGGGAGACACCGTACGTGATTCTCTATCCATCTTTACCTACACGCCGCCAAAGGTCTACACGCCGACGTGTATTCCTTCTCTTTGGGTTTAGCCCGCGATTACCACAACGCGGTCAAATTGTTTTACAAGGTAAAAAGCGCGCAATAGACGGTTCAGCTTCTAAAGATACACGACAAACGAACCTAAGTGCATTAAAAGTGTACAATACTCCAGATTTTTTTAACGCATTAGTTCGTGGTACACTTCGGCGGAATAAAGTTGATTTTATCAATTGAATCAGCAAAATAAAGCAAGCATTAATATATGAGATAAAAATTCTAGTTATACTCGAATATTCGAATCTTTACGCGAGCGATATTACAGCTCCAAGCTGAATAGCCGAACAAATCGAGCTGCTTAAAGGGAACGCTATCGTCAAATTAATTATTTGCATTCTCTCAGTTTCATCTTCGTCACTCGCCCCGCTATTTCGGTCCTAGGTCTGTGCGTTCGCTCGAGGATACATATGTAGTACTTACGTTGGACACATTGTAGCTGCTGTATTGCTCTTTGGGACTGCCGCCGCCGTTCTGCTCGCACTGCTTGTTCTTGAAAGCTCGGTAATTCTCTCGGAGCTGTTTGCCATACTGAAACACAAAGCGGAGCGGACATTGTTAATACGCGAGCGTTCCGCAAGATGCGACGAGCGACAGACAAACGACGCCGCGCGTTCAACCGATTCTACGCTCCGGGCGCATCGTAATATCCGTGGCTGATAAAGCGAACGGGTGTAAAAGAAAGAGCTGCACCTACGATTTGCATAATTTTACACGCGTCACTTTGTCGTACAGCGCCGGTCGAGCGACCGGCCGGTCGGTCAGCGCGTGTTGCCCAGCTGTGCGAGGCGGGCACCGCCGATCGATACCTTGCTCGCAGAGGTATCGCGTTCGCCTAGATAAATTCAACGTTGCTACGCGGACAGAATACGAAAGTAGCACCCGACTTTTCCCACCGATTTTCTTCGACAATTAAATTCCATCTCTCTCTCGGCTTTTTCGGGAAGCGTAAAGATCCAAATGCAATTACTATATTCCGGGGAAGAATTCGTAGCGGGAAAACAAAAAAGGAGGATAAAAAGGACCGAGGTAAAGAACAAAATGTAATTCTGACAATTCGAAGTCATCTAATTTTCACGGATATTATTATACGCGTAATTATTTTTACGCCGCGGCGTAATTCGTGCAAATCTAACGGCGTTATATCTCGAATAATGTTGAAACATGAATAAATGTTATGCCTTCGAATCTATTTTTTGAACAACGAGATTAGCGACATTCAATTTTCGGGTCGAATAAGCTGTGATCCTATTTCTTACAAGCGGCTTGCGAGTGAAAGAGGAATATTCGATCGAAACAACCGATTCTATTCGGGAAAAGTATCTTCGCTTCGCAGGCAATGATAAGGTTCCATGATTGAGTCAAAGGTAATCCGTGTGAGCTGCTCTAAGCTTCTTATATCGCCTACGTGCTAAGGTACAGCCATTTAAAGCAAAGCTGACTTATGAATAAAGTTTACTCTCTCTTTGCTCGACCCAGCGATCTTACAATTTTATC
The DNA here is from genome assembly GCF_019399895.1 of Cardiocondyla obscurior. NCBI lineage: Eukaryota > Metazoa > Arthropoda > Insecta > Hymenoptera > Formicidae > Cardiocondyla > Cardiocondyla obscurior. The sequence continues at coordinate 10,521,300 of NC_091866.1, read as the reverse complement.
AATTAAAAAAAATTGCTAATAATTTTAAATTCGTACATAGTACAAAAGTAATAAGAGAAAAAATTTATAAGCTTGTCAATTTCTTTATTCCAACCAGATTTAATTACGATGAAAAAAAAGAAGCGTATAATTGCGGCATATCACGTTCGTTACCAAGCTTCACTTAAAAAATATATTCGAACAGAAAAATTAATTATATCCGTGGAACGTGTTGTCGCTCGGACAAATTAAAGACCCTTTTACTTTTTTCAAAAGTAAGAATTTTCAACGAGAAACCGGGAAGGTCGGCGGCGCGTTTAGCGCGTACGCACTTCGTGGACGAATATGCATGTGTCAACTGCGCGACGAAACAAGCGTGGACGCGAAAAACGAGACGAGACCAGACAGAAGGTACAGACGGTGCCACGTGAAATAATGACGGTGAACGTGCATAACCGTAGACCCAGCAGTGATATAACCATCGTATCGACCCACAAGACAGTCGGGCGCATCCATGCTCGACTGACTGCTCACGCACACGCGCGCCCACTCATACACGTAAGCGTAAATTGCTCGTGACGTGCTGCACAGTATGCACGCGTGCACGCGTAGTAGTACTAATATACCAATGCGGGCCGTAGCCTGCACCGTAGTACGAAAATTATCCCGACGAGCTTTACAACTGGCGAGAGCTCGCTTAGCAACAGCAAAAATAAAACTTGCCCCTTCAAAGTTTTGTATCGGAGCGTGTGCAAAATTTTTTTCAAGCTGCGCCTAGCAGAGGGGGCGTGTTTCTTGCATCCCCGGCGTACGGTAAATAATTTGTTTAAAAAAAAAAAAAAAAAGAAAAAGAAAATTAATTAAAAAATCAATACATTAAAATCTTCCACGATTTTACTTAGCCTTTTACCCACGACGTTACAAAATTTCAATCGATCGTACATTTTACATATTCCCGTGTACGTACGTACCCGTCGTTAACACTCATACAGCGGAATAAAGACGCGAGTGTGATTCGTGTCACCGATGGGCACACTTCTAACCCGACACTTTCGCTGAAAGCGAGAGAATTCGAGCGAAAACCGGTATACGTCGTTTTCGCGTTTCGGAAGCCAGAAGTACGATCGAGGTGGATGCGAAGATGAAGGGCGGCGGCGACTAATTGAAGACGACCCTGGAGTATTACCGGCGCGCCCGCGTTTGGAGAGATAATTACGTAATTCAATTATTCGCAAATGCAGACGGGAAACGCGGCGACGAGGAAAACGGGCAAGGCACGAATGTATGCTAACATTAATCAACGATAGAGTAACGGAGAGACGATAACGAGGTGCGCTGGTTCTAAGTAAACGAAAGATAATGCCGCGTCGAATCTCCCGATATCGCAAAATCACGTTCGCCGGTGATACGGGGGGGGGAGGGAGGGGGAGAGGAATCTGTTGGAAGGCTGCTGAAAAGCTGCCTCGCAAAAGTTGGTCGCGTCAAATTCGCCTTATAATTGAGTGACCGTACGGGTCTTAGCGCGGGACTCATTCTCAGAATATTTCCCGCCGCAGATAATTATAATTCTCGGATCGCAAGAAACTCCATAAGGATAGAGATACGTGTAATCGAGTAGAAAGCGACCCGGTATCTGCGGCTTAACTTCATCCGTTCTTATCGCTTTACGATCTATTCACTTTCTCATTATCGTTATCGCTTCGCGAGACGGGCAATAACCGGGGACTTAATGTCGAGTGACAATATTTTATTTACGACCGCGGGGCGGCGAATGTTTCTCGTACAATCGCTGTGGATTTTTCATCTCGCGAGGAATCCGGTCCCGAATTGATCCGACGAGTTCGCGCACAGAAGCCAATTCAATTTCAATCTATTATTTGAATCGTCCTAGAAAATCTACCATGCGATGCTCTTTCTTTGCGTTAATAACTTTTAGCGCGAGCAACTTAATTACAGATATACCGTTGATTCTGTAAACTTGCTTCAAACTTTCGTACAAATAATACTGACTACTGAAGTAAGTTACCGTGATATCTTTTATCGTGGATTTTACCCCTCGCAAATTAATGAAGGCAAATCCGAGCCTTACACTTAGACCCCGCAGATTTTCTATTGAAGTAAAATCGAAGTCCGCGAGGAAGAAACGCGACGGGAAAAGCGGAATGAGAGGGAAGCGAATGACATAGAAACAAAAGAGGCACAAAAGGGTACCGGGCAGGAGTGTCAATGTCTTCTCAATCAAAGCGAGTCCTGCGGATTTCTCCGAGCCTACTTGTTCATTTGCTCCCTTTTCCTCGCCCTTTTTCCTCCCTCTGCCTCCATCTTCCTTACTCTCCCCGTCTCTTCAGCTCTTCTCGTTCGCCGCATCTCATCAGACTCCTAGCTTTTTCTCGGATGAAAGAGTTACAAAGGCCTCGCTGAGACACGTATAAGTACTACCTTAGTGCCGTTACCGACCAAGGCGACGTCTCGTCCTTTTCCCTTCGGATAAAAGGCGGACCCGAGGAACAGAGAGAAAGAGATAGAGAATAGAGAGAGAAAGGGAAAAAGAGAGAAAGAGAGAAAAAGGGAGAGTAACGACGGTAAACGGCGGAGCAAAGCAAGAGATGCCGAGAGAGCCGGGGAAAAGAGAAGAGTACATAGTAGATCCAGAGCTGGTAGATAGGTAGATAGGCTGACAAGAGACGCAGACAAGCATGGACGACCAACGAGGCCGATAAACACTAGGCGAGTCTGGTCTCTCTGTCCGTAGACGGGCACGGCGGTGTAGACGCGTAGCTCGAGGGATCCCCGAGGATGCACCGGTTGGATTACGATTTCCTGGCAGAAGGGTCCCCAAATTACATCTCGCTAGATGAGTTTGCTATTCGTTTCAGCGCGAGCGTTATTCGGAATAAAAGTAAGCCGCGATGATAATTACGAAAAAAAAAAAAAAAAAATGAGATACGAGAAATAACGGCGTAAATTAAAACCAATATCGTCGAGATCGAAGTAGAGAATTAAATTAATTAAATTTAAAGGCTTAATTAAATAGAAAACAGCTTTATATGAAACGTAAATATGGAAAATTATATTCGGGCTTATTTCAAGAACTGCTGGAAGATAAGATACCAGCGAATTAATTATATTTTTTTACATTCTTAATTTGCCGCGCGAGCGTGATTATCACTAAGCGAAGGATAGAGCAACGATAATATGCCGTGCCCGGCCTCCACTTCCTGGAGACCAGCCGGCCTGGAGAGGCGGTCTGAGCAGCCACTTCAACTTGAAGAAGAATAGGCTCGTAAAGAGTAGCGTAATAAGGAGTAGGCGGTTGTATTCTAAAGTTTCTCTTCTTTTCCCTCTTCCTTTGGCGGAACGTCCAATCGCGCGTTGCTAACGTACACCGTTACCAGCCACGAATTATTCCCCGCAGTACTCGGACTAGAGGGGACGAAAGAATCCGGAAAGAAGAAGCTAAAGGCACGAATATAAATCGATATTATCAGCAACGATGGAGCTAAGGCCTTGGTGTCTCAATTTTGTTGGAAAAAAAAAAAAAAATTAAAAAAATAAAAAAAAGAGAGAGAGAGGTGAGAAAACTGCAACGTGTCAGTGCGGCGATTTCTTCAAAAAAGGAGGAAAAAGAAGTTTAGCCATGCAAAACGTGTCGAAGCTACAAGATATAGAGTGTACGCATACTGTCTCTTCTCTTTCCGTTGAACACGAACGCGCGCGAGTCACGCAACTTCTTTGAACTTAACGAAATTTCGACATTCGACGTCGACGCAAACGCGGGCGCGGGTAGAAAATGGGGAGGAACGAAAAGAAAATAAGGCTCATTATACCCGGCTCCATCACGGACTTAATGATACCCACGGCCCGTCCGCAGAGGGATGATCACGTCGTGAAGAAAGAGCCGAGAGTCGAATGACGAGAGACGTAGACGCGGGAAATCGGCCGGTAAATAAAATCATTGCGATACTTTATAAATGTTATTACTTTGCCACGGATTTAAAGCGCTCGTTTCTCCGATTGGTATTAACTTTCAACTTACAATTTGAAGCGATTATTTACTGAAACTTACGGTTATTCAAAATGCCCTCCGTGCATCGTTAATTTTCAATTACGTACTTTCCACGCGAATCTGCCAGTATTCGTTGCGATCCTAATCAATATCGAGAAGAATACACCTTTGCGCGGCGAAATTTGTTCCATTCGGACGAGCAATAATTTCGCTCAATTGGCTCAACGATTGATGGATCCATTCCAACCTACTCGCGGTGCACTTGAATCTCGTCCTTATGCTACGTTCTCCAAATAGAAAACGACAATACGGAGCGTGGAAAAGGAATAGCATTGCCTACCTTAGCGAGTCTCATGGCCGTGAGCCAGCAGGTGCGCGATTTTTCGTTCTCGAAAGTAATGACCTTGATCCCGGGCTCTCCAGCCTCTGTGTGCTCGGCCTCGGCGTTGCTGTTCGGCCTTAGGCAGGCGCCCCACTCGAAGGGTGCGCCGAAAACCCGCTTGGCGTTCGGTATCCTGTAGACGTTGTAGTCCGACAAGTGCGCGAGTGTGATTAGGTGTTCGTTGTCCTGCAACAAATAGAAACACATCTACGTGAAAAACTCACTCGGGGGGTATTCGATCTAAAATAAAAGGCAAAAAAAGCGACCGCTTGAGCACCGTAACACCGTTCGTTATTAATGTTTCAATTTTCCTCGGAGATAAGTTTACGAATCCGCAATTACCGGCAAGATAAATGAAATAACTGCCCGACCGCTCTCGGTGCGACAATTCTATTGAATAGACGGTAAGGACAAAAAGTCGCCCGGCTGTATTATCAATTGCGAGACCGTCGGTGTAGTAATTGATCGGTACGGCCAACAAGATCCTTGCGATTGTGGATGAGCTTGTCCATAGCGCTCTTCCCTCGGGAGCAATATGAACAAAGTAGTATAAGTATATATACGAGTTGCCCCGCGGACAAAAACCGTCGCGAGAATACTTTTCCCAGTAGACTCTCTCGTTCGCGTCTTCCTGGGAGTCCTCGTCGGATTCAGCAGAAAACTTTCTTTCGCAACGTCGCCGGGAATCGCGGAGGCAATTTATTATAACGGCGGGACAATTTTTACGACAGCATGCCGGCGTACCAGTGCATCGCGCGCAGGAAGCACCACGGCGACGACAGCTCTTATCACGGAGTCACCATTATTTGCCTGCAGCGAAGACCGAGAAAGTCGCGCGTTTGTCGAGTGATTTCCGCCAGTAAATATTCATAGCTGGGTGCGTTCGGCATTCTTTAAACGAAACACCATTAAGGCTGCATCTGAAAAATGCGCTTTCTGTCCCCTTGCGTAACAGTCTTGTCTTAATTTCACCAGCAAATACATATGTATATATATTTCACTCCGCGTTAAAAGCGCGCGGCATTTATCGCTAAACAAAATAATTAGCGAAGAAACCGCGGGGCTGGTTATTAATTATTATACGCGAACGCGTTTCTCCTGAGCATTTTTATATTAACTCTTTTTAATAATATTATATATACTTCCTCGCTTCCAATAACGCGACACGCACTACTTCGAGCTACATATATCATACTTAAGTAATTAAATAAAATCACCAACAGAGGGAATAGTGGGATTAGCGTGAATAACGAGATGCGTGCGCGACGCCCCGATGTTTAACGATTTCACGCGCAGACGGTGTCACAACGCTTTTATATTTAACTCGGCGTGCATTATCGCAAGAGGTGTCACGTCCACGTCGTTCTACTCTCTGACCTTTATCCGCTTATCGGCACCTGTACGATAAGTAGCCAACCGTGAACCGCCGACCGGTCGATTTTCAAAAATCACTTCGCATAATCTCATTAGATTTCCTGACGTGTCATGAACTTTCTAACGATACCGAGGATCGCGCGCGGGTACACACGTATTTTTACGAGTGCTCGAATATGCTTTCGGCATCACAATTCTACGTGTTTCATTCGAGGAAATAAATAATCGTCTGATTACGCAAACGAGATCATTGGGAATTAATTAAGGATGAAAACTCTGCTTTATTTAATATAAATAAATTTATATATATTCAGGAGTTATTCAATATTCATTGCCTCGTTTTCAAGCGAATTATCGCACAGGGGCGCGTCTCTCGAGAAAGGACATTTCTCTCAATTGCGCGTGCTACGCCGGGGCTCGAAAATAAGGGTGCGGTTGGTCAGGGATTCGCATGTCTTCTCGAGAAATCCTGTTGGCTGTGGTCATCACTGCGTCTCCGTACAATAATGCCGCTGCTGTTGCCGCGCAAGGATCCGTTACGCGTGCACAAACACACGGATAAGACAAGGGGGAGGAGAAGGAGCGTGTGTAAGAGGCGCAGAGCGAGATAGCGACGGGCCCGTTGCAATACGGCTCAGCAAATATTTGACGATTAGCTCGGTTGCAGTCCGTATCGCGGGGCTGCGTTAACGGTTACATAACTATTATCCAGCTAACCGTAGAGTTACCGAACGAAAACGAGTACGAGAAGGATGAAAAGACAGAAAGGTAGTTTAACCACTAGGTTAAACAATCGCCGCGCGGCTACAGGGTGGCGAGCAATACTTATCTGAAAATAAATAGACGCGCGTAACGCCGGGGTGTAAAGAGTATGTGAAAATATAGGAGGACAGAAAGGAGAAAAGGGAAAAGAATCAACAAAGAAAAAAAAAAAAAAAAAAAGAACGTTAAAAAAAAAAAACAGGAGCACGGAAAAATCCAACGGAGGGTCTTTTCCATTCTTACGCAAAGAGCAAATTGCCCACGTGTGATTTGCATACCTGTGCGAGCATGCAACTTCGTTCCGCTCTTTTTGGCGAAGCCGTAATTCCGACACGTGTAAACCGTTGTCGTATGCATATCAGACGCGACTGTCACGTCCCGTGATCGATCGCGAGCGGTAATGTTTCGAAGATCATGTCTCTGCGGACGCGGGAGATAAAAATACGCGTCAAAACAAGCGCGAATTAATAGTCGTGTCAAACGGAGGCAGATTGCCGATTAAATCGACAAGGGTGAGTCCGTCTGAGTCCCGTTTTCGGCACAGTCTCGGTCACGATCTCAGTAAAAGATGCGATTAAGATTATTACGAATTAAAAATATTTCCTTCGTTACTTTATATATATGTATATATGATTCAGGCTTCGTTCTTTTAATTGCAATTATTATTCTAAACTGTGCGGAATATAATAATGCTATTTGTAAAGTGAATTACTCGTTTCTTCAAACAAATATTTATTTCGAAAGTGTTATAACTTTCAGGACAACGATTCGCAATGGAGATGTATTCGATCTCCATTGCAAAATCGTGTCGCGACATTGGCAAGCGCTTTATGATCTGCATATCTCAAGTCGATGTCAGCATATATTGCGCATATTGATCTTTCGAGTAGCCAATGGCCGCTATTCGAACGTGAAAAGAAAGTAAAATAGTCGAAGATATTTCTTTATCGTTCGTCCTGTTATTTTAGTAGTCCGCAATACAGCCCGCGACAACTGTGCGTCGTTATGAATTTCATATGCTTCTCATATCTGCTTATAATTTTTATTCGTTATTATCACGGCAACAAGAACAATAATAATGATATTGTAAGCCAAGTAAAATTATTAATCGCGTGATTTTAAGAAAAACTTGAGCGGACGTCGGTCTCTTTTAATTACGCTTTTATTAAAGATTTAAAATCCGAAAAATATCGAACAATTTTGTAATTCATCAAAATACTTCTTACGAAATTCGCCGACGGCCACGAAAAATCGCTGATACGGCAGAAGCGAAGAATAGGGAAGAAGGTAAAAATGCGAATCGGACGGAGAATCGATTCGAAATGGGGAAGGGAAGAAAGGGAGATCCAAGATGAAATCCGTGGTTTCGAGATGAGACCCCAAATCTTCTTCTTTTTTTTTTTTTTTTTTTCAGGCAATACTTTACAGCGTCGCGCGGTCGACGATTCGCGAAAAAGTCTCGGTAACACATCGACGAATATAACGATAAGTATATGAATAAGATACTACAGAGATGAGAGATGCGCGATAATTTCGCGAAGCCCGTTTCAGCTCGTCGTTTTTTTTATTTTCTTTTCCTTTCTTTTTTTTTTTAATGCGCGGGAGCCGGGAGAGTTATTGGCGTTTCCGTCTACGGATACACGGCTTCGGAAACAAAACCGGTTTATAAATAATTCCAGAAGCACGCTCTTGCGCGCGATTAAAGGGGGAAAAAAAGGAGGAAGACACACACGGCGGGGATGCCAATGGTCCATGCAATCATTGCCGATAAATTTGACCCTGCGCTCTCGTCCTTTTCACGCCCTCGCGATCCTTTCCTCTTCTCCGTTCAAAGATATCTCGCGGTGCACCGTCGTCGTTTACCAGCGACACGATTTCTCGTAAAAAATAACTTTCGCGAATCCTTTTACCATTTTCATTATCGTGAGCGCGTATCCGTAGTTGCGTCGAGGACAGGCTCAAGTCCAACCAAAGTTTGAACCGCATCCAGCGGTCGTTGGCCCGAAATGACATCGTTAAGTTGCCCGCTCGCGTGGCAGTGAAAGGATTGACTCCAGGGCGGCATTAGACTGGCGTTAGAGAACGGCGGAGCGGGTAAGAGAGAGATAGAAAGGGAAAAGGACAGCGTGCGATAGGTCAGGTTTTTCTTCTCGTGGAGGCGGCAGAAAGACACACCGCGCTGCGAGCCAATGAGAAAAGACAAGCGAGAATACCGAAAGTAGGGATGTAACGAGGAAGCCCGCAATAGCCGCATTGAAGGTTCACGGAAAGGCTTTCTCCTTGCGCCTCGCCGATTTATTTGTCATCCGCGGATTTGCAGTCGGATTTAACAAGTTTGCAAAAGAAAGGAAAAAAAAATTGTAGAGCGAAAATTGCGGCACATCCATCCGCGAGCATGTAAATCGAACAAAGGCGACGCGCAACGCGAATTAACCGCGTTTGTCCCGTATTATCAATTTTAAATAAATATTTGCTAAAATCACGCTGGCGCAGATTGCAATTGTTCGATTTCTGAATATAGTCGAGGAATGGGAGAGTGGCTGAAATTACGAGGGCGACAGAAAAGGATTTATTCGTAATAGTGTGGGGAAGGGGGAAATAAATCATTGATTATACATTGAGAAAATGTAGGCCATGCTCTACAGCGTCGAGCTGCGCTATGATTACGCTAATAATGCGAGAGCGTATAACGGTAAGCATCCGTGAAAGGCAAGCCGAGAGAGACAACGGCTCGAGTACTACTGTTGGGAGGAGTGAATTGTGGAAGAAAGGCGAAGAAAAAACGTGGAGGACATCGGGTTTTGACCCGCAAGACCACTTCCTTACGAGATCTTTCGTGGCGCTTCTTTTACTCTCCTCGCCCTTCTTCCGTCACCCGCTCTCTCCTGTCGTAGACCCCGCGATTATTGACATTACGGAGCCGTATGTTGTTCTACAATGCTGAATTATGTCAAGTTAAATATCGCGCGGGATCTCTATTGTAATGTTAATAAAAATGTAAACTCGATGCAATATCGTTCAACGTCTTGAGGATTTTTACGGGCTGATTAAAAAGTTTCTGAAAAAAGGAACGCTCTTCCGCGAATCGACGACGATTTCGAGACACGCCGAAAAAGTCTGTTGGAACCCTTCCCTTCGATCTCTCGGTAATCCGTTCGAACCAAGTCGAGAAGGAAACCTCGCGTGAACGTGCGCGGATGCAGGCAGTCGCGCCTCTTTATTGGATTCGTTCTAATAGAATTTGCGTCGTCCGTGCGCGCGCACCTACAATGATGTCCGCTCTTGAATTTTAATGTCCGAAACGAACGCGAGGGAGCAATCCTGCCTCTCCTCTTCTCATCTTCTTTTTTTTTCCTTTTTTTCTCTTTTTTTTTTTTTTTTAGGTGCCAGGTTTTTTCTCATTTTTCCACATACGAAGCTCTCCCTTGGTCAAATTAAAATTCTGCCGCTTCGCTAGTGCGGATAATTAAATATTTGTTGTACGCGCGTGCACCGCGGCGTTCGCCGCAATAATAAAGTTTTGCATCGTGGTCACACTCGACGTTCAAGTCGAAGTTATCGAACGGGCATCGCCGGACAGCAGACGATTTCGAAACGCCTAGCTGTCATTGAACGTGGAGATATTTCTTTCCGCGTGTAGAAATTCCTTTTTTAGAATTTAAAAAATTACATTTAAAAGATATTTGATATTTTTGGAAATAAAAGCTTTGCTTTGCGTTTAAGACAACGGGACAACAATTCTGAAAGATAATTTTATTTTCACCGCGTAACTTAATAATCAAACGGTACTTCTTGACTCGAAATAGCGCATTTCATTGTGACAGTTGAATTTCTACTGCACTTAATTTCTGGATATCTCCCCGGGCTGAGAAAAAGTAGTGGTAAGGACTTGGAATTGAACACGCGGACTCCGACAACACGCCGGTTACCCCACGTCGTGCCCAGGGGCGTTATAGCGATTAAAAACGACGACGTGCGCGAAATCGAGGTCATCGCCGACTAATCTTTTTCTTTTTTTTTTTTTTTATTTCTCGTGCTTTTTTCTTCTCCCCTTTTTTCTTTTGCCTCTCGTGGCGCGAGACGTGCACCAGTAGACGGTAAAATGTGATGTAATTCGCGAGTCCCACTGCGCCTCGTTGTACCTCGGTCGTACCAATGTCTATAATTTTGCGGCAAATTAAAGAGTCGCGCAAAAAAAAAAAAGAAAAAAGAATAAAAACTGTAATAATTACGAGAGAAATATTCTACGAAAACACGAAGATGCATTATTAAATTATTAATGTTGTTTGAGAGGACCGTCGGTCATCAAAAAGATATCAATTTCGCAACGAGGCGTAAGAATTATTTCAGATCTCCACAGTTGCATTAACGATCAATTAAAAAACTGACTATAGTTACCAATGAATAAGTAATTCCCTGCCATCTTATAAATTTCTCGTTGGAAAAAAATTTCCACCAAGTTTCCGACAGCCGCTTCTTCCGAGAAGGCATTTGAAAAACTTCGTGTAAGAAAGATTTTGCAGAAAAAAAAAAAAAAAAAGAACAGGCGGAAAGATAAATGACTTCTCGGAGTTCATTACATGCGAGACGAGTTGTGTCACTGAACAATATCTTCGCCTCCATTAATTTTATTCGCACTAGTCGTTTATCGCGCCGACTGTAAATCGGCTTTAAACGGAATTTAAAAAAAAAAAAAGGAAAAGCACAAGTCTCCCGTCTGCTTCTTATCTCCGATCGTCTTTTTTTTTATGGGCGATAACAGGACCATTACCAATTTTCAAGAATACAATAAAATATCGATTTAAAAAGAAAACGCGAAGATTTCGTTGTAGCGCAATTGCTGCCGCTTTTCCGCGACGCTGATTGATTCTCTCCTTTAACTCACTTTGTGCCGCGAGAATAAACGTCAGCTTAGTTTTTATTATTTTCTACGTTAACTGCGTACCGCTCGATCGTCGCTAAAGGAAAGCGAGAATCATCGTGTCAAAGTCGACTGGTCGGGCCACCCGCGAGCTTTATTTACAGACCTCACCCGCTATCTCTACGCAATTTAGTTTAACACGTTATAAGAAAATGATACACGTAGTTTGTTACCAAAAATTAATTAAACGTAAAACTTTTTTTTTTCTTTTTAACGTAGAAGATAAGCGTATATGACGCACGTTTAATAACGATAAAAAAAAACAAATAATATACGTGGAAAAGAAAAAGATTAAAGTACACGCGATATGCTGCCCACAAAATTGATTAATGTACTATATATCGAGATAAGGAGGGAAAAAAAGAGAGAAGAACGGTGATTGAGTTAACGAAGCGGGGTGGGCACGAGTCATAAGTCCCGATTGTGAAAACCGGTAGCTAGTAAATCGACTCCTCGCCTCCTCGCACTCGAGAATCCTCGAATGATGGGAGTGAAACTCGATATACGCGGCTCGCGAGCAAGTCGGTCAGATTAGACAGCGGCGACAGTGATTCTCAAAGCAAAATGACGGGCATTCGAAAAACGAATGCCGGCAATTCTGAATATTGCATTAGGTGCGTCAACACAGTCGCGGAGTCAGCTAAATTTCAATTTTTTCACGTCCAGGAATATAATATGTGTAAAATGTCACGCTTTTTATTATTCGCATGCCAATCCAGCGTGATTTTTGCATGTAATTAAATCATTTCGTCACCTAAATCACTCCAAAAATCCTAGATTTCATAAAAAAAAATAAAATAAAATAAAATAAACGCTCCGTATACTCCGAAAGAGTCAAAGAACTTAAATAAAATTTAATTAAAAAATCCAGAAGTCACGTCTATACGTTCGGCGAGCGCGAAGTAAACTCGCCGAGCTGAATTTTGCCGAGCACGCAAAATTAATTCGGCAAACCCAATCGCACGATTTCTCAGGAAGTCCTGAGCCGCAACGAAGCGACGACGGCGCGCCGGCATAGCGACGGATCGCTGTTTGTCCCACGAGAAGTGCATTGATCATCCGAGAGTTAAGTTTGGATTTATGCGAGTTAATACACTTTGGCGCGGCTTCAAGCGACTTCCAACGATGGCGAGGTGAATCATGACAGTGCTCCCCGAAGCACGTTAATAAACGTCCTAGTCCTTAATCACATCAGCAAATGAAGGCCTCGTTCTAACTCGCATTTATCTCGTTTGGAGATACTCCAATTTATAACTTACAGAAATCTGTCATATTTTCTAACGGACAACTCTCTTGAAAATTTCCACTCATAGTCGCCGTTACACAATAGTTTTGTCACGCGTTTGCATTTTAAATCTATCGATTCCGCTCTTCTGGACGTTAAATAAATTTTTGAGAAATACTCGAGTGTCGAATGAAGTACGATCGATTCATTTGATCGAAGGCAGCTCGCCTCAATAATGATGCGCGAGATTACGTAGCGCGAAAGAAAGTGGTAGTTAACGTGATTATTCTTTTCATGGAATCGATAGTAGAAACCACCGTGATTAATCGAAGCTTGAGAAAAAAGGAGCAAAGGTAGAGAGATAGAAACGAGAAAGAGTATCGCAAAAACGCAAGCGATGGGGAGAAAAGGGAAGGCAAGGGCGGGTAATAAACTACCCTGAAAGGACGACGCACCGCGTTCGACTAAAGACCCGGCGAAACAAGTCCGATGATCACTGGAAAACGAGAAAAAAGAACGAAACTCTGGCGCTATGTTTCTGTGTTCATAAAAAGGATCATAAAAGAAATTGCGATCGTCTGCGCTGTTTTATCCAATCGCAGAATAAATCCTACCGAACTGTCTCAACAATTTCCACCGGGAAACATTTATATATGTCTCGCGTATTAATTAAATATTTTATGCTATTAATTAATGTTACATTAACGGAGAATAAACTCTTTGAAAGGTAACGCGAGATAATTCAGGTAAATTAAAGATGGAATAAAATTAAATAATATAAATATAAAGTAATATTCATCACGAATAATTAAATAACGCTGAAATAATAAATTGCTAAAAAGCATCTACAACGTTTGCAAACTTCGCACATTCGATTTGCTTTGTCGAATTTGCCACAATTTGCAAAATAAGTATTTCATAACAAAAAAAAAAAAAAAAAAAAAAAAAATATATATTAATTTAATTAAAAAATTATATTAACTGTTCTCTCAATAAAGCGTTTACTTGAACAGATATATTTTCAAAGTGCGTTTCTTGTTCTCTTCCACAGAATGAAAATTTCGCGTTGCTCCTTGAAGAACGGGCCTGGACTATTCTCCGCTATCGATCCTAGGTTAAAGGAACTTTAAATCGAGAGAAGGAGTCCGTGCGTTAAAAGCGAATTACCCAGAAGATGCGGGAGAGCTCGCGCGCATACGCGAGGAGGAAAGCGGAGGAAGAGGAGTGCGAGCAAGAGCCGTTTCACGGGGAGAGAGCAACCGGTGTACGCGCGCGCACGAGCGGCGCGATAAATTTCCGGAAAATTTATTGTCCGACCAAGTATAATTCAGCCGACCTATCGTGATGTGCGAACCTTGCGAAGAGAGTGCTCCGGCGCGGGCCGTGAAAAATGGTCGAACGATTTCAAGCGGCCGCCGCGACGGACAGAGAGAAGCTACGCGATGCTGGCGATGGCGATACGCGATAGAAGGCGCGGGAGTGTGTAGTCTACCTTCGCGGAAGTTTCGCGAAAGAAGCGGAAGGGAACGGAGTCCCCGCGCGCGTACGTGCCGCACGTATGTAAGAAAAGCCGGGTTGTTCCTCCCGTAACTTAAGGAGCTACGACCTCGTTTCTGTCACACGCGACTTCGTATTTCACGCCCTCAGGCGGAAAAGGAGAAAGAAGGAGCGAGCTCGACGAGAGAGCGGACCGGGCGGTAGGAGAAGGAGGCGGAGGAGGACGAGGATGAGGAAGAAGAGCCGGGAAGAGGTCGAGAGCGAGGAGGAAAAGACGATGGATAAGATACGAGCGGTTTCGCGATAGAGAGCGCGAACGAGAAGAGAGGCATAAAGAAGTTTATGGCGCTCAGCTGATACGAGCGTAGAAGGAAGAGAGACGGGTTCACGACGTTACCCGCAAGAGCCCGTCTCGTCGTTATCGCCGCCGCCCGCCGCCGTCATCATCATCGGTCTCGGGCTATCCTTGTGGGATAGGTCGGCACCAATATCAGCAGTTACTATTCTGACGACAATGACGATGATGGTGCTCTCGCCCCCGCGCCTCGGCGCCGGGGTACCGTTATCCCGAGCAATGCGATACTTTCGTGCATGAGGATGCGCTATAAATTGACAGAGACGTATCCGTGCCGCGAATTGATAGAACCGCCGTTTCACGATAGGGAAAACGAGATACCGGTTGCATGCGTCGCCGGACGAAGCCATGAAATATCGACGCTATTAAATGTTCATATTTTTTTTTTTTTTTACACATATATCGTTATTTGTTCCACTAAATAAAAAAAATAGAATTAAGTTTCGAAATAGAAGTTGTAATAAATTTTGTTTGTATAGAAAAGCTCGCGTTAACTTTTCGCATGCGAGATTTTCTAGCGTAATATATATTGATTTTACAGATTTTAGACTGTTCCCGAAAAATAGGATTTGTATTTAAAGAATAAAAAAAAAGCAAAAAAAAAAGTTTAAACGTCTCTAAATTGTTTTTCAGTAATTCGAAGTGGAGGATGCTCTGGCGTTCGTCTCGGCTCGATGCATCCGCGCCTGGCAACAGGGGCGCGTATGCATGTGCAATGCGTAACCGACGATAACGAACTTGTGAGCATAATAAGGCGCCACCGTATAAAGAGAATCAAGCCGTAAGGTTATTTGTACAACTCAAAACGTACCGCGTAAGCGGATTGCGATCCGTACTGCGTTCGTTAGCAAAATCGACGAAAAGTAACTCGATCGAGCGGCGCAAAACGTAGCGACGTGCGCATAATGCGCGGAGATCTCCTCTTGCAATGTATGCGGCACGTGTACAACAAGATAAAGAAAGTACGGCGCAACTAAAAGTTATCTTCGTGTTATTCCGTATATCAGGCGCCATTTCACTATTACACGCTTGACAAAAAACCCAGACGATCTGCGAATAATAAATACGTTTACGATTTATAATTTACATTGCGGTTACCGCTGATGTAATAAATAACATAGTCGTTTACAGCTATTGAAACCCAAAATTGCAGACCCCTTCGTTGTTTCTCTAAGCGTTAATTACGCATCTTTTCCATAATCAATTGATTTAAGATCTCCCTGCGAGGGATGATTAATAGATTTCCCTCGAAAGAAACTGAACAGCTTCATAAAGCAGAGATATCTCAATTTCTCGAATACGCGGATCTCCCGCGTCTACTTTCCGCCAGCTGCTTTTTCCTCCCTCCCTCCCACCCACCCCCTCCTCCCGAATCTAAAAGTACATCGGCCTAGTACCTAGCGACCTCGTCGCGAATCGACGAACGGAGACCAGTTTGATTCCGCCTTCGTGAGCAACGTGACGATCCACGTCGCGCTACTTTCCCGGCGAAAATCCGCGGCCGTGCAACGGTGCATCCATCCTTGGGCGGAAAAAGTCGTCCCCCGCGCGTTCAGGACGAATTGCCACGATAATTGCGGTCGACGGTGCCCGATGTCTTTCTACTCGCGCAAGACCGAAGTCGATTCCAGCCGGCGTGCGAGAAGAGAGCGAGGCGGGAGGGAGCGCACGGGAAGAGAAAAGAGAGAATCGCGAATGCACCGCGCATGCACTTTCAGCCGTAGCTCCCTCTCCTCCTCTACAAAGTGCATGCCTGCGGCTCGGCCGCGATGCGGAGATACTCGAGCCGAACCGAAGAGCCTCAGAAGCATGCAGAAGCTCGCATCGAGTGCACACGCGTGCGGCGTTCTCCGTGAGATTACCGCGAGAGACGCGGTGCGATCGCGTACGGCCTTCGCAGTGATAACGGAGATTGCTCGCAATACGGTGGCCCCGAAATACGGTGATCGCGCCTGATCGCGCGCGTTTGCTCGCGCCCGTCCAATAAATGCAGGAAGAAGATCCAAGAGATCGCCCCGCAATATGCCGCACCGC
The DNA here is from genome assembly GCF_019399895.1 of Cardiocondyla obscurior. NCBI lineage: Eukaryota > Metazoa > Arthropoda > Insecta > Hymenoptera > Formicidae > Cardiocondyla > Cardiocondyla obscurior. Next base: position 10,504,765 of record NC_091866.1, on the reverse strand, counting down.
GGAAACTTGGTCGATCTAGCGTCGATCGGCGGCCCGCGCGGACCGGATCCTTCCCATTATAAGCTGTGCGTTATTGGACGATGACGCGCGTGCCGAGATTCTCCGAAGGAAGATCGCCGAAGGTTAATTGCACCCAGGATACTCGTTCGCTTGCTCGCCAAATGCAATTAAGCCCCAGCAAGGAGAGCGTCAGGAATCGTGGATCGCTTTCAAGAACCGCTCTCGGCCGATTGTAAATTAAAGACTCACGTAAATTGTATATCCCTCGACATTACCGCAACCGAGCAGCTCCCGAGTGCTAGTAATATAACGGGAAGTCCGCGGGAATCGCTGTACATTACCGTGGAATCTTCGCTACCGATTAAGTCCGGCGGGTTCCGCCCCCGTCTTTCGTCGATTTGCCAATAAATCAGCAGCCCTCGTTTCGTCACGCGTTGTTTAATAATTAAGTCATTTCTCCTCCTCCCCCTCCCCCCCCCGACTTTCCGTTTCCACGAAATGTAAAGTACATCTCGCTCCTTCCACGGTTCATTGTACACTACAATGTAATATTAAGTACACGATTGCTCAAGTTTTGTCAAGTTTATGGTCAATTAGATACACGCGCCGAGACAGAAGCCTCGGGAAGTTTGCCGCGGCGCGCGGCGAACCGGATCGAGAAGTTCGCGAGTGGAAAGAAAAAGAATTCACCGCCGGACAAGAAATCGCGAGAAGCCCGCGATGCAAGATAGATTACATTCTGGTTCTAATTACCCCGCCGTCTTCGGCATAGAAAGCGATAATATTTATCGACACGATAACACACTTGACGCACAACGATAGCGTCGCGTTGATAAAACTGCACCGGATTAAGCTGACAAGTGAGGAAAGAGGGCTACTAATAATAGCTCATGTTTCGCGCAATGAAATTACTCAACGAGCCCACGAGTCCATTAAATTAAATTTCTTCTCCAAACGTTAATTACAATCCAAATCCTAATGCAACAAAATATATTTATACGAAAAAGAATATAACGCTAATGATATTTAATTACCGTTCGCATAGAAGATTAAATTTCGTTTATCCGCCGGCTTCTATCACTCGTTACTTGGTGCACGCAGGAAATAAAAGTCCGCAGAAGAACGAAGCTATTTTTGATTCGAGATTCATTCCGGCGGACGCAGTCTCGTTTATCGTGAGTGATCGCCGATCGCCCGTTCGGGAGAAAGTGACGAAGAAATCGCGAAACGAATCGAACGCATTTCGTGCCGGTAGCACAATTCCCAAAGTAAACTGCGAAGCGTTTGGTTTAGACGCGGAAAGAACCCGGGACGGAGGCAAGGTTCCTTTCTTTCCTCGGTACTTCCCCGCCAGCTTTAAAAACGCTATTTCGGCCGCGCTCTTAAAAACTGCCGTCGCGACCGGTCCGTAAAAATCCAACCGATGTTTCTGCCGCGCTGCGTTATTTCGCCGGGTGCATGTGCACGTGCCGAATTTAAATCGGCGCCGATCCGCAACCGCGATACCGTATCCCGAACCAGCCCGGGTCCAAGCCGGTATGTCCGCAACTTTACGATCGACCGAAAAAAGAAACGGCTCCGACCGGCGGAGCGTAACATTGAAAGCCGACCCCGGGGATACGAGTGAGCGGAAAGATTTAACGGGAAGTCGCGTGATATACGACTCGGAGGGATACTGGTCCGAGACGCAGGACGATCTGTGCAATTCGCGAAAATTCAAGGCCGAAAAAAAATTCAAAGTCTCGAGTCGTCGCGCGAGAAAAAAAAAAAAAAAACCAAATTACTTGGACAACAGCGGAGTGTAAGAAATTTTCTATATGCCACGAGATACTCGCTATTGAGTAGTGTCAACGTTACCGTACGTTATTCGTTATTCAACGTTATTGCGTCTGATGCCCCGGAGGGGCTGAATCAAAGAGAACGTCGATTGGAAAAGATGCGGAAGGTCGACCGGAAAAGTTCGCACATCGAGGCAATAAAAGCGGAAAGAGTTACGTTCCTTTCCTCGTAGCTATGGGTATAACTGCGACAATTGATAAAGGCGATCTCTATTTCGACTTCCCGTCGAGAAATTGAGATCAGCAAACGTAATATAAGTGCACGTATATCGTAACACGTTGACTCGAGACCCGCGCTGGGGCGTACAGTGCGCGGCCTTTTCATTTTCAGAACAATACAATGTTGCAACTCGAACCGCCATATGAATGGCCAAGTGCCATGCCCGCAACTTCTACCGTTTAATTGAAACGAGGAAAACGTGGGGAACACGGCCGGGCCCGGCTTACGGTCGTTTAAAACGCCGGATATTGTACGCCGTCCGTGAAATTCCGCTCGAACGTGCTCCATTACGAAAGTCCCTTCTGCGAACGCATGTTGCGCGAGAGATTACGCGTTAGAGGGATCGCTATCGGTCGCCATTACGCGAACGCAGTTTATAGCGGATCCATTGCACTTCTCTGCCGCTGGCACGCTGACCGTGCTAGAAATAGAGCCTTGGCCCCCATGCCTTAGGCATGCCAAATCGCAAAGGAAGACGAACAAAGTTGATGGCGTCGTCGCTCAACGCTATCACACGACAAAATCTATTTCGTATCAATTTCTCCCTCTCCCTCCCGCCCTCTATCCCGGTCACTTTCAGAAGAGTCTTAGCCGTTTTTATTTCTTTTTATTCCAGCGCCAATTCCGTCGAAAAGGAAAAAGAAAGACGGGAGAAGAGGTTTGAGAGAGCGTACAGGTACGAGAACGGTTCGATCGAGGGTTATAAAATTCCTTCCCCTCTTTCACTCTCTTTCATTCTCTTTTTCTTTTTTATCTTTCTCTCTCGGTCAGCCAGTCACGCAGCCACCCTCGATTCGATATATCCTACGGCCTAGGAACTTTCATTTATTTACCGACCAGACGCATTTCCGTCGTTGGGTGATTAATGGCGCGCGGGCTCGTTTAATAAAGTTTCTCCGAGTAAGTCAGTTTACCCTGAAAAGCCTCGGCCGCGCCGTTCTATTTATAGTCGTTGCTCGCACTTTTACGAGCGCAAGCCGCGCGAGTTGCCGCCGCCGCCGCGCATCGATACGCGCGGATATCGGCAGTTAAATGAGAGCGCGCGATTCGCCGTAAACGCGCACCGATTAATATCTGAAAACTTCATCGGGTCCCGAGCGAAGCGTGCATCTCGCGTTATCTCGAGCTACCCAGCTACGAGGGCGAGGGAGAAAGAGAGATGCCGCGGGCGATCTCGCGTTTCCGTGAATTTCGTTACTCTTCCGAGCGACCGTTTAAACGAGCGTTAAGCGCTACGATGATGCGATTCGGGCTCAAGCGAAGCCGAAATAAAAGTGGAGCGGGGACGATTTAATCAGCAAGACTAAAATCCGCTTTGCCGAGGTAAGATCGCACCGAGGAAACGCATTAATCGCGCGCGCGCGCGCCTCATCGGGAGGAACAAACCCCGCCGTGTTATTCCGAGTGCAATATCGAAAAATCGCAACCGCCGAGATAATTCGCTCGGCTGAGAGGATCCGCCGGCCTGTCCTCCTACCCGACGACACCCTTCAACCGCGATCGAATGCGCGCATCTGGAAAATCGCCAGGATCTGATACGGAGAGTATCGGATTCCGCGTACAGTCGGAAAACTCGACGTCGACTTTTTCAGGGAGAGGAAAAGGATACGGGAGAAAGAGGTGGAGGAAAAAAAAAAGAAAAAAAAAAGAAATGCAGAAACGAGGTGGTGTACGATATGCATTCCGCCCGTCGCCGGAAGCTAAAATCGAATTCAAGGCCTCGAGAGAGGCGATCGATCATCATCCGCCTCTGCGCCCGCGCTTTCTCGCATTTCAATTCGTCCTTTTCGTCCCGGGATGATGTTCACTCGCCCATAGGCAGCCTCTGGCCTTTGCCTCTCCTTTCTCTCTTTCTCTCGTCTCATCTCGCATCGTTTTTTTTTCGCGTTCTCTTTTTCCCTCGGTACGAAACCGTATAACGATCGCGAGCGCAAATCACATCGGTGCCTGTTCGCGTGCTAAGAAAATGCCCCCCGGTAGAACAGAAGGAACAAGAAGCGGATAGCGTTCGGGAGCGAAGTGGAAAGGGCGAGATAAAGATAGAGAGAAAGAGAGAGAAAAGAGAAGGAAGAAAAAAAAATAAAAAAAAAATAAAAAAGAGAGATGCGGAGAGGAAGAGAGCTCTCGTGATTACCAATCTTCTGAGAAACCGTAGAAATTCGACGAAAAAGTTTTGCAATTAAGGCACACCGTCTGAAAGAAGGTGCAGAAGGAAGAGAGGGTGGAAGGAAGAGAATGAAGGGGGACGAGAGACGGAGAAAAAGAGTGGGAGCGTCCTGTATGCATCGAATTCAGAGACTGGACCCGGGTGCGAGCCGAGTATGTATAATACCGCTAAGGCGGTAAACCGGTTCTTGACCTACCTGACATTTTCTTTTGTTTAGTTGACTTACGAGCCGTTTCAATACGGCCAATTAAATTCGGTGGCTCGCAAGCAGCTTATGCCCGTTCCTCCCATCGTGCACCGTCCAACCATGAAGCGAGACAATAAACCGCATGAATAACCGAGAGACAATCAGCCCCGAACGTAGGTGTATCGGTATTAAAATTCCCTGGCAGAAACTATGTCTCTCTTCGTACAGTTTTCAACATTTCGGAAGAGATCCCGCACTTCGCATAGCCGCGGAGAAAATAATATCGTTGTATTGAATTCTATAAATTAATATCTGCCCTCCCCGTTTCTCGTCGATCTCCGCGATCGTTCCCCGAAAATTATTTAGTTACGGTTTTCTGTGCAGAAGAAGAAAAAAAAAGGTATTCGCCGCCCAGTTGCCGCTAACGAAAAATCCATCTTAAATTGTCGAGAGAATCTCGTCATTAAAATTTAATGCGGTGGGAGCGGCCTGCCTGTCGCATAATGTTACACGCTACACGCAATTTCCAGTAAAATGACGGCATGACAATATGCAGAATACGTGAGTGACACCGAGAGGCCCTGAAATTGCGATGGCGGGTTTCAAGGGGGCCGAGATGGAATTTATTTCATCGATTTTACACAAGTCGTGCGATTCAACCGACTTCGAGATCTCTACCCCTCCCCCTTTCCCCTTTTTCCGATCCCCTCGCGTCGCGAGGATGCACAATGCACAATGCGAACACCGTGTATGTCTTTTTGGCGAAGCGGGAGAGAGGCTGGTAGCACGGGGGAAACGGGGGAGGAAAGGTCTCGCAATCGCGACGACGGATAACGGCGGGCGCGGCCAAAAGAATAATCGATGCTTCCGTGCTTATGGCACCGTCCGTCGTATATTACGAACGATTCTCGCGTTGTGATGCAAATGCCGGTTGGAGTCGACGCCGCGTGAGGAAGCTTTAAGAATCTATGAGCCGTGAATAGAGCGGCCCGATACGATAGAGGCTTCCCCGGCGATGACAGGGAGGTAGAAATAAAAGGTGGCGATGGACATGACAAAACACGCATCCGGAATTTTTATCGTTATCCCGCCGCACCACGCGCTTCCGTCCGCTTTTTCGCGACAAGTGCGACACAGCGCGATCGACGGCGACCGGGAACGTCGTAATTTCGACGGCTTTTTGAGTTTTACTCGGCGAAAAAGAAATAAAGTACGGCGGTTGACCGAAACGTTCCTCGCGCGTCATCAAAGCCCGAGATACATCTAAATATATATATATATTTATTTTTTTTCTTCTTTTTTTTACGCCGTTGCGTGCGCGCATCTTCTTTTCACCCGTAATTTGTGCCTAAACGTGAAAAATAAAGTAGCTATCAACGACGCGAGTAACGGCGACGCACGAGAAAGCGTGATTTATTTGGCATGCCGGTCTTTAGGCGATCGCTAGCAATTTTCGTTTGGATCGTGATTATATGACGTAACGACCTTATGCGCGAGCGTCCGTGGCCGACTTTCGACATCGACCTCTCTTGTCAGTGTGGAACGGAGTGCGCGAACGCATAAAATCACTGCGCGACACCGATCGCGCCGCGGTACGATACCAGTCCCCGCGAAGAATGCAGGACCGCGGACGATGGTACTTCTGTGCCAAGTCGAGATGAATATCACGTTAATAGCCCGTATTTATTACAATTTCAGAAACTTTGCCTCAAATACGCAGTTTAAAAGATATTATTCGTATTGAAAGTACGACAAACAAAGTATAAATTAGCCAACTACTTCGCTTATTACTTTAATGGATCAAACAAATCGAGCGACCAAGGGATTATCGGAAGAAATCTCGGGACGCTTGCGGAGGCTGCGACACGTCAATCGAATCAAAGTTTCTAAAGGTATCCGCGCTCCCGAACGATAGTCGAAGGAAAAATTGAAAATTATCGAGAATACGTCAACGGTCGGGGGAATCTCGCGAAATTGAAACTCGCGCGCGCGTCATGCATGTTCAACAGGCCGTTATCTGAAAAACCTTTCGCGCGATAACAGCGGACCCTCAATAACGCGTTACAAAAAGGCAGGCGCAACGTCCTGATAATGCTCCGCCGCTTCTTTTTTGCTGCATACAGCGCGGCAACGATAAATCATCGACTTCGCCGCGCTTGATCGCGCGATCGAAGATCGGAGCCTCGCGGCGAAACGCTTTAATATTACATCAAGATATTGACGTGGCAGCCGGTATTTTATCCAGACAGCTTGTTTTCCAGACAGAAGAAGAAAAATTCGTATTAAACACACAATCTTTACAACGGCGAAAATCGAAGCAAAATATAATTACGCTATGTATATAAAGTATAATATAAAACGAAGAAACTTCTGAGTATGTTTCATGAAATAAATATATTATATATAAATAATTCAATTAGCGCGAGCGACAGATGGAGGCGAGGGAAGTCCGGATGGTACGAGCCGCTGAACTTAAAAGTTTAAGTACTGTCGCCCGGAAAAAGCAGCGCGTCTAATTGCCAGAGCATTAGCGGCGCAAAATTTCGCGACAGCCGATTGGTCAGCGAAGATTTATCGTCTGCGAAAGTGTTAACCTCGTGGGCGTTCGTGCTCGTTTCTCGACAATCGTCGTAACGCATCGTTAGGCACGGTAGCTCCTTAGGCGGGCATTAGCCGGTCGGAAAGGGTCGCCCTGATAACTCTCGATGACTTCGAGAGAAACTTACGATACTCGTGGCGCGCGGAATGTAATTTCGCCCACACTGCCGAACGACGGCAATGACGACGACGCATCGAAGAACTAACGCAATAAACGATGCATTAAGTAGCAGCGGGCCCGCAATGACTGCTAATAAGTTGGAAACAACGATCTTTAGGTATGGGACCGCACAGCGGCAACCTGAGAAATGCGCGTCGCGCGTCAGCAAAAAAGTTTCGACACTTTCCATTTTGCATTTTCGAGAAAGAACCGAGACACCCAGAAATTCGATTCGCGTCGTCGGAAACATGTTCGTGTCGGTGATGAGATATTAAATACTTTTAGGCTAGATATGTAACCGCTTTGCGGTTCTCCAAAACGCACGCCGCGCTGATATCATATCGGTATTGTTTATAATGCGGTGTTAAGTTAACACGCCGGCATTGATACGAATTTTTTTTTTTTCTTTTTCTTTCTTGCCTTAAATCCGGTCACGACTGCCGGCTAGGACGCTACAGGAATTAATTTCTCGTTAAAAGACGCCACTTAACGTCTACCTACATCGAAGCGCGTTCAAGGCAAAAGCGGAGGCGAGAGTTTGTCGGCAAAAGTAAATAGAAATTTTAATCTCGAGCGAGCATGTCGTCTTTGTAGAACCCAAGCACCGCGCGATTCGTCTCAATTGCACCAAGAAAAGCGGTGAGGATAGAAGGGGGCGAAAAAAAAAAAAAAAGAAAAAAAAAAAAAAAGAAAAAAAAAGAAAAAAAAAGGAAAAAAAAGAAGTTTGCCGGAGGTGAGAAAAGAATTTACGAGGGGAGAATTCATAATGTATCGGTCGCCGAGCGCTGTCGAATGTAGAAATTTTTCCGGTACATCGCGCGTTCTAATTAAAAGCGCCGGACCGACGTACCAAACTTCAAATCCGGTTGGCTGGACGCCTATCAATTAACCTCCGCGGTCAACGCGCCAATAAAGGCCACCATGCAGGACTCCCCGTCCAAACGCCGCGATAACCGCGCAATTCCCAGTTTCCGTGCGCTCTTGCGAATGGAAATACACGTGTCTGGCCGAAATTGCGTGAGCCTGACCCCACGTTATTCTAGACTTTTCGCGGCGATATTTGCCCGGACCTTGCATCAGCAAAAAAAAAGTCCGGGCAAACATTCGCGAGCGCTTCCCCCCTTCCTTCCTCCTCTTTAATCTTTAATTATTAAATCACACGTATAGCGCGCGTTTCGCCTTTAGCACGGCGCGATTTTCGCGAGGACGGTCCGCGCGGATATTCCGGAGAGCGAAATACAAGTGTTAAACGACACGAACCATTTTCAACCTGCGTATCGCGCGTGATTTTGCGTACTTACGTAGAAAGCGCCGCGAGATTGTATCGCGAGCGACTTTTCGCGAAAGATTTATTGTACGGAACGTGGCCGAGGAAATATATATCATAATTACGCATCGCAAATGGGAAATGGGAAAAGTTCCGTAGGTGCCGGGGAAACGACGAAAGAGATTCGCGTTGTTAGCGAGAATGGCGGAGCGGAGACGCCGTTGATCCGCAAATAAATTCGCTTTAATTTGAATTCAATTCTATCGGTGCCAGTTCGAGCGGATCGCTCACGTCGAATTATCGCGGCGCTCCTCATTTCTTCTCTTTTTACGTTACTCTCGTACGCGCGCACAGACAGAGCGACGAGATCGACCCTTCCTCCAGTTTTTCTAGTACATGTTTCATTAAGACCCCTTCTAAGGCAAAGCCGTAATAAACCGAAGTGAATACGAAGGAACCTCCTACGAAGTATCAAACGACACGAGATCCCACTTGTCCGTTTCGTTACGTTCTTTTTATCTATTACATAATTCGTCTTTCTTATCGCGCGTCAAATAATCTTCTGCTCTTTTATCTGACTTTCCTATTTAATTCCTAATTAATGAAGAAAGACAGTTGTAATCGTCGCGTAATTCAACAACCGGACTCTTGGACTTGAAGCGAATTTACGTAATCGAACGAGATGACTCAACAGCGCAATTTTGTGACGTTCCGCGAATACATACACGTACATACGACGTGTACGAAGCGCGTGCCGACAGATTCAGTTCTGTAAAATCTCAAAAGCTCCCACCTCTGTCGCGCGTGTCTCAAATATTTTGCGAAACAAACGCGGGGAGAACGTGACGTACTCAAATAGCGAGTGGAAATGCGAATTCTCGCGCATCGTCTACTTTGTGTAACGTTAGTCGCTCGCGTGATCGCGAAACGTGACATAGAAGATACGAACGCACGTGCGTCGGAGATCGTTACCCACGTCCGCCGTTCGGCCGCTATCGAACGTCTCTCATCGGCCGCTCGTCGGCCTGCGAGATGGTGCTCCGAGGTAGAGAGGACCGGTCGCGGTGAATGTGTGCCTCGCGACCGCGCCTCCTCGCGTGCGTGTAATAGAACAGACCCTGAGATCCTTTAATCCGAGAGTGCAAGCGGAACGACTGCCACCGTCGGGGAATAAGTGGTGGAGATACCGATACGTGCAGACGTGCACTTATCGCGGCCGGAACCTGGACGCGGCTCAGCGAATTTCCACTCGCCATCAGTTCACCGTGGCAAATCGACTTTTCGCCTAACCGTGAAATAACGACGACGCATCTCGAAGCGGAATCGCTGGAATCATTGTGTTTCCGTTGCGAGCGGTCGGGTAAAATAAAACTGCCGGTAAGAGGGTTACGTAAATCGCGTTAAAATGCATCGAAGCGTTATAATCGGGGGCGCAAAAAGCAGACGGGGAAAATTTTTCATTTTGAACCGTCGGGTTATATCGCCCAAATAGCGTTGCCGATTGACGACAACGGGGTCGTACAGCCGGCCACGAGGACTAATTCCCTCTAAATGGGTTAAACAAGGCATCGCGTTCGAGACCATTAAAATTTAGGAACGTCGTTGCACGATGATCCATCACGCGACGCTGCGCGCGGCACGATATTTATACGCCACATCAGATTTCCCTCTCTCTCCCTTACTCTCTCTCTTTCTCTCTCTCTCACGGAAATGCTAGACACGTAAAGTACTCACCCGCCAAGACAAAGAGTCACCCCGCCTCGGCCTAGACTAAATGCGGCCGTCCGATTCTCGTTTTCGCGTTAAACGCTAACGTCGCATAAGTCATACAATCAAATCGGTGTTTCACGAGCGGTATTAAGTCGCGAGCAAAAAAAAAAAAAAAAGAAAGTCTTTCTCGAGAGTTCACCGGATGAGTAATCCGTAATCGCGCGTTACAACACACAGCCAGACGGACAGTCGTCCATATATCGCTTAATGATAAATTGTGACGTGCCGCGCGCGCGCGTGTGTGCACGTACATGTACAAAAGGAGCATTCGCGTGTATGATTGCTTAATAAGCCGATCGACGAAAGTCGATCTTACCGTACGAATTTCAATGCAAATTGTGGGAACTGCAGAAAAAAAAAAGAAAAAAGAAAAAAAGCCGGGCGAGCACCCGACGGCGCTTTTCACGCTTTCAAATTTTTCGCGCTTTTCGTAATCACCCCAGCGAACGTTAATCCGTATCTACACCCCACGCAGCTGAATAAATTTTCTCTTCCCGGCCGCGCATGTATTGTAAGCAGAAATCGCGTCATTTTTAAATCTTCCTTTTACTCTCACTTTTTACTTTAATTTCATTTAGCGCGCGGGAGAGAAAAACCGGCTTGCGTAAAATCGGCAAAGGCCATTCCGCCAGTTAGGCGCAACATCATTTTCGCGAGTGCACTCGTCGGGCCATCGATCGCTTCTCTCTCGCGCTCTCTCTCTCTCTTCCTCCCGGCGTCGGATAGAAACGGCCAGTTTGGGGGAGACGAGATCCCCATGTGCACAGGATTTTTGCTCGATTGATCATCGCGGGGGAGGAAAGAGAGGCAAAAAAAAAAACGACTGATTCTCGGTGACTTACCGAGCGGAATCGCAGCCGTGCTCGTGATGCCCCGGCGCCTCTTCGACCGGCGAGGAGCGTGTCGTGGACTGCCTTCCGGTTTGCTCCTCTCGCGCTGTCGGGCTACTTCTCCTCGGCCCCTCGGGACGTCACGTCGTTTCACGCGAGCTGATGTCTCGGCACGCATATACGTCGCGAACGTAGAAATCACCCCCGGGAAAACGGTAAGAGCACCCGGCGGCTCCTCTTCCTCACGTTATATCACAGCCGTCGTCATCTTACTCTCAGCGTGCGTTTCCTCTTGCCATTCGCTCGCTTGTGCGTTGGCCTCGACGATTCACGATTCCGTTCAGCCCGTTTGTCCGGACCGGCGGCGGCGGCGGCGGTGACGGTGGCGGTGGTGGCGGCGGCGGCGATGGGCGTCGAGCTCCGCCTCGATGGATATACCTGGGGCCTCCCTCGACCTAACCTAATGTACGACAGCGGGCGCCGGCGAAATTCCTCGACACCGGCGGGCGAGGTGCTCCTTGTCACGAGAGAGCGTCCACACCAACGTTTTCTGCTGACGGGGGCTTGTGGCTTGACCAGACATACACGTCCACTCTTCTCCGCGATGTTCTCTTCGCCGATCGTTAATTTCCCGGTCGTACACTCTTGATCATTCTCTTTCGGCCTCCCGTTTCTTTCCCGTTTTCGGCACGGCTGTCTTCGTCTTCTCGTTTCTCTTTCCCTGTCCGTCTTTCCGTCGCCTCACGCTTTCCGTCTTCCTGATCCTGTTCCTCTCTCTCTCTCTCTCTCTTGCTCTCCGGTGCTGGTTCGTTCCTCGGAACGGCACCGTTACTTCCCTCCGGTGTCACAGCGCCAACTGACAGCGGCTGGTCGCTCGCCGGTACCCTCGTGCACAACGGCGGACAAAGATCCGACGGCAGCCGAAACGCGACGGAAACGCTCGAGAGCCGGCCAGTCAGCTGGCTCCCCGGTGGAGGCCGACTGCATCGGCCGTGCGCCGGTGCTGCTATCCTCCATTCCTTCGGTTCGATGACGGTCGTTCACGAACTTTCCCGAGTCAGCTGGCTGTGCCGCCGCATCCTCGCTCTCCTCCTTCCGTCCCGCCGTCCCTATCTCATTCTCTCTCTCTCTCTCTTCTTTCCCCTTACCGCTGGCGGTCCCCGCACCCTCTCGCCTAACCGTCCCCGGCGCCCTTGCCTCCTGCCGTCGTCCTATCCGTGTCGTTTCCTCCCTCTCTCGGAGGCTCCCCCTCGCCGACCGCGCGCGCAATGCTCTCGCGCGCCGGTGTGCACGTCCTCTCCTTTCTCCTCTCGGTGCGCTCTATCTTGCTCGCCGGGTCCGACACCGGAAGCACCGCGAAAGCCCTGCCGTGGCACAGCAGCAGCAGCAGCCGCCACCGCTTTCTCGCCAATGCCGCGATATCCTCGCGAGCCGCGTCGAGCGCAGCGAAGCCGAGCGGCTGCGAAACGGCTACCGTTCGCTCGATGACGTGGGACCGGGAAAGGGGAGAGTGGAGGCAGAGGAGCCTTCCCACACACGCGATCAGCTGCGCACGTTGCACCGACCGCAGCGCGTCGCGCGCGCGCGACTGTATTTTCCTAATCGCGGTCACATACTATCGGCCCGCCGCGCGGCGGCGAAGGAACAAAGACGGGAGGAAGACGCGCGAGCCGCGTGAAAATTATGCGCGCACCAAACGACGGTAGAAACGTCGAGGCAGGAAGCGGCGTGCCTTTCCCGTTGCAGCGCGGCCGCAGCGCGTCCGGTTGTACCGCGCACCTCCGCCGCGGCCGGACTCGTCACCCCGCCGGATTGACGGAATTTTATTAGCGCGCTACGTTGCACGTATGCGACTAGATCCCTCTCGTTGATCGGAATTTATTTTTGCCGCGGCGAGACGGGAAGGACTCGCGACATCGCTCAATAATCGCTCAACGTGCGAAACAAAGCGCGAGACTTCGTTATTGTAACCGGGAAAAGCGAAATAAAAATTAGCGTCAATTTTTCTGCACGTTTACCTAGATATATTTAGACACACCGAGGAAGAAGAAAGAAAAAAAAAATAACATATGCGTAATTCCCACAATTTCTGCAACTGTAGATATTACATTTGTTTTTTAGATAAGTGTACTTGACAAAAAATTAAGGGAATTTTTGTCGTCTGTTGATTTCGGAATTAATATCGTCGTAATTTCTGTTGAATTTTAATATAGCATAGTTTTTACATTTATTCGAGATATTATTTAAAAAATGTATTTTTAAAAGTTTCGCAATATTATATACGTATAATAGATATCCGTGATCGATTGTCGCAATGTTAACCACAGCTTATTTCAGTTTTCTGTTCTACTGCGAGAGTATATTTTACTCAACTCTCCGTTATTCGCGATAACCGTGATGCTTTTTTTTTATTCGCACGTTGATACATATCGCTGATCGATAACTCTGAAGTGATCATTCGACGGGTGTGTCGATAAAATTCGCGTTTCTGACTCTCTTTGCTACGAGTAATTCGAAGTGAGAACTTGAACGTCTTCGTTCAACCTGCGTCAATTTCATGCTTCATTTTATCGACATTAATTATCAATTTTCATATATATTTCATAACTAATTTACGATCGATATGTACCATGCGCAAGATAACTGCGTGATCGCGACGCAAATTCGCGATATGCGAAAAAAGCGAGTACGTGTTAATTACCGAAATAATTAATAATTAATAAAATAAAAATATCGCAACTATCTGCATTTCTTTTTTTTTTCCTTTTTTTTTTTTAATACTCAACGACGAGGTTTCGAGGCATCGTATAACACGAGCAAACATAAATATAACGTAAATAGAAATAAGAAGTGGAGGTTCATAAATGTGCTACGCGGCGGGAAACGATGATTCCACGTGAATTAGAAGGCTTCCCGCTGTGCGCCGTGAAGAAAGAAGACAAAGCCGAAAGAGAAGAGCAAAGTTTTGCGATAAAGATCGCGCGGCGACTCGTGTCTGCGAACCGGCAAACTTTCGGCATCGAGGGGCGACAATGTTCTTCCGGTGTCGTGCGGCGCTGTCTGCTCGTAAATTGAAACTGCGCGTACAAACGCGGGCGCGTACGGCGGAGGCCGCGCTAGAAATTAATAACGAGTCGAGTTTCGTTGAGATTGCAAGGATGCCGATTCAATTAATCGCGGACGCGAAAACACAGACGCCCGGCGAACGATTGGCTCACAAATAATCGAAGTGCCGACAGCGATATAAACGCGAAACGGTAGATTTTATAGAACGGGGAAAAAAAAAAAAAAAGAAGTCGTAGTTCAAACGAATGTCTCGTACCGAGTCGTATCGCGCGATGTTTTATATCATTTCGATACGATTCGTGTAAAAACAGGTTGAAAACCCGCTTCGTTAACAGAATTATTAATTAAAAATTAATACGTCGCTGCGACGAGAAAACTATTAAAACAGATTAAATCTTTTTAATTTCAACCGAACCGTCTAGCGAATGGATTATAACGTGCGTTAACGCTGTCAATCAAATCTCACCGAGTGAAAAAAAAAAAAAAAAGTCTCGAGATCTACGGTGACACTTTTCTTTTCAATGCTCCTAGCTGCATTGTATTCCACCTATCGTCGCATCTGCAATGAAGATAAACATCACTCGATATTGTCCCGAAAGATTTACGGAGCGCGCGCATCGATCAGTGGAATATCGATTAACTTCGACGATTGTTTGCGCGAAAGGCCCGCAAATGCGATCTTTGTAGTGCGATCGCGGAGAGCTCGAAAGAGAGGGAGAGAGAGCGAAGTTAGGGTGATTATTACGAACACGGGGAACCTATTCCTCCCCCTGGCTCCGGTACAGTAAGCCGTTTTTCTCGCGTGCACACACGCACACACGGGCGCGCGCGGACACGTGTGCGTACGAGTACGTACGCGGATGATTTGTGTGTAGCGCTTGAACACGGGGTGCATTCTATAAATCCCCCCATTGTTCGCGCAAAGAGCGGTCAGCTACATCCCTCTCGCCTCCTCGCCGCTATTTTTTTTTTTTTTCTCACTCTCTTCCTCCAAGGGAAAAAGGATTGTAATTTTACGACGGGGAGGGGGCCGACCGCTGGTTCCACCGGTCCGGACCCTTAAAGGGAACAAGTCGGGGCGTCGGCTGCCTGCATTGTACCCGGGCTCGAACTCTACACTACCACCTAACTGGGTCGACATTTTTTCCCCTCTCTGCCGACCCCTCGTCACCTACCAACGTCTCTTTTCTTCCTATTACCGATTACGCTCTCGAGCCTAGTTTTCGCGCGGGATCACGAGATCACCGCGGGACAGCTGAGCGCGCCAAGGTCGAGTGAAAACGAGTTTCGAAAGAGCGACCCAGTGACGCCCGGTCCTGATTGCGGCGCAGAACGGCACGTGCGTCGTTGCGAGAGACTCCGAGGAAACTTACAGCCAGAAAGAGGCTTTTCCAACCCGCAGGGGGCAACCGTTATCACCGCCGTTCGAGTTTCCACTTCGGAAAAACTGTGGAGTAGGACCGATCAGCCCGCATTAGGTTCCCGTCGCGTATTCGCACACGTTACACGTCTTTTTCGAAACAATCGTGCCGAGAAAACGCAATCGATCGCCGTAACGGCGCGAATAAATACGCGGCGTTTTCGAATAACGTTTCTGCGAACGCTCGCATGCGCGAGAACAGAGGTAGCGTATTATGCAAGCGCATTAGAAGCGTATACGTTGCTATTACGCAACGCAACGCGTGACAGGTGCATTGCCTTGTCACTCGGAGCAGACAAACTTCCACGAAGAGTGCGCTTCCACGAACCCGCACGGTTTTATCGTTTAATTGCAACACGGCACGGTGCACGAAAAAATTACATTGCCGCGAGTGCATGCGTCGTTACACCGTCTCGGCGGGAACGGAACGAAACGAGACCCGGGCACGCGATTCGCCCAAAAAGGCCCCGGACACTTTGCGGTATACAGTGTACTTTTCTTCGCAAGGCGCGAGCCGCGCGGGGTTTCGTGAAGCACTGTAAACGCGGGAATGTACCGCCTCTAAACCTCACAACCACAGCGAATGGCCGGACCCGACCGTCAATGACGAAATTCCTGCACGAGTTTGAAGTCATCTAGATCCAAAATTCACGTCGGTGAGATTCCGTGGAGGATCCACTTACGTCGCGACTCGTAAAACAGCGGAAATTACCGGAGCACATTTCGCAGAAGTCGACTTAATAGAAGAAGGGGAAAGAAAAAAGAATTTTTTGTTTCACACTGTCATGTAAAATACAACGGGGCAAAAACAAGCGTAAAAGAAACACGCGAGTGAACTTTGAACGGGCTCGGAGCGGCGGAGAGATCGATCGGCGAGATTGATTTTCTCGATCTGGTCGCCGCGAAAGAACGGCGGACGTTTACAGTTGCAAGCTGAGGTTGCACATGAGGTAAGCCTCAGTTGAGAGCGTTCTAACGTTAAATTTACGGACGTCTCGTTTTACAAAGGTGGCTCGATATCGGATACGCCGCGAGTGACGCAAGGATTACGAGGTTCCACGAGTCCCGGACACGCTTTCGGCCTATAAAAGCGAGGATGACTAATTTCGGTGTCTGGAGATTGTGTGCAGGTGCCGTCGGGATCGATTCGGCGGCACGAGGTGTCTCTCGGTTTAACGCGAAGTACCATCTTGCACGAACACGCTTCCGCTTTTCCGCGTATAACACGCGTGTGCATATCGCGTAATAGTTTACCGATAATTGCGAGCTACGACCGAGGAGTATTACGGCTTCGCAGCTATCCCGTACGTTTTAATCTGTAATTTCTGCCACGGTCGCGTCTCCTCTTGATTAGAAAACTTTCAGCAATAAATTCTTGCGATCAAACTATCCCGTTTAAATATCCTCGAGCGTTCGCAAAAACCATTTCGATAAATCACACGCGAGCGTGCGTTGGAAGCTGGGAGAGTCTCCGGCACCGCGACACATGAATATTTGAAGACGCCGTTGAGGGCCCATTCGTACACGCATTCTTATATACCGATATGTCGTTGCCGCTTCAGGCCGGTTCCGGCGTAGGGACGTAAAATTCAATGCACTCTTCAAGAGGCTCTCAACGCTCTCGAGCGTACTGACGCAATCGCTGACGAAACAACAGCTGGACTTGCGTTCGAGTATCCTTCTTCGTATGGCGAGTAGCGAGTGTCGTCGCGCAAACGGCTCTAATAGCTACGTGTTTCGCAAGGTTTCGTGCGACGCAAGCCAGATCTATCGCGGAGTTTAAACGGGCGCAGGGATTAAAATCGAAGATTCAATGGCAGATGCGCAAGAAAAAAAAAAAAAAAAAAAAGCACGTAATCCGTCCATTCACGACTGGCATGGCAATGAGATTCGATCCATACCGAGGGACCCGCTTCTCCCTCGCGTTCGTTACGCGATTCGTGGCAACGATTGGCACGAAGAGACATTCTCGGTGGGCGTCATCGGGATTAACACGGGTTTCAATCCCTGCCAAAAAGTTTTCTGCTCTCGCGAGCCCATCCTCGTACCCGAAAACTCGATAGAAATTTCATTCCCTCGTGCCTCCTCCCCTCCCGCGCTTTGCGGTCGTCCCGGAAGTTCCCTTACGAATTTCCGTGCGACGGGACGTCTCGTGACGACCGGGAGGATGACTACGGCGACAGGCGCGCGCGATTCATGAATATTCACAACGGTGCCTTGGAAAGCGGCGAGAGGTAGCGACAACTGGGAGATCGGCGGCGGGCTGAGAGAGGGTGCAGTAACACAGTTTCTTCGCCGGCGCGGTCGTTCGTTCCGTTCGTTCAACGTGCGAGACGCAACAGCCGCCAATTCTTTCCCCTCGCCCTCGCAAAATCGGTTAGGGCCAGAAATATTTGAACGATTATATCGCCCGAATAATTCAAATAGAATTGAATACGAAATTTCGTTAGAATTATGCGAACGTCCGAAGTATTCGAAATTAAAAATGATAAACGTTTGAAGAATTCGAAAAATCCTTTATACCGATCAACAGAGCAGAAATGGCATAGGAAAAAAAAGCACAAAAAAAATAAAGAAAAAAAAAAAGAAGAGATATAAGAAAAAGTGAAAACGTCTTCTTCACTTTCCGTCGTTCCTTTCCTCCGCTCGTCATTCGCCTTGTTTTAATCGCGCCTCTCGTTTAATCGCATCCAACGCGTAAAATAAATTGGCATTAATCACGTTAGGGCGAGGCATCCTGCCATCCCTGTGTAAGCAGGCTAATTCCACTCCTACGCGACTGTCAGAAAGACCGGAAAGGAGCAGCCGGAAACGTACGTTCAAAGTTCCTTCGGTCGCCGCAGCCGTTTAACCCTTCACCGTCACGCTACTCGCGTCACATAAGTTTTACACCCTAGATTCAACGAAACTACGGCGATTAATTTAAATTTATACTATTGAAACGATTATATATCAAATCGAAAAACGTAAAAGCTATAAAATTGTTTAATTTTGTAATAAAAAAGAGGTCGGAATCCAAGTCTCTTCAATGATAAACCGATAAAATATTATTACGATAGAACACATAAGTTAAGCTGCATCGATAAGATTTTTGATTCCACTAAGATGCAGAAAGCACTCGAGAGAGCACTCGCTGTGAGATTATCTCGTCGGCAATCAATTTATAAGCGGCATACTCGCGATAAATCGACTCGGATAAGAATTTTTATTTTCTCCGCGGGAGAGAAAAACTCTCACGCTAGAAATCTTAAATATATCAGTAATAAAAAAAAAAATAAAACAAATATACTTATCTAATTTATTTATAATACTTATATAAACCTCTTATCTTCATCGCCGCGCGATAATTGAACGTTTGCGACGACGGAATATTAAAATATCATAACAAACGTTTGTAATGTTCGAACGTAACATTTATCGCAAATGTCGTGTGACTGTTACGCGATCGTAATATAATTACATCACGACAAACGTTAGGTATTTTATCACCGCCGTATCGAGTGATCGGTAGTATTAATTTATGCAACGCGTTCAATTATCACGCCTTTCTACAGGCGGCGACTGGTCTAGCTAAGCAGATCCAGCATCGATCGCCGGATAGCGTGCGTATATACGATTTAATAAGATGTCGCTCGCGCAACTATTAAATATCTTCCGGCCTGCGATCGCGAAATTAGCGGAGAGTGAGGAAGGGACAAGGTGACGCCGCGCCGAGCAATTACCGTATCGTTACCGATATCTTGATCGCAAAATTATGTCAAGGAACGCGGGAGCCGAGGCACTTCTTTTCCCCTCATTACTCGCTCTCATTGTCCCTGGAAGTGATAATAGTCGTTATCCCTATCTTCGTCTCAAGCTTTTTCTTCCTCCGTCTTCTGTTCCCCTTTACCTTCTCCCATTTTATCTTTTCTTTCTTCCATTCTTTTTTTTTTTTCTCTTTTTTTTTTTGCGGCCAAGTCAGCGACGCAAGGCGACGGACATTAAACGCTTTTTAAATCCTTTTTCTCTCGTTATGAAATTCTAAATTGCCACTGTCTCTCCCGGCAAAGGTGGAAGAGCAGACAAGCAAGAGGAGGCGGAAGTGAAATAAGGGAGGACGGTGGGAAGAACGCAGAATGCACGCCGCGCGTTAACCTCCGCGGCTACGTGCCAGGGCCGCGGAACGTTAATGCACATTTTATTACACGCCTCTTAAATGGCGCTTTTACCGTGGCGCGCGACGCTCGGTAAAAGGCCAAACTCATCTAGAATTCGAGGCGACATTACCGGAAAATGATGACCCCCGGGAAATGAAAGCGACGATCCGAATCGGGCCTGTTTGCGATCAGCGTGCGAATCTAATACGCAACGCTACGTCTCGGATTCATTCATCGATAGCGCGATCTGCATTAACCAACGGTTTCTTTTTTCTTTTTTTTTCTTTCTTTCTTTCGCTCTAGGACGGAAAAGCGCCTCGCTACTAGAGTAATCAATAGCGTCCGTAGGATAAGAAATAAAGTGCGACCGCGATCACGCAACGAACAAAGGACGTTCGTTCTTCCACCTGTGCGACTTGTAGAGCGACACCGGTCGTTTCAGTCCCGACGTATTGATTCGGTCGTCAAAAAATTCATACGACTATGCAGGAACAAAGTTCGTCAAAAAATTCATACGACTGCGCGAGAACAAAGTTCACAATTATTAAGTGCCTCGCGCTAATCGATACTAAGCAAAGTGAAGGATATTCCTCGCATTTTGTAGATTCTCAGCCGTTTCTTACCTCGGGATTATAGCAGTAATTTTAGCGAAAATAAAAGTTTGTTTTAATTTCCAATAAAAAAAAGAAAAAAAAAAGTTTGATACGCCCGGCGTCCATTAAATTAAAGCTCGGAAACGTTTCAATGTCTGCGATACGGCTCGCATTGGCCTCCTTTTTTTTTTTTTTTCCTTCTCTGTAAAAAGAACGTTCTAATACCGCAATGTATTTCTCTTTGCCCTCTATAAATCTCTTTGGCCACGTTCCAATGATCGATCAGGTAACTCGCGTTTATCCGAATATCCGAGAAGTCAAAGTCAACTTTTGGCCTCGGGTCAAGCGATGCGTAACGCTGATGAGTGGTACAGACAAGCTGCTTCACACATCACGTCGCATTATAGCCTCTTTTTCTCGCGGCCCCTTCAATTCCGTTATTCGATGGACACGCCATTGTTATTATTGTTTCACATGACGATGAAGCCGCGGTGACCAAAGAGCGAAACGTACCGGCGTTCGCAAATGCCTTTTGCTTCCGCGCGAATATTTTTAAACGATTAATACGTGCATAACACATATAATGCGACGTTAACGCGTTAACGTTAAAGCGCGCGTCAACGAGAGAGACCGTGACGCCATCGCAGAGAGACCTCCGTGTTAAATCTCTAATTCGCGAACAAAGGAGAAGAAGAAATCCAAGTCGACGTGTCGCAAGCGAGCGTATCGATCGCATCCAGGACGGGAAACAAAGAAGCAGACCTGACGGGCGTCGCGGACCGTTGTTACCTTCGGTTTACGTACGCAATCCGACATTCGTCGTCTGCAACCAGTTGTTCTCATTAACGAGACACTCGGGCACTTTTGTATCTGCGCCCCACGAATGCGTGGAATCAACGAATTGAAATTATGAATTCGGACATCTCGAGAAAATTATGAAGAGATAGAGAGAGAGAAAGAGAGAGCGGAAAGGAGGAGAAAAAGCATCAATTACATTTTCGAAGGGTATCTGGAATGAAGGTCAAATGTTTGCCAGAATTTTGGCAGAACCCGAGCTAGCGCGAGCAGAGGTGGCTCCGAGCGATCGATGCTAAACATGCCGAACAAAGGGAGCTTTAAAGCGAGACAAAAAGAGAGAGGAAAAAGGGAGAGGAGAAACAAGAGAGATGGAACGGATATAGGATTTATGCGAACGCGAGCTTTAAAGTGGAAAGCGCGAACAGCGCGAAACGTGGGGAAATGTAATTGAAAAGTGCGTATAACGTTCTGTTGTTTATCGTGCCACTCACATAAAACCCTCCGAAATAAAAATTAAAAAAAAAAAAAAAAGAAAATCTTACCGCTCGGTCTCATTAGCCTTCATTTATCTCTGACTGGATTTTATTAAAACGTGATATTATATTCGCTAAACCACAATATCGCGAACGCGATTTAACTTACGTGATAAATTTATTATATTTTACGTGAAGAATAAAAGAAAAATGAGTCGATAACAAAACGTCGCTTTTCTCATATAAGATCGGTAACTCGCGGGGGGAGGGGCGAGGTGGAGTTTAATGAAATATGTAGTCCCGTTCTTTTTTTCTGTCAAATATGGTAATCCCGCGCCACTCTTATCTATTTCCCATTGTGGTATTGATTGCCGAAGTCGTTAGCGCGATCGGTCATCGGTTTCCGGTCGTCCAGGGACGATCGAGCGTATGAAATGCCGAGTTGGAAAAATCACCCCGGCGGCGACGCGAGTAACATATCGCTTGATTGATGAAACATCGATTTTTCAAAAGGCGTCAGCGCGGTAGCCGCTGTCCAAATATCCGCGCGGTCCAATATCTCGATCGCGGGGTATATGTAAGAGCGAAGTAATAGGGAAACGGGGGTTGTAGCAGCAGCGGCAACACGGCGAAGGGTGGAGACCGGCGATGGGGATTCGCATTAAAACAAGGCGTTCTATCGATTGGCTACGAGAAGCGTGCTTCTAGGACAAAAAGGACGGAAGGCTGCGTGCGCCACAGTGCCACACAAAGGACTCGCATCCTGCCACGGAATTTCGTCCCCGTCTTCGCCTATATTCCTTCGTTCTTTTCCGGCGCTCCTTCCGAAGTTACTTCGCTCCGCGATAAGATTTTCTTGACAACCCCGGCAAGCGGAATTCTTCCCTAATACACCTTAAGTGACTAAGATTAATAAAAATTTCTTAAGCCTGGCAGAAAAAATTTTATATAACTTATACGAAATGCATCATAAAAATTGTAGATAAGCGCTTAATTGGAATTTCGAGTAATAATCTAATTATTGCAGGTTATTATTTTACTTTTTTTTTTTTTTTTTTCTCCAGAGAAATGTAATACTATTATCTGTTAAGTCGGTGATAGACGCAATCTGCGACTCACTTGCGGCATTTAAAATTATTCATGAGACATTGGTATGTAGTGATAAAATGACTCATTGACAGCGATGATTCATCGCGAGTACGTACTTATTTAACATCTAAATCCTCTGTTATCAATCGTTGACCTAAATTCGACGGGGCGCCTCGATGCCACCGCACATACTAACGCGTAGGGACACCTGAGAAATGCTCGAGAAGTACGTCCTTTTCCACAAAGAGCTAATTGAAGAATGAAAAAAGTGTGGAGGAAAAATATACATCCCGCGTTTGGAAAAATGTTACATTTTATTCGAAGATGCGATCGGTACGTCATCCACACTCGATTAACGACCCCGGCGCGGTCGACGACAATAGCGAGAAGCGATAGCGTAACTTCCTGAACAAAGGAAAAGGGAAACGTGCGAGAGTTCAACCACCATCGTCACCACTACTAGGACGTGTTCCCCCAAGAGATCTCGACACGTGGTCGAATTTTGTGCAACAAACACTAACCTTTGTACCTTTGAAAAGCTTTCTTAAAGCTGAAAGAACAGCATCCTCCGTCCCCGGGGACAAAGGATGCGCCGTTGCGTCCGCGAATAATCCGATAGGACCCGGAAAAAAAAAAAAAATTTATATTCGCAGTTGTTTGCCAACTTCGAATTGAGCGCGTCCACAAGCATCGTGATTTCGTTAAGCAACTACGAAGGGAAAGAAATCTTCTGTGACGCGAGCATTCAAACGTAATATCAAAATATTAAGGCGCGGTGGAGAAAAAGCGGGGAGAGAGGGAGGGAGGGAGGGGTTATCGCGTTAAAGAGACACAATCGGGACGTTATATAAAATTAATTCACCGAAGAAGAGGCCAGATGTCTCGCGTCATTATTTTAATCGAGGGTAATATTCCCGCGGAGGATGTTTCTACCCCGAGAGGAGCGAGGCTACTTTCCCCGAGTCAATTTTCTTTCGTAACGGTGCTGCCATTTTAACGAGCGAATAATGCAAAGTACACACCGGAATAGCCCTCTTCTTACCTCTGTTGTTTTTACACCCGTTTTCTTATATCTCAATCGAGGATTCGTTTCGCGCGGGCGTCTGCAAAAGATTTTTGCAAACACGACGATACAGATTTAATAGTCGAAATAAAAATTGATTTCTTTCGAATGATCGGGGGACGACGCTTGCGTGTGTTTCATTGCTCCAGGCGAATTATGTAAGGGTGATAGAAACCGGGTGCTCGAATAAAATCCCCAAAATAACTGGCTCCTGCTGGATGGACAAGTGACACAAGCGAGAAAGAGAGAGTATGTGTGCGTGTAGAAACGCCTCTCTTTTAGCGTCTTTGCTGTCACGAAACAAGGTCAGCTCGAATATCATCGTCACCCCGATGACGACGTTCTTCAAAGACTATTCGTTTCTTTAACGAGAAACGTCGAGATTTCATTAAGTATTTCGATTGGAACGTTCCACATCGTGATATTTCATTTAATAATAAGGTGCGCTTCCATCAACTTTCGACCAAAGTATATTGACTTCTTGAATTTTTATAGATAAAATACAATTAAATATAAAATTAAAAAAAAAATTATAAATTATATTTACTCACGGAAAATTAGCCACAATTAAATCTCTAGATTTTCTAATTCAGAATGCAATATAATAATTTAATTTAACAACTTTAAAGTTAAAAAACGTGACAATAAATATTATAATATCTATCTTCAGCCAACTACGCTGTATCAAGTAGATATTTTCCGTCGTATAACAAACTCGTAATGCAGCTCAGCTCGCCTAAGTTATCAGATATGCGCGAAGGCAAGAAGAAAATGAAAACGTTCCAAACAAAGTCGGCACGTTCTGGTACGAATGCACGCCCTCGGGAATCAATCTCGGCGATGTCGCGGCTTCCCGGGCCCGAAGGAACCCAGCATCGCGAATGCAATACACGCCCGACGTTGCGCAGAAAGGAAGAATGGTGAAAGGACAGAAGGAAGAAAGAGAAGGATCGTTCTTCTTGAAATAGTCACGAATCGCGAGAGTCGGTTTCTCACGCAGTACCACATATCTGCGAGCGTGGTGCGCATAGGAATGCAGAATATCTTTTTCGTGGCAAAGCGCGACCTTCGCTTCTCTACTTTACGACCTTGCCGCACCGGGATTTGGTCACCGAATTCGCAGGAGGTCGCCGTCGACCACGGCGAGAGAAATCCGCACGTCCCGATAACAGTTTCATAAAAGACGATAAGAGCGTTTGTCGTATTAATTAGCTCGCGCTTAATTGAAAATGCACTTGCACGCGGCGTATCTTCGTCAGCTGGAAACATATTTAAAAGGCGCATAATGAGAATTCCTCATTCGAAAGAATGAGATACGAAGCACGTGAAATATGAGAAACGACGTGGAATCGTGCGTCGCGTCGCGAGCGGTCGTGCGAATTCAAATGATCTTAAAACACGACGGGCGACCCGCATAAAAATGAACGATTACATTCTTACCGCGTGTCAAATTATTTTCGAGCAAATTCGAGCGAATTTCAAACAAATTTCAAGCAAAATACGGTGCTCGTAAATCGGGCAGGAAGTTTCTATTTTATTATTTTTTTTTTTTTTTTTTTCCCCTCGAATAAAATCCTCTCCGTTCCCGAGGGGGATAAACAACAAGTCCGACTTTTCGATGCCGATTTCGATCAAGCCGGACAATTACGCGCAAGAATATAAAAGTAGCGAAATGTTTTTGCGAATAAAAATGCCACGGCATCAAATTATTACTTTGCTCTTAGATTTTATAAGACACGTTTATTACTTGTAGTATGACAAGGTTATTCTCGTAACTTAAGACTATTCTCATAACGGGATCGAGTTTTGGATTTGCGAGCCCGGGAGCTCCGCCACGAGAACAACGAACGACCGAGCCATAGAGAACTCGGCGAGCGCCAAAGTTTCGCTATTTCTTCGCGGAAAATAGCGAATATAAGAAGGCCCGAGACGAAAGTTGCCGGTCTACCCGCTCCTGATTTTACGAGACTGCTTTTTCGCGGCCGGACGGACGCGGGGATGTTTTTGTAGCGCTCGTAAAATTCAAGATACCAGAGACACACGCTTAAACGGTGTCGACTCCGTTACGTCGTCGCGTCCCGTCCGAAGGACGACAAGAAGATTTGCTCAAATCGCAGCGAATAAATCGGAAGAACGGAGGATAGAAAGAATCCTCTCGTCAATAAATTTTGCGATCTCTCCATTTCGATTCTTAACCGAATTCTGGAATTTGGATTAGGCGAGCGTAAAACTTAATATACAAAATTTTGCGAATAATAAATTGGCGAATGCAAAAAGAGCGGAAAAAAAAGATAATGACGCGCTATCGATTTAGTTAGCGAAAGAACGAAAGACGGAAACGGCGGCACGAGAGAACGTAAAAACGTTACGATCTGCCGAAACGAAGGAAAGAAATCCCACCTCGCGATTGCACGGGATCAGCCTCGTTCTCTCGATCGATCTCGCGAAATTAGAACCCGGGGCACCCCAACAGAGGCACAGTTAACTAATTGGCTAAATTTCTTGCAACTAAAGAGACAACAAAGGGAACGATAGAGACAGTAGTTTTCATTAACGAAGCGATAAAAAGGCTAACCTTTGGTTAAAGAAACGCAAAGGTACTTCTTAATTTTCGTTACGGCCAAAAGACCTTAAAGAGATAGTGCCAACGATTTGCGTTAAATAAGCTCCGTGCTTAGCAATTAGCTCGGACTTGAGCTGGCTGTAATGCCGAACCTGGGATCCTCGCTCCGCGGGATCGATACTCGGAAACGCTCCGGATACGTTCTTAGGAAAGGCAAAGTCCCTACGATTTGGGACGATTTTACGACCAAGGACGGGACGCTGCGGGAGCGTTTCGGAAAGGGATCATTCTCCCTTCTCCGAGCCACTCATAATATCTCCCTTCTGTTTCTACTCCCCTGCACGTAGCCACCATCTCTCTCGGTTTTACGAGCACGCCAAATTTTACAAACGACCGAGGGAGGGAGGGAGAGGGGAGGGATTATCGTGATTTTCCTCGGACGTCTGGTGTCGGCCCCGTCGATGATCGCGTCGTCCCAGGGCACGGAATAGATAGAGATAGATAGAGGAGCGAGAATAGGTGAGGGAGGGGATAAAGGAAAGAACGATTCAGCGGGAGACAAAGTTGCCGAAGGATACTTTTAAAAATTTTACGAGCAGCGCGCATCTCCGAGAGAGAGAGAGAACGAGAGAGAGAAAAAAAAGGAGCGCGCACGAAGGGGGAGGAAGAAAGGGGGACGGGGAAAGAAGGCAAAGAAAGGACTCCAGTTAAATCTGAGCTTGCTTGGGAACAACGCTACTTTGTGCCATGGCGGAGAATGGGGGAGAAGATTGTACCGTGTCTGAAAGAATGACGAGCGGTCCGAGACGGACGAGGAGTCGTTTTCGACTCCGTCCTCTCTAAGAGTAGATGATTAAATGACGCCGCGTTGTAGTCTAACGTGCAATTTGGAGAAGGCTTTATTACGGCGCGTTTAAAGGGGGGTCACTTAGTGCAGCCTATACTCCACGAGTGCTCGAAAATCTCGTGAGCATAGAGAATATTTGCGAAAGGATTGGGAATCGATTACACCGAGGATCAATTACCAGACTAGCATTCAAAATACGTACGCGATGTATCAACTCAAATAGAATTTTATCCCGTACTCCGATGTATCGCGAAAAGTAAACTATCGAAAGTGAGCCCAAATAAAACAGTGGATAAAAATAAAACACAACGGCAAATAGAAATAACAAGAAAAGTAAATATACAATTAAATTAGTTCAAGTAAAATTGCAGCACTTTGACAAGAATATCTTCCTCTCTGCGAGCTCTTATTCTTGATTCCGCCTTCGGAGCAGCCTTTTCGGTTTATTTTTTCAACCCCACGCCGTTACCTCGCACCCGGACCATTGTTACCACCGTTTTTATTGAGCTCGTTTCTTCTATAAGCTATCTGCATGCATCGCTGCTTTATCAAAAGATCGTTTCGGCACTAGCGGCGACGATGACAACGACGACGATGCTGGAGATAAAAAACCTGTGTGCGTCACACTCCTCCCTGATCTCGGCATGAATTTTCTTGTATTTTTCGTATTGACTCGTCGTGAGAGAGAAGAAACGCCATTCGTTCTTGCCTCGCTTTTGAGAAGGGAGCGGAGAGAAAAATAGAATAAAGAGGATATTCGCGACGAAGGAAGTGTAGGCGTCAGAAAAAAATTAGAGGAGATAGTCGGTCTCGAACTCGGGATCCCTCGGCATTGTTCAAAAATGTACCGACTGTATTTAAAGAGAGCTTCGCCTTCGAGCAGTCAGTAAAAGTTTGTCCGTGCTAGCGAGCACATCGAGATTCTGAATAAATTCTTTAAGTTAACCTTATTGAAAATTTGCGTTGTTATTTCCCTTCCCCTCCCGCGTCTCCCGCACAATTCGTATTTCGTTTAAAGAATTTGGTCCAAGTTAGTGGAAGAAATTTTATTGAAATTTGATCAAAAGGACACCCTGTAGAAAGTAGGAAAGAAAGTCGGCTACGCAGCCGTATTTATGGACGTCTTCGCTAAACAACGATCCACCATCGCGTCTCGCCGTAATTCTTAATAAAGCTTTACGACTCCTGTAGAGATGTAAATTACTTGTCGCCGCGACTCGATTAATAACGGCGTAATGTTACCGCGGTCGTAAAGGGATCCGGAACCTTTGCCGTGAGTTTCGTATTTGCATTTATCGCGCGCATGTCATAGGACGATCTATTTAAAAATAAACAAGAGAGCTCGCGAGAAGAAGTTACATTGCGAGCTAAAGCAAATGATTACTTTTTGTGTTACAAGCTACTTGAAATAGTTGCCAAGTATCGAAAGAAAATTGTTTCGTCGACCAAAATGTATCTGCAGATACAATTGACGTCATAAAATTTACTGCTGTAACTGTAATGCGACATGAGATAATCCGCGAGCGCTCATTACACGCGATAGATTAGCATGCGTATAAACGCGTACACGTATCATTGTAGCGCTAATAAAAGCGATATATTATTTTACATAATGCAGTGACATCATCAGAAAATCTATGAAAATTGCATATGTACTTTTATTAATTTTCTATTTATAGACTTGTGACGTAAATGCTATTTTACTGCAAGGACGAAAAAAACCGATGAGTTTTTTTTTTTTTTTTTTGCCGTTCCTTTCTCATGTCGATAATAAATATAAAATTGAGCAATCAAGGAAATCTAGCGAATAAAATTAATGTAGAGTTACAAACGCGGAGAAGAATGCGTAATGAATTTATGAATATGTAATAAATTTAATAACCAATTATGATGAGACGAGATAGAGAAATAGAGACATAAAAGAAGGAATACAGGGAATTGAGAAAGAAGCGATGCTGAATGTGTGTGCATGCTCAATGCATCGCGGACAGTGTTTTATGAATTGGTAGAGAAACAAGAGCATACGAGCTCATGCTCTGTCATCAGAGTTTGTATATGTATGTAAACGTGTACATATATATGTATACGGTTCGGTTTTTCACCGGAAGTGAGAAATTTTACGACCCCCCGTATTGAGACAGTGAACATTTATAGTGACGTGACATAATTTCACGACAAAAAGTGCAAAAAGAATAACGTGACATTACTAATGAGCAAAACTCGATTGAAACAACCTCTTTTTTTTCGTTCTTTTTTTAATTTAATTTTCTTTTTTTTTTTTTTTAATCATCAAAGAGTTACTTAAAAGATATTATCAATTTTTTCGTTCGATAATGCTAGACGGCTTTTATATAACAGCCGGAATTTACAACGCAAATTTACAAAATGAATTTCGTCGGCTTATCAAAATTTAGTTATGTTGTTGCGCGAATTTTCCTCTGTAAATACTTGCGAATTAACAGCCAACAGTTTTCTGGTAATTTTAGCCGAAGGGACACCAAGATGCGTGGTTTTATTTTTACTTTTAAGGAATAGCAATTGGAGGAGGAGGTTTATTGGCATAGTTCCCGACAAGTTCTCGCGATATGTGTCACGTTCACGTCACGATCGCGCGAGCGAACGAGTGTGTTAAAGGAAGACCGAGAGAACGACAGCGAGAATTTCGAGGCATCTCGGGGGTCTCTTTAAATAACGCACTTCTTTCGTCGCTGGGTGTGTCACTGGGTTACCGTGTTTTCCCCGCAAAACCAGCGGAAGAAAAAGTTTCTGTCGTGAATCTCCACCATCCACTTCCACTTTTCTTTTTTTTTTTTCCTTCTCGCTCTCCCTTCTCAGGAATCCGGCGTACGTTCCTCGGCCTACAGTGGGTTCACCCCTTAGTCCATTTGGCGAGAGATGCGAAGATGGAAGCGCGAGGCATCCGGTGGGGTGGAAAGGGGTAGAGGAAACGGAGAAATCGTAGGAGAACGAAGTCGTCGAACTAGGAGGAAGAATTATATCCCACCTAAATCATACACGACACCGGCGCAACGCCGTTTTATTTCACCGGTATGTTTTACGGGGCCGAAGGGAAGGATGAGGGCGCGGTGCAGCAAAGGACGAGATCCTACTGTAGGCATTTTATAAAGAGACTCGGTATAGCGCCGAAATAAATATATACATATATGTATATGTATACGGTTCGATTTTTCACCGGAAGTGAGAAATTTTACGACTCCCTGTATTGAGACGGTGAACATTTATAGTAACGTGACGTAATCTCACGGCAAAAAGTGCAAAAAGAATGGCGCGGCATTACCGATGAGCAAAACTCGATTAAAACCTCTTTTTTTTTCGTTCTTTTTTAATTTAATTTTCTTTTTTTTTTTTTTTTTAATTATCAAAGAGTTACTTAAAAGATATTATCACTTTTTCGTTCGATAATGCTAGACGGCTTTTATATAACAATTGGAATTTATAATGCAAATTTAAAAATAAATTTCGTCGGCTTATCAAAATTTAATTACGTTGTGCGAATATCAACTGTTAAATAGTTCGCGCTCTTTAATTTTAACCACCGCAAAATCCTGACTATTCCATCGAATTTCGTTTACATAATGTTCTGCATTGTTGAATCTTTGATATACATTTGCAATTAAAGTTGGCTTAGACGTACGTACAATTCTTAAAGGCGAGATTTAAAAAGAAAAAAAAAAGAAAAGAGTCCGGCAGTGCGTCGAAAGATAAATTTGAGAAAAAACGTAGGTGTAGGGCTGCAGGGACACTGTGTATGCGTTTCATCGACAACAAACACGCGAATACTGCCGACCTACCAGCCATCGCTACTACTGCCGCCGTAACTATCGTGATCGCGGAGGTTGCTATAAATCACGGAGACGAGGAAGAGCCATCGCGCGCCAAGACACCGTAGCGGTCTCGCTGATCTTCTCGCTAAAGGGGAAACCCCACGTCGAGATACGCGCCGCGCCGCACCGCGAAACCTTGATATCTTACATAGCAACTCGCAAAATCGATACCATCCGTGCCTGCGTGCTCGCTCTCTATCCATCTCTTTCTCCCGAACGATTCTCGGCAGGAAAATGAAATTCGCGATCGACGCATCGTTTATTATTTTGTTGCCACGTCACATTTGCGTTCGACGTTAAACGAAGGATCGTATATAATTCCAAGTCTCGTTCCGTTCGACGAAGCAACAAACGGTCGAATTTACGACGAGATCGTTCGACGTTTCTCGCACGCGAGTGCCATATCGTGCCGCTATTAATTCAGAAATCCCCGCCGTTCTCGCGAAGCGTCGTCAATCCGTAAGGACGATACGCCCGTGAATTAATATGCGGGTCGCGTTGACGCGACTCGGGAATTTCGGATCGAATTCGACCGACTCGAGAGAGATATGGTTTGTCCTCCGAACAACGACGCCTCCTGGCCGTACGCGCGACCGCATCGCGGAAACACTTCCGCCGCCGAGAGTATATCGATGAGAATTTAATTGAAACGAACAAAAAAAAGTGCGGTTTCTTTGTTCGCGTGGCTTTTCCTCTATCTTACTCTCGCCGAAGAGCGCGATAGCTCTTTGTCCAGGATATAGCCACTGGTACAAAGGGGAAGCCCGACCAGCTCTCCCCCTTACCCTTTCAGTCTCTCTCTCCTTACTCGAGGGCACCGGGGGGTGAACGGCATGTTGGCGGTAAAGAGACAGCGGGGGAGTGGAACCAGCGGGGAGGGAGAAACCACGCATGCTTGCTCTGGATGGTTCGTCGGCTGGGTGGTTTGGATGGTTGGGTTAGTCGACCCTTCTTCCCTGCCACCCCTTCTTGCACCACGGGGTTCAACTCCGCTCGCTGGATCGATATGTCCCACTGAACCAACTGAGAGCGAGCCTCGGAGAACGTGGTTCACCCCCTGCCGTTAACCACCCCCTTTCGCGCCACCCCGGCCCGCGCAGACATCGTGTCCTCCGCTAGCGAACGGGCGGCGACACCGCTTCCTCCTGCTCTCCTTAGCAACAAGCTACAGCCGCGGATCCGCGCTTTCCGTTCGATCGGATTCTATCTTCATCGCCCTCGAATCGTTTCCCCAAAGTAGACTGCATTTCCGTGGAAATATCGACGCCGAGTAAATACCCATCTTTTCGCGGTTGCGAAATCGATACTTATTCAACTCTCGCCTTCAATCGAATCTTAAAGGGTATCGGCACTTGAGCGTTACAGTCGCGGGCGCCCGCGCGCGCCCAGATGATGTAACACGCGATTGTCCGGAAAATGCGAATTGCGCTCGCGGAATGCGATCGTTCGATGGCACAATTCAATTCCGACCCAACGAAAACGGTCGCGAATTTAATTGTGGAAATCCACATCGGGAAGGAGAGTTTCTGGATGGTACCCAGAATTCTACGGTGGAGTTAACCGCGCGAACCGCCGATCTCGCCCGCGTTCACGAAGTGCGGAAAAAGAGAACGTGGAGGGACGGGGCCGGGGAGGGCTGAGTCCGGAGCTGGTGGAAGACGGCGGGATTGATTATCCATAAACACACACGGGGCGGCCGAACGACGGTGGTATCGCGCATCTATTGCGCGCGAGAGAACAATGGCGGCTAATGGTTCCTGGAATCGTAATTAGCGTCAGTTAACTGGGACGAGTAACGAGACGAGTCGATTCTATGGGATTTCATTGTCGGGAATAATGAGCACCTCGTAGTAACCGCGGTCGCGACCAACCGACGGACAGCTCGAAATGTTGTGCATTGAATATTGGCCGAATGCCGACGGCCTGGGAACAGACGGCGGGCGCGTTAATGAAACGTGCGCGGAGCACGATTTATTGACAGATTGTAGGATCGTTTGCCCGCGCTCCTGTTACGCCGCGGCTTCCGTCGCGCGCTCTCGGCATCGAACGGCTACAATTATTTCAACGGATAGCTCGCGCTCTCGGAAAGCCTCCAGTCATTCGAAGCGCTCGGCGCGAAATCAGCCAAAGGAGAAAACCAATCGGCAACACGGAAAAGCGGCAATAATGAATTCGATTCGATTTAACACGAATTTTTTTTTTTTTTTTAAGATAGGATGCGCGTCAATCTGACGAAGATTGATATCCAAAAGAGAAAGGATCAACTTTATTCGAGGATAAAACACCCGCCGTTACGTTCACCATACGTCAAACCGGAAAACATTGCCGAAAAGTTTCCGTCGCGAAGGTTCTTCTTAGAGTTGGACGTCCTCGTATTTCCTACGTGCCTGCCAAAGAAATTTCCGACTCACGAGAAACGCGGCTGCCGCTGACGACCGCGAGAACTTTCCTCGTTTTGAAAAGGGTTCGATACGCGCGAGTCGTCGCGTTGTCCTCCTCGAATGCGATTTCGTTCTCGCCACCTCCGGGGCTGCCGTTCTCGTTAGAGAAGCTTTTCGCTAATGTTACGTTTCCGAAACTCCGCTCCGCGATGTCCCTCGAAGAAACGCCTGCCGCATTTTGTGCATTTGCAAGTCACCTGCGTCTCGCGGTACTTATCACGATTCGCTATTAAATTGCACTTTAAAGAATTTAATTTAACATTTAATTACATAAAAATGTCGCGATAATAATTAATGAAATAACAGTGCGGAAAGAATAATAAATTAAACGTTATTCGACTTTGTACAAAGATAACGGCGAAGCTAACGCAATAATAATAAAATAGAAAATTAAAAGAATATATAACGAACGCATAGTGTAATTGGGCTGAGTTTGCGTTTTTCCACGCGGGACAAAAAACTTTTTTTTCCCTTCTTTTTTTTTTTTTTAATTGTATTCCGGGATATCATTATTTCCCGCAATAATTCGAGTCTCGCAGACTCGCGTAATATCGTAACGCGGCTGCCATATGTTGCGAGGTCGCGATACATAATGAAGACTAATAGTGGCACTGTCGTAACCGCAAGTGTCGGGACACTTAATGTCACGCGAAAATGGGCTTTAACTGATGACTCGGAAACTCGGTGCGTTCATGCCTTCATTCGTTACGAGTGAAGCTGGCTTGTCTTCGGCTCTCTGCAAATTGTTTCATCCCGAAAGTTCCGTGCTCGATCTTATCAGACTACTCGGCGCGATTAGTAAGCCGATAATCACCGCGAGACGTACTACTTCGGGAAAAAAAAATAAGGCTCCTCTTTCTCTCCGCTCGATTCGCCATTTATTGATTTAAATGGGGGCGCCCGCTCGATAGACAACGACGAAAATGGTGAGCTCAAAGACTGTTAACGAGCTTAAATCAAATTATGCATTTGCACGACTAATTAATGCTAATAATCGTTACGTAACGCAGTTGGGAAATCGCGAAGGTATAAAAAAAACCCCCCCCGGCTGCTGGAGCGAGAATTTCATCGAGGACTCGCTCGCAATTAGCGAGTCGATTAATTTAATGACGGCGGCGGCAAAGTCGGAAGAAACGGCGGGCACGCCCGATCGATTTATACATTCCCGCGGCCAGTGGGTTAATTACATTTCGCTGGTGTAGCGTGACCGCTCGCGTACGCCTCGCGTTCTCGACAAAGAGGACGCTCGAGCGGATCGCTCGCTATCTATTCTCGAACGGCCGGAGCGGCGGCGATACGAAGCGGGAGCCGTCTCGCTGCACCGCGGTGAGACGGGCGAGGTGCACGCACATGCACGTGCGTGCGTCATCGCGAGATATCGGCGTGCCGCCGAACTGTCTGTCAGGCGAGGCTGACGGCGTGTGCTCGAGTTCTATTCGCCGCGCGCAAGACGGCTGTAATACGCGCGGTGCGTTCGCTCACGTGTCGGTGCACGCGAGCCCGACAGCGAAAAACCGGAGGAGAGAAAGACAGAGAGAGAGAGAGAGCGGAGGACGCGTGGAAAATCGTGGAACGGCGGAAAGGGAAGGCGAGAGACGGAACGGTGATTAGGTCGCGGCGGCTCGTATCTCGCATCATCGCTATACATAGATCGAAACGCACTCGTCGCGAAGGCCCGCGCGCTCCGGAATTAGACGGCGGGTTACGACACGCGCAAGCGTTGCACTTTTTTTTTTATCTCTCTCTCCTCTCGCCTCGATCCGCACGGTGGCCGCCTTTTTCTCCCCGGGTTTTTCTTCGTTCCTTCGAGATTTATCTTGTCCGATTACGAAACGGTCATTGGCGCGCTTACGCAACCGTGCGCCGTGTCATCTCTTTTCGCGCTTACGCAACGGTTACGGATAAATCATCAAAAAGAAAATACGCGCGTGGGCGATTAATTATTAATTACAGGTAATCAATTATCGATAGGAATGACGAATTGGCGATTTATTCGTTTCCTGACAAATATTCGATGGCAGCGGGTGTTTGCTTGTACCTCGATCGGGACGCGTGGGAATAAGTTCGCTTGAACGTGAAATTCAGGCGCGTTCGGCTGCAGAAGAGACGCGCTTCGGTGACGAACGAGTTGCAGTCGAATCCCGTTAACATCGCGTTGTTACGCGTCAGGCGCGCGGTTAGCGCGACGCGGGTGGATACGCGTGATTACGCGCGGCCGTATAATTGGTGACGTGAGCGCGCATGTTGAATTTCACATCGCGCGAACGTAAGAGGGGAGGAGAAGGGGGAAGGACCGGGAGAGACCACGTGCATCCGTCCGGCTCGTATAATTGCGAAAATATCGGCGAAATGGGCTTTCGGTGTAACGTGCGCTCGTTAATCGCGCCGCCGGTGCCCGTCCGCGGTGATCCACGATGTATTTTTTCGCCCGGCGTTCCGACCGCTTCGCATTCACGGATATCCTTCTCGCCGTGCTCTCCTCCGCCGCCCCTCGTTGTGCCGATTAGCGCGATAAAATGTATTTTACCGCCGATCAATTCCCCCGGATCGCGCCCTCCGTTCCGATTAAACCGAGCACGCCCGAAGGAAAATTGTCCTGCACACGTGGCCTTGCATGCCGCCGGCATTGCAGTGCATTACGCGACGACACGGGCGCGGTTTCGCGACCGAGTCAATTCGAATTTTACGCAAAAAGATATTAAAAAAAAAAAACGCGCGCGAGGACAATTGAATCGAATCCGTTCGATCGACGAAAACTACGTGGTGTCACGCGGAAAAAAAAAAACGCGCGCTCGCTCGCTCCGTCTCTTTCTCCCTTTTTCTCTAGCGAGATAATGCGGAATTTTTAGAGCCGTAACGCGTGTACAGCATCCACGTTGGTACGTTCGAAAAAGAAGAATTCAATATTTTTATAGTTCTTCAACTTGGCCTGACGACTTTATTGCCAATCGGCGACCTGTGTACCGAGACTCGAGGGAGAAACCCGCGTCTTCGAGACGCGCGAGCACGCGAATGCAGGGAGGATAATTCACTCCGAGAAGTGGATTTCTATAACTCCTCTCCGAACAACATCAAATAAGTTTCTCCGATATTATTGCCGTACGCGCGCGCGCGCGAGAGAGGCTCTCCCAGTCTTTTCGTATCCTATCATTTGGAATATGAAACGTCCCGCATGCCGCGTGTCGGAATTTACGAGCTAACTTTATAGAGTGGCGTGCCCGTTAACTTGACGTGTATCACGGACGCGTCTCATCGTCGTAGTCACGCGTGCGTTTCGTTATTAACTCTTTCCAGTCCACTAGTACCATATGGCACTAGTTGGCACCCGTAGACGACGGCGCAGTTTATTTTCGGCAAGTCGCAAGAGCGAGTCGAAGATATCGGGACGTTGCGGATATTAAAACCACCTCGCGGATCGTACATGGGTAAAAATCAACGTCGCGACTATGTGACAATTGCGGATAAAAGACCCGTCGAGAACAAGGTTACATTAATCTCTGAAAGTCTATTAAACGCTGAGTGGAATATAATTAAATAACGAAATATGAAAAGAAATTTTATATTTTTATTAAGAGATGTAAGAGGCAATTGTTTTCCTTTATAAAAGTAATTATTCTTTCCTTACGTTAGAAAAATTGAAATTTATTAAGAATTTATGATCGCGCCGTCAATTTCGTTTTATTAGCTTTGAAATAAAATGAACTTTTCTACGGTTCCATTAATAGGAAACAGCAGTGTCTACTCGCTCTGCAATTTCTCAATATCGTACGATCAGGAACAAGAGCCAATCCACATTGCGTAACGCTAATTTTTCAATGGTTCGTGCGATTATTACGTCTCGTAACAACGAGATCTCGTACCATAATGACACGCCGGCAAATTCCCGCGCTCAAACTCCCCAACGCAACGCGAAAGTCATCATTGTTTTGTCAGACGGAATAGACGCTGTTACCGAATGTCAATTCGCACGAGGACAGATGCGAAAGAGCGTTTTAAACGCCGAGCCAAAGTCGCACAGCGACCGAAAATATTAATGCTCGAAATACATAGATTTTGCGTTATTAATAGTTTTTCTTTCTATTAAAATACGTAACATTACACAACCCTAATGTAGGTCAAGATTGAATTACTTTATTCTCTGAAGAACGACTGTTAGGACTGTATTTGTGAGGTCAAACTG
Organism: Cardiocondyla obscurior; assembly: GCF_019399895.1. Classification (NCBI taxonomy): domain Eukaryota; kingdom Metazoa; phylum Arthropoda; class Insecta; order Hymenoptera; family Formicidae; genus Cardiocondyla; species Cardiocondyla obscurior. The sequence goes on along the minus strand of NC_091866.1, from coordinate 10,467,214 downwards.
ATAATGCCGGATTTCAAAGACTCGCAACAATATATAAAACGGTGTGCGGCGCGGAACAGAACTTTCCACCGGGGATATTTTTCTATATGTATAAAAAATATATAACTTTGAGATTTCGCTTTACGAGGGAGAGTGGGGGGGGGAAAGGGAGGGCGAAGGGGAACGCATTTCAGTACGGTCGCCGTTATCGCTAATAGGACGAATCCGTATCGACCAGTGGAGAACGCTGGGCTATAGATCCTTTCGAAATGACGCTTGTGTCGTCCATCGCGCGATCGCCGGGCCAGCCCGGGGGCCATCGGAGACCAATAAATCGCGCGCGGATATCGATCTTTATTACGGCAGAAAATAGAACGGCGAAACGCGAATAGAGGGTGCATCGTCCGCCGATGGTTTATTCCTCCTCGTTTATCGTATTGGCCGTCGAATGTGTTCGCGCGAGCGCCGCGAGTGTCGGGAAAATCAGGTCGCGCACAGAACTCTCCTGATCGCGCCGGTGTTTTTCCATTCGGCTCATCAATCCAAATCAATTGGATTCGCCTGCGAATTAACAAATTATTTATTGTACGTGCGAATTCATTTTGTAAGGCCGAAGTGATTTATGGGCAAATGAGGTGATTTATAGCAAGTTCGATAGGACGCGTTGGCGCACGCCGACGCGCGAGTTAATGTAAAGGCAAATGCAAAGTAGATAAACGGATCGGAATCGCGAAATATTTAATATAATTTATTACATTGTTTGAGAAAATGTACGCCAGGCGTTTCATCAATCAAGTCACCTCTGCCGTGAGTTTTTACATCCCGTAATATAATTCGCGCGCCACCGAATCGACGGAATAACCGAGACGAAATGAACTTTTGCGGCGTAAATTTTCCGTCTAAAAATAAAATACATTGAAAAAGTACTGCTGTATCTTTCCTCCGTGTCGTTATTTTATTTTGCGCGAAAAACAGGTCACTAGGCAGTTGATCGCGAGATAACGCGCAGTGCGCTAAGTTACCTCGTGCAAGCCAGCGTATCGAGAGTTTGGTTATGAGGTTGTCTTTTTTTTTCAGTTAAAGCGATGCAGTACGAGAAATAATACGCTCAGTTGCGTGGCGAGTTTTCCATTCGAAAGCGAGACGAAGAAATTAGGTGCAAGTCGAAGGGTTTGTACGCGATGCGCGACGCAAAGTCGTTTCAGTTGGTTTAAGCGTTATTGGGTCGCTTAATTTATTAATACTTTTAAAATGATGTAATTTAAACCACGTCCACTGTGCGTAAGAAGTCGATTAAACACCTGCGGATACTTTTATCGATACGTGTCCGTATAACGTACGACCACGTTTCCCAGTGAGCGGCCGGCAACGTCATCGCGCGTACCGTATTGTTTTAACGTACACTCGAGTTTACTGGGTTAGGATATCTGGAGTGGTATTCTCGCTCTATGTGTGTATATGTGCATATTTATATATATATATATATATATATATATATATATTTATATTTATATGTATATGTACATACATATGTGGGCTCCTTGGAGCGCAGCCAAAAAGTGCGGGTTTTCCGGGCGCGAAACCATTGCTTTTAGTGCCACAAGCTGAAATACATGAAAGCGAAGGAGGAAAACGAAGGAGAGAGATTATTTTCTCCTCCTGCTTTTTTCATTTCCGTTTTAACTGATTCCCTTCCTTCGCCGCGCTTCCTATCGTCATTGCGTCCCTACAGCGCATAGCTGCCTTCTCCTAATAAAATAGTAAAGCTTGGGATAGCACGTGACAGTCGGCGAAAAATCGCTCGGCATTCGATTCCGAGATCCCGGGGACGATCCGTGAAAAGATGCCCAACGATCGGACCGAGCTCGATTAAAGTCCTCGTAAAACGTCGTCCTTTCACTGCGCTTCGCCACCATAACGATTAAGGAGTCAAAGGTGAACATCTTTTTATTGACGTTTTCAAAAGAAATGTGGTCTCTCGATTTCGCGAATATTAATTCCTTCTCTCTGCGATAACGTCGTTCTCAAAATATACTGGATTATTTCTATTCATCTATATCTGTTTGCATATAAACGATAATTTTTTCAGTATAATATTTTGTTTTTTTTTTTTTTTTAATTTTTAACAAAGAGTATTTTAACGGCACATAAAGATTTTCGTACGTTTACGTTATTCCGTATTAAAACTTTACCAATTCTTTTTTTTTTTTTTAATTTATCGAAAATAAGTAATGGAGAAATTTATGACGATACTCGACGAGAAAAGCGTATTGGATAATTAAAAGTTAAGGACTGGCTTTTCCCGATGTGCTTCAGCTATTGAAAGAATGAAACCTTTAATCGAGCCTCGGCGAGATGAAAGACGAGGCACTTCTTTCGCTCAAACACACTCGCGTAATGAAGCGGCCGTTATTACACAATATAACGGGGCGACGCCTGCAACCGCAAAAGTTCTCTCCGAGAGCTCGCTCTCTCAAAGAGCTCTTTCCTCCCGCGACAAAGATATTTCCTGAAAATCGCCACGATGCTTTTTCGCCAAGTGCAACCGGCACTTTTCTTTGAGCGCGAACGACGAATCCGCCCGCGGTTCAAAGAGAGCTTTGCTGAAACACGAGAAGACACAAAGATGGAAAAAGGGAAAAAAAGGGAAGTACGTACTGTTTTAGTGCGAAAGAAACGCGCGGGAATTGTCGTTATATTTTATCGACACCGTAAGCGAGAAATGTCGAAATGCCGCTGAATCATCGAAGTAATCGCCCCATAAACGATCTTTTAACGGATAACGAATGAATGAGTGAATGGGAAGCGCAAAGTCACAAGAGGCTCTCGCGATATCGCAACAACTCTTATTGATCTCCCGCGTTCGACGCTGTATCGTAAATTGCACGCATACAATTACAACGCGAAGCTAGGACCTCGGCAAAGGTGTCGGGTAATTTACGTCTCGTCCCATAAAATACACGTTTCTCCCGGAAGCACGCACTTCCGCGGACGTCGAATTGTTACGATTCAGCACATCTGATGAATGACATTGAAAACGTCGAGGAGACAGAAGCCCCGATGACGTGACAAACGGAAAAGGAGACAAAAGGACCGGCGAGCGTGACGAGCGCGCGACTGACGAAAGACACGAACGTCGAAGAATAAGGACGGACCGTAAGAAATTATAGAAAATCTATCAAGTTTTAACGGAGCGTGATCCGAATATACGTTCGTCGTCGTTGCGGATCTTCGCGGTTAGATAACGCTACGGCAAGAACGAGAGAGAGAGAGAACCTCGGGCGCTACAGACCTTTATATTCTTCATTTTTCTTGTTTTCGAGATTGAAATCTCGAACGTGAATGCCGAATTAAGTGATGTTTATGTTTTATGAGTATCATAAAATGAAAAATCAATTTGCTTCGTTATTTTATCATGCGAATGGATTTTCGCTTTGAACCAAAGTATTTTTAGAGCTCTCCGCGAACGCGCGTAACGAAGAGAGGATATTTCATCAGCTGTGATATGTATCACGGATAATAATAACTCGTCAATTTCTATCCGTGACCTGCGTTACACGTTACATATTCATACGCGCGCTTAATAAGAAACACGTGTTCGAATTTAGCGTGTTGAATGGTGGAAAAGTGATTGGCGACCGTTGCAGTTGATTAGCGGCGCGCTCGAGAAATAGGCGATTATCAGTGATAATGACGCCAGGGGATGGGTCTTGCGCGAAACGTTCGTTTGGCCGCGTGGCAAATTTCTGCGAGACGTCAAAGCCGCGGCGACGATGACGACGGTCATCTTTCAGGCGACGACGGCAGGATGAAGCTTTTCATGCTCGCATCTGCCAACGAGAGAGACGGTAACCGAAATCCGATCGGGCTAACACACCTCGCCGGCTGTGGAATTCTTTTGAACGGGATCACGCATTACGTACACTCTTCACGAACTATTATATCGTCAGTCGACGTCATTCGCTCGTTGCCCTTTGATGTTCTTCGCGGAAATTTATCGAAAAAAAGAGCGCTGTTGGGGAGGGGGCGGAAGAAGCAGAGACGAACGTAAAGTTTCCACAATCAACGTTGCGTAATCCATCTCGCGAGCACACGCTAGGTGTATTTTGCATGTATTTTTGCTCGTTACATTACGTGCAACGCATGTTGACTATTCCCGACCTCGAACAACTTAACGACGTTCACATATACGCATCTACCAATTTCATTAAAGCCTCTTAGCTCGCCAAACTCCTCAAGGTTTGTTTAAGCAGTTAGCTAATAATTAACGACGAATCACTGCAGTTTTCCGAAGATTATTACTAATTTTATCGCGCAATTCGAGACCGCGGTGAGGAAAAATTTCCGCTCTTGAATAATTCTTTGTACCTCGCGAAGGCGATCACGCGAAAAATTCCATGAGAGACGGGGGGGAAGATGAAAATTCGATCTTATATATTATGCGGCGATACTTTAGGTGCTTCCGTAGCGAGATGATGGCGACGAGGTCGACATCCGCCGCTGCAAACTAGAATACGGAGGGCGAGGGTGGGTCACGCCCTGGCGTTAATTATTAATTATTCCGGTCGATTCGGTTCTCGGCTAGGAAACGAAGTTATCTTCTTACCCGGCCGGCGCCAACGACGCCGCCACCGCCCTATTGCCGTCGCTTTCGCAGTTCCCGCCTCGGTCTCCGTCACCGTCGCCATCCGACGTCGCCGCTATCTTGTTCCCATAACAGTGGAAAAGTCTTTACTCACGTAACTATGTGGCCGTCGCGAGATATTCGGTATGCAAAGCGGCAGACACCTTCATCCGTCCATTATGTATACGCGCTATCGCGACACACTTCCGCGTCCCACGGAGCGCGAATCGGTCGACAGATGTCGGTATTTATTTAAGAAAAATCGCAGCAGCGCTATTTTTCAATTCGCGGGAAACTAGAAAAGCGCGGTACCGGGAAAATTCGGGGATGCAGATCAACTTTCCGCGAGCAATAATTCACGCGGCATGAAAAATTTACAAACCCGACTCTTAATATAGTTATTCAGCTTTCGTTTCCATTTACGATTACCGCATTCATTAAATGTATATTAATCGCCCGAGAGAGCTCCGTGTATTTTTAACAATCGTGCAATAACGAAAGATGTGATTTTTCATTGCAACGTCATAGCGTGGATCGTCGTTGCCGACAAGAATAATTCGGTCTCTCGAGAACGCGATTTCTCTTGCAATTTCTTTCGCAAGTCCGTCGCTCTCTCCCCGAGTTGGGTTCGGGAAAAGAAAATCCGGCGTGCCCAAGGGCCGACGGGCGAAAAAGAAAAGAAACGAGGAAAAAAATTTCAAGCATCGGCGAAGTGCATTGTCAGAATTCTAGCGAGTCGACGCGAGCACCTCTCGCTCTCTTGGGGTACTTCTTCTGAAAGCGCGATTCACCGGACGGGACTATTCGTATAAAGGGGGAAGTATATTGTACACCGAGGAGTCGAAGCTTATCCTGTACGGGCAGACGAGCTTGCCTCGGGGTTGCGAAGAGAATGAGGGTGAAAGAACATCCATAATAGGGATACAAACCGGAGACAACAATATCTTCCGCGGAGATATAAACATGGAAACAAAGATCAGCATTTTTCGTCCCGTGAAAAATTGTGAAATCCTTACACCAGTCGAGACGCGGTAGCGTACCGTTTCGCGTATCTGTTCTCAAGACCAACGGCAAGCTAGACTTGACGAAACGATACTTTGAATGCGCGTTCTCGCGAGCAAACACGAAATCGGCGGACATCTCGCAGAGAAAGAGAGAAAAAAAAAGAGAGAGAGAAGGAGGAAGGGAGAGAAACGTAAGCGGAAGCTCGAACAGAACAGAGAAGACGAACGGTATCCGCGTGGCAGAAAATTTCGGATACTTAAGATGCCACCGAAGGCGCGGGCGTTCGCTCGCGAGGAGAGCGAGGAATTCATTTTGCGAGCGCGGAAACAGCGAGACGCCGCCGCCACCGCCGCCGTCGCCGTCGGTTCCGCGCCGCGCCGTAGCAAAAACACGCGATAAATTATCCCGGAATCGCTGCGTCGACGATACCATCCATGCTGCATAAGTGATAAATGGTTGCTTTCGAGTATCAACCCCCGGCGAGCGGTGCAGAACGTGAGAGAGGAGAATCGAGGGGGGGGGAGGAGGGGGCGGAAAAGGGAGAGAAAGGGACGCGACGAAGAGGATCTCGAGGGAGCCTCGTCGGTGGATTCTCTCTCGTTGCCGGAGCTAGAGCGATGCCAAGATGCGAATCAGCGATCGCGATACGCTAACTAACGAGACAAAGGTGCTCCTTTGATGCGTGCTCGGTTATCGGTATCGCTCGAGGATACCGCCGCGTAACATCACTGGTCGTCTAAGCGCAAAAGAAGAGTAACGGGAAGAAGGAAGACTACGAGCTTGAAGAAAACGAGAAAGGGAGAAGTCTTCTTTCCTTTGGCCGTCGCTAACCGACGCGAACGGGTCTCTTTCACGCTCGTTTGGCGGCATTAACGAGACATCGTTATTCCGTACGGCAAACCAGTCAGGAATCGAGCCCGATATCGATTATCCGTCGATTCCTGGTACAGCTGCCCCCGGTGGACCCCGTCACCGCAAACGCCCCGACGTCGATGTTGACGCCGACGGTGCGAGAGATCGGACGGACGTGCACGCTGGTCAATCGATCTGTATATTCGCGCGTCCACGCACCGCTTCGTTATTCCGCGCGGTTAAATTCCACGAGAAGCTTCCCTCCCCCTTTAACTGAGCCCCATAGACTGCCTTACGTACAATTTCATGTCAAAATGTTAAGAAAAGACAAAAAAAAAATGTAATACATATTAAACGTTGATTTAACGATATTCATTATATTAAAATAATATGATTTTTAAGTCTCTTAAAAAGTCATATGTCGGTAGGGTGTGCGCTTCGAGTTTTACAAGTATTTCACCGAGATTTAAAGGACCGTGTCTCATGCGGCGTCGCCTTTCTAATGCCCTCCAGCTGGCCCTTTAAATTTTAAAGGCCCTCGAGAGTCGGGGAGTCCCGAGCTGCGCCGGGAAGAGCAAACGTTCTTTGTCGCAGTATGCAATACGTAATCTGCGCTACCTTCGACCCGTGTCGCGAGTCCTCGCCCGGAAATTTCGGGACAAATATTATCTTACATCCTCTAAAGGAAAAGGAAGCAAGGCGTCCGGGGAGAAGCAGACTTGTGCAAAATTAAGAGTAATATGTGCCCGACGACGAACAAACGCGGCAAACGGGAAAGGCTCGTAGGAGCGACCACTCGGTTTGATTAAAATTTTCAGAACTCTTCCCTTGCTAATTACAAGTCCCCGAGATACTTCACGTCCGCTCTCGTTCTTGTTCGTTAAATGCGAAAAGAACGCAACAAGGGAGAAAGCGCGCGCCGGTTACTCGTACAACGTAGATTTTTCTTAAAAGCGCGAACGAAGAAAGAAATAAACCGTTTTGTCCCGTTCTAAAATGTTTTCATTATTATTAGGATACAAATGTCGCGTTATACTGTACTATTAATTATTTAATCACAATAAAATGTAGAAATAAAGATTAAATATGTATACAATTTCAATTAATAAATTTTATCTCATTAAGGAAGCATGATTTGTTTTTTTTTTTTTTTTAATTTATTTATCCATTTCGACTTGCAAAGCCAGGGAATCGAAAAAAGACCGCGCAGCGTGACACTCTTTGCGTTTCCACCCCCTTAAATCCTGCCACCTTTATTTATTCTACCGTCCTCTCGCCCATCTCCGTGGAGAAACATCGTATTTACTTATCTGTCGTTGCTCTCAATGGTCGGAATTTAATATCGGGTGGCCGCCGCGCGAACAAATCCACCGTCTCACGTCTCTCGGATAAGAACTGTCTTCCGAACGATCTGATTTCGCGGCCGACGAGTTCAACGATCCTCCCCCCGGGCGCAACAGCTCGCGGCGCGATATTTTATTTCGGATAATTTTGGCCGGTGTTGCTAACGTCTGGCGGTCGATATGCCATGGTAATTTTGATACAGTCGCGAGAGGAAAAGAGAGGAAGGGTCGGAGCACACGGTGACACCTCGGAAATTGTCGATCGGACTTTACGATGAACTTGCTATTCCCGTCCATCCTGTGCCCTTCGTTGCGAAGCGCACCGCCGATTCTCCGGAGGGTTAAACGGTGCGGCTTGAAACTTTTTTCCCTACATTTATAAAACGCGAGTTATCGATTAACCTTTGTGAGTGACGTGGCGATTTTGCCAATCGCGTGCTTCTTTTTTTTTTCTCCTATTTTTTTCTTTTTTTTTTTTTACAGAAATTTATTAATACCACGGTCTTATATGACGAAACGGTCTATAGATTCTGCAATCAGGCATAACTTAGTTTTTACCTATTCGCTCGACATTTCTACGTAAAATGCATCGTGATACATCTGTTGTATCGCGCTGGTTCTCGACGTGTCATTGCGTACCTTTACGCTTACGCGTTAATATGTAATGTGTTGTCTGATGTTATTAAAACGGAAAATTCGACGGTGCCAAGCCAGGTACTACGACGCTAAATTTAACTTCTTCGAAATTCGAGGTTTCGCTTATTGAAAAAAAAAATCAAAATCTTACGAGTCGTTACAAAATTACATTTCATTCACAGAGAGAGTAATTTTTACACTGGACCTTGCAACGACGCGTGTTCCGCATTTAGACGGGATGATCTTTTTGCATTCTCGGGAGGAAAATCTCTTGCGACGCGTATACCGAGGATATCTAAAACGTTCGAATGTGTCGTAAACATTATATACGTGTCGCCTTGCCTTCCCTGTAGAAAGACGAGCGTTTCTATTCGTCGGAAAAATTATTTTGACGATTATTCGCTGTCTCTCAGGAATGTCGTACGAGAACAGATGGTCGCGGAGGGATTTCGTAACGCGGTGAGAGAAAGAGAGAGAGAGAAAACCACCGAGCATGAAAATAGACGACTTTGCGGGCGCGCGCACGTCCTCGCTTTATACGAGGAAACGAGAAGGCCTGTCAGCTGATTGGACGAGTGCCAATTTTTGGTGAATGAACCGATGGTCTCGTGTCTCGAATACACACCCTCTTTGGTAGTTTGCCCTCGTCATGGCTCGCATCCGGTCGCAAAAAATACGAGACCCTTCTTTTTTTTTTTTTTATCAGCCACCGCCTGCGGAAACGCGATCAATTCCTATACTTAAGAGAGACGTCTCGATCGAAATAGATTCAAATTCTACGCGTCGGCTGCTCTCGCGAAATACAAACGTTAAATTCGATCTCGTGTAAAAAAAATAATCTACGCGCGTGCTTTGTATTGTTAAAAGGTAATGACGTAACTATAATTACGTCGTAAAAGTATTCAGACGTCAGAACTCGCGATGGTGCCAAAGTTACCTTTTTTTTTCTTTTTTTTTTTCCCCTTTTTTTTCTTTTCTTTTTTCTTTTTAACGTCTGGAAAAGGTGTTGCTTGCTGGCTCTTGCCTCTACCGACTAAAAACCAGACAACGTTCCTCTAATGTGTAAATTAAGTCCTACATACGGGTGGCGTAAGTACATTTTAATGCCGCATGCAGGTTTTTACGTTCAATACATTTGTCCTCCTGAGCTATTAGCTATCGAAACTTGTGTATGACTTTTAGGTCTCCTTCTGTATGCAAATTATTTGCGGTTTATCACCCAAGGGTCCGCAACGCATTATCTTACAATCCATGGCAGCCAGTTGTCCAGAAATCCTCACCTCGAAAGGAGCTATTGAAAATCCGGAAAACCAACCATCACTGGAAAGTAAGTTTCTCTCTGCAGCTCTTAAAAGAGCTATTCTTACTCTGAATAATTTGCATGCGTACAAATCATGTATTATCCTCTGTTGTGATTAATATTTGTCTTCTGTGGTAAATGTTTCTTTCTTACATGTGTTTCTATACGAGATTAATCTTTGCGCCAATGCGCAAGAGTTCTCCTGTTTTTAGGAGCTCTTCCTGTTCTATTACTTCTTTGATTTTCTCGTGTTCTTCCTTTATCATCATAGTAGATCTACAGAAGGCATAGAAGATTCTTCGTGTTTCTTCGTTATTTATGATAGATGGAATAATTTCATTCAAAGTGCCGAAGTTACTCTGGCTAACTCGACGTTAAGTCCTTCAACGGCGAGTTGACTCGTCCTATCGAGTTAAAGGATTAACGCGTATGTCTACCCCGAGAGGCGTGCCTATTACCGCGAGAGGCGGCTTTGATATGCTAATAAAGAACCAGTAACGCGATCTCGATGTCAGGATATTGTCGTCCGATAAAAACGTTAGCGGCACGGGGCTCGGAAGAACAAGCGCGCGCGCGTGTGACATGCGCGTAAAAGCCAACAACAGGCTTAGGCCACCGGTCCTCCGATTCCCCTGGGAAGATAATGAAATTTCGCATGTGCGAGAATCGAAAATCATCTTCTTTGTGCGCTGGGAGCCGAGGTCGCTTAACGGAACACCCGGGAGGATCACCGCCGATAGAATCTCACGGGTCAACTCGACACTGGACGCTGGCGCGGGCTGTCTTCTTACAACGGACGTAGAAGAACCGTGCATGCAAATTGCAAATCGCCGTATAAAAACACACGCTTCGCATACGTAATGGTTTCGCGCAACGCGGCTTTTGTCAAGAAAGATCAGAGGCGCGTTGCATTAATAAAATAGAAATATAGAGGCGTCGCGTTAGAAAAATAGAGGCATTAAGTCGGCGGGGATTCCGCGGCGGAACGACGTAGAAATTTTCAACGCGGACGAGAGTCGAGATTAGTCCGGGTGAGAAAAGATCTTACCGCGTGGAATTTCAGGGTGCAACACATTGGCTCGCATTTCCGCGTCTCGCTTCAGCCTACGCGCGCGCTATCGCGTACGTTCCAGCGTGTTTTTATTACAGAGGCGAACGCATGATCTATGCCTGTCGAACATTTAACGCGCTTCCGATTAATCAGCGCATAGCAGAAATACGCAAACGGAAGATTCGTGTAAGCTGCCTAAGCTCTTCGGCTCATCGAGCAGCGCGGTGCCCGTCTGGAAATTTCCGAGTGTACGATCTCAAGCATAACTCGTTACTGCATCTGCATCGGCAACGATTTTCGGTTTCTGAGGAGTCGGCGTCGACCTCGAGCGAGGCCACGACATCGATAACTCGCGGGACGATCGGGGAAGGAAATTCCTAAGTCTTTCTCTCAACCGCGATAATATATGTATGTCATCGATGATAATAATACATAAAAGCCTGCTCGCGCGCTGTTAAACTCCGGGTCGTAGGCTAACTTCATAACAAGCAGGTTAACGAACTCTCTAAGTTTAAAGTCGCGGCCGGCAAACGTCGCCATATCGGGTGTTGGAAAAATAACGACACGGTCGACATGCGTGGTGCGGCACGGAGTGCATTCGCGACCTGATTTTTTTTCACCGCGGGAATTGAATGCGTTCCGTCACCGACAGAATCACGGACAAGATTCTCCCGATTACAACGAGACGCGAAACCGTTGGCACGTCTACGAGCATTCAATTGACAGACCCGAGATTTTACCAAGCTGCCGAAATTGGCATATTAATCGGAGCCGAATTATTCTGGCGGCTGATATGCGTCGGACAAGACGTATACGCGACGAAATCGTGGAAATATCGTGGCGAGGTCGATTCGAATTGAGCAAAATGGTTAGCTAACCACGGCGAGTTAATTTCGAGTAACGAAAGTCTTCACGGACAAACAGTAACATTCCACAAAGAGAACGCGACCAAAATTCTAGGAATCGAATGAAACCTGGCAGACGATGTGTTCCACTTTAGTAACAACTACGAGTTTCGAAGCGTGCGAATTACGAAGCGAATCATTCTCGCAAAAATCGCGAGTGCGTTTGATCCAATTTTTCAAGACCGGTAACTGTAACGGCAAATCTCTGCCGCGAAACATCCACGGCCAAAGGGCAGAATTCTTTTTTTTTTTCTTCTTGTTTTTTATTTTCGATAACGCGAGGTGCTGTTCGACCGCCTCGACGATCCGACGTTACGTCATCGAGATGTACGACGGCGCGCGACGAGTATTTAATGACGTATCTTTCGATAAGGCTTGTAAAAACTCGAGCGATGAAAGCGTAATTAGCGTGCCGCGATATGGCGCACGTTCCGCTTGTCTCGAGGTGTAGGAAATCTCGAAATAGAGATGTTTCCGAAACCGGTCGTCGTTGAAAGATTTACGACTTTGGCGCTCCGAGGCGCGCATAAAAGTGAAATGCGATATAGCGCTGTATCGACATTTGCCAAACTTCCATATACTATTCCGTGTACTATTTTTAATTTAGCATAAAATCGCACCGTCTTCTCGAAAATGTCGTAAAATAAGCGCCGGACGAAAAGCCGAATCTCGCGGTCTATCGGAGAGATATTTTGGACGGCTGCTTTCGATGGTCCATTAACAGCCATCGTCTAAAAGTATTAGGTGGGTGCCCACTTATAGGATGGCTGTAAATCGCGTTCGTTATCACGTCGCTCTTCAGTAAAATCGCCGTAACAACGCGAGAAAATATTTAACGTCAAAGTTAGGAGCTGTTATCGATAAACAAGTGTTAACAAAAAAAAACGGTGGACTCGTCGTTGAATTTAGGGCTTAATCAGCGCGAGGAACGTTTCGTTATCGGTATAAAAAGCGGAGGCGAGAGGGAAGGAAAATACGCGCGAAGAGTCTTAACCGGCCGTAGAAGAACGAGAGAACCGCCAGTTCGACCATTAGTTCAAAAGTTTTCCCCAACAGTCTGTCAGTCTGTTTTCGTCGGCGCGCTTCATCTTATTCCGGTGAGCGTGCGCGACGATTGTCTACTGCCGGATTTTCGTTTTCGGCATGAAACTTTCGAGGGACTTAACGAATCGCCACTGGATTGTCGTTGATGGAGATCAACGATCGGCGGATTCGTCTCTTCGATTTTCTCTCCGATAAATAAAGAGAAATTATCGCGCGGATAAAATGTGAATAGATCATAGTGGGATTACTTTTTTTTTTTTTTAGCTGATTGTGTGCATTTAATTAAAACTATAAATTTTCGAAATGCGAAAGAAAAAACTTTAAAGTTTAATAATTTGAAGCGTTCAAATAATTGTTCTTTTAACCGCTAAAAAATTAATTTGTTGTTCCGCTGCAAAGTGCACGTCAAGCCATTTTATTACATTTTTCCTTGTCACTTTGAATGATTGAAATAGGTAAGGTATTTAATAATTAATCATTATTTATTTCGAGCTGCATTCGGCCGCTACTGTTACCTGTTTTAACGCACGGCGATAGTGAAAATCATTTATAGCCGAGGCAGAACAATGAAATCGATCTAAGATAATTTTCTGAATTTTTTAGCGACACGAAGATCGAAGTTGTAAATGTTTATTGCGCGCGCGTGTATGTACCTGTGTTAGTTTGAAGCAACGCTGAGCTTTTGCGATACGAACGCGTGAGTTAATGCATTTCGCAGCGAACGCCAATGCCAACGGTGGCAACGTTATAAAGCCAATGTTAATATTTGATTTGCTGGTTGCTGGGCAGCGATGCGCATGCCCGACGTATCTTCAACATTGTTCGATAACGTTCGATAGTTTGTGAATAATTATTGATCAGGGACATGAGTCACTAAGAAACAAAGAATTATAAACGCTACGAAATATTTAAATGTACCGTGAGATCGACAAAAACGTGGAATACTTTAGAACTCGTCGACTTTTGAGAAACGTTCTAGACACGTATTAATTATGACTAACGATAAACGACGTGTAAAAAAAAAAAAAAAGAAGTATAAAGGTACCATCGCGGCGCGAAATAAACAGATCCGATCCGACACAATACACGAAAAAGCGAAGACACGTTATTTCGCTTAACAAGTATTCTTTAAATTATTATAATATTCCGGCTTCTGTACATGGGCGATCACCGATCGACGACGAAATTGAAATTGAGAGTAATATACATCGGGGCTTGAATCATTTTATATCATCCTTGGACACATCCCCGAATTGCCGGTCGAAACGTGACTCGCGTGACACAGGCAGCAAGAACGAGAAAAATCCCTCGCACGATCGTAAAGGCGTCAAAGAACCGGAGGCGGCACTTAAAATTTGCAAACGGAACGAAACCGACCCAAAGCCCGTGAATGCACCCCCGAAGGTGGATTTCATGTGACGTTCACAAAGCACCGTCCCTCTCGCTTTTCCGGCAGACGGAACGACTGGCTTTAAACGGCAGCTCTTTCCGCTTTTCATGGCAAACAATAATGGAAATCGTCTGCTTGTATCACCCAGGGAGACGTTCCCGGATGCACTTCCGTCTATTTAAAATCCAGAGAGCTTTTACAAATTAGCAAGTGTTACCGATTACCTTTCATTTGAAAATATAATCGAGTCCTACGTAAAAAAATTATAATAAATAATACGAAAAGAGATGTTATTTAAAGTGTCTTTAAATTCTTTAGTATTTATCAACTAATTCGAGCCGACAACCAACTATTTAAAAATAGCCCGCGCGGCTTTTATTAGGCGAGACTTATAACTCACGGCACGGGTAGGTTTTGCAATAATTCACGTGTTCCTTCGTCCGGGCTCACATTTATCTTACTTCGGAAAAAAGTTTCGCGCAACGGTATAAACTCGCCACGTCAAAATGTCACGCGGATAGGCCATAGGCGCAAATCAATGATGCATTTATATTTATTTATGCGATTTTCCATTTTCCATGTGACACGTATGTCCGAAACCATGACATTTGGTCGCGAGATCGTCGCATATGCACGTTACCTCGCGGAATATTAAATGCAACCGGAGCGCCGGATTGTTTATTTATTCAAGCTGCGCACAAATATGCACACGTATGTACGTATACAAGGGACGCGCACCCACGCACATACATCGCGCTCGTTCACTCCTCGGCCGGCAGTAAAGCCGGGACTACCTATTAAGACAGATGGCATGACGATTATTTACGAGGGCGGAGCGCACCTGAGCTCGCGCATTTTCAATTTCGGCCGTCGATCGAACGCATAAAATGCACGAAAATTACGTTGCGCGAACTCAATTTATTTAGAGCAAATTATCGAACGCGAGATTCGGAAAACTTTCATCTGCAACGTTCAGTACTACGTAATTTTCTTTTTTCTTTTTTTTTTTATTGACTACAGAAAATTCGCATCTAAAGCGTAGTGAAAAATGTTTATCTTAACCCGCGCGTATCGCGTAAAGTGACGCAGTTACGTGACGCGCGGAACCCGTAAAAGCGACGAAGATTCACGGAGAGTAAATAAAGTACGCCCTGATAAAATACGGCATCGGATTATGACTTCGGCTCCCTGATCAATGCGAGAGGGGAAATATAGTATAATGCATCAAAGGATCATAATAATTTTTCCATCTTTTATCAGCACCCGCGGCTCTTTTCGATTTCGCTGCATAGAAATTTATTAGCTTGCCGGCGGCGCGTCGCTAAATCGTAAGTTATCGCCGGTATCTCTATCGATGACGAACGACGGTGAGGATGACGATGATAATGACGATGATGATGACGATGACGGTGACGACGACGACGACGATACAGGTCCAAGTCGAGAATTGGGACAACGACCTCGCGTGCTCGCTCGAAACAAAGAGCGAGTGTGACCACGACACCGATAACCCGCCTGCGGCCTGTGTGCTTTTACGCACAACGCAAATTTCTGCTGATCACGGTATGCGTGACGCGTACGCGGATGTCTCTTTCTCTCTTTCTCCCCCACACACCTGGTTATCTCTACTCTCGAAAGGCGAAAAAAAGCCGAGACTCAATTCCGCCAATGCAGCTGTAAAGCGACGGTTGCGATAATATCGCCGCGCTGTTTCAGCACGGAAAACAGACGCTATGAGAACGCACGGCGAAAAACGTTATAATATTTTAAGAAGCGCGAAAGTTTGAAGGCGAGAAAAAAGAAGGCACCGAGAAAATAAGAGCGTGCTCGAAGAACGATTGTTGAGTCGAACCGTCGATACAAATCTAAAATAAAGTCGAGTAATAAGCAAAGGTGAATAAATAACGAGAGTAGAGTCGTTCGAATTAACGTTCATATTTTATGTAACTCTGTGTTCTTTTTCTTGTATCTTAAGTACTGAATAAATTCTGTGTTCGTCGTCTAATCGTTTTTATATTAATCGAAACGTCCTGTAACGTAATTTGCGTAAAAGCGGAAAAAAAGAGACGGTAAACCTTTCGATATTTTACTTTAAAAACCGCAGATCTTTCTAAATTACTCTCGCGGAGAAGAGGAAAGGAGAATTACAAGAATCGAGGTATTGAAGTTGAAATTCCGGGTAAATAGTCATGGTTACGCGAAGACTTGCCACTGTGGCGTGTGCCCGTAAGCCTGGTTTTGATCTCTTCGAAGGCGATTTCGTACGATATTACGGAACTCGACGCCTCCGAAGTTGCCTGGAGCCCTTCCGTATCGAGAAATAGACTTTAACAGCGATCGCGTCGATATTGTCTGGGAAACCGGGATATAGCTCTGAAAATCGTATCGATCCGAGCGCTCGTTTCACATCCCTGGTGTTTAGCCCCACGTTTTTTCAGCCGCGACAAAAAGCGCTAAAGATAGATATGCGTTGTAGCGGCGCGAGAAAATGCCGTTCTTAGAAAAGCTCACGCTTCGTATGAGAGACGCTGTCTCTTTTAATTGGTTACAAGATGTTTCTCCCGGCGACATCCGGCCGCTTTTCGGAGCGTAACAAACTTCTGTTTCTCGGCCAACAAATCATTGGTGACTAATCCTGGTAGTATCATCTGCCTCCAATTTCATCATTTATATCAAGCACACGAGGAGAAGAGGCGTCGGTGATAAATTTAAATTTCCGACTAACGGGAGGGAGATAAAGACAATTTTTTGCGTAAAACGGATTTTTTTAAACATTTACCCTTACGTTGTCGGTCCGCCCACGTTTCGCGCGCGATATTCGCGAATACTCGCTGTCAAGTTTTTTCGATTATTGTCGGTTTCGATCCACCGGCAATCAATCGTCGCTTCGCACACGTCCCTTTGTTCGCTCGTCGGAAAGCGGAAAGTCGATACGCGTTTCCGCTGAATTAAAAGCGTGTACTGCCTCTCCTCCGCCCGCAATAATAGAACACTTCCGACGTGGCGTACTTAATCGAATCAGCGTGAAATGCTCGTACGGAGAGCTAATCCTGGGCTTCGGACTCGTTAGAGCCCGCGGGAGCGAAGGGTTGCCCAATAACAATACGAAACCGGACAGGCGTGTTACCTACGGCGATCGCCGGCGCGCCGAGTTAAACTTCAAAGCTCGCAATTAATCACTGCCAGTGTAATATCTGGCCGAACTTTCGCGGCGGCTTTACCGGCAGCTTACGAGGGCCGAAAGTTACGGACTAAGCTTACTCTCGCGCCGCGCTGCGTATCCGGTTGAGACGGAGGACGCCCGAATATCCGCGTGATTCGTTTGACCGGCAGTAAATTCGAGAGGGAGATCGAAATTTTAAGTACCGATCTCTTGTTTACACCGAAAACTCGGCCGTCTTTAAGCGAGACAAACGCCGGCGAAGCTCACGAATACGTAGTTAGCTCAAAACCGTAATATCTCCCGAGGGATGTACTTCAGATGCCCCTTCGAGGAAGGATTCTCGTTCATTATCCTTTTCCACGATCCGATGGATTTCGAAATTCCCTCCGTCCCTCTGCGGAAAGTCTCTCCTGCGTGTTACAGATATACGCTAATCCTTCTGAATCCATTTTCCATTACAGCGAGCAATACAAATACCACGTACGATTAATACTTATCAGCACGTTAATGAGCAAAATCTTTCAATGAATCTCGCGTCTACTTTTATTCATTGCAAAAGTCTCGTCAATTCAAGAAATTTTTACTAATTATTTTTAGTTGTATTTTTTATTTTTTAATAATTTAATATCAATTAATTTTATCGCCATAGAGCATTGTCGTGTGAAATATGAAACTTACATACGCGCGCCACGTTTTCCGTTTATCTTCTTTGACATTACGTTAGGCTATCAATCATCGACGTTGGATTCCCGTCGCAGTAACGTCGCCGACGTGTCGATGATTTGGTCTTTCGATTTACACACTACCGCGCAAAGAACGAAGGGGTTTCGATACCGGCAATGACATTCGTAGTGAGGGGGAGGAAGTCATTCAATAGGTTTTGATCTAACGAACGAACCGAAACATTTCGATCATTATCGGTTGTTTACGTTACGGGTGATTGGCCCGAGTCAATGGACGTATCTTTTATTTCACGTCGAAGGGGTTACGAAAGGATATTGAAAAACGAGGGGCGCTCGTGCGCCCGAAACGCAGCTGGGATTTTCTCCATGCAGTCACGCGCTGCTACCAGCCGGCCGTCGTTTTGGGACATAAAGAGCGTCCGATTTCCATGAGTTTCCGCACTTCTATCTCGACGCGGCCATAAAATTCGACACCGTCGTCGTGCCAGCTCGCCTTTTCATTCGACGTGACTATAGCGGCTTGTCAAACTTCTGGAGCAGGACACGAAAATGCGTTTAGTGCAGGGAAAAAGGGCCTATTCACGGTAACGTTATTTAGAAATGTAAAACTACCGGCTGCGAACAAATTACGATAAGTTTTTTCTTTTCTTTTTTTTTTTCCTTTTTTTGTCGAATATATTTAAGAAAGAATTTTTGTATACTAATTTCGAAATCACGTAGAAATGGTTTAAATTTTTCAACATCGTAATAACATAACTTTAATAATACAAAAATTAAAGCTTAGATGTAAAGCGAAATAAACAATTACTGGCTGCATTTCAGCAGTTATCAAAGTATTAAAAAGAAATTTACATTTATTAACGTTATTAGCAAATGGAATTATAGAGGATTTCCAAGTAACGCGAAAGACGAGGGTTTTGCATGCCCGGCATGCGTGGGATATGAACGCGGGCGAGGAATGAATATAGAGAAAAGGTTCGAGAGCCTTGTGGAGTCGAGCGCAATCACCCGGATTGTCGTCTGGTTTTCGGCAGGCAAAATCGTGGCCGTGGTCCACGAAGCTGTCCGGTAAGCTCCGGGGTAGATTGATTGTTTTCCGAACGATATGCGGCAGGCTTCATGCACACGTGGGATGTATACAGCGTGTCCCGATGAAATTTATCACCTCGATTATCCGCGGAATGGCGCGTCCCAAAGGCGACAAGATAAATGGCGCGTCGGCTTTTCTAAACTGTTTTTCGATACGCTTCTAATGGCGCGTCCAGCGTCGCGGTGACAATTATCCAATTATAATTCTACAGCTTCCGCGGCCGATCGGCATCCGAAATAGCGGTTTCGCGAGCGCGTACCTCGATGCGCGCGATAAAAACGTACTGTCTTCCGGTCAGCTCTATAAAAGTACGCCGCGAAGTCGTTTTTCATTATAATGTAAAGTTACGTTTACGAGGTAATCCCAATAGCACGAACTCGCGCACGCAGGAAAGCGCTATTTCCCGGGAATACTTTCCTCCGCCTTTTATTTGTGTCGCATAAATACCGAGTTTATACGGAAGAAAACGGAAACGGCGGGCGATGGTTTAGGGCGGAAGCGACGGAATAAGGAGTCACGTCGTGCAGTTTCACCGTTTCGCCGCCTGTTGTTTCTCGCCTTCGTCCGTGTTCGAATAAACAACGGCAGTTTGCAGAGAAGCGAAACCTCTAACTTTTACCATCGCGACGTTAAAAATTTCCCTGAATTTTTCCTGCCATTTGCACGCGCTCTCTAATGTCTCCCAGCGAATTGCATTTACCCGATGAACATGTGGACGTCGTTTAATTCCGTAAGACTCCTTTTAATTTAATTAGAAACGTCTAATTCGCTGTCCTGAAGAAAAGCAATTACGTCATGTCGTAAACAAATGTGCCGTTAACGTTTTTTCGGGTGAGACCCGTAGCGGAGTTCTTAATCGACGCGAAAGAAAATGCGTGACCGCACACGAGTTCTATCGTCGCGCGCTGGTATTCACGGCGAGGAGAAACACGCGTCATTTGCAAGTTTTCAACGTGGACAAATAAAGGTGCAACGGAATTCGCGTACGCAATTAATTATCACCGTGACGAAAAAGTCGCTCGTACCTTGGGCGAGGAAGGCGCCTGTTTGCTCGGTTCTCTCGCCGATAAATCAATCGGATTCGCGAGAAGGAAAGGGAGAAGGGGGGGGGGAGGGGGAGGTTACCGACGAGCACGATGTCGGAGTGCATTTGACGGTACACTTATCGTCGAACAGCCGAGATCTCCGCGCACTCGTTTCTCTCGTCGCGAAAGAGTAAGGGCGGGCAAAGAGGATTAGATAGAGACGAGGCTAACGGCGCGCAATCTTTAAAACGGGCCATATTTAATGTCGCGAGATACAGGGTCGACGGATGCATTAAATTCGGACTGTTAACCAAATTGGCCATTGCAAACGTAATGCGCGGCGCAAGCGTCACACGTTGTATTTTTCGTTTACACGACGTGTCGTCGCGCGTGTCGTAAAAAAAGAAGTATTGTTCGCAATAAAAAAAAAATACAATAAAATAAAAAGCCGTTCGTGCGTTTGTTTGTTAAGCTTTTTTTTTTTTGCGGAAAAAAGTTTTATAACCGGTAAATTATAACCGAATCGTTTCTTCCGACCGCTATTTTTTAAAATCAGGTCCGAATATAATGCTCCGGGAAAAGAGGAATAATTACGCCGCGCTGCATCATCTCGTGTCACCAAAGTGTACGTATAGGCGGCTTTATCTTCGTTTAATCTAATGGAGCAATTTTTTATTTGGAAAACGAAACTAGGGGGACTCGCACACGACGAAGGGGGGCCTATTCGCATCTGAGAGGCACGAGTTACAGCTTCCTAAAGAATTAACGCGCGCCTCCCCTTATTTATAGTTATCGCCATTTAAAGCATATTTCCTGGCCGCGGGTACGACCGCGGTGAAAATTTAATGTCTTCCGTTCCTCCTCCTCTTTCCCCCTTCTGCGGCTCGCACGAGAATCGGCACCGAGGGCGACACAATGCACCGGAGAACCGTTAATCGCGGTCCTTTCGTGTCGCGCCAAAAGCCAAGGCGTTATGCGCGGCGCAACGGTTCTCTCTCTCTTTCTCTCTCCTCGTTTAAAATTTCGTCGTCGTCGTTTTAATCCACGGCCGTTAAATCCGAGTAACACCGCGGAACTAACGCGCGGCCTTTGTTAAAAAAAAATAAAATAAAATAAATAAATAAATAATTCGAAAGAGCACGCATTATTCTTTTTTAACGTGCCGCGCCTTTCCGCCGTGATGTCACGAGTACAACACGTGCTGCTCGCCATCGTCGATGCACGCGTAATAATTCATCCCTCTCGCATTCGGCACCGCGTGTTACGTGCGGCGGCGGTCGTCGTCGCGTTCCTGCTGAAATTGCCAGGGCCGCATAAATTATACGAGCGAAATTACAGCCTCGCGTAAAGTATGGCGGATCCACGTGTAATTATACCGTTTTACCTTAAACGATGCCGACTAACTAACATCGCACTAAACGTGGTATATTGACGCGGAGTTACCTGACGTTGCTACCGCTCGAAAATAGGCTGTGTAGTAAATTTGAATTGAGGGAAAAAAAGCTAGCGTCGAAGATGAGAAATCCCGAGTCGAAATTCCCGACCGATTATCTCCGTATATTTTTTTTCCGTCGCTTACAATACATATACATATATGTCGTAAGCAGATCTGAGTTAGCCAACGTTGATAATGAAATTCGCCTTTGCGGTGAGTAAATGGACAAGCGGACGAGAAGAAGAGTACTCGTAATACATTATGGCCCGTTGCGGTTTGTTAATTAAATGTAATGAAACACGACGCGTGAGTTTCGCGAAAGCACCGGAAGCTCTCACTTCGGCGAGATCAATGCGTCGCGAAAAACCCCTTCGCGCTGGCGAGGAAGCCGAGATTCGTTTTCCCGAGTCGTAATTGTGCACCGTGAGGTGATGTCAAGATAGTCCCCACCGTCGCCGTCGCCATTATATGCGGCACGCGATTATTTCACAGGCAAATAATCGCACGTTTATTTCGCAAAGAATTTCCCCACTTCCTCACCTGCCGAGGGATTATATCGTCGCGATTTCTTGATTTATTCTCTCCCTACCCGGCCAAGTTGCCCCGCGCTCAAAATTTAATGAAAGGTAAGGAAAATTTTTGGCTTTGTTGGCCGCTTCCTGCTTCTCGTGCCAAAAAGATACACATCATCGATGGCCGAGTGCGCGAAGGAGAACCGAAAATGCCACGGCTCCTCCTCTCATTAACGAGGGAAGCCGGCATGACCGGCGACGACGCCGTGGAGATCCTCTCGACGACGTTACTCTGTCGACGTTTCCTCTGAGATACCCGGCGCTCCCCTTGCTTCTTTTTCTCTCGTTCTCTTCTTCCTCCCGTCCCGCGAGTTTCGAGAGAGATAAAACCACGACGCGCGATCTACCCTAACGTCTGTTCTACGGCGAGGACGGGTGCACCTGCTGGCTGGCTCGTTTCCAAAACTCGATGGCGAGCGGTACGAACGCGTGGCTCTGAGACTCATCTCTTGATTTTGTTTCTGTACAATGTTGCGCGGGTAACTGCGGAGCACTCCGTCAATCGGCGAAATAAGAATAAAAAAAAGTGAGCGAGCGAACGAACGAGCGAGAGAGAGAGAATTTACGAAATCGTTTGTAGGACAGATGTGCCAGCGAATGACCGATTAATCCTCAAGTTGGCAAAGCTCTGAGAGAGCGAGCTTAAAATTGTCTTACGATAAAGAAATAAATAAAGGAGTACGATATAAGATTTCTGCGTATAAAAGAGGTACGTGGTAATTTGAAGCGACTCATCCTCATAATGTCCCCTTTTCCTAATTTGAACGCGAGATAAAGACGCTAATTTTTTTAAATAACTTTTTAATGAGCTTTTTCAAAAATAAGATAAAACGTACAAAGCGACCGCGATGTCTGCCTGTCAAAAGCAGTAAAGACGAGATAATTAATTCGCAATTATAAAAAATTCAAAGGCCAGCTGTCCGCAATTAATACGCGCCGGTGATTATAAAAATATCGCGAGGATTGAATGACATTTGATTAAACGGACGAGAATTATGTAGCACCGCGATGATCGGGTCGGTCGGTCGGTCTGCCAACTTAGACTGTCGTGGATAGAATTTCGATATCGATCTTATCAAGTTAACGTGATGACATTGAGCGAGACAACGCCGAGAGACGGACGCTCCGTCCGTCTCGAGAAATAGCGCGTTTTATTACGCAAAGCGTGTTACTTGAAAGGCGAATTCCCGTTGCATTTAATAGCGTAAGAATACGGTCTCGTACAAAAGTGCAATTGGAATCCAGATCTCTCCTTTTGTAGGAAAATAAAAGACTTGGTTTAATTTTAATAATCATCAATTGTGCTAAATTGTACTTTTAAAATTCTCAGACAAGATCGAGAATGCAACGAAATAGTCGACGGCGACAAATAAATGTTGGCGTAAATTGAAATTTGTATTAATGCAGTTGCTATCGCACATCTTCCACGAGGATAATTATTAATGCCGCGCGGGCAACCCAATCGCACGTAAATCATCGGATATACAAAAATAATAATGGAGTATAATATCTGGCCGTGCCACTGCTGCCGGCTCAAAAGAAGAATATGAGCCATAACTCATGAATACACGGCGGCGATTCCGATGGAAGAGGGTTTTCCTTCTCTCCGCGCTGTCTGCTCGCAGCTTCCCACCCACCCCTCCCCGTCTCTTTTATCCGCGATCGCGATCGACGTCCGTAAAATCGTATCCGGCGCAACGAATATGACCACGATTAAGATTACGGCGATGCCGACGGCGACGGGACGTCGAGCGACGCCGATCGGAACCGATCGGGGGCCGATACGTTATCTTAATTGCCCTTCGAGCACGACACGACTCGGACTTTCAGGCATACTGATTTCGCAGCGAGAACGCACGGGGTCTAGCCGTCGAATAAGAATGGCTTTTTAATGGCGCACGAACAAAGATAAACTTCAATTGCAAAGCGCGTACCGAGCCCGCGATCGCATCGGACACGGTTGCATCGCGATTCACCGCGACGAGCAGAACCGAACGTACGGCGGTATCCGATAGTAAATTCAATTTTTAAAGGGATGACGCTGCGGCCCGAGCGCGACCAGGTCAAGTTTGCCACGTGAAAAACATCATTTAGAAGCGGGGTTCAAAACTGGTTTTGCTTATTTCAATCGTACGAGAGAATGTCATAGAATTAATTTTTGCCGGATTGAATTGATTACATCCGCATCTAGTAAAAACATGTCAACCGCTGGAATAATCAGATCCGAAATAAACATCTTTTTAGAAAAGGAAATTGTACATAAATCAAAACTTTAGAACGTAAGTCAAGCCGCGTAAGAAAATTCGGCGGTGGATCAAAAATAATTGCATTAATAACTCGATTATTATTCACAAAGTTATTCAAGATCGATCGGCGAAAATAACGCGATCATTTTTCTAAACCAGCCGGGAAGCTTCCCCGTTTTATTCCACGCGTCGACGAGAAAGGGGGAGGTATTCATTGTATTAATATGAGATGGACGGCAGTGCTTTTACACAAACGTGATAAATCTCTCGCATCTTTGCCTCCGTTGCCGCGGCTATTCTCCTACTCGCCTTTCTCCGCTCTCTCGCTTTTTCCACGAGCGAGCGAGCCGCGTCCAGGGCTCGGACTCGTGTATTTATGTGCCATGGCTTATTTATCCTCGCGCGTCCGCGCTCGATAAATCGCGCGCGCAAGAGAAATAGAAGAAAAGAGAAAGACGGAAACAGAAAGAGAGAGAGTGAGTGAATAAGAGAGAGAAAGAGAGAGAAAAAGAGGGAGAGGGAGCTTTTCCATACATTAAACGATGCACCGACGAACTATGGCCATCGCAGCTGTACGCGAAACGCAGCTGCGACTAATGAGTACCGTCCGTTAAACCTCGCGCAGTCAGCGATGCCGATACATCGATAGGCGATAGGTGAAACGAGCGCGCGATAACTCTCGCCAGGTAATTACCGTGTTACAAGGAGAATCTGTGATCACGCGTCGCGTTACCAGGGAAAATCAAATCGGCCACAAAGAAAGAGAGAGAGAAAAAGAGAGAAGGTTTCAGAGGTGAAAATATTT
This sequence comes from Cardiocondyla obscurior, assembly GCF_019399895.1. NCBI lineage: Eukaryota > Metazoa > Arthropoda > Insecta > Hymenoptera > Formicidae > Cardiocondyla > Cardiocondyla obscurior. The sequence continues at coordinate 10,442,066 of NC_091866.1, read as the reverse complement.
TTCATCGTTATCCAGCTTCAAAACTAACCGCTTTTATGGGAAAAGATTTTTCTTTCGAGCTTAGGTAATCCTCCAATAATCGACTGTTGCGTGTCACCCTTTATTGAATTCCAAATCAAATTATCCAGAAATTGATAACGATAAAACAAATGCGTGAGGCTCCAGCGAAAGGGGTTATCACGGCGATATTGAAGCGTGACTGAAAGTCGAAAGGAGCTTTCCGCTCGCTTGTAAGGAGCATCGCTTCGTTCGGTTCGTTGCGCACACCGACTTTCTCGGTGGAGCAATTTGATCGAGGGTGAAGGACTGTGGGTGGCGATGGCTGAAGAGAAGAAGAACGAGGAAGGAGGAGGAGGCAACGGGGGAAGATCCTCGAGATCGTTTAGGACGTAGGGAACGAGGTCGCGCAGCAACCATGATCCTGGGGTTCGAAAAAAGGTTAACGACCGCCGCTCGAATCGCGACCCAGCTTTTGGACTACGGCGCGGAACGACGTCGTTTCTCCTCTCCCGCCTCGTCTTTATCTCGCCCCTTTCCACCCGTCCTGACCCTGTCTGACAGTGACGAGAGAGAACGGCTCGACGGAGACGAAGGAGGTTTAACGACAACGCAGGATACGAAGATGGAAGAGAGAGAAAGAGAAAGAGCGATTCGCGATCCGGTCAAAAAGTTACCAGGACAGCTGCTTAATCTTGCGACGGCAAAGAGAACGAAAGGGGGGAGGGGATGAGATTTAACGAGGTAACCAATATCGCAATTTCAAGTTTTTTTTTTTTTTTTTTTTTTGCCTGCGAAAAATTTTTGCGAGCGAAGCTACGCTTTCCTCCTTCTTTACGACGGTTCATACAATCGCTCGCGAAACGGTGAAATTACGAAATAAATCACACAAATGGTTCGAAAAATTATATAGGATTCTGGAAGCGTACCCAAATGTCTTATGTAATTTAATTGTAAGGATATCCGACGTTGCGGAAGATTGTTCATAATCAAGAAACAAACACCCTCCACGCAGTTTTTTTTGTTTCTTTTAAAAATACGTTTAATGCCGGTATTATACGATTTTTAACATTTTATATTCAATAATTCTCAGATTGTACATTCTGACTTATTTGCGCGGTACGTTTCGCGCGGTCTTTCACGACACTCACCCAAGTTTGTATCTGTGCGTTTCGCGCGGCGACGAGAGGTGCACGGTGCTCGCCGACGATGTGCGGTACTCGCGTCCGTTGGTCGGTTATGGGTGAACCTCGTGCGTGCTCGCGGCAACGGCATCGGGAGAAGCGTTGCACGCGCGAACGCGCGTGTACGCCCGCACTCTCACACGCAGGCGGGCAGCCGTGTTCGCGGCGAGTGTGCCACACGTGACACACATTCGCTGGCAAAAGAGCTATTCTGCTAGAAACAGTGCTTGGCCGGGTCGACGACCCGTCCGCCTTCCACCGCCCGTCCGTGCCGCGCTGCCTCTCCGTGTTCGCTGACACACGCTCGACGTGCATGCGCGTGTACACATGCATGCGTAACGACTCAACCCACGAACGCGTGTGTGCGTGGAAATCAAGAGCCGACCAGCTCGGCGATGCATTTTAAGCGACGTCCACAGCGGCGAAAAATGCGCGGCCGCCTTTGATTCTCATCTCGCGCCGAGTGTGATTATCGTACTGGATCCGTAAATAAAGCGCGCGAAGCTGAACGGCGTATTGAGCAGTAAATGGAAATCGAATCGCGAGCCCTCGCCGCGTCGCGAATTGATTCGCGTTCGATATTATTTAATGGCGTATTAGTTAACGGAGTTAATGTGTGACGAAGTCAGTAAACAAGGTCCGAATTGTTGGGTTTTTATTTTATTTTATTAAAAATATTAATTAACTGTTAAATCTTAAATTGCAATTAATAAAATAATTTATTTCGTTTCAACGACACGCGTATGCATTGAAACTTAACGTGTGAATGAGTGCACGGTCAGGAAATGTACGGGTTCCGCTCTAGAAATTATTGGCAATATAACGTGTCACGGTTACAGGACAGCTAATTAACTAATACGTGGCTGATTTGATTTAAGGCGAAATGCCGCGTCAATAATTTTCGCTCCGCCGCGCTCTGTCGCGGTGATATCGAGCGGTTTATCGACGAGAAAATGGTTTCTTATTGATTATTATCGGCCACCATCGAAATACGTTATCGCGGAAGACATTTTGAAGATACGCAGCAGAAAGATATTCCTTTTAGTTCATTTAGTATATTCGTTTTCCGCAAAATCCGTTTGAAGCGGAAGTTGTCGCGAATTTTTTTTACCCCTCGTCCTTTTCGCTCATGATGGCAACCTCTCGCTGGTCGACGGCGCCTTTTAAACACTGTCGTGTCTTTAAATTTTATATGAGAGACGTCTTTCCGCCCTTACGCTTCCACTTCTATCTGCGCTAAAATACGTGAGAATGGATGAACGGCGAATTCCACGGAAACTACTACCTCGAAACTCGCGAATCTCGGCTCGCTTGCAACCAGAAATGGACCCGCACCGTGCCGGAACTTGAAGATTCCGTATCCGGGAGGCTCTTGGCGTCAATAGCTCGAGCCACTTTCCCGGAGCAGGCATCCCGGTACTGAGCGCGCCTCGCCCGATTACACCGCGATCCGCCGCATCGGATCGCGGATCGTAATCTAGATCGGGATGTTAATGCGGCGGACGGCAGATTAGTTACGCATGGATGTACCTGGCGCTAAAGTGTAACGGTTCTCTGTTACAAAGGAGGTCTGCACAATGTACCGATATTGTCGGATTTCGCTCATCGACTCTCTTCGACGCGGAAAAAAAAAGGCCCGCAACTGGGCGAGCTTTAAACGATCAAGTATACGAAACGGAGATCTTTATTAGAGATTTTTCATAGTTTCCAAAGTTTCCCAGAAATGCAAGAAAAAAAGTTAAAAAAAAAAAGAAAAAGGAAAAAGAACTTTCTCTAACTGTAAAAGAACAGGAAACGTGTAAACGCTCACCTACGCTTTTGACACAAAAATCAGAAATTTAATGCTGTTAAAGAACAATAATTCTTTCGCTAACTGAATTTGATCTCTGTTAGTTTGCGAGTTCTTAAAGCGCGTAGAAACGTAACAGATAAATTATCTAATTGTAAGATCGATATATGATTGAAGAGAGATTGAAGAGACGCGACTACATAGGGAAGTGGACTAAATTAATATTACGCATAAGTGAATAAGGTGTTCATATAAATGTGGCGTTAGGAACAATTAACTGGCTGCGAAGAGAAAGAAAAGAATGGGAGGATAGAGAACGCCTAACGCAGGTAATATTAATCGCACTGTGCGCGCACGCGTTCGATGCATCGACCGCCGCGTGATGGTATTGACTGAGGTGTAGACACGCACGTTCATACACACGTGCGGCAATTAATTATTTGCTAATCGTTACATGCACGCAAATGACCCGGCTCGGGCCGGCCAATCGAGCGGACGAGATCCACGCGAGTGTCCGCCGTCATCTGGAGAGCGAGTAATTAGCAGCCGCGCGCGGGCACGGAATACTTCGCCGCGCCCATAAAGAAGACCTACGGCGATAATAGTATCCACGGTAATAAGGTTAATCCCCGTTATTATGCCGACCGTCATTAATGCCTGGCCGCCGTGTATCGGTGAGAATCGCGGCGAATAGGGATAACCTGTTCCGAGACCGCGGGACAACCGTTACCGCTCTCGCCGAATCGACATCGTTAATGGCGTTGCGAATCGCCGTCGCGTATTACCGCGCGCTTAATCTGGGTTAATCTAATCTTAACGACAGACTGAAAATAAGACCGTCGCATCTCCGCAGATAACTAGAATGCTTTTGCGCATATATTATACTTTATTAATTCTGGCCGAGATAATATTATTCGCGATAAATTCTTCGTAATAATTTTAATACGATGCTTGCGGCTTTGACTTAATGTACGTTTATCGCTGCAATAAAAACTGCTTTAAATAGTGGCAAATCGATATGTGATGCAATACGTCGTAATTCAAATTTCAAAAGTTTTTTTATATATATATATATATATACATATTTATATGTAACTACGGAGGTTTTTCTTTCGTATGAATTATTTGTCTCGCGGATTACTTTTGGGACATTTCTTTATTAAGCGATAAAATTTCAAGAAGCTTATTATATTTGATTTCATGTCCATTTGTGTATATAGTATAATTTTTAATTTTTGAGAGAGATTTTGTGCTACCCGATTGTTTCACGGTGCCGCATAATCGTTGCGTTAAGCACGGCGCGCGACGCGACGAACCGTGGAGCTTCTTTACGTTCGCGTAACTGTTTCTCCCGCGGGAACTCGCGTAATCGCGTTACGTCATCGTCACTGTACGAAAGGCCGGCGTTTACGAGCTTCTCGGTTCAGCGTGGGAGTCGAAATGTGTGGAATTGCGACTGAAATTTACGAGCGATAGTTCGCCCGGTCTTTTTACTGCGCGAACGGAGGAGAAAGAAAAAAAAAAAAGAGTAGGGGCCTAAGCAGAGAAATATGTGCGAGTACGAATAATGGTTCGACTTGCATCGACGAACGGAATAACGAATATGATAAATCGTGTCGGGCGTAGATTCGCGTGCGCTAAGACGAGGAAACGAGAACGAGAAAGAAAGAGAGAAATGACGTTCGGGAAGAACGTCGCGTGGAGGAATTAAAGGACGACGGGATGCGAAGTAAGAACGCTTGGTCTGGCCGATCGTGACAGCCGGAAATAATGGTCGCAGGAAAGCGGTTCGCCGACGAGGGCGGATGTTCCCGTCGTGCACACGCCCGAACGAATCCGCCTGGAATTACGGAGTGACGAATTTCCAGTGTAGCCCGTAAGTTCGCGAGGCTGCTGCACAGCGTGCCGCGCTCGATTCTTCGCTCTGACGTGCGAAGAAAATGTTATTAAAGTACGGAAGTCCGTGAGATTCGACCGGTGAGCTGCGTCTCGAATCCGTCTTCGGAGATTCGACGTGTTATTTTCTTCTTTTTTTTTTTTTTTTTTCGCGCGGGAGATTAAATGTTTAATGTCAACCGAATTAATAGAAATACTTTGAGCGATTGTAAACTATGATTGCCGTGTAAAGCGACGGAGGTGAGGGGGGAATTGACGTTTCTGCATGAGGAGTAAGTGTATCGGGGCGACGTGACGTTTCTCACGTCGGTTCCGCGCTGGGCGTCCACGACGGCCTTGGAAGAAACGTTTGGCTCTCGAGGTCGCTGCACGTATCGATTACACACCGGTGCGTCGTATAATTGCGGCCACGTCGACGTTACGCAATTTTCCAATTACGGCGAGCAGCTTTCCAGCCTCGGGCGATGCGATTGCTTCCTCCCTTCTCTCTTTGTGCGGTCGCCATCGTCGATACTCGATGAGGAATGTCGCGCGCAGTCGCTTCTCTTACACTCGGTCGCCTTTGTCGTCCTCCTCTGTCAGGCAAGAGGGAGCGAAGCCAGAGAAGCCAGGAAGTTCCGCGGCATAGTAACAGGGTATATATATACCCGTCGGGTAAATTACACCTGCGCCGACAACGCAACGCGCGCCTGGACGTAACACGCACGAGCCCGGCTTGACCGCCGGGGGCATCGTAACAACCGCCGCCGCCGCCACCGCCGCCGAACCGGCGGTTCCAGAACGGCAGTTTCGGACGACAGCCGGACGTACGCACCGGAGGTGCCCCCGAAAATGGCCAAAAGCGAGACACTGCCAGTCGGGAACGACGGGGGTACGCGGGAACGAAACCAGAGAGGCGGTCCACCTTCTCCTCCATTGTGTATCGCGCGCCGTTCCCATTGCATCGCAATTACCGTACGCACGCACCCTCCCCCTCTTACCCTCTCTCTCTCTCTCTCTCTCTCTCTCCGTATACTGTACGCAATAAACATTTGTCGTTCCCTGTCCACCCGTCGTTCTCCCTTCTCGTTCTCTGCGTCCCGCTTACCCTCTTCGGGGTCTCTGTTTCTCTTCCCGGCATGCCGGGCAAGCACGATATATTTTCGCGATGCATAATATTACTGTGTCCGCCGCTGCATCCATGTCATTGTTCGTAGTCGTGGTGCATGACGGCCGCCGTCCCGCGTGCTCGTATGCGTGCGTGCGTACATACGTTGAGTATGTACATGTGTACACGAATCATCGAGACTGTCTCTACGCTATTCTCCGTTCAAAATCGCCACTGCGAGCAGTTGTTAACCAGGAGTTTATTACCGTTTCGGCCGGTCCGAGAAATCCTTGATCGAGAGAGAGAAAAAAATAACAACCGTTCGTAAAAGATAACAACGATATGCCTGAAATTAATTTCTGACTGCGTTCCTGGATAGTTATCCTTCTTCGAGTTATATACGGTGGAAAGGAGCTCGCGCTTCTTCGCGCTTGATGTTTTCGAGCGAGCGACGCCGACATTTCGGACTCCCCGGAGATATTTTTCGGAAACTTTATCCGCATCCTCCACGCTGTGAATTCAGTGGCCAATCAAGAATGATTCCGCAAATACTTCGTTTCCGAAGTTCAGCTTCGAAAGAGCTTCAACTTCCCCGAACGGATGGAGAAATTCGTCTCCGTGAATCTTCGCCGTCTTCGTGAAACGTTGATTACGTAAACGCGAATCTTGAGCGACGCGTATCTTGATGCGTCTGAACGGGAATGGTAGCGGAAGAATTTCGAGTCGAAGGCATGTGAAGATTTATTCGGTTTTAATCTACGGACTCGTGGAGTTAAAATTAGCATCAGCCTGCTCTCTTATCTCTCCTCTTGCCCGGTATCTCGGTGGAAAATCGGGCGGGGTCAATTTTCTTTACGGCCAGGGATTTTTTTGCCGGGCGTTTCATCTAAAAAAGGGAAGTGAAATCCTGCGGACGCGAAGTTCCCGATCGATTTGCTCGTCGAATAAATAAGCGACGATTGAACCGACCGGGGATTTAGGATGAAAGGAAGAACCGAGGTAGGTGTCTCGCTTTTTGATTCGCGGTTTCGTTTTTTTTTTTTTTTTTTTCTATGGGACCGCTGGCGGCTGATTTCCCGACGTCAATGCCGACTTCCTATTTCTTCATGCTGCTTAAATCTTTGCGATTCTCCGCGGGATAAAAGGGAGCGCGTAGAGAAAACGTCGAATGGATTGGACGCTGAAAAATGTAGACCTCGTCGAGTTATGACGCACAGAGCTGCCGTATGTATGTATGTACACATACGCGCTGTGCACTCCACCGATATATCGAATAACGAATGAATTTGATTTAGTGCTCGTGTGAGCGTAGAACAGAAACGGCGAGAGCGGAGCGATTTAATTTTTGCTAAGCAAGAGGACGAGCGGAGAAAAATCTTCGACGTTCGTCTCGCACGGGGAAATTTCGATTTGTATCCTCAGAATGTAATATACGATGCCATTAACCCTCTCAGCCTTGGCGACTACCATCGCGATAGATATCAATTTTCCTACGATTTATAATGCGCGGTTTGGAGAAGAAGAAATCATACCCACCCTAAAGCGTACCGTAATAATCATCAGTCTTATAATCGCTGTTTATGAAATTCATACGTCGTTTATCAGAAGGCATAATACCGTCGTCTTGCGTCAAGCGTGCCTAGCGCAGCAGCGGCTAAGCGAGATAAAACCCGCTGATTATTCTTTTCATGAAGAATGACCTTTATGTACAACTTTATTCTTGAATACGTATGTATAATATTAATTTCTAGCGATAAAAATGACTGCGAGTTAAAGCGATTACAATTATCGTCGCTGGAGATCTCTCGAAAACGAAAAGCTATTAAAAATTGCACGACGTCGCGTCTAAGCACGTAAATTTGGCATTCGACATTATTCAATTTTTACCTTTATTTAATTTCAATCCGTCACGCATTAAGCTACCAAGTTTTAACCTACGAAGTCAGCTTCGTAGTCTATCTTGCATGAATATTGAAGTAAGACGATCCTTCGGGGAAATCTTGAAAAAGTAATACCTCCCGCACCACCTTTGAAAAGTTCTCTTTCTTTTCTCCTCGTCGATGCGAGGATCCCTACGAAGTGTTTTCCTTAAGAATCGCGACGATTTAAGGTGTCTATCGCCATACGCTTCTATCTCGTCGGTACGAATATCTTCGTCTAAAGATTGCCGCGGGGTCGTTTCCATTTAAACTCCTACACGTACCGCCGTACGCGCTCACCCGGAGTAAGGTGTGCTTTCGTTAAGCTCGCTAGTATAACAGGCACGATCATATATCCCCCTGCAGTTGAGCGCCGCGCTGATCCAAAGCGAGGGAAAACCGGGAAATTTAGGAACGCGTAGCTCTCGCCCGATTAAGTAACAGAGCCTTGGTAAACATATATGCGCAAGTTAGATTAGAAGATTTGCAACTAAAGAGGTTCCTACGGGATAATAGGCTCGCGCACGTTTACCGAAGCCATTCTACTCAAAGCGGCAAATATTGCCTGATTAAATACATTAAGAATATAAAAGGCCACGTCACATTAAGAGAATATATTTTATTAGATAATATTTATTCTATTGAATAGAAAGCACTCGATGGAAAGTGTTACGTCCACGAGGCGACCGCCACAATCTATGGAATCTATTCAATCCTGTCCACCTGATACGGCGCAACGTTATCTCGAAAATTGCTCGATTCCTTCGTTTACTGAGAGTGCAAATCTAAAGTTTCTTGATACACTCGTGGGGAAAGTTGTGTACGATTAGTAATTACTTTTCGTTCGGCCAATAACGCGATGTGATAAACAGGAATTTCTAATAATAAAAAAAAATAAAATAAAATAAAATAAAATAAATACATGAATGTACTTATGACGACGTGTAACAAATTTTTTTTTTTTTAATTTGTCAGCTAGAAATTTTCATATTTTATTGAGAAAAATCGATCGTCGGAACATCGCGGAAAGAAATTCGCGCAGAAATACAATTTTTTTTTTTCTGGCATTGATCCGCAGACGGAAGAGATGATTAGCATAGGCAAGCTGAAAAGGCGATATAGAGAAAGAGAGAAGAATGGAGAGCGATATAGCATTGCGACACGGGTCCGCGCGAAATAATTGCTTTGGCCCCGACGGAACCGAATAATTATCGCGGAGTCGAGTCGACGGCCCGCCGCCAACTTTTCCCTATGTAGAAATAACGCATTTCGCAGATTAAAAGTTCGCGATAGCTCGGACCGCGCGGCGTATAATTGCTTCTGAGAACGCGGCTCGTCGCACTTTTATCGTCACTCTTTCGCGAGAGCGCTCGCGAATCGTGATTTATATTCGCGGCCAAGTTAAGACGGACAGTACGCTGCTCCATGCACGATGAATTCGTGCAACCAGCATGTGGAACGTTAAGAGCAGATATTCTTTATCTCCCGATCGCCGAGACTCTGACCTACTATCTTGATAAACGTCGGGAATCAGGCGACTATGCGGATACAATGTTGGTTCGGCGCGCGCGCGTACACACGCACACGAGATTAGCTCTAGAATTCATTATCAGCGAGAGATATCCTCTCGCGTCCGGTGACGTCCCGTATGATAATGCGAATTTCCACAGGCATATCGAGAAACTCAGCTGGCGACGATCGCTATCACGGCTCGTGACATTTTGTTCGAGTGCACCGTACTACGAAACGAAATATAAAAGCATCCGGTCATGTTTCAGTAGAAAGAGACGTGACGTTTTACAGTGCGCTGGCGACTCCGCGAGTTTTTGAACCACTTTTATTTTACCCTCTCCTTATCCTACCTCACCGATAATAAAGCGGCTATTTATAACGGAGGACGCGCGTCTTCAATGTCTTTTCTCAAAACACGTCACGGTCTGTTCGTCTTCTGTTTAAGATAAAGATTTTTATTGGCAACATTCATGTTCTTCCAGCATTTTTCACGAGTCTCTCCTTGACCTTGCTTCTTAAAACTTGTTTACCACAAAATGTCGCATTAACATGACAAATATCGAGAAGAGATTTATATACCCCGCACGCAACGTATTAAAAAAAAAATTTATTTAATTTTATTTCAATATTAAGACATTTTTTTTAACCAAATTTTATTTGATTTAAGAATTAAGTCGGATCATTGAATTGAAAAAAAGAAATTGAGACAATTTATTTAAGAATCGGTTTTGAACCATTTATACAGGGTGACCCGAACAATGTGTCGCTTCTAAAAACTATGGGTAGGAAATTAGAACCGAAGACAAAAAGTCAAATACAATTTTAAAAAACTCAATAATTTTAAAGAAAAAAATTAATTTATGTACGCGTAAGGAAGCGCGGGCTGAGTGAGCGCGACAGACGACGGCGCCATTCGCCTGTCGCGCTCACTCGCACGCAGCTTGCATGTCGCTCTTACGCGTACATAAATTAATTTTTTTCACGAAAACTATTAAAAATTTTTTTAATTGTATTTGACTTTAGTCTTCAATTCCAATTTCCTATCCATAATCTTTGGGAGCGACACATTGTTTGGGACACCCTGTATATCAACCCACTGTTTGTATTTTACCGGAAATTCAGACCGCCGCGTGATAAAAGGTTGAAAGTGCGAAAACAGTATGCAGAAACTAGGCCAAACGGTGCCTGTCACTCACTGACTATTCTACAATGTGTCGTTAAAGATGACAAACAAGAGTGGGCACGATTGAGAAATCGATAGCGTGGTAACAGTCGTTAGACACGTATAAAGTCCCATCTCGTAAAAACGAACACGAAAATAGTCCATGCGCTCGTTCGCTCGATTCGGTCCTCGTAAACTGTTCCTCTCCGCGATAAAACTTGCCTTTAAGCGAATTATGCTTAAGCACGAAGCTAAATACGGTTTAACTGGCCGTGCGAGCTCGTAGAAATCACGCGCGCACTTGTGTCCACTTTACTATAATTATAATAATTACATTCTCTCTCAGCATAATTATCGCAACGTGTAACGATACATATTTTCTATGTAATACTCATAAAAGGCTGTTGAATATCTTCTCGCGCAATTGCATTAAGTAATTGTTACAGCAGTGGGAGGCGAGAGGAGAGGGGAAGAGAAAGAGAGAGAAAAAAACAAAAAAAAGATCGCATGGGACTCCGGCGATAACGCGGTCGGAGTGCAAATAGGAAAGTAGGTGTGGTACTCCCGAGTTCGCATCGCGGCGCAGAAGCTCGCGACAGAGGCACGTTTCTCTCGCCGTGGCGAGTCACCGTCGACTTTCACGCGCGGCATCCCGACCTGGAGGGACCCGCGACGCACCTCGTCGCGCTATGGTCAACGCAGGCACGATAGCGCTTTACCGGACTCGCCGTCGCGTCGTGTCGCTGTGGCAAAATGCCAGGCGGTGCCGCACATACTCGGCGGCGATCGCAAGCAAGCCACGTAAAGTAACGATGTCAGAGGATGCTAGAGGAAGATACCAGCCTCTCCTCCTCTCCTCGCCCCCGAGCACAATGCCGCCATTGTACGCACCGGGCCTCCCGCCCCACGGTCCCCGAGAATTGTACGTGTATCCCATTGTTTTCAGGCACGCGTGGACGGTGACGTGCATCGGGTCACGTTAACGCCTCAAGAAACGCGCGCGAATCTCGATTCTCGGATTTAGAGCGGGCAAAAGACGGAATTAGGATAGAGGTTGTCGGCTGACACAGCGTACCTGACATCGATTTCTGGTAATAATGCAGAGTAATGAAAATTAATTTTTTTTTCCCCGCGTTTCGAAATGCAAAATAATCGCAGGGAAACAATGGCATTGAAAATACCTATACAGCATATTTGTATATCAAATAATTATTGTGTAATTTAAAACCCTGTTTCGTATACCACATTTCGCAGTCAATTTAAAAGAAATATCTTTATTATACGAACGAATGTGACGGAAAAGAAAAGAAAAGAAATCTTAATTAACAGGCGCGCGTGTCAAGATTTTATTTAATTTCTTTTTTCAGATTTTATTTATCACCGTTCGGTAAAATAACTGTCGAGGCTCGGCTCGTTCAACGATAGAGGATATGTGTTTCTCGTACAAGTATTTTCACATTTCGCCAACGCGTGGACGGAACGTAGCACTAACGTCCTCATCACGCGGATTAAACGCGAACTTGAATGACAATGGGCGGCGCGACGATGATAAAAGCGACGTCGATTCTTTTTTCGGCCCAGCGCCGTTAACGACGAAAAAGCGGAAGCGGCGCGATAAACAGAAGTCCGAACGACGCGATCACGTAGGAAAGAAAAGGATTGCCAATCATAAATCGGTGAAAGTGTGCATCGGTGTGCGACTGACCTGCGCAATATATAACGCTTATACGCTTAATATATGCAGCCATGCAATCACGCGCGCGCCTACGCCTTCTTTGGATCGTCTCTACCAGCTTTCAAGGATCACGGATTTACTTCCCTAGTTGGTTGCTCCCGAAATAGCCGATTGTTCCCATAGACCTCAGCTTGCAACGAAAAAAAAGATCCGTTCACAATAGAAGTGCAAATTCGAATTTATAAACTTCCTATATATATTTTTTATAACCATCTCTGCGTATGTCTTTAAGCATTTAAATATAAAATTTGTTTATATTCGACTGGATTTAATGTAATCTTCAGAGCAGTTCTACATGTATTTATTTTATATTTAGAATTGCAAAAAAAAAAAAATCTTTCAATAAAACTTAACGACGAGTTAGTTATTTCTCGCCTAAAGACGTCATTGTTCGCATCACCATATTTCGAAATCACGAGGATATATTATATTTGCGACTGTACAGCAAATCTGTATTCCCACGTATGGGCGCGAGATAGTATGCGTGAATGTTGCCCAACAACCAAATAATGCGTAGAACCGCGTAGACACACGACAGTATTTTGCAATTGTCGCCGTTATGGACGGCGAATATCTTGCTTGACACTATTATGCGTTCATCGACTGTGATCATAAAACGGGCAACACTATCCCGTATCGCGAATGCATCTGCAATCTATGTTTGCTCCACCGGTAAATATTACATAATCCTCTTTCTCTCTCGCTCTCCCATTCGTTGATTTAAAATTACCGAGCGCTATAAAGTACAAAGTTAACAAGCACTAGAAACTAAGCGCGCGTATCATATTTTTCGCGAATATTTCGTTATTTTGCAAAACCTGAAATATAATAATCTTGAAAATATTTCAGACACTGTGCTGTAGCATTTTTATTTTGTTTTATTTTATTTTGGTTCGTGATTTATTTTGCTTTTTAAAAAAAAAAAAAAAACTTTTGTTACGAATTGATATTTGATATTACAATACATATCGTTCTTTATCTCTCACCGGACACTAGCGGTATCTCTCAAATGACGAAATTCTATATTACATTGTGATATTAACAGTGGCAGATAAAAGATTTTCTAGTCAAAGTATGAATGTTCAAGTTAACATTCGATTATGTTCCAGTTTTAGCCGTGAAATGTACAAATCGGGAAGGACCCGGACGAAAAGGAGATGAAACGCACCTGTTGCTAAACGCGATTCCGAGACAACTCGAAAACCAGGCACGAGCGAGCACCTTCGAGCACCCTCCTGTCCACGCTGACGACGCTCGTCTCTCTCTATCTTTCTCTCTCTACTCGCAATTGAAATCTCATAAATGTCTACACCGAGGTGAAACGTCCACCTCCAGAAAAGACGACGGAGCGGCGCAAGGCGAAATACCTATCGAGTTACTTGACGGACGTGATTTAATTCAATTCACTTCTCCGATCGAGAGAATTAATTACGAGCCAGACTCTGTCCGCAATATATCTCACAATCAGTGCAATAAAATGACGCGTGTATCTCACATAAATAGCACAAAAAAAAAGGAATAATTTTATTGAATAATTTAAAATGTAATTAAAAAAAAATGTATACAGGCGCAAGAATAATCACCTTTATCTGTAATCACAATAATTAATGTTCCAGATCGCGAAAGCATTTAAAAAAATCTCGAAAATTGCGTACAGAAATTATTCGAGAAAGTATTGATACCGTTATAACAGATTTGATTTAGATGTGCGGATTAATGGACGTTTAACTGATAAGAGATACGAACCGTGTTGTAACGGGCCGTCGAACTGGTATCCATATTTCAAGGTAAAAAATCCACAACGGAACCGTTAATGGAGTTGTCGGCGTATTACAATAACACATTTGAGTTGCAGTTGCGCGCCGCTGCGCGAAATGAAGGTATAACGCGAGAGCGAGGAGAAAATTAACGGACAAAAAGTAATCGACGTCGGCTTCCGTTGGATATTAGATTTCGAGTCAACGTTTTAACGAAGGTATCGCGAGGACTCGTTCGACGTCTCGCGGACGTACGATGAATTGATTTAGGAGACGGCCGAGGAGAGGACGGGAAAGGAACGAGAGGAGGAGAGCCGCACGAGGATTACGAGCTCCCCGTGACCGCGCGTTTAATTATTGCATGGCGCGTACCAATTTACGAGCGAACGGTCACCGATGTCGAACGCCGGAGAACCAATTCCGAGGGCGACATATACAATCTACGAGGGCGAAGGGTCGGACGGAATGGGGTTCCATTTCAGAGGCTCGGCCCCAAAAAGATTTAGAGTTTTCCCTTCCCTTTCAGAAAGCAGGTACGTAATCATCAAGTATAATAGAGGAGAGTCGGCAGAAATGACACAAATGATGCGAGCAAAGTGAGATAAAAGGAAGACTTTTATACGCGACGGTTACGCATTGGCTCATAAACGTCCGTCTTGCTATAAAATTTTCTACTTTGCTCCGCGTAAAGTCATGAAATTTTCATCATAAGGCAGCTGGATTTCGCCACGCTTGTTAACAAACTTTGATATTTCCAAACACATTACGTCACTCATTGATTAAAAGAGAACGGTCTTCGTAGAGCTGTTTACTTTACGGAAAGTGGCTCAGCGAATGATGGCGTAATCCCCAACGAATATATCGAGAAAATTGATTGAAATTCTCACGATGCGAGATTCATGTCTGAATATAGCTTGCATTATAAGCGTATCGCGAAAGCGATCTTGGAAGGAATTAGGAAAATAACGAATTTGCCCAATGACGACTGTGCTCGCCAGATGTGATCGGTTGATCGATTGGATTGCAAAGAAAACTGGAAGCCAGCCAGAAGACTTCTGACGAAATTCGAGGAGAGATTGCTTCAAAAGGCACCGATATTCAAAAATGCAAAGATTCATGTTTCAATAAAATTATATACTGCCAATATATCTCGGATTATAATTTTATAAATGCTCGTATGCACTTTTATGTACAACGTTACATTATTTTAATAAATAAAAAAAAAAAAAAAAAAAAAAAAAGTATAAGCTACGTTCATTTTTGTCTCCTATAAAATACGATACCGATATGCGTCTGGAATAGTAATAGTTAATTGGATAAAAAGGATCGGTGTTAAAGATGTTGTACACGATACATCCGTACTTTAAACTCTAATTGCCGGTTAACGCGAAGAAGGCAGAAGTATAGGGTGGCCACGATACGAGACCCTCGGGTTTTATATTTACCGAGCGTATAGCGAATCTAACGATTTCTTACTTTTCCATGTGGATGCCCTGCCTAACAAAGATCGGAGAATAACGAAGAAAGTTGCTCACGCTACATTTACCACGACCTATTCGTCGCTTTTCCATCCTATTTTTTTTCTTTTTTTCCTTCGTTTTTCAGCCTGCCTCGCAAACCGGTTACGTCAGGCGTGCCTCGTCATCGTTCTCATCGCGCGATCCTTGAAAATCACGGCTTTTGTCAAACTCCTCTCCTCCCCTCTCTCGTCACTTGAAAGTGATAATCGCGCACGGCGAGAAAGATAATCAATTTGAGCGAATAAACTTTCTCTCCCGTAGCAGTTAACTCTCTCGCGAGTCGCGGCTTTCTTGCGTACCGAGATGAGGAATCGTGCCGCACGCCAAGTCGACATTAACCGGCCCAGATATACCTGATACACGATATACAGTTGTTAAAATACGTATTCCAATTTAATGCTTCGGTTTGCTCGTTACAAGCAGATAAATCTTACGGTACGAGAAAATTGCAATAAATTAATTTCAACAATTACTATCTTGGGCGTTTATTGCCTTGCAGTTCTGCTTCTACCCCCCTCGTTTCCGGATTTGGTTAACTTCGGCGAGAAGTGACTCGCCCGCTAAACGCGGGGGAGGGATAAACGCGAGGACGATAGAAACGGTTTCGTTCCAGCGATTTCATCGCCCAGGCGAATATTTTTGCCGGAGGCGTAAAGGGGGGGAGGGGCGGGGAGAGGTCGTAAAGTACGAACCTCAGAGGACCGGATAAAGTTCCGCCATAAAGGGGGTTAATTCCTGTTAATCCTTTGATACGTACCGCGAGCACTGGCTGGCGGGATAGGGAATAGGTGCGGGGGGCGAACTTTCCAAGTTTACGCAAAGGTACGTAGATGAAACTGGTAATTAAAGTGGATTCCCTCGCGGAGAACAAAGCCGCCGGTCGAGCGGGAGATGTAGGGCGAGAAGCGACGGCGGCGGCGGCGGCAGTCGCCGTAGAAAAATAATTTAGTTACGAGACGGTACGTGAAAACTTCAAATTAAGCCGAGTAAAGCGAGCGGACGAACGCGGTTTTTGCATTTTTAACGCGGGTCCTCGTCGGGGATTGTAATCGCTGTAATCCACTTTTCATTACCCGCCGGTACCGGACGGGTTTTCCTATCTAATTGCTACACGCCCGGCGCAGCGCTCGCATCTAACGCGGATAACAATTTTCAACAAATGACATAATTCCTAAAAGCGTATTTATTAAATCTATTAATATATTAATACAATATTTAATCAAAGTTTGAGTTGGCAGGTATTTGCGCGATAGAGCGTCTCCGCGCGGTGTGAGGGGTAGTAAGATCCGCCCAAAAGACCTAATTTTCAATCATTATTATCTAGTTTAATATTACTCGGAATAAGAAATAGTAAAAGACTTTTTGTCTTAAAATAACGAGATCTACCTAGTTCCAAAGTTTGTCTACATAACTTTGGAACACCCTGTATATGTAAGCCTCCGTTGCCTCACTTCGCCCCCGAGCTTTTCTTTACACATCGCGTCTTAGGATAGGTCGTGTCTCACGAGCGGGAGCTTCTTCAAGCCTTGACGTTTCCTCGCGTTCACGGCGATGGACGTGCGGGAAAGGTATAATGGAACGGAAAAAGAGGCAGGGAGGAGGAAAGAGAGGGAAAAGTCGGGTGCGCGGGAGGGCAAAGGGGGAGAGAAAGGAAAGCGGATCGTGCTGATGCATTTTAAAACGTTTATACCGCCGTCAAGCAGCGAGCGTCTAGGCTGATGAACGAGCGGGTAGTACGTGCGCGCACAAACCCTAATGCGAATATAATTATCATTAGGAGGGAGAGCGGAGGGTCGCTGACCCTGGATAACGCACATTGCAACGTGCCTGTCTACCAGGGGCTATAGCGGTTATGCACCGATGCGCCGTTTTACTTGAGATTTAGATCACGTTAAACGCACTCGCGGAAACCGGCCGACCGATGCCTGGATCCGTTTTCGAGCGATACACACGATATCTTGATAACGCGCCCGCACGCCCGATCGTTACGAGTCCGGTAAAGAGCGACGGTGCCTCGGGCCTGGCTGGCGTTCTTATTCCCGCGAAGTAACGCCTGCATAGATCGTACTCTTTCTCCGTATGATTTGCCTCGTATACGAGTCAGTCGTTCGTGTTTCAGGTGTCGGATTTTTTGGAAAACAGCGTGTACCGTTTTTTTTTTTTTCTTTTTTTTCCTCGTCGCATCGTCAAGTGATTGATAATCTCGACCGGTGGCGATTGTACGTTTTCGAACTTATACTATACGCGCTATTGTACACATGTATAAATACAGTGCAAAATATCGAGATACAATCTTAAATTTTTTTCGGAAAATCTCGACGCACGTTTGTTTTCGAGCTCTTAACGAGTAAATATCTGGGAGTTAATGATCGCGGTCGTAATGAAAAATTCGTAAGGTTGACAAGTCCGAGCGCGGAGGTTCGAAAACAAGCCCCCAGGATTTGCCGGCGAGGTCAAGCGGTACACGTAAGTATGTTTACGAGGCGCCGCGAAGACGCGAGGACGACGCGAGCGTGCACGCACGACGAATGCTCCAGCCGGGATAGTCAATAAATCGTTTGTATTTACCTGGCGGCCGACCGGCCACTTGATAGCGCTTCCTTATGGCGGGAGATATCGCTCGCGTATCGATCTCGTGCGCGAGTAACCGCGAACCGCGAGACCGCGAAGTCTCGCTCTCGCGCAAACAGATAGACGAGTTTTATCGTCTGCGCGGACTTCCCCGCGGGAAAACTGCAAGATCACCGACGGCGGGCGGGAAAGTAAACCAGACTAACGACGTTACGGCGGGCAGAAAGAATTTACGACGCGCAATTTACCGCCCGCGAGCGAGCGTCGCGCGCTTAACTTTTACCACCCTCCCGTCTTCTTCCACGGCTCTATCGCGGAAAATAAAGTGGTACGAGATAGCGCGGCCGATGGATGGAAAAGCGAAGGAAGGATGATAAGGAAGACGCGATGCATTCTACGTAAAGGACTCTCGGCTGAGGAATTTATCTTGAGGAGGAGGAGGAGTAGGGAAGAGGGAAACGTGATCCCCTCGAAAACGTACTCGTGAGAGTGTAAAAAGCGAGATTGTACTATTGATGCACTTTATATCCCGCGTGTGGGATCCTTTCTCTCGCGCGCGCGCGCCTCTCGACGGCAATCGCGTTCTCGTTTTGGCGTTTAGGAAGCACACGCTGATGAATACATCCACCGCACTTTATTACGTGAATATATTTGCGGTACACGCGGCGCATAAAAGATACAACCCGCACGAGTGCGTTACGCGAGATATTTACATTATCGCAGCGAAGGAGAAATAAAATTAACATAATTAAAATCAACAGGAAACCCAGCCGGGCGGGCGCGATTTGGTGCATTAATTCCACCGCGGCCGGCAGCGGCGCATAATATCGTAATAATACGGCTTCGAAAATAGAATCGTTACTCGGCCGTGCGAACGTGCTCTGTCGATGCGCGATATCTCTTCGCGTTGTTAAACCGCTTAAGTCACGCGGTTATCCACTTGACGGATCGGCTTGATAGATATCGGCAGAACGCGGTACATTGCGCTGCGATTTGGCAGTCGACGTCACGAATTAAGGTAGCGATATTTCAGGCAAATTTGTGTTTAAACGGCCACCGACGTGATAAATTCAAGGTGCCTGTAGCTGAATCTGATTTTAAATTTTTTATATATATAAATATACACGATAAAGCAAAAAGTGGAGAGAATTATCAGAAGCTCCGATTTATCTGAAGCTCCGCGGGGAGGAAAAAAAAGAAGAGTATTCGCGGCTGTAAAGAAATTACGCAAAAAAAAAAAAAAAAGAGAGAGGGAGGGAAAAAGACGAAGGCAGCCATAAATAAGCAAGATGTCAATTAACACTCTGCAAATGTGCATCGGACTTGCCACAACGCATACTACTTATATCTGTTGCGATAACAGCCTGTTTGTACTAGACCGATGTTGTTATCGCTGTCAGATTTTATTATACTATTTACGATATCTCATTGCGATAAAGCTATTTCCTTAGCCACGCTATAAAATGCGATACGCCACGAAATGCCCGACGATAAGGATTGCATGCAGACCATTATTTACGGTTGCCGCGTCCCGATATTCATAGCAGCTGCAACTGCGATTCGACGCGATTTGATGAAGACGCATAAAACGAAGCTGCGTACGAACCGAGATTTTTACGCGAGTCCATCTCAAATGACACTTGCCGGTCGTATAATATATTGTAACGCACACCGAGCCGAGAAAAAAAAAAACAATAGAAATTTCTTCACCCGGGTGCGAATCCAGTATTTATTCTGCGCTCGAAATACGACATAATAATTCAACACCGTTTACTGTATTCCGAAAGTAACGACGAGACTTATCGGTCTTCTCAGCTACGCGTTAACCCTCGTGTGCCGAAGTTTACTGCAGTTTGATCGTGACGCAAGCTCGGCAAGCGCCGTCTTGGCAACAGCCTGTAAAAGCACGGGGCCGCGCTGGAGCTCCGCTCGATGCCGTTGCATAATCGTATCGCTAATATTAGCGAGCACTAAAACCACCACCGTAAAATCGATTTTATCGCAGATGCGAAAAAGAAAAGAGGGAACGAAGGGAAAGAAAAGAAGGCAAAAAGAGAGAGAGAGAGAGAGAGATGAAGAAAGTTTCGCGTCTCATTGTCCACACGAAACCGAATTTGGAAAAAATTCTCTCCAACTCGATCGCTTAACAAATATTTATACAGCGGGACGGGTAATTTTTAAACGCTTGCAGAATATCAAAGATGCCTCTAGGGCATGATAACCCACCATAAATAAATTTTCCTCAAATATAATTTAATAATTGTTTTCTGTCAAAAAGAATTGTTCAATAATACATCGATTTTATATTAATTATATTCAGATTTAAATTAAATGCGCAATTGTCGATGTATTTATAAAAGGGAAATGAAACGGCGCATGCTATAAATTTATTATTTAAGATTAAGAGATAATGTAGTTTGTAAAAACTGTTCATTAGCATTTCGTTAATGTCAACGATATTTATAGAACGTAAAAGAAACACATAATCCAAGAAAAGAAATATAACTGCCGATCGTTTAATGAAAGGTGCGAAGGTCGGGAGAGTCTCGGAGTTCCTGAGCAAGAACGAGTAGGAGAAAACGAGGAGGAGTGAAAACAGATTCGAGAAATTTGTTTCCCTACCGAAAAACCCTGTATTTGAGCGAAAAAAAAGGCAAAGGGATAACAGATAGCTACAATTTCACCAAGTCTCGATCCAATACGACAGAATGCAACTACTCAGAAAGAAACAAGGATAATGAAAGGCCGAGAAAGAGAAAGAGAAAATCCACGCTTCGCGATGTCACAAAGGATTCTATTCGCAAATCCCGCTGCTGGATCGTCGACGGAATGCGAATGATAATAAAAGGTTCGTACGCGGCCAGCGACGACGGGGGTTACTATAAATCGGGCCTGCAGCGAATAAAGAGACTTGGAAAAACAATCGTCGTGATACGTGCGCGATCGGCGAAAAAAGATTCCGCGCGATCGCCCGATACTTCTCTTGCAAAAGCGAGTCAAGAGAAGCTGCAAGGAAGGTCGACAAGCGTATCGCGACGCAAATATCTCGAAGGCACAGCGGGTATTATCGTGAACACTGTTTTCGGCCGTTGTTTGACGCGTACGCGGTTTCACGGGGAAAGGGAAAAAGAAAGTATCGGGAATAGTATCCGCGTGATTGATCTCGATCGAATCTACGATACGCTAGTGCACTAAATTAAAACAATTATCGATAATGCGTATTTGCGTCATCGTTGTCGTTAACCTCGCGGCAAGGACTTTTATTTGTAGATGCACTTATAATTAACTTACTTTCTAATTATACATATATGTAGCACGCTGATCGTTATTGCATCGTTATCCTATTAAAAAGATTATCTTTTTATATCAGTTGTTTATTAAAACTTTTACTAGTGTAAGAAAAAATAAAACTCAGACGTATCGCATTCGAGCGTATTACATTAATTTCATAGCAAGAAAGTCGTTCGTTTTTAATTGCAAATATAAATCACTAACAGGTCGTTTAAAAAGTCGGGTATGTTTGTTACAGAGTACTTCGGGAAAACTCTGAAATTACGGCTACTCAGCAAAAAATAGAACGTTTCAAGTCTCCCCTCGTGATTGCAGTATGTAACACGTTCACGTAATATATTCAAATATATCGGAATTAAACGATAGTCACTACATTAGAAAGAATAAACAGCTGAGCGAGCGAGCGAGTGAACGGCACCGTATTTGTTAATTTTCATACTTCGCGTGACGCCTGATAAAAAATTAAACTAATCGCAAAATAGTATTAAACGAGCTCTCGCAGACGTACGTTGTCTTGAAAAGACTGGCCGGCTCGATCAAGTGAATATCAGCTTCTCGAGCAATTCCTGAAGCAACGCACGTCGATGGATTGCACAAACACAGGGAAAACCGTATCGCGTAACCGCCACTACTTTCGTGAAACTATGAAAGATGATAGCGCTATCGAAAAGAAAAATACAGAATAAGATGTAATTCTAAGACGTGACCAAACGTACTCGGGAATTTTATTAAAAAGATAATGAATTATGTAAGCAACGGAACCGTACAACTTTTCCATTTACACTGCCGAGAGTAACGTTTATAAAACTCTCGATTTATCAAACGAGTTTTGGAATCAGCTTGCAATTGGCGCGAGTCATTTCGCAATCGTTCGACCTTCCGCCCGCGGGAAAGAGTCATCAATGGAAAACACGCCACAGGACGTATACACGGTATCGCGTTTCTAGCGAGGATCTTAATCTCCGGCTGACGCCCAGCCATGATACCGAGGAGTAGTCGATCGATCAAGGATAGCGGTGTGCTCCTTTCGGAATGGTGCCAGAAGGTGCCGAGCGCGTTTCTACGACGACGAATAGATCGTGGTCCGCGGCGAGAGAAGCGAGGACTAAAGAGAGGGAAAGAAAGGCCGTCGCAGTTTTACGAAGGACGCGGATGAGATTTAGGCGACCTGATAAAGAGGAGGAAGAGGAAAAGAAAAGGTAGCGGGGAAAAGAGAAACGGGTTCGTGTACGTTTGCCCGCCCTCTCGAACCTCGGCGAGTCATTTACATGGGCTTAGCCATTAATCTTCCCGCAGCTCGCTAAATGACTGATGGACAGACGGACAGGTGTATAGGCTGCACTCTTTTGCACGGAGCACGCCCTGCTCGCCATGCTGATCACGAAACTCGCGTGCACTCGCGAACCGACGGCTAAGCGCGAACGCAGCAGCCCGCGCATACCCGTACGCGAATAAGAATTTCGTGCTTCGACACAACGGACCAGGTCGAGAGATACGAACAGATAGATAGCATCGCATTTTGAATTGAACTATTGGACGTATTAAATTTATATTAAGTAAAGCGACTCGAATATAATTCATGTGCGGCCGTAGAAAATGTCACTATTGTACTTTCTAAGCATGATTATTTAATTCATAGAAACTGGCGTTAAAACAAAATTAAATTTAAAGTTGTAATATATTAAAACGATGTTAATTTACGCTAATATGTTAAAACGTAGATGTAAATGCAGTACGAGGAGAGCATAGTAATGCGTACTTCAGTGAATACTGCCACTATGTGGTCAGACCCCGCATATACATCGAAAAGGAGCCCGGCGGTGGAGTTTTCCAGCAATACCACGTTCGCCGCGTTTTCACGGCTTTTCCTCGTAAAACATTCCGGGCAATTTTCAGGTTGCGTCGTTTCGCGATTTCGTAGATTTCGGTAATATTTCGTTTTACCGGGCCACAGCAGAAAATACGAGGCGCTCATTACTCTTTTTCGCCTTTATCGCAATCTTTTTATTTAATGGTGCAGTTAGAGAGCGACTAGTGACGCGAAAACGGGAAAGAAAGAAAGAGAGAGAGAGACAAGATATGCTAGAGAAGAAAGAAACGAAAAGAGAACAAACTGGAAAGGGAAATGCTATGCAGGGGGTGGTCGGGAAAAGGTCTCTCGTCAGAGTGGTCGGTGAGTAATCAAATACTTTTTATCTTTCTCTACGCTCTTCTTTAATGATGGCGTCGACATAACTTTATGGCTTGCCGTCGATGGAAAACTCTTTACGGTCTCTTTTGCGGCCGTGGAGAGAGCGAGGGAAAAAGATGAAAAGAGGCGCATACAGAGTGGTACAGAGACTAACGCGAGTCGATGCAGGCTTAGCCACGCGTGCTCACGTGTATAGTAAGTGCGACTACGTAGCGAGAAAATAAAAAAAAAAAAATGAGAGAGAAAGCGCGAGGCGTAAAAGTAAAGGTAATTTATTGTGTTCGCGAATAAAAATGCCGTGAGGTCGAGTTGTTAAATTTACGCGCGCCGAAAGCCAGTTCTGGAGAGCAACGAGAGTGCGCACCCGTGAAAAGGAAATAAATTATTATCTCTGCGCGCGAGGATTTCGAATAACTTCTATGGCTTCCGCGGGGCCATCCATGTAAAGTGTAAAAAAAATTTTATGTATCTTGATTTTTCTCGAATAAATCTCGTTCTGTGTGGAAATATTTACAAATGTGGTTATCTATCTGAACGGACTACAAAAAACTTGTATGTGTAGCACATATGTTAGCACAATTAAAAAAATTTTTTTTTTTAAATTCTTTCAGCGGTACTTTGCATAGTTATACAGAATTACATAGTTCTGATAGAAAAGAGAAAAAGTTCTGCATTATTTATATCAACAACTTGGTCTAATAAATTATTTAAAAATAATTATTAGGAAATTAATATAACGATAAAAAATTCTCATTACCATATATATTAATTAAACAGCACTTATAAATTTGTTTTAATTTTTAGTCTAATTGCGAACGCATTAGAAAAATTGTACAACTTCAAAAAAGAAAAATAATATCAAAGTGCTACAGAAAATATCGTGACTCATAAAAAAAAAAAATTTTTAAGCTACTTTATTAATTTTTTATTTCTTTCGTAACAGAGAAATCTAGAAAAAGATATGTGTACGTAATGTTTAATATTAAAAATTAACTTATCAATCGTTGATTGGTAGAGTAATAAATACATGCAAATAAGCATATGAAAAGCATAATATTCGACAGGGAATAAAAAACCGACGTCATCTGTACTGTAAAAGTTAATAAGCGGTAACAGGTCGATTTGCATGCAAGAATGATTATAGGCCGGCGCGCATGCACGTAAAATCTATGCGGTATCATTGGCTGATTTTGATTGCTTTTCATGGAATAAAATTCAGAATCTACCTGCCAACTTTTTCACTATGACATTCCCAAGTTCGATTAAAGTGCAATTAAAATGTCGCGCAATTAATCGTATAAAACGCCTCACGGCTGAGCGTGCGATCTCATCCTCGTTTCTTCTCACGCTATTTTACGCACGGCTAATCGGGAAACCGCGAGCTGACGATTCTAATCCGAATTAATTCTCGAAGCTGATTAATTCCGGGATTATGGGCGCGTTATCTCGCGCGATGACAACCGTTCCAAACGTACACACCGAGCGACCGGGAGCCCGCCGAACCACTCTTATCCTAGATAGCGGCAGGTATTAACCCAGATCCGCGCTCTCGCGGTCCATTCCCACGCGCGCGAACATGTGTACGTACCGTCGCTTACGAGATCATAGATAACTCCGACGTTTTTACGACGCAAAAATGGCAGGCGCGTCTTTCCCAACGAGAGACACATGCCTGCCGCGCCCGCCGCGCTCGCTGCGCGTGCACGCTCGCCACGGATTTCTCGCACGAAAAGTAAAAAAGTAATAAAAAAAAAAAAATCACCCGATGTCGGAGGTCGTGAGCGTAACCGCGTGATGCAACAGCACGCCGAGAAAACGTTGCCCGGCTGTGCGGAGAAGCTCACTTCGGCATGGATTGCACAGAGCTCCTTTTTAGGGGGATCGTAACCGCCGGGATTCCAATTTCGTCTGTCACGCGAGCAAAAAGCACGATTACAAACTGTCGCTCGTCACGTGAACTTGATTTCGTCGTTAAGCGCTTGGCGGATATGCAAGTAAAACTTCCATGTTTGAGGAACCGGCTAATCGCGTTAGAAATATATTTACGAGTAATTAAACCGAGCTGCGATTTCCATTAGGATTTTTAGAATTCTGAAACGCGCGCGACGGAAGTGCTTATCGCTGGTTAAAAACGTAGTACATAAAGCGTAAAACGCATATGTGTGTTCTCAACACGCGGATCGCATATCAATGTTCGCGACGACTTGAATTCCTACATTCCTTGTGTACCTTATATCTTATTCTTGTAATTCACTGCGCCTTCTCTGCCTTCACAACAGGGCGCGGCGAGGAGACATGTTTATGTACTCCTTGCCTATCTTCCCTTGCATATCGCGAAGGCGCATCGAGTGAGGAAATCTCTTTCGAGAGACGCGAGATAATTTACGGCGATCCTCTCACCTCTTCCCGTCGAATCGCCGGGGCGGCTTCGGACGTCAAAATTTTCAAAAGACCAAACGCAGATACGTCGAACTCGCAGTAAATTACACGCGCCCGACGCGTCGCGCGATTCCCGATTGCACCTTAAACAAAGCTAGCTGCATTCTAATTCTAAAAACGAGTCGATTAATTTAGCTTGGCTGAATAATCATTTTCACCTATTGTCAGTAAACGCAACGCTGTCTATCTCGTTTCCTTTCGATAGAAAGATTTGCGCCGCTCCCATATCTCGGGTCGTCGCAATTAAAATTTCAAATCGGCTATCGATGTATGCTAATACGGGATCGATCACCCACGCGCATACGCTGAGCGTGTATTTCACGCACACGTGCGCGACGCGGAAAACGGTATAATAAGCGGTCGAATCGTGCTGACGACTCTCTCTCTTTCTCTCTCGCACTCTCTTTTGCCCGCTCTCTTCGGGGTCGGCGCTGTATAAATTAATGTGCTCTTATGCTAATCCGTGTTACGACTACGTGCCGGCCTCGCGTTCTATGTATGAGCGCGTTTTCTCCCTTACGTTTGCACACGCGACCACACATATTACGCGAGTGTTACCGTAAGCGTCAGCTTAACGTAAAACACGAGAACACGATTTTATGCTGACTGCAGCGAAATTTCAAAGTTAGTGCGCATTAGTGCCGATATGTTTGGTATCGCTTTCGCTGCGCAGTTAAATTCATGCATCTCAAATTCAGCTCGAATTCCAAATCGCCGCTGCTCCTGCCCAAAAATAAATTAAAAATTTCTACGGTCGAAAACGCGCGGCGACTACACAAAACCGATGAAAGTGACATCGCGAATTTAACAGGGTGGATGACGTTAAGATTTTCTCACAGATAACGTGATTGAATAACGCTGAAATTAGATATTCTCGAGATTTCAAATATAATTTACTTATAAATTGATAAGTTACCTACAGATAAACAATTCAACAGGTCAATGTTTAAAAAATGTGATCGTCTTAAGAAAATTATGCGACACCGAAGAAATACGACGGCAAGGTGACGCCAGTCATTTCCAAAAATACAGGCGGTAATTCCTTTTCGGGGACACGCGGGCGGTTCTCTTTAGGGTCTTTTTATCCTCCATAAAAAGTTTCCCGCGGATATATTCCGCCATGTAATAAAAACTTGCTGCTTGACCGCGTCGGCTCCACTGACCTCCGCAGTTTTTCGCCGGCCACTAAACGTCGGGTCGGACGTTCGGGAAATCATAAGTAAGGAAAACGCTTCCCTAACGCAGAAACGTTGTTCGAAGGGAAGGTCGATGATAAAACCTAGGGACTTTCCCAGTTTTTCTCCCCGTTATTACGACTTTTGGAGAAAAGGCAGGAAGCGGCGTGACGAAGACGATCGGAATAATATCAATCGCCGAGATAAAACGTGATTGCTGAACGCAACGGGCGTTACAATTTCCCTTCGATCTATTCAAAAAGAGTTTCCCTTCTAAAAAATATTACAGAAATTTTTTCGACGTTTAAACTAACTTCTTCACAAAATTTCTTTACGATTATACCGTTTTGCACAATTCGAAAGGTTTCGATACATTATAACTCTACCAAACTACGTAAGACACACCATTTGAGTACAAAAATTCCTTATCGACGTTCTTTTTAAAAGCAAAAGAAAGAAAAATCAACGGGAGACCAACTTCTTTTTTAAATATATCATTGAGAGTTGTCAACGCTTATGGTGCATCGTCGCTATTTACGGACAGACGTCGACAAAAACATTTGGCACAAATCGGAGCAACGCGCAATTCAACAGATTTTCTTCGTCGCGAGTTTAGAAATACGCGGGAAGTGAAGAGTACGCAGGAACGTCTTGCACGTAACGAGGAGCGAGTAAATGAATAGAAAAGCGCGACGCGTTCAAGGCAGGAGCAAAACGCGAGCGCGATTGTTGCTCAAAAGGGGGAATTCGCGGAAGAAGTTAAACTTGGAACGACGTCAAAAAGCTGGGACTTGGCCCACATATCGTTGCGCCTCGAGGTACTCGATACGGGGCCCTATGAATTCTGGGGACGCGTTGGCCGTTTCGCCTCGTCGAATTTCGCGACGGAAGAATAAACTTCGCCTCGACGGTATCGAGCGGCGTTAAGTCGCTCTCGCGTCTTGCGCGTTTTTCGGCGGCGGAGCTGTTCGCTTCGGCGACGACGGAAGCGTAGAAGCCGGAAGCGCGACTATTCCTCCAACGGGAAGTATCACTTTCCTGTTTACACGGCGAGTATGCCAGGTTTCTTTCTTTCGGCCGAATTCCGCGGGAAACGAGAGAGGAATTTATCGGGTGCGGGCAAAAATCTCCCGACACCTGATACACACGAAATTTATTTTAATGCAAAACAATACCTACGAGCTTCGTACATCTATTTCGGGATTAATATAATATTTTAATATTTTCAGTCAGAAATTTTTATCGTGTATTTTAATACTTTTTTTTAAAAAGCGTTTTTAGCATCGCATATACAAGGTGTCCCTGACACAACGAAGGATACTTGGTGGGTGGGTAGATCTCCTAGACACAAGTATAAAAATCCCACGTTATTTTGCATTATTTGCACTAATTGACGAAAATAGAAGTTTCTAAAAATTAAACTTGTAGGGCAATAGGAGCGCACGGTCAGAAGCGGCTTCGCCTCAGAAGTATAAGTCCTTCCCACTCGACTCAAGAATTGGACGATGTACGAGCGAGACGATGCGACAACGCGCGAGCGAAATGATGCGACAACGCGTGCGGAGAAGCGATCGACAACGCGCGAGCGAGACGATGCGACAACGCGCGAGCGAAACGATGCGACAACGCGTGCGGAGAGGCGACCGACAACGCGCGAGTTAGACGATGCGATAATTCGCGAGCGAAACGATGCGACAACGCGTGCGGAGAAGCGACCGACAACGTGCGAGCGAGACGATGCATCAGTTCAATGCAACAATTGTTCAAAGTGTCGTTCTTGTTTTTGGAAACAAAGTTCGGCTCTTAAACAATTTTTGCATTGAACTGATGCATCGTCTCGCTCGCGCGTTGTCGGTCGCTTCTCCGCACGCGTTGTCGCGTCGTTTCGCTCGCGAATTATCGCATCGTCTAACTCGCGCGTTGTCGGTCGCCTCTCCGCACGCGTTGTCGCATCGTTTCGCTCGCGCGTTGTCGCATCGTCTCGCTCGCGCGTTGTCGATCGCTTCTCCGCACGCGTTGTCGCATCATTTCGCTCGCGCGTTGTCGCATCGTCTCGCTCGTACATCGTCCAATTCTTGAGTCGAGTGGGAAGGACTTACACTTCTGAGGCGAAGCCGCTTCTGACCGTGCGGTCCTATTTGACCTACAAGTTTAATTTTAAAAATTTCTATCTCCATCATTAGTGCAAATAATGCAAAATAATATGAGACTTTTACACTTGTCTAGGAGATCTACCCACCCATCAAGTATCCTTCGAGATCTCAGGGACACCCTGTATACGTATATCTCGCCATTGTGGGGAAAAAAAATTTTTATGCAACCACCCAATTCTTTTCTTGATCGAACGATCGTTTGACCATTCTATCTCTGGCCGCCGGCGACGTAACCTTGTTACTCACGACGCGAGTTCCGCATTTTTGAGAAAATCACCGACGTAATTGGCCGACGCCGATAACGAGATTAGTCTCGACTGCCTATCGTCCTATACGCTAGTACCCGGCGATTGTACAACGAAGAACATCGATCGCCGCCGCCGTCGCACACGTTTGCGCGTTGTCGCGCGAGACTCGTAGGAAAAAAAAAAAAATCTCTCAATCATACGGTGCAAGATAAATGTCTCTCGTAATAACGGAACTCAACAACTAATTATCTCCTGTATTAGCGCGGGAATTTGGCGTTTCGTTCGACAGATTTTTCACGCGGAGACTCGGCGGATTATTTTTGCATCGATATATCGCTCGTTATACCCAAGAGGGTATTTCCGGTCGCGGGAAAAATTCGTAGTCCAAGAATTCGTTGGAAAAGGGGACGGGAGACACGCTGCTTAGAAAGGTGGAAAACTCTAAGATTGATGGCGGTGCGGCTCTACTGACGGCCGGGTCGCAGGGTAAAACGCGAAAGATACTGTTTGAAAATCAATGGCGCCGAGTGTCGCGAAAAAAGAAGCAAGTTAGTCGGCGGAGTGTCTCGAGGCGGTCGCTGAAGAGTGACTCGGCGAAACCGAGGCTTCGTTCCATCACAGTCACCGAAGTCACCCTCCGTGGGAGGAGAGGGAGACCGGGGGGTTTTTTTTTTTCTTCTTCTCCCTCCCGGGGAAGCATCGACTTTCGACGACCGCGAGGCATATATCATATCTTACCCACTTACGCGACTTAGATCGAAGGTTCCTTCGCGCTGCTTTCGGTGCGGTAATTTAGAATGAAAAATAGGACGGGGTAGAAAAAGATCAGCGCAAACAAGGAACTTGATAAAAATGTTGCCGAATGTGCTTGTCATTGAGAGTCCAACGTAACGCGAAAAACGTTGTCACCGGTCAGAAGAAATTCGCAAGTGCAGCGTGTGCAAGCTATATTTTCGTTCTCGCGGTATATCTTGAAACAAAAGTAACATGATACACTCGCTATCATCTTGCTGATACAGCGGTTGCAATTTATTCTTGACGTCGCGGCAATTTTTGGCATGCCCGCCGATAGATTCGAGCACTCGGCGTATACGTGTATCAAGTTCCTCGTTTGTACACAGTTGTTTTAAAGTCTAAAATTTTGCGAAATCAGGAAAACCGTAGCCGCGCCAAGCAACAGCGCTCCAGGGTGCGAGAATATCAGGAATTGCATTCCGAGCAGATGCGTCGTAATTTGTTGGGAGTATGGAGAACACGTAGCTCGTAGCTCGCGGAAGCGAGTCGGAGATGGGGAGGAACGCCCGGGGCTAATTAACTGTATAATTAATCGAGCGAGCGAACGAACGAGCACTCTGGCGTAAGTAGCTTTAGGGCTGTCAGACGCAGAAGAGCCGTCTGACCGATGTCTCCCCGTCGGCTTCCTCGTCCTGCCGCGCGCCTCGCTTTGAGCCTTTGTCACGAATCCCATGAATCGGGCAACTCCTCAAAACAATCACGCAATCCCGCAAATCGGAGCCACCGAGTGTTCTCACGTCACACGTTGCGCAACGATTATAGCCGCAGTCCCATACACGCGGAATACTATCTTACTTTGAAATTGCAAACATGAACGGAAATTCATATATATTGCGAATATCGATAAATCTGACATTAGAAAGAGTAACATTGGGAAACGTTCGGCGAGCTCAAGAATTTTGTGAAGTAGACATTTCAGTATCCACGTCTCTTTTTTCCCTATCGAAAACCGGTTGCTGTATTTATTCCGAGTTGGGTGCAGAGGGTAGTCCCCAAAAAACACATCGAAGAACCGAAAAAAAAAAAAAAAAAATTCCTTTCTTCTAAATAAGGGAGCTTCGATTCGATACGTAAAGGGAAAATAGCGAAGAGGGGAACAAACGCGTGTAAGCGCTTACTAAATCGAAAACAGGGAGAGGCCGACAATGGGCCGGACACGTGGTGGAAGGAAAAAAATAGCCGATAGAATTTAAGTACATGAGAAAAAACGCATTTCATCTTCCGCGTGCCCTTTAATTAAGCCGAGCCAGCTTACCTGAATCCCTACACGCGAAAGATACTCCCGCGGGAGTTAATTGAAGCCCATTTCCTCGCGTTGATAATTCATTTTCAAACCGTAAGTGCTTACAACGTTATTAACCTTTTGTTTCTTGTCTCGTGAAACAACGATACGTTTTCATTTATTGCAGTGCCGTATGTTAAAGGAAGGTAAATGTTTCTAGTTTCTGCCACGGGCTTAAAGAAAATGAGTTCCGAGCGGAAAATTAATCCTTTGAATTCCAGTGGTAACGTATGACCTGTATCGATCACACATCAGGGGCACTTTTGAATGGAGGGAGAAAACCGGGAGAACGAGCGAGGAGGTGGAAGAGGGGAGAGCAATAAATGGAAAAGCAATAAATAGATATGCAAATTTGAAAAAGAGCTCCGATTACACGGAGTGCATTATCGGATAGATTATTCGGCATTTCAAAGAGAAACTGCACGCACAGAATGAATAACAGCGAGAATATCGAGTCGGTGAGGGAACGAAAGAGCAAGGTGTGTAAAGGGGAAAAGATGTATCCATATATACGAGCGCGGGTATTAACGAAGAGAAGGAAAACGGATGCTGCTGCTATTGCCACGGCTAAGCCGATTCCGCGTATCTCTTGCAATTTGCAAATGAGCGACGAAATCGGATAACCCACCTCTAACTTCAACCAATTTTCAAATGCCATTCCCGTGCCTCCGTGAAGTACACCCTCGTGTATAATGCCGCCAGGCATATGGAGAACGATCAATATCGCGCATATATGTACAATGTATGCATATATATACACATATATATAAATATATATGTATATATATATTTGTACATACCCTGCACATGTAAGCTAAATTGTTTTAATTTTCTGAATTTATTTTTTCAAACGAAAGTCTTATTTAATGGCAATTCCGCGTCGTACTTGTAACAAAAAATTTCAAAATAAATAAAAAAATATAAAAAAAAATTTATAAACTACAATATATCTATAACTATAAAGCAGCAGTTTTCTCAAAGTGCACTTAACTATCCTATAAAATATCGATATTTTCTCTTGCACAATTAAACCGTAAAACCCATTGAAAGTTACGCTTCTCCTAACGCGTCTTGCTAAGATACCTTTTGCCTGCTTTGACTTTTCGATCGTTTCTCAATTACTTTTCGGCTCGACGATTTCGTCCGCGATAATCTTGAAATGGCGGAAGAAAAGCTGGGATAGTCGAGCTTTTCTCGAGGGAAAACCGGCGACAGGCAGCTGCCAAAATTGAGGCGCGCCACGCAAGGAAGACACGTGAGGTAGCAACGTGTCGGTATTATTCTCGCGACGGGCGTATCGTATTGTGCGTGCTGCGTGCGGACCGTCGTGCCATCGCGGATGCGTGTGCGTATTCCACTGTCAGCTGTCGCTCACAATAGAGACGCTCCACCAAAAACGGAGG
The DNA here is from genome assembly GCF_019399895.1 of Cardiocondyla obscurior. Classification (NCBI taxonomy): domain Eukaryota; kingdom Metazoa; phylum Arthropoda; class Insecta; order Hymenoptera; family Formicidae; genus Cardiocondyla; species Cardiocondyla obscurior. The sequence goes on along the minus strand of NC_091866.1, from coordinate 10,408,960 downwards.
CCTATTGTTAGGCTCTAATTGGCGTGCGCAATCCACGACAATACTAGGCTTTCTCCTCCACCTCTCTCTCTATCTATCTATCTATCTCTCTCGCGCTCTTTCACGCACTACCTCGATCGATCGCTGGATCGATAAGCACACTCATTCCGCGTTCATCACCTGTCTAGTTATTTATTTATCTATTCCTCTCATCAACTGCGCGACCAATAACAAAGGAAGCTAAACATGACGCAGCTATCTGATTACAACACTGTCACAAAATTAATTAATCTAATTAGCTTTATATATATATATGTATAAAAGACATTCTAGATCAGCAGTGTCATTCTACATTTCGAAGAATTGCTTTGATTAATACGACAACGATTTGTGCGTAATGAAAATTTCATTAACAGAAAGTTTTTTCACGCTTCGTTGCTCGTGACGCAAAGGAACATGATTGATATTTGCGACGAGGAGAAAAAAAGTATCGAAGTTAATTAAAACATTCTTGGACATAAAATAAACTCGATGAGTGTGTGCTTTACACAACGCATGAAAAAAAATTTTGTAGAAAAAGCGGAAAGATTAAAGAAATAATAATTGACGCGCGATTAATTTTCTCTATTGCTCGCAAATGTATTAAATCAACCGCTCGCTAAAAACAAGCAGTATAAGTCTCTCGACGCGACGATGATCGATCCTATGCGAGTCGACAACGTTCATTAATCTATGTTAGACGCACGAAAATAAATTTTGGCGATCGTCGGTCGCCGTTATGCTTAACTATGCCCCACGCGCGCAAGCAACCGCGATCGCCCGACGAGAGAATGCCGATAGGTTTTCGTGGATGACGCAAGCTCGCCTCGTCGCATCGTTAGTGGTCATGTCTGTAAGCAGCAGCCTCATTTTTCGGATATCCAAATACTCGGCTTGAAAAATGCTCATTAAAAAGAGGGTGTTTGTGCTATATATACATTAAAAAAAAAAAAAAATCGCAGTAGCAACCTCTCGAGAATCAAACGCGACGGTCGAGACGGGCCGAGATACGCACTTGCGTGCGCAAGTCGGCTATACGCGCGATCGATCGGTCAATTTCATCGTAATTCTGCGTGTCCGCGAAACGAACGATAATTATCAGCAAAACCGCCGTAAATTACGCTTTGAAAATGAACGCAGTGCGACGGTATATTGCTAACATTTTCCCGAACGGGAGACAGGCTAATGGGCACGTTCGCGACGAAACGCCACGCCGTCGGGATAATTGAAAAGGGACGGAGGCGGATAGAGGAAAGGAAAAAGCAAATAAATAAACGTTTTCCGTTGTAATAAAAAAAACAATGGGTAAATACGCTGTCGCGTGCAGCAGCGGTAGAAGCGCGTTGCAACAGCGGCGCGAGCTACACATCAAGGATTTTTCTTACTCCCGCCGAAAGGTTTGCGGACGAGACGGGAGAACGTCACCCTCTCGACTCCACCCGCGAGAATTCCGTATCTTTCATCCGGATGAAAACCAGTCGTTTGTCTCCATGGCGCGATGAGATTACGGAAGTTTCGTTGAAAATTTCCATAAGCGGATTAATTCCGTTAACGCGGCGACGGAATTTCAGGCAACCGGGCGGAGAGTTGAACAGTGCGTTAAAAAAAAAATCGATCTTTAGTTTCTCTCCGCTCACATTACGAAAATTATCCCGAACTCTGAAGTTAAGACGGACAATATGTACCTAACCTGATATTAAAATGAAAGTAAAATAAATGATGTTGAACTCGAGTAGTCTTAAAACACTTGTGTTTTCAGTGGTAAAATTATGCTAATTTATATACGCTCGTTAAAATTGTAAATCAATATAATTTCACGAATGCAATAACGATCTACGGACAGCGAAGCCGAACCAACTTCGTCGCTCATAAGAGAAGAGTGATTATGTTAACAGAATTTGTTAACTGGTCCTCGTAACACGGTCTTCGCCGCCCAGGCCATTCAGAGAAACCGGTCCAGCAACGAATCCATCGGTACAAATGGACCTCAAAACGTTCGCGCGCACGGATGAGATCCTTTCAGCGATGACACGTAAAGGGTCGTTGTACCGAGTACTGACTTCGCGCTACGAATAGCGGCGCTGACAGCTGACGCGTGCTCGTCGCGTGCTACGCACAATAAATGCAGCTGTATTTCTGCGAGTGTATTCCGTTGCCGTTATTACACGCGCACAGAGACATTATCGATGCGCGACTAATAAATCGCGTCGTGAAAGAAAATTCTTCCTAGCACGTAGCCGACATATGGGAGATCGACGGGCAAAACTAGCATAAATTCGAGAAGACACATTTATATATCTCGCAAAATCTATTCTTCAAATACGAGGTCGTTTTTAAAATAAGTTCTACGAACGAATCTTTTAATTCTCATTTTAATCAATAAATCTGAAACATTGCCCTTTTTTCAACGCATAAATATTTTCAAAATAGAATATTAATGATTATAACTTTGATTTTAGCGTACACGATAATATAATGAATACGTGAGCTGCGTAACTACGCACGATTGTATGTACGCGTAAAATGAAGGAAGGAAGAAATAAAAAGATCGAGCGGATAAGAAAAACCTTACGTTCTTGTTTCACTTCTCTCTTTCTTTTTCTGCCCACCCGCGAAGAAAAGAGAACTGGACTTCTCAGGGACTAATAGTGCACGAAGGGTCGTCTCAGGAAGGCATTACGAGAAAAAGAGCGCCATTAAAGGCAAGTTTAGGGGAGTGAAACGACTTAAAGTGCACGCTTAACCATACCTGTGTTAGTTGTTAAACCGGTGGTTAAATCTTCTCGTCTCTACGAAAGAAAAGAGAGAATGATAATAATAGCGGGCGAAGTGCAGCGGCAGGACTTGCGTAAATCCACATTCATCAATCATTATCCTAAAATTTTGGTTCAAATAACATGCCGTGTCATTTCGCGAATAATTTCCAAGAATTATGAGCTTGTTCGCAACTGATTGCCACCTGCGACCGGGGGGCGTCATCCCCCTCCCCCCTGTTGAACAAAAAATCGGCCTCGGATTTCTCCAAGAGTTTCGCTCACACGTGGATAACCTATGTATTTACGACCGCCCCGTGTACGCGACATGACCTCGTTCATGTCGACGCAATTCGCGGGCGAGCTCGCGCAAAGCCGGGAGGTCTCCTCTCACTTCGTCCGCTTGGAAAATACACCGGCGCGCAAGCTTATCGTGTTTCACAAGGAATTTAACCCGCTTCTATACTTTGGATGCGAGCACGCGGCGCACACGCAAGCTGCAACGGAATTTACTCCCTATAATACGGCGGACCGTGCGATAAAACATCGGCGACGATGACACTTCTACGGGACTCATTTTTCACGTGCGCCAACGGCGTCGTCTGTTGCGTGATCCGGTACACAACGCGTACGATTTTACCCGACCTGTCTCGCTAGAATGTTTCGTTGCTCCAAATATTGTAAAACAGGTGAGATCGCACGGGAAGTAATTGAATTTGTAAAAAAAAAAAAAAAAAAAAAAAAAACAAAAAGAAAAAATCAATTAAACTAAATTTGTAAAATGCGCAAAGTTGCGGTATTCCTATTCGTTTTTGTGCTATTTAGAAAATCATTTATCTGTTGTTGCCGATATATTTAAACTCTTTTAAATTAAAACCAATTACCGCAACGCGATAACGTAATATATTCCCCTTTCCCCAAAAAATGTCGAGATTTATGTTACGTTACACCGTTCAGTATTTTCTACTTCGAGACATTCGCGTATGTTAACAGTCTGTCTTCGCCTTACACGTACCGCGTATGATTTCCTTATTGGCATCGATGTGTCGAGTTTTCCTTTTCCTAATATCTCCGCCGTTTTCGTTCGAGGTAAGTCTCGTTAAGTGCCGCGATAACTTCGCCGCGCGAGACCAAGCAAGCTCATAATTGAGTGCGGCGAGGAAGAACCAGTTTACTGACACGGACTATCCACCTCGATTTCCATTCATCGGCCGTAGGGAGGAAAAGAGAGAGAAAGAACCGAGAGGAGAAAGCAAGCGAGAAAGAGAGATGATCGGTCTTGGTTACCGGCAACGAAAGGTCCGCCCTCGTTGCCGCGGCTAATCTAACGCGTCCAGACGATGGCCGTTAGTCGACGTAATCCATCAAGCGGCTCACTCTTCCGGAAGAGGAGCCACGACCAGGTCGCCGACGAGCTGGACCACCTCCCTCCGCGTTTCAACAACGAAAGCTCTTTCGCAGGCTTTCCAGCTTTTTCGGTCGGTGGACTATTCCGTCGTTAATTGCGAGGAAGGGTGAAGCAGGAGTGAGAATCACTCGCGTGGTGATCCGACAACATCGAGAACGAATAGCGAGAGCGATTGTATCTTTTTTGAATACAACTGACCAGTTAAAAGAAACATTTGCGACTTTGAAAAAGAAACCGAAGAATAGGCACTATCGTTTAAATAAAATATTATTTAATTATTAAATTACAACTTAATCTTTTTTCGTAAGATTTTTTTTAAATAAAACGTTGATGTCTTTTTGCGATAAAAATGAAAATAATTTGCCACTAGCACCCCCAACAAAAGTCTATTTTATTTCTAAAAATCAGCTCGATTGTCTTAAAGTTTTTTTCAGCGAAAAAAAAATGAACAAGAGAAAACGGGAAAGGAATAGATCATCCCGAATCCACATCGCCGCGACGATCCCCATTCGGCTCCCGCGAAAGGAATCAATTCTCGATGCAGAAAGCGCGCGTCTAATTATCGAATGGTTCTTTTTGCGAAAACGGGACCCATTGCGCGGCCGCGTATCGTCCTTCGCTCACGGATCATCAGTCACGGTTGTTTGCCGCGGAAAACCGTCAGTCAAGCCCTTTTTTCCCGTGCCGTCGGCCGCCGACGTCTCCCCGCCCTCGGCTTTCCACTTTGGAGAATCGTCTTCCGACTTTCGCAAGCGCGGGGCGGTCTTACGTAAAAAGCTCCTTTCGCGCGAAGCGACCGCGACATCGCGACGTCGCCCGTTCTCGAGCGTCGTCGTCGTCGCCGCCGCCGCCGCCGCCGCCGAGAGTCGATAATAAATGCAGAGCGATCGCTAGCGCGTCTAGCAGCTAACGACCAGAGTTCCAGCCCTTCTATGTAAATCAGCCGTCGTTATCTTTCGTAACGGCGCCGTATCTACTCCGTTAACGTTCCCCGTGAGATACAAGATACCCCTACCCCGCCCGCGTTCGCCCGAAACTTCGATTACGACGGAAGCTGCGGAAAACTTGGTGAATGGACCGAAAGCGCGGCCCAAAGTTACGGTCCAGAGGGCCCTACGAATCGGATGAGGCGATAAACAGAACAATGGAGGTCTCCAGGTTTCGTGACAGGACACTGATCTTATACGGCGCGTGACTGGAGACAAAGTACACCAAGTATCTCTTCGCATGGTCAATGTACACCGCACAATGTATACCCCCGACTATCGCAGACAATTTACTCAAACGCAAACCGTTACACCAAATTACATTTACGCTGCCAAACGCGCGTCCGTTATGCCGCAATCGAGTGTGCAACGTCAAGTCCTTTAGCGTCCGAAAATAAAGAAGCGGGATTCAATAAAAAGCCAAAATATCAACCTTACGGCGCGCGGCATTCCGAGAGAACCAAATACATTCGCGCAACCATATTTATATAAACTCGAAATCGCGCCACGTTTTCCGGGATACAATACCAGAAAAATATATATATTCCACGTAATGAAAATAGAGACAAATGAGTCGGGGAAAATCGGTGATAATGAAGATAACGACGTCGGTATCTAACGCTAAAAACGCAACGCTGTGCTTTGTGCGACGGGCGCATTAACGCTAATATCGCGCGCCATAATTTATGTCTTGCGAAACGCGTTCTTTATGACCACACGGAGAGGGCCAGGGGAGGCACGGCAAACGTAGAGTAACGCGAGCGATGATCATCTTTCTTGGCGAGGTGTAAGTAACGCGTAAGTAATGACGGCCGAGAACAATTGTGATCGTTAACGTTGCGGCAATGAAAGCAGCCACCTCTCTCGCCGCTCTTGCAGAAGCTCGCGTTAAAAAATATATATACGTATATACATGTGTATAACAATGTACATATATATCGCCGTGAAATCAGGCTATTACGCAACTAATTACAAACATATATACGTCGGTACGCGGTCCGTGATTACCTTGAATCTAATTCGCTTCCTGCGACCCGTACTATTATCGGTTGATCGAAATTATCCATCGGCCCGTCCTCTTGACGCGCATCCGCGCACGGATGGTATTACGTGTAAATCGAGATTGACAGCGTCAAGGCTCGCTCTGTGACGTCGATCGAAGTGACGGCGGCGAGGAAATGCCCTGAGGATTAGCTATCCCATTACATAATCTCACTGTCTACCGCAGATGTCATTGCACGAAACTCAAATTACAAAATAAAAAAAAAAATAAAAATAAAAAAGAAGATCGCTGAGCGGCGAAACGTATGTGTATTGCGGCGCAAAAATATCGATCTCGAAATAAAGAAAATAAATTAAATTACTCAGTCTTCTCTTCTTAGTTCTCCCGTCTTTCCTTTTATCCCTCCCAACACGGTCTTGTTATCAAATATTTTGCCAAGTTAATACCCCTGCTAATTTTTTATATTGGAAAAAGCGACACGGCGCTCGCGATATTTTTCCAGGGATCACTACGATTGGCCATTTCCTTCGAAACTTAACGGCACACTGCGGATCACGTGTTAATGCAATTACCGTACTTACGATAAATTTACAGAGGGAAGTAAAGACAAATTGGAAGAGTGGACCGTCGCGGTCGTAAAATACGATCCCGGTCTCCCCACGCCGGTAATTTTACTTTCTCATTTGTCGATTCGCGTGCGGAACACGCTTCTTCGCGGCAGTTGTACGGCAATTATGTTAAGTAACGAAACTCGTTTAGCTCGCCAATAGCTCGCGCGAAAGAAGTATTTATATTTCTACGAGAAAACGCGCGCAATTTTTCTCACCCGGGATCGTCCTCGGAAGTTTTTTTTTTTTTTTTTGCAGATAGAACTGATCGTATGTAGCAAACGAAGAATTATCCTGCCATCGCGGGTATGTTTCCGCGATAACGGGGCCACGCCCGCTGTTGCGAGGGAGGAAATGAAAAAGGGGGTTAGCGGGGACGAGATCCGGCTCCACGGGGGTAAGGCCGTGGGATAAACGCATCCGTGGGTAGCAAAAGTTATCTCGTAATAAAAACGGACGTAGATGTGACTTTCAATAAGTCAAATATAAACGTCAGCTCCCAAACGTAACAAATGTAACCACGTAATATAACAAAAGGATTCGCGAATATTTCTCCGAAGAGATCTAACGCTAATCGTTTACCGGAATGCAAAGTTATTTTCTTAACAGCAAAATTGCATTTCTGGCTAATAATTAATATTTTCCAAGGTCGGTATTTGTGAAAACTCGCTAGTAGTTTACGAAGCTGGTAATTAACAAGTATAAAGTAAACGCAAGACAAATCGGTATCTCGAGGGACGTGCGTGCGACAAAAACACGATGAAAACGCGTGAGTTTGTTCAAAGCTCCCAAAGTTCATCAACGTATGTTAAACTTGCATATTATATGCGGCACTCTCGCCGTTACTCATTGCCGTCCGTAAAGAACAATAAACAAGGCTCATCCGACGCGTTTCGAACAACTGTCGTAAAAGATGATCTAATGTTACAGCCTCGGCCGAGGTCTCTTGATGACACCTCCCCGAGGAGCGGAGTGCGCGGGCTAGAAATTAAGAGGAAAACGGATATAACCGTGTCCGGGAGAGTTTCGGCCCGAGATAAGGCCGTCGGCAGGCGCGTTGCGGCAGAAGTTCATAAATTATTCGGGTCGGGAGGGCCGAAATAACGGCGCGAACGCTAAGGTTAGCGAGGATTATTCACGGCACCCCTCAAAGCCATATTATTTAGCATCGGTACATACACTCGCGCTCTCTCGGCTCGCTCTCGCACGATTGTCGTGTTCTTCTCCATTACTTCGCCTACGGAGTCTCTTCCTCCTTTATTCCCTAACGTTTAACATCCCTGCGAGAAACTGCGTGCACTTTATTCGCCCCCTATATTTTTTTTTATTACGCCATTTCTTTTCCCTCAAAAAGCAAAATTTGTTAAAGAACCTCGGGATAGAGGTAAATGAATAAATTTTTTACAAGGATGTTCAGCATTGTTTCGCACCGCGTTCTTCTCGGCCGACTCTACATCGTCAGATTAAATATAACGAATCAAACAATTATTTCAAGAACAATGGAATTCCGTATGCATGTTGTATAATTTGCGACGGCAATTGAGCGCCCGCGCACGAATATCCATACAATGCCCGATACGCTTCGCATGTGCGAATGGTTAGCGTTCGTATCGTGATCTCTTAAAACCGGATCCAGATCAAGCGAGCGAACGCGAACGAGCTCGAGCAAACAATCGTCAGTATGACGGCACCGTTCACATTTACTTATTCCAATTGTCCATTTAAAAAAACTCCTCCGACAATAATCAACAAAAAAAAAATTAATAAAAAAATGCTCGATTTTTTTTTTTATGCAAACAGAACGCGCGTTATAAAAAGAAACGAAAAGGCGAATAAAGATAATCGCAAGCATATCGCGAGGCCTCCGGGTTTTCGGTAGAGAGAGAAGATATAATCGAGAAACTTTCCAAGAGCAATTAACCGTCGAACAGACTGAATTCGCTGAACATCTCAGAAAATTTCAACTAAAACTCACTTTTAGAAATAAACTCCTGGACTTTGAGGTAGAAAGAAGATCGCCGAGGGGAGGGGCGGAGGGGGAGTAAAAGGCGATATCGAAACGTCGGTCTGAAAAGAACATTTGAAGGGAGGCGTCGCGAAAGGCGCGATGAGAAACCGTATCTGCGGGAAAAATCCGATTTGCAGAAAGCTGTAAAACTCACGGGGCGTGTCGTTGTATACACGATGGTCGCCGTAATCGAGGATCGATAAGCGCGCAAGTCGCGATACATGAGCAGCCTCATCAGAGCATACCGCGGCTCGTCGGGTCTGTGTTGTTGCATAAGACTCATCTCTCTCCCTTTTTTTTTTTTCTTTCTTTCTTTCCTTTTTTCTTTCTACCGAGATTGTATCACGTGGCGTAATAATGACGTACTCGTGAGTCTTGTCCCGAGGTGTCGAAGCGGAGCGGTAACAATGACGGCGACTCGTGGCTTTTTACGGAACGACGCTTTCGCCCGACGAGATATTAGCCACCGATAACGGTATCGCCGGAAGCGATGAAGCTTGAAATAATTAAATCATGTTCTTACGTGCCAACGGCGGGCGCGAAGCCAATCAACTTGCATTTTAAGCCGGTTCTTGGCGCGGCGCAACGCGGAGAACAAAAGGAAGAGGAAGAGCTGTATTCTCGCGTACTTTGCGAAAGGATTCCTACCGATAATTATACGGCTACAATATCGGTTATTAATTTACAAACTGCTCTTTAGAGAGATTTAATCCATCTCATAAGAAACACGTTGACCGGAAATTTTAATTATATCGAAACAATAAAGTTTCGTTTGTTCTCTGCCACTTACGCGCTGTCGTCGAACAATTTCACCAGCAACGATTTACTATTTGTTTATTAAAAAACAGTTAAGAGAAAAAAAAAACCGGTGCTAAATGGTGCGTGCGTAGTGGGCGAACGTGTTGTTTCTAGATTAAATGAGACAAGAAATAAAACCGCGCAAGGTAGGCCTGTCATTTTTCATCGGAAATAAATATTAGCTCGCGCTTAGATAAAACCGAGTGACGGAAATCACATTAAGTTCGTTGAATAACGCATGTATCACTTAATAAATGTGTAAACCACAGCGCTCCTTCTGCGCGATAACGATAGAATATTCAGCGATAATATTTCACGAGCGGTTGTGTGGACCACGTACGCGAAATGCATCTGTAATTATTCGTCGCGCTATCGTTTATTTAACTAGATGTATCGCCGGCCGTAAAGCGATCGCGGCCGTAACTCACTCGACATTTTATGCATGCGTGACAAATGGATTTTTTTCTTTTTCTACGTATAGGATCCGCGTGATATTTCGGATAATCGCTCGCCCGCCGATATGATTCTGGTTTTACTGCGGAGCGATTAATGACGCGCGACTCGGAAACGCCGTTCGCCAAACGACCATTCGGCGCGTCAGTTTTAACGGCGGGCTACCGGTTTTGTTGTGCGCGCGGAATCGATAATCGAATAAAATTAATTTTAAAACAAACCGCGCCTACGGGCTGAATTCAGAATGGCCGAGTACATTAACCAGCCGCTCGGTTATCCCGAAAATGATTACCTTGCGCTTCCCGTATCGGTTATCGGGTAAACCACGAAGGCGTTGCCGTCGTATCGTACCATTGTTAATTATGCAAATGAATCGACTTGATGGCCGAGTCGGATCAGCGTTACCGCCAAACCTATACACCGTCGGACAGTTTCCCGAAGCGCGAGACGAAAGACAACATTGTCTCACTTTGACAAATTTTTATATATATTTTTTTATTTTTTTAAAAAAATTATTGGCGTCGTATTGCGAATCGATCGGAATAAATACCACGATTATTATACCAATGCGGAGAAAAACAACTCGAATCTTCACGTCATATTTATGTAAAAGAAAATTTTGCAAATAAAAAAAAGTGTCCCCTCCCGATTTATCATCTCTTTTGTGTCGTATTTCTCGCCACAAAAGTATCCTCAGCTGTTACATGTTAATGTCGCTTAATGACTTACAAATAAATTGCCGGCGATGTGCCGTGACTCGTCCATAACGAACGGCAGACATACGCGAAGTCCTTGAGAAAAGTGTTAACACCTGCGAGAACTCTATGGGCGCCGGTGCACATAGAGACGAACATTTATCGTCTAGGAATCGCTTACTTGGTCTTTAAAGAACGTTTCACCGACGATGAGTCAGTAAGAACCCGATCCCCGCCCGCAAGATTGCATTTTTTGCCGCGATCGCATAAAGATAATCGAGCATAGGAAAGAGGAGAAACTTACCGTCACTTTACGTTAACGTATTAATCATTACGAGTTGAATATGTACTCACTTATCGACATTGAAAAGTAACGTTTCTTTATGCGACGACGTTTTCCAGCATTTTAAGACGTCGAGCCCGTGCCCGCGAAATGGTAAATGATGCACGTGTTTCAATTGTACGCTCGACAACGCTGAGTAATTCTTTCGTCGCGGAGTATTTAGAGTTCGTAATTAACGTTGAAAGCCGTGGTTGGTACGGAAAACAACTATACATCTTTGTCAATAAGTCTAACGATATGTCTAAGTATGCCCATCGGTTTGCAGGTAATTAAATGCGAAAGAAAAATCAGGATTGAGAGTGCAATCCGCGGTTCTCGAGAAATAAAAGAACTTACCTTTTTCGTTGTGTAGAGCTTCCGGCCTTGGAGCAGCATGTACATCTTCTTCCAGCCGTTCACATTTCGCATCCACACCATACTGAATACATGCGGGCACTCACTGTCTTCTCGTAACAGGTAATTCTGCAACGTGAGCGTGAGCAATGTACATTTGCCGTCTCAGCAAGGAGTGTTTTCGTTCATGATGATCACATCGGTGGAAAATCGCATCGTACTCACCCTTAGCGAGCTCTCGGCATCGGTGAATGCGCCCCTTTCCTCCCCGCTGGGAAACGTGATCATGTCCGCAGGAAAAAATTGCTGTAAAAGAAATCGAGAATACGCCTCTAAGTACCGTCGTTTTTACATCTCAAAACAAATAGCAAAAACCGAAATCTGTATCGCTTCTAAAATTAAATATCTCTTGCGCTTCTTATCGCGAGAAGTGATTCTTACAAAATTTCAACGAAATAACATTCGTACGCGATTTGCACACGTTCACACGCAAGAAACGTCTCTCGTTACAAGAGTGTCACGAGATTTTCTCGAAGAGTGTCGATTACTATGTTATATTTCCCAAGTTTCTTTACTCGTTATCCTTTAATTGGCCAATTATTGGCGAAACTGCAAAATTTATGGATTCATGGTCGATTGAATTTCTAAACCGCTAATTGATGCCCCCGTTCAAACGTATTAATTAACGAATCTATCTTCAAAACCTCGCTGACAAATCGGCGTCTCTTATGTCGCAAAATTATCATATTCTAAGACGCAATGAAACGGCAGCTATAAAATCTCCTTCAAGTTTTACGTTGCTGTATATACTCCCCATCGCAATCGCGATGTATTAAGTTTAAAACGAAACTACATACTCAATCCTGTTAAATCCCAGGACACGAATGTTCCAATCAATACTACCGAATCCTTGAGACCCCATCACCCGGTTCCTGGTGGAAAAGCGCGTCTCTCGTGCCATCTTTACGTCTCTCTGTAGCTTTCTTTGCATAGAACCGCACGATTCGCCGGTAAACGAGAGATCTACCGACGAAATTTTCACCAAATATTCTCATACCGACAACACTCGAGAAAATACCGACACCGTTCATACAGATTCCGACAACGTTCATATACCGACATAATATTGAACGAACAAATATTTTTGACTAACAAGCCTACTTCTAATCAAAACATAAAAGTAATTAAAAAATTATATTATTACCGACATTCTAAATGTTCCAGAAAGTCAATTGAAATTGCATAAATATTATAATTGATACCAGCGTTTAAATACATGACAAAATAAATTTCAAAAATGCAAAATTAATATATTAATTACAGTTAATAAATATGTTTGTAGCAAGTGATCAAAAATTGATTAGTAATATCAAAGATATGGAAATTTACCTAGAGCTGGCAGTCTTAAATAAAACTTTATCATCATACTTATTCAAATGCAACTTCACTGGTAAATTTAGTCAGTCGGTAAGTCGACGTGCCTGGAGTGAACAGAATTTACTATTCGCTGAAGTAAAGAAGAACGCAAGAACTTAACTTCATTTTCGAAAGAATTTGACACGTGCTCTTTAAAAATAAAGAATTAAGAAAGCACCTTCTTTCATTCAGCGAAGTAACAAAATTCTTTATTTCTCCACTTACCACAGGCTTGATGAACACTTCGTATTTCAGAAAATCCTGACTAAAATAGAACCTCCTCTCGTAATGAGAAGTAAACATTTCCAATTCCCTATGAACGGCGAGGATATCTTCGTGATCTTCTAACGTACGCTCTGCAATAAGAAAAATTCAGTTTTCAATAAATATACTGTAACGTTTGTAATATTAACACAATAGTAAAAAAAATATATCGCATAATAATCGAGTAAACGGATGTTTAATTAAAATTTTCTTTTTTTTTTAAATATTTATTACACTATAAGTATTGATATACATATAGTTTGATCTTTAACAACATTACTAATCTTAAAACATTTAATTATCCCCAGCAAAGCTCTACTTAAAACTTATTTTTATCAATTCTAATAAAGCAAGCGTTTTGTAGCTATAATTAGCGCAAATGGCGTTTCAACGTGCGATTAGTTTATAAAACATTTCACGGAAAATGCATTAGACTAGAATAGCACGACATTTCGCCCGAATCTCTAAACAAACATTCCGTGCGGAGACAGCCGCGAGTCGCGTCTCTGACCTGCACAACCTCCTGGAGGTTTCGCCCGCTATTGATTCTCGGCTGCATTATAGAGCTCTGTGCCGTCTTTACGGCCTCTCCGATCTCCCCTTCTCTCCTTCCCCCCCCCCTCACCGTGCACACGTTATTTCCGATCTCGTTCCGAGTCAATGCCGTAGAGAAAATTTAGACGACCAAAGTTTTCCCGATGTATTAGAAAGAGTTGTTGCGTCACTTCGACTCGGCCTCGAACTTTTAACTAATTACTCGCCTCTCTTACGTGTCCACTAATATTTTTATCCGCGAGCTACTTGTCGCCGAGCTCCTAAACATCTCTCTCGCGCACAGTAATGCACGAAAATACTCCCCGTCGACTTTTTTCATTTCCCTATTCAAACATTTGTCTCCGCCCGTGTTATCGTGAAATCCGATAACAACTCGAATATCGAATTAACCAGTTAATGCCAAAAATTCCGTCTATTATTACGTCTGAAATAACGTTTATTGCACTTGTAGATCTTCGAAATGCACGCGTATGCATTTTCCGGCGATATATATATAAAATTATGCGTATAGATTATTGAACGTAAAAATTATTCGTATTGCAAAAAAAAAATATATATCATTAATATGTAATTATGCAAATAACGTTCCAGTGAGCAATCGCGTAAATGAGAACAATTGTTTTAAGAGCTAGTCGATAACGTATCTACATAACTACTCCCGCATTAGGAAACAATTGTTTTAAAAGCCAGTCAATAACGTATCTATATAACTACACCCATATTAGGATGACGAGGAATGCTTATTGCGGAAGACATGCTTATTGACTGATAACCACTTCCCGAGAAATCTAAGGGAATGTATAGATTCACTTCCAATAATCGCGAAAGCCTATGTAATAAGCAATATCATGCAACTGCGATATGTTTCGTTATCATGTTTATAACGTCACGTACCGATTCCAAGTTTCGGCCACGTCTCAATTATTGACCAAGCTGCGCCGACCGTGTTCCTCTTGATTTTGAGCAGCTCGCAGAGATCGATCGTTCGCAGATTTTTCTCCACGACCACAGTTGTATAAGAGTGATCGCTGTTGTAAAACCGCAACTCTTCCTAATTAAATAAACATTAAAAAGATATTATACATTGAACTATGTGCATAAAAACGAATTGAATTGAATGCAGTCCACTTGCATTAATTAGAATACACCAAAATAGATTACTTTGCAATTATAAATCTTTCCTAGTTAATTTATTTCTATGAGTCGTAAAATGTATTACGAATACTTTTTGTTCGCATTTTCTACGTAATAAATTAAATAACATTATTTATGTAAATTAATAAATTAGTAGCAATAAATTTTTATTTTATAAAAGCAACATATGCGGCAGAAATTTTATTAAATACGTTAAATATATTTTATTTCAATTATGAATCGTATTTCTATCCATTTTTCATTGTAATGTGCATTAAAATTCCATTTATATGAATTAAATGCAATATTGAAATTTATTTTACATTTATTTTCTCGACTTTTATAAGTACATGTTAATCGTGAAAATGTGAAATTATTTACGAACAAAATGCTTCAAGTACCACGTACCTGTCTTTCGTTGTCGATCAAAACTTGATCGTTTCTTCGATGCCCTCGTATCGTACTGTTAAGTTCGACGATCGTGAGATGGGAACCAAGCCGTTCATAGCTTCCGGGTCGATTACTCGGCAGCGTTGAGCTACCGTCGAGGCAGGAGCACATCTTCGGGAACCAATCTGTAAGGGCCCAAAGATATGCTAGAGAGAGATTGGCACAACATGTCGCGGTCAACAAATGAAAGAAAAAAAGACTACATAGAGGTAAAAGAAAAGAAAAAAATTGCACAAAATATCAGCCCATTAAAAAGGCTAAATCTACCATATAAATATGCTGCAAAGAGGCACAAAAACGAGCCCACTGTACTAGAAATCTATTTTACAACTTGGGCTTCACAGGATTCACATGATCGGGATGGAGCCACTACATTATCGATGAGTGAACGTGGCCCCATCTCGTCTCCAGAGACACATAGGAGGAAAAAGTAAAGTGTTGAAACATTAAGAGCAAAATGTGACGTCGTGCTGTTAAATCGCGCCGACTCCCGGGCGTTCTTTCTGTCAAATAACAGCGAACCGCGTACCGAAATGTCAAGACGAAGTGATAAGGTAACCGAGTGCTGCAACACTGGCTACGTTTGCGACCCGCGACCTGATTGTGGCCGGACCTATACCGTGACCCAAAGTAAATCTAATCACCAGCCTGCTTGCACTCAAGTTTTAACTCTAAAAATTTACGAAGTCATACTCAATCGACGCTCATTCGAGTTGACGATTTTTTATGAGCAAGAATAAGCTTTCAAGCCGCGACACGCGCGATCATGTGTTTGCGCCAAAAAGCAGATATTCTATTTTCGATCAAATCATTAAAATAGAAAACCAGATCGGATCGTCTGTCGGATGTTTACATAAAAAGACTTAAAGAATTTAGACAGAAAGGAAAGCATAGGTCGCGCGGCCTAAATGCAAGTGCAAACGTGGCCATTGAAGATCGCGCTTATATGTTGTAATCCGTAAATCGCGTTTCTACGTGAAGAATAGCTGAAGCGCGGATATTTACACATCCTGAAGGCCATGCGCAAATTTACTCGCGTTGCCTTTTCTCGTTTTTTTTTCCTTAGAAGCAATAATACATTGATCGTCGTGGAGTCGGAGAATAATCTCGAAAAACATTTAACAAAGGGAAACCAGTAAAAATCTGAGAGATCGTTATCATCGGCCAGAGACTACAGACGACGTATCAAATTGTAAACCTTTAGACAGTCGAATATTTCGAAACAGAGATACCGATATTACATTAATGAATTTCTATCTGTTTTAATTCTATTGTATTTCCAATTCACTTTAATTATTTTTAATTTATTTTACGTATAAAAGAAAGATTTCTTTGGATCATTCAATGTTGAAAATGTGACAAGAATTACGAATTTTATTTTGATAATTTTAAATAACAGCATTTACTTGAAATAAAATAATTAATTTAAAGATTCTTAGTTAGCTTTTCCTGAAACATTTCTTAATTGATTTATCTTTGCGTGGAGTCCCTTTACAGATTTATTTTCCCTCCATTTATTCGTTCAATACGTGTTCACAATGTAATCGAAGAATTCTCCGGCTAGCTCGAGCACACAAAAGTCATCACCCTAGTCGTCACCGTTGTAAAAACACCTTGAAGAGTTAAATAGCGTCGTAATAATCGTTTATCTGTACCATGTTTCAAGTTATAAGAATACAACAGCAACGAAAGTCCACATGTATATTCATAAATGCCAACGACGTCAGACACGTGTTCGTCAAATTCGCTCGTGACGTAACGATCGATAGCAGAATAACACAAACTAAATTTTTTTAATACAGTTATGAGTTTTTTATCGAGCAAAATTTTGCACGAACGATAGTCAAAACATTTTTGCTTTTCTCATTTAATTAATAAAATTTTTCCTGTCATAATTTTAGCAAACTAAAATATCTACTGTTATACTTACTTTAAAACCGATTAATAAATAAAGAGAGAGAAAGTGGAAGTTAAACAAATATACTAGAAGATGATTTTTATAAACTTTTAAATAAAAATAATTTTTTTAGTCTCTAAATTTTAATACAAAGAAATTTATCGGATATTATTTTATATCGATTAGGTAAAGAAGTCGAATGTAGTTCTAAGTTTACAAATTTCGCTAAAACTGCTTAAAATTGCAGATAACATTTGACTGTATTATCACGTAAAGATAAGAAATGCTTTACAAACTACTTTAAAATATTTTAATTACCGCTGATAATGATTAAGAATGCAAACGTATTCACTTATATTACTGTGCACGCTTGACTATTTTAAAGAGCCTTAATTTTGATCGAATCAATGTTTTTAAAATAAACGGATAAACTAAAAATTACTTTTTACAAAATAAATATGCCTGCTAATTATTCCTGTTACTATCGTAAATTTTGAAAATAATATTTCTCAGATCGACAAGTTCTTTCGTCTTATTAAAACTTTTCTTCTTATAATGTGTATGCAATTATAGTTAAATAAATAATTATTTTCAAATTGATATTCCAAGATAATAATGAAATTGTCAATAAAAGCTTACTAGTGGTAAGAATAATTTAAAAGACAAATCTAACTTGTACTCTGCATTTTGCGTATGGAGAAAAAATTTCTATCGCGGAGTACGAGAGAACCGGCGAGAGTACGTCTAATCAGTGGAACGATAACACCGAGTGCGAGGGCATGCTCTCGAATTAGCGGGCCACGTTGACCGTTTATTGCGGCAATTAATTAACCCGCAATCGCTCGGTATGCGGTACGTAAATGCGCAAAGCGCATAACGTTGAGTGTCGCCGTTGCAGTTGCGTCTGTGCAACATTTCCGGATAACATTAACGAACCTACGTAGCATCATCTGCCATTGCAAGCTAATAATAAATTTGTATTGAATTAAAATATTAATTAACTTCCATATTGAAAAAAATACGGGTTGTTTCATATTTCTGTTTGTCTACTTGCGTTTTATTTCAGAGATGTGTGATGTAATTTTAAAGTAAATTTTTATTTTTATTTTTATTTTTTTTTTAAAAAGCCCAAGCTGCATGATAATAAAATTCTAAAAATGTACTAAAAAGTCACGTAATGCATTATATAACATGTAATGTAATTTTTATATTACATAATGTGACGCAGTTTGCAAGTTTCACAATTGCAACCACAACCTTGGCCTACTACGCGTCTTTACCTACTAACATAACTGTATTATCCCGTTCCATCATTTTACTACTTGTAACAATCTACCGATTGTCACATATGCATATTTAGCAACCGCGACCATGATTTTATCTTCGAGTGCGAGACAATAGATACAAAAATAATACCCGTAAATTATCATACATTTTTATTCTTCCTTATTAAACATAATTCCTTCATAATTGTTTTTTCTTTTTTCAAACCTTATCAAAGTAGAATAATTTCGATGTAATAAAATATTTGTAAATTTGAAACTCTGCAAAAACTATTTGCTTCTCACGGTTTTTTAATTTTCTTTGATTTCTAAATATTCGTATCGGCCAAGAAAAACACATCATTGTTTCGATCGTGGACGATAACTGCGTTACTTTACGGATACCGCAAAAGATGCTTTAGATACTTCAACATCCCGCCCACGACGTTTCTTCCAGCCACGTTCATATGCTACGTGATATGCGAGCATCTACCTGCCACGATGACGAAACCTGGTCGTTGCATAGGCACCGACCGGAACGTGTGCAGTCGCACTAAGAAAAATCACCGGTAATAATGGGGAGAAACTTGTCTCTCGCACCTATCTCGATCATTTATCGTTTATCGCACGATTTTGTCTACCTGAAAGAGACTAACAATCGAAGGAGGATCTCGACAAACCACAACATTGTACTATTACAAACGAGAATGTATAAAAATTTTTCATTTCCTCTCGTTACGAAAGAAAAAAAAATTCGTAAAAGTGAAGAAAACGATGAGAAAAGCATTATCACGAGTAGGGAATTTCTGACGCAACAAGAATTTTTATAGTGACAACAAGACGATAATTACGTGACAAACTGAGCTCCCTTGTTTCCCTGAAAATTTTAAGATCCTAATCTCTTAACCGAGGCGCCCTGATGTGAATTTTAGATGAAACGACGTGCATCGAGAGGCTCTTCGAATTCGATGAACGGAACTTGCAATGTCCATCTCACCATTATCGCGACGGGGCAAATATTCGGAAGAGAAGAGACGGCCTATGCAAGGTGGATCGATAAGAACCAAGGCAGGCCGTGCTGACTAGGTCGAGCTCGAACATGTTTTGGCGGCTGCCCTGATTCACGCTCTCTGCACACACGCGGTCCGTGTAAAATTTTCAACGTTTCTGTTCCTTCCGATGCCGTAGTGGCAAAGAAACTGTATGGCTACAGACAGTAAACATCCGATTGCGAGAACAAACACCCGCGACAAACATCGCACCAAATGCCAATTAATATTTCATATTTATCCAATATTCAACGTTCCGTTCGGTTTTACATTCGAAAAATTCCTCAACGTTATTATGATAATCGCCTGAAATTTGACGGCGCATTAACTGCAGATTATTTGGAAGGATAATCGTTCGATAATTTCAAATTACGAATTTGGCGTGAAAGAAATTGATACTTTTAATAATTTCATATAAAAATAATACACGCATATAGCACGAAATATAGATTTTTAAATATTTCTCGATAAGTATGTCATATTTGGCAAATAAAAACAAAATAAAACTTTTAAAACTTAAATAAAAAAATGACCTATTCTTTATACATTGATTTCTTTTATAACACACTACGATTTGTGAGAAAAATATGTTTTCAAAAAACTCGCGTCCGGCGTCATGTTTTTGAAATGCACAAAATTCTACAAATTAGAAAAAAATTGATATACGGATACAAATAAAAAATAATTCAAGATAAATACTTGCACTGGATTTAAAAAATCTGTTTAAGCTTAGTTATTTTTCCATAAAGAACAAATTGTTGTACGTTTGAAATTTTTGAAACGGAAAAGAAAGGAGCATGCGATGGCGAGATGCATCTTGGTATTTCGCGAGGACTGGGCTGTTGCCTTTTTACGGCGAAATATTATAAAGATATCCGGCATTATAACTTAGACATGCGTCTCGCGGGCTTGCATAAATAAAGGGTGATGGTCCGGTCCGAGAGGTGTAATCACGAGCCATAACTCGATATCATTGCCAATCGATCGCGGACTGCAATATCTCCTTCTCCTTTCCTTTCTATACCACCGCTGCACCGATCTTTGTAAATGCGTGCCTGGCATCGCGATGGCTCGTATCGCTCGTTATTTCGCTCGTTTGACCCACTAACGTTGCTCATTAAGCCGCTCGTCATTTCACCGATACTACTCGGCAGAGAAAAAGAAAAAAAAAAAAACAGTCGGAACGTACGAATGTCTTGTTCAACGTCGCAATTGTTGCTATTGAAAAAACAGTCTGTCCTCGCATTCGGGATATTGACAGCGATTATCGATCGTTCAGGGGAAACCTTCGAGGATGAGAGATTAAAGAGACGAGAAGCGTCAACCAGCCGAAAATTACATCAGCATCACGTAGTAGTCTGATAATCGAGTAAGGGATTTACGAGACAGAGTCAATTTAATCCCGGGGATGCGACGGGCTTTTACAATCGCCTCCAAAAAAACAGAGTCGCCGATACTCTTCTGGCAACGAACAAGGACGACTGGCCGCACGCCAAGACCACTATCCATTGCGAGGAAGAAGAGGCGGAGGGGGGAAAAAAAAAGGAGCGATCCGTTCAGGCCGCGACGGTCTTGATCCTCCTCTCGCTTTACGAACTGCGCGTATTGTCGGCTTCCGGAGACAAGTCGGTCGGTCCACGAGATGCCCGAAGGCTCTGCGCAAATTGCGTTTTCGAGCGTTTCAAGTGTATTCGCGAGGCCTGGCCTCCGCCGAAAACTAAATCCCCCAATTTGCCAAAATGGATTTTATTATCCACGGCATTGTGACCGAAATGATGCAATTTGGCGTGATGAAACAACTTTTCAGCAACGAGCCGAGCGATCGCTCATCTCGCTCACTGCTCTCACCGCCGCGAATCTATCAGCCTTCTGTCTCGCACATTGACAAACGAGTTTCACGTTCCTCAAGGACGTATTACGTGAAAACTTGGATCCGCGTATTCCTTTTAGCTGCATTAACGGACCAGAGAGCCAGCTGTGCCCGATCCTAGCCGGAGATTTAGATTTCAGACAACCGCGATATTTGCGCGCGACGATCTTTCCAGTTCAAAAAGGATGATTAAACGAGCATGAGATACAGATCGCGGCCTCTCGCTCTTACGTGAATTGAATCGCGCTCTGTGCAGAAACGTAAAAAGCCCAGCCGCTAACCAAGAACGCACCGATCTTCGTTAAGAAGATATCTCAACGTTATAATGGGAGATCCCATCGTTGCGAAAGCCAGCTCAAGGACCACCATGGAATATATCACAAGGAGCTTTTTGCGCAACGAACGATCTCGTCCTCTCTTTCTCCGACCCACCCTTTCTCGAAACCGAGATATCCCAGCGCGGCCACGCGATTCTTTCCCAGGTCGGTCGAAATCTCGAAGCGAAAAGTGTACGGTGTGCAGAAAGCAAATTATAATCGTACGACGCCAAAAGAATCTCGGGGTCGCAGTCAAATGTCCCGTTGATTCTTGAAGCGGCTGCTGCCACGTGGAAATAGTTGAAATAAATTAATACTCGCAAGACATACGACTACTCGCTAGAAACAGTGCGAGATCCCGATTATTCAACCTATTCGCATCGCAATTTTTTATTTTCAAACCTATTTCAATTTCTGTGCGTTTATACGAGTCGTATAGAAAATAAACTATGCAAATCAGTAACAGGAACAATAAATATATAACAAGTGGATCGAAAGTCAAAATAGAGCTAAATCTTTGTTACATACTTAGTTAATTATTATGAAGTAATTTAAAAAAAAAACAACGAGAACAAATTCGAGTGAAATAGTAATAATAAATCGAAACTACAAGTAAATTACGCCACGTGGCTTCGAAGTATCAAATATACATACGTATAGGTTTAGTAGGAAAAATCGTTTACAGGATCAAAGAGTGTCAAGTACATCAATGATATTAGAGATAAAATACACATTTAAATATATTAATTAATATTAAAAAAAATACTTCAAATAATAAAAATGTATCGTATCGTTGAAATGGTTTCCAAGCCTGAAATCGATTATCATTTGTATTTTCAAATATTCTATATTAACTGCTATTTAAATTGTTAATTTCATTTTAAGTATATACATATTTTACGTAAGTTAATCAACGAGTTTATTACGCCTCAACATCAGATCTAACTAATATTATTGAAGCGAACGATATCGACGTGTCGATTATTTTTTTTCTTACACAGGCGAAAGAGTTTTTCTCACTTTTCGAAACATCGTGGTCCACCTGTACCAGCAAATCTTACGGTGGCACCTCGATAATCCGAATTTGAAATACGAGAAACCTACGACCGAGCTTCTCACCAAGCGAAAAAGATATTTGTTTTAAATTCCTCGTCTAGATTTTGATGATTCAATTCGATAACAAATAAAATTTTTAACATCGTGAAATAAAAATGTACGAAATTAAACACGTAGTTTAGAATTTAAATTTTCAAAAAAAAAAAAATACTCTTTACCCATTTTAAACTAAAAATAAAATCACAATTTAAATTTTTCTTTACGTACTTTAAAGCAAGGGAAAAAAGAAAATATAACACTTGCACAAAAATTTGCGCAGGAAATATTCTCTCGCGGCAAAAAAATATAACGTTTTGAAGCCAAAAAGGGAAAACAGACGTCATCAAAATCTAAAGAACGCTCCGCATACAAATGCCTCCTACAGTGAAAAATAAACCGAAAGAGCGTCGCGACGCGTCATCGACTTCTCTCTCGCTGGATGTTTACGTCACTTGACGACGCCCACGAATGGCACCATTTGTCGGTGCTAGAATAAAGCGCGCATCTACGCATTCCAGTTTGCACGTAGGACACCGTTTCTCCCATGCCGGCGTCGCCGGCACTGCGTCACACGAAGAATGCGCGATAAGAAGAAGTACCGACGCTAATTGAGATTGAAAACACGACGATAAAAAGAAAAAAGAAAAAAAAAAAGATAGAAGCGCGCGCTCTCGAAGGCGCCGTGCTTTGAGATAACGTTCTTTTTTTTAACCGGGCTAGCTCGTTATACAGCCTTCTTGCCGATCATCCGAATGTGAGATAATTAACGTTATTTTCCTTTTCTTTTCTCTCCCGAGAGAGGCGACCGAACAACGGGAACGATGTCTTGGGTGGGTGTGCTAGGGTTGAGAATTATCACGCCATGTGGCGAGTGAAGGCAAGGTATAGTCGAGGTACTCACGGTGATGCGTGGGATAATTGTTGTTGTTGGACAGCAGCCGCTGGTAATCCATGTTGCGCCGGACGGGCGACGATGTTCCGCGACGAAATAGTCGTTCTCGCTGAGTTTTTCTCGCACTAGTTCACACACGATTGACACGAAACGAGGACGTTCCTTCACCGCGCCGAGCGATATCGCGAGTTTTTTGTCATCCGAGTCGTTTAGCGAGCGCGTTCGCGCGCATGTTTCTTTCCGTCGAAGAGGATTCGAGAGCCGATCTCGGCCTATCTTTCCGATCTCTAATCGAATTTGAGTCTTGATCGCGAAACGAAACGAAGTAAAACGCAGCGCTCGATTTTGTTCCTCTATATTAGACAGCGACGTTGAATCACCATTACTATCAGAAATTGTAGATTAGATAAAATGATTAGCTATTAGTAATATTTGCACATTTCAGTGACGAGTTCGGGGGAATTGAAACACGAACGGTGATCTCGCGGTGATAAAAGAAAAGAAAAAAGTCCAAGGCGAGGAGACCAGTCGCAGACGGTTGCTCTATTGCGTCGCGAATATCGAGACTCGACTGATTTAACGATTAAACTAAGATACGACGAACTGCGATGCATATGGAAAGCGGGCGAAAGTAATACGTCGGGATTGAACGGAAGAGCATCGTCGATGTTTGCAATTATACTTCGAAAAAAATTGAAAAATAATACGCGATCGCTTCGCGAGTTGTGGGAGGCCAATTGAAATATTATGCGAACGAGAAACGAAATCGTGAACACAACAAGCACGGGCGATGCAACACTCGAAGCGCTCGGGACGTAAAAAAAAAAATGTAAACACAGTGACGACTGGTCGGTTAGTTCGCAGTGTTTATGTTCGCCTTCTTCGAATCTTACGAGCCCGGTGGAGGAAAGAACAGAGGGGGAGGCAGGGGGGAGTCTAAATGGTCGACCAAGCGCGAGTTCTTGTCGACGGGGTCGATTCGGACGCGTCTCGCGACGACGCCGGCCACCTCTCGCCAAGTCGGACGGTTAGAATCACAATAAACCGATCGCGAAAGTTCGAGAGAGATGCGCGTGGCTCACTTTTGATGGAGAAAGAAGACGCGGCTGCGATGTTTCTGGCCGTCTTTCCGGATTTAATGCTGCGTAAATACCTCTAGACTGTTACGCCGAATGTAAATGAGAAAGGAAAAAAAAAGAAAAAAAAAATGCCGAGTAACAGAAAATACGCAACGAGGAAAAAGGCATGCGCGCGACCTAAAGCCGAGAACTCACCGTCGTGAACGCGACACACGCGCATAAAGGAGGTAATCGGGGCGCGTTCTTGCACGTGCCTAAGAGACTAGGAGCCGACATGTGCGACGAACGGCGAGGTATTCCCGAAAACCGGACCCGCTTCTCGCGACCCACGGAAAGCAAAGGCACTGCGTCACACACGCGTCTGTCGCAATTACGATTTCTCCTCGCGTCCGCGACCTTGATTGAATGCGCGCGCGGGATATTACGTCTCTTCCTTCTCCCCCTCGCCCGCCCTCGTGCCTCCTGTTGATCGTAGAAAAAAGCAACGAGAGAGAAAAAAAAAAAAAGAACGAAAGCCGAGAGCGTGATGTCAACGGTTGAACAGTCCGCGATATTCAATTCCGGGGTGGCGCGCGTCAGGTTAATCGATAGCCAATTACGGAAACAAAACCAGGACAGGTCGGAGTTTTGCAACGCCAAAAACAAAAAAACGCTTACATTTTTCGACCGGCGATGTATTCGCGGCCGCGTAAGATTGCGCAATGCTGCCAACGAAACGCGCTGGGGTTCGGATATCGCACGCTCTACTACGCGTTACTACTGGAAGCAGCTGGGAGAAGAGGACTTGGCGGCCGCCTGGTCATTGCACCGACGTTGTTTACGACGCAGCCGGAACTCGACTCGAGACGCGCGGCCTGAGATCACTCGGGCGGAATTGGCGCGCGATCTGTTCCTAGTACAATCGCCCTCCCCTTCCCGGCTCGCGAGACACAGACTGGACTGAAAGGGCGCGAAGTTGCCGCTCAGTCGTAGACGTTTCCACGGCGTTCCGCGCGATCGACGAGACGTATCTAACCTCTCTTTTGGGGCGCAGCGTGCCGCCCTCGAGTAGCTCGACGTCACACGTGCTCGCCGACACGTAGTCGTGCACTTTCCATCACCACACCGGCCTTTCGAGAAGCACGTTGCACACGCACACGCACACACACGTCGCCACCCGCTCGCGCCTCGACGTTGCTCAGATTTTCGGGACGCGTACGGTACCGTCGAGGGATGATATTTATCACACGCGTCGCCCAGCCCACGCAGTTGCATCGATCAAGTCGCGCACACGGCGAATGTTTCCCACGCGAGCAATCGCGGCACTCGCGACCGCGTAAACGAGAAACGAACGTGACGCAACAGCGCGCCGGGTCAACTAACCCTTGTAATTTTTCGTGCGCCGCGTCGTAGCGAGGCTCGGGCGCTGCAACGACAATTGCCGAAACCTGCCGAGGACCTGTGACGGCGACCGACCGGCTCGCCACCGCCGCGACTTCGGCCGCCTCTCCCTTCTACGTCTCCCGCCAATAACTCGGGGTCTTCGGCTCGCGCCGTGCGGTGAGAACTCCTTCACGATCCTCCGAGTGCTCGTTCAGTACTCCCCTCCGCCCGTTCCAAGTTCAAATCTCATCGATAACTTAAGCACGGACGGACGCGCGCCTGCACGCGGCGAACGACGAACGTAAACACGAGAAAGCGAGGCGTGACGTAGCGCGCGCTTTCGCGTCCCGGTTGCCTCTTCCGCGGTAACTTGACGCGGCACGACGCACTTGGCACACCCGCGAGCGAGCGTGACGGTCAACGGCGCGACGTCGAAGCCGTGACCGGACGGGATCGGAAGACGTTAAGCATACTGTTCGCGCGGCGTCCCGTGTAGTACTACGGAGAGGGACGATTCCCGCCGCGTACGGCCTCCCTCACTCACACACACACACACACACACTCGCGCGTCCCGCCGATGCACACACGGTCGCTCTCGCTCCGCCGCCCGCCCTCGCACGCTCTCCCTCAGTTGCTCGAGCTTGTGCACGTAATGGAGGCTCCCGCCATCGTCTCCCCTTACCCGGATTTATCTCGTTGGCATCCGTCGCACGACTCGTCCTCGTACCCCTTCAACCCCTTTCCTCGTAGATCGAATGGTCGCGACGATGTCGTAAGGAAATGCTCTCTCTCTCTTCGAATTCGGAAAAGGCTTCTAAGAGCTTCGATCGCTAAGCGTCAGCTTTCGACGCCACGATTGCGCGATTTTTAAAAGAGTTCAACTGCCGAGCCGACACTACTGCGCGCATCTTCGCGAGTTAATCTAACTAGAAACATTCCGAAACTCATAAATCCAAACTTCATTTACGAAACCTTCTTTACGTTTTCGCGTTTAAGGCCGTCCGAGTACCAACTTTAAGTATGACGTACGGCGAATTTATTCGATGGCGCTGATTGGCCGCGAGTAAAGTCACTAAAAATTTGCCAGCCTGTTAGCCGAAAAAAATCATTTAACAGTTTGCGAAACGGTTGTTCGTCCCGTGAAATCTGTGAATCAAGTGTCGCTGCAAAATCGCGCGCTTTCGTATGCATACATCGGCGTCACATTGTTCGTATAACATACGTGTCCGATAAGAGGTTGATAAGCGTCTTCCCACCCGTTTCTTTCCTTGTGGACACGGCACACGTCTTTTATTACACGCATCGCTGATAACCTTTCCAGATTTACTTCGTCAAATTAGTCGACTCGTCACAGGTAATTAAATGCAATTTTGTTGGCATTCTACATATTAAAGCACATATTTCCTTCCTTTCAGTAATTCAAAGTTATGAATATACATACACTTCGCGCTTGAAATTGTATCTTACTTAAAGAAATCCTTTATGACGTTGCTTTCTTTGACGCGTAATTTTCTCAAGCTAACGAGGTCCCTGCGATTCCTGATTAATTTCCAAACCGCGTTAATCCCGATGAATCGGCGTGTCTTCACGTTTCCTCGACTCTCGAAGCGGCGTGCCATCGGAATCCCGTTTCGTATCGCACATCGCCGTCGCGTCGTCTAATAATAATATCGCAGGGCTTAGGAGACGGGATTAATTAACCGTCTAGTATGATTAGGCGGGATACACAGACAATACGTCCATCTGTGTCGCGACCGCATAACGCGTTATTATTCCGGGAACTTATACGTAAAACTTGTACATCGCGAAAGGTCTCCTCACGTGTGAAAGAACAGTTTATCGTAATAAATAGCTAGATATACTAAAAAGATACAATAAATAAAAAATAAAATTCTATAACACTGAAAAGTTCAAGTCTTGACGTTGGAAAATGGCTTCAGAACTGTCTTACAAAATATTTTGAATTCACAGATCGGCTCCGGTTCCTCTCGACGATGTCGACAGATTCCTGAGGAAGAGAGGCATGCGCGAGATCGAAAGCAACGCGCTGCCGAGCGAGGTGAAGGGGAGACACAGGGAATCAAGAGAGGAGGGTGCATGGTGTTCGTGCATGGGTGACGTCGCGTCGCGTTATTGCGCTCACGAGTTCGCCGACACAGTGCGGAGTTACGCGAGGCGAAAGGGGAGACGAGAAGGAGGAACGTAAACGTTTGCCGTCGACGAAGCGTGCCCTAGGTCTTGGCCGCACCATGGGAAAGAGTCATCTCGACCGTGGACACCCTTCCCGCCGCGATGAGCCACGAGGGTCTTCGCTATACAGGTGAATCATCTGAGTATATGCATGCTGCTGACGCGTGGGCATGCGCTGGCAGCGGAATCGGAGCGGAAATCTCGGCACCGCGACCGGTATTTTCGAGCGACCTGTCAACGTTAAAGGGCGGCCTAACGGCGCTATTATAACAGCGCTGCAATTTTTCAAAGAGGGCGAGGAGTGCTTCCGTTCCGTCTATTCGGATAGCGTACTCTTGGCTACGCAGGCACGAGGAAATAAACACGTCGCTCCGTAGCGTCAGACGTCTCGAGTTGCTCTGCTTTCGCTGCCGGCTGCATCCGCGCCATGCTCTGCGTTAACGCGCGAGGAAAAAAAAGAACCCAGGAAAACGACGCTCGCACCCGCTCCCACCCCCCGCGCTTCCCTCGGGAAACCGGTGACGTAGAATGACGTCATAGTAGACGCTAGTTCCCGGGACAAGCGATCGATCCCGGTCATCGTACACGGCACCACCACTGCGATGACGATAAGAAGAGACGCATTTGCGCGATTACGTGTAATTGCACCACGCGAGATCCCAGCTTCCGAGGCTTTGGTCCATGCGTGTTGCGCGAGGCTCATTTAGTTCAAAGTCCTGTTAGGCTATTAAAGACCGGCTGGTTTATAGGAGCTCGCGTGACTGCCAATATCATCCATATTTGGACGGTTGGCTTACAACTAAATCTTCGTCTTTCTCTTTGTATAAAAAAATTTATCAAGTTACGTTCAATAGCGTTTTTCTAATCAATTCCATTAGAATTAAGAACAATTGAAATACGCTCAAAGCACTTTACGGAAAGTGCTGAAACATATTAATTAATATAATGACACGAGACGACGTAAATAGAAACTTTTAAAAACGTTTCAATAATTAATTAATGAACGACGTACGTCATAATAAATTTATTCGAGATACTCATAGCCGATCTAGGGTTGTAAAGTTTATTTCGGAAAATAAAATCGGATTGCGTTTGGAACATCGGCCGGATCTAAAAATGCAGCTCCCGGGTGTCACGTGTGGCCGCCGTATCAAGAAACGGCGAGCTATATTTATGTAGCTGCGGGATAGCGTTGGTGCGCGCCGTACATAACGACGATGACTTGCCGAAATGCTCCAAATATACGGGGACGTCGACGGACAGAAGGACGAACGTACGGGAGAAAGCTCTCGAGGAAAGGGTTAGGGAGACGGTTGAGCTGAAGGCAGCGGGCGAAATGAGCGTACGAAAAAAGGGATGACAAATAGCGAGCGGAAACGCAAAAGGCGACGATAAGCGACGGGAGGACGAAGACGGGGTAACCAGATCGGTTCAATAAATGCAACACGCGCGGTCGTCGGCACTGCTTCGCTTGCCGGCGATGACGGAGTCGGCGCCGCGCGACGCGAAGAGGGCGAGAAAGGTGGGCTGAGCGCGTAAAGTACGCCGAGAGAAAACGCGCGGGAGAAACGGAGACGTGTCGCAGCGGCTCGAGAACTTCGAGCGTGCGAGCGCGACGGAGAAACAACAAACCCACGCCTGCGCCACGTGGAGCAGCAGCCAGCGGCGGCATCATCAGCTGGACGGGAGGAAAGGCGAGGCGCGAGACGAACGTTGATAGTGGACCACGAGGCGCCCGAGATCTAAAACCGGATGTTACGCGAAATCTCGATAAATCAGAAGGGAGAACATTTATATTTTGTTTCTTCGCGGCAGCATTTCTTTGACCCTGATGAAATGAGAGAGGCTCGAGTCGCTCGGGAATACAAAGTGAGGGGATACGGTCGCGCTCGTCGATCGATAGATTCTCTGGATCGGGCACGGGAAAGAAAACGAATGTCTGGGAAAGGGAAAGAGAAAAGAGAATGAATGAATGATAACGATATAACGTGTTTCACGCGATCATTAATACCACGCGTTTACTTGTACGTCTGTCTGTCGTCGATGACGAATTATGCGCCACTTGCATTCGTTATGCGATAGCATATCGATTGATTTTTTACGCGCAGTCAATAATAAATAATACTATATTAATTGTGACTGACAATATATAATTATTAATTTATTTGCTTCGTAATTTGACTTTTTTAAATCGGCTCGATCGCTTCGATTCACGAGGAAATGGCAAAGAAAAGTTTTCTGTTAGAGAGAAACTCCCGGCGGTGTTTTCGCGCTTCTAATTATTCATAGATTCAAGCGACCTTGACGGAAAAAGATGGACGATAAGAGTAATTAGTTATGCGCGTGTTAGTCGGTGGCTTTCACGTTAACTAATGCTAATGAATGCGGAAGGTAGGAACTGTCTGTGCGGGTTGGACTTATTACTCATTTGCAATGTAAATTATTCTACGAAGAAATGCTTTTGCAATAAACGGTACGTGTGTCATTTTGCATTATTGTTGAGAAAAAAAATTTTGAATACAAGTCATCAACCAAGTAAAAGACATCGCGGAATACGACGACAATTTCATTAGATTCTCTTTTTAACGAGACATTGCAGACCGCACGTTTCACGCGCGTTATTCGCTCTTCCTTCTTTTACGTTAATAAAAATTGGTATGCATTTAATAATTTTGGGGTTTGCTCGAACAGAAGTTTTATTACGAAACAATATGCTCGGTCTCAATATTTAAATGTTTTAAGGGAAGTCTCAAGCTCGGCAAGCGAGTCTAAACAACGTAGAGCTCGGCGAGCGAGTCTAAATAACGTAAACAGAACTCGGCGAGCGAGTCTAAAAAATTGTAAACAGAGCTCGGTGGTAGTCGAGCTTTGGGCTTGAGAACGCCGCGCGAGAGAAGGACAACACACAATTCGCGATCGGTTCCTATCGCTTGTCTCACTTTCTTACGCGTTCCTTTCTCTCTCTCTCTCTCTCTTTCTCTCTAAGGCCCGAAATGTCTAACGGTCAGTCTAATTGCGGAGACTCGGGCGCGAGTACGTGTTGTTAATCGCTCCGCAATTTCGCGTATTTTCGACCGCGGATAGGAAAGTATCGCGTTCGAATATGCGTCGACGACGTTAAATCGGGATCGAGCGATCATTCTCTGCACTCGTGTTACTCTACTCGTCGTTCTGTGTTTCGTTTCGCGGATCGAAAAAGTGCTCCGGAAAGAAAAGGTTATGTCGGCGGAGCGCGCGGGAGCGTCCGACGTGAATTGCGCCGGAATTGCGTCGGTCATCTTCGATTACGGTTTCCATTAAAATTTTTCTTCGGCAGGTTCCGGTAACTGCCACCGTCAGAGTGTGAGGATCCGCACCTCGCCCGTCTTCTTCGCCGCGGCCGGGATTCTCGTTCCGTTTCGGGCAAGCGACTTTTCGAGGAGGTTGAAAAAGACAAAGTGCGCGGAGAAACATTTCGTATCGCGGCCCGTCTCATTTCTGGTTTGGAGCGCGAGTTATCGGCATCGTCCGTTTTGCCAACGAGAACTGATCAAAGAATCGAAAGTAATCTCGCTTTACATCACAGCCAGTTTTCTGTGTCGAGATCAAAGACTACTCGTGTGAACAACGAATGATCGCTCGTCGCGCTTCTTTATTTTAATCGTACAAAATCGCCGCGATAATTTACCGTCACTCTTTCGGCCGTTCGTCTCTCGAGTGATAGTGCTTATAAAAACAGTAGAACAATGTAATATAGTTTTCAGTGATTGAAAGTGCTACAACACGTCGAGATCATCTAGAGTACTGCCACGAAGGAAGGAAGGAAGGTCGGAAGGAAGGAAGGAAGGATGGACGGAAGGAAGGAAGGAAGGAAGGAAGGAAGGAAGGAAGGAAGGAAGGAAGGAAGGAAGGAAGGAAGGAAGGAAGGAAGGAAGGAAGGAAGGAAGGAAGGAAGGAAGGAAGGAAGGAAGGAAGGAAGGAAGGAAGGATGGAAGGACAGACAACCTAACCTAATCTAACCGGAAGATATAAATGTAAGTAAACCGTAGAGAAATAGAAAATAGAGAGAGAGAGAGAGAGAGAGATCAAATGATAACAGAGGAGGCATCGACCGCTGGAATACGTTGCCTGGACAACACAACGAACGTCGACTTTAGCCGAATTATTATTAAGCCGCCCTCACACGAAATCCGTTTATCAGTATTGAATGAGTTACATCGGTTTATCCCGGCATTAGCGATGCATGGGTGTGTCGCACAAACCCAGAACAATCGGATCGCTTAAATGAAATTTCCATTGAATTTAGTTATTAATCGAGCGAGCGTCAATTCAAACTTGCAGAGACAAACCTTTGATTGTACACTTTTACGTTTAATTTCGACGATATTTCTTTTAATATTAAATGTTTAATAATTATCCGTAGTAATACTACTTCGATATCAATCGACAGTTAATTACTTTATTCTAAAATCTCTTTCGTTATTCCTCTAATCAGTTTTTATACAAAAATATCAAACAGTTCGGTACTTGAAACATTGAGCGGGATAAAACGGGAGGAGAACGAGTGCGACTGGCTGCGTGATGCAAACGGATGCGAAAGAAACGTCTTTACTGCCAAACGTGAATACCGTGTTAAGTGGAGCCTTTATAAAGAGTCGGTAATTAAATTAAATGCAGTTACGAGTACGTAACGGGCAGACGGGACTCTGAACGGAATACATTCTACATGCACGTTACTGGAACGAAACCCACCCTCGCGTTTCAAATAACACGCAACGACAATCATACTCGGCGTTTTCCTCTTCACGCATATTCTCCCTCCGTTTCTACGAGAGATCGGTTGGGCAAGGTCCGGCGTGCTTTTCAAGCCACGACAGTCGCTTCCGAACGAGGGTTGTTCACCCCTATCCCGATCGAATTTTAGGGCTTAGCGGGATTGTGAAATAATATATGGCTACGCGAAAATCAAGTTTATATATAGTTGAGCGCGCTGAAAAATAATACTACGACGAATCCTTTTTTTTTATATATATAAAAAACTATGTTTTTTTTTTTTTCTAATTTAATGGCACATTGCAAGCTTTAACTTTTTCGGTGTCTGTGCTATTTGGAATTCATCTTAAAAATAAGTTACGGAGATCAAGTATCGAGCGACGCGCATTGCTGCCTTTTGCGAATTAAAATAAGCTGAATTTTCCTCAAATTGTTTTCTACGAGTTAATGGGAGGAATGCGAAACATCCGAGCCCGGGTGACCGAGCGTCGGGAGTTAAGGGACATATTCAGCATTGCAAAGAATGTAGAAGAATCGCATGCAAAAATGTCGCGCTAACGGTGCGCCATTAATCAACGGAAACCACAGGCGCGTGCGGCATCGCGTCTAGCCACGCGCAATTAAGGTAAACACGCGGTGGAAATTAATTAATCGATGCGCGATGCCATGCGTGGCGAACGACGTCATTTGTTGTTGCCGCGACCCGGATCGTCGCCGGCACCCCAGAATATTGGCGGCGCGAACATATGCCAGGGATAATGAACGGAGCCGGCAGGCGTATTTTTCACCGTGACGTCGACACATTGATTATCGTGAAAGAGTAAATGCGCGTTATCACGATGCGTGGCCCCTTTCTCCCCCTCGGCAAAAACGAGCCGCTGAAATCCGTACACGGCCGAATAACTCGTGGGAGATTGCGTGTCGGTTATGTCGACGCGATTCGCTAGACTTCCTGACCTTTCCCGACGTAAAAAAGCGATATCGAAGAATCTGCCATCGGGCGTCAAGAGTGACAAAGATAACACGCGATAGGGAAAACGCGTTCCTCTCCCGGTGTCGCAATCCGCGCGACGTTTTATCTAATCTGCACGTTATCTATGCAAGCTTTTTCATTCAGCCGTTTATTTCGCCGAAGCGGAGCCTACTACGAGGATCGAGACGCACGCCCGGAATGTCTATTCGCGAAAATACATACGTACCCGGCGCAACCACTTTTTGCAAAACGTATGTAACGAACGTGTCGAATAAAAAAACCAAGAAAACTCAACGCGCGCGTACTTCATCACGTTCGTGTCAATAACGCGGCAATAACAGCTGGCGTAACAGTATGCAAAGCGTGGAATTTATTTGCAACGCCTCGCGTTAACCTCCACAAGCTGAAGGTTGTTCAAACAAAGTCTCGAATTATTCGCGCAATATCTTCTACTTCCTTTAATCTTGTCTGATAACGCTCGGCTGAGATCTCTATCCATCGCCCGCGGCTACGACTGAAAAGTTCGCCGGGCTTCCGTTTACTCATCGATTTACTGCTCGCTTTGCAATTAATTTCTCCGCAATGAAAGTTCGATAACTATGTAATCTACGTATTAAAAAACAATTAAGAAACGGCTACTTGAAATTGAGGAAAGAAAATCCGATTTCAATATCTTCAATTTTATCCCGCAATTGCTCCGATGTTTAATTGTTTATTTGTCTAATTGTTTTCCGTATTTGCAAATTAAACATTTCGAAATTAAGCCTCAAACGAAAACTCTGCCGAACTGAAATCCATTTCGAGCAAAAAAAGGAATAAAAAAAAACAAAAACATAAATCTATTAATCTTATGCAGCTAATTAAAAATAATAGAATATGCATTATTTGTTAACAATTCCAATTTACAATTACAATTCCAAAGAAAATAAAGAAAAAAAAAATCGTTCGAGCCGTTAGAGTCAAATTTTATTAAAAAATATTTCCGATATAACTTACTTTATTGTTTCCAATTTCAATTCACCAAATCGGACGAATTATTTTGATTCTGGCTTCACTGAAGAAGCGCGAAATGTAACTAAACGTACTGACGTAATTAACGATGGTGATTAACTGATAATTGAAATATGTAAGTCGTACTCGTGCTGTGCACGCACTCGCGGTCGTTCACTCAACCGGTGTTTCTCGGAGGAGATATTCACGAAATAACGTCGAAGGCCGTTCGCGACACATATTCTGACGAACAAGCTCTAACTGACGCAACAGTTGATCGTGATATCAGGGACTGTGACGCGCACGCAGCAAATCACCGTGCGCCACGTAATTTTGGTCGATGATTATGTTAGCCCGGTGAGTTCTTTGTTATTGATACGATAACAGATAATTTGAAATTATTTATACATTAGATAAACCAATCGTTGGTCTTACTAAAAAAAAAGGCAAAGTGCACAGGAACATTCTTGAGAACGTGAGATTCTCACACGCACAATTAAAGAGATTAAAATTAATTTTGTTAAGTTTCCAGAAAAGTAAAAAATTATTAAAATTACATGACTGTTGCGTAACAAGATATTGCTTTTCGTCAGAATATTATTTTTATCTTCGAAATAGAAAGCTAGTGTAGCACACGTGTAAGAAAATTAAAAATCTGCGCTCTAATTAGATAACAGATTCATATTTACATCAGAGTCGTACGAATCTTAAAGCGATTCACGACAAAGCGACACATACTTGTTAAGTTTCGCACCATGCATCGCATACGAACGACGTTAAAAAATAACTCGGCAGCTGTTTACTACAAGAATTCTTTGAATTATAAATGCCGTTGCAAATTTTCGCACGTAGAAAGATAAACTATGATGAAAATCGTGTGGTATTAAAAATAAAAAAAAAATGCTTAAACAAATTCCATTGCTGTTTTCGAAATATTACGAAGCAAACGATATCGCGAAGCGATACAATCGTGCCAGAGATACGCGGAAAGCAAAGAGATGTTCAAGCTGAACAAATGATTCGCGCGGTAGCATATGCCTCAGATTTGTACGATTACGAATCTGAACGCGATATCGGAAGTTATGAAGACCGTGCACGTTTCATAAAACTTTTGAGAGCAAAACCGCTGCGGCGCGTTCGTAATTTCGCACGGAAGTACATTTCATTATCGCGCCATAAAAATTATCACGTTATTAAGTCTATCTTCGCCCCGTAATAATCACCGCGACGGCGATCGTAAAAAAAAAAAAAAAGAATTCGTTCAACTGGAAACGAGGCGTCAGGTGTTCCAAATTTTTACTGAGCGAACTCTCGCTGAATGAAATTGTGCCGAACTTTATAATATTCAGCGTCTTAACTTGTTGCACGACGAAGGCAACGACGATCGATGATTTTCCTTCCATATATTTTATAGCCACAAACCGCAGACATGTGGTACCCGACGCTGGGAGAGCGTATCTCTCTCATCCTCTATCTCTCTGCCTCTCTCGTTCGCTCGAGATATCTGATATCGATATTTCTAATAATATCACTTCCCCCCCATGAGTTTTCACTCTGTATCACCGTAGGTGTCATCGCGTCGCACCTTGCATGTAGATTAAATCGAAAAGTTTCAATTTTTTTTATACTAATTTTCCTTCGAAATTATTATTTATCGTCGTATTAAGAAAAAAAAAATTTTTTTCGAGAGTTGCAATAGATACGATCGCATATAAACCACGTCGATTGTCGTTAGTCGTTATTACGAAATTCGTTCGTTCGCGTCTTTACTTTGAAACGCGAGCAACGGAAAGAACGAGCGTCGAAACAATTTTTCGCAGACAATTACGTTTGTATTTCTGACTTACTTTACTCGCGCCGCCGTAATCGTTTTGTAAGTTTCGCAATTCGTAAGTGTTGATCTCGAGAAGGACGCGATAGCCGGCGACGGTAAAGAGAAAAAGAGACAGTTGAAAGACGACAAAACGAAACGGAACGAAACGAGAGGAAGAATCCCGGGAGATGGATTTATGATTAATGCCGCTAGACGGTTCGGTACTAAAAAGCGTTCGACCGCCGCAAAAGTAAAGAGCTATAAAACCTAATGAGATGAGTTCCATCGGGATCTCCGAGGGAGAGACCGCTTTCTGTGCATGAAACCCTCTCGGCACCAATATTGGCTGCATGCCGGTCTTATACAAGGTGTTTGAAAGTGATCGCATTTCAACAGAACGATATTTCTTGCTGTAAACAAACGAACTTATTGAGATATTTTTTTTTACTCCACATAAACTCAACATAATTTTTTTCCCCCCCAATAAGATTTTATCGCGTTATTATTATTCGAGTATCATTTGGCTCTCACGACTTTTGAGAGCTTATTGTAACAAATTGAATTTTCATCGAATAAAATCAGCCGACATTGATTTCTAACATTGAGATCCATTCGTTTATTCGACTTTCTGCTCGAACCGACAGTTTTTCAACACCTTGTATAACGGCGAAAGCGAAATGCGGACGTAATCGGTGCGGCGCCGATTAGCCCGAACGAAATTGCCTCCGCAAAACGATGCGGCGGCACCTTCGACATAATATCTTGCGATTTCTCGTTCACTGTTCCTTTGTCGCTTACGTGACGATACCACCGGCTCTTGCGGTCTTCAAGTATAGCATGGCCACGTGGAAAGTTGTATTTGCGCCAGCGAAGATAATGACAAACATCGTGCGCGTTTGCTCGTAAAAAAGGAAAATTATTTCGTTATTATTTCACTCGTGAAACAATTATGCCAACTAGTCCGTAATCACTTTCGATTCGATAAGTATGAGTCGTAGCCCGCTAAAACGCTGGAACGCGAATTCTAAATGCAGCCTTAAATAGATAATTAATCTTGGCGCGTGCCTCAAAAAATTGTCGAGCAGCTTATAAATTTTTCATCAAGACCGAACTACCTACCGGAGAAAATGGGAGGCGCTGAATTAACGAATTTTCTCGCGTACCCCGTGATTACGGATGCACACGGTGCATAATTGACTTGCAATTTATATCTCGGGTAGGCGCATGTGGGTGGCCGCGCGGCAACCGTATCGCTCGTTTCTCCTTTTCCTCCATTTCTTCCTTCTTCGCGGTTTATTTGTTCGGGTTCGTCGGCGAAGGTGGTCCCTCATAAAGCAGTACCGCGCGCATTGCCACGCACCGCGACCTCGATTCCGTATGTGATCTATGTAGAGACAAAGCGGGCCGTAGATTCGCGACGATGGCCTGCGCTTTCGCGTCGAATTTCATCCGATTCCTCGCAGGACTTTTATCAATTAGCGTGTTGCAAAGTGTGCTAATATCTGACGCAACGTCGCTCGGTACAGAGCTCTTCGCGTCTCAGCCATGCGTCATATTTTTCCGACGAACCTTCGCATATATTCTGAGATTTAACGTCAAGACTTTTATTCCACCGTAAAAAAAAAAATACATCGCACATCACCTAGCGAGTTTGTTAACTGTAAAAGGCGCGCGTCGCACAGCAAGGAACGACCGCCGGGCTTTTCGGCACGGTCGTTCACTCTCATCCGCTTCCTCAACTTTCCTGTCGCGTCTGTTCACAAACTGCGCATTAAACAAACCCAAGTACGTTTACCTCGCTTTACCGACTCCCGCGGCCGCAATCTGTTCAATTATTTTATTTTATTATTATTCTTTTTTTTTTTTTACTATTTCTCTTCGCTCGCTAAACCGCTCGAGGCGATTTGATGATGCGTCACGTTTATTAGACAAATGAGACTCACTCTTCCTGCCGTAAGTCTCGTTACGTGCTACGTGCAAACTGCAATAAGCGTAAATACTTGGAAGTTACTTATTCAAGTTGAATTAATCAACGTGTGATAGAGTCATTTGTGAGATCGGCGCGATTAAATTTAATCACATAATTCAGACCGTGTAACGCGCGGTAATGATTAAAGATGACGGAGTGGAAA
This sequence comes from Cardiocondyla obscurior, assembly GCF_019399895.1. Classification (NCBI taxonomy): domain Eukaryota; kingdom Metazoa; phylum Arthropoda; class Insecta; order Hymenoptera; family Formicidae; genus Cardiocondyla; species Cardiocondyla obscurior. The sequence goes on along the minus strand of NC_091866.1, from coordinate 10,370,062 downwards.
CCTTCGATATGACACGAATAACAACGGAGATACAATCAGAGTAAAATGTCAACCTTTTTTTTCGTTCTATTTTCTGTCAGATTAATACGAACGTTTCGATGACACAGTTATCTATGATCTAGTAGAATGATAAAAGATGCCCGTGTTTAATTTTTATTACGGTTTTGTGTTCATTGATGTTTCCTTATCTTATCAATCTGAGTTCTAGTTTCTCTACTAACGCGGGGTTACTTATTGCGCATTTTCAATAACTAGAACTTAAAATTTTGCCCTCGAAATGCGAAAGGCACATGCTCTCGACATGCATATATATGTCAAAAATATAAAAGCTATAATGCTAAACACTTAAAATATACGAAGAAATATATTTATAGAAATATGTATGTATATATGCAAAAGTATTAATATTTAGTATACATAATCAACTTCGTACAAACTATTTATAAAGTAATAATTCTTATTCAAAATATGTACAATATTTTTTTAGATATAAAAATCGATTAAAAAAGGATTATAAAAATTGACAAAGAAACAAAAAAACATAGAGAGTCTGATAAAAATAGAGAATTTAAAACAATTTAAAGACGTCTTGAACGAGTTTCGGAATGTAATAATATAACATATATATCTATATACATATAATGTCGTATACACAGATAATAAACACAAACAGTAGATCTCTTTTTTTAGAAATACAATGTTTTTCTAGATACGTATAAAGCCATTCTTATCGCTACGATATCGTGCGGGACGTATATCGTATAAATCAAAATAATCTGTCCGTGCATACGTTGCAATTTAATAAGCCTACATAACCAGAACTTGGCAACACGAACAACAACGATTACAAATTCAAGCATACGTGCCGGTAAGCATGACTTACCGCTCCTTGCTGATTTAAGCAAGGATTAAATGTCACCGTTCACGGGAACTATTTGATCGCCCTTACGCTATTCGCGTTCCCACAAACGGCGGCAAGTTTACACCTCTTTCGAAGTAGCCTGTTATTAGCGCAAAAGCGAAAAACGTACGATATAGTTTGCTAACATTAATGGAGAACGGGGGGGGGAGAGGGGGGAGGTTACCGTATTAGTGACATGGAAGTTTGTCGAGATGTCTACGAGTTGAACGTGTGAATAATGCGAACGCATACATGAGATAGGATGGAGGGAGAGAGAGAGAGAGGGGGGGGAAAACTCGCATAAAAAAGTATTATCCGTCTTACCTCGGATCGACAATATACTCATATCCAAAGCTACACTGCAAACATATAAATGAGATGATCAAGAGAAAATGGGTTATGATAAAACAAACCTAGATTGCAACAATGCTCGACATGTAAGAGACATTGATTAGTAAACATTAATTACAGATGAACTTTGATGATTTCTCCGGCGCTTTCCGTTCTTTGTAAGCAAAGTCTATACAAAGTCAAAGATAAAAACGTGAGCTTATTGTTTCAAGCGTTATTGTAGCGTCAAAAAATTAAGAGCCTATCAGCCTTGCTCGTCGAAGCTGCGAAAGTTCCCGATGTGCCTCAACCGGAGTGAGCGTATCGAGTACCGACGATAATTAAACGTAACATCTTATGTCGTAATATCGCCGGGAAAGCGATTACTTATAAAATTGTCTCGGTGCAATCTCCGTTATCGAACCCGGCCGTTTCCGCGGCGCGATAAGCGGCGTCACGAGATACGAGCTTAAAGCAATCCGATGCATGGAAATCGATTCGTTGGAAATCGCATAAGCTCCTCCCGCCTCTTCTTCGAGTTATCGCGATTATACTCGTTCGAAGCTGAGACTTTCGATGCGGATATCTTCCCAGATATTTCCCCGAGTATCCCCGTCGAAGTTAAAATTTACTTGTCGTAAGATTCTCTTTCTCTCCTTCTTGTTATTATCGTCGTTACCGCCGTTCGCGTTTGATTTCGATCAACGATTAGAGCACAGGTGTATGTAATCTATAAAAAGAGAAGCACGCGGACTTACTGCATATCCTCGATAACGGGCTGCGAATCAGTCTGTTGTAATCGACGTAATCGATCACCTCGTCGAAATCGCACAACAAGGCACCGTTTTGGTCCCCTCGGCATTTCCTCGGCGTGTCCTTCTCGCGGGAATGGTGGTGTTGGTGAAGCCGGAGGATCTCGGACCCTCCCAAGGATGTCGCATTCGGGCTTTCCGTTGAATCCTCTTCTATGGCGCTTGTTAGCAAGGAAGTATCAGCGGAGTCTGCTGCCATACCGACGGCACTGCAATAAGACCGGTCGAAAATGGGTTTTCAGCAACCATCGCAAAACGACGACTAACCTACGATAACGATAATCGCGGGCGCCCGATTATCGGCACATTTCATTTACTTGGTGTCAAAAGTGCAAGAACGCAACAGGGTGATAATGTTAACAAATTAAGCCAAGTGTCGCGACATATCGAGTCATTGTCCAAAGTAGCGGATACGTAATCGCGAACTTATCACTTTACGCAAAACCGCGAGCAGCCGATATATCGAGAATTCGCAAGAAAGAGAGAAAGAGGCAGGGAAAGAGAGAATTCTCTGACTCCGCTTCCCCGCTTATTTATATCAGCTCGTTTATTCGTTGAATAAAAACTCATTTCGAGATAAGATTTGGGTGCGAAATAGCATCCATCGAAGAGACGATAATGCTCTCAAAAAGCCGAGGACGAGCTAACTTCGAGCATTTCCGAAACGCGTCATCGCTCGACATTTCATCGGCGGTAAGCGAGAGTGCTTGATTATCGCGTTGATGTTGCGACGGAATCGTCGCGAAAATAAATATCTCCGACGACGCGACGGTGCCCTCCGACCCGCGCAGATTGCGGCCGCATCTCCGACGGCGACGATGTTTTACTATCGGCGCGTAATCAATCGACGCGACGGCCGCAGTTATCGTTTCACGGTACCGCACAGGTACGGTGGCTCGCAATTCTCACGGCACCGTGCTCTGTTTTATCAAAGGCGACGGTGAGCCGCGGCTGGAGAACGGCAGCTGCACGTGCCGCCGCGGACAAGGATGTCCACTCGCGGCGAAGAAGCTCGGATGCATATCTCGAAGGAAGAGTAGACACAGACTTCCTGACAAGGGCCAGCGCGGCGTGGCCTTTCGTCATCCGCGCGAACGGCGACGAGTTGGGAAAGAGGTATCGACCCGACGAACCGAGCTCAATAATTCCCTCTCAGCAAGGGTCCCTCTCTCACTCCTTTAACGCGGGAACACAATTTCCTAGCTCTTGCGCGATGCACACCGCCACCCTTCGCCTCTTAGCTCGATGCTTCCTCGCGCGCGGCCACGACGTCTCGGACTTGATCTCCTTTTGGTTTCCTTGGCCCCTTACCTCGTCGCTTAGCTCGAAAGCATCGATCTTATCGTTAATTCGGAAGACGGGCGCGAAACTGACCTTTGTATCGTTCCAAACATAAAGATACAACGCGACACGCAATTAGTTGTTAAATAATGATCGTTTACAAAGAGAATCGAGATAATTTTTTCAGAAAAAAAAAAAAATTATAATACAAATCTCTTTTAAGGAATTATTTGACAGGCGCGGTGAATTTAATTTTTCGTACCTGCGTTGCGAATTGTTTTACCGCGGCGGAACATACTGCGATACGCGAGTTCGGTATGTGATCAGCTGTGCGAAAACTCGTAAATATTCATCGGCGCGCGCATACCTGATTTTATGGCTACTATCGCCGCGCAGCTTGCGGAAAGCTATACCTCCGTTGCGACACCGGGCGATAGAGCGTAGCCAGAAACACGTGCCGCCCAGATTGGCCATACTCCGTTGCGATTAACGAATCCAATATCGATAATGAGGCGATAACGATAACGGAACGATTCAACGTGTGCGTCTCGCTGGCAACGCGACTTTACGATTCCTCAAACGGTACTATTTGAAAAAGCACGTTGCAGAAAATTCTTCGACAATTCGATATTTCACCGCGCAAGATAACGCTTAATATGCTAATACAATACGCAAGAAAGAGAAGTAATTTTAAAAAATTCAATTCTTTCTTTCTTCCTTCTTTTTTATTTATTTTTTTTTTTCTTTTAACGACGGTGGATCTGACCTATTTTTCGATCGATTTAGCTATTCACCGTCCGGGCTTAAAAACCCGAGAGATCGGTTTACGTGCATTTGGCAAGTACGGTATCGCTTTTCCGTGTATCAAGAAACGATGATATTGCCTATGATAGGATCTAACGAACTCACCGTCCGGTCGGATGGGCCATCAAGGCTTGAGGACGGGATGTCAGAGAGGACAAGTGGTCGTAATACAAGCGGAGGAACGAGTTTCATACTAGCCAGAAGTTTCCTCGAGATTGCCAGTTACAAGAATAGTACCTCCGGTTTATCCTAGCGCCAGCTCCAAAAACCGATATCTCGCTCGGAGCAAAGTTCGAATAAGTTGGCCGCGCGCAAGATAGGTAATACGCAAAGAAAAAAAAAAAGTTGATACCACGAAATCGATATGAATGTCGCCTCTGTTGCCCCGGAACAGGTGTCACGTATTTCGCGATGAATAAAATCGATTACACCGGCACTTGTGGTAGCCGGCGTGTCCTCTTTACCCCTAATTTTTGTAACCCTCCGCGTTACTCCCCCCCCCCTGTGTTTCACCCGCGATTTCAGACAACTGTAATGCATTTATCGTGTTACGTGTTTCATTACGTCGAATCTCTCGCGAATGCAATACGTCAATTAGTCGTTATTAAATTAGCTAGGCGAGTTTATTTCGCTGTTATCGCGCCGCCTGTCAAAACTTTAATTTCCGTAAGAGCGTCGTCGAAAAATTCCTTCTCTTCCTGCATTTTCCCTCCTAATGTCCCTTCCACGCTGCAGCGTTTACGAACGGTGACGCAAGCTCGCTTGATGCCCGACGTTGAGGGACGTATACACCTCCGGCCTTTTCCCGCCTTTTATTTCAACGACAAAAACACGACGGCATTATCCGTGCGCACCGGCATGATATCGGAGGGAGTCTTGCGCGTAAAAATTTTCCCATTATAGCGGGGCGTTTACGGCGTGGCATAAACGAAAATCCGATAGATAGATCGAAATTTGCGAATTCAGTTTATGTTCGTCGGTTGATCGCGCGATACGCCGCGATATGAACCACGATAGAATACACGGTACTTTTAAAACCCGAATCACTACTTATAAAGGAAGACTTTGATTCTATATTAAAATTCCATTTTCAGATAAATTTGCACATTTAAGTTACGCGGCGTTGTTAATATTAATCGCTCGTTCATCGATCACTTTTGCTTCCACCGTAAACCAACGTACTCGGACGTTCAGAAGAACGTACTTAGAATAAATGTGGAGGAAAGATAAAAAGCTTTTGCACAACCTGTTCGAATTTTCGTGTGGCGCTTCGTAGAACAAATAAAACCGGTCTAAAGTTAGAACTGACCGGAAGTTTCTTCGAAATGACCGAACAGGAAGACAAAGAAAGAAAGAGAGATGGAGAACAGGCGGTGGGTGGGGTGGGTTCCTCGACTTTACGGCAACGCCGGGCTCGGAAGCCGAGGGTTACGCAAAACGGATGAGCCCCAGAGATACCGCGCATCGTTTACCGACATTTACTAGCGGAAGAGATGGTAAATTACACGCGCATATCTCTCGTATACGAGCTCCTGCCGGTGCGCGCGCGGTAAAACATTACGACAATATTTTGCTTTCGATTCGGAGTTTGTTTTCGATGATATCCATCAAGTGTTCTATAATGGGGGCGTGGATCGGGGATATTTTCCGTTGGAAATTGAAACAATATTTTCCCAGGTGAAAAAATTTAATCAGAAAATTTTCGATCGCAATTTAATTGCGTCGTAATTGTCGGCGTAACAATGGCGTAATCGGAATCGATTTCTCCGAGAATGACGATGATAAAGAAGTAAACGATAAGAAACGTGAGAGTGAGGCGTAATATCTCGCTCTGTCGAACCGCGTATTTTTGTCCGCGGGCACCGACGTGTATGATCGATTTCTTGGGATTCTTAATGCAAAACCGCAGTTATAGGCTCGGCCTGTCGCCGCTTATTTTTCTACGAGATGATAAATGCGCTCACGAACCGTCGATCGTCGATCTTATTCCACGAGAAAGCGCCGCGGGTTTCTTTCCTTCAAAATTAAAAATATAACATCCCCCACGGTGACTAATGTGACGCGCGCGACACGTGTACGCGTCGAAAATAACATCGAGTCGGCGAATATATCGTGACAAAACTTTTCGAGGAACGTCTTAAATGTTCGAAAAACATATTGCGCATAATTCTTTTTTTTTCTCCTCGCTTAATGTGCAAAACATACGTAAAAGTTCGAAAGTAACGGCATATATTCGGAGCAGCTATTTATAGTACTTATCTGAAAGAAACCGACGTATATACGGAGTCAGCGAGCTGGTCTTAAAACGGTAAATTGGGCATATTAATTTTGCATACGAGCGATATCTTTTATTTCCCTCTCTACTATGGTTTTTGTATTTCGTCGCGATCATTCGATCGGATCGAAATAATCGTAGACTATATCAGCTCACAGCTCAGCGGCGCTGAAACCTAGAGATTTACCATAATTATATTGATTATAGCATTCTCTCGGGATTCCGGTCGGCCGAGTAATCGGCGACGAAATTATTCGCGAGCGTACAATAGTAAGGACGGGAATTGCGCTTTATCGCGCGCGAGGTAGCCTCTCACAAAGGGTTCGCTGTAGTCTTTTTTCCTCACATATTGCCGCCGCTGTCGGCCGCCACTATCGGCCGTCACGTTTGAAAGCTCCTGGCACGCGGGATTATAAATTCGGCAGTGGAAACTCGCCGGCAATACGAACGCACAACGGTATGAACATTCCGCGGCGATCGACTTTACGAAGCCAATTTTATCTGGTAACGTTGAAGCGGTCGTAGCCTCGGGGAACTTCACCCCGCCGCACTTTTTTCTCCCTTCTTTTTCTGTCCCGCCACTTTTTTTTTAATCGCTATCTCTTACCCAGTGTCGGGAACCCTTTATTCGCGCGTCGGTCCTCGTCTCTTCTTCATATTATTGCGGAAATCCCTGCTGAATCGCGCCGCGCAAAAAAAGGCCGTTCGAGGTAAGGTGACAAATGGTCATACGCGCAAACACCGGATTCTCGTGATTGCGCGGAAAACATATCGAATGTTTGCCTCTTCTAACTCACCCTCGCGTAACCTGCGAGCGCTTTTCTTTTTCTCTCTCTCTCACTCTCTCTTTGCAAGGCGTTTTCGCTTTTCGTATAGTTGCAATTTTCGACGCGCGCCAAACGATCCGACTAGGCAATAACGTTTAATTGTTGAAAGACTATAAGTCGTTTTTCGTGTGGCGAGACCGTGTTATTTACTTAATTGTAGGTGCAAACCTCGCTCGGCCGCTTCTAGGACGATGCATCACTCTCCCATCGCGAATAATTGCAGCGTAACGCGCAGTCGATCGATCGCGTCGTGAAAGATGTCTCTTGGCAAACAGCCTTGTTCTCTCTCTCTCTCTTTCTCTTTTCCACGCGATCCTGCAGTCAATTTCCTCGGGTACACAATATCGGTGCCGAAGCTGCCAATCCAAACGGCTGCGAGATCGGGTAGCGCGCTTCGCGAAGGCATCCACATGCCGTCATTCTCGATAACAACCGTCTGCGTCTTCCTTTCGCGACTACGAGGGTCGCCTTCATCCCTTTCAAAGAATGCCACGTTTCGCCGACAGACAACTCCATACGGATGGATCCCGCGGGATTCGCGAATATATCGCGCGCCCTCCTCGGAACATTAATTCGTCTCGGCTCTTCCGCGACTAAAATAATCGCGCGTTTCATCGGCCGTATCGCACCGTGAATCACTCGAACCCGCTTCCTCGCAGCGGCCCGTATATTAACCCTTAGGCCAGGGTTTTCGGAGCGAGGGACAATTTACCGGCGCCGCCGTGTCTGACGTGGAAAACGTCCCGCGTGTGCGTCTCGCAGAAAAGCATTCAAGTAATAAAATCCGAAGGGCTTGTGCCTAACTTAGCGCAATGCCAGACGCGTGTCCTGCGAATTCCGTTGTCGCGTTAGCCCTGGTATTCTGACCTTGGCACTGATACCACTTTTCTCCTTGAAAGCGCTACAACTACGGTGATAGTCGCGATACAATGCTGCTGCCAGAATCTTTGGCATCCGTTGAACACGAAATAAAATTAAATTAAGATATTACTCTTCCCCCCTTTTTTTTTTTTTTTAATTTCGAAGATCTTATCCAAGCAGACCTCCTCTAAAAGTCTCGTTTGGATAAAAATTTTCCTCGACGCGAATATTATTAAATAAACGACCTGCAACTAATATAGCGATTGTAATTTATTATCTGTGTTTTCAGTGAGTGTCTCGTACGGAAAAAGAATGCAACCTGGCGCCACAGATGTTCTGAAAGGAGGAGGAAGTCTAAGAGAGACGTCAGGCCTCGACGGAGCAACAGTAAAGTAAGTAATTTTTTACCTACATACTTTTTATTGCTTGCAATATGTTTTTATTTATTAAATACCGTTATAGTTTAGATTGTATCGTTTATTTATTTTAATCGTGATGAAGAATTATCTCTTTCTTTTACCTCGCTAAACGATAATTTTTTCATAACGTGCGTAATAATAATAATTTGTTTAAGCTTTAAATTATTTGCACGCTGTCACAAGTTGAACATGCTTGTATTTTAAAATAGTAGTTTTGTAAATAGCTTTTTTATCACACATTATTATTTTATTACGCATTTTATTACGCATTAATCACCAATCTCAAATTTTTTTTAACTTGAAGTTTTGTTATTTTATCTCGTGTATTTTATATCACATTGTAATGATGCGCATCGGACTAGGATATACGTACGTGTCTCGGTTCTGTCCACGCATATATATGCTGATAACTTTTAGGAATCCGGCCAAATAGCATACCGCGTGCCAAATAGCGTAACCGTGTCATATTTTGAACGGCGACAAAGTAACGCGGCTAACCCGTCCAATATCGATGACATTCGTTCTCGAAGCAGATTTATCTTGCGTTTCGGGCAGCTCGTAGATGTTCTCAATGTCGCAGCGGAAATAAAGTGAACTGCGCCGATGGTCACTTCAACGCAAGGACGATTTTTGTAGCCTGTAAATTGTAGCTTGTGAACGTCACCAACTCTGATTTTAATATTAAAATAAAGAAAAAAATAAAAATCCTCGAGAACGGTGTCGGTGATTCACATAAAATTCGTATTAAATTTCTCGATTAAATTTCTTTTTTTTTTCCCCTCGGTTTAAAAATCCCAATAATATTGTTGAAACGATTTCCCGTCATTAACGTGCATTAAAAAAAAAATTAAAAAAGAAGTTGTGTTGAAAAATACACTTAGAAAACGCGAAAGTCATACCCGACGTCGAAATCGAATAGTTGCGAGGAGCTTTCTTGCCTTCCTTTCTATGAATATCGAGTTATAGAGCGTTGAATCAGGAAATAAATTTCTGTACCGAGATAACGCCGCGCAACTTCTCGTGACCGAGCGAAAAGGCTGGAATCGAATTGCTCGTTGTCCTGATTTTTACGTGAACACGTGACGTAATCTGAGGCGAAGCATTATCCCTCCTGGGGCCGGGGAATGACGTCCGCGACAGTCCGTGCACGAAAGACAATCGCGATCGTTCAATTAATTTGTATGGCGAGGTACGTCCAATTTTATAATATATTTTACGATATCAGCGGGGTGTCTAGATCACTCTCTCGTGAGCGTTCGTAATATATTCGTGTCACGCCGCCACGCCGGCGTGACTTTAATTACCACGTACGACACTTATTAACGAGCGAATTTCATTTTCTCATGCTATGGTTATGACGCGCTCATAGTTAATGCCAAGTCGATTTACCCAAGACTGTGTTAGATGTTTGTATCACGAACCTTCGTCAAACGCAATAACTGTTCAAGAAATTACGCAAATAATGGAATTAATAGCTGCTTTGTACCTTTGATTGGTCTAACGTTAATTTTCGTTTTTATCGCACAATTATTCGAATAAATAACATTATACCGCTTCGTATTTCGATGCGAACGCAATTTTGTCTTTAGACGAAGTGAATATTTTTTGGCGATTGTACGTTCCTCGAGCGCGTACGTTTGTTTGTGAGTTTCTAAAACAGTTTACTACACTTACCGCGTTCATTATACTGTATGGTTCACTTTACTGTTACGCCGCGTGGTAATTAAGGGTAAAGGCGTTTACGGCAGTCTCCGTCGTCAATTCGTGGAAACGGAGGACGGGACCAGATATTTCCTACCAGAAATCGCGCCGTTACCTGTACATTTCGAGTACGTGCTTCCCCCGAAATTGGGGAGATTGAGCTTTCGACGGGAGATCAGGTGGGTTCCCAGGTCAGGTAATATCATAGTCGTATTCCACACGTATATGAAACTCGCCAACTAATTCCGCTCGCGCGTGCGGTACACGCGCTCCAAGAATAAGTAGTTTCGAACGGCACGTTCCGCAATCTACCATCACTGTAATTTATCCTGCGCCGAGATGAGACAACGCGTGCAAAAGCACAAAAGAGCAAATCGAAAAATATCGATGGTGATATTTACTCGTAACTTCTTATACTCGTCGCATTTCTCTCTCTCTCTCTCTTTCTTTCTCCCTCTCTCTTTCTTTTTATCTATTTATTGATCAAATTGAGACATCAAAGCAATACACACAGCCGCCTCTGGCTCTTGGAACGAAAATCTCGCGGCATCCCGAGTGCTCATTGAAAAATGCTCCGCGGTAGTAAACCGGCGGCGGTTGGAAGTCGAGGAGGCGGCGGTTGAAAAACGCCGCTTCGTGGTGATCGTTTCGCGCACTGAGGCGACGATATCGTCGCACGTTCTCACCCGCCCGGTTACGCTGAAGAAAAAGCGGCTAGAAAAATAGAGTGCGGGAAGAAGAAAGGACGGATACTATTTGTCGAGCGGAATAGCGGCATTCCCAAATGGAACGCGAGAGCACTCCGGTTATTAGCGCACTTAAGTGCCGACGGAGAACTTCGGTCCCTCGTGTCGTCGAAACGAGGGTGGGCGGTCGATATCCATCCGGCGCGCATTTCCCCCTTGCCCTTACCGATGGCCCTTCCCCTCGCTTGTACTGCGATATGCATAATATTTACACTGCCCCCAAGTGCCGAGCGCGTCAATTTCGCCAATTTCAGATGTATGCACGCGAATGCACGAAACCTCGCCGCGACTGCAGTCTCAAGGATCGCAGTATCGATAGGGTGTCCAAGGTGGTTCCGCACTGCGTATCTCGTACAAGTTCCTGATCTCTGTCGTGAATAAAACAAAATAAAACCGTCTGGTTCTTAAATCCGGAATATAAATAACGATTAAAGAGCCGGAAAAAATCGCGCGCGAATTTACCTGAAAAAATTTAAGTAGATAAATTCGATCGCGTACAAGTGTTAAAAGAAAGAATAACGTTACTTTGATAGGAGATAATGTTTTAAACCGAGGGTCTTAATTGGAGAGAGCTCGCCGCGGAAGGCAATGCCCGATCAAATTATCGTTAAAGGGAAATCAGCTTCAAATTGATTCGTAGATAAAGGGAAGTACGGGACACCTTGTACACCGGGCGTACGCCGCAATTTCGAAATTCCCGATCCCTCCTCGGGCGAGACCCAGACTCCAGCAACCGAAGCGCGTAAATGCGAAACGAGTTCTTGAGTGTAAGTTAAGCCGCGGGCTTACGCGCTTATTTAGCCAATTATGCTTCGGCTCGCAACATCCGGCGAGCATTGTTCGCGGTTCGAATTTAGTTTGGCGAAAAGAACGGCAACAGCATCTCTCCTGTTATCGAGTGAGTTCAAGCGTCGTCGTAAATGGCTTTTTTTTTTTCTTGGCTCTGTTACAAATTTATACGACATCCGCAGAACTCGTCCGTCAACTAGAATAAAAAGAAACAAATATAATTTATACGTAAATAATAAAAAATTGAAATGTAAGGAAATCAGCATGCCATTGCATCATTTAAAAGCAACGCTCGACTCTTCTTTCTTAATTTCTCTAACCGCTTTCAGATTTTTTTATATCTTTCGCTAAAAAGAAAAAAAAAAAAAAAAAAGGCGAGAGGCCATCGGGCACGATTGAGGTCTCCTCGCGCGCAATCAAAACTATCGGACGAACAAGTCCCGATCATCCCCGAGTCGATTCGTTTGAATGCTATCGCGCCGTAATGAGAAAAATTAAAACGATCGGGAGAATAAAAGGGCGAACGAGATTAAAGCGCGGGAAAAGTTAGGGCGGGATGCGCGGAGAAAAAGGAAAGGGAGAAAGGGACATTTGATTCCGCTCCTTCCCCAATGAGTTTTCTTCGGCGACGCCGTAACTCGAGATAAACTTTTGGCAGGTAACGTGGGAAAAACGATAGCGCGCGTTTCTCCACGGTCCGTGCGCTACATCGTCGAGTACGCTCGACTGTTATTTCAGACCCGGCCGCTCTCCCTCCGCTACCCCGTAGTTTGAGTTCGTACTCAGATAGCCGTTCCGTGATGGCAGGCGGTATCGTCTTCTCCGACGGGCGAGTGGCGCGGCGCGGTGCAGCGATGAACTTTATGGAAATGGTCAACATTATTTTTCCGTGCACGCGGACATCTAGCCGCTGCCACCAGTCATAAACAATACGGACGTAGACGATACGTGCGCCGTCTCCGATATCGCGGTACAGAATAGATACACGCCTAACGTAACATTTTGCGACAAACGGGCTTTGACGGACATGCGAATAATTACGAATGTCGAGCTTCAAAAAGCTCGTCCGTATATGCCGTCGTAGCTTTGAAACTGCAGTAGGCGCTACGGTAAAATATGTTTCCAACAATTTTTATTTAATTATTAACTTTACGACGAGCTACAAACGCGACTCTAAATATGCCTTGGGGTTTATTAATGAATTAAGAAATAATGTTTTTTATATCGTAAGAACTTGTGTTAAGTATATATAACGCGATGAGGTTTCAGATCTAAAATTAAACTGTCACGCTGAAGCATTATTTAAGCGAAAAGTATATTTGAAAGTTGCGAGAAAAATGAAATATAAATTAGAGTTATCTCGGGGGGAAAAAAATCGAGTCGAGGAAAAATTTCGGAGTAGCGCGAACGCATTACGTCATTGTAAGATAAAACTTATTGCACCGACGATGTCGATTTGATAGGGGGAACAACGACGGAGCGATATGATATCATCGTCTGCCTAAAATTTCCTTAACAAGGTACGATTTCGCCTGTTGTGCGAGCTTCCCCGTGCCATTGTTTCCCCGGATACTCATTGTTCCGTCCGCAAGAGCGACGGAAGTAGCTACGGCGTTGTCAGGGTGGCCGGAGCTTCTCTCTACGTCTCTCCGCTCTCCGGCCACCCCGCTGGATGTCGCATTAGCATGCGCAAAGTTAAGGGCTATCAACGTCGCGGCGTCGGAGTTCTTCGTGAACAGTCAGACCGTCTGCCTGTCACTTCCAATGATTCGCAGTTTACGATGTTTACGAAACGCGAAAGGGCCATCGCCGTCCAACTCTGCCGAGAATTCGGGCCGTCGTTTCTCGTCATCGTTAACGTGCCTCACGCCGCATCCTTTTGCCCTCCCCTCGCACTTATCCCCCTTCTCCGTCTCGTTACCGATTTCCGTGTCAGGGTTTACCGGTCAGGTCGACTTAGGCGAACCGACGGCGAGCCAGCGAGACGCTTTAATATTCCGGCGCGTAATCTGACGCAGATGCTGGGAAGTAAGTGCGGGATTTACGGAGTATACTGGCGCAATCTATTCGTAAAATTAACTGCGTTGCCTCCCTCGCGCGCGTTCTGCTTAAGGTCGGAATTTACGAGCCCGAAATAATCGATCGTTCCACGCGCGCACCGCACACCGCCGGCAGGTGCAGCCGGTATTAATCTTTGGAATGCAAATGAAATTTAGTGCTGGTCCTCTCGAACACAACGCTCCCGATCTTCGTTCCTTTCATTAACGCGTCTTCGATGTCTTCCACGTTTCCGCGGGGTCTTTAGAAATTCTTCATACCGCGTGCGACGTCATCGCGTTGTTCCCGCCGCTTGCGGTTGCTACGCGACCGAAGTTAGTTGGGAAATGACGTTCATATTACTCACGCTAAGTAGCATGACTTGGCATTGCACACGGGATCGTCTCTCAGGCGAAGCGTCCGTTGTTCTTGCGCCGCTCCTCGTCCGTACTCGGGAAAGAAAAAGCAAGAGAGCGAGAGAGAAAGAAAGAAAGAAAAAAAGAAAGAAAGAAAGAGAGAGAGCGAGAGAGAGATGGGAGACGAAGAGAGAGAGAGAAAGAGAGAAATAGGAGGAGGAAGAGAGAGAGAGAGAGAGAGAGATAACAGTCGGTTTTCCGAAGTCCCAGAGTCCGCACCTGGAAAATGCAATTAGCCACGCGTCAAGACAGCCCCAGGCCGAGCACGTTGCGGACAGACTACTGTTTATCTAATGCGCGGATCCCGAGAAGTTAAATGCCCGCCCGGCGTCAGCATGCAAATTCTTCGCCTCTTGTTGTTTCTTCGTACCTTACGAGGCGCCTTAAGGTATTAATCCACTTGGAGTTTCTCGCCAAGTCGAGCGAAACTTAATCGAACTTACGATTAATAACGGCGGCGAAAAGTTCCACCGTCAGTCATCGCGGTCAATGTTGACAATCTTTAATCTCCTCAAGTATTTGCAATCTGCCCGCGCGAATAGGCCCGTACGTTTTAAAACTTGTTAATTGAAAAGTATGTAATATACTTATTTTCCGTCCTGGTTTGTACTAAAAACAATAATCTAACTTGAGCTTCTTATTTGTACCTGTTATTATCGAAGGCTTTCAAGATGTCCATACAACGTTTGCGTCATCAAATATTTGCGCGCCGAGTAGCCTTGTCATCGAGACAACTCCTACATTATTGCGACAGCCCACCGGGCGAACACTCGGCGAATTTCTTAAACGCCGTTTAAAATTGTAACGAATCTTCCTGGACACCGACGTGCCGCGCCCTGTGCTAAAAGTCGCTGAAAATTTAATTTCGAGATTGTTGCGCAAAGTTTACGCTCCAGCTGCGTCCATCAGCTGGTAAATTATGCAAACGCATCATGCGCCTCGCGGAAACACGATCCCGTTCCCCCCGCTCCTCCGGTCTTGGTTTCTTTCGAACGGGGGTCGATCTTCGACTTCCGCCGCGGTGGTCTTCCCGTAACGAACTTTTCCGCCGAGATGAAGTCGAGAAGTTACCTTCCTTCCACTCCGACCGATATCGACGTCCTCGGCGCGGCAAAAATGATCATAAATTGAGCCCTCGCGTTATCCGACGTACGCTCTCGTAAGTGTAGACCGGCAGCTCGTTGAATTATGCAAATACATTGGACTTTGACAAACTGCATCTCGACAGGTCGCCGGCGCTGACGAAGCAGCCCCCGACACACCGAGCTTTTGCGCGTCGTGAAAAATCATTCGGCGCGTTTGTTAAACTCTAGAACAAACGCATTTAGCGAAAACCAATGGCGTCGCTTTAGAACCGTTGGCCTTTCAATCCTACCTGACATTGATTTTTATTGAACAAAAGAAGAAAAGCGGCAAGTGATAAAACGCGATAATTCACTAACGCATTATTGAACGCTCGTAAAACGTGGCGTTTCACAACCGCTGCGCTATATTTGAATGGCACGCATACCTCATTCGGCACGTCATCGCATTACCCTTCGAAATGCGATCGCGTCAACGTTGAGAGACGTAAAACACGATCATTGCCAGGCTTTTGCAATTAGTATTGATTAGCTCATATCATTTATTATTTTACGCTTATAAACCATTACATACGACCGTTATTTATCGAAGCAAGTATTTCGCGTGACGTTTTATATCTATTGAAATAAGAAAAGTTGCAAATTATTTCATGATATTCACGATCGACGAGTAGTCTTTTAACGATACTTGAATTCGAGGGTGTCTCGTATTACTCTTTCAACTCTTCGCCGATTGCCTATCGTTTGCAAATTAAAAACGCAAAGTAATCTAATTCGCCAACTGTAAATATTGGAAAAAAAAAGAACAAACGATATAAATTGTTTACACAATATATTGCGTATATCGTGGAATTACAAACGACTGAAATTAAAAACACTAGTCGCGTGGAAAAGTCGCGCAATCATTGCGTTCTAATGATTAAAGTGTATTAATGTAATTAACGACGTTTTCGCGGAACTACTATATATAGACAAGATTGATTGTTCACGCAAGAAAGCGCACACGTCTATCACACTCGCATACTTAAAACTCATTATAGCGATATAACATTTATTGACGCATTTTAATTATCGTTTTATTGCGGGAAACAGCATACTAATTTCGCGATACGCAATAGTTTGAAATTTATAGAGCAAACTTTCGCGAGCGCAAATAAAAAGAAAGTAGTAAATATTTTACGGACAGAATTAAAAAAAGCCCGATGAAAAGTGATAAATGAACGTGGAGTATAATTTTGCAAAAGAGAAATTGGCACCCACGTATCTGACGAAGAACTTACCGATCGTATTTCACATCGATACCTCGATTTTACGACATTTGAAACGTGCAAGGTAAATTTTTTTCACGTTGGAGAACTCGTTGGATTTATCGTGAATCAAATTGGAATTAATCAATCGTGTCAATTTAATTTCAATTAAAGTGTTTGTCTTTCGCGGACGAGCGCGCGTATTCTGCGTGTGTGTGTGTGTGTGTGTTGTGAAATCTCGGAGAAAGATCGTGAGCGCGATTTGCAGAAAGATTAATAGGAATCCGCGCGCGTAGGTACGAAATATGAAATCTGTTGCATCCTCGAGTTGGAGAACAGTCGAAGATTTATTGCCAACTTCCGGAATACTCTCGCGATATATACTCCTGCAGCGCGAGAACATGATTAGTATGCAAATGAGCAGCGTCTTGACAAACGGCGGCACCGTACGTGGCAAATTATTGACTTACGTCTATGTTACGAACATTTACGACGAAATGAAAATATGGGCGTGGTGAGCTTGAGCGTCGCGCATAAACAAGATTACGGATTTAATACTTGATGAATTGTATTAGCTGATACCGTACAAATAATGTATCTCGTGCAAGAAGAGAAAGACCGAGGGAAGGGAAAGAGAAATTAAAACGGTACTTGGCGGTTCGCGTTTGTCACGCAGGTGGGAATTGTTGTCGCTTCAAAGTTTAGCATCGACTTTATTACCTAATGGATACGCGCATAATTATTCGGCGCGCGCGGCAATTATGTAAATGCATCGCGCTTTGACAAACTACTCCTTGGCGCGTCGCCGCTAATGGAGTACCTGGCGGCTTAAAGCCTCAATAACGTCAACCTTCCTCCCGTCTTCTCGCCGCCGTCGTGCACTGGCGACGGAGGCGAGATCGAACGGTTCCTCTTCTCTCTCTCGTGGCCTCTCGCGCGCGGCGTCAGCGACGCGACGCCTCGGAGGACCGGGTCCCGTCGCGTCTTCATATGATTTGCATCTCGCCGCCACTTGTCGCGCGAGAACCGCGAAGGTCGCCGCTTGGCATTATGCTGCACGGCATAACGGTTCGCGCAGAAATTGCCCGGCACGGCTGCCGGCTTGCCGGCTGCTGGGGATCAAGAAAACCGGCGTCAGAGCGCCGTGCGATGGCGAATAAGAGCGATGCTTATAAAGTATTCATAAGCCCCCAACGCGCGGCGGGCTACAGCCGGGCCCCGCAAGCTTTATACTTCGCAATGTATTTTCGATATCTCCCGCTGCCGCTCGTAACTCACTTTACGCTTTTCGCGAGTTTGATGGAAAACTCGCGTTTTTGTCGGCCGGCAAGCTTAATCTTCGTATGCGGTAATCTCGGGGCTCTTTTTGCGCGCGTCGCGGTATTACTCGGACTCGCCCGGGCGTATCGATAACTCAAATTATTTTCCGCGGGAACCTTAAGTAGAAGCGATCAGGAATCGATTTATCATCGGGCTGTTTAACGGCGCGGAGAACTACCCCACGAGTTCTGCGGGCCGTTCTTTAAAATTCCACGCCCGCTCGAAGCTGCCGAGTGCTGTCGAATGAGACACGCGATAATTAACACGCCGAATTTTTATTTCCTCCGCGCTCGCTCGAGCCATGGTTTCCCTTCGCGTAGGTGGCATCGAGCATTATACCGGTTTCGGTCCCTTTACGGCATCGGCGGCCCTGCACGGCTCTGAGGTCTTCTGAGAATTCGCGCAACGCGAATATTAATGCGCGCGTGCGTTGCCACGTTCGCGCACGAAGCGGAAGGAACATCCAGGAATCTATTTCCTCGCCTCATGCATGATTCATCCATTCCACTTTATTGACGTCACGGTTTAATGCCTCGCGCGCGCATAAAAAAACGAAAAGTTGTTTCTCGCCGTAATTGAGGTACTTCGACGAACGATTTGTCGAGAAAGGAGTTTTATTGGTACGACTCGACGGGGGAGAAGAAGGCTAATCGGGGTTAACTCGGTTCAGCGATTGACGTTGCGATCGGTTTACACGCGGGCTTGTACAGCTGCGAGGGCATCCCCGAGCATAAATGCGCATTTACGCGTGCAGTCACGTAGAACAAACGGCGACGCGCAACGGCGTACAAATGTCGCGACTTTGGAGAAGTCGCGTTCGGGCATAGACGAAATTACTGTGCTCCACATAAGCAAATTATTGCGCCCGAGTGTAATTGAAATTCATTACGCGGTTCCCGCGCGCGTTCCGGTTATTTCCCTGGCGGCGAATCCGCTTTCACCACCGAGCGCGACTCGTCGATGAGAGGGAAAATTTCGCGACAGTCACGCGGGACAAAAGCGCCGGCAAACAATTACTAAATAAAAAAGTTGAAGGGCAATTCGACGATTCTGAGTGGCGGAAGCAAAACTGTGGCCCCTGCACATGGTGACATTTGACGTTTTAATTAAAGAGGAAAGCTCATCTTTCGATCAGCGAGCGAACTTGAAATAAATTAAGGACTAATTGCGTTATCGCTCTGGATTTTATTACAAGATCTCAAGCTTTAATCCCGCGTTTATCGCGTGGAATCCATGCCGTCGGGATACGCAAGTTCAACAGTTATCATTTTCAATCCGCGGAACAATCGGTTATTTCGCCGCATGTAAAATTTATTCGTAATAACAATGCGCGTAATGTGTTCATGCCATTTCCCCGCGATGCATCTCCGGGATGTTCGTCGCGCTCCGGGCTGGCTGCTAGTCAGCTCGTACATGCGCCATTGTCCCGCCTGCATACCGTCGAAAATCCTCCACTTAGTGGAACGTGAATTCGCGTATCTTCCAGAACGTATCTCCGGAAAAGCCTTCAAGTTAGATAACTTTTGTCCGCGCGACTTCACCCGCGGCGCGGTGGCGGATGGCGGCGTGCCGAGCAAAAGAAACTTAACTCAAGCGAACAAAATAAGCGCGCCGCCAGCTATATACGTATATACGGTCCAAGATTGAGGCGCTATTTAAGTGTGAATATAACATTTCTACCGGCTCAGTGAGTCGATTGTCGCCGAAAGACGTTGGCGGGCGAAGTCCGACAGTGCGCGCGGGCTCGACATTTCCAATTCCACCCGGAACGAAAGGAGATAGCGGAGATTCGAACTCGCGAAACGTGAAAACTCCGCGGTGCCCATTCTCTTTTTGTCTCGTCGTCCGTGTCAAAAGGGGAACGCGATGCCATTAAAAAATGCAAACGGTGAAACGGCAGCGCCAGCTTCGGCGAGATCCCGTTTAATTTTTCATTCGCGACTCTTCGCCTAGAATTAACACCGATCGAAAATTCAAGGAGACGGCATTAGCGAAGAAACGAAAAGGCACCGCTCGGTACAGCTGTGCTTTCAGTCGCGAGATATCGATCATTCTAAAAAGAGAAAGGTAGAGAAGAGTTTTGCCTGACAGATAGCTGACCGATTGTTCTCTTATTGTGCAAAATTTCGCGAGATTGTACCGTGCCTACTTTCTATTCCTATCTTAAAAAATTGATGTGACGCGTAAATTAGCTGTTAATTGTTACCGCTTAAAACCGACGCTGATTAGGCTTGCTTCGCGCCAAGCGAGAGTCAACGTCGGCTAAGTCGGCGATTTTGTGGTTCAATTTAATTTTAATATTTAATTAATATGTCCAGGCAAAGACGGTCTCCGCGATTTTCGAAATCGAGGACGACTTGGTGGAAGTACCGTCTTTGTCTGGACATATTAATTAAATATTACAATTAAAGATAACGAGAGTAACGAATAGATAGGCGTAGGGAAGGCGCGGGGTGGCGGGGGGGCGGACGAGGTGAGAGCGAGCGCGAGCGTACGTGCCGCGCGCTAGGTATATTCCCCCACTACTCCCACTCTCGCTTTGTCCTTCTCCAGCGGTCGCGCGAGCACACACGTACTACACCCTGCGCAGCGAGCACATGTCTCCGTACCGAAAGTAATTCGCACTTCCGTTTAACGAAAACCCTTCCGGCACGATAACCACGATTAACCACTTGATATTTCTTTATGTTACAGATCGGCGCAGTTGCTGTCCGCTGTCCGCTGTCGTCAACGAGTGTCGTCAGCGTCGATATTAAGATATATACGAACCGCGGCCGGTTCGTCGGTCGTCCCGCGAGTTCCGCTGAGTATTCGGGCGTAGTTTTCCGACATTCGACTTTCTTCTAATCGCGATTGCCGAGCATGGAACGCGCGCGAGTGATCACTCAGTAATATTCGCGGTTATAAATTCACGGTCGGGGTGTTCGCGAGTTTCCTGTGCGCGGAAGGATGGCTCGTCACGTCCCATCTGAGAGGAGGAGCAGGCCCGGGACGGGCATCCTGCATCGGCGGAGCAACTCTTAGGTGAATATACATTTTTAAAAATAAAATATTAAATAAAAACTTTTGCCCTTTTTTTTTTATTAATTTAATGAACTAAATTTTATATCTACATTAATATTTTTCTTTATGTTACAGCCACCGCCTGAATTCAACAACTCCGCCGTCATGCAGATTGGTAAGTCGCTTCATTTTTTCTTCGTTCTTTGTAATTGGGGTCTCGTAAAAAATAGTACGCGCCTGGTTTCTTCTAGCGTTTCAAAATTTATAATTGTATTAACAATGGAACATTCAAATAGCTATTGATCCGCTGTAATAAACAATTTCGAGTCGAGTTACGAGCCTTAAATACCCGCTCAATGATCGAAAGTGTCGGCGAGAAGAATTTCTCATGAAAATTCCGCACGATGGAAAACGCGCTCTTCAAAGAATTGACCGATTTAACGAGACACTGTCAACAGTTTGATCTTCGGGGTTTAATTAAAGTCATGTTAAACATGTGGTGAATCGATAGACGAGGAACGAGACACGTTATGTTCTCGTCGCTCTCGAAAAGTAATAAGCTCCGAATATGTCGTTGAGAGAGAAGGAGAGAGAGAGAAATTGGGTGAAGGCGGTAATAACAAAAAAAATATACGGTCGACCGTGCGGTAAAATACCGGTGGGAACGGAAAACTGCATATACCGTGCCGGCAAAAATTTTAAAGCCCCTTTGAAGCTAATGGCTCGTACTTTACCGGATTAATGCCAAGGGTCTCGCGCGAGATTTGTTTTGGCGCTTTCGGTTTTAGTTAAAGGGTGCCCCCGGCACCTGTCAGCTTGATACACGGTATATATTCGTGCAGAGGCGCGCAAATTGCTCGGATTCTATTCGCTTTTGGAATCATGGGAAATTCTCTCTGTCCTCCTCTCTGGGCGCCCAGCATCGCTTCGAGTTTCGGCCGTTCCACGTAGCCGAGAGAACAACAATGGGGCGTATTGTTGTATCGCGCTAATCGTCGAAACTTCTCTCTAAACATCGTCGTTAAATTTTCTTGCTGTTTCGCGGAGATTTTCAGCCCGGTCCATCCTTCGGTCTGCCATCTCTATCTCTTCGTCCCTTCCCTCTCCCGAAACTTTTCCAAGAGCTGCCGAGGCTCATGTGAATAAATACGGGTCGAGGGAAGGTAGACCTCCGTCGTGGATAGGGTACATTAGCGGCT
The DNA here is from genome assembly GCF_019399895.1 of Cardiocondyla obscurior. Taxonomy (NCBI): domain Eukaryota; kingdom Metazoa; phylum Arthropoda; class Insecta; order Hymenoptera; family Formicidae; genus Cardiocondyla; species Cardiocondyla obscurior. Next base: position 10,348,012 of record NC_091866.1, on the reverse strand, counting down.
CGTAAATTTTGATAAACGTATAAATAGTTGTCGGGGCGTAGCCATATTTTCGCGTCTCTCGCGTCGCGCCGTTGGGAAGATCGCTCGAGATACTCCGTATGCTTGACTCCATTCTTTCTTCTATCGGGGGAGACGTTTTCACGCTCCTTTTCTCTTTTTCGAAAAGTTCTCACCGCCGGTAATGGTCCTTCGCGCGCAATAGAAAAGTATTACGGGGGGAGTACGATCGTCACATCTCGGTAAATATTCCCGGCCCTCATTCATCGTGATCTCTGGGCATTGTGCGCGGTTAAAAATGGAATCGGGAATGAACGGGCGAGCGTTATAAGTGCCTCCACGCTTTCGTTCGTGTCGTCTCAAGTATGGTCTGCAAAAATTTTCCAGCATTGACCGACAACGCAATATTGCCGTGAACGTGGCGCGGCGATGTAATATACTGAACGATATAGTCGACATCAGAAACAAGTTTCAGGCTATTCCCATGGGGAAACAAAGTTAATAATGGAGCGTTGTAATATTCAAAAGTTAAAAATTATCGGAGAGTTTCGAAAGACGAATACATATAGAACTGAAATATTCAGATTTCGTTTTTGATAGAGATTTGAAAATTTGTATGAAAAAAAAAAAAAGGAAGGAGATTTGCTTCGTCGTGGACGCGCGTAAGAAACCTGTTCTAGTAAATTAGAAGGAAAGGATCGATCGTTGACGGTATTGGCGAATACTCGAGGAAATATCTCCACGTCGGTAACAGGCGAACAATACCGAAATCAATTCACCGGCCACCGATATTCCGATATGTATCAATCGTCTCGCGTTCCAATATGTATACTCAATAGCAGCCGGCAAGCCGCAACAGATGCCTGATTGTGGTTCCGTGTCACTTACACGTCGGTTAGCAGTGACGGCTGGTTATAATTCACGAGATCCCCTCCGCCCGTGAGAGGTTCTTTATTAACAGCCGCGATCCACCCTTCTCTCACCGAGAGCACCCCATCCTCCCCCTTACCGTTACCTCTCCCTGACCGTCGTCCCAACATTTCGCCACTCTACCTGTCACGCTTCGCGTAATGCGAATTTGATTGTCGAACGCATTCTCGATATTGCAGCCCCCATTCATATCGCGTCGGCGACTCCGCCCCGTCGAAACGAGCTCAACGTCGAAAGTACTTTGTACGCCGAAACTACCACCCGACTGGTAGGGCGCGACCACGCGGCTGTGATGACGTTACTAAAATTCCCCTCAAAGCAACGAGGCGTCAAGCGTCCAACACCGTTGCGTGCAATCGTCGATAATCGAATCGCGTGAGACGCGAGAGTAATCGGGAAAGATTATGAAATTAATTAAAAGCTCTTCTCTCTCTCTCTCACTCTCTCTATCACTGTCTTGCTCGACTCACTGACCGGCCCGTGGCCCGCGTCGGTTGAAGAGCGATTAGACTGTTCCGTCAGGTGAGCGGTATTCCGCAAGCTGCTTCGCTTTCACCTTCCATTTCGACAGCGCAGTCTTACGTTAATTCGTAAGAATAGGATTTTAAAAACGTAACACGCGGAGGATAATTAAATATAAAATCAGGAAGCAGAGAAAAATACTTGTTGATTTTATTTCAAGTCACTGTGCAATTTAGCTCACGGAAAGCTGAGGCGCGGGCAATAGGGCATGTTTTTTCCCTCGTCTTTCGTAGTCTATCAATTTTACGCGGCAAGCATCTAACACGCAACTTTATCGATGCAGAAACACGCGCTATTTTTCTCCTCTGAAAAGAATTTAAATGATTCGCCGATCGACAGCAACGTCCGCGGCTCTTCGCTCTTCGCCACGCAGCGAGGCGCGCTCATCCGGAAGACTTTAATTTCGTTGTCGCGGCAATATGATTTTACCAGACGTGGAATAAATTTCGCGCCGAACGAGAACTGAATCGCGGCGATAAAGTTGCCGAGGGATTTGTGTCGACGCGAAGGGACACGAGCTACGTGATTTGTTTGAAATTTTCGTAATAATGTCGCGCGCTACGCGCGAATACGAGCGAAATCGAAAGAGGAACAGAAACGGAGAAGTGTTTCGAGACATTCTCTCTCCTTCTCATTTTTTTCTTCCGCATAAATCCGGACTCGTACCGCATGCGTAACGAGAAAGAGCTCGCGATATGATTTGATTATGATTACTGTCGAACGTACGGTCGACGTTAAGAAGAAAAAGAAAAAAAAAGGAAACGCTAAATAAGGCCGTTATCTGTAATATCGCGATGAACTCGGAAAAAATTCCGACCTGGCGCATCCCCAGAAATCCGTATCAATTAAATCCCGTCGTATATTGCATTGGGTTTGCGGTGCAGTCTCTTGAATACTGAACACGGTCATTCGCCTTGTTTTTAGTGGATTTCTGCGGTTCTTATCCGGAATCTAGAGTAATGGGTGCGAGCGAGAAAGGTGTCGGGACGAAGATAGAGGTAGGGTGGACGGATTAAAGTGGATTTTTATTCGTCGCATATCGACCACGCCGGACGCGGATTAATCTATGGTAAAATATTACGCCATTCGCGCGGTTTTAGAATTCCGAACGCGGATGGCCGGGTTGCCTCGGGAAAGCGCGAAATAATGGTCGACGTAGCGATAAATAAATGATCACGCATTCAACTCTGGTCAATGAGTGTAGACCAAATATTTATGGCAGCATGCCTGCGATATCGGATAAATAGGCGCAATAAGGGGACCGTTTAATTTACCCTCGGTGGAATTTGAGTTGGCCCTTTTCCCTTCCAGAGCCGTTGCACCGCGTCCGAATCCGAGCGCGATTTCGTTGCGCAAAACTGGCAGCCGTTATCGCATCGGCGAGAAACGTATCTTTCGATCTCCTGCGCGTAATAATCTACCGTGGCCGTCGATATGACAATGACGCGTTTCGTCGCATTTAATCGAGATGATCGATGTTCGAAACTCGGAAAATATGTTACGAAAATGTGTTCGCGGGGAAAAAATATGCGCTGGGAAGCGATGAGTGAGGCAATCCCGATGACGACGACAGGCGATCATGGATTGACGACCTGTCTCGCCCGCGTTTTAATTTTCCATATGGGGTGTCGCGGAACCGGCGACTCCACTCGCATTTGACAAATTCCTCCTCGAGGAATCAAATTTTTCTTTTTCGAGACTCGTCAAGACGTAATTTATCGTATCGCGGGATATTTTTAACAAACACCAATTCATTATCTTTTTCTTTGAAAATTTAAGCTTTATTAGTTTTTTTTTTATTACATATACATATATATATATATATTACACGAAACTGCACGATATCAATACCGAGTTGATAAACGGCGACCATCGCGGTTGAAACAGGACGGAAGCATAATTGCAGGAAGCTGTTTACTCATGTAAATTGCTTTGCCCGCGCCCCTAAGGATGACAACGGAACGGAAGAAAGGAGACTGGCGGAAGGAGCGGTGATTTTAATTGCACATCGTAGCTCCTCCGCCGTCTCCTTTTTCGCACAAAAGTAATATGCGTCGGACCGTAACGGAATTGGAAAGCGGGCGAGTAAATGAATTCAAGCGCGTCAGCGGAACATATGCGCGTTGTAAAACTATATCAATAATCCGAGAATAAACGCCTGATAAGAATTATTTTGAAAGCGATTTCACGTTTGCGCGATAACTTATTAGATAGAATACGATCTGGTTATTTGTCATAATAACAAAAAGAGACTTTTATTACATACTTAAAGTAGCGTGAAATTTCGAGAATCTAATTAAGGATTAAGACGCGTTCGGCAATTTTATTTTATTGATACGGTGACGTAACTCGCTGCCGTATATTCGAGACGACTGTATAAATCTACCTGCACTCGACTCGTCGAGCAATCGATCAGACGTATCTTCGTTAATTGGCACGACGTCTTACGAAGCCGTCGTTTCTCCGCTCATCATCCTCGTCGTCGAGGACGAAGCTGTCGATGCGGTGGGATAAAGTATCGCGCCGCCGAATATACGGCTGGGAGATTGCAGGCTTAACCGGAAGGCGAGCGACTGGGAAAAACTGGCTTTGGATTTACGCCTGTCGCCCAATCCTGGATATATACGCGATGCCATCGATGCCCGTCGTCTTATCGAACCTCGGTGGTACTCGAAGTATCGGGGCAAATCGCGAGAGAGCGAGCGAAAGGACGAAAGCTCTCGTAGCGGAGCAGCCGTGCCACTTTTCAGAATTTTAGGACCCGCGACGCGAGAGAGTCGCGCCACGCCATTAATCCAAGAGGATACTCGATCCAAAATTGGCTTCTTATCGTCCAATTCTCGCTGTCTATTTTACGAGCGCCATTTAAACGGTCGGCGCTGGCGATCCACGTTCGCAGAGGGAGAAAGAAGGAAAGAGCCTTAGTCCGACTCCATATAGCTGGTCGTGACTCGCGTTTTGTGCCCCTCAATGTTTCCACGTGCTCGCATTTTATTATATAAGCTAGCGTGGAGGGGTCGAGAGAAAGAAGCGCGCGATGTGCCACACGAGAACTCCGCAGAGCGAGTTTCAGTAAAAAGCTCTCAAAGAGCTTCTCAGTCCGTGATAAGCGTGGACCTCCATTACACGCATAGGTATATTAAATAATATTCTTTTTTCGTCAATTTTTCCACTTTAACCGCCCTTCGCTCGCACACATATATTCAGACTGTATTTGAGCTTTTCGTTTTCTCTTTTTCTTTTTGTCGCGAGGGATTTGTCCGTTTCTTGTCGCTAATGGCACGTCTCGGTGAAAGCTCGTCTCGCGTTTCACCGCCGATCGCTTTCAAAGCTGGCTTGTCACCGAGAATCGATCGAAAGATGGGAGAACCCCTTCGCGCGTTACACATTTTCACTCGTAAAAACCGCGCGGGCGGACACGCATGCCAAACGCTTTCTTACGTAACATCGGTATTGGGCTGTTGTTTTACCACGAAGGAGGCTTACCGGAATTCTTCGCGACGTTGCGTGAAAAGTTTCGTCGGCCCGTTTTATCCCCCGCGCGATCGAAACAATCTCTGCTGTCGAAAGGTGTTATTTCCGCCGAGTTTTTGTGCGTGATCGGAAAGTGAAGAGGCGCTTTACCGTCGCGCCTTAATCTCTATTATATCCGAGATGATTGTTGGTATTCGACATCAAGAGGTGTAACCATTTCTTCGCGTGCAATGATAACGATAAGCTGTAAATATCAAATACCCTTGATTGCTTCGTCACCTAATGAGATTTATATATTATTGTTTTATTATATATTTCGATCTGTTTATTTTAATTATCTGGATTAACGCAAAAATCTTAAACGCAAAAAAATCTTTAAAAATAACGGAAGTAAAACTTTGACCGCAATTTATTCTGAATTTAGTAGTTCGTTATTTTAATTATTTCCAAATTTAAAGCATCTAATTATATTCCATTTTTATTTAAGTTTGTATCTGTTTTTATTAAAAAAAAAAAATGTAGAAAATAATACATCAAAGCTGTCCGATTAAATTAAATTGATAGAGGTTCATGAAATGGAATTGAATGAACCGTGAATATATCGGCTTGATCCCATCCCTAACGACGGCGGCGGCCGAATCGAGCGCCCCAGACGAAATTCGCGCGCGTTCGTGACCGACCCAACATACGGAAAACCGTAAGCTCTGCCGGTTCGGTCAACGACCGACATTCCGATGTGCGGCCGCACCAAAACCTCGGGGGCGGATATCATCGACGACAGCCTGCAATCAACAAGAACGGCGACAACAACGTTGCACCGCGCTGTAACGCATGCGCGCGGACATTGCTGCTCGTCCGCCTGACACGAGCCAAATTAATTGCGAGCGTAAGGCGGGATCAATTAATGCGCTGTGGATGCCGAGCAATCATGGCCGAAAGAATCCTCACGAGGACAAAGGGACGGCGCGACAGGGGTGGCCAAGCCGCGAGTTTGCTCCGCGCGACGCTTTGTGCATTCGCGATTAAAGAGCGGAAGTCGCTTAATCCACGAGTGATAATTTATAAACGACGAAGCGCAGAAAAGCAGAGAGGAGTCGGGAGGATAAAATGAACCGAAGATAACGTCGTTTTCACGAATAAATAACACGGGGGAGGACTCACCTGCTCGGTGACATTTTATGCATTTATGATTAAAGCCGAGATCGCCAAGCCGATACAATTTGAACGATAATCGAACTGCCGCGGCCGTGCAATTATTATCACGTTTATTCGTACGTTAAATCGTTTTACGATCCACCCTTTCCGTCGAGTCCCCCGATGGGAAATTCTTTCGGCCGCTTTCGCGCAGCTTCCCATTCGAATCGCGGAATATCTCCACGCGGCCTCGCGTTTCATCGAAATCAGCCAGTTGACAGTCCGGGTGGAGTGTGTGATCTCGTGGTGGTTATCGATACGCTGCGTTATATCGGGCGTCTGTGTGACGAGAGAACGAGCGGCGACATTCCGACACGTGTACGTTTCGGGCGGATGAGCCTGGACGTTATACGCGTAGGCTGGAGTCGGCGTATTTAATCGCGGGCTGTCGGTACCAATTAATTCCTCGGCTCGTCAACTCGATACCCGCGCGAGGCGAGGCGACCGCGCGCGTGACACGAATAGCGAACCAGGAGAACGGGGAAAGCGACGGATAGGGAGAAACGCACGGAGACGGGCGCAAAGTTTTGACTTCCTTTTGGCATTGCACCAGGCCGTTTGTCTCGAAAACGTTCTCGGCTCTTTGAAAAATTGCCGGGCGTAACGAACAACGCGTAAACACGCCGATGATACTCTGCTCGGTTGACCCAATCCCAAAATCCAAAACATTCCGAGAGCCGGAAATGAACGGATTAACCCTTCCCATCGTCGAAGCAAGCAATGACGATCTGACGTAACGAGTCTCTTACACGACGATGTTGATTTATATACGATTGCTCGGAATTTATTCATTGCCCCTAAATTGTTTCTCTTTCTCCCTCTGTGTAAAAATTCACGAAGAGCGAATTACGCCAGGAAATTATCAATTATATAAATTTAACATGAAATAATTAGTGCGTAAAATTCGAGTCTTAATCATACACAAATCGTTAACCTAATTAATTTAATTCGTTCGGGTGGGTTGCGACAGTTTTATCGTGCATTTGGTGTTTCGCGCGACCGAATCATTGGGACGTATCGGCAACTCGACGAAAATTTATACGAGACGTCGGTCGTAGAACGTTTGCGCAAATAAGATGGAAATACGTGGTGATTGTTTTAACGAGAGGCGGACTATTAGATTCTGCTCGCTCGGTGAAAGTTTTAAGATGGTTGCACGGGGAGGTAAAGGAAACTGGGAACTGCGTTAAATCAGTCGTTCGGGGTATGCATCGACGATCGGGCCTCGTTAATTTCATCCTCGCCAACGCGCGCGTGTAACGCAGGTAATCGTCGCGAGATCTTGCGGGACATCGACGCGACGACGGCTGCCAGATAATTACTCGGCGCCCCTTTTAAATTACGCAGGAATTAATGTTCGATGATAATTTTATAGCGCGCCGCAACCTGGCGGGCTTAAAAATTTCCGCGGATTGTGTTAATTATCGTCCCTCGCGCCGCCTCATTAAATGTTGCCGCGTGTCGAAATTACTTTCTTGCGCAACTAACCAGGATATATTAAATCATCCGGAAAACTTTACGGACTACGCTCAATCGATCTTGTTTACGCTGCGTGTTGCGGTCGCGAGAACGGCGCAGATAAATCTACCGGGGGGAGCATCGAGACAGATTTATTACGCACGTTTAGCTTCGGCCGATAGAATTAGAAGTCTTTGCGGAAACGCGCCGCCGCGCGCCGTGAGGATTCTCAAACCCAATCGAAACGTGCGAGTGCCTATTACTGTGAAAAATCGGATAACGTTCCCGTGCGAGCCCGCGATGCTTCCGCTTCGATCTTGATTGAAAGGTATCGGCAACGAAACGCGGTGTGAAAAGATGACGGCGGCAGCTGCATCGATGCTCCCTCGCGCTCTCGCGGAATTTAAACGGTGAAATGTACGACTGACAGTTAGATCCCCGCGTTCCGCGCCCGCAAATTAATATCGACCAGCGTAAAATAGGACGTCACGGGGGAAAAACCGTGGAAAAACCGACGCGAAGAGGTTTATCCATCGTATCGCGCTAGACTAACCGTCATGCCATTCTGCCCCTTTCCTCACATACTTCCGAGCTATTTCCACGCAACCGCGCGTGTTACGTAACTCGACTTGAGAGAAGAATTTTCGCTCACGTCACGTTGGCGCACCCCCTTCCGAGTCATTCCCGCCGCGCTGCGCGCGTTATTTACATTGAATTTCTTATCTTTCGCTCGCGCGTATTCACGTATGTACTTATATTCGCGGATTACGGTAACGACGCAGCGGTTCTAAAGCGCTCCGGCACGCTTACGTTTTACATTCCTCGAATTCTACCTTTTATTCTCCGAGATCTTCCATTTATTAAAATTAGCACGTTTTATTTCGACACGCGCGGCGAACCCTCAGAGATTCACGAGTTAACACAGAAATAACTAAAAAGGATTCCTTTTCTGCTCATGATTCGTGCAAATATGCAAAGAGAGAGGATTGTAATACTTATTAAAAACGTTAATTTGTCAATGAAAAAGTTCAACATTGTCCAAGCAGATGCGTTTAACGACTTTTCGAGATTTCCAGAACGTAAGAGATTCTGAGAACCGCTGACGTAGAGTAGTACATAGCGCCCGCTCGCTCCATCGACTCGCGGGAAATGTCTGCCGAGAAACGAAGGTACCAGAGAAAAGTACATATCTTAAATCGTCGCCGCTCCGCGACACTTGTTAACGCGCTACAATACCGTTTCACATAATTGCCCGTCGTCCTCAAATATTTGTCGGTTGCTTCGTCGCAGCGAACGAATGGATTCGTCGGTGTGCCGAGACACCGAGCGGCAGTCGACGTAAACGTTGACCGTGCCGATGATGCCCGCTGCAACGTTATCGCGTGCGCGAAAAATAAGAAAGAAATTTAAAGAACAAAAACGCGCAACGAATCTTAGCGCCTAGGATCTTCGAGAAGCACCGTGAGTCGATCGCGAATACGGCAATCGAAACTGAGAGAGGGATGTTGTCCGTTACTCTCGATCAGTCTGAGCATCAGGCTGCATAATACATGCTATTCTCAAGCACATGTTGCATCCGATGGGATCCATTAAATTCCCTCGACAGCCCTAAACGGCAAAACAACGTCCGCTTAATTCTCCCGTATCTCGTACCGTGATCGTATCCCATTTTCCCCGGTGATCCTCGATGTTCGTTTGTACCGTTAGGATTCAGAAATCTCAGAGCTTGCCGCTTCTACGACGTACGAGGGTGTGTGGGGGGTTTTTCTCCTTTCCTCTCTTGGCCAGTTTTACAGATAAACGCGATCGAACGTGCTTTATTTCTTCTATCGACGTTCAAGCAGCTCGCATAATTCATACGGCTGGATAGCAGCACGTGTTCCATTAAAAACTAAAGTAAGTTCCGCCTGGTGTTCCCAGGGAATGATAGATTTTCTCGACGGAGACCGCGATTGTGGACCTCTATCATTTTTCAACCGTGCGTTTTCGTTTCCCCTTTCATTTTTCATTCGTTGCAATAACGTGTAAAGTGAATGTATGACACGAAAGAACCCATGGACGATTCCCCGTCTCTATTTATTCTATTCTGTGCATTTTAATTTTTGCAATTTTAACAGCAGTTGCGCAACGCTCGTAGTAATCTTAATTAATTCCTCAACGTATCAATTGGCTCTTTGAACGAGAAAAAACTGTTGACGAATGCCGCAAATTGATAGTCGCGCCGACAAAAAAAAACACTTTCGGCGTTTTAGGGTTACAAGCCTGTTAATCGAAATATTATACCGTTCGCGCTTTTAACCCCTTCGTACCTTGCCGACGTGTTCCATTCTTCCCTCTGAGTTCTAATTATTAAACGCGTGCCCCGGCGACGTTCTCAACACGGCGAGCTTTACGAAAATGCGAGGGTGACTCGCCGCGCTTTGCCGGAACTGTTGGAAACTCGGATACCATTTTGTATTATTGTTAAACATTAAGGAGTCGTTTGGCTCGAGGCGCGAGTTGGATAAGGTTCTAATTAAGCCGATTCGGCGGAACGACGATTTCGTCGTCGACGACATTAAGTTGCCGTTCTCCGCGCGCCAGAGTACTCCGCCAACTCTCGTTGACCCTCGGACTCGGGACTCGTAATAGTACGCGACGAACACAATCGCGAGAAGACCCGTTATTTTTAATTAAAGCAAAATATCGTGCCCGGTTCTGGCATTCGCCTTCTATCGCGAGAAGTGTACGCCGGATCCGCGCAAAATTCCGGTTTTGCAATACCGAAATCACGTTTGCGCCGCCGGCAATAGTGTACTTTGCATTCCGAGCGGGTTAAACTTCGATCTGCATCTCAAAGGTTTTTACACGCTAAAGCGAAGGTGGGATCGGCGAAAGTTTTCCGTAGGCGGAGGGCGCGAAGGGCGAGGGGAGCAAGAAAATGCTGAAAGGCGGAAAGAGCGCAAGGTGTATTCAAAGGTCGTTAGGAAGTAGCTCAGCAAGCGGAACCGCCGTGTTTTCGTAGGCGGCGAAAGGAATATCGCGTGCGTAGGAGATTCCTCTGGTGAGCCGGGAGGGAAAAAAGCATACGCAATGAAGATTATTTCTGCCGAAATAAAAAAAAAAAAAAAAACTTGCCGTCGGGGAAAGAGGGGGATAAAGAGAGCCGGGGCGCATCCGGAATTCACGTCCATGCGAAAGAATTAAGCCCGGTTTAACGTTGAAAGTCGATCGCTCGTGCATGCGGTACGTATCGCTCCGCTCGAGGATTAAGTCGCGATTTTCCGACCGGGAAGCTTACGTATCCGGGACATACGCGGTGTCCCGGAAATTCGCTTCCGCGTCTCGCGCTAATAAGGTCCTTCGTGTAATCCGAGGTCGAGTTGCACGAGTTCGCGGATCCCTTCCCTTCGTAATTTTGTCAACGATCAATGACATTTCCACGTCTCGGCAAAACCGGCATTAAGATTCTCCGCTTAAGTAAAGACCGTTTAAAATTTAAAACCACTCCGGACCAAGAACGGATCTCCGTCTCCATCCGTTTTTCAATTCACGCGGAATCCATTGATACCTCTCTTGACGCACGGAGACGAAGGCCAATATTTTCGCGATAAAGACCGCCTCGAAGACACGAAGGCGGCGTCGCAGGAATAATTTTCGCGATGCTTGCCCGCAGTCGTTGCTCTTAACATTCTAAAGGATTGAAATTAACATCGCGAATACGTTCGTAATACGCGCAAATGCAGGCGGACCGTGCTCTTTTCCGCGATTACGAGGATACTTTTTAACGTCACCTCCGTGGCAGCGAGTACGGAATTACGTCATTAAGCGCGAAATTGCGGGAATATGGAGGACCCGAGGACACGTTCGGACGTTCCCCACACACGGCCGCACTGTAAATTTGCAGATTTACGTTCGTCCACCGGATGAATTTTAATTATGTCCGACCGCGGACGTCCGACAAAGCCATTTAATAGTCAAAATCCGTTTCCGTTAAAGTCGCTATATACCCGCCGAACTCAAGCGAGGGACAATATTTTCGTTAGGCTTTCGGCATGCTCGCCCGAGATGCGATTTATGTCGTTGTCTCGAACACCGCGGAACGTCACAAGAAAAAGCGTAACGGTACGAATAACAGCCGGGTCATTGAAATTATTAATGGCACGAAACACCGGCGACGGAATAATTTCCGGTGCATTTATTTATCAGAGCAACGTCAAGTATTTTGTGTAGCGGCGATAAATTGGCTGGTACGCCCGGAGTTGGTTATCTGCACCATACAGTGTATTGTCGTGTACCTCTCGCTGTCATTCGCGCGACAAGCTTCGAGTAGACAGACAGCGACGTGAGCCGCCCCGTGTGTCGTCGCATTACCCCTCGAAACGCGATCCTTCCCCACGGTTCTTCCAATTAGCTCAAATAATTAACTGCGTTACGTTACCAACAGCAATCCATAAGTATATCAAACCGTTATTTCAAGAACACTTTCGAAGCAATCGCTTTGCGATTTTACTCGCGATTTGGAACGCCGCTTGCGCCGACGCGAGTCAAAATGAAAATTGAAACAAATCGGAAACGAAAATCACAAATCATTACGTCATAATTTTTTTTCCTTTGTTTTTTTTTTTTTTTAATACCTAACACAAGAGGGACATAATTAACTTTTTTCAATATATTTTCGTGAAAGATGAACCATAGAGTCTTGAACTAATGTAAAATAATGTATCTTAAATATTTTAATTGTAAACGAGAATAACGCGCGAGTCGCCGGAAACGAAATTGGTTCGTTGGCAAAAGTGCGTGCGAAAAGTCGATCGCCCGTTAGTAATTGGTCTGAAACACGAGGGACAGAATATTCTGTCGGTGTAGTTACTTACGCTTTAGACGTTCCGGGGAATTTAGCTGATGCACGGTCTTGGAGTTTGTTTCGGTTACGTACAGCGTGGTGTGTTTACGCAAGGTCACCACTGCTATCACTCGTGCCTCGAGACTAGAGCGGACAGGTAGCGGAGTAAAATAGCCGCTCCGTGTGTTATCTCCCGAAACACGATTATTCTCTATTTCTCCCGAGTACTCTCAACTATTACATTTATCATTAGATAATTAACATTTGCGATTAACGACTCGGTTAAGCCTGAATATTATAACGATCGAGCACTTCGTATAATTTATCTACCGCTCAAAGTAATTTATTACCGTATAAAATTTATTACCGTATAAAAAAAAGAAAATCTTCTATAAAAAAATATGGATATCAAATAAAAGCGTCGACTCTGAAAAAATCCGAGCGTAAAAACCCTCGTTAAAAGAAGTCTTCTCTGTAAAAATAGTAATATAAAATAATAATACTAATTCCTAATTGTTATTAAAATAATAAATTTAATAAACGCCAAACTGACGTGCGATAAACGAACACCTTCGTGATACAAGGATACCTTAATTTGCCTGTCGCAATATAATAAAGAACATATCGTGCATCGTAATCAACGTCGGGAATACCGTACCAAGTGTCACGCGATCGTTCAATTCTTTATTGTGACGCGTGCCGGTGATTAATCAGTATTTTCGCGAGTGAACGTCATATCGGTGTTGTAAAGGGCCAACTAAAGAGAACATCAGACAGAGAAGTAAGAAAAAGAAAAAGAGACTTTAGCGAGACGGCGTCAAATATCGATGAAGCAATGCAGAGGCGGGTTATTTATTATTTAATACTTTATCTCCTTCGAGATTATTTTGACGCGTGCAACTATCCGTTGAAATATTAATTCTTTCAGGCACTACTATAATTTGTACCTTCCATTCACATTTGAAAAATTACAGTCCACGATACTGCAATTATAATTTCGACGCTACACAGCGCGCATCGAGCGAAAATAATTCATAATTATTAATTCTTAATTAATATTAATGCGCCTCATAGACGTGCTGTTACAAAATAGAATAAAAGTAAGATAGATTAGAATTAATCATATTTAATCGTAAAGTATGCGCAATAATCCTGCCAATTTATTATATGTACGAGAATGTATACAGATCGCTCGTAAAATCCGGTTCATTATATCCCATTATTTATCGACGCAATTTGGTGTTTTATTATGCGATACAGAATAGAATTTATGTGATGTACCAAGTCCATAATTTATAGAAAAAATTCGCACTTATAAAGAAAGAAACCAAAAAATACGTACTACAAAGTTCACGATAGTTAAGCAATTAGATCCTCCGCAAACTTACGCAGGGTGATAACTATCTTCCCACTTCATTAATTATCACAAAAAAATATACGTTTTTTTTTAAATTTAATTCCACAAAACGAAGATAAATTGACAAATCGATGATTAAGATCGATAATACATTGATAATGTATGAGACAATCGCGATCCGAGGTGAGAGAAGTCGCAGAAGGAGTCGGGAAACACAGACGGACAAATAGGAGACGCGGAGGCTGAATTATTCGTCAATAGCGCAAGAGGGCATGCATACCTAAAGCTTGGCTCTTCTTCGTATCTATACGCAGCCAAGACACGTCGTGGACGGACGCGGGGAATCCGGAAATCGCGGCCCGCACTCGGTGGGATAAAATCGTAATGAGCATTCGTGCCGTCCGTTATGCCGGGCGACGTTTACGACGCCGTTCGCTTTTTCACGTCGCACCTCTCGAACGTGTCAGTTAAGTATTCAAATGCGCCCGTGTAGTTAAGTATTCAGCTCCCTCGACAGCCGGGGCGACGGATGCATCCCTGGTTAGATGCATTATACATTCGCGGCACCCTCGAGGGCCCGCGCTCTTCGCGTTTGGTCGGGGCAGTAATAATTACGTCCCCGGCGCGATGATACGTCATTAATACGAGCCATACGTGATCCACATTTTTTTTTCCCATAACAATCTCGCGTCCCCGCGATCGCTACAATTCGCTCCCGAAGCACGCGATCGGGGTTTACGAAATAACGCGCGTATTTAAGTCATGGCTTATAAGAAACGAATAAATTAACGTATTTCCCCGGGCGCAATCGACGACTGCGGAGCGTTGGAGATGTCTCGCGAATAATGCAGCGATCCCGCGTTAATCGCGCCCCGTAATGAAATTTCAATGTTCTTCAAAGGATCTCGCCCCGATTGAGGATTTGTATCTGCCACGGGCCGGGGCGCGCATCGCAGGGGGGGAGGGGAGGCATTCCCGTTTTAGCGATGCTAACAAAATCCACTCGGCCGCAGCTGCGCCTCGTTTTGCCGGTCGAAATGAAAATTTCTGCCGCCCGCGCCGGCAGCGCGCTGACGTTTATGAATGACATTTAAATGTCATTACCATTTCGGATATTTCTGCCCGGTGTCCGTGTATCGGCCCGGGCGTCACTAACTCACCGCTCACTCGCGCCGCACCTTGCCACGAATTGAGTTTCGCTCTCAGACCGGGAGACCATTGAAATGCAACGCGGCTGCTTTACTGTAAATCGCCATTCCATCCCTCGCGCGCGCCCGTCAAATTCAACACGAGACCAGCCGACACACGCACTCGGTGTGCACGTCCCATCTCGATATTTAATATTAAAAGAAAAAGCATTTCAAGGAAATTGCGACCGTACCGCGCCGACATGTTTTTCTGGGACGCGAACTGGATACCGGGGTCACATGAATAAGGTCGAGAGCTAATGCACTCGTTGTTTAGCAAAGAAGCTCTAGCGAAGAAAGCGATTTATAAATACGCGCAACAATTAAGTCTGCACGTGTATTTTTACCCGAAGGCGGCGCCGCGGCATCGAAATCGCGAACGATATACGCTCCCGGTTTGTATTTCTGCCGTTCGATAATGTACAGATAATGATGATTAATCATCTTCCATTTTTTTCAAATTTACCAAACAAGCTTTTCAACCCTCAAAGATCGTGAAACGTGAGAAAGCGACATTCTATGTAAGTAAAACGTTGCAATAAACGGTATACGTACAAACAAAAAGTATCTCGCTCCTCCTCAGGAGAAAAGGATTTTAACGACTTTACGACTCGCGCCGTGAATGAAATCGTGCGCTTTTGACGTCGAAACGTGACAAAGGCATGGAAATAAGAATCGCGACGAGTTCTGTCACGAGTCTGCGTCGCCGAAGGAGGATTAAGACGTCGCGGGAAAAATTATCACTCGCGCGCGCGACGCGATAAAGTGCCTTCGCCGGCTGGGTCGCTTAACGTTAGATCTCCCGATTCTTCCGTGCGTTATCGTAAATTCCGCGTCCCGCCGGGGCATATCGTTTTAAAGAATCGTCGGCGTTCGTCGTGGCATCGGGACACCGCCAAAATTGGAGCGCGCCCGGGTGAGAGAGGTCGCCTCCCATTCTTCTCTGTCAACCTCGCCGCGAGATTTACGCCTCGCTAAAGCGGCGCAAAACGAACGAGGCGCGGCCTCATTGAAGCGGGGAAAACTGAAGAAAATGAAATTAATAGATTCACCACGGCGGGCTCTGAATTTCAACGGTCGGGATCAGCGAGATCGAAATTCGTACCGAGGAAAAACAGAGATCGCATGCGCCACACGCTTTGTTTCTGGCCGTTATTGCCTGGAGAATCCCTCGTGCGCCGTCTGAACGCGATAGAGAGGAAAGAGTATATTATATTGCAGGGCGAAAGTTACTAACCGAGAACGTAGCGGCAGCGTTATTGGCTCGTTCTCGGCCGCGCGGTTTTTTTTTCCCCGTCGGTCTCGGTCCAGGCCTGCGGGATGCGCGAGGGTGAGATAGCGCTCCAAAAGCGAAGGAGCGCTCGGGATGGACGACGGAGCAGGTATCCGCAGGTAAACAGTGACGCGCGCCCGCGACGCGACGGGGAAATATTATACGTAACGTCGGCTCGTATAAATATCCCATTACCCGGCGTTATCCGCGCGCGGAGCACGGCGCGTTATTTTTCATTTTAATCTTGAACGATACGATAGATCCCTCAGCGCGCCATCGATGGAAAGGAATAATAGGAAGATTTACGACCTGCGCGCGAAGGGGGCGGAAAGAAGCGGCGATATTAGCGCGGAAATTTTTCGAATTATCGCTCCTTTGCTCCCCTGACATTACTTTCGACAGACGGAGCGAGGATATAACTTGATAACGCACATTGTAGAATATATGCAGAAGCGGACGCGAGAGGGGCGTTAACCGACGCTGCAAAGCTCTCGCGAGAGAGCGACGGATTTTTCCGACGAATTACCAGCGCCGCTGCCGTCGCGGCATGCCTCGCTTTCCCGTTGAAACGCATGCAAATTTTTGCCCGCCACGCCGAAAGGAAGGCGGGCGCGGCGCGGCGCGGCGCGTTGCACGGCGCGAGCCGTCGCGTTGGCGAAGCGGACGCGGATTTACGGGAAGAAAATCGCGCGAAATGGAGCACGAATAAATCCAGCGCGTTCGCGAAAGCATCGGCCGCGGGAACGCGAGAGGGAGAAACGGCGTAGACGTGAAATCTCGTAAACCCCCCCCCTGTGCTTTTGGGCAATCCCGGCATGCGGTCTATACCAGACGCACGCGAACACTAGCATACGAGGCCGTGCTGTTTCCTCGCCTCGAGGCGGACATTGCGGCATTCATCATCGTGTCGCGATGAAACCCGTCTCTCGCTTCCACGTTTTCCCCGCGGCAGTCGAACAAAGGAAGGAGCGCGGCGATAACGGTGGAAGAAAGGGACCGGACGCCCCGGAAGGGTCGGGGTTGCGAAAACAAAATTCGCAAATGTCACCTCGCAGTCTCCGCGGCGCGCACAAAGAAGCGTCGCGACGCGACCGCGCGAGGTAAACGACAGAGATCACTGTAGCGGAACCGAAATGGTCAAGCGAATAATAGCGCTATTGATACCATTGATAGAGCGGTGCGGCCGACAATCGAACCGCAGCGGGGGAAAGGACTCCGGTTGGACGTGTGTTATTCAATCCGCGGGCGACGTGGGTTTTACCTTTTGTTTCATTAGCCTCCATTTCGCGCCCGCGGCGCAAAATCCTCTCGCAATCCGGCATCGCGCGCTGTTGTCACCCTGGAATTTCTTCCGGCGCAAGTGTAATATTATATTCCGGCGCTCTCGTGTCCGTCGTGTACGTACCTTGTAGTAGGGATGTAAATTAAAGCGACATCCTCGAATATTCTCGTACGAATTTTCCGGCGCATGTTTCGGTCGGCGAAGCATACGGCCAATAAAAAAATTATATAAAACCACGAGAGAGGCAAGGATGAAACGAGGAACCCAAGAGGGTAACACTTTATGCCGAGAACACAGCCCGAATAACATTAGTGCAACCATGGTAGCGGGATGAGAAGGTGGACGCTTGAAGGGGGAGGGTCGGGGGGCGAGAGAACCGAAACAAGTGGCGAGGGAAAATGAGGAACAGAAAGAAAGAGAGAGAGAGAGAGAGAGAGGAAATGACGGTGCTGTATCAGAAACTACCCCATCGCGAAACCTCGACGAAGAAACTTTCGAGTGTACCCCTGAGGGGGGAGGCGATCATGCGGTGAGAGACACAATGCGATCGATCGGACGACTTCCAGGGAGTTACTTCAGTTTACAGTTTTTCCTGCTTCTTTTTTTTTTTTTTTTTTACGTTATTTCAACGTCGTTCGTTGGCAGGCGAGAGGATGACGACGGCGACAACAGCGGCGCGGGGTGGAAAAGGGCGACGTACTCGTCACGTAGCGGCGGAAACTTTCGTCATTCGTGACGGCGCCAACGAAGGTCGAGTTTTCACAGCGCTAAGACTACCAGGGGACTGGGCTTGTCAAATGCACTAACGCACGTCCAGCGATCCGGATATTTCCGGAGCAGGGAATACGTCGGGCTATAGTTTCTTTTCACTTTTTCTGCGCCTTCCCCCCCGTCTTTCTCGAGCGAAAAACAGCCGTTACTTAAGAGGAGTCGTGATAATTTTAATAATTTCTAAACCGTAAATGCAATTCAACAATGTTGCGTTACCTTTCTCATATATGCGGTAAATCTCTAAATTGTCGATACCCATATTTGTCTCTTCGTACAACGTACAAAACTTCCGTCTGTTTCTCTCTTTTTAAACGATTTAATTAACGGCGAAGAAAAAAAAGAGAAGAAAAAAAGAAGTTTGCTCGTCTTACGGACGGGTTATCTGCGTTAAGTAAACCGAACAAACATTCGCAATTTCCTTAATTATCTTTTCTTCAGTGCGGAGAATTAAATATATTTATTCGAGACGCTGGGAGGACGTGGAAGTTTAACGCCAATCAATACCAATTTAACGGAAGACAGTTTAATAAAGCGATAAATTTTAAACTTTAATTCGAAGGAGCGCTTCCCCGTCGTTCGAGCAATTCTCTAATCGTCCGTAATGTAGGAAAAGCTTCATGGATCACTGAATGCATCGCGACGCTCGCCGGCGTTCTATTTTAACGCCGTTCTATTTTAACTAACAATTTCCTCTATATCCGAGATTTATATCTTATACCGACGCGTCTCATTGGTCTCGGCTTTGCGTCATTAAGACGCATTTATTATTCCCTGTGCAGCCGGAGGAAAACGCCGCGCTGCAAGGAGCGCGCGATTCAGACCGAAGCGGCGGCCCGGGAGAAGACGGGGGAGGGAGAGGGGGGGGGCAAACGCCCGGGAATGGATTATCGAAGAAGCGAGATTTCCAAACGAGATTTAGAGTGTCAGCAAGGGGCTGAAGGAAACCGGCTGTGCGCGCCTGGGAAAGCTTCGACTCTCACTTCTCCGCCGAGCGAAAATGACGGCGAAGTACATCGAAGGACGGCGACGGGTCCTTTCAAGCTCGTCTGTCGCTGTCCGTCCGTGGTGAGCTTCTCCCCCCCCTCCCACCCCCTCTTCCCGCCCGGCTGTGGCGAGGAAAACTTTTATTCACCGGCGGTGATTTATGTATGAATCGCGTTAAATTGTTTTGTTAGCAACTCGCGGAATTAGCATCGCCGTGGCGCCCGGTTCTCTCAATTATAGCGCTCGGCACGACGGAAATTCCGTCGTCTCGTCGCCGGGGCTTCCGTCGAACGGGAGAATCCACGAAACGGTCATTAAATGTATCGCCCCCGTATAGGGATTAGAGCAATTGCGAGAGCGTGATAGTGTTCCAGGGAAGGATTCTTAGTCGTGCACCTTGGTGTACCATCCACGCCCTCGCAATTATTTGCAACGCGGAATTTCGCACAGAGGAAAATCGAGTCTACGACGGGGAGATCTTGCATGAGCAAATATATGCTCTTCCTATAGTACGGGTAATAACTTTCAACGTCAATCAGTGGCTGAATTAAGCTGAAAATAACTCGCTTCTACAATCGACTCGGAAGGTAATTCTCGACGTTAAAAATCTTTCTTTAATTGCACGGGTTCGATAATTATTTTTGGTAACTAGCGTGGGCGTTAGATAAACGGTAACGTAACGCACGTGCGTTCTGTTTCGTTTAATCAGTCGGTGTTAAAATAGCCCATTCGGCCTCGTTCGTAATTTATCCTTCGCGATCTCACGCGATGCACCGATAACGTTTTCGCCAAGAATTATTCATCGCCAACGTTCCGCCGCTCAAATGGAGTAAACGGAACGCCGTTGCGCGGAGGAAAATGCCAAAATGGAAAAAGGACAGAGATAAAATTTACAAGCGAATTTGTATGTACGAGTGCGAGACGCGTGCTCCGCCAAAGGCGGCTGCTAACCGGGAGGAAAGCTTCAATGGCGGGGAAATAAGAGATTCTCGGGTGTCGGTCGAAATCCATCGAGATTATTGACAAAGAAGGAAAACTTTTCGTGCCTGCAAAAAGAAGGACGGGCTCCGGGGCGCGATTATCCAGGAAAATCCCTACGATTTTCAGTTTTATCACACCCCCGCCAAACCAGACCTTTTATTTCCGCGCCATTACGACAGTCAAGTTATGCCGGTGCTCGGCTCGTCTCAAATTGACGAAAATAAGTTGTCATAATGGATATAAAAACCGGCGCGACGGTTTCTTGACAATTTCCGAGTTGGAAAGCGTCCTCGAGACGTGACTTTTACCGTTTTTTCTTTTTATTTCGTAAAGTCGTAAAGACTCTAAATATAAGACGGCTGATGCGGTCCGCTCTTTCCCGTATTAATGTCATGCAAAACGCGCATATAAAGTCGCATATAAAATTCGAGACGCGAGCGTGACGCAACCCGCAAAATTAAACGTCTATCTTTATGCGGTGAAGATACACGACGCATGTTCTGACGTTTCTACCTGCTACCTCTCCGGGACGATGACTGGTAAACGTTGAAAAAGACCCGGAATAAATCTGACAAATAAAATTACGCTTTGTGCCGGTCGGCAATTCGCCGAGTCGCGCGGGACAGGTTGAAAAATCACCGCGAACGCGAGAGCGCGCGGAGCCAAGAGCCAGAGCGAGAGAAGGCGAAGAAAAGCGAGAGACCGTGTGTGTGCGGTCGAGGTCACCGCGATGTCGCCGAGATTATTGGCGAAGGCGAAAAGTTCGCACACGACCATAGTGGCACGACGGTGAAAAGTTTTCATCGGCATCGATAAGGTCGCGCAGCTGTGATCTGCCGAACAGTCGAGGAGGAACAGGGGAAAAAGGGCGAGGAGCGAAAGAGAGCGCGAGATAGCTAGGGAAGGAGACGAGATGAGAAGCAGCGATTCCTGTAATTTAGAGTTCCGCCGTACTTTCGAGAGCCGAGGCACTCCTGACTGCACCTGAGTTCCGCCGCGTCCGCGTCCGCGCGCACGTCTAAGAAATCCATTAGGGGCCATTTATTTCCCACCGTTCCGTGCCACTCCGACTGCGACAGCGAGTCGAAGGGTCGGGAAAAGGAGCGAGAAAAAAATGAGTGAAAGAGAGAAAGAGAGAGAGATGGGAGGCGAGGGAAAGAACAAGGGGGTAAAATAAATGTACAAACGAGATTCCGAGAGTGCCTGCATGCACGCCTCGATTCTGAGGACAATCTTAGGACAACGGTCGACCACGACGACGTTGGGCGCCGTTGATAGGAGAGTAAAGAGTGCCCCCGGGTAGGTCTTGCGCGCGCGAGAGTGACGACCGAACGTAGGGTTCGGAGCTACGGTATACGAAGGAGAGCGAAGGCGATTACTCAAAACTCCTAGCCGGGTAGACAACAAGTCATACAAATTCGCCAGACATTTCCAGTCATCCGTCGCCGCAACTCCTCCGTCTTTCCTCTCGCAAAACGCGTTTGTCCTCCCGACGCTTTTGATTGCACGCTTGATACCGCTTTTACGCGAATCGTGGTACACAAAGCCAGATTAACGCAGATTAAAGTAGACAAAGCGGGCGTTCGGTGTCGGTGAATCTCGCACTCTCTATTTAAATTCCAGATACGTTAAGACGTCGGAAAGGCCGGAAAGCTCGGCGCGTACAGAATCGCACGATTCAATGAAAATACCAATAATTATTTTTCTACGCAAACAAATAATTGTTTCCGTTTTTTTTTATTTTTTTTTATTGTTTTCTTCATCTTCTAATTATTTCTCTAACGAAAGAGAAATATGCCAGTGACAATTTGTGGGATTTTTTTTTTTTTGTCTAAAACAGTAATGCGTTTTGTACAAGCGCATAAATCAATAACGTCCGGTACTACATCACATCCCGCGCTTCGTATATCTTCCCGGCAGTCGAGAAAGTCCTTTCGCTTATTTTTCATCCTACGTACAGCTCGCGCAAAGAAAATTAAAGCTGGCGGCGGAAAGAAATGCTTGAGGTATATGAGATAAACGAGGCGCGCAGTGATATAATTTGGGGGTAGCATCCTCCTCTACCCCGCGAAAGGGGAATTCGTCGGACAGTGAAAACTCGATAAGAACGGATTCGATGACGGGAAAATGAGAAACGAGCGGCCATTATTACAGGAGCTTCACGAATCCGACAGATTATTATCACAAAGTTACTTGAGCGCACGCAAAGCCCGCCGAGAGTTTTGTAGCGGAAACATCAGAAAATGCATTAGCGGCGTGCGCTTCCTAACAATCCTTTGTATCCTTGATTATCTCGCTGTTTTCTTGTCGACATTCATGGTCCGCTGCGCGCTGACTTATCTATTCAAGCGTTACAATTTCTCCGTACATTTGGAATTAAAACGCCCGCGCTCTGAATCCGTATCGTCAGCCAAATCGCAAAACAGCCGCGATTTCGCGAAATTCCGCGTGTGTAGGAAAATATTCGTAAATAGTATATGCTTTCAAGTCAAAAGTGAAAAAATTAATTCGATAAATGTAAATACTTTTCAGCAGAGTTCACTGAGTTTACTGAAACTTTTAAAAATAATACGATATAATAGCAAGTATAAAATACGATCTTTTAGTTGCGTATGAAATCTCTAATCAAGAAACGTGAATGATTCTATAACGTACCTCCAATTAATATTTTTAATAATGTAATCAAATATATTTATAAAAGCAAGACGATGTAGGAAAAGAAAGAGAAAGAGAGAGAAAAAAAGAGAGCTAAATGTGCGGCACGTGCGGTCACAGTATCTCAACCCGCAGGTGTACTTGTCAAAATCGCGGAAAGAAACGTTTCGTTCTTTGCGTCTCGCACCACTGGGAATAGAGTTAGCCGGTCCCTTGTAAAAATCTCGGGCCGTGAGAGAAATTAACGCGTGGCAGACCGCGCTTTCTCTCTCGTGAAAATCCGCCGCCGCGGCGTGTTTGCATCGGCGAAAATTAATCCCGACGAGTTATGGCCCTAATTTAATCGCGTCGTCTTCCGTGACACGCGTACGCCATGAGCGCGCAGGAGCGCGTCCATTTACGCCCAAGTTGCTAACGAGCGCGCCTTTCTCGAGGGCGAGGAGTAATTTGGCAAATTAGCACCGGGCAGGATCGATGAACAATATTCGCGCCGCGGAGAATTCACACGTATAATATCCACGCCGGAAATCGTCCCCCGCGAGATAAGTGTCCGCTGCCGTCCGGCGAGCGCTCGAGGCTTTGTGTCCGCGAAATCCCGACCCTTGATACCCGAAGGATGAAGGGGAGACGGCCGGATGGATCAAATCAAGTTTACGAATACAAGTTCGCGCAGAGGAAAAACGGTCCATTTCAAAGCGGAATTGTGGTTGTGGTCCTGAGGATTCCGCGGCTATTAATCTTTTTTTTCGAAGTATTAATTTTTAATTAGAACTTTGTCGAAAATTAATTTCGTTCTCTATTCTTTTATTATATATTTATAGATTTAAATACGAACCGGTAAATGACACAAAAAAACGGATAATGTTGTAAAGTTATGATTGTTTTTAAAGGCACTTTCTCGTTAAATGTACTTGCTTAATTCTGCTTAAGATCTATTTCGCATTGGACGCTTAATCTCAATAACGTTGCATCGACTATAAATTTTCCGATGATAACGCACTCCGCGAACCGATTGCGACGTGTTACGATGAAACTTGCTTCCGCAAAGTCCTTCGATCATTCTTGGCGCATCGGTGGATCGGCACATCGGCCTGCGGCATATTCGCACCGTCGTTCCTATAGATCGAAAGGGTTAAAAGCTTCTCTGATTTTCGGCCGATCTCGCGAGAAACTTTCGACGATCGATGGCCCAAACTCTTAGCGAACTGTCGACCAGCTTAGCCTCGTGATCTCCCGCGTCCGTGATGGTGCAAAGATTCTAGAGTTTCGTGCTTACGTAGCACAAGTAAAGTACGATAAAATTGATCGCATATAAAAAGTTTATAAAATTTTTGAACGAAACAATCGGGAGAAATGTATCGTTTATTAAGATTATTCAACTATCTTTTTTTTTTTTTACAATTAATAAACATCGACGTGCGTGATTTGAGATAAACGCGCCGTTGTTCAGAACTAAATTTATTGCGCAATATAGATTTCGAAGGCACGCTCGATGACTGAAATGCACCGAAATTGCGTGAGAAGAACTCGGGCCCGCCCAAGTGAAACAACTCTGGATAAACGGATGGGCAAATAAATTGCGGTCGGCGCGGCGGGTGGGAAGGGAGATAAAAAAAAAAAAAAAAGGGCAATCGCGCGATTGATGGACGATTTGCGGGGCGGCATTTAAGCGGCAAGCTAAAAAATTGAAGTAACGTTTAGCGAGCGCCGACGGTCGGATTAGCTGGTGATCCGATTAAACCGAGCAACCGTCGATCGATGCTGTTTACAAACAGTGCGACGGCGACGGTGACGGTGACGGCGACGGCGACGGCGGCGACCTGCAGTTTCTTCTCTCGAGACGATCTCGGGAGACTGCGCGCCAATCGATCTTTCTTAAATCACACGAACGTTCTAATAGCCGGCTATGACTTGCGATTTCAGCTGCCAGGGAAGCTATTGAGCGAATGTGCGGCATAAAAAAAAAGAAAAAAAAAAAAGAATAAGACGGGAAGCGAGGAAAGAGATTCGACTTTAAAGGAGATTCGGAGCATACGAAAATAGCGCGGACCTACATTCGAAGATGCAAATCTCTGGCACGCTCGAGAGCTCCCGGCGTCGCGTCGGTAAGCTTTCCGGCAAACAACCCCCGCGACTCAAACGGATCGGCGGCCGTTAGTTTACGACAATCCTAATCGAGCTGAACGAGGCCGGCGCGACTGCAATTCCGTCGAGGTGACGGGCGAAGCTTAAACTCTCCTCGAGAATTTAACTTATCGCCGTGTTGACACGAACCGCGGGCAAGGAGAAGAAGCGAGGTCGCGGCTGATTGCCGTACCGTCCTCCACTCGCGGGTGAAACTGCTTCCCGGAAAGTTTCGCCGGGGAATCTCGCGCGTTTTCCGCCCTACCCACTGTCGCGTTCTGCCCGCCGTCCTATTCGCGCCACTAACGACCTGAAAACCGCCGCTAACCACCGAGATATATGGCAGGCTCGCGTATATCAACGTGGAAGAATGCCCCGCGCGTAGTCCGGGGAGATAGTCGAAAGTAGAAAAGGTCGGGCAGAGTCAGACGGGCGGCGGGGGCGAACCCGCGGCGCCTTCCCACCGGGTCGTAACTACTCGGCTCGCTTTCCGCAGGATTGGAATATAATCGCGTTCGCGTCAACTCTCCGTTTTTCTCCTCTTCCCTTCGTCTTTCCTCCTTTTTCTCATTTAGATTCCGACCGTCCCGTGCGATGCACGCGAATATCGCGCGTCGGGCAGCCTCACGCTCGGCGGTTACGTCACTGTGCGAAGTGCACGTTTATCACGAGATCGATTTGTATTACGTGACACACTCACTCGTCCTTTCTGCGCTTTCTCTCCTGCCACGTAGGGAAGGGATCGAGATGCACCGCTACTTCTCGGCGACGATTTCAATGGAATCGCTTCCGGTCACTTCACTCACTTAATTCATTCTCCTTATGCGTATCAATCAATCCGCACTCGGGCCGTCACGCTGGTGATTGCTATTGTGCGACGCGCGTCTCTCCTCGTCGCGGGACTGTGTCATCTTTCGCGCACTTCCGGTCGTATTAGCCAAACTAAGGGAAAAGCGGCACGCGGGACCACTCGGTGGCGTGGCACACGTGGCGCGCTGCGAACCCGCCGTCTTCTCGTTCTCTCAAGCAGCCGAGGCCGCCGTGCGCGCGGAAACCGGCGTCATCTCCCGCTACCTCCGCGTAAACCAACCGCACGATCCTGACGGGCCGAGGTCGCGTCGCCTACTGCGAGACGGCGGCGCGAAGCGTCTCGCAGCCGCCCGCCACCATCCGTATACGCCCGAGCCGGCGTGCTGCGTGACGTCGCGACGCCCACGCAAGAATCGGTCGGGATGCGCGCGCGATCTCCATCTTTCGCCGGCGCATTTCACGGAGGCGCACGGACCGAGAGGGAGAGAAAGAGAGAGAGAGAGAGAGACAATTGGCGATTGTCGTAAGAGAGAATCTTTCGGCTTTTGCATGTGCAATCGGAAAAATCGATCGGTATTTTATTTCGGCTATTTTCATTACGCAACACAACGCGAACGATTAAACGTATAGCGATAAAAGCGGGCAAGCGCAACAAACGCGTCTATACATATAGAAGATAAATATCATCCGTAAACGATAAATATGTAATAATATTTATGTGAAGCGCGATTTACATTCTTGGTCACGTTAGAAGTTGGTCGTTCGGAAAAAAAAAAGGAGGAAAAAAGAGAAGGAAAAAAAAAAATGTATAAATATATCGGGTACTGGTTTTTAATGATATGCACGAATCTCCGAAATGACGCAACGGTCATATCGCGCTATATCATTTTTTTGCCGCATCGGCCGTCACGCGCACGACAAAGTGCGACGAACGATACATTATTTCGCGGCGGATTATGGACGTGGCCGTTAATTATTAATCGTCAATTGCAATTAGCACCGCAGTTGCAACGTATCCCGATCGATAGCGCGCGCCTCGGAATGCGCCGCGCGTGGCTCGTAATTTTATTTTCGTGCGTACATCGATGGAATTATAATCGACGCGAAACGACACGCGTGTTCTCTCTCTTTTTCTCTCTCTCTCTCTCTCTCTTTTTCTCTCTTTCTCTTTCTCGATTCTTCTCTCTCCCTCGCCTTTGACGGTCTCCGTGGAGCGAAACAAACGAAATATGCAGATGCGTTGCGAGTCGACGAACGAATCTCGTTGCGGGCAGCCGTCAGAGAATCGCGCGAAACACTAGCAACTCCACGGCGTTATTAATTATTCACCGTAGGACCGTCATACGAAACTTCGGATATAGCGATGTTCCCGCTAGAGAAAATTTCAGGGGATTCGTTAATCAAATTTCGCGGCGACTGGGACATCCGGGGGCGACGTCGTGAAACATTTATACGTATCCCCGCTATTACCACGGGGAATATGCGGCTTTCTTTTTAAAAGCGGAAGAACAAAGAGAAAGATGCGAGTAAAGACCGTCTTAACGTGCCGTTAAGGTAATTGTGAGGGCGAGCTTTAAATATTAACGATGATCAAATCTGTACCGTATACGTATTCAGAGCCCTACAGGGGTATAAAGGAAAGAAAATTTACGTGAATTGATCGCTCTGCGAAATTAGACAAGTCCGCGACTCTATAAAAATCACTCACCCGCGCCGCATGAAAGCAGCGTCTTTATTTCCTGTTCAAATAACACTATTTCATATCGAGTATTCCCCGTGGGCTCCGGGAATAAATACGTCGAATCTATGAGCTATTAAGTTAAATTTATCAGAGATGAATGAATAATAAACGAACAGCGCGCTTTCGGCAACAGGGAGAGAGAGAGTAAGCGGCGTAAACTTTTACAAATTTTTTTTTTTTTTTTCTTTCGTTGCTCACTGTTTCAATAGACTTGTCGGCTCGATAATTCAAGACCGATTCTTGATTGTTGAAAATTAAATATTTACGGTTTGAAATTCGCGTCGTGCAAAATGTCGGGCGTTGTTTGCTCGCGCGTTGCGAGAATGTGGGCGACGTGCGCGCGTTTCCGATCGTCGGACTAACCGCAGTCGCACAAAGCATATGTTCGCCGGCTAATTACACGAATTGCGTGGGAGCCGGAGTCTGTATGTCTCGCGAGCGAAACGGATTATCGATTTCGCGTGGTAGATAACGCCGCGGCTTCTTATGTCGCTTGACTCGAATAAGAGTCTCTCGCAGCGCGGCAGCTTCGCTCAAGTTTCGCTACGCTACTTTAACCGAGGTGAACTTCCGTAACTTCATTGGCGGATGGAATCAAGTTCGGCTCGAGATAAACGGCCAATACGTAACGTCTTACTCGGAATATTATTTTAACCGTCATTAACTCTGAATAAG
The DNA here is from genome assembly GCF_019399895.1 of Cardiocondyla obscurior. NCBI lineage: Eukaryota > Metazoa > Arthropoda > Insecta > Hymenoptera > Formicidae > Cardiocondyla > Cardiocondyla obscurior. The sequence continues at coordinate 10,319,772 of NC_091866.1, read as the reverse complement.
GGAGCTGAAGAAACCCCGTTGAGCCCCGAAACGATTCGCTCGCTTTTGCACCGTGCTCGCGAGACCTCGCAAAGTGTTAAGTCGACCAATGTCACTTTTCAACGCCACCGTTCTAATTGAAATCATATTTCATTTACGTATAAAGTTTGTGTAATTTTTTTTTTATTTTTTTTTTTTTTTATTAATTAACACTGGGTAAATATATTAAATTGATTAAGCCATCGAAGGACCTGTAATGAAAAATTCTACTTTTTTTCGCGGGTAATGGTTCACGAACCTTTCGTATCATAACTTTTAATTAACAATTATTTCAATGAAAAGTGCACAGAGAGAGAGAGAGAGAGAAGAACGTGCGTTCAACTATTCGTATCTACAATCTTTTGATAAAGAGAGCCAAACGGTGGAATCGGAAGACATTCCGCAAAACATTTTTACTCGCCGTTTTCCGCGCGTAAGAGGATTAAATTAAAATGCTAACATCGAGAAATCGCTTTCATCTTTATGAGATTGCCCGGCGTACGCTTTGCAAGCAAAAGGGAAAACGCGGGCAAGAAGCGGGCGCGCGGGGGGGGGCAGAGGGGAGGAGGAAAAAGGAAAATGCAATGCGGACGCTGTCGGGACGGTCGTTCCAGCGGAGGGAAAATCGATCGATCGAATTATCTCGCTAAATCTGCGAGCAGAGAGAACTGATATGCGTGCCTCTAGCCGAAGATTTCTACGTCACGAAATGTAGTCGGAACCCATCCCGCCTAATTGACTTCGTTAACGCAACCGATCGCGGAGCGAGAGAGAAGTAGTACGTGGTAGAGAGAACGTGAGTGAAAGGAGAAATTGTGAAACGAAGAGAGAGACAGAGAGACAGAGAGAGAGAGAGAGAGAAATGTACTTTACAGCTTGCGCCGACAATTGATGACGGTCCATCGTACATTCAATGTCATTATCGGCTGGCCTCGTGTAATGAAGTTCCGGCACGAAACGTGATAAACGATTACCGATCTTCTGCAAAACGCGCGGGTGGACCTGAACGGGCGGACAAACGGACAGATGAACGAACGAACGAACGAACGAACGGCCAGACGGGTGGACGCAAATAAACGCCGTAATTAACCGGCTTACAATTAGGCTTATGGCGACAAACACGCGCGCAAACTGCGCAGTCCCTGGCGCGGTCGCCCGGTGAACCACCTGATGATTCGGCAAGATTTCTGCGGGTAATCGCGTCATGGACGATTGCATTCCGCGGCTGCGGCCATACTTTACTCTCGCTACTGTATACGAAGCGGCGCGGCGTAAGGGAGGAGAGTAGGATGAAAAATCGCTGGCATAATGCATCGTATTTCCATTAAACGCTGCGAATAAATATGTTGAGCGCGTGAAGGGTGAGCCAAGCAATCAATAGGCAGATTGAGAAAGAAATAAAGAAAGAAAGAAAAAGAAACAGCGAAATTTTCTCTGCTTCGAGAATTAAATTCCTCTAAGTCTAGCAATGAAAAATATAAATCAGATTCGAGTAACTCATTTTTCTCTCTTCTCTCTCTCTCTTTTTTTCGCACTTTATCTGTCGATCTATCTATCTATTTATCTATTCTACCCTACCCTCTGTCACAGATTTATGCGGAGATAAAACATTCGCGCGATATATCACAAACACAAGATTGATAATGAAAGGAAACAAAAGGAAAGAGAGACGATCAGCGTTCGTCTGCATCTCAAAAATCGATTTTTATCTTTGAGGAAACGGGCTAAAAGGCGCGTTTTCTTCTCATTTGCGTAAAGTGCTTTCCGCGAGCGTATCCAGCGCATTATACATCGCGAAAAGCGATCCCGAAAGGGCCGTTCACGATAATTTATTGCGCGGTTCTCGGCATAAACTAGTTTGCGGAGACGCGACGGTTTCAGTACGGAACTGCCCACGGATAACCCGGATTACAAACGGCTGCAAGATCTGGGCGTCTGGAAACGTACCCAAAAACCTTACTTCGGTAAACCACAGATAGACACAATTCGAATGAAATTTTACAGTTTTCAATTCTTTTACGTGAGATTTTCATAACTTTAATATTCGCATATTTTACATTTAATTTCAAATGCTCTTCTAAAATTCTATTCTATCTAAAAAAGCGTGTGAGATTGGTTGAGTGTGCGTCACTCATCAATTTTTTAAGATAGAATAAATAATATAATGTAAATTTTTTATATGCAATGCAGTAAAAATTTTCCGTCCCACTTAAACAGACTGCGGACTGTCGGTTGTATATACTTTGAGTATTTTTTTTAAATACAACCGGTGTGGTTAAAAATTTTTAATGCACTTTACATCATTTCACTGAAAGAAATATATATTAGTACAAATATATATAAAAAAATATAAATATACATAAAATATGTGTAATAAGACAATTACTATTAATCTTAATTAATATTAATCTTATTAACTAACTGGTATGTCTACATTAATATTTTTTTTTTTTATGTTACAGTCACCGACAGAACTTAACAACTCCGCTGAAGCTCATGCAGATTGGTAAGTCGCATGATTTATTTTTCGTAATTTGTAATTGGGGTTCTTTAAAAAGTAGCGCGCGCGTAACGCGCGTATGGTTTCTTTTAATATATTAAAAACTTAACGATCGTAATTTGTTAAATGCTATTAATTAATTTTACGACTAATTTATTCACATAATAATTAATTTATGCATAAAATATAAGCCTTTATCGATATTTTAAAAATCTTTTTCATTTACGTACGTCGTAACTTTGACTATAAAAATCTCATAGTAATGAAAATCCCGGGATGTTACATACGGACGTATGCAAATATCATTTGAGATTGAATGTGAATTGGAATTGGTGAAAAGAAGTGGATGCACGCTAGCAGTTTTTTTTTTTTTTTTTGCACATTGCGGCGTACTTTATCGCATTTTTCGAGCTCGTTGACTTATCGTCGAACGTTGCGAAAGAAGCGCGACGGAGCTCCCGGTTTAGCTCGCGATGAGATTGATGACTGCGTGCTGACGCACTTGAAACTTCTCGGTGAAAGAATCCGCGGCTTATCGAGAGACACAAAGAACAAAAATTCGCGGCCCCTAAGAAGCCGCCGCAGCCGCGAAAAAAGAATCCGCGTGCGCACGTCGAGTTTTATAAAAGCGGGCGCCCCATTACGCGCAACGCTCCGGTCACGTTCGGTTGAAGAGGTCGTGTGAGCTAATGTAGCACCGGCGAATATGATATCGGATCGTCCCTGTGTGACGGACGGTAAATTGATAAAAAGGGATTGCGAAAGAGACGCGAGCGAGTGCTCTTTGCGTGCGATAAAAAAGTGCTGAATATCATTAGAGCGCCTTCATCTTATTAAATGCGAGAAGAGAGGTTACGTAAAAGTTATTGATAACGCCGGTCTCATACGTCCCGATATCTTGAAATAATTATGCTTACGATATAAGAATTCTTATTACCGAATAAAACGAATAAGACCACTCTGGCAATTTCTTGTTAACTATGTTATGTCGAGATAACGCGCCCGCTTCTTCCATCGCGCCGAGCGATACGCTAAGACAAACTTACAAGTTTTTTTTTTTTCTTTTATTCTTTTTTGTGTTTATCTTGCAATATTATGGCATTTGTGACATCTAACCGCTTATGGAACGGTACAGCACGTTTTGCTTGGTGTCGTGTGTTTAAAGATCAGATTGCGATTCGCAAAAAAAAAAAAAAAAACGCTAATGTGTAATACGACAACGTAAGCGAGAATCGATTCGATAACGCCACACGTAGAAGCGATTAAAGGTGAAAAATTTACACCAATGAAAATTGATCAAGCTCGTATAAAAATAGGGTCGATTAAACTGATTCAGCTTGTTAAGATACCGATAAATTCGTTAACCACCCATCGACGTGACGGTCCGACGAGCGAGTGTTTTACGTCCGCCGTGTCTCTCACTCAATAATCCATGGCTGGCACAGACAGACACGAAAAGCAGGATAAACTGTGACGCACGGCGCGGATTGAGACGCGCGGGCGATGTTGGGGGCGATGAATTTCGGTACTCATTGCGGCAATCACATGTCACTACCTTCAGAAGTACACCTGTTCCGCTGCTAATCAGTAAGAACGCTTCACTAAATACGGTTTAAACTTCAGCGCCGCCAGTTACCCTGCCGACCGCGCTAAATTTGCATTTAATGACAGCAGTCAGCGGTGCGGAGTAAGGGGGGTAGGTTGTACGGCGACGGGACGAGGTGTTGTTTGGCCGAAGAGGGTGCGATGGTAATTTCGTGCCCTTACGGCCGCGATTAAAAGAAGCGAGTGCATACATAGGGAAAATTCATTTGAATAATTAACGTAAGAACCGCCGGAGATTATTAGAAAAAAAATATATATACATACATATGCACCTCGTAATGCGCACGAAAGGCGAAGGGAGAAAAGTATCTTCTCTTCGCGGCAGACCCTACGACATTTTTGGTTTTTTTTTTTTCCTTTTTTTTTTTCTTTTTCTTGTCCCTTTTACTTTTTTCAGACAACCGCACGAAGGCGGTCGCTGCGCGGCGTTAGAAGCAAAGTCGATAAAAATACGATTAAGATCCCTCGGCGAATATTCCGCCCGCATTATTGTGCAATTTGCTCGAATTACGCGAATCAGCCGCGTCTTTCTGCCCCGACACGCGAAATGGCTTGCCTTACCCGGCAACAAAAAAAAAAAAAAGAACGCCATTTAGCGTCCGTACGAATTAAACAGCCGCCAGGAGTAGAAATTACGGTGGGGCTTCGTTCGGCGCGTTCATCGCACGCGAACGTTCTGTTTAACGCGCTACCTCGATATCGTTGTTATCTCGCAGTTAAATATGGCGCGCAAGTTTGCAGATGTATCAATTATTAGCGACGCCAGGCGAAGGAATAAATCTATCGTGCGTTCTTCCCGAAGTTCACGAGAGAGAATTCGAGACCGATAAAGCTGCCAACGTTTTGCTTTGCCCGTGCCGCGATAACTTCCCATCTTGGCTCATAAATCGACCCGATTATCGCGAACCCTCGGCAAGATATGCCGTCAGCGAACGTTTCCTACCGGAAGAAAAAAAAGTCCATGCGCGAGAAACGACCGCGCCGCACGAGAGAATCGGTGTTTCAAAAAAGAAGAAGAAAAAAAAGTGATTGCCCACAGAATTTAATACCATCGCGGCTCGCCTGAATCCCCCGGTGGAAGGAGCTTTCGTTATCTAATGGTCGAATGAAGGAAAGAGATTAAAGAAATCGTAATATAAACGAGAGTATTTTTTTTTTAACTCATTAAACCAATTACGTCGACAATTGAATGCGTTAGCATCGGCATCGCCATTCACCCCCGTTCCCTCCGTTTGTTGCCCCGGGAAATCGGTCTCCAAAAAAGGAACGTAAGTCGGTCGCATTCCACGGTAGGACGCGAATGCGCAAACTTGATCGAAGAACTCGCGATTACGAAGTAACGCGAGCAGAGGCGGGAAAATCTCGGGTGTAATAGTTTCATGCGCGCCGGAGAGACGTCCCGCCTCGCGGAAAATCTTTACCACGCTCTTATAACGGTAGACGGGAAGATAGAAGGTGAAAATCTTGCGACGACAACGCTGAAAAATTCATACGTCCCGAAGAAGAATATGAGCGGGATTGCGAATAGATAAGGCGAGCACCTGACACGCATATATGACAACTAACAACGGGGCATACGTGGTCGGACGTTAAATCGATACAACTGCCGACGGCCCTTCGGGAATTTTATACGGCGTTACTGCGCGAAAGGTTCCATTTACTCGAAGAAGTCAAGTGTCGATATTTCATCAGAAGACCAGCGTCGGATACTTTACGTTTTCGAGGATGGCGAACGACGGTGCGGCGTGTACAAATTCTCTCAGGTCGGATGACCCGAACCGGGCTCTGCGAACTTCGTTTTAAAACGTGCCTGAAATATTTCAAGCAAGGCGCAGCGAGAAGTCTTGAAGAAAAAGAATAATTGAGAAATTATGTAGGGATCTCTTTACAAATCCAGTCTTATTTTCTAATCACGGATTTTTCTTTTTTTGTTTTTTCTTTTTTCCGAAATAGAGTTTCCTCAGCTTTAATTTAGCGAACGTGTCGTGAGTTGTTTAATTTTCCAATATTAAAGTCCTGTGATTTTAAAGTTTATACGTTAAGAAAGTAACGTGTTGGTTTAAAAAATCGATAAGACACCCGAGTGGAAATTGATTCCCACCGTTATCTAATAATTAGCTAGCCAATTCGTGGGTCATCTCGTGGCTGTCTAGCAAAACTGTCCAGCACTGAGCCAAAAATGTAACACTCGAAACGTATTAGGTACCAGATAATTATTATTAGCTAATAACGAGCTAGAAAAGCTAGATATCTGAACGTTTTTCGCCGCGTACTTGTTTAGATACACGGTCCGCGCTGGACGACCGAAACTAGACAAATTTTTTTTTTTTTTAACAGGCAACTTTATTTTTTGATGATAGTTATTAAATAATAAATACTTTCTTATAATTTATGGTTACTATTAAGCTGGTCACTAGTTAAGAAATATATTTAATCAGCGCGATCTAACCACTAGCTGCAAAATCAGATAAGCTAAATAAATTTTCACTCGGGTAAAGTTTTGCATTTTCTTATATGTCGGCGCTCTAAAATTAAACTCAAGTAAATGTGATATTAAATCGTAATTTAAAACAAACAGTGCGAGACTAAAAATCCAATTCAAAGAAACGAGGTACTTGGTCATATTAATTATTCGTGTGATTGTACAGTTGACGCGGAAATTGAAGAAAGTAAAGATTTACCACCGAGACCGCGTCTAGGATCTAGACTCGCCATTAAGTGGCCGAGGAAAAAGTCACGTAAGAAAGTCTCGTACGGGAGCTCGAAGATTTCGCTCGTCGCACAATAGCAAAAAGTCACAAGGTGTGGAAACTCCGAAAGAGCGAGGAACGTCACGGCGCGACTTTATTACACAGCCAGTTCGATTTACGAGTTACTCGAATCCAGGTATTTTCCACCGCGGCCAGGTGAAGCCGACGGGGAGTGCAGGGAGATCAAGGACGTTCGACGATAAATTTTCTTGGGCTATAATGGGGCTCTATGGTGGTGGAGCGGACAGTGACGGGGGCGGATATCGGGGTGGGATTTCTGCGTCGACTCGAGAAACGGCGCCGGGGTAAGATCGCACGGAACGACGGTGCAAAAAAAGAGGCGAGATGAAGGCAGGGGGTGGGAAGGGGGAGGGATCGGACGATGTCGGGATCGAGAATGTCGTTATCGACGAGAAATTCTTCGTGGCGTCTCGCGATTACTCGACAACACTTGCGAACGAACGAAGCCAGAGGACTCTGCGATGAAGAGCGAAAACGCCTCGCGAGTCGTTTACGATCGAAATAGAACGTGCCTAAAATTATTTCCTTAGCTGTTCTAGACACGAAGAAAGAGAGAGGAAAGGTGGAATGGTAGTTTCTCTCTCGTTAACTCGCGCTCTGTCCTCGTCTCTTTCGCGATATATACGCACATATATTTGTCCCTCCCTTTCATCCGCATTCTAGCGGCGTCTTCAGTCTAATACCGGTCTTCCGTCCTAATACCTCGTTCGTGTCTATAAAGTAAACCCCTCATAAAGCATCGAGCCCGCGCGAGAGACGTGAGGAATCCCTGGGCGCTGCGGTTTCCGCGGTGAATGAGAGTGGTCGAGGATCTTTAAAGTTTTACTCGCCGAGTGGCGGAAGAGGAAGGTGGCGGGCCGCCGGTAATCCGTTTCAGTCATTCCGTATGCGCTCGGGCGTCCCTCGCCCGCGGTCGTTGTGCTTCGAAACTGCGAATTGGCGAAAAGAGAGCCGGAAAGAAATCAGGATGCAGTTTTAGAATGGCTGAAGAGGCGAAGTGAAAAGTTGCCGTAAAAGACAGCGAAACGAGCCGTTCAGGTAGACTTGAGTTTAGCGTTTCGGCAGTGAACGGTACGTACCTAAAGCGAGAATTAAAACCAACGCGATTTCGAGGAGCAGATTCTCAGTTGCGTTACAGACGCGAAAAAACGTGTTGCAACTAACGCGGATGTATGCACGAATATCGATTTGCAATTCAGCCCTAGACGCGTTGTTCATTTTTATTTGTCGGACGAAAGAAACCGTGAACTGGGAAAAATCGAAAGAACCGAAAATAATACGATGTTCATCCGATATTCTAGCAGCTAGCTAATTTGCGAAGGAGGACTCGCCCGGCGGAGGAAGTCCTTTTAAATTCGGGTCTCGCTGCTTCTTGATAGAGAATCCCCGAGTGCCTATTTCTCACGGACGAATAGAGTCGTTTAATTCCACGGACTCGAGACGAGAGAATAGGGATCTGCTTGCGCGTCCGGTCCTCGGCTTTTTATGATTCAGTACGGCGGAATGACTTTTTTCGGATCCACGCTTCTGGCGCTTCTTTTGCGTCGAAAAAATCAACTTGTGTAATTATCACGCGCGAGTCTAATGGGATTTTTGTCGACTCAACGCCTATACTTGGGCTCCTTGTGTTAACTCCGATCGTTACTGCCGTAAATTGCGTTATGTAACTGCTTTCTCTTAGTCCCGAGAGTAGGTGAAAACCGAGTCGCGGCCGTGTTCGACGGCAGATACAAAATACTGAACCACCTAGCTTCTGCAATATTCAAAAGGATCGGCCGGGGAGAACGATACAACGTGGAAAGTAACAGACGGACTTCTAGTTGGTACATCGACAATTGCAGTGCATAAAGAAGCGGAAAGCCCGAGAAGAGAACCGACTATATTTCAAAGGGAAATTCATCTTTCGCGAGAGCAAAATTACACAAAAAGATTTAATCGAAACATAATTAGCTTAAAGTATTAAGGAAACTGAAATGCCAAAAAATAACGTAACCGAGAGGTAAATTAAAATAAAAATCTTAAAGGACCGAGGTATTTATTCGCGCGCGCGCGCCAAAGCCGGCGAAATAAAGCGAAATAAAGCAATAAATAGCAGGATATATATCAAGCTGCAGTTTGAAAATAAAATGGACCAGAATAGAAAGGAAGAGAGAAGTCGACTTGTGTAAGCGACGCGATCGTGACGAACTAAGTGGGCGCACTAATCCGCGATATAAAAACGGACGGGCCGTCCGTCTAAAGGCGATTCGATCGCGTACTCGGGATCTCGTTAGCGGGCCACGGGGGGAAGTCGAAAAGAGGCAGGGAAGAACGCGGCACAAAGGACTTTCACGAAACGCGGCACGCCCCGACGTCCTTCCGTGCGCAAGAATGCAGGATCAGGATGGATTTTACAGGACCCTCTGCTCGTCGGAGACGTTGCGCTCCGGCAAGAAGGGATTCTTCCACGATTTCAGCGAGTACGTGATGCAAACCGCAGGCGATACCTGGACGTCTAAGATATTCGGCCGGATCGATGACGACGCGGGGCGGGTGAGAGCGATCTTCACCGACGCGAAGGTGAAAGACGCCGTGGCCGACACGCTCGCGAGGGTGAAGCCCCTTTTCAGGGACAAGGATGCGGAGATTTCCAAGCGCAGGCGACTCGAAGGGTACCAGCTCGCCGCCGTCGGCGAGCACGACAAGGCCCTTTTGCTATTCAGCCAGGCTGTATTGCGTGCACCTCAGCCAGGTTAGTAGAAATACGACAGAACGGTTATTATTCCAAGCGGAAACATTTATTTTTTTATTTATTTCAACCCGCACGTTGTTGCTCGTGTCTTGTTTATTGCATTGTTTGCGCTGTCTTTAACGTGTCGTTTATTATTACATTTTTTTAAATGGAAAAAGTTTAAATAAACAACAGATGCATTACTGTCTCGTTTATGTGAATAATTGCATATTTGTATGCGATAAATCGGCTTAAATGAATTAGCAGATACGATTGTTACGACAGGTCGTTTAATAAACGTTTAACAATCGTGTTTAAAAAATTTACGCTTTTATTATTAGTTTCTTGTGCCAATGTAAAATGATACACTTATTTTTCGATAATTAGAACGCGATACTATCGATGTATAATTAATTCATTCACTACTATTATTTCCTATAAATATAATATAATTGATATTAATTTACTTTAATTATTAATTGCTAATTAATTTAGATTTATGTTAAAGCGATAGGGCTTTTACGGAGAAATTTTAAAGCTGTTTGTTGGTATATCTATATTACGTACGCAGGTCGATTCTTTCTCGTGTCAAATGAATATTTTAATATTTCCATGAATCCTAATACGCGCGGCATAGATCTAAGATATATCTCGACGAGTTGATCGCGTATGCCCTGGCGTCGCGCCAAATCCGTACAACAAGTGGAATAAATACTTAAGTCCCACCGCATTCCAGCAACATATGTCAATTGCTCGAAAGACTAGCGCGCTTTTACGGCTTCATTTTCTTTCGCGTCGATAAGTTGTTTGCGCCGGTAGCGGTGATCGGCGAACGAATCGCGATGCTCGAGCCGAGAAATGTTCTCAAATCATACGGTATCGACAATATCTGTATCAGGTAGAAACAAGACGATTGATCAAGGCCTGTCGTTGCCGCTGGCGCTGCTGGGAAGAGCAGAGATCTTTATGACCCTCAAAGAATACCACTTCGCGCTGGAAGATCTACGACTGGCTGCCGAGGACGATTTGCCGGACAAGTCGATGTAAGTTTTTTTCATCTCAATTCGTAGGATCGCGATTTCTCGAAACGACGATCGCGAAATGCGAGACGTACCCTTTTCCAAGATCTCGCTAATTGAAGAGCAGCTTTTGCGACGAAGATTCGTATTCTCGGTGAATTTTTTTTTTTGTGACGGTCGTCACGAGCATCTCGCGCATCCCTTTTCCTTCGCGGCCCGCGCGTTTACCAGCTACTTCCCGAGTTCCCTGCAGCTTGCCCAGACGCGCATACGAATTTAATCGCGGGCGTATCTGTATCCCGGGATGTACACGCTCGTCTGGGTTCACCGGAGGTTTCGAGCTCAATATAATGTGGCGGGTAGAAGTGAGGTGGGATACACGCGCGTGTACTTCCTAAAATATTCAGAAGGGACGGGCACTTGCCGGGACCGGCCAGCGGCCGCTGGCGAACGAGACTAGACTCCGGTTTTAGCCTACCCTCTCTGCGGTGCCGCCGTTGGCTTCCCGCTAGGTTAACCTCGTGAAACTAGCCGTACGACTAGGAGAAGCGGTCTTTGAGTGGACAGACAATAAACATTTAATGTGGCGCTTTTGAGAGCGGCATTAACCCTCCGGCTCGCCGACCAATAAGATAGATTAAGTGCGCGGCGAATAAACCTTAAATTTTTTAACGCCGTCAACTTTAATGCGAAAAGCGCGTTTATAGATATAAACTTGCACCGGTTGATTTTAACCGAGCGGAGGAAAGAGAGAGAGCGAAAAGGAGGGGAGGGAGATTTCGACACGGTCGACAATCTCCTGGAAGTTTGGAAAGTTGGACCGATCGGGATGAGCGCGCGGAGATTGCGCCAAATGGATTCAAAAATTATTATCACTGATATTCAATATTTTAACTGTCGGTTTCGCACTCCGCGAGCACGAATTCGCCTAACGCAAAAGGATGGTTATCGTAAACATGAGACTTGCATTACGCACGGGACATTGCACTTTTGCCAAAAGACCTCTTCGAATCCTCGACAAAGACGAAGGGGAAAGAGGGTGCCTAATGAATCGTGTGATCCGCCGTTTATTTGGCGAAACGGGGCCGAATTTGAGAAATGCATACCCCGCGTAACAGGCACGGGCAATCTTCCAACTCGTCGCCGTGATAATATTTTCCGAATCGAAAAGAACGCACGGCGGCTGATCGATTGTTTCGCATTAAATGTCCAAATCGCTCTATACGTGACACATGCGCGATACTGCTGATTAAATCACCCATTACATTGATTATGTACCAGAGAAAAATATATATAATCCCCCGCGGCGATATAATAATGATAACTCGTGCGTTCAGCGGCGATCAACAGGATCAGCGACATTTACCTCTAATTCTATTTCGAAAAAAAAGCCGTGCTAGATCGAATCAAATTTATTGTTTTTCCGCGATGCTAATTTGTCCTCACGCTTGGCTCACTCCGCGCTTCTCATCCCCACGCGACTTACTTTTCGATCACGTGCGTATAGAGATCCGCTGCGCGCGATAATCTCGCGCGAGGCAATGACCGAACACCGCGCGCGCGAGCCACGTACGCCGCCGAGATTACCGTAGGTCCCGCGATTGTCGTAGGTCGTTGCATGGCTGGTTATCTGTGAGCCGGGCATCACGTTTGTAAATGTGAACGACGATGCGAACAACGCGCGCGCGAGTTACAACGCCACCCGCGCCGTTGGCTTCTGCTTGTTGCTCGCCCGCTGCGCAGCGATTACGCGATGGACAAACACGTACGCGGCCTCGTCGCGGAGATTCTCTGGCCATAGTTTTGTTGTTGAAAATTATTAAATGTAAAACCATTTTCTTTCACGTAGAAGAAACAGGAGTGGATAACGCGTTCGGTATCTCTATTTAAAAACGAGATGTAGGGATTTCATTGTTGACTGATTGTTTCCGCTTTTCCGCTGATTGCTTTTCACTCGCCTCTACGCAATTCAACATGTGGTAAAAAAAAAGAGTATACATTGAATGTTACGTCAAATATTATATCGGGTATTGATTTCAATGTATCGCGAATTTTTATGCGGTGGATACGTTGCGGTACTTGTCGATTAAATTAATTATTTATAGTTTACGTAATCGATGACTAAACAAATGAATATATTTAACATTTGTATGTATTTTTAAGTTGCGTTTACATCCGCGGTTTATTGTTGAAATATATTAAATATTCACATTACAGGTTTTTGTAACGTAAAAAAATCAAGAGTAAATGACGCACTCTGTAATGTGTAGTCATTACAAGAATTTGTTAAATATTAAAAAAACTTTACATCAAGCGTGCGTAATACAAAGAATTATGAAATTTATGTTAAAACAATGAATTAAAAAAAAAATTGAGAAACCGAATATTTCCGGCGAATATTAGCGAAAGAGAGATTTCCGTAGGACGAAAAAAAAAAAAAAAAAAGAATTATATCACGCACCTAAATGTTAAATAAAATTTCGAACGGGCATTGTTTCGGCGCGATTATATTACAATCTGATGCCGGGCGAAATTTTCGGAAATTTCATGTACAATCTCGCTTCCCTCGCTTTAACGATCCGCATTCTCCGGTTTATCGGCGCGGGCAGACATAGTTATCATTGCATCAATCGCGAGTAGACGCGAGTGAGCCGCGCTCATCGCCCGGCCGGCGGTTGGCGGACGTACTGCAAAATCGATAATATAAACACTGTGCGAGCCGCGGGCGAGGCGTAGTAGCTGCTCTGTCAATTAAAATCGCAGCTGAATTAATGACGGATAAATGCGGACATGACGGATTACGCAAAATGGATTTTATCCGGCCCGCGCCGCAAACGGTGTTATATTCCGAGGGAGAGATCGCTCGAGGCCGGAGGGAGGAGGGGGGCAAGGGAGCACACGTTCTAATTATAATTGCTACAATTATCGATGAGCGTCACGCGAAATTGTCAAACGCGGGCGAGTCATTAGAAAGCTCGGCGTAACGAGCGCGCCGGTGGATATTATCATTTTCGGCGATAACGTGTTTCGCGGACGGTCTTAAAAATGCGCGCAAATCACACGGACCCGGAAAGAAAAAAATGTTATCAATTTTCTCGTTGAATTTGATTTCAAACGGTACTATTCTGTCTTTTTTTAAAATCTTTTTTTCTTTCTTTGTTTCTCTCCTTCTTACTCTCCTACGTGAGTTACACAGATTTTTACGAATACCGTCGTAAACAAAAGAAATGATATTTTACGGGAGCGAAAAGAAAGCTGCGCCGCGAAATAATGTTTACAGAATGACACTCGCAAAAACACGTTTGCTTTATCACGAAATAATAGTCAACGCATTTTGCGCCGATGTAAAGGCTATTTCGCGCGAAACAAAGGCGATAGGAAAAAGAAGCCTGGATTCCGGCGGTTCCGTATCAAATTCCATTTTATAGCGATTTTAGTGTTCGCGTATTTATCCGAACGTCACAGTTAAGAATAACGGGAAGAAGAGCCAAAGTTAAAGCGAAAAAAAAAGAGAGCTTCTCACGAATGGAATGCACCGCGATGAATTTAAATCGAGCAAAGTGATGCATAAGACAATTCATCTTTCTCCGCCGAAGAGATACAAACGCTCGGCGGAGCATTCCTTGCGCCGGGCAAGAACTTCTCAAAACGATTCTTAATGAAAAAGAAAGCGTTCCTCGTGCCAGTCCTTGCCTGACATCCGCGTCATTGTTATGGCTGCAATTATTCGATGTTAAAATATCGAATAAACGATAAATTCTAAGGGAAGTCAAATTAATGGGGCGCGGTAATTTAACACGGTCGCCCGGGGAGATAGAGTCGTCGAGAGAGCATTGTTGCTAGTACTTGAAAAATATTCCCAGACCTCGTAATTCTGTTTTCCGACACTTAACGACCGAGAAATGTGCTGGCTGGAATTCGCGCTTGGAACCAGGGGGAGAAGGATAGAGATTGGCCAGATATACGGGATCGAGCCATCAACTGGAGATAGAGCTTGCTCGTCGAGGTCGCGCGCGCGAAATTAGATCGGCCCCGATTTCCGCGGAGGCAATCCGCGACTGGATAAATCGTGGATACCACCGGTCGCAATGAACCCGGGGATTTTTTTTCCGCTCTCTTTTTTTTTTTTATTTCCCCCCCTTTCCTCTCGAATCCTGACCGGACCGTGTTTTCGTTTCCAGAGAAAGAAAAGAGATGGATGTTGAACACGATCGGGATAGAGGAACAGCTAGGCGAGAAAATCTCGTACGTTCACCCGTCAGTTTGGTAAGAAGGATTGCTCCTCGTGCCGGCCCGCACGTACCAGCAACGGCTTTGATCCAGATTGCGGTAGCTTTCGAAGGGATAAGCGACGTGGGGTGACACGGCGCGAGGCGACGCGATTATTGGGATAAACATGCGCGCGGAGAAACCTGGAGCAATGTTTCACATGAGATATATATTATTGTACGTACATATATATGACGGCGCGAGCGATAAATTTTGTCTACCGAGTTAAACGCGACGTAATTTATTATCGCGTAATTTTATTTCATATTTTAACGGAATCTTTGGAAAATGATAACGTCTAATATTTTTGTACCTATACGTATATTTATGAATTTTTTTTTATGTCTTGCCAATTTTTCAATGTGGAAAGAAATTGCAGAAAAAAACGAGCTTAAAGTTATTTTCATATCTGGATATCTATTTTTGATGGGCAAAGAAATCAATGGCTGGAAATATCTCCAGGAATCGATGCAATATTTTAGTAATATTTTTTAAACGACGAATCGCTTACTCCAATGGACAATTCTATTAACAGACTTAACGTCTTATTTTTAATTTTTTATAAATTACATAAATTAAAAGTGCTCCGATTTAATTATTCGTTCAACAGATAAAACAAGCCGAGAGCTTTGATCGTAAACAATGCAGAAGAGATTTAATTATCGAAATAAAGAACGGGTAGGAGGGAGCGAAAAGAAGCTCAGGGAAATGCTTTCGTGCTTAAAATGATGGAAAGATTTTCTCTCGTCGTCGTTATGAGGATAATTTATTAAACGAGATAGTTAAAGCGTAAAAAAAAAACAATTTTAGATTTACTGTCTGAGAATTTTGCGAAATAAAATAACGCTCATACACGGCGTCGTCACCAGCGAAGTCGTTCTGTATTCGAGATAGTCGTGTTGAATTAATGCAACGAGGGTAGCACTCGGCTCCACCGTTCGACCCTTAACCCGTGGGTAACCTTTAATCCCGCCACAAAAGCTTTAAATCCGTCGAATGTCTCGAAACTTGCGAATCGCGATCCGTATTACGGAGAGATCAGTCGACAATAGCGATCTTTATCCGTCTAAGAGATCAACTTTGCAATTAAGAATGAGGCGGTGAATTTTTTATTCGCAAACATTTATTAAATATTGAATATCGAATATTTTTTTGAACATGAAGGAAGCGCTGCATCTCATTCTCATTTAGAAAAGAAATCTAGTGATTGCAATGTTCCCCGATTGTTACCGCTTTTTTGCGATACGAGTGTCTAAGAAACATTGCAAAATATTTCTCGAACGGCTGTTCCAATAAGAAGATCCCCGTGCGGCAAGTAAGACGTCGCGTTGCGTTTTTTGGCAAAAGGTTGAAACGACGTGAGTGTCGGTGTAATCCCTCAGAAGTGGATTAACCGTCGATGAGCGTAGAGAAAGATAAAGCGAGCGACGGATAAAGAGAAGGGGAGAGAAATCCTTCGGCCAAGCTAATTAATGAAGTAATCGACGTAATCCCGCCTTGGCCTCTCGACTCTGCTTAGTCACGGCTGTGAAGTGGTCTTGTTTCGATGTCGTCTACGCGAGTAGACTACCGTACAGAACCTTCGCCGCATCCCAATGACTCGGCATTATGCCGTCCGTTGATCAGACGGTAGTCCGCAATTAACAAGTTCGTAACGACGCCGGTTCGATTAGCGTCTGTACATGGCACGTAGAAATGTAATAACTGCGTATAGTAACGCAGCGCAAAGCCGTCTAAAAAGCTCTCTCTTTATGGAATCGCATCGGAGCGAGAAAAGAAGAAGAAAGGTAGAAACAAAGAGAGAAAGAAAAAAGAGAGAGAGAGAGAGAGACGTTTAAAAAAAGTCATTGCGAGATAAAAAAAAAAAAAAGAGTTTAAAAAGCTTCTGTTTCGTTTCATCAATAGTAGCTACTGTATCAACGTTTCAAGTCTATTTGATGAATCTTCTCGCGCAGCACATGACACCCCCATGTACGCGAGAACGCGCCGAGCGATATTCCGCGCGAAGCTGTTCCTCGTTATCGCACCCATTGTTACGGCATTAGCATTGTTATATAATTGTTATGGAGGAGGGATTATATTCCCGTAGTGTAACGTGTATCGCGTGCAGTGGATGCGCGCGTCGGACTTCGACGCGCGATACAACAAAATGGGGATCGGTTGGCCGATATATCATCCGCGTAACGAAGAATAATTGGATACGCCGTAATTAATGGCGCGCGCCCGGCTGCATTTCGAAGGTCTTCGGTACCGCATCGGCACGTTCGGCGATCGCAAAGAGCGGGAGAAAACCTCGCGGAGGCTGCCGGCTGCAGCCGGACCGCAGAGAAAATAGCTGGCCGTGATCGACCATATTTCTGTCCGAGCGTAACGCTGGACAGAGAAACGTCGCGCTCGTATAAACGCTACCTGCCTCAGGCTGGATTATTTTTGCGGGCTGCGTTTCGACATCGATACCAAGGGGAGGAGGGGGAACGTCGAGCGATTCGACGCAAATAATTTTCTCTGAGGGTCCTCTCAAAGAGCGAGTTGTACCGATTCAGCAGGTGTACAGGGTGTTCCGGAAAAACCGGAAATCTGCTGCCAGGCAGTGATATATATTTTTAAAACGTTAAAGAAAAATAAGGTAAAAAAGAAGAAAAATCAACGTACTCGATTCAAGTTAGAATCGCAGACTCGATCTCACACGTTTTTTGTTAAATCTGTGAGTTAATAGAAATATATTTACAGCTATTTTTATTATTTTATTGTCAGTCCTTATTCGTCGGTTTTATTTAAAGAAGTTTGGAGTGGAGAAAGGATAACAAGGAACATCTTTATATTTCAAGAATATAAACAGCGGACGTGCGTTTCCATTGCACAAGTGGTGTATTTCCATCTTATCATTCAGGATGAATGTATTCCGTCTATCAGATAAATACCGTTTGCAATCAAACGCCCACATGAAGCGCCAAATGTGCACGGTACATTTGCAACGTTCCTCTCCGACCTCAAAATTACAATGCTGGTCCCGCGCGCGCATTACCCGTATAGTTACGGATATTTTCAGAAAGACGGTTTGATCTCCCTAGTCGCTGCGACACGACTGGCGTATCTCACTTACCTAAATGAACGTATACATGACAGCTTGAAACCGGTTTTCCTTGGAGACGCGACCTCTTATGGAAATATTTTATTCCACAATTTTGTGTCTCATATTTTTTTCATGAGAGATCACTTCCCTCGCGTTCATGCTTGGCGTTCTCGCGCAACTGCTGTTGTGCACTTCGTGCAAATGAGAATACTTTTAGAAATTAAGTACTTATATTTTATTAATTAATTTCTGCTTAACCGCTTGGACCTTTGACAGTCCGACTGAGTAACAAATATCTTTCATTTGTCCTTACATAGATGTAAACGTAAAAAAGATAACTTTAATTTAGATTAATAGCGATTAATTATTTCAACATTGAGCGCAAGAAATTAAATATTCGAGCGAGTAATTTTTTTCTTTATTGGCATTTAATTTTACGAGAGAGAAAGGGAAACTAAAGCGTCGAAGTAGTCGTTATATTATGGCTAATCTTGCGAAAACAGGCTTCAGAATTACGCTTGATGTCGCGACGTCGCTGCCGGGGTATTAAAATTCAAAGCTCTGTTATGTATTTGCAAGCGGCGGACTTTCCTAGCATCTCGCTCGCACTCCAACTCCGACCGACAAACGACAGCGCGAAACCACTTGGTCAACTCTAAGAATTTTTACGAGAACGTCCGTTAATGTTCAATACATTCCGCGCCTAGTGCCTCTCGAGAACGCCCCGTGAATTCGCTAATGACAAAACTTGCGTGAAAAGGGACCAATCGAAAAATCAAACAGACCCGCGCTGGTCGTCGGTCATTTAGTTTTAATCAAACGAATTTTCATCTTTGTACTGTCATACGTGAGTTTTTGATAAAAAAACTCCCCCTTTCGCTTCCTTTCCCGTGCAACATTGTATAACCTGTTACGTCCTCTGTTCTCCTGCTTTCCTTTCTCGAAAGACCGAGCTGATCTCAAACGCGATCGACTGGCTCGAGAGTCGAAACTTTCGGAATGTATAATAACGCCTCCGTTGAAAAAGTTGTCTCAATTGGCCTCAGGGGTTTCTTACCAAACTGGAGAATAAAATTTGCAATGGCCGCGGCATTACAAGATACATACGTACTTGTGCGTACATGTAAATATCATAGCGATTCGGTCGTGCCGACAAAGTGAGCTGCTTAAACGTACTGCCACAGCACCCGGCCACGCTCACCGCGAGTAAGAAATTTAATATCCGCGTGCAGGATTATTTAAAGTGCCCGCTGGTTACGATATTGGCGAAAAGTTTTTTTCAAGTAAACGACACTTTTCTCGTGCCTCCTCGACGTCGGCCAGAATTGTTCACCTCATTTACAGCCCTCCCCTCCTCCCTCCCGAACAATTTCTCGTTTCTCCTGCGAGTCTTGCAAAAATGAGTAACGCCTGAGTTACATGCGGAGTTACTTGTAAGATTTATCAATTTATCAATCGACTCTTTATCCAAGCGAAACGAAAATCGTTTCTACGAATGGCAAAAAATGTAAATCGCGCGATAGACGTTGTCGCAAATGAAAATTGCGTAATGACGAACGTGCAGAAGGAAACGAGACTGGGAAAGAACGTTTTCTAAAGTTCACCATTTGTTATTCATCAAATATGTGAAGCTTGCAGAAGGGGAGGAAGGGGGGAGGAGGGGCGACTGATGTGAGACGTGAAGAGAAATGAAATACGTCACGCGAGATTACGCGGGATTGTCTCTCACTTGCCACTGTCTCGAGAATGCCATTACGTTTACGACGATGAAGCCATTACGGCGAGGCAAGTGCATGCCGAGGAGTATTTTTCTATTGACGCGAAACGTCTTCGGGAGCGCCGGCGAGCCGGGCGCCACCGAGGAGACGATGAGTTCCAATCGATTGCCACTTGTCATTCGCATATTCGTCGCTGTTCCACTCATCCACTGAACAAAGCGTGTACCTAACGCGTGCACGTATAGAGGCCAGTGCAAAAAAGGGGAAGGGAAAAGAGCGGAGGAAATCAATAAAAGCATTTACTCTACCTTCAAAAGAATGGATGGAAGGAAGAGAGAGACGGAACAGAGCGGAGATAATGAACAAGAAGAACTGAAGAGATTGAGAGAGAGAGAGAAAGTGTGCGTACGTGTGTGCGCGAATGTGCGGGTGAACGTCAGGATATAGAAATACAGGGAAAGACGGAACAAGAGGGCGAATGCGCCGGCTCGGTTTGATTTTGCCGAATGGGTTCGCAATAACAGTGCAAATTATTATTCCGCTCTCGTCCACGTCGATCGATATGTCGCTCCGGATCTATATATTGCGTGGCTATGATCTGGAAACCGACACTGCCGACCTTCCCTACCGAGTAATTCGCGGAATTAACTCAGGCAAAGCAGGACGGGGACAGGATGGCGGGAGACGATAGAGAGACCCAGAGAGGCTGAGAGAGAAGGAGAGAGGAAGAGAGGGTGGAACAAGGATAGAGAGAAAAAGAGAGAAATTTCCGAAGAGAATGTTCATGAAACAGAAAAATATCGACAGATCGCACACGTGCATATACGTGCACGCATACGATGTCACTTTTAATAACCGATAATATTTAACGTGGCCCGAATTCAATTTGTAGGAAAAACAGAGGTACACGTTTCCTCTATCGCAGAGTTCGATCGTCGACGATCAATTTTGTAGTGGTCGCATGAAGCACAAAATATTCACGTTGTCCTTTTCTTTCACGCGGCCCCCGATTCGGAAAAATCCACCCTCGCGTCTCTTCGCTGAGATAGGTATGCCGAAATATCGGCGTATTACTTGGCTGCGCGCTAAAACGAGCCCAAGGAGATCGGGAGGTTAGTACGTCCTTTTTGCCTTTCCGACAATTTTCCGTAAGGCGATTGCAGCTTGAGATATGCGAAGAGGTAAGGGGTTTCGAACTCAGGTTGTTCGAAAACCCGAAGATTTTCAGGAGAAAATCAGATTTTAGGAGGGTATATACGTACAGAAATAAATAGCAAGAGACCTTGATTTCTTTCTTTCTTCCTTTATTTTTTTTTTTTTTTTTAGATACAATTTTATTTTAATTATATTCGAGTATGCTCGCAGAAATGTATCATAAGGTTGAAATATTATCGATATTCCATTCGTAATTATTTTCTGAAAGCGATATTCTTAGAAACCGGCGCGCTGTAACGGTAGAGAAATACGCGCGGATAAACGGTATCGCGTCGCGTTGTGTATCAAAGGTAACGCGCGAATTTATACCGATATATTGTTGCGGGGGTGAGCTCGTTCACTCTGGCGCTCGAAGCCAGAAAAATATTGAAAAATTGACGAACGCACGCTGCTACACGCGCCAGGCTCTGTAGTGTTTAATAATGGATAATATTTGATACCCAGATCCGCTCGAGGGCGGTCACCCCACCAGTGCTCGTTCGTCAGTGCGATTCGATATCAACTCGTCTCGTAAAACAGTTTCATAACAAAACTCCAAAATAATAACCCCTTCAGGACCGGTTAAATCGCGTTTCTCGGATGTTAAATTTCGCTCGGTGATACATTTTTATTTATACGCGTGTATATCACGCATCTGAACATATCGTTGTATCCTACGCATTTAAAACATTTACGTTAATTTTGGCGTTTAAAGTATAAATCTTTGAAAACAGAAATTTTTTTTTATACGAACGAGAAATAAATTTTTCGAAGAGCCAATTTTTCAAGAAAAAGAGGACCTTTTAATGAGGACAAGAAGTGGAGCGCCATAATGGATTTCCAATACTAAAATTGGCAGTTTTTTCAATTTCACACACGGCGAGGAAATATTACGTGAATATTTACTCTTTAATGATGTTACAATAGCTGTTAATTTCATTACCGAGAATTACGGAGTTTGATTTACGTAACGATTGCGATTACTCCGCTTGACTTTATATCACTGTAGGCGGTTCCCCACTGATATTATTCGTGGGTTTCCCAAATCAAATTACCAGCGAAATAACGATTTTGCTAATTACCGATAATGGCGGATCTTAATTAAGTGAATCATTGACGTATATTTTGCGTCGCGCGTTGTCACGGCAGTATTTATTGCAGCCGGACGTGTTGTCCGCAGTAAAAGAGTCAGCGGCGTAAAAGCGAGATAATTCTCTCGGTATCGAGATAACAAATTACCTTTGGATGCAGAGACTAGCATATACGATCGTGGCGTTCCCTTTTATCGAAATGAATACTGTAATTTCCAACCGACTTTCTCTCCATCGTGCCCGGCACCTCTTCTATTTTTTTTTTTCCTCCCCCATCCTCTTTTCCTTTTGTTTCTGCTGCGAAACCGCACTTCCGCCACGATTTATGCCGTTGCTTCCTTCGGCTTGCGAGAAATTTACGTGCTGCGTAGCGACAAGTTACAGTCCCGCGAACCGCAGCGACAAGGGCGCACACCCGGCTCTCCTCCGACGATAATTTTCATCCGTCGAAACTCGCGCCTAATGCTCAACAAAACAATTTTCTGCACCTATCGTCTCTTTTCCACCGATGCGAATTTTTTCAATAATTATTTGCACCCGTTTGAAACTCACGCTTAACTAGTCGCTCGATTAAAAATTTAATATAAAATTTTCCCATCGCACCTTCCTTGCGGGTAACACGAATTTTTTTAACTTCGCTATTACGTGTCGTTTACATCTCGTCGTTTTGTACGTATCAAATGTATTTTAAATCATACTTCGAGCTACGTAGCGGTGTTCTTCTGGTAAAACCGATCCGATAAATTCTTCACGAAGTTTTTCAATTATAAATACCTACGCATTTCTCTCTGTCGCTCTCCCTCTCTCTCTCTCTGGCTGTCTTTGTCTTTCTATATCGATCTTTACTAATATATGCGTATATATGCTCGATCTTTGTATCAATAGCGGTACGTTACATCAAACATTCTATCCTATGGGTTACTACTCGGTGCACCGAGCCTGTGTGCGTATACACACACCGAAGTAGTACATTCGACAGTCGCGAAACTCCGTAGTATTTGCGCCTACTTCGTGAAACTCGAGAAGATAGTAATTCGAAGCTCTCGTCGAGGGCCTCGCGAGTGTTTATTCCGGAAGTACATATCGCGCAACCCGCGACGCGCGCGGCCGTTCCACACACATGGAATATTCATAACGCTTTCGCGCGACCCTCCGCCGTCCTTCCCACCCCTGTAAATGACTTGCAAATGTTTCGCTAATTACAATAGAATCGGGTGGAGAGCTCGCATAAGCTCGGCTAACAAGCGAGTCGAAATAAAACAACGGGAGGCGTACTGTGAAATAACCGCTTTGAAGTGATCTTCTACATACATGTATGTATTTATCTGCTCCGTTTTTTAACTGTTACAACAGGCGGGAGCTGCAGCGAAAAATGAAGGAGTGCGAGGTATTTTTGAAAAGCAACGAGGAGTCACTGGTGCCTGTCGACCGTCGCGTCAGCGAGATGTCTCGGTTGAGTTCGAGCAAGGAGAGATGTACGTTGTCTTCTCAGGCGCCACGCTAAGTATCTTTTTCACTTAATTCAGTAGAGTAAGCGCGATTTAGATTTATTACAAGCGAAGTTATACGCCGCGAGGGATACCGCGCGGGACGCGGACGACGTCTCCTACCCTTCTCCCCTCGCGATCAACGTGAAACGGGGCGAGAAACTCGGATCTCCGGAATACGGTTCGCAGAATGCGGATTGCTCCGGCTCGGTAATAAGCCGCTGATTATCTCCGAATGATAAGATATTACGGCGCCGTATGCTGACGCATTACTGGCAACTCGGGGAATTGTATATCGCGTTCAGCGAGTAGCGCAATACGTGGGCGCGTAACGTTATCACGGAGGCAGTTCTAAGTGTAATCTGTGGGGATAACAAGGAGGTTAGCGAAGCAAGATTGGCGTCAATATCGTTACTGGGGCGCGCGCCATGCAAGAGGGAAGCCGAAAGAGAAAGAGAGAGAGAGAGAGAAAGGGGGAGAGTAGAAGGGTGGTCCGCAATAAAGGCGGGTGTAATAATGTCGCGCGATCTCGTCGTCTTCCTCCTCTCCTACGTGTAGTCGGCGTCAAAATGCAGGAGCCATTCCCAGATTATGCGCTTCTCAGTATTGTCTTACGTCTATTGAATGCTTTAGAACCGCGGCTGAGTAGAGACAGTATATTCGAATACGTCATTTTCGGTCTCGCCGAGTGAAATAAGGAGGAAGCGCGACGTCTCTCCGAGCGTCAATAAGAATTAAACCATCGGCTTGGATTCCGACGCTACTATTGCCCGTGGATCCGCGCGAAAACGGGGATTAGAAGAGGCGAATGACGGGAAGTAAATCGCACGGAAAGAACGTCAGCGCGCGCGTATGTACGCGGAAGAAACGAGCAGCGAGATAAATCGAACGAATACTCCGCGGAAGTTGAACGCTCGAATATTCCATCGTTGAACCGTGCGGCTTTCGCTCGCAGCTAATTGCGCGCGTTTGCGGAAAACACCTGCGCGCCCAGGGCGAACCCAGCGCACACTTGGTCTCGCGTTCAATTCGATCGCGCGTCGTAAACACACGTGCTTGTGGCGGCGCAAAACAGAAAAAGAGAAGGAAAACCCAGCTTGAGCGATCCAGGCACTACGTATTCTTCGCGAAAATTCTGTCGCGGTGACTTCGCGAGCGATATCGAGTTTCACCCTCCCCCCTCCCCGTCTCGTAGTCGTCGCGGCATTGTCGACGAAAATCCTATTCAACGCCGGCGGCGGCAAGCGCGATTCTGCCTCGCACAAAAGCCAACCGTTGCCACCCCCTTTTCCCCGCCGTCTCCTCGCAAAATATATGATTCGCAAAGCGCCCGGCTTAAGATCTCCATGCCGGAACCCCGTGGCGGTGTCACGTAAACTTGCATTCTCACCATCCATCGCGGCTTGCCGCCCTCCGGATGGACTTAACGACGCTTCGCGTTCCCTGCGAGCATTTATAAACGACAGGTTCTCCTCTCTCCTGATCGAACGCGCCTAAGAGCCCGGGCGAGAACAACGTCACGTTCTTCGTTCTTTGCAAACACTCGTTTGTCTTGGATGCGCGCCAAGATTGAAAACACGCGGAGATCGGCGATAATTTATCAAAGCCACTTATTAGCAATAGCCTCCTTATGCGTCGGAGGAATAATTTCGCGCGTATTGCTTCGAACAAGCGATAATTAACGACGCGGAACGGTCGGCTCGAACGTTCACTTTGACCAGGGCGATTCGCTTCCGCTTCGACGGAACGCTCGCGGCCGCTTCTTCGATATTCCCGTGTCGACGGTCACGTTCGTCGCGCGCCTTGTAATTCTATTCGCGCAAAAACTCCGTGGCGAACTCGATCGGCTCCATTTCGCAGGGGGGGGGCGACGGGTCTGTTCCTCTCGATAATGCTACTGCCGCGCTATTTATCGAGCTCGCGCTCTAACCGATCCATGTAGCCACGTTCGCGTCGTTCTTTCCTGAAGAAGCCGCGTCGCGAAGGAGAAGGCGTGCCGAGAGAACGCCGAAGGATCCCAGGGAGAATGGCAAATTGAATCTCGCGGAAGCATGTCTCGACGAAGCCCAGGTTCCCTCTGCGGAAAACGACACCGTGTCTCCCTATACTCGTTCTCTTCCCCTTGCCGCCGCTTTCGCTCTTCTCCTTTTCTCGACCTCTCCTCCTCCGAGATCGATGGGGAATCGAGTTATCGGCCTTAGTAGATCGAGCGTACCTGCGCCGCGTTAACCCACGAAACTTTATTGGCAATGCGCCGCACCGCGCGAATCCACGCGTGCCCGGACTCGCGATCGCTCTGCGAATTTCGTGAAAATCGACTCTCTTCCGTTCTTTTCGCTTCCTCTTTTTCCCTCCTTTCCTCGCACTTTCGAGTCTCTCGGGTACTCGCGAGCTCGGTAAACCTACCCTGTTCCTTCCCTTCGGAAAGAGAAACTTCTTCCTCTCGTGGCTTTCCGGTTTCCGGTGAGCAAGGAACGATCGGCGGAAGTGAATCCAGTGGGTTTTTCCCGACCGCCGATTCACAACTTTACTCTTGTACGCGAAGACCGCGGTATCGCGAAGAGGCGCGAAAAATTCAACGCCTCGAACGGTTTAGAATGCTTCAAACATGCGAAAACTGTAATAGATCCTTTCGTTACGGCGAAATATCGTTCCTCGCCCGTATGATGGGCGGTAGACAGGTAACCGATTGTTGACGTCGAGTTTCAAAACGACGCGACATTTATACGAATGATGCCGAGAAGCGGGAAACAAAAGCGCGCGCTTTATTCCATACCGAGTGGCAGATTTGAGTTTCTATGGTCGGATTAACGCCGCGCGTCCGCCCTCTCTCGCTCACCTCCCTTGTTTCTCTCTCCCTTTTTGTCTCCCTCCCTCCCCATCCTTTCTCATCCAGTCTCTGTTTCTCTCTCCGTGATATCGATGTACGGGCTTTATGTTTGATTCTCCCGGAAACTTCTGGCAAGTTGCATTAGGATTGAACTATGCGCACCAGCGATATTGATCCTTGATAGTTTGCAAGCGCCCAACAAGAATATAATTCGCGATACCGAGTAACGAGCTTAATCTAGCAAGTCATTCTGCCGCCTATCGATCCTGCGTTTCTTGTTGCTGTAGGTATTAGTGTCTGATACATTAGGTGTAATAAAAAAAAAAAAGAAAGAAACAGAAATCTTGCGCCTGAAACGAAATGTATAAGCGAGATGAATATAATATTTTAAAGCTTCGCTCCCTTTTTTTTTATTACCGCTTTTCCAAGGCGCGCTGTGAAGCGGTAAAATGAGAGATAATCACGAGAGTAAATCAAAGTTGTTCTTTTTTTTTTTTGTGCGTGTGTCAAAGTGCCGATCGGCTTCGAGTTCGATGCCTATACTAGATTTCGATCCGCGTTTTCGCGAGGGTCGCGCTCGGCAAAGCGCGCGGACACCGGTTCAAAAAATCCACGAATTCGTATATCGGAATGTTTGATGAAACGTCGGCGATCCGGTTTCGATCCGAGCAACGTCGAATCCATGCGAGAATGCGGCCGCGCGCGCGTGTTGAGAAGCGAAACATGGGGCCGGCTATGGTTTCCATGGTAACCCACACAGTCGATTTTCCCGGGAAACGCTTAATTCAATATTCCTTTGGAAGACAGGCCGCATATATATATATATATATATATATATATATATATATATATATATATATAATGTGCACCGCTTAAACGACGCCGACGATGGACGATGGACCGCGCAAATCTACATCTCTTGATAAAAGAAACGTCACGGCGCCCTCGTGTGTTAGAATGCACGCCTCGGCCGTATCGTCGTATTCTAAAACGTATCGTATGCGGTAACATGATTTTTAGTACACGAAAGATCGCCGACCGATCGACTCTAGACACTCTGCTCACTCATTTAACTCATAATGTAATTCGTCTGGACGTGAATAACTCTATTGGGCTTTTTCTATTGATCCTTCTCTCACATCCGCGCATCTTACAAACTTTCTACATCACGCGATTTAATCCTTCATCGAAGATCACTCGTGGAATATAATTGCTCTCTCTTGCATTGTAAAAAGTAAATTTATTCGTACCAAAATTTCGTTGATTGCGTTTCCAGAATATCGATATAAGTAACAAAATACCTTTTTTTTCTATTTTTTTTTCTCCTTCCCTCCCTTTAGAATCCCATCGATCGTGATCGAGTACAGGAAGATTTGCGAGAAACAATCATAACAATTTTAATCAAAATTTTTAGATGCTTGCCGCGGATAGTTCTTGTAGCGAATTTATCGTACGTTAGTGCACCGGTTATATTGAAACGGTTCCCTTCGACTCTGGTTCGTTTGAACGGTGCTTTTAACGTGAATGTGCAATCACGGGGAGCGGGCACGATAAATCAGTGCGAAACTCTTCTCGGCTTTTTCGGATTCGTTCCACGTAGAAAACGCGCTGATGGTATTTAGCGACACCTCGACAGCTCGTGCAACGCGAAAGGGAAAGGACGACGTATATAGGTACCTAGGTGGGCCAAAAACTTTGAGCTAGGTGAAGCGAGAGAGGGCGGAGGGGAAGTAGGGAGATAAATCGAAGGAAAGAAAAAAAAAAAGGGACACTTTCCAATTACACCGAAGGCTACGATCCCCGCAGTCGGTGTAGCTGACGGCCGGTTAGGTACAAAGAGACGAATCGACGTCGATAACTTGGCGTGCGCATCATTTGAGCGCCAAATACCGTGTCGAAAAATATCGGACTTTCCGCGTAAACGGGGCATGCTGTCCACATGGAAAAATGAGAGAGTGAGGAAAAAAAGCAGACGACAGGCCGTCCAGCAATTCCATGCATTCGTGAGCGTTTGCGAACGGAGGTGTATACACGAAAATGATATTATTTCATCGATGTTTCGTGCTTGCGACCGGATCGAATCATTGTTGATCGAGGACCGTCTCTCGATCTGTCCGCTTTACTTGTCCGAGGGTCGCCGCCCGTTTGAGAATACTGTCGTTAGAATCCGCACGGTCGACGTCCCTATCGGTCCGCGCCTATATTATACGAGATAACATTGCGAAATTTCATGAATAATTTTGACGAGAAAACAATTTGGGACAAACAATCCATGTTGCCTGTAATGTCTGAGTGCGCCGCTCTGGAATATTTGTTTGTTATAATAAAATCAGTTGAATATTTTGTTTCATAATTTTCTTGCGTTATTCACGAATTAATATAATTAAACGTAATGTTGTCTGTAATTAAAATAATAAATTACGCATTTGTTTGATGCAAAAAGTTTTCTAACAGTAAAGTTGTCGTATGGCAAATAAACATGCTGCTATAATAAATTTATAATTATATGTTATAATTATATAAATTTCTAATATTATTAATTATTTATAGTTTATTCGAATGGCGTTGAAATTAAACTTATATTACTGTTGCTGGATGGAGCGACAATTATAATACAAAACAGATGTATAAATAACAGCGACTATACGTTTGTTACGTAAATGTTATCTATGAAAAAAAAAAAAAGAAAAAAAAAAAGAAAAAAAAAAAGAGCAGAGAAAGAGAGATCGATGTTTCAATGTAGGTTAATCGTATTTCACTGCACGTTACAATTTTAGTATTATTGAAAATCCTTATTCGTCCACCTAATTTTAACTGTTGTATGAGAAGACATATCCGTGTCTGACAACGTTGATCTAGATTCACCCTCGGATCGTTTGTATGCCGATTTACGATTTCGCTGTGTAACGTATCCAAAGGCACGGAGCATATTCGCCGTTATTTCGCGAACGTTTTATGATGCGAGAGATACGATTATCGAACTCCGGATAAAAGCGCTCCGTGCGCACCGAGTTTAATTAGATTTTTATTCGACCGCTTTATCGGAGGGTAATAAAATAACTACGCGAATATTTAGCGATGGTACTGTATTCAGCATCGGAAACGGCCCGGCCCGATTTATTTACGCGAGTGGCCGTATCGCTGGGTCGGCAATTAGCGATCAATCGATCGGAATTAAAAAATATGAAATTTTGATCTCTGCCGATAACTGTGATTAATGGCGAGTAACGCCGATCATCGCGGAGAACGGAGATGATGGACCGGTTCGCAGGATTGATTGCGCGCGCTCTCGACTGCATATTTTATTCGTATATAAATGCCGTTTATGCGTCACTGACGAGCGCTTTGAAAGCGTTGATAGGCAAAAAGTAAAAAAATAAAATGACTGTTTTCCAATTTTATTTTTGCAATAATAGCGACGCGCGATATTTCCAATTAACTACGCGTTTCGAGGTGGCGGTGGCCCTCTTTCACTCTTTCTTTTTCTCTTACGTACACCAGGTGAACGAATAAAGAACGGCTCGCGAAGATGAGATGCCTGGAATTTCTCAACCAAGGAGCAAAACTTTGTTTCCTTCGCGGACCAAGAATTAAATTAAAAGACGCGTTGTGGCGTAAGGCATCTGTCGGCCGTCCAGTCGCGGCGATACATTAGGTCTCCCCCTTTTTTTTTCCCTCGCTCTTTCACGGCTCTCTTTTAATACTCATCAGATTGAATTCATTTATTTCTCTAAACTTTTTAGAAAATCTTCCCGATTCGTCGAGCCGTTAGCGCTAAGCGGCGAGAATAAATTGAAAGTCTTTTCTCGACCGGGGAAAAGTTCCGTCTCGGAACGGTAACTTTGCGTGCATCAACTTCAGTAATTAGCTTTATATTAATTAATAAATTCTCTAGCAGTTACGTCCGTCTTTCTTATTCGCTGCACGTACACGGCACATAGGAATACTCCCGGCGTCCTTAATTTTAATGACGGAGCACTTAAATTTCGGTCCTTTTCGTTCGACAAAATCTCGGGGATGATCGAAGGATTAGATCCCCTCCGTGTATTTAAAATTAAAAATATCCGAGAAGTTAACAAAAACTTAAGCCTGAACTTATGAATTTTTATATGCGTTTGTTTTTATTTCGAATTTTTTTTCTACAGTAATTTAGTCCATGAAGCTGGGAACTTTTTAAGTGGTGGCCCTCGTAATAGAATTTAAGGAAACCGCCGGTCTGATAAATATATAGGAGATATTTGACGACCTCAAGTAATTCGTTCCGATAAAATAAAGGTATTATTTCCCGCTTGTCTAAAACCTGAATACGAACCGAGGCTACGCCCGATTAATTGATCGTTAAGAGCATCCCTTCGGCTGAACCAGCCCGGACCGTTTCACGCGTTCAAACAGAGACAAGCGCTTCTTTGTTTTCGAACGTCGAATTCTAGCACCGCAAAACGCCCCTCGAGGGCTCGTGGCTTAAGCCGGAAACGCGCGATTCGAGGGTTGCCAGTGCAGGTGCGACCGTTCGTAGCTAAACTTCATTTACTTCAGCTCTTCCCGCCCTCGATCTGTAACCACTCACGAGTCTGACTATTGCCCGATCAAATTAGAAGATCGTTCAAAGTATCCGCATTGTTGTCGCGAAAGAACTCGTAAAATTTTTTTTAATCGAATAAGCAAACGTATTTTGAAACTACATATATAATATCTAATTAACTCGGTTCACAAATTACTTTCAACACTCTGCGATCAAGTTCATAATTCATAGCGAATTAATCGTTTAAATAAAACGTTTGTATTAAAAAAAATCTTTTTAAGTTTATTCTCGTTAGTTATAATATTTTTCGTAACTAATTAAATACTCTTCCGTCCGGAAAAAAAAACTAATAATGGTTGTTATTTACTCAATCATCTCGCGACTCACACCTTTGTTATCTCAACTAAGTTGCTCCCGATTAATCTTTAGCTCATAACGTGAACTTTTTATCGTTCAAAATAAAGCTGATTCGGAATGGGAAAGTTTTAGAATTAACGAACAGAAAAGGGATCGAAAACTTTAATTTTAATTTCGAAATTTTTTGTAGGAACTTAAAAAAAAAAGAGAACGACATTACACAAGCCGGAAATTATTTTATAAAATGTTGAGGACACGCAGGATATATTTTTAAGTGATTAATCCACAAATTAAACAAATGAGGAAACGGTGTTGTTAACATTTCGTTTGAAAACAATAAAGAGATAATGATCGCGTAAAGAATCTCGCGTCAAGTTATTTAAAAATTTCAAACTGGGAACTCTTCGTAAATATAAGTCAATATGAATTTGTTATCCTCGTGGCAATTTTGCGTGCGCGCGCGAATGAATATTTTCTCCATTCATCGTGCGCTGTACGTTCTTCACGGTAATCGGTCTGCGGGATCGTAAATTAGTAAATGGATCCTGCAATTTTAACGCGCGCTTCATACCCGACTGCGGGCATTATTCTCTTCGTATACGCTTTTTTTTTACCCGGCGACAGGCGCGACATTTCGTTAACTATACAAACACGAAAAAAAAAAAAAAAATTCGAAGTTACGCGGGGATGAAATTCGAGCGGATGTGACACGCGCTCGTTGGTGATTATTTCGTGACGTTTCACGATGCCCGCGACAAGACGAAATGTTCGCAAATGACGAATGAAATATAAGGGAAAGCGTAAAAGTATCAACTTTTATAATATCGAAATGGATGTGATAAGAGACCATATCGTCTTCTCGAAATTGATTAATACACTATCGAGAATTTATTATTACGGTAATTTTTACAAAATTAAAGTTATGCTTGATTATTTTTCATTGGTGAATTTAATTAATTTGTTTTTTATTTTTTATTCTATTTATGCTATTCGACAAACCACAAAATTAAAGCGCGTTTATCAAGCAAAGGTAGAATTTCGCACGATATCGTTGTTTCCAGACGGACCATTAATCGATTCGTCGTGTGTCTACATCCCCCTTCGGACCGTAGCAATTTCTTCCATTCATTAGAACACCCCACAGTGGGCACCATGCCACACGCGAGCGTCGTAGCCTAGATAACCGGAAATGGCGTTTCGCGCGGGATTGCAGCTTGTTTACACATTCTCGTTAACCCGGCGATCCCTTGCGGGAATCTTAATTCACGGCGGAATTTGCGCGTGTAAATTAGATTAACGGTAAAACGAAGACGGCGTAGCTTTATTAAGTTCTATTATAGAAGACACGCACGTTACGCGTCGTAAAAAAAAAATATATGCGACTCATGAACTGATGCGCAGCAGCAGAATTCTGCAGCTGATTTTGTAATTCTGTATTTCTTAACTTTGCGCGCCGGCCAGCAATTTACTCGAAATTTTTCTGTGTGGAATTATTATCGTCGTTTTTTTTAAGCGCCGAATGGCCGAGAATAAGATCGCCGGAGGTGAAGCTGCGATAATCTCCTCACTTTTGCTTCTTGAAATTTTCGAATTCTTTTATCCTTTCTTGTAACGTCGCATTTCGTTGACACGACGAACCGCGCGCGTACTACAACCCGTAGTAGGCCGTAGTACACGATCTCCTTTCTCGCTCTCTCTCCCGGGAGGTTCATTCATGAACGGCGGAGCGTGGCCGGAACTTTTCGCGCCGCTAACACCCAACCCACCCCCGCCGGTGGAAATCGACGCGAAAGCGCGGGGACAAAGAGCGCTACGTTTCGACGTCTATCTCGTCGAGTATCCTCGAGATAAGCGCGCGTACACGCACGATGACTGCGAAGAGAAATCTCTCACTTTTTCTCTCTCATTGCACGCGCGCACACGAGCCGCTGTCGAACGATATTCAAAACGCTCGGAGGCGAAAGAGCGAACTGGAGGAGAGTTATTTTCTCGTTTTGCTCTCGTATCGAAAAATTCGCGGAAAATAAAAGACGAGATGGAGCGAGAAGCCGCGCATCCCCCATCGGCAGTTTCGACATGTCGCTCTGCGCCGCTGCGCGTATATTCGACAAAGCTAAATACACAGCGGATTAAATTTTACATGCACGCGTCCGCGACGTATCGCGAAGAGTAATTAACTCTTCTCAGGCCTCTTGCGTTTGTTAAAAAATTAAATTCATCCGCGTTCGTAATAGAATTAAAACTAATCGTCGAGAAATTCGCATGTCTCGGCAATACCTGCCGTTCCTTGTAACTCGATCGGAGCGAAAAGGAACTCAACTGTAATGAAATATTGTGCTGCGTCTTCGCAGGCGGCGACGAAGGGGTCACGTCGTTAAACGGCGCCGTTAATTCTGAGCTCCGTTGGTCGTCCGGCGCTCTGGAAATCCGCGAGACCACGACGGCGGGTAAACACGCCGTTGCAACCGCGGAAATACATCCGGGTGATATTCTGTTAGTTGAGCCGCCGCTGGCGGGCTGTCTCCTGCCCGAGTTCTACGGCACCCATTGTCAGCATTGTTATGCGAGGTGAGGAGAAAATTGCCGTCGGTTTCTCTCACGCCATTTTCCCTCCCCGAGCCCCAAGCCCGAGCCCTTCTCTCTTTTCCTCCCGGATTTAATGGACACGAGCCTTAGGCAACGCGTAATCCACCGTGTGTAGCTTCTGCTTTGTCTGCGTGTGCGGGAAGCCCCATCCACCCCGTTATTCGCAGCTTTTTACGGATAAACCCCGCGATGGCGAAAGAGAGAAAATGGATTTCATTAACCCGGGCGACACCCGAACAAGGCGCGCGACGAGCAGCGTGCGCGAACGGGAGGAAAAACTCGTTATTACGCGAAGATAAAAGCTGCGTACGCTAATCGAAAGCCGCGAAAAATTTTTTTTTCAGAACGACACATACGCGATTAAAGGCGACGTCCAAAGCCAGATTCAAATCAAACGCAAGCGTGAGTGAATAACCTGGCTTCGGTGCGTTCAAAGTGAATAGCGTAGACATTCATTCGTTAAATCGCATAATTCATTTTCTCTCGATCAATATCCCGTATGATCTTGTCAAGCAATTTAGGAATATTCCGAAAATTTATAGATTAAGAGCGCCGGTTGGGTGTCCAAGCTGCAGCTGCGTAGCCTTTTGTGGGAAGAAGTGCCGGGACGCCGCGATGGCAACGTATCACAAGTACGAATGCAAAATCCTCGCGTTGCTGATAGGTAAGAACACGGGCACCCGATTATTAATATAATTAATATACATATACAGCGATAGCAGACACAGTTTCTTTTTGCCTGATCTTCAACAGATTGAACTTGTACGATTGATTCTTACGTTGTTTAAAGTTTTAAAATCAGTACTCGTTATTTAAAAAAAATGTTCTATAAAGATCAAATCTGTTGGAAAGACGTCAGATTTTTTTTCTTTTAATCCGACGATTGCAAAATATTAATAATATTTTAATGAATATTCGGGACTTTACTTAACAAAGTTAAGTTTCTTTTTTTTTTCTTTTTCTTTTTTACGGAACGACGTGTGTGTCGCGTGCATTTTAACGTAAAATAAAAACTCGCGATTCGATAATTAGTAGAATAATATACTTGCTCGTCGAGGTGCTTGCCCGGTAAATAAAAGGTGAACTTTATGCACGCGCGACGTGGCATTACCTCGAGCGCTCTTGCGAGGTAATTACGAGCCGCTCTTAAATTCCATCCCTTAGGCTCCGGCATGAGCGTGCTCAGCATGGTCGGTCTGCGGATGGTGACGCAGGAGGGCCCGCGGAAGTGTTTGAAGATCTACGAGGGGTTAGAGAGGGCCGCGGCGCCTTTGGCGGCCGCGTCTACCACCACAGCGACGGCGAGCGCTACACGTGACGTGAAATCGTCGGCAAGCAGCAAGTCGGCCAGGAGAAGAATCAGACGGAGGAAACTCAGGGAATCACTACGGGGTGAGGAAATTGCCGAGACGACGGAGGAGAAGGGTACAAAGGAGCCCCGCGGGGGTGACGACGAGGACGTCGACACCACGCCGTACAACTTGGTGACGCATGCCGACAGACGGGCGAGCAAAGACTTCCTGGAGAGATCGTTGATGGCTGCCTTCCTGCTCAAGTGCCTGCAGAGAGTTGGTTTCTTCGCGTGTCCCACGCCAGACAACGGTACTCGTCATCGGGCACTTAGCGCCCGTCGCGTATATCTCTGCTCGCGAGGGAAGGCTGTATTTACTTTCGAGATAATTTACCAAAATCGCGGAGCACCAGACGGAGGAGGGGAGGCTAAAAAGAACGTGCTTGTCCGCGCAAGCTCTCCGATTCGATAGATTCTCCGGGCGCGCTGCGCGCCGTAGGATCGTAATTTTAACAGCGTTCAACGGAAAGGGTCGCGAAAACTTTTTGCCGGGAAGCTAAGAATAAAGCGAGGGAGAATAGAGGAATGCGCAGAACGCGGCCAGCTACACTAATATCGGAAACTTTGGCGAGTTCGCAGAAGTTCCGGGCGTCGAGGAGATCACCGTAGCCGCCCTGCTGCTAAGAAACCTACAGCTGCTCCAATTCAACGCTCATGAGTTCTTCGAAACGCGGACAGACGCGGAACATCGATTTCGTGGCAGCCGACCTGTCTATCTTGGCGTGGCGATTTACCCCGGAGTCGCCCGTTTCAATCACGACTGCTATCCCGCGGTGACGAGGTAAACGAGAAGGCAAGAGGGTTCTCTAAGGATTGAATTATTTGATCAAAAATTATTTTTGCAAACAAAAATAAACACTTGACGAATAATTAATTATATAATTAGTCTTTCGTGATCAGACATAATGTTGCGCTTGCTTTCGCTCTCTTTGTTTTTTCTTTCTTTTTTTTTCTTTTCTTTTTTTTTTTAAGATGCAAAGCTCGCGATTTCGTCAAACTTGACATCGCGACGATACTCGTGCTGATTTGCATATTAATTACGTGACTGCTTTAAAGAATAGACCAGCGATGTAGGCCAGCATAAGAGCTAATTAGTATAACCAGATGGTACACAATTGGCCGTGTCATCGCGCGCGAATTATTAATCGACCCGCGACCGTCCACAGTCTGTTAAGAGAAGTTTCCCCCGAGGCTCTCCAACAACTTTCCGCGTTTTGTCGCCGGGAAACTCCTTTGTCCCGACGCCAAAACAAATTCCCTTGCTCCCGTCGAATTTACATGAATCCGCGGGCTCTTGGAAAACCGACGGAACCGACGGCGAGAAATAAAATAATCGCGAATCTGAATCTTTTTGACGAGTAAATAAAAATAATTTAAACGATACTCGAGACGACTGCTCGCTTCGATACAATTTACTTAACGTGTTGAAAAATAAATTTAAAGAGGAAATCGGTAAGGTGTGCCTTCTCTCGGAGAATACGTTAACGCTTTTGCCACGCTAATCTATTAGTGCTAATTAAGCACGTGGATTTTCGGGTAGCACTAAAACGCGTCTGTGATGACTTAGTGGGTCGCGGCCATTATACGCGAAATTACACCAACGCGCTCATTATTTCGTAATGTCACAAGCCCGTCTGCGCTACTCTGCGTGAGCGGAAATTGTTACTGTTCACGTTATTAACGTCGCCGGGGCTATTGTCATGATTACGATTATTATTTCATTGCAAAGTGATTGCGTCGCTCTTCCCCATTTTTCGATTTATTAACTCGTACACTTGGCAATAACTTCTATTTCGGATAGGGACCAGTTAACAACCTTTAATGCAATATGCGAGCGCATTTACCACCGTGCACTTGATTGAGACAAAATATCCTAATAAAAAACCGGGAAAAACCTGCGTTATATGTTTTTTTTGTGGAAAAATATAAAATATATATTGAATAAAAAATATATAATGTTAAGTTAATTAAATATAATGTTAACTCGTGGTAAAAAATGTATTAAATTTGCCATTTAATTCTTTTAATTTTTACCTAACAGTTAATCGAAAGCAAATTCATTTTTTATCCGACTGAGCAGATTTTATATTCAATTAAAAATCCATGTTGAATTTCTTGTTGAATTTCAGATACTTTGTCGGCCGGCATATCGTTATAAAAGCGATTCGCAGCTTGCGACCCGGTGACGTTATTGCCGAAAATTACGGGCCGATATTTACGAAAAAAACCTTGGCCGAACGTCAAAGGGCACTGGCTGCAAGATATTGGTTTCGCTGTACTTGCAAAACCTGTCAGGAAGATTGGCCGTGCTTTGAGAATCTGACAAACGATTCTGTTAGGTTGAGGTAAGTTCATTTAAATTCTCCGAGATCAAGCTCATTAGCTAAGTAATTTAATTTAATTAAACGAACGATCGTATCGGGGCGTCGCTTAAGTTTTCCCTCCCGAAACGTTTTCACGTCGACAGATTAGCGAAGTAATATCTATCGGAAGTAATGCAAAAAGTTACTCATTGGCGCAATGAACGTCTGGCAACGTACGCGACGCACGTTTTAATTAAGACACTTGGTGCTTTCTTTCGCGGTCGTTAACCGGAAATCCTCGGCTTGAATGTCCTGAAAAGAATCGAAAGATGCTGGTAAACCACGGTAACGAGTAAAAGCGCAGGAATATCACGTGAGAGGAATAATAAACTGCCGAAAGAGGGAAAGAGAGTGAATGAGAAAAAAAGAGAGAAAGAGATTGGGAGAGAGAGAGAAAGAGAGAGAGAGAGGAAAATAGGTAGGGAGGGAGGGAGGAAGTAAGTTAACAGATGTTTTTCAAGATCGTTAAAAACCGCAAGTCCTAATGAAGCGAGTTCCTCAAAGGCAAGAAGCGTTCGTATCGTAAGGATGCTCTTGCCGTCAAAGGTACTTCTGTTAGTCGTTGAAAGATTCTTATACCAACTTCAACGACACAGCCAGGTGCTTTTATCAGTTTCGCAGTAATTTTCTAGGTAGTAGCACCACTACTCGTTACGTTGCGTCTTTTACGTCAACAACGGAGTGCAGCCATAGGGACAGTGTTTTTCTTAGAAAAATAAACTGCGGCTGGTTCCCTTTCGAGAGCGTCGGACAAAAGTTCAATTACAAGTAATTATTTCATCAGTGCGCTAACACAAATGCAATTTCTTTTAAGTACGTGTCCGCGCTGACATTTCAGAGGGTTTTTTTTTTTAGGAGAAATGATTCGATATCGACTTGAGAGCATCTTGAATTTTATTTCGATTAATTTCGAAATGGAAGATACGTTCGTTAGACAAAAATTATAATTCGATTTTAGTAACGATATAACGTTTACCGATGACACTGCAGTAAAATGTTGGCGTCGAGCAGAATCCACCAAGTTTCTTTTTCACGTTTTTCTTTTTTTTTTTTGCTTCTGCTTGAGGTGTCCTACGGCGGGATGCAGCGGACTACACTCGCGAGTCCGGGTAAGTAAGCCGATAAAATGCCCGGACTGTCAAAAGAAAATCTGCTTGGAGGATCGACTAGCATGCCTACGAGAGTGCGAGGCTCTCTACGAATGTGGACTAGCCGACATGGAGAACGAGAGGGTCGACGAGGCGATTAGGACATTCTGCGACGCCCTGAAGAGATTTCACGAAGTCGCCTGCCCGCCGCATCGGGCCACACACCTGGCCGAAATTGCTTTAAGCTCCTGTCTGGCTGACTACGGAAATACTTGGCGACCGGCAGGCGTTTTGAAGATCGCACGCCTGGAGAAATAAGCTAACTTGAACGGATTCCGATCGCGGCCAAGATGTAAGATACCTTTCAAATAAAAGCGATCGTTGGTTGGGTCCGAGTTGATTCGATCAACTCCGACACACCCCGCGGACACGTCGAAACCAATATTCTATGCGACGTTCAAACGTACGAAAATATTCTTCACTATTAGAAACCTTTTCTAAAATTAACTTCCTTAATTATCACGACGATTGTGACTAAAATAAAAACAATGCTGACAGTATAAATTAATAAAATTTAATAACTTCACCTCTTTTGATTCGAGTAACGTCGCGATGGTAGCTTTGTGCAATTTTTTTTTTTTACCGAAATTACAGCGATTCGGATCGAACTTGGCGCGAAAGAGGAACGTTATCTTTATTGCCTTTATAAAATCTCCAAGCGATGTAATAAAAACCTCTTTAGGCGGGGTATGTAAAATGAAAGGATTCCGGCCGTCCGCGCGAACGACGTCACGTCGCCCGCATAACGTCGTACAAATTTGCACGCGTTATTACTCGGCCACACATACGCGCGGCACTTCGGTCTCCTGTATCCGCGACGATTATCGGCACACGAACGGATACAGATAGCGATAATTGATATTGCGAGCGTGAAACGGCTGCGCGAGTAGATGTTCAGTATCGGGAAATTAGCGGCCGAGGCGTTTACCGAGGCGTCGACCTGGAAGCCAACTTTTTTAATTTCGCCTGCACACAGAGCGCGGGCAATCAATTGGCTCATCCCAGATCTCTCCTGATTGCCCTCGTTGTGTATATATATCTGTGTACGCGGCGCGTATGTGTGCGCACGTTTGCACGACGTATCTCTATCTGCGAAAACATACGGTCGGGGAAGCTCTGATAAGTCGTCCTGGGCTGACTTTTTTTGCTCTTGCGTCTTCCTCTCATCCCGTCGATCGCGAGAACCATGGAATTCTGCCAATCTTAACGTTAAGAAATCTCTTCGTCTCGTTTAACAACCACGTCGTACAAGTATTTACGATAGACCGCCAGATAACGCTAAGAAATATTTACAGCAAAATAACAAAGTAGCTTTTCGTTCTCCAGTCTGCTCTTTAAATCTGTGGTAATTGAAGTATATATTTTAACATCCCTCTTAACCTTCTTTCTATTCAGTTCAATTTTTCTCTCTTTTTTTAATATTTTAAAACGGTTTAGAGTATTGTAAAATATTTTTTTCTTTCAGCTATCCGCTATGTTACACGAACGACATTCTTTTGCGCGATAGATCGTGCATTTATCATCGTATGCGCCAAAAAATATGTACAGACTAAAGATATGTGTAGCGGTTGCGTGCTCACGTATCGTATATATTATATATCGGATTAAAGGATTCACGTCCACGACGCAACGTGTCTACCTTTCTTTTCTGTTCGTGACAATCGTTGGTTGCTTTACACAACGATATGTTAACTTGTCGTCTTGGAGATATATATTTGCAAAACCTAAAAAACACAATTAAAAAAAAGAAAATAAAAAAAAGAAAAAAAAAAATGCTCTCTTTATCGCTCAAAAAATAAGATATTATAGACAATACATTTTACCCTGCAGATAGAAATGTCAGCGCAATTGTTAAGCTTACACGCGCGCTGCTCAATGCAGATCGCAAATCGTGCAATTTATAATTCATAATGACGAATATGTAATATTGCATATCGCATCCGTAGTGTCAATTACGGCAACGGGTACGGTTACTGCTGATCGTTGCTATACGAGATTAACGCCGGGGACGGAAAATTAATTTATATACCTTGCGAAAGGTGATTAAGTGCTGCCGTAATGCCGGTATTATTGGAAATTCTCCATGACGGGAATGCATTATACCTATAACTTCTCCCGGACTCCGATCAACATCGCTGCGTGAAATTACACATATGTGAAATGCGTACGTATAATTTCGCCGGGGACTCGTCAATTGCATTACCTCAGAAATTCCTCCGCGGCGGAATTAAAGATTAAATATTCGATTCATATTCAATGGCGAGCCTCGCGATATTTCCGCCTGCAATTTCACGGCCGTAGATCGCGCCGTTTTATTTCAAGTGCGTCATAAATCTCAAGATTCCACGTAGGATAAATTGATACGGATAATTGAATAAAATTTATCAACGCGCATGGCTTCGCCTGTTAATACGACTTGAAATTTTATTCCCGCCGGCATTCTTGCGTCACTCGACCCGGTCATAATTACCCTTGCGACTATACCGCGCGTTTTTCTTTTTCTCGTCGATACTTTAGCGATTTACTTACGTACCGTTTATTCGAAGCAATGAGGGATATCGGGATAAACGACAGGGATCGAATGAGCCAGAATACATGTTGAATTTATAATTTTTGCGATTTTTTTGTTGGATTTATTTTTTATAATGCACATGTTTCTCGTGAAAAAATTAAATTCCGTGTATGAAATTAGCATTTAGAGTTTCACGTTTCGGTACAAAATTCATTGGGGGAGGGAAGGGGAGGGTAGGGGAATTCAGTCGATGGGCGACTGCATTCTCGGGGATACGCACGGACATCGACGTCGACGAGACGACGTCGCGTCCGGCGTCCGTCGAGGTCTTTTGATGGATTTTCTCTTATTTATTCTTTTTCCTTGTCTCTCGAAAGAGTTAAAAACGTCTCCTCGATCGGGGTCTCGCTCCTTTCTTTCCTGTTCTGCGCTTCTCGCCCACGTCGCCGTCCTCGTCTCTTCCACGACACGCGACTCGAGTTATCGCCTTAACTCGCGCGAAACTCAAACCGGATCTAATTGACTGTCGCGACGCGATATCTCTTTTTACGGGAGCTATTTTGCCCGGCGGACGCACCACGCGTACGCACGACGGAAATTTCGAGCAGATAGAATCGCGCGCGCGATCGCGGACTCGGTCTTACTTTCCCGAAAGAAAGATCCCGTTCCCTCCGACGACAACTCGAGCCTCGGTCTCCTCCACTGGCCGAAAAACAACCGATGACAAATCGCAAAATCTTGCAAACGCAGCACCGACCGTTAAGTCTGCCGTTCGCGGAGAGAACGCGAGATCCTCGAGCATGCAACACGCGCGATCGGATGCTTCGTATGTTAAAGAATCTCGACGGGATGGGAGTTCGCCTCCCGATCGGGATGGGTATTTAACATACGAAGCACCGGCTTCTCTTCCGCCTTCCCGTCAACTTCCCGCTGAATGTTCGGCGGGGCTAATGGACCGCGCGTGCCTTGCGTGCCGCAGATCTCGTCTCCTCCCCGCGAACGTTCCGCGTCGCCCGATCGTGCACCGTCTTTCAACTTTTTCGCTACGAGCGCGTACGCGATTACGATTGACGACGGGACCACATAGGGATCCTCCGATTACGATGACGACGACGATAAATTCGCACGATCAAGTACCCAAACTTTATTTTCTCGATTACCACGCCCCGATTTTTGTTTTTTTTTTGTTTTTTCTTTTTTTTTTATTAATTGCGTGTGAAGTTTAGCTGCTGGATTCGCCCGTGATTCGTTTTCTTTCGGTTTTGCCCGTCTCGGCGTTTTTGTTTTTGTTTTAACACTGATATTCACTATTAACACATGCATTGTTCTTTTTTTGCAGTTACAAATCGCACGCCTGCTCGGCGCGCTCGCTTGAAAATGTTTGCTTGTTCCGCGCCTCTCTCCCTTCCGCCGTCTCGAGAGGCCGTCTCTCTTGGATTTCTTTTTTTTTTTTTTTTTTTTTAATATTTCTGTCTACCGTGTTTTTTCGTGGGAACGCGCGGTTACGTTAGACAACGGAGAGTGATTACGTTAAACAACGCGGTTCGAAGAGTCGCCACGGGCTTTTGTCCCAACGGACGCGGATTGCGGTGTGTTAGAAAAGCGGAAAACGCGGGTAACGCGCCGATCGATAGCATCTCGCGTCCGCTGAGTTTTCCTTCGCGGAATCGAATAGAAAAAAGAAAAAAAAAAAAAAAAAAGAAAAATATTGCAGCGACCTCGGAATAGGATCGGCGTTCAATCGCCTTTCGCTTATTTAACTTTCATTTTGTCACTTAGTTGAAAAAATAGTTGCAAATATATAAACGCTCGTCCGCCGTAACGTAACCGCGTGTTTATCTCTCTCCACTTGGCACCACACTCACGCACACACTCTCTCTTCATCTTCATCTTCTTCTTCTTACTATTCCCTTAAACTGCTAATCTGACCAATCGAGTGCTTTCATACCTTGAGGTACCAGAACTTATCGGTCTTTCCTTTACAAAAACAAAAAAGTATTATGCGATTTTACGAAGACTCGACACACTTGGGTATAATGGCGTGACAAACGCTATTTCACAAACGGGACGTTGATAAGACAGTGAGACATAATTAAAGACGATCATCCTGGTAATATATACGAGATAATATTTTGGGCGGAAATGTTCTGCCGGCACCCAGACAGAGGGTACGACTACCGCGTGTTGTCAGTGGTGACAAGCTGGGACAAACTGTATTCGCGAGCAAACCGTTTTGAATATGCATATTTGTCGGCGCGAACGGCGTGCATAAAATCCACGACCGTCTCTCTCTCCCTCTCTCTCTCGCGAAAATATGTATTTCCGTACGTATTTCGTATACGCCGGTGCACTTGCACGCGCGCTATCTAATATTCGCTTCTCATTCGCGAATACATTTTGCGCATCACTGATCGACGAGCACAAAACTACACGACGACGGAAACAACATGTAACATCGGTAGCTCCTACACCCAAACGACACGAGGACGTGTAAAAGATTAGAATGCCTTTCTCTAATGAACCTTCGTGTTGCAACGATCTCGCGGACCTTTTGTGTCGCCTGGATATAGATGGAAATGAAAAAAATTAATCGAATTTCGCCAAATGTAGAAACGTTTCAATTATGCTTGATTTTGTTTTTTTTTTTTTTTTTTTTTTCTTTTTTTTTTATAAGAAAATTAGACATATATTTTATTATCCGTCGACGATACTACAAACTAAAATTTTAAAAATTAGTTCCATGCAAAATTATATAAAGTTTGTTGTTTTCTTTCTCTCTCACACACATTTTTGTTCGCATTTTCTTTCACACTCTCGTGACAGTCTACGATATTCGTATTTGTCAGTCGAGTCGATGTATGTGATACGCCCGGTTCTTGTTCCGAAAGGTCAAATCGAGTCGATTGCCGCATGTAAGTGGTTTGCAATTTTTAAATACAAAAAAAAAAAAAGAAAATACGCCGTGCTCGATGCATAGGCGATCGATGTCAATTCCAAAAACTTAACCGGACGATTTACACACGTGCGGAAATTAGTGAGGTTTCACGGTAAGAAGTCGTCTTCTCTATTTGCGACTGATCTGAGACGCCTTTAGATTCTACAACACACGTGATGATACGATATACTCATTACATTGTCACAAAATAGAAAAAAAAAAAAAGAAAAAACGAAATTTTGGTATACTTCGTACGTCGCTCACAGCTCGAGAAGACACGACGTGACACCTCACGAGCTTTCGCGCCCAATTCCATAACTAACCAATAATGCATAAAGTCAAAACAATAATTACTAATTAATAATATACCGCCGGAAACCCACCAGGGGCCAATATTAACAATTGTAAAAATATGGCCGAGATAAATGCTATTACAATAATCGTTTCAGGTTGTGATCGCCAGTAATATAAGAAAATTGGAAACCACGGCCGCATCGTTATCCTTGAATACCAAAAACGTTGTTATTTATTTAATGCTTATTCATTAGTCACTTAGCAATAAATACTGCAATTTTAA
The DNA here is from genome assembly GCF_019399895.1 of Cardiocondyla obscurior. Lineage (NCBI taxonomy): Eukaryota > Metazoa > Arthropoda > Insecta > Hymenoptera > Formicidae > Cardiocondyla > Cardiocondyla obscurior. The sequence continues at coordinate 10,275,136 of NC_091866.1, read as the reverse complement.
AATACTCAAGGATAATGATACACCGACTCCAACTTTTCTTACTGAAAGAGTGAAAGCAACAACGGTAGGGTTCACCAATTTTAAAACACAAATAAAGAACTGATTGACTTCGAGACAGGCAGACATTCGAGTGGGACTTGCTTATCAGCAATATCTACGTATCGGTTTTCACTGCGTTTTTTTTTTGATGAAAAAAGTCTCCGAAAGTAAAGAAATCTCACGGAAATGTAGCAATAAACTCAAATATCGTATATATGAAACGATTTATAAATGCGTCTTACCGGAGAAAAATTACAATTAATGCACGAAACGAGAAATACAAAAATAAAAACATAAAGAAAAATTACAGATAAACCTTATTCTTGTCGCGCTCGAATTCATCGCTCTGTACTCCGTAATTGCTTTACTCTTCTGTCCAAATTCCCGACACGAGAAGCGCACAGTCATTCTTAAACGAATTCTTTCAGAAAAGTGATTAAAATCAAGTCTAGAATCAGGAATGAAACTATTAATTATCTCGTAAAAAGAATGCGCCAGGCACAACTGTGGGCATCTCGATTTTTATACGTATTTTAATTTTAATTTGCTTCCGTGGAGAGAGTGTGGAGTAGTGTTTGTTGATATTTTTTTTTTTTTGTTATATTTTTTCTTTTTTTAAGATTTTTTTTTTTTTTGCAATTGTTTTATAGCTGTTGTTGATGCTGCAGTGTATAACGGGTGTTGGTGTTACATGTTAAAAAGGAGTGTCTTGCGGTAGTAGCGCGTTAGCTCTGTCTCGGTTAGGCGGTGCTTTCGGTGGTGGTGTTCTGCACCGGCTGGCTCTCCTGCAAGCATACAGAAACGACAAACGTTACTCGCTGCGTGAAAATTACAAGAGCGATATCACGAAAGTAGCAATTATGCGACGCGTAGTTAAAATATCTTTACTATAATTGTCTATACATCTGTGTGAGAGCAATGTGTAGAAAATGCAATTCCTTGTAGAAAACGGAAAATGAAAAGGAGGAAAGAGCGATCAAGATCACAAAAGTAAATCGGAAGATCTGCTTCGCTGATCGCACCTAATGCCGGAAGTGTGAGTGAAAACTGCAGCAACCGAGATGAGCTTCTGCGAGATCAAAAAGGGGTAGGGAGAAGGCGGGGGGAAAAAAACAAAGCGACATTACCTGTGGAGCAGGGGCAGCGGCAGGTGCATCCGAATCTTTAGGTGCATCAGACTTCTGCTCCGACTGAAAAGAGTACAAAGAGACACGTGCAAACAGTGTGTGCTAAGCGCTACCGCTCAGTATTTGTCGACGGATCACGCATTCGCAGTCTTCTAATCAAAAGCTTTCTCCGGTACGTTTCAAATTGCAAAATCCCACGTCTACTGTTTGATACTCTATACGTCGAAAAATACATACGAGCCTCTTGGAACATCAAATCGTATCAACCTCTCGAAACGATAAGTAGAGAGAATCGAAGCTGCAAATTTAATGCATTTTTTGATATTAAAATTAGCAAAGGTATAAAAAGTGGCTGATTTAACACGACTTCCAAAAAGCTCATATACATTAACTTTTGACTACAACGCGTACGAGAGGGGAAAAAAAAAAATTAGACGTTGAAAAGTACAATCCGTTGGCGAAGAAGTAAGTATAGAAAATGCAAGAGAAGTGAAATTGAAAGTGATTGCGACAATGTTGACTTTCATTTTGTGAACACTTGTAAATCGTATAAGTATATATGTTTGCGTAAATATAAAGATGTATTATAAAGACAAATTTGTTAAGTCGTCCGTTAATTGTCGGTAAAGAATATCTAAGATAGCATGTGTTTGTATGAGAAAGAGTAAGAAAGAGTAAAGCCAATAATACCTTAGAGGATTTATCGCAGAACTCGGGAAGGACTTGTGCTTGCGGAGAGGTGACGGGAGAAGGAGCGAGAGCGGAAGCAGGATCGGAGGATTTGCGTTTTACGTCCGTAGATGATAAATTCTCGTCCACGTTTGTCTGTTGGCTCGTCGCACGAGGTAGTCTTACTAATCGTCGTTTATAACGCGGCCGTGGATTTCTCCGCGAATCACCGAACTGTGCGTTATCGCGAACAACCTCGTCGTCGGTTACCTAATTTTGCAATATACCTAATCTCAGTATGCAGGTGCCTTTCCGGTTGCAGAAAATTCGTTAAGATATTCGTGTGAAATTCTTTATTGTTTTACAAAGTGTAATAAAAAAAAAATAAAAAATGAAAAAAAAAAAAGAAAAGATTGTTCACAAAACAGCGCAGAACACATACTCCGTGTGCGAATAATGCATTAGTATAAGAAGGAATTATAGAATCTTGCTGAAAATATGAGTATAATTTCTAGGAAAATGCATCTAAAACATTTTTATAACTCTATATAATGCTACTAAATTTTTTTCTTTTTATCGCAATAACTACCGTGCAGATTTAAACAGTTAGTTAAGACTTGAAACACGATTTATCACTTGGAAGAATGCTAAATCGAAATAAATTTTTACAATGTGCAGAGTTCGTTAATTGCTATGGAATATCGCTATGCAATATTGTCGTAAAAAGAAAAAAATATAATATACACCATGTAGGTGCAAGCAACGGAAGTAAATTTTTGTGAACTTTGTTTGACGTAATAGAAATTAATATGTTGCAGAACAAAAGTGTTTTAAACTGCTTGCAGATAATACAAGGTATTTCACCTACAGTTCCAAGTTATGTATTTTGAAATACATTATCTGACGAAGAGAAAACATGATATAAAGTTTTATAATAAGAATATCATATTTCAATACGCTAAAATACTTTTCTAATATAACTTTTAAATTGTTATCAAATCGTTTTTATACGTTTTTAAAACGTTTCTAATCGCTTTAAATAAATATGATAATAATTTATTAAATTATTTTCAAAGAGTAATTTAGAATTGAAATATTTTACTCTTGATAATTACATACTCTTTATATGATTTTCCTTCGATAAATGTCGAGCGTTTTCTCAATATGATACAATTCAATGTTATTAAAAAAAAAATGTATCTCGGAACTCTGGATGAAACAGCGCGTATAAGACTTAGGATACATGCCGATTCGTAAATCACGCGTTTAGTTTGACACCTGTGTCTACTAATCGCTGTTACGATATTAAGAAATGCTAACTTGGCTAGGGTTAGATACTAACCCTTACCTGGCCATCCTGGCTACGAGGGCGTCGTGGCGGACCACCACCTCTTCCTCCGCGGAAATTGCGGCGGAAGTAACGTCGTGATGGACCACCGCGTCCACGACCACCACCGCGCGGCGGAATGCCACCCTCACCGGTTCCTTCCGCTTGCTCACCACCTTCGCCAGCATTATCTCCTTGCTGCTGCGCTTGATTGGGCCCGGAGCGCCGTCCTCCACGGTAATAACCGTCATAATGACGACGCAGCCTGTAGCGACGCTGTTGCTGCTGTGGCTGACCGCCTCCTTCGGCATTTGCGTCATCGCCGGCCTTTCCTTCGCCTGCAATATAATCGTCAGACAATAAATTTATCTCTCGCGTTTAAAGGAACTAATTAATTGAGATTTAAACCACATGCAATCAGCACACCTTGCTCGTAACCCTCTTGGCCTTCGCGTGGTCTACGATTCTGCGGTCGGCCATTGCCACGTCTTGGATACACCCAGTGGATATTACGATACCCGCGACGTTTATCCGCGGCGTAAGGTGAACCTTTTACCGCTTCACCTGCCGGGCCAGTGACATTGGCGGCCTCGTGACCTTTTTCACCGATAACGACATCGAACTCAACGACCTCGCCATCTCCCACACTACGCACGGCCTTTCTCGGGTTGTTCTTAATGATAGCCGACTAGAATCAAAAATCACATTAACATGTAGCGAAATTTCATTTTTAAAATAATGCTACTTAGCGCTTTAAATATGAGAAACACTTACTTGATGGACGAATACATCCTCCTTGGTATCATTTCTGGAACAAACAGCATAAAAAATAATGTTAAAAATCGATACTTATATCTTAAGGTACATTTTTCAATTCAAGTGTTACATTAATGTAACACTGGGTTCATTTAATTTGAGGATTGCTTGAGAACAGAAACTATCTGCTCATGAAATTTGACATAAACGCATTAACACTAGATCCGCATAAATTCTCTACAAAGTTGTGCCACGTACATACGATATCGCGCGTAACAATATATATTTACATCTGTCCTACGCATGAATCGCGAACGTACGAACGTAATCGGAATCCATGAAGCTGCGGAGCAAAGCACGGAGTAGAGAGGTCGTTCAACTTCGCGATGCACACAGTTAGCAGAGAAATACAACTCTTACACAAACGCTAGCTGTCAGAGCTAGAACAACGACTCCTATCGTCACAGCCAGATGATAAAAAGTAAGTCGTATACAACATTCGAATCAAAAAAATTAGAATTGAATTACCGGCCTCGGCGATCATAGTTCTCATTATTTTCATGAAAAGCATAATAAAAGTATGTTTCATAAAGCGTAGAATCGCGAAGAATTGTTGTAATTTTATTAACTCAAATAGTAATTTAAACCGTACTGAATCTGTCCTTCCGTTTACTTTAATATATCAACTGCACAAATAGAAATTTACTGTAGAGAAATTTCACTGTTTGCCTCGGAACGTGGATCGATACCGAATAATTAATAGACACGATCCAATGGGTATCGAAGCGAAACGTTGCTCTACCACTGCGGTATAATCAAGTTCGCCGAATTCGGACAACGTACACGACGAATGAACAATGAATTCAATATTCTCGATTAAAAAAACTATTGAGTTCCAACGCAACATCTGATTTTAAGAACAAATTTCCTGACTACATTTATTCATTAAGCAGTATTTTGCAGAGTTACACACACAAATTTGTCCCAGAAGCACCTGAATAATTCTAACTGAAATTAAAACAAACTTTTTAATTTGTGCATATGGGTGTACCATCTATATGTATATATTTTTAACGCTACCGCCTTTTAAGAAGATAAGATACCGTTATTAAAACAAGAAATGTAACTATTGCATTTTTTATTTTAAAGAGATTTAAAAAAAAATCTAATATCCGGCACGCGACGATCGGTTTGGAGCAAGTCGAAGAAAGTGTTGTGCGTCAACAAACAGCTGCATTCTAAGTCATTTTTAATGCTTTGCGACACGTCGAGTGCTATTTCGTGTCGGTGAAAGTGTATTCGAGATCTACCGCGAGAGCAGGCAAGTAGACGTCTAATAAAATTGGTGCGAAACTATCTTACGTCCCCACGCAAGTAGGAAAGAACCTCAAGACGAGCGAGAAATCGTACGCGCACGTACGAATTCCTCTTCCGAAACGCGGTTCCGTCCTCGTCGTGAAGCATTTGGAGGAGCCTACTGTTCGCGCGCGCGCGAAAACCTCCTGGCGATCCGCCAGGTAAATAGAGGCCTCGAAATAGCGAGGGACCGACTCTACGTTCCTATACGGCTTGACCACGTGCCGAATGAAGCGTCTATTTTCCGTGCGGCGTGGTGCCAGGTCGAGGTTGCGGATCGAACCTGCGGCGGAGACGATTTTCCTAATATTAGCGACTATCGCGCTGAATCGTTATCAATTACTCTAGGTCTAGCGTCCTAAATTAAAATCAAAATTTTCGAGGCGCAAAGCGAAATAACAGCCTTACATTGGTCCAGTAATCTACGCCGATCAGTTTGTTCCGATTCGAGATATTAAAATTAGAAAAAATTAACAAAGTTAGATACGTTTCAATACATTAACAAATTTAATTCTGTAAAATGGATATTTTATTTAATTGCTTTCAAATGAGACAGCAGAAAGTTATGGACAGATTCGTCGTGACTCATTCCAGACTCATTATATATAAATAATTCTGTCAGAGTTAACGTGAGAACTGAAATTTTCACGAGAACGGTCGCGTGCGTCAGCCAATTAACATTCTTGTTGAATAATTAAGCGGGCGACGGAAACCGCGGAAATTTATTTGGCGATGCAGGCGGAAGGTGTGCAAGCACGATTTTAAACGCAGCACATGGATAAAAAAAAAGCGAGGTGGCAGAAAAAAATAATTAGACATCTCGCAACGCGTGTACGCGGGAAAACTTTTACAGAAGAGATCCAACTAATTAATGTGCACGACGCCCGCGCGGTTGCGTCGCAAAACGAACGTTTAAATTAATAATGCACGAGTAACCCTTACGTCCGTTTACAGGCATGCAAGTGAATAAAAATGCACACGATCTTTCTTGTTCTGGCGATACACGCAAGGTTACAAGCGTCGAAAATTTTAAAGGAAAAGAAAAAGGAGACACAAAAAAAAAGAGACAGAGCGCGAGGTAGCTGCAAAATAATAATTACTGACCTATTAATGAAACCGTAGCCACTCTTGACATTGAACCATTTCACAGTTCCGGTCACTTTGTTAGCTGAAATAAAAAAAAAAAGGTTTCATGATATATGTGTGATAGAATGTGGCGCGCATGCAATTGTATAAATTCAGAATTAAATTACGGGGTGGTTAAATCAACTCGTAGTTCTCGTCAGATGCCTTAAAACGTAATGTAATTATTTAAATAAAAAAAAAAAAAGTGAGAAAAATAATTTAATATAAAACCGTCTGAAATATTCAAGTCGCGTGTACGAGTAATGAGTTAGAAAAATGTAGTACATTACTTATTTATATTATACTGCGAAAGCGACCTTCAAGGGAGGGAAAATAACGTGCTAAACCGCAGGTACGTATTATTATCACGTGTTTATGAGCACGTAAGCGCGTTCGAAGATGAAATATTACGGTCAGCGATTTTAGAAGACGAATATTTCCAAGAAGAGTGCGTTAGAATTCGAAGAAAATCTAGGCGGAAGCTAAGATCAACGGTAAAGTAATGCAATAAAACGAACGATAATCTACGAGCGGTTTTTTAAATTTTATTTTTAATCTGTTTGAATAAACAGATACGTCTGGACTTCTCGCCAATTAATATCATCTAATTTAATTTCCTAGCTTCTTACACGAATATAATTCAAGTTCTAAGTTCGCAAGGAAATATGTGAGCTTCGAGCGCAGCATATGTTATACATGTATAATTCCCGCGGTCTGCAAACGAAAATATGATAAGACTATCTTCATAACAGTTACACGCAGCCTTGTCGCACGGTGTAACCCAAAGAAAGGTCGAAATTAAGTATCAACAACAATCGGATCGATCGGGCCATAGAAATTCCTCGCGTTCTGAAAATTCATGTAATATTTCCCTAGCGGCGATCAATCGGGCGAATAAAGTTCGTGGAATTAATATCGGTATCGCCTTTCGTATCTCGACGATTTCCAAGGTTTATAACGACTTAATTAGACGTTAATTAACGAGGGCATAAATACGTTTCTGAACGTTTATGAATTTTAACGAGAAATAAACTGATACGTAAATTAACGGCGTACTTCCATAAAATAAGCTTCCGAGCATTTCCAAAAGATGTGTTTAAATTATAAAATTCTCAAAACGACCAGCAGGCTCTTTGAGTAGCTTTTTATTCAATCGAATTTGATTCTTCAAAGTTGAGCGAATGTTAGCACGACCATTTTATCATATTAATAAGATACGTATGACTGAATCATAATTGTAGAAATGCTTTTCAAAGAATTGGACAGTTCCGCAGTTGAATTTAATTCGTGCCTTTTTTCTTTCAGCGATTTCCAGCAGTTAAGTGGAAAAAAATTAGAACGATCGAATATGTTTTATTGAATCAAATATATGACATCGAATAGCATTCTATTGAATCGCGCGACATTAATAAAAGGTGTCTATGTAAATTAATGACATAGCAATTACAATTGCTACAGAAAGAGACTTTAGAAAATTCTACAAAACTTAGAGTTTATTCTTAAAATTTTCCATTCCGCTGTTCTTTTTTTTTTTTCTTTAAAATACGTTTCTAAAGATCAATATTTACTGCTCCGTGTCGAGCTCACTCGTCGAGCCCTCGAAAAAAAAAAAAAAAACGAAAATTCATTTAAAGCTCATTTCCTTCGTCTGTCCGGGTAAAGCGTGGCTTTGAAGAAAATTTGATAATAGGCCTTCCAAGGACGAAGTCAGATTACCGATCTATTTTACCTCGGAGCACAGAATTACAAAGTAGGCCTCTTCATGCAGTTTTGAGAATAAATTCCCTTGAGTTTTCGAAATAACGCGTTTTCACGTGGCGGAAGTGTGGGTAGGCTGAAGGCGTGAGTGCCGGACGAGGCGAGAGGAGACGGGACGAGACGAGGCGGCCGCGTGGAGCACGCTGCCGACGCGCTTACGTAACGAAAAACGTGGAGCGCGCGCGGACAAGCGAATGCATTTCGGACCGATGCGCGCGCGAAAGATGCTTCGGCGCCGGAGAAAAGAAAGGGGTTGATCGTTACGGCCCGGGCGAGAGAAAGCACGGCCTTCGTGAATCGCGGTTTTCACGCGCGCGCCATCGCCGGATTTTGCAGGTTATGCGGCACGACGCGGCGTCGGTGAAAATCGATGGACCGGACGCGAAGGTCTCCGGCGAAGAGAAACTCCGTTCGGCGACGGGAGAGCATCAGCTGATAGGAAAATGGAGGGCCGCGCGCGACGCCCGGCACGCGCCAGCACGATCCGCGGGATCTCCGCCGGCCCGCCGCGTGTCTTTCGGAGCTGACCGGCCCGCTCTTGCGCGTGGGCGCCATTATGGGCGCAGGAACACGGTCGCGGCGACGAAGGAGAGGTCCTCCGTCCACCGCGGCGTAGATCAGGGAACGCGGGGGAACGTAAACGCCGTTCGCTACCGCGTGCGGGCTCCGTTTATGCAACTCACCGATGACCATCTTCTGCTGGACAGCCTTGGGTTGTTCGGGCTGCTTCTCCGTCTCACCCATGATGGTAAGGTGGTGTAGAGACAAGCAAACCAGGATGGTACCTTCTGTCTCACTACGATGTTAACTCCTATCTGCTGATGTTCGCAATGGACGTGCGTCCAGGCGACCGGACAAACACCATACCTCTCGGCTGTGTAACACGCTCCCCGATTGGCCGGCCCCTGTCAGTCCGCCGGTACGGCGCCAATCGTGCACGCCGATTCTTCTCGTGTATGCATGATCGCCGGCCGAGCTGTGCCAAGCTTCACCGAGCGCATGCGTTGCCCCTTTCAACCAACCCACCAACCATCGTACCCTCGAGACCGAATTTAACGTATTTCTAATATCATCGTATCTAATTTGTTGTATGTACCTCTAAGTCTCTTTATTGACGCTTTGTCGGGGCAACGGAAGATAAAAAAAAAATATGAAACTTAATGACATTTTTCTTTCCTCTTGTACGAAAAATACAACGGTAAGAACTGCAAGAGAAAAGTTTGCCTTGACTTTAGAAATATATATGTACTTTGAAAGAAATAAAGTTAGAGAATAGCAAAACGAACATTTCTAAAAGTCACAAGTCATCGTATATAATTTTTGTAAAAGCAGCGAATACGGATGAACAAAAGACTAAGAGATAAAGAAGAAGCGAAAAAGGAGAGGACGTTCAACTTGAAAATACGAAAGTAGAGACGTTGGCGTGTCAACACGCGGTACAAAAAAAATTTCGAATAAATACAGGATCGGTATTTTCCGTAGAAACTGGAAGAGACGTTCGATAGTAATTTCACTAACGATTTAAATTCAATACGCTCGTTTATTGCAACGATACGAGAGAGAATACGGCTTCTTTCCTTTTGCAATGCACATGACTAATGTCTGTATATATTAACGCATAGCGGGAAAGGTGAATACGCAACTTAAACGGAAAATGTGTCGTCTCTTGTCAAGCCGACAATTGAACGACTCGTATTTCGTGTCAACTTTTCCTAACAAATGTCTTTTGCCGTATAAAATACACACATGCATTCGTACATCGCATACATACCCTGCTTTGAATATTATCATGTTAATTATTTCACACACATAAATACGTGGTTTTTTTTTTCGAGACGTTTGTTAGAATAACATAATGAAAATATAGGAGAGATTTACATGTCACTTATAACAAAGACATTTTTATTGGAGCACAATTTGTATTTCAACCCGCATTCGTCTCCAATAAGGCATATTTTGTTAAAAAAAAACGGAGCGAATCTGACGAAAATAACAAATCGACGAACATCATTACCGGGACATCGTTAGCGTACATAAATCGAGAACAGTATGCAATTTACATTTTTTATCGGTATATCTCGAGACATAAACGGATACAAGTACAGGCATGAAGATAAATCCGCAGTTAGCATTCTAACTTTAAATCAACGCATGTTAGTTACAAATATACAGATAGAAAAGCTTACACTTTGTTAGATTTCGGAATCACGTGTTGCATTTTATTGCGCAACGGAAACTGTGGACGACAACCATTGTCTTTGCAAGTTGCATCGAGTTCGAATATACTTTTTGTAAGGTTTATGCTAGTTCTCCTTTAGTATATAATATAATGGGAGAGTATGACAAACACTTCAATAGACTGTTCTGTATATAAGATTTATCTAACCGTTTAATACGTTTGTCCTCGATATCAAAAAAACCTTTTCGTTATTAATTTTTCCATACTATTAGAGTAACAAATATATCGCAGAAGTAATAAAAAAAGTTAGTTAAGACAGTGCTATGTAATATAAGGTATATACAAAGTAGATATACTTAGCAACCTGTCACTGAACGCATTTAAAAAAAGTTGTCGCGAACCATCTAGTATTCCACAAGATTATCTCTTCACAATATGTGCAATTTGCCATACAATTTATTTACCAAATTAGATTAAATATCGAAATACGACATATTCCAAACGTATGTCTTTTACACATGAGACACTTTGTATATATATAAAAGAACATAATAAAATAAACACTCTGAATATATATTAGAACAGAAATATGCACTCGGATAAGTGATATTTACATTCTCCATCATCTCGGTTTGCGCGTGCGAATTGTTCTAGATCGCGGCGCGGTAGATCCGCTTCCGATGCTGAACATACCGGGCGTCGAGGGATTGAAGGTCGGTGCTGCCGTGGTTCCGAAATTGAGAGTAGAATTCGCCGATGGCGTTGCAAAATTAAATCCCGTGGTTGCTAAAATCATGAAAACGCAATTAGTATAATTAATTTAGCGTCCAAATAAAATACATATATTACACAAGCACAAGATAATATTTTAGACATTTAATTTTTTATTTAATATTATTTAAAATTTGATACTTGCAACGCAAATTAAATCAATTAGATTTACATTAATATTAAAACAACTGGTAATTTACCTGATTTGGAGGATGAGCCGCCAAACTGAAATGGAGCAGGTGATGCAGCAGCGGTATTAGTGCCTTCCGCAGCATTGAAATTAGAACCAAAGGGAAACGTCGTGCTCTGTTGTCCGTCTTTCTGGTCATTTCCGAAGACAAACATATTATTTGTGCTAGGATTTGCGTTATTAGCGTTACTTGCTCCAAAGGCTGAAACAGATGAACTAGACGTGCCAAAACTTGTGGTAGTTGCAGGCGTTGCTCCGAATAACGATTTGTTATCACCGAATGCACCACTACTCGTGGCACCAAACGCGAGACTCGGAGGATTTTGCGTACCAAAAGTGCTTGCTGCCGAAGAGATGCCAAATGTTTCAGTAGCTGGAGTAGTGCTTCCTCCGAATATTACCGTGTTATTATCGGTCGAACCGAATATTCCCGTTGTACCACCGAAAGCTGGCGTTGCCTGCACGTTCGTTACCGTCCCTACGTTAGGTGTTCCAAACGCGGGCGTTGTATTGTTCGTTGTGTTGAAGCCAGAAGCAATTGCACTGGTGGAAACATTACCGGCAAGGCCAAACGCAGGAGGAGTGCTGCCGGTTTGAGTGGCTGCACCAAACGGTGTCGTCGCATTGCCAAACATGTTCGTCGTTCCAAAAGACGTTGAAGGCTTCGTTTGGCCAAAAACCGGAGTACCGCTACCAAATACTGAAGGCGCCGTAGTAGTCGGAGTCGAATTGACGTTAGCATTAGAAAATAAACTCGAACTAGGCGTGCTGCCTGACGTCGACACAACGTTACTTGTCGAGACAAAAATCGAAGGTACGGTAGTTGTTGAAGTATTAAACATCCCAGCAACTTCTACCGTTGTTCCGGATCCTGGGGTACCTCCGAAAAGTGCTTGGCTGTTGTTAGTTGTTCCAAACATATTCGTGTTTGTCGTTGTAATTGCAGTAGTGGCGAAGATGGACGTGGTAGAAGTGCCGAATTGTGGAACGGTTGTTGTAGATGGTCCGAATTGTGAAACTGTAGTCGTGGCTGTAAGCGTGCTGAATTGCGGAACGGTGGTAGTCGTAGATGTTCCAAATGTGGCAATCGTGTTATTACTTATTGCACTCAAATCGCTCGTATTTTTAGCTGTTGGAGCAGGTAAAGCTATAGGCGTCGTGCTTGAAGTATTGGAAGGGCCAAAAACAAATAAAGACTTATTCGTTGATAAAGTAGATATTGAGGAAGTAGCAGATGTCGTACTCAACGAGAATGTAGACGCCGCATTCGGTAACCCGAATGTCGATGCCGTAGTAGTCGTGGTATTCGCAGTAAATGAATTATTTGCGACTGTCGTTATCGAATTATTGGGCGTAAAATTAAAAGATTTAGTTGTGCCTTGCGACAATGATGTTGCTCCGATGTTTGTAGAGCTTTCAAATGCATTTACTTGAATGTTATTACGCGGCTGACTGAACATAAAATTATCCGATTTCGAAGCTTGCAAAGCGCTGCTGTTATTTCCGAAATTGAATAATGGCGTAATCGTAGATGTCGTATTATTCAATGTGCTGCTGTTTGTAACGTTATTAAAATCGGCGATGCTGGCTGTAGTCGTTGTATTAATCGGTAACAATGTTGTTTTAGAAGGCTGCGATAGCGAGCTTGGTACAATAACTTGAGTGGGCTTCACGGGAGATAAAACAGATTTGTTGTTACCAAAAGCAAACGTAATAGCGTTGCCAGTAATAGCCGGAGTAGTTTGAGTATTCCGAATGTTCGGTGAACTAATGACGGTACTTGTAGTAATTTTATTCGTCTCAATCTTATCTTGAGCTGTTGTGTTGGGAGTAATCGGTGCGAATGATGAACTCGTTGCCACTTTATCAATCAAGAAATTAGTAGACTTTGACGAAGGTGATGTCAAAGTATTGCTGTGAAATGTGTTCCCAGTGACAAAGTTTGACAAAGTACTATTTGACGTCACAGTTGGTATCCCACTAGATTTGCCGAAAGTGAAAGTTGATACTGCTACACTTGAAGTTGCAGACACGACTTTTTCTAAGGATTCCATGCTTGTAACTGCAGGCACGATTAATACAGCTTTTGTTTGTTCCGTAGTTTCAGGTATTTTAGTCGATAAATTCGTTTCTTTTATCTTGAAAGAATTTGTAGCCGACACATTCAATTGGATCGGTGATGTGGTTTTTACTAAAGCTGTGTCCGATTTTGTTTCAATTTTTGCACTAGGTCTTGGTGACGAGAAACCACTTGGTACAATAGCTGCAGTAGACAATGGCGTGGTATTTATGTTTGTTGTAGTTGTCGAAGAATTGAGAGTCGCACAACTGACCGGTTGTGAAACGAGCGGTGTAGCAATATTAATGTCGTCCGCTTGAATTACGACATCCGGATTGATTTTGTTCTCTGCTGTAAAATGTTAATAAAATTAATTATTAAATAAAACAGACAAAAGAAACGAAGAAAAATAAAATGTGTTTAAAAATTAAATATAATAAAATATATAATTAATATATAATTAATTATATATAATTATAATTAAATATAATTAATCAATATATAATTAAAAATGATATATTGATCGATATGTGGTTAAACCAAGTAGATAGAAGTAAGCCTATACTTAAGGCTTACTCTTTTCGTCTAATAATATTAACACATAAAATTTATTTTGTATTTCTTTAAACTGTTTAATAAAAATAGTTTGTTAATTAAAAATACACTGTAAAAACTAATTATTATAAATTATAAATATAAATGTTTCCTATAATATATGTTATTTAATATTTAATGTTAAAAATTACTTTACTCACCTTTACCCGATATTGCATCAAACATACTTTGGAGCCTAGCTTTCATACTGGTTTGCCTCATATTTCGTATGTCTTCTTTCTTTATTTCTTCCACATTGTCTGTTGCAAACTTGACTCTTATATTACTTGGCTCTTCCACGAGTGACTTTAACTGTTCATTTCTTTCAGGTTCAGCTCTCATAAACAGTTTATCTATCAATTTAACAGGTTTCGGTACAACAGATTTGATAGTATGAATTTGACTGGTACTTGTTACATTCTTCTGAATTACAGGTCCCGTTTTATCCTCGTAAGCTTTCGATTCCTTATTAGTTGATTTTAATATTCCTTTTACCACAGAAGCTTGTTCTGTTTTTTTAGAGCTAAGAACTTGAGGTTTCTTTGTATATAATTCTTTAATTTCAGGGTTGCCATCATCTATATCTGCATTCTGGATTTGTGGTATAGCAGATGAATTACTGGATTGTGCACTTTCTAAAGATTTGAAATGCTTTTCGAAGTCGGGTGTACCACTGCGCGAGAAATCCACTGTACAAACATATTAACATTTATAAAAATCGATATGCATTGAATAATATAATTGAATATATAATTATATAAAAATATATACGTACCTGCTTTTCTTTTAACTCCGCTAGCAACATAGACGCTGGAACTTAAAGAATTTATAATATCATAACAAGATCGCGTTTTTGTACGTTTTGCAGGTCTGAGAGATTTATTTTGGAGAGAAATATCTTCGTCTGATTTAGACTCATCTCTACTTCGTTTCTGCTTGTTTTCTTCCAAAATCATTTCTCTTTCCTCGTTGAAAAATTCTGTTCTCTGCTTTTTAGCGACATCAAAGGTAACATCCTCTGTTGATGCGTGTCGTTTCAGTGATATCTCTCGTAAGACTTGAACGACGCTTGCGGGAGATCTGTTTTCTGTATGGCAAACATTAGATAGAACTTTTTGCCTCTCAGGTGGAGAATATTTTGTTACATCTGGTGGTGCAACTCTGACTGTTACAGGTATTCTCATTTTTCTCAATTTTGCATTCAACATAGGGAGTGGATTTGCATGAAGATTAACTTTTGGAAACTGTCCAGTACTGTATTGAGCTTGATGAGTTAATTTATTATTTGCTTCTGTAGCATACTTGGTCAATCTAGTGGTAAGACCTGGCGATGATACATCTGTGTATACTCTGTATTTGAAAAAGTTAATAGATTGTATAATAATGCTAAAAAATACAATTAATATATAATTAATAGATAAAAATACATACAAAATTATTAATAATTTTTTAAGTATTTATAAAAGCATCCAAAATCATGAATATTAAAAATTAAAATAATATGCTTGAAATTTAAAGTGTAATAAAAAAGGAATACATTTAACATATTTGTGTAATGCTTTCAGAAATATGTACTTACTTAGGATCGATATTGTATTTTGTTGATGCTAGTAATGGTCCAGCAACTGTCTGAACTGTCTTTACTCCAGCTGGTCTAGGGCGCATTTTAGGACTAATACTCATGCCCCACGGAGAACCTTCAGGACTAAACTGAGTGAAATTCTCACCGTGACTATACGGCATATAATTCTGTACAGGCGGAATCTTCTTCGAGGATACTCCCCGTGACTGCGGAATTAAATTAATATCGCCGTTTCGAGAATTCTCCTCTCTACCACTGGTATTCGTGATCGGCGTCGAAGTATGCTTGCTGTATAAGGGCTGCTGTCGCTGTGACGTCGAGTCGAAATCGCCGGTGTGATACAATCTGCTCTCCATTCCTAGGGAGTCTTTGATGCGTGAACGATAAGGAACACATGGAATCGGGGTAAGTTGATCGATCAAGTTGAATATCGAGGATGACGATGTCTCTCCACGCTTGGTAGCGGCAGCGTATGAGTCGCTGCTGAGCTGGTAACTGCTCGCGCGTCGCCTGTCCATCCTGTACGTAGATAGACGCTCGCGGAAGTAACGGCTGATAGTGTCCCAGAATCGGTACGCGTAGCTAATGCCGTACCCGTGGAAGAAGCGGAACGCCGTGCCGAACTCGTCGGCCGCTTCTCGCAGATACCCGATAACGCGATATGCGTGCGGCGGTGACACGAGACTGTCGTTGGTGAGCAAGGAGTAGCACGCGTACACAACCAGGAGTAATGTGAACGCTAGTGCGAGAACAGCGCCCCAGGCGTTGTAGACTAGTATGCACCCGCACGTGACACTAATCAACACCACGGTGCCGCGGCTACCGAGATCCCACATAGTACTGCCTCAAGCGGATAACCTCCACATGTTTGAAAAGAGCACACTCACCGCGACGGTCGTAATGTTGCCGCGAACGGCCAGATCATCGATATGTATCGATAATGGCGGCTGCGAAGAAACGGCGCGTCGCGATTGGTTGGACTAAGACGACGAAGATACTTCGAAAATATTCCCGAGGCTCTCCTTCCGTAGGAAAGAGCCATGGAGGTAAAAATACCAGAAAGAAGCGTAAACTGTACTCGACGACGAAGGGTATGAAGCCAGAAAAGTAAGGTAAAATCGCCCGGTGACTATCTTGGTTGCTCATAAATATATGTAGAAAGTCTGTTATTAAGCATATTTTACAACAAAAATTTTACTCTTCCGGCTATTTTAATTTTTACATTTATTTTTTATTTTTTTTTATTACCGTAGAAAGTATTGCCTAACAAACGTTTTAATTAATCTAACAATCAGCAAACGACTAACAAATAATTCGTAAAAAAAAAGTTAAAAAAGTCGAAGTTATTCATCTAACTTTATTGAGGTGTGTGACTTGTCCGAGGCGTAGGGTTGCCATACCATATAGCTGGAATCATTGCGTCTTCCTCTGCTTTTTTAGCTCCCTCTGCTGGCGCTCTTTATCGCTAAGAATCTGGCAACTGTAGTCACCGAGTAGTGCCGAGTGGTACTGTACGTACACGTGATAAGACACGCTCCGGGAGCACGCGTGTCGAGGCACGTCAAGTGTTAACCTTTGATACAGGGTACGCCGGCCGTTCTCAGGAAGAATGTCGTGGTTATTTGGATATCGCAACTCGCAGCCGCCGCAGGATTTTATGCAATTTGTGCAGCCGCCACCACCGACGGGCGACACCGGGGGCGGCAGCGGTAGCGGCAGCGGCGGCGGTCCGCCACCGAGGGTTGGCGGTTCCATGGAGGCATACAGATTCGACTCGAGCGCGCTGGAACGGGCCGCCGCGGCTGCCAAGGAGCTCGAGCGATCTAGTACGGTGCTTTTCTCACGATGATCTTACGCACTTATCGCGAAAACGCGTCGACGTCGCACGCGCACAATTACGTAAGCGGGCGGCTTTGGAGGTTAAAACCCATGCGTGCAAGAAAGAGGCAATGCTCTAAAGTGATGATGCAATTTTCCGCGGAAAATTCGTCGACCCGGCGAGTGGAGGCTCCTGCGAAATACCGGAGATACGAGCTCTTGCGAGCAATATTGTATGATCGATGACAGTCCGCTGTATATTAATGATCGATTGTCAAATTTTGTCATTCATGGTTATTCATTAAAGGGTTTTTTTTTTTTTTTTGGCATTGTTATTTTTATTTTTAAACTTATATAAGAACGTTACTGTAAAAAATTTATTATACTTGTCTTTGATATTTTATAAAGGAGATATATGAGTATAATTAATTAATTTAATAAGATAAGAATATTATTATAATAATTATAATTTTAACATATAATTTTCTTTATTGCTTATATTAAATACCAATACACATTTGATCTGTTGATTCATAACTAATTTTATTTTATTATAGAACATGCAAAAGAAGCCTTGGATTTATCTAAGTTGCAAGAAAGCACAAAGCAAGTAGAATTCCAGACTGAATTGAAAAAATATGAGGCCAGTATTGAACAATTAAAAGCGGAGCAAAAACGAGTGGAGGGTGAGGAAAGAAGAAAAACCATTCAGGAAGAGACAAAGCAGCATCAAATGAGAGCACAGTATCAAGATCAATTAGCTAGAAAGCGTTATGATGATCAATTGATGCAGCAACAAAAGATGAATGATGAGAATCTAAGGCGACAAGAGGAATCTGTAGCTAAACAAGAAGCCATGAGAAAAGCTACGATAGAACACGAGATGGACCTGAGGCATAAAAATGAAATGAGAAAATTAGAAGCAGAATTGAAAGCCAAAGCAAAAATTGACAGAGAAAATCAGGATCTTAATCTGGAACAGATCAGATTAAAGGCCTCAGAAAAGAGGATTACAGTTTTAGAATCGATAAAGTACGTAGCTGTTACGTTATTATGTGTCTTTGTATATTTTATTAATTATAAATTCAAATTTATAATTATATTTTTCAGAACAGCTGGCTCAGTATTGGGCTCCGGTGCCAAAGCTATGTTAGAAGATTGGGATAAAATTCTTGCGGCAGCGGGCGGTTTATCTCTCGTAGCTTTCGGTATATACACTGCCAAGGGCTCGACCAGTGTAGCGACACGCTATATCGAGTCTCGTTTAGGGAAACCGTCATTGGTGCGCGAGACGTCAAGATTTACGTTCCTCGATACTATTCAACATCCCATTCAAGCAGTCAAGAAATTAAAAACTAAGCAGACCGACGCACTATCCGGTGTGATTTTGGCCCCAAAGCTTGAGGAAAGACTGCGCGACATTGCGATTGCCACAAAAAATACCAAGTACAATCGCGGAATGTACAGGAACATTTTAATGCATGGTCCACCGGGTACTGGCAAAACCATGTTTGCAAAGAAGTTAGCAGAACACTCGAACATGGACTATGCAATTGTGACGGGCGGTGATTTGGCTCCGTTAGGCAGAGATGGTGTCACCTCCATTCATAAAGTGTTCGATTGGGCATTAACGTCTCGTAAAGGACTTTTGTTGTTCATTGACGAAGCAGATGCCTTCCTAAGAAAACGTTCGAGCGAGCACATTTCTGAAGATCTTCGGGCGATGCTAAATGCATTTTTATATAGAACAGGCGAGCAAAGTAATAAATTCATGTTAGTACTTGCGTCAAATACGCCCGAACAGTTTGACTGGGCAGTGAACGACCGATTAGATGAGATGGTGGAATTTCGTCTCCCAGGTCGTGAAGAACGTGAGCGCTTAGTGCGTCTCTACTTTGACAAATTTGTACTCCAACCGGCAATTGAGGGTAATAAGAGATTGAAAATCGCCCAGTTTGATTATAGTTCGTTGTGTAGTAAAATGGCCGATCTAACGGAGGGAATGTCCGGCCGAGAGTTGGCGAAACTCGGAGTCACTTGGCAAGCAGCGGCTTATGCTTCGGAGGACGGCGTGTTAACGGAAAAAATGGTCATGGACAGGTGCCTTGAAGCCATCAAACAACACAAACAGAAGGTACTTTGATATTTAATATTGAAAGCACAAATCTATATAAAATAAATTTTTTAAGATGTTATTTTTTATGATATCTACAAAATATATATTGCGTCTTTTTTGCGTTACAGGTACAGTGGCAAAGCGAACAAGAGAAGCAGGAATCGAAATCGATATATGCCACAGAGGACGAAGCAGTCGTTCGTTCGAAAACTGCGACGATAGATTCATGTGCTGGAAACACGATAGCTCCAGCCTAGATTATTGAAAAAGCGTCATTGTTAATCTTTAAAAATCGGGCTAATGGCGAAGTTATTGAACGTTGAACGAGGAACAGTACAAATGTCACTCGGAAAAGGATTATTCTGGTAATTATGGTATTTATCAAAGATTCGCCAGGTTCGACGAGTCGCATATGTCACTTGTTACAAATGTATATTTACGTAGGATAATTAAATTGTAATTCTACTACGATCTTTCATTATGCTTCATAATTCACATTTTTCCCTCGTGGCAATTGCCAGAAGTGCAACGATTGATCGTAAATTATATGGATAATATTTTTGAAACGACGAAAAGACAAAATCGTTAATGTATAGTATTATGGAAAAAAGCAGGATGATACTTAACGCAAATATCGGAATTTTTGCCGTTTTAATAAAGATTGATAATATAAATGGTCAAATCTATCTTTGACCCAAGCTTAAATTTTCAAAATTTTAATGAATTCTTATCTACAACATTTAGATTATTTAAAAGTGCATTTAAAAACATTTCAGTAATATTTTGTACGTAATAAAACGAATCTTATAAATGTTGTTCGGTTTACTCGATGCTTTTTTCAAGCTATTAATTATTTTGTTTGGAAAAAGCTATTTTCTAGGAAGAGGGAGGAAGGAAAAACGACAAGGCAGAATATAGGAAATGTTGCAAGAGTGCAATCTTGGTGGCGATTATCTTCATATTCTGCGAAAAATAAAGCAAAGATTTCGACGAGTTTGCAAAAAAGTCAGTGCGCAAATGCCTCCTCTGTCGATTTTCTCAGTGCCTCTCTTATCTCGAGGAAAATATTACCAAGATATTTTGACAAATATGCAGAATGCAGTGTGTCATTAAAAAAATCGCTGCCCTATCCTGGTCTATCGTAAATCCTTACGTCTTTATTATCGTTGTTCCTTATCATTATGACCGACGTTACGACACTCGATTAATTCTTAAAGTTGTCGAATTTCTCGACACGATTGACGTCCAGCGTTATCATAAATAATGATCGTTTTACTTTTTTATTTTATGTACGAACGCACGTTTTGTCGAACGTTAGCAGGGGCCTGGCCGGTCTCGGCCGAGATCTTGCCACCCTTGCGTAATCCGCGCGTGCATGCGACTAGATTAAAGCGGCTACTTATCATCGTACGAGGCTCGGCGCCCTGTTAAGAACTACGTAAGAGGGTATTACGCGGCGTAGGGGGGGAGGGTGACATGGGTGAAGGGGCCATTCGACAGTCATAACATAACAAAACTTGCCGACAGAAAATGAATAGACGCGGTTAATATTAATCGCGTGTCGAGCAATTAGCACGCGTCAGAAAAAATTCTTCGTATATCGTGTACATATGTACATACGTATAATACACTACAATATACGAGATTACTATATTATTTGTCGGCGAAAGAAATCTTAAAAAATAAGTGTAAAAAGAAAAATTCTATTCGAGGAAGATGTTCGCGATTTTGAAAAAGATATCGCGAAGAAAAACTGAGATACTCAGGAAAATGCATAAGTGTAAGTTTTTTACTTTGTCGAGATATTGTTTTGTAGAATGTTACAGCAATATTATCGTAATATTGCTGTAATATTCTGTGTTTGCTAGGCTAAAATAAAATTAAAAAAAAAAATTCTGAACTATTAAAATATTAACATTACAGTCATGTTCATATTTGAGTAATTGTTATTTAATTGCTATTTACTCTCATAAGAAATGTTGAAAATTATTAGCGCCGTTGTATTCAAATATGTATAATTGAGCAAGCTGCAAACATTAAAAAGATACGTTTCTTATAAAGTATCGACAATTTTTACGTGAAAAGTCACAATTAAGTCCACTAAGATTTATCTATGTTATAAAATACGTTCTATTTTGCACTTGCTGACTGTTATTTAGATAAAATTGTACCAGAAAATTATTATATTTTAATTATAACAGTTCTCTAAGGTTTTTTTGCAATACTATATTATCAAGCAAAATTTGTTCAACTCTGACATCTTTGAGACGTCTTCATGAAATCGTCATACCCTTTCGAAATGATTCTTTCACGCACGCGTCTATCGCATGATTTTAAAAGCAAACAAAACAAGCTATTTACATAAAATTAGATCGACGTTTTATGAGAAGTCATACTGCTTATTATAAAACTGCTACTAATTAGACATTATAACATGAAACAAATTATAATCCGATTGTAAAGAAATCAATTTTTTTTTTTTAATTTTTATATACTTAGCTAACCGACATACGATTGGTATTATTAAGAATCTTGTATCACTGAAAACATGAACTTTTTGATACAGTACGAATAATTACTTCGTATTGCCTCGGCAAGGTCATGAGATAAATTAAAAAAAAACTCGATCAACCGAAAGATTATCTCAGCGCATAATCATAAAACGTTTGTGTTGTGTCTTTGAGGATTTTTCGTCTATTTTACTTTCCTTCTATCATGTGCCTTGAGCCTCGAACTCATCTTCTCGATGCTTTCTCGAACGGGAGGATATCTCGAATCATGTTTTTTCTCGTCTGGTGGCGATAAAATGTGTCGTATGATCCCCCCCAGCTGTCGTAGTCAATTTTAATCGCGTGATAACGAATCGGATGACACGCGCTACGTGCACATTTGCAAATGCGAAAATAATTTATCTTCCCTTCTCTTCCTTTTCTTTGTTTCCTTTTTTGTTTCTGTCTCGTGCTCGCGATTCTAGATACCGCGGATGGAGGATAAAACATAAAAGAAACCGTGATATTCAGGGTCATCGACGACCTTGACAGTAATCAGTTTTTCTTTTGATTTTGACTTTTTATTCTTTCCTGTCTTTCTTTCGTTTAAAAAATCGGTTACTTATCGTTCAAAAGGGTAAGCTTTACTTTTAGGCTCTTATGAAATCGCGCCGTCCACCGATCGATCTAAAACCAAAGTTTAACTCTCTAATATCTCTTCGAAGAAAGAAAGCAGAGTGAAATACGCTTGGAAAGGGATTGTCTTCGAAAAGCATTTAGAAAAGACGTGTTTCTGTTTTAATTATTAATTCAAACAAGTGGGTTAAATTATCTGATAGTTTAACTTATGAATACCTGAAGAGTAGCTAATAAAGCAAGGCCGCTGCATCAGTTTTATAATGTTGTAAACGCCTTATACCGAATTTCTTATTTGGTAATATTAATTTAATTATAGTTAGGACATAGATTAGGTTACAACAATAACGATTAAAGGGCCTTAAGAACGCGCGAACATTTTGAATTCTTTGTACCGCATATCGGAGGTGTAGCCATCAAAGGCCATCGCCGCAAGGTTATCATTCGATTTTTAAAAAGGCGGGGAGATTTTTGTACGCGGCCCGCGTGATTTAACTGGCCAGTTGATCGGAAACGTTGTATGTCGATGGTGACGCTCCTCCGTCGACTTATCTGCCTGATTGAGATTCCCATTCAAACGCGTTCAAGATTCCAGCAGTTTATCATCTGCGCGGAGGCCGACGACTTTCGTTTCGAAGACAGCTTTTACCAGATACTTAATATCGGATTCAACCGCCAGTCGAGATTCAATACCTTTTCTAATTCTCGACAAGGATTAAGATCATAACGATTAATATCGACAGTCGCACCTCGCGTCGATTACGCTGGCGGTCAGCATGACGATTTCGATGACCGACCTGAACATGGAGAAGAAGACGATATGGGGTAGCCGTCGCTTTCGCTTCTGGATCGCCTGGATCTACATCGGTGTCTTCCTCGTAAGCTCCGCCGTCTTCTACGTGTTCTGGTACACGGACATGTTCAACAACTACGTAACGTCGCAGATGGAATTGCGAAATGGCACTAACACCTTCGACCTGTGGCAGCGGCCGGTCACGAGAATGAAATACAAAATCTATATCTTCAATTACACGAACGTGGACGAGTTCGAGGCGGGTACGGCGAGTAAGCTGCGCGTCCAGGAGCTCGGTCCTTACGTGTACCGCGAGACGTTGACTCGCAACAACGTGGTGCTGTACGATAACGGCACGGTCAGCTTTCAAAGCGAGAGATCTTACAAGTGGATAAGCGGCCGACCTGGGAACGACACCATCATCGTGCCGAACGTGCCGCTGATGTTCACCACTGCCTACGTCCGAGATCTGAATTTTGGAATGCGATTTGTAATCAACACGGTGCTATCCACTCTGAAAGAAAAGCCGTTTATTACCGTACCCGCCGACGGCTTTCTTTGGGGATACGATACGGAGCTCTTCGAGATGGCCAAGCCGTTTATAATGTTCCAGCGAAAGATACCCGACAAGTTCGGTCTCATGGCTATGGTACGTTATTTAATCGAACTTTGTCGCGAATAAATTGGAGATAAATTAATTTTTCTTACGAATTTTATTTATTTTATAGCGACAAGTATTTACAGGGAAACGCATTTTTTTTTTTTACAGAAAAATGGTGTTGACGAAGATCGTATCACGATGCACACAGGAACGCAAGGCAAAGAAACTCTCGGCATGATCGATCGATTGAACGGAATGAATAATCGTAACGTTTGGGATGACGAGCGGTGCGACAAAATTGAGGGAGCCGAAAGCAACATATTCTCTCCGATTTCGATAGAAGACACGAGCAGACCCTTGTACGTGTATTTTAAAGACTTTTGTAGAAAGATACCGTTCCATTTTACCGAGCAAGTGACCACCTACGACATACCTGCGCTAAGGTAAATATTTTAATAAAAAAATAACTACGAAAATATTTTATCCGGCTTAAAAATCGAAATTTTCTGTCGGAAAAAAAAATTAACGATTATTTCTAACACTTTTTTCGTTTCAGATACAAATTGAAGCCCGACGTCTACAATTTTTCGTACAAACAAAACGAATGCTTCTGCCCCATGGTACACGGGACGAGAGTCTGTCCACCTACGGGATTTCTCAATATGTCTGTATGCAGCTACAACTCACCCTTGCTCTCGTCGTTTCCCCATTTTTACGGCGCCGACAAGTCCATGCTGGAACAGATAGACGGCTTAAATCCCCGGAAGAAAGACCACGAGAGTTACGCAGACATACATCCAGTACGTTAAATCTTTATTATTATTAGATAATTTTATTCTAACTTTACCTTTACACTTTAAGAATTAATTTTACTCAGTCGAACGCGTTACAAAAGAATTTATACATCAGATATTGTAATTTGTATGTTTTCAGCGCTTAGCGATTGCCATCGCCGGCTGGACGAGGCTGCAAGTAAATCTGGAAGTGCGAAAAGCAGTCGGCGTGCCGTTTCTCGGACGTCTAAAGGACGGTACGATCCTTCCGCTCATTTGGATGGACATTGGAACGGACGAGCTTCCTGAGCAGATATTGAACATCATTCACAGGGCGTATTTCACTGCGGGCAACGTGGAGATGGCCTTCCAATGGGGCAGTCTGATAACAATGATACTCTCCTTAAGTGCTACAATTGTCTGTTTTTGGAAATCTCGCGCGAAGCAAGATTTGATTCCGAAAAAAAGCTTATTCGGTCAGAATCAAAATCTTCAGACGCTCTGATCGGAGAGCTTGGGAGAAAAAATGGGTGTAAATCCATTCCGAAAGAGACAAAAGAAATAAAATTCCGAGGTAATGCGGATGTTTAAAAGACATATCAGAAGGTCTAATTTTTTAGACATTTTGAACTGTATATATGTGCTTCTTGAGATGCTCGAGTCGATATTCGATTCGAGGCAGAAGATACAAATTCGTCAACTTCCTGAAAATTAAAAGAAGAATGAGTTTGTATCGGGCAAACAGGGTTTTATAGTGTTACGAATGACTGTTGTGCAATTAGAATCATATATGTTACTAGTAAAACGTGTTAAACATTTAGATGCGTGTGAGATTTATCGTGCTATTATTTTAAATCGCGAAACGCTGGAACGTCGATGGGCTATTAGTATCGCGTTCAATTAACATTCCTTTGTGTTGCATTGTGAGAAAGAGACGGAGAAACACGTCTGCAACGCGGCTGAAGCTGTGATTGAGAACTTAGTGCGCATCGAAAATAACGTGTAATCACGCTGGCGGTGGTTGCAGCATTCGCATCTCGTCGTATTATTACCTGGTCGTATTACCTAGCGGTGTCGCCGATCGCGACGGTGCGTTTATGCCGTAATAAACGACCTGTACTTAATTAAGAAATGACACACACGCGACGGCAGTACGTATTACATACGATTGTTCAATTAACGAGCTCGTTGTCTAGACGGCGGGAATCGATATAGGTTGCTTTAATGTAAAATGTAAGTTTTATCTCCGGGTATTAGTTCATGAAAGTGAAGAGAATACCTGTCGAAATTAATATACGTGTATGATTTGTCATTGTACATATGTGTAAAAAAAAAAAAAAGAATTATACGGCACGCGCCGTTATCTTATTTTTTATTTTTTTTCTGTGTTATTTGCTACAATGGCTGCGTTCAGCAGAACATGCAGCTTCTCTTCAATCTTACGAGGTGTACAATAATATTAATTCGTATAAAATTGTAACACATTATCTTATACTTTCGCATACATAATACTCGAGTGCAAAATGTTAAATATTTTAAAAAGTTGCACTTAATGACGTGTATATCGGCAGTCCATAGCAATAAATTGTTCACAACTAGTATCGTGATAAAGTCTAAAAAGTTTACGCGGTATAAAAGAGAAAATGAATGACTGTCAATTTTCACGAGATCAGTAACAGATCCGCAGTGATTTAGTACAAATCACTAGTGACGTTTACAAAAGATACAAGCGAAACGTGTTGACGATCCGCGGCGCCCGTTATCACACAGTTTGCGTTATCACTGTACAAAATATCTACTTCTAGTTCACGAAGTCTTGAGCAATTTTCGTCGAGAAAACACGGAGGACGGAAAGCGTCTTTCCGTAGTGTTGCGTCGCGAAATGGGCTGCTCTCACTTGGGAGGCGATTTAAACGTTCAGGTCTTCCCAATCCTCGATCTGCCGAGGAGTAATCTCGATCGTGATCCTGGTTAGAGTACGCAGAAGATCGTGCAATCTTGGCGGTAATGGATTTGCTTGAAGGTCAATAAATTCCAGAGCGGGCGCATGTCTAAGCCTTTCAACGTCAATATCTACAAAAAGAAACGAGCGTGTTATTTAAAGAAAATCTATTAATCCAATCAAAATTACTTTTTTTTATAAATTATTATTTAAAGAATGCAATAACTTGCCTCTTTTAATTTAGGGCAAGAAATTAAATATTAAAGTTACATCAATTATTTGACATTAATATTTTCATTGCGTTTCAGATATCTTCTAATTGTAAGGCAAATGTATGCATTGAGCGACCCGTTAATTGTCCGAGTCGATAATGCTCGACAGAAATCTTACATAACGGCCAGTTGATCGATACTGACCAATGATAAAATTGTTGTTGGCGAGAAGTCGTTTCAGCTGCGGTATTCTCCAGGCTACAGATGGTAGAGCGATGAAAGTGTTGTGTGAAATATCGAGTCTTTCCAAAGCTTGCAGTTCGGCTAACTCCTCGGGCAACTTGCTCATCTGATTGTGGCTTAAGTTCAACTCTGCAGACAACACGTTTTGTTGACTAACGTGAAACTTTTTAACGAGATCTCTTTATAAATTATAACATGAAAAGTTAAAGACAATAATTTTTAACTATTTTGTATTTAATTATTTACCTGTGATTAACGAGAATTTCACGGCAAACTTGGCCGGAATTTTTGTAATCACGTTTCCAGAGAGGTCGCATCTCTTAAGTTCTGTGTGCCGCATCAGATGATAGACCGCGTCTGGGATTTGCATCAGCTGGCACTCCGATAAGTCTAAAAAGCAAAACGAAAAAATGTATTGTTTCCTGAAAAAAAATAAAAAAAAAATAAAACAAAAACGTTATAATTTTAAAAATAAAGTTTGCGAAACGAACATTGAGTTTTAAGAATAAATTAACAATTATATTTTCGATTATAATAATGAAAGTGAAGGATGTTATTTATTGCAAACTTCATCTGTCGACATACACCCATTATATAAATGCCTTTCTCCAAATAACTAGTAGAAATAAGTAGCTCTCTTGCATTAAAATAAAATTAATCCTTTTCCTTTATTTCGTTGGATATTTTACGTTTAGATATCGGCAACGCTATTTGATTCGTAATAATGAGATGTAAAAGCGATCCGCCACTAAAAAAAAAAAAGACTAAATAAATAAATAAAAAAAATTGAGAAAACTGCAATCCAGGCGCATCATAACTGCTGAAAGTGCACTTAACGTCAGAGCAGCGCGTTTCACGCTTTCTCCAGCGTGGTTTCCAGCACGGAAGACCACCAGAGCTAACTCGAACGCGGGAGCCGAGTTACGGAATAAACGTGCAAGTCGTATTATATATTTATCAATCATCGCGATCGTTGTAACATTAGAGCTTGAAGTTCCGGACAGATAACAAACCGCAAAGTTATTCAATTTAAATGAGCACGTGGGCTTGTCGAACGGTCCGCGAAATCGAACAAAAACTAAATTGATTCCTCAATCAAGTTCTGATAATTGAGCGACGTCCGATATCTTTCTCTTTTTCGTTTTACGACCTAGCTATCGCGCGGTTTCCCCGTGAAAAAAAAAAAAAAAAAAAATCGCATTGTCTTAAAATTAGTCTTCCGCAAATCTGGACGCGAGTATCGAAGTTCTCCAAATCCGCCGGGCGGAGAACACTGCGCAATTACGCAATGAAAAATTTCTTCGGATTGCGCGTTACGCGTTTTCGCAATTTCTGCCAGTGTTAACCGGTCGCGCACCAATGCGAGTCGCAATTACAAAAGATGCCGCAATGGAAATCCGTCGCGGATTAATAAATATTTTTACCGAAATTTAGGTGCGATTTAAAGACGCGATTTCACTGAAGATCTCGCGATTTACCGAGGCTCTCGTTCTCCTGCGCCTCTTCGCAGCGAAGAACAACTCTCGTCACGGCGTTCGCCATTCCAACTTTTGTCGTCGCGCACAGATCGTGACTGCGTTCGAAGCATTTATTTCCGTGCGTGCACGCCGAAATAAATCCCACCGCACCGGCTGTGGCACTCATCACAGCTCATTCTCGGACATTTCGGCTGTGTGGCAATGAGTCGGAAGACTATTCCACGACGGCGGGGAAAAAATAAGCATTGACTTA
This sequence comes from Cardiocondyla obscurior, assembly GCF_019399895.1. NCBI lineage: Eukaryota > Metazoa > Arthropoda > Insecta > Hymenoptera > Formicidae > Cardiocondyla > Cardiocondyla obscurior. The sequence goes on along the minus strand of NC_091866.1, from coordinate 10,246,250 downwards.
CTCGCGTCTCGCGCGAATACCGGAAGTCAGTGAAATTTAGAACGCCTGTGCCTTGCAAAACGCTCGGGCGCGATTGACTAATGAATTTAAGACAATTTTTTTTAACCTATTTACAATTTTACAGCAAGATGACAGTCGGGAACTAACTGTCTGATTGATATTCGTTTGTCACGACGCTATTTCCAGCTCTAAATTACTTGGCTTTGCGCCTAATTTCGATGAAATTTATTTTCATGATTCACATTACTTTTATCGGAGAAATTGAACTCGTGCAACTATCTTTCCTGATTACTATCAAAAGACTTGGAATGCTTAGATCGATTAAAAAGCGCAATAAAAATAAATTCAAAAGAGAAATAGCTTCCTAACGACATTCCAAGCACGTAGATCAGCACTGCCAAGATTCCGCTTTACTATTCCGAGATCGACCTTTCGTTCGTGCATCTGGTGCACCGAGGATACATGCAACCAGTCGAATACTAGAAGATTTCGGTGTCTCCGGTGAATCACAGCTGTTCTGCGAATTTCGCATCGCGAAAAAGAAAGACAAAGACCGGATACGCGCATTGTATAACGCAATATTTATTCAGTCAATTATCTATGCTGGAGTTGCGAAGCGGGCATTTCACTTTCATCCGAGCCGATGCTCGAGAAACGCCACCCGTTTATTTATCCAGTCCCGCGGTACTTCTCCACGACTGAGAGCCTCGTACAGCTTTTAATCGTATCATAATTTTTGTAATATAAAATTAATATTAATCGTTCGTACGCGAACAGCTTTGTACGTAAATATCGCAAATATCCCTTTCAACGAAGAAACAATTTAAACCTATTCTCTTTGCATAACTTTAACTTTTTATACTTTACAGTTGCATCACCGTAATCCGTTTCATAAGAGGTACGTCCTAAAAAAAAAAAAAAAAAAAGAAATTAAATAATCAAGAAAAAAAGAATGTCTTAATTCTGTATCATTTGCAATAGATTTTTTTCACGTCGCTCATTATGACATAAATGTATCTCTTTACCTTCAATGAAATTAATACTGAAATTGCAAAGTGGAACGGAAATGTTCTTCACGCACTGTGTGATTGCTTTTACACGATGGGCACGTTATTGGTGTGATCCATACTTTCTACGGAACTATGTTATAAGGTTTTTACCGAGCCGCAACAGGAAATCGCCAATACGTTGCGTCCCGACGATCGTAGATCAATTTTTATTAGCCATTCCTCGCTTCCTCTTTTTTTTTTTTCCCCCCTGCTGCATAATTGCGGTGTTACGCGTGAGAAAAAGAATATCGCGTATCTCGAAGAAAGTAGGAGAGTTCGTTAGCCGTATAAAACAAACTGAGTCACCGATAATGTATTAGATAAAAAGAGATTACCGCGACAATGCGTCGTACCGATCTACCGATTGCCACTTATACTACTTTTATCGCGATTCGATAAGTGATTTGCACTGTGTATCTTTATGTTTATGTCGTAGAAACTGCGTTTTTTTTTCTTCCTAAGGATTTGCAGAACTTTCACAAGTTCTGCAAATCGGATTAATGACGTTAGACTTTTAACGAACCTTTGCTGTCGTTGTGATTAACAAATATCTCGTGAATCTTTAGCGTTATAAATCAGGCTTAGTCAATTCTCTATCGAGTACGTTTTATGAAAGATGGTGAGTCACATGCACCGGTACATTAAAGACTGCAAAAGCATTAATTATTTCTGACCAAGGCCACGGTATGCGCAAACGGCGTCACAGATAAGGTAAGGGTGGAAGTTATCTCGAATCAGGAAGTATCATTGATGCTGATCGTGCGCACATGTGGCGTTCACAAGGCTTCGTGAAATAAATTTGTAAATTTAAAATGTTAAATTTTAATAAAAAAGAAAAGACCCTTTTTTTTTAATTAAAAAGAAAGGAATCTTTAGGATTTAAATTGTTTCTTACCTAAGTTGCAATTATCCTGCGCCTCTTCGCATCGTGAAACCACCCTGATGATTGCTCGGCCAGCCAGCTGCACGCAAACTGCCATCGCGACATTTCTCTCGCCTTGCTCCTGCGAGATCTGTTGCACTTCTTCTTCATTGTACGGCGGCCTCATATTTCCTCACACTTCGTTACAAGGAATTACAACTTGACTACAAAGGTGCGTGAATTCTTCGAGCTCGTCGTGTTGAAAATTCAGCAGCAATCTTCGCACATTCGAACAAATTGTTAGAAAAAAACATCCAAACTATAGTCCTGCAAGTCTGCGGTATTGAAAAATAACTTCGGTTAAGAATTTAGTCTTTTAAATTTGGTTTAGTTGATTTTTCCTTCAAAAATTCTGCTAGGATGTAAACCGACACAAATTATATCAAAGAATTTAATTTAATTTAAATATAAAACCAGAGAGTTCTTAAAGGAAGTATTTCCGATTTTTTTTTTTCACCGAAGCACACGTTTTTCAGAACTCACACGATCTGAAGATGATATCCCGGGACGAAGTCAAGAGTGACTTTTGAAGGGTCTGTCGTTTTCGCAAGTGAACTTCAGCAGAACGTAGGTCCGGCCGACTTCCTGCGCAACGTTGCAGAACTTTGGATCCTCGGTCCTTCAAAAATACTTGAAGAATCACGGCTACTGAGGCCCGTCTCTGTCCAACACTGATTGCACAAATGTTCGCGGTGCTATTTAAGCCTTCTCCACTTCTCCCTCCGTCGAGGAAGCGTCTTGAACAGCTGACTACTTTGTATGTGTGCGTGCACTCCACTCTCCCTCTTTGTTTGAAAACAAACGCAGCCAGATGCACTGCGCGACATGCAAGCTGTCAAATTCGACGTCGGGATTTCCGCATTAGATTCAAGTTTATTCAAGGTTTACCTGCGATTTCAAAGGTTTCTCGGTGTCTTACCGGGTTTCATTTGTTTCACAAAGCCGGGAGACAAATTGTCAATTGCATATAACAATTAATGTTTTAAAATCGTGCGACTTCTTCAGCTGAATATTTTCCACGTTAAAATAAATTTTTTTTTTTTGATATCTGTAATAAAAATAATTTATAACCTTTATATAAAAAAATCTGTAAATTTAGAAATTGAATTCTAGTTCTAAGACTGAATAATGAAATCTTATATTTAGAAAATCGAGATCGCACATTAAAACAAAAAAGCTCTAGTGGCAATGTTGACGCATCAAGCTTTTGATTGCGCAGTATTTTTAAACAAAGGAATTTTGCAACATATCAATTATTACTTCGCTTAGACATCTTCCTATCATTAACGATATCTTTAAAGATATTACTTTCTATTTATATATATATATAAAATACTACTCTCGAGACAAACTGCCTACTGCGTCACTCTGGATTTTATTATCAATGTATCAAAATAGTATTTTATATTTTATCGCATTTTTATTATGTTCCTCTACCAGTATCATTATTTCACCGAAAAACTGACTCGCAGAAAAATATCTTTAAAACAGCAATAAATGTTTACTACTTCTATCACGTGCTCGTCATTTTACTATGCGCAATTCAGTGTAACATTTGGAAAATCGCCGTAGAGACGTGCGTCACTGTTTCGTTGTAACAGTGAATTATCATGCGAATGTCCAGAGGAACTTGCAAAATTGCCAAAAGCGTGACCGTCTTTCGCCGCATAAAGCAACGCGAGATATACAGGCACGTTTAATTTTGGCGGAGATCGCGAGAAATCGACCGTCTTTAGATCTTTTTCACGACTCCAAAGTAATTTTTTTTTTCTTCTAATTTAAGAAAGACGGGCGATGTTCGCGAAAACACATTCTTATTTCTTATCAGTCAAAAACAATTTAGCTTGATTTTATTTGATCATACCTTCGCGCCTCGGTCCGCATTTAAATTGTCCCATTCGTAATTGAAGTCGCCTATATCTTTTAGCATCTCGGTTCGCATTTAAATTGTCCCATTCGTAATTGAAGTCGCCTATATCTTTTAGCATCTCGGTTCGCATTCAAATTGTTCCATTCGTAATTGAAATCGCCTATATCTTTTAAAAAGAATGAAAAGCGACAAAGATTAACCGGTGAAATGAATTTTGCCATCGTCTGCAACCCCACTCGGGCGCTTCATCTTCCTCCGTCTACGAGGACTTTGCTCTCCATTCACCGTGAAGCCCAATGCTCAACAGGGGCAAAATGTTTATACGGGTCCACGGTATAATTGGCTTATGGCCAGGAGATACTGCGCGTACATTTTGCCGACAAAAATAGCCAGCCGCAGACGAAAATCCCCCATGACTTCTTCGTTGTTTTCTCGCTTCTTCGTGCGACGTAGGACGTGTAAATGACGAAGACCAGGGGAGGAAAGCCGAAGACGCGTGGTTCCGGTAGTCGCTGCGACATTCTCGAATCCTTGAATGTAATTTTGAATCTCCTGTATTCTTAGATATCCGGATTCTTGAACTCCTAAAAAATGTATAATTATTATTAAATATGTACATGTAATTAAGAATCGAAAGAGTCAAACTCTTGGATTCCATTTAAATGCATGGTCCTTCAAGATCTTTGTTTTCCAAACCTAATCTATTTTGGTCTCACATTTTTAATTATTTAGATTATCTTCCTTAACTTGTAAATGCCTTCGCAGCTTTTGCGTTGGCGGGCTGACTTCCGCTCTTATATTTTTTCTTTTTTAACGAAGAAAAAACGCCAGCGGAACATTGTCAGAGGAAAACACATTGGCTCGAAATCAGCGTACATTGGCCCTGCGGCATCGTCGTTGTCAACGTCCATTCTTTGTAATGTGCAGCCGCCTGTTCTCCTTGTGCTTTTCAGTTTTCGTTGTTTATTGGAAAACTGTCTGCGTGAGCGGCGATGATTTCACAAAAACAGCTGGACGTGTACGTATTTTCTTGACGTCTTTACTATTCTCATCATGCTTCTTTATGTTTAATAATTTTTTTTTTTTTTTAATTGTAGTCACTATCTGAAATAAAAGCTTTTTGTAAGAATTAATCAAATTATTTTTTTCTATGAAGTTGCGGGACAAAAGTCAAATAAGTCTTCTTAATACTTAGATAAAGAGTTTGGATAAACGTGTACAAATAAATATAACTACTGCAAGATCAGTTGATCACGAAAAGTTTTAGCAAGGACGCGCAAGACAGAAATGTCGACAGAAGTGACGTGCGTTCACGCGACCTCGATTTTCGCGGATGTCTATTTTTCATCGTGGAATTTCCCCGACGCGAACAACGCGATTCGACGACACGGTCCGCCCCATCTCGGTGGCTTTTATTGCGCCTTCTGTGTATCTTTTACAGCGCGAACTCTTGAAACACGTGCGCCTTTATACGAGGATAAATTAAAGAGCAAAAGATATTTGCTTCTTTCTGGCATTACCGAGCTTTGCAAAAAATCACTATTATACTCAGCTTACAAATTAATTTAAGTTTGCAAAACGTAACAGTAGAAATATACGATAAAGTCAATTTTATATAACAGCACTGGTTGTAATTAATTCATAGACAAGAATTTAATTCGATTCCGGAATCGACGTTTTATGTATCACGGATTTGCATTATCAATCAAGACCTCGCAATTAGATAGCGCGCAGGGCGTACAAACCATGCGAGGTTTATCATGATCAACAATTAATCTATATTCAGCTTTATATTCACTTTATATATAATAACAATGAGCGATAATACATCGATTTGTAAACGTGAGACGCGCAACACCTTAAAATACGGTCACACAGAAATGCTTATGGATGGATTTCGCTAATACGAAGCTGCGTCGTATATCTATTAAATGCACCGTGAACAATTAAGTGAAATACAGTCAAAATTTTGCAAGTAGGCTTCTTTACCTGTCGTCACAGCAATATAATTATTGATTTAGGCCAAAAGCAGTAATATTCTTTGATTATAGATTCAACAGTCAAAATTATCTGTATGTTCATTCAGCGCATTTAGCGTTACACTTGACTATTCAATTGCCATCAGCAGGCATAAGCCAAATGCAAATTTTACGTAAATAGAGATCGGAATCGCAGAATTATGTCTAATGCTAAATATAACGCCAACTCTCCTACTTTTAACTTTCTTATTAACGTACATTCTCTTCAGCTTTATAGTACGAATATATATTTTAATGCCACTCGGTATAATTGTTCCAGTTATAGATATGTTCTGTGTTGAGGTTTAAGTTATTTGGCACCATCTGCGATTCTTAAGTAAGACACTGAAAAAGGTCATGGCATCTGTTTTCATTTCTTTTGTACGATTATAATTCGAAAGTGAATTATTTAATTAGAAGTAAAATGTAATTTAAGAGATAGAAAGCAGTATAGATATTAAAGTTACTTCTGTCAATTATTTTAAAAATGATCCATTAAAATCGCAAAGTGGTTTGAACAACTTTGTCAAAAGAGACGTGAGGTCTGAAAATGTTACGAGAACCGTGCAAGGTATCCTTTATCACACATATTTTGGCGCAATGCACAACTGTGCACAACTGTATTCAACACCTATCCAGATCATCTCAATCTATAAATAGTTTTATAAATTCGTACGTTATAATATAACATATTCATCACACATTACATTAATGAATTTAGTATCGCATAAAATTGTTATCGGACAAAATATATTTATTAGGCATTTAGAAAATTGTACTGTTTTACCAAAAGTTTTTAACTTCTTTTAAATAACGCGCACTGTTTCACAAAATAAAAGCCTCCTTTCTGTGTGAATTCATACACCTTTTTACACACTTTTTTTACGCAATCATTATTATAACAATTTAATAATACTACTTTTAATGAGTTTGGTGTTCTGTCTTGGTGAACGACATTCTGTCACTGAGTATTACACAGCGATGTATATAAATTATTGTTAAATACACGAAATTGTATTATTTACGTGCATTTAGAACTTTTCGAAAGAAGAGAAAAATATAATTGTTAAATATTTATCATTAAAAATTTGCTATTATAAAGTTAAAATTTCAACTAATAAATTATTACGTATATTTTATCATTATTATTTTTTTTTATTAACACTCGAGGGAATGGTGTTAAAATTCAATCAATTGACTAATGTAGAACAGGCTTTGGAACAGCTATGTCATTATACATATGTATATGTATACATATATATATATGCATTCAAAATCAAACAAACGCACATATTCTCTCTTTCTTTCTCACTTTCTCTCTGTAATATTCTAACATACACATATACATATATAATATTTATAACGTTACATCAACGTTAACTTTGATAAATACATAATTATGTAACGTTATAGTAAGGCTACGTAAATAATGTAAAATAGTATTTTAAATATAGTAGAAACAATAAAAAAAAATTATTACATACATATAATATATAATTAATATCTGCACCAATGGAATGTGATTATAAATACTGTTAGATATTTGCTCCTCTATTTATCTCTGTGCATAGTAATATAAATATCTCTATACATTTTATACAGCCTGGTGTAACGTTACAATTTTTATAACCAATCTGTTAATATTTAAAAAATGGTAATATCATCATAAAATTGATGTAACGTTGCATTAGTGCTATCCAGTCGTTGCTCATTATGAAATAAATGATAAAAGTAAACTATTATTATTCTATTATCAAATATCGCTACTATTTCCACGTTTACTGCTTACAGAGAGAAAGATAGAAAAAAAAAATGCGAAAAAGCTACCGTATTTACTGGATGCACTTCTGTTAAGATTCCTTACTGGTTTGTGGTCGGTCCACCACCTCCTGCGCGTGTTGTAACCCGGCGCAATAATGTAAAAGCAGCACACTTAACGCCTGCACTCGTAGGTCACTCTGCGCGATTAGCTTCATGCTGTCTGCATCCCCGTTATGAGACAGCTCCAATCTTGAGGTAGTTTCGGCGTCTAGCGCGTTCTTCAATTTTCCCATCTACAGAAGAAAATATTAATTTAGTAAACGTATTCTCATTATATTTTAAAAGAATTCAAAGTCCGAAGACTTTTAGATTGGACTATTAATAAAAAAAAATTCAATTTTCTAAATATCTCGAGTCTACCAATTTTAAATCCATAAGCGTGGAATAAACCTCTCAAGTCATTTTTTTTTATTATTCCATATAAAAAATACTTGCGTACCATGGTATTGATCTTATCGACGCGTTCTTGTGGTTCCAAGTACTTGTATAAGAACTTGCCGGTGTCTCTAGCTCTAGACATAAGACCGTCGTCCAAGTCGCCGGCCATAAGTGGAGCTGCAACACTTGGCTCAGCACCCTCCAAGAGGTCAGGACTTATTCCCAGACCTCCAGCCAATGAACTCTAAACGTTTTAACAGTTCGATCAGATTGATTAATTCAGCGCAATCTCTATGAGAAGCATCCTTGTTCGATGTTATGTAGATTCGGAAAGTGAAACATAATCAAGCGGTCGAACCGATCGTGCGTGTGAGTCGCATTGATCTTCCTACATCTATATGATTACCGTATGCAAGCTTTGCCTCCAGTGTTAAGGTGCAATTGCAATGCAATCAGTGCCGTGATCAGCGCTCATCGTGTTGCTGAAAATCCTCATCAACGAGATAACTTGCAGCAGTTTCGAGCAAGCGACAGAAACAACATCTTATGATAGAAATAATAATTTCTAGATGACAGAACAATCACTGAATATTGAGGGATCAAATAATATTTGTAAATAGACAATCTATAAAAAGAAAAAAAAGAATTAATATAATTAATTGGATTAAAATTGTCTAAAATTCTGATTCATCATTAGTATGTAGTTATTAATCTCTTTATTTTGTATTCTTGCGTGCGAGTTAATAAATGTCTTCGATTGCAATTATAACGCATGATTGATGAAGGAATGATGATTGAAATGAATGAACATACAAGCATGAAAACTGCAAGATATCAAAAATCTTCCAAAGAGCGTATTATTTTTCTTCTTTCAATTTGAAAAGGTGAGTGGAAAAAATTGAAGCGGAGAAGGTTTAATACGATTCTAATAAGAAAATTATAATGATCATATAATGATCAAGTGTGAAATTTTATTATAGTTTACTACCAAAAAAAACGTTTTATTCAAAGTACTATATTTTTTAACATATTTAAACACAAAACCTTTATTAATTATTTAAAAAATATTATTTATAATTATACCCAAATTGTAATATTACTAACTTTAATTGTTCGTGTTTTCTGCCCACTAATATTGCAACACTAACGAATAAAGTCTGTTAAAATTTTTTAGTTATATATTTCTCTTTCTTTGTAATTGAACGTGCGATCCTTCTCCGCTTCGGGCAAACAAATGTGCATTATTATTCTACCTTGCGGGATGCACAGGGACTTGGGGGGAGACTTCGAGATGCCAGACCAATACCGGAAGCCGGTGGAGCCAAGCAACTGGTACTTCCGGCCTTCTTCAGGCCCAACAGAGTGTTAGCTATACTAGCCTTCACGGCCATCATACTTGGTCCCTGATTAATTGATCAATGGATTTGAAATATATTAATACTTTTCACCATTTACAATAACAAGCTATTTATAAAATAATAAATCATAAAGTGCAAAACTGATTGCATTAATTTTCGTCTTAAAGTGTGTGTTGTTTCATCCATAAAGTATAGAGTCTACAAAATTGTTAAGTAATATATGTTTGCTAGTAAAAATCTGAAATATTAAATCGAAATAAAATTAAAATAGATGCTGTACATGTCACAAAAATGTATATCGAAAAAAAATTAATTTTATAATAAAACGTACAGATTATATACTTTATCGATAATTTGTAAAAAAAAAAACATTGGTTTCATGAAAAAAAGAATTAAACTTATTGCTCTACTTGTATGTAATTCAATGAGAACAAAGGCAAGGTCAAGGTGCAAGCTTTACAAAGAACCTTCACCTCCCCATGCATATGTTCAGTTCATTTTATTGGCAACAACAGAATGCAAGTTACGCATAACAATCTTTGCTTTCTATATATAAAATATTAAGATAAATGCATTTAAAGACACACGTGAGTTTCTCAAACATTATACAGTCCTTTAACCATGTGACATGTCATTAAGCGCTCCTATATTTCATCGATATGTAATAATGATCATTGTCCACGTGGTCAGTGCTTAAAATATGTCGATAAAATAAATAGTATAAATAAATAGTACATAACAAATTAATAAATTTGTCATATAACTTTGTAAAAAGTAATAAATAAATAAATAAGAAAGTTAGATAAACTGAACATATTTAAAATGCGGACCTAAGTCCATATGGTTATATCTAAAAATATGTAAAATATATCATTTTTAGAGATTCCTAAAGTATTACATAATATTACTGTACAAGATTATTATACAAATAATATTATGTAATACACACGTAATATTTTTATATTATTTTTACATATTTGTTATTTACATGAGAAAATATAAATATTAGGCAATATTTAAATTATAATATTACAAACAAAAAAAAAATCTCTAAAAAATGATAAGTTGTAGAGCATTTGCACATCAGTTGATGATTCAACATCGCAATGCAATTATAAATTGCACATTTGTGTAAATGTAAATGTATTGTGTGAAAAAACACATTGCGGTATTTAAATTATAATACAAACATACAAAATAATGTTAATGATACTAATTATTATCATTAAAATTCACAGCATCGGACTAGAAGGTAAAAAACAGTATATCTTTTAATATTAAAAAAATACTGATGAGAAGAATTATTTTTAAAAGAATAAATAGATGTTTCCTAGCTGCTAATATCAAAGGTAAAAAATTTTTTTCGTTTCCTTTTGGTCCGAATTTGCTGTTGGATATGGAAGCATCATATATATCGCAATGCAAAATTCGACACGATTACGTTTGCGGGTAACAGAACGCCCTAACTACGTCTTGAGTACCTGTACGTTATCTTCGCATCCTGTCAGAGAGATCTCTGGGCTAGAGATATCACCGACATTTGGCTCGATCTCGTCAGCTTCCATCGCCAAAGTTGCTAGACTCTCCGCGCTGCAAGTACCGGACGCTTGACAACGCGTCTCGCACTTTTTGTGGCACACCATTCCACAATCTCGACATTGTACCGCATCCTTTAACCAAATCTGCACAGAAGTTCAATCTCCCGATACAATAAAATAAGAGATAAAGTCCCACAAGTTGATTCCCATTACGATTTCGCGATCTCGATTTGCCGTCGGTGAGGAAAAAATTATTAATTCCGAGATTTCTTGGTGCTTTTAGAAACTTTGAAAATGTTCGAGAAGTAACAGAAGCTTAGAATAAGTTGATGACCGAAGTTTAGGCGCCAGAACGTAGAGTGCGTAAAAGAAGAGTGGAGTCAATAAGTCGAAAGTCGCCATTTTATAATTAACAACTAAAAGCGCTAAAGTTTGAATTGCATGTTACCCAATGGTAAAAGAAATGGTAAAACCGAGCGGCGTCCTGACTTCGGTTACCGACTTATTCATTCTAAATTTCTGTTACTTTTCAAGCATTTTCGGAGCCTCGGCACCGAGAAACCTCGGAATTAACAGATTTATTATTTTATTTATTTTAAATTTCTTAGCCCCTTATATAGGTAAATGATTAGATTTCTTTTTTAAAGAAAAAATTAATAGTAAGTCACGCAAAGCGCTCGCTTTGTAGTAACTAATAAAATAATATTAAAAACTTACACGCATAAACAGTTCGGCAAACTAAGTAAATTGTTAATTTATAATGTCATACCTTTTTCGTACAGAAATCGCAGTGCGTCGCTCTGTGAAAGTGCGTCCTGATGAAATCGTGAATTTTCTTATCGGCGATTTCCTCATTTGGAATTGGTTGAATTTTGGCAGTTTCTGCGTTCTCTTTCTTCCCGAAATCACCGATATTGTCACTCGGTTGACAAGATTCCCATATGTACGATAACAGAATATCACCGTAACAGAGCGTCGGATCGAATCCTGAGTATCCTTGCAGTCTTACGTATGACGTCGCTAAAGAAGCTTTAAAAAAAATTATATACAAATATTAATTTAAGTTTATTTATTTAATTTTTCTTAAAAATCTTTTTTTTTTAACTTACCACTGTCTGGAGGTAATAAAGCATGACATTTCAAGTAATGGCCAGTCGTGGAAGTGCAACATTGCGCCAAGATTAATTTCACAGGCGCATTTATGTAGCCCAACAGTTTCGGTGGCGTTTCACCGCCTTTCACACGACCCCATACGCCTACGTTTAAGAATTGCGATTCAGAATCGATACGGAAGCTCTTGGTTTCCTCAAAGGTGATCAGAGAGGCATATGGTTTATCTTTCGTATTATAATACAAATCAGAGATGCTGGTAGTGCTACTGTCATCCGGAAGATAAAATTGAACATTGCTAGATGACGCCGACGATGTGGAGACTATTGAAATTCGTCGAGATGGTGTAGTGTCAGGCGTCTGAGCGGCTTCTTCTGTCTGGATGCTGCTTTTTCTTCTCTTAAATAGCTTACCGCTTTCTGATCGGGTTTCCGTGAGGTCGTTGTCAGAATCTTTTAAATCGGAGTATTTAATTTGTGTCTCAAATTTAATTTTGCCAGCGTCTTCAACGCTCGGACTGTCCAGTCGGCCCACAGAATCGCTTTTCGACGCTTTTCTTTCAAAGAATAATTTTTCATTATCCGATTTTTGTCCTTTTTCATTCGAATCCGTTTTCGAATATCGTCTTTCTACCTTGATAATAAAACGCCGCTGTACAGCGGACTTGATAAATTTTGCTGCTTGATTCATATTTGACACTTTTTTGCCGTCCACCGCCACTAGAATATCGCCTTTTCTCATTTCGGCGATTGCTGCTGGACTGCCGGACACTATGGTTTCGACTAGCACGCACATCTGACCGATCTCTGGCACGACTTCTTGTTTAAACACCACGCCCAACTGCTGGGAACCCGTCTTACTGATGATTAAATCTAGCACCATGTACGGAACGCCACTGTACTGCGTTAAGTAAATCCATGGTGTAGAATCTATGCTCATGGTGCAGTACACTTCCACTTGTGAAATGTCCTCTCCATTATTGAAGATAATAGGTACCAGATTTAATCTACTAATATCCAATAATACGACTTCCAAGTATCCTGGAGTGAGCTGAGTACTGGCAACCTATTGTACAAAAATTAATCAAAGTTGAAATTACGAAGTAGTTACGAAAAAAAGGTTTATTTCTTGAATTATAATTTCCACAAATGCACGATCGAAATACATAAGACTAAATATTTAAATTAAACGGAGCACATTTTACCTCTAAAAGATCCACAGCTTCGTCATTCAATCTTCGGAAAAACGGCTTGTAACGCATCTTGTAACGAGGTAGAGTATGTTTTCGCTTCACCGCTCGTCTAATTTGACTGGTGATAATCGAGATTATTTGCGGCTGTAATTGACGGCCTTGGAACTGCGACTGGACTTCTAATTCCAAGATCGGATCTGAATAAAAGCTCAACGACCAATGTGTGTATGGTACACGAGTGAACTGTAGTCTAGCTTTACCGCTAATACGTTTTACTATAAAAATAGATGCAATATAATATATTTTTCTTTTTTTTTTTTTTAATTACATGCAATTATTTATTACCTTGCAACGCCATGTAAGCTGTTTTACCAAGCACCATCTTAACATCTATAGACAATTGAAAGTTTCCTGAGTAATGTAAATCTAAGGCCAAGTCCAGAGACTCCAGCAATCCTGTGTCGGCATCGATTTTCGAATCGGCAACTTCTAGACCCTTTATTGTTGGAAATTGCGTACCGAGATTCAAGTCTCTCAACTGCAAAAAATTACAGGGGATTTATTACGATTTATAACAAACGCATTAACGTATATTATTTTAAAATCGTCTTAATTGTTAAATCTTACTTTCACACTGTCTAACAATTTAGCGGTAGTTGATTGCGTCAGAAGCTCCTTAAACTCATTATTTAATTTTCTATAAAGCCATAAACGAACTCGCTCCGCATTTCTCAGTTCATTAAAAAGAAACTGCAGCGTAAGATTTATGGCTAGATTCTCGTTACCCTGGGACATTGCCTGACGGGACATACTGCTGTTAGAATTTGTCCTTTCCTCCTGTATTTGCTCCAGCAGTTCTTTAGGTAACTGAGCCTTGCCATGCTGCAGCTGTCTCTGTGGTGGATCTACTTGAGGTCCTGAATCCAAATACTTCTTGAACAGGTAAAACTGTAATGCCAGGGTACATATTACACCACAGATAAATGTAATGATAGCCACCAGAACCAGTTGCAAACTGTCCATATTAAATTCACAACTAGAAGATGCAGTTTCTCCCTCAATTATAAAATGTAGTAATCCAATAATAATGCAAACTTGACTTTGGTTAATAATAATTAATACTTCATTGTACACGCATGAAAGTTTCCAATGTCCATGCTGAAAGTGCAGTTATCAAAAGCAATTTCTCTCCAACAAATGTCAATAATAAATTGAAATGCTTTTGCATATTATCACACTACATGTACACAATGCAAAAAAATGGTCCAAATATGCATGTTAGAGCCATGGCTATCGAAAATCCAATCTCTTCTCCATGAGTATCAGCATAAGCAAACAAGCTGCAAAAAAAATTAAGCTAATTAATACACATTAAAATAAAAAAAAATTACAAAACTAATTTAAATATTGTTAAAACGTACGGATTTTTATATACGTAAAAAAATTTAGTATTCTCTATTTTTTACGTTATAAAACAAAATTATTTAAAATCGTATTAATTGCAATTGCGAGAAGAGCAATTCACTTTTTCGGAAAAATTCTGTAGCGTTATTTCGACTGAAAAAAAAATAAAAGCTGCGTACGACTTGCTTGTCGCGACGTTATGAGTCACAAAAACGAGTGTGAGAAAGAGAACTGGGCGGAAAGAGCCTTGTAATTGTTCTCAGAGAAATCAACCTCCGGCTCGCGGTTGCTCGCGGCGTTCTATCGTCCCGCTAACTACCTGAGGTTGCATTAGGAACTTTCGGTCGGCACGTCACCACCTCGCATCCCAACGGTGCATCGCGTTGCACACGGGAACGGTCAGGTCCCGCTCCGGTTTTTACGGCTCGGCAGATATCCAGAGCACTTTCACTCGTCGACCGCGGATCAGCTGAACGAACCGCGCGCTCGCGCACACGCGCGCATGTATGGAAAGCGAAGCCTTTCCGCGTCCAAGGGATGGGACAGGTTCACGGACGAGGAGTTACGGCTGCACGGAGTGCACGGGACGAATTCAATCCTATACGCGCTATTGATCTCTCCCTACGGTCATGCTCCGGCAGTCCGGGAATAATCGACTCATAATACTGGGCGTTGAAAAAATATCAAGGTTTACTACATAAATTAAAAACCAATTTGAATTAAAAGAAGAGAGAATTATTTTAAATAAAAGATTGAACTCAATCGAATCAGCTACGTTAGATTTCACAATCCATTTCATGAGTGTCTTCTTATTTTTAAATTGACCGTGCTGTTTTGAAGTTAATTTTTCTCTTTTGAATGGTAAAAAAAAAGTAGTAAAGAAGAATAGTTTACTCCGCTATGTGATTGGAGAGCGAAGACGCGATCGATTCACGATACCCAACGGGTGCAGAAGTGCAACCGCTCAGAGAGCGCTCAGTGAATTCTTGCATCAGATTGGTGGGTATCGTCAGATCTTAAAGAATGTTCTAATCATATGTAAGAGCTCACTGAGCGGTTGCACTCCTGGATGCACTGGTCGGCCGCGCAACCGCGGCTGCCAACCTGGCGACGATCAACTGAACAGGCCGCAAGGGTTCCAATAATCGCTACTAACGAAATAGTACTAGCTCGGCAACTCACGTCGCACGGCTCGCACGACTGTCAACGGAGGGTTTCGAAAATGCGCTGGGAAACGCGCGCCGATTTCGTTGTCCTGTGCGTGTGATTCGGGACCCGGCCTGCGGGAGAGTCGCGGAATCATGTGGCCGGTGCGGCCAGAGATGACTCGCGACGAGTGCAGGAAGTGCCTACGATGTCTTGGTAAGGTTATGTGAGCTGAATTGATAGCCTCGTTTAGCAAGCGGACGAGCGAGCCTCGTCGACGTGCTGCCTATCGGCTGTACTCCGTGTCACGTACATAAAAAATCAGCCCGGGACGCCAGACGCCCTTTTCGCCGTGTTTCCCACGCACGACGATGACGTCGTCGGTGAAATCGCGGCCTCCACGTCGCGCGTCTCTCGACGAGCGAGAGTTAAAAAAAATTCTGAGGATCCAACAACACGGTAGCGACTATGGCTTGACATGGAGGCTTCCTCGCTTTGTATTTAATTATTAAACAGCAGTTAACACTGATCTTTCTATCGGATGGGCGCCAGATAGCTGTATTTAATACGAAACACGATGTTGGAAAATATGAATTTGATGTCTATAACTCTTCTGGCAGTGCTTTAGAACTCAAATGCTGTGACTATTATTTTATGTTAATATTAGAAAACGACCTTTGTATTATCTTGATTCTAGATATCACTTGCAATAGACAGTTTAGTGGGAAATTTATAGTAAAAGTACTTAGGTTTTATTTCTGTATCTATGCTCTACATGTATATAAGACTCTCAAGAGTAAATAAAAAATGTCTCTTAAAGTATTATAATAATATGGATAATTTATATACATGCTTTAAATATTAATCAAGATTTAAAGATACATTTATTAACTTATCTACTTGTAATATGCATTATTTTAAAGAATTTTATATAAAAAAATATAGAATATTTTTTTAATACATGTAGAAACTGCATGATTATATAACACAAAAATTATATTTTGATATATATATTGCATAGACTATTGCAAAAATTACATTTTTTAGAAATAGAACTTGGTTTAAAGTACCCTGCATTTGATTAAAATTTAATATGTTTCTTTGATTAGAATTTAAATAAAAAATTTGTTTATAAAAATTTATATAAAAAGAATATAATTATGAGCTCAGTAGTAGCTTATTAATTTTTTTTACATATTCTAATGTATAATATTTTATATGTTACAGAATTAGATGCTTATGGAAGCATGGTATCTGTTCTACGAGCTCAAGGCCCTTTTACCAATGAAAAACAGAAATTATTGCAAGAACTTGCTAAAGTGTTACATATCTCCAATGAAAGACACCGTGCAGAAGTACGGAGAGCGGTAAATGATGAGAAACTTGCAACAATTGCAGAACAGTATGTATTCTATGCAATTCTACAACAGTGTAATTTATTTGTTTAATTGATATTTATTATTAACTTATTGCTATTTAGACTTAATGGTCCAAATACTGGCATAGATTGGACTCTCGAAGGTCGTCGAACTATTCCTCTTTTACCAAGATTGAAAGCACGGTCTGCATTTACTACATTAGCAAATAGTTTGTCCTTTACAACTGCAATTGCAAATGATAGGAAACCTGATAGAAGTAATACTGTTAGACAATCTGAGATCTCGACAGGTTTGATTAATGATAATTGTTATAATAAATTATTTAAATTATATTATTTTTTTTAAATATATGTTTTTGTTATTAACAGTTATTGAAACTGAATCTCATCCTAATGTAAAAATAGAAGAAGACTTGTCTATTGATACGAGACTAAATAATGTTGAAACTAAAGTTGATAATAAAGTTTCGGCAGAAGTAAGTAAAAATATAATAAATTTACCTAATTTATCTTACAATACAGATATTGTATTATCCTCACATATTATCTATCTTTAGTTTTATAAATCATGTTGTTCCTATAATTTGTAGAATTTAAATTTAATCGAAAATGAGAAGACAGATGATAAAGATATGCATAATAAAGCTAATGAAAAGCTCAAGGAGTTCCCTCAAAAGCGCAAATGTTCTTCTCCATTGTCAGCGGCGCCACCGAATAAAATTTTAGCAGTATCTGAAGCACCGAATCATATTTTGCAGACTTCTGAAAATAAGCAAGCATCACAAATAACCAAGCGTCAAAATTTAACATTAATTACGGTTACTGATAACGAGATTACAGGTTGGTGGTTTTTTTCTTCCGAAAAATAATTTTTTTACAAAAAAGTTTTATATTATTTAATATATTTTATGTATTTTTATATATTAATTAATTTTTAACAATTACTTTTGTGATAAATTCAGAATCTGGAGACAGTACAGCAGTATCGAAACATCCGAGTGAGTGCATTGTAGTTACATCAAATAAACATGTAGTTACAACATCTACGTGTATTAGCAACGTCAGCAATTCTAAGACGATAGTAAGCACTGAGCAAAATAGGATTAATACGAAAGTAGTGCCGGCAATAACGAGCTGTTTATTGAGCATAAATAAAATACATTCAAGCAGCGACACACAATTTCAAGATAGCATAAGTACGCATTCACATTCAATTTAAATCAAATTTAATTTTACAAAAATTTTGTGATATACAATCGATTTCACGTCAGTCTTTATATTGTTGCAGGTGGTGCACAAAAAACTCAGACGTCTGATAGTATTAACTCGAATACGTCGTCTATAAAAAGCTCTATGACGCCAATTACAATACAAAGTACTAAAGTGTCAAGTAAGTATTATTTTCGTATCATTTATATTATTACTAGTAAAATTGTAGAAATAAATGCATGAAACGATAACACAGTTTTTTATATATCGTATAAATTTTGTAAATTAAAGGAGTTACATCTTTAGATTCTCGGCAAACACAGTCAATGTCTGTGTATCCTGGAACCACTGTATCTAGTGGCCCTGGACCGCCTCAAGTTAAAGTTCCCATAACATTAATGTGTAAGAAACTGCCATCCGAACAAATTACAACCTTTGATCACCAAGCCACTGCCAAAACGGTAAATTTAATTATAATTATTCCTGCTTATTTTTTTTTTTATATTAAATATGAATATTATATTAAATTGTGTTAAATATACATATGTATACATTTTTTAGGGTATTTTCCCCAAGAAAGTTGTAAATATGCCTCATTATACTAACATTAAACCAAATAAAACTAACGTGATCGTCATTCAAAAGGCAAAAGCTGTAACACTATCACACGCAGGCAAGGTATTCTAATAATAGTCAAGAATAAAAAAAAATTAAAGAGCAAAAGTTAAATATATAAAGATTTTATTGCATTGATTGCTTTATCGATTATTTTAGGAAGCGCTCAGCAAAGCATTAATAATGGGAGGAAAGAATCTGTGCGTCACGAGTCAACATAACGCAAATTCGATTAATGTTCAACCCCATCATATTTCTTTAAACAATGGAGATCAAACAAAAACTATGCTTCCGACTTCAAACTCGTCACAAAATGCAGAATATATTAAAACAAATATGAAGGTAATCTCATATCTTTTGTATCATTATTGTTCCATTTGATTTAGTTTGACGTTTTATATACATGTGTAATTATATTTTGTAGTCTGGAAAAGCAGCGGTTGTATCTGTGGTCACGCGTTTACGGCACGACGTTTCGGAAAACAAAGTTCTCTCACCACTTTTTGATTCACCGGCCATTCTTAACGTTGAGTCTAAAACTGTGATACAGAATGTAAATTACTTGCCAAAAAAAGAATGTAATAATGATAATAATACAATCGATCGAGAGTCTTCTTTGAAAATAGAATCCATGACTATCTCTACATCGGAGGAAAAACAGTATAGGTTGGTACATAGAATAGTAGTAATAATATCGACAGATATTTCAATTCAATATATTTTATAGATTTTTTAATAAATACATATGTTTTATTTTACAGAAAAAACAACGATGTTAACGCGAGCACGAATTCTCAGGTTGTGAGCCTGGTAGAATCCTTAAAACCGTTGGAAAGCAAAGAAGTTCTCATTAGGCCGAAACAAGTGCACGGTATGTAGCGTAATTGTATAAAAAATATGTAATATGTCGTAAATTTTAATGAGAGATAAGATACATTTTTCTTTAATAAATTAAAAATTTATTATAAAAGATTTAAATTTCATTATTTTATAGATAATATTGAACATGATATTCGAATCGAAAAATCTGAAGATACGGATATATTTGACACGATGTTAGAATCGACAAATAAAAATTTGCAAAACTTAATGGACAACAACGAGAATTGTGATTTGGAGCAATCTTCAAGATCATTAGGGACTGGAAATAAGATGGACGAACATGATGACTCGTAACAATTAAAGATCTTGCGTTACGCATGTCGTAATCATTATTATACTATAGCAAGGCTGATACTTTCATTTCGAAAGTGTACTGATGTATTTATCATTGTATAAGTATACAAACGTATGTTTCTATTTATATATGTATATTTTAACGAGATTTATAAAAACGTATGTTTGTTTTCTCCAAAAGATTTCCATGATCTCGAAAAGAATTGAAAATAACAGATGCCAATATTTTTCGTCATTTCGTATGGGTGAAAATCATTTAATTAATTGTAAAAATATTAATTCTGACATTTAAACACATTAATTGATATTAGTATTGTATATAAGTGCCAAATTATACAATTTGCCATTAATTTATACTTTTGTAAAGAAACAATCCGCGTTTGTCTATTTATTTAATTTTTCGTAATCCCGTAATGGAAATTATTCCTTCCAGCTTTTAATTTCACTACTGTTTTCTAGTAGAAAAAAAAGAAGCTGAAACTAACTGCATTTGGTGCTAAATGTATCACTATCGATTGTTATTCTGTGGTTTTAATATTTGGAATAACTCGCTAATATGAGATAGTTATATTCAATGTTAAATGCAGTTCATTAATTTAAATACTTGGGTTTCCACTACATAATTAGCAAATATAATTTATTTAGAAGATTATCGAAAATTATTGAATAAATATCATTATAAATTTTGCACTTTATATAACAAAAGGAGATATAATTACGTGTATCAAATTGCATGCAAACTTTGAAATCAATTTATACTTTTGTTTGTAAATGTGTAAGACTAAACATTTTTGTAAATGTGATATTATGACGTTAAGTAAGTATTAGAATTTTGATTTTGCGAATCTGTCACTTGCTCATATTATTGTTACAGCGACGCTGTAAATATCTTGTAAATGTGTCGACGTTCTCTGATTATTGTGAGAAAAGATGCGTGAATACATTCTTTCGTCTTATCGTTATTGATAAAATGCGAATATTAGTAGAAATTCAACGATAACTTAATTATTCAATAGCGGGATACTTTTTTCTTATTTTTAAATAAAACTTGTTTGCATATGAGGTACATTCGTTACACAGCAGTCAGCGCAGTAACCGCGCTACTTACAAAGTTCAGAATTTATCTTTTTTTCTTAATGTGCAAGAAGAAAGATAACCTCTGAACTAGTGCAGTAACTGCACTGAATGTGACTGACTGCTACGTAAACGAATTCCATGCCATGGCGACAGTCTATTCTTATTTAAGAAAATGTAATAGAAAAAGATTATATTTTTTGTAAGCAAAATAACACTGCCCTTCAAATTGCAATATTCTACTCTATTATTCAGATTTTTATTGTATTTTCCACCAGGTTGCAGAATGCTTTCGCCTAATTACTTATCGAAAGAATTTGTAATAAGAATAATTAATACATATTAGTCCTCATTAATATGTAAATGAGAAATGTAAAAATGAAAATAATTGCGTTTCGTCTTATTGAGTAGGTATTCAACATGTACTGTCACAGATTTCTCATATTAAGAAACGTGATTCCGTTTCGCGCTATATATGTATAAAAACATAGTAACTATATAAATAGGTATTCTTTATTAAAATGATAAAATGTTAATAGTACGCTCTAGTTTTGAATAAGCGATTTTAAAGATATGTTTAAACAAACAATTTAATTAATTATTTTCTCAAAATTAGTTTTCTGTCAATTTAGAGTGAATTTTATTTTATTAATTTTGATGCAAAACTTTGTTATTTGAGACATTATTTAACAAATTATTGAAAATAATGTGCACGTATACATTCAATAGCAATACTCTTATTCAGGAATAAAATTTATAAAACTGATGCAATAAATCAGACATACTTTTGCTTTGTATATATAATACTAATGCAAACTGTGTATATATACGAATATGATATTTATAGCCGATTGCAAAAAAATAAAAATATTTAAACCTGAATAAAACGGTTGTTTATTACATTTTAAAACAATAAGGAAGATTTAGACTAAAAATATATTATAGAAGACTTGTTGAAGAAGTAGAAGATTTATTGTATGACATTAAAAATTATTTTTTAATTGACAATAACTGAAAAATCTGAAAAATACAAATTTTCAAATATTACTGAAAAATTTAATTATTATTCTTACAGTTATATTATGAAAGAAGTCCTTATTGTTAATTATGTTGAATTGTTTCTTAAAAATACTGTCTCTAATATGGACGAGGTGGACCACCGCGCATTAAACCTGGAGGTGGGCCTCTCATACCAGGTGGTCCCATTGGTGGGCCACCCCGGCCTATTGGCGGCATTCCAGGTGGCATACCTGTTAAACAGTGAAATACATGTATTTTTTAATTATTTAAATAAAAAAAAAAAAATTAATCTTCTAAACATGATTATTAAGGAAAAATATATTACCCATCATTCCAGCTGGTGGTCCCATCATTCCTGGTGGAGGTCCACCTACTGGCATACGTGGTGGGCCACCAGGATGTATTTGAGGAGGTGCTGAAACTTGACCTCTACTGCCAGGTGTCATAATCTGTTGAGAAGGACCTCCAACACCTCTGACTGGTCCTTGCAAGCCAGCTGGCACTCCAGTAACATTTGCTGGCATACCTCTCCCAGCAGCACGAGCCATTCCTGGCCCTGGTGCTGCTCCTGGAATTGGTACTCTAGGTAGCCCTTCTTCTGGAGGTGGTGGACCCTCCACGGTCAAAGATACAATGTTTTCCCCGCGTAGAAGCACAAAACCCAAAACACGCTTTTCTTCTCGTTCCGGTTGCTTCGTGTTCTTTGGTTTAATTTTACGAAACTCCTCACAATCGCCAAGTATCAGATTCATATGTTTGTCGAAAGCTTTGAACGTACCTATAAACGTTCTAGAGTCTTGTAGTATTATTCGAACTCTATAATTAATGTGCTGTAGCATTTTATTATTCTTGCCGATCGTCTAGAAAAATAATAAATTATTTATGATTTAAATAAATTTTCTTGTTTTAGTTAGAAATATGAGGTTAAGTTTCGAAGTACAAACTGATGAAGCAGTCAACAAATTAAAAAAATTTTACAAGATTATGACATAAATAATTTAATCTATAATTAGTCTCGTCGCTTACCATCTTGACTAATTGTTTCTTTTATGCAGATTTCAAAAATTTGTAACGACTAACGTCCGAAGAATATTCACCGCTTACATGCGGTAGCATAGAATTTGCCGGCCCGGTGATGGTTTTGCGGTTTGCGTCGATGACGGTGGCGCCTCGATGATATCTCCATGACGGACATTTTGTTCACTTGGATTTTTCAATCACCTATATGAGCGCATGATAAAATTACCTTTTTTGTTCAATTGTAATTGAGAATCAAATATTATTCGTACGTGACAAACAATAAAATAACGACAATACTGAACCAATTTTAGAGACTCAAAAGAAATAACAATTAATAATTTTAATATTTATTTCATAACAAATACCATTAAGATACAGAAATATAATAGTATATTCAGAAAATAATTACACATACAGTTTGCCTATGATCCGGCAATACTAATAGATTAATTAACTAAGACATTAACATGTACGATGATCAAGAGCATTGACAAAATTACGTGGGACAAGATAAAATTACTAGTGCGTAACATACGTATATCGTACAACAAAGATTGAAATAAGAAAAATTAGAAACATATTTTAACATTTTTGTGGCTCTTTTTAATTACGCAAAGTAAATAAATTATTTAAAGCTTTTCATATTCGGTACTTTCTTCGATAAGTAAACTATATCATTTACGTATGGTTTTAAAAAAATTAAAAAATTTTTTTAACGACATAGTACCTAAGCTTCAAGTTGCAATTGTCCTAATAAACGTTCTACATTTTTAATATCGTCATTTGAAACTTTATTTTCGTAATGTTTCTCAATTTGTTTACTAGCCCATTCGCTCAACTTAATCGCTTCCTTTTTTTTGGCTGAAGGGCATTTAGGCGATGTCGCAATATTATTTGTGGTCTGAAAATAGATATATGCAAGAATATAAAATTAAAACCGTTTTACTATTGCTATGTATTAATTCGTAATGCAACAATAAAACTTACTAATAACAGGCCGTACAGAGCTCTAATATTATTTGGATTTAATTTTGCAGCTTGGCAGAAATATGCTTTTGCTAGTTCCATGTTATCAAACCCGCCCTATACAATTAATAAAACATAATTTATATACATTTTTATATTAATTCCACATTTTTAAACTGTTTAAAAATATTTAAAATACATAATTATTATTTCGATAAGCTAATTATATTTTTTTGCTAATTTAAAATTAATGCAGATTAATATAATTATTGTTATAACAAAAATGTAAAATTCTAGATTTACCTGAGAATATTTTATTTCCGCATATCTTTGATAAATTAAATGACTGTGTGGATTATGCAGTATAAGTTCTTCCATACAGTAAGCTGCTTTAGAATATTCCTGTTCTTGTAGGTACAAGTCACACAGTTCGTGCCATGCTTCTTGATCGCTCATAAATCTGAAAAATAATTTCACTATAGAATTAAAAATATGTACTTAATTTATTTAAAAAATATGTATATTAAAGTTTATATTCTTCCAAACCTTTTCAAGTATTCTGTAAGCTCTTTAATTGCTTCTGGTGTACGTCCTTGAGCTTTTAAAATCGCGACACGACGTTTTCTCGGCGCGGCATTCGTCTCATCTCTTTTTATAATAGAATCCAAAACTTCAATAGCTTCATCATACCTGAAAAAAATAATAACGTGTTAGTACAAATATTAATGTACACATATGTTAAATATGATTATACTTACATCTCTAATGCTTCTAAATGCATGGCATGGTATTTGTGAACACGTAAACTGCCAGGGAAAGCGCGCATTAAAATTTTAATGCAATATTCAGCTAATGGTAATCGGTAACAGTCTAATGCAGCAACACACACTTGCTCCAAAACCAAGTATTCTAAATGATAAAAATAAAATATTGTACAATTGCAATATTTTTTGACAGTTTAAAAAATAAAAATACATGTATATTATAGTACTATGTATGTTATATACTTTCATTGCCCAAACGGTCGATTTTTCCCATTAATATATTTTCCCAAAAGTCCACTACATCTCTGCTACGCCGCTCAGAATCTTCTCTCCACGTTCTTAGTAAATCCCGCACTTCTGTATAACAAAATTATAAAAAGAGCTTAATGGTTAACGAAATTTTAAATTACCATAAAATTGAGAGTGAGAAATTATCAAATAATATTCTTATTTATCAAATTAATGTTTGGAGAGTACAATGTAAAAGAAAAAGAAAATAAAAAAAAGAAAACGGCTACTTACCCGTCCAGGATAGTTTGTCGTAATGTTCTGCCATCTTTTTATAAATCTGATAAAATTTTTAGGGACAACTTTGGATTACGAGGCAGAATTAACGTTGCTCACCGCTTTTTAAAAGTTATGCGATGTGGCATGCAACGCCCATTACACGCAATGTGAACATCATCAAATGCATTAGTAAAAAAAAGAAGAAAAAAAGAGGTATAACTCTTTGTAACAGGAAAAGAAGCGAGGCACGAATTCTTCAAACTGCAACAAACACGTCGATTTTTTCAGCGAAAAAAATAATTGCGATAAATAATTAATATCCGATGACGTGTTGACTCGTACATACACATCGATCTTTCTAACCTCTATCAATGGTCTTGCGGCGACGGTGGCGTCTCGAGTTGCATGGTCGTAGATTTTTTCGGAACTACTAAAATTGATGTCATCTGACTGACCATGCGACTCGGAGCAGTCGGAGTATTACCGTCGCCGCAAATATATTGATCTTTATAATCTCGATGGATTTGTTTTATTCGAATCATTCGTCCGCACGAATTGGCGATTTTCTTATCTTAATTGTTAAATTCTCGTTTATTGATATAAAAGCATAATTAAATTATCGTCTTCTTCTCATTGTAAATGAGAATTGAATATTAATTATTTGATTGCTTATTAATTTTTTAAAATAACATTAGACATTACAGCATGAGGCATTACAGCATGTTAACAAAAACTGTTTACATTTTATAATTTAATATAATTTTAATTGCCATTTAAAACGCGAAATTTTCTGATTACGGTTTTCTTTTATTTTATTATTTATTCCGTTTGAGTGGAAAGTAGCTGCTGTGTTCACATATGTACAACTTATTAAGAATGCAGGTGAGCGAAATATATTGCAATCTCATTATTAAACTTGTTAGCATTATGCTGATCTCGGTATAACACGTACAGAAGTTAATATGAAATAAAATAATGCACGCACATTTTTGCCATTCAATGTATGGTTTTATATCATAATGTTATTACAGAAATTGGTATTTTATAATAATTAAAAGTAATAGTGGTTTTATTGGTAAATTACTCGCGCGGGTGCGCCGACGGATTGACTTGATCGCTTTTGAGACAATTGTGTCAGCATCCACGTCGATCGACACGCACACACGGTTTCGCTTTCTCTTGTCCCTTTATTTTTCTTTTTTTTTTTTTTGTTCAATTGTATTTTCCTTTCGCATCAAATCTTCACTCTTTTTTTTCTTTTTCATCGTTATCATTATTATCATCATACATAATGGAAAAAAATGTTACATTTGTACAGCCATCATATACATATTACATTTAGAATACCGTTAATCCATTATCCGCTTTTTGTTTTGTGAAACGTGTATATAGAGAGTGTCATATAGTTCCTTCCCTTTCTTTTTCGGTGTGTCTTATGTACCTCGGGTGCGTGTACGTACGTGTAGAAATGTGAGTGTATATATGTAAATATATATATATACCTACTTAATGAAAGTGAAAAATGTTTTAATATGAAAATTCGTTAATATAAACGCAAACTACCGGCATGGCTCTCTTATAAGTAGATCGCTAAAAAGTGGATTCGCAGAAAGAATTCGAATTACACGTTCGCATCTATGCATACGTATATACGTCCAAAATATTAAGAGCAAAAGAGAGTGATTGAAAAAAAAAAATATGCCAATAAATCAAATTTTTAAGTAAGGAAACATTTTCTATTGCATAATACAAGAGACTCAAAACTTAAGCGGGACGAAAACGATACATGTGTGTAATTATTCGTAAACGATTAAGAGGTACAAATAATTACTGCATCTACTTAATAGTAACACGTTTAGCCATTTGTAGCACAAAAACAAATATCATTTATCGTTATAATCAAATATATATATATATATAGATATATATGTATGTATAAGACTTATGGTCAGCTACCACTACTGAATGTGACGGCAGAAGCAAGAGAATGTAGAATGAAATTTCTTGCAAAATTTATTCGCGCACATACTTTTCAGTAAAGCAACATTTAAGATCTGTAGAATAATTTTAAAAAAATTATCCGAGAATCAGCTTTTTCCTTCCGGGATAGATCAAATCCCACCCATTTACTTCTGGCATTATTAATTTAATCTTTTGTCACAGCTGGGAACGAGGGTTGTTTCATTTTTGATTATGATACGTTTAATAATAGAAGAAAAATATGATTCAGTTCCTCGCCGAAATAAACAGACAGTTTCCGGGTTATTTTTATAAGTTTATTCTATCAATTGCAAATGTTGCTTTATCGAGAAACACTGGCATATAAATATATTTCGTAAGAAATTTTCCCGTGCATTTTCTCGCCTTTGACATCACAACCGGGATAGCAGTGATGAGTGATCAGGAGCCTTAACTAATTAATTAATTAATTAGAACTTTATTTCATTATTTCAATGTCGCTGTTGACACGATTCTAAGACAATAATTCGATAGATCTCCGTGTGTATGTCTGTGTGTGTTTGTTACATCGATCTGTTTTAATCGAAAAAGTTAGGCGAGAGAGAGAGAGAGAAAGAAATAAATAAATGAAAATCGGAAACCGTCAGACGGGAAAAATTTTTTACTGCAGGCAATTATTAATGAAAATAAAGCACGTTAAGCTCGATAAATATTAATAAAAAGAACGTAACTAGACGAATATCAATGTTCATCGGATCATGAATTTCGCGCGTGGTAAATTCGCAGCTGATCATTATAAAAGTTAATCTTTCCTTTTAATAAAACGTGACAAGTGAGTGTCGCAGTCGCGAGTCAGTTGCGGTGAAAATAATTAGTAACTTCGTATCGAAATTAAGTATTAATCAAACAATAGCGGAACGAGATAAAACCGAAGGATTTCTCGAGCGGAAATTCGATAGCGAGACGGCAGCGTTTAATTTGACGTCAGTTTCAAATAACAAGTTTGTCGCGGCTCGATAAACATTTTATTTGATAATGACTTACGGAAATTTTCGTGTAATCGTGAGCCCTGACGCCGGGTGTTTGCACGGACAAATCTATGCTTTAGTGCATGTAATATTGCCCTTCGCACCTTCCGTTAAAATAACGAGATAACAGAGATTTTTTTAAGCACTCGCATCCAACAAGATTGTCTCCAAAGAACGCTCTCTCTCGCGTGTTCCTTTCTTCTTTCTTTTCTCATTTATAATGGTACAATGACATTTTTCTCTCCTTTTTTTTTTTTTTTTATATTTTCTTTTGCTTTAATCTACATGCATTGTTTGTAAAAAACATTGTCGAAAATGATTTTTTTTTATTCTTCAATGGCTATTTCGTCCCTACGCGTTCTATACACTAATATACAAGTTATATGATCTTGCGTTTTTTTTTTTTCTCTCTTAAATCCGTATGCCTGTCTGTCGGACTTATCTAATTATCTGCTAACATGGAATACACTTCTTGCGGCTGTTTAAAATTTTTCTTTTATTTCCCTCTGCGTTTATCAGTGTGTCTCAGACAGTATCACCGGCTCATATACATATATATATATTTATATATACCGTCGTATAAGGGCACGAGAGGTGTACCTTCCGAACCTCTCGAAAAAAATCCCTTTGACGACGTCGAATAAAACATGTACGCGAATTTGCGATGCGAATTTGATCCAAATAGCGGGATTACATAAAATTCCCAGATATCGTTAACTTTTCAAAGTGTTTCCCGTGCATCTTCCCCCCTTTTTTTTTTCTTTTAAATTTTTTCCCATAACGTTTTACAGGCCGCACTTTTATAAGAGCCGATGATCGATACGAACAGTATTACGCGTTACATATATGACATATATCAGACAAATATATACGAGATATTTATATATATATTTAATATATACGCGTTTTCTGGTATATATACGAAATATATATATATACTTGGTTTAGCCCTGCGATTCCGTATTGTTGTGTACGTGTTATTCGCGAGTGTGTGAAGCGTTTTACGTGGGAGAGGAGCGGTGGAGAACGTGACTCGTGAAATGATGAGAATAGCGCGCTACTGTACATCAGTCTTAATATCAGGGCGCACCATTCCCGTTGATGTTCACTTGCTTATCCTTCTTTGCGGTTTTACGTATCGTCGATCTTAAGGCAAAAGCTTGAAAGGCGCGCTAATCTTTCCCTTCCGCTAGAACGATTAATTAGGGGCAAAAGAAGAGACGTCGTCTCATTACATCCCTCTTCGCAATTCGCTATGCGTAATTGAAGAAATTAAATAAGACTTTTGTCAATTTAAATAGCATGTTATCCCCCTTTTTCTTTTACCGGTAATTTATATTGTACAAGAAAGTCGTTAGAAGTGACGATTGTATCAACTGGTGTAATGTTTCATTAGAATTTTATTTTAACGTACCGACGAGCTTTCGATTAAGATCGACGATATTCGAGAGAGGACCCTTCTGATCCTTCAAGCATACAACTATTCATATACCAGCGCCGTGGCAGTTAAATCCGGTGGATATGAGGTGAATATGTATGCGCGATCGAAGGATGTCGCGTGTAGACTTGTTTTTCGGATGTTGAAAATTGCACAATCGGTTTTTGCAAGTATGCGCGTGTATAGTACCGTATACATAAATGTGCATGTGTGTGCATATGTAGGTGTTAATAATCTGTATGTGTAGCTGGATATGACGTGCCCTAAGTGTGTGTGTGTGTGTGTATGTGTGAGAGAGCGCAAACGCGCTTTCCGTTTATGTACTTGCAATGTTCTGTTCGTATATGCTGCAAGGTGGGAGGTCGCAGATCTTTCATATATATATGATACAATTAGCGTGTAGTATTAAAATCATATACAATTGTTACAATATTTAAATAGTACTTATTACATATATATATCATACCGATAAGGCTTAGATATACATATACAGATATATATATATGCATACATATATTTATATATATGTATAATCAATATTTATAGGGTTGCTTATATCTGCTTATATTTTAATGTTTTAAATGTCCCAATGAGAAAAAGGGTCGATCGTTTTGCGAGTTGATCTTTGAAGGAGCTGGGTGAACAGAAGATTCAGAGGAGTGAAAAATGGAGGAGAATGAAAGGGAGACGACGGAGAAAGGAAGATTTAGTCTACCATATAAATATTCTAGAAAGAAACACAGTAATTTTGCATTTGTTTTGTCGTAATAACGCTGCAGTTTCTGTGAGATATCGTCATATATAAAACAGATTTAACATTTCATTGAAAAAAACGAAAAAAAAAAAGAGCTGCATTGTCAAAAAGCCAAGAATCACAAGACTCGGAATGCTTTTTAACATCTAGAAGTATAACAACTTTAAATAGATTTTCATTATTTGATCAGGAAATTAAAAAATAGTTTAGTACTAATTTTTTGTACTTTTAAATCGAAGCTTGATAAAATATGTAAACGTAGAACTCGTAAAACTTATTTTTCTGTAATTTCTCTTTTCATCATCAGTTTTTAATACTAATGAACATGAACTGAAGATTCTTTATATACGACGTCATTTCACGGATACCTTTTATTTTATATTTGAGCTCAAATACGCCTTTGCTCTCAAGTAAGGAAACGCACGCTTCTAAAAAGGCTCTCAATTCGCAAAAATATTTGCATACCATCATATTAAAAGAGCAGCAAAGCTGTTCCACCAGTATTAATGTCTGTAACACGGATAAATCAAATATAAATCAATCAACTATTTCTTCCTTTGCTTCTCTTTCGTAAATGAGGGTTACGTTGAGTTTACAGATCACGATGTTCGAGACCGCAGTTGAAAGCAACAAATAACAATATGTTTTATCAATTTACACGCTCGCTGAAAAAAAAAAAAAGAAAGGAAACGCAATTTGTATGAAGTGTTGACCGTATTTTAAAATTGTCTGAATCAACGTAATTCGTTAACGTCGCTTTCAAAAGAATTTATACAATTGATAAGAAATATAGATGAAATAAAAATTGCATAATTTCGGTCATTATTCCTTTCTTTTTTTTATACGTCATTTCTTTACACACAATAAATGTACTCGGGCAGCGTCTCATTAATGGTATCGCATTTTTTTACCCTATAAAAAATTTACACTATTTATAATTAAAAATCGATAAGAGTTCTTTACCTTTTTTGTCTGATACAACGGAGAAGTTTTAAATAGAAATATGATAGACCGCTAGATAAATGCGATTTCTATTCCTAAATATTTATACCAAATTTTTTGAGATATTTTATAGTAAAAAGGATAGAAAAAGAAGAGGAAGAGAGGAAAGAGTGAATATGAGAGAGAGAGAGAGAGAGAGAGAGAGAGAGAGAGAGAGAGAGAGAGAGAGAGAGAGAGAGAGAGAGAGAGAGAGAATTATGTAATAAAGGATAAATGTGATAGATTAATGAGAAATATACTTAGAACATATTATATCATATTTATAAATATGTGTTACGTGTGCCGAGCTTATACATGCGTATATGTATATATATATATATGTATATATGCGGGAAAACATACGTATATATATGTATAATCGTGCGAATTTATAATATATGCACATACATATATTTACATATGCCTGGCGCAATTAGCAATAGCAGAAATGAGTAATGAAATTGAGGAAAAAGGGAGACCATTAATCAAACAATATCCAATAGTGTAATAGCAGTAGTAATAGTAATAATCGTAATAATAATAATAATAATAATAATACAATATCATAATATAATGATAATAGTATTAAAAATACGATAGATAAATCAATAATCTTACGTTAGTTGATAAGACATGAGATACTTTGCGTTCAATTTACGCTTCGTTTTTCTTTCTCATAATATTTCTTTTTGCTTAATTTGTTTCTTTCTTGCTTCTTTTACGCGCAATTTCGTCAAATATGATCGGTGAATCTATTACAGATGAGAGGCGTACTTCCTGCTTCTTTTTTACAACTTTTAATTTACAGATAAGTGCGTGATCGTGATTATGCATGAAGAGCTATGTTTTGTCACAGTTTTCTTAAACTTTATAATCAAGTTTTACACGTCTCTCGCATTTACATAATAAGTTTCTTTTTCTTCCTGCTTTTAAAACGGTTTTTTTAAAACGTCCTGTCGACTGAACATGAAACGGTGGTTGGAATGTCTATCTATATTCAGAGGTTTATCAACCATATTTTTCACATTTTTGTAGCATTTCAAATGCGTGTGCATGTATCACTCTGTATATGTATATGTATATTTGTGTAATATATCGAGAGCAAACGTGCAGCCTCAGCAATTTTCGGAAGGGTCGCTCGTTGCAAATGAGCGAGTTAAAAGTTTCGTAAAATGTATGTATCATAAGTAACATGTAACGGTAAAATACTTATTTACTTTCATCACATATTTATCCGTTATCTATCTTCTTAACGATGGTCAAATTAAAGTAATCTTTGCTTAGGAAGAGAGAAAGAGAGAGAGAGAGAGAGAGAGAGAGAGAGAGAAGAGAGAGAGAGAGAGAGAGAGAGAGAGAGAGAGAGAGAAATAAACTTAAAAACTTGTCAATTTCGTTATTAATTCGTTATTTACAATATCTTACAAAGAAAGTTGCTACATTCTTCTCTTTTCTTTTTTACAGAATAAAACATTTAATCTAATTTGTTGTTGGAGTTTCGTGAGTCTGTCATACTTTGTTTTCTTCTTCAATTTCTACATATTTAACATCTATTTCGAAACAAACTATATCACACATTGTACACGGGAAGGCAACTAATAATCGAAAGAAAAGAAAAATATATGTAAAAATGTATCTAAGATGATACAGTTTCTTACATTGGTAGTATAGTAATTACGCGTGCGATCCCAATGAAAATAGCTGAGTGCGCTTTTAATCCTCCAATGGTCTATAATACAATTGAAATGTATGAAGTGTAGTTGATGTGTGTTTGAATGTATACATATGTATATCCAAATACGTAATGGGGAGGAAATGACGCGAACGGGTTATAGTTACATATGCGTTGTGCATGATCACCTGATATTTTTATTTCTCGAACGCGTTTATCATTTATACAATGTACAATGCTCGTCAGCTTTTAATTTCAAAAATGGTAGCTGCAAATTATTAAAGGGGCAAAAGGGGATCTCTCTCTCTCTCTCTTTCTTTCTCTCTCTTTCTCTGTTGCAAGCGCACGTGTATGTGTGTGTGTGTCTGTGTATGTGTAAAATTCTAATTTGTTAGTACAAGTTCATGAAATATGTTTATATTTTTCAATACTTCAAGAAAATGTAAAACTGAAAAAGTTTGAGAAAGAGGGAGAAGAAAAAGTTATGATTAGAACAGCAGCGTTTAAAATGTAAATTATAAATTTAATATATAATCAGTAATTACTATTATATAATACATAATATTCACAGATTCCGTCAAAAATAAGAGGAAATATTCACGTGAAAAATAAAATATTTACTGAATTTATCGGTCCTCGCATATTTCGGATATTCGTACCTATACACATTTGTTACTTATTTATATCACAATTTACAAAATTCGAGGATCTCAAGAGGGTTCAAGGGATAAAGAAATACGAATGGCAAAAATGAGAAAGAAAAAAAAAATAGTGAAGAAAAGACATGTTCTTTACTCCGAAAAAATATGATAAGTGAACAAAGAAAACATGGTAGTGTGAAAATTTTACCTTGTTATCTTTTCACTTTATTAACTTTATTGTATCTTCCTTTTGTTCTGTGTATATCGCACAATCGTAGGAAATCCATACGAACAAGAATTAAAATAACGTATAAAAAATTAAACATTTTTTATTTAAACATTTTTTAACTATTTTGACGTAAAAAATAGAGAAAAAAAAAAAAAAAAAAAGAAAAGCAAATAACGAAATAATAGTTTTCTGTGAATGTTTCAAATAGTCTCAAAGAGACAGAAATATGATCAAATTAAAGGTTCAGTTTTAAAGATGTTATGGTCTGATTTTGCATTCCCATGTCAAATTCTATACTACATTTAAACAACATATCTATAACTCCTAAAACTTCTACTTCTCAAGTTTAAACCTTACTCTCTCATCTGACTGCGTCGATCGAACGTATACCGCACGTTTGAAAATAATACTAAAGCAGCGATTGCGTGTAAAAGAGAGGAAGCGGCACGGTATACGCAGGATCGGGAACATCACACATTACGCGCGGGATGTTACGTCTAATTTGTCTGTGTATGTGTGTAAGTGTAAGTGTAATGTACATGTTATATGTGTTACAACCCTCATACAATTCGATATAAATGCATGCAGCACTAAGACCTAACTGTCTCTAAAACTGTCTGTGACTGTTTCGTCGCCCTCGTAGAAAGCTTGTTGTTAATGTTCTCGTCAAGAATATATCTAATTATCGTATGAGAACGTCGTGCTCTACACATCCACGATGCTCTATTTTGTTCACTCTCACCGGTGAACGGAGCCCGTCTTTCTCTTTTAGTGTGTTGAATCGAGAGGACGTAACGCATCTAATAAATTCCGTGTAATCATTTTGCGCGATAATTTAATAATCGAGCAATCCTCAATCTGTAATTTTTAATTTTATACGGTACAAGACCAACCAATTGTTTAGTTCGGCATACGCCGATTGATCATAAAATGTACCTGAAACTCGTCCAGTCGATCATAAGAAATATCGTTTCCAAATTAGAAATCATAGTGCAACTTCTACTCAATATATTCGATAATATGAATATTTCTACGCTCTCCCCAGAGATACGTATTGCAAAACGATAGAAAAGTGCACTATTCAACAACGAATTCTCATTTATATAAACTGCTTTTTTTGTTTGTTTTTTTTTTGGAGGGGGAGAGGAGGGTTTTCAGAGTTCTCGTTAGAACTGATTTTGCCATAACGTGATCTCTCGTTGTCCGGTCCCAAAGAAACTGATTAGTGTACAAATATTGTAAACTTCTCGATTGCAAATATATAAAAAAAAATCATTACGTTAGCAAATTTCTCACGAGAAACAATCATCCGAGAAGTTTTTCTTTTTCGCTACTTTTTTTTTTCCGTAGGACACAGAACGAAACGAGAAAAGAAACAATCGTGGGAAAGTCGTTAAAATTCATCATTTCCCCGCAATTAAAAATAGATCTCGTTAAGGTAAAAGATAGTATAATACTCAACGTGATATATAGATGTTGCAGTTCTTGCCTTTTTTTTTCTACGGATTTTTCTTCTCTCTGCAGCGGGAGACGATTCTGTGCACGCACGACGTTTATAAAACCTGCGTTGATTGCTGGCTCGATGTCGAGACTGAACCAGACGCTGCGGATGCGGGCGGTCCGATCGGACCGAGATCACTACCTCCGCTGTTCGATGATGTACTAGCGGGTGTCGCTCCTACTCCCATCGCCGAAGCGGTTTTCATAAAAAACTTTTCCAATTTAACGATGATGTGTTTGCCATAGGTGTACTTGCGCAAGCTTCCCAAATGCGGTCGTATCTTATGCATCAGAACTTTACGTTGTGCTGGCTCAGCCACGTCAATCATTTTTTGAACGACATAATTGGCATACTGATCTTTCATCATTACATTCAGCGCACTGTGCGATAAGAGACAAAACAAAGTAAAAATTAACCGTGATAATCATTAACTTTTTAAAGATATTTAATTTAAATTTTCTTTAAATTCACACATCTAATTCAAAATTTTCACTCACTTGTCATTAAAACCGCAAACTTCTTCAATCAGTACAGCACGTTCCTGTCTTGTAGCATGAGTTACACATTTTTCAACAACATTGCTCGCAAACTTGTGCTGAGAAAGAGCGAGTACTTTGCCTCTAACGCTGCTGATTAATTGTGCTTTATCTTCTGGCTTTCCGTGTTCTAATAAAAAGTAGAGTAAAAGATAAAGATAATAAAACATTATCATCAGTTTATCATCAATTATAAATTAATGGTGTACTTATAATATACATTTTTTAATTAATTGTAATAGCTTGTAGATGGATAATTATAAAATATATATTTACCGAGCACATGTTGAATAACATAATTGCCATATTGATCCTGAATTAGTTGGTCAGTGGCAGCGTGCAACTCTTGCAGGATTCCTTGAGTTTGTTCGGGAGTGCAATGCTCGAGGATACGTTGGATCACTCGGCAGCCATATGGATGAGTACTCAGAGAATATACTTGTCCCGTAAAAGCTCCTATCACGAATTGTAATGCTCGCGGTTCAACGCATTCGATGCACTTTTGCACAACGTGGTTTCCATTTTGATCCTTAACGCACTTTAATACGTGTCCATCCAGTTCTCGTACGATTTCCTGCTGCTGTTCCGGCCCGATTGACTCGAGAGCCTTCTGTATAACTCTGCAGCCATACATTTGCAGTGCAAGTGGTAAAACATGTCCACGAACCTGGCATAAGTAAAAAAATTAATAATTAAGAAGCACTTAAATGTAAAGATAACTTTACTGTAATTGTTTAACAAATTTTCAGATTATTTTATGTACAATCACAGTGATTAAGTCAGATGACACGCAAAAGTTTTCGTCATATTTATAATAATACAGCAAAAGTCAATAATAATTAAACTGTCAAAAGTTATTTAGTTATAGTTTTAATCAATTCCGTTAGGAAAAAATTTTTTTTATTAATAACTGGGATTTTACCTTTTGAGCGAGAGTCGATTTCTGTTCCTGTGTGCCATATTCAAAGAATTTCTGAATGACGTAGTTGCCGAAGACATCTGTCATGAGAGAATATGCAGAGGAAAGTATTTCTTGGAACACAAGCTGTTTCTCATTAGCCGAGGCTCGTTCCAATTTTTGCTGAATAAATCGTGAACCATGCTGATCTTGACTGAACTCAACTATATGATTAGCCAAATCGCGCAATTGAAGACTGGGGAAACTGAGAAAAGAAAACCACATATACTTTAATGAACGCGTCATTTGATGGATTGTAATAAATACTAATTTTGATGTACAAAGAATATAAGAAAAGAGATCTTATGTAATTTATTTATTCTCATAATGTAATTAATTTTCTTAATCTAAAATATTATTTTATAAATTTATTTTATGTGAAATAAAACTGAAAAACAACATTATAATTTAATTTAAATAAGAAATAAGAGATGCTATTAATTTTACCGATTATTTCGAAAATCTTCCAATAAGCGGGATCGTCCACCAGAATTTTTGTCGCTAATATTAGTTGCACCTCCGCGGCCGGGCTTGCCTACAAGATTCGGAAACAGAGAACTACTAGAGCCGAACACTCCGTTAGCTGTTAGAGTGGGTACTGCACTAGCGCGGAATTTTGCTTCGGCGCCGGGGGCTGCTGATACTCGACTGGCTCCTCCGACAAGACCACCTAAAGAACCCCCTAAAGTCGGCGGTGGTGTTAATGACAGGCCCAAGGGACTCGGTGACGCAGTAACTGTACCTGCATAACAAATCAAAAGACTTAATAACAAGTTCCTCGATTAATCTTTAATTAATTCGTCGTCGATATCAAAGATCGTTATCGTTCGCGACGACCACCGATCTCAAATATCGCACATATCTTTACAAATAAAATTAAAATTTTGCTACAACAATATCTATTTTAAATCAAATAAAAAGATTTATCGTTTTGACTATTGAGAAAAACTTAGAAAACTTTCAACGAATAAATCTGTCATTAATTACTCTAGGTAGCATTAATTAGCAAAATGCCACTGATTTCGGGCATATTTATTAAAAAAAAAAGAAAGAAAAAAAATAAGATTAACTTTAAAATTTCCTGAAATTACATGAAGAATAAGATAAGCACTCGTATCTAGTTATGCTCGATTTGTATCTGTACCTGTGTCTGTATATTCTTTGCAGGGAGTACCTGCATTTGTAGCTAAATACACTCTGTCCCAGGTACCTGTATCTGGTAAGAGAAAAGAGTACTTCTTATCTCGTTGATCGTGAATAATGCGCTATACAATTTTTGTACAAAAGTAATAAACACACTGCATAGAAGTTAAATCTATAATCCCGTATTACATGAAGTGTATTATGTTAAAATTACTACAGATTACAGTGGTGTACCACAGTGTGCACCGCTCTCTAAACCAGCATCTTTGCAGACGCTTACTCTTAATTAAAACGTTTACAAGCATCAGGACGCTACATCATTTATGTATCGGGATCAGTTTAGAGAGAAGGGTGATAATGTTATCATAGCTGAGTTATGTGTACAAAAGGCGTGTGAACAAATGGATTACGGTATATGTTATTAAGACACAATGTACAACATAGATAATCGAGCGTCTATGGCGATTCCGAGATGCCTCACAGCCGTCGTGTACAGGCGTCTGAAACGGTACATTCGCATCTTCAAGAGTATCCTTATCACACACACGTTGAACGTATGGAAAAATTAAAGGAATAAAAAGAAAGGAACGGTTCTTTCTTTTTCAACTGTCATTGTTCGCGTCTCTCCGTACGTTTTCCATGTAACGTTAGGATACTCGAATAAGAAAGTGCTGTCTCAGACGTCCCGTATTCCGTACGTCGAAGTATATTTTACACAAAACGGTCCTTACCGAGGGCGCCGTAACTCTGAGGCCACTTTGCCCGGCTATATTCCAAGCTTGGACTGAAGGCTGAAGTATTTCTATCAAAGGAATCTCGTCTGCCGGTTGAAGACGCACCGAGACCTAAACCTGCACACAAGACGGATACCGTCATCTTAACACGAGGTGCTCGAGAGTAGCCGGTATCGAGCATATACACACAAGAAACGTCACGACATTAAGCAAATTGCAATTACCAACAAATCGACACAAACGCTCTACTGAGATAGGTACGTTGTTGAAAGAGAGTTGGCTGTATTTAACATGAAAATACAAAGTCAATGAGATCGCGTCATCAAGTATAGAACCCAGGAGGTTTAAATCTCATAGAAAATGCGTTAAGTAACATAAAAATGGTTCTCGCTGCTAATTCAAAATACTTTAAAGAGACATTACAATGAGAGACGGTGGTCAATGATTATCAGTCACGACTCTGCTCCGTTATGTTTAATCTCAATTCTACGAAAAAAAAAAAAAAGTATTATAATCACTGTTGTTGGCCAAAGAGTGGCCTCCTCGTGACCCAGTCTCTCATTGCAGAGTATCTATTTCCTATTTCACATACATAATATGTGTGTTAGTAGATTCGTGATCGCATGTACAAATAATTTACAAGAAATCAAGTTTTAATCGTAGAAATCGTCAGTGTACGTATTTTGAATTAGCTACCAAGTTCAGTTTTGGTCACATTTTCAAAATGAAGATCGAGCCTCCTGGATACTTGGTGCTTTGTCTTTTTATTGAGAAGCATCCAGTATCCTATACTTCATGAATCGTATGAAGCATGCAAATATTTTATGTTAACTTTTCACTTTGTATATGAAAATTTATACACACCACCAATATAAAAAAAAACCAAAGGAAATTTCTCTGATTTTGGGAATAAAGCACGCGAATCAATAAGCTCAATTCAGAGAATATTTCTTTTTTTTGTAAGAATAAAATATACAAATAGTATGTAACAAGTAGTATACAATAATAAAAAGTATTTAACAAAATTAGCCTGTATTTTTCTACCGTATTATGTAATTATAATGCAACAATCTACCCTCCCCCTTCCCTGCTATTACGTTTAACTCGATCAATTAATATATTACTTTACTTTCTTCGAAAGTTATGTCGTTGTTAAGTCGATTGTATGTACAAGATATAAAATATATATAACTAGAGAAATTGAAGGGCTCATTTCTTAAGTCTTTAAAGTCTGAGCGTTATACATATATATACATATAAATATTGTAAATTTCTGAAAGGCTTTGTAAAGCTTCGTTTGGGTTTTCAAAGACGTGGATAAAATTGATTATTTTGTTCAAAAGAGATAAATAAATTCTCGGATTAGAAAAATCGAGAAAGCATCATCTCCTTAGATTCTTAGACTTAGGGCCTGGAGAATAGAGAGAACGAGACGTCCGGAAAGAGAAAAAGGGGATGAAGGAGGAGAGTGAATGAATGCGATCGCGGTTGTTATACCTGTGTTCTGCAGTTGGGCAGGTGAACCTAATGCCCCGAGCGGAGAACCGCCGTATCCTAGAGCCGCTAAACCCGCAGCAAGTCCAGAGCCTTGCTGCTGCGCCTGTTGCACCGCAACTGCCTGGGCTTGCGCAACCACTGCCGCTGCGCTGCACGCCGCCAGACCTGCACCAAAAGCCCGCAACCGACACGTGCTTTCTTAATCGTCACAAGTGTTGATTAGCGTACACTACCGAGCCTTGCATTGTCTACGGAGAAGATACGCGGTCGCGCAAATCGAAGCGAAAGCGATAACTCCGTGCCGTATCGTGATTGTTTTACGAGCCGATATTCAAAAAATGTATACACGCAAAACAGTCTCGATCGTGATGTTCGTCATATTTTTAAATTGATTAAACGTCATGTAGCATTTAAAATAATTTTGATTATAGAAAAACTTGATATAAAAAAAAAATACTGTTTTTAATACGTATACTTATTACACTTGATTCTTCGATTCTGATTTCTGAAATACGATAAACTAGTAATGAAAACGAATCTTTTCTCTGTTATTTATAGTATTCGCACTGATAAATCTGCAGGCACCGTGTTCCTTCGTTATCGTATCGTCACGTATACCTTACCCGCGATACGCGCAATCGTCAATGGTATCTGTCTTTCGTTTATTTCTCTTCAGAGTAATGTTATTATATTATATTGGGTCGGGTGTGATTTAACGCGTATTTACAAGGAACAGCCGGGAATCGCCCGTGAACGGCAAAGTGATATTATCATTGGACATTAACGATGACACATATTTACGTATCATAATCAGACGATTATCATATAATCTCGTTTCGTAGCACATAGACATGCATTATGTACGTATTACACGATAGGATAAGAGGAAGAACTAGGGACAAATCTTTACAAGATTGTTACACAAATATAACTTTACAAGACAAATATGTTCACAAAAAGACGGTAATGTTGCAAAGCTGGTTTCCGTTTAACTTACCTAGACATTCGCCGGGAGTAGCGTTGCTGTGCGATGTCGGAGTCGGTTGAGAATATAGGTTTGGCGGCGGTGGTGCTGGTGGACCAGGTGGTGGTTGAGACGGAGCTCTGTTCACAAGAACTGGTGCAGGACTGACTAATCTCATTGGAGTCGCCGCTGAACTTAGTCCACGTACACCTCCCATAACGATGGAACCGTTCTGATCATAATAAGCTGGTATCACCTGATATTGACCCTGTACCTGCAAAAAAAAAATTTTGTAAGTCCGATACATTAATAAATGTACAATACTAAAAATATCACTGATCGACCACTAAAAGTCAATCGATAACAAAATTGATAACCTAAGAAATTCAAATTAAAGATTAAATTTCTAATAAATTTCTTGCAGTCTCGAAAAAAATGTACGAAGAGAGCTGTTTCAAATATTAAGACTTTCATTTTCAAGAAATATTATATATGACATAAATTAAGTGTAAAATTATTTATTTATGTGAGCTCTGTAAATCATCAAAATTAAGTCCGTCGCGTTCTTTAGTATCGGTGCACATAAATGCAATAAGCTTAACTCGTTCCAATTGAATATCTAATTTTATAAGCCAAAAGTATCACACTGTCGCGCGCCTCTACCTCGTCTCTCTTCTCCACTTGTCACAGTAAAATATCTAGTAAAATATCTAAGAGAACAATGAGGCAATCTCTAATTGGTACAACAAACGCAGCTCCTCATCTTATGCCGAGCAAAAACAGACATCGGCCCCACTCGCGAAACGAGCGAGCGAGAAAATAGCTTTTACGGAATTAGAAACGCGTCTAATTCGCGCTAATTCGTGAATTCTCTATCTATCCAGTCATCGAGTTTAAATTTAGTTCCTTTGTTTAATGGCTATGCATCACCGTGATAGCTTGCACTGTACGCGCACGATTTATTTCGTGCGACATTGGCGCGCGCCTACCTTCCAAATTCTTAAAAAAAAAAAAAAAAACGATTAGATTATGTTAGATTAGGTTCCACTTTCGGCCCGCTTTTCCAATCAGTTGTCATTTATTTGTTTTATTTTACTGTTTATTTTAATCTATCAGATTTATTGGTAGTTGACTCACCGTTTGTGCCAAATTGTTGGCAGTGTCCTGGGCAACAGCGGCCGCGGCCGCTGCAGAGGAAGGAGTAAGCGGTCGTCGGGGTGGCGGTGGTGCAGCCGCTTGGGGTGGTGCTTGTGGCAGTAATCCGGCCGGATAGACCCAGGGCCCGACGCCATAGTACTGCGGTACCACAGGAGGTGGTGCACCAGCTATTAGCGCTCCTACGTAAGGCTCTTGCCCGCTAATTACGGTATAAGGGGCCGTAGGAAAATTCTGTTGCTGCTGCTGTTGTTGCTGTTGTTGCGCTTGAGACGCCGCTAGGTACTGCTGCTGTTGCTGCTGTTGTTGCTGCTGCTGCAGAAGTTGCAGCTGCTGCGGAGTCGCACCTTGCGGCTGGCTACGAAACAATTGCTGAAAGAAAAAATTAAACTTAAGCGCAAGAAAAATAATTTTTTTTTTATTTTATATCTAAATATAAAAAAATGTGAAATATTTATCACAATTAAATATAAATGTTGCATCGAATAAAACCTTGCAAAGTATCTGTACAAAGATTAATTTTTTACATAATTAGTTTAACGAAATATCAGGTGTTCTTATTGGACAGGTTCCGTTAAAAAAGAACCATGCAGCGTGCAAATTGCGTCAGCAGTCGAGACGAGTCTTTTTGACCACGAATTCGGTATCGTATTATCGTGCCGCTAGGAATTTTAGTTCAACAATCAAAAAACGGGGACAGGCGGTATCATCGTCGCTGCCACCTGGAAGCGATGCAAAGACAAGTCGGTGTTGGAGCCGTGGAAGACGACCGAGACCACCACCTTCTCCTTCGCCTTCTCCTTCTCCAGTTAATCGTCGGCCTGGGTCGACGACCCCCCGCGGACGTTCACCGACGTGCGTTCGCTTCTTCTACTGTGTTGTTCCCCAGACCAATGAGATCGTGGATTTTTTTAATTGACCGACGTAGAGTAGCGACGAAATTACGTACAGCGGAATGCCAAAAGTACAACGCAAACAGAATTCGATAAATTCTCTCTTCCGGTAAAGTATTTTTGGGAGGGCTTCGTGAACTATTTGTTACATCTCTTGTAAGGTTGTTACTTTACCCAGGTAGAACATAATTAATACCAAGGCCAAGTAACAGACTTAATAAAATCGTTCATGCAGGTTTTTCCTATTCACTTCTTCGCGTAATCTTAAAAAAAAATCCCAAGAAATATTTTTAATAAGACGTTCTTTATAACTTCGTCCGCGTTCATTAAACCGTTTCAAGTTT
The DNA here is from genome assembly GCF_019399895.1 of Cardiocondyla obscurior. Classification (NCBI taxonomy): domain Eukaryota; kingdom Metazoa; phylum Arthropoda; class Insecta; order Hymenoptera; family Formicidae; genus Cardiocondyla; species Cardiocondyla obscurior. The sequence goes on along the minus strand of NC_091866.1, from coordinate 10,202,291 downwards.
CATTTTTTTTCTACCGAAAAAGAAAAACAAAATTAGTATAAAATTAAAACGCCGCAACTCCTATAGTTGGAACTAATAAACTAATAGAAATAATCGGATAAACCTTTTTTTTTTTTCCCTCGATGCTATCAGTCATTCGTGCCATATTACGAAACGAGTCCTGAGAGCTTGCGTTCGCAAACGATCGATAAATTTAATAACATTATCCACAGGTTCGAGTTCCTGCGACCTTCGAAGTAAGGAGAACTCGGAAATGAATAGGAACATCGACCGAACGGCTGATTTCTTGCACGAAGCGTAGAAAACTTAAACCATTTACAACACGCTCGAGTTCTAAGAGGCAACGATGCGTTTCGGGTATTAACCTCTTCCGGAAATGGCTCGAGCTTGACTCAAGGCCACTTTACCTGACCACCGCTTCTTGCACGGCAGAAATCTACTTTTCGTTGGACATCGCACAATAATTAATTAAGTTATTAATTTATTAATATATCCTACACGAAGAAAAATACTTATTTACATTTAATTAAATTTATTAGAATAAAAAAAAAAGTGTAAATTCAACACACGGTATATTCCAGCTTATCCAACGTTTATTTATTTTACACAAAACGTTTTAATAGCACGATTTTTATTTGTCTTTTTTAGATATATCGATAAATTTTATTTTAAAGGAAAAAGTAATATTATAAAGAACATTATTGTTGTAGAGCGCACACGTGTGAGAGGCGAACGGCTTATTGAGGTCAGTGTTTAAAAGAATTCTTTTCGAACGCAGAGCCGTTAATCAAAGAGAGGTCTTGATCAAGTCTCGACTGCTGTGCGATGTCAAAAGAAACGGTTTCATTAAGTCGCTAATAGTATATCCTATCTCGTGGCAAGTTTGTGTTAATCTCACCTTTATTTGTTTAATAAAATCATTATCTTATCATTGATCGGGCGGTGAGCTGGCTAATGCGATTAACATATCGAACGGTCGTTGCAAAGCTCTCATCGAATATTAATGCGCAAGCATTATTAATTTTAATAAAGAGGATGCTACAAGAAACTTTTTTTATTTCACAGTTTTGCCGAATTTCAAAAATACGTGTGCACCAACGTGCATCAAAGTGAATCATGCACTGAAGTAACGAAAATTAATTACGATAATCTGCCGATTGTAAACTATCAAGTCTCAATTTCACGACACTTGCTACCCGCAGTACAAAGCAAAGGCAAGGTGAGATAATCAATCGGTATTGCGGAAAAGTGACACAAAAAACACCTACACGATTCTCTTTTTTTTTTTTTCGAGAGTATAAATGTGTGGGGGGCAAATTCTGTTCTTATCAAGGTATTGTTGTCCCGCAGTAATGAATAGAGTGCCGACTTTTCTCCTACGTTCATCAGCATCCGAATAAACTTTCACTGATCTGCGATAGCCTACTTATTGTCTTTGTTTAATTATTTTCACTCTCTTTCGGCGAGCGTAAGGAATCGCATTATATCCAGCAATACGCCGTATTTCCGTGACGGTTTTATTATCGCTCGGCAATCGAACACTTTCGTTCATCGATCTAAAATACTATCTCGCAAATTGGATATTTATAAACTTCAGAACGCTGAAAAAAATTTATTGGTTTTATCATTAAATTTGTTCCTTTTTTTTTTTTTACTTGTCACAAGTGCTGACCACTAGAATTATTATAATGTTGTTTATGTAAAACGCAAGAAAGATTTTTCGTGAGAGGTGTTAAACCGACGTGGTTGACGAACGGTTGTTAATTTATAGATTTGCGAAAAAAAAACGTACTGTAACAAATGATATAAGAACGATTAGATAACAGATACTCCGTTGCTGAATTCCTTGCCAGTCATCCGCGGAAACGAGTTTCAGAGTGACGAAAGTTCGATGACCTTTCTTCGCTCCATCTTTTTCTCGTTTACCTTTCATAACTACGTGTTAATATCCATCTCTGTCGCGACGCATTTATATTTCGGGGAATGCCAAAGTATTTTATTCGGAAAATTAATTTATCTATGCTCTGTATAATAAAGTGTCGTAGTCACTCGGAAATTAGGTCATCAGCGTGCATATAGGTATCATTGCCGATCTCGCATCCGTCAGCGCGTCTTATCGCGTCACATTGTTACAATCGCAAAAATAATAATAATACGGATATTCCACAAGCAGTGAAAATCGCAGCGAGACTTACAAAGAGAGCTCGTAACTCCGAGAAAAATTTCATCTACGAACAATATTCCAAAAAAAGGGCTATTACGAAACGTTAAACTTGAGAAGAAAAAAAAAAAAAGTATTAACGGGCAGCGTTAAAACAAAGGGTTAAAAAAGAAAATAAATCCAAGGCAATCGCTCGGTCACATGAGAAACGGACCGAGAGGTATGTTATACATTCTTACAAAATGTTAGGGTAACCGCATAAAATAAAAGTACGGCGACGACAAACCCGCGGCGGAGTCCGTTACTTCACCGCTCCGGAGCACCGTTAGCTCACCTGGCCGCGTGTACGGAATACACAGAGTGTTGTGCCAAGGAAAGAGGTCCACGGTTCGTCGTACGAGATCCGCTTTTTCCGCTTAACAACAACGCGTATTTGTACGTCGCGCAATTTGCGTCGTGCCGTTGTCATTCCAAAACAGTTAGGGAAAGGTCGTCAACCCTTTAGTGAGCGCTGGGGGGTATCTTTTACACCCCCTGTGATAGACCGAGGCCTTCAAACGCATTTTAAGATAAACCAAAATTTTTTAACGTTAAAAATTGATTTATTCACGCATTCGGAGTTTCGTGCAACGATGATTAATATAAGCAAATTATTAAATTATTGCTTGCAGTATAATATAGAGTGTTTTAAATTTTAACGCGCCGACTGAAGGGTTCATTCACTCGGCACGATGATATCTTTCTTCTTTGATGGGTACTAAGTGTCGATAGTGCTGATTCACGTGGAACGCGGCCTCAGTCCAGTTCTCTCTATCGCGAGTCATCTTTACGTGGCATTGACCTTCGCCTCGGCAAATGATAGACTGTCAGGTCGGATTGTAAGTCCCATAAGCAACAGGTTAATGTCGAGCAATTTCGTTTTCCCTCTCGTCTTTCTCTCGGTCTTTGCGAATATAACGTGCTATACCCCTGTGTATGACTTGGTGTCTTTCGAAAGGGGAACAGCCTATATAAAGTTAAGCTATCGCGAAGCGAACCGGCTCCCCAAGGGACAAGTCATTTTCACGGAATGCCGGGAATATCGCCGTGAAAAGCGGCGGTTCAGAGAGCGGTTTGCGAAACGTCTATCACCGCGCGTTCCAGATTACGTGTCGCGGCAACGGGACGGCGGCAACTTTCTAAGTGCACAGGTTGCGACGAGATCACCGCAGGTTGCACCGATCTCGTTTCTTTCCCGCGAATACCGGTCGTTAGCACACGGCCAATAGGCGGAGAACCGCTGTTAACTGGTAATGCTTCCAAGGCAAAAACCGGTTCCCTTGGCGGTGCGAACCGATCGATTTGACCCGAGCACACGGTCGATGCACAAACATCCCTCTCGCCCCCTCCCTATCGGTCGACGGTAGTTGTACCGTTCTACCGGACTCCAGATCGCTCCGGAAAAACCTTCAATGGTGGTAAGTTTAACGAACAGCAGTAATAAAAAATCGACAGCTGATAACAAACTACTCTGAAAGCTTATCGGCAAACAGGAGCAGACACGATAGTTAACAGTGTTAACTTAACACTTACTAAAATTTTGTAAGAAAGCGCTAAACAATGAACAAAAAAAATTAAAAAAAATTATGCACGCTTATTCGTTCGCTCGCAAATAAAATTTAAACAGTACATAATTTTCGGTATTCTGATCGTTTACATTTCCTTTAACGAGTCAACCCCTGTGACGAGCACATCGGGATTTCGAGAACAATAGCTATTGTCGTTGTTTTATATCATCGACGCAACCATCCTCGTTCTACGGAGATGCTAGCCTAGTTTGCGAAATTCAATTATAATAAACTGACCGTCCTCGCGTGCGCATGCAGCCACTATCTCGTAGCGGAAAGGGGAGAAAGAAGGGAGAAAGAGATAGCTAGGAAGCGTGGTCCGCAAAGGGTGGGTGCAGGTCGCGTGATAAGGGTCGCCCTGCCACACCTTGATACTAGATACCCTTCTTCGCGGTAGCTTTTAGCCAAATGACGCGGATTTTATTATTGGATGGTGCCCTTACAGAGGTGCGGCCGAGTTAATACAGTCATCCCCCTGGTATTAATGCGCCTCCGCATGTCGCTACCCGGCCTCACCCTTTCTACGTCCCCTCCTCTTCTGCCTTTACCTGACAAAAGCTCCGTACACGCGAGTCCATTAAACCGATTCATCAACTAACCAGCGTCGACGATCTAGAATTGATTGTAAAGATATTTGAAGCTAGGTTAATGATGCAAATTTTAGAGTTGAGATTAATCTCGAGTACTTTTTTTTTTTTTTTAAGTTAGAGATAAAAAATTTTGAATATTTATGAGTAGACAAATTTATTTTTAATATCATTAAAAAAAAAAAATTCTCTATTTGTCGTTACCGTACGAATTATACTTAAGCGTATTAATAATTAAGAATTTCTATATAAGGCTAAAAAAATGTTCTTTTAAATATTATAATTGCAATATTTAAAAAATATATAAGTATATTTCGCGCTAATAACCGTCGAAAAAGAGATTATATTTGCATGCGTCGGAAATTGCGATTACATCGCGATCCGTGGTATATTAAAACTTATGCCGTAATTGCACTCCCGAGGCATATTACTCTTACGAAAATATCTTAACGCGCGCAATGCATTTCGCTGCGTAAAAACGGCGATTAAGACCACTCTCGTGAGAATCCATCGGATTGGGGGAGGGAGAACATTCGATGAATTTCCCAAAGTTCTCATAGCGGCGCAACACGCTCCGAAGATCCTTTTCATCGGATCCATTTAACGAAAATAAACGCGTAGAAAATTGCGCAAGAAAGCGTGTCGGCGCGCAAATGCAGCGTCGGGCGTTTCATTTGTAAAACGCCGACGATTTTCGATTCAATTGATAAATGAAGAAATTGGAAAGTTCAAATCTTTCAAACACAACGAACGAAATTAAGTAATAAAGAAAATGTAAAAAAGGAAAGAATAGTAACTGCTATAGAGAAAGCGTGCAATTCGCACTGGACACTTTTCGCTGTCTATAAAACCATAAATCTGAAAAGTAATGTATTATTTTATTAAGTTTATTGTATATTTTTATAATTTTTAAGTTTAGCAATAAAAAAAAAAAAAAAAAAGAATGCGCAAAAGATCACGAAAAGTTTAATAAACGATGCGCTTTAGAGTCGTGCTGAATTTTTATAAGAAAAACGTTTTCTTCCGAATTCTCGTCGAACAAGTTAGCTATCGCAAGCGACACGCAAAGGCGGAGAACAGCTCAATTAATTTTATTAAAGAAAATGAAAGAGAAAGAGAGGGTCATGGCATGGGGTTATGTTATACGAGTACGTTCTTCGCGACATGACGTCGATTTTATTAGGCCGTTACCCGTACAACGACAAACGTTCTCGCGTTCGCCGTCACGATCCTCATCGCCACTTCATCGCACGGAAAGACAATCGATACCGTCCTTGCGAACTTTTACTACATGTACACAAGGTGTATCTTGAGCAAACTACCAACGAAAAAATTGATTACGCACATAATACTCTTGAAAGAAATATCTTATTTTCTTAACAACACGTTAATATCCCGTATTAAAAACGAAACTATTAAAAAAAAAAAAAAAAAAATTAGTGTACACTTGTGTACTTCAGAATTAATTATCTAGATGTTAAACTCTTTGTTCGCCACCGTTCACACTACGTTCTCCAAGCGATGTTATTCGATTTTTGCGACGGGGATACCGAAATTGTTTCGCGTGGCGATATGAGATTTATCATCCGATTCGGCAAGGGCATATCGATAGGTAGGAAATATGTAGATGGCTAGCCAGTAGATGGATGGATAAGGACAAGGTCAAAATAGTTGGTATTCGCACGTACATCTGCCTACAATCAATACCTACAAAGACGTTTAGCGAAAGATTCGCTTTTATCTATTTTTTTTTCTTGTAAAAAAATTTTTCTTTTCTTTCCTTTTAAAGTCTCTTAAAATAATGATACCTTAATTTTTTTTTTTTTCAAGTTAAACGGAACACAATTCCATGTTTTCAAATTTTAAAATAATTTCTAGTTAAGTAAAAAGCACCAGATACGTGTCAGCGTTCGATTGATTAACGCGGCACCTGATATGAATTCCTATCGCGATCCGCCAATTTATGCTCGAAGAAATAAAGTTTTATATACGCGTCACAAAATATATAAAAATATAGACACGACAGCAAAGAGAAAGAGATATGAACCGTTATGCATATAAACGGAAGGTATTGATGCCAGGAAATAGAGACGAAAAGAAAAAGCCGGCGCGATATGCGCTAAATGCGGCTGTTGAGGGTTGATTTTAATACCCTTTTCCCTACGAAAGGACAGAACGAGCCGTGGTGGATGTGACCTTTATAAAATGCTACAACCTTTGTAGATCCTGATTGCACTTCTTCACGAACCGTACGTGTACATGAATGCATCGCGGCACGTTCGCAAAACGTATTCTAATCGTACTTTGGCGTATCCGCTATGTCGACCAAGTAAGCCCCCGTAACGGTATACGGGCTATTGTTTTTTCAGCTACATCGGCATATTACCCTGAGCAATGAGAGTTATTACCAGTATCCGCAAACGAAAGGAAGACTTTCTTTTTACAAGATAAGTTAAAAGATAAACTTTTTTTTTTTTAATTCCTTACTACTTCTTAAACGAAATTATCACGTAGCTCGATACAGTCGTTCGTTTAGAAAAAGAAAAATTCGGTGTCTTCAGGAATCTATAGTTTTCACTGCGAGACTACATTTTTCCCTTTGCGCGCCGACATAAAGAGAAACGTTAACGGGAATCTACATAGCACGCATAAGCATCGTTTACATTTTCCACCTTGTCCCGTATCACTTTTCCGCAGCGATTGATGTTACCTTTCGATACACCCTGTATATCTAGCGCACATATATCATGCTCGAGGCGTCGGTACACATCGCGGGGAGAAGGAAGAAGAGTGTTCGCGTGTATGTGTTACACGCGCGCGTGCGTGTATGCGGGAGAGGAGTTTTCGTGCCAACCCCCGATGTACACTCGTTCCACAATCACTGACGTTAAGTCCACCATGTTGCTGGATGCGGCACAAATTGTCGGAGAACCGCCGTCGATCGATGAAAATGTGAGCCTAGCCGTTTACATACGTTTACGTAAGTTTACGCGCCGCCGCCGTGAGAAGCCAACCTCGGTTGGAAATTGCCATTCATTTGGAACTTAGCGCGAGGGGGAGGAAGGGACTCGGATTCGATTGCACCGCAAATACAACCTGGCATCCGTTTCCACCGATATAGATCAATTTTAGCCCTGGTTCAACCCCCCCGAGTGCATCGACGGCTACGAGATACCCGAGGTAAGATAATATTGTAGACGATTCAAAAGGGGTAAATAAACGATGTATTTTCAGGATTAATTTATTCTACAGGTTGGTAATTTCGATCGTAATAGAAGATACGCATAATGCGAGAAATTAATTACTATTTAAAAGGTTCGTGCGATTTACGTTGCGACCAAGGTCCAGTAGCGCGTAAGCTTATACGCGACTTGTATCATCGCGCGTGAAATGATCCGGCAATGCACGCGGCAAACCGAGAACATGTCGACCCGATGATCACCAAGCAACGGTACTTTGTTAGTCATAAATGTTAGCCGACCGTTAAGTCGGCTCTTTTCTCGTCTCCTCTACGTCGCGCCGAGACGATTCTTTTTTTATTTTCTACGCAACCGTGCCTTCGAACCAAGATACCTGTGTCCAGAATAGCTCACCGAGACTTTGGGAGATTTTCTAATTATATAATATGTAATATGTTATATAATAATGTAACATAGCGGTATTTCAAACACCGGTAGCTTTTCCCCCCACCAGCGCAGCTACAATTATCATTAAAAATATTATAAAAAATTAAAACTATATTTTTTTCTTTCCGCGGTGCGTTAAAATAGTAATTATTGTTATTAATAGCGCAAGGGTTCAGTTCAAGCCGTAATCGTTTCTCTTCAAGTATCATTTAATCTATACGACATGAAATGCTCATTATTTATTAAAGTGATACGAGTCCGTAGATTAGCAGCGTGGTCCAAACGATGAAATCCCGAGCGTGGTTACCTTGTGTCATTATGGAACCTTGCTCTTGGTACTTATTACCTGACACAATAACGCGCGCGCGAGAATGACGTTGAGCAAAATGTGGAGCAGCGTGGTGCGGTGCGCGGCGATGTCACGCACACCAGGAAAAGCGATCGAATTTCACGTGCAACGGGCAGTTAACGCTATTTTGCTGCATCGAAATCGCGAGTGGCGATCAGCGGCTACCTTAACCCTTTGCGCGGTACTGTCCAGTCCTTTATCGTAAAAAAATCCTTTGCTTTTACGATGGACCATTTAAAAAAAAATATATACGCGGTCTTCCCATTTTTCTGATACGTTAACAGTTACTTTACATCATTTCACGTGATCTCCTTATCCGAATTGTACAATTGAAATCGTCTCTTCGCTCCGAAAGCACTTCCGACTACCGTTAGAGAATCGCGCTGAATCTTGACCGCAATCCCGACCATCGACATCGCGATTATCGTTGCAGTTCGCGCGTGAGCTCGCTCGGGCCGATCGTTATGAATAATCGTTGCGATGCGACGCGGTATCGCGCCAGCTCGACAATCTCCTCCCTAGGCTCCGTCCGTTTTACGCCCTGTCGTTTATCGTCATGTGCGACGTACGGTCGCGTGGCCCCGCCGTGCTATTGGCATTTATTATTTATGCAAGTCGCGCTTGTCGTGCACACCGTAGCTCTTGCCCGAAGAAAAAGCTCGTCGGTGCGATCAACTCGGCTCCTCCGCTCTCTTCTCTCCGTAAAGTGGCGGAAGAGGCGGTTTCCGGAGAAAAAGAGAAGTCGGTAGTCGAGGGGAGGGAGGGGGGACGGAAATTCGTCATGATAAGTATAATCGTGGAGTCGCGTTATAGCGTGGCGAAGAAGCACGTCGCGCTTCGCGTGGCTAAATAATATTTAAAACCCCGGCACAGATATGACGTGCGCAATTCGGCATAAAATTCCATTTGCAATTTCACGTGCTAGAAGTAGCAATTACGGAGAGCCTTCGCGTTATACTAATAGCGAATTATAATCCTGCGTGTATACGAATGTATAATTAAATAGCAAACCTTATCGTGGTTTATCGCCCACTTTTTAATCCATATTTAAAGTTGTCTTAATACATTTTTTTTTTAAATTAATTCTCATTTCTGCGTAATATATCTCGCCTATTAGCGCGACGTTGCGTCCGAGCGGATTATAAATCTGCTTGCACCCGGTCTTTTCGCCAATATTTCGTTTCGGATGTCATTTATTTAGAAAGCTCTCCTGTTAATTAACATCCACTTGTACCCTCGATCGCGTGCTCACAACAGCATAACGGCTCTCAAATTTTTCATGCAGATTTTAACGACCTGTCTTGTCCTTGAGAAACTAACGCAGAAATAGAAGGTGTTGAAAAAAAAAAAAAAAATTAGCTCACCAATTTTTTTTTTCTACTATTAAAAATATTTAAAAAAATGCGCGGAGAATATCATTTTACTTAAAAAAAATTTTAATTTTCTTATTTCAAAGTATGAAGAAAATTAAATTTATTATAAAAACAGAAAGCATTGTCATTAAATCGGAAAGTCACTAAGGTGAGAAAAGAAAGACCAAGTCTTCCAGATATCTTCCAATAATACGTTTCATATCTGCTAATTTCATACAGCTAGTTAACATTACGTTACACGAGACATATATGATTTAGACTGCGATGGTTCTCCAAGATTTGCGAATCGTTCATATGACAACAGAGAGAATCGTCGCATGCGACTATGCGTTAAATGACTAACTAAGCGTGTCTGATAACGTACCCCTCGCTCCGTGCATCCCCACGCGTAGAGCAAAAGCTGATACGAGGCAAGAGAGATCAGCACGAGAGGGCTCGTGCTATCTCATAGCTGTGCACCGACTACTCAGCGGTAATGTGAGATCTCTAGCGTAATAAGAGACGTCTCGGTAATTATTACATTCCCGCACGTTGCGAGACGCGACCACGCGAAAATAGAATCCGCGAAAGGCAGCTAGCCGTCCAGTACATCCCCCTAGAAAAAAAAAAAAACGACACGGCCGCTGCACGAACGGGAGCTATCAACCCTTTTGCCAATTAAATCCTGCAGTAAACGCGTGGAAAATTTAAAAACGTAAGGCGCGGGAGGACGTAAAATGAAACGCGATGAAATAAATCGCGAAACTGGTACACGTTTACGTGCGCACGATGACATATTTATCGAGGGCACGACTGACTTTGCAGCGTGTCGGAAAAGCGAAAAGTTGGCGTCTCCAGTTTGCCTCCCCGTGGAGTTTCCCGAATCCGCGACGGTGATGCGCTTCGTGATCAAAGCTCATCGGGTCGCAATGTAGACCAGAGTATCCGAACTTGGTGACAAAGAGTGGCACCGAGATGACGCCAACTTATTCACGGACTCCGTTAATTGCACACGAGCAACAGTATATTCCGGGACATTCCTGCGGCAGTTTCCACTTTACGTTAAATTGTTAAAATGCAACGATTGAGATTCCTCCCTTCGCCAGGCCTGCTGCGCGAATTGTGAATTACTATCAACCGAGACGGAGGGAAGTCCTGAATTTCCCCGACGAAAATCTCGCGGAATATCCAAAGAATGTGCCGCGCACATTTCGCTGTTTCGTAAAGCATTAATAGAAAAGCACGGTTTGCACACTTATTTCGTTCGTCTATGTTCAACTAGGAATTTTCCGACGGCAGCTTTTGTACTTTTCGTAAATTGTATAATTAAAATATGCGAGAATTAATTTAACCGAGATACATAAAATTACGGAGAGAAAAAGAACGTGGCTGCCTTTCGACCGTTGAAAACTCGTGAAGCGTTCAAAAAATGTTACGCAACAAGTATTTTTCATTTTTAGAGTTTCCGCGACGTCTTGAAATGATAAGCTAATTGTTTTTCGATCAATTAAAATTAAATTGAAGGCAAGAATTATGCTTACTTGGTTTGTAAAAAGTAGTTTAACGATAAACTATAATTTTACGCATATATTAAACGTCAGATTAATCATGCATGGTCGAAAGAATATTTAAAATCTGTGTAAAAGTAATAAAATTAATAAAGACGTCGTCTTAGTGCTAAAAGTTTTGAATCTTTTTAACTCATTTATATCACGTAATTCGCTCTAAATACTAGTCTTCTCTAAAGTGCGATAAGGACGTGTCAAGGGGAGACGAGAGAACATGGAACGTACTGAAGCTGATTTTCCGCGCGTGTCGGTGTCGACAATGAGCCATAGAAATCAATTGATGAACCCGAGACAAGAAATGCCGGACGATAATATTGAACACACGACGAGAACGCTGTACACGAAATCTGTCTCGCGCGTTTGTCACGAGAAAAGCTCACCCACGTGAACGACGACGTCTCTCGTCATCTTCTAAACAACGAAATGTCGCGCGGGACTGCAAGCTCGACGTGTAAATTATGGACGAAATGGTCATATATTAATATTGTTGCGCGCAAACAAAATGCAGAAGACGTGGAGCTTTACTTTCGTCGGAAGAAGTACGAGCCGTGAGAATTTTCAGGATGGAAAGATGCTGCACGGGAAGCATCGAGCGGAACAATCTTCACCGCATTTTAACCCTTTGTGCGGTACTGTTCAGTTACATTTTCTCTTCCAACATCAGCTTTAACATTAAGCAAATGTGCCACGCAAAGGGTTAAATTCAGATTGCAATATTGAAATTGACAGAATTTGGAAACATCAAGGGAAAAGGATAAAAAGTTAAGGCACCTGATCCGACGAGATGTGTCGCATTGCGACGTCAAAAGTGATATCTCACACGCTGAAAAATCTTACGTGCCATTGTCAACTGAGAAAATATTTTCACGGCTTCACATTTTAACTAGCAATGGAAGGAATTAAAAATTTATTTATAAGAAAGTTGCCAAGTTTGATTTTCAAGATCCAGATCTTACGCGTGAGTTTAATGAAACGGATTTCAGTCGAACGTCAAAAGACGCTCGACTACGCCGAGAATTGCTGTCGTCGATAGCCTCGAGCCGCCACTTTTATCGGCTTGTTTTCTCTAGGTATCAGCATCAATTGTGGCGGGCTCCGTATGTATATCCAACAAGTGCCTGCATGACAATCGAGCGCGTCGATATTGGCAGTCGCTGCATTTATATCCACGGTTATGCATAAATAGGACACTCATTTACGTTGGAGAGATTGCACGCGAATGGTTACCGCGTTAATTTAAAAAAAAATTAGACGCCAAGTTTCCAGACAGCCGAATTCTCATTTTAAGCATCTGCGGCATTGTAGCGTAGCGATAGCTGGTGCAACGGTATCGCGGCATCGTGGTACACGAGAGAGGGTATGGAGAAACCTCACACCGTTCTCAACATTCCATCGAGAATCACGATTAGTAGCTCGCCTAACCGCCGAGCGAAACCGGCATTGCCCTGGCGCAAGAGATCGCCAACGAGAAAAGATGATAGAATCGCATTACCGCCGGCATCACGACGCGTTATTGACGTTGCTAAGTATCCCAAACTTCCGCGGACAACTCGAAATTGTAACTCCATGGGCTTGAAGGTATATATATGGACTTTTAATTGTCAATTACGTAACTCTCACAGGAGTTCCGCGTAAATAAAAATCAGACGGACTCGGAATATCCTTCACAAATATATCTTCTCTCTGTAATACCCCCTTTTATTTTTAAGGCACATTCGTCGGCATAATATGGAAATAACGAGCGGTGCTCTAGCGAGAAATCCTTGGTGAAACCAAGCGATTCACGGTCGACTCCGTGCGCGCGTGAGCGGCCAAGCTCGGTTGACGCGATAATTAAATTTTCACCAACGTAGAAAAAACGATGAAACGTCGCGACCGCGATACCCATGGGAAAAAAAAAAAAAAAAAATCGAAAGAACGTTCCGCGAAAGCTCACGTGTGTCGAACTTACGTGCAAGTCGGCTGACGAAACGCGAAGTGCGTTAAACGGCCAAGTAAACTCGCTTGCGTGCGAGCACACTAACCTGGGCTATAAACCGAAATAATTTTTATGTAAACTGCTTAAAAATATTACGCTCGCTAAATTCGTTCGACTATTTTTAACACTTTCTAAGGTGACGCTGCTCCCACTCGATACGCCGTTAACTCAAAACGAGATAACAAAGTTAAATAATTCAGCTGAATAAATTTAACGTATTAAATTTAATATCAAGTCCTTTCACCGCGTTCGCTACGCGAAAGATGCAAAGCGTTTGAAAATTCCTGAGCCTAAAGTCGCGCTATAGAAGCTGCACGCGTAACCTCCACCGGCGTAATTATTAGTTTTCTAATTACTCCGCGGCGCAACTTTTCGGAGCGAAACGACGCAAAATCGGAATTGTACAAAAACGAAGCGGGGACAACGACAAAATAATTTTGCCATTAATTTTCTTGTCGCACGTAAATAAATTCCAAGTGAAATTCGCTAATTTTTCTAATTAAATAATACCTTTGTCCTTCTCGGATAGTTTTTACAGGGAACTGCTATCATCGCCAATACGTTTAATTACGTTTTGATACTCTTTGGTCCGCGTAATTAGAGCTTCTTTATTTTTCTGCGTGGAAAGTGGAAATTGAAATTGACGTCGTACACGAAAGATTCTACGTACTGAGAAAACGAGGAGAAAAGATTGTGTAAAGGCGTGAGCGAAAAAATAATACGTACGTTTCAACATATACGCATATAAAGTATTATAAAAAAAAATATATATATAAATATGTATTGTAATATGTATAAAGCGGGAGAACGACGGCGCGGTTGTAAGCATCTCGGCATGCAGTTACGACGAAGAAACAGGTACAAGATGAACGCACGTGTGAGCGTGGCAATCTCAATAAATAATAGGTGCAACCTCTACGGGTACTTAAACATTTACGCCTTAATGGAATATGTTTTGCTCGCCGGGCCGAGCCTGTTGGACGACCAGATAGACCCGAAGGGCCACGCTGTGCCAAATAATTCGCACGCGCGGAGCGTCTTAAAATTTTATTATGGCAATAAACTCAGCTTCTTCCGCGGTGAGCTTATGAAAAATAAGGCGGCCGATAGTCTGGGTCATGGAGGAAAGAAAACGTATTTGTAAAATAGTAATCTTATTGCGTGAGAGAAAGAGGGAAAAAGAAGCGCAATCAGTACACTGGAATAGAGGACATTGGCCAAATTGAGCTCCAGTTTGTCAACTCGGAAAATTACCAACATTTTATCGGGTACATCTTGCTCTTAGAGTCAAATTAGAACGGTCCGTTTATACATCGGAGAAACCCATGCAATGAAGTTACAATTAATAATTGCTATTCTATTTGTAAAAGATGTATAACAAGAACGCCAAAGGTTAGGTTGTTCTAAATTTTCTGCATCAATCTAAAAAATTATATTTACCCTTTTAAATTGTCAGCGATTTATTTAAAACCAGATATCGTTGGTTTAACTAGAAATCTATATCGCGAAACACGATATCTTATATAAAAGCGGCCGTATATGAAATTGAGAGATCAAATATTTATTTTGCAAATGGGAGGAGTCGATCGTTTCGTGAAATTTCTGCCAACATATCGCGCGAAAAATGCAAAGTTGGGGGAGAAAAAAAAAAAAAAAAAATTAGCGCGGTGATATTTGACGGCTATTTGCGTTCTCGTTTTTCAACGGGCCGAATTTCTGCGACGTAAGACCTTTTTAAGCTATGTCTAGAACGCAAACACGAGCTGAGATAGATGGGTTGGTAGTTTCTTAATGCGATTAATATTCAAGATCTAAAAGAATCGAGTTGCGCTATTATTAAAAAAAAAAAAAAAAAAGTTCTTTCAGTCTGATACGCAAGGTCACTTGGTAACAAGATTATTAAGGAACCTGCCATTCTTTTCGTCGACTGGCGAGCTGAATAACCGGGATTACGTTCTATTTAAGACATTATTGTACGAGTGTATCACATTCGCATCGCATCGCGGTGTTCTCGTTTTTCTCCGTCATTTTCTCGCTTAATTATCGAGAATCTCACGGATCTTCCCTAGCGGGGCTTGCAACGTCTGCGCTTTCTTCATGTCTCGCTTCTCACGGAAGGTGAAGAAGGAGGAGGACTAAGACGTCCGCGGATATCCGATAGACAATCTTCTTTTCAAGGGTAAATACAAGTAGCACGCTCGCTTCCTTTGATCGATAGCGCGAAGATTGGCCCTTAAGGCTACGAAAATCGGCACAGCTTTTAAAAATGTTGATTGGAACGAATAAAAAATAAAGTGAAGAAATAGACGTCGCTTACAGTAATTTCTTCATTTACAGAGAGCTACGTCGGAATAAACTTTATACTGCTTAAAAGTTGTTCTGTAAGTACGCAAGGCAAAGAGTAAACTGTATAATGTAAGTGATGCATATTTGAAATAAAAATGTGCTCTACAACGATGACACGTGTATCAAAATCTAATTTAACTTGTTCGCTAAAATAAAGATAAATTACCTAAAAAAAAAAAAAGCAAAAATTAATTTATTGCCACATAATGATATACGGCTGTTCCCGCTTATTAAATCCCTTGAAAAGACAAATTTAAAAGAGTGAATAGTATATAGAGGATAAACAAAAGTTCCGTTCTGGGTGCCAAGTTTCTCGCAGCCAGCATTGGGTCGAGTTTCGCGTATACTCATGAATACGTGTTCGTGCACCTTTTCAATCTCCATCGTTCAGTTCCCCGCCGCGATATTTATTCTCGACCGACGTTATCGTCGAATTGCGATTATGAGGGAATTTCAATGTGATTTCGTAGAATTTTACCGAAGGATATAATGCATTCACGTTGATACGCGCAAAAGATACGCTTTTGAAAACAAGTAAACGGGAAAATTCGAGAAAAAGAACCCTGCGCAACAGCACTAAGCGACCGTGTACTCCCAAGAAATAGAAACGCGTGATAATTAAGAATGTTGCGTAAAAAAAAAAATGAATATGTATATGTATATATCGGGCAGTCAAATTTTTATCCTTGTATATGAAACAAAGATAGGTTGAGAAATAAACGCCCGACCACGCACCCTTCTCTGATTTAAAAAAGGGCTGATTTGCATACCGTTATCGAAATCAGAACACGAGTTACCCGGGAATAAATTCGGGAAAGTTGCCGTCGATCGTATCTACATCGTGGTGTAACGAAAAAGCACAAGCGGCATTTTGGACTAAATGTGAACGATACACGCAAGAACGTAAGCAAACGGCTGGTCAGCACTAAATAAGTTTTGATATTTATACAAAAGTACAGAAGTTTTTATTGCGCGTTCGGTTAAAACGTTTTAATCGACCCCATTGCTCCCGGTTTCGGATCCTCGCGAGTTTCATCGATCCATCGTGCTCAATTAATAACGGTCCACTCGGGGAAATCAGGCGCTATCGTACAAAAATAAAAAAAAAAAAAACAATTGGGCGCTCTAGTCGATTTCTCTTTGATGGGCAAAGCAAAAATCTGTCAAAAAAAAAAAATAAAAAAAAAAAATTCGACAGGACAAAGTATCAATTTACGGGTATACGTTGATTCGTGAATCGTGAGGCGATTGTCGACGATTCACAGTTGCAAATAAAACGTCTGCTAAATTGGTCGGTTGACACAGAAATATTTCGTTTTCATCGTATGAGAGTATATACGTACAATTAATTAAAAAACAAACAAACAAACAAATTAATACATAATTTTTAAAAAGAAAGGAAACGCTTGTCTCGCCATATTTTTTATATCGCGGTTAAACACTAAAAGTTATTATCGTATAAGAAAAAGAAAAAAAAAACACAACAAGAATAAGCTTTATATAATTTCCAAAACTTCATTAAATATTAATTAATCGCCAAATCTATTCTCTACCTTTTACGCGCTACTAGCACTGTAATTTATATGGAAATCTTGTCAATTATGTGTCAATGCGTTTATATTGAGGGCGAAAGATATGAACAGCGAAGATAGCTTGATTTTTATACATGTAAAACTTGATAGACGACGTTTTCTTAAATAGAAAATATCTAGTTCATTTCCGACATCACGTTGACCTCGGAGACCAAGATTTTTCAACGAAGCAAGAAGATAAACTAAATGTATTCCTAATTGTATCCCAAATGCGTGTAACGTTATATAATTCTTTTGCCCAATGATCGATCGTACGGTTAAGGACGCCTGGAGTAAAAAAAATGTTAAACCGTTCATAAAAACGTGTTTTTATATTGTCCAGTTGGAAATGTCGTCACTTTATGAGAATATCATTGCTTAAAGTTCCGGAACAAGACCGGGAGAAAACAGAGTTTAATTTCTTTTTTATTTTCTGAATTTTTTAATAAACTTCTCGGTCGATTATTAATTTAATATAATTTATTTATATTTTGTTCCGACAGCACAGCTATGTCGTTCAAGTACCGACTGTTTTCGGCTTCGCGGCTTGCTAAGTTGGGATACTGACGTACGTTAAAACAAATTAATCATTGCTATTATTATTAATAGCACGAGAGAGCAGCTCGCACTAAACGGGCTGTTCGATTAATATTTAACAATACGATAAGCGTTCACTTAAGCCGAAAGAAAATTAATATTAATTTTTTGCGTGGGATATTTTTTTTTTCTACCTAACGTAATTTTTGAGATACTTAATAATTTAGTGTTTCCTCGAGTCGCTAATTATAAACCAAAAATTAATAAAAAAAAAAAAAATTTATAGAGAAAATTGATTCTTCGAGAACCAATAAAAGCGAGGCATATAATCTTTCTTTGTTCAGCTAGTCTCGAATTATTTTAATCCATGTCGCGAAAGCAACCCAGATGATATCGTAAGAAAGGAGCAGGCAATTTTTATTTCTACGTCCGTGTGAAGTACCGTTGCGAAAAAATCGAGTCGCGAGTTCAATCGTACCTTGTCGGCGGCGAGTCGCGCAACCAGGGCCTCTTTGAGCGGTCCCAGCCAGTGGTGGGCCCCGACGAAACGCTTGTTGAGCAGTTTCGTGTGCGGGGCTGCTTGGGCATAGACTGCCTCCAACTCGAGCACCACCATATCTTCGCCCCTGGCCACCCAATTTCCCTCCTCCCTCTGGAGCCGATCAGCCGGTCACGACGGCCGTCCCGCGGTGCATTGACATTTGTTGCGCACGCGACACAATTCTCTCGTCGTATTCTCGTGCACATAAGTCGTGTCGCACGATCCACGACGCCGTACCGTTAGGCGTCCCGCATGATTCCTTCCGGGAACTAACGCGCACTATACGCGAACCTGCCCGCGGTCGCGCGCCTCGTTACAAATCGCACCTATCACCATCACTTCTCCTCCGATCGAGAGGGAACAAAAAAAATCGCACTTTCGCCGAAAATAATTGACGAGGGTTCGCGGGGTGTCCTAACCTGACACATCAATGGCCCCACGTGTTTTCAAGATGTCTCCCTCCCCGTGCGACCAATGCAGCTGTACGTTGCACTGGCACTTTCAGAAATTCTTCGCGGTTCTCGTCATCAATCCGAGCGGAGTGGCTAAGCCGAAGATAATATCGAACGGGGTTATACCTTCGCGAGCCGTCGTCCGCCGCGATCTCTCTTATCCCGTCGCGCGAATCACTGTGTTCGGTCAGCACGGCGCGACCCGGTCACTCGCTCTGGAGAGAGAGAGGGGGAGGGGAGAGCGGAGGAGAGAGAGAGAGACAGCGGAAAAAGCAGACGACGTAGAGCCGGGGTGAAGACCGCGCGCGCTTGCAACGGTTACCGCGTAGAAAGGCAGCTGAGAACTGACTGCCTCCACTCTCAACGAGCCTCCACCAACGGCCCTCCTTCCTCGCTACCGCGGTCTGAGCTTTGAGTGACGCGAGACGACGCGAGGCGAGGCGAGGCGACGCGACGCCGGTATGTGACGCGTGCATCCCTCTCTCTCTCTCTCTCCTCTCTCTCTTTTTCTCTCGCGTGCGATCTGACACTCCACCGCCTTCCCTCCACTCTAGTCTCTCACTTCTATTCGCCCCCTCTCTGCAATCTTTCCCCCTTCCCTCTCGCGTACACGTACACGCTCTCTCTCTTTCTCAGGCGCTCCGCTTTCCCTCCCTCTTTCTCGCACGCACTCAGACTATTGTCTCGTCATCAGCTATCTCTGTCCCGTTTTCCGGCGCGCATCACCGTTCCTCCTTACTTTGCATCATGGTATATATGTCGTTTACACATGCACGTACATTCGTGTGTATGCACACCGCAAGGCACGGACTATTCGTCGCGCAACTCGCCGAGAGTACGAACCTGTCGGTCTCAGCTTCTTCACCCTCGACGCCCCCTCCCGCCACCCCTGCCCTTCTGGGACTTCTATACTCTTCAACAAGCAGTTACGACAAAGCCTAGAGCTTCCATTGTCTAATGTCCGATTTTGCTAGCTTTCTTGCTCTTTCATGTCGCCTGAACTCGCGTTTCAAGGGTACCGAGGATGGAGGAAGATAAAAAAAAAAAAGAAGAAAAAAGAAAAAAAAGAAAAAGAAAAAAAAAAGAACAAATTCTCGACTCCTCTTTTCGTGACCTAACCAAGATTATTCATACTCAATTTACCTTGAGTTTTGAAGAGCTGTGTCTCCAGAGAGATAGAGATACACTTCTTTACATTTAATTAAATTTATTAAAAATTTAGACATTAAAGATGTCTAAACGATTATAAAAAAAAAAAAGTCCTCGATCCCTATTTACTTGCCAACTGCACATTTATGATATACCGTTTCTCGACAAAGTAATATAAAAGAGAAACTCGTAATTTTGTAAGTATTTATCTTCCATTACGTTTTCGTTCTCCATTCATTTCTTTCTTTATCTCCCGATTTCCTCGCGTTTAAATACATTCAATATAAAATTAATTTACAAGAAATGCTAAATTAGAAAATATTTCTCTTGCCTAAGACACTAATTTTTTTTAAAGATATTAAAAAAAAATTTTTAGAACGCCGATTGAAAAATCCAAGTGCTGGCGAACATTTATTATAATTTTGATTTCAGACGACGCTAATGTGTTTGCAAATGTTAATATAAACCAGATAATTTGCATGATTAATATTATCTATTAATTAACACTTAACAGCTACAATTTATTTTCGCTATTGATGTGCCATTGGATATTTCTACAAAATGAACAACGATGAACAACGAGAGCTAACGAGTTGGAGGACAATCGAGTAATTATAGCACTCGGCACTCTTACAAAGCCGCCGCAATAATCGCGAACGCGAATCGTATCTCGCGTACAAGTATGGAAAACGATATACTTTTCCTTGATACATCTTCAATTGATAATTCTATGTAATTGCCCTAGTATAAATAATTTAAAATGATCGAAAAGAGTGGAGAAGCATCGTCCTTTAATTAGCAAAATTCATCGCATGATTACGCTAAATAATTAAAATTCCAGAGAGTGCCGTTCCGTATCGCGTCTCCGCGTAATTTTCAATATTGATAGACGTATCTCGAGACACCTCGGGGCCTTTCTCTCGCCTTCTTCATCGAGACGCGTTCTCATTTTCTTTTGGCTGCTTACAACTACCACCTCCCTAAAGTACCTTTGAGAAACGTACGTGCTTCACCCTGGCTATCTGTATTTACGAGGGTAAAACAAAGGGGCGCGTACCCGCGAGAGTTTCGCAAAATTCAAAAGAAGTCTGCTAACCCTTTCCTCGCCCCTTCTCATTCTCCGCGCCGGAGTTCGTGTCGCCGTAACGGAGATATCGGCAAGTAATTTTTGCGCTAAAAAATCAATAATTTTCCCGCGTGTGAAAACGATTCCCGAACATCATCGTGGAAAAAATCGACGGAAGACGATCGATCATCCTTCGACTACAACCATCGTCTCTCTTCCACTTTTCTATCTTCAACGGCGATTTCGCGATTCTCGTTTCAGCTACGTGCAGAAACGACATAATGCGATCTTGAACATTTGCACTTTGTAAAAAAATCGTTCGAGATGGAAGAGAAATTTAGCTCGCGAAAGGTTTTTCTCCTCGGATTATCAACAAAATCAAACGGACGGTAAATTCATGTTTTTTTTTTTTTAAAGTTCTCACATAAATTTTACGGTTCTCTCGTCGGTCATAATTTCAATAATGCCACGTATCGATCGTAACAAACTTGCAGAATCCTAAAGAACAAAGAGATGTAAAATGACAGTAGGGCGCAGAAAAGAGAGAGATGTAATGGCACGGTCTCATCCACCTCCTCACCCCTTTCTCTCTCTCTCTCTCTCTCTTGTCGATATATCTTGTCAGCCATACGCAACGGCCTATTGTCTCTGGAGAAATCCTCCCCTTTCCCTTGTGCGCGCGGCCTCATATACATTAATATAGCGATATAGTTGCAAGGTGGTGGACAGAGCCGCCATAAGCGGGCAAGAGCTATGACGTTATGAGAGAGAAGCAAAGGATTCTCACAGACGGTGGATGGAAAACTTTAAAAACTACGTGCTCTAAAAAAAAATGGAAATAAATAAAAGAAAAAAAAACGCGCAAAATGAAACGTAACGGAAACAAAACAGTAAAAAATTGTGTCTTAATACAGAAGAAATTGTAAAAGTAATTAAGAAAAAACTTTAGTTTTACATATGTAAAGTTAGAAAATATTTGTATATAATTGTATTGTATATAATAAATAAATATAATGAACTTTCTCTGTATATATTTCTTTACTATAAAATCCCTGCATCATTAATTAAAGTCGTAATTATTAAAAATTAAACCGCCCAAAAGGAAAAACGTGAGGGATTTAAATACACATCAAAGTGATACACGTAGACACAAAGAAAGCCTACTTCATTTTTCTACAGTTATTTATATTAAACAGCCCTTAATGGCGAATGGTATATCCTCGGTGGGAGGAATTCCAGAAGTTTTTTTGCAATTTCCCGCTGCTTTCTTCGCGGTGTTTTCAATTTCCCCAACTCTCGCCGATTTTCTCGCGGAAACTCCGATAAAGAACTCGGGGTATCGTTAGCGTGTATTGCGTTGCTGCGCCAGCAGGAAGAAGAAAAAAAAAAGAGAGAGACTACGAAGGGATGAGACGAGATGAAACGTAATGAGAAAGGAGAGCGAGATGCACGGAAATCAGGAAGGGAGAAAAGGGACGAGCAAAACGGGACGCCGCGGCTGGTCCCTATCGGTCGCAACTACTCCATACCGTATTATTTACACGTCGGCAACTTTGTGGCGATGTGCGCTGTCGACGAGGTACATTAACGTATAAATACGTTCACCCGCGAGAATACATCGCAAACGCGCGCCGCGTATAAGAGGCGCGGGACTGACGTACACGGAGCATTAAATTCATGATTTCTGAAAAGCAAGGCATTCGCGGCATCGGAGATACGACGGCCATCCAATACGCACTTGTCGGACTCGAGACCGAGGTGCGTCCATTAATTCTAAACTATCCCCGATGCTCGCACACGCGACTGCAAGATAAAAATGCACCGCCGACCTACCGAATTCTATTTAACAAAAACTATAAGCCTGCACTTCATTACTTTTTTTTTTTTTTATATAATATCTACTTTGAATTTATGACGCGAGACTACTCCGCATGTTTATTACATCTAAACTCCGTGGAACTACGATTTCGCGACAAGTCCTTCGATCGAGCGGCGAGACACGTCCGTGCTTTCCCTCGGAAACGAATTTCAAAACGGAAAAACCATCGTGGTCTTTTCTGCCGATGGATGACGAGCTATTCCAGCGGAATAAACGGCGACGTCGTGAGTTGAGAACCTCCGCGTTCCAAGGGATGATCAACACGCTAGTTCGCATGTTATATAGCGAAACGAGCGCTCCTCGTCCCTCCCTCGTGTTCCCGAGATGTCTCTTTTTCCCTCTTTCGTTCCCCTAGCTCTCGGTCGACCTCTCCCTTTCACATTCTTTCTCTCGGTTATATCGCTTCCAACCCTCGCGTGAAACACGGCCCGCAGCCGCCATTGCCTCCACCCTCCGGAGTCGCTTATTATAATAAAAAATTTCCACGTGAGCGCGGCTCGCGTATATAAATATACTTGGCGATCGCGCTTAACTTAAAGTGCCCGACTGCACCTACCTACCTACCCACCTATCTACCTACCTACCTACCCTAGCTACCTGTGCACATGCACCCGTGGCGTTGGCGTAATAAACATTCTTAGCTGGTACACGCAGCGGGAGTTTTAATCGCGCTCGGGAAAAAGGGACCGCCATAAAATAGTCGACCGATATTCGCCCGTCGCTTTCCCCTTTTCTCGTTCATTGACGGCGTTTGTATCAACAGCGTGTACAAATTTCACCGTATACGACAAACATCGAGGCCGTAAACTGAAATATTTTAAGGAGGAAGACAGTTTTCTAATCGTCAGACAAGCTATACGTAGATTTTTATTAATATTATTTTATAGAGAAAGCGTTAAAACGAAAGATCCGATTGGTTTGTGCTTTCTAAGACACGCGCAGCAATGAGTAATATTAAAAAAAAATAATAATTCGAACATTGGTTACCATGTAAATAACGAGGTTTAATTTGTATGTACTCCGCGTGCTTTTTATTTTAATTTTCGACGAAGCTGTCGAAGGATTAGCTCGCAAAGTCAATAACGTATGCGCTATGCGCCTTCGCGAGCCTGAAATTTTGCAGCGTGTCGAAAGGAGAAAGAAGTAGCGACGATACTTGATCACGATTCTCGGGTTCTTCATCTCTCACCGCCGAAGGCGGGACAAAAGGGGTCGCGACTGAGGAAGGGCTCAAGTGTCACCGCTCGAGTTGGTCTGCAGCCTAGATCTGACTCCGCGGCTGATTTGAGGTTTTAATTAGGATCCGACCGTGGGACAGGCGCACGCAGTTGTCTATGTTCCTTCGAGACTAATGGCACTTCCTTCCCGTTTGATTAATAACTCGCGCGAAAGCTGACGTTCTCGGATCTATGACGAGTTGCGTAACGATAATGAAGTTGTTATCACGCTCGCTAACGTTTCACTGTCGCTTCCCGAAATATGTCTCGAATAGAGACGCTAATTAAACTTTACTGATAAAATATACAGAGCACTTTGTGCCGGAATATAATATTAATTCTTATATTTTCTTGGGCTAATAATATGCGCAAGGGAGACCACCCATTTTTAACTGTGTACAACGATTCGAATAGATGAGTCATCGGTCGATTTTCTTTCGCGCAAAAGGCACCGCAGCGAGGTGATAAATTTCAATGAGATTCAACCTTGACCTTTAACCGTTAGTTTCGTCTATCATGAGGACACGGGGAACCACCGAACACGTTTTACAGCGTGATTATATTCCCGAATAATTATTTAAAAAACGGCCCGTTTAACATATTATATAAAAATGTTTGCTCATTTTATTTTAGACTAGAGATTACAGAGCGGGCGCGTCATTAGATTCGGACGTTAGATAATAATATTAATTTTTTTGAGATAGTTACAATTGAATGATCTACGGCTGATGGAGTTCGACATCCTTCCTTTCTTCCGCGGAGTACTCTGGATTATCCTGACGCGTTGTAGCATTTTAAATCACTTGACACTATATTACTCTGCTCCATTTTAATAATTACCATCACCGTTACTATTACTCGAGAGATAAACGATCGAAAGAATGACGATGGATTATCGCGGCGATTTTATCACGATTAAAATTAAAAAGCGCGACGAACGATCATGTGTTATATAAATTTGCACTCTCGATTTTCGTAGCGTTGCCGACTTTATCCGGGTTTTCACTCGAGTCGTCCTCGATCTCGACACGAGAAACTAGAAGTCACTTTTGATATTTCGATCGGTTCGCGTCGGTAGATTGAACGATGCCGAAAATTTGTAAATTGTCGAGCGGCGAATGAGACGCGATGTAAAATGTTTTCCGCGCACTTTATCTTCCGCAAGTTCCTAAAAAATCCCTGGCTCGAAACGGAACGAGAATACCGGCCGCGACGAAGAAGACGGGCGAGGTGTCGATCTCACGCTCCGACAATGGCGGTTACCGGAACCCGCTGAATGTCGCTGAAGATGACGAGTGACGCGGGGTTGGTAACACCGACCGCGCGGCGCAATTCAGGTCGGACGCTCCCTGCGCTCCGCCGGCTACGTAACCTAGCCGTTTCGAAAAACTTTTTCGACGCACGAAACGAACCACAGAACGATAAGTGGAATACAGAGTACCGAAAATGATCGTTCCTACCCGAGTCGAGGACGTCGACACTCATTCGTACGCGATACTTTCCTATCCGCGGTCAAAAATGCGCGAAATTGCGGAGCGATTAACAACACGTCAGCGCGCCCGCGACTCCGCAACTAGACTAAAATGGCAGTTAAAGATTTCGGCTCTTGGAGGAAAAGAGACAACCGCGTAAGTAAGTGAGACAGTCGATAGGTTCGATCATCAATTGACTGTTGTTCTTTTCGTATGGAGTTCTCGGAAGCGCCGAGCTCGACGCCGAGCTGAGTTGATTTGTTTACGTCTTTTTTATGCCTTCAACGGAGCTCGAGGTGTCTCCCCCTTGCACCCATCCCTTCCCCCCCCAAAAAAGCGTTTTTTCCCGATTCCGATATCAATCGTCACTCGCGAGCTCTTAAATCGTCGTCGTTATAAAACACGTTCCGATCATCGTCTATTACTCATACATATTTAAGTATCTTTAAAAAAAAAATTATATTATATACAGTAACATTTTTAAAGACTCCTCGAATGATATATTATAAATGAAACAAAGTATATATGCAGTGATTTAAAACCACCGGGAATCTACTTAATAACAAATTGCTTGGGACATTTCAAAACGAGAGTCCTGATACAAGAATGTCGGGACTATTTTATAAATGAGAAACTGTTATAAATCAGGAATGACAGGGCTAAGATTTTGCACGCCCATACGCTCTGTGAAATACATGTAGACATATTTACTTAGATACGTGCACACACATTATCAAAAAGTAAATGGCGCGCGCAGCTAAAATAGCATATGTCAAGAACATCCAAGTTTCCTCCAACGGTCTCCCTCTGCGAAGCGTAGCGAGGCTCAATATAGTCAACAAAGACCATCACAATAAAGCCTATACAGTTTGCTAGTCCCGTTTGATTATTAATAGAAAAGTTCGCGAAAGGAAAAAAAAAATTACACCACCACTTTCCAACTTGCATGTAACTCTTTGCCCACTTTTATTTTTCTATTCTATTTGATGTGATTTTGAAAAGTTTTCAAGTTCTATGTACTTTTTGTTTTATTTATTATTCCATAGCAGTCATACTGAGTTTGTCATTAAAAAAATTGTTTAATCTGATTTTAAATTTGTAATTAGCAATCCAAAAAACACATTGAAACAAAATTTCATAGAAAATTGTGATTAAAAATTACAATGAGTTACGAAATGCAAAGGAATAGATATAAAGGTTTTGCGTTTAATTGTCATGAAGGTAATCTCTTTCGAGTCATCTTAAAAGCAACGTACAGGTTCTTTTCACAATCAGACCTTCAACCCGGCCGTTCTACCTCACGGTCGACTTTCGTTGGCGAACTTACGCGTAAGTTTTCAAGCCGGCGACGAAGTGCCGCGACCCTGACGCATCGAAGCAGATGTTGGAAAAATGAAGAAACGCGCCTGTCTGACTTAGCAAAAATTACTGCGCACAACTCAAGGAATGCAATCCATCAACGACAGAAATTCTTGAATGTGTCAATGCAAGCCAAAAAACAAACACTACTCTAAGCACTCTATATAAGTAAAGAAAAAATGCGAAAAGAGATTTGGTGTTCGCGCAACATTAAAATAATAATTAATATAAATTAATTTTAAAGACTAATACATTTTACGTATTAAAAAAATAATAAAAGGTTTAAGTAAATTATAAGAACGTTCTAAAAATTGCACCTGCGTTACAACTTTAAAAAAAATATTTAAAAAAAACTATCGAATAGCGTGCAATTTCTCTCGCGAGAGAAAATTAAATATCGACTCGCTGATAAATCAATCGAAAACGGTATGAGGAAATGATGGCGTTTCTCGGTGCCTCTCCTTCGCGAACTCTATGTCAGAGTGAATCACTCACCGTGAAAAACGGCGAAAAGACGACGAAGGCACGAGGGAAAGGAAACCAGCTAGTTTGATCGTAGTCGAAGTATAGCCAGTTATGTTATGTAAGAACGCCAAAAATATCGCCGGATGAGTGACAAGCACTTGGCCTATTCGGCTGTATTCGTTGTTAGACAATTCAAAACGCACTAGACTATTACCGCAAAAGTGACGATATTTCTCTATCCGAACCGATTGTATAAATGGATAACTTACAGAATGAAAATTCGTTTCAACAAGAACGTGATTATTCTGTTTGCGGTAGAATTGAACATTAATAAATTTTTTCATAAATCTTAAAAAATATATAGATAATTAAACCAATCATTTATTGATGTGACCGGAATTATGCGTTCTCTGAAGAGCTCCCTGAAGAACAGACTAAAATACTGAATATAAAAAAAAAAAAAAACAAAAAAAGAATAAACGGACTGCAAAGCGACAAATAAAAATTGGCGAGCACCGAGCAAATGACATGCGAGAAGAGGGTCACGCGGGAAATCTACGATCGACGAAAGAAACCACGGAGGATGCGTTCAACGCTTCGAGATAGAATTTTCGAATTCCCGTTCCCGGACGGGAAATGCCGGAGAAATGATGTGCCCGGAAGATTGTAACCTTCGGGCGACGATACGAATTTTCATTGGTAAGAAAAGTCATTGCACTTTATGCTGAATGGGCAACGAGTCAACAACCCGTTCTATCTTCCCTCTCTTTCGCTCGTTCTATATGTTCACGTATGCGTTTACACCACATCTTTACGGTCCCTTCTTTCCTCCTGCCTCTCGTTCTCTCACCAAGAGGAAGAGGAAAAACGCGACAGAGAAACGGAAAAGAGAGAAGAATAAAAAGAGGAGGGAACAGGAGCGACAGAGGAGACGAGGGTGCAAGAGACGGTCTGGGAATCGCTTCATGCATCGAGGAGCACGAGCGCTCGCGTAATAACACGATCAGAAGGCGGGCGAGCACCAGCTCACGCGTGCACTTTTCGTGCGCCGACACGTATGATTCTCCCTTACGTCGTACACGCCAGTATTAGAAAGAAAGACACGGACGGGCGCATTAGAACCGTTTGTCAAAACGCAGTTTCTGTCCCAGTGTGAACGCGTCCTATTTTTATATGCACGGCACACGCAAAACATGCGACGGCGCGTCGCGAAAATCTCGACGCAGGAAGACGCGAAGGTCTCCTTTTTCTTTCTTTTTTTTTTTATCGAGCGGTATAATTCAAGGTCCGAAGCGCACGGTCTGACAATTGAAATTTGTGAGGTAATCTCTTTACTTCGCATTCACTTTACTTTTAAATTATGCAGAAAAATTAGCTGGTAATAATAACTAATTTCAGTTTTCGATTCTCAACGCGTGTCTCTTAGAATATGTTAAGTGCTTTGAATTCAACACGCGTTTAACATATTTATACATATAACATTCAACACATTATAAAAATAGTGAGTCAAGAATCGCATAGTTAAAAAAAAATTAAATTAAATAAACTATGCCAATAATCAGTCTTCACTCGTGGCATTAGATGTGTTTAACATTTACAAATCTAGACTTTCTAAAATATATTTGAGCGAGTACCAAAATGTCACTTTATAGATTCATATTAAAAAGTGTATTTTGATCACCTAATAAAATCGCAAGTATAGTTTAATGAACATTTTAAATTCCTAAATATTTTTCCCATATTTCAATAGCAAGTAAATGTTAGCGCGTAATTCTAAGTAAAAAACACACCGTGTGAATTTTACGCATCGACGGGAAGAAAGCAGAAAAAAAAATCGACTGTTTAACATACTCCTTTCTCATATTTTCTTTCAAATAATATCGGCAACATTTATTTGCGTTTTATTTTGCGCGACAACGGACGCATAAGTCTCTCTCCGTTTAATAGCGCCTAAAAAGAAATAAAAAGTAAAAAAAATAAGACGAGACTTACCTGGACGTCGAAATGTGTAGTAGCGTCTTGCGGCTGCGGGGGTCCTTGTTGCTGCTGCTGTTGTTGTTGTTGCGGTGGACCCTGCGGTGGCGGCGGGGCTTGCGTCCCGAAGAGTTGTGCTGCATGTGAGTGCGGATGTTGTAGATGATGAGTTGGTGGTGCTTGGTGATGCTGCAAATGGTGAGGTGCTGCTGGCGCGAACGCAGCCATGAAATGTTCCTCGCTACCGACAACGTCAATTCCAGGTTTTAGCAATACAACGCCGCCACCTCCGGCGCTCACGGCTAGAGTAGCGGCGGCATTCTTCTGAAATTCTTCTTCGCCTGGTGACGGCTGACGGCTTCCAGGTGTACGGCTGCAATAGAAATATTTATTAAATAAAGAATATGGCGTAGCTTAAATTAAAATGTATATAAAAATGTGATTAAACAATAGCTTCGTACATCCGTCTCAACTGTAATAAATCTAATCATAGCATGTCGAAGCCAGTCGAAACATGTCTTAAAAATTATAACTCTAAGAGTTAATTTTACATCTTTTTTTTTATTAAGAATTGAAAACTGCTGCAATAAATTCACGAACATTTAAGAGAAAAAAAAAACTAAACTTAAAATTTAATGTATATGCAATTACTTATCATGTCATGTAACAATGTGTTTTGCATAATACGATGCACGTAACAAAATGCAATCCGCACGTTAAATGATTAAGCAAGTTTTACTCATCCCATGAGAAAAGAAAGTATAACACTTAATAAACGTCAATGATAGTCTTTAACAGTAAGCTAATGTAATTATCACATAGATACACGCATAGTAATATTCGTATTGTTCATCATATTTTTTTTTAGTACAAAAAAAATACCTATATAAAATATATTACTTAATTTAATTAAATTTTTATTTAAATACGAAATATTTCTGCCTTTTTATAAAACAAAAACAAAATTATCGTCAAAAACTATCTTAAATTCCTCTTTCATTTCTTTTTATAACTATAATTTAGAGTAGTAAAATTTGAAATTATCCTCAAATTCTTCAAATTTTTTAACTTTTAATTTATTAACATTTGAATTAAACTAATTTAATTAAAAAAAAAAAAATATATATATATATATATATATAGGTGTAAATAAATAAATGCAAAGTGTGGTATAGATTATAACACGTCAATTTCGATTGCACTTCTATCTGCATAAATTGAAAAGCAGATATGCTGTTTGCTGTTCGGTGGCTAACGTATGTAACCCTAGTGTGATGTGCGTTAAATCTCACACGAAGGGCGTAGTGTACCGCGGAGCGCCGATCGCCTAAAGAAATCTGAGAGAAGAGTCACGTACGTTAGACGCCGTCGCCGCATCAAACACCTTATCTGCCTTTCGACGTACTATTAATGGCGCAATATTAAACTAAGAATCAAAAGATAAAACTCCACGTTCACGTTTAAAGAAAAATACGTAACATCTAAATTCATACTTAATATTGAACAGTTTTAAATAGTTTAATTAGCCAAAAGTAAAACTTACTTAAATCCTTTATCGTCATCTAATCCATTTTGAGATGCTAATCCATTACCCTGCGGTCCAGCATCATCTTTTGTGCTATCAAAAGGACTTGCTGAACCTTTCTCTTTTTCTTTTTTGTCTGCATCGGTATTCTATATATTAAAAAATCAAAATAAATAACAATGTAAATGCATATAACCACAAAAACTTAACTATTAAGAGTCAACGCTATTACATAGTACTCACCAATCTGAGAGAAACCATTCGTGGTTCCAAATCTTTTGGTGTAGTGGGACTTGATCCAAGAACGTATTCAACCATTTTAACTCCCAAACCACCTGTTTCGCTGTAAGAAAAAAAGTATATAAGTATATTATGTTTTTGGCTATCAAAATAACAAAATAAAAATTAATAAAAATACAAACCTGCTTCTAGGACTAAGCACTGTCCCAACTTCTGATGCTTGATGATGATATCCTGTTCCAACTCCCACACGTCTGCCCGTACCCATTGAAATTGGCTGTGATACTGCATGATCTGTAAAGAATAAATGTATGTTACATAATAAAGTTTACAGATTTTACTTGATTGTGCGATCAACGCAAACTGTTTTCTTTTCAAGAAAATAAAAATTATACGAGACAAGCTTAAAAAATTAATTCTTAATTTGGCCGACGTTGTTTAATCGATTAAATATGCTTTTAAAAAGCTCAGTTTTTCTCTCTCCCCTTCCTTCTAATCCATCCTTCAACGGAAGGTGATAGTAGCAGCCAGCGAACTGCGTATGTGTACCTACATGTTGTTCTTTTACTGCCGCATCAATCAATAAATGTGCGCGACGTAAAATACACGGCATTGCTTCATATCCTATGTTTCTTAACGAATGTATTGTCTTTTTTTTTTACAACAGTAACACGGATCTATAATCAATTAACATGTTCATTTAACCCAGTTCAACCTGCTACAAAATGACGATAAAATTTTCAGCGACATTATGAAACAAACGACAAATTAATTTTTATTAGATATTTTGTTGCACTCAGATCGTACCTGATGTTGTGCTCCAGGTAGAATCTCGCCACATGGTAGTCGGGTGGTCGCCCAGGTGAAGCAGGGTCCCACCACCTTTTACACCACCTTCGTCCTTGGATCCGCCTTCGTCGACACCCCAGAGCTTTTTTGTCGAGGGAGCGATCTGAAATACGAAACAAAAATAAGTTGTAAATTTTTAAAAGTCCGTAATCACAAAATAAAGTTTAGGTGTTTAATTAGTATCGCATTCCATTAACATTACAAAGAAAACAATTTTTAAAAAATATTTTCTCTGTTTAGAATTTATTTGTTTGATTCAAACAATGTAATATTACATTATATTAAACCGTATCTCTATTGATTAAATAAAGTACTTTGCTGCATTTGACGTTTTAAATTTTATTGCGCCGGCTAAAGAGTTAATTCGCAAGGTGGCCACGTGTGGAGCTTTCAATTTTCGAAACACGCAGGAGAGTGCCAGACAATCAGCGTATTAGAAGTCTGCTTCTCTCTCGATCTAGCCAGCGAGCAGACGGATTTACGCCGGTGTTGGTCCCGCCGCAGCTCGCACCGGCGCGGCCGTCCTCGCCCTCACCGACCCCTCAGCCCGCAGTCCCTTCGGGCTCCTCCTCGCCGTACTCCCACGTTCTCCTCGACGCGCCGTGGACGTCGTTAAACTGCCACGGGGCCACCGACCCCTCTCCCCAGTACCCTCGACCGCGGGTCACGGCCACTGTCCTCTAGTCTATCCGCGGGGAATCCGTCGCACGACTGGAGAACAAGTTTCGCGTTCTATGGGTCAATACGCACAGGATCGACCGTTCGTCACAAAAAATATGCGTAGTCTCGTTACATTTGCAAAAATTTTTTTCTGCGAAAGCGCGCACCTTTCAATGATACCTAATCACATTAAATTCAATCGAAACATTCTAAATCAATAGAGAGGAAGACATCAGTAAGGATTCAGGACTTGAAAGCGTGCTTCTAAAGACCGTATAAAAATAACATCCAGTCTCACGACGTCGAGATAAAAAAATGTCTATTGTGAGAATATACAAGTTGTGCAATTCGATCGACGAAAATAAACCGGACGCGTCATTTGCCTATGGATAAAGAAACGCCGAACTTTCTACCGTCCATGCCAGTCAATAAAAAGATCTATGAGCATTGAATTCGTGCTGATAATGAGTACGTGGACTCATCTCTCTTGCCGCCGAACTTCGCGACTCCAACACTCGACACAACCAACTATCGATTACCGATACTGTTACGCATAAAGTTCAATGACACGCGTCTATTCCACGAACATTTTCGCGCAAAGTACACACGGAAGCGATCTTGGTACACCGTATAAATTGTATAAAAATTTGCGATTAGAAAAAATAAAAAATTAGTGTAAACTGCCTTACGTTCCACAGTTCGAATTCTATCTACCCGAAATGTAAACGTTAAATCACGATGACTCACGATTCCTCTCGGCTTACTATTCCAGATAAAACGAGGAAATGATTGTAAAACAACGTAATCGGGGAGTAATACTGATCTTGTGTAATGCTTATCAGTCACAAGTTTCTCTTTTTGCGCGACGTAACAGCTGACTGCGTAACTATCAGTAACGACTGTCTATTCAACCTCCGTCAGTAACAAGCGGCTACGTCACAAGGAAAGTTCGTCTTTAAATACATTCATCTCTCCTTGTAACTTTTAACTAATTTCATATTCGTCCGCGGATTTATTTTCTCTTTAATCTCCGACAGGGATATCAAAATTTAGCTGCCTGATTTAAAATGCAGACGCAGGGCATTCAGCATTAATTACATTTACATTACGATACATACAATTTTTATCAGCAACATAAAAGACTAAAAAGTACTTAAAATAGAAGGCGCTAAAAATTTTGATATATATTAATGGCGGTAATTAAAAAATTAAAATTAAAAAAAAGGACAAATGTAAAAAAAATTAAGCTTATGTTTTATTCGCTTTTCTTTTTTTTTTCTTTTTTTTTTCGCGAAATTATTTACTGCTTCTTCGATGTACTTCTAAGGATCTAAAAAGAAACGTGTATATGAACAATTGAGTATTCGGTTTCTGGTGATTCATCCCATATGATTCATTGATTAGACGTTATCAATAATAAATTTGACATTTAGCCTTTAATGCACGACGATAGACGCCCGATTATAAATAACTAGAGCCAAACCGAGTCTACGTCCCGAGTGTAACGCGAAAGGAAAAAAGGAAGGCCGATACTCTCACCGATTGCCATTCATATCAACGCGCGCGATCAGCACAATATTAGCTGCTTTCCATTTACATTGGAACTTGGATAAATCTCACTTGCAACGTCAGTTTGTCTCTCCCCAACGTTTATTAAGGAAAGACAGATCGGCGTCGTGAGAATTATCTAAATTTTATAAACGGAAAGCAGTTAATATTCTTTTACGAGCAAATAATTATCAAACATACCGCAATAACGCAATGCGTATCGATGGAAAACTAACGGAAAGGAATAAAAAAAATAAAAGCGAAAAATAGGAGCGGATACAAGTCTGAAAATCGCACGAACATAACCTAAAAACGTTAACGGTAGGCGACGAGACTCGAAACGGTTAAAAAAATATAAATTAAAAAAAATTTTTTAAACTCGACTAAGTTACACTAAGCTAAGATGAGACAGACTAGACTAAATGAAACTAAAATGAACTAAGCTAGACTCCAGAGCCTAGGTTAGGTCAAGCCTGCGACGCGTCGCGACGCCCCGGGTGCGGTTTCCAAGTGTCAGGTCGCAGGTATTGCTCCGCGATACGACAACGTAACGCGAACGAACGAAGACAAGGCGATCACAAAAAAAAAAACGGTTATGAATACCATGTCCTCCACGGATCCCGTCAAGTCCTTCATGTCTAGCGTGGGGTAGAGAAACAGATTCCCCGGCGGTTTCATCCAGTTGCTTATGCTCTCGTCCGCTCCTTGACCGTAACCGACTCCAAAACTCTCCACCGTCTCCAAGGTCGCGGTAGTGGTGATAGCGGCAGCGTCGGTAGTGGTGATGGTGATGGTAGTGGTAGTGATGGCGGCGGCGTCGTCGGCGCGCTGTGTCACCTCCGAGAGATTCGCTGTTAGCCCCGTGGTAGAGCACAGACGGCGGCGCGTGGTACAGAGCCAAACTTGCGGACGACACGCGGCGGCACTTCCTCCTCCTCCACCGCCCCGCCGCGGTGCTTGACGTCGTCGTCGCTACGCGCACGATGCTGTTGTGCCCGGCGGATCGGCGGCCGGCAATCGATGGTGATACGACGGCGGCGTCGGCAACCCCCGTCGCGGCGCGCTCAGCGCCGAAGGAGGAGGCAGAGGCGGTGGCGGCGACCGACAGCGGCCACACGGACGAGCGGCTTGCACGGACACAAGGACGACGACGTCGGCGGCACGGCCACCCCACTCCTTCCCCGAAGTGTCTCGCGTTCTCGTCTCGTCGCTTCGATCCTCCGCGCGGTCGTCACTGATCCTTTCCTTTCTGTTTTTCTTTCCGCCTTGATTCTTTCCGTTTCTCTTTTATTTCTCTCTCTCTCTTTCTCTTTTCCTTCGTGTCCTCGTCGCGCGACAGACCAGAGCCACGCGTGCGAGCAACGTTACACCACCGGCGGGCAAACAATGCGGGATTGCGGGGCAAACGCGCGCGACACCGGGGGAGAGAAATGGAAAAAGAAGGAAAGAGAAAGAGAGAGAGAGAGAGAGGAAAAAAAAGTCAGTAGCACCTCGCGTATGCACTTAGAAAGGGCGACAGCAGCGAACAATGATAGATAGTCGAAGACGAAGGAGCGTGATGGAAAAGTGTCAGGAATCTTGGTGCCACGCGCGCCTTGCCCTTCGTCACTTCGACACTTCCTTTTTCTTCACTCCAGCGACGATCCCTCGTAACTTCTCTCCTTTCGCCGTTCCTCGCGCACTTTGCACACTCACTCGCGAGAACGTCTCGGCCGCGCCGTGCTTGTTTACAGAGGGAGCGAGCGCGATTTTTCTCGCGGCAAAACAATCCGTCGCGTCGTCCGTCCGAGAGCGCTCCTTTCTGTGCGGAAGTTCCAGGACGTACCATCCATCCGGGCGGATCCTCGACGAGCAATTTTTTTTTCGGATTAAATCTTACGTTCCTCACGGACTTGTGCCGCACACCGCGAATTCTCAATCGGGCCCTGCGCTCCGTCGAACGGATACTGCGGTCTGCGCGCTCCGAAACCGAAACAAAGAACGACGCTTCCGAGCGAAGCGCCCCCCGGTGGACGCGCCGCAGTCTCGCCTAGCAGAGAGTGCAAAACCGTGCACTCTTCCCCCCGCGGTGCGGATAAAACAACGCGCGACGAGGCGACGTTAATCCGATAGAATACGACGTATCTTACGTGAGATACGAATTATCTATCGCCACGCGATTAAATGTCAAAATGTATATGATCCGCTTGCGGCGTTCGTTACAGTCAGCATAGTCTCGGTCGAAAATGATTATTGAGAATGGGTTAAAAAAAAAACACATACATACACGTATACACGTATGTATAAAGTATGTGTTTTAAAATACATATGTAAAATATGAAGGATAAACGTTTAAAATCTATTTCTTATTTCTTTATAATCTCGTAAATTCAACGTGTATTCGAGTAAGATAAAAATAAAAATGAGAATTGTTTCATATATTCTTGCGCCTCAAGTAAATCAAGAGCATATTTATAGATTAAAGTGTTAAAAAAAAGTTGCTTACGTTTCTCGTATGTACACTTGTAAAAAGTAAAAAAAAAAAAAAAAAACGTAAATACAGAGTTTAAAAAAGATGCAGCAAAAAATTTTAAAACTTTCCTCTTTCATTTTAAATTATTTTTCTTTTACATTGAAATTACGAAATAAAATTATAAAGATAAATCACTGATGAACAATTAATTAATGCATAATAGCTATTATTATTACAATGTACGCGGTATTGTATCATTAATATATAAACAAATTTAAATTTCAATCACAAATAAATAATGTGCGTATAAATTATTTTAATTTAAATTTAAGAACTAAACAATTTCGCTTGATAAAAATTCTAAAATAATATTATATCCCCATAAGAAATCATGCATCATTATTGACTGATATTACTTTAATATTTCATTAAAATATTGTTGTCAATATAAATTCTATAAAAGTCCATCACTAATTTATTTTATACTGCATTAAATTCAATCACGGAAATTTCTAAATGTGTAGAAATGTAAAAAGACAATGTCTTTTATTTTTCATTTTAAGTTGCATTTAACTTCCAGACATTTTTATGATAATGTTATTATCGCTGTAAATTTAGATTTTATCGAATAAAAAATATAATTTGTTATGAAGTATAAAACATGTGACAGAAATTGTCGGAATGGATTTATTCTTAAGTCAACCGACTTGTTTTTATAATACTATTAAATAAAAACGATATATGCGCTTATGAACGAATTTCGATAGAAAACCAATTTTAATGGAAAGATTTAATATTACTGTACCATAAAGATAATTATCTCAATTATATATAAAACTCATTAGAGTTCACAATGCTGATTACTTTTATGGTTAACCAAGATAAATGCAACAATATATTTTTTAAATAAATATCACTTTTAACATTCTTAAGATATTTATCTAAAGATTTTTCCATTTTTATTAATCGTCTTAAACATTAACGGATCAAATTAAATCGTTGATTAAAAATCTATTTATTCTTTTGACACGAGTAAAAACAAATGGATGTTTATTATAAAAAAATATATATTACTCAAATCTCGAAATAAGAAATTAATTGCTTTAAATCTCAATTTACTTCATTTATTTATTTATTTTGCTGTTCTATAAGTCAATAATAATAAAAAATTTTTCAAATATATTTTAAACTTTCTATTTACAAAGTTGTATTATTTCTAATAAAGTTGATTGAATATTGGTACGAGTAACGAATTATATTTGTTTTCTATCGAACAAGATACGTGTCTTATGTCGAAAAAGTATGAATTTTTACTATGTAGAAAAGCTTACCTGTCCATTTCTAAATTGTTGCTGCTGCTGCTGTTGTTGCTGCTGTTGCTGTTGGTGATGAAAGAGAGCAACCTGTTGTTGGGCAGTCATCTGATTATTTAGATACACTAAGTGTTCCGCCCCAGGTGCACCGCTCTTGTAAGATAAACATAAAAGATTTTTAATATGCATAGAGGTATATAATATATAAAAGAAAAATTCTTTAAAAGTTTAAATTAGGTAATACTATTTAATTTTAAGCAAAATACTTAAATAAAAATTTATTACTTACTTTTAATTGCATAGGATGTATCTCATATGGTACATTGCTCAAGTGTACATTATTCATAGTTAATCCCAGTTGTTGAGATTGACTTTGTTGAGCTACACCAAGTTTAGTCATAGAATATTTCCATTTTTCTTGATTCTACAAAACAAATTGTTTCCATTGATTAATTTATTATCAATACATGAGCCATATATTTTTTATTACATCTAAAAAATTATAAAATGTGTTAATTTTATAACTCTTCTTATTTTTACAATGGATAGATTGTTAATCTCATTTACTTGCACTAATAATTTAATTAATTAATGTAATAAAACAACTAAATATTTTTATATTTAATCTTTGTCATTGCAGTGAAAATATTAATATACAAAAAATGTTTTCATGCATAGTCATACATACGTTATCAACAATAACGTCATCCGCTAATGCCCAAGCTCTTGGAGCCTGTTTAGCTTGGAAAGTTGACGATTGGGTGTTAAATTCTGGTTCTGTAGGTCGTTGAAACACATAACCAACCATGGCATCATCTTGAGTTCTACTCACTCCCATCTGATGCGTTTGACCAGGCTGGATACGAATGTTATCACCACCAGCCATAACTTGCCCGCACTGTTCAGTATCCTAATAATCCATACATCAATTACTAATAATATTATAAAATATTTCATGGAATATATAAATTACTCAAAATGTGACTATACTATTTCATATCATTATGTTTACAATATCTGCGATTGTTTCTACAAGATTTAATTGTTCTTATGCTTTTATACATCTTGTTAATTTGTACGTATATAATTTTTTAAATATTTGTTATTAGAATATTAGATAACATGTAAAATCTAAGTTCAAGTAGAAGCCACATGAGATTCCAATTATCTTTCTACTTGTACCTTTACCGAGACAAATTAATTTACTTAATTGGTCGACAACTTGCTCTAGTTTTCAATCGCTGGATATTGAAACAATTGAAAGTTTTTCTCCTGCCTCTAGTGTCTTTGATTTCAAAGACGATATCATGTACATCATTTTCACACGATCACCCGGTACTCGAGGTACTCGGCACATTCTTCTAGCGCGATTTACAGACTCAAGTTGTTCCCCAGCGACCGCACTTAGACACTCATGCTGACATTTGCAAACGCTCGTACTTTCGGCCGTCGAGGAGGTTATGGCGGCCCATCTCGTGCGCCGCGATAGTCGCGGTCGCGCACGAACGTCGCGGTCGGCGTGCTAAGAGACGCCGATTTGCTCGCGGGAAAGAGGCAGATAGAAAAACAGAAGTAAAAAAGCAATGGTGAAGCGAAGGCGCGGCGTATGTACCGTGGGTATGTGGCCGTTGGCGGAGGTGTGATGAAGCTGCATGGAGGATGCCGGCTCGCCCCCGGCGCCCCCGCTGCTCGCGCCGAGCCACTTCATGTCCTCGTGCTGCTAGGCCGCGCCGCTATCCCCCGGGCGAGCGCGCGGGTACGGCCGGACGTGCCAGGGACGCACCCCTTGCAAAGGTTAGCTTCTCGCGCACGGAGAGGAACCGGCGGCGTCTGGCGGTGTGCCGTCGAGGGTACCACTCGCTACGGCCGTCGCGCAAACATGTTCCGTGCGGTCGTTAACGCCGACGCATTCTCACCAACTGTTTCCACGACGACGATAGGGCCCGAGAGAGCGAGGACGACTGCGACGAAGGGTGACAATGACGACGACGGCAGCGACGGTGACGGTGACGAAGGCGGCGGTGGTGGCCGAGATCGTTGTTGCTTGCGGCAGCGACGGCGGCGGCGGCTGGCGGCGACGATGACGGCGACGACGGGGCGGCGTGCCGATGTCAGCCCGTGAGAGGCCGAAGATGCGTATTTACCGAGCTGCAGGCGAAAA
This sequence comes from Cardiocondyla obscurior, assembly GCF_019399895.1. Lineage (NCBI taxonomy): Eukaryota > Metazoa > Arthropoda > Insecta > Hymenoptera > Formicidae > Cardiocondyla > Cardiocondyla obscurior. Next base: position 10,162,287 of record NC_091866.1, on the reverse strand, counting down.
TCAGACAGTTACAGCAATGGCAGCTGCGTGCAGCTCCAGCGCGCTGCTGCCGGATTTTTGACAACACTGTGCAATGCCCGCTGTGCGCCGGATACGTAGCGAGGGGAAAGGGGCAAGAGTGGGTGGCTGAGGGGGTCGGGGGAAGGTAAAAGAGAGAGAGAGAAAGAGAGAGAACACAAAGGAAACCGTCGCGAACGCCGATGACCGCGGGATTATTCGCTAAAGCAACGGCGAGAGCGCGTGCACGATTCGCGCGAAGTGACCGACCGAACGACTAACTGACCGACCAACCTACAGCGGATACATGCCCGCGGAGAGGCCGGGGAAAGAAGGACGAAACAAGCGAGAACTGCGTGTGCACGCCAGCAAAAAAGAGACGGGGGGAGAGCGAGAGGGAAAACGGCGGACCGTGCGCGAGAAAAGGTTGAGGAAACTGAACAAGCGAGCGAGCAATATAAAAAGATGGAGGGAAAAGGGGCGAAAATTTCTTTACAGGCTCGAGATCACGACGAACGTTCGCCCTCACCTTCGATAAACGATTCCACGATCGACCGTCTTTCTTTTTTTTTTTTTTCCTCCGCCCGCGGCCACCCTTTCCCCCTTCACTCCCTTTCTCTCTCTCTCTCTCACTCACTCTTTTCCTCTCTTGCCTTCTCGCTCTTTTCTCGTCCCGATGTCGCACTTACGTTGCTCTTCGCCTCGTGGGTCGCTCCCGCCTCCGCGATTCCGTTAAAACTAGGGCTTAAAATACACTATTCACAGGTATGTACAGCCACGCGAGCCACAGACACACGACGCGACGTGCGTCCACCGGCGTACGCGTGTTTCGCGCGCAAGGATGCTGCGTGCGCGATTTCCGTGGTGGGAGACGGCGACACGGTGCAGCGCGGGGGCGGGGGAGGGCGAGAAAAAAGAATGGGGCGGCTATGTGTCATGCTATCTCACTTTAACCTCGCAATAGCGTGCTCGTATCGCGCATCGTGCGCGATTTCCCAGCTCCTCTACACCCCTACTCCTCTCGGTCTTTTAAAGCGAAGTCCCTTCAGAATCCTTTACTCTCGGTTTACCTTGATCAAGTGTCCCGTTTGTTGCGCGCCGATGACGCGTCGCCACGCATCGTTCTCGATCAGATAAATCATATAAAATAGCGTCGCGCGCTCAGGTCCCCTTTCCGCGTGGCCGTAATAAAGTTTTCAATTTTTATGCCGAAATGCGACAAAGGCGCACCATATGGCGCCACCTACCGCTATGCGTCCTCTTCGTCCACGTTTACATGAAAGCGCCCGTAAGTCGGGTCTGGATTATTTTAGATTATTTTTTGTTAGAGTAAAATTGATTCATAGACACAGTTATCTTTGTTACGTTGTAATGTTAATTGTTATACTTAATGACAACTCAATAATTAAATCCCGTAGCGTAATCGCTCAGTGAGCTGTTGCATCTGATTGGTGAATATTATTAGATCTAAAAGAATGCAGCAATCAGATGAAAGAGCTCATTGCGTTATATACTATTTCTTTCTTTTAAAAGAAAACTGTTTTATATTTAATACATTTAATAATTTTCGTACAATTCAGTACTTGTACATACTATATGTATTTTTTAATAGTATTTATCTCTATTTTACCATTTACATTGTAACTCCAGTTTTCCTCCGTCGATCACAGGTGGTGCTAACGGTACGATCAACGCGAGCGTACCACCTCAGATTGCAATGCCCAATGATCGAGCATACAGTTTGCCGAACTAATACGCGCCAAAAGATTACACTTTCTGATTATAAATTGTTAGCCGACGCGATCTCGTCGCGATGAGTAAGTGGGAATATTTCAAAGATGCTAAATATAATTTTAATTAAATAAAACTTTTCTGTTTTAGATTGAAAAGAAGCAAACATGCGTGTCATTAATACGCGAACCGCAGCCGGTTCGTGAATTTCTTTCGAAGATACCTACCGCACCATTTTGATTATCAATTTCCACAAGTATTAATTGCGTGTGAGATGAACCAATTCAATATTTTAAGAGGAAAAGAATGTCTCGGAAAGGTGTGATGCGTCGACGAAGGAGCTTCAAGGTAAGCATCCGATTTTTTTTTGCACGTACACTGAAAAGCAGATATAGCATTTGCTGCGACGAGCCGCGACGGCGGCTGGCGTACGTGACTTCCTTTTCTCTCGGCCGCCGAATACGGGGAGGTGTAGGAGGCTGCGTTTCCTCTTAGTCCTCTGTGACCGGTACTCCGCAACACATCTACGAGCGCGTTTCGTGTGAGATTCGACGCACACCACGTCAGGATCACGTACGCTAGCCGCCGTCGCAGCACCACGAACGCTATTCCTGACGGTGAGTGTATCATGTACATAATTCCTTGCTCTGTCGTTTAAATTATAGATAAATTAAATTTAAATTTCTTTGAATTTCAATTCCATATAAGACATAAAAAACTGACTAAAACATTGCATATAAATTTGTTTATTATTATCTGTATAATATATTTGAAACAATATCATTCTACAACATTGCATAAAAATATACAAAGACATGAAAAAATGTCTTGACTCATTCGATAAAACATGTTCGTGAATAATTGTCTAGCGTTGCATCGCTGTCACCGGAAACAAAACGATTCGATATGTCGTTTGCAATTTGCAGTTTAATTAACTGATGCCGAATTGAAAGCGAGAACATTGGACTGCGAGTCTTACAAATACACTTCATAAATATTTCAAAAACAATTCGAATACGCTCACAGGCAAATGCAATGCGTAGTTTGATTTAATATTTATAACTAAAGTAATAGTTATAAATATTAAACGAAACATCGCTTCTGCGCTCCGCCTGAATTAACGACATTTAAGAAAAATTGATTTCTTCGAAACAAAATTAAAAATCCAATGTTACAGCGATCAAAAATAAATCAATTTCTCGCGTTTATTTCTTATGCAATGAATTAAAAAACAAAATCATCGTGTTTTATCAATTTTTTTTTCCCCTTTTTTTTTGGAATGCGTTGCACAAGAAGCGTAAATTATTCAATAATTAAATAAAGAAATAAGAACATAACACCGAGAGCATGTCTCGACTCTGTCGTGAAGCACGTCAGAGAGTACGTAGGCCAGAAATAAAATTTAGTTTTGAAACTCGTAGACTTGTTTTCGTTAACGAACGATTTAGTGCGCATTTTATGAAATAAATTTTATAAAATAAAGCTCCAAATTTCTCAGCAAACTTTTAGCCGCATTCTCGTACGAACGCAATTACTATTTTCTTTTGAGATCATTGATCGAAGGATAACAATGATAATAATAATAATAATTAATAATATATAATGATAATCATATTATAATAATATAATTATATTACTTAATAATCATAGTAATAAAAATAACTATCCGTAAAGTATCCTTTACCAGGAGAGAGATATACTTATAACTTATGTACATATTTTCCGTGCGTGTATCCTCTCACTCTCCGCTTCTCTCTTCCTTCTTATCTGTTTCTTTAAATTACGTATGTTAAGATAATTTACTATTACTCGCTTCACGGTAGCAACATAAATAATAATGTAACACTATTATTTACAAACTCGCTTTCTCTCTTTCTCTCTCTCTTGCTCGCTCGCACGCACTCTATCTATCTCACTTTATTCTCTCTTTCTTCTGCTCTTTTTTTTTCTTTTTTTTTTGTTTCTTCTTTTTATTGCTGCCTCGCTTAATTGCGCGCTGCAAGCGGATCTGGCTCGACGATCGACGATTCACCCCCTCGATCGCGAGCGCATAGCAATCGCAGAATCACCTTGTTAACACTTTCCCGAGGAAATTGCGAGAAACTGTTCGTTTCTCTCATTGTCCGTTCTCGATGAACGGGAATCGAGTCTTTACTTAAAGTGGCCGATCCGATCGGCGGTCGGGAAAGTGTTAAAATCGACCGATGTTTCTCCTACCCGAGGATGTGTGTGCTTCACATTTTTTTTTTTTTTAATTGTCGTCAAACGTTAACAATATATACGTATCACAAATCGTCGCGCAAACAGGGGCATCGCTCCCGCGCCGCGGAAGCGACCCGGCGAAAGGAGAGGATCTTCCGGTCGCGCGTCCCCGCGAGATCGGCGTCCGTCTTTCGCGGTTTTCTGAGCTGTGCATACATATGCTATGGATCTTGCGGAAACGGTAATTTTTTAGAATTCGAAACACGTCATTTTCATCATTCGCGAGTGCCTCGATCCCCGCGCGTGCGATGCATCCGCGATCGGTCTCGCCCTTCGAAAGCGATCCCACCCTCTTCGTTCCCGCCCCCCAAAAAACGCATCCGAGATTAGCCCGCGCGGCGGCCGTCGCAGTGCGACGCCGAGAAAAGGGAACCGTTCGGCTGGTCCATTTCGCGTTGTCTTCCGTATTACGCGTTTCATTTATTTTCCTTTCTCTTCCTGCCTGTCTACGTATTTACAGCGGACGAGGGAAAAGAAACCGGAAGCCGTCGCGCGTCACCCGTTGTGGTATCTTCATCGATAACCGCCTAAACTCGTTTCGTTCCCTTCCTCCCTTTCTTTTTGCTCTATATATATATGTATATCAAAACCATTTCGCGTAGAAATACTGATCCCACTAAATGTCCCTCGCGGTGGTTAATTGATATCTAAGTTCCTTTTTTATTTTTTTTTTTATTTTTTCTTTCTTTTTTTTCCGATGGACCGTCTTGCGACAGCCTTCTCTCGTCTTAGGATGATTTTTTTTCTCCTTTATTTCCCCGCGACAAAAGTAAAGAGGATTGCGAGAGAGGACAAGAGTTTCTAAGAATAAGACGAACAATTCCGCCGGACAGTTCGGCAGTATTGAACTTTGATCGCGGGACGTGCATTTAACGCGTTTGTTCGAATGTTTCATTTCCGATAAACGGCATCCTTCGTTTTTTTTTTGGGTCGTGCGGCCGTTACGTCGCGAAAGGTCAGTGGCAATTGATATCGCCTCTTGTAATAGAATTTTCGCAGGTGGCTGCGAAAGCCCGTCATCGTCTCGGAGCATTATCGCGAGTAAACGTGGAAGCGCGACGTCGACCAGTGGATCGTTGTTCCGCTCGCGCTCCGCCGCGGATCGATGAAAACGTAGCTCGTGCGAAATGCCCGCAGTGGATTCTTAAAACAGAGCAAACGAAGCGGGTCGCGGAGATTCTTTAAAGAACGCCGTGCCTGAATTAAGCGACTTCCGCCGAGAGAACATCCCCCGAAGGATAATTTTTCAGCTTGCGCGTCGTTAAAGTATAATCGAGAATCGAGATATTCCTCCCTTAAGTGTATTAACTGCGATTAACAGAGCGAAATTAAAATAGGGGCGAACAGGTGAACATGATTAATAATTGCGTGGACGAAAATTGCGACGATGAAGCACGTTTAACGCGACGTCGCGGAGATTCGACGCACGGATCAATTACTTAATCGCGATTTTAATTTCAAGAAGAGCCGGAACAGCGAATTGACATTTTTGGGGCGATACGCGGTTCTCGCCACCCTTCGTTTCACCTTTCCCCGCCGTTACCGTTGCCGCCGCCCTTGTAATCCTTATCCCTCATCGCAGCGGCGGTGACGGCGGCGGCGCCGGCGGCTCCTACCCCCTTGCTCCCATTCTCAGTCTGCTCGTTTTCTCTCCCTCACGGTGATATTGATCCTCCTGCCACGAGGCCCACCCACGACCGGCAACATTAGGCTCGCTATTCGACCTAGTGTAGAATCGCATCGCGGATGAAAACGCGCGGAGGCTACCAAAATCTCTGTTTCGCTCGGTTACTGCTGCGAGATGAATATGGGAAAAGAAAATAAAAGGAACTTCGACATCACCTTTATCTGGTAAGACGCAAAGAGACGTATGTGATACATGCAAATAAAAATGTCCGGCTTGAAACAGATTTTCGTGAGGGACAGTAACGAGGTATATCGGAAAAGAGATAAATGGGGGATGCGCGGAAAGTCTCCGCCGATCGCAATACGTTTGCGTTATTGCCGACTTGGATAACGTACCGGATAACGCGCATTAATTTTCGGACGGATCGATACAATACACGATAAGCCGGCGATGGTTTTGTATCGTCCCTGGGATTTTCCGCGTAGCAGAAAACGGTTCGGATTGATATCACGGCTAATCACGGGTTTCCGATAACGCGACGACGGCTCGTCACCAGCGAGACAGAGATTTTGGAAAAAGTTGAAAAATTTTAGTCAAGAGATGAATATCTTGTAGGAACTCAACGCTTTTATTAATAACAATTCAACATGGAATTTATTCTATATACGAAATGCCCGTGTTATATAATGTTTCTTTTATAAATATTTATAAATAATACGACATATATGCGTCCCAACCAACTCGATCCTCGGGGAAATTAACACGTCACAACCTTTGCCTCGATTATATCGTGCTTCTTCACGATCGACTGTCGACAGTGTAAAAAAAAAAAAAGAAAAAAAAAGGAAGAAGTCAATGTTCTCAACGACGCAGCATCGCGATACCTAGACGCTTATGTTATGCATAGATTCCCCTTGCGTTAACTACGAGCATACAATATTGACACTATTTTTCTAACAAATCGGCAACAAACGGCTCAAATTTCTGTTACGTTAGGCACTGACTTTATTCTCTGTAATTCGTTCGAAAAAAGAGAGACAACGATCCACTGTGACAATCGACATCACGCACTTTGCTTTCTCGGTTGGTCCCTGATGCTCTTCCCTATAACAATGCGCAATTCCGCCTCCTCGCTCTCCTCTCTTCCCTGCCCTCCCTCGCTCGCGTGAAACGTACAAAACGGACAAACCAATAGACTTTTATCATATCGTAATAAACTTTTCGTCAATTTTCTAAGATTTTACAAAGGTATTGACGTGCGAGAATCAGACCTCTGATCTTCTTCTCTTTCTCCTCCTCTCTGTCCTTGTTTTTTCTTTTTTTCTTTTTTAGATTATGTTTTATGGCCCCAATATTTTACAAGATAATGTCACCCCACCCGATTGAGAGAAATTTAAAAAATGATTATTATTAGTATTATTATCTCCTAATCCACTTGGCGCGGGACTCGCTAATTTCTAGCAAAAAGTCGCGGCAAGCGACAATAAAATCCGATCGGAAGTCTTCGTGCACACTTTCGGCGAACGGTCGAGGATGTGCTCATTGCGAATGTATATATAAGCGCGGGATTCAATATTTGCTTCTCTTATATTATAACATTAATATTCCTTTCTGTTGTGTATCTTTCTTTTTAAAAACAGTACTTTTGATTAGACGAACCACAGATCGCTATCCTTTTTTTGTTATCTATGGAATGTATCGCTATTTGGAAGAATATTCGCAGATTCCTTTTTCTTTCTTTCTCTCCCTTTTCCCTTCCTTGTAGCATCGAAGTACATTGCAATTTATCGTATTTCGTTAATAATTTTTTTCACATACGAACGACATTAAGTGAAAACTTTGAGATTTTGTTCGTTATTAGTCATTTCTTAAAGATTCGGAATAAAGCACGAGAGATCACCGTTTGATAAAATAGAAAATAAAATAAATCAACATAAAAACGAAAAGAATGGTGATTATTTCGACGATACACTCCGCGCGATTTCCCGAGTAACTGCCCCCTTAGAAAATACGAGTAGTCCGCGGTATCGAAAAATGGAATCTACCTCACCGTGATTATTTGTGTGCAGCTTCGACATAGCGCGACACAGCACATTCGGTATTAAAACTTAATAAATATATGTATTCGATTAACAAATGTGCTCTGTCACCGATACATTCGTTTTTCACGTCTTTTATCACACACTCCTTCTCAGTCGCGCATAATTTCGTCATGCACGCGTTTCCACTTGCATATTACCGTCATCGTTAATCGCTATTATCATTATATAATATTTATCTATATATTTTAGGTTCCTTATATAATCGGCTAAACTGTGCGATCTTAATGTTTCGAATTTCTTCTAGTTTTTAATATCTATTTACAATGAAGAATCCTTTTATCTTGTATGAGTGCTAACAATGTACTTTAAGAGGAAGTTCTTTTTTTTTTTTTTCATTATAAGAATCTCCGATATACAGACCGATCAGATTAGCGCGCGCAAATCCGCATTGCGCATCACAAACTCATAAAATTGAATGTTTGATAATTGACTTGCTGTTAATTGTAAATACGCCGTTAATGGCATAATTAAATACGATAATTTTTAATCGTTACTTTACTACATTATTATTTCTATAATAATGTAATAATATAACGATTCATGATTACGTTATTATAATATAATAATATAATCGTTACATTATTATACTTATAAAGTATTCTTATAAAGTATTAACGCCTGGCCGAGCCCGCCCGTCCAGAAATCTCGAACGTTTTTGCAGTGACGAGCTGGCGCAAGGTAACCAGTTTTTGTGGCCGTATAGATTCAATCGAGTAAACTCTAATCACGGCCTCCATATCAATATCTCTATCTACTCGCGCGGATTTCGACGTGAAAAATCAAGAGAGAGGAGAATCGTTTTGCGGAATGCCCGTCGAAGTCATCGCAGTTTTGTCGAAGTCGTCGACGCGAGCACTCGAAATTTTATCGATCGTTCTCGGTCTAGCCAGTCGTGGGCGAACTTGAAAGGAAAATAGGAATCGTGGTCTTCGCTCGACGTTTCGCCTTTCTTCTTGTTCTTTTTCAAAACGTGGTATCGTTGCCCGACAAAGAAAACGAGAGATAGAACGACTTTCCACGTTTCTCTTGATATCTCACGCTACCACGTCTCCACGGGTTAAACTTTCTCGCACTTCGGCGGTTATTATTACAAAATTAAATTTTACTAAAGTGTGATTGCCTAGAAGAATAGTCGGCGGCCGCGAAAGCGGTGACCGAGAATGCACTACGACCGGCTGTGGGACGTTGTCGCACCGGTGGGTAACTGTCACTCACAATTGTCCTCAAATATAATAAAGTACCTGCATACGACCTGCATCTATTCCCTCAACATTAACTTCGAAAGAACCAGCAAACTTCTTTATTACAATATTGTTATTTTCGTTAATTACTCTTTTCTAAATCTTCTAAGATTTAATTGAGTGAAACGCTTCATTTATTGACAATGTTCTTCCGCATTTCGCGAACTGAAGATTCGTGTCGAGAAAAAGGTATTCCGGTCGATGCTCTCTTCGAAAAAGAAAATTTTTTTAAATGCTGAGACTGCGTAGTGCAAGGAGGGAAGCTACGACGAGAGGCAGGTCGATACGCGGACGGACGAAGTAAAACTCGTCGGTATCGTCGCGCCAAGTATATACTTTAAGGCGGTCGGTCTCACTCGTCCGCCATTGTAGTAAAACCGGCATACTGCCAGACACCGACATCTGAACCGACCACACGGCAGGCGTGGTCCCATTACAGAATATCGAGATTAAAACCGGCCGTAGAGTCGAGAGAATTAAGCAGCTCTTGGGCGCTGAAGTTGGACGTGTCTCCCGTAGGAAGGTTCTCTAGGAATTCGAGGGTAAAGTCAGGAGTTGCCACGGACGGATCCGTAGTGGTGGCCGGTGGTGGCGGTTGAGTGTGCTGCTGCGGTGGCGGTAGACTGCGCACTCCCGGGCTACCCGTGCCGTACTGCTGATGCGGATGCAAGGGGGAGCCTAAACACACAATTCATTAAACCCAATTAAATGTGCCAATTGAACATTGCTACAGATACTAGTGGTATAAAACGTGAAACAGATAATCTCAGAGATTCCGTCCGACGTGTATCTTCACAATCATTGTTGTTCGCTCTCTAAACGCCTTTGTTTCCCGACGAGATGTTCTAGGTACCTCATGGGTTACTACTCACCGGTCCCTGTAACGTTGACTGAATTAACAGACGTCGTCTGTGACATTTGCATCTGCAACGACATCTGATTGTTGTTCTGTTGCATGGCTAGCGACTGTTGTTGATGCTGCTGCGTCAACAGCTGCTGCATCTGCGTGCTGTTGGCCATCCCCGTACCGGCTATACCGCCGTTTTGCGAGCGGATTAACTGTTGATGTTGCATCTGCGCCGCGGTCATTTGCATCGCACCACCCGTGCCGCCCATACCGAAAGTACCTGCAAAAAACCGTGCTATCCGATAAAATTCCGCATGTCAATTCTCCACAAATAATTTTCACGAATAATAGCCAGAGACATTCGCGAGATGCGCTCAACTCTCTATGAATGTAATTTGCATTTATGCGCCTGTATCCAAACAGTGCGAAGCGGCTGTTCGAATTCCCCGGAAACAGAAGCCTTGCTCGCGAGAACGAGCCCCGCGAATAAGTTCCGATATCAGCGACTCGCGATCGTTCCAATGAATATCTCATTCCATCTGCTACGTTACTCTTTTTTTTTTTTCCCCCTCCCTCACCTTGGTGACTCTGCTGGTTGAATTGCGAGCGCATTTGCGCCGGAAAGCCTTGCTGCTGCTGCTGCATCAAAACGTGCCGCCACTCCTGCTGGGCGCCGCGACCCGCGATGCTGTTCCCAAGACCGTCCGGAGGGCCGACGCTAACGTTAGGCGGTCGTTGATTGTTGGTTCTCGGGTAGCCTAGCCGCTGATGCATCTGATGCATACCGCCGATGGCAGCCATCCCGCCGCCGCCCATGTACATATTACCACCGGCCGCGTGTAACGCCTGCTGCTGCTGCTGTTGCGCCATTTGCGGCCTCATCATCGGACCTGCGAAAAACATCCACACGCGTCATAATGCGGGTTGTCCCTTAACGTTGCTATCTTATCTTAAAAAAAAAAAAATAGCGTTAAAAATAAAATCGCTTTTATTATCGCCGCTTTTCCGCGGTGCCGATTGATTCTCTTATTTGACTTGCTTTATGCCAAGCGAGAGTAAATGTTAATTGCCGATGACACTGTACGTAATTTATTAAGAAATATATATTCTTACGAAACAGAAAAATGTTTGGATTATTAAATAATTTTTTAGTCTTGCCCCAAGAAGTTTTATAACAACGACGATTTGGGAGCTCGAAAGTAACGGTTGATCTCCGAATCGCGTTGTATCTTTTCCTCACGCGGCCGAAATCTCTAACGATCACTTCAGTCTAATTGCAGAGGCTCGGGCGCGAGGACGTGTTGCTAATCACTCCGCAATTTCGCGTATTTTCGATCGCGGATAGGAAGTGTCGCATATAAATAAACGTCGACATCGTTAACTAGGAAACGAACGATCATTTTCTGCACTCGTTGTCATTCTATTCATCGTTCCGTGCTTCGTATTGTGCCTCACTACCTTTTTCAGTGGCATTTAGAAGGTTCCGACGATTGAAAATGTTTAGTGATAGCAATTATGATTATAAAAAAGAAACAGAGCAGTGTAATATAATGTGAAGTGATTTGAAGTGCTACAACACGTCAGGATAATTCAAAATTCCAGAATACTGCCGCAGAAGGAAGGAAGGAAGGAAGGAAGGAAGGAAGGAAGGAAGGACGGAAAATAATCTAACCTAACCGGAAGATATAAATGTACGTGAACTGGCAACACACCGTCGGCTGTAAGTTATTCAATTGTAATAATTATAAAGAAATTATTATAATTAATGTTCGAAAGTAACAGCGCGTGCAGTTTTTTCGAATTATTTAAATTTGCGCGAAAACGCGGAACTTCAAACTAAATTGCAAATTCGCGAACGTGACACTTTCTTTTTTTTTCCTTTTTTCTCGCGGAAAGTGCGCGCGGGTCTGCAGATTTACCTAGCCTCGGTCTGAATGGAATCTCGAGAAAACCGGCGTCGACCCGATCGATAGGAGTCTCGTAGAGTCCAGGATATATAGAAACCGAGTAACCTAGGACGTAATTTTTTTTTTTTCACACTGTCGCAAGGAGATTGGAAAGACCTGTTTTGAATAGGGAATTGTTGAGAGAAAACGGAATAATTAAGATAATCGAAAAATTCAAGAGACGGGTAAACGTAAAACCTCCACGTATAAGGATAGTTTCCACACTTTTTCTTTTACTTTCTACCCTTTTTTTTAACCCCCTTACTATCTCGGCTTCTTTTAACCTGGAGCGAATCCAACGGGAGCCGTCAGCATCGCTTTTACGCTCAGTCGGATTATTTCCACGGTAATATTTAGCGTGTTCACCAGCTTCAAGGATCTTAAACAATGGTGAACGGGAAATATCGATTCACAGTCAAGGAACAAATTTTATCGCTGTATCGGCTAAGTTTTTTTTTTCTTTTTGTTTAAAAAGAGATTTGTTGAAATTTGGATATTAAGTTTTAAAACGCAAACGAAAAAGCGCGGACAGATTTTTCTCTTCGAACGTACCCGATGGCGGCATAGGTTGTTGCGTAACTCTACGCATAGGTCCAGCGTTGGCGAACCTAGCTTGTTGACCCATTCCGATGCTGGCGTGCATCATCTGCGCTTGGGCCGCAGCCTTATACTCGGGCGGTGGTGGTCTTACGCTTCCCATTCCTCCCGCCATATGCTGTTGCTGCTGCATCACCTGTGGAAATGCACAAAATTAAAAAAATAATAATAAAAAAAAGAGCATAACGTGACAGAACTTAGCGTAACGTTCCGAGCATCGTCAAAAAAAAAAAAAGCCAGACATATTTAATTATTTGCTACGTTTTGGGCGAGAGCTCGAAGGCTGTCTCCGACAGATTGAGAATCGCGTTGAAAGTCTCGATGTACCTAGCGCGACTTTAAAATCGGCCCCGTGCTTTTTCGCGGAGCGAGAGAGCAGAAGGGCGTTGCTCGCCTAATCGCAGGTTGTTGCTCGGTCAAGAGTGAAAAGAGACGCCGGCCGGCACGATGAACGAGAGAGGAGGCGAACGATGGAGAGAGCGCCGCGAGAAGGGGAGAGCGAAAGGGTGAATGTATCCGACGGCGGCGTGGAAAGCGACGGGCGGGTTCGCCTTGGCTGCATCGGCTGCATTGTCGCGCGTCTCCCTCGCGCGCGGACTTTCCTCACAGCCGCGTAATACCTGGAAGCGGGAAACGCAATCCCGGATGCTTTTGCACAACGAGATCGCTGGTGTCGGCAAATCGCGCGTAACGATGCGCCGCGTGCAATAGGTCATCAATTACGAGTATTAATCAAGCAAGGAGAAAGTACGCTTTCGCAGACGAGGGTAAATCTTCGAGAAAAGTTCGCGAGTCTAAAAGATTTAAACGAGAGGCAAAACAATTTTTTTTTTTAATTTCTTTTCGGACAACGATTGTATACTTGTACGAGAAAATTTCATAAATCTACAGTAAAAAAAAAAAAACCGAGGTATGATCTCGATTCACATTTATGGCATTACGCGAGATCGAATAGAGTTTTGTTAACTATTACGAACTCCGGCAAATTGAGCGATAAAAAAAAAATTTAAGCTTGCAATCTCATCGAAGAGCTGCTTTACTTCTGTCCGGTTGATTTTCAATATGTAACCGTAACCCCAATTGCAACACTCTCCAACTCGTAGTAGGATTAAGCCTTCAGGAAACTCCACGGTGCGCGTTGCAAGAACTTTTTCGTCTATTGTTCTGTCTCGGAGAAAGCCCGATGTCCCCTTCCGCGCTCACGCTATTTGTCCTATTTGTGTCGCTTCTTTCAGCACGACGGGGCAGAAGTTGCAAAAGACCTAGTAGCGGTACCTGTTGCATACGGACGTTCTCTCTCTTTCTCCTTCTCTTCTTCTCTTGTCGGATACGAGCTTAATGTCTCGGATAATGTGCCATCGTCGCGCGATCTCGCGATCATCTTACCTGCATAGACAATCGTCGCGCGAGCTTTCGTTCCACAGGACGTCTTTTATTGGTGTAACGACTCGGAATTGCAGTTTCCTAAACGCGATATCGGCCAAGGTGCAAATTCACATGAAAGTCGATAACAATCGCAATCAAGATAAATGTTAATCGTCACAGCGTAAAATAAGTCAGCGAAAATTGAACGTAATCTACGTATCCGTTTCCACGCGATAAAAATGCGGATAAAAGTCATTCGCGTTCAATGCGAAATTATTCGAACGGAGACACACGCGTTCCATTCGGCGCACGTCGTTTTCATCGTTAAAAAAACGAGAATTTCCGTCGACCTCGAGACCCGCGTGAGTAAAACAGCCGAAGGAAAATTCGTCGTTGACGCGAAGACAATCGGGTTCGCTTACCTGTTGCGCGCGCATCAATTGCTGCTGTTGCTGAAGAAGTTTCGCGTGCTGATGCTGATCGACCTGGCCCGGCGGCACCTGCTGCGGATGGCCTCGCGTTCCCGGTCCGGCGGCACCCGGTTGCGGCACTCCGCCAGCAGCCGCGGCCGCCGCCCGCTGCCTCAGGCTCTGCTGAGTAAAATTGATGGTTTGAGACTGCGAGACCGAGCAGTAGGTGTCGGTCTGATTAGCCGACGGCCCAGCCTGATTCTGCGTCTGTTGCTGATTGAAGTACATGCCCTGCTGCGCCGCGACAGACACGACCGGTTTCAGGTCGCCCGTAAGCTGCATGTGCTGGCCCGCCGACACCTGCAACGAAACCAGAAAAGGAATACATTTAGCATTGTTGTTCATCCGCGGTACGCGCGATAAAAAAATTCTACTTAAACGCTTTAGAAGTTACAGAAGTAACGACGGGATGATATATCGAGCACCCTCGTACTAACGAAAAGTCAATTGCTGATTTAGCTGCAGCTTGTTTTCCCGTCACGGTTCTCGTGAAACTATCGATCATCGGGAAAGAAAACTTTTAAAGGATTGAGATGTTCCCCGCGAGCACGGACTCGGTACAGATGGATATTAATGTACGTCATCGCCGCAGCTCGCAGGGCGCATTTTATTGCGGTTAATACATATACTGAGCGTATAGTCGGGCAAACATAACGGCGCAGATGTAATAATGGTGGTTAACACGATGAGTTTTTCGCGCGCGATTGTTTTTACGGCGCGGCGCCGCGTCTCGGTTATTTAATAAAAAGCTGTCCGTTTAAAGGAACTTTTAAATATGATATTCGTCTGTCAAACAGAACACAATTGACGCCAATGTCGAACTCGGTTTTCTTCTTTCGACGATTTAACGATACGCGTGATTACACAGTAGCTAACTCGCTAATTGCGCGCGCGCGGGCTTTGGCAAAAATGTTACGAGGGCCATAAAGCGCTACGAAATTGCACACTCAGCCACCCAGTAATCATCTCGCTATCAATACTCCTTTTTCTTTTATGTTCTCTACGTCGCGCCGCCGGTATTCCCGCAACGAAACGCACGTATAGCTTCTCAAATCCTTCTCCTCGGAGATTTTTCCGAATATAAAGTCCAATTTCAGGGCGAAATTTAATTCGGAGATTAAGTTGACGAATAAAGGCCTCTGGATTTAAAGCATTTTTAGTTCTCGTTGCTACCACAAAGGGACTCGCAATAATGAAAAAGGTGCCTTTCAAAGGCGATAGGGTGTTATCGCCCCAGGTGGGCAGGAATTTCTGAAAAAAAAAAAAAAAAAAAAAAGGGACAGCTGACAGCGGACTACAACGGTGACTATCGTCCCTCGGTTCTCGAGGACGATGATACGAGAGTGCTCGCCGTTCCTCAATATTTCATTTCGCGCGGTGAAAGAGAAGTGAAGGAGGAAACGTCGAAGGATATAAGCTACCGCGTGCGAACTTCGTCCCGTGGGTGACCCTCCGATCTCGTCGACTCTCGAACCTCCGTAACGCAGTTGCGACTTTGTATACCGATACTAGGACAAATTCGAATCTCGGGAGACTACGTGTCGCACCGAGGTTAGCCTGTACGATTTTTTTTCACAGATTTGCGCGTACCAACGTTAATCAGCCAAGTTGTAAAACGTAAGAGAAGCGCTTGAGCGCGAAGTTAGGATGGCACACCGGACAATCGCGGTTTCTGAGTACAGGATGTAGAACACTGATGATAACAGACACTTATGCAAATGTACAGGTGTAGACTCGCTGATACCCAACCGGTCTGCTAAAATTGTCCAGGCGTATATATACGTCGGACGTATAATTTTTTTTTCTTTGTTTTTTTTTTTTTTAATACTGTCGCGAGGAGATTCGAAATATCAGTTTTGGATAGGATATGTGTAGTTAAGATAAAACGGAAACAGGCAGTAATAATTAAGATTAAGAGACGAGCAAACGTGAAATCTCGTATTCATATATGTATATGCGCGGGCATTGGAGCAGCCCGCGCAGATGCTGTATGTTTCGAAGAGCTAGCCGCACACCGATACGTCAGGATAATTATACGCGCAGTCAAGGATCGGTATTTAGTACAACCGACGTAATTTCGCTATACCGTATATACATATGTATATATACGCGTGCACGCACGTTGTACGCTATGTACGGTTGCATTTGCATGTACGAGGGAATTATCACGTCTATCCGCATCCGCGCGATGCGTATCCATATACACGTGTATTTCGCGTGATAAACAGCCGTATTACGTGTACGGCACAATATACAATGTACATACGAGCTGTTTCAGAGGCCCGGTCAATCTGTTCGTCGATACTCTGACTCGCGATTCAAGAGCTAAAATATTTAATATCGACGATTAAAAAGTATTTTATTTTATAATCGTGGAATTCGATCGCGCTTGATAGCGTGTAGTGAAACAAAGATACGGCTACTCCGATGGTATATGTTGATATTAAGATGCAAGAAGCCTGCTAGCCGCTGGTCTCGCGTAATTAGCCTAAATCACGGCGTTCCGTCAGGAGGGTGGACACGACATCTGCATAGCACGTGTCTGCGACACCTCGCAAGGGCTCGAAGACACGGAGAGAGACAGTTTAGCAGGTGCTCTCACGTCTCCATGGGTGTCGCGAAGGGAGGGAGGGAGGAAGGAAGGAAGGAAGGAAGGGCACGAAAGCGCGACTCGCCGAGCATACTAATGGAACGCCGACACTTGGAAACTAAAGACTTTGCTCTAATAAAACGGTGACCTGTCACCTGCGCCGCGTTTCATCGATCGAAATTGCGAAAAGCGCGATATCGGAGTCGGAGAATCGGACGTGGAGCTCGAGTCTCAAACAGGGAGGAAGTCTCGCGATAAAGAATGACTTCCCTTTCGATTAGTATTCGACCGTGGGTTCCGGTTTAGGATTCTTCCGGTGCCGGGATTCAACTCGGGGAGGCAAAATCGCGCGTGAATGCGAATGCCGATAAGCACCCGCGCGAGACGCGGCAAATGTGACGAGTCGTTTTAAAAAGATCGATAAATTACACCGTGGTTTTTCGGAGCAGTCGATACTGCCGAGCCCTCGCAATTAAACTCTCGGTTAATGACGCGACCGCTATTAACGAGTAATTCGCGGAAACCAATAAACCGAAGGCGCCCATAAACTAGAATACTTACGATTAGGCTCGATCGATTTATTACACGGACATGCAGCTCTTCCATCGTACGCACAGAGATAATTCTAAGCATTTATAACCATTCCCCTGGATTATAATTTTCGTTAGATTCTCTCTGAATCTTATTTTCGCACAAAATATTTTTACGTCGTAGCCTTTCCAATCATTTTCCGATTATTTAACCTAAGTTTTGTTTCATCAGTGGTAAAGTGATCAAGAAAAAAAAAAAGAAGAGGGGAATAAAATCGATTTGTTCTTGGTCACCTTATTTCTAATTTCAAATAAATCGAAACTTATAAATCGAGCTCTACTCTATCCGATGAATTTCTCATCGTATACGTTGCGTATTTTTTTCTTCTAATATATAATATTTTCTAATATATAAATCTTTAAATAAATACGCAATTACGCAATTATTATTAATCGATTAGTTACGGTCACTGAACTGATTTAATCCCGTGATGACTCACCTGCGCCACGGTACAGGTGAACTTAAACGATACATACATATTTATGACAAGTTAAATGTAATATCAAATTAAACAAATAATTGGATAATTTCGCGGCATTGTGCAACGCCTGTCTACGCGTTTACGCGGCTTGATTAATATCCATTAACTCCCTCGCGTCTCGCACTTCCGACAGAGCGTGTGATTATTCTTATCGGCGGAATCTCTCGCTCCAATCGTTACTCGACATTAAAAAAAAAAAAAAAGCTTTACACGAGACGCTTATCTCGCGAACTGGTTATACCTGTAATCAAATATTCATCCTCCACACGCATGAAACGAGAGAACTGTATCTATACTGCCGTCCGTCTGGGACATTTAACGACTCTATTTAGAGTTAAATTAAATTTTAACTGATATCCAGCGCTAAGAATAGTATTTATATCATTGCTAAAATAGCTTTGGATCACAATAATTAATAAGGCGCACGTAAAAGGTGATCGAACAGATTACAGAGTGCTTTGCGCGCAAGAAACGTGAAGCGAGAAATGTAAAGAGACGTTTGAGAATTCTTTTTCCATGTGTTCTCATTAACATATTGTCACAACAGCCGATATATCGCTCATCGCTAGCGACGACGTGGTCCACGTAGTGTCGCGTCGCGATGCACACACGGTAGAACGAATTACGCATTGTGGCTAATATCGCGATGCTGTAATCGCTAATCATAGCCCACGCGTCCGAGATGCTCATTTCTGGCACAACGAAATTGCGCGCGCGGAGAAATCACTTGTCAAGCAGTTTCGTGCCGCGGGCTGGAATGCGCCGTCTAGAGCGGAAAACGTGATACGATTACGTAAAATCGTTTAGAATTTTATACCGCCGAGTATTTGAAGAACAGCACCGTAATGTTTTTATTTTATTTTATTTCTTAAATTTAATTTATTATTAATTGTAAAATAAATCGTACTCACAGTCCAGCCCGGAGAAAAAAAAAAAAAAAACCGGGAGACGAAAAGAAAGACGGGAGGTAGTGCGGGCACGTCAACTGTAACAGCTTGGAGAACCACTGATAGGTTTTACCGGGTGCAACGCACCGAGGTTCGCGAGTACCGCGTTGCGGCGACGGCAGTGCGGGAATGGCATTCTGACGAGTGACCTTGAGATGGACACCTCACGACGAGCAGAGAGGTCTCGCTTCTCGCGATGAAAGGGGAGACCAGGGGCCTCTATAGCGTATGCCTTAGGTATATACGCGACTTATCCAGCGGATTACGATGGCCGCTAGTTCGCGGAACGGTACGCAATTGCGTAGCGAGAGGAGTATATGCAATTGTGCACCGGCAACGAAACGTGAAGAGAGAGGGGGGAGGAGGAAGGAGGCGATGAAGAAACGGCAGGAAAGGCGAGAGGCGAGGAGAAAGAGAAAGAGAACGAGGAGGAGAGAAGGAGACCGGCTCCACGGGAGCGAGTCACACGAGTCTCCGCGGCCGGTGACCTCTGCCCCCTCCTGCCTCACCTTCACCGCCTCGCATTTCCCGTACACATGTGCGACGTGTGTGCTAAACGCCACCCGCGCCATCGTCACCATCGCCACCGCCACCAGGCAGTGACAACGCCGGCGTTTTCCATCACCTCCCGGTGCGAGTGAGCGGGCGACCCATCGTAACCCCTGAGCGTCTCCTCATCCTTGGTGACGCGCAGATATCGCCACTCCACCCATCAATCGACGACTGCTCGTGGGCGCAGCCGGTCGACCTGACCTGTGCGAACAGATAGGGGATGCGATCGACCCCTTCGTTTCACGCTCGGCCTGCCGGGAACAGGAATTAGCCGCTTCATCTCAAATTAGGCGAGCGCGCGAGCAAGAGTAAACGCGCGATTGATATAATGAAGACACCGTTGCGAGTACATGAAAAATCGACTCCACCCGTTATTCTCTGGTCGCGTCTCGAAAAGAGCGTTGCGCGGCGAAATTACTTTCGCAGATCAATTCCCATTATATCCCAAACTCATGAAAATTACAATCCGCCACGAATAGCCAGCCGATAAACAATTGAAATTTTATCGCGATGGAACAGCCGTTACATCTTAAAAGTATATCGATTTTCTGCAAATAGCGTAACGTTACGCGAGAATGCTTTTGACGTTTTTTTTCTTTTTTCTTTTTTTTTATTTATTTGACAAGTGATATCCGTTCTCTAAAATCGACTACGTTCATCTAGCAATATATTGGTTACGCGTCGCTTGCGATAACTCGTGACGATTATCCGCTTTGATTATCTTTGAAGTTTCGTGCAGCACGCAGTCGAATGTGATCGAGGAGGTCAATCGCTCCACTACATTTTTTTTTTTTTTTTTTTTTCCACAATCTCAAGTAATCCTCCACTATGAAATCAGAAAGCTTCGTGGCGATGCGGCGCAAAATTGACTTCTTGATCGCCGGATGACGCGACTATCAAACGAACTCGCTTTCATTGAAAAAACAGCGATAACATCGGCGGAATTTTTCGAGGGTGCTGAATACGCTATTTGCATTTATACACCCGAGTAACGTCTGTTTGCTCCGTATTAAGTCCCGCAACCCTTCTTCAAAGGATTCTCAATCTTTATCGCAATCTTTGCCTCTCTTTTTTCCCATCGACCCCTCGCAGCTCCGTTTGTCACGGTTCAATTCGCGAATAGCTCGCCTATCAAATTCTTCTGATACGACGAAGACCCTCACGCAACGGAGAATCAGTAGTACAACCGTCACAATCGTCGGACATGACAACCTCCCTTTAAACGGTATATTCTATCGAAATTGTTGATTCTCGTAATTAATGGAGTTTAAAAAAAAATTTTTTTTTATTTTAATTTTTTTTTTTTACTTGCTATAGAAACTAATGTCGCGTCGACGTCTAAAGTGTTAATAAAATGCGCTCAAGTAACGCCCAGCGTATAGAACGGTTACGTCAAACAAAGCTTATTACTATTTCTTTTCTTATCTGCGGGTATAAAACCGAAAAGCGCGAGACGGTATTAAACGAAGGGTGACTGCCCTAACAACATCGCCGAGTTAATTCTGAAACGGAGCCTGGATCGATAATGAGCGCCTCGTGGGTATTCCAGCCACCTGGACTCTAAAAACTGGATACTCTCTAGGTATCCACGCGGTGCGAGGGTGCGACGGTCACGTGACTATGACGAGCCCGCAAAGGGAGGAGGGTTGAAAGACAGAGTTTTCCGTGAAGGATTTGAAGGCCGCACGCGACCGCCGCTACCGTCGCCGCCACCAGCTAACATCTCCGTTGTATAATTCCATGATTTTTTCCTCTCTCCCGCTGTTTTATAAAAACATATCGCAATTCCTATTTCATTGGTAATAAAATTTTATTTTTTAATTAATTTTTAATGTCCCTTGCGCGTGATAACCACGCAGACGTGTATTTAAGAAGATTTATTCAGAAAATTCGTAGTTTGTGCTGAGGGGATCGATATCATCTGCAACGTTAATCGCACGGGAAAAACATAACGATGCGATAATGTCGAACTTTACTTGAGAATTTTCCAACGCACATTTTTCACGGCGCAAACTTGTGATATTTCTACAAAACTGGAGTATACACGCACTGACGTACGACGATTGCGTTTATTGTTGCAGCAACTTTAATTGCTGTTACTCGACCAGCGAGAAAACTGGATTTACGTCGAATAATATTTACAAAATAACGATATTTTGCTGCCGGCGAATGTAGGTTTTTCCATGCAGTTACTGTTATCAAACGGTGAAAAAAAAAAGAACTTAATTTCGCAATTTCAATCTTTCGACGAGACACCGATGACTTATCGTGACATCGTCTGTTTCACGTATCGAAAGAGGAACAATGGGCAAATTTGTGGAGAATTTTACATGCACAGCGCCATTATTTCTTAAGAAATGTACACGTAGTAACCGGCTAATTATCGCGCATAATCAAACAGAAAAAAAAGCCTTATTAGATAAAATTTAATTTTGCTACAAGAGACAAATTAATAAAGAAGTAAAATTCTTAAAAAAAAGCTGAAAAAATATTCTAAAAAAAAAAAAATAAAATAAAACAACGCGTTGTTTTAAAAGAAAAAGAAAATAAGCTGAAATAACGGAATGAAGATATCCGTTACAAACCTGCCGTACGATGTTGTAACGAAATCCGTGGGGTTACGAAGACCTTAATATAGGCCTATTATGGACCAAAAGAGACGGATTACTTTAGCGGGATTAGCCTTGAACGAGGTTCGTACGAATGGGATTTTCGTATGTGGCAACGGCGGCGATTCGAAGCCACGTGCAAGTTAACGCGCTCGCTTAATGACTCGTTGGAAGGGTGGACAAGAAAGTAGCGAAGCGGAGAGGTCGGGTTACGCCGTGAAAGGGAAACGCTTGAATACGGTTTAAGCGGGGCGTGCAGCCAACAACATACAGAGGCGGGGGTCGACAGGCGTTGATATTCTTGTGTGGAGGAGCCCGGCTGTGTATTTTGCACCGTCGACCTCTCGATGTACACATGCGTGTGCACGTGTGTGCCGGCGCACGGGACTTCTGCTGATCGATATTACCGTAGTGCACGCCTGTCGCGTATATATATATACTCTTTACCCTCCGAAATTACTAATTCAGAATTTCTATTCTGAAGATTTACCAAGATAGAACCGCGGGGTTCCATATCGAAGACAAAACGCGCTATTTCGCACGTTGTTCCTTGGGCTCGCGACGTCGAAGTTACAAATCAATAAAGCGAATCATCCTCGTAAAAAGAAGAAACATGTATCGCGTGAATTATTTGTTACTAATATATTACTAATAAGCTTTGTAACTCTTTCAACTTTTCCATTAAAAAAAATTATCCTTTTGACATGTTTTTATTTTATTGCACCTTGCCCCACGCTGTACCGTATCCGAAAATCTAGTAAGCTAACGGCCGAACGTTGACAAACTAACGCGTGTATTCGCCGGCAACAATAATTTCGTAGCTCGTAAATGGTATCTAAGAAGAGATCGGTCGCACCGAACTGGACTCGTTTACAAGTCTGTGCGCGCCGACGTGCCGTTATCATCGCGGGATCCCAAAGCGCGAAATTGCCGGATTGTGATCGCGCTCATCGCACGCGCGTCAACGACGACGGCGAAAGGGATTAATTTTCATTAGCTCGCCTCTGCGTGCACGCGCATAAGTTTACCGAGCAATGAACATCTCGGCCAGATCTGAAATCACTGTGATTTAATAATCGCGGTAACAGGTATTACGCGCAATTTTTTCTACGCTGAATTATATAAAATGTTAAAATGTAAACGTTAAAGCATTTCGAATACTCTGCTGTCGCTCTTGTACTTAATTTCTTTAAAGTACGTCATCCTTAATTAACTGCCGCAGCATCGAGCTGGAACCGGCGATCTATTTCAGCTCGGTGATCGAGGATAAGGTACAAAGTAGGTCTAATAGATAGAAATGTAAACTTCAACCTCGATAATTGAAGCGGCAATGATGGGCGGGCATCGGGCACTCATTCCAGACGGATCGCAGATCATCCCGTCGTCGGGCGCAGTTTAATCGGTGAGCTTTGAAATGATATTAGCCGATCAAATCGAGTCCCGTATGTACCTAACCGGAACGGATACGCTGGCGAAAGATGTCCGGCGCCTCTTCCAGATGGAAATACAATCGAGCATTAGCGGAAAAACCAGAGGACAAGAGCCGATGGAAAGAGTTGAATCCACGCGCGATTGATTTGTCGACAGGAAAAGAACAGGTGGAATTCGTGCATGAAATAATGATCGTAATATACTCTGGTAATAAGTTGGCTTTTAACCACTAAAATAAAACTTTATGTTAATAAATAATTCTGTGCAGATTGTTAATTTTGTTGCGCAAAAATAGTCCTCTCTACTGCTATATTTGTTTCTCGATAATAATTATTAAGTATTATCTTATTTTTTAAGACACGTTTAGATAATTTCATTGCTCGACGTTTAAACGATTTTGATATGAATTTGGGAGATTGTCGTAACGAAAAATGAACTCATCTCATCGCGTACAATACCGTCAATTACAAATGCTTAAAAAGTACAATTCTCAGCTGGCGCTCTCCGGCAATCCCGGCGATAACGTTGGTCGTTATCAAAGGACCGATCGATAAGGTCGTTGCGAGGAGACTTTAGACAGCTTTGTCTGACACGCAAAGGGGAGCGGACGGCTGAACGAAAGAAGAAAGAGTCAAAACGGCGCGAAAAAATTTAGCAGCGGTTTTTAGAGCGGAGTTGGCCCTTTGAAAAATTCTTCGTAAGGGTGGATTGGAGGGAGGAGGAGGGGAAAACTGACAAACTGAGATATGGGGGATAAAGAGATGTGAGAAAAATACGACTAATAGAAATAAGGTAAAAGGAAGCGAGTATGGGAGAGAATTTGGATCAATGGATAGAACGAAAGAAAAACAAAACTTCCAATGTGAGAGTGAGAAAGAGAAAACGAGAGAGAGATAGATAGAGAGAGATAGAGAGAGAGAGAGAGAGAGAGATATGAAGAGTAGCTGCTGCTGGCTGTGGCTCCCCGATATCGATTTCCGATAGGCGGCATTTAGTGCTCTGTATATTCTGTCTGGTCCCCATACGTGTCTGATACCAGGGCATATACGTATCCATGATGGGCACGACACCGTGATACGCGGTAGGCACCGGAGAACCGAGGGAAAGGAGGGGGAGGGGTAGCGAGGGAGGATAGGAAGGAGAGGCGAGAGGCCGCGGACGCTGCAAATTGCAGTCAAGCGGCATACAAGGTGACGCAAAGGGAACGGCCGATGCGTTCCCGATGAACCTCGGAGGCGAATGACCCTTTCGCGTAGCAATTAGAGACCTCGAAGAGAGATTGAAGGTACTGACGGTGGTGATGAAGACTTGGTAATTGTGTAGCGTAAATTAAAAAAAATAAATTAATAAAATAAACTTGGAACGAGAACTTTTCTGCTATGTTTGAAATTATATATACAGAGGTAAAAAAATAAAATAAGAAATTAAATAAGCGATAACAAAAGAGAAAAATTTTGAAAATTATTTGAATTTATGCAGTTGATTTTATACGCTGAAATATTTTTATTAAGATTATGATTAAGATCAATTATTAATCGTCAAAATTCGTTCGCGGGATTTATGGGTATTAATTAAAAAAAAAAAAAAAAAATATATATATATATGTAGCGAGAACAAGATGATAAAGACCGCCGGCAATTGCAATTAAACGTCGTAATGGAATCTCGTCGCTTCCGTGCCTTTATGAAGCGCAATGTGTTATTATTCGAGTGCACTAACGGTGTGCCATATCGAATTCTATAAATAATATGCGATGGACACGAATATTCCCGTTTTAACCGAGTAAGTTTTCTTATTCCTCTGATCGTAATTTCAACGTAACTCGTATAATTATTTTTTATTAAAAATTGAGATCAAAAATCAAATTTTACGTTTTTATTATCTCTCTCTTTCTCTCTCTTTTTTTCTCTCTCAATTTTTCCGACTTTCTACGGTTCACAGCAGTCTCAGTTTCTTGATAAACGAGAATAAATGTTCGATTTGTAATCCATAGGGATCGCGGAGTGGCGGGGCGCGGCTCGATTTACACGGAAGGGATTTGCCTTCTCGTGGATTGAAAGATGCTCTCACCACGGCGGTCGTGCGGCCGGGGTGTAATTAGCCCGCACAATAGCGAAGGTGCCAGTAAACTCCTCATTAATCAAAACCTCTGCTTCGAAGAGAAGACCTTGCCCGTTCCCTCACGTGCACTGAAAGGAAGGCGCGTATTAATTATTGCTCGCGGTTGGCCTTTGTTTACCCCACCGATATTCTGGCCACCGCGACGTTCGTTCGCGGGTTATCCTCCCTCGTTTAACAAGCGAAAATCTCCGCGATGTCGACGCTGTTGTGCACTTAATCGCCGATCGATACACTCGTCTAATCGCCAATCGGCGCACTCCGCAACGCTGCGAGGAGAAAGGGTAATATCGTTCCCCTCTTGCCAGCGGAACGCTGATGATTATAGCTACGGAAGTATCGGCTCCTCCAACCCTTGTTTGCTCTCTCACCATGCTTCGTTATGGCTGTACACCGTACTTACGAATATTCTACGACTGAGGCTGAGTAAACTTGTCCCAGTTTTCAACTTTCCGCCGGTTCTCGGCGACGCAACAATGAAACAGACTCGCGAGCGTGCGAACCACCGTGTCCTCGGATCGAGACGTGTATAAAAGTTCCGCCGGCGGTATCGCGAAATTAATCGAGTGGCTTTCCAACCGAAGCACTTTCAAACCGAACTCTTTTTCCGCGCAGATAACAAATAAACGCAGTAATCGAAAATAATTTACAAGTTACTTGGGCGAAAAGCGTATCGGAGCGCTTTAAGCGAGACTCGCGTTGATAAAAGCCGAGAGGAAAGGACAGGGCGGAAACGGTAATCGATGTTCGGCACCAATTAGTAAAACCAGCCCGTGCCGTTGGTCTTGCTTTGAGCCGTTTTGCGGAACAATGCACGACGGTACGCGTGTATCGATCGATTCTTTGAAACTTCTCTCGAGTGCGAGGGAAAGACAGAAGAGGAAGGGAAAAAAAAAAAAAAACCCGAACGTCGCGTCATTAATTTTGTCAATTGTGTCGCGTAATATTTTAAATAATGTTACAACTTTGCGCGATTAAAACATCCCTCCTTGAATTAATCGTTTTCTTTTTCTTTTTTTTTTTTTTTTACGTTCTATATCTATTCGCGTAATACGACACTTGTACGGAAGATAAAGACAAAGCCGCCTTACCGTGCGAGATAAGGCGGGATGCTGCACCCTTGCTTACAGGGTGTCATCCGACGTTGTCCTACTTCGCACGAACCTGTGTGAATATGTACGTGTGTGCGCGCGCATACCACAGGCATGTGGATAACCGTGTCCTTGCGAAGTTTCGTCTGCTTCTCCTGGTCAACGTTCCTACGTCCGCTGGCCGGGTATCGACCGACCAAAGGATGAGGCGCGATTTAATCCTCCGGGAGTAAAAAGGGCAAGTTTGAGAGCGATAGAGAGAGAGAGAGAAAGAGAGAGAGAGAGTGAAAGAGAGTCGAGCGATAAAGGAAGGATAAAGTTGGACCGTCAAGAGTTCTCGCTTCTATCATCTCACGTGAAAAGGGAATTGTCTCGTAAAATAGTCAAGCGTTGCGGGAGAGCGTGAGAGTCCCTTTACCGAAGAAGTAAATCGAGTCTTACGATCGGAGGAAAGAAAGTACCGAGTGAATTAAACATAAAGTAGGAAAGACGAACGACGCTCGGTCAATATTAATGCCGAGGTGACACCCACCGTCAGATTTGCGTGATCCGAAATACGTGCTACGCGCGGAGATCCGACGTTCTATAAATTTCTTCGGACGGTCGAGAAGTCATGTCGCGAGTAATAAACCTTTGCGCGAGGCAAAAGAGAATCCCCCACCCGAGTACACTTATCATCGTCGAGAAATCGTTTGGCTGTCGGCGGGAAGAAATCTTAAGGACACCGTAGCTTCGCCCAGCGATTCCGTCGGATGAGAAGCTGGAAGCATCTCGAGATTTTCGACTTTTCGATCGAGCTTTCCTCCGCCGTCGCGTTTGCCACCAGCGGCGAAACTTTCGACTACTCGCTAACCGACGAGGAATAATCCTCTCAGGAATATTCCTGCCGGGTATTAGTCGTCGCCATCGCCGCCGTCGTTATCGCGGTACGGTAACGATCGTCGACGTTAAAGTCACGAAAGAGGGAGAGAGGAAGAGCGAAGCGGAACAGAGAAAAGAGGAGAGGAGAGAGAGAGAGAGACGCGCGCGCGAGTAAAACTGACGAGGTAAGAGAAACAGGAAGAGACGGTGAAACTCGGCGAGGGGTTGAAGAGGGAAAACGCGTGCGGTGAGGGTGGTAAAGGAAAGCTTCTCGTGTGTATAGGTGTGTCTGCCGGAGAGCTCCGCGAGGGAATGTTAATTAATTAGCGTTGCGGCATTGATCACGCCGTTACTTTGCACCGCGCTGCGCCCTATACACCAACACGCCATCATTGCCTGCAAGAGTCCATCCTTATTCTCTTTCTCTCTCTCTCTCTCTCTTCGTCTCTTTCTCGCGTACTCCTCTTCGACACCGTTTTCTACGCCGTCTCCATTAACCGTCGGTGCAGCCGCCGCTAATGGCAAAGTGCGCGATACCCGCCACTGTTGGCGTCGCCGACGCCATCGTCGTCGTCATCATCGCGAAACCACTCGTCTTGAAGGACTCTTCCACTGACTGCACCAGACTGCTCGCTCATATTGACAAGTAAAACGGCCGTATGTAGGCATCACGCGACACGAGAAACGTCGCATGCAAGGCGTAATACTTGACGGCAAAGAGCATGTCGATGAAGTGAGCCCGAAGGTGAACGACGAGCTGCGCGAATTACACGGTATTCGTACAAGAGCGACTTTAGCTATTTCGAGTCCGAAGAAGTCGTTTCAGGAACGGTTACACCTCGAAGATATTTATAGTAACTTTGCGATTCGTCGTCTGCGATACAATAAAATGAATAAAACGTTGCACCTTCCCGCGTCGAGGATAAAAAAAATACGTATCCGCCAAGTATTCGAAAGTCAATAAAATCTTGATTAATTCATCGATTTATCAGGGTCTCCGAAAAAAACACAAAAATTAATCCAGTGAATTTCACAGAGAAAGGGAATGGAACGGAAGTAGCAACCGGCAGGGGTGACAATTTTTTTCCCGCGGAGATTTGTGTCAGCCAGAGCGGCATGGTGGTATCTAGGGCTCGGCGTCGAACCACCACCCGGTTTCAGTGCCTACATCTACGAGCGTCCACCTACACAGGAGAAGGCATCCTCCGCACACATCCTGAAACGCCGCTCAGCCACCCCGTTCGCACCTACGCGCCCGCCCTCGTGAGGAGAGGAATAGCGAGGCGCTCACACGGGGGATTGCGGACGGGCGCGGGGGCAGATGACGCTTGTAGGCAGAGTCCTCGCCCCGAGAGATCTCATCATCGCGCTACCGCCGAGCGAGAACGAGGACGAACCCTCGGGAAAGTCAATACCTTCAGCCAAGATCGCACCTTCGGAGTGCCTACTTTTCCGCCTCGCTCTTTCAACTGCCATCTGCTTTTTCCTATCCCGCTTTCGCGCCCGCCAGAAATTCAGATTGCGGAGAGATATTCTGCCGCAAAAGTTATCGAAGATAACTTCGATCGATGTTTTATCCATGACGTTTTACGGAGATTTTATGGAATTTGATCACGATAAATAAAATATTAATATTTTATTATTGCCCTCTCACTAAAGCATTTTTTTTTAATTATATAATTAACTCTACTTTTATAATATTTATTAAACTGGTATATGAAACTGAATATACTATAGTCACATTTTGATTGGCACCGCTGAGAATTTCGCGTGTCTGAGATTAAGAGACTTAATTCGAAAATTAAAACAATCGTGCGTAATCGTGTCTAATTTATGCCTTCGAATAATTGTAACTTATTATCGTAATTACATTTTACATATTCACGTACCCAATCCCGCGGGAATATTTAATTAAAGTGGTAAAATATCAAGTGCTTAGGTCGCTGTAAAATTAATCAATCCCTCATATTTCAAGTCGATGCATTATTAATATATCGTAATCACTCTTTATATTATATAAATTACACATTTCGAACGATTGGCTCAGTTTCAAAAAACATTTTGGTGGAGAAATTTAAGAAAAGTTCACGTCGATTTTTTTTCGACGATCCGCGAGACGATCTCCTGGGATTTTCTAATTCGCGACTCGAGACGCGTACGCTTCCTTGATTCCAAATCGTCGCGCAGCACCTGATACGCGATCCGCTATACATCGCGCGGAGTAGCCGCGTAATGGGAATCGGATACTTGGGTCGCGGCTGCGCCATGCACACTTTGATCGCCGTTACATCAGCCAGCGTACGGCAACGAAGAAGGGCCATTGCGCGCACGGTACGCTCGTGGCAAATCACCTTTGACCTAGATTAGAGACACCACTTCGCCGGCGCGGGCGGGGAACGACGCGGGGTATATTAAACCGATGCGATATTCAAAATTATGCACGTTGCCGCAGCCAGTTCTATTATAACCGGCGCGTCTCCCTAGGCGGCTCCTGATTGGCGAGACATGCGACGGCGGCTGCTCGTCTTTTTCATCCCCTACGAGTCTTTCGCATCGAGTCAGGTCATGTTAGCGAGGTATGCCGGGATATTTCCAAGTTTTCGACGCGTTTTATCCCTACTCTCTCTTTTTCTCTCTCTCTTCGCTTCCTTACTTTGTAATCCCTCTTTGCCAGCTCGCTCTGAAGACTGATGCAGCATGATAGACTCGCCGCGGAATGGCTGCTCGCTTGGGAGAAAACTCGCTCGATTTTTATTTAATCAATATATTTTTTTTGCAACATAAAAATTTGTTAATGTGACAAATAAGACTTATTTATTGTTAAATCAGTATTATTTTTATTCGCTATGAGCCTCATGAAAGACAGGAGTAAAAGAAAAAATTACTTTCTTTTTTTTTTTTTTTTTTAAGAGCGAGAATCTTTGACGAACGCGAATAATTTCTAAATTTGCATCTTCTACTTCGGCGCGCGTTCGAGAGGTGAAACGTTTGGGATGCAGTGGCAAAACATTAATTTCAAATCGTGGATAAATGTTTGCTCGACCGATCGTGCTCGGGTTACGGGAAGGGTGACTACATTCGAATAAGCGAAGAGGGCCGAGACTACCGTGAAAGGACGGTGTTGCTTATGGTGGCGGCTATTGGAATCCGGGGAATCGTACATCCATGGAGAAGATGGCAGTGGACGAAAGAGAGAGGGAGATAGAGAGAGTAAAGAATAGCGCTACGTGCCTCGGGTGCCAACTCTTCGAGGTGGTTTATATGGAACAATCGCACGAGCGAGCCATGCAATCGCGTCAGGGTGGCTTTCGGGAAAGCTGTTAATGGCCGGTACCTTCAGAATACACGACGGGCTCTCGGGTTTCTCCAAACACAATCACAAACGATTGAAATGGAGCCACGTTATGATTCGAATAGTTGAAAAATTTAATTGCAGTTTTGATTTCGAGCACCCCGCGTATAATAAATACGGCGCTATAACAAGATACCGATGTAATTTGTTTCAGCCATCGTAAAATCTCCGCTGTATAAGAGAGCTTACTTAGCTACGTTATGCTAACTACGGGAAGAGTCATCGTCACCTACTAAAATCGTGGAGCAATACAAACGAGGTATAAGACGACGGGCGTCATCGTCGGCGCTACGACATGCAGGAGTCCACCGTCAACAGCGAAATATTTCGAGCAAGTAGGTCGTAAGAACTCCTAATTAAATGTCCGAAAATACGCGCGGTGCGAGTATTTCGGGATACAGCGGTGCGTGAACGGCGACGAAAGGATGTCGAGTTCAATGCACGCCGACCGACCGATAAATATCTCCGAGATTCGCTTGGTACCACCGCTTGGTACAAACGCGAAGACATGATCTATTATATGCAATTGCCGTGACGTATTAAAACGTTATGACAACTGCGACGTACTCGTTTTGCGAAACAATGTAATCCCGCGAAATCATAGTTTCTATTTTCAGACGGAATTTTATTAGGCAAATATATCTCGATCAAAATGTACCTTTTAATACGATATAAACTGTCAAACTCGTTAAAAGAAAAAAGAAAAAAAAAAAACCAAGATACGAGAAAAAGCGCGAGAGTGAAAATAAATTAAGTAGCACGTGTGATGCTGTTCGTGGACGCGCACAGTCCAGAAAATCTTGTGTAATTATATTTACTGAATTGCGGTAGACAATGGCAGCTTTATCGAGCCTCGGCGATCCGCTCGAATTCTCGATTCGTATCGCATGTGTTCGAGGGATGGCGTAAATAAAATTTGGTTAACGGCATATTTGAGCATCTGCCAAGAAAAGCTCGTTTGTACCGGGTACCCTCACAGTTACCTTAGCGAGTCGGTCACATCGCACATTTGATTAATAATAAATCAAGTTCAACGTGTGATTATGCAGAAATATTTTCGCGCTGCGTCAAGGCGTTATTACCTGGCAATGTATTTATTGGGACGATTTTATTTTGCCAATGTGGTCCTCGCGATTAAAATAGATAAAATATTAAACCTATACTGATGAAGTTACGACACGAGTTACATAAAGATTCGCGCAACGCAACGTTATAAAAATATGTGACTTGGAGAACGAAATCGAAGGTTCGTTTCGTCGCCACAAAAGTTCCTTTAACTTTCTCAAGAACGCAATTTACAGTTTTGCGCAAATTTTCGACAAGTTTCAACCGTATCTGTTTGCATAATGTTAAGCTGAACTTTTTACATACCTTCAGAACTTCATATACGTTTTTCTTTTTTCTTTTTTTTTTTTCCTTCTTTTATTAAGTAAACTGAGAATTTTCTGTTTTCACGCGACAAGCATTTCTGTTGTTTATCTTTTTATAAGCTTATGTCAATGTTTCGTATTGGCACAACTTCCAAGTTTGCGGCAATTTTACGCCTATTCTTTCAAGCGCGAGATCGTAATAAAGCGATGTACAATTAATTACGTATACGGAATGAAATATGGAGACGCAGAAACGTGCAGGATGAAATGCCGAGGAAATAAATTCAATTCCGGCTGAACCGATGAATTATGCGAAAATGCAACAAAGGATGCCATCGTGTTTAAAGAATTAATAATGTTTAAAAGACTGGCATTACACATCGCATGATTTCCCGCGTGGCTCATTATAGTATAGTTTGATACTACGGCAAGGCCATATTGCGATTTCATAATTACATCTGCTATTGGATACTCGCACTTTGAGCCTACTTTTTTCTTTTTTTCTAGGAAAAAAAAAAAACTCGCGTTTAAAGACGCGTTTGAAGAAAAACAAAATCGTCACGGGCATCATCGGTAAAAGCGTTAGAAAGCTTTAAGCGAAGCAATAAAATGTTGTGAATTAAAGCGTCACGCCGTTGTTTAATTATTGCACAGTTTTTGAAATAAACGCGGCGTATAAATGAGAGGCACGAGGCTGTTTTACAAGGACTTAAAGCGAGGCTCAGTCGGCGCGTGGCGCGGAAACCTTGCCACACGACCCTCGGGACGATCGCCAACTTATCGAACGATACCTCCTACGTAGCAGTACTATTGCCATTAGCGAAATGAAAGCTGCACCGACTAAGCCTAACTTATGACTTTAATTATCGCGCAGCCATTATGCGCTGTTGTTCAGCCGTTGACATCGGCCTCTTTTCATAAAGTTGCGAGACTTATAGTACCCTCCCCCGCGATTGCCGCAGCGTCGACCGCAAAATTTTTATTGCAAAACGTGACTTTTGACGTACGCGAAGACAAGTATAGAAGACTCGCGGATGAAAAGTTGCGGGAATAAGATCAATAAAATATATTTTTGTTATGCTGCAATTCATTATTGTCGCTTGCCCTTCGAGTATTACCTATCTTTTCCACTCGAGTCCCATAAATGTGACGTAGAAATTTACGCTTTTCATAAGCACGACGAAAAGTCATATCGCTAATTACACATTAAATTTTTGTTAGATACTTAAATATTTGTTAAAACAAAGGAGGGGCAATGGTCCGGGGGATACGGCGAGGGGCGAGCAGACACAGCGGAGGAGGGATATGAGCGGCGAGTCGTTTTAAAATACATCTGAGAGACGGCGTTGCTTTTCAGAGGAACGAAGAGCTTTGCGCGCGATGGAATAGCTCTCGCGGAGTATATGACTGCGAGATGAACGACGGGACGAGATAGACGGGCGTCGGGTAGATAGGTAGGCAGGCATGAGAGAACGAACGGCAGGAGAGACCGGACGTAAAGGGAGATGCATTGTTTACAGTAATGAAGGCGTAAATAAGTGATGAGCCGAGCGACGCATCGATCTCGCTCGGCCGAGCTTTGCCTCTGACTCGCTACGGCACTGTCCTCGGTAAATTCACCCCGTCGCATCCCCGTCCGTCCCCACAAGTCTGCGGAGGCATTCGAGGGGAACGTAGTATTTTACCGCTTTCGGTTTAATAACCTTCTTTCTAATGCCGCCCGGCAAACGGCATACCGGCAGCGGCGTACATTTTTCCGGGATATTTATTACGATTGAAATTAATTTTATCGCAGCGCCGCAGAGATCGGGCGATTTAATGTGAATAATAAAAATATCGACCACAAAAAATGATAAAGAAAAAAAAAATATATATGTATATGTATATATCAGTACAGCCGCGCGTATGTGACTCTTCGTAGACGCTTTCATATAACACGAGTAATATTATTTTAATATGCATTTCAAAAATTTTTAATTACTCCTGCTCGCACACGGTGACTATTTAACGGCGTATCGTAGATCATTTACGAGACGTGCTCCCTTAAGCGCAAGTAGTACAGCCATCGTACGGTCAAACGAAAAACGGAATAAATGTAAAACGGCGTATATTTGGGACGAAAAAAAAATTTTCCAAGTATATAAGTGCGCGATGACAAGAGACGGAAATTTAAGAACGCATGATCGACGCACGTATCGATGTACGATGGTACAGGAAAATATTTTCAGCGTGTATACTTCACGTACGTTGCGCGCAAGGATTAAAAAAAATCATCCGCTCAAACATTTCTGCGTAGACGGGAATAATTACTATTTTCGTTATAATTGTGCTGACGTAATATCGCCGCTACCGCGGATTGGGAGTTCGCGGCGAGCTCCAAAAATACCAACCCGCCGGATTTTACAACCAATACCGGGTCAACGTTACCGTCGCTGTCGATCGATTTATCGCGGTCCGCGTCTCGCCAACATATTTACTCGATTAAAAGCATTCACCGGCGTACACTCTTGGCATACACATTTTTAATCTGCTTTCGACGTATCGCGCACGCCCGCTTGTGCGCCACGTCGAGGCCCGGAACGCGATTTCCGTCGTCGTCGGCGCGAGACACAACGGGACGGTCCGCACATGTCTGTCGCGAATGAAATTAACATTGAATAAGAGCCGCGGCTCGCTTTATGCTTCATTGAATCGGCTGTAAACTCTCCCGCGTAACGCGCAGAGCGTCTTGTTTTCCCGCGCGCACATTTGCGCGGCTCGCGAGCGTATGCGCGTCACACGTCGAAAGTTTATCGTCGCCGCATTAAAAAAAAAAATTAAAGGAGAGAAAAAAAAAAAAGAAACATTCGTGTAAAACGAAGGGGATCGCGAGCACGGTTTTACGTCGCGCGACTGGTCTGAACGCGTTAAAATGAATCCGCGATGCAGGTCTCACGCAGAGCAGAAATTGAAAAATGAGTTAATATACCGTTGCAACGAGCCGGCAGAACTGTGAGCGACAACATCAAGGACGCAGTACGCGAACATCAAAGTGACAGTGAATTATGACCAATACCGTCTTAATAGCCGCGATAAAAAAGTATACTATTGCCGCCGCTGGACCATATGCCTGCGCGTTTAAATGATCTTTTCCCTCCCTTCTACTCTCCTCGCGTCCTCACGGATCTACGAGGATTCGTTCTACTTTACATAGAAATTACCTTGACTCAATTCCGATAAATGACGGCGGAAACAAACGTGAATCATCGCACTTTTCATTAAAACTACGAATAATGATCGATCAAGGTGGTAACAATTTTTTTTTTAATTTTTTTATTATCTTATCACTTCGAGACTTCTCGTTTTCAACACTCTGAGAATGACCTAAATAAATGATAATCGTAAGATACTGCCGTTTCACGAAATCGCAGCGAATTTGACGGAATATTACAACACGCAAGGATAGCCACCAAAGAGATCAACATCGAATCGAGCTTACGTCATGCTCCATACGGGAAGATAGTCTCTGGTATCATCGGGAGCATCTCGTCGCCGTTCGCCACGCCTAATTATCATATCTGCGTGTGTTGCGCATCGAGAGCGCGTGTGTACGCATCCGAAAGGCGCTACGTCTATTTGAACCGAAATCGCGAGACAGAACGTGGTCGAACACGTGGGAGTTGATCGAGAAGAAATTAGTGGCCACCGCACATTAGCGGCGCATTAAAAATAGCACGGTGCCGCGGCGAAATAATTCTCTCGGGCCGAGAAGAATGAGGAGAGCGACGTCGAGCTAAATTCTTGGTTTACAAGTGGAACGGAAGCGACTATCGCACAAAGCCGTGGCTCCCGCGTCTAATGGACTCGTAAACGAATTTTATCGTCGTTACGGTTACGTGGACAGCTGGCTAGCTCGGAAGCCATGTCGCGGAGAAGAAGGCTCCAAATAGCGAAATCTCCTCTACGTCGACGCGAGTATTGACGACCGCATTGTATACCATCGACACGTTACTTTGACTAACTTTGCGACAAAACACGCAAGTGCATGGAAAAAAAAAAAAATTTAAACCTTTACGTTTCCACGATCGGGAGATTTTTCATTCTCCAGCTAGCCGAAAATATTAAAAATCAAAAATAGCACGTTCACATTTTGCCCGTCTATAAAATGATCCGCAACGGGAAACGTCAGTCCGGTGTGAATCCGTGAAAATCTATTGTACGAATCAATGAAACGCTCGCGGAGAATTTAAACCGAAATAAAAGCATCTCCATTATCCATTCTTATGGGTAGATTTATGCGTCGGAGAGTGCGCCGTTGCAGAGGCGCCTGCTCGATCGAAAGAACGCGTTTACAAGCGCGGCATTCCATGTTAGTCGGGGTCTGAGTTATTTGCAGTCAGTTGCGATTGCACCGAGATCGTGGCCTCTTTTTGCGCGAAAGACGACGGGAACCAGAACCATCGGCGAATGAGATAGCCGGCGAGCATCCGACGGGAAACCTTATCGTCTTAACTGAACGATCGTCGACTCGAAGTTTGTCAAAAGGTCCTGTTACACATCTAGGAACGAGTACGCCGAGTTTGATATCATCCGGGTCATACAACTCCGTATTCGGAGACGGGCGAGGAAGCTGCAATGAAGTGTGATTGTCTTATATTTAGTGAATCAAAGCTCCTCGAGGCTGCGAAGGCGCGCTCGCGCGCGTTTAAAGGCAACAAGCGACATTAATACGTAGCGGCCTATCTTTAGAGGCAAGCTAATCTCGGTCCGCGCGAGGAAAGAAGAGACACGGCGCGATCGAAGCGTACGCTGGGCGCGCGGGAGTTGCGTTAACGATCCCGCATGTGCGCGGAAAAGAAAAATTCGACTTTGACGAAAAGATGCGCGGGCCGAAATAGGGATGGACGGACCTTCTGGAAGAAGGTGAAACGCAACTGATGAGCCTCATCGCTGTACGCCAAGCGGCTTTACTATTTTTGAAAGATGTTTATCTGACCTGAATCAAATATATAGTTATGAGTTCCAGAAGGCACTCGATATTTCCCCGAAGAGGTCACTATTGGCCATCGCCGCCGCCGCCGCCGCCGTCGCTCCGCGGAACGCCGCACCAAAAATACGCGTGCCTGCGGTCGAGCTACTTGTCGGCGCATTCGTTCGGTTGCCGCGATATCTTCGGCGACGTGCCAGAGTTGAGCGACGACCGGGGATAGCGATGGCGTCGATATCCTCGTGGCGAGACCCGTCCAATGTCGTACGACAACGATGACGGAAAAAAAAAAAAAACTTGACGATAAAGCGCAAGATTTACGTCCAGAAATTAAATTCAGAATTAAGAATGCCGTACTTTGTGAGAAAGCGTGGTGAGAAACATCGTTATACGAGGGCTGGGTGTACAATACCGCGGAACCACGCGGTTTGCTGCAGATGTAAACGAAGCGCAGTGCGCGTCGCGAGCTAAGAGATCATTCTCGCGCAAGATATTCGGAGCGGAAGCAAACGTCCGACGCCACTGGACACGTGCAGGCTTGGCTACATCGTTTGTCTTGCGGACTTTGTTAGCCTTGTTACATATGAGAGCGATGTGTACTTCAGAATATCGCCGCACGTCGGAATCGCGCCGGACGAAAATACTCGCTGACGCTTCGCAGTTTCGATAAAAGAACCAACAAAAATGATGTTATACGAAGATGATCTATGTGCATATGTTTACGCGCGTGGCAGATTTGATATTTTTTTTTTTTTTCTTTATCTTTTTTATCGAAACTAATTTTACAGAGGTAATAAATTAAAGATGAGAAAATCGCTTCCGACAAAATTGTTTTTTTAAACCGCGAACTTTAAGGATAATTCGCGGACTCTTCATATGCTACACACGTACGGTAGCGTGCGCACGAGGGATTAATCCTCCTGAAATTACACGGTACATAGGACAACGGTGTCATTCGCGAAACGTTGGCCAAGGAACACGTGCACCCGTTTGTACACTAAACAGCGTACTGACATCCTCGGCATTTCCACGAGTCATAGTTCGTCATCGTGCGCGGATTAACATACATAAACGTGCCCGTGTACACGCAAGTCACGCCGTATTCGATAGGTGTATCTCCCTGTAATTATCGATAATCCTGCGGGCGAGGTAGGCCGCTTCCTTGGTTTCCCCGACAGGATATTAGAAAAGGAAAAACGTCGCTCGCCGTACGCCACGTTCCTGCATGCGGGATCGCTAGTTCCTCGGGGACTCGTTCGCTCGCGCGAGACAATCGCGCGCGGAATCGCGCCGTATAGTTGCACTTGCGCGGTGTCACGGTCGAGTTAAAATTAGCAAGTCAACCGGATTCGCGCGTCGCGCGACGAGAGAGGCGTGGAGGCGCCTCGGCGTACGAGTGCCAGCTTAAACGGGTGAAACAATGACGGCGATCGCACTCGCGCCCGCGTCCCGTGTGCACGCCGCGGCGGTTTTCTCGTCCTTGCCGCGGGCTGCGAGCATCCATCCCACCGACGATGATAAACTTCCGTTACGTCAATCCGCGGATGACGAGCCGCGTCTCCGTCACTGGACCGAGTTGCGAAATAAGAATAATTTAAAAAGTAATAGCTCCGGAAATTTTTTTTTTTTTTTTTTACGTTAAACGTTTGTTTCGCGAGACGTTCGTGCACTTTTATTATTCGAATTTATTGCTCGAATAGTCGTAATGCATAAATTCTATGACGCGCGACTCTTGGATACGACTGTTACGCGCAACGTCGCTAATTTTCAATATTATTTTTTTTTTTCACGCTGCAAATTGCTCGCGAATCCGACCGAATGATGCACCGAGATTATTATGCAATCGTAACACAAGAGAGGTTGGGGCATCACGTTATTTGCGCCTCGTTAATGCGGGGTATGCCCCGCGGGGGAGGGAGGGGGGTTATCATCGAATTTCATTTCTCGCGCAAAATTGAACCGTATTCGAAAACAAAGATTAATTCTTTTTTTTTTTTTTTTAATATACATGGCATAAAAATAATGAATCTCCAACAATATTTTCGGTCATTTCCGATGCGGCGTTCGAGCTAACGTATCGATATCGATGAGGCAATTTCAGGAAAAAAAAAAAACAAAAAAAAACAAAAAAGATAGAAAGAAAAACAACACGTAGAACTACTTTTCGTTCGCGAGACTACCAGGGTGTCGCGTCGAAATTACGGCTACGTCATTTGCGAATGTACATT
This sequence comes from Cardiocondyla obscurior, assembly GCF_019399895.1. NCBI lineage: Eukaryota > Metazoa > Arthropoda > Insecta > Hymenoptera > Formicidae > Cardiocondyla > Cardiocondyla obscurior. The sequence continues at coordinate 10,122,915 of NC_091866.1, read as the reverse complement.
TTGCGTCGCACTGTTTGTTTGCGTTATCACCGACCGCTTAAAACGAAAATGTCGAGCACGACCACGCAGTGCGGGACCGGCGCGATGTAGGTTGCAAACGCAGAGAACGTGGATATCGATTTCAACGCGGTATGTACGAGCATTGTGGAATGTGCCTCGTACATTATGCCAGATCGCAGTGGTGTGCGGCTGCACCGTCGCTTGCACCGCGAGGCGCGGAATCGACAAGCGCGTCTGCAAAATCACAAGCTGCTCGCAGCGACGTTATAGGCCGCGTACGTGACGTACGTGCAAAGTGTATCAACCATAATCGGTGGAGAAGTGTAATTTCGCGGGGCCGAGGCCCCAAAGCGGGTATAAATAATTCGCGCTTGGCGAGTATAGACATCGCCTGCGAATATAGACATTTGCTCGGAATATTATAATGTTAATAGCAATAAATCAATAAAAAAAAAGAACATACGCGTCCGTTCTTTCTCTCCAATTACACCCGATAACAGTCGTAAGATCGCGCGGGTCTTTTGAGCGTTATCGTGACGGCCGGACGGTGTACCTTGACGCATGTGTGACGCGTCCATTCACTGCAGAAAAACGCGCGCTCGTCGATTACGGCTGTGGAAGCGTTTAGCGCGATAGGAATTGCGCAGCTTGCGCGAGGTGACGAGAACGCGCCGGTCACAATTTGCAACGACGCAGCGATTACGCGACCGGTGTACGTCGCGTCGCGTCGCGTCCTTCTTCGATAAGAGCGCGGTGTTAATTTATGTACGCCGCGCGCGATTTATCGTAACCGCTTGTTGCCGCGCAGCAAACGATTTTCCGTCGAGCCGCCGATATCTGCCGCCGTTTATACACGTTTACGCGGATATAGGTGCGCGCACCGCTGATTAATCGGGACGATTAGAGGCGGACGACGCGCAGAAACGAGCCGACGGCTTAAGAGCCGTGGCGAAACCTCGCGGGCCCGTTTAAAAATCAATCGCACGCTGCTTCGTCAAATTAACAGCGGGGTGGGCACTATCGCCCCGCTTTCGCGTTTGTGCGTCGAATAATATGAGGTATTCCGACGCGCGAAAATCGGCTCGGCGACGGACGAGTACTGTTTCATTATCGAATCACGTTTCAAGTGGTACGCGCGCGGTGTAGAAACAAATTGAGAACAACGTTACACGCTCGTCGAGCGACGCGTTTACAGCATCACACGTTTTATAGTCGCGTTGGTGCACGCGGTGTACAAATATACGTATGTATATACACCCGCGAGCTGGGAAAATACGAGGGATACGTATCAGATACGTGGCGCAACGTTTTTTCTTTTATTTTTATTTTATTTTTTATTTATTATTATTATTATTTTTTTTTTTTTTATAATCAACAAGAATACTGCAAGTGTTTCACCGATCGACTTGCGCGGCAGAAGCCAAGTCCCGCCGGCGATTAAAGTGTTTTACTCGGCAAAAATAAGGTTTAATAAAACGGCGACTTACAATGTCGATTGTGCGGTAATTATGACAGGAGCGCGGACTTTGTACAGGGTCAAGATAAAGGGTCGCGTGAGAAGGAAACGACATCCTTCTTGAGCTCATTACGGTATGCAGATTTACGTCGCTGGCATCGGTAACCCTTTCTGTCGGAAAGCCCGGCCGATCGCGCGTACCTCGCCGTTTTATGGACGAAGAATGGTCAGCGTTAGGAAAGCGGTGACAATAGGAAAGAAAAAGAGGAGAAGATGGGCGCGCTACTCGCGTGCGTGCAACGATTATCATTTGAATGCACGGCACGACTGCTCTTTGGCACCCCGAAACACGACTCGAAATCGGGTAATTTGAATATTCCGTCAATTAAGCCGCGGACGCTGTTTTACATAGGTGAGGACGGGGTTATTAACCGCATGCAATCGACCCGCTTTATTTCGACAGCATCATCGGCGGCAATCCGCTATTTGTCGCGATGCCGATCGAACTTGTCGGTCCTCAAATCGGAGAATTAATCCTGCGACGGTGTAACACGCGATAACGAAGGAACCGCTCCGGAATTCACGAGATAGAAATACAGAAATTAGATGATACGAGTTAAATGAAGAGTTACTTAATTAGTAGTTTCCGCTAACATTTTGATCAACTTTTACCTCATCACAAACTTGCACGGCACACTGAGAGGAGGGAGGACGGCGAACGAAGCACCGCACCCTCGCCAGTTACGCCACTGGAAGCGTTTTCATCTGCGTGAAATTCCCGACATTGCTCGCGATACGAAGAAGATTCCGCAAAATCCATTCCACGCGTTATTCTTCCCTCTGCAGGAAAGGCAACTTTGGCAACGATCGACGTTCACGGTTTTCCCTTTTCTCTCTCTCTCTCCCGCTCTGTCGAATCGAGCGACAAGCGCATCAAAATGCGTCATTGATTTACACATCAGTAACAAGCTGCAGCACTAAATTCTTACCGAGCAATCGCGCGTTTGTTCGCAACGTTTACCATTTCTCGATTCTCGTAATTAGCGGTAAATTAATATTCGTCCCGAGCGCCGCGAACGCGGTTGAATGTTTCGAAAACCCGCTTAACGTCCATAAACACAGGCGCAGCCCTTTGGCTAAGCGAGCGAGAGGCTATGAGGAGTAAAAGAGGAGGGAAAGGGTTATGCTTCGCAAATCGTATCGATCGCGCTGTATTTACCGTACGAGTTTTACGAATTACATCGCGGCACGTTTGAATTGCACGGCATTTTGATACTTGAATTCTCCTCACCCACTCGTCGATGATACTCGCGTCGCTTTTCACCGTAGCCGGATGAATTTGTACGTTGCGTATCCGACGCGTTGCATAAATAAAAAATTATTTCATTAGTCGCTAAACGAGCGATATTACAGCTTTATACAACGGAACTCCGTTAAGTGGCAGAAAATAGTTTGAACTCTTAATTAAGTTTCACCCTTCTTTTTTTCATTCTTTTTTTTATTTTTTTATTTTTTTTTTTACCGTTTTACTTGCCTATGTTAAATACACGACCAAGAAATTTGTCGACGCGATTGTGACTCGGAGGTGTACCTGATATCGAGCGACAATTTCGAAGGTTTGCGATAAGCGAGCGACACGAAGTCCGTCTCGATGGACTTCCGGCCTGATAACAATGTCAATTCGGAGGGTCCGACGACAAGAGGTTCTTACGAAAAGAACGTGGGAGAGTTATATCGAGGTATGTAAATCGATCGCACGACACTGGATTCTCAAGCCCGATTCGGTTCCGCGCTACCGTCGCGTAAATAACATGTCGACGTGTATGTGTGTGTGCGTGAAAAATTATCAGCGAAGAAATATAGAAAGATTGACGTTAATAAAGGCGTAAAGAAAGGTATAATCAAATTTATTAGCACAAGCCTCTCGGAATGATTAATTATAATCGCGCGATATCGCGCGCGTTGATCCCACTATCGTAATAAATCTCTGCAGATCGCGGGAATTCCGTATCGCACTGACGTCAAAGTGATGTCGGTGACGCGCGGTTGTGCCATCCGGGGATATTTGCAGAAATGAGATTGTGAGGGTCGACTCGAGTGGAAACGAAAAATCGCCGCAGCTCCGGGCGAGAATGAAAATCCGGGACGGAATCGAGCGGGTAGAGGAGCGGAAGATGCTTGCGGATGGGATCGAAGGAGAACGAGCGGATCAGACTAAAGAGGAGAGAGGCGTCATTCGCCTCCTCGACGCATTGAGATGCAAATACGCGCCGCCTAACGTGATTTACGAGGAAGGAGCGTGCTCGAGCGTGCGACTACGAGGCGCTTCCGAGTCAAAATCCGTTCGAGCAGATAAGATCTGTCCGAGCACCCGCCACAATGGACCAGGGGATTTTATAGCGGCAGGTATTCGCACGCGGCGCCGGAGGGCCACCGTTTTCTCTCGGTCAGCAAGTTCCCCGCGGGATTGACATAAAAGGGCCGCGGCTGATCCTGCAAGTTTCCGTGACCTGATGGAGATTCGCGAATTGCGGTTTACTCTGAATCTCTCGCGGATTCTGTGAGATTAACGTTCCTACGTTTTCGTTGAATCGACAGTAAAAATAAGCCTCAAGTTAATTAACTCGCATTGTCAGCTGGCATTAATTATAAATGTGATAAATGTAACGTAAAGAGAAATGACGAAAAAAAAAAAATAGAGAAGGAAAAAAAGAAGAAGAGAAAAAAGGAGAAGAGAAAAAAGGAGAAGCGTCGGGGCTCGATTATCACGTCAGCTTTCCTAACGATTGGCTGTCATTGTTTACAGGGAGATACGTTCGCGTGGACATCTCTCCGTTGACAGTTTTATTCAGAGAGCTCCCTTCATCGACAACGTTGCAAATTGAATCGGCGCTCTTATGTACGCGATTCAACGCGACGGCAAGCGTATCGACGAGTGCGGCAAAATCCTTTTCAATTCGTCCAGGTGAAATCTTTTGTATAACGAGCAGACGTATAGGGTGCCTCATCGACGACGCGACGCCGGCGTCACGTGCATATTGTCACGAGCGCAGCCCCGCGACTATCGTCGCGGAGCGTATTGACGCGGATTGCAGGCGCAGGTTAAATCGAGCAGACGGCGGTGGTGGCGTCGCGACGCCGGCTGTGCGCGACCGCGCAACCCCTCGGCTGTCCACCATCCCCAACCCCCCCTCCCCCCCGTTCGGAAGCGTCGGCGCGGAGAGACGAAGAGACAGAGAGAGCGAGAGAGGTGCAGAGAGACGTGAGAGGGAGGACGCGAAAACGGGGGGTGGTGGACTCTGGCGAGAGGGAAAATTTACAAAGAGGACTGCCGCCACTGGGAGGTACGAGACTACTTGTTGCGCGTCACGGCGCCCCCGTGACGCCGCGGTGCTCCCTTTCTATCCCCTGTATCACCGCCGCGTTTCATCGACGACCGACACCGCCGCCACCCGCCGTCGCCAGTGATGCCTCGCGATGCCGACGACAAAAATAGACGCGTCGTCGCGGCGCAACAGATATCACTCGGCTGAGGCCTCGAGTAGCTCTCTCTCGGCTGCTCCATCGCTCGCTTCGATCGCGATAACACCGATTGGCAAAGCGACCCGTCACACGGCTGAGAAAAGTCGCCGCGTTAAAACTTAATTCGATACAGAACATACGTTGTCGAGAATTCCGTACTAAATCGACTTTGATTACTTGGACTAGATGAACTAAAGATGCGAGATGTGTATAATATATACATATATAATTTTTTTTTCTTTTTTTTTTTTTAAATTTTTGTTTATCTATTTATTAAATTTTATTCATTGAAAACCGTAGGGATAATGCAGCCCGAATAAAGCACGAATGATATAGATTTCGCGCGTAGTCGTTTTATCAGGTTAGAGTAACAAATTAAAAATTAAAAAAATGAATGCGATGATATTAATTAAGCACAAGCACGATTTGAATAAGAATCTTACCTGAATCTGATTGCCGATGTGAAGCTGTTGTGCCTGATTGATCTGCAAGGTTGAGGTGCCTGATCCCGAAGGAGGTCTCGGTGGCGTGGAAGTCGTGTTGAAGGGTCCTTGCGAACCGGCCGGATTAGGTCCACCTCCCTGCGACCCTCTCGGCGGTAGCGGATATCCCGGACTACCGTGATTCGGCATCGAGCCCGGACTACCGTACGGCGAGTATTGCTGTTTGTAACCGCCGCTAGGTCCCAGCATGCCGGGCTTGCCGCCCGTCGCGGTCGGCTGAGGCCTCTTCATGTCCGTAAGGCTCGCGGCGAATTGAGTTTGCGAGCTGACAAACATATCGTTGGTCTGCTGATTCTGGAAGGTCGGGGTGCCATTGTTCTTGTGGTACGAGCCGGTCCCCCCGGTCGTGGCTTGGTTCTGGCCACCGGTCGGACCGGTGCTGCCGGGACTGCCGAGGTAATCGGAAGCGCCACCGAATTGCGAGAACTCGGCGTAAGGAGATCTCGCCGTCGGACCTCGCGCTGCGGCGGCCGCCGCGGCCGCCGCGGGGTTGAATCCACCTAGACCTAGTTGCTGGCTCTTGTGCTGATGTTGCTCGGCCATCTGCTTGAGCGTCTGTGCCGCCGGGCTCATTTCCGATTTGAAATCCAGACCGGAGTAAGGCAGCCGGGCAGGCGAATATTGCGAAGAGCCGAGAGCGCCCGGACTCGAATTAGCTGGCATCGTGTTGCCGTTATTACCGCTGACGTTACTATTGACGCCGTTGTTCGTGCCGTTGGCGTGCTGCTGCTGCTGCTGCTGCTGCTGCTGATGGATCGCATCCTTATCATCTTCGATCTTAATCTGCCCGTTATTCGTTGTCGGCATCCCATTATTATTATTACCACCGTTATTATTGTTATTAACAGCGGCGGCGGCAGCCACAGCCGCGGCCGCTGCCGCGGCGTTGTTCGCCAACGTGTCAACGCTCTTGTCCTCAAAGTCGAAGTCCTTCATAAACTCCGGATGGAAGTCCGATATCTCAGAAATGAGGTCCTTAAACGCGTCCGACGTAATGATCTCGTCGCCGGTGTCCTCGCCCATGAACTCGGTGAAGCCGGGAAAACCGGTGCCGTTCGCCGCGGCATCCTTTTCCAGTGCCGCGGCGCACTGTTCCAGATCCACGAATTCGTTGTCGGGTTCTTGTTTGCATTCGACCAGGTTACCGATGTCGACGCAACCAATTCCGCCACTATTGGCGGGACCACCGGCGCCACCACCACCTGCGCCGGGCGCGCTAGGACCCCCGGGACCGTTCCCATTGCCGGGCTGCGGTCTAGACGCGGCGGATGCAGACGCATCTGGACCGGGCTTCGGCGATGAGGACGCGTTTAAAAGATCGCTCTTCACCGAGGCGTTCGTCAGCGCTTTCACCGTAACGTTCGTCGATATCGCTTGAGCTTGAGAGTTATTCGCCGCCGAGGTCGTGAATTCCAGCTGCTGTACGATCTGTACTTGGAACTTAGCGAGACACTCGTTGCCATCATTACCGCCACCGCCACCACCGCCCCCGGGTGCCGGGCCTGTCGAGTTCGTGCCGTTTCCTGGCTGATGCTGGCCGTGGCCGTGATGAGGCCCGCCGCCGCCACCGCCACCCGGACCCTGCTGATGCTGATGCTGCCCTTGTGTGCACTGCAGCTTAACCGGCGGCTCCCCGAACCCGCCATCGCCGCTGGCACCACCTGCTGGCTCCAACTCCTCGGTCGTCCTCTTGAGGAATTTCGGTTGCTGAAACGAAAACGAGGATAGGTTTGTCAATTGTCAATGGACCAAAACGAAAAGAATAGCAATAAAAATTAATCTGCCGAGGCTAAACAATTTTTAGAAAAACTACATTTGTTTTTTGACTCTACAAAAAAAAAAAAAAAAAAATTTTTTTTTATCAATTCTATCAATTTATTTTATTGTACTTTAATTTTTTTTTTCTCTTTTTTTTTTATCATACAACTTCGGTCAATAGTATCAATCGTCATTCGAGTTCGTCAAGCTCGAATCGTAGTGGTGTTTTAAAAGAGTACCGCTTTTTCCTGCTCTGCTGCTCGTCGACCGAGCAACGCGAGGTATTTAGCTCGTCGCTTGGTGTCGTCGAGTTTGGTTCCACGGCTTTTTCTGCGATTAACTCGGGCAGTTTCTCACCGTACTTGTCAATACTCGCGAGGTTTTTTCATCCGCTCTCTTTATACGGGCGACGGCCGCCCGCGGAGGGCCGTTTTGTTGCGCGGAACGTAAAGCCCTGATGCCGTGGGTCGTAAATCTCGCCGAGCGAATCATCTACCGAATCAAAAAGATTGATGGCACGCGACCACACGCTAAGCAATGACGTTTTAACACCGTCGAACATGCAAATATCGTTCCCTCATATTGGCTTACTACGTAACTACACTTAGAACTCCTCAGATTTGATTACATTAATGTTGAACGGATACTTTTCATATCTAATTACTAAAGTAAGACATAATTGAAGTATTCATTAATCATGTAAACATCACCGTAAGACTGATTAGTAAATAACAGTCGCGCAACATGAAAGATTATACGTTGTCTTTATTAATGTTATTTCAATACGTTAACGTACATTAATTCATCAAACCGATTATAATCGAAATGTAATAATTTTGTAACAAAAGGTTTCGAAAATTATCGATAACAAGATTTAGGCATGGTTATTTCAATCATTAATTACCATTCAATAATCAATTATTGTCACAACATTTTAATAATTCAGGTAAAATTTTGATTTATACAATAATTCATAATTAAAATGGATAAATATACTTTCCCGCGAAATTATTAACGAGATTTAGCAGGCAATATTGGTCTGATAAATTGTCGATAAATTTCGATACCGCAATTGATTCTCTCGAATAATCGACATGCGGTAGAAAATTCAAACCAATTATCGTAGGATTTCAAAGACGAATCCGCTTAGAAGCCACGAGCCACGTCTCGGCGGGGATTTCCGCGAGATCTCCAAGTCGACGACCCTGTTTTCGACCGGGCAAACAAATTCACGGCACCGGCGTTGAGAGAAGCAAAAGAGGGAGAGGGAGGAGGAGGAGGACAGAGAGATTGGAAAAACTTTTTCCAGGGTGCGGTCGCGAGAAACGCTTCCACTGGAAACGCGCACATATACAGACGCACACCGACGCACAAGCGCTTGGTTATGCGCGTGTCGGTGTATCTATACATTTGTCATGATTTGAACTGGGATAACCCTCCCGGTTTCATCCCAAAATCGATAATACGTATTACCCTCTAATAGAGAATCGGGCGCTCCACGCGAGTTTTACCCGCCCGCCCGCCCACCCTTGTCCCACCTGATCCGAGAGCACGAATAATCTTGCGTCTTTCGCAGATGTAATACGATATTCCGTCATTCCTCTCTGCCTAGCATCCTCCCGCCAATCGCAGGACCAGCGATCAGGACGATTACTGTAAAGATACAGGTTTTTTCTTTTTTTTTTTTTTTCGACAACTGGAGTCGTCTTCTCTTTCGCATCCCGCTAAGTATATTACGTGAAATAAATTCTGCACATCGTAATTGGCGACGCTGTCGAGACGCAAAATTCGTCGTGTAATATAAAAATTTATATTATTCAGTATATTATATTATTCCTTTTCATTTTGTTATCTAGTATATGTTGATCAGATTTAATCGGTGCAAGCCTTCGGTCGTCAAGTGCGAATAATGTGCGTCCGCGAACTGTCTTATCTTACGGCTCGATATATCTTATCTGTATCCGTGTGAGATAATGAGTGTTGAAATAAAAAGAACTACGCATCTCAAAAACACAGATCTGTTTCTACATACAATTAAAAAACTAACCCCCAGGGGATTAATCGCTTTTTAAATTCTACAATCTCCCCAAGATTCATTAAAAAAAAATAAAATAAAAAAAAATAAAATAACAACTTTGCTTTTAATTATTTGAATAATATCTACCATATCTCCGATCATCGTAAACTTTTTCATTGAATATTTCGGAAATAATATCATCATTGGGAATCGAGGGACATGAAATTCTCAAGCGAGAAAACAAACTTTTTCGAAAAAGGGGGTGGAAGGCACTTCGCATGTGGCGTCACGGTTGCCCGAGCCGCGACGCGTGTGCCTCGCAAACTGATTTTATCCACCCTACCGTTTATCACTTCTCTCTTTCTCTCTCTCTCTCTCTTTCTCTCCGCGAAATCGACCAGACTACATCGCCCGAATGCAAGTCGCTCGAGCTCGGTCGCCACCCTCTCCCGAGTTATGCCACTTCGTTTGGAAGCAATAATCCGCAGCGTGCGCAAATTCGTGCGTTGCCTGGATACGGAGAATCGCTCTTGTGCCGTTAGAACCGGAACGGTTTGCGCTGCCACGTCGTAATCCGCCGCACCGCTCATTAAACCCGGCGAGATGCGATCGGTTCTACGGAATCCGTTTTCTAAGCGGCGCAATTGGTCGCGCGGCTCTAAATTCGAAAGACAAACGGCTTGGGTCAGAAAACCCTCGTCGAGATCTACCGTACCGCCGCACGTCTGGAGTGCCGCACGGACGCATGTTTGCGCTAATACCGTGGGATTGAGGCTGCGAATAAATTTCTGCGAAAAGAGCAGCTTGGATAGCTCATTAACTCCTGTACACCCTCCTCCCGCCGAGCTCCAAGTAAGCTCGTGAGTAGCCGAGCTATCGTGATCTCTGGAATATTTTCTTTCGAGGGATCAATGCTCGCATTACTATAAGTCGCAACAACTAGAATCATCGTAGGGCATGCGAAGGCCATCTTAATTCACGAAACCGGCGTTTACAGCATCCAAAACGGAAGACGAGGTCCCCCTTTTAACGTCTGTTATTCGTTTCGTACGATAATAAGCAAGCATGTTGCGCCACTGATTAAGTTGCGAATGAGTCAGACGTCTGGAATTGGCGTCTTAAATTCGTGTCACGTTATTGTCATTGTATTCCGCGATTTCTTTCCGGATTATTTCATCTTCTTCCGATTTATTAATCGTTCAGATCGAGCCTAATCCCGAGGCACATAATTTAGAGCGCGAGTTCCTCATTTTATTTTACTCCCTATTAAATTAGAATAAATTAATAACACGTGACAAGCAATTGTTTTCAATTTTCTGTTTCGTGACACGAGAACGTCATCAGAGGTGACGAATCGGACATCTCGAGTGGCGAATCTTGGCAAGCCGATACGGCGGTGGTGCCTTCAGATAAGAAGCGCGTCACGAACGTGCGTGCGTGCGCGCTAGTAAACGTGAGTGTGGGCGGATACACCGGTCTATTGAGCGTTACATTTCGTTAACAACGCTCCCGCCAGTCGCGACATGACTGTTAACACGACCTAAATATCAGCCGGCGAGAACGACGACATTTCGTGACACATGGACGGTCTGCTATTCGCGTACGAGACGCGTCTTATCGCTTCCGCGGTTTCATCCTCGATAAGCCTGCCGCGGGTCCTTACGTTATCCACCGTCGCAGATAACGAAAGGCTCCGCTGGACCTGGCGTCATATCGCGGTTTTTTCGTTTTATCTACGCTCGACTGGAAGAGAGCCACGTGCTGTCTGCGGCGTTAATTAACGTGAAACTTAACGGCGCTAGGTATTACGATAATAAAAAGTGACAGCTTGCAAAAAAAAAAAGAAAAAAAAGAATCGACAATTTGTATTCCAAATGCCTCGACGTTTCCTCCTCTTCGGTGAGGTCCCGAATTATACACGTCTTACAGTCCCACCAAACGGAATCGGCGCGTAAGAATCGTAATCTGCCGGTTGATAGGCACTTACTGCTTCTTGTGCAACGGCGCGTTTACGTAATCGCCGTTTCCAGGATAAGCTATCGCGCGGAATTTATTCAGATCACATTTCCCCTCGGTCTCCTCTTCACCTTGCGCGAAATCGCGATCGCGTATCGTTTCCACTTCGTTGTCCACGCAGATATTCCAGACGGAAGTTTATCGCGGCCCTCTCGCCTCGTTTTTGCCGTCCCGACATATTCGCACCTTTCGTCTCGCGATCAACGCGATCGTTTACTTCCGGCTTGAAAAACGAACCGCGGCGTCTTCTCGTTTACGACACTGCCGTAAGACTTCACGATTAAACTCGGGGCATCCTCAAGCGAAAAACAACGTAAAGAACCCTGACGCATACACGCTTTGACGGATGTTTGTAACAAATTTCGGGCGCCCGATTGGTTTTTGCGCGTCGTCCACCTGCCGTTAATCAGCCGCGCCTCTCTCGCGCTTCGCGAAATGATTTAATTTCGAACCGAAAACTCGCGCGGCAAAAAGTGACTCCGCGGTATAATGGCGCGGTAATATTTCAGCGTCGATGCAAAGAGCAATTTTTTTTTTTTTCCCCCTATCGAACGCCAACGAGAGACGGGAAAAGAGAGACAGTCGCGACAGAGGGGAGGCGCGTACACGATTGCAGATGCAATTACGATATTCGGCCGTGCAAATGTAAATGCGTGGCTACCGGTCACGGATGCGCAGGATTCGACGCATCGGCTTTCGAACGAAAAATGGGAGACCACCCCCCTCGTCGCGGCCCGCTTTTGAATAATCGTTATTGCCGCAACCCGTTGCGCGCGCGTTAACCGAGCGAGCGCGGCTTCAAACTGTCACGCTTGTTTTAAAGAATCACGGTCCGCGTCGGCGTCGAGAGCCACTTTACGCGGCATTCTCGCGCCACCGGTTCACGCATTCCGATAATCAGGCGCAATTTAACGTGGATTGTAGAATCGCGCCTGAAACCGCTTGAAAAATATATTCGCGCTGACGGGCGGAAATAAATTGCGCTGGGGAGGGGACAATCGCGCGAAGAGCCGAATCAGAGGAACGTCGACATTTCAGCGCGGGTGTTCGGTTCGAAAATCCAACGGGATAAACCGCGAAAAAATATTCCGCGGCCGCTCGATTCCGTCGCGCTCCAAGTTTTTTTTTTCCTCGAGTAAAAGCGGTGACGTATATCTTCTTGGAGTCCGGGTTGGAACGCATTAATTTACGCTGGTAGCGCCGGGAGCGAAATTATCAGAATGACGCGACCTACTCTATAAAGTGTATAGGCGAGGCACCGAGCGCGCGCGGAATAGAGCAATAATGTTTGCACCGCGTTGCGCACAAATATGTGCAACGTGGTTACACAACGCGAGAGCGGCAAGACGACAATACGTTGTCACGCCGGGCATCCTCCGAGCCTCGACCGAACGAGAGCTGCCCCGTCCATGTAACCGACCAACGACAGACAGCCGCTCATCCACCACGCGAGCGAGAACGTGCATCGCGCCAACCGCGAGGCCGCCCGCTCTTCCTGATTACGATTATTGTTAAATGTTACGTGTACACTGTACGACGAAGTGCAAACGTTAATAATATTCTTCACCGAACGATGCTCCGTGCTTCTATGAAAAAGAAACTGAACGTATAATTTAAAAAGAAAAAAAAAAATTAGGAGATCGTTGCAATAAAAAAAATAATAATAATAAAAAATGTTTTTAAGTTGCAGTTGCTCGACTCGGAGAAAAAGCTACCGGACCACGTAAACTACAGTGGCTGAAGTAAACGAAATCGGACGTAGTCGAATTCGACGAGATCCGAGAAGGAGTAACGGCGGAAACGAGGGTAAAGAAGGCCGCAGGCCGTCGCGCGCGAGAAACGTCGAAGAAAACTTCTTGACCTAATTCTTTTTTCCGCAGCCACGTCCTCGGGCGAGGAGTTTATTGCGCGGCCTGCAAAAGCACCGGGAATTCAGCGCGAAAGGCTTCCCCTGAGAAAAGCGATCACGTACGGCGCGAGTTTTCGGCGTTTTCTCCGTGCGAAATTGAGATAAGATCCTCGGCTGGCAATCGCACGCGTAAGGGCTCCTCTCCGGTTCGCGCAAAGCCATATTTAGCTTCGATCGCGCGCGCCGGTTACTTTTGGACGGGCTGAATGACGCCCGCGAATATGGGCGAGCGGACTCGGTAACAGAAAGTCTTTTGCCAGTCTTTTTCCGAATAAATAGCCCTATACCATAAGTCGAAATAAAAAATAATCCAGTCACACCCGAGGGGATAATCTTCCAATTTTGTACATACTTTTTTCCGTAACGCGAACAGAACTGATCCGGAAACAATTAAGTTTAAAATGCTTTCAAAAATTTTGTACTTTTTTGCGATCTAACGATTTACGTTCGGATATCCGTATCTGCCGCGAGGTATCTTTCCTCGAAAGGAATGCTTTTAAATCTCATTAAAGAAAGAAAAAAATTAAAAAAAAAAATATCAAGTTGAAAGATGTGTTAGTGACAAAAGAATATTTACAGACGGATTTGTTAAGGCACGAGCGTACGCGGTGTTGTGTCGCTACGATATGGCGCACGTACCCATCGACGCCGTGTCCCTTGACATGTAAATTTGCGTAATTATAATTACAAATCTCACGGACCCAGACACACCGGAATCACGTGATCGTAACGCGCCTAAGTGTCATAAACGCGATACGCGAAACCACTGGCTCGGGTCGACTCGATCTTATCATGATTTGCGTCTCGGTATCGTACAGTATTTCGTTCCGCGCTCGAAGACTCCCTCCGAGGGGGCCGGTTAATCCAACCGAGGGAACCTCGGCACGTTTTGCCGATTCTTACGACATATTATAACGCGCGGCACATGTAAATTGAATCAACAAACGTTCGACTCGATTATACATTCCGTCGTCGGCCGACAGATCGACTTGGTAGACGTGCATTTGTGGACATTATTATCGTGCAATACGAGGAGATAAGATACGACCTTCTCGCTTTAACGTGCCGCGTCGATTTCGTACGTAACGCGGGAAAGGTGACAAGCCCGTGTATTTCGCGGAGAATGTTCTACATCCGTATTAACCGGCCTGCATTGTCGACGTACGTATCACTTCCGAGAAGACTGCGCCAATGATCGGGGAAACGGTGGCAAAGATAAAGAGACAAAAAGAGGGAGAGGAAGCGTTACGCAATCTTGTCGTCGTACTTGTCGGTAATTGCTTATTTATTGCGCTGTCGCGCGTGTTGGCTTCTCTCTTTTTCTCTCCAAGTTACGTTCGCGACTACGTTTGCTGACGACGTTCTGTCAACAACCGGCGAAAAGACAAGCTATTCGTGAATAGAATCAACGAAAGGTGTAGAATAAATATTTCTCGCGCGATTCCCCGAGAGAAATACATTTTTTTTTATCTATTCTTTGTGTTATATATATAAAATATATATATATTATTTTTAATCTACTACTCGCCCCGATTATTCCGCGATTTTACCAGGAGCCCCCATACGTGCACGTCATGTGCAACATGGCACATGGTAGCCGTCAGACGATGTATGCGCGTAATGCCGGAGAAATTCGCGAAATTATTCACCACGTGCGTGGGAGGTGCCCACTTGCGACGCTCGGCCACACGCACGCTACAAGTTTTACATGTAATTCACGTGGCGCATTGCGTGCACATTACAGTATTAAACGCTCAGAATATACCCCGCTGTTGCTTATCTCGGTGTCTCGGATACGGTGCTGCAATGCTAGCGGAATAATACGGGCGCCCTTTACAAAATCGCTCGATACCGTCGCGCCCTACGTAACGACCGCGCGCTGCTCGCCGATCGAAAGTTTAAAAAAAATTAAAAAAAAAAAAAAGGAAAGAAACCTCACCGAAAATTACTTACTTCAACCTCCGCGCTGTTAACGCCCTCGGCCAGTCGTAGCATACAAGCCGCGTTTGCAACTCGCTTCTCGTTTGCAGAAATTCAAAGTTTAATTTAAAATGTAATACAGAGTTACGGAAAGTTTAGAAATAAATTACATTCAGATGTCTTTCCGATCTTCCTATGGATTAATTTCGCCTCGCGACAATAAGTTTAGAGCCCTGTCTACCGTTAATTAAATAACCCTCCTCCCCCTCCCTCCTAGCCCCGTTCTGAATCCCCGTGGTGAATCGCAGTGGAGAACGGCGCGGGGCGACGATTTTTCGGCGAATCGCTAAAGAGGAAGAGCGAGCAGATCGATCGCGGAGCTGCAACCCGTCGTTCGAGGTTGTAACGCGTGGCGCTTTTCACCGTAGCGATAAATTCTGAAGCGTACAAGCTTCATGTGCGCCGACATATGCGGGGGCCGTCGCCTTTGCTACCGCACGCCGTTCGTGGAAAATATTCCAGCACCCCGATTAGCGCGACTCGCCAGGGCGTCGAATTGGCTATCGAACAAACAGCGCGATACAACGACTTACGTTCGTGATCGTTCTTGGAAAGAACTGCAATATGCATGACGATCATAACTGCTTAATCACACACAACGTGACCGAGATATTGTTCTTTTATATTGTTCTCGTTTGCATCCAATACGTTTTGTCCTCAGAACTGATTAAGTCACGGTAAAACTATAAAGACCGACGACACCGAAATCGTAGATTATGCGCGGAAGAAAACTATTGATCTATGCAAACGTCGTGTTATTTATTAGCGAAAGAAGCGAGCTTAATCGAGGTTTGATGTTAAATTTGCAATGTGTTATTATTGTAATGCGAGAGCTTAGCAAATGTAATACCGGCATCATGAAGTTAATGATATAAAAAAAAAGTTAAAAAAATATATGTATATATGTATATCTCGCTCGAACTAATTATTTCGAAATATTAGAAGCGTTGCCGGGCGCATCGTTTCTCCGCTTGGAAACACCGATCGAGTGTCAGCGCGAACTTTCCGCCGTCCGTTTCATCGATAATTCGTCGGCGAGCGTTTTCTTTCAGTGTTAAACTTTTCATCGGGGGCGTTTGATTCGCGTTATAAGCGTGCACCCGCGAGGCAAGAAGGGCGCTTAATTATTCACGGCGATTCTTTATTCATACTTGCTATCTCGTGCCGAAGCGGAGGCGCTTGATTAAAAACAGTGTCGGCGACGGGCATTTCCTACGAAACTCTTGGTGAAGAGAAGCAGTAAACTTGCCTCACAACCACGTACGCACATTCAAATATTAATTGTGTTATCGTTATAAATAATTTGACAATAATTTCCTTCTATAACTGCTCAACCGATTTGTGTCTGGCTTTGAAACGCAGCGAGTAAAATATAACGTCGCGAAGTAAATATTTTTTTTTTTTTTTTTAATTTAAAACATCGGTAAGGAGAAGCCTCGCTACTTAGCCAACGCGATTCCGCACGATATTCTCATTCGCGACTCAATATTATCAACATTCATGCAAATACCAACTATCTTTCCGGAAGTTTGCCGATGTTTAATTCAACGACAGGTCGCTTACATCACTTACGTGTCATATGACATAGTTTTGTTTCAGTACACTTTGCCTTGCCGGTCAGTCGCTTTCCCGGAACGGTGAGGAATCAAAGGCGTTCCCGCCTGCATTCGTTGTGACACCAACTTCGCTGCGCTTTATTCGCCGGCGCGCGAAATGCCGAGCAAAGAGTTAAACGAGTATAGGGCATCGACTTTTCGGCACGCGTTACCGTAACATTATCGATCCCTTCGACCTCCTTCAACTTCCCCCACGACTTCGCATTCGCAACTTCTCAAGTGTTAGTCCGTGCACGAAAATTGCCAAGATACGCGCGAAGAACAGGCGCTAAATAAGGGGAAGGAACTCGGAAGAACAAAGACAAAATCATAGCGGTCCAATCCCGCGTTGAACTTCGCCCGCAAGAATCAACTTCCGGCGAGAAAGTTGTTGCCTTTAGGCCTCTGTCGCGCGACGGAGAAAAAGTTTTTCGAGACGGTTGATGCACCGGGAAACTCGGCAGATCGACCGCCGCACGTTTCTCCGCGGGGACTAATCGGTTCCGACGCGTTTATCTCCAGCGCCGCGTCGATACGTCGCGGTATCGATGGTTGCAGTTATTAGCGAAATGGCAAAATGTGCGCGATATCAACGCACATTGCGTATTGATGCGAAATGATTCTGATATGATAAACCGATGCTCTCCCGATTAGTTCATGTAAAATTCATGCGAATGCCTATAGCGCAATTATCGGCGTTATACGAGGCCGCGGACGATATATATATATTTTTTTTTTCGTTAAAAATTTCTATGAAATAAACCGCCGCCGAGGGTGTGTATTATTTAACGAATTATATAATTTCTTTAAGATAACGGCCGAGAATAACGACGCTCGTGCCGTCGTTTCGATCCCGACGGTCCCGATCAATGATTCACGATTCGTTCGCGTCAAAATTTCTTCGCTCACCGTAGAAGATGCCCCTGCGAAACGAGGAAGCGCCCGGGGCTTTATTAACTCCGCGTGATTTACAACTGCCTTCTCTCGCGGGTGATACGTTTCACCTCGTTCGAAATAAGCGCGCGCGAGCTGCGATTTAATTGCAAAAGATTACGGACGGCGGCGGATGATTTACAGCCGTTTCGTTACCGACGATCGTTCGCGATACGACTCATTACGAATCCTTCGTATTCCCGTTTGCAGCGCGCCGTGTCTGAGCTCGACGAGATTACACGTGCGATCCTCGATTGAAAATCAAAGGCCGTCTCCTTTGCGATTTCAATTAAATTACTTTCCACGAAGATTCCGTTCCCGGCTTCGTCCAGTCGGCCAGACTTAAACGGCGTAACAATGCACTGTTTGGAGTGAAAGTGCTGCAGAAAGTATCGTCGCGAAGATATTTATAGCCTTAATAGCGTTTCTCGCGAGTTCGCACGGTTTGGGACTTACCGAAGGATACATCTTAAGAAATAAGCGTCGGATATAAAAACTATTGAGCGACGTATGTTTATACAAACTTCTGTAAAATTGAAATCTTGACACTTCGGTGTAAAGCAGTGCATATATTGTGTACGTGAATCATTAAACGTTATCTTGAGAAAAGTTCGTGCCACTGCTGATAAAATTGCGTCATCGGAGAGCTAATAAAGCCACGACTGATAAAATAAATATCTTGTAAAAAAAATAAAATAGAATAAATTCCACCCTCTTTCCCTCCCTTCTCGTTTTATTGTTGGGAAATGTCCGGAATATCGTTTAAGGCATATCGCGATAGTTGAGAAAGAAATACAAAGGTATTGCTGACGATACGATATTATCGATTAAGTATTATGGAAGCCGTACTAAGGATGTAATTCGACCAGCAGCACTATATATGCATTCGTAATTATTATTGTCTTACGATGACGCAAACAATCCGAGTCTGAGGCTCGATTATCCAACCTAAAATCCGTCGTTCCTTGCACTAAATGACACGCGGTCGCAAACGCATTCTCCTTCTCTGCGATCGTTTCTATCTATAGAAGCTATACCATTGTTCACGTAGTATCTGTAGGTACTACATTTGTAATAATTTATCGCAGTATTTTTTTTTTTTCTTTTTACAACAATTAAGCTATTTAAATTTTTATTCGAAATAGAATTTTTTAAAAATCAAACAATAAAATTAGCACGATAAAGGAGATCGTTGAGATCTTGATCTATCGAAGGTGATCGCATCGTGATTATTAAAACGTATGGAATTGACCGATGGCTCGAGGAAGGAGCCGCGAATTCGTAAACTCGTCGCGGGGCCATTCTCGGTCGTGGCCGTGTCAAGTGGATCCACGCGAAGTGTACAACGTGTGTCCATTGCGATACGGGATGCGGCCTCGGTGGGCTCAATATACGTAGCCAAGCGCGCGCGAGCGAGTTCAGGCCAAAGTCTAACAGACACGACACACCTCCGACCTTCCTATCGATCTGCGGCCGGAGGTTTTACGCGTCCTCCACCCTCCGTAAGCTCGACGACCCTCTCTTCCCGCCCTCGCTCTGTCTGACTCTCTCTCTCCCCTCCTCTACCCCTTGCTCTTCAGCCGTATAACCCTCTCTCTCTCTTGGTGCCCAAGTCCTGGCGAGAAGGAAAGGCGAACCTGCCTGCCGAGACCCTCGCCATGAGAACGAGTTTCTCGTCCACCTCCTCCTCCTCTTTCTCTGCCAGCAACTCCTCCGTCTCCTCTTCCACCTCGGTACTCGCAAGCCCGCACCCTCGCAACCCGTTTCTATCGCACCCCTCGTCACCTACGGACTCGCGACGGGGGAAGGGGGGGGGAGAGGAGAGAGAGACGAAGCGGCGCGGAGAGAAAGAGAGCCAATAATGCGTCTTTACGACTCCGCGCTTTCGCAACACCGCCACGCCAGCTATGCGCACCGCACCGCGGCCGTTCTCGATTTGATTTAAAGACGAGCTGCCGCTTTAGCGTCCCGCGCGTAAACCGAGATACCGCCCGACGGCTTCGTAAGATCGACCCACCACGCAAAAATATCGTTTTTATTTTCATGATAAGACCCGGCAGCGCACCAGCGGGTCTAACCTTACCAGTCGATCAAAAGTCAACGAATAAATTATGTAACAATTGCCAATTTAACGACCACTGTCTACATTTGATCAAAATAAAAATTGAAAATTTTTCTTTAAATTTGAATCGTGCCTTTTTGTGATTTTGACAAAACGTATTCCTTTTTTATTTTCCTTTTTTGCCTTTCCAAAGTTCCACTTACGCTCAATTGTACGATTATATTTTCGTTGAAGAGTAATCTCCGCCACTGTCAAAGAGTCCGAAATTCAAAGCAGAGGAGCGATAATTTCGTGGCGCTTTGTATAAATAAGCGTGCAGCGATGATGTATGGGCGAGGTGGGCGGGAGACGGTACGCGAATAATGAATTCGGTCGATCTTCGTGAAAGTGGGAGCTATCGCGAGATCCGTCAAGGAGGCGCGCGACTTCATCTCCTTCTACTACATACCTCCTCTCTCGTTCCTTCTCTCGAAATATCTTCGTTACCGGACGAGAGCGAGATCGGACGGCATGGCTAAAGTCCAGAAAACTGAAACCAGAAATTCTCTCTCTTTCGCGCGCGCGCGCGCCCGTGCGATATTTCTGGATATGGGCGCGCGAGAATTCATGGCCGGAACGACTTTTCGTCACGCTGGAAATTAGTTGAGAAACGCGGCGGTTTATCGCATCGTAAACCGCGCGCGAGCGCTTTGGCGTAGCGAATTGCGCGCAATGGTTCCTCTCCTGCCGTTTCCTAGACGAGGAAACGAGAGGAGTAAAAGAGCGACGTCTGTTCGAAATCCGGATAAATAGTGGCTGTACGTCAAAGTTTGCGCGCTCCATAACCCGAAACCGAATATTGACACTGGCAAACGAGAAAAAGATAATGACGCAAACGTGCACGTTGGGAAAGTACATAATATACGGAAAAACAGAACACCCCTATAGAAATCAAAGCTAGACGGGAAAAGGCCGAAAGAAAAAAAAAAGGAAAAAAAAAACGAGCTATCTCGTGGTTATGGATGAAGGAAAACGCAGCCCGTGAATGACGCCGACCGTGAGTATCACCGCGTATGGGACGAGCATTGATACGCGCAAGTCACGAATCCCGATTATTTCGGACGACTTTCTGTCTCCTCATTGTCCCTCCTCCACCGTGCTCCTCTTTCTCTCTCTCTCCGGTCGCTGCATCTCCGTTTTCAACGATGTGCAGGCTAAATATATCCTTTACGGACACACGGGGGACTATCGACTGAGCCACGGAGAGCGAGACGTAGGATTCCCGTTTAAAGTGTATCCCAATAACCCGCCCAAGGTCATCGGGCAGATATTTTCGTAGCCTAAAATCACGATTTGCGCTTCTTCTTCTTTCTCTTTTTTTTTATTATTTTTTTTTTATTTCTTAAAAACGTGCGCACGAACTCAAAATCACGAGACGAATCGCGACGTGAAATCTTATCGGTTAAACGGTGGAAAGAAAGATTGGATGTCATAATCGGCCTCGACACAAGACAATTCGTAAAAACGCGTAATCTTTCTTAGTCAGCGCGATATCATTTTCCGTGATTCTGTGCGCTGTGAACGTAATAATGTCGATAGCGCAGCGATCTATCTCGGTGGTCTCAACGAAGCGCCTACTCGTCTCCGAAGTAAATTTATCGCGGTGAACCGGCGGATCCGTCGTTTTGTATGGCAACATGCTCTATTTTCGCTTTAAAGTAACGACGGCCAATACCGCTCTCCTTCGATTCGAAATATCATTATTACGACCAGCAGTTACAGACTAATTAAGCGGAGAAATTTAATCAAGCCGCGAACACCGCCGTGATTTATCGCTACATTTTAAATAATGCGACAAAAATCGCTATCAGATAACTCGGAAGATAAACCAAAAATACGAGCACACGAAGTATCAATTTTTATTAATCGACGCGACGTATGCCTTTAACGTGAATACCGTGCCTCACGTTTTCTGCGGTGTTAAAAGAAGACATTCAAGGACGAGCCAAAATTCCACGTCGAATAGTACTCGACGAGTCGGTCCAAGGAGAGAAAGAATCAAAGAGAGAGAGAGAGAGAGAGTTCTTACTAAGAAAGAGAGAGATTTGCGCCGACTTTCCTCAATGTCACTCCACGTTGGACGCGAATTGTCCTCGTTATCGCGCTCCTGACGTCGCCGATAACGGCCGGGCGTATACGTATACGTGCACACGCCGACGGTCGCAGGCGTCGGCATCGATCGCCAATAGCGCGAGATCCGCGCGCGCGGATACGACGAGGAACGGGATAGGAAGAGGCGGCCGCCTACCTCCGGACCGTCGTCGACGTAGCCGCGTCTCGGCTTCTCATTTCATCACCGAGAGAGTCGTTCGTTTCCGCTGGTCGGTCCGGTGCGGCTTGACGCCACGCGGCGCGTAATCAAGTGGTATAAATAATTCCGACGCGCAGCCATGAGCCCCGCCGTCCTTCCGTCCACCCGTTCGCCGCCCGCATGACCGGCTTAATCCCTTGTTATGACACGCCAGAAATCGGGGTGCGCCACGGCACGCGTCACTAAACTGGAAACTCGCGCCCGCAATTCAGAGATCCTCCAAACTAGACTCGCTACTCCGATCAGACCCCGCGATAAATTTCAAACCGGATTGCCGCGCGTTATCTTTTTTTTTTTTTTTTCCGTCGCGGAACAGGGTTCCGAGACATTTTCGAAATTAACGCTAATTCAGTCGCATAAGTGGCAGAAGTAGGTGCGATGTTATTGCGCGAGAAATTAACGCGCCGCGACTTGACGCACGAGTTTAATTCGGCTAAATTGCAAACGGTATTTAAAGGAATGGTGCAAGTCGGCGCTCTCTCTCTCTCGGCGAGCGCCACAGTATAGATTGGCTACTAAGAGAGCTAGCTTTATACAGATAATAGCTATGAACTAGAACCCAGCAAGCCACGCTGAAAGCACAGTTACGTTAATATCGCTAGACTAATTTTGACTCGTCGGTGAAACGCTGAAGATAACGGTACGCGCCGGAGATTTTCACGTCGCGTTTTTGCGCTCGAAGCACATCGAACTTGGCTAAGCGAACTTATAACAATGCCGCGCATTAATAACGTCATATACGTATATTATTATATATATTTTAATAACGAAAGAAATTTTCGAAAGATTATTCCAACCTTTCCGTTGAGCGAACGTTAATTTCGAGCATTGCAATTTATCAAACCCTATAATTTCAATGAAACTTCTACACCATGCTGGATATCTAGTAAGCTCGGGCCATATTACGCGTCTTGAGTATCCAACTTTGACAAAACGATGTTCGGGCCCGGTATTCAACATCGGCGTTTCCTACGGCGAGGCGACTTCGAAAAATAGCGGAAAACGGTACGGTACGGGCGTGCGCAAGTGGCCGATTCCGCTGACTAACGCCCCGGATCGCGAACCGGTCATTAGTGCAACGGAACCGGTGCATCAGGGACAGAGAGAGCGCGGCGGAATGTCCGCGAGCCGGCGCGGAGAGCGCGATGGATGCCCCTATTATCAGTCGCTCGGCCGCCAGAATGCCGTTAGACGCACCGGCGGTCAATCTATTGTCCTACGTGCGCGCATGCAGCTCCGAGGCTCCGCGGGCGTGTTCCCGCGAGGCGAGCGCGATGCGAAGCGAGGCGGGAGTTTAACCGGGCGACAGAATTAGCTCGCGTTCTACGAGGAAAATCTCTAACTCACCGCCCCGGTGCACCGTCGCTTTCGCCACGTCGTACGTTTCAGCATCTTCGCACGAATTTATCGCGATACGATTTATCGTCATCGTGGATTTGCCAAATTCTTCCGTGCATCGACTGCGGGAGCATCGCGTCCCGTCTTCGAACCCGCCGCGTAGGAAATCGCGAACGGGACACGGCGACTTACGCGCGGCGCGTTAAGAGGCAAAAGAAGATTAAATTTAGCCGACACGTTTTGATAAGGAGGGATCGATTGTCGAGAAGAAAAGCAGATCGAGAAAACGTTTATTCCGCACCCCCGCGAGTAATCCCTCTAAGCGCGAAGCGACAGAAATAAAGCCTGCGTTTATAGTAACCGCGGGTGAATGGAATTGAAAGGGTGAATCACTTCCGCTCGCTTCAACTTACTCCGGCCAACTCTCTCGATCGTCTCGAAGAAGCGCCGGCTGATCTCACACGCCCGGTCGTCCGCGCTTTCTCTAACTTGGCGAATTTTCCAATTTAATCCAATTCGCTCGCCTCGATATCGCACTTGTCCGCTATTACGCATCGATTACGGAGACGCGAGACGATGAAAAGCGATTGAGTGCAACGACGCGTTATAAAAAAAAAAAAAGAAAGAAAAAAAGACAGCCGACCAGAAGTCCTCAAGCAAAATTTCCTAGTCCCGTAAACGAATAAACGTCTTTCTGTTTCTTTCTTTAATACTATTCAGCACGAGGGAGTAGCGTGCCGGTGTTGCAACGAAAACTTACGGTACGAATACACCTGTGTGTTATACTCCGAGACACATAAGGCGCGATTTCAATACAAACAGCGGGGGCTTGTATGACGCGTAATACAGTTACAACGGCCGGTAGTTTCCGGTTTCTTTGTACCGCCGAGAGGAAGACGAAACGGACAGGAAACGGGTACCATAAGCTGGCCAAGTTACCGCGAGATCTTCGAAGGTCTTTTATTCCCTCATTGCAAGTTTCTTGTCCAACACGTTTGAGTCCCGAGTCGAAATGTCTGACGTGACTTTCGTCGAGCTAATTTACGTTACTCTAAAGCAGAGCCGCGATAACGAACTCGCGCGATTACCTTTTTATTCGAGGGTTTCGCCGTTTTTTTTACGCCGCGGAGAGAAGATGCATTTCTGTCAATTTTTTTTTTTAATTGTAAATAAAGTAATTATTGCAAATGAAAAACGTACCATCATTCCAGGCAGTCTAATGTCGCAGGAACGACGTGACAGAAGAAAGATTTCTTTTCACAGAGAGGCCACCCGGGCCTGGGACCCTGGCAAAGGGGGGCCCACCATGCCCCTCCAGTTCCTTCGGTTCTGTTGCGTCTTTATGTCAATGCGACGGATTTCGCCTTCGTCACGCTCGTCGATACACTTTTCACGATTGCAAATATCAACGGAACTTGAATGTCATTTTGTCTCTGCTCGTTCGAACGCGTCAACGTTCCGTCTCGAATTCTCTCGCTCACTTTTTTTTTTCTTTCCCCCCACGTCTTTCCCGCTAGAAACTAATTTACATTTGCGTATAATTTCAGCAGCGATCGTTCAGCTTCTCGGTTTCTTAACGTTTCCGGAAATGATGCGCGCGAACGTTCGATATACTCGTCAAATTGCACCCGTCACGCCCGACGGAATCAAATTACGACTAAACACCAACCACTCTCGACTGCGAAAAGCTACACTGGAGAGTCTTTAGTTAATTTATTCGCACTTCTCGACGGCGCTAAATGTCACTCAATCTTTTCGTTCGCGATTTCGTAGCGGCGTGCGGCGCCGTCGATTTCCTCTTATCGATCGTTCGTGAAATGTAATGCCCATCTTAACAATTTGACTAGTTGTCGTCGATGACCGATGCGCCTCGACGTCGAAAAATCTTTCTCGCCTCTTCGGCCTTATCGCTTCCTCGCTCGAGTCGCCGATTCTCTTACTCGGGGAAAGAGAGCGCGCGGCACTTGGACGTGGCCTTGCCCGCTAGCGATTCCCTGACCTTTGAACTCGCCAAGTTCTCACAGCCGGCGACGATAAGCGACGAAACCGACGAGAGATGCGTATCAATGATAAGCTATTACGGCCGTGAAAAACAATCGCGGGACGGCGCGACTCTACGCGTCTCGGTAACGCAGTTCCGAAAACGTTCGCCGCTCTACCAGAAACATATATTAACCACTTTCCGCAAAATTCAACGTTCACGGGAAGCACTTTTCGCAGAGACGGGTCTCGACAAGAGCGATGCTGTTTTTTCGTGCTCCGAAGCGGTCTTGAAAACGCCTCGTCGAGGAAGCGCGCGCTTGCGCGCGCGTGCACGTTTTCTTTATTGACGGCTCGCGCTATCGCCTCGTATCGCGGATCTCGGGCATGACGTTGCTTTCGTTCCAGAAAACGATCCGGCTCCCGTGGTCCTCCCCCTCCCCGGCTTGTCGTGCGTGGGAACGGATACGGACGTGCGAAGAAAATCGCAACGGCTGGCGGCGGGAAGTGGCGCTTCGATTTTCCCTCGTAAATCGTCAACAGGTGGTTTTCCAAACAACGAACGCACGGAACGCACGCGGCGCGGATTACGCGATTTCCGCGCGCGGCGACGATCGTCGTCGGCGAGTTAGCCGCGACTCCGCGGCGTGTCCCTTCGGCGAACAGCTGATCGCAGACTTGGCTCCCTCTCGGCGGGGGCGACGGGAGGCTAGAGGCCGCGATACCGCGATATCGCGTGGTTGACTGATCGCGCCTCCTCGGAGTTTTCCCCCTTCGCTGACAGACCCCGGAGCAGAAGCTGTCGGCACTCCTGCTGCGCCGCGCGAAACTTCGCGTACTGTTATATCAGAGACGCTCTTCTCGCGCGCCCTTCCCTTCCGCCGCTGACGATGTCTCGATCGCGTTCGCGAAAGACTATTTTCGTTCCCGGGATGACAGAAACGGCGGGTTTAAGCACGCGCCGGCTCTTTCCCACTCGGTCGAACCCTGCTTTTTCTGCGCTTCCTGCAGTCTTCTCGGTGCGCCTGACGTTCGTCTCGCCCGCGTTACCCTCGTGGTCGTCGCGCGTCGCGCTCACGAATCTTGATATTGTTGTCCTCTTCGTCGTCCTCCTCCCCGTTGCCCCGTTGCTCGCTCGGCTTACAGTACAGGGATCGCGCGTGCCTCCCCCCACGCAGTGGACGCGCAGCAGAAGGAGGATGAGACGGAGGAAGGCGACCGGGTTCTTTCATACGCAAACATCGGCTGACGGACTCTCGTCGTGCGGCGTCTTGGCCGTCCGACGCCCACGAGCGAGCAGGTAGTAGCTGCGCCCCTTTAAACCAAAACCACTCGCGCACTCGTCCACTTGCGGCTCGTGCGGGGCGAAGGCTGAATAACGTCGTCGTTCGCTATCTCTCGTCTCTCTCGATTATCTTAGCCAGCCTGGGAGGAGAGTGGGAGGAGGGTGCACGTGCGAAATCGTAACGAGGAACCTTGTACGAATATGAGGAAGTGAAAACGTCCGCTTGCCGAGTTACGTCTGACAGATCGAGAGACAGAGACCTGGCGAATTTTCCAAAAGGTTAAACGCGCCGAAGAAAAGGATAGATAAAAAAAAAAGGAAAAAGGTGAGAAGCGCAGAGACGCTCGGTTGTTCGTCCTGTCGAAGAACGCGAACGATGGACTCCCGCGCGTCCCGATCTCTTCGTAGCCGCGGCACGCGTGAGAGAGGACCACGGGAGGGGATTCCCACAGGAGGAGGGAGGAGGTGGAGGAGAAGCAGCGGCGACGGATACCGCGGTAGGGCCGGGAGGGCACGCGAGAAAGAGAGAGAAAGATAGAGCGAAAGAGAAAGAGTCGGGGGTGAACAAGGAGAAACGAGGAGAGAATGAAGGATGGGATGCGGGGGCCCGACGTGAGTGACGATGAGGGTGGAGGCGGAGGGGAAGGAGGCGGTGAGTATGGCGCGTGCCACTACACGCTAGCAGGTGAAGTGCGCGTGCCCAGAAATCTCTATTTCTCCCCCGTCGCGTTTCCGTTCTCTATCCACGATTCGCCGCCAACTCTTTCTTCCCGTCTTTTTCACCCCTTTTTCTTCACCCCTGCCCGCCGGTCCCGCCGTCTTCGTTCGCTCTCACGTTTTGCGGGCTTTCCGGATTTTCCGCGTCTCCAACGTGCGCTTTCTTCTCCCTCAAGCGACGTCGTCCCTTATCTCTTGACGTTCTCGAAAGGACAGCTCGCGTCCGACGTGCCTTTTCATTCTTGAAATCGCAAACTTCCGTCACATTTAATTTCACGAAGACTCCGCAGCGATGCACGGAGATTGTTTCGTAGTTTTCCGCGCGCGTCTCGCTCGTGCCGCGTCACGCGATTACAGCGACGCGTCGAGATGACCACGACGCGCCGGCATGATAATACGAAATCGATTCGCTCGATTGGGAGATCTCGGCGTGCATAATGTTTACGCCGCACGGTTAGGATATTCTAGCAGCCCGATAACGGTTGCCAACGAAAGTCTCGGAAACGATAAGCGTTAGCCGAGTTATTACAAGTAATTTACAGTGACGTCGTGACGTCGACTAACTCTAACATAGAGCTCACTTCGTACGGCGTTCGCCGATCATTCGGAGAAGACGACCACTTCGCGAAGCTCTTCGGCCGTTGGGTGTTCGATGGGTATCTCGTGCTCTCGATTGAGAATACGGTCAAAATTCCGACGGATGCATTGGCGCGACTGCACGAGGCAATTTCAAGGAAGCTCCAGTTCGGTCAATTCGTAGTCAGATCACTGAATCGTTCGTTTAAATCGACATCGCTCGTGAATTTCACTGTGAATCTAGTTCGGAAGCGAGAGAAGCGACGCCCAGCCGCGGGTGCGGAGGTGTCATATGAATATTTTTTTTTTTTCTTTTTCGTTTGTTTTCGCGCGCGTGGTGCACGGCCCGCTCGCGACGCGGCTTTTCCGCGCGGAGGACCGAAGGGGACGACCCTCGGCGTCGGTACGTCGCGCGGCACGGAGCTGTCACCGCTGCGCACGTGGCTCACCAGGAGACGCGGTGCGACGGCACATCCCCCCGATACGGAGAACCTGACGCTTCGAGAAGTCGCCAGCCACTGACTACGTGCGTCGCGGTGGCTCTGGGCGGCCTGGTGGAGTAGCGGCTCCTCTCGCGGGGAGGCACGCGCGCCGACGACGTAGACGGTGTCGGCTGCGTTCGGCCGGACTCGACACCGTTCGCTCTCCTCGGGCACTTGGCCGGCGCAACCGCGACTCCGCCGGCGCGCCTCGCTCGCTCCGATCTGCACCCGAGGCCGCGCTCCGCGCCCGCCGGCCGTCTGCCCGATGCCACCCGACTCCGCGACTTCTAGAACGAACCTTACCTACCGTCCCGCCGCCCGCCCACCCGCCCGCCCCAACCGCCGTGGGTGTACCGTAATTGCGTACGACCGGTGTATATTGCACTGATAGTACACGCTGCGAAACAGTCGGTGTACCAGGAACGCTATTTTAATCGCTCGAATTATCGTCGCGAGCGTTCCTAGCATTCCCCACGCGCGTACCTAATTGCAACGATGTTTACGCGGCTCTGGAGATTTTGACGGCTAATGGGCAAGGTCCCTCGGATCGCGATCTCGCGCAATCGAAAATCAACGTTTGACTTACCGAATTATTTTATCGACGTTTCTCTTTGCTCCCGTCGAACTAAAGCAACGTACGTTTTACTTATCAAAACCTGGATCGCGGTAAACCGATGTTAAGAGGAGAAGGAACCGCGCTGGATCGACGTTAACACATCATCTTTAAGAAGTCTTTAAACTGCATTGCCAGTCTAAGAAAAAAAAAAAAGAAAAGAAAAAAAAAAAAGAAAAAGAAAAAGGAAAAGTGTAACGGCGCGCGAGAAGAAACGTAGTCGCAAGAGCGACTTAAAGGCGGCCTCCCGTGCAGCTGGCCGGAGTCTTTACACAGGCGCATTCGCACGACACGTCGTGCTCGTACACATCCAACCTCCTCCACTTCGACCGTTGCGTCATCACGGTTTCGCGGTGCGCCGGGATTCGGGCGGGGGGAGGGGAGGGAGAAGAGATCGCGCGCGCGCGCGCCAGCGCGAGCGAGCGGCGCGGCGAGACGGACGCATCTGTACCGCTCTGCTTACACTTACTACAAATCCGTCCCAGTGGCGCTCATCCGATCACCCGGCGTTGACGCGATCGAGCGGCGACGCGACGCACCGTCGCGCCGCGCCGGCTTGCCAGCCAGTGAATTAGTCAGTGGTTCTCCCACGCCGTCGTGGCACCGCTCGGGTCCAGCGTGCCGCCCGACGAGAATGCGATTTGAAAAATTCCAAAGGGACGCGAGAAAAGCTCGCGCGAGAAGAGCTCGCGCAAAAAGAGGCGGGCCTCACCGCCGCGGAAAAAAATCTAATCGCGGAAACGCGCGCGCCCGATCACTGGCACCCGCCGCGGTTTCGCGCTAATGACGATTGACAGGGCCGGTGATTATTCGCCGATGGATAATTAGACGACGAGATGTGCCACGGGACGCGAGACGCCGAGCGACCACCGGGTAATTGCGACGCGGATATTACTCGTGATTACGAGCGCTGCCTGCCTGCGGTGCACTCCGTAAATGAGAAGTAAAATTGGTAGATGGACGCAGGAACGCGACGATAATACCGAGGCGGCGGAGAACTAGGCTTTTAATTAAAAGTCTAACGCGGCGCCACGAAGGCGATCTCCCGCGACAAACGATGCCACCTACGCTGGCCATTCTCCACCGTTTATCCCGCGTTGACACGCAATTTCGTTCGGGCAACGCAATTTTCTACATTTTCATTCCTTATTCGAAGGACGCACCGCGAGATGTGTTCAATTATCAAAACCATTGGGCAATGATGACTGTTATACTCGATAAAGTTCGGCGAAACAAAAAGAAAAAAAGAAAAAAAAAAAAACTTGTAATACTTTGGAATTTCACCAGGTAGCCGTCGAAGCTAATGCATTTCCGTGTGCAATTTGTTTAATTCCGTCGTCGAGCGCCAAAAATCATGTTCCACGCACTCGCGAACTGAGAACGAATATGCGTGTCGACGTAATGCAATCCCCGTTAACGTAAGATGATCTCGCGTGATAAAAAAAAGATGACGTCGCATCGGTTTTCGTTGAATCTCAAGGCGCCCGAGATTCTCGAGGACAAGGCGGGGATGCCCGGACGGGAGTCTGCATCGGGACGATTATCTACCATTACTGCCACACGCTGGCCCGAGAGGTTTCTTCCTCGAAGCACTCCGTACGTGCCGAACAGCGGCAGCGAAACAAACGAGCCGTGGAGGTATACGATCGAAGGTCGATTGTAAACATTTATGACGACGCCGCGGCTCCGGCTATCGACGTTTACGTTACAGATATACGAGCCGCGAACGGCTGAAGGCCAACTGTAAAAATACGAACCGATTCGCGGCTGCGATAAAGATAAGTAAAAAAAAAAAAAAAAAAAAAAAAATAAATATGCATGGACACGAGTTGGAAAGCGATACGCGATGATCGGGAGAAGATCAACGATTCTTTGAGAAAGCGCGGAAGAAACGGTGCGTCTAGATCTAGAACGTTTAAACAGATTGCGAGCGCGAAGGAAGCTAAAACTATTCGTCGATGCGAAACGATAATTACTCGCGATCGGATGCTCGAAATTCAACGGCGCAAACTGAAAACACGACGGACTCGGCTCCTCATGCAATTTATATGGTAAAGTGCCATTGGTGATGTTGCGATGAAAACAGCAACGCGCTGGCGGCGTTTACCCTTTTACAGTTTTGCCTACGGAAAAGTCAATGGAAAACGTCAAAGAGTTGATTGGATCACGTTCCTTCGTGTCCGACGACGAGCTCTCTCTCTTCGAAAGCTGTCAGCGCGTTATCAAAAGTTCGGCTTGGATTTTTGCCTCGGTCGCCGGCGGGATGAAACGTCCGCGGGATACAAATGTAATTTTCATAGCGCGCCAAACTCCGCGTTACTTCCGGTCAGCGTGAGCTCCATCGAGCGTGTTTTCGCAGAAAGCCTTCTATCGGTGCCGGCCAACGAAATCAACGGTCGAAAACAACAAACCCGGGGGAAAAAAAAAAGAGACAGAGCTGGAGAGAATGCTGGTCTCCCGGTTTGCCTCCAAATACTCTTTGCTCTGCTTCCATTTTGCCTCGCGCGATACGGTGAGGAAAAAAAGCACGTTGGAGAAGTGAAGAAGGTAGAAACAGGTCGCGGGTAAGAGAGGAAATGATGACGGTGGGTGGCTGAGATCGATGCCACCCTCTCGCTGATTTGTGAGATCGCTTTTCACTCGTCCCGGTTCTACTCTCCACCTTCTTTTCGCTGATTTTCCCTCTCCGTATTTGTCGGGTTTTTTTTTTTTTTTTTTTCTTAATCGCAAAACTGAATGTTTGACCTATCTCAATTTTATATGCACGAATAATATTTTTAATTCTTAATTTCGACACACTGGATAACGTAATCTTCTCCCGTAAAGACAAATAAATTCAAGATTGTAATAAGTAGCTCCAAATATAAGATCGACTAATGTGCATATACGTCCTATACTACGTTGTAATTTTATCTCCCGTTCGGTTAATTAAAATTCGGGATATCTCGGGGATGATTATCTCGTGGAAATATCGTATACATTTCACGGAGTGATCCGCGATAGGTCGGCTGCGACGCGAGCGTCATGTGTGACGTTTAAGAAACTACGAGTTAAGTCGTTACAGCGCCTCATGTAATTTAATCGCAGGAAACAATTCCAATTTTGCATGCATAACGTCGCATACTGCGCACGACAGATCCGCGACGCGCACATCCGAGAACGTAAGCGAGCCCACGAAGCCTTTGCGTTGCACGTGCCTGGGTGGAAAAATCTTTCGGTGTCCCCGCGTCTTTAAAACGTCGGCTCGATAAAACACGGCACAAATGATCTATATTCGTCACCGCCACGTTACCTATGCGCACTTTATGCGGCACGTGCCCGCCTATAAATAGTCACATTATCTGAGATCGCCGAGAGAGAAGAGTCTACGACTATTTATAAAATACAACATACTTTTTCATAGGTATTTTACATATTCCAATATTGCGAGAAGAAAAACAAAGACTTGAGTGAATTTATTACAAATAATCGAAATGTACAAAGTGCAAGTCGCGGGAGAAAAAAATTTTCCTTTTTTTTTTTTTTTTTTTTTTTTTTATTTCGAACGAGACAACGAGCATGATCACGCTGTACGAATGTGTTGAGTGCTTCTCTCTCATCTCACTACCTCCCGTCGTTACTCTCTGGATTTATCTCGAGGTGTGCGCGCGGTAATCGCGCGATTTCAGCGAAACCTGCCGTCAGCGAATTCCTCCGGCAAACAAAGAGTCGCGATGGTGACTAGAAGAGGACGGAGCGCGAAAAAGAAGGTCGGCCGAGAGGAAACGAGTCGAAAATAAAAGTACACGTCTGCAGCGCGATGCGAAGCGAACGGATTCTCTTGGCTCTTGTTATTGCCACTTAATTTCGAGCTACCGTAATATGAAAATTATATCCCTAACGAATAGAATAACGAGAAGTAAAAATTGAAAAGTATATCGAGTATATAATTCGTTGTAGGACAAAAATATAAATTCCCAAGTTCATCGTTCCTTGAGTTAATTCGCGCCGGCATTTATAACAGCGCAGCCTTAATTAAATACTTAATTAGCGCTATATTTAGCGTTAGAAATTAATATGTTACTAGGCTAACCGCACTTAGGGTGGGTGGGTGGGGGAACAAATGCTAATGAGAGCCGCTGCTCAGGAATGGCCACTACCTACTTGTTTTCATTTAGACACTTACGAGCGTATGTGAACGACGAACTGTTTGTATTACTGCAGCGCTAGAGACTCATGCTATCGACAAGAGTCTATGTAACCGGATCACGCAGTCGTCATCAACTAACTCGTTCCGGTTCTCGGTAAAGCGATGGTACCGAGAAGATCGGGAACGCAAGAACTTATCGGCGCCAACGTCACAAAATATTCACGAGCCAATTTAATTTCTTACTTACGTTTGCGTGGCAGATTACGGACCGACAGACAGACGGATAACATACGCGATTTATCGGGCGGCGACTTACCTGAAACAAAAATTAAAAAGGCCACAATTAATAACACGGAAGAATACATTAATTCAGTTGCGCGCATATATTATTAAATGTATAGTCCGTAACGTAATTAAAGGATACCTTCGGTACCATCCCGCATTTGCAGCGTAAATGAATAAAATTGAACGACGCCAGGTTATTAAAGCGCCGAAAATTTGACTGATATACTCCCTCTCGTATATCGGTATTAAATGTCCCACGTGCATTACTTGCGTGTATGCGCAAACCAAATTACGGGGATACGCAAGTCGGATATACGCGTGTCGCAAACCACCGTCGTTTTCCTAGTATGTCACGACAATAATCCGCGAAACGATTTCGCTCGTCATTGTCTTCCGCGCGCTTATTATCTACCAGCGTATTATCACTCGCGATAATGTCCGTGCGATTTCTGCGTCAAGCAGCATCTGGCAATAACTTTGTTCTTTTTATTATTTTCTCTTTTTTTTTTTTTTTTAACGACCAAAGGGTCCGCTATGCTATCAGTTAAAATCTTGTGAAAAATTGCGGCTCGTAACATCTCCATTTACATTATTGCGACGGTAACACTGTTCGCAACGACCGTAAGCGATGATGTAACCATGTAACTTTACAATAGACTTCGCAAACGCAATTGTTCGAGCGTAATTAAGAAAGGAAAAAAAAAAAATAATTCGATATTTACCCGCCCAGCAGTCCGGTATATAAGTCGCCGTCTCCGATCTGACGAAGCGTTTAATTATAGCTAATTACCGATCCCACGTTCTGGTATTGGAGAGCTGACGCGTTCTGGGAGTGCAGCAGGCGATAAGCCCGCGTTACGCTAGGAATGCATCGCGATCGATATACTCTCGCGGCGGCTCGCACGGCTCCAAGTCCGAGATACATCGGAGGCGGGAGAGCGCGACTCATTGCCTCGCGTGAATCATTGCCACGAGTGGTCAAAAGTGAGGGGAAGCCGCTGAGAAGTCGAGGGAGAAGAAAACCGAGTCGGAGGAACCGGGTGATTCGAGACGAGCAACAGCCTCTAGTGTTTACTCTCGACGGTTGGCGAACGCCATCCGTGATCCCAGAAACCAGACCGTGAATTATATCTCGCTTCCTCGGTCCTTTTCCTTCCGCCGCGCTGACACGTACGTCGTCCGCGCTTATCGCACGCCCGTTCTCTCCCTCGGCGAAGTGCGATAAGTCGCCCTTACAACGCATTCGCTTTTCTTTTCTAAACAGGAGCGCGCCGTACGTGCCTTCGTTACGCCCGCGGAGATCGCTCGCCTTTACGGGTCCGAATGAGAAAAATGATCTTACGAAGAGGCCGGGCTACGCGTGCCGAGGAAACAAAGCACGACGGATGCACGAATGAACCGTACCCCGACCGTCATTCTGCGGATTCAACGGTCCGAAGGTACGCTGGTGAAATTTTATCGAGTGTAATTCGTATTTGCCCACCGCCGGGGCGATCGTACGAGTACTTTCGTATGTGCTGGAAATTTTGTTTCATAATGGGGAGGATATCGAAACATTTTAAACCCGAGGAACGTGTCGAAAAAGCGATCAGTTGCTCGAAGAGGTCAAAATCG
The DNA here is from genome assembly GCF_019399895.1 of Cardiocondyla obscurior. NCBI lineage: Eukaryota > Metazoa > Arthropoda > Insecta > Hymenoptera > Formicidae > Cardiocondyla > Cardiocondyla obscurior. The sequence goes on along the minus strand of NC_091866.1, from coordinate 10,087,795 downwards.
AATTATCCCGCAAAACGGAATCGAAATGCCGCGAGGTACCGAGAGATCGACGGTATCTCACCCGGACGGTGAGAGATCTTCTCGGATAGCCCGGAGGCCGGTTCGATTTATCGGCGAAGGGATGAATCCGGGTGCAGGGGCGCGTAAACGAGCGGGGCGGGTGACGCTTGCATAAAGCGGTGGAAAATTCGGGTTGAAACCTGTGAAAGCGGGGAAAGAAGATCAATAAAGTGGTGTGCCATACTGTCGGTGCCGCCAGTGTGTCGTTGTAGTAGCGGGTGGCTCTCGCTGGTGTGTATTATTAAGCGAAGAGGTGTGGAGCACGGAGAGAGAGAGAGAGAAAGAGAGAGAGAGAGAGGGGAAGGAGGGGGAGGACGGAGAAAGGCAGAAAGAGAGGCGAGAGAGATGAGAGGAAAGCGGAGAGGCGGAAGAGAGACGGCGAATGTTGCGGAGAAAGGGACCGATGGTGGAGAGAGTGAGAGAGACAGAGGAAGAGAAAGGTCGGTGACTGGAAAAAAGAAAGGGAAAAAAAATACGCGAAAGAGCGAGGGCGTGACGAGGCGGAGGGACAAGGAGGGCGACAGAAAATGTGGAACAGACGTAATAAAAACTTACGGCAAAAAAAGGAGAGGCTGGGAGGACGAAGGAGAAAAGAGGAGATTACCAGGGTGATCGTCGTGTAATCTACCGATATCAACCGCCGCTGGGATTCGGCAAGGTGCACTCGACGCGGTCTCGAACATAATTCATACGTTCCATCTCCAGATTGAAATCTGATGTTCGAGCGAGATGTTTGACTCGCTTGTCGAAATGTTTTATCTAAACTACACTGAAAGGACGCGATACGTAGGTACCCTACATCACTCTGCTTTCCGCGGAAAAGAAACGAAATTGTTTTAAAGAAGACGGGGGAGAGAGGATAAGAAGGGAGGCAACACGACAGTTTTTTCTCCGCGATCATTTTTAATGAAAGGGACAAATGGAAATTTTGATTTTTATTTTCCCCCCGAGCACGATATCCGCAGTGTCCGAATAAGCGAGCGTTTCCCCACAAATATAATCGCGCCGATGCAATTGAGCCGGAAGTTAACGACATCGGACGGCGCGCTGACGTCGATCGCTGTGTACGGTCTACTTAGCAATACACTTTTCTGCATGGTTTACACGCAAAATCGACGCAGCAAAACGAGGCAGATTAGAGAAACTTCGTTCTAGATAGTTATATACGCGGAAACGCGCGGTTCACGGGAGCAGCATCCCCGATTTCGCGCCTCTTTTTTTGGTTTGATCATCAATGACCACCGGCGGCGAGGCCGCTCGCGAATTTCACAAGCGCAATTACTCGTGGAGCTCATTTAGATTTTCAGAAACGTCGACGCGAATCGAGCGCGGGAACGATCGCCGAAGAAAGGACTGAGAACCGCTGGCAACCGAGGTGCTGCGTTTCCCCTTTATGCAGCCAATGGCGTAACCGCTTGCGGTATCAACGTACCGGCAGAATCGACAACGTCTATTAAGAACGTAAATCTTGTCGCTTTTAGTGCGCCATGAAAAGCACGGACTGCGTCTACACGTCGTCGTACAGATTTACGCCATTTCGTCGTCGCGCCATTACGATGTAAAACAATTTCCCTGCTGTAAATATTTAAGTAACACAATCAGCCTCAAATTTAAGACTGGCTCGTGCGTTAAAAAAAAAATTAAAAAAAAAAAAGCGTGATAAACGTGCGATTATATGCGCGAATAATTTACACGCCGACTTTTTAAATCCCCGCGTGTTATCGCCGGTTATCATCATCCGTCAAGTCGATTTTCTCGCGAGCGCCAACCACCCTCGACGATCTGCCATGAGGTACTCAACGACCAATACTCTACAACCCTTTGTCAACCTCTCGCGCGGGGTTTTGTTTCTTGCTGGCGGGGGAGAAGAAAGAAATATGTTTCAGAGAAGCTATCGCCGTCAGTCTTTCCCTTCGCAAGAAATCTACAAATACTGGGTGCTCCCATCGAAAAGACGTTCTCCTAATTTATTACAGCGTACCTACCTACCTAACAGCTGTTCTTAATTTACGTAATAAATAATTTACATTAATTAATCCGCTCATTTTTATTCAAAAAATTTTTTTTTTTTATCAAACGTATGCTAGTTAAACAAAATGTTGATTAAAAAAGTAACACAAATTATTGATAAGTTTAATTAATTGGATATTACTCAAATAAAAGTTACGAATTTACAATTTTTTTTTTTTTTTTTTCGACGTAAGTAAAATGTGATTAAAGTAGTCAAATTAGACTGTGGAATTGAGGTGACTGCACTGAAAATTAGTCGCCTTTCATTTGCGCGAAAATTTCATAGCGATCGTATAACGCCGATTAATACTTTCTTTCCTACTTTCCTTGCCGCGAGCATCTAGCGATATATTCAGTCGTCTAAAAGTTATCGCCAACGGTTTTACGAACTTGCATTTCCGTTACTCCAACTTACTACCGCGCTACGTAAAGACGCGTAACCATAAGACGATAATCTTAAATCGATAATCACAAAAAGGGGGTTACCAGTTATAATTATTTAATAAAATATTTAATATACGTAAACGTTTTACTTCAACGTTCTCAAGTATATTCGCGATATCGGCCGAGTCGGCCGAAACTTTTAATTATTTTTTTACACAAAGTCGCTAATAAAATATTATAAAATAAAATAAAATAAAAAATTTTGGAACAATACGATAATATTCCGATCGAAGGAGGGTTCGTATCGCGTAGCGTCTGGTCTAAATGGCATTTAATCAACGCGAGCTTCTTAGCGCACGTACTTTCCCCGCTGAAAACCGTATTCCCGAAAATGTTCCATTGCCCTGAAGTTAAACTGGGACATCGCGCGGCATCCACTCCCCACAACTCCCTCGGGGTGGCATCGGCGCGCATCTTCGTTCGTTCGTTAATCCCAGAACGTCGCGACTACTTTACAGGAACTTTACCCTCCTGCCTGGCGGTAGCGTCCTTCTTTCGTACCCTCGCGCGTTGCTTGTCGGTGGCGCGGATGGGTGGGTGGGTGGCCGGAGGTGGATGGAAGAGAGGTACCACCATGTTATGCAGCCCCACCACCGACTCCGTCCTGACCAACCGGCTGTTTACTGTTTGGCCTCCCGGGATATCGATCCCAGTGGCGTAAGAACCCGCAACCCAGAGCCACCCGACCCTAGAGAGCGAGAGGGCGCGAGGGTACGAGGGGGCGAGAAAGAGAGAGATCGGCACGCGGTGGGTTTCGGCCGCGGGCGGTTGGCAACCGACTCTAGTGTTGATACAGCACGATTCCGACACCGCCTCCGTATCCTCGGACTCGGCCGGCACTCAGGTAAATTGACTTCGACTGAGTAGCACCCGCCTTTAATTGAAGATACGTTTCGGCACGAGCGAAACGACCCTACGAAAATCGCGACGGGCGTCGAATACCGCGAGATCGTTTATCTCAGCTCGGCCGACGGTCAAAGTCGAACTTGATCGGCCAAAACGTTAACAGCGTTCGCACTTTGAAGAATTCTTCAATTTTAAAACAGATTTCTATTTCGATATAAAGTTTGATTTATTAATAAAACAGAGGTGGCGTGTCAAACCTTCGTGAATAATATAATAAAAACTGACAACAATATTCTCGCGTGTTTTTTAATACGATTTAAAATTTCGTAGGGAAACGACGACGTTACGTCTGACCGGCCAAATTTTCTAGGATCATGCGTGAGCTCGAGGTATTATACGGCACAGTCATTAATCGCTTCAAAACGAGAAAGATCTCTCTACAGCCATTTTATCGAGACGATCGGCGAAGTGGAGTGGATCGTGTACGGAACGGAACCGGCAGCGGCCATTGTTGTGCCAAGAGGGTTGAAGAATGAATCTTGCCACGAATGGATTTCGGGTTGGATTATGCCGTCCCACTTTCGATTCCATTCGATGGTGGAATTTATCGAGCCGCCAACTTGGACGGCCTTTCCCCCCCGCTCGAAGTAATCTCCGGTCGCGTAAATCGCGCGCAATATCAACGATGCGAATTCAAAAGTAATTTTCATCCCGACTAATCATTACAGGATACCGCCACCGGACGTACTCCTCTTTTTCTTCCTGTTCGATAGATAACCCTACTTATCCCGAAAGATACGCTTGTTAAATGTATTTCTGGAATAATTAAAGATCACGTTGAATCAATTTAGAACTTATATCTTGTTATCACGATCTTCTTAAGATATGAATAAGCCGTGAAAAATATAATAACTGCAAAAATCCCCCAAAAAAAGTTAAGAAGCGGAATTTCGCGATAGCGCCGAAACGGTGAAATACGCGAGCACACATATCTAGCGGGAGCTCGCGTGTAACGATGCGTGCGAACGCGAGTACACGTGTCCCGCGACATGTTAAACACGCGCTCTATCGCGAATTCAATCTTTTTGACCTTCGATTTGCACCGATTGCTGTCGAAAATCCAAACGGGTTATTTTACGCGGAAGATTGCGTCGACTGAGCAATTTGTCGGAAGCGCGAATTAATTGCGAAATGGTTTTTTATACGCCGTAAATAATTGAATACGCTGTTGAATCATCATTTCCAGTTTTGGAAAAAAAAAAAAAAAAAATAATAAAAATAGATTAAATAAATAATAATAATAATTTTTCGATCACAGCGAGCGAGAGAGGGAAAAAGCCTCTTGTAAATTTAGCTTCGGAAACGCGAGCGGATAAAGCGTGCTTGTTAGATCTTATCGGAATTTCGATTCGCGAGATAAAGTGCGGAGTGGTCTGATGAAATTTCTGCCGAGGAGAGATCGAATCGAGGCTCGAGCTGAAAATGCAACGCCGGTCGGACGTCTCGGTGCGCCAATCGCGTCGGATTGCTACTCAACCGTTATCTCGCCGCTCGGTGTCATCCGCGAAGCGTGCAGGCAGGAAAAGACGGGGGAGAAGAGGAGCCGTTTCGCTAACGTTGCAACGCGCGAGAGAGCCGTCGCCGCGCGCGATCACGTGATGCCGCAGTGACTGCAACGGCGGACCGCGAGATGCGCGAGGGCATTTATTATGCATGTACACCCGCATATATCACTGTGATACACATTAAAGAGACGCGAGAGCGCACACCCACGTAGGCGCACACGTACGTCAGCGTCCCGCTGACTTTTTCCCCCCCTCCCCTTCCCCCTTTCCGCCCTGACGACGCACAGCTGCGTTTCGTAACAATAAGAAAGCGTGCGTGCGCGATGACTCGTCTCTGTTGTACGCGAGGACTGCATCGAACAATCGACACTTACTTCTGTGAGAATATTTCGTTTCCGCCGATAAATTCTATACGTAGAACTGCAATTGAGAAATGTACCGTTGATTTCGATGTACGTATAAGTTTCAAATAAATTCTAAAATTACCAAACGTGGAAATTTATTTGCCTGCGCCTTGTGAACAATTTTTGAAGAAGAGAAAAAAAAAAGAAAAAGAAATATCTTACGATAAAATAGACTGTATTCTTCGCGCAAAAGACGAGAGAGCGACGAGATAGCGCGGAATCAAGGCGACAGGGATTACAACGGACAGGCGAAACGAGAGAACGGGTCGAGTTCGTTTTGAAATTTTTGCAACCGTTGCGAGAGGACTGCCTTGAGCAATCCCAGACTCGGTTATTCGCTGGGAGTACATCGGATGTACATCTCCCTCCCCCCTCCCTTCCCGAGCTGTCCGTGCCAGCAAGCGCGTGATCCGCCTTGCACCTCCGCGACGCAAACGATGCGGTTACTTTACGATCGATCCCTCCGCCAGCACGGTGGATGATGACCGTGTATTACAGATTCGAACTGCATCTGGTTGAATGGAACGATACACCTTCGCTCCCGTAACATTGTAATCGAAACATTGTAATAAAGTAACGACGCAAAGTGGTTACCCGTAACCTTTCTTTCTTTTTTTTTTTTAATTTTTTTATTTTTTTTTATATTTTTGTTTTCAACGCCGGTAGCTGTTTCGCAATTACGAAACCGTTCGTGCGAATTAAATACGGCGGAGTCGGACATTGCGTTAGTCGCGGCAGCGTTTTCCACTTATCTCATTTTCCGTACATTTTCTGGTCCTGACAGCGACCGCCCTCGTGTTGACGCGGAACCGAACAGAGAGGGAAAGAGGAAATCTCTTCTGTAGATGTTCCGAATATTTTTCGTGCTGCATAATCTCTGTATCTTAAATTAAACGAGAAATAGTCTTCGCGGTAAAGCCGTCTACTCGTCGCGTCTTACTTTTGTCCAAATTACCGAGTAAACAATATCGCGAGCTTCATGAATGGCGGAGCACGCGCGCACGTATATACATACACACATACATACATACAGCGACGAAGAAACGACCCAAGACCGGCCCATTCGTAAATTGACCATAAAATCGAAACCGGGAGGGTAAAAAAAAAAAAAAATTCAACACTCGCGGTGGTAAAACGATGACTCGCGTTATAAATTGTTTAACGGACGATCCACGGAGGGGAGAAAAAAAATAAGGACCGTTCCACTGGCGGTTACGCGAGATAATCCGTGACAAGTGGAGGTCAAGAAAGGGAAACGTACGTCGCGGCTGATCCTACGAAGGGAAAGGAGCACGAAGGGAGAGCCGTCGAGAGGCCGGGTTAGGAAAAGGAGCCGCGCTATTACGCGCGACGTGCGCGAGCGAGATTCTGAGGAGGCAATCTGTCGGCTAAGCCGTCTCTTATTACCTTGCCACCATCGCCTACCTTGCTACATCGACTACCGGCGGAATCCACATGAAAATATGTACCTCCGTATGTACACGGCGCGACGCGCTTCTAAGACGAAGCGGAGGTGTCTTTCTCTCTCTTCCTTTCTACTCTTCGCGCGCTGACCGGTGGATATCGGACGTGGTTTACGTCGCGGGTATTATCAATCTGCACTACGTTACGTCCTACGCAGCCCGAAGTGATCGCTGCGGGTGCATCATGCACGAATAACTTACGCACGAGAGCGGTTATCTCTCTTCCTCTCACGCGCAGAGTCGATACTCTACGCGCGGCACGCTTTTGGAATTCTTCCTACCGACGGAAATACGATCAAATTCGACGGATTAAATTAAAAGAAAAAAAAAAAAAAAATAATTACTTCGTCAGGCCGCGAATATTTCTAGACATCGCCTTAGTAATAATATTAATAATTTATTAATACTTTCGCTATAGGAATTTATATTTATTAAATATCTATTTTATTTACGCAAGCCCAACCCGCAGTTCCTTTCGAAAGATTCCCTTCGAACGTGCACGTCGTCTATCTCGGAGATTATTATCCCACGCTATATTAAAACGGATGACTCTATGACGATTCACCGCGCCACTGCTATAACTGAATCCTCTAAATAATAGATTAATCGCTATCCATCTCACGAATGCTTTCTAAGTGCGGCGGCATCGTATGAGGCAATAAGGAACTCGTCTCGAAAGAGAAGATCTCACGCGAGGACCAAGGACGAAGAGACAAGGAGGGGAGGGAGGAGTAAGGGGAAGACAGAGGCCTTCGGTGATAAATTTAACTTGCGATCGACGGTGTAAATCGCGAATAACGGTAATGCGGTGCGATTATTATCGCCGCGTAAGAGCAAGGCGGATTAATAGGGACAGATAAGCTCGTTCCTAGCCAGTCCGGGTACAAAACGCTTGGATTTCCAATGGGTCGTTACCTTCGTGGGTGCATCATGCGATCGTCACGGTCAAACGAGTACATGGCTGATGGCTGACAAACGAGAATTCCTCACGGAGATCGCCGATATAAGAAGCTCGCACCGATCCCGCGGTCTCGACCGGTTTCCGGGTGAAGGAGAAAAGGAATTCCTTCTTATTCCTTAAAGTATCTTACGCAGTCGGCACGAGGAATCTCCTTACGCGCGAGCACCCACTTCCTTTCCTTCGGTTTTTTAAGTTATCACGTCATAGGTATGAAGAGGATAATAATAGCAGAGTTGTCCGCGACGACAAAGTTCAACACGCATCGACTTTTTTTTTATTTAGGTACGCGTGAATAGAATTAATTTTTCATTCAATATTGTTTTTTTTTAATAAGAAAAAGAATCCTTTTGTTTTGAGAAGATTTATCCAACGCAATTTTTTTATTTTTTATTTATTTATTTTTTTTGACATTTTATTGGTATTAGAAATTAGAGTACGCGAGATTATATTAATTTGATTAGGGTAATTACAATTTAATGATTTATAATCGATGGCGTATTGCCAGTTCACTTACCTTTGTATCTTTCGGTGAAATTAAGTTAGGTTAGGTTATTTTTCATCCTTCCTTCCTTCCTTCCTTCTTTCTGTCCGTTCGTCCGTCCGTCCTTCCTTGCTTCCTTCTGTGGTAGTACTCCGAATTATTTTGAAGCACTTCAAATCAGTTAACACAATACTCTGCTTTTTTTATAATCACTATCACTATCACTCGAGAGACGAACGACCGAGAGAATGACGATTGATTATCGCGACGATTTTACGGTTAAAATTAAGAAGCGCGACGAACGATCATCTGTCGATAAATTAGCACTTTCAATTTTCGTTACGTTTCTTGCTTCCATCGGGTCTTCTCCTCACTCCAGTCGTCCTCGGTCTCGAAACAAGAAACTGCGATGTAAGGCGAGGTCCAGGAGCCACCTTTGATTCTTCAATCGATTCTCATCGGCAGAATGAACGTCAAGAATTGGCACCAAGCAGCGAATGAGACAGGCTACGATATGTTGAGCACCACGTTTCGGATGTTCCTCGCGCACTTCATTTTCCTCAAGTTCTTCAAAAATCACTGATGCGAAACGGGATGACGATTTTATCCGCGACGCAAGAGATGAGCGAGATGCAATCGCCGTTTGTCGAAACCTCACGCACTGGTAATGGCAATCGCCGGAACTGACTGAATGCCGCTGAAGGAGATGACGTATGAAGCAGTTGGTAACGCCGAACACGCAGCGCAATTCACGTCCGACGCTCCGTGCGCTCCACCCGATACGTAACCTTACCGTTCCGAAGCACTTTTTCGAGCCGAGAAACGAAGCACAGAACGATGAGTGGAATGACAGAGGAGTACGGAAAATGATCGTTCGTTTCAGACTCGACGACGTCGACACTCATTCGTACGCGGGACTATTCTATTCGCGGTCGAAAATACGCGAAATTGCGGAGCGATTGACAACACGTCCTCGCGCCCGAGCCTCCGCAATTAGACTAAAGTGACCGTTAGAGACTCCGATCCTTCGCGAAAAAGACATAACCTCGAAGAAAGCGAGACGATGAATAAGGTTCGATCGTCAATTGAACAATGTCCTCGCGAAGGAGAGTCCGCGTGGAATTGTCGAATTTTATCGCCGAGCTCGATGCCGAGCTCGACGCCGGGTTTGTTTACGTTTTTTTCTCGTGCGCTCGACGAGCTCGAGGCGTCTTCTCTCAAAATAAAAGGCGTAATGCTCGACGCTCGAGCATGTTTTGTTTTTCGCAATTTCGAGACTGTCTAACTTTCAAGCTTCCAGATCGCCGTCGATATTTAAACTCTGTTCGAGCAAGCCCCAAAAATAATCTTATAATCCGAATATTTTTTACGCGTAGCATTATATTCTTCTTCTTTTTTATAGATAAAATTTAAAACGTGCAGTACGGATTATATTTTATATCTTATATTCGCAGTCAGTAACACGCGGGGCGGACATATAGATCCGACGACGAGTGCATTTTCAGAACGATATTCACTGCGGTATTATTGACGAGGTAGCACTTTTCCCGAGAGCCGCGACATTAAGGAAGAGTGACAACGAATCAAAAGAGATGAGAAGAAGAATACGCGGATATTGGAATTTCCCCTCCTAGTTCCTACCGCTGTAAAACAGAAAGTGCGCTTCGGCCCCACGTTCGAGAATTTGAATTCGACAGACAGATTTTGAGTAATCGAGTAATCGAAACAACGTACACGCCCTATTTGCGCGATAGTACGACGCGGGCGCGTTCTATTTTTCGCGGATGAAACGCAGGCTGCAGCCTATCGAAAAATCCTACGGGCGTGCTCGCGCGCAGGAATTCTCCCGGTAACAAACGGGCGCGTTCAGAACGCGGCAGATTTCGTCGAACGACCGACGAAAATAAATAAAAAAAAAAAAGGAAAAAAAAGGAGAGAAAAAGGAAAAGCGGAAAAAGGACATGTGAAACTGGCGAACGTGCAAAGAGGGGCCTGAAAAATGCGGCGAATCGATAGTTCGGTGCACCCTTATGTATGTATGTATATATGTATGTACCTATTCCGGGCGGGTCCACCTGCCCGCGGAGTCTGAAGCCGCATCGGACTCTCTTTTCCTCCCTTTCATCCTCTTTCGCCCTCGCTTGATATGCTCCTGTCGATAAATCACAGCCGCCGTTATTAAAGGATCGCGGGATCGGCGATAAACCGGAGAGCCGGAGCGGAGGGGGCCGGGCCGCGGGAGGAAAACGGCGAAGAGTCATCCGCTTCGACGAGATGATCGAATTGAATTCGCGCGCCACCCGCTCTGCTCGGGAAATTTACAAACGCGCCAAGACGTTACGCAGTTAATGAAGAACGACGCCGGTTGCGCCGATGCAATTACCAGCCGAGAGAACAACAATCTCTCGTTCCTTTCGGTATTTTGCCACTTTCAGTTTATTTTTCCGGAAGTAAAAGGGCGCGACAACTGGCTCGCTGTATAAGGAGACAGCGATGAAAAAAAAAGGAAAAAAAAAAAAAATTGTGATGGATACAATATGTATAAAGTAATATACGTAAATAAATTTTACTGTTTTCTTTACCGCGACCACATTAATTACATCCTACTAAAACTAATATAATACGGCCAGAGTACACAGAAATTCGTGTCACTGTGCAACTCGAGGGCTAAGAAAACAACCGTGTCAATCCGCAGAACAAACATTCGCGCTATGCGTCGGCGTGACGCGGAACGTTCATTACGAGCGAGTTCCGTCAATGCAAAATGATCTTCGGGGGTATATCAGTTTGAAATCGAGACGGCTCAAAGCGACGCCCCGAATCGCTCTCTCGCTTTGATAGAAGTAAAAGCAGCGCGCGTTGGCAAAGGAGCCAGAGAGGGCCAGGCCAACGTTTCGACTCTCACGACGTTGTCTAATACCGAGGGTTCGAGCTGGCTTTGTTAGCTTTGCCTCGCTGATGAGAGATCACATCACCCACCTATCGCTCTCCCTACGATTTGCCGATTGCTTTGGAATACGAAGCCCAAACCCCCAGCGAAATATTAATAGTCATAAAACCGAGAGGAGATTTAATTATCGCGCTCCTCCGAACGAAGATTTTAAAGCTTCAAATATAGACTAGATATATAAAATTATGTTAGAAAAAGACAAAATCGAAATTAAAAAGAAGATAAAATTAATAAAAAAAATATTGTAAAGAAAAAAAAAAAAATAATAATAATAAAACGTACCGATACGTAAAAAATACGAATAACTCTCCCTGAAAAAAAAGATCAACTTAAAATTCATTAAGTGAAAGGAACGGTGAAGAGCGACGCGATGCAATTCGCGAGTCAATCGTTCCTCCAGATAATGCATAAATCCATATAAATCATATTTTTACCTTCGCGTTATCTGAAAGTGTAATTACGAACTGCTTATCCTCGCGCGAGGGATCTCCCCCACGTGAGAGGCAGATGCGCATTGTCGCGAAAAAAACATTTCGCGGGTAACGTCCGCGCGACGCGCGGATTGCGGAGCGTCGTAAATCATATCTGGGCGCGCGTATCGAGCTGCGCGCAGCGTGCGCTGTCGATTTATACCGCGGGTCGTCCGCGAGACTCGACACCGCCACGAAAAGGCCTTCGCGAATCACAGACACTTTCGCGTTGCAACCGGAGCTGTATATTACCGCGGCTATTACCGCGCTCTCAAATGCCGGTCGTATTTTTGCGCGAACGAGTCCGCGAGTCATGACCGTGCCGCGCGTTTACAACTTCTGCTACGCGTCCGTCCGTATATTCGTCCAATTATGCGTAACAAGCGAGCACTACCCGCGTGTGTGCCATCGCCCGATCTGTCGCCGTACATCGTGAAGCAAAACGACTTGAGATATCCTAAAGTCTCCTCATTTCTCGCGAGGCTTATTTCAACAGGGATCTCTCCCCGAGGGTTTCCGGTATCGTCATATCCACCGCGATTAAAATATTAAAAAAAAAAGGAAAAAATAAACATCCCCCAAAAAGAAGTAAGCGCTTGCCAATTTAATTTAACTACGGATAGAACTGGAGAAGTTACGCGTTCCTCTAATTTCACGCGTTTTTATTTGCGAACCTGAGAGAGGAGATTAACAATAACGATAACGGCGAACAAACAAATGGGATCGCACGAGAGACGGTTGCTTCTGAAAATCGTTTGTTTCCACTGCGTGAAACCTTTTTTCGGCGCCGCGAATTAACGCGTTTACGAAATCGTGCGATGTAAAGCGACGCTTTTTAGCGGTGCGTCGCGGCGATAGAAATGATTCGTCGGTCTTGCGAATATAATCGAATCCCGAGCAGATATGTTTCGACAAATACGCTCGGCGCCGTTGCAGGCGCGTGCGTACACGCATATTGTAAGTATTTTCAACGTTAATCGAAGAGAAATCGCGGTCAACCTTGGTGACGCGTCATCGGTACCGCAAGGGACAAAGAGGTCGCCTGTGCGCCCAAAAGAAAGGCCCGAAAAAAAAAAAAAAAAGAAAATGATTCACCAAATCCATATGCACAATAACACCACGATTGTCATCGGCATCGCCTTTTGTTACAACGTCTTGGAAACGGTACGGTACCCGTGCCATGAATACGCAATACGCCATTGTGTTACCGGAGTCACGCCGAAAAATTTGGTTGGGCCTTACAAAGATGTATCGACGAATAATTTTATAAGTTTCACAGAACTCCCTTTCTCTCTCTCTCTCTCTCGCCAAATAACGTGTCCTTTTGAAGCCTCCCGTGACTTTAACAATGTAGAGATACCATAACACCACTGCCAGCTTTATGATTTAAATACACCGACACCCGCCGCGTTAACGCGACCGGTGATTAACACTCCGTTAAACGGCGGCATTAATTTTCCTTCGTTTCGCGTTCAACGTTCGCTCTTTCTTTTCTCGTAAAATCCTCCTCTTCATAAAGTGACGCCCCGCAAAATGCCGGGCGGCTATAAAACCGAAACGTTAAACAGTGGTTGTAAAAGCGCGCGCCTTTATGAGTAGGACGTAAGAACGTAAGACGGGCGAAAGAATGGAGAAAGCACAAAACATTACGAGGGGACCGTCTCTTAAGGCTCCCGTCGCCAACTTTCGCAGATGAGGACCAGGGGCCGATCATCTGAAAATAACGCTGCTTTCCCTTTCGGCGCGCGACGCGCATACAAAGCGCCGAAATGCATCGGCGAACGATCGTTTTCCGGCGCGCGAGGTCCTCGCGAAACTTGAATCGTCTACCCCGGTGGAATGGCTCGCGACACGGACTGCACGAGTAATTTTGCACGCCTCTCACGTACTTTTCCTACACAATTACGCGCGAGATATCCGTTCCGCCAACTAATAACTGCGCGACGTAAATTCGAATTAGATGCACTCCTGTACTTTAGTCATGTATGTACAAAGTGGAACGGAGTTCACCGCGCAACTTCGGGAAGATAACGACTTTACATGAAGCCGTAGATCTCGAGCGAGAGCCTTTCCCGGCGCTTAGGCCTCGATAAAAATATAACGTGCAGGGAATCGGAGATCAGTAATTAGAATGTCGCGGTCTATTTATCGCGAGTGCATAGTGCACAAGCGCTATAACGCTCGGAGAGACAGCAGCGTCGCCGATTTCACATCGCGCACAATAAAATTCGCATATGAACGCCGAAAAGATTTTAAATTAAATAGATATATCTCGGTGCAAGGAAGCCCGAGTTAATGGCTGCGTTCGGAACATTACTGCCGACTCGTTTAATTAGGTGCGGACAGTTTCGAGCCATGTATAAAACAAATTTATAATAATCGTTTACGGAATACCGGATGCACGCGTAGGACGAACGTCTCATTACATTCGAGCACCTCGTGGGCGACGGTCGTGTTCATATAATAATTCGATAATTATCGGACCTTATACGACCGGGAGAGTCGGCGATTGTTTCACGAAAAACGGTTTTAATAATTTGTACCGCTTAATGGACCCTCGCAGGCTCGTCGGGACATTAATAAGCGTCAAGTATACGTTTTGCTTTACCGGGGAAACGATTATTTCGCAAATGATCGACCACTTTGCGCGATCGCGGTGTAACTGACATTCTTAACATATGCTAATCCGCGACGCTCGTTTTTTTTCTTTCTTTTTTTTTTACGAATGCTTAAGCGTCTTGCTCTTGTTACGCAATCTCGACTTGTCGCATTGCCTACGCGACGACACGATCTCAGCTAATGACAGGTAAACCGACCTGCGTCGCTCCGTGTTGATCAAGTGTTAGACGCTACTAAGCGTCTTTCCTCATGAATGGCGATCAGATTCGTAATTTATACCAACGGTGCTCGGTAGCGGCGATCTCAGCCAACAACCCGGTCGACCTGGCGCTGAAATCCGCGCTCTCCTGACCGGCTGTCATTGCGTAAATCGCTTATATCTCGCGCTGCCAGTCACCGTTGCGTCAACGACGTGGCGAAAATCTATAGGGTGAGTCTCATTAGCGCGCGTACGACTCGCGTAAATGTTGGAAATAGAATACTTTCTTTCGCGAGATTTATTGTAAAAAAAAATTGTTTTTTAACAGGCTGCAAATCTGCCGACAATCCGTCGTAGAAATAAGCTCTCGAGACTTAAATGTTCAGGTCGCGTTAGAAGTGCGTTCATCAAGCGAAGAGCGATGTCAGGTCTTATATCTGTACATATATAGTATGTAGACGTGATCGTTTCGAGTATATATCAGGGACCGATTTTAGTTGAAGTGTAGACGCGACTTAACGCGATTACAATCGGTCAGTTTAATAGCTGATAATGCTAGTCGCGCGGCGCGCGTTTATCGAATCAACGGGGACATGCCACGTATAATTTTGCCGAGCGTGTATCGCGCGCGACACGCGCAATCGGCGCATACGTTGTGCAAAAGTCATGACACAACGTCGCAAGTAAGTAATCCAAGGGCCGTGCATACACGCGAACTTTAATTCGAGCCGTGAAATTCCGTTCGATTCGTTCAGTCCCGCAGTTGCGAAATGATCGCTGATCAAACGAATAACTTGCAGAATTTTTCTTTTTTTTTTATGCGCTGGATTTGTTTAATAATTACCATTTACGCGCACGTGATAAGTCGCGAGGCAACGCTCGGAAGCGCGCAATCGCGAAAATTACTAAAAGATCTCGCAGCAGATATCATAGCGATGAGTTTGCCGCGACACGCGCGATACTTATATATGTGAGTATATACCTGTGAATATTTTAGATAGCCAGCGATCGATCTATCGCAACCTAGTCTTACGCGAGTCGAGTAACACTCGGGGATTATAATCTTTTGCCAGTATTTACGCAAAACTTAGTCTGGCGTGACAGATAATTTTATAAGCAGAGCATTATATTTGCACGTTTACATTAAACTTTTAAATTTTATATTGAAAAAAAAAAGTCAAAAGAAATAATAATAATAAAAAAAAATTTAAAAAAAAAAAGATTGAGAGCTTTCACGTGGACACACGTGCAAAGTGATAACTTGTACACTTCGTATACTATTCTCCCGTGCTACGATCCGCAATGTCCGTATTTATCCAGCGCTCTTCCTCTTTAAGCAGCGTGTCTGGCACGAAGTGGTACGAAGTGCCCATTGTCATTGCCGGCATCTTTCGCCTTCTTATTTCGTCTCGTGGCGAGCGGGCGTTTCACTTTCTCCGGGATAAGAGAAGGACGAATTCCAGGTGGAATTCCACGGCACGAGGGTGCGGACTTGATCGCACGTGAACACGCCAAGTCGAGTTCGTGAATCGGCAACTAGATCAATCTCTCTCTCTTTTTCTCTCTTATTTACTTCTTAAATAATCATACTTTCACGCTTATTGATTTTATAACGACGAGTAACATAATAAAAAAAAAATTTAAAAAAATTAATTTTTCCGACATTATTCATTTTTTAATTAAAACGCACGCCATTATTTTAGTCATATGTCTACCGTTTACGTTTATCAATAAATTCCTAAGGTACAAATCACTGTATTAAGTGCAGCTACTGATACAAACGTCGATATTCACCTTCGTCACCGAAGCGAGACCATAAGTTCCAATCTCGAATTCCTTCGCGACTAGTCAGCGACGCCTCCATAAGTAATCCGTCACATCCGTCTCGGCAAACGAACGAGTCCGCGTGCCTGTTCGTTTACACGTCGTCGATTGTGTGCGGCGATATTGGCGCGACTTTCCCGGTTTAAATTTAAGAGCTGGAAAGTGCTTATCGGCCACGCTCGTCTCCGCGAGTCTGGCATTGTGGAGGCAAACACGCGACCGTTCTCGCAGGCTGTGCTCGAATGGGATCTATGGCGAGGGAAGAAAGCGAAATGAAAGGCTGCGTTGCACCGAGTGACGAACGGAAGTTAGATATAGGAAATACGAAATAGATTTCATTTTCAATTATTTTTTTTAAACAGCAAATATTAAGTAAAGTACCTCAAAGTGGTCTCCCGAAGACCAAAGAAGTAAAATAATTTGTGTATTTTCTATAAAATGGCGTTATAATGTGCAGCTGCTCGTGAGAATTATTTTGTTTGTTCTCTTATTTTGACAACGGTCACGTCAATGCGTGCCTATATGTATATTCGCTTTCTTTCCACGGCGCAGCGGAAGTGAAAGATCGTGGACGATGCGGCCCGGGACGAGCGCGGAAAGTCATTCTTTTCTCTTCGCTTTGAACCCCGCGCGCTATTCTCAATACCGAGTTATTAGCGAAAGCTACGTTCGCGTTCTAAGAAGATTATACTAATCGTAATCCCGACGTCGGAGCGAAAAGTATCGTGGTACACTCGGCGAGACTGTTTTCACCGGAATAATTTTTACGAGTGTGCCTGCATTTCGACGAGATGCAAAGCGAAAAACTTGTCGATCCTCAAGTGACGCAAAAAAGAAACCGCGGAATATATCATTGACCCGCATCGAGAGGTGAGAGGGTGAAAGTGTAGTAAACGCGCGGTGAAGCAACAAGACCGACGGCGTGTAATTGTTCTATTAATCGCGGTGTTCTTCTGAGTCAATACTGAAAGCATGAGATTCGAATTTCCTGCCAGTACCTTTCAAGAACATATTGTTCGGTACACTCCGCGTACACACTTGCATGTTAATTTTATCCTATATAATTTTTTCTAAAATTAACAGTTAAAAAATAAGTAAGTGCATGAAAATTCAGATATTAATCGAGACGAAGCTCGCGAGTGAACGTAAAACCATCGCGGGAATGCAGAGATGCGCTCGCGTGACTAACTCGAGGATCGGGATGAGAGCGGTCTTTTTTTTTAATTTTTTTTTATTTTTTTTTTTTTATTGAGTCGCATGTTCTACGTCGCGTTCGAGTCGCAGCGGAGTAACAGCCGCAGCGCGACGCGCGGCTTTCGCAATAGTGAGAGGCGTGTGCCGTTGTACGCACCTTTTGATCTCGTCGTAGCGGTGGTACGCGGGTCTCGCTACGTGTCACCGTTGCACCGGCGGTCGCTCTTCGAGGTCCCGTAGCACCGTTGCAACGTGATCCGTCTACCGCTCACCGTAATGTAACGTAACGCAATGTAACATAACGTAACGTAACGTAACGTAAAAGGTGAGCAGAGTGTTTCATGCAATCGGACTCTGCCGGTGTCCCCCCGGTTACGCCACGAATCTTTTTTTAAAAGTGCAGATTCACTGCAAACGCCGCCGAAAACGCGCTGATAAGAGAAAAATGCCAACGCTTCTCGATTTGCCTAAATTTAAAGGTCCTTTTAAGTCGTAATTTTAGGTTGTAACTTTTTCGGAAACGCTAAATGTGAATATGGCTTCGCGAAAATGCTATCATATATTTTTATAATGCAATTATAATTCAAAGCAGTCAAATATTTTATAAAAATCAATGTGTCTACGTTATCGATATTTTATATTTAAAAAAAAATTATTATTTTCACGTACGCGTACTTATATTCGAACTGCCACGTATGTAACAAACGCGCAGGGTAATGGCCTTATTTTTTGGCATTTGGTTGCGGTAAATGCCAGCGAACCAACCGTATTGTTTGCTCCAAAAGTAGGTGAGTCTCTCATTTCCATGAGTTTCGTCAGCTTCCTTCTTCGGCTCTACCACTCTACCTACTTACTTAGCATCGATTAAACGATTACATTACCGAACCGGCATGGACGGTGGACCGGCACCTCCTTTCGGGTTTCCAAATCGCGGTTGCGTACCTCTGTGAAATACAGCGAGTAGGCGTAGAATCGCCTGGGACGATTACATTTCTGGAATAGACCGGTTGAAAGGCACCGTAATGTTCCGAGGGTGATTACGGTAACCCCGTGATTGGCATTACAACATTAATCGGTCGAAAATATTCCATTTTTGTCCGATGATTTATTCAAGAATCGAGGAGGGAGATGAGAAAGAGGATAAAGGGGGAAAAACGAGTAAAAATTTGCAATAGGCAAGCTACGAAAAATCCAACGAAATGTAAATTGTAGAAATAAAAAATATTGAAGCTGTATCATTTTGACGTCATCAAGTTCAGAATTCTTCGAGGAAGGGAAAATTGTGAGGAATTCGAAAATCGCGTTGCGAGGGGAAGCGAGGAAGCTGCGCGCATGCACGGAAGGAAATCCAGCGAGCTCGGAGTCGGTGCGGAGGATAAATTTCGTTTTACCCTTTTGCCATGCACTACTAGCAGCAGCACGTACAGGCGTGTGTACGTGCGTGTGTGCGGGACGGTCTCGCAGAGGCGGAATCGCAGAGGCAGTTTCCGGGCGACCCCGGCGCGGACGCGGAAAGGCCAGCCGGTCGACTCTGTTCTCTCTCTCTCTCTGTCTCTCTACCTTTTCCGTCCTTCTCTCTTTCTCTCTCTCTGGTTTCTAGTAGCGTCTATCGATCCTATCGAGCCGAGGCTTCGAACGACGTCGACGGCCACCGCGCCGAATACATTTTCGCGCCAGGTGTTATCGAGGCGAGGCCCGCGCGCAGCGCGATACATACAGGTATATAACACGAACACGGCGAAAAAAGGAGGAACGGATCCGCCATTGCGCTCTCACGTGCGCGCGAGACTACCGGCGATGGCACTATTTTGCATTTCGCTCGATACCTATACCATCCGGGAGCGTCGATCGAACGGACGAACAATGAGCCGCGTACGTGCGGATTTCGACATGCGATGACGCAAACACAATTTAAGAACGAATTCGAACTGAAAAATTGCCGGTATCCCATTCTTTCGGTTTAGTAGAAGGCGCGAGCGAGCGACCCGGGATTCGATTAATTCGCGTTCGGGACCGGAGGACTTGAAATATTTATTACAACCAGGCATCGGGCGCGCAGACGGTACTATTTTAAATTTTTTTTTCAAACCGAAAAGCGCTAAGTATACATAGGCGGACACCGTCTCGTAAAGCACCGTGATTTTTCTTATCGACCTTTTCGGAAGACCGCAAAGGGGCCGCAAAGAAATTGGATCGGTCGTGCCCAGAAATTTCATACTCGCTATCGTTATCCCCCGTGATCGTCATCGTCGTCGTGTTATTTTAGTCAAGCGAGAAATTACCATGACAAAGGCCGAAATTGCCCATCGGCCGAGCCGAGCCGAGCTGAGCTAAGCAACCGCGCGCGGCTGAAACACAGGGTGGATGCCTCGTGTGGTGGCGCGTGTGGTACGGCGACGACTCGCCTAATTGCAGGTGACGTGCGCACCGGATCCGCATTTTGGGCCGAGGTAACACATGCACGAGATAGGAGCGCACACGCGCGCCGGATCCTACCGGTACGGAGAACTTGACCGAGAGTCCGATAGTTCACCCCGAAGGCGATTCGATTCGTGTCTCGCAATTAGGCGCGACGGACTCGGCCACGTGGATGATCCGCGCAAGATCGTTATTCACGTAACGTGAGAGCAATCCCCGTGAAAACGCGATCGGGGCGGAGGAGAGTCGGGCGAGCGAGCGAGAAAATATTAGAGACGCAGTTCTTATAAATTTTCATATAAAGTAATGGCGTAAAGGAAACGCGCGCGCGCCTCGCAACGCTCTCGCGGATCCTGCGAGCGGTAGCCTGGCTTTTGGCTTTTCTTGCTCGACGAAACGATTTTCGCTCTATATATCGGCGGCCTCACGAAGGTAGGTAGGTTAGAAGGCAGATGCATATACCTACGTATATATCGATCTGCAACTATGTAGGCACCTACATACACGAGAAAGACCATCCATTTACCTCGCTACGCAGTGGATGTACATAAGCGTAGCCTCTACTCTTCTCAAGTTGGCGTCGCGCCTGCAGCCACGGCAGATACATAGGCGCGATCTATATAAGCCGAGCATATACCGTGCCAGCGGTTCTTTCACTGTCCTACATTGAAAATTGAAGGTCCTGCGGAAAATAGTGCGGCGTGATGTAACAGGATCCGTTTATATCCTCATCCGTTGTTTCGATATTAATCAATCAACTGATACTTCAAATAATCTACATCGAACTAACAGAATCGGCAGAAAGACTACGATTCGCTAAGACCAAGACATCGAACTTAATCATGTATAATAAAACTATTTAAAATTTATTAAGTATTTTTTTTTTTTTGACTGTACGATTTTTTAATTACATCACCGATTAAATTAATCGAAAGGGTTCTAGCTCTGTAGTTCGGAAAATATCGTTGATTCTCTGGAACTTTAGTGCGAGTCTCGCGGAAGACTCTGCATTTCAATTTCGACAGTATGCAGAAATCGTAGAAAGAAATTAATTCCGCGCCGGACAATAAAGCTCGCGGACGTACGTGCTTCTGACTGGACAACAGATCAAATCCGAAAACAAACTGCGATAATGAAAATTGAAAGAGGGTGGGGCTACAGCGAGCTGGCGAGGCAAACAGTAGAACTCCGTAACGATTCGGCATCGAAATTGGGCGAGCTTTAACATTTTTATTTTCGGTGTCGTCCTCGCCGCCGTCGTTCTTCCGCGCGTATCAAACTGCGGAATCGCGAGGAACGGTCGGCTCTCGTTCGAATTTCGGAATTTATTTCTACGAAGACATTCGCATACCGTAAATACGCCCGTAGGAAGAACCCCTTTCTTTTTTTAACAATGCATCGATCGTATCGCGCGTATCAAATCCCCGTACGTAAAATATCGAGATACAGTTAAGGATCTTCAGCGATAATGCGAACAAAAATCAACCGAATGACCGGAGGGAGAACGGACGATCGCCCTGTGAAATCGTCATCGTAAACTGCGTCGTTCGTTAAAACATTAAATCGGCTTCTCGCTGGTACTAACGAGAAGTTCTAATGATGCAATTAAGGTGCATCGGCAGGTGAGCCCGTCGCAACGTATCGTTCTGTATGTTTGAACCCTGACCTCGAGGTTTCGACGGTGTTTTCGAACCGCAAACCACTTCCGGAGATTACGGCGGTGGAATAATAAAAAGTGAGCACGTAACGACACAGATGTAAATAGAAATCGGCAATATAAATCGTTTCCCGGGAGGTTCAGCTCGGGATTACTTTTCGGGGAGGAAAAGAGGCGCCGATAGAGGAACGCGGAATATCGAGCGGCGCTAAGATCAACGGTAATACGCGACGTTAACCGTAATTTCAGCATGTTAATACCGTCACTCACGTCGTCGGTTCGTAGCACCTGCATTATCAGATTACTCGCGCAGCTGCCCGGGGATCGCGCTGCACTTTACGAGCAGTTTATGCGCAGCTCGCCTCTGCGCGCAGAGTGCTCCGGATAAATCATATTTACTAGCCGAAACTGTCGCCGCGCTCGAGTCGCCGAGTCACATTTATTTTCGCGACGAGATCGAAGAAGCGACGAAAGTACCAGCCGCGCGCGAGATAAAGTAGCAAAATTTACATCTCGTCACGCGTATTTTCGTGCGCTAGCCACGGCGCGCTGTTCACCTCGGGCGCGAACTCGCAGAGATGACGTGAAAAATGTTTCCTCAAAAATGCGAGAGGGATTCAACCGAATTAAATCGACCTATTCAAATTCTAGTTCGAACGGATGTTAAAAATAAAGTTGTTTTTCAGTCCATCCTAATTGGAATGCACATGCGAAATGTAGAAAAATACGGCAACGAAGGAAAAGCGAGACCGTCCATTTTCGGTAAGATGTTCTTTTTTTCTTTTCTTTCTTTTTTTTTTTTTCCTACAAATTAAAGGGACGGCCGAGGATCTAGCGTTTGCAATAAGATGCTGAAAAACCGCAAGTGACTTCATAAAATATCCACCCGATGGTGCATCTCCGGTGTATTGCCGCGGAGATCACATTATGAAAATGCATCCTTCAAGTCTTATATTTCGTGGATGATGCGGTGGCTTACGACCCGCTATAAAATGTGCACTATTGCGCAGACACCGGGGAATATTCGTCAATACTTTCGCTAAAACGCGAAAAATACCATCGGACGTTAACGCTCAACTTACGCTATCTGAGTTGCAGTTTCGTATTTTATATTTTTTTTTAATTTTTTTTTTTCTTAAACAAAAAGTATATCTTTTGTTTTAAATCGCGCGCGTCTATGGTACGACAATATCACACGATATATTGGACTTGTCAAGAACCAAGAAGAAATTCTACGCGGCCAGCGTGTTTATTTCGATACCGGTCAGAAGCCAATATTCCTAGTACTTAATCGTCGCGGTACACCCAGCCGCAATCTTTGACTGGCGGCCGCCATAAATTTTCCCCGGCAACCTGAGAGTTCCGTGGCATTTTCGGAAAACGAAGATAACAAGCTGGATCGGCGAGGAAAAATGGCAGGCCATCTGCCAAACCATCATCGCGCACTCTCGGGAAATATTTGTCGGATGCAGCAGCCGTGATGATGGCGCGCGCGCGCACATGCGAATACATATGTATGCGCGAGCAAGAAATTCGTGACCTAGATAGTCTGGAAGGCGAAATGGCGTAATACGTTGCGCGGTTCTGCCGGCCATATCATCTGCGCCACGAAAAGAGGATCGGGTCCGTAGCTTGCGACTTTAAACGGTGCAACGTAACGGGAGTTTCGCTTTATTTTCAACATTTTCTGGCCGAAAAACTTGGTTAGATACATTTATATTTCCGGAATACTCAGTATTTGCACTTCAAATGGTACAAACCCATGCCGCGGCCGAGCTATTTTAAAGCGATTTTGCACTTTTCTAAAGATAACAAATCCAATTGTTCCGGCTCGGAGCGTAAAAGCGGCGCGAGTTATTTCGAATAAAATAAATATACATGTGTAGAATTATAAATCTCCGCGGCGCTCTTGGCACGTGTTATTAGAACAATTGATAGAACGTCACGTATCGTTATCAGTGGAGATGATGTAATTCCCCACGTTCGCCGCCTTACGATCTATATTGACGTTGGCGTTTTTTGAGCCGCGTTTCGCAGCGTGCGAACCCAGACGAGCCATGATTTATCGATCGCACGAAAAACCGTCAGGACCTACGACAACGTCCGCGTTAAGTGGAAAGGTCGACGTATGCACGGGCCGTCGCGGCGGGAGTACTGTTAATCGTGGCCGATCCCAAGGCCGTCGAGATCGCTGCTACATCGTTCTCGAAAGCGTGCGCGCGATCTCGCGCATATATTTTGCCACTCGACTCGACTCGGTCTTCGGGCTCGATACGATTTGCCATCTGACCCGATGCCACCGTAAAAAAAAAAAAAAAATACCCTACGGTCAGAAATCGCGATTTCTTATCGTTTACGCGACAGACATTACGCTTAATATTCTATTCCCATTAAGTTGAAAAGGATCGGTATTTTACAACAGCGCGGAGGAAATCTTGGTTGCTGCGTGCTACGCTGAACGAGAAGCGGAACGTGTAACTCAATCCCGATTCCTCCAGGGTTCGAGGAAGCGAGAACGGGAGGAAAAGAGAGAGAGAGAGAGAGAAAGAGAGATAACGGCTGCGAGGTCGACGACGAGGCGAGACTGGAGGACGAGAGTAGCCGGAAAGAGTGACGAGCGCGCTTTTCGTAGCTTTTATTTCTGCCCAGCTCGTGGCTGCGCGCTACCGTCACACTCGTATTCGTAGCGAAGCGGCGTAAGCTCTCCGATGCGGTATCGCGTGCGAAATGAGAGAAACCATAGTTACGAAACGGCAGAAAAACTAAAAGCGAAGAATATTTCGCTTCGTTGGAATATAATCTTGTGTCAGTTGTACGGATTCCTTTTTCTCGGCTGCCTTTTCTCGCCGCCGCCGTCGATAACCCAAAAAAGCGGATAAACACCACCGATCGCAATTAATAACCCGATCATTCGATATTATATGGCGGGGAAACAATGCGCGGTATCATGCACGGCGTTATAGGCGGGAACGATATGAAAGTGACAGTTTGCAAAATTGGCAAAGCGTAATTTTGGCCCATTGGCGCTATCCGGCGCCAATGAAACAACGTTATCGGGCACGCTCCCAATATCCGACTACTGAACTATAATTAAGCTCTATTCTTTGTGCGAAAATTAATTCAATGCCGGGGACGGCGCGGCGAAGCCACGCGGAAATCCGCATACCGGCTGGACGAGCACCGACCCGGCCCGGCTACCGTAAAGTGCAATCCTAATTTGATTTTCGAACGACGTCGCGCCCGCACGCACGGATTTCCTATTTTCGTTTTTTCACGCCCGATGTTATTTTTGTCAGATAAAACGCGAAATGCGCAGCCTGTTAAGTGATGCGCGATTTAAAGCGCGTCGCCCTTCGCCGCTCGATTCTCATGCCGCATTTCACGCACCAGATATTCCGCCGCTTGATATTTGCGTTAAATTCATACATTGGCCATTTTTTTTCAAGCACGCTCTTTCCTGATACAAGCAAACATTTTCGAGGACTAGCCTCGGTGAAATATTTCAAAAAGTGTTGGTGCCATTATTTTAAAAATATTTATAGCTTTCGTTTTTATTTATTCATATATTATTAAATTTTTTTTTTTTAATACTTTCCTTAAAATATTATACAAAATAATCAACGGTAAAAAAAGAAAGAAGAAGCAACTCATATACGAGACATCTAAATTTGATCTTCACCCGACGATATTTCAATCTTTTACAACCATATAGACTATCCGCCCGAGTATATCATGTCGTAACGGCTCTCAGCGTAGATTTCGCGATAACAGTTGATCAAATTCCGCGGAAGATTTATGAAAGACGTTACGTTCGGAAGATGCCCGGGTAGAATGATCGCTGCCCTCTTGCTGATTTCTCGCTACGCACCGAAAATATCAATATGCACGAAACGCCGCGGCGCGTCGACTCGCGATACAGGAAGCCGACTCTCCCGTTCGCTTGCACGCGTGTGCGTGGCCGCATGTACGCAAGGATACATACGTTCCGGAGGCATTACGCACGCATTTACACGTTCTCGGCTTCCCCTCCGAGAACGCCTGTGCACCACGGTGTCCCTACCAGCCCGACGCGAAGCTACGCGGATCCCTCCACGCGCCCCACTGAAGCTCACCCAGCCCCCCCCCCACCAGGTTGCCCGCCACCCCGTCCTCCCAACTCCTCCGTCATCCTCGCTACCTACCCGTGCGTCGTCCCTCTTTCGGGCGTCTCTCACCTGCGGTGAACAACATCGGCTCGTCGTCTATAAACTCGTAGGTACGTTCACGCGAAGACGCGGGAACGCGAAGGAGGAAGAAGGATCTCCTCGCGCCCAGGCGGCGAGGGAGCGGAGGACTCGAACGCGCCGACCGCTATCTTTCCGCGTATCCTTTCTCCGCGAGTACAGTCCACGTCGATTTGCCTGCCGGCCCCCGTGTCTCGCCCTGAGAGAGTGCTGCTGTGCCTGTCGCTCTTTACCGTCGCTTATTGCACGGAGCTACTCTCCGAGAAAACACTTCGGTACTATCCTAGACAAAAACCATCGGGGCGTATCTACGTACGTAATCTACCGCGGTTTCAATCGCCGGTGTATGGTCTTGGTCTTTGCATTCGCGTCATCTCGACTGTCTATACGATACTAATTAAAATTAAAAAACAGAAAAAGTGATTTTTCTTTGCTCCTTTCAAAACCAGCTAGTATTTTACACGCGAAACGGACGAATTGCAGTATTATACGAATTACGAAAAAGATAATCTTTCCAGAAAAAAAAAGAAAAAAAAATTATATAATAACATTTCTAACTCTGTCGTTGAAAATGTAAAGAAAGATTTGTTCACGCTGCAAGTTCTTACCGTCAATATCGAGCCATCCAACTGTTGAATTAACACGTAAAACATTTTAGAACCGCGTTGAGAGATATATTCTCTATTTCGTGGAGTTGTAACATTGAAACGGCCTACGTCGTTACGCAAACGGCCTTGTTGCGCTTTAGCCCGCTTTGTACGATGCGCTCGTTATTAATATCTCACTATGATGTTTGTTATTAATATCCATTGCAACACGTCTGCTATTAATATCTACGGTTTCCATATAGAGACTGCTCAATACTGCCCTTAACGAAGATTGTCTTCGTATCCCACCACCGATCTATAATTGGAACGCGACAGTTGCAGCAAACTTTGTAACGTAAACATTAGGAAATATTAGGAAAGATGTCCCACTTGGAGGTTTAAACGCACCTACGTCCGCGGCGTTATTGTCTCGAGGTACGCTCTCGTGCTTTCTACAAAGTAATTGCTTACCGGGAGCTCTCTTCGCAAAGTGGTTATCGGCCTATCGAAGGAAGAGAAGGTGGATTCGTTCGTTATTACGTGACACCGTTACGTAACGACTTGGTCTCTGCGCGGTCATATGATTCGCGTCTTCGAACGCACACGCATAAATTCATTTTACGAAATTGCAGCCCGATATCCCGCAAGGTCTGTGACAATGTTTGTAAAAAAGACTTTTTTATACCCGGCGTTTACATCACGTTTGTTGATTAATTGCCGCGTGGTATTAAAAAAAAAAAATTTCAGGTAGCATTCAGTACATGATTGATAATACGGTCTGGTCTCTCTCTTTCTCTCTCTCTTTGTCTTTTAAAAAAATATAAAACGTATACTTTGTTATTTAAATAAAAATCTGTTGAATTTTACTACGAGTCTCAATTTAAATGATTTTAAACAGACTGGTGATAATATCACTTCGATCGTGATCCGCAAAAGCGGACGGGCTCGACTCGCGAGTGAGATCTCGGTGCGATCCGACGCGTTCCTCCTGAGGAATGTCGAAAGCATATAATTCTACGAGCTACTCCTGGATGCATCGGTATATACTGTTGACGGGCGGGAAGAGCGACCTTTTAGCCGCTCGTCGGACAAACAAGCCGTCGTCCGACTTGCAGCGCGATCCAAGCGAGACGAAAATATATATATATATATATATACGAGAATCGAACGGAAGGATTGTGAAAGATGGAAGAAGCCAGATAAGCGCGATGGACGAGCGGCGGCGGGAACGACAGAGGGTATCCGCTAGAACGCGAGAGGGAGAGCAAATAATAGAAGGAGGGCGAGGCGGTCACTTGTTGCGATCCTGTTAGTTCACCTCTTCGCCGGCCGCTTCTTCGTCTTTCGTTCCGTTCTCCGTGCACCGTCGGGCTCTGCGCCGTCGAGACGCCGCGTCGCGTCGCGTCGCGTTAGACGAAAAACGGCCGCCGCTAGACGAACGACGGAGGAAGAGGCTGGGAAGAACGAGGAAACGACCGTCCATGCTGCAAGGTACCGTACGCACGTACGGCTACCATCGAGGCCATCCTTGAAAACGTACGATAGAAATACAGGAAGCCAGAACCCGCCCGGCTCGGTCCATTTTCCGCGTATTATCGCCACCCGCGTTAATTAATTCTATTATTAATATATGAGTCATTACGGACTTTATTTCGTTAACGAAACGCAATTTTCGTTGGGAAAAAAAAAAAAAAAATCTCGCGCGATCGCGCACCGTAAACGGAAACCAGGCTGAGTAAAGCCGTGCCGTCATAACAAGGTTATTACCCGCCTAGACTCCTGAGAGCGTACATAATGTACCTTACGCCAAGATTCGATATAGTTACCCCTCCTCTCTTTCTCTCTCTCTCTCTCTTTCTCTCGGTGAGTGCTCTATCGCATGGAGAACGCGGCGAGAGGCGCACTTTCCGCGCGCGGCGCACAGAATTCGCCGGCGAGTCGCGAAATTATAGGCGCGCCGGATACGGCCGATTCTCTCGCTGCAACGGCCGCGAGCTGGGTCAATACATACGCGCTCCAACGGGGCTATGAACTATTGACACGCATAGCGAGGGCTTATTATTGGCCCGCCCGAAACGGCACGACGCCGCGCTACCGCGGTCGATAGTTTTCCCGGAGAGCTGGGAGTGCGGTGGTCGGGTATCTAATGCCAGTCCCGTATAATTATTGCGTAATTAGCAAATTTGAGCACCACGGCCGGATCGATAATCGTAAATTATCGGGATTGGTCAGCCGAGGCTGATGCATTGCCCACGGCGATGCACACCCGTACGACGCGGCGCGGCGCCGCGATATTGTTGTTTCCTGCTTCCCTTCTTCTCTTCCTCACTCTCTCTTGCTTCCTCGGTATTGTATTGCTATAAACGCGCTCGGACATCCATATGCACCTTTGTGCACATCGCGTGCGCGTGTTTACCTCTATAAACAAAATATCAATCGGATTTTCACTCCTCTAAACGATTACCAGCGCATTGATGAAAAAAAAAAGGGTGTTATTAACGAAGATTCTGTGATCAGCGATCAAATCCGTGATACTAAAAAATTTAGCTGCGAAAATTTCGAAACCTTCTTCTATTTAATTAATCGGTTTTCGATAAATGAAGACATCGCCCAACGGAGTCATATTCCGACGTAGCGCTCGGTGCACCGGATTCTCGGTTTATATTCCATAAAAGTAAACCGTGAGAGAAAGCGACGGTTAGCGAGACGACGGGCGCAAAATCGAGTGCTCAGCCGGCCTCGGGTGGCGAGCATTTTCGTTTAGCAAATCGATTGCAACGCGATTTCAGGTTCTGCCGGATCATACGGGCAACGCGGGGTCGTGGTGGCCAAGAGACGATGATTCCATGCTCGGTTAATATCCGCGATCGACGCGCGCGCGCGTCAACCCTCGCTCGCCCGACGACCGTGCACGCGTGTGTGTCTCCCGCGCGCGGATAATAATTATTTTCGTAATTTCCTGGCATTCCGCGCGACGAGCCCATCAATCCGAAAATCGTATAAACTGACTGTCACATTCACGCCCAAATTCAAAATACGGAGGGTGGCGAGTGTCCCCCCGGCCCGCCCTTCGCCCCGCGGTCCAGCAAGCCGCTGCGCGCGTCCTCGCGGCCCGTCAAATACCATTTAATCCCCCGTGAAATCCGGTTTAATTTCGCCCGGCGCGATATCCCCGGGAGTCCACCGTCGAGTTACACCCCCGCCGTCCAAACGCGGCGAATCGAAATCTTTCCGACGTCACCTTCCGCCGGAAAAAAAATCCCTTTGCTTTCCCCGAGAGCGCGGGAACATCGCGTCGCCGAGTAAAATCAAACTTCGCCGAGGTTGCGGAAGCAAGATCGATACGAGTCGCCCTCGTCGTAAAAATGCCGCTTCGTGAAATCCCTCGGTAGCCGGATCTTATTTCCCAGCTGCGGCGTTCGCCCGTCTCGTCCGGCTCTTACTACTCGTCGTCATTCGGCACCGCTCATTGTTTTTCACGAACCACGGATAAAAAGACGTGCATTTATCGGCGCGCGATAATGATCTGGGGAGGAGGGGGAGGGCGAAATCGAGGTAGGAAAATACACGCCGGTGTCCTATTGTTACGGAGAGAAATTCAATTGGCTCTCGCAGCCGCCGGTGCGCGCTCAGCCTCCTAATTTCGCGACACGGTGGCTCGTTTCTCTCTTCTCATTCCCGCGCGTCGGTTCGCCCTGCCAGTTGCTGGTCCTCGTGTGTTTGTATATGCTAAAGCGTTACAGGCCGTAATATCAAGCCGCGAGAGGTGGGCGACTGCGAAAGCCGGCAACCGACGATACCGTAACGTCGCGGCGCGCGATACGGTCGTGCTCGATATTGGAAATCCGCCGGTAGGAGAGAAAGGACTCCCTCCGGAAACGGTGCGTCGACGCGTCAATCATGCATACGAGTTTCGAAAAAAAAAAAAAAAGAAAAAAAAATATTCACATTTTTGCGCGCGACGAACGCGTCTCCTCGCGACCGCCCTTCCTTCTCCATATCACATACATTCGTGATATTTGCGAAAGAAACTCGAGGGAGATTTAAAAAAAAGAAAAAAGAAAGAGATTTATCAAATACGCCCATGTTATCCTACGCAGCAATGAAAGAAGAGAACTCGGAAGATAAGACGAGAATAATGAATTATAAATATTTATTACGAAGGAAAAATTTTTGTACGAGTTTAACTTGCTGCGGGGAAACGAGAAAATATTCGTGATGTACGTTTGAGATATGTCGTTGATCTACCGAAATTTATAGTTACATATCTACAGTTCGAAGCCGAGCAGGGAAAGATAACATGAATATGGTAATGGCGTTAGAAGCGGATAGATAAAATCATAATACTTATACATGCGTTGTGTATGCCGTTTTCTTTCTTTTGCGGCGCGATTTAAATGTTAAAAAATTCCGAGCGGATTCTTGATCTTTGACTCGCTTCGATGGATAGAGCGTTTTCCATTTTGGTTGTATGGAAATATCCGAATTAATTGTGAAACGGAAGCGTACATCGTTTTCGAAATCAACGTGGTATAATTCTTGATGAACGCAAGTACAAATTTTGAAAATAATATGATGTCGAATAGAAACAGATAAATAGATGGGTAGATAGATGATAAAGGTAGATCAACATATAAAAAAAAAAAAAAAAGAAAAAGAGCATGGATTTAATTAAGCCACATGTTACGCTTATTAATTCCGCGACATCTAAGAGCATTAATCAACCTAGAGAAAATTGAGCGATCTCAACCAAAGCAAGATTCCGATCTCGTACCGTGACAGCAGATTATTCGTTACAGTGCGATATCACTGTGCGAATTGATAGCGGTCAGCTAATTGCGGGTTAATAACAAATAAAAAAAACATGTGGAGCGAGTGAGGAAGACTCGGAGAAAGGACCTGCGACGTTATCGCAAGCGCAACGGCAGCGACGGGGGACCATGTCGCGTAATCGCGAACGCATTTCGCGTACACGTAGGATACGCCGAACGAGTAGGAAACCCGCGCGCGGGATCTCCGCGAAGCTTGGTGACCGAGGTAATAGTCGAGGCGGGATGGAGGACGACTGGCGAACGAGCCGCGATGGAGAGGGAGAGGAGGCTGCGAGTCGACGTCGAAGGGAGAGGCACGGGATCAACGGCGCGGGGTGCCGGCGGCCTCGATAGCGGCATGCAGCGCGGTGCGTTACACCTGCACAAGCGCAACCGCCTTTACATTGCACCGTGTGGGCGCGGTGGTGTCATCTCTCGGCAATCTCCGGAGTGACCTGTCTCTACAGGTTCCCCCCTACAACGGCCGCGAACGAGTTCCACTCCTCTTCCACAGAGGCACGTCTCTAACCCGAACCTAAACCAGCCTAACCTCGGAGTAACTCCATCCTCCCCTTCGTTCCCTCCGTTCTTTCTCTCCCGCGTGCGCGCGCGTGCGACAGTGCTATCGTTCCCCGAACTTCCCTTACCCGGCCCTCTTCACCACCCACCCCTCCCTCCCAACCCGCCCCCTCGACATGCCAGGCATCGCGCTTCCCACCACCGGTCCCGACGAGTGTCCACTTCACCTCACGCTGAGGGATCACCGAGGTGGGGCTTACTCTGGAGGAAGGGAAGCACGTCGCGACGCGAGAGGAGACCGAGGACAGAGATACTGCTCCACAACGCTTGTCTTGCTTTCCTGCCTCTTCGTTCACGGTCACACCCGCAGTAAAGCTCAACCTCGAGACGTCTTCGGACTTAACGTTGCTTAGGGTCGGGAGAGATTCCTTCGCTCGGATCAAGAAATGACGGCGCGAGACAGGGAGAAAGGGGGGGAGCTCGCGCGCAGATTGACCTCGATAGTAAAAATATAATACACCGGCTCAAATCGTTACGATTTAATCGCTCGAAGAATATTCTAACCAACTTTTCTGAAAACACTGTCAAATATTTTTCAAATCTTTTATCGCGAGATACCTAATCATTAATATAATAATTAATGTAATTAATTTCACAGATGGGCAATGAACCAAGACGATCGTATCATTAGTCATATTTTCTATATCTTCCCTGCAACAAATACCGCACCTTTCATGAAAAAAAAAAAGTGTCTTGTATATAAAAAATATAGTAGACCGACAGAATACGTTGCTATTCTGCTAATGCAATATTATTAACGGAACAAGAAAACGCGGTGAAGTAACGCTACGCGTCTCGACTCTACTTTATTAGCCGTAAGAGGCCTGTCGTGCGCCGCGAGTTGAGAACCGTCGAGGGTACAGTATCAGGCTGGCTCCACCTAGCATAGGGTGAACGGGTCGGAGGCCGTTGGTTCCTCATAGAGTTGCTCTCTTCTTATTATTATTACACGAACGCGCGCGCACACGGACGTACGTACGCTCGCTTGCTCGCTCGCAGGCACGGACGCACGCACGCACGCACGCACTTACTCACGCATGTATGCAGTCACGCACGCGGCTCACGCATGCGCGGAACCGCATCCTGACAGTGGGGTCCGGAAACCGTGCCGCGCGGGGAGGCCAAGACGACGACAAGAGGGGCGGAAGTGCTCCGCCGTGGGGTACGACGCGGCGGGGAGGAAACAGGTTGAATCGCGCGCGCGAGGCATCACGCTGACCGAGCCCAAGGGTGGAGGGAGAGCAATAGTGATTCAGTCCGAGGGGGATAGGGGAAAATCACAACACGAAGGGGCAACCGACGGTGGGGGGGTGGCCCCCGCGACTGGTAGGGACGATCGGCGCGCGAGGAGCGGCGGCGAGAGGTTGCCGCACTTACTCCTTACCGCGGATTACCATTATCATTATTCCTACTCTCGGTCGGGCGCCACTGACAGCTCTATGTCAGAGCCACCGTTACGATCGGCATCGTTATGCGCGCTTCTCTCCAGTTTGTCGTTTTACCTCGGCGCTTTTTTTCTCCCCCCCTTCCCCCTACCTCCGTTCCCGCCCACAGTCGCTTTCTTTGTCCACTGCAAAAAGATCGAGAACGTCCGTGTGTCTCGCGTCCCTCCGGCCGCACGGCGCAACGTGACACTTTGACCCGTATTTGCACTCTGACGCCGAATACGATCGTATAATTCTTAATTTACGACAACACCAAATGTTACTCTTCCGGAAAGTCTGACAAATGCGTTTTCGTACGTGTCCAATTATCGTATGCTTTTTTTTTTTTGTACGTTTAACGTAGGTATGTTTTATACGCATGTACGCCGAAGAAAAGAAGAGATTGGAGAAAGAGTGAAAATGTGAGAGACTGTATACACGTATCGTCTTGTTAAAATTATGTAATAACTCGCGCGACACTTGCATTAAGCGTTATCTATTATAATTCATCGAGACAAAGGGGTTCTTTTTCTCTCGGTATGATTATCTGCAGTAATTTTCCTTCGCGCTATTTGTTTCCTGAACGCATTATCGCGTCCAGTTATAGCTAAACGTTTGCGCGAGTAATCCGGTGAGGCTCGCGTCATATTACTCATCGATAAGCGTCCACTATCCTCATTTAACTCCCGTAGAATACATTAATAACGAGAATAATGCGATACCATTGAGTAAAGTCGCGTTATTTACCGCTTATTATTCGTTAGTCTGGTCAAGATAAAATTTGTGAGCCGTGATAAAATTCTGTGTTAAAGTTACCGATGTTTTTGCACTAAATGAAGCGTTATTTTAAATTTACATAGAATTAATCTTACAATTCTCTTTTAAACAGCAAAGTCCAATCTGTATCGTCACGAAATGGATTCGCACAGTCGAAACACGTTTATCGACCGGTCCACGCTGTTAACGTTATACAGTCAGCAATTATGCATCTACGAGATCCAATATCGATTCAAGGCGAAGGAAACTTTCGCAAATCGAAGGAATGAGAATATCACCGCCGCCATTGTCACTGTCGTTCGAGATCAATTATAGAAACGAGTGCAAAGCGCAATTATCGTCCTGCCCGACTGCAAGAAAGGAAGTGAAAGAATATCTTAGACTTGACGCTCTCTCTCTTTTCTTTCTCGGATCGTTCTTTTCTCGCGCCCTATCCCTCGGGAGAGCATCACCTTTCAAGTTCGTCTTCAACCTTCCAAGTCCACGACCTTGGTGCTTCGACCGGCCGGCGTGATCTTCTCGCCGATTCCGAGGATGATACTCACGTATCAATTGCGACCATTACAAATAATCATGCCGTAGAACGTATTGCGTTACGAGATTATACTACGATATCAAATCGCGTTAATTTTAATAAGAAAAATTACGGTCGTGTTCAGTCGCAAGATCAACGCGGTATTAAAAAAAAAAAAAAAAGTATTAACATTTTAATTCCAATAAAGCAAGTATTGTACTTGGATTTTTTAATTACATGTATCGACAGGAGGATTTAATTATATTATTTTAAACAAACGATGACTACCATCGGCCGAGATAGACACACGCACGGGAAGAGAAGGACGCGATCCTCCTCTCGCGTCCGCGCAATCAGCGACGATTGCGAAATAAAATCATCTCCGCGCCAACGCAAGGCCACCACACCTTCTCGGTCTCGGTACTCGTACCAGATCGCGCCTTTTACCTGTCATCTGTGAGTAATAATCTTGTAAAGCTGCGCACCCCGCGGATGGGTTACGGGCCAGAGGGAGAAGGACGATACTCCGGCAGAGAAGGAGGAGCCGAAAAAGAAAAGAAGAACGAACGAGGAGCGAGAAGAAAGGATCAACAACCTGCGGTGCGATTCTCTCCCGCGGCAAAACCAATGAGCCACGCCGGCAACAGCAAATCTATACGCGCCCTCGCTACCACTGACCACCGGCTAACTACAACTTAAGAAGAATTTAGCAAGCGGAAAGAAATTTCATTTGAAATTAATCCCACGTATTCGAAAAAAATTATTACGATTAATTATCTTGTTAAATTATTCTTAATGTACTGGGTAAAAATAAACTTTATACTCGTCAAATCATATTCGAAATAAATAACCCGCACGAATTCATATAAAACGGTGCATTTTTATATCGAAAGTCGTGAACGATTCGCGAAACACTGGAGGTTTAATTAATTATAATTTCATCGGCTGCGAAGAAGTTTTGCATTTTTTATTATTATTATTTTTTTTATTTTTAATACTCGCACACCGGAGAAAGCAGAGTATAAGTGTTTCAACTGCTCGTAACGGCGCTCGTAACGGTACTTAGAAACTTCTAACCCTGTCGTAGCTTCTGCACTATCTTGCAACATGTCCGAAGTTCGTCAAAATCGCTCGGCGGACTCGGAAAACACGTACGTCTCCTTCGCGCAACTAGGTGCAGCGCGATGCTGCTGTATCGAGCGCGTGTATCCATCCTGCCTAGTTCGCCATACCTAACGGTCGCGTGGAGCTTCGACTATTATCGCGGTGATTGCCGAGTACCTGCCAGTGTTAACTCGCGGCAGCGCGGATATTCGTGGAGCGAAGATCGGCAAGGTTAATGCCACCGAGCGAGGACCAAGAGGGGCCCCGTCGCTGAATCCTAGTTATCGGCCACACCCGGAACAGAAATCACGCGTGCGAGAAGACGACAAGGAGGCCTCCTCGCACGGACGAGCGAACGGTGCTTACCGGCATTCTCGCGGCCGTATTCTCGCGATCGTTCGCCGAACTCCCCCGTTTACGTATCCGCGTTAATCCCGAGGGCGGTAACGCGCGCGGCCCGCGTAACTAAGTATCTACGAAACACCCGCAATTTGCACCGTCCAATTACAGTCGCGCGAGATTGATGCACCGGCGACGAGCGTGTAATACAGCGGGCGAAAAATTAATTTTTTTATTTTACTATGGGCACTGTTTTCTTTTTTTCTTTTTTTTTTTTTTGTGGCCGTTTAATTTTTACTGCTTCAACGTCGAGCGTGACTTTCTCATATTAAATACATAAACGATCGGGAGCGATCGATCGAGCCTATCGAAAATGTAATAAAAATCTAAATTCTTTTTTTTCTTTTATTTAAAAGTAAAGTTTTAAAGCATTATATTTTAATTAGAGCATACCTTAAAATTTATTTATTTTCAACGTACGACAAAGAAAAAGAAAAAAAAGAAAGAAAACGCAGAATACAGGTATACGAAAGCAGGGAAACCAAGTTAAAGGTGAGCTGCCGCGCAGATTCAAAGAAATCTCGAATAAATGGACGAGCTGGTTTCGCTCCATTTCCGCGGTCGTTTCAACTAACGGTAAATGATTATTAACATACGTTCCAATTCTTCAGCGACTTCGTGCGAGAAGTACGCCTAAGGAACGACGGCGAAGTACGACCGGGCCGTGATAAACGCGAGGATATATCGTCATGGAGGCGAGATTCGAAGTCGATGTTTTTCCGCCGTATTATCGTTCCCGAAATAGGGAGCGATGAACTTATATGGCGCACGAGCACACTGGTTGTCCCCTCACGTCCCTCTTTCGTACTTCTTCGTAGGACTGCTCGCATAGGCGGCTAAACTAGGGTATTATTCACGGACTAATATTAGAACGGCAATGGTCACCGCGAAAGTCAGCCCTGTTGCGAACGAAGCTATAAAGAAATCGCCGTAATTCTCGAATACGCGTGCACCGCGAGAAAAGCGCTAAAAAATAGCTCTTCAAGAATAGCCGGCTTAGCTTCAAGAATATATTCGATCACGCGGTAAAAATTCTTGAAATAAAATTACATAATGTCAAATGAAACAGACGGATAGAAAGGCGCGTCCGAAGTCGTGTGCACTTTCTCCGAATCACGGATGCTCAAGTATCTAAAGTGAGAAGACGATCAACTTCGGTAAATTAAGAAGCGTGGCTTCAACGAAGCACGTCGCCGTGGAATATCTTCGATTTCCTTGCGATCCTTGTCTCTTTTCTTTTGACTCGCTGCCGATTTTCCGTATCGAGAATAAAATATGAATTCACGGACAATATACTAATACAGAATTTGTAGGATTGAAATCAGAAAATCAGAATTGATAACGCCAGAGAAAACAGGCGACTCGTTTCGAATTCGTAGCGGGCTGAGCATCTCTGCTCGGGAAGGGTGCATAACTCGGCACGGTGTTAGACGGCGTGTCTGTATGGGTTCGGCATACTACGACTTGTCTCCATAGAACTAGCACAGCTGTTTCGTATCTTTTTCTCTCGGCCGGCCTGCTGGCTCTCATCCCTTGCATCGGCCTGTCCCCTTCCGCGCCATCCCGTAGCGCATCGACCCTTCCCGCTCGTGGACGCAAATCCTGCGTGCCCCTTCTCAAACAGGAAGAACGCAGGGCTACGAGGCCTACACGACTCGAACTTACGACGTAAGCACGTCCGCTAGAAACGTTCCCCGTTTCGTGACTAGTTACCACTTCTCATCTTGCTCGACGAAAATCAATGGCCCGCGCGATTGATTTCGCTCGCGTCCTCCCGGAGAAAGATCCGACGGCCGAGCAGAAAAATCGCGAATGAAATTATATTTAACGTACGTAATTTCAATGCGTAAACCGCATAACACGTTTTGCCAAGAACTTTTGGAAGCTGACCCAGTTTACGCTGTAGTTATATAATTCCAACCTCTACATCGGGAGTTACTTTCGTCGTATTAATCCTATTCCGTCACACACAGCTGTGACACCGTAACAAAAAGTTAATTAACTAATTGACGCGGAGAATTATTTCACCGTGATAGCCCGTTTTCATTTGATAAATACTTCTCCGCGCACGAGATCTAATCGCGTTACGAACAAGTGTGCAACAAATTATCATTGACTTATCAACTACTGTCGAACGCCTCTATCAAAAAATATAGTCATGAATAATACTGCTCTTCGATTGTACTTTGATTAAAATGCAATAAAAATTACACATTTTAAAAAATTTAAATGAACATTAACATGCTAGACATTAATAAAAAAAATTAATCTAGTATTTAGTCCTCACGTCTGAAAAAAATATTAGCTTTTAAAAAGCACCAACAAGAGTTTCGTTAATTCTTTCGAATAAAATTTTCTCTTGTTTCTTTTTTTTTCTGAATAATTCGTTACAGAATCTTACTAATGCGTTTAACAACGTCTTAGCTCCTCGATAAACGTCCGTTCTTTTTCTAAATTTTCCCGGAGCTTTTCCGTTTCGAAAGACAAACCGACCACTGCGTTACACGCGGATATCGAAATGCGCGAGTTCACACTTGCGATAGGATGCAATGTTATCTGCCCAACGTGTAATTTGCTTAATAACGTTCTCTTCTCACCGCTCTTCTCTTCCTACCACTCATCGCATCTTAAATATCCTCCCCCCCTTCCTCGCGAGTACTCGACGCAAGAGTTAATTACTTGTTACACACTCCGCAGAGTAGAAAATGCCAGTTTCTAATCTCCGACTGTACGGCGAGCTTTCTAGGCGGCTTTTCGTGTACAATCGAGGGCTCGCGGTTGGAAAGAAACGTCGATCGAGATGCAGATACGGGAAAGAGGTCGATTTTTCCAGGTTAAAAAAAAAAAGAAAGAAAGAAAAAAAATTTGTCAACAAATCCCATACGTTCCCTCCGCGCTTCCTTTTACCGCGAGTGGTCTCTCGCCGGCCGAGATTAAATCCGACCGAGCGGACTTTCGGATTCGCGTCGCCGTGATTTGAGCACCGCTGCGCACAGGAAACGTTTGTGATGCGATTAATACCAAGGTGTGTACTACCCGGACCGCGCACGTCGGCTGTCAGCTGTCGTCGAAGAGGGTCCAGAGTGTACCGGCGAGCGAGCGAGCGAGCGAGCAAAGCGGCGCGACCTTGCCGGCCAGTTGTCTTCGCTCCGATCGGCTAATTAATGCCGCCACGCCGGGCGCGCGAAACATGTTACGTCGGCCGTCAACGATAAGCCCGCGGTCGCGGATGCCACCGTCGCGAGATCGGCGCGTATCGTCCAATTGGCCTGGCATTACCGCGCTAGAACGGGATCGACACACGCTCGGTTTCGACGCCCTGGCGAACCTTTGACTCCGGGACATGACACGCGCAATTAAACCCGCGGTTCGCTCGATCGGCCCCGTATAATTCAATCAATATAATTCGAGCTCACTTAAGTTAATTGCTCGCAATGCCTAATCTTGCGCTCGATCTAATTGCGTTAGCCACGGTAACGCGAGCTAAGACGGGAAAATCGACCTGGGGGCGCGTCCCGATCATCAAACGGCGAGCGATTCGTCGTTCGAGCATCACGTATCCAGGGAGAATACGAAATCGAGACGCGGCGAGAAGCTTATATGCGGAGAAGAAAAAAAAAGTCACCGTTACGGAAACCAATGAAATTTACAACTGTTTATAGATAGCGTTGTAATTCTAAAGCGGCAAGCGCTGAGGGAAGAAGCGCTCGTTAATTTAAATGTATTTCTTTTTCGGAAACAAGATATATTTTCACGGTGTAATCTAACTCTTTTTTTTATTTTTTTTTTATTGTATTTTTTTTCGAGATTACTTGCATGCAAACGCAATGATAAGTTTAGATCTTAACAAGAACTGAAATCACAATGCACCGCACGCGAGCTTCCCGATCGCGAAGAGTAACAAGTGGGGAGCCGATTAAACGAAGCGGCGAACGTTCCCTTTCGATTAAGGCAGCCAGGAAAACTCGTTTGCCCGATCTATGTCACTATCACAGTAATTAATAAAAAAAAAAAAAAAGTCGAGTTGCTTCCCTGCTTCTACGAAAAGTCGCATTAGTTCTACCCCGAAATTTCGTCAGAGTAAAAAGAAAAAAAAAGAAAGATACTGAATTTTTCTTCGCTTTCTTTTCCCATCGGTGTTACTACCTAAGAATATCAACGAGGCCTTTTATGCACGCGGTGTCCATTGTTTGACAAACATTTTGAAAACGTTCTCGGAAAAGAAATAAAAATAAAAAAAAAATATGTTCGACTTGTTGAAGAAAAGTTTTGCTCCAGGACCAGAAGCAACCAAAAAGGTGAGCGTTCCCTTCGAGTCTCAGATTTGATATCGGTCACGATCGAACGCGGCGACTCGCGTTCCAAATTCCCGTGGCGATAAAGTCGCGAAATCCGCTCGACGATCGCGATAATCGGAAGTATATTTCTATGCAGAAGCCCTAGGAACCCGTTCTCCGGTTGGGTGCAATCTATTATTACGGACCACTGCGAGTTTAATGCGCCCGGCTTATCTGCGTTCACCGTCGAGTGCGTGCTATCTCCCGCGCACTCGGCGAACTGCCTCGGGGTGTTCGCTGCACGAGTTCAGGTAAAGCATTTCTCAGTTAGCACACTCATTCTATCAGGTACCCTACGCGCAAACATCAAAATACATCGCCCACAAG
Source organism: Cardiocondyla obscurior (assembly GCF_019399895.1). Lineage (NCBI taxonomy): Eukaryota > Metazoa > Arthropoda > Insecta > Hymenoptera > Formicidae > Cardiocondyla > Cardiocondyla obscurior. Next base: position 10,047,148 of record NC_091866.1, on the reverse strand, counting down.
AATTAATAATGAAATCGATTCTATTTAAGCACACTAAACACTCATCAGTGTTTTAAAAATAAATTAAAAAAAAAAGGAAAAAAAAATGAACGAGAGGATACAGACGTTTACAGCAAAAACTGCAAAGCGTTGGAGAAAAGAAATATTGACAAACGTCTAATTTGACCCAACCTCGAGTACACAGTAGTGTCTTTATCGATCGCCTATCACCTTGAATTAAGTGTCTTATTGTTAGAAAGACCAGCTAGTCAGTCACGAGAAAAAAAATGATGGAAAAAGAAGAGGAAAAAATCGAAAGTAAATCAGAAAATGGGAGGAATTAAAATAATTTTGCAGGGCTAGAATTACAGTTGGATCTCGTTACATTTCCCTCATTCTGGTAAATTTTGAATATAAAAATTAAATTTAAAAAAATTTCTTGTTATTTAATATAATGTATAATTCGATTGTATTTTTAAGCGTCGTAACAAATCGCAAAAGAAATAAAATAAAAGTGTCAGCGATTTCTCTGTTCTCGAATACTTTCCAAGTTCTACTTGACTTTCTTTCTTACCTTCTCAGAATAAAATATAAAATACAACATAACTAACGTTTTTTTGGCGTTATTATCTGTGATTCAACCATATTAAATTTTGAAAATTTCTGTCGTATCAAAAAAATTTTCTACTTGTTTCTTTCTTTCGTTTTCTTCCAAGCATCGTGTCATGTGAGAAAGCGGGGTCGATCGTGGTGATAACAGTCGGGGAGTAAAGTAACCTCTGTTACTCGTGATCTCTCGAAGAAATTGAGTTCGTCTTGTACCTTTACTTTCACTCTATACGAAAAATTAGTTTGTCACGTGCGCTCGATTTCGGTAACGCGACAGTAAAAAAAAAAAAATATCCAAAATCGTCACATTTTAAAATTTACTGGTAAAATTTATTAGCGTCTTTAGAAATAGACAAAGATAATCCCATCTGTACAAAATATAAATTTTACTAACCATTGTATGAATTTCTTTTCATATATATAGCGTAAACGCCGTTACAATGGCCTACAGTAAAAAAAATAACTACTTAGGAAAAAACCCATAAATTCCAAACATGAATTGTTAATAATAAAAAAAGGCAAAAGGAGAAGTGAAAGAAAGAAAAAGATAGCTATTATGTAAAACAATAAATTGCATTGATCTGCTAAAGATTAAGAAAAGAAAAAAAAAGAAAAAAAAAGGGTTTTATCTATCTTCAGACCGAAAACGTCTTCACCATGTGTATATCTCTCATTTATAAACTTTTTTCATAATGCCATACAAAATACAGCGAACAAAGAAATCGCATAGTTATCTCGCTTGTTCCGTTACAATGCAACCGTAAGGAATCATTAGAAAACAGCCTGCAAAATTATTACGTGAAGGGGTGCTAATAGTTGGATGACCGAGAAAGTATTTCGAAAATTCGGAAAAAAATCCTGTCGAACATTGGAAGGCGTAGGTGCAGGTAGCTAGGCTTAGATGCAAGGGATACATGACATGAGAAGCAAGACGGAGAGTGGAACGAAAAACGAAGAGAGAGGCTCGCCGGTGTGCCGGCTTCGAGTCTGCACTGTCGTCCTGCAATAACCGTTCGCTCTTTGTCCGCTCAGCTGCCTCTTGCCTGTCAGTGGTTGTCAACCAGATTTGTCGCAAATCACGCGATTGTCAGTTTCGTTCGGCGCTCGTTACTTCTCGTCGCGTAAATGCCTACTCGATTCCACTACGTTTCGCGATTCTTGACAGACGGCGTTGCGTAACATTGCATCACGCTCGAATCGTTACGAATAAACGACATTGCTCATCCTCCACGTGAATCGATATTAAACAGAGTTGAGTTAACCCTGAGTCTCGTGGTATCGGCGAGGGAACTGGACACGACTTTTAACAGCGTATTAATTAATTCAACTCCAACCGAAACGTTTTTGTTAAGTAAATTAAATTGTTTCCTCGCTGTGTCAGATTTATATAATGTAACTTCTTATGTAAAGAATATCGGATATTTTTATGTAACTAACATCGCCTGTAACCAGTAATTGATTTTTTACGTGTAAGTTTACGAACGGTATTTAGCCGCGTGTTATAAAATTCTTTTTTTTTTTCCCTATGTCTCGCTTATTCTTCGAACAATTGCAACGTTCGCCTGTTCGCTCAGGAAACGCAAATCGATAATCACGCAATACGATTTTCCACATCCTCGTTTTATCTCACGTACTGAATGTCTCTTTTTAAACGATATATCGTAACATCTCGGAGACCTACGTCAATGAAAATGTTCCGGACAAAGATTGCTCGTTTACAAAGAGAAGACAAATATATCTTTGTTCTGAATAGAACCATGCAATTTCCAAGGTTATTATTCTCGTTTTCTTAAAAAAAAAAAAAACCATATGTTTGTGTTTTACCGATTTCAACTTTTCCCGATTTTTTTCTACGTGCATTGAAACAAATAAAAATTTGTTTTTCTATGGAGTATCTTCCCTTAGTATGTCAAAAATTATCATTAAAATATTATCGAATTTACATTTTTCGACAAAGAAAAGCGATTCAAATAAAAAGATTATTTTTTAAAAATAAGGGCATTTTAAAACTTTAACGAGAAAATCTATACAAGAATATACATTCGTAAAATACCTTTTCCAAAACCAACTGTTGCTGAACAGTGTCCCTTAGTAAAATTTGATTGTGAGTACTCACCTGAAACAGAAATATACAACAAAAATGTAACGTTTATAATCTTGTAATTAGTGTAATTATAAAATACATATATAATTATAAAATAAAATACATATGTACATCATCGAGCTTGTTAAATTTTATGAAAATCTATTGAATGAAAAAGTATTCAAACTATTGCTAGCGAGCAGAAGATAAGGAGTGTGAGTCATGAAAGATACGAAAAGTAAAAAAGAAGAGTACAGAAGAAAAAAAAAAAAAATATGTAGACGTATGATATAGAATCTACTCATTCTAACAAGTATTCTTTCGCACTCCTCGCTCTTCTTGCGACTCCCTTCCTCTTCCCTCTTCTCTCTCTTTCTTTTTCTATCTCTCTCTTCGTCCTCTTGCCACTTCGCGACAACCCACGATTACCAATATCCTTTATCATGATGTCCCACTTACGTGACTAAGTAGCGTGAATTTGTTTTGATAGTAAGCCATTGCGAGTGTCCGCATGTCACGGAATTTCGCACGATATAAGACCACCATGTTAATTATTCAGCGAGCCAATAATAATTTAGCAGCTATTTAAATATCTTTCTCGATTTTCATATAACATATTAGATCAATACAAAAAAAAACGCATTACCGATGTAAAACCTCTATTGTATTTATATATTGCTCAATTCAATCAATTATGCGACAGACGTTTACGAATTAGAACGGGATTTCCGTAAAATAGTCACATGCAAACTAGTTGATTAAGCGAATATGATTTCCGTCACATAGATTCAAAACGATTTGCGCCTGTTCGACAGTTCAACATCAAAATATAAGATATCGATGCATCGAGATACGTGGAAAATAAAGTAAAAAAATTAAAGTTTGCAATGCCTTAATATCTGAGGGTAAAAAAATCGCAAGTTTAGGAAGTCCATCTCGACAGACGAATCGAGCTAAAGTTAATTTGGCACTGGAATTACGCATGCTTGGAGAACAAAATTAAACTAGTAAATCCAATTCCCCCTGGACGACTCTGGCGCGTCGAAGGATCCCTGGTTTTCTCCCTTTCGTGAACAGGTTTTCTCTCCCCTGACCGATGTTAGAAAACGCCAAAAAAGCAGACAAATGTTTAAGAGATGGTATTTATAGAAAGGAGGAAACGCCGTTCACGCAATCGTGTCCACTTCTCATGACAGTATCGCGATATGATTGGATATTAAATATTCCCGTTTTCGTCTCAAATATTTCATCTCGGTGCGACGCGACGGATTACGCAATAGAATTTCGTAACACGTGTCAAAGTACAAACGGCGATTGATAAGCGCCTACGATATTGTTCGTGACAATTAATCTACATTGTTACGCTATACATGCACTTGAAATTAACATCGAGTGCGCGTAGGTGCTGTAAAACATGCATTCTGATCATGTTCAACGTCCAAGTCGTAAATCCCCTCATTATAGATAGACTTTATTCGATGATCAATGAACAATGTCACGCCACTAATCATCGCACGTTAATACCACATGACACGTTATGGAAATGTACATACGACATGTTGCATATATGCAAATATATGTATATATTATTTTTTTTTTTTTTTTTTTTTGCAAGAAGCCACAGAACGAAAATAATTACCTCTTATTATTACACACGTTTTTTTTTTTTTTCTTTCTGATTTTGACGGAACTTAAGAATAGGCTTGTGAAGCTCGCGCCTGTGACACCCGGCATGAAAAATATGTGTCACTCCGTGCTTCGCCTGTCAAACGTTTCTAATAGCTAAGATTATTTCGTTCACTGCTTCCGTCTCGATATGACACGAATGAACGTGCGATGAGTCCGATTTAGCGCGCGCATAGGCGACCATTAAAACAGGATGCCCTCCAGTGGTTTGTTCAATAATTTATTACACGTACGCGATATTGCAGAAATTACGTAACGAGGTAAAATCGTAAAAGTACACGAAGCGTAAAAACATTTGGTTTTCTTATCCGCGTTGATAATAGTTCGGAACGAGATGTATAATCGTATTATTCGAACAACTGTGCGCGTTTTTACTTTAACACAGGTTCTATGTTTACCTAAATGTTCACATTTTAAAATTTAAAAAAAAAATAAAATAAAATAAAGAATTATCTCCGTAAAAGTACAGGAAATACTCAAACTATTAAACGAAGATAAAAATATTATACCAAAATTGGTGTTTCTTATTTTTAGACTGTCAATTCACGACTCGACAGTCATGATAAGAAAATACGAACGTTTAATTAAAATAAATAAAGTATGATTATTTATATATATATATATTTTTTTTAACAGACAACACTCGTGTCTCAATCACCCTTGTTTCTAGCACGATGGCAACAGTCCTGGTTCTTATATTCTATTCTAGAGATACATCAAACCCAGCTATAGCTGCTATCATCGAATCAATAAATACCTGCCCGGTCACGTTGGGACACTCGAGGGGGCTATCGAGCTCTCGAAAGTACCTAACGATACAGTAACCGCTTAACCTTTAAACCGGCAGTGTATCGGAAAAGTGTCTACGCACTTCTGCAAATTGTTGAATAAACGGCAGTCAAAAAAAAAACGTAACTCGAGAGGCAACAAAACGGCCGACACATCTGTCATTATCAAATTTTAAAACTGTGCGCGATAAAGGCCTCCGATAAACACGTTCTCAAAGTTGCACCCTGCCACGACTGCGCCTTGTTAAAATCGCCTCGTGGACGAATTATCTTAAGCAATCGTGGCGCATTACTCTCGCGACGCGACATCGAGTGGTCACATACATATAAATCGAAACCGCCAGGCTTTTTATGACATCGGCGATGCATTAGGAAGCACTCGTAATCGATAGACAAGTTTCTTAATTACGCAAAGATCGTATTACGTAACAAATCTGGCTTTTTTTTTATCGCCTAACAAGAAGTCGCGTGTGTATGTATATCAACGTTTGTACGCAGCTCTTTTCCGTTTCGCTGCAATCGCGCCATTACTTTGTAGGATAATCTCGCGTGTGACGAGTCCGCGCGTCTGCTATTAGCTGAATAAAATATTTCAAAGTGCACGGCGTACGTTTCGGAATTAAGTTATCGGGTGACCGTTTCCGTGAAAGAGCGACCCCGGCGATTTGAGGACCACTGTTCTAAGCTAGCAACCCCTCTCGGTATTGCGTAGCCCCGCTTCCTTTCTTCTATCATCCCCTTCGCTCGCTACTTTATCCACCGGCAGGATGCCACGAAATCGACGGCGGTATTCGCTACCATGTAAACTACACGCCGTCCGACTTTACCTGAGCGTAAAACACTACCGCAGACACCATATGGTTATGAGCGCGGCTTTCGTATGGTGGTTTAACCTCATTTCGCCAGCTTTAAGACCGCCTATCATGGGGGAGACGTCGCCCGGGCGGGGACGTAAAAACGAAAAACTGGGTCAACGATAATTTTCAAGCTGTGATACATGATGGTGTACCTAGTAACAGTTCCGCGTATATCGCAACACGGAGATTATCGATATTATGTAATCGCGTATTTTTACATAACGCAACGTACGCAAATATCATCGCGGGATATACGCGTGTCTTGAAATATTAGACGCGGGCGAGGAAAAATATTTAGGCTACCGACGCGATGATACACTTAGCTGGAATAAGCGAGGTTTTTTTTTTTTCTTTTTTTTCCTTTTCTTTTTATCGTATCGTAAATAAAGGTATTTTCGTTACGTGTCAGCGACGAGTGCCACGCGGACGGTTTTCTTCAACGTGCGCGCGGAGCTTCCGTTTAACGCTCTGCATTATTTATTCGACAGTTTTCTCACACCGATCGCGTAAGACAAACGGAGTGGACTTATGCAATTGAGTAAGTGGATGAAGCCGCGAGGGAGAGTTTGACGAAACCGCACGTAACGCAAAAGCGCCGATGTAGATGAGAAATCGCGAGTGTCCGATTCTTATTTGAATCCGAGTTCCTGTACGAGCAGAACTTGGAAAGTAGACAATCGACGTAATCGCGACGGGGAGGGGGGAGGGGAGAACGGGCGAGCGGAGAATAAATAATCAGCGCTCTCGAGATAAGCTCGGCTCGGAAAGAAATGAAAATTCTGACAATCACATTAGCGCGGCGTAACTGCGCGCGAATTAAACCAACCTCACGTTTGACGTTATCTATTTTTTTTTTTTTTTAATAAACATCGGTTTAGAAAATAAAATCGCGTCGTTGCGAAAAAAGAAATAGTTGGACAAATGATTAGATACGTGCTGCATTTATCATTCAATTAAAAAATTCGGTAGACAAGCCGATACCAAATGAAGGATGCCAATTTTTAATTAAAGCACCGATACGTGCTTACGTCGTTCGTGTTGCTGTATTATTACCGTGTGAGACGTACTTTTCTCGTACTAGCAATTTTTTTTTTTTTTACAAAGTCTAGAAATAAATGGATTTTTGATGCCGTTGCTTTCAATTAAAAAGAACTCGTCGACAAATAGGCAAACCTCTGCCCTTTCACGACGCGCCTGAAAAACATCGGGAACGGCGCCTATATTCAACTTTCGTTCCATTCGTCGCAGTTGTCGCGTAAGACGCAGTTGAAAACCGCTGCTGAACACTCAGCTGGAGCTCTGAAGGTACTCGCTGAGGAGAAGAGGGACGAAGCGATAGCAACAGAGCTCGACGGACGGGTGGCATCGCTTCCACGCGCACGCGAGCGAACGAACGAACGAGCGAACGAACGAGCGAGCGAGCGAGCGAGCGAAGCGGAGGGAAGAGCAAGGACAAAGAAAGAGAGTACGAGAAGAGCGAACGCATCGAGAGAAAGAGACGGAGATACACGCGCGCAAGCGTGCATTCGTATATTCATATTCTAGGCGGGGCGAGAAGGGGGCGCGGGAAGGAAAGAAAGAAAGGGAAGACGCTAGACTGCCCGCGAGAACAAGAGGAAACCAGAGGGGAAGGCAACGAACAAGCGAGTATGACAGAATAAGAGAGAGAATCGGCGTATCGCGCGAAATGCATCGCACGACATGCACACGCACGAGTATCCCACTGCTGAATCGAGTCTCCCTCCTCCGCGTACAACTCTATGCGCGATTCTGTAGCAATTGGTAAACTGTCCCTGGCGAACGCGTACGAAGTCGTGCATCTGGCTGGATCGCACGACTTTTCTTACTTGATAGAAAAAAAAAAAAAAAAAAAGAACTTGGCATCAGGAAGCCGAAATGAAGCGACGAAGAGTCTCTGAATCTCGGCTCGACTACAAAAATCTTTGCTATTCCTTCTTATCGACACATTGTTCCAAAGAGCCCTAGCAATATCTAATCGCTCGGACATTCCGGACTCCACCTCCATATCGCCGTCGATAATTTATGAAAAAAAAAAACACGTATACCTTAAAGTTTCAACAACGTACCGTACTCTCCGTGCTGGTATTCAATTTAATTTCTTATCAATCACGAATCACTATCGACATGGCGATCTCGCATCTACGCGCGGTCGGATTAGGCGTTTTAATATTTTCATAACGAGCGCACGAAGTTTAATATTAAAGTTGCATCGGCGCGTCTCTCGCGCACGGATTCTTATTACGCCGTTCGTCCGCAGAGGAGCGGAGAAAGTTTCCCGTGCGAGTCACGCAAAAACGCGGGGGAATCGCTGAAGACGACGGATGTGCAACGTAGAAACGTTGCGCAATATCCGTTTTACCGAAGTCCCCGATTATAAAAGGAAAGGAAATCGCGGGGGCCGTGATTATGAATTGCGCGCTGCGCGCCGAAATAGGGGGATCGCTTATTAAACCGGCGACTTTTCGTGCTGTAGTAATAAGCATAACAATTTTATGCCGAGTAACCTGGTTTCGATTCTGTACAACAATAGGGGGTGTGTACCTACACGTGTGCGCGGGCGAGAGCTCGCATACGGGGATCGCCACGAATTATCCGACATGTGCATATTTTTTTTTTTTTTTTTTTTCCCTCATTGTTCGCACACGCGACCTCGATTCTTTTTTCCTTTCAAAAAGGGCCGGCGACCGTCACCGGCGATCTAATGGACTAATTTATAAGAGGAACGAATCCATACAGCGATCCGAAATGCACTAAATATTCTGCGAATTAACCCGGGCGTTACCGGTGCGCGAAATAGTAAGCCTTATTTATCATTCAAACGATAACTTTGTAATTCATAGTGCTCAGCCCCCGTTTCTCAATCTGCATACGAAATTATTAGCATCGCTGACGAGTGGCCGCGAGTAAACGCGAATCATGTTCGTGTACGAACCAACAATTTTCACTTCGTATGATTTTAACTCGAATTAAATTCTCATGATTATTGAATATTTCATCGCGCTTCATAATTATATAGATATATATATATACATGCGTCTAGTATAATTTTATAATTATAAGAATACAATAATCCCACGATTTGTAATAGTTCGAAAATTAAATACAGAAAAAAAAAAAAAAAAAGTGTGCTCCTCGCGCGTTCTTATTTTCATTACAAAAGTTACACATGTGAGACCCGGCACGATAAATGATGAAAGCTTGTGAGGCATATATTCAAAATTCAGGACGACAATTGCATTACTATTCCGATGGTATCCACTATAATGACGATACTCTTCCTTCCTCTTTTTGATTCCGTCAGAATCCCAGTACGGACACGCGTAACAAAGAACTCATGCTGAGCAACCTGAATTTGAAGCTGCATTGTCTACAACGGCGAGCCCGACTTTTTTTTTTCCCCAACGCAGAATAGACGTTGTTACGTCGAGAAATCCTGACCAATAGCTTCTAAACTGCGGGATGAATCGTTGTGGTCAACGACCGTGATTCTTTCCAAACTAGATTACATTACATATGTATAAGGCAGCCCATATGCGTTCCGTCATTTCTCTCATCCGATACCTCTCTTCTTTCAATCCGAGCTTTCTTTAGCACACACGTGTCAAGTAAGAAAATCTATTCTATTTATTTCGAGTCGGCCGTCAAATTTTTATATCCGCCTATCTAAGCGCTCGAGCACCGAGCATTTCAAATTTTCAGGAAAGGATTCGCGGCGGATAACCAACGTTCCCGTGTATTTCTGTCCGAATCCGGTTTCGCGATTGTCGAGAGGAGCCGGTGGTTTCCAATTAGAGTTAAATGTTCGCGCGACGCATACGCCGGCGCGGTCATCAACGCCGCTGCATTACCGCCGGTATCCGTAACTTCATCTGGACGCGTAACGCGTTTCGTCATCTCCCGCTGCTTTTTTTTTCCCCTCCCTGCCGCTGAAATGCACGTCGCGGATAATGAAAGTCGCGGCGATAGAACACGGCGCACCTGACGCGGTAAATCGTTACACGTCGGCGGCGATAGCGCGCGGCACGGCGAAGATCCCTTTATTGCGGGGCATTTATTTTCTTCATGCACGATTCCCAGCGAGCGAACCTCGCGCGAATTGTAATTTTGTGCACGCGAAAAAAAGATCCGCTTTTCCTGAGCAATCGCGGACGGTGCCTCGAACATCGGGATTAAGTCCGAACGACAAAGCGAAGCGATGATAAAGCGAGCCCGCCAATCACATTTTGTAAGAGAAACCGAGCCTCGCGCTCTTTCCCGGAGAGATACCGCATTCATGGGCACGCGGGACCATCTAACTTGTACGTGACCGGCCAGATTAAGCCTGTTGCTCATTACACGCGCTCTCGTAGAGGCCAGCGCGAGAGATACCGGTGAAATACGTATGCGAAGACCGCAGAGTTCACGTACAAATTCTCGCGCAAAGTCGTAGAAAAGAAAATAATCTCATTCCGAATGCAGTCCCCATATTATAGAGCGCTTTGTAACATATAGGACGCCTCGCGGCGCGCGGGCGATAGGAGAAACCGCTGGTACGTAACGCAACGATACCGCAAACGGCGTCATAACAAAGTCGCGTGTCGCAAGCGAACCGTTAAGCGTCGAACGGCGCAAAAATCGAGCCATGTCCGAAGAGACGGCATCTCGAGATCTAGAAAGTCTCAAGGACGCGAAGAAAGGGATCGCCCGGAGCCCGTTCGGCGGTATGCGTCATACGTCCGGAATGTAACACCCTACATCTTGTCAGAGTGCAGCCGTAAAGGGGCAAACGTCTTAGCCAAGGCATTATGGTTTCGAGCGGTCGACGCGACGCTCCAGCGTGCCGCCGGAGATCGAGCGAGTCGACGCGTGTCTGGCCGTGTTTAGAGCGCCGAGAGAGAGACCTAGGCACGTTTTATGGTTCCCCCGGTCCGCGCCCCGTCGCCGGAGGTTTGCTCCCGTGTTTATTACGTGCCGGAAAGGCCACCTAGCCGAAAGACAGAGAGAACGAACTCGTCCCCAGACGTCGCGACTCATACATACGAGTGGGACCCAAACCCACGCACGCGCGCGCTAAACGAACGCACGTTTTCGAGATTCCGCCCAATGATCTACGAATGTCCGATTCTGGATATTCCGAGACGAACGAATTTCTCGGAACGAGCGCGTTTCGAGACTTTTTATGGTGCATTACGCCCACGGGTAACGGCGGACCAGCGAAATCGTCTCGAAGACTGTCCCTCTCGTTGTTCATTTTATAGTAATTATAATTAATAATTCGTCACGTATTTTTTTTCCCTCCCCTCGCGTCATGCAGATAGCCGGCCGAGCGCACGTCCTAAAAAAATCGATGTGCTCGCAAGATCGGCCGCGCGGCGTACGTGATTATGACCGTGCTCGCGATTCGCTCATAAACTTAATCAAGCCGAGGCGAAACCGCCGTTCGACTCGTTCCGAGAGGCGCGCTCGGCATGTCCGGCGGAACCGCTTGGGTGGTCGGAACACGGCCACGAATTCCAGCCCCCGACGTTCCAAGAAAGCCCGTTACATATCTCGCCGCGTAACGCAGCATCGGCATATCCCAAATCCCGCGGGATTGCACCGAGATGAACTTGGAAACACCTTTGCCGCTCTTAAGCAGGAAATAACAAAGAAGATCGTGGAAACATCCACCCTGAGAATCTCATCTCCATTTCGCACGCTGATTCAATTCACTTTAGAACGTTTGATTCGGAATAGCTGTTTGATCTACAAATATTTCTCTTTTCGTTTTTTTTCTTTTTTCTTTTAACAGAAACTGTCGAAATACAAGGATTTAATATGTACGCGTAGCAAAAAAAAAAAAATTACCGCAACAATACCTTATTAATTGTCGCGATAGCGTTATCTCTTTCGACCGAGTACGACAATGAGCGGATCGTGACGACGAGCTTGTCGCGCATTATATTTCAATCCACGGTGTAGTAATATTTGAAATGTGGATCGGTATCTGTCCCCCTAGCAATATGAAGCGTTTAAACACAATAACAGCTGCGTCATTATAGCTATTGAAGCGGCCATTATCGGCAAATTACGATTTAAGGGTATTTACACACTTTTTAAAGCATTTGCAAGATTTCGCCGACATTGCGGACGTGCGTTTTTATACCGAGTATTTTCGACGCGACGCCGATAATGACACTGATAACGCTTCAAAGTACTGCCACTTTAACGCGGTTTTATTTGTCGGCGTGTGGCAACTTGTTTTTTTTTCTTTTATTTTTTTTCTTTCAACCACTTTCTTCGACAAAACAGACTTTTTGCGCCCGTTTACGCGTATGTGTATCCAATAATAATTTTTGTCTTCTGGAAGCGCTTCCTCGAGCATTATTGACAACCCCGCGCGCATATACAATTCCGATTATCGCGCAAAACATCGACGTTGGCCGATGTAGCCTTGAAATTCTGCGAATCGAACACAAGGCAATCTGCATTTCACAAAGATAACGCTTCAGCGAGTTGGTGATGGCGTTGTAATTTTATCGAACTTTACAGAGCGAAACCCGTTATCGCGCCTATCAATGAAACTTATTTATTGCGCGAAAATGACTCCGTACAATTTTTGCGATGCTTAAGGATACTGCACAACAGTGAGTGATAAAAGACGGAAAAAAAAAGAAAAGAGTAACATTTGCTACGTTTATCGTAAGTAATTCATAAATAATTCATAAATTTAACTGTATTAAAATGCAATAAAATATTTTTTTACTTCGTAAATGCATAAAGACTAATTTCATAAATATAATTACTTTGTTCAATTATTCTGAAGACTTTTTATATTATTTAATAAATTGCCTAAATATTTTCAATAAAAAAAAAAAAAAAAAAAAAAATCACGAATTTCTTTTATTGTATAATATCGAAGGGAAAGAGAGAGTGAAAAAGAACGAGAGAAAGAAAGAGAGAATAGAAAGGGAGAACGTGATTACGTTGAGATTCTTGTATGATACATGCATACGAAAATCAAACACCGGAATGCAACGGCGAACGAGTTCCAAGACCGTTACGATAACACTCGATCGTTATCGGTGCTTGTGCCTGATCATGAATGGCATTCCACGAAATTTCGTTCGTCATCGCTAGCTCAAAGCCGGATCCGGATCAAGCAAACAGCGTGAACGAGCACGAATGAACGGATTTGCTTCAATGAGCGTGGATGGCGCCGTGAACACGCACGAGTCTAAACTTGTATCGGTGAGAATACTTCAATTTTCGTCTCGCCATATCAGAAAAAAAAAAAGGGTTCATCGAGCTTGCCAGTGATGACGTTTAAAAAGTAAAGGCAGCAAAGCCGAACTATTTAACATTTTAACATGAATATTCTCTGAATATTCCATTGCATTTGTCTCAAACCGATTGCAGTGAATTGATTCAACTATCGTGCCTCACGCGTTTTGTATTGTGACTGGCTCGATAGCATTGTTCGAGATAACGTTTTACTTGATCAAGAAGTGAATGAAAATATTGTCATTTAAATACCAGTTCGACAGCCATCCTGTCGTGACTACGTTTCTCTAAAAGACGCAAAAAAAAAAAAAAAAAAAAATAAGAAAAAAAAAATAAAGAAATAATTAACACTATAAAATAATATATAATATGTAGATGAACGATCATCCTTCAAGAATCCATCCTTGATAAAACAAGAATCAAACTTATATTTGTTCTCACGGGAGATTTTATCCGAGTATCTCGATTGAAACGTGATTGTAAATGCGAAGTTATTAGACCGAGCCTCGAGATCCATTTATTAAACCGTATCACGTCTGGAAATTAGCCCTGGCCAATTTCTTCGGCAGAAACGCGACGATAAACACGGGTCTAAAAAGGTTGGACCCGCCTAGCTTTTAGCAGTCGTACCGGGGTCCCAGCGAAAACGGCGAAACGCCGTGCAACAAATTCGATTCGTACGAGCCGACACCACGGGGACGAGTAACCGAGACGTCTAATATCTCAGACCTATACGGTGTCCTAAATTGTTGGTGGGCGTTCGACTAATGGGTCGTAATGAGAGTTGTCGGGCCAGCATAATGACCACGCTGAAACGAATGTTGAATTCGCTCGATCGGCTCGAAAGGGAAACACTCGATGGAAAAGGGATGCGCGCTCGCGCGCGTGCATCAAGAACCAACAAAAATTCTTTGGTCCTAAGAAATTGCTATCCACTTGGCCGGTAAGATCTTTCGCGACCATTTCGCGCAGTATTAGACGCACGAGATCCGACTGCTTGCGGTCGTCCCGTCTGACCGTAAGGTATAACTAAAATACCGCAATCTTCGTCATCTTTTGCTGTTTCTTTTATTCGATAATAATTAAATTCGACGAATACGACGAATGGCTTGGCAAAGTGATTCACGCCCCAGCCCTTGAAAAGAGTGTCTAGTCTTGGTCTCAGTCGAGACTGGAGGTATCGAACAGCCCGAAGGACGATGGGTACATCCCCCCCGGTATTATTTTTTTTTTTTCAATTATTTTGTATCAAACTGCACTAATTACAATATAGTTTAATTAAGCTCAAAGGGGATAAAATTAATTTCATAAAATCGAAATTAAAAATTAAATTTTATAATTCGTTTTAATAAATTCTGTGAACTAAAGTATGATATTCCGGGATATAAAATTACTACGATTTCTTGTAAAATCAATTGCTGAAATTGAGAGCACCTACGAGGTAAAAGTCGCTCGATCAAAACAACCGGTGTCTCGTTCGCTAAAATGAGTGCCACTGCAACTGATCTCGTCGGTCTCGTTCGCCTCTCGGCAAGTGACTCACTCTCGAGGTAGGATAAGAATGAACGCGAACAAATAACCTCGAGTTTCTCTCATGCAACTCGGTCGCGCGATCGTATCCCCATACGACCTCATTGCCAATTGAGCACCACTGACGATCTAGCCGGAGTGATATCCTTGTCGTGAATCGCAATTCTAATGTCCGACACGTGTCGTTTGCGGCTTTTAAGTAAAGAAGCAACGCGAACGACCGATAAAACAATTTTGTGCAAATTTGCACGTTTGTTGTACAAGTAATTAAATTTTACTTCAAATGTTTGAGATACGTATAAGGCCTAGGGGTAAAATGGTAATACCTACCAATGTCCAAGCAATATCTCGAGTTTCCGTAATATACTCAGCAATTAACAAAAAAAAAAAATAAAAAAAAACATACGCTACATATAAATTTCTTTATGCAACATTCTACAAAAAAATATTAAAACTTGACAGATTTGATTATAAAACAAAGAGCAATTTTTTTTTTTTCTACTTAGCTCGAAACGAAGGAAATTTTCTTATTCTTTACCGTCATATTATCTCAAACTCAGATTATTATTAGACCTGTAAGAGAAATCTTGATAATTGAGATCTCTACGTCGCGTAAGTAGTTGTACAAGAATAGATAAAGCAAATCGGGAGCACGCGGATCGAGCCGGCTTGCCGAAAGGAACGGCGCCGCGTTCGGGATCTGGTTCATTGCGCGGTTAGCTTCTCGGCGGAAATCGCGATTCCCACAGCTTTCCCCCGCCGTTCGCGGTGGACCGGCGTTCACGCGCCCCATTGTTCGCAGCGCGCCGACACTGCGATTATGAATGAGCGGAACGCGGGGTATGCTGCTACACGCATCGCGACCTGGACACGTGCGCGTACGCGAGGTAGCTCGAATGAACCGAAGAGAGAAAGAGAGAGAAGGGAATCGGAAAGGTGCAGCCCGCGCAAGTACGCGTGATTATCGGCGATTCTATTACATCGTGTCGAGTAGTGTTTCCTGTCGGTTCCCCTCCATCCCGTGCCCACCCACCCCCTCCGTTTCGCATTCGTGATAACGTGGTTATCAATCGAATGATATCGCGAGAGCGAGCGGAGTACCGAAAGCGTGGCGCGACTGCGCGGCCGTGTGCCTTGAAGAGATGACGTTGCATTGATTAATCTCGAATATATTGATTAAAATAGAATTACGAAAGTTTCAAGAACAATAAGAAAGATAAACGCTAAATGCGAGCGAGACACATCTCTATCGAAAGTATCGATCTTTTTCTCCGATGCCAGAATCGTCTCCCTTTACTAATTAAATTATTAAAATAAAGAAAAAAAAAAAAAAAGAATTGTACGCCGAACGCATTTCAGAGTTCTCAAATCAAATTCGGCCCGTTGACGAATGTCCGCGCTTCTTACATCACGACGAATCCTTTCTTTAAGCGTGCGAGTTAATTATAACAACTTGATAACAGTTTCGAGTGACGCGAGTGTGTTACCTATCACCTTTATGGCTGATGGCGATTCGTAGGACGGGCGCGCATACGTCACGCACACGTACGGCAACACCGATGACCCGACGTCATCCGCTGCGGGGAAGTTGTTATCGTTCATCTTTTCGCCGCATGCGACATTTATAAAGTTCGCCCCCGGTGACGTTCTACGTTTACGTATTACTTAATATCCCGCGCCCTGTACGCGCCGACGACGTAATAATTATCGCGGGCTAAACCGCGCCGTTTCGTCGCGCGTACGCGTAGTTTGCCTTCAGCAAAATTATATCAAGCGAGACCACGGCGATCCCAGTTGTCAGTGATCGATTCGGCGAGCTGCAGCAGCGCGTCGTCAGAAATTAATAAATCCCGCGCGCCGATTCGTGCCGCGTATGAATTAATCACGTAAACACATCGCTCGCGTTCTCGATAACCTCGCGCACCGATATAACGTATTAATATTTGATTTATATATATTATAAAAATAATGTTTCCTCCTGAACAATAGTTATTATTAATGACGCTTATTTTAAATGTTCTGTTTCATTATTTTATTTAGCTTTGATCTTACTTATAAAAAAAAAATATATATATATATTAAAAATAAAATTATTATAACAAGATTTCCGTTGCGTTTCCAGAAATATTAATGCACTGCGGCCAATTACGTAATATCGCAGAGATGTGCGTCAATGCAGCACGTGGGACGACTGAAATATTTTATTTCGCGGATCCTATTTGATTCGAGGGAACGAGATATACTCGCGTAGGGCGCACGATATGCAAAAGGTCTCTACGTAAACGTTTTGCGCGGGACGTTCGTGACAATGACGTTACGCGTAGCGCGCGAGGATCGTAAGAACGCCCCTGCATTGACGTAAAACCAAGGTTAACGCAGGGACGTCTCGAATCGAACGCCTACGGAGAACTAGCACGGGCACGACCTACGACCTTAACGATCCGCGCGTCCACCTGTTCCGTCTCAATTTCAGCCGCCGTTAAACTCGCCGCTTTACTCGAGAAACGTAATAGAAGCGCAATTAATTAGCGCGATCAAGTAAAAAGACTCCCCTCTTTTATTCGATTCTTAGTTAAGCATAAACAAGCCCTTTTTAACTTTAATTATCCTCGCACAACCAAACGGCAATCGTCTCGTTTAAAAGAAAAATAAAAAAAAAAGAAGAAGAGAAATAAAGTTATGTCTAGAAACGTTCATATTTTTTTTTAATAGCGCACACATTTAGAGCGTAACGTGGAGAATCCTACATCTATGAATTTTCTATAAAATAAATTTAATTGTTCTCCAATTTTCAGCGAAAAAACTGCCTTACAAGATCTTTAGATTAATACGTGGCAGTAAAAAGACAACCACAACTGCTTATCTGTAACCGATCGACTGATAAGCATATCATTTGCTACCAAAACGACTGACGCTTCGGGATTTAGCGGTCGAGATCTCAAGTATTCAGATATTCCATAAAAAAAAAAAAAAAAAAAATCGATTATTTGATTATATCGATACAAATATTATCTAATCCATTTAAATGTCGATTGATACAAGCGATAGCTGTTAATTTAATTACTTGTTTCTGTTTAATTATACATATACAGCGCATATGAAACTCTTCGAAAATGACTTTATCACGGGAAAAAAAAAAACCTCTCCCAAAGGTACGATCAAACTTTATTTTCGCGACGTGGCAGCCGAATTTATTCGCTTACAATTTCCAATATGTTTGGGATTACGTCGCGATTTGCATCTTCCGAAGATTTAGCCAGAGAAACATTAAATTTACTTTTAAAGTCAGGAAGAGGAAATACTATCAAAACTTTTTCTATACAATTTTACGAGGCAGGTACACGATGACGTAGCGTTATCACGTTCGAATGACGTGAGTCTTTCAAAAAGATAAAAGATAACACGCGCGTTTAGTTTTTCACATTTAATTTCGTAAGTGTCGAGCGAGTCTGGCAAATTTTTTTATTGAAAAAAAAAAAAAAAAAAAAAATATATATATATATAAAATCGCGCAAGTATCGTGAGCTTGCTAATTGTCGAGCCTGCAAGTTCAAGTAAGCCGCGAAATTTTGGACGAGAATGAGATTCTTTCCGGACGTAGATAGTACACCACGTGTACATCGGACACGTTTATTCGCCGCAAAATGAGAGAAGTGTCGTTCCGTCTTTAGGGCGGAAAAAGCAAGCGGTAAAGGAAGGAAGAAGAGACGCCGACTTTGTAACAAATACGAATTCTCACAACGGCGTAGGCACACCTACGCCTGCTCGGCGCAACGAAACTGAGTGGAAAGAGGAGGCGAAAGAGAAGAACCAGAAGAGGAAAAAAGAAGAAGACGACGAGAAAGGCAGCATGAGCAAAAGAGAGAAAAAAGACTTACCATGTGAACGTTGGAGAGGCCGATCGGATCGCTCTGCTTCTTGTCCGTCTTCTTGGTCTGCCGTTTCGCCTTGCTCTCGAGGTAGCGCTGCTTCAGTGCTATGGTGTCCTGTATGTTCTGCTCGCACAACCCGTTGAAACTCTGATCGAACCTGGGGATGCAGTCAGTCTGTCTGCGCCGATAGCTCTCGATTCTTCGTCGCAGGCGGTCAACGACCGCCTGCCTCTTCGGCGGAAGCACCTCACCCATGCCTGGTGCTTGGCCCATTTGCTGCTGCTGCTGCTGCTGTTGATGCTGCTGCTGTTGTTGTTGCTGCTGTTGCTGCTGCTGCTGCTGCAGGTGCAACTGTTGCTGGCTGGTTAAACCCAGCTGACCGGCGTTTAACTCGTGGATCGCGGATTGGCTAAGGACGTTGCCGGCGTGCCCGTTCGGGCCCTGGCCCGTGCACACGGATATCGTGCCGGGGGGGCCTTGCGGGGGCTGACGGGGCAGGAGCCCCCCGGCCTCCATACAGCCCCCTAAATCCACCGCAGGATAAGCCAGTTCTCAATGATTGCCACCGAGGTGGTCGATTGTTAGGCGCGATGCCGACCGCGCGTCCACTACCACCGGCTGCACCGTTGTCTGCGTGACGCGCATCCTCCGCGTCCACCCCGCTGCCGTGTCGACGCTCGTTTCTGATTTCCGACCGCGGGGGAGCATCTGGCCGCGCGTGTAAACGCTCTCGCGGGGGGCCCGCCGACTGGGCTTGACCACGGTCAAGATCGACGCCGCCGTTTGTCGACTACTCGAGACGTTCCTCTTGAGAATCAGACGCCCCCAGTCCTCACCCGATGTCTTTCTTCCCTCGCTTGTTCGCGGGCACTTACGGCGATCCCGCGCACTTGTACACACGTCGAAGCGCGCCAATTTTAGGCATAACGTAACGCGATGCCACCGACGCACGCGGCATCGACGCGACCGACTCGTCAATGAACGCTGTTGCCCTCAGCCTTTTGTTTCACGATCCACGTGACCGAGCGCGCGATAATGCGCGCGTCGTCGCGCAGCCTCTCTCACCGTTGTCTCTTCCTCTCACCGAGCTTTCACTCTTTCCCCGCGTATCTTTCAAAATAATGCACTCGCGGCTCCGCTCGCCGCCGCATGGTCAACGGTCACATTCATTGTTGCAGACGCCTACGTTCCGCGGCGCGAGTCCGCGGTAAATTCGATATTTGCATACGCGAGAACGTATCACTTCAGTCCCGATACGCAATGAGCGACGAGTGTCGCGTCGAAGCTCTAAGTACTGGCCACAGGTCACGAGGTTCGCGACTGTCACTTCTTGGTCAGCGCGCGCAACGGAAGATACGACGACGGTGGGACGGAAGGTTCGCCGCGCGCGACTAACTTGACGATAAGAACCCGCTCGAATCCTTTCTCTCGCGCGCTCCCTCTTTCTCCATCTTACGGACGCGTGCTGTCCTCCTTCTCGTTCGTCTCGCGGTGTCCCGGCCTGGGCGGATGGAGGGGAGGACCGACACACGAGACTTTCGCGGTTTCACAATCGGGACTGGCTACGATCTTCAGCCGCGGATCCCCTTCGGCGGCGACAAAAAGAAGCGAGAGCTGACAGACGGGGAATCGCGCGTTCGACGTAACGTCTCAGCGATCGATCGCGTTTCAGGCCGAATGATCGCCGGCTGGTCGGAGGGAGCGCACTGAGTAAACGCCGACGCGACGCTGGGTATTTACGGCGGATTTGCCCGGTGCGTCGAGCGCGCTGGACGTCACAACAGGTAGTTGAGCGAGGGCAGCGTGCTGCCGCTCGCGTCTGGAGAAAGATAAGAAAAGAGCGGGTGGGAGCGAGAGGTCGTGAAACGGCACCGCCGCGCGGAAGGGAGACGCCGCGCGTCCAACGGAACGGGGCACGGGGGCACAAGGCGCGCGCGCGAGCCAAGGAGAGAGGACGGCCGTCAGACCGAGAAGGAGATTCTGCTAGAGTGGGAGAAGGGGGAAGAGTCGCTTCAACGTTCGACTCCGTTCGAGTTCCTTCTGCGCGCATTCGCCGCGATCCGCAGCCTCGAGTTCAACGCTTACTCGCGCGCTCGCGCGCGCGACACACGATACGAATTTGCACCTACTTTTTTCTTCCGTCGTTCGCTTCTCTCCTTTTCTACCGTTTTCTCTCTCTCGTGCGTCTCCGCACTCCATCGCCGGGTCGTTCCTCCCATGCGTCGCGTCAATCTCTTCAAAGCTGAGAGCGCGTCACTATCTTGCGCTCGTAAACGGTCCGATTCTCAACGCTTCGGAGCGACAATCGCCGCGAACGCGCACGTCCGCAAGAAACACTCGGCGGTTCATCTGATCGCGCGGTGAAAACAACCGTTGAGACGCGCGATCCGCGCCGGGCCGACGGCGCAACTGCGAATCCGCGCGCGGATGACGATTCACTGCGGCGACACTCCGGAGCACGACCCGATCCCGCACAACCGCGATGAATCACGTGTCGCCGAGGGTCGACGTCGTGCGCGCGACCGCGATCTCGCACGACCAAACAATTGCATAACCTCACTTTTCACCGTCGCCTGCGACATACGCGCGCGCGCGCGCGCGCACTCGCGCGTCCCCGTCCGCTCCTGCGGCGTCGCGAGGGCCGACGAGTCCTCTCCTCTTCACCTTTCTGCCGCTGATTTCGTCCGTAACGTGGATGCTCGCGCGCGATCGCATCCGGCGACGAGAGAACACAGCCGAGCGACCTTCGAGTGTCACCTCTAGCAAGCGTGCGGTGCCATTAACAGAAACTGCGCGAAGGGTGGAACGACGGGAACGTGCATCCCGTTCAAACGAAGCGAACTGTAATTACTGCCGCCGCGACGCGACCGCACTCCGGTGGCGGCGCAACAAACTCTTAAATGACGATCGGCTACGTTGCACGTGTCTCCACCATGCAGTGACTACCGATACCATAAGCACATGCGCAAAAATTAGCGCATGCGTGAAAATTCCGTCTCTTACCCCTCACTGCCGGTACCATAAGCATTGATGCGACGTAACCAATGGCGGAATCGTGTCGCATGGATTTGCTTATTGTCATTATACGCACGTTACAGAAGTTTTACATACATTTTTAATTTGTTTTTTCACAATTACGTAAGTAAAACAGCTTAAACCATGTATAAAATATAGCAATGTAAAATACGGTTTTATGGATAGTTCCAAACTGCAATATTATACTCTTCAAATACTAGTTGAAAATTATGTTTTAGGTAATATTAAATGGCTTCAGATGCAAAAACAACCATTTTAAGTGGGTCAAAACCCAAAACTAAATTGCCAACAATATCAGGCACGAGGCCTTCTCTAAGAAATTCACAGTTACTTATTTCGACAGGAATACCTTCCTTAGACAGCACGATAGGTGGTGGTTTACCTATTGGTTCAATATTTTTAATTGGTGCGTTTATATGCATTATTTAAATGTGTTTCTAAAATAATATTCTAAAATAATATACATATATTTATATATTAAATCTTGCTTGCAGAAGAAGACAAGTATGGCTTTAATGCTAAAATTGTACTGAAATATTATATGGCCGAGGGAATAGTAGTGTCTCAGCCAGTATTGATTGCATCTCAAGATGTTCTACCATCTCAACTTGTGTCAGGACTACCAGCAGTTATAGATGATTCACAAGAATGTATAAAATCTAATGAATATACTAAAACTAATACAGATGAACCAATGAAAATAGCTTGGAGATACCAAAATCTGAAAATAGTGGATCCAACCCCTACTGGAGGTCAAACATTTGGTCATTACTATGATCTTACAAAACAAATGCCACAAGATCTCTTAAAAAATGCTAATATAAAACAGTGGGAAAATAATGAAGAAACAATGTTAAATAAGAATAATAAATTTAAAAATGCTGCATACTCTGATTTATTATGCACCATAGCAAAAAGTTTAGATGATGGAAAGCATTATATATCTGAAGCACGTGATAAAGAAACAAAGATTTTAAGAATTGCAATTCATTCTCTAGGATCAAGATTATGGCTCAGTGACACAGAGAAAGATTCCAATTGTGATTTGGTAAAGTTCTTCTACTGCTTTAGAGCACTTTTAAGGCAATCGTATGCAGTTGGTGTGGTAACTGTACCAGTTACTAATTTCGATAATACTGTAGGTATTTTGAACTTATTCTTATTATTAACAATAGGCTTCTTACAATCTATTATATTTTCTATTATGTTTTTTAGGATAATGTTATTGAAAGACTGGAACATTTGTCGGATATAGCAATCAGATTAGAATCATTTGCAGGATCTTCAAAGGAGATCAATCCATTATTTAAGGATTATCATGGTCTTTTACATATAAAAAAATTGTGTGCATTAAACGGTCTATCACACGGCAGTTTGCAATACAGGGATTTAGTATTTAAATTACGCCGTAAAAAATTTCTTATAGAAGTTAGTAGATTTTAATGTTTTTGTTAAATTGCTAATAATATATAATTTTACACTATTTATTTATTTTTAGGTTTTACATTTACCGCCTGAATTTGATGACACGACGCAACGAGAGCAAGATGAATCGATAACATCTAGCATTGGGTGTATGAGTGGATCTCATAAAAGTGCGCTCGACTTTTAAATTCATGAATTTTCTACAAAATTTAATATGATAATTACAATATACTTTATATTGGGGTAATTAAATTTTTATTCTATTAAAGTAGTTTTTTTATTTTAAATTAAATTCTTATATAATTCATTAATGCAAGATACACCTGTGCCAAGTTCGCCTTTTAACAAACAAGTGATAAAACAGAATTTTTACGTATGTTTAGGTCACGCCTATCCCATTTAACGGGAAGTGCGCGGTGTGGCGGTTGAATTAATGTAGAGAAGAGGAGATAGGCTTCGTGAACACTCACAATAATGCACATAAAGTATCTTTTTGCTATGTTACGTTGGATATAAGCTCACTGCCTATCTACAAGTTCATTCGCACCGTAAGAATACAATTTTTTACGTGAGATTCGTGTAATGAATGTCTAGAATAACCATTTACTACACGATTAATACCTGTGAGAGGAAAACTAAAATTTAATAATTTAGTTATAACATTTCTTTATAAATTAAAAGTATTTTTGCATAATTATAAATTATTTCGTACTTCATAATTCAGCTTTATATTACAGATAATCAATATCACGGAGAGATTGTTAATAACGAAATTGAGTGAAAATTGTAATACGAAAATCCGAGCGACACAGTGGTCGTCAGCCATTAGGAAGTTCCCTTTGTCGTTTGATGAGCCGAACCTTTGCCAACTCGAATTCTACACAAACCAATCGACGATACAAACGTCCATAAGTGTGTATAACTTTTTCCCCTTCCGATCTTTTTCGATCCACACCTTTCTATTTCCTTCCGGTTCCGTCCGGTCGGTCGCGCATGAGGGCACGCAAGCGCGCTTACAGACCCCCGATGCTGTTGTGAAATCCAGCCACCGCATACGGGGGGTTTTCAGTCCATGAACATACGCGATCGAGTTCGCCTCGAATACTGAATTGTAACACACGGTGTAACTCGACAAATGGTTTAATCGCGCCGGTCGAATTATTATGCGGTGCGTCAAGTGCGATCGTCGAAATTTTACGTGACTGAAATTTACCTACAAGTTGTTAATTATTTATTAAAAAGCGAGAACTTCGTGCACAACGATGGGGAGTAGATTAGATATATCGCACGCTTTTGTTTGTTGCTCGAATATAATTTTCTTGGTAAGCCATGATTGTAATCTATTTAGCAAATCGATGAAACTTGTAGAATTTTAGTATTTATTGGGTTTTTATTTTTTTCAGATGTCAGGTTTTGTGCTGATGTCGTTGGGAGGATTATTATTAGCCGACAATGAACGTATTTTATTATCGCGTCTGTTAGGACCTGGTGACATTCACCCCGAACAACCACTGTTTTATTATTTGGCTTTTGCTATAGTTGCATTAGGTTTTCTCATTGCTATTACCGGACTTCTCGGATGCTGGGCAGCCTGCCTTTTTAATCGTTGCATTACGGTCTCCGTAAGTTTTTCTTTTTTTTATTCTTTAATCAAAAAATTATTAAATTATTTACTTTTTATTATTATCAAGATTTTAAAGATTTATTTTTAAATATTTATTGTATATTACGAATACAAAATGTGTTTGAACGCGTGTTCCCGCGGGCAATATTTTCTCGTGAATTCACAGTGCCTGTACGAGTTTATTTGAAACAGCAGATTTCCTACTTCCAGTTCGGTCATGCATCGTTGCCCGGAAACGGATCTGCTTGTATGCAGACACGCGCGTAAATAAAAGGAGGGCGCGTTCGAGCGCCGCGTAAAAACACTAATTATCTCCTTCTGGCTCGAACGAATGAAAATTAGTTCGTTGAGAAGGAAATAAACGCTACCATTTTATCCACTCTTAACACTATTTAAATGCCAGTTGCAAACCAATATCGAGTTTTAATTATCTTTTTTATAAAAAAACAAAGTATTTATGATTAAACGTTTATAAAATTATTAAATTTTGCATGCAACACATAATTTTTTGATAGTAAATGGAAATATGTTATAACGCGCAAAATTGTGAGTAACTTATCCTGAGATCAATCTTCCAATTTTCTGCTTTCCAGTACCTCTTAACAATAATATTGTTGCTCTTCGGTGAGTGCACTGTGTGCATTATCGCTGTGTTTTGGCCTCACATACTGGGAATCGACGTAAGACCGGCGCGTCTGATACGCGCTTTGAAACGCAGCTATGCTGTGCCTGGACGCGAGCAATTTACAGCTGCCCTCGATCTCGCACAAACAATAGTAAGTTTAAACTTATATTTATCGAAGTTAAAAGCACAACTAATATTAATATACACTTTTTGAATTATATTTATGTATTCAAGAATAATTTATTATTTAAAAATGTGCAAAGTAAAAATAGGAAAAGAAAGAAAAAGATGCAAAAACGCCCTGTGAATAATATATGCAATTATCTTATATAATAAAACCAAAGGAGAAAATGTACGCATGTTTTTCTGACCATTTACAGTTCGCCTGTTGCGGCATAAACGGAAGTAGCAATTACGGTACGTCGTGGTGGCGGAATCAGGAAGTCAGCCGCAGAGAATTAGTAGTACCTCTCAGTTGTTGCACCCTGAATAACGCCAATGAGACGGACTCCTTCCTCAACCCCGAACCTGCCAATCTCACTCTTTGCAAAGCTCTGAACCCAGCCGAACATCAATACGTCCGACACACTACGGTATGCGCAATAATCAGGAAGTTATTATCCCTTTATCGTGTCGTACTGTGCCGTGCGAGACAAACTTTCGGCTCGTATCAAAGACAAATGCGGAAATCTGTATGTTAAATGCAAACAAACGCGTCTTTAAACATGAAGCTTTATGACGCTATTTTTATTTTATAGAAATAAATTTTCTTTATGAAAAATTTTTTAATTTAATACAATTAAAATTATTAATACATATAACAGTAAAATTAAAAAAAAATTAATGCAACTCTAGTTTTAAAATTGTCAATTGCGCTCTGCAGTATTTAGCACTTAGAATTTTCGCGTTTTGTTTGAAAGTTTATGATAAAACCAGCATGACCTCGTATATGAAGACTAGGATGGACATATCACGCGTCAATTAATGACTTGTCTCGATGGAAACTTTCATAACAAGACTGTGAGAGCAATTTATCAGAATGCGGGCGGTTGGCAATAATACGTTGGGGTTGTATTTTTAATAAATTAATCGAAAAATAATAAAAATATTACATATAAAAATTTATACAATATATATTTGTTTTATATTTAGGGTTGCCTTGAATATATCGAAAAGTGGATTCAAGATCAAGCTTTGATCTTGTTAGCTATTGTGTTAGCAATCATGTTCGTCGAAGTTATGGCGCTCCTCAGCATACTTCTCACTTGCTCTCGAGGAAAGAGGAGAAGCAAATCGCAAGCGTCTACTTTCACCTCCACTCAGACTTTAAGCCCATTCACTGAGAATGATCACGACTTCAGTAAGAATTAAATTTCTCTTATTCTGTATGCTTGACCTTACTTTGAAAAGAATATTCTGTCACAGCTTGAGTATTCTCGAAATTATTATCCGTTATTTAATCTTACCTTTAATTTACCTCAATTATAGGTATAGGAATCGAGAACAGAATGCATACGGCCAGTACGACGTTCGGTGCCAAATCATGAAGATGGCTGGAGGGCAGCGAAGAACGGACAGCAAGCGATGTCAAGGATACAAATAGACGAGATACGTGCGACAATTCTAAGCATAACGTGTTAGCAACTAGCGGGAAGAGCATCATCGAGGAATGGCGAAATCCTCCCAAGTACTCCGAAGATTTGCTGCGATGTGATCAAGTGTACGAGGAACGAGCGGTCGACGTTGCGAACGATAACTGTCTTCCGAATCTTGCTAAGAGACAGTGCGCATTGGTGCCAAAGATAATTCATAACGACACGAGTAAAAATACCAACGATGATAAATTGATTAAAATTAAAAGACCGCAAGGTGGTGGGACGGTTAGAAGCATCCCTATCAAAGATTATCAGGCGTCGATCGCGCACAACATTGGCACGTTAAGACGATCCGCGGCACCTCAGTCGCAGTTCGAGTCTCTAGTTTCTGAACCCGAGAAAAGCGTTCATGTCCCGTTAAGAAAAAGAATTCCTATAACTTGCAACTATAATTCGCATCATCGATCCGCATCACAGACCACGTGCGTCACCGCGCAAGCCGCGGAAGCTGATAATGCTCAAAGAAAATCTTGCTGCTTTTGCGACAGTCAGCATGATCCTCGAGGTTTTTACTGCGTTAACGATTCGAATAAGTATGTGAAAGACATTCAATATTATAACAAAACGGAAGACCATCGATCGCAAGATGGTTCCGACATAGATGAATATTTTCGTAAGAGTTCACGCGGAAGATTTAGTTCGAACGATCATCGAACTTCGAGATGCACGCGTGAATCTTCGGGAAAACCAAGATCAGCGAGTAATACAAAAAAAGCTAAAGGAGAGGAAGAAGAGGCGTTGCAATTAACGGAAGGTCACGTTGGTCAAAAAATATCAGCTTACGAACAGAACGCTCAACGTAGCTTGCGCGCTTCCAGTCCCAAGTATCGATCGCTCTTCGAGGTAAAAGGACACCGTACCATCGGCGTACCGTTGGTGGGTATGCACAATGCTTGCGGCTTACCTGTTGTGGCTTCCTGGCACGATCACGAACTTTTAGACTCTTTGCGAATCAGTCGCAGAATCGCGGGAACTGCAGGATCAATTTACAAGGGCCCTCGAACGATCTCAAACGTGCGACGTCGAACGCAACCTAAGAGGAAAGCACCGCAGCCGAATCATGAGATTAATCATTCGAGAGAAGTCAATCACGGTGTCAAAAAATCGACGATTAAATCGACGGGGTATTTGGACGCTATTAATAGCAGCGGCAGATCTAGAAGGAAGCAACGTCGCTCGTCATTTACCACGACAAAAATGGGATCGCTGTCCTCGAAAAATTCATTTAAGAGAATGCCTAAAAGATGTGGAATTAAAGTCAGTTCGTTGGTGGACACTTTTGGTAGGAAATCAATTAAAGGAGAAAGCGCAAAACGAACGACTCTATACGCGAAAGATGACGGCGAGGAGCCAGTACAAGTTCTCAAGAGCTTATGCTTAAATCCTTTGGCGCGTGCTAATCCAGAAACAGACATAATGTGGTAAATTTTAAAAGAAATTATCTGTTTGTTCTCCAATTAATACAATTATCGTTTATTAAGATTTAAGATAAAAAAGTTAAATTAACAACCATTATAAGTACCATTTGTCTTTTTTAAGGGAACAAACTTGTCGTTTATTAATATTTCCATCAATTATCTCTTATATGCTTCCATTTTTCGTATATAGGAAAGAATTAATTATGTCGTTTGACTTGTGTAAATATATATTCTAATCTATTATCAATATTAGATTTTGTATTTAAAGTTTTATAATAAACGAATTTTTTTTGCTGCCCTCACTAAGCCAACATTATATAATATGGTATTTGTTGTAATCTAACTTATCTTATATATTTTATTTTTACATTACTTTTCTTTATTACGCGACTTATATTATTAAAGTTATGTACGTAAGTACCGTGGTAGAAATCTGAAACATAATGAGAATTTACTTCTTAATAATAGTATACACGATATACTTATCATCTTACCGGAAGGAATATTGTCATATCCAGCGGAAAGAATTCCGCGGCTGTAAAACAATATCTCCTATGATAAAAATATAACATCATCTCAATTTTATCCTAAAAATCAACGTCCTTTATTAAATAAACACTTAAATTTGGCTTAAGAAAACGTGCCATACGTGAGAAACTTACCATACGGCATTTTGGATTCGAGAAAGATAAGCCGTGTTTTACCACGAGATTCTCAACACGATTTACCTAGAATAATAGTAATGTGACATGAGAGAACAGTTAGATTAGATGTGCTTATTCACATATTTACAGAAAAAAATTAAATAATCGAACGCGAAAAGTTCTCAAATAACATTGCAGTACAGTTCTCAGTTTTTACCTCGTAAGCCGTGAAATGATACATTGAGAACAAATAAATGGTTTGAAACAGTAAGTCCAGTATTTCTACAAAATCGTCTATTACAAGATTGTCCTGCTGGAAATCTTTTATAAGTGAATATGTATGCCAAATAAGTTCCATCAATATAGATATGAAGGTGAGCAAAACGCCTACTCCGTATATCGAGTTAATCGAGTAGGCATAATTGAGAAGTATATTGTGCAAATAGCGCACGTCGTAAACCGTGATCTCGCCCTTCGATCCCGTTGTCGATAATTGTACGACTTGAGGGATTATTTTCTCGTTTAGGTGGCGAAAACGTTGGCGTACTAGATCGAGAAGCACGCATATTACGAAGACGCAATAGGTACCAATGATAGAAGGAATCACTACTGTTAGAAACAACATTAATTCGACCAACAATCCCTTCGATATATTGTCTCTGATGGGGTAATAACACTTCCAAATTAACGTTATAAACGTGTACAAAAAGTACAAATATATAAATGTATGTTTATCCTTTCTTTGGTGGCCCAATGCTATTGCCTGTTGGTCGTATGTAAGAAGTTGGTAGGACAACTAAAATAATTGCGAGAACGTTTCTTATTAACTTACACATTATTAAAAAATTTTACCAACTTTCGCATTACTATTTTCTTTTAATTATTGATTTATATATACTGTAATAAAAGTTGTAATCATACACATTTAACAATATGCAAAATCAAAGACGCGTTTACCTTAACGAAACTTTCACTGTGAAAAGCTGCCACAAAATTGAACGGTATTAAGGAGATAAAATACGCATTAGATCGCACGATGGAAAGTTCACGATCCTTTGCAGAAGAATCACTAAACAGTATGAGGTACAAGACGTCTAAACTCCCGCAAAAGCAATGGACCAAGATCCACGTCGTACAGAAACAGCGGTTGAAATAACTCTTTGATTTTAATTGATAATTCGTTAATCTGAACGGAACCAAACCCAATACTTTGTATATTGTTAATAAGAACTTAATATTTCGGTAAGGCATTTTCAACAGTGATTTCGATGTTATTACGATAAAAAAGAAATTTCGGTTCCTGGTGAGGTAACGATCGTCATCGCGTAACACGACTGAATTTTACGTAGACTTCAATTTTTATTTCCTTCTTAATCCTTTTTCCCATCAAATTGTTTTACACCGTTATACACATGCGTACCTTTCGATGCAATCGGACTGATAAAAAACTGAGATTAAAAGTGTGACAAAGCACCGACACAATCCTGTTAACGTTGATCGCCGAATCGTATAATGTATCGCGCGTACAATGCACATCCATTTGCGGCATGTCAGCTAATAAAATATGACAAAATATAACATTTGTGATTTATCTAAAGAACATGTGTCGCGTGTTACGGTTTCTATTCCACATCGAATCACGCGACGCTCGTATGAAGCTCGACAAACTCAATAAAAAATCATGATTTTATTACACGAACATGCATCAAGCTTGTGCGAAATCTATGTCAACGAGATAGTATCAGTTCATCGGTTATTATATTGCAGAGGAATCATTAAATATGTTATCCACATTCATGCATTTGTCACAAGTGTCGCTATGTCTTTGTTATGGAAACAATTTACATATATTTAATTAGATACAACGAATAATTTAGCAAAAAAAAGAAAAATTATACTATTATTATAAAATTAATAATTATTGACGCAATCACCTGAAAATAATCCAGGGTGAACAAATCAGTAAAAATGTTACAATTATTTATTTTATAAAATTAATTTCTCAATCAGTGATATTAATTTAATAATTCTGCCACATTAAAAAAAAATAATATATATATGTATATTATAGTATACTGTAATAATATAGAATAGAATTTAAAGCAAAGGATTACTCGGAGCATGGGAAGATACAGAACATATCTTTCGATTCAATAAAATTCTCATTAATGTCATTCGTACATTTTTCGCAGCTGAGTCTTATTACTAAATACTGTCGCTTAACATGCGACTTTTTACCGTACGAAAATTATACGAGATCAATGCGCAAATGGTTTTCTGAAATTGTTCGCCACGCCCGATGCCGCAGTCATTTCGGCTTCAAAAAAAATCGAAACTTGTTTGCAAGTACGCGATACACAATTCATTTGCGTTATTCTTTACATCGAAGTGCGCTTGCAAAAAAACTCCGACTTTTCCGAAGACGTTTTTCCCTAACTTTCCTCTACCTCACTTTCGATACCTTGCCGTCGAACGATCTTGAAAGAACAGGATTCACAAAATAATCACTATCGTGTATACGTGACTTGATTCTAAGAGCGTAAAAATGTGTGCGGCAAAAGTACGTCACGATGTACACCGAAAAGCAGATATGGCATTTGCCGCGACGAGCGGCGACGGCGGCTGGCGTACGTGACTTCCCCCACTCTCGGCCGCCGAGTGCGGGGAGGTGTAGTAGGCCGCGTTCCCTCTCAGTCCTCTGTGACCGGTGCTCCGCAACACATCTACGCACGTGCTTCGTGTGAGTTTTGACGCACCCCACGCCAAGATCACGTACGCCAGCCGTTGTCGCAGCACCGCGAACGCCATTCCTGACGGTAAGTGTACATCGTGAGCAAAGCGCACCGTTACTACCTCCCTCTCGTCATTGATATATTATATAATATTATATATAATATATATTAATGTATATAATATATATCAATATTATATATAATACATATATATAAATTCATATAACATATTAATATAATATTTGACATACAATATACATCAAAGTGCTCGACATTGTTCTCGTTCGAAGTGTTGCACAGAGTGTCTATTTTCTCAGAGAAGAATGAGTTATACAATTTGTAAAAAGTCATCGAGCGCTAGACTCGCTAATGAAATTATTAATTGAAGAGAATTATTGTAATCTCACATTCTCGCTCGACCTTACGAATACGCCGCGCAAAATAATAACGTTAAATGACACGTCATTTTAGCAGTGGCTGAATACCATTCGATCGGCATTAAAATTATACTAGAGCGATTGCTATAACGACTATGTACAAATGAATAATCGTAATTAGAACTCGCATTGAAGACGAGCTTTCTCTAGCAATATAAATAAATTAAATGTCTCCCTACATAATGTCGAGCGCTGTATCATTTTTCTTTCTCTTCAAGATATCCTAAGAATAAATTTGAATATTTTTCGAAACATAAAGTTATTTAACGTTAAAAAAATTCTAATGTCTTAATTATCGTGATAAAATATTTTGTAGCATTTTTAACAGCTCGGTTGAAAAACCAATATCGACATAGCAAGCCAGAAAAGACATAACGATAATTTCAACTACATAAAATTCGTTTTGTGCCATGTGATTTTAGAAAATATATTCGTCCACCAATCACACTCTAGCAGTACGGTAAAAAATTTAATAAATTTTAATTAACTATATAAATTCTTTTTCTTAATTTCAAGAGAAAAAAAAAAGTGCAAAATTGATTCTCTAATATATTCCTATGCGAAGTATTGATACATGAAACAATGATAATATATCGATAATAAAATGTACCTTATGCAATGTTTCTAACATAATTCCTCGACGCACAGTAATATACAATAAATATTGCAGTATAATTTCGTGGTTGTTAAAAATAATTCTATAACTTTTGTAATTAATTTCAATAGATGTAAGAATTTCATAACAGTTTTTAAGACATCTATCACTTATCTCGCGTAAAAATCTCGCCTTGAATTATCGCTTCTATCCCTGTATCGTAAGGATTAAAAACTATGCGATCAGTCGAATGTGTGATCGAAAGCGTATGCTCTAAAGTAAAAATGATATATTACAATGTTCCTTGGGTCATTAATCCATATGTAAAAGGTCTTAACTAATTTAATGTTTTTAAATTTTAACAATAAAAAGCAGTCTCTCTGTGACACAATGATTACCAACTGATCGTCAATTTCAGTACGAATAAGCGCGATATGTCTACAATATATTCTCGATGATGACAATAAATAATAATTACATTTAATATTAGTACAATCAAGTAATCATATTTAGTGTTAGTACAATGTACGTTTGACCAGATCGTACGAGTATTGTATCTGCTGCGTCTTAATCAGTTGATAATCTCATCGTGTAAAACAAAAATGTACATACTATACATCGGGTGAATGTAATTAAAGAAACGTGAAAATAGTGCCCCGGCAGATCCTCTAACTCGGTCAGTCTACTTAATTCGAGAGTCATCTCGTACGAGACCGTCTTTACTTATTTTTCCCTTTATGTGTTTTTAGTCAACAATCCGACTAAGGCCTACAAATCTAGAGTGCTTGCTCATAAATATGATATGTCGAGTAAAATTAGAAAAGTAGATACATATATCTACGGGTGTGATGATATACTTGCATGTTATCATAGCAGAATTAATTACGTGGAGTTGTGTATGTGCCGGCGTCAGCATCGTTCAATTAACTTTCAATTATGAAGCGAAGCAAATGAAAACGTCGATGGTCCCGACGATAAGTTTTGTATGTTCAAATTTTGTGGTCCAATGGAAATTTCTTGCCCATATGTATTGTAATCCTCATAATTCAATATCACATAAAGCTGTGTAGACACAATTTCGGCACCGACACAACTCGCTTCACGACCAAGTTTACGACGAATTGCAAGTTTCGTTAGAATTTCCGTCGAAAAAGACGAAGTCCTCAGGACAATCAGTGGAATGTGTAATGACATTGATCTTCAATATCTTCTCCTGTTTTTCCTGACGAGACATTTGTAAACCTTGATCCGAATAATAATCTCTCTCGATCGTAAGCAGTCTCATATGAAAAAATTCACTAACCATGGTGGGACGTAAGCATTTATCTTAACAAATCTTCTGCTCGTCTTGATGAACTTTGGAGACTACACAAAGTATATCTTCTGAATTCTGATAGGCGAGACGTCATTGCAATCCCCGGTTTTTTTTTCTTTTTTTTTTTCTTTTTTTTCTTTACATCCTTATTGCCTAAACATAAGTTGCCTCGGTTTTTTAAGGAACTTTTTTGACATTCTTTTCAGTTTGCCAATGTCATCCAACTTGTCTATCGTTAGTGACGTGATAAAACTTTAGCAAAGTTTCTTCATGTAAACTACACAGATATTACATTTCATATATAATTACGTCAAGATTTGCGATCCTGTTTCTTGTAGAAAACAATGTTCTACGTTTTAATAGATATGTTACTAAAAAGTCAAACACACATGTTTATATATATATAATTGATCATATTGTAAGACGATTAACGTTAAAAATGATAACCTCGTGGGCTTTTACGCTACGAAGCTGAATCTTCTCTATTTTTTTTTTTCTCGTTCAAAAACCTTTTTCTAAGAATTGAGATTTTATACGGCAGCGTTTATATTACACGAATCATATCCTTTTACCTTTGTCTTTCTTTCTCATTTATCGAATTAGCAGGATTCTAGCATCTAAATAGTAGATTTAATGCATACTAATAAATCGGTAAAAAGCGGAAGTACTGAACATATTGCTCGATTACTTTCCCTTTATAGGTATGTTTTTTTTGTGCATTAAGTAAAATGATCATTTTTCTCTTTGCACAGAAACATATAAAATTATTTGTATCAATATCGATAATAATCGATCTATTTGCAGTGAGTATTCCACGCAGAATCTCGTATGTTCTGAGCAAATATAGGTACTTTCCGTAAATTATACCGGAATATATCCAAGTTCTGCATCATGCATCGATATTATTCAATCTATAAATCGAAAGTAAGAACAGCTATATAAGTCTGTAAGCGTTGCATGTCTGGAATAATATAATAATGAAGATATCAAATGCGTTGCCAATATACCTTTCTAATTAATGTTTCTTAATATAGATATATATATATATTATGGATGACGGTGCATCCTCTATCAAAATTGACACTTTTATGGCATAAGCCTTATTAAAATAGTATATGTGTGTGTGTGTCCTTTGCTCAATATATGCACAATGTTTTCATATCGTCAAAAGTAGAACAGCGGAGTGATCATGTTTGTTTTAGAGTGACTATCTTGCGCACGGAAACTGTGTTTGTATCAGCTTGAAATATTGAAAATTTCTCTCCTTGAATTTGATCTCTGTCAAACGTTAGCATCATTCATCACATGTAGTATTATTTAACACATTCCGTAAGTAATATATAAGAGTGCTTTTATCCAACTCCAAATTATTCTGTATTAGCAAGCTAACTTGCAAAGTTGCTGTAAATGTTCTCTGTGCGCTTGAAATAGCAAGTGCCATCAAAGAGACAACAGTGCTTCATTATTACTTAGGATATGTCACTTTGTACAAAGTCTCATTTTCTAAAAAATTTTTTTCTTTTGATCGATAAATTATTGACATGATTTGAACATCGTTTTTTCGAATAATTATTAAGAATAAAGAGTAAAGAACAGCCTCCGTGTCTTTGAGGCATTAGTCTTTCTAAAGATTATTCTTTCTAAAAATTGATTTATAAGACGATAAAGCACTATATAAGTTTGCTTTATATGCAACAACTTAAAATTTTAGATTTAGATATCTACTTTGCTGATATTTTTTTCTACCGATGAAAAATTTACAAGAAGACGGTATGAGTATGAGGTAATTTAAAAGTTATAATGCTAGCGATTAATAGTGCCAGCGCAGTCAGTAATGCGGGCGCGATTAAAGGCGTACCCACTAATGTCTGATATGTCGTGGTTCCTAACAGACCCGCTATTCTCATAGCTGCTGTTACGAGTCCAAAACCAGTACACCTATAAATTTAATTAATAACATAATGTTTTTTTTAATGCTTTTAATTTTGGTTCCTGTAATATTTTGTACATTTTTATTCACTTACCTTAAGTGTGTGGGGAAGCTCTCTACTGTCACCAAAGTTAATGATGTCCATCCAACGGCGAAAACAGCTGTAAAACCACCGTCAAAACCAAGAACTGCCGAACTGTTTTGACGAATCAATATCAAACATAACGCGGCAACGGAAGAAAGAAAAAGTGAGAGACCTGATAAAAGAATAAATTTCAATTAGATAAAGTTATATTTAAAATATTTTTGCTATTTGTAATAAATTTTTTACATTATTAACTTACCAATTAATTTTGGCCGTTGGAGAACAGTAAGTGCTAAACCTGTCAACGCAGCAGCAGGCACGAAAGCCAATTGAGCAACAAGATGAGCATGCAACGCTTCTTCAATATAAATGTTATAATCGAGATCGAGAGTTGGACAAGATCCACTTAAACTTAACTCCGTATTATTCTCCAATTTACATCTGGTGAAAACTTGTGCAGATAAGTCTGTGTCAACAAATCTAAAAAAGGTATGTCCGATTATATTGATGAATATTAAAATGTTTAAGATCGTACAAACAACGTTACATACTTCGAATATACAATAATACTGTCTCTAAAGTGGGTTTTACTAGATTTAATGCTACTGAATTCTACCGCTTGAAAGGTACAATTGTCAAAATCGACGTGGCTGAATACCATTTTAGTAAATCTGTAAATATTAAAAAAAGATATATATATTATATATTATCTATATAAAAATACGTAAATATTTAATTTTTTTCAATAATTTATCTCAAAATAACATACTTGCAGTTCAAAAATGTAGAATTTTTGTACTGTCGATTTTCCCAAGAACCAGTAAATGTTGTACCATTGTATTCTTCTTTATCATAACATTTAGTATGAGCTTCGTATTCCATTGCTCGCAAAAGTTTTAAATATTCAGGACACCATATCATAAGACCGTAAAGACTGAATATGTAGAAAAAAACAGAATAAGTTTATAAAATTCTTAATTAATAGTAACTACCTAAAAAATAATTTGAAATTTACCTAAATGAAGCAGCGGTCCAGATAACCAACAGTATCAAAGTTACACGTAAATGAGGCATTGCAAATAATTCCAAAAAGGAATTCCAGAACTACAATTAAAAAATAGATTAGCTTTTATATTTCAACAATTAAAATACATCTGTATAGTAATATATTTCTAAATTACGTACCATTTCGATCGAATATATTATGTCCGCCAAAACACTAGTATGATTGCTAGGAGACGGTGGTGCCAAACCACGAGGTCTTTTACTCGGAAGTTCAAGTTCAGAGAGCTGATACTGGGTACCTGTTGCACCTTTCCGAGCATTATTTTTCTTATATATCCTCTAAAACATAAAATTATCGAGAAATGTAGACATTAGATATTAAGATTTAAATTTAATTATCGTATATATTACACATTTTTACCTGATAAACCATCATTGCTTCCACATCCCGACCAGCTTCTATGAGATACCTTGGGCTTTCTGGGAGAAAGATAAGACCGATTGTAGAGCACAACGCCGGTAGACAACATAACAACAAGAAACGGTGCCAAGCGCTGAAATGTTCTTTATTCTCCAGAACAACCATTTCGCCTGTTGTAGGTACTACTGCCCAAGCCAAGAGTGCTGCGTAAACACCGCCGAGTGCACACGCTGCCACGAGAATACCTATCCAGCGACCTCGGCTCAACTGTGGGCAACATTCTGCGAGATAGACGAATGCTAGTGGTAAAGCTCCTCCCACTCTGTAATACAATAATATAAATCGTAAATTGTTTATAATAATGTTTAAACAATTGCTTTAGTTTTTTTTTCTACTTTAAAAAAGTACACTAAAATATACATATCAATATTAACAAATAAGTAAAAGAAATTACCCGATAGCTGAGCAAAATCTAGCTGTCATAAAAGTGCCATAAGTAGGCATGAATGTTGCAACTCCACTGAACAGAGCGTGCACTGACATGGCTGACAGGAGAGACCGGCGTCTTCCTAATCTGTCACCAAGACCACCCCAGAATAATCCACCCAATGCAAGGCCGACAAAAGTAATGTTTCCTTAAAAATTATATCATTTAGTACAACAAAATAACATTTGCACACAAGCAAAGGTAAATATATATTATAACGCCCCCACCTTAAATTTTCTTCGAATTTGAAAAATATATTTATTTCGATGTCTTTTAACTTTCCTGAGAAGGAAAATCGTCGCTCAATTCTTCTTTTTTATTAAAAATTTTTTTATGTGTATGTATAAAGTAGGGAAACGTTATTATTCTATTATTTCCTATTGTAAATAACGATTTTCTGCTTTATACATATAGCAGAGAATAATGCACGCGCGATATTTTTAAAGTCATAAATTTGTCATTTTTTTTTATTTACCGACGTTAAAAAATTAAAAAAAAAAAAAAAAGAATTGAGCGACGATTTTCCTTCTCAGGAAAGTTAAAAGACATTAAAACAAACAGATTTTTGTAAATTTGAAGAAAATTTAAAGTGGGGGCGTTATAATATTACTTTACCCAAGTAAGTAACTCACCAAGCCATCCCTTCTCATTGTCTTCGATGCAAAGCTCAACCTCTGCACTCGGCAGTATATAAGGTACAACAAAAATTTCAACAGTGTCAGCTGCTAGACTCAAACCCGTGCAGAAAGCAGCAAATATTTGGAAATAACCAACACCAGCCTACAACATCATATCGTTTGTCAATACATACCATTTTTACACCGTGGAAATCTTATGTGTTGCAATAAACACAATATATAATTAAATAGGGCACTCCTTTTACTACTTTGACATCCAAATAAACGAGAAGCAGATTAAAATATAAATGTATACATATATCTATACAAAAAATTAAAAAATATGTAAAATTTGATATCATAAACACATGTAATTTAAATAATTATTGTTTAAGATGTGTATTTGTTTTTTTTTTCTATAGCAAGATGTAATCGTGAGATGTGTCAAGTAAAGAATATTTACTGGAAAATCCTTCAAATAACCCGGTACTTGGCGTGGGATATATTTTGCCTTGACGATCGAGTCGTCCAGGACATGGTCCATTTTTCTTCGGGGAGAAGAAGTTAGCGGCCAGCAAAATCTGAATCATTCACCTCGAGCGAACGTCTCGCGATGGAACGACGCCATTTTATCCAGGTTATGTTTTCGTTCCGCCCAGCATCCCGCATATTTTTATACCCCGCGTTTGACGTGTCGACCGACCGATCGAATGACGATTCACGAGTTTAAAATTTCCCCGGCCGGGGTCGTCATTGGCGTAATTTGCGAGAATTATCGACGACGATTTCACGGTTGATATCTATCGCGTTCAAAATTATTCATGGCCGCCATGGTAAACGGGAACGACGAATATCAGCATTCGTAAAATTATATCGAGGAGAGAGAAGATGAACCGTCGTCGTAAAAAGAGAGCACAAATTAGGTAGGTAGTCCAACCAATAACTTTGTCTTTCATCAATTTGACGGACAGTTATGTCTTCGACGCGATAATAATAAACTGATCAAATCTAATCGTGTTTCGATGAGTAGATAGGACTCATCAGATTAGGAACGAAAGACCCGGATCTATTCAAGAATTTTTTTTTTGCAATCGATAGACTGCGTCACCTGCTTGATGGCGTCCTCGTGAAACTGCGCCAGGAGGGTCGCGTCCGCGGTGGAGTCGATGAGGTCGTGCTCCGCGGAATCGGCTGAGGCCGCGTTGACGCCGGCCGTGGCGACGTTCGCCGGCTGCGTCGTCATCTCCTCGGTGTAAAGGCCGGACCTAGTGTTCGCGCCGCGTTCTCCGGCGGCCGTTTTCATGGCGTTGCCGCTGGAGGGTGCGAGGCCGCCCCCGCTGCCAACGAGCCACTGGCTTTCCTCCTCCGATGAGGGCATCACTGCCAGAAACCATCTGGAAGCCAGATTAATGGATAATGAGACAATAGTCCGGGAGGCTAAACGGTAACGCGCCCTGTTAATCTCATCCTCTGACGTATCCTACCGGTATTCGCGATAATTGCACCGCCTATATCTCGCGTCGCCGAGCAAATGATTACCGCTGTGCTCTTGTAATGTATGCTTCTGCCTCAATTCTAGATACTTTCGATGAACTGAACTTGAAATCGCAATGTCTACAATGATGGTAGAAAGATAGGTTGTCTGCCGTTATGGTGCGCTCTATATTAACGCAGATAAGATAAAATGCGAACTGAGATAAAACTGGGAACGTCGAGTCAATATTGATGTTAAAAAGACAAAGCCGGAAATCGAGTCGAGGAACGAAATGAGAAGCAGCCAGCAGTTTGCAGGAATGAACTAATTTCCCTCGACAAAGGTATAGAGAGCTTATTTTATATGCATCGCGCGCCGTTGGAACTTTCGCGGCCGCTTTTTATTTGCATTCGCAACACTTCGTTTAACTGGCACTATCGATACAATATTAAACGATACTTTGCGTAGCGATGGAGCATAAAGAATGGTAGAGATCCTCGGAAAATATATATAATAATTACAATTGTAGCATCTTATTAGATCAAGCTTCGTTAAAAGTCTATAACACCGAATGTAGATGATGTCTCAATAATACTTTGTATTGTGCATTGCAGCTATAAGGTTTATCGTGTGGCGCACGTGCTTGAAGAGGCATGCGTCACGTCTCTGTCTATAAGCACGGTTCACTGACCAAGGTTCATTGTGCACGATATTCGTCATAGTGACATGTGAA
Organism: Cardiocondyla obscurior; assembly: GCF_019399895.1. Classification (NCBI taxonomy): domain Eukaryota; kingdom Metazoa; phylum Arthropoda; class Insecta; order Hymenoptera; family Formicidae; genus Cardiocondyla; species Cardiocondyla obscurior. The sequence continues at coordinate 10,006,223 of NC_091866.1, read as the reverse complement.
ATATTCAACATTTAACTTTACTTCATACTCGCGGTCGCAGAACGGCGATAAATGAGCGTTTACATATTTAAAGCTGCGGAAGAGAAACTCACCGTTGCATTTACATATCGCGACAAAAGTAATCGTGGCTGTGTAAGGTAACGTATCGACGCTATTCGATTTGTACAAAGATTTTATATATTTTGCAAACAATTTTATGCAATATATTTTTTTTTTTTTCACAGGTAACTTGTATAATTTTTTTTTCTTTACTGTTGATGATTCTTGCATGGCCATCGCAAATTAGCCAAGGCACAGGTTTCGCGTGCATTTACTTTCGTGGGTATAATTTAACGTTTGTGAAACTCGCATTGAAACACGCGGAGGTCGTGTGTCCTACCAAGGCTAAGTATTATTCTCATAATTGATATAAGTCCTACGTTAGTAACGCATGCAAGTTCTCTCTTTCGTGTGTCCTTACATACTTCTTCATCGATCTACATTAAACTTTATACAGTTTTCAGTAGGAAAATTAAAATCGTTTACATTTTGCTAGCTGCAGAACGACGAATGTCCATTCTTATCAGTTTTATCACTTTTATCTGTCTCGTGAAAAGATGCAATATTACGTCAACGGTTGCCAGTTGCGAGGAACAAAAAGATGCACTGCTACGTCAATAAAAGTTGCAAAAAAAGAGCTAAAATTGTACCTCTCCGTTTCTACGGCGACATCGGCTCTTCCGAACGCACACGTACATTTTAACGTTGCAGCGATTTATAACTTCCAGGAATCTTTGCAAAACGTAGCTTATAATTAATTACATTTTGCAAAACGCGTCGGCGCTTTGTTGCGGGCGCGACCGCATACGTACATGATTTATCGATCCGAAACCGATTATACGGTCGCGTAGCGCGCGTAGACCAGTGTATACATTTTCCGAACACAGAGATACAAGCGCATGAACACAGGCGTACACTTAGTTAAGTGTATGATCGCCCGTGTGCATGTATATACACGTGTCAACCTCGCGACCGCCAATGTCGCCGACAGTCACGGCCGCGCGACAACTCGCGTTTTCGCAGTCCTCTATTTTCTCACCGTTAGTTATTTTTGAAACGCGACTATACAGCGGCAGCCGTCATCGACAGACATTAGAGTTTTGTCTTTACTCGCTTTACACTTGAGAAAACACCTTTTGTATGAGATATATGTTTTATTCAGAAGTGTATTTTACATACACCAACTATGTGAAAAATAGAGAAATACGCTTCGGAGCGATATACTTCCTTTGGCATTTAAATTTTCAACCAAGTTTACACGCGTAAATAACAAAGCTCGATATTTGATTTAACTTTTCTACACGTTTAAGTGCGACGGGCTGAAATTTTGTTCGATTCATCTATTTCCTGAGACATTCAACATTGGAAATTGATCAAGTTTCAATGAATGATGAACGTCATCCTGTGTTTTCGTTAAGGAGAAATTGGTTCCAAGTTTGCTTGCCAGAAATTCGTTTGGAACAAATGTAATTATACATGTATACACGAATGACAATAATTTATCAACTCATTATATGAATGCACCTTTCGTAGATGTTTGCCTTGAAAATATTCAAATTGCAATTTTTATTTCGAGATTGTCGCACTAAGAAATGACATGTCAATTTATACTTGAGACAACTTAATTTATTTTAATGTCAGCGTGGCGAGATAATATATCGATAGTTAATTAATATAAGATGCCACGGTATATGTCAGCGACGCAATCGTCTGGAATTGTACGATTGCATGCACATTATGACCGTATTTGGTCGTAATACTGTCAACACATATGCGCCACACGTGGGGCCAACGCGATATGCATAGATAAGTGTAACCGATGAACACGAGCCAAATAATGACGTGTAGAGCGGAGAGAAGTGCGATATGTAATTTATAAAAGTTTATTCTTGGATATGATTATCGTACGAAACCGGTTGTCGAAAGTATATCTATTTCGTTACTAATAATTCGTTTTATTCGTCTAAAATTAACGATTTTACAAACAAGAAATCAGATCAGAATAAAAAAAAAATTAGTTAACCGAGGCTTTTACATTTAACTGTTTTTTATACGATTTAAATTCGATATTAAGGCAAACAAAAGTCTTCATTAAATAGCGATAAAGTAACATTAATTCTTAATTAAATAGATAAATATTAAATTATTTATTAATTTTCTCATTAATTCTCATCGAAAGAATATATCTCTTCGCACACCACGTCGTTTGTTTAAGATTTAGACTTTGTAGATAGATAAAAACAAGAGGACAGAGATACAGAAAGCGTAGTTGAGAGAAATAGACGCACATGCATGTCATCATCGCAGTCAGGCGTGAATTAATATCATTAGAGTCGCTTATCACGGCGTTCTTATCGCATGTATCACCCACCTGGTTGATATGAAGTCGCCGTAAAATACTGCACCTTCCCAATGATAACGTTTCTGTTGTTTGTAGATTTACCGAGATGGAGAAAATTGGACGCACCAGCTCTCGTCGATTAACTTTTCTGAATCGCCAAAGTCGTTGATCGGGAATATTACTACCGATGTAACGAGAAAAGTTACTGGCACTTGGAGTCCGAGTCACGATGATAAGATAATGAGAGACCAACTGTTTAATTCACTGATGCGCAACAAGGAACATCTTTTCGTTAGCACCACGTCGTCGATTGTTCGTCGCAGAGAGTCGATTGCACTCACGTCCTTACAACACGTCAGCATACATCGGCAGCGCAAGTACGAATACAATCGAACGCAAATAACTTTACATAACGATGATACCAGCGGTGATTCCGTATGCGGACGGACGGATGAGATCCGTCCATGCGACTTCGCCGTCTCTTGAGAAGTAATTTAATTTTAATATTTACATAACGAATAATGCAGACATTTAAGAATATGTAGGTATTAAATGAGCACCGCGAATACCTTGAAGAGTGATTACATCTCTCTGTCTCTCAATACATGGTGGTATCTCTCCTCGTAGTTGCAGCTTCGACCTACCTCAATGAGCGACCGCTACGATCTTTAGTACCATGTTAAATCTTCCGCAAGGCGAGCATCGCCGTCACACTCGAACGCATATCTCCCCGTTATAAAGATATGCAATGTATAGATATGATGAAAATCCTCCTGTTTACGTTTCTCTTTGCCGGAGGATGCGATGCACCACCAGGACCACTAATGCCGAACCCGCGTTCTATCGCGTTTCGCGCGCCGTGTCCTTTCGTCAGGGATCGATTCTCGGTGGAACGGGAGGCGGCGCCGTGCAAAACGCGGTTATCGGACGCAGCGCACCTTCCCAAATGAAAGAAACTGCAATACCCTGCTGTCGGAAGCGCGAAATTATCTCGCGCAATCCTTACGTCGCGATAGCGCGTCGCGGGCATGGCGGACGTATTGGTCGTTCTCGGTGGCGGCCCGAGAAAAACGGACGATCCGGTAACATTTTCACAGTACGAAAGAAACAATACTGCTGCCGCAAACACTGCCGTCGACACGCCGCCTGCGCCGTGTATCGATTTACGCCGCGACGCCCGACACGAATCGTTGGTAGCGCCTTCGCCCCAACCACTAGTTTCCCCCGCGAATCATTAGCTCGATAATTACTAGGGAGATGATTCCTGTATTTTAAGAGACCTGCCAAATTTAAATATTCTATATATATGTATATTTTATGTATATAATACTATAAAATGTTAAAAATAAGGTATAATGCTCTCAAAATTTTATTTGCTTAATAATATACTTAACATATACATATATATATACACTGAAAGTTTTTATTTGTTGATTTCGTCACAAAATGCATTTAAAAAATGTTTTTATTATGTGGTAAATTGAGCGTGTAAAAAAACATACAACTTAAAAAGTTGAATTGTTTACTCACCACTAATTACGCTAAAAATTCCACATATTTTATCAATGATAATTAATAACATTTACAAGTCATTAAAATCGTTCATATATTATTTCTTACAAAATTTTTAGAAACAGAAATAATTTCGCAAACTAATTTCATTAATCTTCATCAGAATCTTTGTTTGTTACATCTGCATCTTCTTTCTTATCTTCCATTTTAGTTCGTGCTATAAGTTCTTTTGCTGGATTAAAGGTGCCATTAGTTTGAACATTGCAGATATAACATCGGGTGCTTTTTTTATATTGCTCCAACGCACATTTTTCACAAAAATAATGTTTGCATCTGAAAAGAATATCGTAGTATGGTCATTAAATATATAAATGCGTGGAACAAGTTTAAAAATACATTAATAATCATACTTAGTAACAACTGGATCTGTAAAGCTGTCTCTGCAAATAAAACATTTAAACGGCAGGTTATCCTCATCGCTGTCGATCTCGTATTTTTTATCGTCTTCGTCTCCACTATTGTTGTATTCGCCAGTAGCAGCTTCTCTTTCTAATTGCCATCCCAACTTATAATCCGATCGATCGTGTAAAAATTTACAGCTATCTGTACAATAGAAGAGTTTATATTACGATTGTAAGACGATTACAGCATAAGTTTATTCGAGAAAATTATTTAAAACGATGTCACATACCTCCGAAACCGCAAAAACCGGTTTCTTTATAATCCTTGCATATGTCTGGTTGATAATCCCATCTCACTGTTGCTCTAAGATTAGATGGAGCTCGAATTGGTCCCTTTCGTACCATTCCACTAGATGCATTTCCCGCCGCGGTATCTTTCTTTTTATAATATTGAGCGTAATTATTCAAGCCGCGATAAATCTTATCATCTTCTTTCCCTTCCAATTCCTGAAAATTGTGATAAAAAGGTGTCATTAATTTTGTCTTCTTAAATAAAAAAAATCTCAAGCTCAGTAATGTACTCGGCAGGTTCTTTGCAGGAAATATACCTCGTTTATTTTTTGAGCTTTCTCAAAAAGTGCCTGTGCATCTCTATCTTTCTCTGTTTCTGTCTCAAGAATAGCTGTTGCTCCTTGGTCACTCGGACCAGCTGGTAAAGCAGTTCTATTGCTCTTATACGACACGGTCACGCTATCGTCCTCGCTACTATCACCTTGGCCATAATTAACTTTCTCTCGAGGCTTCTTGATGCTTGTCTACAAATAGACAAATAATTTGTAATTTCTCGCACATATTCAGAATATAATTATTTGTGACGCAACTGCGCGATTTAAATTCTAACAGGAGAGATGATAAACTCACGCTTTGTATCATGGGATTGTGATCATTTCGCTTTTTCTCCTTTTTAATAACCATAGTTTCGTCCTCGCTGCTATCTACAGAGGAATTAATACAAACATTTATCTGCGCGTCTTTTTATTATAACCTAAAACTTCGGTTAAGATAGACTTATCACAGGTAAATATAGCATACGTGTAAATTTATTTATTAACAACGACTCACCATCGCTGTCGTCGGCTTCCTTTCGCTTTCTCGTGGCATTACTCCGTGCTTTACGTCTTTTAAATAGAAAGGTGCAGTTTTTCTTTTCTGGCTCCTGAACCGCGTCATCCATGTTTGTTCGAAGCGTAAACACTGACATCACTGACACTCGTAAACGCAAGCGGAGCCGAACACGCGTAAACCCCATTTCTCCGACATTCTCGTTCAACTGGGCTGGCTTTTCCTTCATTCATCGTCGTTTCTCTCGTCGAGATACGCGGTCGGAAGGTCGGCCAGTAATCTATCAACGACTAGCGTGAGTTAATACAAGAAATACATTTTTCACGTTTATCGTACAGCGACGCCCGGGTTATGTTTTCTGATTGTGTCATATATGCGCTGTATTTTTAACAATCGAGTTTTAGAGATAAAGAGCAGCATTTTAAGTACGGCATTATTAGAATTTAATTCGATATTGTTCTATAACTATAACTATAACTATACCCTTGTTATAGGTCTTCCAATTTTTCTCGAGTTGTTTAAAAAGCAATAATAACGATGAGTAAAAAGAAAAACATGGCAATTGATTTCCAAGATAACATGATACTGCTCACCCGAAAGTACTTGAAGCGTAAAATAATGTGCCCCGAAACAAAGTTCAGGCATCACGTTAACGAACGTCTGCATGTGCTGGATTTAGTGAAACGTACCATTGAAATAGGCGAGAGCAATTCTGTCTTATTAGTCGGACCAAGAGGCAGCGGAAAATCAACGGTATAATCATTTTTTTACAAAATACCGATACGTTTTATATTTTAATTAGTAATACGTACTTAATTATAATTATGTAATTTTAGCTTGTGAATAGTGTTTTAAAGGAGTTATCTGCTTTAAAAAGTTTTAAGGATAATGCATTAATAGTGAATCTTCATGGATTAGTACATACTGATGATCGTTTGGCGCTGAAAGACTTAACTCGTCAGATGCAGTTAGAAAACGTTGTCGGCGACAAGGTATTTGGTACCTTTGCGGAAAATTTAACTTTTCTTTTAGATTGCCTGAAATCTGGTGATAAAAACCACTCCAAGCCAGTTATTTTCGTGCTTGACGAATTTGATTTGTTTTGCGGACATCATAATCAGACGTTGTTGTACAATCTTTTTGATGTTGCTCAATCAGCACAGGTAAATGTTTAAGTGTATCAAGACGAAGAGCAGCTTAAAAAGATTATATAAGCTTTTAGGTAATACGATAATTTTTTTCGGAATTTTGCAGGTGCCGATATGTGTGCTAGGTATAAGCTGTAGATTAGACGTCATGGAATTGCTCGAGAAGAGGGTCAAGTCGAGATTCTCTCATCGTCAAATATTTTTATTTCCTGGCGATACATCATCCTCAGAACAGCCTATGTCCGCATTTGACGATCGCTTGGAACTCTTTCGAGATCTTCTCAGCTTACCCGACGATGAGAATGTAAATAAAGTGGAACAGCAATACGACGATTGCACAATAGATCCGCAATTTGGTTCTATGTGGAATGATTACATTAAGAGTTTAATTTCGAATGTCACAATGGTGAATTTACTCAAGAGAATGTATCATATTGATGTGAGCGAGAGGAGCTTTAGAAATTTTCTCGCAGTAGCTGTTTCAACGTTATCGGAGAAACATCAGAAATTAGAAGTAAACGATTTTGTGGAAGCAAGTAAAATATTTTCGGAAGATGATAAATTGTTAATACTCGAAGGATTATCCATTTTAGAGATGTGTTTGGTACGTTTTTTTTATAACTATCTCATAAAATAACGTTAATTTTTTCTTTTTTTTAATAAAGGAAATATATTTCGATATTGTATTACAGATAATAGCAATGAAACATGAAACGGAAATTTACGATGGCGAGCCATTGAATTTTGAGGCGATATACAATCGCTACATGAAGTTCGCAAATCAGAATTCTTCTCTTCAATCTGTGCAGAAGCCGGTTATCATGAAAGCTTTTGAGCATATCAAGGTAAGAAATGCTTCAACATCAAAATTATTTTTTTATTCAATTTTCAGAAAAGAAAAAACTGATAACATATGTGTGTTTTGTAGAATTTAGAAATCTTATTGCCAGTTGGCAACACGAATACAAAATTTGAAAAAGAATATCAGTATTATAAATTTACATTAACACCGCAGCAAGTTACTGAGGCTGTGAAAAATTATTCTGGTCTTCCTACAGAAGTATCGCAGTGGGCGTTAAGCAGCATATAATAACAATATAGTTTCAAGTATTAAACCTATTGTGTTCCATATTACAAATTACACGTTACATATAATTAATAAGTTTTCCTCCACATAACGTATTTATAGAAAATAACGACGTATTTATAGAAAAATTTAGATATAATCATTTATATCACTTTAATAGAAAAATAGATTTAGTAATGTAGAAATCGATAATATGCTAATCTCTTTCAGGTCCGTTTTTATATTGAATATTATTGTTGAGCTCATCTCTATACTCTTACTTAATTATTGCCATAAAAACGAAATATTATATGAAGAAAATTACAAAGAGAGCACATGACATTACATCTACATATTATGCCCTCCAAAAACGTGTGATACTCTAGTCCTACATTTCTAAAATATTGCTATTCATACGTATATATGTATACGTAATTAAATTTTTTTAATTTAGTAAATTTTTTTCTCCAAATATTTATCATTTTTTTAAAACAAAAATTTGAAAGAAATATCATGAAAAACCAATAAAATTGTAAATATATTCAACATATATCAGTACAATGTTTGAAAAAAAGGGAATATTTTGTGAATATATACTAAATACATAATCTTCTTCAGGAACAGTTCCTGCCAATATACAAACGAAGTAGAAAAGTAGGTCTGACATATATTATATATCTTCGATATATAAATCATAATAAGGAAGATGCATATTTATCGAAGTAATTTATTTCCTATAATAACAAGCATTATCTTATCGAATGTCATGGATGATTAGATAAATTATTCGACTGAAATTATATTCGTGCCACTGGCTAAGTATCACGTTAAAATTCAGTTTATCTGTGATCCATTCATCATCATGTCGATTTATCTCTATGATGTGTGCGTGTATGTGTATGTTTGCGATCAATATCTGTATGTATGAATGCGTTAAATTTTAAGTATTTATTAAAAAAAATGTGTTTCTTCGCACACTCATAAATACATTGTTCTGACACATTAGAATACGATGAAATTAGAATGTGCACGTGTTTATGTTGATACATTTGTAATAAATTTATATCTGACGAAATATCGGCACAAATCTTACTGGATTAATTTTCTACATTTAATTTATCCAAGCAAATTGCGGTTTTGCTTCCGTAGTCATTGCCGAAGAGTCTGCGATCGTTCTGATTTGAGAATTTTTCGCCACCAGCATTTTTGATGATTGACGTTTCTCGCCTTTTGTTAAAGTTGCCACTTTCTTCTTTTTATGCTGAGCAATATATGAATCGTGACCTGTATCGAATACGTGCATTAATATGAATTTCAATACATATGTTAAACAATTATATCTTGCCTGGATTCATTCCTACGGGAGGTACGTTTCTCAGTTGCTTTTCCATAGAAAACGGCCGAAGCGCTGACATGGCACGACTTACACCTATCTGCAAACAAACAAAGTTTGCTAAATATACTGTTAAAAGCTTAAAAATATTTAAAAAATTATCGAGATATGCACTTGTGAATGGCGTATTCTATGCTCCACAAGATCTGCTCCAAGTATTTCTTCGTAGACTGACATTCTAATAGGTATTATTTTATTTATTATCTACAAAGAAAACATATATTAGTTATACATTATATAATATAATTTTTTTTTTTTTCAGGAATGAAGTCATAATACCCATAACAGTATAACAGAACTAATAAAACTCCAAGCCGTTAAACAAAGTGCAGTCAAACTTTGCACTCCTAACAAGTACCAGCCGCCTCCTGCAAAAATTCAAACATATAACTTAGAAAATGGAAGAATACACAAAACCATTATACGGACCTTTAAATAGACCTTTCCTGCCACTTGTAGTATCAAGCGGGTATGGATTATCGGCAAATAAGCCGATGGCAACAATTCCCCAAATACCACTTGCGCCTATATCTCAAAGGAAACGAGATTATTATTACGATGGGAAGGCATGATAAAAGAAAATAAATAAAAATGTGATTGTCGATGAAATTAATATAAAAATACCGTGAGTGGCAGCTGCTCCAACAGGATCATCTATGTGAATTTTGTCTAATGCTGGCATTGCCGCACACGTGATAAAACCACCTACCATTCCGACAATCATCGATTCCCATCCTCTATAGAGGAAACATCCACCTAACGCAATATTAACGCTTGAGAACTGGTTTAATTTTTTTTACATTTGCTATTAATTAAGCATGTACCAGTAACTGCTACCAGTGCCCCAAGAACACCGTTTATTTGACTAAGAATATCAATTCCATTCGGATTAGTTAAGCTGAATCCTAAGCCGACCAGACCTCCGCCCATACTGGCTATCATCGTAGCAACAGCTGCTCGAGCGGCGTACTTCCACTGATCACCGGTTACTCCGTAAGTACTACCACTGTTAAATGCTAACCAGCCCCACCTACGATTAACAGTATTCTTTCTATTCTATTTAATTCTTTCTATACGACACATATTGCATTAATTATCATAGTTGTCTGCGATTTTTTTTACCATAGTACAAACAGTCCCATAATAGCATTGACTGGACATCCAAGAGGTAAAGGTTCGATGCCGTTGTCGTATCTACCTACTCTGGGACCGAGCATGATAGCGCAAGCTAAAGCTGTATAAAAAAAACAAGAGGCAAATTAATATCACACGTTTATTACGCAAGATTCATCAACTTATCGTTGATTATTTATCCGTGATTAATCGTGTTTGCGAAAATTAAAACACCTGAAACACCGCCAACAAGATGCACCACGCCTGAGCCGGCAATATCAACGGCCCCCATGTGATTCAGAAAACCATGGTCACCCCATACCCACCCGGCTGGCACGCAGTACACGATAGTGTTCAGAAACGAGAACAAACAATACGCCTTAAAGTTACAACTAAAAATAAAAATATAATTCTATAATTAATTAAATTTTACGACCGATATATCGCACAAGTGAAAATAAATACCGTTCTGCCATAGCACCACTAACGATAGTCGTAGAAGTGGTAGCAAAGCTCAATTGAAATAAAAACGCAGCGCAAATGGCACCCATATATTCATCATCGACGGGAGGATCGACAAATATACCTCCCATACCGAGTAAAGGATTGTTGGGTTGTTTGTCTAAACCAAAACTAAATCCAAATCCGAACATCCAATAAGTTAGACCTCCAAGAACTATATCGACTACATTTTTCATCATGATATTGACTTCGTTTTTTACAGATACACAGCCAGACTCTAACATTCCGAAACCTATAATTTGTAAGAGACGTTGATTACGAGCATAATAATGTGCTTACCGCGAAAATAAGAATAATTTATATTTTAATCTGTAACGAGAATCACTTTCACATTTTTCAGAGGAATTATTACTCTTTGTGTTACCTGTCTGCATTGTAAAAATCATAAAGGAGCTCGTAACGATCCAGTTGCTATCTTCTTGCGTAAGATTGTACAATGAACTAATATACCTATCAATAGTAACATTTGTATCATTTTTCACCAGTTCCATGATGTACAAACTACTGGCTCGTCGATAGAAAGAGTTTGACTACTAATGTCTTCGTTCACATGCATCGAGTGTGGTCGGAACAAACAAATAAAAAATTTAGAATGTACGGACAAAACAGGCACCGATATTGATAGCAACGTCACGACTTCTGTCAGTACCAATCAAGCAGTCTTTTCGTAGAGCTAACAATAAACTATAAGAAAATAATATTTAAGAAAGAAATATAAAATTATTCATTATCTTACACTCACATATCATGTTTTATCTTTTTTTTTTATTGATCTTAGATAATACAGAAAAATTTTTCGTTCTTATATTTAACAATTTCGCGTTTTTTTTTTTTTTTTTTTAATTAATTAATTAAATAACGTCAAAGTTATGTATAATACAACATTAATCTATGCTGAAAATGATATCACGTATAGAATTCTGTCCATCTATACCACACGTCGAATTTATAATGGTAATACGGTAGTTTCTATTCTCGGAAACTGTTATGATTGTAATGTGCATTAACGTAGTGTGAAAATATTAGCAATGATTAACAATACAAAGACTTTTTTTGTTTTTTTTTTCTCTTTTGTTTCTTTTTTTGTTGAGTTAACATAAAACTAGTCATTATACGATCACATAATTTTGTAAAAAACTAATTATTCTTACATCATGATAAACAAAATTCCCTTCAAATGATAAATAAAGAAACGGTCTAATCATCCAATGATATAACTGTAGTTTTTTTTTTTTTTAGGGAAGAAGAGAGAAAAAGCAAGTGCACAGCATTAAGACATAAACTTTTACACAACGTATATAGATAGATGCAATTTTGTATGCTCGGTTTTTCGAAAGCGTCTATGAAGACTACGTTGGTAGATGATAGATTTTGTTGCTGACTTTCTTGTTGTTTTCTCATCCTGCGTTTAGTGGCCGTATACGTTTTCATCGCTATATGCTATATATAGGAAGAAATCCTCTTCATGATGTTCCTGTTGAGAAATCGGATAAGATTATAAAGGGCAACAAAGCTACTTGCATAATATTAGAAATAAAAATAGAACTTTATCTCAATTACCGCATAAAGAGAACCCATGGTGGCGCTTGTTGGCGGAATGATGTTGTTAACAAAGAAGAACAGGGCATCTTCGGGACGTAAGTGAATTCTCTTACGAATTAAAAAGTAAAATTGACCGACGGTCAAATCAGAAGGTACCAAGTACTTTTGCTTGTCCAAGTCACTGATTTTTGCCTTAGGCGCCTTCTCAACTATTACCTATAACAACATTCATTGTGTTTTTCTTTCTCAAACACATTTTTAAATATACAAAAATGCAAAAATGTAATGCCAGTAAAAATCTTAGAAAGATATTCTAATTATTCACCGCCAAAGAAAAAAAAAATTAATCTCGATCTTTGGCCTTATCGCTTTTGGATGAAAAATAAATTTTAAAAGCACACTTAATGTTTCAATTAAAGAATTTGAAACGCGTCCAATCGTTGAATAACAGGACTCGTATGCAAGTCCTGGCAAGCACCGCGTATATCGTTCAACGGGAAGTAATTTTGAGGTACCGATATTTCTTCGTGCAACCACCGTCATATGATCGATGATTCATGCGCGGCAAAGATAAACGCAACTTTTTTTTTTGTTCTTTTTAACGATTACAATTACGACCGTGAGAATAATCCGAGATTCGTCACGAGCTATGGCACGCTCGGGAATAAATTATATTTTTATTAATAACCGGAGAAAAAGGACTAATTAATTCATCGGCAATTGATTAATACGCGAAAATAAAGTAACTCGAAATCAACGTCGTAAGTTAGTGAAATATTTGCTGCAGACTCATTTGCTGTCATTTGCTGAGTCTGCAAAAAAACGAAACGTTTCAGCGCGGTGCTCTTTTCCACTTCGCGATTAAAATGATCGCGACTGATTTGATTTCGACTCCACAGACGGACGGGGGGGTTACAGAAATTCATAATATCGAACAGAAGTGTTTAAAAATAAAACGACGCTCGATAAATAGCGCGCCTCGCGTCCGAAGTGGGTACGGATTTGATCTGGCGATGGAATTCCTGCGTATCATTCGCGCTTTAACGGGACAAAGAGCGATTTCTCACGGCGAGAACGTGCCGTCTACCCAGCCAGGGGCGAGATGGAGGCGACGCGAGTCGGTGTAAATAAACTCGAAAGACGCCGAGCGAAACCTTCGTCGATTACACGTCGCGTGACAGATCAATACGCGTGCGAGGGAGGACGTAACGTACGCGAGGAGCAGGGCGATTTCGCTGCGTAAATGCGCAAAAAAGGAGAGAGGCGCCTTCGTCCGAGGCGAGTAGAGGAGCGATATGTGCGACGCAGAACGCGAGGACGACCTTGGGTCTCACTCCGAAGGGGACAGCGTTGCTCAAAGCGCGACTCCAGGGGGGTCCGTCACGTCCTCACTCCCTCCCCCTCCTGCTGCGGGGAGCAGAAGCTACCGTCCGAGGCGAATCCGTCAGACAAGGTGGGATCTGTCAAGGGGATACTCACGGGCACTCGATCCGGATATTTCCGTCGGATCTTCTCGCCCTCGGCCTTCCTCTTCTCGAAAGGGTGCTCCTCCTTGTACTGGAACTTCATTATATCTGTCCCTCGTCTATCCGGTGGGCACACCACGCGGTGCGACGACGACGACGATCACGACACTCTTCCAGGCCCTTCACTTGGCTTTCCTCAGCTTGCTCTTTCGTTTACAGCCTCACGCACGCGCGTTTACTACTTCTTACCAGGCTTGATTGAAATCACTCTCCGCGACCGTTGTCGAGAAGCTAAACTGCCGAAACTCAGCTGCTGAAAGTGCTGAAGACTGTCGAAAGTCACGACCCTCGGCGGCCAGTCGCGATATTGTGTTGATCACGTCACGTCGTGACGGCGCTGCGTCACTGCGTTTAGTGATGTTAGATATAGATAGGGAATTTAACCGCGTCCGCTATTTCAACCGAATGGAATAAATGACGCCATTGGGTGCATCCAGGAGCGCAACCGTAATCTAATTGGAACATTCTTTAAAATCTGAAAATTTTATTCTACCAATCAGATGTAAGTTCACTGAGCGATTGCGTTTCTGGATGCACTCAATGGAGTCGTTACGAGGTAAGATCACGACACAGAAATGACTGCTCTATTTGCGTCTCCTAAGAAAATGCAACGAATATTTCAGAATTGTATTTGCGAATAAAAGCGAATGTTTCGTGGCCTCGTAACGTAAAAAAAAAAATCAATTTAAAAAAAAATTGCTAATTATGAATTTACAAGAATAATAAAAACGTTATGAATCAATATTAAGTTATAATTTTTAATAGTATTTATATTTATATTAAAAAAATATTTTTTTTAATTTAATTTAATTTAAAATTTCGCATTTTATTATTCTTTATTAAAAGAAAGGTATACAGACGCGTATTTAATAGAATAAAAAGAATTATTCTGCATCTTCTTCATCTTCATCTTCCTGGCTATTAATTTGGAAGTAACGTAATTCGTACGTTTCCTTGTCTTTCGAAACTACTCGCAGCCAATCACGCAACTTATTCTTTTTCAAGTACTTCTTCGTCAAGTACTTGAGATACCTATGACAAAAAATGTTTCCAAATCAGTGCAAATATCGCTCTTTTTTTAGGTTATAATAGTAAACCAGGAATAAATCGAAGTATTGTTCAATATCGGCAAGATATTTTTTTCCTAATTATATATAATTAAAAGGTACACGACATTACTCACCGCTTTGAGAAATCTACATCACTGTTGATGGAGAGCTTCATCTTGTTACGTTCTAGGACAACATTGTTACCAAAATTGTTAGTTTTACCATTGACTTTGATTTTTTCTTGTAAATATTTTTCCTGAAAAGAATCAATATCTTAAAATAGTCTTTAAAATTTCAACAAGTACCGCCACAGACTTTAGATAAACTTAGATAAATCTTTCCTCTTTATGTAGAAATTAAAAATCAGCGAGAATTAGGTTAGAGTTTCATTATGCTTAAGATATCAAGAGTAACTATAGATGTCGAATAAACGAAATTCTCACAGCCAGAAAAGGGAAAACTTAAGAGTACAGGTTAAAATAATTTCACATAACTTACAAAATTAGTAACATCCATGATATTATCCTCCACAGGATGCGTACAGTCGATCGTGAACCTCAGAGACACTTTTTTCTTCTGTCCCTTGCCCCGAAGGACTTGCTTCTTAATCGGGGCCTTGGTTTTCTTCGCCGGCTAAAACAATTCGTGACAAACAATTTCATTTTTAACGATACACTCTCACTGTATCGCGGAACATGTGGAAAATCGTCCAAGGCGGGATTAAAGTGGTATAAAAATCGATCTTAAATAATGCGATCTTGAGACAAAATAAGAAGTTAACACGTCGCGATTGACAAGTAAAGCGTATTATTTCCGTGTATGATGTTATTTTCGTGAGACTTTACTATGATTACGAGTAACAATTGTATCTTTGCCGGAGCACAAGCTTACCAGAACCATTTTCACGTGTATGCGACGTACGAAAGAGCAAAGAACACGAGGCTCACGAGAGAGCTTGGAAAACTAACCGCTATATGGCGCTACAAAGATTGAATGCTACTCGTAGTCCTTATCCTTATAATGCCTATAATACTACCTGAGAAATTTTTCTCTTTCTTATTTTTTTTACTTGTGTGCACATGGTCTGTTCTAGTTTGATATAAAAGTGTAATGTTATATGCTTTTGGCATTACATTAAGAAAGACATTTTAAAAAAGCACATAAACTGCATCTCACAATATTATTTATTTAAGCCTAGCATACAATATTTTTGGTATAGTATTTCTATTGTATAATATATATAGATCTGTTCTCATCTTTTCGGTGACATATACAGCTGAAGGAATATTGCAATTTAATTCCGATATTCGTAATCAATAACGTATCAATAGCCTAAGTGTCAAAGCGTTTTATAATAGCTAGTCTTACAAATCTAGTGTTCAGTTTAATTACTATCGATGTTTAATTTGTCGAGTTTGAAGTAATTATTAATTGAAAATTATAATAACATAGTGTGTCATTTCATACAGAGAATACGACCAGTGTATTAATCCCCCTTTTTTTTTCTTTTTTACTTTTTTTTAATGACAGCTAGTTTGAATTCTGTTAAGTACATGGGAAATTTATTAGCTGAAAAGTAAGCAAAAATATGATAGAATAATAAAGAATATTTCAACGATAAAATAGTAAATGGTATCATGCATTTTAAATGCAGCAATTTCTTTCTCGTTTCCTTCATTTAAACAGTATAATATCATTTATTATATTAACATATTTAACAATGCTAAATTACATGCTAATATCTTTTCGGAGATTTTTAACTTTGGAAATTTGAGTTTATCACATAAAATTTATTATCAATCACTATGTGTTAATGCTTGAAAATGTAGGAATCAATAATCCTATTGATTACTTTCTATGATACATTTACAAGCTAACTTTCTCGCCTGTTTTAAAGGAATAATTTCTGTCTTTTTTTTTTTTTTCATAAATCTATATGAAATGTCCTTAGGTAATATTTAGAAATATATATATAGTATATAATATAAACATTGCTTTATAAGTAATTAATTCAACTATATCGAGATATAGTATAACGTAAAATTGACAATAAATTAAATCGTGCAATGGGTGTATTTGAAGAGTCGTTTCTGCAGGTTTACATTAAATTTTGCATTTTACAATAAGTAACTTTTGCAATCACAATGCTCAGTATACATAACTGCATCGCAATTACATTAATTGTGAGGAGATTAAAATAATTTGGCGGATAAGTGAAATAAATTCGTTTTATGTGTGCCGCAAAAGAACCTATTGTCGAAAATAGTTTTTGGACAAATGTACAGCCAAGCATAAAAAATCATCACTTACACGAGACATCTTATACGATGTGCACACCTGACATTTTTACATTTTCCTCGGTCGAAAGTGGACTCGAAATATACCTGCATCGATCCTTCCAATTATCATATTTGAATTTTTTATTTTTTTTTTTCTATTATCATCTCTCTCATATTTTGATTCGGTATTTAACATATGAATAATTTATGTATTTATATATATGTACATAGATTTTAATTTTACATTGTGATATTCCGTGAATAATGTATGTACATATACATGTACGTACACATATCGATACGCATATCCGTGTATTTTATTCGTCAACAACACTTCGCTTGTTGCATATGTATATTAGCTGTATCGATTAGTTGAGAAGGGCGTTAGATTTATAGGATCTTTCGCATAATTGCGTTGAAAATAAATCATCCGTTGGTTTCTTGGAGCGGTCTAAAATGTGGTAAGATCGTTTTTTCCTTCTTGAACGATGAAAAAAACCAGTCGATATATCGCTTGTACTTAAACAATTTAAAGTATAACTACGAGGCCAAAGAAGTGTGAAAATTTAAGTCAAATAAAAATTGGTGAATAAAAAAAAAATACATAAAAGTAGCTTGAAGAAAGTTGCACTGTACATAATATTTGCTAATAAAACTGACTAGTTGTTATAACAAACTATGCTAAAGTAAGCCTATGACATCAATAAGTAAAATAATTGACATAATAAGAATAAATCGGATGCGCGAGTTTGGTGGTAAGGAACCAAGTTCGTCACTTTTGGGGCTCGAATTTTCAACAAATCTTGCATAATTATTAATCCGAACGTGTTCCAACGTGGACGACGATTCGGAAGGAATCAGCACCAAAGCAAATATGTCGACTAGTTATTTTCGTAGATAAAAATGTCGTTGTCAAGATCGGTCCCCTTCGTTCCCTCTTTCATCCGAAATCTCGCTAGCACGTGGAGCCGTTTATGCGATGCTGTGTTTGTCGGCGTTCAAGTTGCCGATAAACGTGGCGGCCTGCGGCGAGCCACCCCCTGCAGGACCCGCTGCCCCTGAATTACCGGATGGTCCACCGGGTGCTGATTGAACTGGAATCTGCGGCATCACGTTTGGTGGATAGTTATACGCGGGCGGAGCTGGCGCAGTTTCCGGATAGAATTTCGCTGAAACGTTCAAATAAACATTATATTAATATTAGTATATCTAATTAGGTAATGTATAAGCGTGTTTAATTTACATGTAAAACAAGAACGTAAAACTATAACGGAGGTCTGCATGAAACATGACGCATTGACTTGAAATATTGACGCATTAAATTTAACGTGGTAGTTTTTTTTTTTTTTTTTTCGACAAACAATATTAGTTTTACATCTTTAAGAAGAGAATTAAAATTTTATATATTAAATCGAAAGGATGTATTTTTAAACTTCCAAGCGAACGAATGCAAACCAATTCAACATACAATTCTCACTTGTTGAAAGAAATTATTCACGCTTATTCGCTTGAGCTCGGACGAAAGTGATCTCTTTTTAATTAAAAAAATTGTTTTTTTCTTGTTACATTAATATTCAACGGTATAATTGACTTGGTAATTAATTTATCTGCTACTATTGTATATACACATGAAAAAGGATTAAGTCTCATTAAAATATTCTAAAAGTATATTTTAAAAACTTATTTTAGAAATAAAAATAAAAAGTCATAGTATATTTAAGAAATGTTTGATCGTATAGATGCCTGTTGTAAAAATTGTAAAGTTTTAATTAAACGTTTCTTTTTCTTTTTTATAAAAAAGGATATAAAGTAATAAGATTTAATTATTAATAGGAGAATAAATTAACAATAAAGTAATTTTTCAACCATACTCTGTATCTAATTACAGAATCTTTTTTTTTATCTACGACATAAAAATAATGTCGTATTTTATATTTTTTTATTCTCACACTTTTTATGACGATTAACACATAGAAACATATGATTTGAACAAATGAAAAAATACGCACACAATAATACTATTTTTTTTTCTTCTAAACTTTCTTTCATTCTTTCATTCTCTCTCTCTCTCTTTCTCTCTCTCTCTCTTAAACGTGGTATTGTCGGGTTTTAATTTAAATCTCGACATATGTGCACGCGCATCTAGTTACCATTTATACATTAATGATAAATTGGAACAGTTGCACGAATAGATAGCGAATGAAATAATTACGAAGTGACTATAATTGGATACACACATATATCTGACACTGACGTGTCTTTTAGTTTGATCACGATCATAAGAAACGTAAATTTATTGTATAATTTATGTAATTAACACAGCGATATTCATATACACGATACTGTCTAACGGTAGAAACCCTAATGGTAAACTCCCTAATGATGAAATATTAAATCGACTGATAGAATACACAATGATGGAAGCACATATTTGATGTAACTGTCACATACTATAAAAGAAAAAGAAATTCATAAGAGACAACCGAAACGTAGAAATTGCAATTCAAAGATAGAAAGACGTGTTAAATATTATAACATTTTTTTTTTGCTGCACTATTAATCGATAGAGATTAAAAAATATCGACCGTAAATTTCCAGCTTCGAAAAATAATAAATGGGAGAAATAATCACGTTAAATATAAAAATATTTTTTAAATGTATACTCTTAAAGGAATATTTAATATTTAAGTATAATTGTTGTAAAATATTAAATATACTGTTTAAAATCATATAATTGTTAGTTAAAAGAGCTGTATAGAAATTACAAGGCATTAAGAACACAACACAAGAAATTAAAATTTATAAAAATAAAAAAAAAAAATAGTTTAATGTAAGAAATGTACACATCGGCATACAATAGCAACTTTATTGTTCTTACCTCCAATTTGGAATTAACAGATATTAGGCTAATAATGATCCTCTTCCTGGAAGGTGCATTGAATGCATATTCGATTGTCCATAGGTGTTTAAAAATTATTTCCCCGTAAATTTTTTTCCATCCAAAATCAAATAACGTTTGTCTTTTAATTTTTTTTTACATGCGTTACCCGAGTGGAAATTAATTTAGCTAATCCAAGTGTGCAGCTGATGGTTTGATCGCGCAGATTAAATTTATTTCTTAACTAGCTCGGTGACCAGCTTGGTTCTAGCCATAAATTATAAGAAAGTATTTATTATGTGACTATCGTCGTCAAGTCCCTGTCCAGCGTGGACCACGTATCTGAATAGATGAAAGGCAAATATAGCGACGGCAGCTAGCGAACGTGACTTCAAAGTCGTGTGCGTCGAGTTTCACATGTGCCGCATGTATTATATACCGCGCCGGCCGGATTGCCGATGACTGATTTCTCCCCGTTCTCCTCTCATCCGCTGCCTCTGCCGCCTAAGATTACGTACGCTAGCCGCTGTCGCCGCAGAAAATGATATATCTGCCGTTCGGTGTACTAACATTACCGCGGCGGTCGACTGCCGAATTCGCCGGACAAACCGGTTCTTGCTCGCCGTTGCCCGCGCGTCCTCCACCTTCGCGAATTTCGAGCGCAAGGTGCCGGGCAGATGTCAACACACGCACGTACTCGCACTACCGCGGCGGGCGGCAGGAACCGATTAGCCCGGTGGATTTGGCAGTCGAGCCTTGCGTAAGGTCAGAACGCGACAGTAGACTAGCACGCGGCGAAAAACGTTTAGATATCTAGTGTAATAATGAGCGTTACATTTTTGGTTCAGCGCTGGACAGTTTTGCTAGACGAGATGAACCATGAATTTGCCAGCTAATTATTAGGTAACGATGAGAATTAATTTCCGCTCGGGTACTAACAAAAAGAATTTTTTTTTTAATTAAAAATAAAAGAATTAAAAAAAAAAGAACTGAAAAGTGTAGTTTTCAAGTTCGTAGTGACGAAATTTTTAACAGCGTTGAGGCTTTTACAGAAGGCAACATGTAAGAGTTTTATATCATCTAAGCAGAAGCGCGATTTAGCTTAGAAATAATTAAAAAAAAAAATTGTAATCAAGTTTTTTCTTCGTTGATTCTTCATAACTTCAGTTCAACTACGCAGTGTATTTTTTATTCGATACTGTACAATTGTTTAAAGCGCAGCATCATGATCATATTCATCATTTATAATTAAAGATACGTCGACACGGTTAAGATATGACGTATAGCTATGTGTTCATAAGTTTTTAAACATAGACTGATAATTTTTAAACATCATAACTCAGGTGTGCAACCATTTCGCGCGACAATCTCGTAGAATTTCTCATTCGTCGATCGGCTCTTTACTTTATTTTTTTTTTCCAATCCTGCGATTTTCGCAGATTCAACAAAGCGCATCGCATTAATAAATGCGTGGTCCCCGACATAGTTCCGCAATAATCGTCGACATTTACTTTGAACAATGCTGCAGAATAATTCAAATAATTTTATCAGAAACAAATTGAGAAAAATTTAATAATCGCAAAAAATGAAATATGTAATTACATCGTTATACAATTGCAAGTCTTGCTTCCTAAATTTTTTTTCTATAATAAAATCCAATACAAGTAAAAGCAAAGTCGATCGAATATTCTGCCGATCGATACGGTGAAAAGTTCTTTTTTCTCTTTCTTTCTTTTTTTTTTTTTCCGATAAATTTAATCGCGTCCGAAAGTCGCGTCGAAATGGTGCCTGCAAGCATATCCACAAATATCGCGCGTCGGGACGGGATCGAAAAGAGGAATAATCGCGGTCGCAAGGACGATCATTTCGTCTCTCGAGATTATTGCTGAATCAGCAGCAGCAGCAGCATCGAAATCAATAAGGGCCGAACGGAAGAAGGAAGAGGACCGGGTGAGAACGTCGGACTCGTCGACGAACAATCGGCGTATCAGGTGCGATGTATTTTTTTGTCAATTGTGTCTTATCTCGCGAATGACCGATAAGAGGACGACCGAGGATACAGCCTTCCTGAACTCGGGTATTCTCGAATCGAAATGACAGTATTCCTCTCTATCGCCGCGATCGCATTTGCGAAGCGGTAAAATCAACCCCTTCCGTCGTCATTTATTATAATTGTCATTAATATTACCCTTATTATCATCATCATTATAATCATTATTATTATTAACATGTATACATAACACCTTGTAGATAATTTATCTTTAAATCTTAAAACATTACTTGTAGCTGCTGCGCCTCTCTATAACAAGGCGTTTCTTTTTTTTTTTTATTTTCCCTTTTTTTTTTTTTAAACTTTCTTCGTCTTTTCTCTCTTTTTCTTTTCACTTCCCCTCACTTTCTCTTCTTTTTAATTATTATTATTTCTTTTTTTTATTATTTCATATATTCTCTGTACACAGGCTGCTCGAAAATGTTGTCGCTATCTTCGACGAAGGCAGGAAACTGCCGATATCTTTTTCGTTTCCTATTTAGTTATCTTTTTTTCCTTTCCCTCGTCTTCCGTCTCTTTATCCGTTGGTTTGCTTTTCATCTAAAATTCGCGAAAAGCGAAAAGCAAGATGCAAGACAAGGGAGCAAAGTGTATATGTGTGCGTGCGTGCATGTGTGTGTGTATGTGTAACTTTTCCCGATATAATCGAAGCGGATTGAATCCGACAAATGGCACGCGGATCAAATGATATATTATTTACAGTTTGCATGATTTACATCTATAAAATAAATGTCTCGATACATATCACCGCGAATGCATTCGCGTTGAACGTATACTATAGTATATATACCTAACTGCCTTCGTCGGAGAGGTTTTACACGGTGGATTTTACGGACATCCTGTTTGTTTTTTTTATCTCTCTTTTTTTTCTATACACACGCACATGCACACACGCATACGTACGTACATACATACATACAAGCGCACTGACATACATACATACATACATATACATATGTACTATATATGTATGACCTCTCATATATTTAAGTATTATATGTCGCTGCTACAGTAATTCTTTTTTTTTTTTTCGTGAACATTTCGCTTCTTTGTTTACAATAACCATCTGTTTCTCTATTTTTCAATTTTTCTAACTTCTTTCGGACAATCTTAATTAACGAAGATGGACGAAGGAAAGCGCGATGCACGTATCTCTTATCAATCAGTCATGAGATAGTAATGGAATCAGATGTAATGCTTCAGCGTTTGTCTGCTAAGAAGTTTGAATCTACCAAGACCTGCGTATTTTCAACATTATCTCGCGTCCATCGAAACGCAGCAGATAAATTAACATTTTTCCACGGCAACGCGCCACAAAGCGATCGCGATAGTAATAAAATTATATGAATTATATTAAGTGACATAGATATTTAAAAATAATAATATAAATAATAAAATTTACACACGAGTCGTGCGCGACCTTCGTCCATGCAAGATATGAAGACCGAGTTGGCTCATGTGGACTTCTCGACTTCCTCTTCTCGATAAAAAAAAAAGAAAAAAAAAGGAAAGAAAAGAAAAAAAAAACCAGGCTACGTAGGGCAACAGGAAAGTTCCGTGGTCGTCGCGACGGCTCTCTTCCTTGTTCCCGTTCCAAATCAACGTCTTCCCGCTTCCGATTATTCGTCGCGATCCTTCTTCTCCCACAATTAATGCCAAGGCCGACGATCAACCGATCGATCGATCAATCTTCAGGCGCGATTGATCTGACGTTCGCGAAGAACTTGGGTAGAGCTCGTCAACGGCTCATCACAATATATCCATCGGCTGAAATTTATTTCTCTTTCCATAAAAACCTTTCCCCTTCGTGAATCACTCTCTTTTCAGTCGTTGTCTCTTCTTCCTTTTCTTCTCTCTTCGTCTCCCTCTACCTCTCTTTACGCTGTTGTAGTTGTTATATTACTTTTAGTTCTTACGCTCAATTTTGCGTATTGCTGCCGCCGGTGACGCTCGCTGAAAACAATAATAACATTTGTTCTTCTCCATGGATAAGACGGAGACGATAATCCGCCCCGTATTGCTCTTAGTCTTTCCATCTTTTCAAATTCTAATCTGTGCTTTTTTTTTCTTTTCTACTCGCTTTTTTTTTATCTCTATTTCGCTATCCTTCGCATGCGAAAACTCATGGTGAATCGCGCTCGTCGTGGACAAGTGTTCAAATTTATTTTATCAAGATTGTAACTATTAAGAACGCAAGTTTATATTTATTTCAATAGTTTCAAGATACTTTTTGAGTGTGACGAATAGCTCGTTCATTAACACTTGTTACATCCACGACGAGGCAGCTCGAAGCTATAATTATTGGCGTTTACGGTTTAAAACTATGTAACAATCCGTTAGCCATAAGGAGAAGGGAGAGTTGCATGCGAGGGTACAAAAGCGTAAATGCACGTACACAGAAGCCACTCGATGCACACGACATAGAAAACTTTTTCCTGCGAAAATAATTAGTGGCCGGATAAGCTGGCGTACGCTCCCAGAAGTTCCGTCCTGTGTGCGTCTTGTTACTTTTTCTCACGTTATACGCATCACTTGACGAACATTCGTTGCAGCTGGTAAGAAATTCTGATCGAATTCTCGGCTCGAAAAAGCAGGCTGCTTGCTTTAGAAGCGACGCATTTCATATAACTAAGTCATGCACGCTATGTCAATATCGGTATTCAATCAAGGAAGAAATAATTAAATCGATGGGTCATGCTCCGTAATTAGAGGTCAAGCACGATGCGCGAAGATCGTCCCAGAAACGTTTGCTTGCTTGATTCGTCTTTATTAATATATTGTAAGTAATGCACATTATTAAAATATGGATATCTTGAGAATATATGCGGTGTATAAGTTTTGCACTGTACTAAGAATGTTATTTAAGAGAAAAGAAAATAATCAGTAAGGAAAGAGAAAGAGAAAGAGAGAGAAAGAGAGAGACATGCAGGATGTAATATGCACGAGTTTATTTTTAAAATTAATATAAAAAAAAAAAGAAAAATCGTAACGTTAATATCTCGTACATATACGTATATATAACGTGCAAAGTTATAAATTAAATCAATTATAAAAAATGTAAAATTTAAATTATAGGTATAATATACGTGTCAACGTAATGTATAATTTTTACGTATAATTAAGAAATGAACATATGTTTTACGAAACGTAATGTAGATTGTGCGGAACTTTTCCCATACGTAAAAAATAAATAATGATAAATAAATAAAAGAAATGTAGGAGACTGAGTGCTTGAAGAAGATTTAAATTGCATTTTTGGCATAAAAAGAGAGAAAAAGATAGAAAAGTCATATTGGATGCAGCAATAAAATCATAGCTTACCGTACTGAAGAGTAGAATAGGATTAAACAGAAACTTTGTTGTAGTTGTAGTATTTTTTTTTAGTAATTCTTACTGTTGTCGATATTGTGCTTGTTGTAGATGTCGTTGTAATGTTTTCATTTCTTGGTGGTAATTTGTATCGTTTCTTTATTGCCACCGCAGAATATGTAAATTCACAATGTTTGAAGCTGTGTATTCAGCCTGTTTCACGCGCTTACACACTGTATTTCGTTTTCTTTGTTAATTGACCACCAGAAAATAGAAAATCACTGCCTGGGACCAACTTCAGAAAGAGAATACCACCGAAAGTATAGACAGACACATAACAACGATTACAGTTGTAACACACACAAAGGGTGAGGTATGATCGTGTCTCAAAAAATATTCTTCATCGAAAAAGTTCATCGGTTTTCGTTCAAAAAAAAAAAGAAACCGATAGTTTATCAAAATTAACTCACGCAGTATGTACAAAGTTTACTTCACACGATCTGTAATTCGTATCGAACTTCAAGATGGAATTATCTTTTCATTTTTTTTTTATACGATTTTTTTTTTTCTTAAATGCAAAAATAAAATAGATGCATCTAATGAGATAATAAATTTCTTTCCAGAAATCTCACGAATTATTAATTGTCTGAAGTAAAACTTTGGTCAATATCGTGTTTGTGATAGATATATCGTGATGTAGTCTTGAAATTGTTAAAGTTATTATAAAGGCGTTTTCCATTTATTGCGTCACTTTTTTTCCGTCTTGTGGACTTTAAAGAGACGCGTGGAATGTCGGACAATATGCTGAGAAAATTTCTAGTGGGAAAGATATACGACGGCAGCTTTTACGTCTGGTTTACACTTGACGTTGACTTGCACGCTGTGTGTGGGTAAGAAAAAACTAGGGGAGGGCAAATGTCGTCGAAGATTTATGAAGGCTCGCGGGTTATCGCCGTGGCGATTCTTAATTGGTATGCTTCCCAATTAAACTGGTGTTTCATAAATGTGCAACGACACTGGTGAAGAGATCTTATGTAGAGAATACATGTAGCAACAGATACAGCAAGTACCTATCACAGGCAGACACCGACTAAATATGTCAGTTTTATAAATGCGCGGATCCACTTGCGTGTCCCTTGTAAAAATTACGTGATAATTAATAAAATCGCAATTATCGCGTAATAATTACTAATCGTAATTTGTCAAAAATGCGTTTAATGACCTGCAAGCTATTGTCAAGCTACAACTTTGTACACGCGCGTACAAATCAATTCTTGTCATTTTTAAATCTAATAAAATAAAGCCCGGCAATAAAATTCTTTATAAAACTGACAACGCGCTTGATACACGACATCATTAAGATTAAAGGCAATTTTTAAAATATTAATGCGAGGAGGTTTTTCTGTGTGTCGGACGTTAAACAACGAGAACGTAATCGGAGAAATGTATGGGTTTAGATATACATTTTCTACAAGTAAAAAAGAGAAACAGGGTGAGAAACAACAACGATACGCAATGTCACAATTGTTTGCTTTCTACCTTCAGACTCACTCACACACAAATCTCTTCCACCAATCAGCGCGCCTACATGAAGTTCGCTAGATGGGAAAAGAGAAATACATACATTTCACACGTGTTAAATGATGAATGAACAAAGGGGAGACAGAGTGACGCTATTTTTTTTTTTTTTTAGACGGATTACGCTGCATAGCGGCGACTTTCTCGCGCACTTCATTATCCTGCGCGATAAATACGTGTTCTAGCAAAGAAAAGAATATATTCTTATTTCGTTCACGTAATGCGATAAGATTAATATATTTCTAGAATAGAATCTTCATTAAATTAAAAAAAGAAACCCTTCCCGCCCTTCCCAACTTATTTCAAAAATAAAAGAGAAAAGAGATGCTCGCGAATATATTTTCAGCAAAATTTCGTGAAGATGGATCGAGGCCAAGTAGTCGATGTAATTTTCAGGCAAAGCACGATTAACAGTTTGTTTCGGCACATTTCTTCGAGAAGCCTCGAGATATCTCTCCGAAAGACTTTCTCGAAAGCTATGCAAATCCGCGGGCAACATTTTGCTCGTCACATCGCGACGTTTTTCACATCGTGCAAACACAATCGTCTGTACGTTGACGTTTCCTTAGCACAAAGGGTATAGATCGACAGAGAGACATTAGACAGGAACGACTGATTCAGATGTAAGACAAACGAATATGTTTTTTTTTTTCCCCCCAACCGGTGAACTGTACATGGGAATTTACAAATTCACGTTTTTTTTTTTCATTAAGTCCTTAAGAAATTAATTTTTTTTTAAAATTTATTTTAAATAAACAATCGATACTTTCACCGTGTCCAAATGGACGTGCGTTAGAATAAAAAAGTAATCCTGAATTAGTCGCTCGAAATCGGGACCAAATGTACATCAACGATATGGCACTAAACATTTAAACAATTATATTGGCAGTGTTGACAGCTGTTAAACATCAATGAGTCAGTGAAACACTTACCGACAATGATGGCCAATACGATAAGTGCGATAACACCCATGATGATCATCATCTGGTAAAAGAAAAAGCACAAAACTATTATTACACACCGAAAAAAGAACGATTAATTATTGCTGAAATCATTTACTTGCTCGCTGTTTAACGCTCACCTTTAGATTTTGTAGCCAAAACTTTCTCTTCAATTTTCCTGCCTGTTGTTCAAACTGTGATGCACCTTGCTGGAGTGCATCTGCGAAAGACAAATTATGCGCAAGTTTAATTGAATTTATTATCGATATTTTTAACATAAAAAAATTTCTTTAAATAAAAATTGCCTAATGTAAATTAATCGAGGAAGCAATGTTACATTGTTTTAAAAAATATTTTTGCGACAAGTTTAATAAAAACATAACGTAATTTATTAAAGAAAAAAATATATATTTGCACCAAATAATAGTAATATATGTGAATTGCGTGAGAAAAGATCGACGTTCACCAGCTACATAACATATATGGTATCGATTCGAGCGTGTCACAGTAATCGATATCAACGTGTAGTCAGACGCGCAGGGTCGAACTGCTCTACAGCCCATGATATCATGAATGGAGGTTTTTTTTTCACGTTCGCATTTTCTGTTCAGCCGCTTTATTTTGCACCGCGGTGTACCGCCGTGAATAATAACATTGCGTCGTGAGGCGTGCGATATAATTTCTGACATAAATTCATGTTACAATTATATCTTCTTAAAAGTTTTTGCATATTCTCTTATACCAAGAAGCCGCGGCATACATTTTCGCTCTTCCAAGGCATTAATTAATCTCTTGACGTACAACAAATATTCGGCATGAATAAGTAAGCACCTGACGTAGAAGTAGCGAACAATGGAGTGACGTGTACAATAATTAATGAATATATTAGTGTAATATGGCTGTGGATACTTATTCGCAGCGATATGCATAATTAAAAATAAATTACACATAATTTAATAGAATGGAATTTAATTCAGATTTTAATTATTAAATCATTAACACGTTCTTTTTTTTCTTTTAATTCTGATTAAAGTAATTGCTATCGGTCTTTTTTTTTATTTTTTATAACACGAAACATCTTTTCGTTCAAGGGATCGATCTCACCTGCTCGATCGTCCAGCTCGGAGAGCTTCTGATCACGCTCGAGGACCTTCTCGACATTCGTCTTCATGATGTCAACGACCTCGTCGACTTGTGCTTGCGTCGCCTGCAGCCGTTTCTGCGAGGCAATTTGCTGGGGCGTTCTGGGACCGCCGACGATGCCATCGGTGCCTGCACCTGCAGCTGCATCTGGCGCTAAACCACCCTCCGTAGCCCTGAAAAAGCCCGTGAATTTTAAAGGTAGGTCAACAAACGTGGGCGTCTCACAAAACGAACCAATTTCCGCGAGTCTTAACGAAATGTACAACATCGTTGTCATTATCAGCCTTGGAGAATAATCCAGCGCAGTGAAACGGGACAAAGTTCTTAGTACTTCGAGTGTCGATACGTTTTCGAAAGCCGAGCGTGAACAAGCGTCGACATGTGGAATATCTTTCTCAATCTGTCGCGCAATACCACGTCGAAATGCATATTCATCAAATACACGTATTTATTATCGACACACTTGCCATTTATCTCGCGACGCGCTCGCGTGGGATTTATTTATGCATCTCGCTACGCGCCCGCGTCTCTACTCGACGGCACTAAAAAGTAAAATAAACAAGCAGGTGGGTGTCGCTCATCCCGGGACGCGCGAAGCCGAGAATTGTAGTATCGCCGTTGCCCCCATGGTGCTGAATGCTGCGTGAGGCTTTCCCCATATCGAGCCGGGAGTGGGAAAACCACCGCGAAAGGGCAAAGTTCGTGACACGATTTCGCCATTCGCACCGTTTAATGGCAAAAACTTAACGCGTACTACTTTGCCAAGTCTTTTCTTTTTTCTTTTTTTTTTCTTTTTTCTTCTCTCCTATACTTGCATCTTAAAACGATAACGTCGATGATGCAACGGCAATGCGAGCACTTTATCTCACGCCGCCACGCATTCGCGGTTAAAGGACGAGACGGTAAAGACAAATAAATATAAGCGGAAAAAAAAAGATCGTTGATAATGTCGGCTACTCGTTTTTCCCAGGAAATTATGATTAAAAGCACGCGTGAACGTGCACGCGGATATTCGAAGTTAAAAAATGACCGCGATCGCTCAATGAGGTCTTTCAATGGTTTTCTAAGCCTGCCACTGAGATGCTAGGAAATATTTAAATACTAAGTGTAGTTAAAAAGAAAAGGAATTATTACCGTTGTGTAAAATACTTAGGATATTTTCTGCTTATCGTGAAATATTAATGACACTTTTACTTAATCGTGCTGGAGCGTATTTAAATGATTAAGACGGTACACATATCTTTTTCCTCGTACATCGTTTATTTTAAATTTATGTAGCAAAAAAAAAAAGAAAAAAATGTTTTTGTACAGCAATATCTCTCGTTGTGCAAAACTGTTTTAAGCGGGATTAGATGGCGAGACCATTTTTCATCTGCTCCACCTACTGTACGCAGAAATGTCTTGGGTAGGTTCCGGATATGCAGTGCCATTCAGTGGATTCGTTGTCTAGGGGGTTGTCAGTAAGCTGCATGACCTTTTGTAAAGAGAGGAAGAGAGAGACCTTTCGCGGTATTACTGCGGGGGATGTCGATTTAATTACTCAACAACTTATATACCGGGTTAATTAGATCACCTATTCCTTTTCCGAGACAACATTATAACCTCCGTCATAAAATCTCCACTAGGGGTAAATCGCTGACTAAAATCATGTACACCAATGTCCATTAATACCCAACTAATGCCCGCCAATGCTCAAGTAATGCCGTGAGTTTGTACGTTGTAATACCCACAGCGGTTCACCCCTAAAATCTTCGTGTTCGTTATTAAATATATTTCTTTACGTCGATTAAGCGATCGCCGACGAGAGCTGCAATTTACGTCGACCGCATGATCGATAAGAATAACAGCTATATATTGCCGTAATGTATTGATTAATTAGCCGATTAAAATTAGAGACCAGAAAAAAAAAATGACGCGATTACATCGGCGAAACCGATTGATCTGTATTGCGGGGAATATTAATTCTCGCCACGGGGAAAAAAAATCTTTCCGGCTATCTATATGTATAAATGTCGCATCGTAAGGGAGAGACAAGGCGACACGTGACGTAAATCGCAAAGATTACGAGTGGTACGTGTTCGTAGTTAGCGATTCGGAAAAATGTCGGCGCTACGCGCGACGGCAGATTAAAAAGCGGTCGGCGACGGGCTGAGGATTTTATTTTTGGACGACGATCGAACGACCGAGTGGCAACAGCCGATCGATCGACTATTCGAATACCGTCGGTGGGAATAGTTAAACAGAGAGAATTATATTATACGTGCCTCTCCACCTCGTTTTCATTGAGATGGCGCGGCCGGGAATATTCGGCTGTCGTCACCGGCATTTGCCGCAGAAAAAAAATTTCGACGCAATTACAGCAGATGCATTTAGAACAAAATTAGCCACATAATTATGCCATTGGAATGTTTTCAATATTTCGATCGCGATGTTGTAATTTATTCGATCTTCAACGCGGATCGAAAATTTTTTTTATTGTTACGTAACTGCTTCAATGTTACTTATACATCACGACGGATAAAAGAATTTGTTTTCAAAGACGCAAATCTATTTTTCTATTTATTTTAAAAGCTGCTTTTTTATAGTGTATATAAAAACGTCTATTTTTTATCGCAATACATACAAGTATTCGAGCCGTGACGTAAAATAGATATACGTATATGCAATGGGATTAATTCATCGATCGCGGATGCTGTTCCTTTTTTCTTTCTTGTTATTAGATTAGTATAACTCGCGCTGAATAATAAGATACTTACAAGATTTTCATACTATCTTCTAGAACAGTAATATTCTTAAAAGGTATTTTTATACCGATTTTTTTTTATTCATAGTAATTAACGTTAATTAAAAAAAAAAAAAAATATTTGGCGTCGTTTAAGATTAAATTTACTTTCACAACTAATACAAAGTAGGTAATAATAATACGGTGCAAGATAAATAACGTTAATCACTCGATCTACATACCTAATACGAAATTGCGTGACATACTAACTTGGCATCGAATTTTTTAAGCCGGTGGTGAAGTAGCTTTCTGATAATTCTCAAATCTCGTCACGAAAAGGCGCAAACCCACGAAACTGTGCAACAGAGACGGTTCTTAAGAATCGAGTGCAATGATGTATCGCGGTTCACCGGCGGCTTTTCTCGTTTTTCATCGAACGCAGGAACAATCCAGCGAACGGTTCATTGTTCGCCGGTCGGGTCGCAATGCGTGCACTGTGTCAGTTACGTACGAACGCGCACCTTTCCGTCTAGCAAAGCTCCGTAGAACATTGCCGTAAATGTGCTCATCATTGATTATCTAAATATAGAAACTGCGAGCCGACATGTAGTAGCAGAGCGGCGTGTTTCGTGCGATTGATCCTGGGGCACATATGTGTGCGTGTGCGTGAGGGTGTATACGATCGCAATTAGGCTCTCGATGACCACGCCGGCTGCGTAGAGTGTGCAAAGAACGCGTAACGAGCGTGCCGATCACGATTACTTTAATCGCGATCACTCACGGACAAAGAAGAAACGAGTTTACCGAATGTGGAGGGGGGATCGATAACGCGGCCAATATCGTTTTTTTTTTTTAATCTCTCCCGTAATCTTCCGCGATTGCAAAGTAACTCGGAATTATCATGCGTCCTTCGGAAAGATCGAGCCCGACGAGTGATTCGCCACCGACGCGTAGGCGGTTTCAACGACGGATGACGTTTGGCTCGTTCTACTTGAATCATCCCTCCATCGAGATCGTCCACGATCGCGGAACATGCGAGCGGATAACGACGGTATTACGAATACGTCGTCTGAATCAGCACGGTAAATGTAACGCGCCGTAATTTGGGTGGGCCAGAAACCGCCCGCGGAAGGTTGTAACGAGAAGATTCTAAAATAAAAAAATGAAAAAGCTACGGTAACTCGTAAGTGAGATTAATTAATGTAACTGTGCCGCGTCGCGATCCGATTACTGCATCCGTGCAATTTTGTCTCGCTACTATTAATAAATGAGTAAGTATAAATAAATTATCAAATTGTACAAATAGTTAATGCAAAAAATTAATCACGATTCTGAATTAATCGACTTAATCGACGGAGGTGAACAAGATTCTCACACAGCGCGCCTGTTCTTTTTTTCTTTTTCTTTCTTTCTTTTTTGTCGAACTTTTATTTTACGGTCGATTCACTTTACCCTTCGAATAAAAAATTTTCGCGTTTAATACGGTCGGTGCATTATGGTGCACGTATCCCTTGGATGGCTCGGGGGATCCTGATGTTGCGAGTCGCATTTCGATGAATTTCTCTTAAAAGCGAGTACGTGCCGGGCTTCGGTGCTCCGTTGCACTCTATCGGAAATTCTGTCCGTGTGCTGCGGACGAACGGGTCGTGCGAGGAGGATCGATTGGCGACGACAAGCCTCGGCAATTGCGTCTTAAAACGCATCTTACTAACGTGCCGCGGCGATTCTCGTTCGCCTAGCCAAAGTCACCGCGGACTTACGCGATTTTTCCTCAGCTCTGTGCATTCATACCCGCAAAATTCATCGATCGCCGCACCTCCTCGGCGAAACCGTTCCTCGGGGTAAATCGCGACCAGACGCGGAGTGTAGTCGCGGCTCTACTCTAATCGCTCATTGATCTAGTTATGCGTCACAGTTCCCCGTGTAAAGGCTCGCTCGAAAAGACAGCTACGTAACGTTCGGTACCATCGACTACTCGGCGGAACCCTGAGGAATTCACTTTCGATGCGGCCCTCCCCGCGAAATAATCGCCATTTGTATCCGTGCGCGATGTGGAAATTGGAGGTATATCGCCGTCCCGACTTGTTAACTCTATAAATCGAGAACGCGTATCCGGAAATTACTCTCGGTGGATCGCAGCGCGAAATTAATACGCATCACCTCGACTATTCCGTTTAATAAAATCTCGCGGTCGTCTTTCAGACACCCTATCTCGGACCTGCCACGAAGAAGCCTCGCTCGCTGCGCCTCGACGTCTCAAGATCTTCACGATCGACATCACGGGTCGGGTGGTGACTTTATCACCGCGAGGAACCTTCGAACTTTTCCACCGGGCACCTCGATCGGACCGCGATCGCGTAAAGCCCGCATTATATCACCACGTGTACTCACATGGTGCTCGCAGTCGATCGCCTCGGGCTCTTTCTGTTCCGGCAATCCTCGTCGATTTGTCGATTAGCTCGCTCGGTGGCACTCCCGGTCGGACGTTCGGGGCTTGTCGCGTAACTTTTCGCGAGCGACTGCCTACGAGACTAGATGGCCGCCGCGGTATTGATAAAATTTCCAGGCGGCACGCCGCCGTGCGATATCGTCGGTGGAGGCGCGCACGCGTGCCACCCAGCGATATATCTCGATAATCCATCATCGCGTTTTCATTTTTTTACCCCTCACGTTCGCCGCGACGCGTTATTCGGCCTCTGAACGTCGCGATCGCTCGCGGAAGCAGCCCCCGGAACGCGTAACCGGCGGATTTATCACGGATATTACGGAGGACTCCGTAAAACCGCCAGTGCGGCGAACGCGCTTTCGAAAGCGTTATCGATACATTGAATGCCGATACCTCGAGGTTGTAGGGTCGATGGACGAGCGCAAACCCTGCCGATTGCGCACGCCTGGCGCTTTACTTTGGTCGATAAAGGGTAGCGATGTCGCCTTGCAATCCTCATGCGCGAACACACCCTACACGGCGGCCAGGAATGTTTCCGCGAGCATTGGGTGCCACGCGCGTTTCCGCAAATTTCGATATTTCATCCGTCATACCGGTAAACGGACCCGGAATCGTTCTACGCGCCAATACAGACGTGAACTTGCCCGCTTGACGGTCCGATCCTTGCTCGTTTCCATTTCGCGTGCAAGTATCAATCGAGACGAGACTAATTAAAATCCGCATTCGTAGCACGGAATAATTGCCACGGTGTATCATCATTATTATACATATATATTTTTTCTTTTTTCTTTCACATGGAAAGATAAATGTCAATGCTTCCTCGCGCGCCGTTTACGCGTTAATTAATTCAAGAATCGACTACAATCGCAGTGCGTCGTTGGATAAATTCGCGAGGAGAATTCTGTGCTTTTCTGCCGATCTAATACGCTCGAGTGCATTGCAATTAGACGGGCTGATGCTCGTATAATATAAAATTGCATTCGTGTAATTATTAATTAATATCAATTTCAACGGTTGCTTGAAAGCTGGTGCGTTACGAGTCGCAAAAAAAAAAAAATATGAGCAGAACGAGTGGTCAAGACAATGTGCCATGCGGGGGTTAAAGGTGGCGGTTCGCGGTGACTTCCTCGTGTCCTCGCATTACGTTCCTGCAGCGACGCGGTGCGAATACGCGCACCAGAGTCCGCGGAATGTTTTATTTACGCCGTTGTCGTAATATTCATCAGGTCGGTGTCAGAGTGTGCGACAGTGCGGCGTCGAAGATGCTTCTACGTTATTGCTCGTACGCCCGATTATGGCAGCTCGTAGCGGTAAGTAATCACGCGTTTTAGTAACGAGATCTTTCGGCTTCTTCATCGAAATACGAATACGTCAGGGTCATCATAAAATGTTTTTTTATCTTCTTCATTTTTTTTCTTATTCTATATTCGACATCGAATACTTTGTTCCGTAAATTAGTTGTCGAGACACGTCTGTGATCTACAAAGTTTCAAACTTGATTTCAAATGTATTTTTTTAAATATTACTCTTGTATTTTAATTTATTGATTTTGGTCAGTTTATTCTGTTTTTTTTTTGCAATTTATTATACGATTTTTTTAATTATAATATAAAAAATATTTTATTGTTCTCATACGATTTCTTAGTATATTTTTTATATTTAATTTCTTTTTTTTTTTATAAATACGTCGGTAGTAATTGTGCATTCAGTTTTTGTATCATTCTTTAGAAAATCAATTGTAATTAATTTAACTTTGTTAGACGTTATAAATACAACGGAAGTGGTTCAATTAATTAATTGATTTATTTCTTATAATTGTACCTATTATTATCACGTCATTAATTATTATTGATTGCTAAACGCGAGTGCTGTGCGTTATTTTTCTATCGCGTTTTGCGTTTTATAGGGCAAACGTAGTGAATTACCGTTTTTATCGGCAAAGCCGATAAAATCCCAATCACCGCGTTTAGATGGCGTAGGCAGGCATTTGTTTTGATAAGCTGTCATCATTTAATTACAGCGGGCCACGTGATTTTATAGTCGATTAATAAATTATATTATTCACGCGCGTTATATAAAGTCGATAACAAAAACAACCGTCGAATAAATTGTCGAGTGCACTTTACTATTCTCTTCTTTCTTTCCCTTCTTTTTTTTTCTTTTGAATTTATAATATCCATGACGTCATGATCATCGCCATCTTCGACTCGTGTCATTCACTGTTGTCATAAACTGGTTCCCGTCATCGCAAATTATTCGCGAGATATCATCTCGCCTCGCAGATTTCACAAATTGATTTCGACCTATTCCGTACATTTGACATTCTAACAGGTGAGCAAAAAAATACGTTTACCATCATCGTTATCGCTGCTTCGAATGCAAAAATCAATGCTTGTTCTCGTTACATTTTTTGTCCTATTGCCGTCTCTCACGATCGATCTCTTATTAACATTTTCGTCTTCTCCTACCGCCCGTCGTGCTCGCAAATCTTTTTTTATTCTTTGACTCATCGACGAGAACGGTGGGATAATTATTTCGTAGGCTGACGAGCGGTTAGAATTTGTTTGGGAAGCATATGCGCGACTTTGGAGGTTAAGGGCGTGTACCTGTTGCATGTAACGTAAAGGAGCGTGTAACACGTTAGCAGCCAACGGATCACATCACGAAACAGATTAGTCGAACAGAAAACCTTGCGTCGTTTCAGGATTATGGAAGGTGGAAGCGCAGGGGGAGAGACGGGCGGTCCGCACAATGCACAGCAAGCGGGTGCCAGCAAAAAGCTGCAGCAAACGCAGGCTACGGTGAACGAGGTCGTGGGCATAATGAAGGTTAACGTGGAGAAGGTGCTGGAGCGAGATCAAAAGCTTTCAGAGCTTGAAAACCGTGCGGACGCTCTCCAGCAAGGCGCAACGCAGTTCGAACAACACGCCGGCAAGCTGAAGCGAAAATATTGGTGGAAAAATCTCAAAATGATGCTCATCTTGGGTATCATATGTGTCATTATCTTAATCATCATTATCGGTGAGTGGGCAATGTGAACTTACAAACTCTGGCAATTGCCATTGCTTCTGATTTTTTGGTTACGCTAACTTTTCTCTCTCTTTATTTTTATGGTAGCCTCGGTCGTGCCAAGTTCGTCTTCAGACTCTGATAACCCTAAATGATAGCGTTGTACCAAAGGTAAGACACGGTATTGCACCGATCGACCATCCTCTCACTCTTAGGCTAAGTCACACATTTGGTGAAGTACGTACAAGGGGTACCGCAACGAGTCCAAGCGAAACGTAAATAGGAATTACATGTCTATCTGTTACGTGGTCTACAGAAAAATTGGGAGCAACGAATATATATATTTTTGAGACTTATTATTATATCGAAGCGCACACAATTGCTAGATTAACAGCCAGTACTAATGCGAGTGGCCTTCCATTTTTTTTTTTTAAAGAAGCAAAGTAAATAGTGGGGTATTCTTACAATGTTAATCTTGTTACAGCAACGATTATTATAAATTATGTATAATATATAATGTTTGTACACTCTTTCTGGTCAAATTTTTTAATTATTTTGATTAATATTCTTTCAACCTCTGTCTATATTGTGTGATTGAAAGTGAACCGAACAAAACTGCGAATCTTTTCTTTTTTTTTTTACAAAATAATTGCACCGTGTAATATTCAATTGTCATAATTTTCCTCATCAGCAGTGCCACGTTGAGTTGTATTCGAGCCGTTAAGAATGTTATATGAGTCACTTCTCATCTATCAACGTCGTAAAAACAGGCGCTGCCGCGAAACGGCGATTCGTAAACCGGCGTACTTTTACAGCGTCTAAGCGCGGGTGCCCCTTCGGGCTCTACGTCATATTGCATGCCTAGAAAATGTCGGTCGCTCATAAATATTTATGCCTCGATGGTTTTCCGCTCCGCGCTCAAATCAGTGCCGATTTCATTTAGTTCGAAAGTCACTTGCGCGATATTAATTAAAAAGAGAGACTCCCGCGCTGGCAAAAGAAAAAAATTATAGAGCTGTTTAATCAAATGCAACACCGTTTGTCGCATCGTAAATTAGAGAAGAAAAATTACACGGTGCACGACGAGCATGCCTACGGAACAACAGGGAAAATCGGTGAAGAACAAATTGTAAAGTAGCACAGTTCGCAAGAATACGAGGAAGCGCACGGTTATTTTTGCTATCGCAGTGCAAATTATGCAAAATTGTACATAATATATTAGTAACGTAATTGATAATTCGTTTATCGTCGCGTTAAAATGGGAAAGACTTGACGGTTCTTTTTTTTTTTTAATTTTACATGGTATCACGCGGTTCAACGAGAAATCTCATATTTTAATTAACATTGAATAATTAATTTGAACTTATTAATTTAGGTAAGTACACTATTTCGTGACGAGAGAAACAGGATGCAGTCGATTATTATCGGACATTTATATTGTTTTGCTATTTATCTTGATCGTCCGATTGCGAGCTAAGCTCGCACCGAGCTGTTGGCAATCTCATACGATTAAAGACTTAATAAACGAAATTATCGTATCTCTTTGATGATCAATTAGCACTATTTTCTCGTCGATCAACATACGTTTGCGAATTATTCTACAGGTTTGCGACGATCAAGGTTAATTACGATCATTTCGCGCGTAACGAACGTGGCCGTAAGTCGCAGGCGATACGATGATAGCGCGTAGAAAAGAAAAAGATCTTCGTCTATAGCGTGATTTATAGGTTCATCGAAAACTATCGTGTGACATTTCATGCGAGATCGAGCCTTTCGCCGAATTTACATTACGAAATGTCAACCCTTTTGTTTTCCTGCTATCAAGTCGATGCTTACTCTTATCGTCATGAAGCTCGATTAGCTTTCGCTGACATTGTCGATCGTATTATCAAAAAGAAAAAAAAAAAAAAAAGAAGAAAGAAAGAAAAACGTTCGACAATACGGAACTGTATTTGTGATGCGAATAATTTACATAGCTCGCGTAACTTTGTTCCCGAGTTATTATTTCTCATATTAGAGACCGCAAGGAAGGGCAAACGGAGTGAAGTCGATGTTGCAATCCAATCGTATCGATTTCAAATGAGATAAGGTTTCTTTTCCTGATCGAAGGTGCCTCGCCGACGAGGGACGGGAGTCGAGAGTAAATCCGCGACGCGAACACGTGCGCTCACGTAGGCGCTTGCCGCAAAATCGCGAAGCCGCGACGAGGTTTGGCTTGAAAAGAAGGCGAAGAGTCACGCGGCGGCGGGTGTTTGCGATTTTACGTCAGCGGGAATCGCGCAAATCCGAGGAATCGATCGCGAGAAGCGGCGACCCTCACTATCGTCGCAGCCGCCGCCGCCGCCGCCGTCGCCGACGTGGGAATTTGAATTTCTTACAAACCCGGAGTGCGAGCGAAATCTCGGCCGCTTCATTCATACACCTATCAGTCGACTGACGACCGTCCAGCCGGGCAGTCAGAGGCGCTCGCGAAGCGCGCGTGCTCGTCGCGTTCCGCCGTCACGAGCGATTTCGCGCCGGGACGATTCTGGCGATTCTTCACAATTCTTCACTGAAAAGTCCCGATCCCGTAAGGCAAATCATCCCGCACCGAGCCACGCGACACCGTCATTTCCATACCGATCCGTCCGAAACCGCCCGGGCCGACGTTACGCTAGATAATCTCACGATTTTTCTCTCCTCCGGCTAATCGGATCTTTTCCAAGTGTGCCCCGTTCGATCAAACCGGAGCACGTTCTCCGAGTGTTACTTTCTTTCGACGGCTCGCGATATACGTACAAGACACGCAACGCTTAAAAGTGTCATCCTTCTCGCGATTTTTGTTTGTCACAATTCGCGGCACTTCGAAATTGAATTATGAAACTCTGACTCGTTTCGCGCCGTCAATCGGGTCTAACGACGGAACCGACAGCGCTACCGAGTTGCGTTATTCGCGTGCCGCTATCGTGACGAGCGCATTTGGCTCGCAAAGCGTCCTCGGCGTCAATATTTATTAGTTCGAAAGTCCGGCTCGTGTGTTACGAAGACGATAACGTTTCGGGCGCCCGCGAGAGACGCTAATCTGATCGTGAAGTTTGATGGTTTTTTTTTCCTTTTTTTTTTCTTCTTCCTATTTCTTTTTTTATCGCCGCTTTTATTCAACGTTCGATCGCGATGTACGGGTCGGTGTTTGCGCAGTGACTGGACGGTATTTTCAGCTTTTCTTTATCTTTCGCTCGCGGCTGCTTTTGCGTTGCGAAAGCTATCGACGTCTATGTGTCCGATTTTCGCGCCTTTTCTTCGAAAGCTCGTCTCGTCTTGCCTTCGCGATTTTAATCCTCCGCGAGATTCAGACTTTTGCTTAACTCTGACGTGCGACGGGTTAAGGATCCGAAGAATTTCGGCGCTGACGGTGCTCGTGGTTTTTTAATAACGAATATTCGCAAGTGACAAGGTCGTTTCTGGAGTGCCGTCTTATCAGCGTGATAAACTCGAAATAACTCGCAAAGTTAATGGTATAGATCGCGACCTATGAAAATTAAAAATATACGCGTATAAACGAATTGCCGTGGCAATCGGTGATTTCGCAGTTTTTATTGATTGGTACTTGACTTTTTACTATGTTTGATATTTGCTTTAATAAAAAGAAAAAGCTTTTAGCGTTGACCCCGTCGTTCGATTCCTGTACGTTTCGTCGTCACGTTTAAAAAAGAACCGTGGCGTTCCGCTGAAAACTTTCGGAGTGCCGATATTTTTGAGAGAGAGTTTGAGCGATTAATGACTTTGATCGTCCTGCGTTTGAGATGAAAAGTGTCGTCGACGATATGATCTTACTATCAAAGGGAAAGAACGAGGAAAAAAAAGAAGATCCAGTATTTGTGACAAACAGTTAATCGTTGACCAAGTTTGCTTCACCTTTTTTTTTTTTTTTTTTTTCTATCCTTTAAGAGTGTACGATAGAAAAAAAAGGAAACGCAAGATTTATTTGTGATTCTTTTTTCCGCACTCATTTTTTTTTTTTTCTTACTTTTTTCGACTCTCCTTAAAATTAGACTTTCCACGATAATTCAAATAATTATTTGAAATAGTAATTATTAATTTCTGACGCGTAAAATAAGAAGACAAAATGGCATCTTCCAATCGAAGTGAGGATGAAGAATACGGACTGGGATATCAGAACACTTTGGTAAGTACTCCGTTTAAATTTTACAATTGTGCGAATTGATTTGTAGATCATTACAAAATTGTTACGAAAAAATATTACTAATAAATTCTTTATGTACAATTTTATTTAATAATCACGAAAAGACACTAAGGATTTTTTTTTTATTACTCAATAAAATTTAAAGAAAAAAATTTCTTACTAAAAGGCGAAACAAACTTTATAGCATATCTGAGTAATTAATTTTAAATACGTCAATATTAAGATGGATTATTTTTGCGCGCTTGATAGACTCTTGATAATAACCTGATTAGCAAAAGAGAAGTAATAAAATTTTAATTGTTGCATAATTTTATTACATAAAGTAATAAAAATTACATTGTCTCGTGATTCAGTAAATTGAAGGCAGATTTCTTTCTAAGAACGGATGTGATTATTAAGTCTCTTTACATTGTAACAAGTCTAAATTATG
Organism: Cardiocondyla obscurior; assembly: GCF_019399895.1. NCBI lineage: Eukaryota > Metazoa > Arthropoda > Insecta > Hymenoptera > Formicidae > Cardiocondyla > Cardiocondyla obscurior. Next base: position 9,964,481 of record NC_091866.1, on the reverse strand, counting down.
AAATATTGATGATATATATTTATGCGTAGACGAACCGAACGAGAGACGATTTAGAAATTACAAAATTACTTTCAGAAAATAATTATAAATTATTTATAGATTAATATTTTGTAGTTTAATACTGGAATCTCTTTGTTTCCTGGTTGGCTTGGTCAGGCAAGCAATACGTTTCATAATGTTTAGATAAAAATCGTAATTCACGTGACTTCTCCAGACAGTCTGTTTACGTCGTAAACATCATAAATAATTACAAAAATGTCCACTTTATAACTCAACATTATAATCTCTAAGAAACGTTACAAAGATCCGTTTTTTTTTTCCTTTATAAATGTTAAATATTTCGAATTACACGTTATCATCGCGAGACGTCTTACGCGATCTACGAATTGAATAAATTTATCGAAGGTAAACGCTTATTCTCTAAGCGTATAATTTTTAAAAACATAAATATTAAATAGTTATTGAGAAGAGCAACGAATATTGTTTCTCTCTTTTTAAAAATACATTTCTCGTTCTTTCTATTTCCTCTTTAATTTACTTTATTTTTTTGCTGCTTTCTAATAACGCTAATGCGTAAGAAAAACGTAAATCTTGGACACGGTCTCCTCGGACTGTTGCAGAAATTGCGAGCGCCAGCATAGTTTTTAGCACGGCCGTTAACTCGTTTCTCTGATCTCTGAATGCTCGTAAATTATTGTTATCGACCGCAACAAAGTTCGATTTTTTATGACCAAACGATTCATCTTCGCGAAAAATAAATATCGATAAGAAAAATCAATATTCAGAGTAAAAAAAATTGTGATTTGACTTGCCATTAGGATGTTTAGAATACTTTTCTGACTGATAAACTTTCGCAAATTGAATCAAGTAAATTTTTTTTTCTTTTTTGCTAAAGCCTAACTTGTCATTATTATTTCTGAATTAACTCGAAATATGTTGCAATATTTTCATTGTTAAAAAAGAAGATGAGAAAAAAAGATTGGTAATCCTCTCTGCCAAAAATGACGTGCCGCAAGGCTATATCTATTTTTGGATGAAGTGCCGCTAATAGTCGCATATAGTTTAGTATTGCGATTCTCCTACCGAATGACTTAAAACTGCTGTGAAAAGCTTCCCCGTTTATGTGATATAATACTTTAATTACAATCAGAATAATCGAACAAATTAAATCGACGGTCTAACTAAATCCAGCCTAAAAATTAACTTATAGAAACGGACTAACGTTGGGTATAATTTTTAAAATATATTTATCGGTACGAGGCTCAAAACGTGTAAATCGCTTCTAACATCTAGCTCTCATTTCCTCTGTTAAACAAATAAATTAAAAAAAAATTGTATTACGACAATCAACGCGAATAACAAGAGATAATATTAATTTAGAATTCAGTTAAAGCAAGAAATAAAATTTTTTTAGCGCAAAGATTATATTAAACCTGCATCTTTAAAGAAGATTGAATTGTGTAAATTAGGAATAGAAAAAAAAAAGCCTACTATTAATATACTCTGCCGAGCAACATATATTCTCTGAATCATGTGGTTCCATCACGCTATCTTGCACGTGATCAACACTTGAATAATTAAAAGTTATTTGATTAAAATTCGGTATCTATAATTCATAACTCACGTGAACGAGCTCGATAATCGTAAAGTATAAACGTGTGTTTATAATAAAACGTCATCGGAGAAGACTGGGATGTATCGGCGATTAAAATGCGCTATAAATCTTTTTTGCGCATCCTTAAGCTCAAAACATTTATTCTCACTCGTAGAATTTATCCATTGATTGACAATGCATTAATTTGCAAAATATTTTCCGATAAATAATTTCTTAATAATTGAAAAAGATATACGATTTTATGACTTTTTTTTCGTCCTATTTTTTTTTTAAGTCAATTTTCCGAATAGCTGTCATAAAGAAATGTTTCACCCGAGCCAATTTATATTGCTGCTGTTCAATAAAAAAAAAAAAAAAAAAAAAACTTGTAAGTAATCACATTTGTGAAATTAGATATTTATGATGTAATATCGCAAATGTACGGTGCGCGTATTTATGAATCACCGGGAAACTTCGATTTGATTTTGACGAGAAATATTGATGCACGACCGACTGCTCCAGATATTCACTCGCAGAAAATGCAAATCGCACTTAAGTTCTTCGCATCGACGCATCAATAAAATTCGATAATTGATAATTAATTCACTCAATAATATATTATTCCAATATTTGTGACGAATTATATGACGCACAATTACATGATACTCTAATTGCGCAATTATTAGGAGTTGCACTATTGATACGTTAACTAATCTAATCGTTTAAGATTAGATCTCTAATTAAAATCCCGGTATTGAAAATCTATCCTCTCCTTTTTGTGCTTCAATTTACTAATACTAGAAATTACAGTGCGCGCATTGCGAGCGTGTCATTGGATTCGGATATTAGATAATTAATTTTAATAATTACAATTGAGTTATCTACAACCAACGGCGTGTTGCCGATTACTTACATTTGTGTCTTCATCGGTTAGGTTAGGGTAGATTATTTCCCGTCCGTCCGTCCTTCCTTCCTTCCTTCCTTCCTTCCTTTCGTGGCCGAATTCTGGATTATCCTAAAGTATTGTAGCACTTTAAATCACTCAGCACTATATTCCATTGTTCTGTTTTTTATTATAATCACTAACACTCATTCGAGAGACGAACGACCGAAAGAATGACGGTGGATTATCGCGGCGATTTTTTACGATTAAAATTAAGATGCGCGACGAACGATCATTTGTAATGGGACGCGATGTAAAATGTTTCTCCGCGTACTTTATCTTCCGCAAGTTTCTAAGTCACTTGCTCGCGGGATGAGGGTATCGGCCGCGACGAAGAAGACGGGCGAGGTGCCGATCCCACGCTCCGACAATGGCGGTTGCCGGAACCCGCTGAATGTCGCTGAAGATGACGAGTGACGCGGGTTGGTAACACCGATCGCGCGGCGTAATTCAGGTCGGACGCTTCCTGCGCTCCACCCGCTACATAGCCTTACCGTACCGCAGCACTTTTTCGACGCACGAAACGAAGCGCAGACCGTCGAGTGGAATAACAGAAAAGTACAGAGATTGATCGTTCGTTTCAGACTCGACGACGTCGACACTCATTCGTGTGCGATACTTTCCTATCCGCGGTCGAAAATACGCGAAATTGCGGAGCGATTAGAAAAACGTCCTCGCGCACGAATCTCCGCAACTAGACTGAAATTTCGGCCCTTCGACAAAGAGACAACCGCAAAAAAAAAAAAAAAAAAAAAGACTAACAGACTTGAGACAGTCGATGGGTTCGATCGTCAGCTGACCGTTGTCCTTCTCGCACGGAATTCTCGGAAGCACCGAGCTCAACGCCGAGCTGGTTTGTTTACGTTTTTTTTACGCGCTTGCCGAGCTCGAGGCGTCGTCCACCGAAACAGAAAAACTGACCAAGTTCAACGCTCGAGCATGGTTTTTTTTTTTACTATTCCAAGCCAAACCCTCACTTTCGAGCTACCAAATTGTCGCAGTTAAAAACTCGCGTTCGATCAAGCCCCAAAAGTAATCTAATAATTATAGAAATTTATTTCTTAAAAAATCGCACGTAATAACATTGACAGCTGAAATTCACTCTCGCTCGGCATGAAACAAACCAAGCGAGAGAATCAATCAGCATCGCGGAAAAGCGGCAATAATTAACATCTAATTCACGTGTAACATCAATTTTTTTTTAATAGATAGGATCACATAACAACGGATTAATTCACTAACTATCTACGATCGCACATTTTAATATTCTCTCGTAACGTCTTGTTTTCGTAAATGAAAAGCAGCCGGGTACGGAAAAATAATAATGAGTCAATTATATTAGAAAATTCTAATGTAAATTTTCCTGAGAAGCTCTTAAAAAAATACAGATTAACTGCTATTGTGTGAAAATAACTTCTACATTATCGAAACGCGTAACTTTTTATCAATTTTAAATCAAACCAGCTGTGAAATTTTTCTTAAAAAAAAAAAAAAAAGAAAAAATAATAAAAATAAAATAAAACATAAGCTGAAGCAAATCTTTCAGAAGGTTGCGGCTTGCAGTCCTTTTACAATAATGCGCGTGAAATTTTACAAAACGGCAAAAGGCCGAGATTTCATCGAAGGTCGATGAAACGGCATTAGTTCTTACGATCGCGTTCGCAACGACACAAACGATCTAGATGTAGACTTCTTGAGGAATTAGACGCGCTCGAAGTATAACGGTTTCCAATTGACGTCACTTGACGCAGCGACGTTCTTTTCAATGTGAATACACGCATTATACGCACATTCAAGGATTTTCCTTCTAGCCGGATTCTACGAATGTTAGCAGATAGATAACCGGGAATAGCGGAGATGAACGCGTCGAACCGATTGCAAAGTCTTCGCGTGACGGGCCCGGTCGAACTTATTCTTTTCTTTACGTCCGGTTGTCGAGACGATTGCATAAAAACGATCCTGCGCGTAATCGGACCGCGTGTGCGATCGACATGAGTGGAGCGTGTCGATCTCGCATGCATCTCGAGAAGAATACGTGTCTTCGTTTATGTAACATCGCTCTGCTTTATTTTATTATTATTACTTTTTTTTTTTTAATTTTTTTTCTTTTTTTTTTTTCTTGTCGCGAGAGTCTAATGCTCCAGCAGTAAGTCTGGCAATAAATTTTAATTTAATGACAAGTACAATTGCAAATCGAATTGTGCTCGCAGCAGCTGCCGAATTAAAATATATTATTTCGTATACTATCAGTCGCGATGGACTCGACGTTCAAAGCTGCCGCCAGCAGAGGCAGTTTCGTCGACTTTGAGCCCACGTTGAGCTGGTGAACTATATCTAAAATGCCGATGGTCTGAACTAACACGATACGTACACGTCGTGACGATAATGTTTTAAAGTATACAGACGTTTTTTTTTCAAGATTATTTTTTTTAACGAAGTAAAAGACGTTGCCGTTGCTCGCGATTCTTTCATCCACTAAGTGCGACTTGTGCGTGGAAGGCAATCGTTGTCAGTGGAGAGTATCAATCCGCTTCCCAGTGATAAGAGGCATATCAAGAGACACGTCTCGCATCAAGTGTAGAAGCGAGATCAGCCGTGTCTCTTGACGCGAATCGCTGAGTTGACGGCAGATAAAATTGTCGGATCTCATTCAACGGCTGAGTCGACCAGAAATTCTAAATGGCTTTAATAAATTGATTAGAATAGATTTTAATAGCAAAAGTGTTTTCACTGTTGCTTATGAGAACTTTTTTTTTAATAACGTAATTTTATATATAACATATGTATATAAAGAAATTCTTTTAATAGTTTTTTTTTTTTTTTTTTTACGGATTTAATGTGTATTTATTTCTCCACTATTCGTGCACTGTATGTCTTTTTTTTTTTTTTACTTTTTTTTAAGAATTAAACTGACATAAATTTGATATTACATTTCTCACTGGGTTGGTTCTGTAATCGACGATACGCAAACGTGGCACACATAGCGCTAAGCACGTGACTCCTGATTAAATCTGGCGCTTAATTTGAACGAAGTAAAGGAGAAGATTGACAGTACAAGGAATCGGAGGAAATAAGAAATAGAGAGTTAACACTGTGTGAAGAAAGAACTAAAGTTACGTGGATATTTTGCGGATTTTCAAGGCACTGCTTACGACTGCTTACCGACGCTTATAAATTAAAATCAAACTCTACAAATCCCGCCGCGATTCGTAAGTGAATAAAATAAAATAAACTGCGAGTGGAACGAAACGTATAAGCAAGATTTAATTTAATTTGATAAAACGCTTGTTTGATAAAGTGAATTGAGTGATAAAGCGAGATTGTGCCGTCGAGAGGAAGGGAAAGAGAGGAAGAAAAATCAATACGAGATGTTGACTCTCATTCGAAGAGCAACGTTTAATCGGTTCTTGGAACTTTTGCCAAGTAGCACGTTATCGCACGCGCGCACCGGTATCAGAATGACATCCGTCGAGTGCAGAGATCAAGTCGTCCCTAAGGATGAGGTTGTCAGGTTCATCGAGGAGTGTATGTGTAAGGCCGGCACCACACCGGAAGACGCGCGGATCGTTGGCCATCATCTAATGACAGCGGACTACAGAGGCCACTTCAGCCACGGGATGAACCGTATGCAAATGTACGTGAAGGATATCGAAGTCAAAATCACCGATCCGGTCGCCCGGCCGGAAATCCTCACCGATTTTCAGGTTCGATTGGATCCTTTTACACTTCTCTCGGGCGCTGGTGGAATTTAAAAATTTTGCAAGGCGAGCCTTTCGATATACATGTTGCGTATAATTCGTTCGTCACGTGCTCGTTTCGTATAACTTTCGTAATCGTGCGTGCGTTATCAGTTGACCGCGGCGCGAGTGTCATCGTCAATGACGTAAATGCTTTTTGAACGCCGAGCCAATTAGCGGAGGCTGTACACACACACATGATGCCATAAAAAAAATGGTATTTGCACTTTACGGTAATGATACTTTTTCTCTCCTCCTCCGAAAGTTTCCCCTTGTCGTGCCGGCCTTCGTATCGTCTTAACGACTGATGACCCGATAAGATACGCGTTCCTCTGATTAATAGGATTTGCTTTCTTCTCCGACTGCAAAGGCATTTGTCGCCGATTCACGTGTACTTTACGTATATTTTCTTTATCGCGTTTAGGATCGGCTGTAATTATTAAACGGTCATAATTACGTGGTAATGGAACCGTTTCGTCAGTCGGTTCGCTTTATTTTTATGCCGCTCGACTTACTGAACATATTCGCCATGTATGCGGAATTATTTGTGCCGATAGAACGGGCGTCTTTTTTTTTTTTTTCGAATGCAGTTGACAATTTAACGATCGCCAGGAAAACGCGAGTGCTAATTATCACCGTTGTAATTACTTTTTAGAACAGCATCGCGAGAATTACTGGCATGGCCAAAAGCACGTGCGCGGTAATTTATCGGAATAGACACGCCGGTAATTTGGCGATCGGTAATAAACGTGCGAGCGCTAATTAGCACGGCTCTAATTACTTTTCGAAGCGGTATCTTTAGTCGCGACAATTGTGCGGATCGTCGGAAACATCCGCGCTCGCGTGTATGATAAATAACTGCTTCGCTCGAGTGCGTCGAACGTGATGCATAATGAATTAAACGCAATCTCGGTATCATTCGGGCTCGCACGTAGAAAATTTTTATTCTCAACGAGAAAAGGAATTTAAGCGAGGAAAGCTCGCAAGAAAATTAATTACAAGTTCCACCAGACTTGCAGACCTAGGAAATTGTTTAACCGCACATGTAGAACGATTTTTGCATCGCGACTTTCAGGCGATAGCCCTCGTGGACGGGAAGAATATGTTAGGCCAGGTGGTCGGCAAGTATTGCATGGAACTTGCCATGGAAAAGGCAAAGAGATTTGGCATCGGCATGGTGGCGGCGCGCGGCTCCAATCATTACGGTATCTGCGGCTATTACACAATGATGGCGATGGAGCAAGGGCTGATCGGTTTCACCTGCACTAATACGAGCCCGCTGATGGCACCGACGCGTAGCATGAAGGCCGGCCTAGGGACGAATCCCCTGTCCATGGGCATGGCTGCCTCCGACAACGATGGATTCGTTCTCGATATGGCGACCACCGCCGTCGCCTTGGGCAAAATCGAGCTGGCTATTCGGAAAAACGAGAGCATCCCCGAGGGCTGGGCACTGGGATCTAACGGAGAAGTTACCCGCGACGCCGAGGAGGCATTCAAAGCTTCCTTATTAATGCCTCTCGGCGGCTCGGAACACAGTTCCGGGTACAAGGGCTACGGTTTGGCTCTAATGGTCGAGACCCTCTGTGGTATTCTGACCGGAAGTAATTTTGGGCCGAACATACGAGCGTGGAAAACCTCCGACAGGATCGCCAATCTCGGGCAATGCTTCATGGCTATTAATCCAGAGGCCTTCGCGAGCGGATCGAAAGAGAGATTGACGATCTTGCTGAAACAGCTGAGAGATTTGCCGACATCCGGGGAAAAGCCGGTTCTAGTCGCCGGTGATCCCGAAAGGCAGCACATGAAAAAGGTCGACACGGAGGGCGGGATTACGTATCATCCTAACCAGCTGAAGGCCTCGGAAGAATTCGCCAAACATATGGGCGTGCAACCGATGAAACTTGTTTCTAAATCCACTAATTTTTAGATAAATTTTAATATAGAATACCTAGAGTAATTAAAAATTAATTAAGTGTTGATTTCTATTAACTAACCGTGCACTAATTCTTTTAACGATAAATATATCTTTTTTAATACTAATTTATAAATATCAATTATGTAATCTTTTCTTTTTAAATTTAATTTGCATTTTGTTTAAAATAATCGTGTGCTGTATGAAACAAAACGGGGCTTTCTTCAAATGTCTAGAATTCTAGAGATTTAACAAGATCAATATATCGGTGTGAGACTTGCAAGATAAAAGCTAATGGATCGATTATATCAGTCTCAGACATTGTACGGATAATGTTTATGCCGAAGCGAATCCGTTCACGTGTGCTTCGATGATTCGAGCACACATAATGTTCGCCACGATGACATAACTAGTGTTGCGGTTTGATCAGTGGTCGATGATGATGACGACCTTGGACTTGCTCGCTCGTTCTCGATTACCGTTGTTACGTCTTTGCGAGTGGGTACCACCGATAATGTCGTACTTGGCAAATTATCGGAAATAAATATATCGTAAAACACGCAACCATGTAAGAGCATTGTTTTATAAGTATCGCATTATTTAAATTTTTTTGGTCCGCACACCGAGGATGTTTTTAAAGAAATTTCTTGCATTCGTAAATGTACATAAAATGTGAATGTATCATTTTTTCATTAAGAATTATATCTCAGGCTCGATTACAATTGTATTGAATATATTTAATACAATTGTAATCGAGCCTGAGCGCAACGATATATTTTAATACTTACATAATGTATATTATATACAAATATACATTTTTTAATGATATTCTATACAAAATTTAAATTGTATGTACATTTTTTTAATGAAACATTTATGTAAAATTAAAAAATTTCCATATATATGTATATATATACGTAATTAATCAGTCTAGAACTTAAAAAAGATTTATTTGAAGAAACTCTTTTCATATTTTACTCACTTTTTTCGCTCGAGAGCGGTAAACAGGGTTATCAAACGACTCGCGTAGACACGGCGTCTGATTTAAGCTCGCGTTATCAGTCTTTGCCAAAAGAGAACGAGATATAATGTTCGCTGTTAATGTCTCGGAGTCAAAAGCTAGTTTATGAAACAAACGAAGCAAATAAATTAATTGATCCCGAGAATTTTAATAGTTTGTTCTCTAATAATTTTCTGATATATGTAAGTCTTTTAAACATTAATAAAATACTTGTATTTTATCAATGCTATATTTATTACAAAGATAGATTTCGTTTCGAGAGCTCATTGACAAAATTGGTATTCCGTCCTGTCGAACGATTGAAAAGATTACCTCGGCGCGAATGTATGTCGCGTTCGAGGTGAGAATTAAAAATCGCTACGCTGCATTTTCTCCGCCGGCGTGCAGATAAATTTTAAAAATCTATATACACAATTTAATATTATTTTATTTTACATATGATTTTATATTCATGTTATTTGCCGTATTATTTACTTACAAAATAATTTGCGATGGCAATGAAATAATTGTGAATAGATCTAAACTTCAACGCCTGCTGCGCGAGATGCAATTAGAGCTTCTCGCGTCGAAGGCCACGCTGTCACCATTGACTTTATTCTGAAAAGGGAGTCTACGTAGGTGATTGTGCACGAAGAAAAGAATCGGTATTATGAAAAACGATTTTACGGAAGACTGGCAATTTTAGAAGCAGACGCTAATCAATTGTTCACGAGCGTGAATCTCAAAGACATGTTGTTCTTTGTAGCTGCTCAAGTCTACTGCGACGCTACGCGACGGAATTTTCCTTTTTACAAAAATTTACATTAATTTTTTAAAACGAATGTACTCATATTCTGCTCCACGCGAGATAAACGACCGACCCGGCTCTGCATATTTTTCAGCTTAAAATCAGTTGATTCACGGGAGGTTCATAAGGTTTATCGACGCGCTTTGTTTGTCATTGCATTATCGAGAAGACAGGAACGACACGCTATTCCCATCTTACTTTTTTTTTACGCGATAACGCGGTTTGTCGCACGATCTAAGAAGTGAAAACATTTGGAACGCTCACAAAATGAACATAAAAAATATACTGCGCGAAATCGTTATGTAAATTATTATTATATGCGATAAGATCGAAGACTAGAATATAACTGAGTTCTTGAAAAATTTGTATAGATGATCCTGCGACTTAGACAGACGATTGACGGATTACTAAGTAAGATATATGCTCGGAGAGAACTATGTGACTCACTAAAAACGCCGTCGGCATCGTAGTCGTTAATTAGACTTATCTCTTTAGTTGAATCTCCATCGAAATGCCCGATAATCACAGCATATATTTCTTCACCGATATATCTTAGATCTAATTCTTCGAAAAAATTAAAATCTCAATATAAAGATCTTATAAAAATACTTGCAAGAATAGTTAAAGTTTCCTAGAACTTGCGCGTATTGTGCATATGTAATTCTCGAAATAGCGGTCACATAAATAATTTAAATTCACGTCATTAACTTATTAAGCTGCAAATTAATTATTGCGTTGCGTTTAATAATGACTTTCACGTTGTGCTCGTATGGCGAAATAAAATTTTCACGTTTCCACGTGATTTGAAAAACGCGTGCGTTTGTAATCTGTTAAGCGAAGAGGAAAAACGCGACAGGGATTGCTGAGCTACGGTGTGATTCATCTCTTCGTCGCGGCTAAACAGGAAGGAAGGTTCAATAATTGGACAAAACGATCTTGTCCAAAATGCAGTTGTCTGCAGTGTTGACGCATCCCAGGCACGATAATTCATCGCCGCTCCATGTGCCTCGCATTAACTAATTCACTGCGATCTAACACATTGTCAGAGGGTCATGGAACCCATGGGACATCCGTGGCGTTCAGGGACTTGCATTCCCATGACCGTTTCAATGTGCGATATCAAACCGTGCAGCCGTTTCTAATCTATCTGTTTGCCGTACAAAGATGCTCGCGATAAGTTTTTCTTTTTTATTTATTTTTAATTTTTTTTTCTTCTCTCAGGAATGCAAAACGCGCGTTAATCATTCGGAAATTAGTGTGAGGTCAGTTTGTCCTCGGACAGAGTTTATCTCGAGTTTGCATCGAGCAAATTTTTCAGGGATCGTCGTCGCGATTAATTATCGCGGTTGTCAAGTGCTCCTGCTCGGTATTCGTTATCAGCGACTTTGATCAGCAAGAATGCGGTCTATACGTTCGATCTCCATGATTTCTTCGTGATTCGCAACACGCAACGATACTCCGTTCGAACGTAATCGATGCGCTTACGCGAATGTCATCCGTTGCGGATTCTTTTCTTGAAATTTTGCGTGACGGTTTTTGAATTTCCAGCCGCATTTTAGCATAAGAAAGGCGGGGCATTTCGCGGGCTGGTTCTCTTAAGCCGTGACGAAAACGGCGTATCGGAAGTCACATTATCGCGTAACGTTAATATGCCGGTGCAAATTTGCGCGCTCGGCGGTGCTTTTGAGCGCATCACGTGCACACGGCATTATCTTCTTTGCACCGCGGTGTCCGATGTAGAAATAAGACGATGAATTAAACAAACGATTTTTTACAGCCCGATCGGTCAACAATTAAAGATCTCTCTCCATACGCAAGCGCGCGGATTACTTGTTTAATAATCCACGCCTTGCTTTCGAAAATCACTCGACATTCGACTATCGTGGAATGAGGTACGTAACGATATTTCGTCTCCAACAGGTGCTTTTCATTTAACGACACAGGTTGACGCGAGCGTTCTATCTTCATTATCTTACTGTTAAAAAAAAAAAAGAAATAAATAAATAAATAAGATTACGCTTACGTCGCTAAATGAAAAATACCTATAGGTAATAACAATTCAATCTTAAACGATGCGAGATCGGCCGAATTTTACATTCTCAGTGACTAGAGCTGCGTTAATTTCAAATTATTTCGTCGTTGTACCGTAAAGTTGCAAGCAAACGTAAACGAAATCAGTGTCTAAGTGCAGGCGACATTTAGCGCGTCAGAAAATTAGAAATCCATTATTTAAATAACACCGGGAGATGTCATCGATCGGAGCTGGCCAGCCGGCGCTGGTTAAGACGACCATCCATCAAATTACGTGGTAATTTTGGTCAATGATAACTCATGACTTTGAAGGCAGCTTCCTACGAGCTCTCGTCGAGGGAAGTGGCCAATTGCCGTGTACAGCTTTCGTACAGTCGCTACTAGAAATGCCGCGATAACACAATAAAAATCCCTCTCTCGATAATGCTGCGATAAAATCAGTTGCATTTGCAACGCGTACTTGTGACGCGCACTTTTTACAAAGCTCTACTATCCGTAAAAAATTATTGTCATTCTCACATACGTACATACATCTAATCAAATTGTGTGCAAGTTCATAATTCTTCTTAATTCCTTTTCTTTTCTTTTTTTTTTTTTTTGCAACACAAATCGGTAACTGGCTATAAATATATTTTATAATTTATGAATTAATCAGTGACCATCAGCATTTTTTTTTAAGTAATAACTTTTAAAAAGCTCTGATTATCGTGAAAGGAAAATGTACGTAAAACAAGGGTGTGAAATACAGACACGTGCGTTTTCGCCGGCAAAATTGTATACCGCTGGACTTTGACGAATTGAATTAAAACGTCGAGTTTGACCGGGGGAAGAGAGGGTGGCCATTTCTTCCAGCACTGCGACGTACGCGAGGTGTCCGCTGACAATGGGCAATTTGACCGACTGTGGGGGGAAAATCGTGCGTGTGTGCGCGTGTAAAACGTCGACGGCAGTGCGGCCTAATGAGTTCGTAAATTGGACCAGGCTATAGGGCCTTCTATCTGAGAATTGCACCGCCGGCTCTCTCGTCTCATCTCGCTGTCAGTGTGACTCACTGGCTTCGTGTGCGACGAGTTGTCGCTCGCGAATCTCGAACTTTTAACGTTCCTCCCTGTATCTGGGGTCAGTGTCACAGTGCCCATCGATCCCATTCCTCCCAGTTTGCCTAACAGGAACAGGCACTGAATCGGTTCGAGTTTTACGAAAGAAGCCAACAAGAGGGGGGAATTGTACGATTTCAATGTATCGCGAGAAGGTCGGCTCAACGCAAAAACGCTTTTGGGTACGGCGAAGCGAGATACTTGTCAATCTATTCCTCCGTTCTCTTTGCGGAACATGAGGCTGTATATTTAACATGCAAAGAAAAAAAAAGGAGGTAAAGCATTGATGCATCACGAGGAAATATTGAACGACTATACGCGCGCGGGTGGATAATCCGTGAAATTGACTCGGTCAACCGGAGCAAAAATGGCAAGCCAAACGGGGAAGAAAGAACTTTTAGAGGAGACTCTACATCACCATCCGGAAGGTAGCGAGGAAGAAGTGGATAAAGAATGGGAGGAGTTCACGAGATTAATGGCGAAATTAAAGGAAAACCGGCGGAATCGGCCACACAGGTACATTTGCGCGGATCGTATTTTTCCTTCTCTCTCTTTTTTTTTTATTTTTTTTTATTTCAGTAACGGAAAGCAGAGAGGTACAAAAAATATTTAAAAAAAAAGGCAGTCCATTATATTTAGATGTGATAAGAAAAATGTTCAAAGAAAGAGAAATGAAAAGCAATAATTGAATAAAGACATAGAAATTAATTAAAAATAATAATTTATTTTTTTTCTAACGTTGCAAATGACTGATTCTAAAATAGAAAAATCAAACTTTTAATGTAACAAAGTTCAAACTTGGAATTTCTTTTAGACCGTCGCAAGCTTTCTACCCATGTCCTCCGCCAAACGCGGACGAGCAAGAATTCGACCCCTTCGACTATATTAACACGTTTGTAAGCAATTTTCTTTTGATAATGAATTGGTTTCTTCGTTTCTCTCCTCCAAAGCAACCGCAAAGTACGCTGCTTGTGTAAGCATGCAGCTTAAAAGTTATTATTAGTTGCACTCGATGCTTTATTGCTAGATTTTTTTTTTTCTTTTTCTCCAACGTTTCCAAGCCGCACGTTTTATCTCGTTGATGATAATTTCTAAATTTATAGCCGAGTTTCAAAGACATTTACGATCGTATATTGCGCGACCAGTTCAGTTTTTAATAACGTTAATGGCTGCTGAAGCAATTTTTAATTCGACTCTGACTGTTATAGAAATCTATGGTCGGTCAACATTTATTGCGCGTGTCGTTTGAGAAAAATTTTTGTTTCCAGCGATATCTTTTTAACAAGTTAAAAAAGTATTTTATTATTATTACACACAAAATTGCATGCAATAAACGCCGTGGATTCCCGTAAAAGTATTCGCTGCAAACATATTAAGTTGCTTTTACGATGTCTTATGAATGCGTTTCACATTTCTTGCCAAAAATTAATATCTCGTAATCAAATTACTCATTTGGTCTAGCTTTGATTTGCAATGCCGCTATATTAGTCAACGATTTGTCCGAGATTTTCTACGGCTCGTAAACTATCCTGCAACACTGAACCTAATAGCGCGACCTTTGGGCAATTGCCAAGTGGGCGAGAGTGCATTTCAAATAAACGACTTCACCGAGATCGTTGTCAAACACAACTGCATTAAGAAAACGAGTATATTTTCCTTTTTTTATTCATTAATAATTCTGGAAAATTGTAATATAATTTTTAGATATCTGTAATATGAATATTCAAGTCTTGAATATTTTTAATATTTCGCATTATCAGCTTATTAGTGCTAATAAATTCTATACATAAATTTATATTATAAAAAATTATCTGTACGAGGAATATATATGAGAAATATGTACGTACTATATTAAACCTCGAGTTATTGGGAATTACGTTATAGAATATCAACTTAATTTCCACGCCAGGCTCTAAAAGAAAGAAAAAAAAAAAGAAAAATCTACACTTGTGTGAAACAATGAAAAAATCACACTTTACGATTTGCTGCAGATTTAAAACAGACGGGACATTTGCGATTTATCGGCAATTTCTGTACAATAACGCTGCAATATTAAATGATCGCGGTAATCCGCGAAATGTTAACGAGCGTCAGGCGTCTTTTATTTTTTCCAGTATCTCGCAGCAAATTGAAAATTACGACAAACGAGCTTACCGTTATTTTTGCGAAACAATGTACAATAATTCGTGAATGCACGTTCGACAAGCACATCTTAACTGCGCACAGTAACTTTTTCGATTAGTCACCGCAATTAACTGGTTGATCAGTTGCCAAGAAATCGCGAACGATTATCGCGGCTATTTCGCACCTCGCGGTGGTGCAGATGCAGAATTTTAGCGACGTGTGTAAGTCCGTGCAGTGCGAGACTCGCGCGCGTAATTGAATTAAAATCAAATCGATAAAAGAGCGAATTGCCACAAATACCACCCAAGTTTTACGCAACTTTTCAAACACTTAAGTACCTTAATTCCCATATAAATCTTTTAGCGGTGGACTTTAACGTGTACATGTGTCACTGATGCAAAGCGTTCGAGGTGAATTTCAGGAAACATTAAGAGCTTGCATAATCGTATGCACCTCCGCGCATCAATTCGCGGTGAGCTTGATAAATTCAAAGGAGTACGCGCGGTCTTAGCAGCGACGCCTTTCTAAGCAACGCTTTTATGCGCGAATGAGCCTTAAGAACTCGTTATGCTTATCGAGCACGCGTGACGAGCATAAAGAGAGCCTCGTGTCACCAACACGCGCACACATGTTGTAGCGCAGGTTGAATCTCACTTTCGTGATCATGCAATTTCCGGATGCATCCATGCTCCGCTTGGCTTAGCTCTTTCGACTAGCGTTAACGTTTGTCGGTGTTGCCAGTAATTTGGAAGAATTATTAGCGGTATAATTAATAAACGTTCGATTGGTTACAAAAGATTGGTAAAAAAGAAAATTGAGCGCTTGAAAAAAAAATCACAATTTAATAATAATAATGTAGGCAATTTTTTAATAATTTCTCTTTCATAATATTTATTTCAACGTACTCTTCGGCATTATCTTTTTTTTTTTTTTACCCCCCTTATTTTAGCTCGGCGTATGCCGAGAATTAAAATTAATTTAACAGCGAAATTAATTTCTAACCCGTGATTAAATCGAATAAGTGAATGATACTTTGCCCCGAGCTCTGTTATTTATTGCACAATTGTCGTGAAATAGTCGCTGTATAATCGCCCGATAAAACCGTGCGACGTGTGATGCATTTGTCACACGCATATTTATGCCAGCGAGTCCCAATGATGTTGCCAAAATCACGATATCGGTCGAGATCATTGACGTTGCGAGGGAAACTGAGTCAATGCTAGATCTCGCTTGCAAGGTAATCTCTGAGATAACGCTACGCGCATTCCCTTTTTCTTTCTTCGTGTAAAAAAAAAAAAATAATAATTCGCGAAACTGTCGCGATAAAAAAAAAAGAAATTCGCTGGTATTTATCGATGCTCGTACTCGTCGCAATATTATTTTCCGCTTTAAAGGGATTTGCACGATAACGCGCGTGACTGATTGTTGTGAGCGGTAGATTAGAGAACAATATAAATTTCAAGTAGGTAAATAAGGTCGAGATATACCGAATATAAAAATGATTTCGGAAATGCTGTATCTACCAAAAAAGTGAAAACGTCACATAACCGGTGGAGAGCCAGTAACAGACGATACCATTTCGTGCCAAGTATATTTTCGAACGGGATCTCGGGACGCGCGCTGTATAACAAAATAAATTCGACGATTGTATTCGTGCGCGTGCGACGCGATATAAAATATAAAAAAAAAAACTTTAGATTAAAAAAATTTCGTTTCTTGAAAGAGGTGTTACACGTTGTACGAACGTGGGCTTGTAATGAAGGATCGTGCGTTTCGACAACCAAATTGTCCTCGGGTGAATTTACGCGGCATCAGGTGAAACGTCGCAGTTCACCCGGCAATAAACAATAGGATTTCGCCCTGCCGACGGTGGCTGGGTGTTACTAAAAATAAGGATTTTGACTGTTGCCAAACTTCAACAAATATTCCCCACTGAGGTGTAAAGCAGACATCTACGAGACGGTGCTGTTTAGTTTGCGCTCGTGTACACGCACGTACAGATGCACAGGAATATTATTATTTTTTAATTTCTTTTTAATATAAAAGGAACTCTTTAAAAAAAACTCGCTCAAACGTCACCGCAAGGTTTGTTACAAGCCACTGCAAGATGAATAAAAAATGTGACGAATGCAAACAGTATTACATGGGAAACGTAAGAAAAATTATAAACAAAGTACGTGAGTTAAAAAATTTGTTGCCAGCGGACTACCGAGCGGTGGAAAGTTTTCTTGGATAATGTTACAAAGAACGTGAACGAGATTCGTACAGTGGTGGAAGATCTAAGAGTTTGTTGGTGTGGAAAAAACAATGGAGATTTTTATACATATTAAAAAATTTATAAAAGCCTTAGGCGACAATTTAAAAATTCGTCAATACTGGGAAGTTATTACACGAATCAAGGAAAAGTAATATTACAAGAAAATGTAACAAGTTTCAATGTTCTTCTGCTATTTCGTTTTAGTAAATTACTTATTTATTATTTTTATTTAATTATGTATTACTCGCCAAAGTGACCATTGCGTAAAGATGCGCAAGAAACGAAAAATTAAACCTATATATATGTATAATAAAAAAACCATCAAGTTTTAAAAATGTTCTAAATATAAAACTTTTAATAAATTCTTTAATGACTTATAAACTTAATGAGATGACATAAAAAAAGTCGAAAAAAAATACTTTTTAGTGGAAATGAATTACAAGCTGGCATTAATTTTTCGAGAGAAAAAAAAATAAGAAAAGAAACAGGATTCACCCATGTGTGACTGCAGCGGAATTTTAAGATATATGTGACTGTGTTGTGATTTACGAAAAAATGGAGAAGATATCGAGAACAGATTCTCTAAGTTTGAATTCGAACTTTCGCAAGCCGATCAATTCGAGTGACGAGTCCTCGATGCAGTCTGTAAGGCTTCTCGCCCAGTTTTCTTTGCCAGCCTTGGTCTTAAACAGGGCTTACTTTGTTTGTAACGACGAGTACCTTGTAAGTGAATACTTGCATTTTTATTCCCACCGTTTTCCCGTAACAGAGTAGGTTATTCCTTTGCTAAGACGTTCCCGACGCGAGGGCGTACAGTTTTCTCGGCGTTGCGGCTATTATGAGCAATTTCGTACAATTGTTTCTTATGAGCTGCCGTTGATAGCTCGTTATCTATTGCTGTTCGCGTGGAGACAATAATGTCAACGCGTAGACAATTGTAACGTGCGTCCAATGAAACTAATATTTATGTAGCGACATAATTAATTTTTTTACGTACATCGACCCTTTCCTCTTTTCACGTAACATTTATATTAAATCGACTAATGAACGGAGTGTGACAGTGTTTGAAAGACAATAATGTAAATCGGTTAATTGTAAACTCACCCTCCCAAATTATCCTCACAACCCACTTCGTTTTTCAAACCGTCGCATTGTTTTAATTTTTTTTTTCTTTTTTTTTATCTGCCTTAATTGTTTTATCATTTTATCATATAATATTAATCGGTTAAGATATAAAATACGACCGGATTTGGATTAGATAAAAATTTATTTTGATGAAAACAGCAATATTCACATCGTATCTTACGAAACACGATGTCCAGTTTAGAAACGGACGTTCTAGTGTTTTAATTATAAATAGAGTGCGAGTTCGCTCTTTCGTGTCTGTAATTTTTTTTTTTTTTCTCATTAATTAGCAGTGTATGAAAGTACTTTAATCGATCGGTTATTTCTAATTGCAAACAAATTAACAACAGCTTTAACAAAACCGAATATTCTTGTCAGATCGCTAATTAACAATAGGTACGTACATAAAACGCGAGTCGTATTTAATCGATAAACCAGGTTTCACGTTGTAAGAAGCATTCGAAATCAAACGATATTAATTAATTAAACTGTGAGAAGAACGTTGAATTATTTCTTTCATTTTTCAAAGAGATTGAAATTATTTGAAAGTATCACGCGCCCGATTTAACCGACGTTTGTCGGTCTTGGCATCTATTTGGCATCTATTCAATCGTGAATAATATGATTAAAAATAATTTTAAAATTTTAACGAGCAAATTTGTCGTCTCTCGTTTGTGCGTAAATGAATTAATTAGTACCGGGGGTACGAAATGACATGGATTTGGCTGGGCTTCAGATGTATGGTCGCTATACGAAGGACTTGGGTGAGTACGCGAAGGAAGAGGCACGTAAGCTTAAATATCACGAGAAAGCGAGGCGGAAGTATGACAAGACGAGGGCTGAGGACCTGCGGAAGTCCAGGCGGGGCCCACTGTGCCGGAAACTACTTGCTCTGTTGGCCTTCACCTGGAAACACACTGGTGCCCGACTGGGAGAAGATTGGATTTTCCTTGCCCTTCTCGGCATCATTATGGCACTCATCAGTTACGCTATGGATCGTGGCATTTCCATGTGCAACAACGGTCAGTTTGCTTTACTTTCGGAAATAAATGTGTCTGTGCTGTTGTTCGGTTCTTGCGCACGAAACTTTAAGCCATGAGTTTTTTTTCTTTTTTTCCTTTTTTTTCTTTTCTTTTTTTTTTCTTTTTTTGCTTTATTGATATTTTAATAAGTCTTTAATACGACATATTAACGATAATCTCATTTTATCAGCCAGGATATGGCTTTATCAGGATCTTACGACGCATCCGGCCTTCAAGTATCTGGCCTGGGTGTCCATGCCGGTGTGCCTCATCCTCTTCAGCGCCGGGTTTGTGCATATCGTAGCACCGCAAAGTATAGGCTCCGGCATTCCAGAAATGAAAACCATTTTACGCGGTGTGGCGTTGAAGGAATACTTGACCTTCCGTACCTTAATTGCCAAGGTTAGCTAATCGCACTCGGGGCAACTTGATCCACTCGTTAAAAGATTGAGAAAATTAATTTTAAAATGGGACGTCTGCGTGCGCCAGTCCAAAGTTGAATCGAAACTTGAGAGAGAAAAATTTTTTTTTAAACACGTCGAATTGTCGCGAAACGGAAAAAAAAGGGGAGAAAGGGGAGACGGTGACAATAAAGATCGTGTTATGCCAAAGGTAATCGGCTTAACGGCGACCTTGGGCTCGGGGCTGCCGCTCGGCAAGGAAGGTCCGTTTGTGCACATCGCCAGCATCGTCGCGACCCTACTTTCCAAATTGGTGACGAGCTTCCAAGGGATTTACGAGAACGAGAGTAGGAACTGCGAAATGCTGGCCGCGGCCTGCGCGGTGGGCGTCGCTTCCTGCTTCGCGGCACCGATCGGCGGCGTCCTCTTCAGCATCGAGGTTACCACGGTGTACTTCGCGGTCAGGAACTACTGGCGCGGATTTTTCGCCGCGGTTTGCGGCGCCACGATGTTTCGCCTGCTCGCGATTTGGTTCCAGCGCGAGGAGACCATCACGGCGATGTTCGCCACCAGCTTCACTATGGAGTTTCCTTTCGATCCGCAGGAACTCCTCGTCTTCGCCCTGATCGGCGTTGGCAGCGGACTCCTCGGCGCCTTCTACGTCTGGTTGCACCGACAATACGTCATCTTCATGCGGAAAAATAAGAGCATGAACAGCTTTTTGCAAAAGAAGTAAGTCGTTTGAAACTGTATCAAAATTGTCTTTTGATAAATTGTCTCGATGCAAATTTCTCCCTTGGAATTGTGATTGTGAGAAGGCTGCCGTTAATTTCAGTCGTTTTCTCTATCCCGGCATCGTTTCCTTGATGGTCTCGTCAGTATCGTTTCCCCTCGGACTCGGTCAATTCATGGCAGGCGATTTAAACACGCACGATCAGGTCTTCGGGCTCTTCACAAACTTTACTTGGACGAAGAAGAATCTCAGTGTCGAGGAAATGAATATCGTGAAGCATTGGTCAACGACATACACCGATGTCTTTAGCGGACTCCTTAGTTTCGTATTAGTTACCGTAAGAAAATTATATTCGCATAACTGCTCGACTATAATTATTTTTTAATATATCGTCACACTTTTAATAAAAAAAAAATATAAAAAAAAATAAAATATAAAAAAAACGGTCTTCGGTTTCAGTTCATCTTTTCTATCATCAGTTCGACGGTGCCGGTGCCTTCAGGAATTTTTATTCCTGTATTTAAAATCGGCGCTGCGCTGGGTAGAGCAGTTGGCGAAGGTATGGCTCTTTGGTTTCCTAGCGGAGTGCGTTATGGCGGAATAATGACGCCTATAATACCAGGTACCTTTAATCACTATTTCTAAACATTACGCTACGTCGAGAAAATAAGATAACTTATCCTGCGAATTAATTGAACAAAGTATTTTTCATATTTCGGAAAACGTGCCGGACGATGAAAATTACGTGTAAAAAAAATAATTAATAAAATTCGCGATATAATGCTTTGCATTGTGACTTTGATCGGGCTTGAAAGAAGCAAGAAAATTAACAAAAAAGATTCAGATTTATCTGGTGGACCTGTCTCGTGTAGGCGGATATGCTACGGTAGGCGCGGCCGCGTTCTCCGGTGCGGTGACGCACACGATATCCGTCAGTGTCATCATCTTTGAGATGACCGGTCAGATTACACACATCGTGCCTATAATGATAGCAGTCCTGATCAGCAACGCCATCGCCGCTCTTCTACAACCCAGTATATACGACAGCATCATTCTCATCAAGAAGCTACCTTACTTGCCCGATTTGCTACCATCTAGTTCAGGTAATTCCTTCCTTAACACTATTCATTCTCCTTCTACTTAACTAAACTAGAATTAAATATTATATCGCCGGTTTGAATTTTTTTATTGCTTTACAAAGAATCTCTTCTGGAATTAAATAGAAAGGTAATTTTGTGCTTGCAATTTTTGAGATTCATTTGATTTCACGCGTTTGTTTAAAGTATGGTGAAAGAGTATTACTTTACTGTGCAGGAATGTATAATATTTATGTGGAGGATTTCATGGTACACGATGTAAGGTACATATGGCACGGTATCAGCTACCAAAAGCTGAAAGATATACTAAAGGAGAATCGCAAGCTGCGCGGGTTTCCGTTGGTGGACAATCCGGACTCTATGATTCTGCTCGGGTCGATTCAGCGACTTGCGTTAATCAAGCTCATCGAGAAGCACATTGGGCGCGAGCGAAGGTTGCAGGTAGGGAGACGTTCAACGTTTCGGAAGCTCGTGGGCTTCATTTTTTTATGTCGTTACGTATGCTTTAATCGTCGGGTGTTTTAGGTGGCGCAAAAATGGCACAAGGAGGCGGAGGAGAGAGCACGGGAAGAAATAGAACGGCAACTACGGGAACAAGAGAGGGCGAGGAGGCCTTCGAGATTCGAGGTCATCCCGGCACCGGACATTCTCAAGATGCAGCGGCAAAGTGTTAATGATCTAACGATGTCGCCAAACAGCGGCAGCGGTCCCGATCATGTGAGTTCGCGCACGCGTTCGCTCGGTTGACTTTGACGTCAATCGCGACTGTTCTTCTATGCGTTATTCCCCGCTTATGTATATTACTTGTTACGATGTATTATTCGATGTAGTATTCTTGGATTAATACGCTATTTTTATACGTTTCAGCACACGTATCACTCGCCGATCTTTGGGTCGCAACCAAAGAAGTCAATCCTGAAGAAGACTAATTCGTTTACTCTTAAGGGATTCAGCCCGTCAATTAGCCCGGCGGTGACGCCTTATACGACGGTAACAGGCGCGGAGAGCAGGCGAGTCGCTGTATTTTTAACTTTTTTCGAGTGTTTAAGAACATTCGTATTACTTTTAATAGATAAACTAGAAGAAACCGTGCGTACGATACGCGCGCGGCGTTTTTTTTCAAGGGTTCTCTATTCGCGCTCGTCGATAGAATTGGAAATTTGTTAATTACATTAACAATTACAAATGAGTAATTTACAGTCGACGGCGTATTGCCGGTTTACTTACATTTGTAGCTTTCGGTTAGGTTAGGGCAGGTTATTTTCTATCCTTCTGTCTGTCCGTCCTTCCTTCCTTCCTTCCTTCTTTCCTTCTTTCCTTCCATCCTTCCTTCAGTGGCAGATTCTGGATTATCTGGACGTGTTGAGACACTTTAAATCACTTGACACTATATCACACTGCTCTGCTTTTGTTTTATAATCACTAACACTATCACTCGAGAGACGAACGCCCGAAAAAATGACGGTGGGTTATCCCGGCGATTTTTCACGATTTAAATTAAGAAGCGCGACGAACGATCATTGGTTGTATAAATTTACACTCGCGATATTCGGTAGAGTTAATGATTTTCTTGTCCTCGATCTCGACACAAGTGGCCAAGGCGTGAAGCGAGGTGCAAGAGCCACCTTGCGCTTCGTCGATCAATTCTCGTCGACGGAATTGATGGCGGAAACAATGTCAAAAATTTGTGCCAAGCGGCGAACGAAACCGGCCGCGATATGTCGAGCACCACGTCCCGGATGAAATGTTTACCGCGCACTTTATCTTCCTCGAGTCCCCAAGACTCACTTGCTCGAGACGTGTTGAGAATCCCGGCCGCGACGAAGAAGACGAGCGAGGTGCAGATCGCACGCTCATAACCTTACCGAAGCGCTTCTTCGACGCGCGAAACGAAGCGCAGAACGTCGAGTGGAATAACAGAAAAGTACAGAGAATAATCGTTCGTTGCCGAGTCGACGACGTCGACACTTATTCGTACGCGATACTTTCCTATCCGCGGTCGAAAATACGCGTAGTTGCAGAGCGATTGCGAAACGTCCTCACGCCCGAGCCTCCGCAACTAGACTGAAGTGACCGTTAGAGATTTCGGCCCTTGGATAGAAAGAGACGACCGCGTAAAAAGAGTGAGACAGCAATAGGTTCAATCGTGAATTTACCGTTGTCCTTCTTGCACGGAGTTGATCCGTTTCCATTTCTTTGATGCACTCGGCGAGCTCGAGGCGTCTTCTCTCAAATCAGAAAAACGAGGCGTTTTTTCGCGAGATTAATCGTCACTTTCGAGCTTTCAAAATCGTCGTTATAATATTTCTATTCAGGCAGGTCTCAAAAATAATATAATAATCCAAATAAAAGCGATTTAGATTTATTAAGATCAATTTTTTTTTTATACAGGAGGATAACACGTATTACAATTGTAACAAATGTTTTTATTACAGGATTCGCTTGGCATTTGAGGCGATTTTCCGCAAGTCCGCCACGCTGCAGGACGTGGATCCCGATCCGGAGCTGGGTACCAGAGGTAGCCAGGACGCTATCAACGCGCAGTCCCATACTCCTATGCTTGCCCCGAGTCCGGCGGTATCGAAAAAAGTACAATTGGTAAGCAAACATTGTCATTTTCTGTAAATACATTGTATAAACGTTGGTACGTGTTAATTAGCCCCGGGAGAGAGTGATCGACATGGCTCCCGAAGATCAGAAACGGTGGGAAGAGAGCGAGATGGCACTCGAAGTGGATTTCTCAAGATGTCACATCGATCCGGCTCCTTTTCAGTTAGTTGAGAGAACGTCCTTGCTGAAAGTTCACAGCCTCTTCAGTATGGTTGGCGTAAATCACGCTTACGTAACAGCCATCGGCAGGCTAGTCGGAGTCGTCGCGTTGAAAGAAGTACGACTCACGATATTATTATGTCCTTTAATCAAGATCTCATAAGAATCAGTGCATAAATGCCTCGACGAAGAATAAACACGATCTTATTTTGCAGTTGAGAAAAGCCATCGAAGATGCAAACGCTGGTATCCTGCCAATGCATGCTGATTCTCACATCGCCGAATCCATTTCGAGCCTGGCGAGAAGTGAGACCGACACAGAAAGCAATAAGAATATCAACGCGATAAACTCTATAGGCTCCGTGGACTGCGAGAAAATAGATAAAATATAAAATCAGCGCCGTGTCGAGACGACCAAAAGCTTATATTGTGATAGCCGCGTCGCCATTATCGCGCGACACAGCCCGAATAATGCGAGAGAGTCGTGTTTTATCTAATTTTGCTCTCCTTTTCCTTTACCTTCCTAATCATTCGCGTGATTGAAAAATCAATGGAACTCTTCCTCTCTTTTCTCTCTCTCTCTTTCTCTCTCTCACACTTCTCTCGTACTTAAGTCTAAGTGAAATAACAAGTCTTGGGAAAAGACACCAATGTGCAAAGTTAGTATTAAGTTCTTGAAAATAACTCTTTTCCAAAATGTTCTATTCCGTTCTAACGTATAATGTACAATATTAAGTGTCACGTTCGCGTGCGAACTATTTTTACTGGATAGATAGATAGCTAAAATAGATTTGCACATCGAGAAATATTGTACATACATAGGAATTGTTTCATCGGAAAACATCGAGAAGCAAGCGCATGCTTCTTTCAAATATGTTTTAGCAACGCATGTGTTTTCGTAATACGTTTGCATGATGCATAAACGCACGCGAGAGAGAAGTCTGAACTGGGATCAGACTATAAATTTTAAATCTTGGCCGAGCCGAGATTATGCGTTTATGAAATACATTATGAGTTTATTGTCACTATTGCAAACGACAAGGTAAATTCTTTTGAAAAGAAACTGAACGGATTTCTCGACAGAGCGAAAGTGATTTGTAGTGCCAAAAGCAGCGACGCTGCATTATCCCGTGATAAAATGATTCAAATGATAATTTTACGTACGAGATCATTCGTGACTCCTGCGTCGACGCACCTCTAGCTAGTAAAATATCTGACCATGGTTGTGCCAGACTATTATTTATTAATATAGTTGTTAATTATTGTTAACTCAAGTACGCAAAAGATCGTCACGTTATAGATTAAACTTAGCAAGAAAATGAAAAAAAAAAAACAAAAAAAAAGAACAATTCTCTTCTATTTTCTACACGATACTTAATTCTCTACACAATATTTAATTTAGAAGCAGGCCGAGAAGAACGCCTCGAATGCTTATTGGGTTTCTTTTAAGATTATTTTGTAGCTTATGATTATTTTCATGTAGATAGAATATGTTTAGAAGTTCTATTTGAAAATCAAGTGCGACTTTCACTATTATTAAAAGTTCCCGTTGACAAAAGTTCATTGCGAGAATAATTATCCTAACAAAAGTCGCATTGCGAATGTAACAAAATTACAAAGTATTTCCTTATAATTTACTACTAGATGTGAATAATTAGGATACTGGAAACGTAGGATTATAACTATATCGCAGTTCTATTCCAACAGGTTCTCATAACGCAATTGAGACGATATTATCTATAACGAATTTTGTATTATTTTGTTATCGCTGTAATTTAGAGAATGGTTTCCATATCATTTTAATATTCCGCTATTCAAAAGAACGCAAAAATTTCTGACGACATTAAGATTTTACATTCCACTTGACTAGATTCTCATCTCATTAAATTGTATATTTATTACGTCGCGTATTATTTGGTGACGCCAATTGTAAATACATTACGCGTCATGTAAAGACATTAAATAATTTATTATATTCCTTTGATAATGCAATATTTATTATCACAATTATAAGAACAAAAGACTATAGAAAATGAAAAAATCAACTTAAACAGACTGTTCGATTATTTTCACGATTTATAACTCAGAATTTGCTATCAAAACTTAGCACTCTCTTAAATAATAGTAGTAGTAGTATTTTTTTTAACCCTCTAAGGGATACAAATTTAAATTACAAAAAACTTTTCAAAAAACTATTCAATCATAAAAACATAAAAATAACTGAACCTCCAACTTATATTCATACTTACTTCCATTATATTAAACCCAAAATACAGAATCGATGTATTCGGTTACTTTTCCAGGCTAAACCAACCATGCAAACATTTAGGCACTGGTCCTGGTGTATCGAAGATAGCCCTCGCGATTTCTGTAAACGTCACAGCGTCTAAAATTAACAGACCGACTCGAGTTTCTCTTTCCGCCCAAACAATTGAGCTTACAATTACTCCGTCATCTTCGTTCTAGAAAAAAGAACAAAAAAAATTAGTATAATTTTTCTTTTACTTTTTTTAATTAAACAGATTAATATACCTTTCCGTTGGGATCTGGTACAAAAATTGGTTCGCTCGGGTAAACGCCATTTTCCTGCCATATTTTCTTAGTCTTTTGGGCAATGTCAACTTTGATAAGCTGCAAATAAAATTCAATTATTTATACTGAGTAATATGTGGGTGTATTCAGCTTTTGTCGCAGTAAGTTATATGATAAAAGCACAAATTAGTAATCCCTTATCAAATACACGCGGTATATTTTAGAAATTCGTAAAATATACTGACCGTTCCGGGATTGTTTAAATCCATATCGCAGGAAATTGCATAGAAATACCGGTACTCTTTGCCGAGATAGTGGTCCCCGTTTATTTGCGGAGTCTCGCAACCGGTATCGCAGAGAAGCTCCGGCCTAACAAAAATTCTACCGTCGAGACAACGGTGAGCAGTTGGCTTCTTTTGCAGAGCACTTTTATGCTCGTTTTGCCAATACTCGACTGTACTATCGTATTCGTTGTCGTTCGTATTACCGTTAATGTCTCGACCAACAGATTTGCCGTAGACACTTCGTGGCACCTTCGTATTATGATATACTGTTTCGATTGCGATGAGATTGCGTTCCGGTGGCGTGTTCAGGTTTGGTGTTTTCATCGGAAGTATAAAACGAAGCGGCCTAGCGCGGAACAACTTCGAAAAATCAGGATTGTTGTGCATATTCTGCGTTAATATAAATTAACATCAATTAATTAATTGTTGGCACATTGATAAAGATCACTCTAGTCATACCAATATCTTACTTTCATTGCGTCGATGTACATGTATTCCAACATCTTCGGATTACGATAACAGCATACATCTAGCACGACATAATCTCCGTCACGAATCTCGAACTGATTAATAATGTGCAGGTAGAAAAATGTTTCCGCTACAAACGTGTTCACCACTTGGCCCGTTTTCCTCGAGAGCACGTGGATGAGGGTCTAATAATGAAAATAACGATCATAATTGACGAAGAATAATTTAACTAAGAAATGTAGTTCTTCCAATAAATACGTACGCTTTCGTTGTCATGCCATTTAAAAGAGTTTATCATCGGTTCTTGTTTGAAGTGATTCATCGTCATCTTGACAAAAGAGATTGACAGCGGTTGTTCCACTATGATAAAGAAATTGTCGGTGATGCCAAAGGAATGCATGTATGATGGATTCAACATCCACCTACTCGGCACACTGGCCACGATCGTTGCTTGATCGAACATGGAAAGTTCTGCTTTTTCTCCAGAATTATCTAAGATAATTACATATGAATTTATCATTCATTTATTTTAAATATAAATTTATTGATATTTTTAAATTGCAATAAATTCTTTTTGTATAATTTAAAATACCGGTTTAATACCTTCAAACTTGTAAAGACACGAGGCAATAAATTTGTTTTTTTAAATAATTTTCACGTCGACTGTGTTGTAAAAAAAATCTTACCATCAATCACGTTACTGGGACAGAAGCGTACAATGTTATATCGAGGTCCCATTGACGTTATGCTCAATCCAACGTTATACATCGTACCGTCAGCCATAACATGAGGATGTGCAGTGTGATTTACAATGTTAACATACTTCGACACGTTTACCTATAAAAGACAAATAAAAGAAATTTCTGCAATTATAAATTCTTATAGTTTTAAATAAAAGAATATTTACTTTGCCCGTTGTCTCTAAACTTTTCGGATCAATTCTGTGCATCACTGGCGTTTCTGTGAATGTATAATACTGGTCACCAAACGGATACACTGAGATCATGGAATTGTCTGATAGCGTTTTGTTTGGTTGAAACATTGCGGCTACTCTGAAAAATAATTGAAAAATAAATTAAGAAGCTGTCAAGTCGGCGATTTTGAGGTTTAATTTTATTTTAATATTTAATTAATATATCCAGGCAAAGACGGTCTTCGCGATTGTAAATTCACGGTTGGGGTGTTCGCGAGTGACTTGTGCGCGGAAAGATGACTCGACACGTTCCACCTGAGAAGAGGAGCAGGCCCGGGAAGGTACGTGTATCAATTGTGTATCAAACGTGAATCAATGTTTTTCGTGTCAGGCTTTAATCTTTTTTTTATTATCGCTTACCTATAAAATATAGTTTGACAAGGATCTGGCGTCGCATTTGTCCCAAACTCATTATAAACTATTCTCTGGGCTGCTATATTTCTTTTATATACGTCGGTTCGGACAA
The DNA here is from genome assembly GCF_019399895.1 of Cardiocondyla obscurior. Lineage (NCBI taxonomy): Eukaryota > Metazoa > Arthropoda > Insecta > Hymenoptera > Formicidae > Cardiocondyla > Cardiocondyla obscurior. The sequence goes on along the minus strand of NC_091866.1, from coordinate 9,935,105 downwards.
ATCGTCGCTGATAAGTGACCTCACCATCTGCAATGCCGAATCTGCACAAATTTAAAGTTTATGCAGTAAAGAAATTTTCACAATTTATGCTTTCTTATGCATGAAAAGCATATCTGCTTTTCAGTGTAACAATGTACAGTGTATGTTTTATTTTTTGAGTTATTCTACTTCGGTCCACTATTCAGCTTATTTATTTTAACATATACCTGTGCAATAAAGCAGAACTATCGAAGAGATGCTGATAGCGATATTCGCCCACTTTTAAACTGCCCGGACCGTTCCGTAAGAGAGTACCTTTTAGCCATTTGGGGATGGTGCCGATTATTTCGGTTGATTGTAAAGGATCGATCACTTCATTCTCGCAGCTTCTCATCCATACTGAGGCATCACAATTGGCATAATAATTTTTTTTTTCGTCACTCAATATTTCATTTTTATTCGTATCAACCTGTAAAATAATATTAACACAATTTAACTTTAAATAAATTACTTTTTATATCGTAAAATATTAAATATATTATTGTCTACAATCGCATAAAAAACTTACATAAAATTCAGATTTCAATTTTCCATATTTTTTGTCCTCGAAATTATCTAGTACATTTGATGACCGACCTAATAAGTCGCTCAACGACGTTATCAAATAATTAATATATTCCATTTTGTATTTTTTTTTTGAGAATTTAATTTCTTAATTTTTCTAATATCTGATTAGACTGAATTAACTGTTCTTGATATTTATTATTAACGAATACCAGTTTTATAATTTTTACAATACTCACTAACATCGACTTTTTGATTTCAAAACTCTTTTTATTACAGCTGTGATAATTTAGATTAAGTCACGTAATTTTCTAACGTTAAATAGAATATCGAGCGTCAGCACGAAATAATATTTTTATCTTTGATCGCCGACATGAACAATTTCAAAATCGAAGAAAGTATCTCGTGCACCTTAACGTGAGTGAAATCCATTATTCGCGGCGGACCTCCGGGCAACAAATAATGTCGCGATGCGCAGTTCTGCTAACTTTAAATACGACATTGCGATATAGATTTAATCCAATTTAATGAACAACACCAGTTTATTGAAGCCTTTGATCGACTGCTTACACATGACGACATTCGCCTGGCTTGTGGAAGTCACGTGAAAATATTAGGGTCGTTCCAATTATTTTTTTACTGTCTCATTACGTCTCGTGCATTTCCGAAAACTCGTAAATTAAATTTAAGTTTAAGAAAATTTAGTTGGATGGCCATTTTTATAAAAATACATTTTAAAAAAATTAAACTTTAATTTATTCACTTTGTAAAATTCAATATTGCAGCATTATAAACGTTCTAATCAGTAACAATCATATTTGCGGTATTATATAAAATATATAAATCATTAATTTAATTTGTTCTTCAAAATGTTTAATTAGCGTTGATGTATTCGCGTTTTTGCTTACATAATTACTTAAATTTATTGCAAAATTTAATCTTAATTTATATATATATAGTTCGCCGTATATAGTTTAGCTTCCCATTAATAATTACAATTAAGTTATTTACAGACGAAAATTTACTTACGTTTATATCTTCCGCTTAGGTTAGATTAAGTTACTTTGCCATCTTTCCGTTCCTTCCGTTTCTTCCGTCCTTCCTTCTTTCTGCGACGATCATTTATAGTATAATTTGCACTTTCGACATTCATAGCGTTTATTTCCACCGGGTCTTTACTGGAATCGTTTTTGATCTCAATAGAAGAAACTGGCTACGATCCAAAGCAAAGTCAATTTAATTTTTTTATTAATTCTTATCAGCGGAATAAACGACGCCAAAAACTTACATAAAGTTACGAATGAGACGGGTCGCAATATGAAAAGTGCTTCAAAAATTACTTGTTCGAGACGGGATGAGAATCTCAGCTGCGACGAAGAAGACAGACGAGGTGCTGATCCCACATCCTGACAATGGCGATTGCCGGAATCTCTTGTATGCCGCTGAAGAAGATGGCGAGTGAAACGGGTCGGAAATACCGGACGTGGCGCATTTCAGATCGGACGCTCCCTGCGCTCCGCCTGCGACGTAACCTATCTCGTCCGAAGCACTTTTTCGAGTAATAAAACAAAACAGAACGATGAATAGAATGACGTAAGAGTACAGAAAATGATCGTTCCCGATTCGCGTTATCACACGCTCGATTCTCTTTCTATTTTCCCGCCTTCGTTTCTTGTATTGGCAACCACACGTTAAGTTGGTATTAAAGGCAAGCCCGCACGATGCGTCGCGCATGTGGAGATCGGACTGGATAGAACTCACGTTCCCAATTCACGAGAACGTCGAAGGTGTGCTCAGCGTGGTTTATTCTCAGGAAACGAGAACAATTTCGAATAATTTTCAAGAATGGCTGCGATTAGCTTGTTGAATCCGAAGGCTGAGTTTGCCCGGGCGGCGCAGGCTTTGGCGGTGAACATCTCCGCCGCGAAGGGAATCCAGGATGTGATGAAGACCAACCTGGGGCCCAAGGGAACCATGAAGATGTATGTATCCACGCATTCACGTGCCGCGACTATTTCGTCGCTTTGTCGAGACTCGTCACCGTCGTTCGCAATTTCTTACACAGATCTCGACTCTATTCACCTACGAATACATTTTGAGATTCTTTCAGATAACGTGACGCGGTCGTGGGACAATGCGACATTTCGGCGTTGCGTTATTCTCCTTATTAGGAAATGTCTTGTAGATTGCCGGCGAGAAAAGACATCGATATTTCGTGAATGTCATTTTCTTTGTTCTTTTCTTATTCGCCGTGCAAATTTCGTCAGTTTCTTTAATTCTTTGAGTGCTATGGGCGCATATATGCGTTCAGCGAAATCTATCGATATAATAGACTGGACGCAAATTCGCGCTCGGCGCCAGCCGCGCGCCGTCCGTACGAACCGCATAGGCCGCGAGTATTCAGGACTCAAAGGATTAATTAATGTTTTTTTTTTAAGAAATTTATTAATTAATTTTTTTTTTTATGCATTTATAACAAATAACATACAAATTATTTGAATTATCAGGCTGGTTTCGGGATCAGGAGATATAAAGATTACCAAGGATGGCAATGTGCTTCTCCATGAAATGCAAATTCAACACCCTACTGCATCTCTAATAGCAAGAGCGTCCACTGCTCAGGATGATATGACTGGGGATGGTACAACAAGCACTGTATTGGTCATTGGAGAGCTCTTGAAACAAGCTGATTTGTATATAACAGAAGGGCTACATCCCAGAATGCTTACAGATGGTTTTGATTTAGCTCGTGCAAAGGCATTGGAAATTCTAGATTCAATGAAAATTCCAATTGAACCTGTTAAGCAGAGCCTGTTAGATGTTGCAAGAACTTCCCTCAGAACAAAAGTTCACCATACTGTGGCTGACAAATTAACTGAAATTTGTGTAGATGCTGTGCTAGCAATTAGACAGCAAGATAAAGAAATTGATTTGCATATGGTTGAATTAATGGAAATGCAGCACAGAACAGCAGATGATACAACTCTGATTCGTGGTATAGTCACTGATCATGGAGCCAGACATCCAGACATGCCCAAAAGATTAGAGAATGCATATATTTTGATCTGTAATGTAAGCCTGGAGTATGAAAAAAGTGAGGTATGTAATAATGGTAGATTACATAAAAAGTATAATTTAATTAATAAAATTATACAGTTCTATGGATTTTTGTTTTCTAGGTAAATAGTGGATTCTTTTACAAATCTGCGGAAGAACGTGAAAAATTAGTTGCTGCCGAACGGGTATTTATTGATAATCGTGTGAAAAAGATTGTCGAACTGAAGAAAAAGTTGTGTGATAACACAGATAAATCGTTCGTTGTGATAAATCAGAAAGGAATTGATCCGTCATCTCTCGATATGCTCGCAAAGGAGAACATTATTGCTTTGCGCAGAGCGAAGCGCAGAAATATGGAACGTTTAGCGCTCGCGTGTGGTGGTATAGCCATGAATTCTGTAGATGATCTAAAAGAAGAGCATTTGGGATGGGCTGGACTTGTGTATGAACATGTTCTGGTAAATTTCGACATTTTTAATTAACAAAATAATTAATAAAATTAATTCAAAATAATATTAATTAGAACTTAATTTATTTTTAGGGTGAAACAAAATATACGTTCATAGAAGAATGCAAACAGCCAAATTCTGTGACTATATTATTGAAGGTAATGCAAATAATTATTTATGCAAATGCTGTACGAATATTCTTACAAATACATTAATATTCCAGGGACCTAATAAATTCACATTAGAGCAACTCAAAGATGCTGTGCGTGATGGACTTAGGGCAATAAAGAATGCTATTGACGATCGTGCGGTCATTCCTGGAGCCGGAGCCTTTGAGGTTGCGGCTAGCCAAGCTTTACAACGATACAAAGAGCAAGTAAAAGGAAAGCAACGTTTGGGAGTACAGGCGTACGCAGAGGCTTTACTTATCATTCCGAAGATTCTCGGTAAATATGATAATAATTTCTTATTTTATTATTTTGTAACATAATAGTATTTAACATATTTTTTATCTTAATTTTAGCTGTTAATAGTGGATTTGATGCACAAGACACAATTGTTAAGTTATTTGAAGAAAATACTGCGTTAGGAGAACCAGTAGGGTTGGATTTATCTACAGGGGATGCTCTAAAACCCGCAGATGCTGGTGTTTATGACAATTATAACGTGAAAAAACAAATTATCAATTCTTGGTAAGACATTGATAAATCTTTAGCAAACTAGAATGCTTCGTAAGAATTCATATGGATAAATTATTTATTTTCAGCACAATAATCGCCAGTAACCTTCTTCTGGTTGACGAAATAATGAGAGCAGGATTATCTTCGCTGAAAGGTTAAATTGTAACATGCAACTTTTGTGGAATTAAAAGTTTAAGGATTATTATACAGTTTTGTACGAAATCAAATTAACTCATTTACTTTGCATGATCTTTGTTAATTAAACATGTCGCTTGACTTTTTTTTAACATAAATATTTAATAATAATATGAAAATTTTCATATTAAACTTAATAAAATGTTTTCGTAAAAAATATTTCATTTATTTACAGTTTTTAAATGTCACTAAAATAAAGCTGAAGAATGTATGTACAAAATATTTTTGAACAAATAAAAAAAATCTTAGGTGTATAAATATTGTGAATGCTAAAAGTCATTTTCAAGCAGAAAATGCTAATGCAAAGAATACTTTAGTATTATAATTAAATATATTCATCTTTTTTTTTCTATTGGAAAGTAGTAACTTTAAAAGTTGTTTAAAATAAAATAATTACTTATGTACTGGTCGATTTATAAAAATCAAAAATATTTATTTATGGTATAGTACATGTATTTACATCATTTTAAAAGCTACATTGTAACAGTAGGACGCTCGTCAGTCTTGTATTTTCACAGAAAAAATATCTTGCTATTTTCTATTGAATTTTGCGTTTTTTTAAATAATAAATATTACTTGATCTATTATCCTCGACAACATAATTATTATATATTGTTTCACGTAAATCAATAAATCTATGAATTTTATGAAAGATTATTAAAAATAGCTTTACTTAACTGCTTAGCAGCTTACGACGTTAATAATAAATTTGTGACGTAAAGTAAGTTTAACAATAGTTTAAGAATTTAACAGACAACTTTTTGATATATAAAAGTCACACCAAACATATACTTGAATCGATACATTTTAAAATATGCCTTTATATTTTACTAGTCTTTTTGAATTTCTTTTCTAATATATGACTGATTAATCATACTTTGTAACTTTTAATACATTTATATACACATGTACACTGAGAAGCAGATATTGCACTTGCCGCGGCGACGGCGATTAGCGCATGACACTATCGTGATGTGCGTCGATTCTTACACGAAATTCCGCTCCCTTGGGTCGAGCCTAAAGGGTTATGATCAAGAAGACGAAGGAAGTAGTGAGTGTTCTCTTCCTCAGTTCTCGGTGGTTTTTAGCGGTCAGCGCTTCGCGGTATATTATGGGTTTTGTGTGAAGATCGACGCACATCACGAGTGTCATATGCTAACCGCCGTCGCCGCGGCAAGTGCCATATGTACCTCTCAATGTACGACATAAAATCAAGATAGGAAAAAAAATAAATATTAACATGGTAATTTTCTAATTAATAAAAATGCCTTCTTTTTACTATAAAGTATTGCAAATTAATTGTAAGTGGGGTTTTTGTAGCCGTTCCACTTGAAAAGTACTTTTTACAGTATAATTAAAGAAAACTCTGAACACAGTTATGCCGATCTTTTTTTGAGACCATTACTCTTATTTATCATCATTATATATAACTTTTTATTATATACTATCGTTAGTAATATCCATTTTATGAAATTTAATCACATTTTAATACAAATCTGTATAGTACTTACATTATACATTGAACGTTTGCATAAATTTCCTTTTTTACATATAAATTTCAAATAAAAATTATAAATAATTAATAAACAATCCACAATTTGTTAATTTGTTAACATAATAGTCTGAAAAACAGACCGGGACTTCTGCGCTCAAGTGACTTATCATTTCTCAAAAAAAAAAAAAAAAAAAAAAATCTTGATATGACATGGAAATGATATTTATCTATGTATAATACAAAGAATAATTATTATGATTATTAATTCAAGTTCGAAAAATTCGCAGCGTATTTAGGATTTTTACTGATGTCTTCCAGTAATACTTTTGGCTCAATATTAATCAATGTTGCGAGAGTACGACAGTTCACTCTCATATTGTGACCTCCGACCACCATATATGTGTTTAATTTGGCCAGATTAACTGGACTACTCGGTATTCCGTAATACGAGAATGGTTCGTGCTTTGTTTCATTCTCCTCGGTTTCTATATTTATAGTGTGCTCCGATGACATACGCGTTAAAAAAGACAAAGACGGTCTCGGATTCGTGGACTTGCGTGCGACAGCTTTGAATATACGTGGGCCTGGTTTCGAAACGGTCGATTTCGCGGTGGACTTTTTCGCAACTTGATTAACATAATCGCATTCTTGTTCTAATACCGAGCTCGTGACGTTTTGGTCATTCTCGATTTTTATGTCACCAAGATTGGTCTGGTTAACATGCTTCACGATCAAGTTCTCCACAATCGAATCAATTCTCAAATCAACGTCTGGAACGTATTTCGAATTCGTCGCGAGGCTTGTGGGATTTTCGGCATTGCTTGCGGGCAGTAGCAGTGATGCTCTGAAATATTTATTTCACATGCTTGATTAGATATCTTTCGAGAGAAACAATAATGTGAAATAAAAAGGACTTACCCTTGCGATAAATCTGGTTCTTTTATTTCTTGTTGCTGCGGCTCCCATTTGTGTTGTAGATGCGAATGGAACATATTCTGATGCCTTATCCTATCGCTGTTCGTCTCACAGAGTTCACGACACCATTGACAGATCCATCCAGATCGTTTATTGACAGGCGTCGGGTTTTCCGTCTGCTTTGGTTTATTATGCTCATTGATTTCTTTCTTCGGAGAATTTACAGATGTCAATTTTGGTACAGCTATCTTTTTAAATTTAAACGGAAACTTCGTGTCGAGAGTATTTTCTGAACCCTTTAATTCTTTATGCATAAGATTCCAGTGCTGTTTAAGAGATGACATCGAAATACTGCGAAGATTACAATAAACACAACCGTAAATTATCGATGCCTCGAGTTTCTCTGTGCTTTTTGAGGCGTCAATATTTCGTTTTTGAGGCGACAACTTGCTCGTCTCGTTGGAAGATGGGCTGACTACCAATGCTAGTTCTTTGAATTTCAATTGCATTGTAGAATGATTTATTTTCAAATGCTCCACCATTTCTATTTTCGAAGAACTGGTGTATTTGCAGTAGAAGCACATGAAATTAGTTTTTGGAGCGGTGTGTGTTCTCATATGACTTCTTAGACCAGCGTAGTTTGCAGCTGTAAAGTTACACAATTCGCATTTCTGAAAGCGACTTTCGGGAGACGGGGTTGTATTTGTGGAAGTGGAAGTAGCAGTGGCAGAGGCAACAGTCGTAGGAGTCACGTTGTTACTAACACTGTGCTCCGCGTTCAACTTTCGTCTTTTGTTCTTTCTTGGATTGACGAGACCATATTCTTTCTCCCAAAACTCATCGGTCAATCTCACTTTTCCCCACGCATTTGGATTGTGTATAATCTTTTCCGGATTGTTCGGATGCTTCGAGCGGATGTGTGTGCGCATCATTGCCTCCGAGTTTGTGCTGCGATCGCAATAAGGACATAGAAAGCCAAACCGTTTTAAATGCGAAAATTGAACGTGCCTCTTGAATCCTATTTTACGCGGGAACGTCAATTGACAGTGCTTGCAAACCAATTGATCTTTCAGATCTTCGTTATCACCTACGCGAAAAATCATTAAAAAATTATACAATATGTTTTATCGATCATATAAATATAATGGCTTCGAGCGTGACAGTTCTGTACTTACGTTTATCATTTGCAGACTTACTTTCGTTGATTTTATCGATCTCGTCTTCCTTCATATCAATTATAAGATCCTCGTCCCGACTGTCATCATCAGTGTCTATACTGCTCTTATTAGTGTCTTCAAGAATGTTTTGTAGATTCGATATCGTATATGCAAGATTCACAGTTTTTTTTTCAGGCGAAATTACGGGACTAACATCTGAGCTAACAGGTTGTGCAAAAGTTTTGTTAGCATTCACGCTATTATTGAACATTTTTATCATGTTCGTTTGCTTTTTCAATAAAGTTTCCACCTACAAATTACATATAACATTTATTTATAAGAATAGCTCAAAAGTTAAAAGCAGTAAAAAAAATATCTTTATATTTATTTTAATACTATTAATAATGTTATAGAGTTTTGTTCTTTTTAAACGATAAAAAGCATGGAGGTTAGAATATTAGGAGGGAGCGTAATGTTGCGAGGGTGAAGTCAAAAGGGCAAGGAGAATGAAGTCCACAAATTATGGAGAATAATCAAGATAGTCGCCGGGCAACCTCCCGGTATTTTTACCTCCATAGTAAAAAGTACGATGAAAGGTAACAAGTTTTAATAAATACGCACCCAATCTTCGATCGCATTATCCGGCGAAAGTGGCTCGTATTCTGCACATTCTCCGCTGTGACGTTTTGAAAGATGTTGTAACAATGTCTTCCGATTTATCGATAAATATCCGCAAGTTTTACAATGCCATCTAAACAGATATATGAATTTTCTTAATTTTTTTTTTTTTTCCTAAACTTACGTTGTGTTACGAAAGTAAATGCCTACTTTACATTTGCAAATAAGTTTTAATAAAATATATTATTACCTTGGATACTTTAATTCTCTATAAAGGTGATCTCTTATATCGTGTTTGTATTTCGTTCTAAAGTGACTACACAGCGTACAGACGTACATATTTTCTTCTGGTTTACCATACGGTCCAAATCTTCCTGTGTCAGAATCGTTTACATCATTCAGTTCGTATAAATCAGTTTTCGAGATGTCACTCTCTTCGTCATCTGCTTCTCCCGATAACTTGTCGCACGAGAGAGATCGTTTCGATTTCTCTTTAGACTGTCGGTTATTTTCATCAAGAGACGATGATTTTCCGGTACATTTAATTTTAGCCGGCTTCGTCACAATGTCCGTCTCACTTTTACGTTTGTTTAAAGATAGTTTCGAAGATGCAGACGATGTGTCGCTTGTCGAGGGTGTTTCAATTTCCTCCTCAAAAAGAATTCCGCGGATATGCCGAACTCGTGGCATGTTTCTTTGCCAAAGTGGCGTCGTATCGAAAGGCTCGTCCTGCCCGCCTTGAGTTATGGTTTCTGTGTTCCGTTTATTAATGCCTTTTATCCTCTGGTATATCACGGTGTAATCGGCATTAGAATCACCTGCGTGTTTGTTATTTATATGCTGCTCAAGAGGTGCTTTTCCGCTCGTTTTGAACGTGCATAGAGTGCACTTGTATTGGCAGTTCTCGCCGTGAACTGTGTCGGTGTGATTGACTACATCGGCTTTTAAAACACACTTAAAATCACAAATATTACATTTCCAATGATTGCCATCCGGATCGGGTACTTCCTCTTCGGTCTCTTCTTGAACCGACGACTGCTGAACGTTTTCCGTATTCTCGATTTCTCTTACAATTTTCACGAAAGTGAATTTTTCCGGATGCTTGTCAGAAAGATGCCGTTCCACAACATGCCTAGATGACATTTTAATACTATCAGAAAGCATAGAAGATGTACTTTTGCTAGTAAAGAAATTTTAAAACATCTGACAAGTAAGATATTTTAGCATTCTTTTACGTACACTATATTCTGTATCAAAATAGTAGTTTTATTTTACTTGATTACTGCTATTAATGATCATTATGGTAATCAAGTCCAATAGTTATACTTGTCACATGTTTGAAATATGTATTAAATTTATATACAAGATTAGAATTTTTATAAAATTTTATCAAAAAATATAAAAATGGCATAATCTTATGTATATATAATTAAAATTATTATATTAATATGTGTACAAACCTATGATAATGATGATGATTACAATGGGAACATTTATAAAGTCTTGCATCGTGCATTTTCAAATGAATCCCCATTTTGTCAATCGCTATATTTTGACTTTCTTGACCCGCTTGCGGCGGAGGACAATGTGGGCAATGGAAATACGGCTCTTCTGAGTGTAAAGCTTTCAAGTGATATCTTAACATCGCTTCGTCCATTGATAAGTAATTACATTCTGCTACACCACACACATATCTATCGCAGAAAAGATATAATTGTTAAAACAATATTTTTCTCTTATTTTTCATTTGTTATAACCTCAAATTTATAATTATTATTAATTATTATTAATATTATAAAAATTTATAATAAAATATAATATACCTTTCACTTTCTGGTACAAATTTCGGTAGACCATCAATTTCCTCGCTTTCTTTAACAGATTCTTTTGGTTTCGCACCCATACGACCATTTTGATGAGAGCTACTTGCTAAATTCACCATCTTATCAAACATTTTTTCCTTCTTATCTAAACAGGGAACAGGATTGACTGGACCGCTCTCAGGCACAGTCTCGTCTTTCGCGTGTAATTGCAAATGCCGAACAATGTTTGTTCGAACTTTAGTTTTGTATGGACACACGGCACATTGAACTTCCCGATTGTAAATTGCTTGACGTGGTAATTGTTCTATCTCATCGGGACCAAACAATAATTTTTCATTATTAGCAGTTTTGTCATTTTCCTGTTCTACTCCTGACTTAGCACCTTTACGCTTCTTAGTTTTTCGTTCGCCAGCTCCAAAAGCCTATATATAAAATACATATACAGAAATTATGTAACATTCTTTTTGAAATAAAAATTATTTGTTAAACTTTTTCTATTAAATATTAATAAAATACTTACAACTTCTTGTATGATAAACAGACCATCCTGTGATGGATTTGTTGGATCGGCAGGTACTATTTTTGTGTTATTACATTTATGTTTCGATTTCATATGAGCTTTAGCTTGAAACGGAACTGTATATCTCATTTTACATTTCGAACATCCAAAACGCTTTAATCCATGAAGCTTTAAATGTTCGAAGTACATATAAATTTTACTAAGTCGTTTTTTACAGTGCGGACAGATTAAGACTTTCGAAAAATTTTCATAAGTGCAACCTTTGATGTGTGTTTTTAACAATATTGCGTGTGATGCCGTAAAATTGCAATTTATGTAACCGCACTTATATAACTCGTTTTTGGTAAGACCAGTGTCTTTAATATCATCCAAGGTTAAAAGTTTGTCGGATTGAGCAGTCGCATTAGAAGTTACATCAGATGACGATTCTTCAGACGTGGATTTTATTCCGACATTGTTAGATGAAACCTGTTCTTTATTCATAATTTTCACCTCGACAAATAATGGCTCTGTCTTTTTTTTTGCGTCACCCTCAACATCTTTGCACGAAATAAATTTATCTTCGCTCTCCAAGATTTCGACGTCACTGTCTTCAATTTTATCGACGGATTTGAAGAACGTACTCGCATCTGGTACGAAATTCTTTAACAGTTCGGCATTATCAAGAAGATTGGTGTTTACGAACTCGTCGTTGCAATTGAATTCACTTGAGCATTCTAGCGGATCGACTGCATCGGAATCGCTCATTGACATTGACAACTCCATTTTCGGTTCCTGAAGAATTTGGTTTGTGGTATAGTCGTTTACTTTTTCTGTTTCTGACAGCAATAATAATTTATTCTGTACAGGCTGTTTCTTAATGAGAATGCTACTCATTTTTTCATTGGTACTGGCAGGTGACACAGTTGCAGGCTTGCACACAGTTTTGAACAGTTTTATTGCAATACGGGATGGATTAGCTTTCGTTTTCTTTAGATCACTCTTGACTCCCCCGACGGAATCGCCTTCCCTTGCCTTAGACAGAATTTCATTTAAAGAATTTTCAATATCTAACGAAGCCGTAGAAATTTGTTCGTCAGTTGTGTCTTTTATAACTGTATTATTTTTATTTTCAGTATTTAAATCATAGTCGAGAGTTCGCAAAATAAGCTGATGTATAATTTCCACTTCATATGATGGCTGAAATTACGCGATTGCATGATATGTTAAACAAATTATTACATCCTAACTTTGAAACAGTTATCTCATTTAATAACGTGTCTAAAACTTTGAAAATTGTGCTAACTATACAAGTTGGATGACAAAGTTTACATGAACATCCAATGATCAATCCTATGATTGCTAATAAGCAAAAATATATTCAAAGTTGTTAAACGTTAGCTTAAAAATAATTTTAATATTATCAATACAATATACAATTTGTTTTAATTGATTAAAAAAAATATACTACCTCTGGAGGAAGCGAACGTTCTAAAACATGAGGCAGTCGATCATAGTGAAAGGCACTCAAATGCTGGTGCATCTCATTTAGATTTTCTTCACCATGTACACAGTATGAGCATTGATATTTACAAAATCCGTGCGATTTATAATGCTGTAAACATTTAAATAGTTAAACAATATTTATAATATTAATTTTCCTTTTCGTACTAGCGTCAATAATTACAAAATACGTACCGATAGAAGAGCTTCAATCGTTCTGTGTGTACTGGTGCAGGCATGACATATGTACATTTGTTGAAAAGCTGAATGGTTATTCCTTAAATGTGAAACAAATGCTTCACGCGTGTAAAAGATTCTGTCACAATCTGAAAACAATTAATGTTAAAAATTATCTTAATAATTATGATCATTATTATCAAACATTATAATTAGAATTATTAGAATTACACACCATGTTTGCAAACGAAAGGTATTATAAAAGCACTACGATTAATGTTTTCTTCTTTCTGGGGTTGTTTTTGCGTATCGCCCTTTAGATAGTAAAATACAGTGCCGGGATGATAAATCGTCTAAAAAATATAATTAATTATTCCATTATTATTTTTTTTTTTAATAACATAGTTTCACAAGAAGTAAAAATTATTACTTGATGCTGTTGTACATAAGACGGCACAATGGCTCGATAAAAGCAGTAACCGCATTGATACTGACAATGACTATGTTTCTCCCACAAGTGAGCTTTCATGCTAACAAAATCGTTCAGAGATGTGTAGCAATAAGCGCATTTTTGGTAATCATGCGGTTCCGTACTTTTTTGTTTGACACTGCTTGCGTGTTGAGCGTAATGTTGGGCGTATAATTTATGAGAATCGGTTGTGTAAGAGCAATTGTGCCCCATACATTTGAAAAAGTGAACTAGCTTTGGCTCCGTTAACATTGCCGCATACGCTTCCGCGGATTTTAATTTGCTCGCGGCAGTCGAAAGTGATACGTCTTTCGAATTGATCGGAACAGTCGAATGTATTACTTTTTTTCTTCTGTAATTTAATAGGCTTATCGGCGATGAGTTTTTCGACGAAGTGGCCACAGGTTGCGTCTTTAGAACTATAGTCAAGAAAATTAATATTAAACGCGTGTCGAAGGATTTTCCTGAGATAAGTATTAGCAAATTTAGGCATACCTTGCACATTCGTACTTGTCAATAACGACAGTGATATATTTTTTTTCAAGATTAAAGGTTGAATAGGTTTTCTCAGAATAAGAGGAGGTATCTCTTTAAACTTTGCAGACGAGCCTTCTACCTCTGTTATCTTAATGTCTGAAACTGAACTCGCCTGAAAATAAAAAAAATAAATAGTAATTATAACAGATTAAACCAAATGCCGATAATTAAAAAAAAATTAGAATACAATTACGTACAGTAACGCCTTCTTTCTGATCGAATGTTGGTGCAAGACTAACGACGTTTTCAATCTTTAAAAATGAACATTCTTCTTCTGCATCAGTTCGTGCGTTTATCGCACTAATCGACTGAGCCCCATCTACAAATTTTACTTATTAATATAATAAATAATAAGTATGTATATCTTTGTCAAATATATTAATTAATAAGTCTCATGTAATTAATTAGTAATTAATAAGTAATTAATTAATTACCGACCTGTATTACATTCTTGTAGACCTTCTCCAGTATCCTCAAACTGTAACGTAGACAGCATGTCACCGCTTAATCGCCTGAATCTGATAAAACTTGCAGACGAATCGGCATTTTTGCATGACGTTGATGATGTTTCCTTTTCCGAAGATTTAACGGTTTGCTGTTTCGTTAGCAAATGCTTAACGTTGGATATCGGTACGACATCCGGTGGTTTTGGAATAAATGATTCAGGCTCTGTCTTTATCTCCTTTTTTATATCGAGCATCGGATCGGGCGTCGGATCGAGCGTCGGATCGGGCGTCGGATCGAGCGTCGGATCAGGCGTCGGATCGAGCATCGGGTCGGACAGCGGGTCGGACAACGGGTCGGACATCAAGTCGGACATCGGCTCAGGCACCGGTTCCAATGGTTTGACGTTCTGAAGCTGTGCGGCTAGCCTTTGTATAGTCGTCAGTATTGGATCCCGTGAAGAAGACGCGTCTATGTTCGACGTCTCTTTAAGAATCATATTGACGTCGGTTTGCTCCGAGTCCGATTGCTCGCTGCTAGAATCCGAGTCGAAAATTGGAGCCGCACATTCGTTGTTAATTTCACCGTCGCTTTCGTTATCATTACATGGATCCATGGTCGCAAGAGGATCCCGAATCTTTACGTCCACCTTGTCTAGCTTGTTCTTTTTGTCATCCTTGTCGTCATTATCATCTTTATTATTTTCATCATCTTTATTATTTTTATCATCTTTATTTTTTTCATCATCCTTATTATCTTTGTTATTTTCACTATTTATTATCTCTTTATCAGCTAACATTTCTTCCGTAAAAGTATGATTCTCTTGACTGCTCGACTGACTTGAAGAAGGCTCTTTAATAATTAACTCCTCAGTATTCAGACATTTTTCAGACGATTCCGCAAAAGATAATGAAGATTTTTCTGTCGTTTCCGCAACATTTATTGAATCGTTACAGTCAGAAGACGAGCTGACAGCCACTTCCGTGCGCATCTTGTCTTGCAATTTGTCTATTATAGAAAAATCCGATTTAGAATTTTTTAATAAAATACCAATGTCATTAGCGATTTCTTGCATCGTTTTCTGTCGCTCTCGCTGTATCTCGATCTCTTTATTTTCCAATTCAGGCGGGCAAACGAATGCGCTTAGATTACCGGTGCTCACCGATCCTTCTGGTTCCCCTTGAGATAATTTCGGTCTCTCTTCGTTTTCTTCTTGCTTAATCTGAACATTTTTCTCTACTTCTGGTTCGCGAGGAATACTTTCATTGGCGTTATCAATGTTATCGTTAGATTCTGTCAGTTCCGCGATATCTGTAACGGCGATTTCGGAAACCTGCGGCTTTGTTTCTACGGCGAAAGATTCGTCGGTTTTAGCAGATTCCTGCACTTGCTCGTTACTTTTAGGTTGTTGAGGTGTTGCAACAGACATATTAATCTTTATAATTTCGGTATCCGGCTGTTCTCGATGCCAGAACGTAACGTGAGTCTCCACATTTTGTCGCTTTAATTGTACGTAATTACAACTGCTACATAGATAGCCATAGATGCCACTTTCCCTCGGTACGATGTCCTCAGACGCAGAATCGTTGAACGTTTTGTTTTCTTTACGACACATTTTGTAATAATGTGTTCTCATAGATGCTTTAGCTACTGTCTGGTAAGAACAATTGTTGCAGTGAAATCTGTATTCACCTGTGTGCGTCGTACAGTGTTCGTAGAACGCCTCGAGTGCGACATCGGTCGCGTCTTCTGTAAGAAAAGCAGAATGACAGAATCTGCAGCGAAACGTGCACATCTGACTTGTCTCTGTCGTCGATGATGATGTAGCGCGTTCGACGTCCATAATCGCATCCTGAGCGTCCGTATATTTGAGACGCGAAATAAGTACTTCTTTTCCGGCGTGACTCGTCTTATAATGGTGAACAATGTTCTTGCCAGTGAAAAAGCATATCAAACATTTGTATTTGTCCTGACCGCCCCATGCATAATCCATCAAATATTTATTATCTATCCTCTGAGAAAGCTCCGTCATTACCTGATCGTAAACGATTTTCGGCGGCTCTTTGAAAAATGTATTTTCAGTGACGACATTTGCCGCAGTAGGATCAGGATCGCTCGTACTTGCAGGCTCTTCTACTTCCATTTTTATTGTTGGTTTACATTCCGGAATAGCAAACGAATCATTAAGCGTTTCTTTAGCTGGTATATTTGTGGACTGTGATAAATTAAAACTGCTTAAATTAAAGTCCTCCATTTTAACAAAAGGTTTAATATCCTCGTATTTCACTATAGAATCTACTATAGAATTTACCATAGAATCATTTGCCTCGTCATAATCATAATCCCCAGAATTTTTTTCATAATCGGTTTTCTCCTCCTTTATAAATTCTTTATTTTTTAATATTAATTGATCAGCTTCTACGGCTTCCGGTAAAATAGTCGTTTCTTCGGTATTTGTTGGAGCTGTTTTCGAGGAAGCTCCTGAAGTAATTTTTTTCTTTTTCCTTTTAGTAGTTACTATCCCCATTTTCCAATTAGATTTCTTTTTTTTCTTTTTTACTGATTTTTTTACGTTTGGCTCGATAGCTAACGGATCGTTCGCATCTTCTTCAAAGTCCGCTTCGTCACCTTTATCAATCAACGTATTTTTTTCTGGTACAATGCCCATTAAGATGTTGCTTAATAATTCTTCTCTAGCGGTCGTCCTAGCTGCGCCAGATCCTAATGGAATAGTTACGCTGCTCGACATAGACATATTTGATATCACGCTTTCCTCATCTGTGAATGATATTCCATCTTCGCTTTTGTTATCGGGAAATTTCTTTGATTTGGAAGTCCGTTTGTTAGCGCCTTTCGTGCCTTTCTGCTTCGAACTCACCGTGTCTACCGAATCCTGATCGGATTGCTTATCCCGTCGAAGAGAATTGTCCACCGCCGCAGTTAACACAGACACATCTATACTAAAACTCTCATCAGACGAGCTATCGAACATTACTTTAGACGTGTCTATCTTCGCAATATCCGTTCTTTCCACAGTCACAAATGGTTCCATAATATCTTTATTTAAAGAGCGTTTAGACCTTCGAAATATATCGTTGCTTTCTTCATTGTAATCCACTTCTTGATTAATATTGTCAGCACTGGTTTGTAATTTCTCTGTTCGCAGAGCCAACGGTTGATCCTCTTCACTGTCGGAACTTATATTTGTTTTTTTAAAGCGTAAATTACGAGCATGTTTAGTGTTCTTTTTATTTTTAATTTTTGATTTATTTGACTTTTCAATAGTACGAGACCTTAATTTCTTTGTCGGCTTGGTGCTGCTCGCTACAGATTCATTCGTATCAGTATTATTCAACTCTGTAGTATTCAATATTTCATCCTTCTTCGAATTTGTCGAATTTATGCTCGAGCTTATTGTTGCGGGCGATTGACTTTCTTTTAGTCGACACATTCGATAACCTGTCGCTGTTACTACACCTTCGCTAATAAACATTTCTCTGATATCCTCTTGCAACATTTCTAGAGAATTTCTTCTCTTCGTTTTTGCCTTTGGTTTATCACACAAAAGTTCTTGGCTATTTGTAATATCAGAAACAGAATTCAATGTCTGATTTTTATCCTGATCCGAACTTTCTATACCACTTTGCTCCAAACTTTCTATATTTTCTGCATTATCCTGTAATTTCTGTATAATACATTGATCGTTCTTATCTACAGTTTGTATTTCTTTTTTATTATCTTTTAATTTGCTATTACTAATCTGCTTTCCGTTTTCTGATTGAATATTTTTATTATTATCGCCTAATCGATCATTCGTACTATCATTTTCTTCTCTTCGCACATCTTTATCATCTCTTTCAATGTGTTCCTCGTCATCAGTTTCTAATAAATAATTCTTTTCTTTCGCATTAATATTTTTAGTTACCTCTTTTTCAAGATGTGTTGAGATTGTAGAATCTTGAGCTGACGATTCTATTTCAATATTCGTGTTAGTGGTAGTTAAGCTGTTGAGCCTTTCTGCAAGAGATTCATCGTCTGAGCTGTCTGACACTATTGCTAGCCTCTTTTTCTTGATTTGAGTCTTTTTCGTTTTGACTGTTTCATCCTCGTTCGAACTGCTGCTCTCACAGTCAGAGTCCAAGATCTTTTGTAACTGCTTCACTTTTAGTAGCTTTTCGAACCGATCTACTATTTTCGCTCCTTTGGCTAATTTTTTACTGCTTTCACCGGATTCTATTGTCTTTTTAATGAATTCCTCAATCCATTCCTGTGTTATCTCTCCTTTAGATTTCGATCCGTCATCTTCTGTCTCAGCTTTCTTACCTTTTTTCGCGACGTCGTTGTATTTGCAGTTCGTCACCGAATCTGCTTCGCTGATATTTATCTCGTTCTTAGAGTTTTCAAGAGACAAATTGCTCTTTTTTCCCTTTGTATTTTTTCCTTTGTATTGCTGAGCCGAACTTTTCTCAGTTGCACGATTACTGTCACTACTACTGCTTACTTCAGCACTTGCAACGTCCTTACTCTTATTTTTGGAATTCGATTTATTAATATTTTTACCGCTACTATTATTGCTATTTTTTATACGCGATGATTTTAACGAAGCGCTTCCAGCTTTTTTCGTCTCATTACTGACGCGGTTTGACTGCGGCACTTCCGGTCGTTTAATTTTAGGAATTTTGAACTTCTGTAAACCAGATTTTTGACTGGCTTTCGTATCAATAGCGCCGTAAAGGCTTTCTAATGGTGATTGCATTCTATCTTTCGGCAATTCTAACTTCTCTTTTTCAGGTGATTTCTGTAAATTCGATTTTTCTTTAGTCGTATTAGACGTTACCGGCCATTTCTTGGAATCCCTCTCGTTGTGTACAGTGTCCTTACTTTTAATAGGTGACACGTTTTTATCTTTGGCAAGGCGCGGATCCCTGACAGAAGAAGTGCCGGTTTCTTTGGTTGGACTTACACTTGTGCTGTGTTCCGTACGAACTCGTGGATCACGATTTGAAAAACGATTCGGATTTTCTCGATCAGTGTGACCATCTCGTGGCCAATCGGTTCGACGTTTATCACGGTTAAAACCGGGCCTTACATCCGATCTATTATTTCTATCATAATATCCTTCTCTTCCCGGATTTCTGTTTCCTCTGTCGCGCGTGCCCCAAGGACAAGGTGTATTGGGTCGCGGATATGAAATTCCTGTGGCATTATTTTCCACTTGAATTCCACAACCATCCCACGTTGATCCCACGAGTGGATACTCCGTTAGTCTAGCGACGGAAAAAGCTGGATCGTAAGATCCTTGACCCATTTGAAAATTTCTAAATTGCGATGGAAAAGTCGGTGCTTGTTGTGGAAAAGTTGGTGCTTGTTGTGGAAAAGGTGGTGCTTGTTGTGGAAAACCAGGAGAAATTACAGGAGTTACATTTTCTATAACGCTTTCTGGTCTCACCATATGACTCATTTCCTGCGGTCGCACTGCAGGATTAATTAACGTCATAGAGCCAGCAGGCAGAGTCGACGGAAATTGATTCTGCATAAACTGTGTGTCCATCGGAGCAATTGGAAATGAAAGCTGATTAGGTTGTAGAGATGGATTTGCCATTACCGCTGGTGGTACCGGTGGTATATAAGTAGATGCCCATTGATTATTGCCAAACTGATTATCACCAGTACCCGTAGAAGAGCCCCAATGCATCTGATTGGCGTGCATATTATAATAATCAGAGTTATTTATTACAAATTCGTCTTCTCTAGAAGGCAGAACATCTTCCGTCATATTTCGTGCTTCCGGCGTTACGCTAGGGCGTCTCTGATACAATGGATTTTTTTCAGTCGATTTAGCCGCAGTGTTATCTTTTGCAGTTTCATGAGCGTGAGCATCACGTTGACGCGGATGCCTTTCATAATTATCCGCGTAACGTGGCTCTTGGAACTTGGAACCTAAAAAAGATGTCTGTGATCGCTGAGAATCGTTCGATTGATGAGGTGGCCCCTTAATCTCGTTTGATTTTGTGGACGAAACTCGTGGTGTATTTAACAAATTTTTTTTAACAGTAAGTTTCTCTCTTTCTGATGATAAAACATTTTTTGATGTTTTATCTGTTTCATCTTTCTTGTTTTTTGCATTTTCGTTAGCCTTATCGCGTTTGTCGTTGTCGGTTTGGTCATTTAACAGTTCTGCCAAATCTTCCATAGACAATGGATTTTCATGCGGCAAAGGCGGAGAAAACAAAAGCGGTGCCGACAACGGTTTCGAAGGTATCCTTGTGCTATGGCTGTCCGTTGACCTGGGCGGCGATGCCACAGAATTCGTAAATAATATTTCCGGACCAGGAGAACCGAGTCTCACTTCAGAAATATTTACAGGTGATTCCATCCTAGAAGAATTGTTGGCTGCTATGTTTAAATTCAACCTACTTTTCTGTAAAACCGAAGATAATCGTCTTGAACCACCGAGAGAAGGCACCGGAACAGTTGGTATATCTTCTGGATTCAACGAATAATTTCTATTGTCGCTAACTCTTTGCGGTAAACTGTTACTAACTTTTTTTGCAGCAGTGGCTACATCATTACTAGTAGCGCCCATTGAAAGTTGTCGATTTTTTCTGTTTCTTCTTGAACCATATCTTTCTGATTGTTCTAACAGATTCCACGTTTCAGCGACCGTAACATCATCAGAAGTAGAATCTGTCGAAGACGAGATAGTTTCAGGTTTTTCACTATCTGTAAGCGTAATAAGGGGTATTTTTTCTTGACGTTGTTTTTGTCTCCTTTTATTGAATTCCGTGCTGCGCTCCGTAGGAATTATTATAGGTAAAATTTCGCATTCAGGACTGGAAGATCTGACAGTATCCGGACTCTGTGGCGTTTCCTCGGTTCTTTTATCTTTTTTCGTATGTTGTAATGCATTGCATTGATTTGACTTCGATTTCTCCGATGAACTAAAAATTATAAACGCTTATGTTTTCGCTTAACAAGTTTTAAAAATCTACTAATAGATTTCGAAAATCTAGTGCTTACGAATTAATTTTATGTACAAAAGAATAGTGCAAATAAAATTAATCTTGATATACGTATATTGCAATTATATTTTCATTAATTTATTTTATTCTAATTTAAAATACCAATGTAGTACTTACGTTGAAGGTAGTAACGTGACATCGTCATTATCTCTAAACGGCGAGTGTAAACTGGATGTATTTCCCTGAAACTCGTGTAGAATTAGAATAATTAAAATATAACAATCAAGCATGCATTACAAAAGCCTGAAAATATGAACTAAAGTATAAAGAAGCAGAAAAAAAGATAGGCAATACGAGGGTGAAGAACAAAGGATTGAATAAACGACTACTGTTTAAAAAATAAAAAAAAAAACGTTTATCTCATACATGTGTATAATATAATATGTCAGATATAAACACACACATTTAGCAAAATTTAGTTAAAAATTTTTAGGATATTGTAGTTTAAAAGATAAGTCAGCAAACGATAAATAAATCAAATCAATTTCTTGATGTTGATCGTTGTTAATTTTTACCTTTTCTACTCTATTGTACAGTTTTTGCAAGACATCCTCGCATCGTTGTAGCGTCTCGATCTTCAACCTGTTTCATTATATTATAATTAGTAATCGAACAATTACAATATTGTATCTTTAATACATCAATTTATATTCTATATATAATAATTCTGGAAAATAATGGCACTATTTGTAAAATCATCGAATTTTAATAGGATCAAAAAATAAGAGTTAAAATAATGTCTTTTTTAATTATATTTTAAAAATAATTTAATTATAATATTTAAAAAAAAACTCCCGATGCGTCATTTCTCCTGTAATTACTGTATAATCAGATTTTGCACCCAACGTACTTTCGCTTGCTATTTGACAAAACGCCGTGTAAGCTCTGCATTTTTTGCAATTGAATTTCTCGGTTGTCCTTTTCCTTGCTGCCTTTAACGTTTTGCAGTCTCTCGATCATCGCTTCCAAAAATGGAATGTACTTTTGCATCTCTGAAAATTTCTTTTCGTATTCGTCCATTCTGCTCATTCCTGTGCTCGAACAACCTGCAGTCAGACAGAAAACGCAACTTATTAAAAACATTCACAGTTATATATTTTTTAATTAATCTGTGTATTATATTTATTTAATCAATCTGTATATTATAAAAAATTAATCAATCGCTTGCTTTATATCAGTTTTGCTATTATTTGAAAAAAATACACGTCAAAAGAAACTTTTAAATATTCTGAAAATGCAGTATAATATGCATGCAAAGATAAAAGTCCTGAAAAAATATATTAATGTTACAAAACAGCTATCCTATCTCTAATATTCCGCATGAACAATTAGTTTTCGTAAGTGTGCATAATTTTCAATCGACGGGTGAAAGTTCATAATAAATTTCGTATTTTTTTTGTGAGCTATAAATTTTAATAAATTCACTCACGTAGACACAACTACAGTTACAATGGCACGCGAAATTTTGATTACCGCAGCTCGATTATAACGCGACATGGTTAAGCACAAAAACTTTCGTTGTTTCGTTAACAAACTTTCGAAAACGCTTATTATAACATATTTTCGTCCATAATTTTATACGGTCTCTAATCGTCGTCTTGCGTAGTCTTCCTTTCAAAAGATGCTTCATAAGCAATTTTAAACTCTGCGTTTTCTTTACACTGATTCTTCAGGGAGCCGATGAATATTTCAGTCTACAATACGCACACGAAAACACGAGCCTCGTTCTTTCGGTTGATTAAGAAAAATTGCGATTCAATCACAATCGTCGTTGAAACGGTGAGAAGCACAGTTCGCGATTCTATTTCCATTTTCTGAGAGGCGAACCATGCCTTTAAATTAAATCAGCGCACCGGAGATGCGATCGATGGGCACATGTCGTGGAGATGCGTTATCGCTTATACATTCTTAGATTACATTCTTCGATAGTGAGATCCGTAGGACTGACATGTAGACATCGTTGAAACGATATGTTGCGTGATGTTACCTGATCGTTAACATTTCATATTCCATGTATTTCTTTCTTTTATTTTTTTTTAATCTGTCCTTTTTCCTAAAGCGGTATAACAAATAGTCGCCGTCTGATATAGCAAGATACAATGTCGTTCTTTGTCCCAAGCAATCCAGGTTTTTTCACACTTTTTACACACGTCCGTTTTACACTTTAACAAAATTTTCTTTGACTGTCCAATGTTTGCACAAAGTTGAAATGCTAGAAACGTTCCCGAGCAAGCGTTCAATCTTCGGTAAGGGGACCGAATGACAATGCCACACTTCGACTACACGCGTACACTTCGCTGTCGATCGATTATTTTCCGCCGATTCTACACGCTGTCACCATCGTTGTTCGTGTTGCATATAGGGTGAATCATGATGCGACTGCATACAATTTTAAGGAAAATCTAAAAAATTCAAATCGTGTTTCTTAAAAACAATTTTCTCTTCGAGAGCTCGATTCGCTGCAACAGTTTAGAAAGTTATTTTAAGCTTAAGACTGGCGACTACGAGGTTGTATTTAGAACAATTGTTTTTACATAATTTTGCGATTAAATATAAGTTGAAATTGACTTCATTATCATCAAAGTATGACATTGTCATTTTACACGACTACAGATTCAAAGTTTATCATACAATATTCAGAAAATATTATTGTCTGTACAAATTATTTTATTATACAATGATACTGAGAACACCGTGTATAACATCAAACGCAGTCGCAATAAACGTAAGCATATAAGTGATATCCCTAGCTTTTGCTCAAATACAGGTAAAAACGTTTCCACCAAAGTTATAACTACTAATCATGGTTGTGCAAGAGGTGTAAGAAGATGGATATTGATTCAATCAACCCCTTTCCCATGCAATACTGGAGTCTCTTTGTTATACAAGTGCAACATTTTCAATTTTTTATTTGACTACTAAACGCCTTTTTTTTTTAATTTAAACTTTTTCAAATGTATTCATAGCCGATGCCATTTTACAAAACGTTGTTATTTGACCTTCTTAACAATATATATGCCGCTTGAAATAAATTATATATATCTAGAAACACATGTTTGAAAATATAAATTTCTATTTTTTTTATCTTTAGCGAATTTTTAATGTAACATTGTAACTACACACTGGTAAAATTGCTAAATAAATTTTAAAATTCAGAAAATTACACAAAATAATGTTATATATGCCATATTTTCATCAACTTAACTTATTCACTATTTTGTTTAACTCACAATTTTCATCATTTTACACATTCTTCTGTAATAAGTACACGTCACTTTACTTTTAATTCACATTACCCAACACATGAATTTATTAATATATAAAAAATATATTGCAATGTATTATTACAAATTTAAAATAAATCTGTAATAATTATTAAGTTAAATTTTAACAAAATTAATGTCATACAGATAATAATAAGTTTCATTATAACTCACGAACCTTTTAATCGTCGTAAAATCATGATAATTGCTCTCAAAAACTATTCAACGCACGATACACACGCGTGCACGAAGCCTGGGCTTCGTGTGTCAAGACGAAACGATCGTGTCGGACGCCATGTTTGATGTCGGAAACACTATGAACAGTTGACAAAGATTGAAACAATTGTGGACGATAGATTTTCATTTAGATCGAAAATAAACGACAAACCTAGTCATCGAAACGGTCTCGATCATTGAAACACATCTTCGAGCCACAAAAGTTAAGAATTATATCAACTAGATCCGCGTAAATAGCGAAGTGTTCGTTCACGCTTTGTTCGGACCCGTTATTCAAGTAAAATATCACATACGTACCAATATTTCGAACTACGATCCTTATGGATATAAATCAGCGTCGCCAATTGATCGTGGGCACTGTGAAAGATCTATCAAGTTACAACGGCCGATTTTATGTACTTTACTGCTCAGTGTTACGCCTTGACGAAGCAGCTACGCCGAAGCCAAACGTATGTAGTCCTTCTGACCAACGCTACCAGTAGATGGCGTACGGTAGATATCTATAGAGGCGCCACTTGATTAAAAAAAATTATAATTTTCCGAGCAACCGAAAGTTCAGAGTAACCTCCATAAATTAAAAATTTTTTTTAACTCAAGTAGATATATCAAAATGTCGAAATTATAAAAATATTCGCGAAAACTCGACTCGAATAGCAATAACTTGTAAAATATTTTACGACAAGCACTACGAAATTATATTCCACAATCAAAAATGGCAAACGAACTGAGATATCATCTAAAATGCGCCGAACAAGAGTATCGTTAACGAAGAGCAGGAAGATTTAAGCAAGGAGAAAATCACTAATCGCTATTAATTAGTCTTAAATCATGAGTGAAATAATTAATTTATGACTGCTCAATTCCTTCGCTACTTTCTGAGAATTTATCCAAGCTTTATTTTACCGAGAGCTACGATTTAATGGGAGCTCCAACAAGAGAGCTTATTTCACATGAAACTGATTTCCTATTGGTCATTCCGGTAACTTCATCCATCGGTTTAATAGTGGTTGATAAAACAGATTCTTCCTTTCACTGCTCAAATCAGTTCGTTGTAGAAAATATTTAACAAAAAGATGCAAAGTTTATTTAACGTTGAGCCTAAGTTTTAATACTTATCGCGGCATCGCGAAATTTCCTACGATTATAAAAATTATATGGTCGACAACACGTCAGTCGTTACGTAAACCACGTCAATAGCGAAACATTAATAAAATCTTTACATATATAATTAAATATCACTTCTCCTTCATTTCTTTCTACGTGACATAAAACTTCTCAACGATGCACAATAAAGCACGAAGCACAGAGCGCAAGTAAAAGATAACGTGGTTCCCTACAACAAGAACGCTACGCCATAAGCCTTTCGCGTTGAAACTACGAGTCATAGTCGTGTGACACAATGGCGGCTGCATTTGAGAATTTCTACTCTACAAACGAACAATGGCGAAACATTTATTTGTACCGCGCATCGCCACACGAGGATCTCGATACCGTAAATCAACCGATGAAAATGCAAGATAAAACCGTAAAAATACGTTTCGTACAGAGACACTTTGATTCAATAGTACTGAAATCTGTCCGAGAATCATTAAAATGACAAAATTCGATTACAATAGGAACGATGACCTATGGACACCTATGCAAATTATCACGTACAATTTATAGATAAGGGGAGTCCTTTGCACATAAACTGACGACAATCGAAGCGAAAGAACGAGACGGAATGCCAAATGCAACGATCACTTTACTTACAAGAAAAAGAAAAGGATAAGCCACGAAAGAAAATTAACTAGGGGTCAGCTCATATATTTTTTTTCCCTTTTTTTTTTTGGCGCACCCGATAAATCATTACCTTGGAAGGCCGGCAGCTGATAGTACGACGATCATCTCCTACTTCTCGATACGATCCTGCGTCAAAGCGTTCCAGCCCTCTTTCTCTCTCTCTGCCCCCGCGAGGACCGTGCAACGTTTCATCGACGCGTTCCCCCTTCGCGTCGTGCCAACGACACAAAAGCTACATCACGCACAATGTCGGCACTGTTCCCGGCATTCCCGGTCTGCGAAAGCAATTTCCTTCTTTCGTCGTTTCTCGCAGCGCTCTCTAGCCGTTTGCAACGCCGGTGCGTGGAACTAGATCATCGACGAAGACGAGCAACAGCGTTTTCGCCAGCTCGTTTCGTGCCAACGCCCAGAGGCACTCGTCGCGGCCCGTCGGAATCTCGCTGTTACGCAGTCGTGGCCGAATGTTCCTCCAGCGTTGTCGCAGGCGAGAAGCGACGGGTCCAGTTGCTAATCTAGCGCCGGAGCACCTCGGGCCGTCGGTGTAAATCGATCTAGCAATTTGTGCATGTGCTTCACGATTTTGGACAAAGAACCGAGACCCCGTATTCCTGCAGTATAGAGGAGCATCATCGTCCTTTCTATCCACGTTACTATCCTATAGATCTATCCCGTTAAGCAAAGGGTCACGCGTGTGTGATTTTGTAAACGGGTTTCTTCCGAGCGTACTTTCGTAAAGGGGAATCGTAATTTTTTCTTGTCAAGGGGAGAAAAAAAAAAAAAGATTCGCGTGCCCTCGTCTCCTTACGAAAATAAAGAATTTTTTTCCCCCTATTTTTTTATGTCAAACTCACGTATACGAAGTTCGCAACTAATTTTATCCCTAGGCGAGAAACGATAGAAAACTCGGAAGTGGAGTAACATATGCGACGTAGATTCTTATTGATTCGCATCACGAAGTTGATGTAACGATTGCTGCGAATGTTGTCCCTGCTCACATCTAACGAAATTCTAATACCTCTACTCTTTCTCGCTATTTTAACCGCTCGATATCGCCGACACTTTAACAATATTGCCGTTTCTCGTATTTGATCGTCGCAAAATCAAGTGCACATGCACACGCATGTACGTACATACACGCTCGCTTCGCGTACGTAGCGCGCGGGCGCGTTACACGCATACGTATACGCACGTATGACCAAGAGTGATATTTTTGGCATTCCATCGTGAGCCTCGCAAAAAAAAAAAAAAATAAAGAGATAAAATTATGCTTAATATCCCCCTTTAACGTTACTATTGTTGCAGCGATAATCAATCGATTACGTGATTACCAAACAATTGACGAGCATCGTCAAGCTTCAGGCACTTTTGCCCAACAAAATATTGTGTCTATTTACCGTGACATGTATCGCAGTGCAGAAATCACTTGCAGTCTATAATCCCTCAACTTGCCAGGTAACAATTACAGGAACGCCGACGGTAACCTCTCGTTTCGGGCTAGGTGGAATCTTGAGGATCGCTGACGCAGCCTTGGGGCTTGGCGGCCGCATGAGTCACGGTACGATCGTTCGCAGCAGCCTCGAACTCGGTCTACCGATCTCGGACGGCGGCAGCATTCGATCACCTCACCTACGACCGTTACGTTCGAGTTAGCGCGACAACTACCATGTTGGAACAATCACTGCCTGCGATTGTTCCACGTCGTTCGTCCGCGTCATGTTCCAGGCGACATCGATTCGCGGCGTTCGGACTCCCGGTGATGCCGGGCGCAAAAGGAATCGGGACGAATCGGGTTAACGCGAACGACGCTCCACCTCACTTGCCGCAGCGTTATTCTCGATCGAGGCTCGTCGCGTCCACGGACCGGAAGAAAAATGGTTCGGTATAAAGGCTAATCGGTTTGCGATTCTCTAACGCGACGACTGCGACGCGCAACGCGTACAGCGTTTTCTCGAAAATTCGTGAATTACGTCACCAGGACTGCCCTACCGAGGACAGTCGCGGTATTCGCCGAGCTCGAGCCTCACGTCGAGCCTGTGAAATCCAGCCCGGATCCCGCCGAAGGTTCCCCTTGCGTCTATCTCGCGTATGATTACTTTACGATAGGCACTTTCGGCGTGAGAGAGGCGCCACGACACCGAGGACCGGTAGCGCTATTGCATGGAGCACTGAAACGTGCCGTCAACGATCCATCATTATTACATATACATACGCGTTTGTACGTATATACGGGCGGTATAAAAAAAGAAAAAAAAAAAAATGTAACGCACGGAAAGTGATCTCCCTTTCTTCCCGTCTCCGCGTTGATACGATCGCAAATAAGTCCCGGTTGTCTCTAATCAAGTCACGGCGACTGTTCCCGAAAATGTCTGTTTTTCCTCGCTTCTCTTTTCTCCCTTTGTACGTCGCTCGCCGATAATCGTGACCGCTAGTCGTCGTTCGTGCGCAATCTAATTGTAACAAATGCAAAGGACGGGCGACATGACGCAATGGTTGTCGTCTACGTAAATAGCGTCGTGGGAAAAATTCCGTCTCTTATCTTGCCTAGGAACCTCTCGCTCGTACGCCGCGTCACAAATTTTCTTAACGCACGACGATACCGATCGATTTTCTAATTACACGAACGGCCTGCCCGCCCGCCTGCTTTCGTGCTAGCTCGTTTTCGACGTTTGTTTCCTCTTCCCTCTCTCCCGAGTATAACAAACTTACGTGAATCATCACGATTTGATTCTACTTATAATTCAAGAAACTGCAAGCGTGCGCGCAGACGTGTATTTTTTTTTTTTCTCAAGACTGGTTGGCAAAAACAGCCGCCTGATCCTTAGAAAAAGACGGTAAAGGGACTCGGCTGGCTCGTATGCGAATTGTTAAATGAACAGAATTACGTTACCGATTCCGAAACATCACAAACGTCTAGGACACGTACCGTGGACTGCGTTCCGATTACTATGCAAACAACTTCTGTAATCTTCAAGAGTAACGTGACTGTATAGCTTGGACGCATGGCATAGCCTGGATAGCATGAAAAAGAAAGGAAAGGTGACGTGAGAATAAGGATGGACACTTGAAATCACGGTGAATTTAAGTAGAAATAAACCTGCCTGTAAAAATACGTCATACGTCTCACACTTCAAGATCATTTATCTCTCGATTCCGCGGGTGCACGATCTCGTCGAACGTAGAAAACGGCGAGTTCGGGTCTCGAAATCTGTGCCTCCTCGAACGTTCCGACGAAGAGATCATCCGGCGTCTCAATTCCGACATTCGCTAGAAATAATTGGTCTTACGCACACGTCGCTTTGCACTTTAGACGCAACTCGGCACAATCCGCACATTCAGAGTGAATTCGCGCGTGGGGAGGGCTTGCTCGGGTCAATAAAGATCTCGTGAAGATGAAATTCGGCGTGGACCAGCCAGGTGCAGAGAAATTAAGACATATCAAGTGCGGACGAGCCGCACCTTCGACAAGGAGATTCGCCATATTTCCTTCCACCGGTGGCTCGTGCCATCTGGCGTGCATAAACGCGTTCGCAGACATAGCATGCGCCAGAAAGTTGAGCTTTATAGAATATCTGATCTCGTCGACTTGTCACTTCAATGATTTTCTTAAAGCAGCTCACGCATTTAAGTCCCGCTGCATTGATCTGCTTTCCCTTTTAGATACGGTTTTTTATAACATTCTAGGCTTCGTAAATAAATAAGCCGTCCAAGAAACTTTTAAAAGAATGACGTATACGAGACTACTTACTAATTTGAACCTTTGGACTAATTTTTGCAGCACGGCTTTAGTTATAAGTTGACCTTTTTCGCAGGGCACGTATTGTAGAACCTTATGACCGATTGGATTTCGTTCGCGCACTGACACAATCACGAGTGAAAAACGAAAATATTACGAAGTGAAAAGCTTCAACGGTTTTATCTGACGTGAACGGTTACTGATTTTTGCGTATGCAGCGACATCAAGCGTTAGCCAAGTGACTCGTCACACTGCTGCGATTGGCTGAATTGTATTAGGCTGGGTTTACATTCGATGTAGAAAGATCGCATCCCGCAAAATTTGAATGCAACAGAGTTATAATCAGAGAGAAGTTGTAACGCTCTGGTTGTAACGCTTTGATATAGTAAGAGTATTCCAGAAGACGTAAAAAAATTTAGAAAATATAAACAATTTTCATTTAGTGACATGATTTAAATCGACACCAGGTAAAGTTCTATTCTCGCCTTATATTCATTAAATGTCAAAAAATAGATTTTAAATTGTTACCAAATAAAAAAGCTGTCATTAACAATTAAATAAATCGATCTTACAAGTGCATATTAAATAAAGATTTAAAAACGATCGATAACTTCGACAAAGCAAATGACGTGACGAGGATAATAATAATCCCTGTATTTATTTGTGACATTTTTCTTTCTCGACTTCGACGTAATATAATATTCAGTAACTTTATTTACAAGTCATCGACCCGCAGTGCACAGACTAAACGTACGTCTTAGCGTTTTGCTCGGGAATCGATTTATTTACAAAAAATGTGTGTCTTCGAGTCACGGAACAATCTTTAAGTCCGCAAATGTATCGGACGTGTGTTTCGCTCGCAAATATTTTCCATTTAATGAAAGCAGAAGTTTAATCGCCGCGACTGCGTCTTATAAAAAGATCAAATGTTCCATCTCGATTTTCGCTTTGCTTTTGTATTTATTTATTTTTTTTATTTATTTTTTTTTTTCACCAAATATTGGTAAACGAGCTTCGCCGTCGTCCAAAAGACGTCAAGTGAAATATAAATGCGATACGCAGCAATCCGAAAGCAGCTCTTTGTCTCAAGAGAATAGAAATCGCTACCACCAAACCGACAAACATTATATGAGAAACGCGGGGTTTCGGAGAAAGCTTTCCAAATTTTCATTTCAACGTTAGAATAGCCGATTTTCAACACGTCTCTTAATTATCCTCAAACGATTTAAAGATAAATGCGAAACACCTTTGAAATAACAGAAATAAAACTGCAAATCGAAGCGAACATAAAACAAAAAAACTCGTCTAGACCGTGATCTAAAATTATAGAATCATACCATATTAATCAATTAATCAAACTTGATGAAACGATTGTCTTGTTATCGGTCATTCTAACGTTAAAACGTTTAACAGTAAATAAACCTCGTTAAAAATTGTTTTCTCAACTCGCTTCGTATTTCTATTGAGAAACCAATTTTTATACATAATACACACATTTTTTTTTTTTTTTTCTTTATAATGTACTCGACGCCTCGCGATTCTTTTTACGTGTAGTAAAATAACGTTAGCATAGCAATCGGAGAGTTCGATCACTTTCTTTTCGACGATACTTTTATTTAGATATTATGATTGAATGATTTAAATTCCCTTTACTTTTCGTTCTAATGCGCTTTATATACTCATGGACGCTTGAGGTAAATCGGTCCGAGATACAATCTAAAATATTACCCTTAAAACGTTCGCCAGTAAAGAAATTAATGAAAATGTTACAAAACAAGACCATTTTCTTCCTGCCTTTTTGCCATACACGCACAAATATCGTTCGTATTATATATTTCTATTGATCATACAAACGCAACAAGCACTCTTAGCATAACGTTAAAGTCCCATAAGCTGTCTTGCATTTTTCGAAAATTTGTTTCATTGTGAAATAGCTCACGTGTATTATGTTCGTCGTCTACATGCAAATTACTTTCGATATTCTTTTTTCTTTCGTATTATATCAGTACAGCGTATATATAAAATATGTGAGTGTTGCTTACATATTTTATATATAAACATGATATTAAATTACATTATATTAAATCTTCATATACATTTCTATATGCGTATAGTGTGCGTAGTATATAAAACATATATATAACTCAACATATCAACGTATCAGTTAAGAATCTAGTAGATTGTTGAACGTAAGTAAGTGTTTTTTACGAATAAAATATACGCGCACATTTTGAAGATCAGCTGTATCGTATAAAATATTACCACATTAAAAAGAACATTTTTTTTACGTGGATAACAAAGCATGCAAAAGATCATTCATCTCTTGCATTTGCGTAAAAACATGCTTAGACAACCAAATCCAATAATGAGATTAAATGTGCATAAATATAAATTAATGTGGCACTGATGCAAATAATGTACGCTGCATCTAACAAAAAATATTTTTATGACGTATCAAAAATAATACTATTAGGGCATTTTTTTGCAATCGTGTGCATTACACAAACCTGAGTTTATAATTTAATCTTTAAACAAAAAATAATAACGAAAAGTAACTTTACGTTATTTTCCCCTTAAGATTTCAAACATATAAATTTACGTCATGTGCCTTATAAAACACTTTCTTATAATTGTACGCGATTATAGATTAATACACGCAATAAAGTAAAGTATAAATGTAATTAGTGTTTAAAAATTAGACTAGGTAACTCTTTTATATAAGGGCGAAGCAATTAGTAAAAGAAAATTCATTTTATATTTTAAGTAATAAAATACTAATTTTTTTTTTTCTTTTTTATGCAAAATACTGCACAAATTATTTCCCTTTTTTTTTCAGTTGTAATTTGTTTAAAAATGTGAAAATATAATTGCATGTGTAATAAATTATGAAAGAAGAAAAATGCAATTGTTTGCATATGAGACTCTAATGTACAGTTAAACAATACATTATCTATTTTCGCAAGGTAAAATTAATTTTTAACAAAAATTATCGTTTTAAAGCGGGCTCAATATATCTTTGTTGTGTAATTACATAAAAATTACAATCTTTAGTTAGACAACTAAGTTGAAAACAAACGCGTGTCAGTAATAGCATTGATGTCGAAATTCTCAAAGATATCTCATTTTAATCCTTTATTGGCTGGTGGAATGTTCTCATTTTCTCTAATTGATTCTGCGAACGATTTTTCTATATATCTTTAAAGTTTCTTTTAATTAAGATACAATTCGGTCTATATATCACTTTCAATCAAGATAATGACACCGCACTCTCACGCGATCTCTACACGAAAAGTATATATTATATATTTGTTTTCGTAGTATATATACGACTTGATGTCACTTATTCATCGTTTTAATTCGTACGTTTTTCTTGTTAATAAGATCGCAATGTCTGTATTAATACGAATAGAATATTAAATACAACACCATCACTCTGTGTAAGTAATTGTAATCAAGTGCTAGCTTGCAAATTTACAAGTTCAAGGAGTCCGCGTATTATTTGCCTAAGGGTTTATGCAAGTCCCATTATAAATAAGCAAGCGTGACGTACTCTATAAATAATACTAGATTAAACATATCGACTATCTAATTCTTATTCCTGCCGAGTGATTCGAATAATGTTAAGTTTTTACGTTAGACATATATGTGTAGACTACGTATACGTGTAGCCTACGTAGTATAGACTCTCTATATCTTTATACCTGCTGTACATCTTATACCAGCAGTAAAAATATCGCTTTACTTTGTTCCGAATTTAAGGAATACAATAAGCATATTTTTGTACTTATAAATGAAAATTATTGTAAAATATAGACACAGTACATTGTAATATATGTTAATCACCAAAGAAAAAATTCGAGAAATTGGTATAAATGTACTTTTTAAAAACGTATTGAAATTAATTGTTTAAATTATATAATTTTTTAATTCTTTCTAACTAACGAGACAAAAGTACACAAGAAACTTGCAGTCCTATCTTAGGCAAATAGATCTTATCGTGTGTTGTAATTTAGAAAGTACGTATATGAAGCTAACAGCTTGTATAATCAACAATAAGAATTTTCACACTTTTCAGTCTTATAAACAATACGTCGTTTTTTGTAGAAAGCTGTCCTTTTCCTCGTTCTAACGCTTCGTTCTTAATATCATATAACTAATCTGTACATTTGTAGTTTTTAAATAACATTCCGCAAAACTTGGAAATGGCTTTACAAACGATGTCAGCAATCTTCTTTGACGAAAAAAGATTGGTCAAAAGAAAAGTATTGTTTAACCGATTATTCAATTCTACTCCTCTTAAAATTCATGGCATTTTTTCTCTAAAACTCTTGTCAATACAAAGACTTGATAAAAAGATCTACGTAGGCGAGCACCATTTTGTAATTTAGCGACATGAATCCAGCATCCACGTAAATTGTGTTACAGGTGCTTCGGACGTAAAGGGAAATGTACGAAGAGTACCGATTCTTCGGTCAGTAGTAGCGTTACCAATACAATTTCGTGCTTGTGAAATTGAAATGTAATTCGAATACAATGTCACTTTAGTTGTGCACTATAGTTGATGCATGTTGAAGTCTCTCGAGCTCCTCCAACGATAGGACGTTCGTTTGTGCAAGCTCCGGGAGCTTACCTGCTCGAGCTTGAGCGAGAAGTTCTGGGCTAAACCATCGCGCAAGTTGATTAGATGTTGGCGAAAGATCACCTCCGTTACTGCCCACAAATCCAAGCCCCGGTGAAGGTTGACGGCCGACTGCCATGTTCAATTGCTGCGATCGCATCGCTCGTCCATCTGCGTATAAGTCAATGCCCCATCAAATATTATTAAATGTGCAGATTAATTACATAAAATACTAAAAACAATAATTGTTTTTCGAGATATATATATATATATATATATATATCTCGAAATTTTTACAAATCGAGATATAATTATTACAAAATTATCTAATATAACACATTTTAATTTAATTTACTTAATTTAATCCAAGGGAGAATAAATGATGTCAAAACAGGATTAAATAAAGGAGAGCTAAGAATGGCTTGTTATTTTTTCGGTTTCTGAACACCATTGCATTCAATCTGATTTAGAAGAGGACAAGGATCTGAAAATCAATGTAAATAAAATAAGTAGAAAATCTTTTAAACTAAAACATTTAAAGGTAGAAGTCATAAATTGTTTAACTTATTAGAAATAATTTTACATTATTTATCGTACGATCTTCATCGGATTATTACCTGTGCGATTAGAATTGTAGTTTTGGCTCATAACAAGTTGCATCGGCGTATTCACAGCCCTCTGTGGCGGTTGTTGTTGCATATTGACGGTTCCATGCGGCGGCGGTGGTGGTGGTGGTTGTTGTTGTTGCATATTAGCGAGATGTGTTGGAACTTGCTGCACTTTCACATTTATCTGAGCATTCATAGGATTTGATCTTTGATTCATAATCGAGTTTTGCGTTACATTATATTGTGGAACATTATGATGCGGCAAAGGAGTTGCCATTGTGTGCTTAGATCGTGCCGGATTGCCGTAAACATTCGGGACCGTTCTGTGTTGCTGCTGTTGAAACTCCGTAGGATTTCCAGCATTATATTGGAACTGATTACCGCTCGCATTGGTATTATTACCGCCTTTTACTATAGGTCGACCTGAAATTAAAGGTTTTGCGATATTAAAACACTGTATTGCTAATTTGCAAATAAATCTTTCGAATATTAAAAAAAAATTTAATTTTACTATCTTATTATCTATAAAATCGTAATCTTGATAAAAAATTGAAAAAGACAAAAACCTGGATGTTGTTTAAGTGACGGATTTGACCATGTCGATTGAACAGGTTGTGACCGCAATGGGGTGTGTCTTGAAAGAGCCCCTTGTGAAAGTAATTGAACTGCAGTCGACTGCATTTGTTGTTGCATTTGAGAAGCCTGAGTTTGTGTAGATAATTTGGGTGGCTCATTGCTGCTTCCTATATATATTTAGATACATAACGATTTTATAATAATAAACCAATATATAACTTTAAAGCTAAACATTTATAATATAATTATAAATATCGATACTTTCCTTTTTTTAATTAAAAAAATTTAATATCTACCAATGCAACAATTTAATACTTTTATTAAATTTAAAAACAAAATTTATATAATTTGTTATATGCATGCATGTGTAGTTCAATTAAATAAAATATTTATCAATGTTTTCGATTTCTTTCTTTTTTATCTTTTTCGTTTTTTATCGACAAATTTTTGATCATTGTTATATTATTATTATAAATATAATAATATTATAAATATGTCATCATTGGTTGTAACTGTACAAATTTCATAAGAGTAATAATAAATGTAGCTATTAGTCACATATTTATTTAGATTACATTCATTTCTTGTAAAGCATAACGCATGCAATTTCAGCAAGCATAAAGACCAAGCAGAAACGCAGCATACAGAAAAATAAAAAAAAGAAGTTTTTTACATAGATGAAAAAATGCAACATTAAACATAGGAGAATATGTACAGACCAATAAAAAAAAAGGAAAGTTAAAGCAAAAGAGATAGGATAAAGCCTTTTATTATTAAAAAAAAAAAAAACACTTTTAACACACTATTCAAAAATGTGATAAATCTATGTTAAGAAATGAAGAGTTTATTTTATAAAGTGCTTCTTTAATCACATATAAAATAAAAATAATGTTTCAAATTTTCTGTCACATTAACGAGACATATTTTCAACTTCTAAAGCCTCATACCGTTGACATTAAAGAAGAAACAAATTAGCTGCTTTTTATTGTAACACATAATAACAGAAAGAAAAACATATCTTTGAATAACAATTAAGAATTCACTATCCTCTGATATATTAATGTGCACTTTATCAAACTCCTCATCCATGTAACAGCACACAATTAATTGTTTTCACTAATTGCAACTAAAGTAATATTTTGCAAATCAACGTTATTTGTTTCATCTGATGACGTAGATGCCATTATGTTTTTTTCTACCAACGTTTCTGACTCAGATGGTTCACTTACTGTCTCATTAATTAAAACACTATCATTATTATTGGTATCGTTATCAGTGGTATTAACATCTATTACATCAAATGTAATTGTTTTAGCGTCGCCGTCGTTTGCATCTTTATTAATATCAAGAAAAATATTTTCCTTTGAGGTACTAATTTTCGAATTATTTTCTATATCTTTTTTTTGCTCTGATAAATACAAATATTTCGTCTTTAATGCCGATTCTTCGGTATCAAAAATTTTGTTATTTGCAGGATTAGTTATAGCAGAATGTATGAAAATCAATTTAAGAGTCTCATTTTGCACCCGATTGACAGAATCAGAAAATTTAGATAGATTAATACTAGAAGCCGCAGTATGCATTTGACTGTTTTTAGACATGCGAGAATTAACATTTTTATTAATGCCAGAAGTGATAGAAGAATTTATTTCTACTTGGGTTAATTGATTCGCACCGTCAGGTTCCTTATCAGCAGTCATTTTGCGTAAAACGGAGGTTGGAGTGAAAGCGAGCGGACTCGCCGTTTGCTTAGCTGGTGAATTAACAGGGCTTGACGTGCGCTGTTGCTGAACCTGCTGCTGCTGCTGTTGTTGATCCTGCCGTTTACGGAAATTCTCACGTTGTTCCTCCAATTTTTTCTTGATTAAAGCACTTTGCATTATAGACTGAGTATGCATAACGATCTCTCTTGGCGACGGTACTCTATGTGGTATCACTGTTATAATAATAATAAAAATAATTCACATAATGTATTTTGTTTAATTTTATTAATATCACGTTTAAAATAATAATTTATTAAGTGATATTATGTATATGTATAGCTTTTTTCATGTAATTTTAATAAAAAATATTTTTATATATAAAAATTACAAAACCGAGTTTATCATATTGAATTTGTTGCATTACCTGGATGCTGAACTGCTAAAGTACTAGGGCTAGCTGTTAAATTAGGTGATGGTATTATTGGAGGTGGGCAATAAGCTGCATTCCAAATACAGTAGAAAATCATTCAATTTCATAAAAATTGAAGATTTTACATTTACAATATTGACGACAAAATAAAAAATACGACTTACCGTTATTCATAGGAGATGGAATTCTTTGCTGTTGTTGCTGATATAGCATCTGTTGAAGTATATGATCCTGAGGAATAGGAGCAGCAGGGTGAGGATGCGGACTTATAGTGCGAGGTGTGGTGCCACCATATATTTTCAAAATATTCACCAGCACTTCTCGATGACGATGTTGCATTGCAGGATTCTATTAATAAAGAAATTAATTTAAAAAAATCTTTATTATATTCTGTAATAAATATGTGTAGTCTATTACAAATAATAAAAAATAACTAACCTGCAATTGCTGCATGAGATGTTGCCTAGTAATCTCTCCTTGCTGCAAACCTTGAATAATTGCTTGAGCTTCCGGTCGTTGCAAAAGCTCTTGACTTGACGGGACATTATTTATCATCATTTGCATTTCCGTTGGTACTGGACTAACACCTAACATCCGTTGATTACCCATCATCATGGATAGCATATCGGAATGTCGCTGTTGTTGCTGCTGCTGCTTTTGTTGTTGTTGCTGCTGTTGCTATTAATATTAATAATAAATTCGTTATATCAGCGTACATTAACTGTAAATAATAAATGTAATGTGTAAATAATAAAGATTAATATATGTCGTACTTGTATTTGCAGAACTTTCATTAGATTCTCGTGTTGCATTTGGGCTTGATGCGGATGTTGAGTAGGACCAAGAGGACCGACGTGATTAAATGTCGTAGGATGAATTGGTTCTACGGGCGGCTGTTGATGTGGCATCGACGACGGTTGAGTTTTTAGTTGAGTAGAATTAAGTAACTAAAAGATAAAAAAATATGTAAGTGTAAAGTACATGCGCTTTAATATAGTAAGAAAGATTGAACGTAACTTACTTGCATTAAAGTTACAGGTTGTTTTTGCGTGATAGGTCCGTTAGCTGCAGGCACAGCTTGTCCTCCAGTTACTTGAGCAAGCTAAAAAAAAATTTATTTTAATATTAGTGAAATTTTAATATTAGTGAAAAATTAAAGTTAAATTATTATATATCGATTTTAATTACCAATTTCTTAAAAGCAGAGAGATCTTCTTCAGTCTTATTTACACGGGGAGCATCAGTCGAAGTTGCAGGTGGAGGCGCACCACCCCGCATACGTGCTTCTAATTCTTCCAAACTGTGCACAACTTTACCACCAACTTCTAGAAAAAAAATATATGCCTATCGTATTTCGTTGCAATTTGTATACTTAACGGTAATATTTAACAAAATAATGTCCATCTTACCCAGATCTTTAATAGAACAATTTTTCATCATAGGTATAGCCGCATTACTCGCATCGCCTTGACCATTTTGATTCGGCTTATTACCACGATGTAACATCTCGAGTAATTTTACACCGTTTGTGGTCGTATTAGCATTATTAGTCGTATTGGCCGGAGAAATTGGAGCGAAGTAGGTGTTCGATTCCGTTACCGATGGTATTTGAATATTTGGCTCAGTAATATCATTCAACAAATTATTCAGCAATTCATCTTGTATGGAAGCTCTACGACTATCCGTCTGAACTGGACTTTCTCTTTTAAACCATTGACTAAATCGCGAGCCGGTACCACTATTCGATCCAACACCATTCTACACGATATACATGAATACATGAAAAAGAAATTTATTAAGTATCGTAAAGAAATTTGACGATTTCAAATATTTAAGTATTAAATATTACGACAAATTAAACATAACTTACCGTCAACAGTCCAGAAACGCCAGGGAATGTATCAGATTTCAGAAATTCATCCAAATTAAAATCAGGATGCGAGTCTTCTTGATTTTGATTCGCACTGGAGTTCTCTCTCGATTCGGACGTCGGCTCAGTAGCCGTATTCTCATTGACATTTTTTTCTTTCTTCTGAGTGATAGATTGCTCAGCTTGTTCAGAAATTGGAGAATGTGGGACTATCGCAGCGTTTACAGGTTGATCCATAACAGTTGGAGTGCTGCGTCCTTTAGGACCTGCCGAGTTCTCGCTCGGTTTATCATCCTTTTCCGTGGTATTCCTTTTACCTCGTTTCTTTTGCGCAGGAGTTTGCTTCTTACTCTTGGCATTACTGCTGTTTATAGCCTTCTCCTCCGGAATATCCTCAAAGCCTCTGAGTTCAATCGTATCATGTTGAGACGTAGGACCTGAGCTAAACCACTCTGGCTCGTCCGAATCGCGAGTATCACTGTAAGTCCGTCGACGATCATTACTAAATCTCTTCTCGCGTCCGCGATCTTTGTCACGATCCACCTGATGATTGCTTCGGTCATTTCGCTCCCCTCCTCCTCTATCGCCACGATCGCGCTCTCTTTCACCACGATCTCCATAATCACGGCCGAATGATCTTCGTTCAAACCTGTCATCCCGTTCGCGCAAGCCATCGCGATCGCGATCGCGTTCCCTTTCTCGCATATCGCGATCCCTGTCTCGTTCTTTTCCATCACGACTATCTCTGTTATCACGATCACGTAGAGAGCCACCGGCAGTCGTGCCTGATCTAAAACCATAATCTGTACGCTCAGACTCGATCTTTTCATTTTCAGTTCTAAAATCCCATATATCTCGTGTTAAAATCCTGCCACTACCGATTCGACGGACAGGCTCACGGTGACTGACCTATAAAATATTTTATAATTATTTATAAATTAAATATGATAAAACAGAAATGCACATTATTTATAAATTAAATACGATAAAACAGAAATGCACATATCCTAGAAATAAAAAATTGATTGTGGATTAATTGAATACCTCTGTTTTGCCAATCGGACTCTCTGGACGACGACTTGGTGGCTGATTCACGTTAACGAAACATCCCGAATTAAAACTTCTTCGTTGAGGGCTCAAAACAATACCGTCTTGCTCTTTACGTATCCGGTCTCGTGGATCGCCATTATTACGTCGCTTATTGTGATTCTCAGAGATCTGATCACCACGTCCTGTTCTTTCTTCTTTAGGAGGTGTATCACTACGTTTTCTATCACAATGCCAGCGTTCAGGATCCCAAACACCTCGCGAGCTGTAAAAGAAACAATGTATTTACGATTAGACAAATACATCGATATTTCGATAATATAAAAAAGTAAGAATTCTTGTAACTTACTTATTATAAGCGATATCTAGGAATGTAGGTCTACGTTTAGATAATGGCAAATTTTTTATGAGCATTAGATCCTCCTGAAAAAGAAATAAAAAATATATATACATACATATAAATTAAATACCTTAAATCAAGAGACACGATAGCGTCTCACGTCAAGTGTGCGCGCGAAGTGATACTGTACACCTTAATTTTTTTTCTCATGTTAAAAAATAAAAGATCGTGTTTCATTGAATATTAAAAACTTTATATAATTACGAAAATGATAATGGCATTCTACGTGGTACATTTGAAACAAGATTTTCAATTATACTTCTTTTCAATTTATATATTGTATAAAATAATTGTAAAATATTTACCCGAGAATATTGAAACTGTGGTCTAGAACGGCCTACTTCCATGATCGAAGCATCAGTCACCTCACCAGCCACTGACATTGATATAATAGCTTCATCTCCTGCAAATAAAGAAAACAAAAAAGATAAATTGCAATGTACGAACAATGCACGTTACTTTCGGGCAATCAAATCTCATTGAAACGACGACGGGGAAATTTAAACAGTTCAAATTGCACATTCTCACAATTCACAACAGTTCAGTTTTTGAA
Organism: Cardiocondyla obscurior; assembly: GCF_019399895.1. Lineage (NCBI taxonomy): Eukaryota > Metazoa > Arthropoda > Insecta > Hymenoptera > Formicidae > Cardiocondyla > Cardiocondyla obscurior. The sequence goes on along the minus strand of NC_091866.1, from coordinate 9,892,702 downwards.
AAGTCTTAGGCGCAACGCTGCTATACTTACGAAAGATCACTTGCTTTATAGAATTGACAGTTTTGTTTTTCCGAAACCACCGGCAAGCCCTAGTTTGCATGACCAGGACGTCCAAGAAAGGAGACCCGGTTGGACCAACTAGTGGTCGCTTTCGCGGTCGGCGATACCAATTGCTGCCGACGAACCGATCGACAGTGATAAGTCTCATTGTAATGCTTGTTTGTCTCGCCTCGAATAAGCGCTCTGTCTCGTCTAACCGATCGTATTTTCTCGCACAACCGTTCTCGGCGATATAAACAAACAGGTGAAGGGCAAACAGTCAATAAATTCCCGAAATAAAGTCTCTCTGGTCTCGTCACGTATACGTTGTTCAATAGGTCATTAGAAAATAAAATTCTTCCACAAAAAAAAAAAAAAACTCGTCCCTAAAAGTTCTCGGCCTTTAAGAATCGATGCAAAAAAAATTCCAGCTAAGTCTAATTATCACGGAATCTTTTTCTCTATATCTCTCTCTTTTTTTTTTTCTCCCTTGGCCTTGAAAGCAATGGAAACAATTTGCCTTCTTGTCCTTTAGCGCGAAGCAGCCTCAAAGAAAAATACGAACTCCAATTTCTTTCGTATCTCTTGGCAAACAGAAAAATGTTAAATTTTCGACTTTTTAAACATATCAAACCTTAGAATCGCGTATTTCTGTTATTGGAATAATTATTCGACGTTAGAAATAATCAGCTTTCTAGGTATCCGCCAATATATCACTCGCACAACTCGATACAGGATATATGTAAACCGTTGTGAAAGCAGAGTATAATGCAGACTGACTGACTCGAATCGCCTTCAGATAAGGTATCCCTCTCACAAGCCAATCAGGCCTTTGATACGTGAGCGCTTGATTGGCTACAGGGAAACAATTTAAGTGTAACTGATCCTTATCCAAAGACGTTTCTAGAAATTATTTCCTATACAAAAGTACAAAGTCATGTATATGATATAAACAGACCCCATGGAATTATTAGACATTCACGTATATATAAAAAAGAATTTTGTATAATACCTAAACAATCGACGACAAATGTGGAATGAGCAGATAATGAGTCTACTTATTAAACCTACGAGTTCCAATTTACATGTTTATGACAATTTGCAGGCTCAGTAAATTATCCACAAGTCTCAGGATGCTCTGTAAAGTATAACCAATATGCGAATTAAATATATTTAAACGATATCTCGACAAATAGACGTGGGGGATTGGTTTCGTTTTGCTTTCTGTTCTCTCATTTTCAATTATCCCCTGTTCTCAGTGAAGAATGTGATATTCGACAAAAAAAGAAAAAAAAAAAAGAGAGAGAAAGAAAGAATTGCAGGTCTACTCCTGTAATAAGTGAAGTCATGAGGTTATCTCCTAGCACTATCGATGTCAATGGTAACCGGGATACTCCAGATGATTTTCGTCTACCCTCGCTTAAGAAACAAGAAGCGGAAAACCAAGCTGACGATGTACCTTCTTCTTTTTTCACCGCCGTTGTCGCCGTTGCTGTCGTTGCGGTTGACGTCGCCGTTGTCGTCGTCGTTGCCGTTGTCGCCCCCGCTGTTATCGTCGTCGTCGACGCCACCGCGGTCGTCGCCGATGTTGTCGTCGCCGTCGGCGGTGGCGGTGGCGGTGGCTGCTGCTTGTCACTTGTCACCGACTCGACGGACATCGCGCCGCTGATCGCGTCGGTCTTCGTCGTTCGGAGATAAGATGGGTGTCTTCTACGGATGCCGGGCCTCCTTGCTGCAACTCGTGCTATCGTCTCCGAGATGCGATCTCTATCTGTGTCCCTTGCACACCATACACGAGCGGTGGCACGTAACACACCCACACACACAAATACGCACGCTCGCTCTTTCTCTGTCTTGTTCGCTCGCTTGCTCGCGTGCGCGCGCGCTTTCACGCCGCGAGTGCACGGACGAACACACGCACACGCGGGACGCGCGCACGATCGCTTCGGCTATCTCGCACGCCTACACGCGCACGCACGCACAAATTTACACGGAAGCGTGCGCACTTTTTTACGTGTTAGTTTACACTCCTAAATATATGTTTATATATTTATATATATATATATATATGTGTATGTAATATGTGCATATATATATATATATATTGCTTAGTACTGTTTAGTATCACAGACTGGTTTTTTTCTATGTTGCGTCGCGGCTCGATTGGCGATCGGCGAAGCCTCGACGAGGGGACGATGTGTACCTTTTTCCGAGCGTTTTGACGGCGGGCAGGAGGGGAAAAATAAAGACGAACGGCGTGAAAGAGAAACGAAGAGGAAAGTGTTTACCGGATGGCGAGATTGCACGAGAGAGGGAGAGACGGAGAGTGAGAGTTTACGCGCGAGGCTGCGCGAGCGAAACGACTCCCGATGATTTAACGTGCGGCACTTTCTGATCGCGGGCGCTTTCGGTCGCGTGTCGCCGTACGGTCATTTCGTGTCACGCGTAGCGCATCGGCCCTTCGCTCGCCGTTCAGTCCATCGATCCCGTATCCGCGCACACAACAAAATAAACGGCCCTGCGTATACACACGCGCGCGCACGCACTGCTCACGGCTACGGCGGTGCTATGCAAAAATAGAAAATGGCTGGCGCGATTTCCCCCCCTTCCCCTGTCGCTTCTGCCGTCGATGTTTCTTCTTCGAGCCTTGACCGACCGCTTCGCTGTCGCCTTCCTTTTCGTCGCTACGGCCTTTCGTTTTTCCTGCCTGCGCAATCCCTCGTAACCACCGCTCGCCGTACGTTTCTGACCGAGGGGGATCGGAAACAGGAAGATGGAGTTTACAGCAGAAGTTCCCGGAACCACGGTGGTAAGGGACGGGCGATGTGTAAAAGGCGCTGTCGTCGACACCGCTGAGTTCGACGGCCACTAGCATTCGTCGACGATTACGGGCCATTCATAAGCGCGACCGGAGCGACGCGAGGCACGCGATCGGCCAATCGCGGACACGCATGAAAATTCGCGTGATATTGATTTGATACGTACGATCTCCGGCGCTTCGATATCTGACGGTCATTTCTGCCAATTGAAAATTGTGCGTCCTTTCGAACGCGACCAATGACGCGAAGCGTAGGGAAATAAAATGCACGTGTGACGTGCATTTTTGCACTTTTGGCGAAATTAATTACAGATGAATATACTTGATTTCAAGAAAAAAAAATTAATTAAATGAGATGAGACGGTATAGAATAATCTTTTGCATTAGATACTTCGAAAAGTTTATCTGGTGCAAAGGTAGAATTGAAGTCCAACTCGTTGCTCAAATCACGAGTGACATAACCAAAAAAAGATATTTATAAGAAATTGATATGATTTGGCATTAAAAACTCTATTAAAAATAACAGATTAAAAAATTAAAAAAAAATATTTATGACGAGATAATAAAAAATATTTCATTATGATTGTGAGGTGTATTTGTTACAACACAAAACTTCCATCACTAGGATTATATCATAAATGTATGCTTTAGTTATACTCGTTTAAACAACTGAATTATTTGTTTCGAGTTTAATTTAATATAGTAATTAACTTCATGTATTAGAAACAACACCTTTTTACATTCATTCTATTTTGTAGCATACCTGTCCACTCTTGCATTTGTTCCAAAATGTAATCCAGCATCAACAGAGGATGTGATGAAATTGAAAGAATTCATTGATAAGCACGAACGTTTGTGCGTGTTAACCGGAGCGGGAATATCCACGGAAAGTGGTATTCCTGATTACAGATCAGCCGAGGTCGGTCTTTATGCCCGGAGCAATCACAGACCTGTTCTTTATAAAGAATTTTGTAGCAGTGAGGCAATCAGAAGACGATATTGGGCTAGAAACTATGTTGGATGGCCAAGGTTTCATTCTCTTGCAATTGATATATTGTTAAGAAAAGTAATAGAAATAATTCTCACTTGTATAATTATCTTCATTTATAGGTTTTTCTCTCTTAAGCCAAATATTACACACAATATACTTAAATACTTAGAAGATATTGGAAAAGTAGGATGTATTGTTACACAGAATGTAGATAATTTACATTCGAAAGCAGGAAGCAAGAAAGTGATCGAGTTGCATGGAACAGCATTTAAAGTTATGTGTCTTCATTGTGATCACAAAATATTTAGACATAAGCTTCAAGAAGTGTTTCAAAAACTTAATCCATCTATGATTGCCACAGCTCAGATGATAAGGCCTGACGGTGATGTAGAATTATCGCAAGTATATATGATAGTTGCATTTATATATATGTATTTGCGATGTTTTTAAACATTATATATATCATTTTAATAAAAATATATTTATCAGGAACAAGTGGAAGGCTTTAACGTTCCTGCCTGCAATAATTGTGGTGGGATTTTGAAACCGGATATCGTTTTTTTCGGTGACAATGTACCACATGATAAAGTGCAAAACGTGAAAGCTAATGTAGAAAATTTAGATGCCTTGCTAATTCTAGGAACGACTCTCAGTACTTTTTCTGCATATAGAATTGTATTGCAAGCAATCGATGCCGCGAAAGCAATAGCAATAGTAAATATTGGCGAAACTAGAGCTGATAAAGAGGTAGATTTAAAAATTAAAGGAAGATGTGGAGATGTATTGTCAAAGATTTGGCAGCTGAATGCATCGAATAATTTTATAAACTAGTAATAAAATGGGTTTTAAATTTTCACATAATTAATTTATTTACGTATTAAATATTATTTAAAAAATCTGTATAGTGTACCGTATGTATTATAATGTATCGTAGTTTTTTTTTTTTATTAGATAACAGTTAAAATAAAAGTGCAATAAATAATTAAGTGAAAATTTTTGAAAAATTGTAATTATTTTTTATTTGCGTCATTATTTCTTCGATTAGTGTAAATATTCATAATACAGTAATTTTATCAATGGGAAGATTTTGCCTCCTTTGCGTTTTGTAAACTTTGAGTGATATACAATTTTGCTAAACTCTGAGCGCAGAATTGCGAGATGTGTTCACTGTATGTATTAATTTGTCCAGCAACAATCATTGGATTTAATCGCGGTGGAACTGGTAAAGGTCTTATCTTATTAATGTCATCATCAGGTAATGGTGGCTCATCCTTTGCAGCTCTGGCAGCATTTTCTTGAGCTCTCTTGGCCAAGAGCCTGTTCTTATCTTGCTGTTGTCGAACCACCAGCTGTTGATATCTGTTAAACTTCATTGCTTCCTGATTCAATTCATCTACGCGATCCATTAAACATCTCAGCTGATTTTCTAATACTGTAGCTGTTCCAAGATCCAGGTACTTTGTACCTTGCTCTTCAGGAATCATCTCATCTAATTCTGACATCATGATATTTGTCAGATTACTATTTTTTATGACTACAGGGATCTCAACAAAGAGACTCTCATATCCAATCTTTAAAGTGCGCAAAGCTTCTGGTGTAAATTCATTTTCTTTATACATCTGTATTGCTTGGGGAGTGAGTCGGTATGCTTTAAGTGTTAAAAAACCTCTGGCAGACTTTGCTGTATCGTAAATAAGTACAACGGATTCTTCGATAGAAGTCTGATAGTGGTATTGCGATTCTAACAGTGACAAATTCAAGAAATTGCCGACGTCCGCGCTTTGATACCAACCGACGTGGAAATGATCTACGTTCACCCTATGTATTGTAAAATAAAATATTATTATGTTTGAATTAAAGCATAGTTATGGTACTCAACAACAGCGCTCGGAATTAAAAGCCCAGTTCGGCCGATTTCTGATTGTCTCCGCGTTCGGCCCCCACTATCGCTCGAAACTCGACGGCCGGCTGCCGATCGCTCGCGAGACGCTTTAACTCGGAAGCGTTCCTATGTATATTCACGCTGGAATTATACATTTTAATAAATAATTAATAAATTTTTTTTCTTAATTAATAACTCATATAATTACGTACATATTACTAATTTTTTTATTATTATTTTTATTATTTTTATTATTTTTATTAAATTACTGTGTGGCCGAGTTTCAAACATATAAAAATGAATTTTAATATATATAATTTTATATGTTTAAAACTCGGCTACGCAGTAAAATAATTATTAAAATAATAAAAATGTTAATAATAAGAAATTAGTAATATGTAATTATATAAATTATTAAGAAAAATAATTTTATTAATTATTTAATACAGTGTATAATTCTAACGTGAATATAAATAGGAATGCTCCTAAGTTAAAGCGTCTCGCGGGCGATCGACAGCCGGTCGTCGAGCTTCGAGCGTAAAAGGGGATAAAAGGCAGAGACGATAAAAAATCGGCCGAATTGGGCTGCTAATTCCGAGCTCTGCTCTACAATATCTGCACCAATACGTACCATCTCAACCTTCGCATCATGGCAAGCTGGTACTCCTCCTCATCCATAATTTCATCGTTTTTAGGAAACGGGAAACAATTGGTAATCTCCAAGCGGTTCTGTACGACCAAACCCAGGAGAGCACCCTGGGCGACCTCCATATTACTGTTGGATTCTTCATGGCAGTGCTTGACCATTTTCATTACTACCAGACCGTCGCATTGCACGTAGTCTATACGCGGCTCCGCTTCGGGAATTCTTCTCGACGTCGCCCTCGAAACCATTTTTAACCGATTTAATCTTTTCGTAAAAAATCTACATGCAGCCACTCGGCCAACTAACGTCAACGAAGGTTAATCGGGAAAGACGGCACGGCACGGCACGCCACGCTACACGTAACGACACAATACGCCCTTCTCTCTCCAATTCTATCAACCAATCGAGTTTGCTGGCGGCGATAGTAGTGCCGCGTTTTGGAAATTTTTTAGAACTACAAAAATATTTAAATTTGTTAGCAAATAAAGACTATCGAGATAGTGATGTTGCAAATGCAAAAGATTAGTTCTGGATAAAAAATAGTTGATAAAATGGATCACTTTTAATAAAAATTAGATTTTATGTATAATCAAGAATGAATCTTAAGACATTACATGTAACAGAAGGCTGCAAGTTTTACATACTTGTTAAAAACAGATAGAAATTAAATTTATGATTTAAATTTACTTTTTATTACACTTAATAAATAATCATTATAATTTTGTTCCGTTTAAATATTTTATAAACTGAATTTAATATTGTTGACACGTTTATTTTATTCTCATATTTATTATTCTTAAAATAAGTATCACACAAGTCTCTACTACAATATAATAACAATAAACTGTGGAGCAAAAAATAAACATGTAAATACGTGCTTACATGCTGTTATACAATTCCGCGGTTTTGCGCTAACAAAACAAAACAAACTTAATTACAATACTCTTTTAAACCGATTTAATGTGTGAAAAAATCGTTTATGCGATAAACATAAGTAATAAGATTCGCTTTTAATCCTATGAGACACATTTGCTTTTTTTTTAACCATATGGAAGAATACCGATTATAACGGTAAAACAGTTTTTTTAAACCCTGCTTCTGTTAAGTATTATTTAACATGAAATTAAAAAAATTCAGAAAACCATTATAATTAAAACAAACATATCATTACAATCCATCATAAAAATAATAAAAGTTACAGCAAGTATAATAAAAGAAAGAAAACAGATGTGTTTCACAGCAAAACTGCTTTTACGTTTGTATGCTGATAAATGGACTGTGTTACATGAACAGAGATTTTATTTGCTTCTTTCCTTCTTGCATATAAAAATAATAAAGTTATAGTAACCTGTAATCACAGTCTGTATGTGGCTATAACGGTAATTCTGAAGCCGCGGAACATTCGTCCCTTACATCATGCTTAAAATGTGCTAAAATCCTCGCCTCTTCTTGCGTCTTAGCCAACTCCATCAATGCTAAAGCACCCTGCCATTTCTTATTGTCTTCCTGTACCGGTAACTTAGCTACGCTTAAGTCTTCCTGTTGAACGCTAACGTCGCCAATTATTTTTGTCTCCGTCTTCACAGGGTCTATTATAATAGGTGGTTTTGGAATCATTTCTTTGCCGCTGCTGCAACTACCAGCCAACATCAGAACTGTTGGTCTAGTTTCGTTTTCGCTAATACGAGAGGTAACTAGCATATCTTGATTCGTTGTTTCTCTATGGATCTGTTCCATATAATCAAAATGCAAACATGCAGATTCAGAACTTTGAGTTTTTACAGCAGATTCGTTAATACTAGTTTCAAAAATACTCTGATTATTGGATAAGCTACTTAGCGAATTCCACTGTGAGTGATTCAGAGGAGGCACATATACATTTTCCTCTGATATTTTGGGGGATTCGTTGTAATTCATCATGCAACACATTTGAGAGGTGGTATATGGAGATTGCGTACTTTGAGTTTCCAGCTTGTTATCCAAATTCGTTATGGATGTGTTATTATCTGCGACAGTATTGTCCAAAAATGTCGCATACCACTGAATTTCCGATAATTCTGCAGATCCGCTCAAAGTTTGTTTCTCGTCTATCTTGCGTGCGGTTGTTACATTGTTAGATCTAACATCTTCGTTTAGGTCTAGTTGTTGTTCTAGGCAAGCATATCGTAGCCATCGTTTCTTTGGTTGTAGTCTGTCCAAAGGTCTTCTCAGTGAGGAAATTGCCAGCTTGGCATTTGATGCTTCTTCATCCTCGGAAGTTTGCAATATCGCGCAACACGTTTCCGCTGGATCTTCGTCCTGGCTCTCTTCCTGGCTGTCTTGATTCTCTCCACAGTGCAACCGTTGCGAGGGATTACGATCCAGATTTTCTTGCTCTCCTGCTATATCCATCATAAGGCCTTTTCTGGATTTTATCCTTTTATGATTCTCAGTGCTCTTCCACGTCTTCTTTTTTCGTTCGTTCTTTCCAGTTGGTGTTCGATCTTCTCGTTCCCTCGACATTTTGTAACGCTCCAACCATCGACTTACATCATATGGCAATTCTGTGTTCTCAGACACTGGCTTTAGTACAAAGTCATCTGATCTTGTAAGATTAGCGTACGGATGATCAGGACAATGTCTGTTGGCATGGGTGAATCTCGTTTCACAACCTGGTTCAGTACATAAAAATGGTTTCTCTCCTGTATGCAATCGTTGATGAGTCTTTAGTTGTCCCGATTGTGTAAAAGCCTTTGTGCATCCGGGATAATCACATGGATATGGACGTTCTCCTGTAATTACAACACAAATATATGTTATATTTCATCGATTAAATTAGCGATTACATATAAAAATTAATTATTAAATACCTCACTTTTATTTCCAATGTTTTATAATTTATATTAAAGGTATTAAAACGTCACTGTTAAAAAATTTAGATATAACTAATTTCCAGCTAATTTTTCCGTTATTATGTACGTGGCATTTAAATATCTGTCATTACAATATTAGTGTCTGTATTTACTTAGTTTGAAAATAAAAAGAATTTAACATTATTTCATGAAGTTTTACGATAAATTCTGTTTTCCTGGCCCATCACAAAGATCGAAAAGCTGTCGCGTCCGTCCTTTTTGTTGTCCACGAACAAAGACCGCGCAATTTCGGAGCCGTAACGGACCGACCGAGAACGCGTGCACAACACGTTTGGCCCTTCTACCCCATCCCTTTCCCCCCATTCTAAACGATTAAAATTCCCACTCGGTAACTCGGCGCGCTTCGACGCTCGTTACACGTGTCGCCGTAAATTTCGCGCGCAATCGAGACACGGCTGTGCCGGCGAGTCCACGCGTAGCGCCGGCTCACGCGGAGCAAGCCATTTAAGTATTTAAAGCGCGGCATGATGGCCGATTGGCGGGACGCACGCGACACGCGAGCAAGCGCGCTCGCGCGCGATCACCTCTCCGCACGAGGATCTCGCGCGACGGTATGAATAAAAGTCGCGTGGGCTCGTCGGCAGCGCGGGAGAGAAACGGCTTGTTTACCGGTGTGAGTGCGCAGGTGCGCCTGAAGGCTCTTCTCGCGCGGGAACACCCGGCTGCAAAAGGTGCACTTGATGCTGCTCGGCGACGTGCTGCCCTGCTGCATGAGATTCGAGAGAGCGTCGGCGCGTGGTCGGCCCCGCCGGTGGCTCTCGGAGCCGTTGCCGCCGGAGCATCTGCCACCCGCGCCGCCGCCACTCGTGTCCAGGCCCGCACCATGCTGCTCCCGGTATTCCGGCGACGAGCACGAGCTCCCCGGGCTTAGATTCACGTTACGCGCTTCCTCGCCCCAGTTCCACGGGTAGAGCGTCGTGTCGCACATCGACGGACTACGGTCGACCTGTGACTCCGCGGACGGCCGTGGCTCCCGTTTCGGCGTGTGAAGCTCCATCCTCGGCGTCGCCACCCTCGTTCGTGCTGGCCACCCTCGCCGCCCCGTTCGCCCGCCAGTCGTCCCCAGTCGCTACGATTCTCTCACACAATCGGCGCACTTTCTCGTAACCGTCGCTGTTGAAGCGCGATGCGGTCGCTCGCGGCAACCTACTACTACCTACCGCCCTCGCTATCTGACACGCGCGACCTCTTTACCACCACCGCCTCCACCGCGCGCGTGGTACGCGTGCCGCGTGCAACTGGTAAACCGCCAAAATACGCGCACACACGAGTACGCGTGAGCTACCCAAGATGGTGGATCATCTCGTGCGCGCGCATCTAAAAAATTAATCGCCATTTGGATAATAAATCCTTTTATCTTCAAGCTCGATCGACCGTCGCCGATGAGCGCCAAGTTCCATCTTGCGATATGTCTCGCACTTCCACTCAGCGCTACCTCAATAAAGTTAGCCGGACAACTTCATAATCATTTGTTGTTAGATTAATTACAACATTTGTTAAACAGTACTTTTTATGCAAATAAATTTGACCGTCGAGATAGCTGGAAAAGTGAAATTTTTATTTTTAATTAATTTTAATCGATGCGGAATCACATTTGTCGGATCACAATTTTGCTAAAAATTAAACAAAATTTTATTTAGAAAAAGGAGCGAAACTTAGGTCGGCATCCATGAATACCGGTTTTATTAGTAGTTTCCTTTCTATGTTATATTCGAACACATGTCGTGTGGTCGCCAACTTCAACGTGAGCACGAATATCGTTCCTGTTATCAAGCTGTCAATCCTATTGTTTACCATGCACTTTTGACAATCGTGTATTTAATTATATCTGACAATCGTACTTTGCGGCAAGCTTTGATAAATATTATACGTTTTTGGTAAAAGCTGAAAAATGGAAAATGATATTCCTCTCATATATGGACTCGAGTTTCAAGTACGAGCCTTGATCTATTATAAGTTAATTTTTAATTAATTAAGAAATTTAATGTAATGCTACTTTGTATTCTAGACGAGAGCACTGTCGGCTCAAACAGCCGAAACAGATATCGTGAGATTTTTAGTAGGAACGCAGTCCTTAAAATTTAACAATAACCAGGTGCACTTAGTGGAGCTTAATGAGGAAATTGGAAATTTAAAAACACAGGTGTTTCAACATCCAGTAGGAGAAATTTGGTCCTTACAAGCTTCGCCGACTGAACCTAATATATTTATCACGTGTTATAACAGCTTAAGCGGTAAATAAGTCTGTTGTACATTTCTTTTTATATCTTAAATTTATTAGTTTTTATCAATACTTATGTGGCACAAGAAATATTCTGTAATAGTTCAAAGAAATCTTAATTTTTTTAGATGAAGGTACCTGTCAAATGAAAGGAGCTGTCTGGAGATTTCCCGAAATAAAAGAGTATACTAATGATATCTTGCAACTCAATAAATTAGCTGAAATTGATACAACTCCATATGGCATGGATCTTAAAACTATTGCCTATCACCCCATGGACAGCAAAAAAGTTGTGTCAGTAGTTGATAACAATTTTGTTTTATGGGATCTGACTGAAAGTCCACAGGTATTATTCTTCAGGTATTATGTATAATCAAGAATTCTTCATTAAAGAATATTGTGATTAAATAATTTTTATTTTTTTAATTTTATTTTTATTTTTAAGATTTAATTTTTAAGACTTTTCAATAATTTTCTTTTTTTTTTTAATACTATTCAGGTTGTAGTTTCGGGCACTTTAGCAGGTAAAGGTCAGCCACGATTTACGAACGGCAAATGGAATCCGCACAACGGTGCCAATCAATTTGTTACTTTGAATGATAACAACGTTCGCGGGTGGGATTTTAGAAATCCAACTAATGCTGCTTGGTCTATATCACCTGCCCATTCGCAGATCATCAGGTAGAAATAATATAAATTAATTTTTAATGGAGTTAAATTCATCACTTCGCGTAATTTATTTCTCAGGGATTTAGATTTCAATGCAAATCGTCAGTACTTTTTATCTACTTGTGGTGACGATGGATACATGAAATTCTGGGATATTAGACACCCAACAGAACCCGTGTTGTCGCGTATGGAACATTCACATTGGGTGTGGAACATAAGAATTAATCGTTTTCACGATCAGCTTGTTTTAACTTCCAGCAGCGATTCCAGAGTAATATTATGCAGTATAGCGTCCATATCGTCTGAACCATTCGGACATATGGTATCAGCCGAAGACGAGACTTCACAGAATGAAGAATCTTGTGGGAAAAAAAAGTAAGTACGTCAAGTAAAAGTTTGAAACAATTAACATAAAACAGGAAATTGCAATTACAATTTTTTAGATTGGAGGATGGTTTGGTCGGAAGGTATGAAGAACACGAAGACAGTGTCTATGCAGTCGAATGGTCGTCTGCCGATCCTTGGACATTCGCGTCTCTCAGTTACGACGGAAGATTAGTTTTGAATAAAGTGCCGCGTAAATATAAATATCAAATTCTTCTGTAAATATATATTAGGTAAGAAATAAGACATTATAAATTTAATTTTATACCTACGCGAAATATTATGTACAATAAAAACGTACATTGTACATAAGTGTACATATTACCAAGTATAAAGTAACTGTTGTAACTCACGGGAGAATGTATATTTACACGTGTATATGATATAAATAAAATTATTGCATGTTAAAACTGTTCTGTAATTTTACTAGCTATGTTCCTCAATTGTCCATAAACCTTAGAAGGCGGACTGCCTAAAATTAAGTTGCATATCGCTCTGCGAGCTAATTGTATATTCTGAAAAGAGCCGAGTATGTGTATCTTGCTGTCGGCAAGTACAATTCTGGTTTTCGTTACGTTCTCAATAGTGAATTTCGTCCTTCCACCCTTGCCTGCTAGTCTTCCAATTGCCCGAGACTGATGGTCCCCTTTTATCTGCTGTCTGACGTCTTGTATCTCGAAAGATTCCACAAACAGATCGTCCAGACGTAACAGCGCCAAAGCGTCTTCTATCTCGAATCCACAAATAAACGCCTTCACGAAATCTGCTGCTTTTTGAAGATACGAAATATCCGGTGTCTCCGGTGCCGTTCTAATTTCAACATTTCGGCTCTTCAGATTAAAACGTATTTGTAGTTTTAAATGCTCGGTAATCGGCGTAAATATTTTTAACCAATTTTCTTTTAAAGGTGAATATCTATGCGCTGGCACCGATATCTACAACAAAAATCATTCGCGTTTAAAATATTAAATATGTTATTTAATTAAATATAATTAAATATTATTTTTATTTATTAATAATTTATTAATAATTATTAACAATTAAATATAATTAAATATAATTAAATTAACTAAATATAAAATATTAAATAAAAGTTTACATATATTTTTATATCATATTATTCCATGTGTTATTACCTTCCTTTGTTCTCCACCTTGTACATTCTTAACTTTCTTTTTAGCTACATGCTGCTTTACTTTTCCCTGAATTCCATTGATTGTTTCCACCTAAAGAAGGAAACCTTTATTAGTTCTCGTATAATAAATAAAAAAGTAAATTATGAAAGACACTGGATTTCTTCTACAAAATATAATTATTTTTCAATTATTCCGTTTTAGAACACTGGTAATACCTCCATGCGATCGTCATCGGCATCTCTTGAACGTTTACTAGACGTTTTTTCATTTTCATTTTTCCGTTGAGGCTGTTCTCGATCTGCGGTGCTCATTTTTTGCATTAATCACTTCCTTTTTTTCTTTTTAATACCACAATATTTCACGAGAAATACCTGTCCTTTCTAAGCTCGTGGCTCACACGTGGACGAATAATCACAACGAGATGGCTTTTTTTTTTCGTCTGACCTGCTCCTAACCTGAAATACTAAAGGTTAGTGCATATGAACAAGTGTTTAGCTGCGATTATTCCAATCCCAGTTCAACTTATCTATTATCTTTTTGTAGCTTTTGAAACTAAAAAGAAATATAACAAACAAGTTGCCTCGAATTTAAATATACTTACATTAACACAAACTAATTACCGCAACGTAAGTATATCGGCCAATCGCAATCGAGCATATTTTCACAAGATAACGAGATAAGAGCTATAAAAGCTATAGCACAACCTCGTTATCACGCGGTGTCCTTTTATTCTTTCCCCTTTCAGCTTTATTCTCTTTAAAAAAACTCGCCTCGCAACGCGGTTTTATTGCGTCCGCATTTTACGCCGCTATAAAAAAAAACAAGTCATCTTCGCTCAGCTGACATGCTTGAAAGTTCCAGCAGGAACGAACTTTCGTTGTAGAGTCGTACAATAATCGATAATAATACGCAATAATAACAGAGCTAATTGTAACACTTATTCACGTAAGAAGAGCTTCTCTTCTTCCGATCGTCACTTTTGAAACACGCGTGTTACCTAACTTCCAGATTTGACCAAGCCGATAGATGCATTATGCGAATAATTGCCCGTTTTAATCGACTTGCAAAATGGAAATTGAGTTCATTGATTCTCGATAATCTCTGATCCAAAGGGTCAACGAATTTGCATGTTCGTCATCAGCGTAAATAATTTTCACGAGGCTTGTCTGGAAGTCTACAGGCTTAATTGTTCTATTTCGATTGTTTAATCGTAAAAAAAATATTAAAAAAAAAAAATACACACGAGACGCAGTTACAAAAGTCTAGAAAAAGTTTAGAGAACAAGATTATATCATCCATACATATTTTTTTATATGTTGCAAAAGTAAACATGTAGTCCTTGTACTATATTATATCGATTAATATATAATTTTAACAAACGATAAATAACGATGCAAAAGGTAGCGGTGGATCGTGATTGTGCCGATAATTTTTTATACAAAAAAAAAGAACAAAAATGTCTTGCGATGGAACTTTCCTGGAAATGTCAATGAAACAAATAGCTGCATTAAGAAATCTGATGCGCTTGGTAAGATAAAAATAATAAACGTGAAATCACACGTGAATTCTCTATTCGCATCAAACTATTAAAATACGATGTGACGCACGATGAAAATGGGTAAAATGTAATACAAAACAAGCAAATGCATCGTGTTTTTTTTTTATAACACATTTTTCATTGTCTTATAAGTCTATGGTAATTAATAATTAATAACAAGAAAAAAACCTTTTTCATCAATGTGTCTACAATAATTATTAAAAGATACAATTAGCAAATTACTATGTTGTATATTCACTTTGTGTAATAATAGGTAATAATATAATTGTAATATTTTCTCCATATAATCATAGCGCGATATCTCTCACGTGCTCAATCGTTTCTACAAATATAATATGGTATCTAATTTTTTATTTCATGTATATATATAATATATATATGCATATATATATATATATATATATATATATATATATATATATATATATATACATGAGAAATGTATATATTATGTTAATATATATATATATATATTCACGTATATATATAATATATATATATATGTACTTGGATTATCATCAATCGTTTACTTCTTCTTCTTTACTGCTATTTATATGTCGTATAACCAAATACTAAAAATACAAATGTTTTGCATATAGCAGCTGTTTTAAAGTCATCAAACCACATGCCCAATCTGATGGTCTTAAAACTCACGTCCATATACATAATATAATAATTTTTTTTTTTTTTTTGCGGTTGTGCCTACAAAATTAAGGAGCTCGCCAGGCGTGTGACTATAAATATTATTATAAAGATCATTTGTTATCAGAATAATTATTGTAGATTGCGCGTGAAGTGATGGTAGCAATGTAGACTTTACACCATTTATACGAACCACAGAAATATCAACACCGATTATTTATTGAGCTTCTCACATGTACACCCGCATCTTGCAAATTGTCGACGGCTGTTGCCGACAGTTTGCTTTGCCGCCGTTATACTCCGGCATTCGATCTTTGGCGCATTATTTACCAGCTCCCATTTTACATTACACGCATACATATGCGATTACACGGCAGAGATACTTTAGAAGCTCCTTAATTATGCGAGCGCGCTAAAATGTCCGCTTATATACTTAAGGTATTTGTATTTACACAAAAGGACTTATTCTCGTTTATATTCTATACAATCATATATAAATGTAATATTCAATGATAAAATTGTAACATAATAATGCCTAGCCTATCTATCTAATGCGAAAGTGAATATATTTTACATCGAAATTACAATCCTTTAATTATATTTTTGCATATTTTGCAATTAAATTAATATGTATATTACACTCGTTCCTATTTGTATCATAGGACACGGATGAAATCAAACGCGCGATTCCTGTACCCATTTTTTTTTTTTTTCATATTTTTATATGTACAATCAGGTTGTATAATTTCCCATCCGAGTAAAATAAGCATTATATACAATATATGACCCAGTGTATACATGTATATGTTTTCTGTTTCTAATACAGTAGAAATAAATTCTAATAAACAAGCAATATTCTAACTAAATAATTTAAATCGATATTGAAAATAGGAACAAATCCAACGAAGCTACAACCCAAGAAGCAGTCTCTGTCTCTCTTAATGATTTGGGTATAGATCGGTGAAATTCTTTCCTATTTTAAATATTATTAAATTCAGTATCTAATCTTAGCATTGAGAAAAGCATTTCTATTAAAGAGTCGCCTGGTAGCCATCGAGCCTTTGGGAAATGTATTGGAAAAATTTCTTGTTATGCACACTCTATGTAGTTGAGCATATCGCGCTTATCGTACTTTGTACATTCTATACTTGTAACAATCGTTACGACAATCTTTCTTGTATCGTGTAATAAATGTTTACTTGGTCTGTGACGAGAATTCGGAGATTTATACAAAATCATCTATGTTTAAAAACAAGATTATGAATTATATTTTAATACACATTTTTTAACGGTCTATACACATTATAATTCACAATTACAGACAAATCTCCTAAAAACTTAATTATATTGATGTGTCACAGAAAGTTGTCTATAGAGCATTTAACATACATATAACATCTGCGAAAAATTAAGACATTTATAGGAACATAGCTAAGATAAATAATGGATTATTGACAAATTATTAACGTATATATAATTGTTTAAAATTTATGAAATATTATTTGCTAAATGATATCCTAAATTTGATTTGTCGTGTGAAAAAGATGTTTGCTATCGATACTCTGGATAAGAAATGCACGTTTTTATGAAAAATTGAACGGTGCTACGTGATGACTACTGCAGGCTTAGCTAGAGAGAGAGAAAGAGAGAGAGAGAGAAAGAGAGAACTTTAAAGATTCTCAACTGTGTATATAAGTTATATTTATACAATATAAAACTAGATTATCTGTTCACGAAAACAATAATCGATATAAATCACATACATAGATTTACATTTGTATATACGTATGCACATATAATTCAATGTGGTTTTAAATTTGTATAAGAAGAGTTAGTATCTTAATTACATAAACGCGAGAGAATAATTAATAATAATGACAATTACGACTTCTTGCACGTTTGAATTATTACTAAGTTAATAAAAATTTAAACAGTTCCTATATGTACAACGAGTAGTGCTTTTGTCCATCTTTACAAGAAATTATTTACAAAATATATTCATTCATATATTACCTATATCAAATTAACATTTTTTTTGTATTAATTAGTTTTCTTATAATAATTATTCTTATCATCTTCACATATTCATGTATGTCTTCCAACGTTCACTGTATTTATGTTTTATAAATAAAATAAATTTTCCCCATTTTTTTTCTTTTTTTTTTTCTCAAAAGTTCTACATCCCGGCTTTTGCAATATATATAACTCAAGACGAACCACTTACTGAAAGACTATGTTTGCTAAGATTGAGAAACAAAACTATTACAATAATGTAATTATGAACTTAATCACTAAATTATTGATTAAAGTATACATTCATCTCTGTAATACAATTACAAATGTGAAAAAAGCAGCTTTCACGTTTTTGTCATTATTCTTATACATTATTATATAAATTTATTATTTTCAATATTTAAGATGTAATTGCGGCATAATTATCAGAGTATCAGACCAACGTCTAAAAAACATTTCATTTTTCGCGTAGATAAGTACGAAAGCGTTACTGCTTTGTGTCTTAGCGTGGAGCTTACAGTATATGGCAAAAACTAATTCGTGCGAAAAATTCATATACCATTACTGTGCACTTTGCCTATATGTATGTACAAAAAACTTTTATAACAAATAGAGATGACACACAATAAATAAACAAGTATACACAGAGACATTGTCTAAACAGAGTCTATCAGCAAAGTCGTCCGAGTAGCATTCTAAGCTCCACCAGTTAATAAATTTGTCCACGGTAAATATGTATTTTACTTACGGCAGTACAATCGGATTCATGTTTTTAATGCCTTAAAAATTTGGACTTTCTTTTACCGTTATTACTTTGTACTGATACAATGAACGAAAGAAATTGTATGAAAGAAGATGATCTCCGAAACATAAATATAATTTGGGCTTCCATAAACGTTCTTAAATTTCTATAAAGCTAGCTTTCCTTTCTTTTTACATCTAATAACGTTAGAAAATTGCACATCGAAGAATGAAATTTAGTACTTGTCGATAGAATGAACATTTGACTGGTAAAAGAAAGTTACATACAATATCTCGGCAGTTTTGAATAGTTCAGTTACTTAGATCGTAGTGCGATGCATTTGAGCAAATCATATCTGAGTAACTAAACTTTGCTGTTTACAGGAGTACAGCATAAAATGAGAACGCTAGACGGTGAATAAGGTGGCTTAAGCAGATTGCTTTCACTTTTTTTTTTTTTTTTACACACGCGACTTTTAAACATTTAAGATATTTGTAACAAATAATGGATGGAACTTGGTGCACGAAATTTTTATCGAACGATACTTTTTTCTAAACTTGCAACAATATAACTCATAATAGTCTATACTTTGACGAAATAAAAACAAATGATAGAGAGAAAAAAAAAAAAACAGAATAAACAGAAACCCGCGGATATATAACTTTTTATACACGACTAATTTAATATCGACCAACAAATATTTTACAGCACGACATATTTTCGCACCGTCCAGCACTTCTTTTTAGTACAATACTCCCGATACATATACAGCAACGTTGTGCGCTAGTTTGACGCATACAGTTTCACCAGGTGGGATCCAGCCACACGGCGATCAAATACCCGTTTATGTCGGATCTACAATCAGACAGGTAGGCCTTGACGAGCGGTAGCTAATCACTGTCAAGGTCACTTCCCGAAGGTCATTTGTTTTCTCGGGATATTCGCCTCCGTTTCGCTTGCTCCGCCGTCTCCGCCGTTACTAAAACAATGTTTTCCCGCTGTACGAGGTGTTCTCAATTAAAATAGTATGTAAAACATACAACACTAAAACATCTATGTCTCTCGTTAATACTTATGTGGACTTTCACTATAATTGACATGGCATGCCCAAAAACTTGGAAAAAAAAAAAAAAAAAAAGAAACAAAAAGTGGCGCAATAGAATAGAAATTGCAAGTTTGAGTAAAAAACATACCTTACGTATTAACAATAATACTAGAAGTAATCAACATGCTTATCGACAATAAAGTTCATAGTTGTAAGTTTAAAAATTAAGTGCAGTCGTATACCCTTTAGACGAAGCATTCTAAAGAGTAAGTTAATTACGTACCAGCACCACTACGAGTTTTCCTTCTGTTTATGTCGTCCGAGGATTTGGATGCGCCCCTAGTGTTGCCTGCCGGTGTAGCTAGAGGTGAAGCTGTATTCTGCCGTACAGACCTTCTTGTTGTTACTTCGCCCACAGACTCGTTGCTGGATACGGAAGTGCCTCTTAATCTCTCCTTCCCAACAGTAACTGCCGCCGCTGTAGATGCCATCGTTGCCACCGGCGCCGGGGTCGTCGTCGCGGTAGTGACTGTTGTCACCGTCGTCAACGTTGTCATCGTCGTTACCGTGGACGTCGTCGTGACCGTTGCCGTTACTGTCGCAGTCGTCGTCATCGCCGTCGTGGTCACCGTCGTCGTCGATGTCATCACAGTTGCCGTATTCGGTTGCTTGGTGGTTAACAAACGGCTCTCTCTTTGCACTCTATTACTGGCATTGAAATTTGATATATTACTGGAATTAATTTGACTGCCAGAAACAGCTGTGCTTAAAATTCACTTTTAAAACAAAAGCTTATCTTACGTAGCGGAACTCTCAAATCTCTGAGATTAGTTTTTCTTTTTATTTTTCTGGCCACCGTTAAAAGAATGCGTTCTGTGTTGCTTACTTTTGATCTTTGGGCTTTGGGGAAGCAGCGGATGTTTCATCTGACAATCGTACTCTTGCTTTTCCTACAGACTCAATCAATGGTTCGTCATCAGACGAATCTACTTCTACCACAATGGGACCTAAAAATATAAAAACGCTTATGTCATATATAAGTCTGGCTCAGATATCGTAAATCAGATGAATCTGTGAGAGACAGGTGAATTTAGAGTTAGAGGCACGCTAGAGTGAGATTGAGAGATACCTGTGTGAGTATTCGAGTATTTACATTATTTTTCGGCAATTTTAGTAATTTAAATTGCTACATTTCCACAGTGAACGGCTATTATAATAAGCTTGTATTTTTGCAATTACGATTGATTCTTGATAATAAAAAATCTTCGGTGTCCCGTAATTTACAGCTCTGTTTTTGGCAGTCTTTTAAATTTGCTACAATACAAAATCTATAATATATACAGGATGTCCACCTACCGCATTAGCTGATAATGAGAATTTCCTTAATGATTTCGGCATTTCCTTAGCAAAATTTGATGAAGGACTATCGTTCTTTACAATAATTATATTACGATATACATTTATATTTTTTGATCGGAGAACACACACATATACGATGCATACACACATATAAAAAGATAGTTATAATATTTAAAATTTCAGAAAATTAAGTCATTCATAAAATTTTGGCTATAAAAAGAATTTTCATGCAATTTAAAATTTATAAAAAAAAAAAAAAAAAAAATCTGCTATTAATATTTGATGCGCTAAATAGCTAAACAGCCTGTATACGTAGAATAAAATATTAAATAAAAAAGAAATATATTAAATATAAAATGTAAAAAAAAAAAGACTCAACTACACACAGAGAAATATTATAGCATGAAATAAACACCTTTCTTAGCTTTTGCCAATATGTTGAACCCCTTCTTTGATTGATCTTCCTTGCCAGGTACTTGTTTCTTTATAGAACCAGTCTCTTCTACACCCATGCAAGCTTTAATAAGTTCTGCAGCATTCTCTGAGCATTTCCGTTTACCTGGTCTCGGCTGTGGATCGTCGGCTGTGCTCGATGCAACGGAACTCTCACTCTCTTGCCTTTTCCGTTTCCCTATTTTTATTGTCGCATTAGGAGACAGCTTTGACACTGTCAGTTTTGGACTTGCTTTTGCGTAGGGCGATATACTACGGCGTTCCTCTAACTTGTTAGGACCGTGAGGGCTGCTCTTCGGTGTCTTGGAGATATCCGGACTGTTCAACTTCTGCGATCTCGTTCTCAGCGATCTTTTCTCGTTGTTGTCGTTCGGGATATCGATCAACAGCTGCTCCAGCAACGATTTCGGCGGCCTTTTAACATACTCTTCCGAGCTGTTGGAGTTAAGTCTCTCCACAAAGTGTCCGTCGTCGTTATCTTCTATACATATGACGTCTTGTCGACCCTCGAGCTCCTGCTTTCTTCTGCGTTTACGCTTTAGATGCTCTACGTCACTGGAGTCCACTTCAGGATTCTGCGCCGCCGGACTCGGAGTTTCGTCTCGCTGCAGCACGGTATTGGAATACGTGTACAAGGCTGGCGTCGTTCTCACGGGTTGCGGATCTTCGCCAATGGGTGACTGGATACCCGCATTCAGATCGCTCGTATCGTTAACCATTTTTTTAACCAACTCGTCCGTCACTTTTTGAAGATTTACAGAGGGCTCTTTGAGCATAATCGGCTGGTGGCTTTGTACATTATACTTCTGGTTCTGTTCAGTGCACGTTTCTACTTTAACCGACGTTGTGTTGAGTGGAACATTACTGTTTTTTGAAACTTCAAATCGATCTATTTGCCTCGTATCGTCCACTTTTACGTTAATTTTAGATTCTACTTTGATTTCTGAATTGCAACTCTCACCGTTCGAGCAAGAATTATCTGTCGCCGTATTAGCATTGTTCGCGACCGCACTATCGAGCTTTACAGTTTCAACTTTATTATAAGCAACGTGATTTTGTATTATAGGCACACCATTATTATTATTATTATTGTTAATATTATTATTCTGTCCGTGAGGTTCATCGCTTAATCTAATTGCACTGTTACTTTCTACAACCGCTTTCGTGGTGTCCTCGGATACGCTTTCCACAGCTTTCGACTCCTCGTGCTTAGAGTTTGTCTTACCCTGATCATTTTGGTTAACAGTACTCTCTAATTTAATGCTAGAACTGTCTTTATCAGAGAAGTCTTTTGCCTGCTGATGTGCACATTGTAATAAGTTATTATCACTATTTATACTGCTGGTTATAGACGCTGTCACAACAGTCACTGTGCCCGTCACTAAAGGACTCGGCATATTTTTGTCATTATTCGCTGTGTCTAAACTACCAATCAAATCACTATGTCCACCACCAGTTCTTGGAACTGTCGACGATTTCTCGTTAGACACATTCTTCGCGTCATGTTCACTGGAGTTTGATATATTGCGATTTAACTGATTCTCAAAATAATTCGTTACAGACACAGGACTTAATCTTTGTGGGCCACTGGACTTAAGAAGTTCCGAATGGGAATTTGAACACATATCACTACTACTAGTTGAGGAAGGCACGTTCTTATTGGTGGTTGATAAAGAGGGTTCCCCCTGTATTACATTCTTAGCGCCGCTTTGCGTCACTGATTCGGTTGCCGATGCTGGCCTGTGTAAAGGAGACTCCCCCTGGTTTGGTGATTTTTCCGAAAGCGCGTCCATCGACTCGATGCCCGAATCCTCGCCACCACCACCGCTACCGACTCTCTCGATATTCGCGTCGACGCCTATCCCAATCGGCACTGCTGTATTTTCAAGCAACTTTTGCTTAACCTTTGCCTCGGTCACGTTTATCTCGCCAACGGGCAAGGTCGGCTTGTTCGCAGGTACGTCAATATTCTGCGATCTGGGGACTTGATCTACTGAGTTGCTGATTACCGAACTCGGCGTAGTTTTCAACAGGCTGATCCTTTGCGACGCGTTGTCGAGTTTGTTCTCCACCACTGGCTTGTCGACTTGCTTGACATGATTTTGAATAATCTTCTTGTGAGTAAAATTCAACTGCTCGACTGTCTTGTTGTGCCTGTTTATAATGGAATTTGCCTCAGTCTTAGCAATCATATGATTTTTTAGCTTCTGACTTATATTTTGACTTTTGACAGTGGCAATATAGTTCTCCATATCGGATTTGCTTTTCACAGAGAGTATCCTGGCCATGGGTGGCTGAGAATTTTTCGTCGTAGTCTCCACATGCACAGGTATTTTAGTCTCAGGATTGTTTGATGGATTCCGAGTGTCGCCCTGTTGCACCGATGAATTTGTCGATTTTAATCCAGAATCACTCTCGAAGGGTAGACTGGCGTTTGCTTTTATACTTGGTACCGTATTTGCAGAACTTTCAGAAGCCTTTTGACTATTAAAATGTGTAACTTCTGTATTTGGAGATTCTGTAATAAATAAAAAATAATTTTTTAGAATGTGATTTTACAAAAATAATTAAATTAACATTATTAAAATATTAATATAAAAGTTATTACAATTTTTTTCACGTATATGTGTATTATAAAATTACTTAAAGATATCAAATTTAATCACACATAATTTAAAATAAATATCTGAATGTAATAAAATTATAAGAATTAATATTTACCTCCTAAATGCAGATCTTTTTCATCCATCAAGCTTAACCGTCGTCTCTTTTCTTGAGTTATCAAATCTTTCTTCACGCCATTAAGTTCCGTTAATTTGGAGGCAACACTGCTCAATGAATTACTTTTTTCAATAGCCGATTTGTTAATGTCGCTATCGCTTGTTCTTCGTATCTCGCCTACTTTCTTGATTGTACTAAAGTCACCTCCGGTTAAAAGTGAATCCGGTTTTCTTATTGTGTGAGTTATATCGCCCTTGTAACCAAGCTTTCTCCATTTCGCTTGATTATCTAAAATTCGACCTCCCGATAGCAGATTTTGTTCCCGATGTAAACCATCTCCCGATTCTGTTTTTTTCTTAGAATCCCTTCTTTTTGTTTTACCTATAATAATATAATTATATATTAATATATTAATATATAGAGTATCCGAAATAAAATGTTAAATCGTAAAACTGTGGATTTAATTCCGTACTCACGATTTTACGATTTGACATTTTATTTTGGACACCCTGTATAAATATTAATATACAGGGTATCCGAAATAAAATGTTAAATCGTAAAACTGTGGATTTAATTCCGTACTCACGGTTTTAAGATTTTACATTTAATTTTAGACACCGTGTATAAATATAATAATTGTGTAATTTATTAAATAAATTAAACAGAATATTTTACCTCCTCCTATTTTATGTTCTTGCATATGGTTCTGTGCATCGAGATCCACTTGAGTCTTCGTTAAAGGTTGTGGAGTATTTAAAGATTGATTCGCGATCGCAGTTTTATGCTTCGAAGGAGACGGTATTCTACTATTCAACGGCATATCGTCCATGTCGCTGTTTTTACTCGAACTTGGCTTAGTAGTGGTACCAGATTGTAATCGTACAGCATCCACCGGTAGTTCTTGTTTTAAGGCATTAGATTTGGCTGTAGCGGTTTGTAATATGTTATTACCGACTTTACAAATGGCATTTATTGTGGAAGTAGATAAAGGTAATTTCGATGCAGACGAAGTGCCTATAATCATATTCAATGATTTTTTCTGCAGCAACTTGTTTCCATCGATGCATTCCTTCATCTTTTTCAATTTACCTCTTCTCTTAATTGCATCACCCTCGCTCTCTTTTAGAGACTTCTTAACTTTTTCTCTTTGTACTACTGAAGCGTTACGTCCTCTTAAAGAAATGTGTAACGGAGGCACTCGCAGCGGTTCGTCACCGGTTCCCGTACTTGGAACACCACCAGCAAACATTTTATTCACGGACTTATCGGCTTTCCGCATGGGCGGCGTATTCACGAAAGAAACGTCAACTTTATAAGCCGGTGTAACCGGCTCCGATTTTTCCAATTTCAATCTTAGTTTGATTTTCTCTCCCGGCATCGGGCTATGCGCGGCTTCCCTACTGGACTTTATTCTGCTGTGTTTTAAACTTCCTTCGCTTGCCGTTGATTTCGCTGTTGTCTCGGAATCGGACTGATCCGTGTTCGTCGTCGTATCGTTTCTTCTTGAAAAATTGCTGTCCGCGTCGTCATCGGAGAATATCGAGTTCGATCTATCGTTCGACGGAGACGGAAAGGAAAAGAAATCGTCCTGATTATCCACTGCACTCTCGGGCTCTGAATCTGAACTTTCACTGGGCATTGGCTCTAAGTGTCCTGTCAAAGGATTTATGAGAAACTGTCGTATCTTCCCGGTCGAGGTGTATTCTGGTTCCGGTTCCGGCTCCGGGGCTTCCTCTTCCAGTTTCGGAGACTCGGAGGTCTCCGTCTTGTTGACAGACGGAGCAATGCTAGTAGTAGAATTATTTATACGAGAGCCACATTGAGGAAAGGCACCTGAAACCTGATTCGAGACTGTCAGACGTGTGGTGTTAACTTGAGCACCTTGTGGAATAGAATTGCTTTGTGCGTTCCACGTGGTCCCATTAGCATTGCTCGTTGCAGGAGACTGATAATTTCTGCTAAGAATATTCTGACTTTGCCCGTAACGAAAATCAGTAGTCGCGTTGGTGTCTGCATTAATATTTTTCACCTGATTATGATGAAGCTGTTGTTGTACATTGAGAGACTGATTCTGCTGACTTAAATGCGTCTGCTGCGGTACGGGTTGTCGTGGATAAGGCGGCGGAGTTTGCTGACGTTGACTGTTTAAGTAACCTAGCCGTTGTTGCGGGACATTTAAGCCTACCGTCGGATATTGTATCAATTGTTGTTGAATTTGTTGTTGCTGCAATAACGACTGATTGACAATGGACCCAGTTTGCAAAGGTGAGTTAGTATTTTGCTGTTGGAGCAGAGTCGATTGCGCCATCGGGACTTGCGAAACAATTTGTTGTTGATTTATTTGTTGCGGCTGCGTAAGAAGTTGTTGTTGCATTAATAATTGCCGTTGTTGTATCGTCGTTCTAATTTGCTGTCCATTCACTGGATGCCTGGCGGAGAGTTGATTCTGCAATTGAACTTGTGAGGTTCTATGAGCCAAATCTTGCCTAACGGGAAACTTTTGCTGCGTTTGTACTTGGTTGTGTAAAACTGTCGCTTGTTGCGATTGAATCTGACTACCAGCCGGCACTTGAGGCACTGCTTGTGATGGCATTATATTTTGCCCAGCACCAGCACCGGTCACATTAACCACGCTATGTTGCTGTGGTGGAAGTGTAGACGGTTGATTAACGTTGACAGTCGCAAACGCCGAAGGCGTAGAAGTCTGCGGCAAGTCAGAAATAACTGACGTTGTCGCTGTTCCTGCAGCCACGTCTTCGTTTCTCAAGGTATCTAAATTTGGTGGCGATTCGCTGGGCGACGGGAGATCTTTCCTTCTAACCGTAGGTTTCTTAGTAGATCTCATTCGATTTGTAAGTCCAGGATTATCGATAACAGCTGGCGGTAACATCTTCTGACCAGGTATAACGTTATTCGCGTGCGAACCGGCATCGTTTTGTAAAAGATTTACAAGCAACGGACTGGACAGAGCGACTTGATTTCCGCTACTGTTTGAACTCCCTGCCAAATTAGTACTGTTGTTTGGTGACAGACTAGATGTTGTAGCAATCGTCGTGGGCTTGTACTGATTTGCTAATTGTCCAACGGTAACAACCGGTTGCGTTGTAGTGTGACCGGTCGTCAGTGCTGTAACTGTCGCCAAATTTTCTTGAGACGGATATGGTGGCGGCGGTTGCGCATGGTGCTTAAACTGCATTGTATTCTTGATTGTTGTAGATTGCGATTCGCGACTATGTATTGCTTGGGCAGCGTGCGTCATACTGGCAAATGGGAAAGGACCATTGTAGTTGTTCCTGGGCGATGCACTGGGATTAATTACTTGTTGATTTCCAGAAACGCCAGCATTCCCCGCTGACGTGGACTGTGCCGATTTCGCGAGAAACGGTGGAATAGGATCACAGTCGGTGGGAGCGACTACATTCGGAGAACGAAACTGAGGAGCTTTCTCTGACGATGCTCCTAAAACAATAGAAAAATCGATATAATAATTTAATTCGTTATTTTTTATTTCAACAAATTCTTTTTATAATCCATAGAAACTTACCAGCTGCTATCATCTGAGCAACATTATGTAGCGTCGACGAAATGCTGGTCGCATTACTGGGACCAGGCAAAGCTGTCGAAGGATTGCTGTCGACAGTAGCTGTATTACTAGTAGCATCTCCTTGTGATTTTGCTCCGCCATCTTGCGTAGTTCCAGAATGCAGCACAATTTCTTGCGCGTCTCCACCGAAGCGACTGGCTATCCTCAAAGATATTACCTTTAAAAAAAAAAAACAATGTTATCATTATTATTTTATTTTCCACAAAATTTTTTTTAAAGATAATATTATCGAGATAATAATGTGTCTGTAAAAATTTAGATAATAAATTACCTGATCTCCTTCGACTTGTACTGAGAGTATGCCAAGTTGTGTAAGTGTTGGAGAACCCTGAGCTGCTAACTCTCGAAGCCGCAAAGCAGCTTCTCTGGGTATCGAAAATGTTACTCTGACAGAATTCCATGGTTCTATCTTATTTACCCTCAGACCATCTCCTTTTTCTGTAGATTATGAATTATTTGATTATTAAAAATTATTTTATTATATATTTATACAAAAATATTTAATACCATAAGTAATATTATGTAAAAAAAAATTCACTCGTTTTACCTTTGCAAAGCAAAGTATTGAGATGGTCAACGATAATTTCAAACTTTCGAGGAAATTCTGGATCTCCGAGGTCACCCTCACAGGTTACCACCGTCTCGATCAGATCACCATCACTATCTGCCGCCATGACTGTAAAATTCATTATTAACATTATTATATAAATTAACAGTAACAAAAAATTTAATTTTAATAAGCCTAAAAACAGAATTATATAAAAGAAAAAACTGTTAAAATTTTTTAATAACAGTAAGAACCTGATAAAAATCTTATTAAAAAAACAAAAAAAAATACATTCTCGAATATTTCAGAGACAACTATTGAACATTTAATATACACACATTCATGCATTTTATAATTATTCAATAAAATAAGACTCAATTTAATCCTGATAATTATCTTAATGTAATATCAGAGAGAATAATCATAAGTTTAAAAAATGCAATATTTATATAATACTAGCTGTAAACTCCGAGCAGTACACTCCGCCACACGTGGCTCTAGGTGTGACATCTATATAATAGGTATATTAAAACACACGCGTATTCAAATGCATTGTTGTGTCAAAATTGAAGAACTTTTGGAAATTTAAGATTTTAAACAAGCATTTATATTTTTATTTATATAAATAAAAAATACATACCAACCACAAATCACATAACTACCCAGAGAGTGTAGGAACGCCTCGGGGTATTGCTCCAATATGTGTGTGATGACGAGATGTCGCGTGTCAGTTGTACACCGACAGCCCCAAATCACACCAGTACCACTAATCTTGTTTACTGTCAAACAAATTAGAGATTGGATAATTAAACCATGCACAGTAGGCAAATGTCATTAAATTAACAGTCACTTAACAGTAGTTAGGTATATATATAAGTTAATAGTATTTTACATTACTTCCACAGTATGCATGCATATTAAATAAAACGCTATTGATAACATGTACCGCAATAATTTGTATACAAGGTATATTTGAAAGTCTCACAGTGACAAGTAACCCCCTAACAACATATATGTATATGCATATCATATTGAAGTACACATGTATCGACAGTTAGGCAGACGTGACAGAATCGCTCCTGTGTCTCGAAAAATTACAGAAATAAAGAAATTATAGAAATAACGAAATTATAGAAATAAATACAGATCAAGTACAAAATGGATGGTAAATTCAAAACGACTTGAAACCCCTCCAGTTTCATTTCTTTAAATCTCTGTGTATCAGTACTGCGGTACATGTGATACCAATGACAACGAAGTGAAGTGAAAAGAGGGAAAAAAGTTATCCACGATATTCCTTGGCAAATCGCGTACGCTAACCCGTGCGGGTGTGTACATCACATACACATATACCCACACGCTCGTTCGCGCGACGGTTTTTAATGGTGCAGTTGATGGTATTTCGACTGCAGCCACGCGCGAGGAACCGGACGCGCGAGAAGAAAAAAAAGCCGTTCGGGCGAGGATCGCGCGGAGATCATTATTTAATGACAACGAGGGGCGAGAGAGTGCTGTCGATAGGAAAAAAAAAACCGCGTTATTCGCCGTACAATCGATAGAAGGCTGGTCGCGCGAGAACGGCGAGAAAATGACAAAAACACACACGGCACAGCACGAGACGTAACGTACACGCGCGCACACACGCATATGGGCCGCGCGCACACACATGTACACGAGGAGGGCGCATAAACAAAAAGTGAGGCCCGCCAGGCGTTACTAGGTTATAATTGGTGTGCGATTTCTACGATTTCCGGGAGGTACGGGAGACCCGATCGCGGGGAGTCAACTTCGCGTCGGCGGGCCCTCCGCCGCCGCCGTCCGCGGCGGGCGTACGCGAGCGTACGCGGGGAACGGTCCCCCTCCGCGGCGGGGGTAGGAGGAAGAGGGGAGAAGGGGGGAGAGAGGAACGAACGGACGTGCCGTCGTCGCGGTCGACCGCGAGGACAACGGGGGCGATCGGGATCCCCCCGGGTGCACGGGAGCGCGGCCGCGTGAGGGGTGGGGAGGGGGGGCACCGTGCCCGCGGCGACGTCGGGAAATAGGTTATAGAGCGCATTTTTTTTTACGACCGGGCGCGTAAACGCGCGCGGACGGGCGCGTCGACGGGGAATCCGGCGGCTACGCGGCGCGGGACGCGCGTCCCGACGCGCCCCGTAATGATTTTCGCCGCGATACGGGCGAATCCTCCCCAGGGCTGTCGCGGATGTCGCAGAGAAGGACCACCATTTTGTCCGTCGGGGGAGGTGTACGTGAAGTGGGCTCGAGGCATGCTCAAGATAGACCGTCAAAAGTCGGGAATTATTTTTTTCTTCGCGCGGGCGCCCCCCGCCGTCCGCCCTCCCGCGCCCGCTGCCCGCCGCTGTTCCTTCCCCTCCTCTCCCCCCGCACGAGGCCGACGTGGACGTCGGACGCGGTCTGCGCGGCCCCACGTCCATCGACGTAGGCCGCGGGTGTCTCGCGACGAGGCGACGACGCGACCGCCGCCAGCGGGCCTCGCACGGGCCGTCGCGCAGCACCGACCCGAGCACCCGTATGAACGCAGGAAAATTTCAACGTTACCCCATTTCTTTCCGACACTGTCCGGGATTTCACGCGTCCGCGCAGCACGGTGGCACACCGCCCGGGCACTGGTCTTAACCTAAAGCACACCGCGCGGGCTCTACTTCACTCTCGGCACACAGCGCGCGGCAGGGATCGCGAAAAAACTCGACATAATCGCTAATATAAAGAGACAAGTCATAAAACGCCATGAACAATAACAAGGTGCCGCCATTTGCAATGCGATCAACTGGCATGCGCAAATCAATCGCGCAAAGCACACTGGGTAATCGCCGGACACAGGGCGCCATCTTGCCCTCCCCCGATCGTTTTACGCCAGACGATGCGTTCACGTTTCCCTAACCTCGAATTACGCCGCGTCCCAATAACGACGCCCGAAGTCTCGTACACTTTCGAAGACACGAGGCGTCGTCGATGCCCTAGCCCTTAGCTATATATTATCCTTTTTGTACGCGTAACTGCGATGTCGATCACGCGATACATTCTCTTCACAGCTTACAAATGCCTGAACCGTCAAGGTTGCTGAGAAGTTGCAATTTAAATTGAATGATGTATTTGAATACTGAATATGTATCGCTACAAGCCGCCTGTTTAATTAGAAAAAAAATATTAAAAAAAAATACAACAAAAATCTCGCTATTACTCATTAATTACAACATATAACACTAATTGTATAATGGATAATCTTTAAAAAAAAAAAAGTACATGCCACTTGCTTTATAACATTATATAAAATTAACGATTGTAACGAGATTAATGTGCAACACCTAGCATACATGTAATAATATTATTTTGAATTTATTTATTATACATAAAGATGAAATTTTCAATCCTAAAGACTATCCACATTTCTTTAAGCCTCTCTATACATTTAAATCTACTTCTGTGGAGGAACAAAGGACTGCATGAGACCAGCTTCGTTCATTATCTTTAACTGCTTTTCTGCATCATACGTTCTGTAAAATAACAAAGTTAAAAATGTAAAATTTAATAATTGTATCAAAATGAATAAAGCTACAATAGAATTAAAACAAAATTTATTAATTATTTCTGAAATATACCTGTAAAATTCTACATATCTTTGTTTCCTCTTATCGGCAACAAATACTTTGAAAGCGTAAGCTATGCCGACGCTAATTAGTATCATCCCAACCATGTTTTTTTTTACTTGAGTTCTAAGGAGGTTACGAAGCTGTGGTTTTTCTATTGGAGCAGACATCTGAAATATACAAAGCTTTTGTTACAATACAGAAACAACACATTTCCTTGACTTTGATCTTTATATTTTAATTTTAAAATAAAACAATAATTGAGTTGACTATTTTCTTCTAAAACTAATTCAACAAATGTATCTGAAAATCCAATAAAACTGTTCGAAATAGCTTGCTATTAAATTATCCGGCATAGGTTACTCGAGTAAACTTTTCGTTTCTTTCGTTTTTTTTTACATATAAACACGCAAGGAACGATACTCTATTCTTGAGAACAATAAAAATATCTTCGAGATTCGTAGAAGCATAAAGTATCAGTCATAAATTTGCGACAGAAATATACAGGTTCACAGCATTTAATCGATGTGAGATTCGAGATGTAAGAAAGACATAAATTATATAACGTTTCGTTAGTATATTATATTTAACGACGTGTTTTTCGCGAGGGAAATTTCTTACGGGTCACAAGCTAGAGACAGTTTTGTCGAGAGGATATATCTTGCCTTGAATGATCTCGTTCGTGCCTACGCTGTCAGAGTTAAACGCAGTCACGCAGCCGTGTCCAAGGAATATTGCGTAAATTACAGTAAATTGAGTACGGATATATCGACCATCGGCCACAATACCATGCAGATAAAACAACGTCAAGTGTTCCGCCTCAAGTCCGTTTTTAAAGCGCGACTAAATCCACCGCTGCTTTCCTTCATGCACGTCGTTCTATCTTTGTCGCTTGGATAGCGTTTAATAACTATTAATTTTAATAATTTAATTTTAATTTAATAAATTCCGATGACAGACGGAGGAACGTTTCCAGCGGTACGTATCAAGCTTTGACGCAACTGGAAAGCAAGTTTTAATCGAGAAGAAAGAGAGAACCACAGCTGATTCGTCATTGGTGGAGTCCGGACAGATAGAATGACGCGTCGGAATCGCGGCGACGCGTTGCGTCATCGGACGTCGTTTCGGAATTCTCGGGAATTTGTCATCGAGGGTTCTTCGACGAGATAGCGAGGGGAGGACGTCCTTCGTTGTGCTCAATGCGGCCGTGCCGATAATTTCTCGCGAGCGGCTCGGGACGGATCTCGTTGTTCTCCTAGACGATCGAGGTCAACGCGTACTCTCGCGGTGCGACGGCGGCGTAGCGTCGTCGCGTCGCGTTGCGCAGAAGAGTGAAACAGTGACAGCTGACTGATGTGACGGTCCGGGAATTTGCGTCCCCGCGTCCTCGCGTACATCTGTACTCACTTTGCACCTGCGAGCCCTACATTACTCACGTAGACGCACTGGCTCTCACAAACGGTCAGTCGACGGGTCTTTATCTTTTTAGACGGTGATCTCGCTGAAAAATGTCGCGGCTAAGTCGATTGCCCTTTGTCGGGCTGCGCGTCGCTCGCCCGAGCTAAATCTAGACACACGATTATCTGGGAATCGATATCGTTCTCTCGCGCGAATTCGGAACTGGAGCATTTGCTCTTCTAATCACGTCCCCGCACACGCGAAATACCCGCGACCGTTTTTCAGTGTGATTATCTTAATCAGGTTAAATTGTTCTATGCATGAGTAATTGCCGAGGCAATTGCTAAGTCGCACAGACGCAGTACATTATACTCTCGCTTTATATCTGAAATTTTAACAATTGCCTCTTCGGCATTCTTTTATTTATGAATTCGAAAAGTCTCTCCCGCCTGGCTTACATACGTTTACGTAATATTAAAGGTGTTAGGAACTTTTGTACGTCATTTACATATTAATCAAGTGTGTGGTGTGAAGAATACCTGACTGATAAGATATTTGCATTTCAAAACAGAGTTCTCTAGAGGGCTGTACTGGAGCGATTGCTCTGTACCTGGCGATCATGGAACAGGTGATCGCACTGAGTACACAAAATCCGTTGTCCTTATTGGTTAAATTCGGTATGATGGCTTGGAACAACAGCTGCGGGAACGATAACTGCTCCGGCCATGGAGAATGCCATAATGGAACTTGTCTGTGTGAGGTAATTATTTCACTTATCAGCGAAATAATTTTAAAACGATGACACTCATTTATCACGTTTCAGATCCAATTTGATGGACCGGAATGCCATATCCCAAATCTGAGTTATTATATCGCTTTTTCGTCGATTTTTTTCTTACTTGCCTTTGTGTGCTTGATACAGCTCGTCATGTGCATCGTTGCCGAGTGGCAGCGAATGAAGGCACCGTCTTTTCTGAGAGCGTGCCGTGTCACTAATCAAAAAGTGTTGTACTTCGTAGTTTTTCTCGCGTCGATCATCCGAGGAGCATACTTCACTTCACCGGTAAATAAACGTGCCAGTATTCACTTTAAAAACATTTTTTATTTGTTACGGTTTTAATTATACGCTCTTAATTTTTTGTAGACTGCTTTCAAGGAGGGTTGGTCCAGGAGTTTGCTCTCGGCGTATTATCCATTGCTCTTAAGCGGCTCGTCATTGATCGTTTGTTACTGGGCCGAAGTAGTTCATCTAAGAGACATTCGGTGGGACAAGCCACAGTTTTTGTCGAAATCTTTTCTGGCTTTCGTTGTCTTCAACATAATAACATATTCTCTCCTACTGGCGGAATTTATCACAGCTCGGACTTATTCACAAGTAGATCAAGTAAACGATGAGATAAATATATAATCAAATAATATTTTAAAATAATATTTTACTAATTTACTCGTGCACGTGTATATGTATCTTGATAAAAAATAATTTATGAGAATATTCTTTTTTTTCTAGAGCTTTTATACACATGTATTCAACGGCTGTTACGCGGTGCTTCTATTCATTGTAGTGATCTTCTTTTTGATATACGGAGTGGAAGTATTTTTTAAAGTATGATTTTTTTTACATTATAATATTTTTTGTTATAGCATTTATACAAATTATAAATAATTTTTTTCTTATTAGGTCCGCGGTGGATTCTTGAATGAATATCATGTTACTTCGATTGCAACAAATAAACGTGTAGCTGATCAAGTAACAGCAAAGTTATTCGATCCAGGCCCATCTACATCTACAGCGGAGCCTGTGCACATGCAGCAAGTGAATACATCTCAATTACATCAGTCAAGATTTGGATTACTATCGCAAGCATTTATGCTGTTTATAGTAGTTGGGTTTCTATTTAGTGAAACTCTCAGTGAATTTTGGAAAACAAAGTAAGGAAACGAGAACAAATAGTAGTTATTGTAAATTATAACAATGGGTTTTCTAATGCACTCTTATTCTAGAGTGCCATTGTACAGCAGAAATTGGCATGACGTTGTATTTCGTGTCATAGAAGTTGGCGTAGCACTGTGGTTTCCTTGTGTTTTATGGAACTGTATGAGGTATATATGTGTTTTATAAATTTTGTTTTATAATTACGCTATACTATAAAGCGCGCGTGTTATTTACAATTTATTTTTTCGTAAAGAAAACTGTTTTACGTTACTAATTTTCGGCAGTAAATTATAGATGTGTTTATCTTACACGGCACTTCAGCACTTCTCGTTTCTTTAAATATAATTTAAATATATATATTTATTCGGATATAAATTATATTCATTTTTCAAGTTATTTTGCGAAATTAAATGAGTCAAATGAGAAAACGTGAAACCACTTGAGCTACAAAGAATGTCAGTGGTGAGACTCGGGTTAAAACGTTCGAAAAATAACAAGTGCATAGTGAGCAAGAATGGAGCTGTCAGTGGGCGGGAGCGATGCCCTGACTTCAATTACCTTCTTGCTCATTCTAAGCTTCGGTTACTTCAAGTACGTTTTCGGAGTTTCGGTACTCGAAATTAATACATACTTTTGCTTTGTCTACGTTAAAGGAAATTGCTTTATATTTAATAATTTTCATTAATGATCCTACCAACTGATCTCATATGTCTTTTTTTAAGATAGAATTCTTTTTTAATATTATATCATTATTTTTATTTGCAGTCCAGAGCAATTATGGATTTTAAATCCAAAGCGTATATTAAAAAGATTGGATTTGGATCAAGGAAAACATATAAAGGAAATTGAGCTACAAGAAAAAGGCGCGTCTCAAGATGCAGCATTTCTTGGAGATGCAGCTTCGATTAATAGCAAAGACTGTTGGATTTGTTATGATAGCGAGAGACAAGATGCTGGTCCATTGATTCAACCATGCCATTGTAGAGGTGATGTAAGTGCTGTACATCATGATTGTTTGCGTCGCTGGCTAGTTGAGGTTAGTTAAAATTTATTGCAATTATTATTAGTTTAATGTATCTTGCGAATTTCGTCCTAATTATTTTTTCTTTCTTCTTTCAGAGTTCTGTAAATGCTGACAGTCTTGTTTGCAAAGTTTGCAATACAAAATATAATGTTGAACACGCTAGTCGACTGGATTGGCAAAATAGTTTGACTCCACGCCATTGTCTACAAACTATTGCTATTGTTACAACTATGTGTGGATCTTCTGCTGCTGCTTGGATAGTTATTCAACTTGTAGAAGGACCCATCGTTAGAATGTTCGCTGCCGGAACTGCATTACTAATTATGTATGTCTGCATAAGGTACGTAAATATTAACGTTTTAGAATAATTAATATTAGTATGTTCAGTTTATATAATTAAAATTGTTTGTTCTAGATTCTTGAGTTTGAATACTGTTGTAGCATATCAACGGGCCAAAATTTCATCTTTAAATATTGTTAACAGTAGTACTGTTTTACTGTATTAATAGTACAGTATTGTATTAATAATACAGTACTGTAATAATACAGTAGTTCTGTATTAATAATACATAAAACATACTATTTTATATAAACCTAAAGAAAATAATCCTCACGACATTCAAAATTTCATAATTTTATATATATAAAGTATAAAATATTTACGATTTAGAAATAGAGATACTTTTTCAAGTTATAGGATAAGTGTAATAAAGTAATGTGGATGTGTACGCTTTGTAAGCGTATGTAACAATAATGTACAAAGCGACGATAATTAAGATACAGTATGTTTCTAGTCAAATTTTTTATGCTTCTTGTAAAACAACAATAATAATACTGTTGTTTTAGAAAACGCGTACAAAAAAACTGAAAAGAGATATACTGTGTTAAAATTTTCACGATAGACTTATAGAACAGTTGCCAAACTTCCATATTTTACTTCAACTGATTTTCATTATATGACATTTATGTTTTCATGTATTCATGTTTTCATTATATTCATATTATATTCGTTATATATTCGTACCTTATATAAAATTGCATATATAAAAAAATATATATATATAATTTATGTAGAAAATATAAAATGTAAACGAAATATAATATAATTTTAGTTATCTCATTTTGTTGAAAATGTTTCGTTGATTATACATTGTATTTTACATTCATGTACAAACAGTAAGAATTTGGATATCAAATATTTTAAATTTGCTATCAAAATTGGATCGTGAAAAGTATATCAGTAGTAAGTATAAGAATTCGTTAATATAAAAAATACATATAGTTTTTGAATATAGATATAATCGTAAGATAATTTTATTGCAATGCAACTTATCCATTAATATTTATAATAATTTAATTTGATAATTTACTAGTAATAAGTATATATATAAAATATAAATTTTTCAGTAAATATCAGTGAGAAAAAGATTTTTTTTTCAAATTGCTTAACTAATTACTTTATTATTTTCATGTTTTTTATTTTAAAAAGTAAATGAAATAAATTTGTATATTTCTTGATAAATTCATAATAACAAAGATTTTGTTATTATAGAAGATAATTAATTAAATGAAATATGATATTAAACGTTACCGTATTAAGAAAATATATCGTATTTATCGTAATTATATCGTAAAAAAAATTAGTTAAAAAGGCACTATGATAACATTATGTAAATTATACTTCAAACAATTATAATAATTTAGTTGATAAAAGTGCATAGGAATTAGATAAGTATATCTTTTTACTGAACGTTAAATTTTATATTATTGCTAAAAGTATCTTTAAAATAGTAAATATTTTACGCTTTTTATATATATATATATATATATATATATATATATATATATATATATATATATATAATTATAAAGTTTTTCATGTCATAAGGATTATTTTCTTTAGGTTTATATAAAATAATTTACATTATGTATTATTAATACACAATAATATATTGACGCATTATAATATTATATAAATCTAAAATCATCATGATATGTCATGTATGTACATGATAGTTACTTTAATGTCTTAACAAATTTTCGATTTTAGAAAGTATGGGAGTATTCGTAAACCAATAATTAGATTCCATATATATTACAGTTTTTTGTTATTAAAAAATGAATCAATATATCTTAATTACATCTGAAAATAATAACCGTACTATAAAATAAAATTTATTAAAGCTCAAGAAGTAGATATACATGTAACAGCTATATCTCTATATTATAACAATTATCTAGCAATAGTATGTTTATCTAATGCAATAAGTAAACGAACAAAATTTGTATTATTACATACTTCGTAACAGCACAATTAATTTATCATACTATATTTAATTACATTTTTTAAAAATTAATATTTTATGCAATTATTTTTTGCGTATGATTAAATTTAATTTTGTATTGGAAGTGAAAAAACAAAATAATTTTCTTAATTTAATAAGTATAATTGCTTTGTTTAATTCATTCAGTAATGTAGAAATAACATACGGTTATTATATATACATATAAAACGTAGAAATATCTACATCATGAATGTCTTCATAATATTGGTATATAAATGAGTATTAAGTTTAATAAATATATATCGAAACATATATCTTATTAAACAGTAATAGTAAGCTGTGATAATATTATGTAAAATGTTCATATATGAATGGCTATTAATAAAGTAATAATATAAAATTGACCCTTATTTCCTATATACGAATATATCCAACTAAATGTGAATTATTTGGTTAATTGCAAGATTGGAAAATTGGTTGGGTAGTTCAAAGCTGGATATTTTATTCATGGAAATAATAGAGACTTTTTTTTATTATTGTTATATTATTTTTTAAGACAATTACTTAAATATGAGAAATACATGGTACCAATTAAAGTGAATATTGTACTTGTTACTGTAAATATAGGTATACAAATACAACGTAACTTAAAATACGGTTTAATATAATCTACTAATTAGAATTTTTGTCTCATCGCCAAAACTTATCTTGACTGTGCATAATATTACCTGTTGCCAAGTGTTTAGAAGTGAAATATTGTGGCATGTTACTTCTTTTTTTTTCAAATTTAAGTTTTATATTATTGGATAAGTGATAAATGCACTGAGTTGTTCAACCTACGCTGAAACGTTATCATAATTAAAACTAAGCAAATTAAAAAAAGTTAATGTATTATAAATACTGAAATATAATAGATAGAAATATAAAAAGTAATATAGCGATATGTTTACCTGCAATACCAGCAATTGCCTCTGAAGCAAAATATTTCACATCTACGTCGCTGTCAGTGTTAAGTTTATCAAGGATAGGTTTTACTTGTGTCTGAACTGCAGAAGGTTCCAGGAAAGGTCCAATTCGCTGTAAAGTCTTGGCAACATTAAATCTTACATTTGCAACGTTATCAGTGGCCATTGTCAATACAGTTGGAAGCATCACCTTTGTTGTTATTTCGGGACCACATACTTCAGCCAAAACCTATAAGTAACGATTGTATAAAATTATATATTGAGATACATATTATTACTATTTCTTTCGTAAAGCTAAAAAGCATAATAATGTAACTTACATTGATGCAAAACAAGCACGTCATTCTATGAAGGTAATTCTGATCCCTGGACATCGCCAAAACTTTAGGTATTACTGTATTTTGTGCCCAATCAGGCCCAAACTTCTCTACCAATTTTTTCAAGTTTAAGGTGGCTGCTTCCCGAATTGCGAAAACATGATCTACCAACCAAGTCATACATAAAGAATTTAATTTCTCATCAAAAAATTCCACACCAAGCTGTCCGGCTAGTAATGGCATATACCTGAAAATTAAATCATTAGTACAAGTGTACGATTTTCAAAATTTAATTTAAAGACATAAGAAAATATAATTACTCAATAATAGCTAGTCGCACACGCCATTTAGAGTCTTCTGCTAACTCTACGATGGCAGGTAAAAGGGATTGTGAAAGCTGTTGTATGCCAATAACTTCATTAACACATTCTAGATTACTAATGATATTTAGTCGCACTTCAGGGCATTCATCTCTAAGCTGGGACAGGAATAAAGGTAACAGATGCTCGATTGTACTGTAAAAATATTAAACAATTATTAATTGAACTATTGTTCTTTGTAATATTATATAAAAATTTTTTTTTTTTCTTACTTATGTTTCCCGAGAATAGGACTTAATCCCATGATTACGCTTGCTAAAGCTGATTTGACATGTTGATTAGGATCTGCTACAAGTTCCTTAACAATGGGTAATATATTTGTCATTATTATAGACTCTTGATTAAACTGATCAAGATTTTGGCAGAAATCGCGAACTTTATCAGCTGCCGCAGCCCGCACTTCTGCTTCGATATCTTTTAATAATACTTGAAATGCGGGGACAAGATCTGTTTTCGTTATTTCTGGACCAACAGCCTTTTGGAGCTGTGAGAAAAAATGTTTAAATAGTATTAATACATAAAGGGGAAAAAAGGTAAACCTTTATATGTAATCTATTAAATTCTTAAACAATATGCGTACATCTGTAAACTTATCTGCCACCATGTAACGAACGCGCCAAGACTGGTCACTGGCACATTGTCGAAGCGTAGGCATAACCAATTGTTCGACATCTTCTTGTTGTAACAACGCTGCAATACTGACGCAAGCTTCAACAGC
Organism: Cardiocondyla obscurior; assembly: GCF_019399895.1. Taxonomy (NCBI): domain Eukaryota; kingdom Metazoa; phylum Arthropoda; class Insecta; order Hymenoptera; family Formicidae; genus Cardiocondyla; species Cardiocondyla obscurior. The sequence goes on along the minus strand of NC_091866.1, from coordinate 9,851,692 downwards.
TAAAAGACGAACTGAGTCCTGTAAAATTATAAATTAATGATAATTTGGCTGACAAAATAAAGTATTTAATAAAATTTTACAGTTTTAATGTACTAACTTGTTCGTCCTGAGCGAGTATAACAAACATGGGTATTAAATCAGATTTAAGGTACTCGATTTCTACAACTTTTGCGAATTCACCTAATTTAGAAGCCGCTGATCGTCGTGCCATGGGCGTATCATCTTGGCACAAGCTACGAAAGTGATTTCGCAGTTCCACTGTAATATTCAAGTTTAATAAATTTTACATTTTTAATTACAATTATAAAAATTACAAAAGAAAAATACAATACAAATTACGTAATTACCTTTAATGGCCGGGCTCACCCTAGGATAACAAACGCTGAATAAACCACATGCCGATGTTCTTGACGTGAACCAATCGCCTGAAGCCAAGCGTTGTACCAAAGGAACAAAGTGCTCCTCCAAATCTGCAGGACTGTGCTGGCTTGCAATATTCCTCAAGGACTCCACAGCTTTGTCACGGACCACAGTTTCTTCCACAGTAGCCAAAGATTCCAATGGTGGCTATTAAAAAAAAATTTCTATTACTATTTTCCTTATACAGACCAAAGAATATTGATGTAAAATCAATCCGAACACTACGAATTTTTTTAAGACGGCGTCTCGCGTATAAGAGGCACGGTAGTGCGCTGCGCCTATACTTGGCGCGAGGCACTACCGTGCCTCTTAATATTCATAGCTTGATCTCATCTTAAATATAATCTTTGACATACAAATTAATTTTTATTATAAATTAATTTATTATTAAAAATATGTTTTATTACCAATAGACAATGCACGAATTCTGGTCCGCCAACGAGAGGAGTAAATGTTCCGAGCTGCTCGGCCAGCGCGAGAAGGACTTCGTCTTCATCATAAATTGTCTCTGTTAAAAACGGTATCAGCTCACTCCTCGTTCGTTCAACGCCGAGCGCAAGCGCGATCGTTGATAATTTCTTGATGGAATTGAGACGTAGCTGTAAAGAAAAGAATAACATGTGACGATCTATAATATAAGTCGATGACAGTAAAAATAGCAAGTTAGAGGTGCCATCCCACATACGTCGAATATAGAATCGCAGCTTCAACGCCAGCTTCTTTGTCTCACGATTATATTCTAACTCTTAATTCACACTACCATGCGTATTAATATCTTAATTGTTCCTTTGAATTTAACAAAAAAAAGCACTTTGAACGGGTACCGCTACCTCGGTGTTCAGAGCTCAGGCGACGATAGAAGAGGGGAAGGACTTCGAAGGAGGGCAGGGGAGGATACGTTCCGACGCGATCGTCGTCGTGACGAATTACCTGAACGTCCTCGTTTTTCAGCTCGTCGATCAGAACCGCGATCGGATAGAGGCTCTCGTCTGTGTTGCAGTCGCTTGCTGCCATTTTGCTGCCGGACACCCACTCGGCGATTCGGTAAATGCGTGGAGGTCCCTTGCGCCGCGTTGGATCCGTTCACGGAGATGCTGCTCGTCGTCGTTTTCGGGGATGCGTGTCGGGATCACCGTTCTTCGGGCACGCGCGCGCGTAGCTACAGCATAATTGCGGGACGCCGATTTGGTGATTATAAGCTTGCTCGTGAAATTCACCTCAAAACTCCATGCGACTCCATGAATCACTGGCGGCGGTATTAACTCGCGCTGCTGTCAGATGGCGACTCCCTGCGCTTCTCGGCCGCCTGCGTCGCGTAAACAGCTGCGCACTGGCATTGTGCAATTTGTCCTGTCATTTTCATACGGACAAGCGACGAACATTAGTTGGACATTGCATTATGAATGTTCGTCAAATGATGCTTCAATAATTCATTATCTCTTTTCCGATATTATCGGACTTACCATTTTAACGTTATCGCGGTTTTTTTTCTTACCGACAAAGTAATAATAAAGTGACTTTGATTATAAATTTTTATGATCACATTCTGCTTCTAAAAATTTGCATTGATTCGAGGTAGAATTACTCGAGATGTAACCAAAGATCTCTTGGAAATATTTCCAATTGCTAAATTAAATAATAAATTAAATAGGTTATGTGCCATTATTATTTTGTCAATTTATTTAACTTTCAGAATCGATTTCCATGTAGTACCATTTTCTTTGACTTAGTAATTAGAGTGCGCATTTCAAATTCAAACGCTCACGATTCTACAGACCGTACATTTCAATGCACGCGTTAATTATGCTCGCTGGTGTACTAATTACATCGTGCGCACGTATTGGATAAGCGGAGAAAAGTCGGTAAAAGTGTAAGAGATGTTGGCAAGCAAAGACAAAACGAACAGCTGAAACAGATACGTTCTTTATGACGAAAGGAAGACGCATTGAGTTTCCGAGAAGATGAGATACAACCATCGTAGAGGATTTTTCCATTTTCGTCCTAGAACAGCATCTCTTGCTTCCATGCTCAAACGTAAATCTATCCCCGTTAAAATTTCAACGCGCACACGTGTGTATGACATTACATGTGCAATCACACATTTTTCCCTCGCACGACAGTGGATCGTCGAGTAGGAATCACACAATAATTTACGTCACAATAATTTACGTCATCGTGAACAATATTTTACCATGAGTCTTATCGTTGAGCAAACGCAAAGTGGACAGCGATCGTATTCAAGGAATCTTTATCGCAATATCTTGGCGCGCTTATAAGTAGTCAATTACGCTTCACCGGGCAGCCGTAATTAAAACCATCATCGATACGAGAAGTCAGTAAAACGCTTTGTACATCGTGGGCATTGGCGAATTTATTAACAAACGCCGCGAGTGAATATTTAAAATCCCGAGGATCGTTCCATGCTACGATACGTCAGCTTTAAAAGCGTGTATGAAGGCCTGATTTAAATTCGCGCCTGGAAGACTTTGAGCTTTTTTCACCTTCCTCTAAATTGATTTTAGCGGTTAAATGCAATCCTGATCCGAATGTAATCAAGATATTGGCAGCTTTAAATACTGGTTTTGACTGCGCGTCCGAGGTAAATCATTGCGCCCCTTAACCGCAATCGTAGTTTTCATTATTTCAAACGTTAAAACTTCCACGAGACTTGTCCGAGAACTCTTCGCGCTTAAACGTTTTCAAGTTTGACTTAATTATTATTTTTCACGTAAAACTTTTTTCCTTAAATAATTATTTTTTAAAATTAAATTAAAAAGTTGGGAAAATTACTGTTATTTTTTTTTACATAGTATAGCTTTTTCACTGCTTCTTCAATTCACTGCGACGTTCGTATTAATTCATTAATATTTTTTTTATACACGTATTACTTCACACATGTTTTTATATAGTCTCTCCTGTTTTAACAACCATTCACCTCGAGTCTTTGGTATGCCGCTCTAGTTGTAAAATGGCTGAAGCTATTAGACTGCTCAATTTCTGATACATTTATGTTGTCCCATCTGAAACAATAAAAAAAAAAAAAATTTAACATTATATGTTATAAAAAGAACTGTATTTTTTTATACAACAAACAAAATTAATAAAATAATTGTTTAAATAAGATAATGCTTACTCAATTGCGCTTTGGCATGAGCCTGGATTGAATCCTTCTCTCCTTTGTGCGATATATAATTCGTTTCCTGTTATAGTCTCTTCATAAGGCAATTCGGAAGACAACGAGTCACGCACCTTTCGTAAAAAAAAAAAAATATATAATAAAATCGAAGCATAAAATATTATTAAGCTTGCATATTTTTAAATTAAAGTTTTGTACCTACCGCTTCTGTGGCTTGGAAAACTCGAATGAGATTTCTTCCGGCCAATTTTTCTAAATCCTCTTTGGTCCACCTTGGTTCACCCTCTCGGCTTTCATATAAACGGTCGAACAGATCGGGGTACTTGGAGACATCTTCCAATCCCACCGGCATTCTGATTAATTTCATCAAATATATTCCGCCCGCATTTAATTTTTTTCTTTCTTTCTTTTCGCTCGTCAAGCGATAATCATATTGTTAAATCACATTTTTAGAAATGTAAATTACTTACGAGCTTACGCCATCGTAGTCTCCACCGATACCGATGTGATCCGGTCCGATAAGTCTTCGAATGTGATTTATATGCTCTGGAAATATATCGACATGCGTGATTAATCAAAGCTGGAGATATTACATGGAAGATTGCTGCAAATAAAAAAGTTAGAAAGACAATATACTTATGACATCCTCCATCGTCGCGTTCCTCGAGGCGTTGCAGTTCACAAACTCGCTGTAGAAGTTCACCATCACGACACCGTTGTTCTTTTTCTGAAAGGGAACGTGTACGCTTGTAATTTACGCGATTCTTTCGAGGAAAAAAAATTTTTGCAAAATGTCAACAGTACTCACGACTAAGTGCAGGACATCGTCGGGGACGTTTCTGTAGTGGTTGCATACGCTGAAAGCCGACGAATGCGAGAATATGACGGGTGCCTTTGTTATCGCGAGCACTTCCCGCATGACGTTGTGAGAGACGTGAGACAGATCAACCAGCATTCCAATTCGATTCATCTCGTAAACCATCGCCTACAATCCGTAAAGTACCATCGTTACTGACGTTAAAATTTTCAATAACTGGGACATTCGTTTTGACACGACGCGCGGTTAATAGGCGAAAAGAAAAAAAAGAAAAAAACATTGCACAGCTGCTCGAAAACTGCAGTTATATAACGCAAGGAGCTTTGAATGTCCATTTGATTTTTATTTAATCAAACGTTGACGTTTTCCATCTAATCGGATTTAAATGTATCTCGTCGATCTCGATGACGTGTCAAATGCTTCGCGGCTACTGAAACGCCGTTTCGTATCAATAAACCGTCGACATCTCGTTAATTATCCAGATACGCCGCGCACTCGTAATAATTCGAAATGTTTCGGAATTTAATTAAAATTAAACGGGGTTGAAATTAGACTCAAAGTGTTAGCCTCGAAACTTAATACAAAAAGCCCTCACACACCTGTCCGAATTCCGTCAAGTTGTACACATATCCATCATCCACTGTTGACGCATCGGCCCTGTTGACATGAACAAAAATATTATCGCAAGTTTAAAGTTTAATTTAATTCAGAATAAACGAGAGATAAAATATGTTTCTGACGTGAAAACGCTTACAGCTGCGCTAGTAGATTACATAAAAAAAAAAATATATATATAATTTATTTGAGGGAAGATAAAAAAAATTATAAAGCTTGACTTTCCAATTACACAACTTACATCTTTGAAGACGCGCGCTTAAATAAAACGAGCCGTTAATGCATTTAATTATTGTAAAAAGTGAGAGGATGCTGTGCGTTTGTTGCGTGTCGCACCTGTGCGACCTACCACGGTGTGTTGCAGGTGTGAGTCAGGGTAACATAACGAACCCCGAGGTCGTAGTAGAGTCTCAGAACTGCCAGGCTCGAGTCGAGAGAGTGACCACCCTCGACGCCTATCATGGAAGCTATTTTGCCGCTTCTCCACGTGGTCTCGATGTCCCCCGCTTCGGTGACCAGTTGCAAGTTGTTCGGATATTTCTGAATAAATCGCCGAATTACGTCGATCTGACGCATTGTCAGTTGGAGGGAATCCTTGTATTGCGACGAGCATGATACGTACGCCACCCAGAACTGAAAAATCGCGTGAGCTACACGTTATCTCCAGCAATCAGCAGATAGGATTAGCACTTCGGCAGGAAGTCGTGATAGGGGCTTCTTCACGGAGGTAAGATAATGATTTTCTTGCAAGCACGCGAGAAAAAATAAAGTGGCAGACAGGCGCGGGAAATAAAAGGCAGTGAAAGTGGAATATGTTGGAAGAGAGGAAAAAAAATAAAAAATAAAAAAAAACAGCTCGAGATAAAATGGTTAGTCTATCAATTGTGCAGCAAACAGATTGCGTTGTTCTTAGATAATCTCGTATGGCTCCTCATGCGAGATCTCGTGACTCACCTGTCCACCCACTTTTCCCTTCAGTAGACGAGGCAGATCGGTGAAGCACGAGTCGCAGGCTTTTTTCCCCCAGACACTATCGTTGCTTAGATCACTCTCAAAATTAAAATCCGATAAGTGGTTGTTTAATTTCCCATAGAGATTGTATGGCAAATCGTTGTGGCTGTAAATATAACGATTGCAGATAAATTAGCTGAATGGAGGAGAAAAAAAAAAAATAACATAATGTACGAATAAGATAAGAGGCCATGTTGCACATGATAATACCTCATTTTATGAAAAATAATTATTTTTAGACATTAACGCGATATGTCAACGTTACTTAACTGTACAAAGATCACAAAATATGTGAAAAAGAAAACAGGTTGAAAAAAAGAAGCATTTTAAACGTTAGTAAAAAATTGACCTATCTAATTCAGTCTTTAATTTTTGATTGGCATAATTATTATCCAAATTATTTTGGAATTATTCGAATTAATCGATCGCTATGTTAAACACAAAACGATATCGCTCGGACGCAGATGCGTCCAAGTCATTTGTTTTCTTATCGGCACGCTTCTCCGATTATACAATTAAATTACCCATCGATAAGAGGCGCCGAGTCGAGAGCATCTCGTCCTCTAAAGGTGTTCACGCTTAGTCCCACGGATAATCCGATCACAAGCAGAAGAACTGACAGGCAAACGGCGACGTTAATGTACACCATTTTTCCCGTGCAATATTTATAAATGTTGCCTGAAAAAAAAGCAAAAAAAAAAAAAAGTTAGAATTCCGTTGAAACTCGCAGTAGCGAAAGGGATTAATCGTTAGATATAAATACATAACTGATATATGTGAAATATAAATCGGAGATTCGTAAGAAGAATCAGTTTCGATAATGCGCTCGATAACACATTATTAAGGGAGACGAAAAATAAGTCGAAAAATATTTGTGATAACAATAATGCGCCTAGTGCTTTTTATCTTACAAAGAAATCTCGGCGAAATCTCCGAAATTTTTTCTTAATTTGTATTAAGTGATAAACTGATTAGAAACAAAGGTAACAAAATCTTTTCAAAGCTGCGCACACATACGTTTCAATAACGACGAGTTTATCTTCAATCATAATTCTTCGTAGGGGTATTCACTCGACGGGTGAATGATAAACGCTTTTAACTCGTTTAAAGCACTTATGTTGAATACGTGTTGGTTATTGATGTTATTGATAATGCATGAGAAAGCACATGTATCGTTTGAAATATGTCAGAATAAAACACTTCGTAATTACTGATGTAACAATATAAATTCAAAAAGTAACTTTGATTGCTCGAGATAACGTTAGATTATATAATTTAATTGCTGTATATGAGTTTATTACGTATTTCCTCGAGTCGTTACGTACAAGATAATTATAAAATATGTCAGCAGAGTACGTAACGAAAGAATAAATAATTAATTATTGTGTATTGGCATAAATAATACCGGAAATATAAATTGAAAAGAAAAATTACGAATGCATTGTAACAAAATTAATTATCAAAACTTTAATAATTATTTGCTGAAGCACTCGTGTCGTGATTTTTGATACAACTGATAAGAACATTGCGACAGATTGCTTAGCAAAATCAGTGATGTTTATTTATCATAATGTATCTTATCATCGTCATTTAATTTTTTTTTAAAAGAAAATTAATTTAAAGAAAATTACTAATTAAAAGAAAAAATTATTTTCACAATACAATTAAAATATAATGAATGAAAGTCTAATAAGAAATTTGATTAATTTTTATTATTCGCGCGTTATCATTATATATGTAAATTTAAACATGTCCTGCAGCAAAAATACTTACAATGTAAGAAAATAAATTTTCCAGTATTTCTGATGTTATCACGTTGTCCAACTGGAGAGACAAATCGAAGCCTGCTAAGACTTTATATATATATACATATATATATACATCATTTTAGTTACTCATTGATTAGATTATCAATCAGTAATTAAGCGTGTCGGAACAAACGTATCATAATTAAACGTATTTGGAAACTTATGTATTTGGAAGGTATCGTAATGAAGTCTCGTCGCTCCAATCGTGTGAAAAATTAATCGTGTGAATTAATTGAGTTTTCGATACGTCGATTTGACAGTGAAATGTGAGATAAGGAAGTTTACAAATACTGGTGTAATCAGTCATATCGTCAGTTCGTCACACTGCAGCATCAGAAATTTCCATTGCGCGTTTTCACACTTTTTTTATTTCAATGAAAGAGGCAGGATCATTTAACGGCCGCATTAATTAAGTAACTGAACAAGCCGAAATAACATCGCTGACGAAGCGGGACTCTCGAACCTCATTCCTTCTTTCAACGTGAAAAGTTATATACAGTCCAAGATTACAAATCTAAATAATAATCTATATAATAATTTTATTAAAATTAATCGCTTTATTACATCAAGATTAAAACTGCTAAGTTACAATGACGCGGCAAACTTTTAATGACGCGAAAATCGTTCTTTACGGAGTTTCAAGCGTTATCACGTGTCCCAAATTTTTATATCTGTTAAAATATGTTTTATCGGACACTACCGATCAATGTGGATAAGTACTAGATTTACTGGATTCACCCATGGCGAACGTAGCGAAGAATTCCCCCGACGGTGATGAGATCAAGCTGTGCACTGTTGCGAGATGGCATCGCCTTGAAACGCGTTTAACGCGTGTTTCTAACATATATACATATCTACACGATGGTACATAATACATTAGCTCATAACAGGTACCTGCTGCGTTTGATGTCTCGCTCTAAGAGCGATAAAGCTCGTTTGTCGCTTGTGCAGTAAAACGGCAAGCTCCCTCTCTCACATTACTTTTCTATCTTTGTTCGTCTCACTATGATCTCTCGATACACGCTATTAGATAACAGTAAAACTGAAATTTTCTAATTATATAACACGCGGAGAATGAGCGCGTACTTCGCGTTCTATCGACCGTCTACAGACGTTTCTGAATGTACGACGTCTGATGCAGTCGTCTCTTTAACCTGCGGTCATTCTTTGGTCATTTTAGATAAGAAATAATCTTCGGCAGGATGTATAGTTTTTTTTCTATCAAAGTGATGCGTCATGGCAACGTTATTATTAACTATATAAGATAAGAAAGTTATTTGCATTCAGTGTCTAGAAGCCGGGATGTTTGTCGAGAAATTTTTACTGATTTCTAATTTTATCTGTCATTCAACTTATTATTTGTAAATAAAATAATTTTATAATAAATTCAGTTTTGTTATTACGATCTGTAACTTGTTAATAAAAAATGTACCGTGTAAGTGTACCGAAAGAGAAAAATATAATAATTAATTAGAAGCTAGCTAGCGTTAGGACATCGGCGATTTTTTTCTTTAAATAAATGTAGACGTCTGAACGTTTATAAATTATGTAACAGTATGATAAGCTATCCACTTTATCGTTAAATGATATTTTGTTTCTGTACGAAACCTAGAGATGTCACCAAGCGTGTTGGTTAAAAGATGCTACCCTCTGACGAGCTAAAAGACAATTTTTTATTCAGTTTGATTAATAAATCGCAGTTGATTTCACTTATTCACTTATATACTTCAAGCCTACTAAAAAAAAAAAAAATGTCGAGTTGATTATACGACAATAATTAGGTAAAATAAGTATTCCTCGAAATTTTCTTAAAGAGTGGTTTGGTTCGGACTTAAAGTAAAAATAAAATTAGTGAAGATTAGGATCTTCGGCACTTTAATATACTCTGTGTAAAAGTTTCTTTCGAAATTGATACAAATTTTGCACACGATTTATGCATTTTTTTGGGGTCAACTAATATAGATAGAAAAAAGCGCGAAGTTCGCCGCACGAGAGCTGAAAATCCATCAAAATTAATGTCGCTACCTTACACGCTGTATGGCATGTTTATTAACTTTTGCACCAAATGAAGATTTCCTAGCGATGTCGGATTATTCTTTAGATTCTTTGGAAAGCACCGAAAACGATTCCTCAAAGAAATATGTTTCGAACAACGTGAACGTTAACCCAATAATACTAAAATCCATTGACAGACCTATCAAGAACAGTTCATTTCACGCACAACTGAATTCTGCATTAATACATCCAGTTAAAGATACGAAAGATTATTTAACTTCATCTTAAATAAAAAAAAATTAAATTTAAAAGAAAACAATTAAATAATAATTGCAATGTGCAATAAAATATTTGCATTAAAATATTTAATATATTTTCGAGACGAGATAACCTCATAATTAACAAACTAGATTTACTAGATTAATTATATCTCGTGTGTTAATAAAGAGACAGCCGCCAGAGGTAAGAGGCTTTTGTTCAGTTGATATTCATTAAAAAATGTGTGATTTGGTTGAAATAAATACCTTTTTAAGATATTGAAGGTAATACCGGAGGATTAAAATCCTGTGTTCCTATATCACGTTGTATTGGAAATGGCTCTCGTTTCTCTTCTCTCGTTAGCGGAAGATAATTGCGCGCGAGCGCGCGCATACGTAGCACGTAAACAATAAAAAGACATCGGGAGACGATCCGCGTAATGCGATTCGATTCTCCGTAATCCGGAAAGTCGCGGCTTTCGCCGACGAACGGGCGGATAACGCGCGCTAATTAATTAATGATCGGCGTATAGTACCGTCGACGTGGCGGCGGCGGCCGTCGGGAAGTCGATTGAAAGTTCGACGGTAGTCCCGAGTACTTGCGAAACGAACGTAGAATCGAAGGCGATCGATTAGCCTCGTTAGCGATAGCAGCAATTATGTAATATAAAATGTAATATCTGTGACCGATTCCCCGCAGCTTATTCGCGGGCAAACTCTACGGGATAATTAAAGCAACGCGGGCAAAGTTAGGTGGAAAAATAGCGCGGGCGATAACGTCAATGGCAAAGGGGAAGGAGGGCTTGGCTGCTATTGATTCTAGCGAGAAAGCCGGGAAAGGTGGAATGAGAAAATTGTATTATGTTTTGAATAAAAATATGCTGGAAATGTTAAGCGAATTAAGAATCTTCGAGAGAAAAAAAGGGGGGGGGGTTATTAAAAAATACGGAAATTACACGGACTAGTCGTACGAGTAAACGCAGAATTTCGGGCAAAGCGCGCGCACAAATTGCGCGTTAATTCGGAAATTACGTACGGTATGCGTTACGCCGATTGTAAAGTGTTCGGGTAAAGCATCTGTGTCGCGGTCATGTGAGGCTTATTTAATTTTTATGCAAATACGGCTCGGAAAGGGGCGCATTCTAATCACGCATTCCGTCGACAATCTTTTTAGACAATACGGCGGAGGGCGAGCGCACCGTACGTGAGGACAGGTGCGGGAGCGCAACCGGGTGCAGGAATTCGATAATTACGAGCGGAAGAGGATTCGCCCGACGACAACAGGAATGCCGTGCGACTCGAGAAGAGCCGTGGCTTTGCATAAGAAAGAGGAACGACGTTGGGGAACAGCGAGAAAGCGACGCAAGTCGCCGTCGTTGTCGTCGTACGTCGGGACCGACGACGGCGACGACGACGAAAACGAAGACGAAGCAACGTTCCCCGGAGGCGCAAAATTCTTCGTCAAAATGCAGTCTACGCGACAGCGGGGATGGTATGAGAGCCGACAAAAAACTCAGCAACGTTCTCACGCTGTGGAGACGGAAAGGACCAGCCAAGACTACCTCGTATTCGGAGCTTTACCGTCGCAGATTCAGTTAGTCTCTAACGAGATCAGATTCCTCCTTCAGAACATACGCGGAACAATACCCGAAACGCGTCACCGTCTTCGTCGCACCCCGTCACCGTCGACAGGGTCCTGATAAAAAAAAAGGTCAGGCAAAGCGATGCAATTTTCCCCGAGGACGTTTACTTTCCTTCGTGATTAGAAGCGGGGTGCGTTCCGCGTCGTGTGTGCGAGAGAGAAAGATTGAACTAAAAGGACAATGAGATTCCCAATCCGACGGACGAATCTCGCTGGATAGCTTGACGTAGTCGTTTCGTTTCCTAAAACGGCAGGATTTTTAAATTGAGAAAACGAGAGGCTAGTGGGAACTCTAGGCCGTACGTATAACGTATTTCGTTTTAATCCCTTATGAGGAAAGCAAGCGACAAGCGTACCAATTTAAGATTCCACAATTTTCATGAATACAAAAGTTAAAAATTATCATTTAAAATACAATGTAAGAAATGGTCGGTTTCTCCTTCTTGAACTTTTAAATTAAAGTAAGCTTTTTAACTAAATTAATTTCCCGCTCAGAGGGAACTATTGACATTGAATTATAAATGTGAATGAGGCCTCCTTCTTTTTTTTTTTTCTCCCTTACTTTTTCTACCCTTTGAAAAGGGGAGCTTTTTTACGTAATTCACAGGGGTCTTACGTAAATTTATTAGAAAGCTTTTTTTTTGGTGCATATAAATTTCGACTACCCGCAAGTATATCGCCGCACGTCACGTTCGACCAACGGGGATTAGAAATATTAAATCGTATGTTTAGTTTTATTTAGGCATACTATTAAACGATATAAGATTTTATTTTGTGAGATACTCGCGGCGAGAGATTTTATCACGGCGTGATGCAGGCACAGATGCCACAATTTTAACATATTACGGCGCGATAAAGTTGTACAATGAAAAAAAGTTATTTTTGCAAAAGAGAATTAAGCATCTGCCTCGTGTAAAATGTCTGAAACTTTCACTGGGCATGTTCTAGCTGTTACGTACATGCTTTTTTTTTCTTTCTTTTTTTTTGCGATGCGTAGATTTGCTTCCTGATTACTACAAACTTTTACGCGCAAAAGGACGCAATAATTATAAAGCGTATTATATTCAGAAAAATTAATTAAATATAATTATGTTATTTAAAATTCTTTTCTAAAGAAAATTAGAATATTTGTTGGCTAAAATTGTAACGATAATTTATCATCGTACTTATGAATATTTACCGATGCAATTTTTTAGAAGAAAATGTTTTCCAGACAATAGCTAAAAAAAAATATGAAAGCGTTACGTACTCCTTGCTTCTGAAAATCCTGTCATCCTACGACGCGTGAACTTTTCAAGCGCTATTCTCTTCAATGAAGAACCACCACCTGCTTCGAGAAGTCGACAGCGTCATTTTTCACGTCGTTGTCCGCCACTTTTCACGTCACTTTTCCTTTCCGCGCGGAATTCGTTCCCTTGACTCAGCCAAATGCTAGTTCGCGGTTAAACTAATTAAGGCGTCTAGTATGTACGGTTTCCGCGTGTTGACAGGCGACAATTGTTCATCCTCGTCAGAGTCATTAGGGTTAATTTCGTATCACCAACTAGGGAGCTAGGGTGCCCAATCTTTTTTTTTTTTCTATTTTCAGATATGCCGAGGTACCCGCGTATCCAGTCCCCGGAGGGTTCCACCCTGTCGGTTTGCGGCGACAGTCGGCTCGAGGAGCTCAGCCTGGATGAGGGTCGCTCATCCCTTCCGGGCACCTCTAGGGACGACACCAGTGAGCTTAGCTTCTATCGTCGCTTTGTCGAAGGTCACGCCGCTCATGTGACGTGCACAAAACGATCCTGCGAGATATTTCGTCGAGGAACACTCTCGAATACCGTCTCCCGGAAAGCGCAGTGCGAACGTAGCGTATCGGAGAGTAAGTTGAAGAAACCGACGTATCGCCCGTATACTATCGAGGAATACAGAAGTTTAATAGTGCCGATACCTGATCGATCTTTGGACCCTGATACAGCTGAAGTACAGACGAAGGTGCATTTTCGTTTTTCTTCTCTCTTTTTTTTTTTTTAAATACTTTATTGTACATTTTTAGTTAGTTTTGACGTACTCGTCGGGAAGATCAGATTTGCCGGAGCAAAATTCAGAGGTGCGGTACGCAATTCTCATTTCCGAAAACTTATCTGTCGTCCGCGTGTTCGATCAAAGTTTCCGGGACAAGGAAAGTTTCCTCGCTTCGATAATTCACGTTTTCTATATTGCTTTCTCTCTCTCCCTCTCTCTCTTGATAATGAGTATAAAAGTATTTTATATTACTCGGGAACGTCATTAAAACTTGGCGTGCCGAGTTCTCTTGTGCTTTTATCGCGAGAATTTATCTTTCGCCCCGTTTCTTTTATCCTTATCCTTTTATCTCGCTAGATGTTTATTGCTGCGTCTTCCCCGTTGGTGTCCTCGATGTGAGGTAATTACGTTACGGACTGGATCGCACCGAGAGTACGTACGTTAATAAACAACGTTCTCTTGGCCCGACGAAGTTACACTGTTACGGCGCAGGAACGTAACGCCGTGATTCGATTAATACGATAATTTGATTACTTCTTCGGCATCATCGATGCTCATCATCGACCGATGCGGCTCGTTGCAGGCAACCGTCTTAGTCGTAACGCATGCAAAACAACATCGCTAACCAACGTTTACAATAAAATAGAGAACAAAGCACCCCACCCACTTCCCGCACCGCACGCGGAGAGAGAAAAATCGAACGATATCGGGAGAAATAATACGGAAATATGGGTATAAAGAACGTTTTCGCACGAAGTAGGAAAATTCGCGATTCACGGAATGGGAAACTCTTACCGCGTGCAATTTTATTTCGCTCCGGGTGGCCTTGTCGATAAGTTGCCACGGTCGGGGAAAGGCTTCCCTCGCCGGAAAAGGGAAACGGAAGAAACTCCGCCGAGTCGCACTCGGCGAGGACCCGGCGGCGCAAGTTAACTCTTTCACATTGGAAGACCTAACACTCCCTCGCGAAGTTGCGCCGACGACGCGCACGGCTTCGTAGCTTCAATCTAATAAGCACGCAACTCGTTTCTGAGATCGAGCGGGCTATTTCCGCTCGCTTGTAATCCCCTTCGGTGCCTCTCGGCGTGGATATACAATATCAAATTAGAGGCTGCGTACGACAAATTACAGCCCGTGACAATCGCGCGTGACAATGAGCGTCAGACAGGCAACGAGATCCGCCCGTCTAGCCCGGGGAACACGCGCGGACGCGCAAGAAGCGCGTCGCAGTTTGTCGCCGGAGCGAAAAATTCAATTCACGAAGTACTTTAATCCGTTAATTGCGATAATCACTTCTCCGATATAAAAGCCGAGAGCACGTTACACCCACCTGTCTCTCAGCGGCGGCGAGATCGCCCGGGTGTAAGCCGTTGCAGTTTCAACGAAATTCCGAATTGCCTCTCGAAAAGGCATGTAAAATATTCCTCGTGAGAGTTTTCACAAATTCCTTGGGCACCTCGCGTGTATCATCCCTCCATAAAATATAATTTTTCGTCAATTTCGCGAGACGTGTAGAAAGTAGGAAACGTAAGTTCTGATGTTTCAAGACGCGTAATTTGTACCCTAATACCAGTGCCTTCCGTACCTTCGCGTGCTTCTTTATTCTCAAAGCTTTCCCATATGCTACTGCTTTAATATATGCTTTTTATACTCGGAGGGCCCCGCTCCGAGCCGTCAATAACCACAAGTATTACGTGCCGCACCGAACTCTGTTCGGATATATATACATTTTGCGGAAAAGATGCTTCTTGTCTAGTTTTTCTCCACAAACTGAAGTAAATTTTATGAATCGGATATAGAATAAATGAGAAAAAAAATTCTGGCTATTTAATGACGGAGCGGATTCGCGGGATGATATTTCGTAATATCATTTTTCAGACGATGTTTTTTTCAATTCTCGCAGTAGTAACGTCGCAGAATTCCGCGGCTTTCGCGTGCGGCGGTGGATTCGTGACGCGGGGAAATACCTGTCGTCCCCCATGGTTGGAGGGAACGGCAGTGAATTCCCGCGGTCTTTGAGCGCGTCTCAGCCCGGCTCGGCTCGCGAGGGCGGGCATTTTGTAAATTTTTCAGAGCGCTTCCAACGCGGGCCGACGAAACGCACAGTAAACGGGTTTACGGCGAAAATTCTTCTTGTACGCGCCGCGCCGGCAGCCGGCTGCTCCCCGATCGATGTGTTTGCTCGCTCGTGTGTCTGGAAGGAAGCGGAATTCCAAGTGGGCCGTCGTGCCCCCTGTCGTGCCGTTTCCGCGGAAACAATTTTAGCAGATTGGAAATTAAAATTTCACACGGTTCCGCGGCGGCAGAGCCAGCCATCGCGCCCTTCCCGAAACGTCGGGAACCCTTTTCTCTTTAAGCGCGCAGACGGGATAAGCGGAAGTGCTTCGTTGTTGCGTCACGAGAGCACCCACCCCCCAGCTTCCGTTCCTCGTGAACCACGGGCGGAGGCGCCCGGCCGGGCTTGCGGTAAAAAGTTTCAAAGTGATTCGCCTTTACCGCGGACGAAAAAGAACAAAGATGCCACGTGTCATCTTCCTTCTCCGAGCGCCGCGAGCAACCGGGAAACGCGCTTGATAAAACTTGTTTGGGTACGCATATTTGCTGCGCTACATAAATTATCTTGAAACACCTTTTTATAAAATTGCATACTTCGATGTTAATTGTAAAAAAAAAAACCCCCGCTGAATCATTAAAAGAAAAAACTGAAAATTATATTTTATGTTTTCGCGAAGTGTTGAAAGTTCGATAGTATTATTATTATAAATAATTATATGTAAATTTTTCTAAAAAATAATTTATATAAGTTAAATGAGTATTAGATCAGTATAACGTAAAATGGAAAGCTTGAAATAGGCTGAACTCGACTGGTTTTAAATTTGTATTTTAATTAGAGGGAGATTTTTTTATAAAATTAAGAGTCGAGAGTTTAATTAAACCGTCGCTGATTAAAATTTGATCTCGACTTGATCAAAGAATCTTATCAGACGAAAGAAGGGAAGTGCATTCTACGTAAGGTATCGCGGAAGGGCGACGTCACGCCAATACGTTGTCCGCAATTAGACGCTGTAGAGAATCGCGACACGTAAAGCCGTAAAAAGCTTCAATTGTGCAATCGAACTTCGCCGATACCACGGCCAAGTACAGACGAACAGAAATTTCCGCCCTACCAGTGAACATTGTAAAGAAAGAAGAAGGAAAGGAGGGACAAAGAGAGAAGGAGAAAAGAAAGAGGAGAAAAAAAAAATATAAAAAAAAAAGAAAAAGAAAAAGAAAACCAGGCGGGACTTTTATCCAGGTGTTTCTTATAAGCGCGGGCGCTCGTTGTACACTCGCAGGCTATTATCCGGGATTACCGGGCCCGCCCGGGTACGAGAGCAGATAAGTACAGCAATATACGGGAGCAAATTTGTTCCCGACGAAGCCGCCACTGGCATCGCCATCGCCATCGCTGTCGAGAGTAGTTTAAATGAAACGCCGACGAGTAAAGCCGGACGAGGTGTCCGCGGATGACAGCGGCGGCTAAGGTGCGAGACCGGCATGTCCATAATTATGGCGACTCCCGAAAGCTTCACGTTAATATCGCGCCCGGTAATTGCGTACGGCATTAATTGCTCTCGGCGTTAACGTCGTGGAGATGTCACCGCTGAATATTTGATCGAGGAATATCGCTCGATGTTAAAATCAGGCCCTGCAAATGGCCAGCTAATTATCAAATATTTATATACAATTATTTTAATTATAAGCTGTACGCTAGATTATATTGTTACCGTTATTACGAGATTGCACGTATGTAAAATGCAAGTTCACACTACTGCGCACGTAACTGACTGTATTTATACGGTTATATATATTGTAATAACATTATTTTGTGTACATAGAAAAGGCAAATATTGTTATATTCACATTATATAATTATGATATAATCGTACTATTTTATTATTGCGCAGTGACAAAAGTAGAATCAGAGATCAATAATTCAGCGATGACTTATCGGTATTCTAAATGCCGGGCAAGACAGACGCGGTATGCTCCCGTCGTATTTTCATAAAAAAAAAAAAGAAAACGAAAAGTTATTCATTTGACTTATCTATTTTTTAAGGGTGGTGTCGTTCGATTCGACGTGACTGATCCGTTCCCTCTGTCAGTCGCAATTTCTTCCTGCCTTTCCTTTCCCTTCTATCCGTCTCGCGCGATCGTCACGTTTATCTTTTCTACCGTTCGCCGTTCGGTCCATCCCGTACTGTATTTCTTTCCGCTATCCCACCCCGAACGTGCCCGTCGGTTTCTCCGTCATCGACCCCGTTCGATGAGCATTTGCATAATCTACTTTGTATCGGATTCGAGCGGGTCGAGTTGGCAGCCGGCGATTTTCGGTACGACCCGCTCGATCGATCTCGTTGCGTCTGCAAAGACCGAGTGCAATGGTTTGCGACCAAGATAAGAAACACTACTCTATTCAGCACTAAAAGTGACTTTCTAAATTTGAAGTATCTTTCGTTAACATGCTATCATATAATTTTATCAATCGAAACAACGAGCTGGTCGAAGATTTCGATGCGTTTGGTAAAGAAAAAAAATTTCTTTTTTTAATAATTTGATAAACTTAGGCAATACTTAATAATTAATAATTATATCAAACACTTGGCGGTGATTTATTTCCCGATTGTTGGTCTGTTAAAATACGCTACGAATAATGACGTGCTCCTTCACACCGCCGCAGGGATATATTAGCATATGAATAATATTACGTATATCGTACGGTATATCAATACCACGTCCAACTTTGTTATGTGCCGAAAGATATTACCCGTACGTCGTGTTTACTCGCACTTTTGTCAGCGTATGCCTCTTCACGGCAAACAGCAATCTACAGTCACATCTGTCCGCAAATTTGCGGGCGCCGGTATGCTCGCGCGTGCATACATGAGGAACGTATGCGCGCGAGTCGAAGGGACGGCCGCCCCCTTGCCGTTGAACTTCTCGCAAAAAGTAAATAAAGCCTTTAGTCAGACGTAACGCCGGCGTGTTTAGCTTGAAAGTTTCGCCAGACCGGGCTGACGATGTTGGTAATAGCGTAGTCGTAGCCGCTGTAAGCTAGTAGTGGCAGCGGAGGCGGTAGCGGTAGCTTCAGGGGTTGTTTGTTGTTGCAGAGAGAATGGCTGATGCGCCGGAGATCGTACGGGGACTCGGTTAGCGCTCGCAATCGCGAGCAGATACTGCAGCGAACGAGAAGATTCAAGGTACGACGACGCGATCCGCTCGTTTCGATGGATTACCGATCGCGGTTTATCTTAGCATGAGGGGCTATGAATCCAATAGCTTCAATAGTTACGCCGTTCCTTCGCCAAACTGCATCGTTATCTGCGTCACGCTTATGCACAACTGATCGCGCACTGTGTTTTCCAACGCGAGGACGTTCGTAGCAAGACTGTAACATCTTTTTTTTTTTTTTTTTTTTTTTTTTACCTTTATCTATTCTCTTTGAATTTTTCTTTCGCGTCTCTTATTAAAAGAATTTTTTTTTTTTTTTTAGTTTTATCGATTGATCGTATAAATTATACACGGCAAATCTATACAAAGAGAGATGCAGGTACATAATTTTCTACGGCGTGCCGAAATAAATTTTTAGAAAATATTATTTACTATTTCTTATCCTCGAAATGAATTTATCCCGCGCTCGCGATACATTTCTCATTAGCAGAGGCATTTGATCTCGGTTACGGGATCTGAGGGGTTGCGTCACGCATCGCGGGCGTCTGAGAATCCTGTAATTACGTGTCCGCGTTGTCTTATTTCCACGTGTTCGCTAATCACGATCGAGTTGCTGTGGCCGCCCGGCGAAATATAACGCCGTAAAAATTAATAGACGAGCCGAGAGCCCCTGCTCGTGTTTGATAAATTAGCATCGATGGCATTCGGTCCCGTTACGGTCGATATTTAATTGCCAATTAGAGGACGCAAAAGAGGCATTGCTGACGGGTGCTGGCTCGTTTTACCCGGCACACTCGTGAAAGTCAAGCCTCGTAATGACCGGCCGCAAGATTTATAAACGAAATTAATTACGTACGTACCGCCTCCGCGTTAACAATGCCCGGATCGCATTTTTTTTTTCTCTTTCTCTCTCTGCTCATCTGTCTCTCTTTTTTCCTCCTCTTTTATCTTCTATTTCGTTGCCCACCCTGTCTTTCGACCGGCAGGTAGCGTATCTTGTTTCATCCATCATTATCCATTTGCTTTCACTGTCACATCGATTCCTCATCTAATTTCGCGATAGCGTTTTAACAATTAAATATTAACGGCTATTATTTTATTTATTTGTCAGGTCAGAGTTGGGTCACGAGGTAAACGGCATTATAATTTATACACTCGTAGATTAAAAATAAGAGTAATTTTTGCCCCTTATCGCACGGTTCATTAATTGAGGCGTGCCATCGAGTGTCTGCCGTGCTTGAATTTTTACAAAACGCCCATCAAATTAAACGCGTATCTGTCGCAATATAAAAGGTAAATATTCGACAATAGTTTTATTTATACGCAGAAGTTTTTTCTACCGGTTTACCAATCTCGTCTATATTACGGCTCGATATTTTCAATTCATACAGCAACAGCACCGGCAGCACTACACTCTGATATATGAAATTTATTATGCATCGAGAGGAGAGAACGGGGCGGTACGTTAGAAGACGCGTTGCGATTCGCGAGATGAAAGATATCGCGAACGCGCGCCACGGAGAGTCTCGTCGGGACAAAATATTCATAACGGTAGAATGAAATTCTGCCGGGTCTCGGGAATCCCTCCATTCACGCTCCACTCCCGGGATACAATTCCGGGAATAACTTAGTTTCGTATCGGCCGCGGCTAAGTCAATTGCACTTTGGCAACTTGTATTCAATTATTCCATTTCAACCGGGAACGCGCTCACGACCTGATCTCGCGAGATTACAAAGGTTCGAGCTTAACGATTATTCGCGCGGAACGCCGCACCGCCGGTTCCTGCTACGTATGCTTCCACTTGGCCGACCCGATGCCGGAAGAATCTGCTGTGTATACACGAAGGAAGCGCGGCATTACGTCGCCCCCGTAACATTAAGGATCTATTTTGCCTGAACTTTGCAAATTATAAAAGCAATAAAGACTTCACGTCGCATTGATTCGCAAACAGATAACGCAAAACGTTTGCGCCGCCCGTTTCTTCAAGATACCTTCTCTAATTTCGCATATTACAAAAACAATGCCAATTTTACGGTACATCGATTCGCGAATAGGCGCTGAGCGAGTCCGTACAATTTCCTCATGCAAATACCGAAACATGATCAACGCCGCGGAAGCGATTTGCAATATTGTTTTAACATCGGAAGCTCCCTTAACGAACGTAACGCTGCAGCGTTTGTTCACGAGAATGTTTCTCGCGCTCTAATGAATCGCGCGCTAAATTAGAAACAATATTTGACGAGAATGAATAAAAAAAAAAATTTAAATTAATCCGATTCCGATTGCAAATACATTTCGAATTGTTCAATTACATTTTCAGGTTTGCGGCAAACATTTACATGCGATTTGCATAAAATCGTAAACATCAGCGAATTATTATGCGGAATAAAAAAATGCGCAACTAGAAAGAGGGCCGGTGGAAAAAAAAAAAAAAAAAAGCAAGCGTGCGTGTTTTCGGTATGCAAAAAATTTTTTTTTCACCGATTTTCTCGCGCCGTTTTTACATATTACATTGTCCGATTTTCGCAGCATGCGGCGCCCGCGTAACACGTTTCATTACCGCATAATTATGTGCTGAACTGTCTACGGATTGTTCGAGTCTCTGGTGTTTCGACGATTAGGTTCGCGTACGAAATATAAGACAGAATCGCTGTCGGAGCTAACGGATGAGCAACCCGTGTAGAAGTGGCCCGCGCCAAAGTACCGTTATCCGCACGTAAATTCAGTTATACGTACAAAGCTACTACTGCGAACCGCAACGACCACGAGCGTAGGCAGAAATTGAGGGTATGGAAAGCGAACGGAGGAGGGAAATGGGTGGGCGGCGGGTACTAGACGCGCGGATGAACCCATGCTACGCCTCTCACAAGGAGAAGTAGCCTCATGACTCACATACTACGGCAGAAATTTCATTTGTTGTCTGTTTCCTGTACACGAATGCATGTATATACGATACGCATCTCTCATTTCGTCTCGATCGTCTCCCATCGATTTTCGTCTCCCATCCGTGATACAAAGAGCGCAACAATATTTAGACACTCGGACCCAGCCTCATCCAACTTTAATCGCAATTTAATATACGCCCTGCTATTCTTAATTTTAGGTTAAAAAAAAATTAAACTACCGTTGACCCAAATCGTTGCTTCATTTATACTTGGCCTTTCTTAATGCACTTTTAAATACTTGATTTCTAAGTATTATACGATTTTTTTTTCCTTCTCGCAGTTTAATTTAATAAAAAGTTAAAAGTTAATTCAGATTAAATAAAAAAAAATCCGAGTGGAAATTGAGCTCAAGCGTTATTTAATGAGCAATCCATGATTTATCTTTCGGTTGTCTAACAAAACTGTTCAGCACTGACAATGAGTCAGAAATATAACGCTCAAAACGTATAGATACTAAACAATTTTAATGGGCTAATAACAAGCTAGAAAAGCTAGTATCTAAACTATCTAGTCACTAGCTGCAAAATCAGAATAGATGAATTTTAAACTCGGGTAATAATTTTTTTTTAAACATCTAAACATTATATTACTTTATCTTTCGTTTTATTGCGCGGTGTTGATATCGTGTTCCTCGGGTCGTCGCGATATGTATTCCTTCTGAAGTAAAATGTGTTTGATCTACGTCATTTTCGTTGGAAAAAGGCTTGGGAGTGTTATCGATGACGGAACAAAATGTAGAATCACGGACCGTGAATATCATTTGATTCTTCCGTCTTTTCTTCCTATTTATCCGATCAAAGCAACTCGCCCATTCGTCCCGCGAGCACTTATCCCCTTTGTGTTCGCAGTCGAGACGCGCCGTCGCTCAAAAATGTTTCTTGGCCCCTTTGAAGGATTGGAACGCCGCCGCATCAAAGGTAAATTGAGCCCTTTTGCGACCTCGCCTTTTCGTACTCCGGCTGGCTTTCCCGCCGGAGGACGTTGCGCAATTATTCGCGTATCTCCGTAATGGAGCGGAGAGGCTGAAGGAGATCATGAGAGCAACAGCGATTCGAAGATCATCGCCGATGGATAACATCGTCTCGTTTATCGCAGAACCATGAAAGCTCGAGGATGCCCGGGACGAATAACGTGACGCAAAAGAATCTCTCAAAACGTCTCGTCAAATGCCAAGACGAGGAGATCACCGCGAACGAAGTGTCGCCGTCCCGAGTAAGTGAAACACTCGGGAAAACGACGAGTTCCGGCTTGTCTCTCATCTCATACGCCTCTCATGAAGATTCGTACTTAGAGGCATCACAGCAACGTCATATGCTGGAGAAAGAATTGGCGGATCGTCTGATGCGACAAACATTGAACTCTTAATCGAAATCGCTTTGTGTAAGAAAAGCAGCGTAAAGTTTCTTTAAATGTAATTTTAGAATGTTTTGTTCGTGACATATATACCACCCATTCTGTCTAACTATCTATTTTTATTATTACAAATCAATATTTTATCGCGGTTTGCCTTCCATCGTGCTATCATTTGTTCGCTTGTTACCTACATACGCCTTGTTTACGCCCACTTTGTATCAAAGTCCGTGTGACGATTCATGTATTAATAAAATGTTTAATACTTCGTACAATCTTTTATTTTAGATATTTTATTAAATACCTTTTCGTATTATTATCATAAAAAATATTAGAATATCTATTACAATTATTAAAATGCCTTTTTTTTAGCAAATTTTTTAAATGTGTATTACGTGCAAGGTAATAGATTTTTTTTTTCTGGACAGAAATACTTACGATTAATTTTGATGAATTACTCCGTTAAAAAAAAATGATTTTATCATCGTATTTCGGAATGGCGTTAAATCAATTATTTGTTTCCACAAATGGACAGTTCTTATTTTCGATCGTGTCGCGATATCCGGGGTTTTTCGGCAAGTTGACCCAGTAACAGATCCCACTAAGAGATGTCTCACTCACACTTCGTCGCACGGACGTTTATATTGTCGAGACTTGGTTGGCGGGTCGACGAGGTATCCGTAAATAAATTGCACCTGTACCCAAGAGATTAGTTTGAGGATAAAATATTTAAACTTAATTCCATCCAAATAAATAATTCACTTAATGTTATCTGGCGATTCGTACGTCTGCCATATCGTTACCCCCTTGATGCCGCGATGAGAGTCACGATAGTAATATACATGGACGTGAATAAATGCATACACGATTGCTGCGAAATATTCTTGAATGCGAAAACTGTTCTAATTCGTTGTCGTTAAAAATTAAAATTTTAGTAGTTGTCACGCTAGTAAAACGTAAAATTAGGAATAAAATATTTTAAATAATTTAATTAATTATCGTTGGAAACTAAATATTTCTTATTTTAACCACGTCTTATATATTTAGGTCTTTTTTAGTATTTTCTGCAATATGCACGTACGTTTTTATATAAAAATAAATGTGTGCGGCGTGGATAATTGTATTACAAACTTGCCTTCACGATTTTGAAATTATTCAAAGTTCTGTCTATCTAAGCGCGGAGGATCGTGCAGAAAACGTTCGCTGCCAAATGGCGAGATGACTGGGGCCGACGAGCGTCGAAAGAGTATTTTTATCGGCCATGATCCACGGTATTTTACTCGACTTAAACTTAAAGGTCTGGAAAATCAGCGACTGTAAAGTTCGTCCTATTCGCGTTGTGGTTGTTCTCTTGAATATGTAAACGCGCTGCTGTTATCCGGGAAGATGATTTCGCCGCTACAATCACTGTTAAATACGTTATTACGCTCCTATAATCAAGCGTCGTTTCCGAACAATTCATTGCCGGCGATTCGAATTACGTTCGCAAATTTCACATAGAAACGTGTACGTTATTTTTTTTTTTTTTTTTTTTTTTTTTCCGTAATTTATTGTATGCTGAAATATTTTATTAAAGCGTCCTTATTTCGCATTACTCGTTTTAGATTTCTGCATTTTCTATTTATGAAATTTGATAGATAACTGCTTACGGTATAGATCCAAACGTAATTAAATTGAAATTAAAATAATAGTATCTAAAAAAATATATTTTAATAATTTAATTAATGGTCAAATAAAATATTTATCTCCAATAGATTTTTCTTTTTCCTTTTAAAAATCAATTTTTCTTCCTAAATCTATTTTCAATTTCCAAACGTAATGCTACCACATTTATTTGGCCCAACATCGAGTTGACCTGTCAATAGAAAATCGAAGCCGTTCGAATTCTTACCTGGGGTGGTTCTCCACGGTTCATCCTGCTCTATTCAACCTCTATCGCGGCGGTGAATCTCCTATCTACCAGGATAACGAGAGAGCCGCGCGTTACCAACGGCGAAGGGTTGATCGATCCACCGGTTGCGCGCGCGCTCGTCGCATGCGCGGAATTAACCCGCCGGCACGCCGCGAGTCGCACGCATCCCCCGCAGAGAGAGCGAGAGAGCGAGAAAGCCATTGCCGACCGATAACTCGCCAAGGCCTGGGGATCCGTAAATAAACGCGCGAGAGTTCGTCCCTTTTTATCCTCTTACGGGAACCTCTGACGTGTCGCGCGCGACGGAAAAGACGCGCAGGCGTGGCCGCGCCCGGGGGTGCGTGGGTGCGTGCGGTCAGCAGCTCGCGTGTGCGTCGTCGTCGGCCGTTGTCGTGCGAACGTGCCGCGTCGATGGTGCCGTTGGTGGCGACGGCGGATGCACGCTGAACGTCGATCTGGCCCGGCCGACTACGCCATCAGGCTGCCGCCACCAAGAGGGGAGGAATTCTGCCTCGCGTGCCAGCACACATCAATGGTTCAGGTAAGTACGGAAGGCAACCCCGGTGCCGAAAGACTAGGGGATGCGCGATTCGCCGGCGTCTCGGCGTGAGTGTGACGTTAGGGCGCGAGTCGCGGTTCCACCGCCTACGTCGAGCTGACCCCTCCGCGGAGGTACGCTCCTCGCTTTGTTGTGTTGGCGAAAATCAGCTGTAGCCCCGACCACCGAGCGAGCCGGGAGAGATGTCGCCACTTGAGACGAAACCCACCCTCACGTGGTGGTGGCCTCGGCTGCCCTTGCTCCTTCCGTATACTTAACCCTTTTCCTACCCCACGCAGCGTAAGGCTGCGAGTTGTGCGCGTCGTTGAAACGTCTATCGCGCTAATTTTTAATTGATGTAACAAGTTCGTGGAATCAATAACGCGGTCAGTTACGATAGGCTGTTCCCTTATTCATAATTTACGACATTGATATATATGTATGTACATATATACCGTTTTCGCTGCGCGCGCGGATATACTTTGTCCCGTAATAGAAATGCGTGCTTGCGAATTATTTACATCGCTGTCATCGATAGTAGTTAAAATACTCATCGGTACACTTACGAACTTTTATATCGAGGTACGATATTTTATAGGAATTTAACTGTAACTGTAGAAAATTGTGTATTGATAAACGATAATAACGTCATCATATTGTACGTTGAAATTAAATCTATATTTTACTTGAAAATTCCGATATATAAATAGACTTTTTAATTAAATAAATGTAGAACGGAATAAAAAGCTCAATAAATCTATATCCGCGTGCGCCTATAATATAATCGCGTGCATACCAAATTAAATTCTGAGCAGCATTAAACTGACGAGTCACTTTAATTTCGGCAATAAAAATCGTATGCGCGCCGGACGAAGGGGAGAAAATAAGGATCGGCGCGAAGAGCATTAACGCACGCGAGTCACCTCGTAGTAAATGTTTCCGATAACAATATCTAGCTTCTTGCGATCACACAGCGCGCCAGAGGCATAATAAATCGCGCCCGCATTCAATGCAACTATTAATCCGCGACGATCGCAGGGGGAGGGAGAGGGAAGGAGCGAGATGTGCGGTTTAAATCCTGTGTAATCAGTTCCGGTTCTGCGGCGGTCCTTTATGTAAATGGATAATGGTTCTACAGCGGTTGGCTGAGTTCCTAGACGGCGAGTACGTAGCTACTGCCGAAGGGCAGTTCATTAACTGCCAGACACCGGGTTCGATGAGAGAACTACGATTCGATAGAGGGTGGCGGGCGAGGTGGAGGAGAGCGGGCGAGGCGAAATGGGCGCGCGCGGCACGGGCTTTGAAGTGGTAGGCGCCTCGCGGGCGTCCAGCGCGGAACAACGAGAATTATCTTCTATTTCTCTACGTTCGCTCTTCTCCCTCGGCATCCGTTTATGCCCGTCCATCCCTTGACACGCGCGTCTATACAAGAATACGCTCCGTTGATTGGGACGCTTTAGGCGGGGCAATAATCATGCCGGTTATCTGGCCGCCCTGTAAAAGCCGTCTTAATGAGTTGACGGCGGACGAGGAATGACGCACGGTCGCCTCTCGCGTTCATCTCGCATATACAGTTGCCGCGTCGCGACGGAAAATCCGGCCGGTATTGATTATGCAAAGAAACGGGGTGACTCGATTTCCGTCGAAATGATGAATATATTATAAGTAAATAGATCAAAAGAAATTGATATCGAGCGAGCGCTCCGTATTATGCCGCTTATCTATGCAAGGTACCTATAAGCTCCGTCTCAATAAATATCAGTTACTCGAGAAGTTCCGCGACGATTTAATATCTTTACCGCGCGTGTAATTGAGAGTTGCTCCGAATTGTATAACTAATAGATTGTACTATTTGCGACGCTTTCAAGACGAGTAATTTAAGCATATAACGTTACGAAGTGTCGTCGACAGAACGATTTAAGAGTGTCGTTTCGTCTTTTATTATCTCAATGCATATTTTTAAGTAGAAATTTGAGCGACTTGTCGCGAGATAGAAAGATTAGTGCGCGCGTTATGGCTCGCGATATGAAAGCAGATCACGGTGGTAGCAGGTCACTTAATGACTCCCTACCGAAATAATTTTTAACGACGTAATTATTGTCCACCTAATGCGTAAACGGTTTCCCAAACGCACGCAGGATGATTTTATCCATATTTTACGCCTCCATAAGCCTGTATATTACATGAATGCTCCCTGCAGAATCGACGGCGCGAGGTTTTTTTTTTCCTAATTGCAGATTCATCGCGCGTTAATTCGTCCACTCTGCCGTCGTTGTCCCGTTAATTATCGGCTCGGCTCATCACTCCGCTTGGCAATTATTAACGAATAAATCTAATAATTAACTGCGTTTCATTAACGGCCGCATCGATGCCGACGATTATTTATGTAAACTGTTATTATTTATGTTTTAATTGCGGGACGTTTATTATTCTGTAGCGGGAACATCGCGGCCCTTTTTACTGGCCAGCTAGTCGTTGAGTTCGTAATGGTTCACGCTAATGATTTTTACGCAAACAGTAACAATAGGAGTTTGCCATGTTAAATAATAATAATTGCCACGCTCACGAATATTAAAGAAGATTATTATTCATTGGATACGTAATCATTTCTGGCGTTGATTAACGGAATTTATTAGTGTTCCGCGTATAATTATAAATGCACGCTTGGCAATTAAAAAAAAAGTTTTGCATTTCATATTTCAAAAAAAAAAAAAAAATATGTAGTGCAGTTTTCCTCACTGCTTTTCACCTTCTCATTCAGCTCGATTTATGTATTCCCACAATAATTTTGCGTCCAATGTACGTTAAAAAAAAAAGAAAAATAATAAAATAAATAAAATAAAAAACTCTAGCTATCTCGGAACTTTTTACGTATATCTACGATAAATAACTATTGCAACAGGCAATGCGCGCGTACAATAATTATAACTTTAAAAATAAATAGAAAATAGGTTATCAATATTTGCGATACGCCAGTGGATTTTTTATCATTTTAATTATTTCGTTAGGGGCAATGTAAATTTTTCATTGTTAGATTATAATTGTTAAGAACGTTGCCACTTTGAAATTATAATGTTGTAAATGATACAGGTCATTAGTGCGCGACCGGCGAAACGAAATGGATTTAGAACCGCGGTGCCCAGGTGCGCCTCGAAATATAGCGACTATTTCGTAACGGATTTTTCGTTGACGTTACGTCACACCGTCGAATGAGCTGACGAAAATCAGCGTCCGTATAATCCGCCGGATGCTTGATCGGCCAGCTCGAAGCGAAAATATAGAGTACTCGACGATATACCGACCTCGAAACGACCAATTTATTCGCGGTCGAGTTACCCTTCTGTGCCACTGCTCTCGTTGATAGTATCTCCTGCCAGCGAGCAGCGTCCGAAATCGTTGGTTCGATCTGAACTATCGACCCCCCCTCCATGTATTTGGGATGCGAGGATGTCCGATGGAGTCCTCTTTTTCACCCTCTCATCCATCCAATCTCTCGCTCTCCCGCTCGTCAACCTCGTAACTTGTTTGATTTCAATCATTTTCGAGTGTTTTCAATACATTTTCCAAGTGTTTTCGATGCGAGGCTCGCGAGAACGCGACCAGGTATATTGTTTTATCGTTTCCGGCTGTTTTCAATGGGCTCGGGATGCGTGCCGGATATGCGAATCGAAAAACGTTGCATTATACTGGACGCCGAATACCGACACCGTCCGTCTGAAGTCCCCCGGCGCGCTGAACGGAATATTTTTTTTTGTTTATTTATTTATTTTTATTTTATTTTATTTTATTTTTTCGACATCCGCGCTTCCGTTTTGCACGCTTATACTGAGGGGAAAAGGGGCGATCTCCCCACTGGGGTTTTTTTTTTTCTTTTTTACAGGGTACACCGTGTCTGCATGATGAAGTGCGATCTTGGAATACGCGCTGCCGTACTGTGCGGGATTTGATAAAGGGCTCTTATTAAAGAACGAACTCGTGTATTTTTGCATTCCAGTTATCGAATATAATATTTACAAGCTCTGAAATAAGAGCTATGCGAGAAAGTAATTTAATTTTACGCTCAAAAAAATTCTCGAAATATTTTTCCCCTACGTACACGCATTGTTATACGCCAGAGAGTATGAATTAAAGTAATACGGGCGAATCATTCGGCATTATTTAATTTATTTTTCCCGGAGGAGTATGCAGAATTTACTATTTTATTAAATGCACGTTTGGTGAATTTTTTTTTCCTTTTTGCTGTTTAATTAAGGCGCATTTATTCGGAAATTTTTAGTAAATTATTTTAGAAGGTAAATCGCTTTTAATCAGTTTACAAACTTGTTCATATATTTTTACATCTCGAGGCAGCGCGTGATGAAATTAAATACTTATATGTTCCTGTGTGTGTTTGAAAAAATAAATTCGTATCTACAACTTGCGCAATTTATAATTTCAAAATATTCATCTATCGATATTTAATCAATCCCGGTTGGTCTTCGTGATACATTTCGCGCAAGAGATGTGACAATTATTCAAACGACGTGATTTACTTGTCGGAGAAGTGAGAAACTCAAAGACGAAGTAAGTCTGACCGTCGCGTCTTCGCGTTCTCAAGTTGTCCTTCGAGTCGTTCTAGCCGCTGGTGGCATGTCTTATAAAATCACAGCTTCTTTAATTATCACGGCAGTTATGTAAAGCAATACGTGCAACGGCGGGAAAATTGAAGATGCGGTAATTATCGCATAAAAACACAAAAAAAGATAGGTTTATGAGCAAAACGGAGAGAAGAGGGGACGAAAGAAGAAAAACGAAGAAGAGCACGCGACGGAAAAGGTAGTTGGTTAATTGCAGTGGTTTCGCCTCTCGACGGGGATGATTCTCGTCCAGAACTTCCCGCAACGGTGATACACTTTTGCCCCTGCGCGACTTTGTAAGATTTCCTTTCCCGGGCACTACCATCGAAAGCGACTAACTAGCGTTTGCACTCATATGCAGTCGGTAATTACACGAGTAACGTTTCTAGACGACAGATTAAAAAGTTTCCTTCATATTTTGTCGCAGCGCTCTCGCATGGGTTTCCTAAGTACCGCGCAACAAATTAAAAAGAAATTCTTTATCGCGCTTAGTACGGCTGCAACCTTTACTTTACTATTTTTTAAGTATCTCCTCTTAAAGTATTGCATTTTCCACGTTGATGCCGATTGGTCGGTACATAAAATAGTCGGGCAAATTAAAAGATAAAAATTTTAACTTAAGAAATCACAGATAAGAAATTCATTCTGCAGAGTAAATTTTCATCGATTTTCCTTTTAATCCACTTATTTCTCGCCGATGGAAGATGAAGTAAAAATTTATTAGCAGATAACGAAGTCCAGCATACATTTTCATGAGCAAGAACGGAAGTCTTAAGCGCTGGAGACGGACTTTAAGAGAGACAAATGAACGAACGCGCCGAAAGAGTGACCGTAGTGATGGAGTCGATTTTTTTTTTTTTTTATCAGCGTCCGCTGGACACAAAACGATTTAATAAAATATCAAACGCGCTGCTTTTCGACAGATATCGCCCTCGAGAGCTTCGATAATACGCACGTTGGCCTATCGTCTCCGCCGAGAGGAATGTGCGGAGGGATTCGTTTATTATCGCGGACCGCATCTCTCTCTCGAATGGCCCTTTTCAGTTGCTGTATCCGATGGTTGGCGGTAAGGGAACGAGATAGAGCGCGGGGAGAGGGACGAGTTTCAAAGAATTTCCAATTCTCAGCTTTTCAGTGGCGCCTTCGACGTTGGCGCGCCCGTGCACGAGATGGGTTACCGTAATGAATGGTATTCAGTTTATTCTCGAGCTAAGTTACGCTGCAGCGCGCCGACGTTGCACCGGGACGCGGCGCGCACCCGGCTGCATCCAGGCACTGAACCAGAAGTAAAATGGGACTGCGGCGAAATTGAAAGGCGGAATTTAGTCTTTATCCGTTATCTGCACGCGAAAACGCCGGCACTCTCTCTTTCTCCCTTTCTTTTTCCCCCGTTATAACGTCGGCATTTTGGCCTTTCTTTCATGCCATTTCGCAGCGGCGTATTCCGATACAGAATAAAATTTATCGTTTTTAGAACGGCGAAATGCAAAATGCGAAATAA
Organism: Cardiocondyla obscurior; assembly: GCF_019399895.1. Classification (NCBI taxonomy): domain Eukaryota; kingdom Metazoa; phylum Arthropoda; class Insecta; order Hymenoptera; family Formicidae; genus Cardiocondyla; species Cardiocondyla obscurior. The sequence goes on along the minus strand of NC_091866.1, from coordinate 9,819,910 downwards.
AAACTGGTGCGTTAAAAAAAAGTATATCATTGTTGGAGAATGTGAATTAGCGTACGACGTGATAACGAATCAAGATTGATATCAGGCAGAGCGAATGAAAACTATCTAGCGAAAAAAAAGCAATGTAATAAAAAAAAAAAAAAAAACCTGTTCAAGCTAGATAAATCAAAATTTGATAAATAACGATAAATACGTGAATTTCCTGCAAGGTTTTTATATTTTATAAAAATAAATAGTGAATAAGAATAAAAATCTCAGAAGCGTAAATCTATGCTAAGGTAATAATAAGCTTATTTTGTCTGTTATTTTTTTCTTTTCACGTTGAAAGCGTACGCTCACTTATTTTTGTGCTGCATAATAAAGAAAATCTAAAGAACGAATAGGGAACACAGTTATTAGTTTTTGTTAAACAGAAATATTCATCCGCGTGAGAGATATATTGATTTTTTAATTCCTTTATTTCATTTTAACAACGGGAGAAATTGTATCCGGATTTTCTCGTCAATCTAACATACCGGGGCCGCGGATCTCTCTATCGAGAACTGCGAAATCGCGCGTCAGCTCGCGGTTTTCGGACCGTGTCATGCATAGAACATGCGTCGGTTATCGAAGCCCTCCGGATGCCATCTGGATGTCGGGATATGAGGAGGAAAAAAAAAAAAAACAAATTCACGAGAGTCGTCCGGAATGTTCTGGCGGTGGTCGGGCGTGCGGAAATGCGATCTCGCGTTGCGCGTGTAGCTGCGTTACAAAAATAATTTCGCATGGATACGCGAAAGGTTGCGTGCCGTCACGCGCCACGAAATACAAAACAAACAATCGGCGATCTCGTAATCTCCTGTCGTCTACTGCATTACAGAACATTATTGAGCACATAAGTGCGGATTTTTGACGGCCAACCGGAGTGGTTATCATTATCGCCTCGCGCGGAACCGAGAACGTAAAGTTTCAGGTTCTCAAGAGATTCGGTTTCAAGATACACTTTATTGTTCCCTATCACGGTTTTAATAACGGATTTTAATATTTAGCTTAAATCACAATTCCAGTACTTTTACGCTCCAAGATATACCTCCGAGATATACTTTATTGCTCTTTATTGTGGTTTTATAACAAGATTCTGATGTTTAACCGAGATCACGATACCAGCATTTTTAACGTTTCGTAGAAAATAAAGAACTACGCGTTGCCAAGATCGCTATTAAAATATCGAAGAGTTTAAACGCGTCCGGAGGGGGGGGAAGTATTAATTTTTCAACGTTTAATTTTTGAAAGTGGTCGCGAGATTTTCGCAGCGCGGTTCGATCTGAGGTTTTATCTACGCCCGGAGCGATGCAGCCGCTCCGCGATTCGAGAACGCGAGCAGGGAACCGCAGCCCAAGTACACAATTTGATAATGGGTTAGTTGTGTAATGTGCACACATTCGACGGTCGGTTCTGGCCGGTACACGCGCGCTACAGGCTGCAGACTGAATCAGTGATAACAACGTGTTCGCATAATCAATCATGCCGTGACTCCACCTTCCGTACACATCGACACTGTCGCCGCGCCTCCGTTAGAGTACTTCACGTACCTATGCTACTATCTACACCCCGTGTACCATGTAGGGAGTGTAGAGCTTGCATCGGCAAGCAGCTACCTTGTGGGCGCGCACATGAGTTTCCATCGTGTTCGAATTACCATAGGTCGTTGGAACTTCGTACGACGTATCGGTGGCCGTACGTCCTAGTAGCTTTTGGCTATTTGGCCGTAATCGATATACATTCAACCTTTCGCGAGAGCGCAGAGAGGCTACGTGAGCGATCGTCAAAGATGAACGATCAAGATTACAAACTCGGGCTCGATATTACCGTCGTACTTCCTATTGAACATCGCATATTTTCTTGCAAATCGAGAACTATTTTCTTTTTTTTAAATCTTTTTCCTAATTTTACCTTCTTGATTTTTTTTTGTTTTTACGCTTTTTAGTTACGCTGGTGTTTCCGAGCCTGTTGTACATTTGCGTAGATGCTCTTTTTGTTTACGGCCCCCGAGAATGAATATCGACTAACTACGCGCGCCCTCGACAGTTGTGTTGTCCGACCGACGTCGATCGGCTTCGGTTACGCAAAGCGCAGATCCACCCTATCGATCTTTCTCTTTCATCTCCTTCACGCGGATCATAGTTGCCGTTACCGCCGCAATCGCCGCGTATTTGCAAGCGACGTCCACACGAGCTTACCGTACAAGGCGCGGCATTTATCGGAGAACGATGCTACTTTGTGGTGGACTCGATTGACGAACGTTTGATGTCACTGTGCGACGTCAATCGCTGACCGGATTCTGTAACCTAGCATGATGAGATCAGAGAGAAAGAGAGAGAGAGAAGGGTCATCTGTACTCAAACTCAACAAATTTTAGAATTTCAAATCTCTCGAACAAGAAAAGAAAATATACTATCCAAATCGTATCTCGAACTCAAAGCGTAATAAATATCTCACGCTGATTCGAAATATTCTTCTGCAAACTCTGCCGGCTTAATTAAACTCCTGCCTCAATCTTTAAGTATCAATCGCTGCAGAGACCTACCGCGTACCGCTCCGGTTATGTACATGATTTCAACCGACGCCGGTTCATCTTTAATGGACTTCGAGAGGAAGAGAGATCGCTCCTTCCCCCGAGCTTGAAAATATTAAATTTCTCCCCCTTTATGCGGCGGCCGCGCACCATCGAGATAAAAGGGGATCAGAGGGGCGAGGAAATCGGTTCCTCTTTCGAAGAACGTGGAATCGAGACACTTCCGAATGCACATCCCAATGCATTCTGATATTACCCGGCGACGAGCGCGAGAGTGCCGGCCCTCTCTTGCAATTGTAATGAGAGTCCGCTGCGCGCGACGTAGGGATTTGCCGGCAGTAATAGCATGCAAACATCCTTGCGGAGGTGAACACGACGTAGGACGTCTCCCGGCCCTCTTTACCCGCAAGCCGCGCGCGACGTCACGACGAGTTAATATATCCGCCCGGTGGACACGGAGGACGCCAGGACGGTGGCCGTTCTCTCGGGCGTACGTCGACGACGGCAGGAATTTTCTCGCGTTTTACACCAGCGTGCACGGATGCACTCGGGGGTTTCCGCACTGGGTTGTAAAAATACCTGCAACTGATGTTTCTTCTCAACGGCGACGCTCTCCGTCCTTTCGCGGACGTTAGCGACGCTCGCAGCGAAGAGTCCGCGCAACGAGGAAGAATACCCCGGAAAAGTTCCCTGACAGCGCGCGAAAAATGTTTTCAGTGGCCTGTCTTGATAAAGTTATCTTCGTACGGTGAATATTGAAAAAAATGCGGTAATCGTGACGGGCAACGTATTCAATTTGCGTTTACTTATTTCTCGCCGCATTTAGTTTTTGTTAAACTTTACACGGGGGAGGGAGGGGGAGGAGGGCTTTCGCGGTGAGATAAATTGTTCCTAGATTAGAATAATCTTTTATAAACAGGGTACTTTTATGAAAAATCCTATTTTAATTTACACTCGGGATATTCCATATATCGTCCCGTATTTTTCTTCGTGTATTAATTTACGTGACGGTGATTGAAACACACGTCTCAACGAGGGATTTAACCGGCATTACGTTGTCCCGGCAAAAGCGCAAGTTTACTTTTACTTCATTGTGCATTTCCGTAGGTTTTTTCCCCCGCATGTTGCAGCATTCGCCTTCACGTTTTTTCCTTACGCCAAAACAAAGATGATTGCGCCATTGAGGTGCTCGTTCGCACTTTTTTTCGCTATAATGACGCGACAGGCGGCGAAATGGAACGAAAACATGATGGTGGAAAAATCGCGTTTGCCGAACAAATTATAAGAAAATAGTTATGACGAAGTTGGCTGGTTTACGTACCGCCGCGGTGTGTAATGGCAGTCTTTCTCGGCGCGCACTAAGAAAAATATGGTAGGTACGCTGGAATCGCGAGGTTCGGTCCGCCGTCGTCATTGCCGAACAATTCCATCGAGCATTTTTTCATATTTTTTTTTTTTTTCCCACCCCGGCAGCGATGGGGCCGTCTAGGGGTTGCGTGTACCTAATGCTGTCGCTTTCAAACATCATTCGTGAAAACGCGTGGTAAACGGTGCTGAGCAAACGCAACTGTGTATGTTTCTGCTTTGTGGGCACGTTACAAACGGAAAGCTTGATAGTACAATAAAACTACACGCAGCTGATCGCCGGTATTGAGCCAACGGCATTAACCAATTAATTCTCGTGCTAACATTTTGTTTTCTCAGTTCTGCAATTGCGGTGTTTATAACTGATTAATTTCACCGGCGTGTGTAATTTTAAATTAGAACGATAAGCGGGAAAGGGGAGGGGGGAGGAGAGAGAGAGAGAGAGAGAGAGCCTGGAAATTGAAACTATTTTACTCAATTGCCACGTCAGGTGTAAACGTGTCGGCCGAGATAAGCTTATAATCTCGAGGTAAAAGGGCTGAGGGAAAACGGCGGAACTTCGTTCTTACTCGCAATTCTACGCCTGCCCGCTGAGATAACACGCGGAATATCGCGGGAGTGTTGTCGCTCCCGCTGGTTTCCCGCCGGCGTTGGGTTGACATACCGCGCTGGATGCGCCTTCGAATCGTCAAACATTTGCGCTTGCTATATCCATCGAGTACAGCGTGTCCCGCGAGAGGAACTACGTAATGCGTTGCGGTATGCATACGTGCGTCATACGTGTATATATATAGGTATGCGTTCCGCATACAAGCTGCAGCTCACAGCGAGCGTAACGTCGCGCGAGAGAGTGCATTACGCGAGCGACTCGTTTCGCGCCCTAATGCATTCGATATCCGCTTCGCCCCCCAAGTCGGTCAAGGCTCCTCCAGAAGATGCATTTCCACTCGAGACCTCCCGCACCCGGGTGCTCTACGGAAAGACGACCGCACGTCCAAATACCCGACGTTTGTCCGTCGGCGAGGCCGCAGGTCGATGCAGGAAGGTAAGGGTTCCGGAAAAGGGCAAAGGGAGGGGGACGGAGGTGAAGGGAATGATTTATATCCCTCGGGCGCGAAGATCTTACCTCTGGTGTTAGTTCCGCCGGTTGAACATCCAGATGGAAAGTGGGCGAGCGTTGGGTGGAGGGAGCGCGAGGAAGGGTTGCTACGCGAACTTCTTATCGGTGTGTATATAATTTTCGGTAGGGGCTCGCAGTTAGTAGGTACCACCGTGGCCAAGCCTTTACCCTCGGAACTTGCTGCGGTGGGACTTACGACCGACGTTTACGCCCGCGATGCAACACAGTGTTCCCCCAAGGCGCATTAAGGGTGAATTCCCCGTGTCGAGCGGTTGCCCGCGGTTTAGCGATTTTTACGTAGCCGGTACTTAAGCGTTCGACATCCCCGGGACAAGTAACTTGATACGCACGAAGTCTTAGCGTCGCTCTTTACTTCGGGAATCCTTACTAGTTGCGGAACAAGGTTTTGTTAAAATGTATTTAAATTATTTGTAAGTAGAATTAAAAAAAAAAATACGAATAACGGTTTATATTAATTTATATTAAAATAATATTAAGGGAGAAAATTATATTGTTCTTTTAAGATTATTTTAAAAGACGGGACTTTCTTTTGTATTGTATTACCCGCGACAAATTGAAAACGAAATATTGGGGATTTCACTGATCTGAGAAAAAGCAAAAGTCGAAGTCTGTTCCACGAGAGTTACACGGTGATTGCATTTTTCTACCTGATTGGGTAAGATGTTACATTCAGTTTGCCGTTGTGCGATTGTGTTGTAAAAATAAAAATTCGAACCTTCATCGTTTCATAATTTTGATTACTCTTCTGTTAAAACAAAAAAAAAATAAAGAAAAAAATATAGATATTTTTCGCTCGCGTCCATTATTTTTTTCTGATTGCTTTCAGCGTTCTGTGTTGTTGCCTCCGTTATCTTGTTATATTGTAACTGATACCGACTTTTTTGCAATGGGTTCTGTCAGATAGCAGATTCACGATAATTAGGACGATAAAGCGATCCCGCTCTGCACTCGATAGTCACAACAGACTGTTATCGGTAAGTTGTTCGGTAGTTCGGCACTTTCGCCGATGACCGTACCACTTCCATGAGTTTGTTTAAAAACTACGCCACCCGTTGCAACGTTATCGTAAGTTTTTCGCTTAAAACATCCGTCGCGCAATAAGGTATTTCGAACAAAAAGCTCCCATAGTTTTTACCGGAATTTCGCTTATGAAGCGACGCTCGTATTACCATGTATTTGTCATTTGAAAATAAAAACGAATCATGTATGTTCTTTACGGTCTTGTCATTATCCTGCGTTGGATTCGAAATGCTTTTAAATTAAAGAAAAATTTTCACGAATGCACATTGCACATTTTCTCTTGTATTTTTGAACCGAAATTGTACTTCGGCCATGTTTTAGTGAAATTGCCCCAATGCGTGCGACAGTAATCTCCCTATTTATAGAAGAGAGCGAAATATCCTCGGTTTAAACGCACCTTGCTTGGCTTTCTTGACTTCCCTCGCAAATACGCGCGAAGGGTATAATCCGATTACACGTTTTGATATGTTCAGAGATGGTGTAGAACAATGCACGTACGCTTGACTGCATTTTGCCAGGTGTACTTTCCTGCCGTTTACTTTAGCCTCGTATACCAGTTTAATTTATATAAAAATTATTTATTTAAATTTGTCGCAGCTAATAAAACTATGTAACGAAATGTAAAATTGTCTTTTTTTTTCTTCTTCCTCTTATTTTGTATCTAATTAAAAGGGTTCGTAAAGTCAGTTTTTAGTTAAATTATTCCGCGAGAATGTACCGCCCTGCTTTGAGCGAAGAAACATATTTTACATACGCAAATTATCTGCTATAAATACAAATAACTCATTTTACATGCGCGCCAACTGTTTTCGTGAGGGATTCGCTTTATTTAAATCTTTTTCGTGACGCTGGTCCGCCGTCGGGGATTAATGCAAGATTCGTCGTTATATAGCGGCCTGATCTCGCCACGGTCCGTTTTATTCCGCTCACGTATCCCTATGAAATTATTCACGTTAGTCGGCGACACATTGCGCCTCGTGGTTCTAGAAGAATAAATGACGAACATAAAACGCGCCACGGCGAAGGAAACTACTCCTCGGTCTTAACGCGAACACGTTATGACGAGGACACACGATATTCGCCTCACGATTATTTTCTGTGTCGTGTTTTCAGCGACTTCGTCCCTATTTTTTTTTTTTTTTTTTTTTTTTTTCTCGAAGCACGAAAATGGTAATTCGACAATAGCTTACGTCTCTCGCAGTAGAGCTTACCCGTCGCATATATTACCACTCATTCTTCATGTATGCCATTGCTGTATTATCGAAATTAATGCGATTAATACACGCGAAAAGAGCGTAAAATGTATCCTTAAAGTTAAATTTTCTTCTATGCGACATTACTGATTTATCACGCCGTTTAACTATTAATTAAAAATTACTTTGTATTTAAGATCCGAACTCTTTACCCTGATATGCGACGCAAAACGAACGGTACTTAATCTCCCGTGTTCACTTTGTTTTTCCCCCTTTTCTTTCTTCTAGCTGGGATGCCGGCCATGGAATCTCAGTTTGACGAGCGTGATCATCCTGGCGCTGTCGAACATGCTGCTGACGTTTTTGCTGCTGCAATCGGAGACCTGCACGCCGGAAGCGATCCCGCGGGAAGCGGAGGTGAGCGCTGTTACCGAATGGAATCTTGGCACCCTCGTCAAGCACGAACAGCAGTCGGAGTGCATCACACAGGATTATCAGCCCGCGTCACCTGACGCTAACGGTCTCAAGCTGGACATTAAGCTCGGTAGGTGGGACGCCCGCCGGATATTCCGGATGTTCGACTCGGTGCTGGTCGGCAGCAGATTTACGGAGCTTTCGCAGACTTATCGAGTGTGCCTGGCCACTCAGAGCTCCGTGGAAAAGCTGCACTCGCTGGTGCAGGTCGCCCTGCACTGGACCGGACCGATGTCCGTCGCGCTCTACGCCGCCGGCGATGAAGAATTCGAGGTATTGCAGCGTTATCTGGTGTACTTGAGAAAGTGCTACGAGTCCATCAGAGAGAGGGTGATCTTTTCCCTGGCGACGCCGAAGGCGCGAACGCCGAAGAAGCAGCCGCGAGCCTTCGAACCGCCGGACGTAGTCGATTGTGCCAAACCGGAGGCCACCCTCAACGAGCTCATGGCCCGCGTGCCCAGCGAGCAAACTAATTGGCGGATACGTAACGTCTACCCGCAGAATCACATGCGGAACCTGGCGCGTAAAAACTGTCAGACGGACTATGTGTTTCTAACCGACGTCGACATCGTGCCGAGCTTCAATCTGACGGCCGTGCTCGACGAGTTCCTCAGAAACGACAACTGTGATAAGTGCGCCTACGTAATACCTACGTACGAGTTGGACACGCGCGTCAGGTTTCCTCAAAACAAGACCGAGCTGATCAGGCTCGCCAGGAAAGGCCTGGCCAGACCCTTCCACCAGAAAGTATTCATACATAATCAATTCGCCACGAATTTTACAAGGTAAATCGCGCTTCGTATTATGCACGTTAATTAACGCCTCATTAACTTTTTACAAATATCTTGAAATTATATGTTCGTGCTAATTAGAGATATCAATTGATTCACTCGTTGGTCGTTTAAAATTAATTTAATAAAATTAACCCGATTAAAATCGATTAAGTGGCAACATGACATTCGTTTCATAAATTTATAATTCTTTTTTTTTCTTTTTTTTTTTAATAACAAATTGTATTATTCATACGATTTTAATCAAATTTGTTAATAATAATTTGACAACTTTGCGGTATGTAAAGTATATTTCTTTTAATAAATCATGTATATGTATATGTATATCGTCAAAAATGTTAAGTAAAAATATAAAATAGTTTCAACGATGAAGTTTGAATGTTTAAAGGTTCTTTTTTTTTTTCAGGTGGCTGCAAGATGTATCACCGAACCATGTACATCACGAAAATGTAAGGACGGGTAAGGTCTACATTAGTCACGACGTGACGAATTTCGAATTCCTTTACGAGCCATTTTACGTGGCAAAGGATATCGTACCGCCTCACGATGAGAGGTTTATGGGATACGGATATACGAGGAATACCCAGGTATGCGATATTTCCTAAGATAGTGGCTTTTCTTTCTAGTAGTAGCTTGCGCTCGCCATCCACGTGACGAATACGTTAGCGGTGGTGTGGAATCGAAAATGCAATTTCACCACCGAGCGCGAGGTATCATAAAATGATACAATACGAAAGTTTACGTTCTACCCGATGGGGTTGATGACGCACAAACGCAATTCGTTTCGTTAATGCGTGAAAATACTCGAAAGATAAGCGCGATGAACGCACACCGCTCGAAAAACAACGCTCACGGTTGTTATTTATGAGATGTCGAATCAATTAGCGGCAATAACGCGGAATTTGTTTGAATTAAAAATATACTCCCACAGGGCGACATTGCCGTCAATATTGCCTATGGAAAAGTGAAAATGATTCATAAAGAACGCAAATGACTGAGATCCAAATATATCTACAATAATTGCGTGTATATCGCATACAAACGTGTATTTTATCAAACGCGCGGCCCGGTTTGCTCGAAGAGACGAAAAGTATTACATTGAAAATTAATATACCTTTCGAGGAATTAATGAGATTAGTGGCTAAATTGCGATAATGGATCCGGCAGCTATGTACCGGCCATTACTACGTTTCTACGCTTCTGTAAATAGTCGGTATAAATTACACTAAAAGATGATACATTTCGGGATATTAACGGTAAAAGCGGCGTACACACGTTTCGTTTCACCAAATGAGAGGGAGGGACGTATGTCGAATTACGATATTTCGCTAGCCCGACGACGCGGCAAACCGTGCCGCGGGAAAACTCATCGATGCAGACGCGGGCGGCCATAAAGTTGCGCGCGCGCCAGCGAGGGAGTATTAGCGAGATCGTGATGCGAGTCAGGAAAAATTGAAAAGGGCATCAAACGGATCGAGGGCAGCAAACTAGAATGAATGTATTCCGTCGCGCGGCGCACCGCGCCGGGACATTAATTGAATTATATATTATCATTGCCGCGGCGTTATCGGACGACGGAGGCTCGTTTCGTAGAACGGACATTATTCAATTTAAACTCGATGCATCTCCGGCCGGTGTAATCGAACGTTCTCGCATATCGTCACGGCGTCGCGCATACCGCAAATTCGGTTAGCTAATGCACTTTTCAGGCGCGTCATCTTTCGCGGGAATTACGAAGACTCGCAAATTTTCTTAGATCGATAATGCCGAACTTGGAAATTTCATCATGTAACTCTCGTGGCAAATTACGCGCGAGAACTTCGATATTTCGGTGCGGGTGAAATCAATTTCTCGAGTCTAAAATTTAAAAGTGGAAATAAAAAATTAACGCGTCAATTAAATAAAGAAGCACGCTGTTTTTCTCAGACTAAGTTTTCACCCTCTAGCAATAATATATCTGTAACTAAAAAAAATTTTTTTTCTAACTTTGTAAATTGCGCATTAATTATACATCAATTCCAAAATACAGTTTTTTTTTTTTCTGTTAATAGCACTAAACTGACGTATCTAAATTAATTAGATTCTACAGCCTGCAACTGAAAAGTTTTAACTAACTTTATCATTAAGACGCCGTTATATTTATTGCACCGAATTAATAGAAATATTCTTTCTCAAATCACAAGTTTTTTTTCTCTCATTTATTTAAACAGTTGAATTATTTAAACGGGTGCAAGAGAAAAAAATATTGGCTAAAAATTGCAGTGATCTTTAGAATGTTATTTGTGTCGAAAAGCACAAAACGAACACGAGGACCTTGCCGCTTCCAGTCCATATACGGAGCATTGTATTTTTCTGAACGTATAAATGTTCTTTCGTGGCATGCGGATCCCGCATTGTTTTGACAAGAAAGTACGGCGGGACTGCTTCCGACTCTACGGCGGATATAACGAAATTCCATCGCGCGGCAAAAATCCGAGCGCGACGAACGTGCACAGCTGCAATTCGTAAAACGAACACGCGAAGTACACGCGACGGCAATAAAACAGGCGTAAAATCTACGTATATATGATATCGGCACAACTGTATTTCGCAAGGAAATTTCATGATCCACGAGAGTCGCAGATTCTTTTCTTCTTCCGGATAAAATAGTTAGCGTCATTCGCCGCGAAGGATATTTTTTAACTTTTTTTTAGTCTGTTCAGATCGATAATTATATGTATATTTACAAAAAAAAAAAAAAAAAAAAAATGGTATCGCTCGTTTACTCTTTCTTAACTATCCCTTTAGCTAGTGCTTCGTCGAAGATTTAATTCCGCACGCAATGCTCAAGCTCATTTACCCTCGTTCTTTCAAGAACGCAGCGCCTGACCTCATTCTTCAGTCGAGCTTTTAAAATTCTCCTTGTTCCCCGCTATTCTCTTTCATTTTCAACACAAGAGGGGTCTTTACACGGGTAGATTTTAAAAAATGTATTTAATTTACCTATGAAAAGCTCGGTTTCTGAATGTTATATTTCCTGCCGTCAAAATGTGATTAACTCTCCCAGATTCTATTTGATATCGTATCTGGAAATCGATGCCTCTTCCTGCCCATTATACTTGGCCGTACGGATGCGCGCTCGTGAGATCTCGTCGTCGCCGACCCGATTTTATTTTACGTTAATTAATCTTCGGCTATTTACGTATACAATGCGCGAGGACAATGCGGTATGCGCCATAATTACGACGCAATTACGCCGGTTTCCCGACTCGCCTCGATTGCCCGGTAAAATGAGCATGTTAATTGCCGATCGATTCGTTAATTCTCCGTGCCGGCCCCCGCGTAGCCTTTGTCCGACCACGAGCGGGCTTAACGCACCCCTCCGTTCCTTCCCCTCGTACAACCTTCAATTACCCGTCGATGCACCGGCGATTGTCGACGTGGCCAATATAAAGGATTTGGCCCCCGACGATGTACGGCACGCGTTGCTCACCCGATTCGTTCGCGACTCTACATCGGCGATCGATTCTGTCATCGTCGATTCGACACGCCAACGTAGTCGGACCTGGCGGGATTCTTTATTGTCGTGTTTATCGTGCGCGCCGATCGCGCCGGCACGAACCGCCCCGGCTTGATATCTCATCAGACCGCCGTTATCGGATTGATTCCGGCACCCGGGGCTGGCGTACCGCGATAAGCGAGATAAGCCTGGCGTGGAAGGCGTTGAAGTGTAGAGAACAGAAATAAAAGTCATCGGAAAACGCGAGCGCGCTTCGCGATGCATTTCGAACGGTCGTACATTTGGAATTTCGATTCCGGCTGTCTAATTAGGCTGTATTTTTATTATTTTTATTTTTTTAATTTGCTCGAAAATCATGTATAAAAGAAAAATTACTACCGCGGTAAAATCAGTATTTCGAAGGGGGGGAAAAAAATTGGCAACAATAATTTCGTAGATGGAAGGGTATCCGTAAAATAATATATCGATTACAATATCGAATATTGACATTATAAATATTCTATATCGCGAGTACAGGATACATTCATTGATATCGAATTATTAATATAATGAAAGGAAAAAGAATGTCAATTTATATTAGGAAAGAATATTAAATATTCCAGCGTATAGTGCGGTTTTGTGAAATAATATTATTTCGTTCTATAAATAAAATATGGCATCAATTTTCTTTTGTTACTTGACGTTTTATTTCTCAATCTATCGTGCATTTGCGCGGCGGTTTAATTTATAATGTATTTATAGTAATAGCAATACGTCCAGCGCGGGGGACGTTGATACGAGCGTGATAAGCTGTGTCACCGTCGCGGGGGAAGCGACATCGAAGTGGCGCACGCGAACATCTCGCAGATCACTACGATCAAGTCGGAAACGAGATAGTTCGTTCTAGACGTTTCAACGTAGCAGTCATTCCGCGGTGATTGAGCGATTCCGTCGGCGCAGGGTCGTAAATCAAAGGCGGACCGGCACGAATAGAACGATCCACGATTGCCTGAACCAGTTGCGAGTGGACGAGGCGACTCTCTCGCGATAGTTCGCGATCCGCCGGAAATCGGGCCGCGGGATAGGTCGGAACTCGCGTGCTGCGAATGTAAAAGTGCGAATAAGGGAAATACAAAAAAAAAAAAAAAAAAAAAAAAAAGAAAATGCGAATAAAACGAAATCGGATCTAATTTTTTTGCAAAACGGAATTGGATTCGCGGAGAGGAACGAGTATTATTTCAAGCGCCCGGCTGGCTCTGCGCGCCGGCTCGCGCTGCCTGATTTTTCCCGCTGATTAAAATGATCAGCGTATTTACAGAATTATGTGACGCGCGTTGACGAATTATTTTGCATGCGATTCGTTAATGCTTGATCCGGCTTTCGACATAATTTATTTCAGCTTAATTCGCCCGATGGCGCGCGCTGCTAATTTTTGACGTAACGCTCTTTTGCGTCAGATATGATCCGGCCGCATTTCGTAAATAGATATTTAATACGGGATTAAACGATGCTGAATAAGTAAATTTTATTTTATTTCACATTACGCGTATTTAAATTTACATTTTCCAGCAAAGTGCCGGGCAAATTAACCTGCGAATTCAAATTATCAGCGCATATATCAAACGCCATATAGCGCGGTGGTTGCATTTCATAATGCAAATTCGATAATGGAGCAACAAAAATCTTACTCGGCCGCCGAATATATGAATGCGTCTGCGCCGCTGTTATTTTAATGCCTCTATGCGTTTAATTACTTCTACGCATCTCCGCAGCGCGATCTTTTTCCGCTAACCATTTTATCATAATTGAATTGGGGTGAAAGTGATTTTCAATTAGGCCGTTCGGGTATTCCGCGCGGCACGTCGGTAGTCAACGATCCAATTCGATCCAAAGGGGTGTCCGTAATTTAGCGGCTAATTCTCTCGTGGAAGATCAATGGCTCGCGGCTCTCGCAGGCACCGTGTAACAAGCGGCAATTTAAGTGTCTCGCAGGATAATGCAAGTTCTCTCCCTCGTCCGCGAGGATCGATCGAGGGGGTTTAACCGTATCGCGCGAACTTCGTGCACCCGGAGAGTTGTTCCTGATACCAAACTGAAAATGGACGGCGCAATTTTCAACTAATCCTTTTTAACAACGCGCTTCCACGCCGCGAAAATATTTTCAGTTTCAATTATCGTGGGAAAGTAGCGGTGAAATTCTCCGAATTTATCTCAATTCTAACCAGCCTTCAATTCGCGACTCCGCTCGAGTGTCGAAATAAACGGCGAGGTGCGCTCGCGGTTTTCTTTCGCCTCCTTTCTCGTTTTAATTCTATACCGAGGCTGCACACCGGCGGCGACCCCCTTAATGCTGAGAAGATAAGTGGAGGCGCCGCGCGACGTCGACGGGGCACGCCGTATTCGCGGGAATTTACGTCGACGTGCGATGGCATAAAACTCAATTATCAGATTTAGCTCGCGGCTTACTGCCGCGTAGCCGGCATATTACTCGGCGATGCCATTTGGAAAAATTATACGACCCTGTTTACTCGCCGCCCGCCTCTGCTTTATGCCGACATGCACCGGCACGTCTTCATTTTAATGCGTGTCACTCCTTTGCGGCGGACCCGACCCGAACGAAACACACACGTTTCTGGGCGCGAAGAGAGATCCGACGTTATCCGAAAAGTGCCACTCGCGGCTTTACCATTTTGCGACGGATATTATTCAGCATTTCGAATCGCGGCTACGGATGTACCGTCGCAGAAATATGGGATATCCGACTGTCGAGCTGTCGAAGTTGCCATGGTATTATATTGGCGTCACATCTAAATCGAGCGAGAGGACTCGATAAAGGGAATTTATGGAAGAAGCGTAATAATTATAAATTAAACAGTGGCATATCTGATTAACTGTAATAAGCCATTTGAGTGGATTTAAATTTATATCGCTGAATACGGTTTTTCCCCCTGATCGTTCGCCAATATTTGCGGTGCGGTATAATTTTTAGGGAATTAAATTATTAAAAAAAATATACGAAAAATTCAACGGCGTTAAAAATAATTTCACGTACGCGGATGCAATAAAAGCGCGCGTTGTCCGAATCACGTTAATTGAAGTGGACTTAGAAGTTAGATATTTTAAAACGGCATACTGAAGATTGTTCCGCGGAACGGAATCTCGCGGACAAACGGATGACTAAATTGAAGAGAGCTGTTGCGGTTTACGCGTACTAGAGAAACCTGCCCCGATGAGATTGCGTCAACAAAGGCAAACCGTTGGTACGCAATGATTTCGCTGAACCACCCGAAACACGTCGGTACGTAAGGAATTCGCAGCGAGCTATGGCGGGGGTTCTTGAATATCAAAGGGACACTCTGTCTTTGAATTTCGAGCATCGGGATGCCACGAGATCCTTCCGCAAACGATGAGGATTGAGTCGCGCGGCGCGCGCTGGCGCTGATTTTAGTCAAATAACAACAACGGTAATTACGTCACTTCTAATTTGCGAGATGCATGACGCGGTATGCATTCCGTTGCGTAGGTTGTGACACGTAATGCATTGTGCGCGGCAATGCGCAGGCAAACTAATCCAAACTTAATACTTTGATCGTACCGAAGAGCCATTCGAATTACGTACAGCACGTACCATTTACATATCAAGTCACGTATTTTCCGGAAGTCTTAACGAGACCTTAATGAAGCGTGGAAGATACAGGAACGGGAATACGACATGCTCCCGTCACTTTCTTATCGCGGAAAGACATGACACCCAGTGTCGCGCGGTGAAAACGTGTAGTACTAATTTTTTTTTTTTTTTTTTCCAAGCAATTTAATTCGACCTCAATCTTTATGAGGCTTGCCTAAACTGTCTAATATCGGCGATCTATTTCGATTAACGAATTTGAGAGAAAGAGAGAAATAGCGGTAATCAAATATGTTGGATATTACACACGTAACGCTGCGTAGAACGTCACCCGGCAGCGACCCTTTCGAGCGAAATCGAACAGGAGCTGCCGTGACGATGGAATGAAATAAAGAGCGCGAACTGTCAGTGCGATGTCAGGATCGTAATGGTCCGTAGCGATGATAGTGACACTGTCCATTCGATACCGAAGCGTGAAATTAACCCGAGCGCATTTCCCCTAGGTACCAGGAACCGTAAGCTTGTCGTCCGCGCGACATGCAATTCCATTTTTGCGAGAGGACGAGGTGTACCGCCGCGCGCTCACGTTTCCGCCAATTTTGAACTATACGCTTTGTTCGCTCGTTTTTTTAATTAAACTGCGCTAAACAATTCTTCGATAGTGGTATCAAGGATTAAGTGTGTAATATATTCCCACCCGATTCGCGGCATTTGGTATTTTTACCTTGTTTTCTGTTCTATTACTATTAACGACGTTTCTGCCGGGTGCGGAATTTCCCCCCTCTGGCGAAATGAGAACGTTTCTATGTATCTAAAATAAGAATATCTCAAAAATACATACGTGTCATTTAGATGCGAGCGTTCATATTTTATTCATCGCGATTGTGAAATATAATAGCGGTAATGTGTTCTCTGTATGCAATCGCACGTACTTACAACTATGTGGTCCGATTATCTGACGTGCTATGCAGATGCATACGCGGAAACGCACACTCGTGATTAACGCAAATACAAACCGCGCTGCGTCAGTGACCCACTGCAATATTCCGTGTTATCATTCGAAGTTGCATACGAGATTGCTTTATCTTCCATTAAAGCGATAAATGAACGATGTATCTCCGGTCTTAAAAATACAAATTTCTCCGTATCGTTAAAACGTTATACATATATGTAGACGAGAAAAAACCAAACAGCTTTTATTTTGTGACCATTGTTATAGAACATGTATCTCGTTTTCTAAAATTTTCATGCTTGCCATCGGCAAACATTTAGCAGTAGCTTTTTGGCGGCTTATTATTCGCGTGCGCTATTCGCTCTTGTTTTCCTTTCCCTCTCTTGTACGCGTACACCGTTATTTTTTTTTTTTTTTACATTAACAAGGAAAATTATTATAAACCTAGAAATTTTTATTTATCTTTAACTGCAATAAAAAAGTAATTGTTAAATTTCTTTTTTTTTTTTTATAATTATTAATGAATATTTCGGAAGAAAGCCTTGAACGCTTCTTGTTAAAAGGGCTATTACGCAACGTACAAAGCAGAAGATAGATTTATGCAGATTACATTTTCCGTGCCTCTTGCGTAATACTTTCTTCCCTGCCTCCCGTGTACTCTCGCTATTTATTTTTTACGCACATACGGTACCATCGCGGCCGCCCTTTGAGTCCTTTGAGCCGCGCCGGAAGAGAGATCGTGCGTCGAGTTCCGTAAATTGTTCATTCCGCCGCGGAAAAGTTTCGACCGCGCCGCCTGAGCCGCGCCGAGTTTTCGCATCCTCGCGGGAAGCTTTGACGTGTATTATGCGTTATCGCGCGCGGCCGCGGAATATTTTCCGCTCGGCTACCGGGAGGCGGCGGTACGTCGATGCCGCGCGCGCGGAGGGCCTCGCGAAATTCCAGGAGAGAGCAAGTTTCACGGGAATGCACGTCGGACACGCGTTTCCTCCGCTATTCGCATTGTGGCTAACGTCGTCGCGCATCGCGCACTGTCGGCCGTTAATGCCGCGCGGTGGCCGTTGTACACATGCATTATCCAATAATCGTCGCGATGACGAAAGTTTCGCGTGCAAACAAGGTGCGGAACGCGCGCAACGGCGCGCTGCGGTGTGCATTCGCGAGTGGTATCAGGGCCGCGCGCATAAGTTCAGCAAACATCATTACGCCTGCGACTCTGTAACGAATGTGAGGCCGCGGGGTTTGTTAATTAAGAAGATACGTCAGCCCGCCCGTGTTGTTTAATGCAATCTGTTCCCCAGGAAACCCTCGACAAACAGTTGGCCGTCCTCTCTCCGCAACTCTCGAGCTTGCGCCCGAGATGTGCACTTTAGCCGCCTCCGCAAGAATGTGATCTGCGCGCGAAACTGAAAGGAATTTATTATCTGTCCAATTAAGACGGATAATTATGCAGCGGTGTCCGTGCCGCGCTCGCTGCGCTAGCTTGTTAGTCGTATAATTCATGCGGGAATGTTATGCACGTCGCGTTGAAACCATCACGGATCAGACTTATATCATTTCTCATTCGGATCGCGTGTTTTTAATACGCGACGGCGTAATTACGTTTTTATTCGACACCTTTCGTCCCGCTATTATTATACTATCTCGGCGATATTTCCACCTTTAAACGCACTACTTTAAAAAAAAAAAAAGAAACGTTATTTTAATCATGTACGTTATAACTATAAAAAAAATTAATCGGCGTAATAGTCGAAATAAAAAAAAAAATAAAAAACTTCTCATTCAATGTTAATCATTTGAAATGCTTCAGATAATTACGTACGGTACAATTTCGATTTTCATTACGTGCGGTTTCGTTACGCTACACGAATGGGCCGGTCAACCCTTCTCGGGTTTGCGCTGTATCATGTCAGATGTTCTCTCGTGGCAATTGTGCCCGGGACCGGACTTGCGCGTCCCGAGGAAGGAAATCGATGCGGGTTATAAATGAGAGCCCGGTAGTCCCACCGATCGCGGCGTATATGTTTTGGCAGTGTCAGCACTGTAGCAACGTGACGAATTGTGTGCATCCATTGCGACACGTACTGCAGAGACAATCCCGGGGCGTCGCGGCGCCTGTCACACGCATGTCGCGCCGTCGTTACGTATAATTATTCACGGGGCCACGTCTCCCAAGATCTAGAACGCGGCAGATTAGATTCTGTCTATCAATTTCATCCACCGATGTATTCCGCGCGCATCGCTATTCCCACACGGGTTACTGCTTCGTCGCATTACCTAACAATGCGCCCGCTCGCCTTATTCGATAATTAATATCATTATTTGTCATTCGCTCGATGCGTTCTAATTTTGACCTATCATTTAGTTAACGCCGCGTTGAAGATTTGACGCGCTAAGTCCGCGTTTACGTTCTGTCCCTTCGAACGCGATACATTTTGATCGATGGTCTTGCTCGTAATAAGTGACTGATACGTTCAACGTTTTCGTATATTTTTCTTCTATTATTATCATTATCTTTATATGTTAAAAAAAAAAGAAAAAAAAAAGAAACTGTAAAATTATTGAGTAAAAAGTAAATTTTGTAAAAAAGAATTTTTTAAATAATTACAATTTATTGCTTTGTAGTAATATCAAAGTAAAACAAGAAGGTACGTTATAAGAGCTATGTGATACCTATTTGGCTAGCTTTCGATCGCGGGATGCGTCGTTGCGCGTTAAATGGGGAGGCGGAGAAGGGTCATTCGATACGAGGTCAATCGCTTCCGACTAGGATGCATCTCAGTCGAACGCACGCACGGACGTATACGTAACACAGACATGTTCGCCGTGCACCGTTATATGTGCGATTATTCACGAGAAGACGCATTCAGACCGGAGGAGACCGGGCGGACCGGATCTCGTCCGTTAGGTCTGTCTGGCTTGTCCCGGATGGCAAACCGAGGAGGCGAGATTACGACGCCGTTTGCTTTTCTCTCTACTGTCGCGTTGCTTATGCCGTCGGAAACACGGGGGCTTCCCGCGAAGATGTCACCATCCGGACGAATATCAACGGCACTGAAAGCCACTTCCGCCGAAATGGGACACACATACGAAAGTTGGCGCGAGGCTCGCAGCCCATCCGGAAATCTCGCGACATCATATTCGGAAATACGTTCGCCGGTGCCCGATACGTCGTAAAGATCTATTTGGACGAAACAAGTCTCGACATACCGTATCCGTCCAGTGCTAAAGTTTCTATTGCGACTTTATACGCGCGCCACGGCATTCGCAGTGCGATCTTTATATTGTATAAATCACTGCTTTATTAAATAATTGAAATAAATAATTTCCTTTTAATAACATATCTCGCGTCAATCTTTTTCTTATTTTTGGAAAACTTTAATGAACCTTTAATAGTAGACTTTTCCAAAAGTCGCGACGAACGATATTTAAGTTCGCGTAAATTTAATCACGAGACAAAGCGATTTTATATATTCGCGACTGCGTTTCTCGCGCGGCGAATCGATAGTTTGAATAAAGGAAAGTCATCTCGGTCTCTGACAGGTAATAATACCTCGTTCATCAGACGTGCTTCTATTATCGAGCACCCCTTATAAAAGACAATACGGATATATCACTCGGGTATTCTCGCACGTATTCACGGGTGAGGCGCATTGCGACACGTGCTCGTATTAAGATTGTCGTTTGCGCCGACCTAACGTCATTCCCTCAGACCCGGCTGTATTCCGCAGGAATGACGGGCATGCATGTCGCCCGTTTCGCACACATGCACGCTGCACGCAGATGCGCCAGGTGCACCGGCGGCTTACGTAGACGCTCGCGTTTATTACGTCGCGATGCGGCGGAATCTCCGCCCGTCGGAGTTTCGAACCCCAGAAACACCCTCGGCACCGGAGCTCGAAGCGTAGCTCGTAAAGAATCCGGGGGCGCACTCGTTTCCGCCGTTCGTCTCGTCCGCCCGCAGTTACCGCAGATCGACGCAGAATTCCACCGCGTTGCGTGGCTGCGCCCGGGACGCGCGCGGGTCTCCCGTGCCGCGAGAAGCTGGATTGCCGAACGAATCCCGACCGCCGCCGCCGCAACGCCTCGCAATTCTACAGCCGCATGACGAATTCTTGCTTCCGAACGTTGCTTTCGGCCGAGACGCTTTTGTAACTGAACGACCGATAAATTAAACCGCTGTGAATCAAAGCTTGTGTAACTTAGGATCGTACGAAGTGCCCGCTGTCGTTTACTTTAGCCAGCATGAATCTTTTTAATATTTCTTTTCGCAAATTTCACCGAGCGAAACTTTCGTTTATTGTAAAATTTAAGCTTTACATTCAATCAAGCGGGAAATAATTCTTTTTTTTTTTCAAATGAGAAAAAGGAAAAAAATTTCAGTTTTACTACTTTGGTTCTCAGTGGCTCAATTAAGTCAACTAATATTTAAACGCGGGAACGAGGATGATCGATTAAACCGCGTTCCGGACGATATATTTCAATTTTCAACGTTAATTTTATTTCAGGCGGTAAATTTGTCTCGTGTAACGCCAGCCGCTCGTTTTTCTTTCAGGTTTACGAGATGTACGTGACGGGTTATCAGTTCAAGGTGCTATCACCGGTATTTACGGGCCACTGGGGACTGCAGACCAGGAAGACCAGGCCCGCGTGGCGCGAGCGTCAAAACAGTGCCAACAGGAAGCAATTCGAGACGTTTAAAAAGGAAGTGTTCGCTCGTTACATGCGAGATCCGTTAAAAATGATGAAAAATGCTAACTGACGAAAGGCTCACCGAGGGTCTCATTAACTCGAGACTTCTCCGTCATCTACGTTCGTCCTTAGGCTCAACATCGAGAAACCATAATTAGAATTAGGCCTCTGACTACCGTCAGTGCTCACCGCGTAATTTTAGTTAATAGATATCGAAATAATTCGCATGATTGAACGAGTCAACGAAGAATTCGCCCGTACAACGTGTGTTTCCTTTTCTCCATCTACCTATTAATATTCTTAATCAAGATGAATCGTATAGATTCTTATAATTTTTTTTACTCAACTTTAATTTTAATTAAACCCGACTTGTGGAAGCGCTTTTTTATTCATTGATATTTACCACGTATTATATTCTACGCGTTCGCGTGCAGCGTGAAGATAGATATTTATACATTCGTATATTCTAAAACTACGTCCACGCAGATCGGACAGAAATCTTCGACGAAGGATGATCGATCTTAATCTTTCGGAGCGGGGAACAATAGCGAAACCGTATTAAGTGCAACGACGGGGGCGTTTCAGTATGCTCGAGAGAACAGATGCTAGATCGGGTAACCGCGATCGGCGGATTTGCGCTACTTATCGAACCTTCCGGTTCAGCGAATCCGCTAGTCGGAATCAACCGCGAAAGCTCTTGTTACTTCCACTCACGACCCAAAGTCATCAGAGACCCGCCATGCGGGATCGCGGAATAAATATCTCGTCGTGAGTTTCGCGGCACGTACTCGCGCACGACGAGCGGGAAAACGAGGGCAGGGGATCTTAAGTGAGCGTACCTCGTTAGCTGTCTGGGGGCTTAAGAGGGTGGCGTTTAAATCCAAAATCGATACTCCGTTTGACGCTGCTACGACGTGGCGTACGTAAAACAAACAAATGGCATAAACTGCCGCCGTGGCACATCGCCTCAGATTTTGTATCGAGGACGCGAATGGAAATTTATGCGCGAGGTGCTTCGAGTCGCAATTCCTTTAATCGACGGATTCTTTAACTGTCCAACTAATAAACAGGTTAACTTTTTTTTTTTTTTTCCTTTTTTTTCTTAACGAATAAACGGCACCAACGGTCTTTTTATTCGCGACATTTTGCAACTTAGAAAACTTTATAAGTAAAACTTAAAAGTAAAAAAAAAAAAGGTAGGATAAAAATAGACAATAAAAAATTTAAAAGGGTAATTTCATCGACCGAATTTTCATTTAAAATACGATTTAAGATTAAGTATTTTTGTGATCGTTGTATCGCGTAGTCGCTAATTAAATAATTTATAAGTAACGCGAAATAGAGTTTGATCGAGTGGAGGGTGGCGAGCACGAGTAAATGGAAAGTAATTTTGCGTCATCGAAAAGATCACGTCTTACGAGCGAAAACATTGACGATAATCGCGTGAAGTCCTCAGGCGTAACACGCGTGCGTTTCATTTAGCAATATAATCAAGTTCGCTTGGCAAATGCGCGTTACGTTTTTACATTAATATCGCCAACGTTTGCTTTGCGTTACGAACTTACAAGATTAATTATGTTGGACGGGACGTCACGAGATTTGCAGGCACGTATGCGCGAATGATGGTTCTCTTTCGCTCGCGCGTTGCGTAAGCTCAACAGCGACAACGATTGCTCAATAAATATCACCGTTAACGTTTCACCCGATTGACCCTTAGATAATACGCACCGATTCATTCTTTTAACTGACATGGCGTAACTTTTAGACGATTATATAAATTTATTTTAATAACAACTTAATTGAACTTGAATCCAATTTTAATTCATTATGTAGACTTAAGAAAGAAAAATAAAAAAACACGTAATGAAGAGGATACATGTATAAGTATAATTTATATAAATATAGATAAAATAACGTTCTTAAAAATATAAAACTTTTTCAATTAATTCTAAATTTTAAAAACCACAAAATGAAACTACTACCGATGTCAGTTAAAAGTTGAAATGTCAACGTTTAGTTTAAGGCACAGAGTCAACTTTATATTGTAATGTTTTTACTGATAGATGTATAAAATGTAACTTATAGGTGGTGTTGTAAAATAATAAAATATTAAAGTCTACATCGTTTCCTTTTTTTTTAATGCTTACGGACGATTCATTAAAAAATAAAACGTGCAAAGTGATAAATGCGAAATCTCGCTTGTCACGCAACAATGTATAATAGCCAGAAGATAATGGTATCGCTCTCGTATTATGCGGTATTGCTCTATAAGATAACACTTGACTACCCCGTCAATTCCCTAAATTCCGAGAGCTACGCAAATAATCCGATTAAGTATGGCGCTATTGCGCTTTGCGAGCTAGAGCGTGTCGGTATTTTTTTATTTTTTTATTTTTTTTTTTCACGGTTATCTGGAACAATCCCGTGAACGTTCGGCAGTTAACTCGAATCGCGGATACAATGGCCGACAATAAAAAGTATCTATATATGGTGAAACTTCACCGAGTGTGTTGGATGAAAATGCTAACGATCCGGTGGTTTCAGGACACATTCCGACGCGGCTCTATGGCGCCAGGTTGCGGCGCGTAGATACGTTTTATCGTGTTACCGCGGTTGCATCGCGTGTCATAGGTGTCGGCTTCGAGTGCACGAGACTTTCGAGTATGCCGTGAAGAGATATCGAGAACACGTGCATTGAATACGTAGGAAACTGTAAAAATGCGCGGATCTATTTCAGGATAGATTTTTCGATTCCTCGAATCTGGAGTCGATTTTTTTTTTCCTTTTTTTAATAAAAATACGAAGAAAAGTCAATATTGATTGCGTCTCTCTAAAAATTTTAATATTAAAGGAAGAGAAGAAAAAAGAGAGAGAGAGAGAAAATACCTGAGTTAAAATTCACTGCAAGTTAAAGTTTTATTTTCTAAGAATTCTTCGTTACTGATATCTTTCAACTTGAAAATTATAACTCCGTTTTTTCTTTTTTTTTTTTTTTTTGCAAATAAATACTTAAACCTTACTGAATTTATTTTCACGTCCCGATTTGGACAAACATGCATATGATTTGAAATTTGTAAAGAATAACTTATCTCGATTTCTGTAATCTATTCATAGACTATTTTGACGAGAGAAAAGCTATCACGTATCAAAATCTTTTTTTCCCCGGAAATTTTTTTTTCCACGCGTAAAAGAAAAAAAAAAAAAATACACGATAAGAGTTTCGTAGTCGTGAATCTTGTAAACGTCTATGCACTCGGTGACGTAACTTAACGTTTAAACCCGAGGTATAAACCATTTTCCCGGCTCTCCCTACGATCGTTTTGGTTTAGTAAAGTTTGTTTACGACTATCGTATCTCGTTATGGAAGATCGGGAAGGATGCGCGGAAGAATCCATAGCCGTAGTCGTAGACGTCGTCGTCGCCGTCGCTGTTATCGTCGTTATCGCTCCTTGTTGGACTACCGTACGGACGCGCTATTCTCGCCGTTGCAAAGGATTACGCGCGCGCGAGAGAGCGGAAGTCCTTTAAAACGAGGGAAGCGAAAAAAAAAAATTGCGGATTTACTTACTTCGCAGCGCGTCGAACGCAGGGAAGAAGATTCTACTACGCCACACGCGCCACGCTATCAACGTACATATCCCCGGCGTATACCTCGGCACTTGTGTGTATCGTTAATCCTGGAACGAATTTCTTGAAAGAGCACGCGTCGCGCACTATGGTTTAAGTGTAATATATTCCGGCGCAAATGTTAAAGCTCTCGTTGTATATTCAACACCGTATATACGGGTATACGCTCATTAATAATCATAAGAACATAGGAGCGCATCTCTAATTGCATAATGGTGATCATGGTGATTAGAATTTGAAGAGAATATTCAGCCCGGCTGACGAGGAGACGGGATATATCGTCGGTTGCAATAAACGAAACGGGAAAAAGGAGAAAATACCGCGTATCGCCTGGATTACGTTATTCGCATCACGCTGCTGAAACGAGACTTTAATTCTACACGGCGATACCCGCGTGTATATTTTATTCAAATAAACTTTTAATTAGTCTAAATAGAATTGTTTTATATATTTACGGCCGAACCCTCGTCCGCTACAACGGCTTAGTTAAACAGAGTAATAATAGTTTCATTTACAACGACAATTCTCTTGTAATTTTTACGGTGCCGACTTCATTCGAGAACTGTTTAATTTCTTAACACATGTCGGTCTTGAGACAAATGTTTATTTCATCTCCAAGTTGAGAACTTTTTTTATTATTTCAAACCTAACGTGGATACGTATATAAATGTACATATTTTTACGTAATAATTTGCGTCTGGCATTTAAAATGTTTTCTTCTCCGCTAGTTTCTTTTTCTCTCTCTTTTTTTTTTTTTATATTATAACAGCTTAGTTAGACTATATAATAGTTTTACTTAAGAAGCGACAGCCCCTTACGGTTTTCATACCGCCGACTCGTTTTCGAGAATGGCTTAATTTTCTACACGTTGGCGGCTATTTAGCTAGTTCTACGTCAGTTTGCACGAGTCTGAGGTAAAAAGGAGATATAGGATGATGCGCGCGCGAGAGATTCGCCGCAGGGTACGAAAGATGCAGGCGGAACGGCATCCTGGCGTGTATGCGTACCCGTAGATACCACGTAGGTGCACGTCGTAGGAAGATATTACGCGATACATCTACGTACCCCTTGTACCTGACTAAATTATTAGATTCACCCTCTTGACTCCTCATCTCCCGTTTTTCTTGTCGTAGTCGACTTGGGTGGTAACTTTTTTTTTTTTTTTTTTCTTTCCCGTCTTCCGCCACGAAGCGAGCCGCCGTTTTTCCCTTATCCTCGCCTGGATTTTTCTATTAGACCCCTCAAAGCGGCTCGAAAAGGTACGCAAAATGCGTCGCCGCGCGAGAGAAAAAGCTACCGAAGATATTAAAATGGAGTTTTGAAACGATTCGCGTGTCGACCTGCTGCTCAGAAGGCGAGCGGTTTCGAGATTAAACCGTTTCGCGGCGTGGTGGCAAAGTGGTAGGGCAAATAGATTTTCCGTCGCATTGGCTGCTTGTGTCACGCCCGATTAATTCATTGAAAAAAAAAGGAAAAGAGAAAAAAAAAAAAAAAAAAAAAAAAAGAAAACTGTTCAATTCATCTACGCCGAGTATATAAGTAATATTGATTTAAGTAAGTAATAAGTAATATTGATTTTATTGCTCGAACAGATAATACGAAATTGATTTCGAAATCGTAGGTGCTACGGTTTTATTTGAAAAATTACTTAATTTTTAGTTATAAGCAGTAGACCTATCGAATATTAAATAAACTTTGAAAAAACGCAATAAATCGAAATCGAAGGAAATGACAGATAAGTGAAAAGAATCTCCAAGAGAACATACGGAACACCGTCGCGCGCTCGAAAGAGCGGAACTCGTCTTGAAGCGTTCTCGCGATTCAATTCTATTTCGCCCCGTCAGATGTTTGACGCTTGGTTAAATTCGCTTATCCGCACTGTCGCGAATTTTTCGTTGCCGGCTCCGAGGACAAGTTCCGGACGCGCAGATTGCACCTTCCTCGCGATTCGCTAAGTTCCATCTCGAAGAAGCGGAAATTCCCGTTCGCTGGCAGATAAAATTCCAGTCGTCCAGTTCTATTCGAGAAGTTCAAAATTCGTTACAGCAGTTTGCACCGCGTTTACTTTGCCGGCAATTTTCCAGGGCGCTTAAAATATGTCGGGAATAACTTCGACGGGATGATCGAGACGCGGAAGAGCACGTTCGCGTCACCTCGGCGAATCTGTAATCGCGGTTCCAATTTTATTTTTCTTATCGTTTAAGTAATTAAGACCGGCGACACACGGCGCGAGCAAAATAGCCGTATAACGTTAAGCGAGCGGTCGCTAACGGGTAACACCGGTAGCCGGTGTTCCTATCTAACGTCGCCTAATACGGGGACGACTCTAATCCCGTCTGATCTTGAATAATCTGAACTAATCTCGTGCAATCTAACGGCAGCTTTCGGTGCCGGGTATGAGCGCCGGTGGAATAGGTCCGTTTTCAATTAGAGGGAACATTTTGCTGATGGCGCCTCTTCTCCCTCCCCCCCCTTTTAGCTTCCCCCCTTCCCACCCTTTTGCAGCTCCGGCGCCGGGTTCGGATGTCTGCCGAAACTTCGTCCGGAAGGAAGGTTTACGGATACGGATGCCGGTGGGAATCTGTCAGTGGGAGCAATCCCCATAGATAATCGCTGGATTATGCAACCGGATTAGGATTTTCTACAATGCGCGCGTGCGTGAACTTTCTTACGGACACGTACCTTACCTTGATTAAATTTTAAGCGCCGATCAGCCGGAGAGGTCTCGCGTAATCTCTCACTTTAATAGAATTTCGCCGCGCATTTTCATTGTTCTCGCCCGCCGCGCTGTCGGAACTATGGACGTGAATGGCGCGAAGTCCGCGAAAAAGCTGTGTCCATTTGGAAATTGCCGTTCATCAATTGTACGTACCTCTCGCAACGGGAACCGCCGAGATCGAAATGGAATGTCAAGTTGATGTTTCGACATACACTAGGCGCATTGTTTGAGCAAGTTTTTTGTGCCAGCGACTGCTCCTGATTGCTAACGTTACAACGCGGCTGCTACTTTTTTCCTCGATTCGCGGCGCGCTTCGGCATCGCGATCAATCTCGGATTTTTACAAAATACCGTGAATAACGTGAAATTTAACGATCTTCTAAAAGTCCGCCGTTTATTTATTTATTTTTATTTTATTTTTTTCACGCGCTCTATTTCTAAATGAAATGACGAAAACTCGCGCGGGAAGCGCCGCATTTTTGCGATAGTTGTTTTCGCGCGTGAAATATAATCTTCTCGCGAAACTTTCCGCGTTGTACCATTAAAAGTTCATTTATCTATCCGCAATGGCAATAATTCAAGAGCCAGCGAAGCTGATAATTCACTGCAGAACGCACGGAGCTCCCGACAGCTTTCAGTTGTTAGCGGTATATCTTCGCGACGTCGGTTAAGGATTCCGATACGCGACGCCCTTCGACGTCAAATGATGAAGAATGGGAAAGTCGAAGTCGCGGCATAATGCGACGCTTCGTTATTCGTCGTCGACGTGATGTCGGTTCCCCGCGCGCTATCAACAGCCGCTCCGGGTGACTTCGGCGTGCGTTAAACTTGCACGGCACCGTCGGATCTCGTCGGAAATTTTGGGAGATCTGACACGGACACCCGACGAAACTTTTTGAAGTTGCATAGCGATAGCAGTCACGAAACTTAGTACTTCGCGTCTCGAGAGAGAAGTTCGGTTGTTCTTCTGTAAGCGATCCGAGACGAAGAAGCGTGCGTGCTATCTCGTCACGTCTTCTTAATCGAAATATATTTTCACGCCGCGCCGTGGCTCGCGTTCAAAGTATAAAATACGTCAAAGATATTTTCGCCAGTTTAGATAATTATTTTGCAAGAACAAACGCATATATATATGAACAGATACAATCGGTTCTAGATAATCTCATTTTTTATTTGTTAATTTTATTTAGAAAGTAATATTGAATTATTTTAATTAATAATATTAAATGTATACATATTGTATATGTTTTACGGCACAAATAAATTGATATTTGATTATTACAGTGCGTGATAATTTGACTTTATTATATTTAAAAAAAAACCTCCAATTTTAAAGTTTCGATTTTAAAGGTATAATAAAAAACTACATTTTACATTTTTCTATTTTCTAAAAAAACAATTATTCTGCCGTTTGCTTTTTCCAAATTATTATTTTTTTTTTCCAGGACACGTTTTTTAACTCGAGGCATTTCCAGAAAAATATCAATTTTTTTAACACGAAAATAAAGATATTGTTACATGTTTCTAATTTATTACGTACGAAAGTCGAAAGTTAACAAAAAAAAAAAAGTTTTTTTAAATTACTTGTTTTTCAATATATGTGGCTTTAAAAAAAAAATTTCTATTAATACAAATATAAATGTTGCAGCTGTTATTTTATTTTTATTTTATTTTCGTATCATTTTTAAGTTATCACAACGCGTATCATTTTTTTATTTATATTTTTTTTATAGAGATTATTACGAGCGCGTGCTTCGCGAGCATTGCATTCGGACGTTAGTTAATTATATTAATTGTACTCACATTTTTATTTTCCGGCTAGGTTAGGTCAAGGTATTTTTCGTCCTTCCGTCCTTCCTTCCTTCCTTCCTTCCTTCTTTCTGTGGCAGTATTCTTGATTATCCTGACATCTTGTTGCACTTTAAATCATTCAGCACTATATTACATTGCTCTGCTTTTGTTTTATAATCACTGACACTATCACTCGAGAGACGAACGACTGAAAGAACAACATTGATTTATCGCGGCGATTTTTTGCGATTAAAATTAAGAAACGCGACGAACGACCATTTATTGTATTAATTATCACTCTCGACATTCGCGGCGTTATTACTTCCGCCGAGTCTTTACCCGAATCGTCCTCAGATCTCGAGACAAAAAAACTGGCTGCGATGTTAAGCGACGTCCAAGAGTCATTGTGATTCTTCGGTCGATTGTCGTCGGCGGGTCGAACGGCACCGAGAATTTGCGTTAAGTGGCGAATGAGAAGAGCCGCGATATTCCTCAAAAATCTCTTGTTCCGAACGAGTTGAGAGTCCCAGTCGCGACGAAGAAGACGGTCGAGGTGCAGATCTCACACTCTCAGCATGGCGGTTGCCGGAATTCCTTGAACGTCGTTGAAGAAGATGGCGAGTGAAGCAGGTTGGCAACGTCGGACGCGGCGCAAATTCACGTTGGACGCTTCGCGCGCTCCGTGCGCTACGTAACCTCGCCGTACCGAAGCACTTTTTCGTCGCTGGAAACGAAGCACAGAACGATGAGTGGAATATCAGAGGAGTACGAAAAATGATCGTTCGTTACCGAGTCGACGACGTCGACACTTATTCGTACGCGATTCTTTCCTACCCGCGGACGAAAATACGCGTAGTCGCGGAGCGATTAGCAACGCGTCTTCACGCCCGAGGCTCCGCGACTAGACTGAAGTGACCGTTAGATATTTCGGCCCTTGGAAGAAACGAGGCAACCGTGGAGAAAGCGAGACAGTCGACAGGTCCCCGATCGTCGCGCGAAATTCTCGGAAGCGCCGAGCTCGACTCTCAGTCGATCTGTTTACGTTTTTTTTATGCGCTCTGCCAGCTAAAGGCGTTCCACGAAAATAAATACGCGAGTTGTTTTTTCGCCGTTGCGAGAGCAATCGTTACTGTCGAGCCACCAAATCGCTGTCGTTACAAAACTGCTGTCCGAGCAAGCCCCAAAAATAATCTAATAATCCGAATATTTTTCTGTTTTGCAAAAATTTATATTTCTTAAAAAAAATCACATGTAATAATATTGGCGTGAAGCAAGCTGAGAGAAAAAAAGTCAATCGGCGTTCGCAAAAAAGCGGTAACAATATTTCGTAATGAGAGGGAACAGTAAAAACGATTTCATTCTTAACACCGATTTTTCAAGACTAGAAAAAAAATATTTTTTAAAAGACTAATTACAAACTGTGAAAAGAAAAGAAATTATGCGACTTACCAATCTGCTGCATGAGCTTCAGCGGAGGTATAGATTTCTGCCGGTGACTGTAACATAAGAAAGAAAATATTAATGTAGATATGCCAGAAAATAAACTATTTTTCTATTAACTGCTGGATACGGGAAATGATATAAGCAGAAGAAAAAAAAAATAAAAAAATAAAAAAAAAAAAAAGCTTTTAATCTATCTTCCTAATCCATTTTCCAACTGTGACTTATTTTCTACGGATAGCACCTGCTCCCTGCAATCGCGCACGTCGGATTCTTTCACAGTCTTCTTTCACTTTTCTACATTAATTTACCGCATCCACTCGCCCGCGATTCGATTTCACAACGGCGGAGGAATCGTCTCTTCGTGATTCGCGGCGGATCGTAACTTCGCCGTCTTTTTCCTCATTGGATTTTGAGTGTCAAATATTTGCGGAGTCTAACAGGGGGGAGAGAGAAGGGACCAGAGGGGAAGGGACGGGGACGACCGCGATTCTCCTCTAGATTGCACGGGGATGCGGGTGATCAAAAGTTCAGGACAGTTGTGGGCGGTGGGAGGCGAGGGGAGGAGAAACGGAACGCCGTGCGACGTCGCGACGACGGGGGTCGTCCTGCAGAGCCGGTAGGCGCTTTGGGCGCCTGCAGGACGAGAATCGTTTTGTAATTGATAGGAGTGTTTGTTCGCGTTTGTAAATACCATTCCATTAGTGCCGCTGCGAGCACGAACTACACGAACTTTGGCGCGCACGCCGAAGTTTCGCGTTTCCCAGAGCCGGAAGTACGACTAATCGTGCTGTCTGCCTTTCTCCTGTAACCCTCGCGAGTACACGATAACTATACCCATAATTCGACGCATCGTGCACTTTCTTTTGCATGAAGGCCGCGTGCAAGAAGCGTTCCGAATCGCATTTATCACTTTGCGACTAATGGATTAATTTTCTAATTAAGTATTTGTAATGAAAATTTATAAGCGGCTAAATATTCATAAAAGTCAATTAAATGCTAAATAATATTTAATTCCTTTTCGAGAGAAACGGTTCTAAGTAGTTATATTAAAATTAAAATGTTGATTCAATTATTTATATAATTAAAATCATTAAAAAAAATTAAGTGATATCCATATTTGTCTGATATAATTTTCGAAACCATTGCGAAGAATGTGCACTATACTATATTCGATATGTGTACACGTAAAACACATTAGATGCATATATTATTTAAATACGTACTGAGGGACCGAGCTGGATATATAATATTACAGTAATAAATTATATTCCAATGCACGTAACTAAATAGATTGCAATGACGACTTCAGGTGAATCTTAGAATAAACCGAATGAATAATAGATATTTTATGAATTATATCAAATTCTCATTTTATTGCGCAAAAAGTACGTAGCGAAATGAGAGAGAAGCACTACCTAATGCATAAAGGAAGTGGACATAAATACCAATCGCTCGTTTCGACAACGTCTCGGATTTGGTCGTTGGCTTTCGCCGAGTAGCAGCGAATGCGCAATTTCGTCCGCACAATTTCGGGCCAGCTCAGCCGAGAACGTCATCCCGACGCGAATTTTACGACTGATCACTCGCGGAGTCTCCTCTTTTGTCACGTTCTGCGTCGTGGTTTTCCCGAAAGAAAAACGGATCCTCGGATACGGGTTCTTTCGATTGGAACGGATGAAATTCCATTTCTCCGGAATTTCGCGTAATTTCTTTGGCGCACTGTCGCGTATACGCTCCCGAAGAAGGCGCTATTTTTCTCCTTTCAGTCATCATTTCGGAATGACGCGAAATACGGCACGGTATCTATCGGATATTATTAATCTTCTAACATCAGTTTCCGAGGGACTTAGAAATATTAATGCCAAATCTGAGGCACACATATTTTTATCATTTTTATTTTAATATAAATATTAAAGAATTATCAATTAAAAAATTAATTTAATTAAAATTAATGTATTTTTTATCCGTTAAGTGAGTTGTAGGAATTATACATTTTTTTTTCATAAATTACATGCATATGAAACAGCGAGATTAGAAATTACACCTATTTTTTCTTTTTTT
This sequence comes from Cardiocondyla obscurior, assembly GCF_019399895.1. Classification (NCBI taxonomy): domain Eukaryota; kingdom Metazoa; phylum Arthropoda; class Insecta; order Hymenoptera; family Formicidae; genus Cardiocondyla; species Cardiocondyla obscurior. The sequence continues at coordinate 9,786,985 of NC_091866.1, read as the reverse complement.
TTTTTTTTTTTAAAGTGATTTAATTGGATGTCTATTCGCGAGTCCACGTCGGAAAATTCATTTTAGACCGTGCGTCATATAAACTCGCGATACTTGTCTCGGCAGTGAGTAATTAAAATGTAAATTATGCGATGTGAGTAAACATGTTTGCACGAATTGCAGCCAAGTGCAGCCGGCGCCGGAAGGATTATCCTTTTAATGAGACTCGACAATGCGTGTGTTAATGTCGCGATGCGTTTTATGAACGTCGTGTCTGAAAATCACACGCCGAAGAGAAATGATGTAATAAAAGAGGAAAAATTCGGCCGTTCGGCTGACATAAAAATTTCTAAGTCAGTTAAAAATACTTTACGCAGAATTTATTTTACGTGCATATTAGTAATTTATAAAATTATCTCCGAGATGATTGCGTAACGGAGCGCCGCTATAGAATAAAAATTATTTTATTTCACAGCGAATTTACGGCACACCGGCAGCGGCATTTTGACGGCTATAAAGTTCTACGATTTCACGTTGTGTCTGCGCTATCAAAAGATCCGCGGCCGTATTCCACGCGTTTTGCCCTTTTCGTAATCTAGGAAAAAAAAAAAAAAATTCTAGACACGTCCACCTTTACGTTCGCGCTCACATCTGTACGCGATATAAATCGCGCGATGATTTTTATTTTTTTTTATATTTTTTTTTTTTCACAACTCCTGTGCATTCTCCGCCCGTCCTTTACCCGCGCGGTCCTGCCCGCTTTTCATCACCATTTCGGTTCGCCTCGTGGCTCTCTGCTACTGCAGTCAAATAGGCTATTTCGCGGTTTTCGTACTTCGCCGAGACGTAATTACCGCGCTCCAAGGAAGACGGAGTTCCTGTAGGACGGAGCGATCGCGTAAAACGTGCTCGCGATGATATTCGCAACGACGCGGAAATAATTCTGCGTTTGGTGCAAGTAAATGCTTCTACTTTCTTCGTCTTTCTACCGGCCCCCTTTCTCGTCTCGCTCTTTCTCCGAGGGCATTAAGATGTGTCTCGATTATAGTACCTTCCTTCCATTCCAAGTTCGGCGTCGAAAACCCCCTTTGTTTTCGCCGCCGTTTTCACCTCGGGGGTAACAGGAGCTGCGGCGCAATGCACTAGCTTACTCTCGCGCGTACGGCAAAATGATAATCCTGTTATATGGTAGCATGTCAGCGACGGACGTTCCTTTGGCAAGCCGGTATACTGCTTCCGGCTCGTCAAAGTGCAAGAAGCAGGAAAGGACTGTGTCAATATCGAGATTGTTTGACGTGGACTCTGTCTCTCAGCTACATGTGTTGCGCCAGAACGTTACTTCAGTTTGATATTTTATTTACCCGGAAAATCCCTATACTTTTTTTTTTTTTATCGAGTTCCTCCGGAATTTAATAAGATCGTCGCGCGTTTTTCTCCATTACCGTAATTACGTTTAGGAGACGAAGAATCATTTTCTTAAAAGAGCGTAATAGATGATAATAAATCGCGGTAAAACGGAATAATTTTTGCTGTGCAAAAAAAAAAACAAAGGAAAAAAAATTTGAGAAACAGCAAAGTCGGATCTATATTTGCTCTCTTCAATTTTTCTCTCAATCGATATTTCAGTTTTATTTCCGGAGAGCGACAAAAATCAGTTACACCGGGGCCAAAATTAATTAACGCTGGAGGAATCGACTCTTCGTCCCTTCAACCAGCTTCCACGTTTCAAGCCCGAACACGCTTCACGTATCGATTCGCGTCCTCTCCACCCTGCGCTCACGTTATTAGAAGTGCACCGTACCGAGACGCAGTTTGCTTAAATTCATTCGGGCAGTTACTGATAGAAAATGGCAGGGTGAATTTGGCGCGCGGCTTATCGGTAGGAGACCGGCTCAACCGGATGCGAGAGCTGGGTTCGCGGCCGGCCATCCGGTTCCACGAGGTTGGGGGCCAACCGAGCGGTCATCTCCCAGAGGCCTTGTACTCGGAAATAGACTGGGTTATGTATATATATAGGTCCTGCGCCGTAACTCTGCCCGGAATACCGGTATAGTATTGATAATGCACGGCCCATGCCCCTTTGCATTTACGCTGTGGGTGTACCTTCCCCTCTCCCTCCCCTTCCACCCGCTCCGGTTCACTATATCGGTGATTCTTCATATCTCCTCGAGCTGCACATCTCCCGATTTTTTCCCGGTGTTTCTGATCGCGATTAAAGCGCCGATCGCCACTCACGTTAAAAAAAAAAAAAAAATATCGATCGCTCGGCTTAAAATATTTATTCGCTTTGTCGCACCGTAGGCGATATTTAGTTCGCGACGTTAGAACGACTGGGCCATTTTGACCGCGGATTTTGTGCGATACTTTTATGAATTTTTAATTAACACCAGGGAGGGACAGGAGCGCAAGCTGCGACGGGGGAAAAAAGGGTTACATTATGAAAGGGCCAATAAAGATCGCTGTGTTCTAATTCGACTCTTTTCAGTGATATTTCCGACGCAAGAAATGAAATAATTAGTACGCGTATATTTTTTTTTATGAAAGACTTGTGTGAATGCGCATCCCGCTAGCGTATCGCCCATTATACGTTTCCGTAGTTCTTTCCTTCCTCTCTCATTTTTTTTCTCCCTTTTTTTTTTATATACGGCCGTTCGTCACGACAACACGAGCGCGCCGTATTTCCCCTGAGAGTTTTTCGCAGCCGCAGTAATTGTTTACTGCCGTGGTACCGGTCGTACGATGGTGATCGCGAAGTCAATTTTTCTCCGCGCTCAATGCTGATGCTCAGTACTTTCAACGTCTTAGCGCAGCCACGAATCTTAAGTTACAATAAAATTCTCTATCAAAGCTTTATCATTCAACCGAACGATAAGATGAGTCTTCATTGAACAGTCGTATCTTTTTAATTAATAGATAACAAGAGTATACAGTAATTAACAATCAGAGATAACAAGCGCCGTGATTCCTCGATCCGTATAAAATATGTAGAATATTAAGAAATATATTAATAATAAATAAAAAATAATGTAATCAATATTATACAGCGAAAAATTTACGCATTGTACTTTTTCATGAACCACCCTGCACGTTCTATTAGACACCAAATGTGTCCCGCGCGGACGTTAATGCTTTTCGATAGGTATAATCTATATGCACTCCGCGCGTTTGGATATATCAAAGGCGGGCGTATGCAAACGTCGAAACAATTAAACCGTACAGGCCAATTTAGAGGCGTGTTTATTCCGCGCGCGGTAATTCCCGCGTGCGGTCGGGATACGCGGTACAAACGCGGGCGAGTTAATCCCCTGTCCATTTGCGTCGCGCAAGAATCTCACTTACGGCCATTGGCGCGGCCCCGGCATCGTCGCGTGAGGAATTCCGTATTAAAAGTTTACCCGTCCTACCACCCCCTGCGGGGAGGGGGGGGGAAGAAGCGGAACGGCTCTCGCTTGCGGGAAAGGGCCCGGAATTCCGTTGCCGCGCGTTACAGCCAAGGTACCAGGAATTCTGTAGTTACCCGCGTACGTTAGTCGCCTCTCCTGTTTCGCAGCCCCCGTTCCATCCGCCGTTCCGATGCCGGCGCCGTACTGTAAACCGGACCTTCTGACTGCCGTCGATGGAAATCGAGACCCTTTGACACCCTACACCGCCAGGCGTTCACGCGAATATTTTTCCACGCTTGACTTTTATTCGTCGCTGTTTCCGGGGGAAGAGGGAGAATAAAAAAAAAAAAAAATACCGTGAGCACAACGACGACGCTGCTGCATTCTCCGGCCGAATGCTAGTCGCCGTTTTCCTTTTTCGTTTTTTTCTTTTACATCTTTCCACCGTGAAAACACATGATAATTAAAAAAATTCTACTGCTCAAGTCACTTTGACGGAGAAAACCGATCCCGGCCGGCATCGACGTAATCCCGTAGTTACGCAGCATTTCTTTTCCGCCTTTCGGAAACATTCCCGAAATGTAGCTGCATTTGATTACATTTTTATCCGCGTTACTCCGCGGCGGTAAATTAATATTAGAGCGTCGGATTTAATAACGCCGCGTTTTGAAATCCTTGCCAGCGTATTTGTCGCCAGGACAAAATCGGGCTAGGGGGTTAGCAGCACGTAATCGCGTTACGGGACTATTTAAGTTCGGAGCTGGCAGGTGAAAGATAACAGATGAAAAACGTCTTTCCGGGGCATTTCTAAAAGCGTTAAATTACTTGACGTAGAACGGCTAAATAGGATCAAGAGGTCGCGTGGTTCGATGTTATTGAAAAAGTGCATTTATATCGCGCGTTTCGTCGATTTCAGATTCCTCCCTCGAACCGCTGTAACGCATTCTTTTTTACGGTGTTACAAACGAAGGCGTTATATCCCGGGCATCCGGTACCGCGCTTCGAAAGCGCGCGGCGCCCAGCTGTATTCATCGAAGCGTGGAATGCACGGTGCTAGTAGAGGTATCTATCGTAATAATTCCACGAACGTACACGGGGCAGGCATATGCGTCCAAATACTCGCGCGTTTGCTATCGCCATCGCTGTCGAACCGTAAATCATCGTGAAATAACGGGCGTATATGACGGCAACTATTACATTTCTCGCGCGCGAGATGTGCGCGACCCTTTTCCTCGACACATTACGACTGTCGTCCCAAGTAAACCGCTCGATGCGCGACGTATCACGACACGATGCAATTGGACATTCGTTCCGTGTTTGCCTCTTGTTATTGCAACTCAGTTTACTTAAATCAAATCGGTTTCTACGACGTATTTACGTTCTTCCAGTGTATCCACGTCGATCAAATTCTACCGTACGTTTTGCCCAATGGTGTGAAAAAAAAAAAAAGATAGAATATTGTCACACTTTCGATAGAAGTCGCGATTGAAGTTGATTAAAAAAAAAAAAAAAATTAAACAAAGCGATATACAGTATATAAAATAAATATCTTGTTTAGAGAATTGTATTTTTACTAAAAATAAATGAAATTTATCGCTTATCAATATTTGATTATTTTATAAAGAAATGTAAAATGTGCTTTTTTTTGTATAAAAAAAATGTGCTTTTTTTTTATACAAAAAAAAAAAAGAAAGAGAGATATATGTATAACGAAAGAGCATCAATTGTAACTTGATTTAAAATAAAGTATTAAACTATCCCGATGAGAGAGTCTGGCATTCTTGACGGAAATTCCGTTTGCTTTATTTATGTATATTCTCATCGAATTCCCCGCGCTCCTGCAGCCAGCAGCAAACCACTCTCGTCTCGGGAATTGTACGGCGTATACGAGCAAGATGGTAGAAAATTTTCCGTCCCGAGACGAGAACGAGGCACCACTGCCTCAAGTCATTATCCAATGCATACGTTGGGCGAAGTTAAACGTTGTACGTGCCTTTTTTCCCGCCTATCGACGTCTATATATCGCACGTAAAAATAAATACGGAAATACATAACGGCGCCCTTCGATTCTTTATTAAACTCGAGATATTAAGTTCGACGCAATCATTCAATTTTTTTTTTTCTTGCTTTCATTTATTTTTTTTGTTTCTTTTTTTTTTCCGTTGATCACGAAGCATGAAAAATTTCGTTCAAATACGCGCATGGGATGCATGTCTAATCAACGTACGAATATATTGGCCCGTACGTTTACATCGGAAACAACCGATGGGGGAAAGCTTAATAAACATTTGTCGTTTGTAACGATATTGACAACGAATATGTTTCTTTACACCAGGTGGGAAATTGTCCCCGGTTCGAGTTGCGAGATTAAAGCATCAGAATTTTTTATTTATATCGAAAATTCAGGATCAATCCTTCAAGTTCTCCCACATTTAACCCACCGTGCGAATTTAACATAATGATATACGCGAATTTTTGTCTTCGCCGCGGATAAGCAGCGCTTTGTCGTTTTTATTCATGCGTATTTTTATCAAACTTTTCCCACATTCTCTCTCTCTCTCTTTCTTTCTCCCTCCTTCATTTTTATCACACCGGAGATTGTACCGCGCGTATAATAAAGCTGGCGGAAAATGTTGGCGGAGAGTAGCAAGGGCTCATGCCCCGGAAAGTCCCTATGTAACACGGCCACGTACGTTATGGCGTTTTAACCGGTCATTGTTTCCCCGAAAAGTTTTCCCCCGCCGAGGCAAACCGTAAACTTATCATTTATTTTTTTTTTTTTTTTTTCCTCAACGTAAACTCCTTCGCGTACAGATGACACACTCCCCGATCCTGCCATTTTTCGATAAAGCGGCCAATAAAACATTTTTCGCACTCTTCCCCTACGTATTCGCCGTGGCAGCTTCGCTATAAATGTTTTACGACCGAGGTAGATATTGAATTCTTTTTAAACGCCTTCGACGCACTAGCACGCATTTAGCTAAGAACTCGGAAATTTGTTATCGACGATACTTAACCTCTCGAGAATGTGAAGGATCTCTTTTTCTCCATCGCGAGCACGCGTTATTAACTCTTTTTACATGCGTCGAAAGACCCGCGAGACGCGTCGCGTGGTTGAATAAAATATTTTAAAAGGATCCCGAGCGGAAATTTATCTAGCTAATCTGATTTTGCAGCTAGTGGTTAGATCGCGCAGATAAAATACTAGCTATAAATTATAAGAAGGTATTATTTAGTGACTATCTTCAAAAAATGAAATTGTCATTTAAATAAAGAAAAACAAAATCTGTCTAGTTTCGATCTGTATAGTTTTCGTCCGGCGTGTACCGTGTATCTAAATAGATGTCTAAACGTTTTTCGCCGCGTACTTGTTTACTGTTTCGTTCTGATCTTACGCAAGGCTCGCTCGACTGCCGAATTCGCCGGGCAAACCGGTTCTTGCTGTCCGCTGCCCGCGCGTCCTCCACCTTCGCGAATTTCGAGCGCAAGGTACCGGTCAGATGTAAACACACGCACGTACTCACACTACCGCGACGAGCGACAGGAACCGGTCAGCCCGATGAATTCGGCAGTCGAGCGTTGCGTAAGGTCAAAACGCGGCAGTAGACTAGTACGCGGCGAAAAACGTTTAGATATCTAGCTTTTCTAGCTCGTTATTAGTTAGAATTAATTATTTGGTACCTAGCACGTATTGAGCGTTACATTTCTGGCTCAGTGCTGGACAGATTTGCTAGACGAGATGAGCCACGAATTGGCCAGCTAATTATTAGGTAACAGTGGGAATCAATTTCCGCTCGGGATATTAAATCGTTCCACTCCTTCATCCATTCGCAGTTGCAAACGAGATATTTAATTTTGCACACATATGCATATTTCTCGCGTAAATACACCTGCAGAACACTTATGTGATAAATATGTATAGACGCTATAACAATCCGCTTGCACAAAGGATTTGCGCATTGCGGCAGATATTTATCATCGCGGGGAAACTTTGAAATGTGTCTCGCGTGTCGATCTCTCAAGCTAGCGTTGTCGCCCGCGACTCCGACGGTTTTGTTTAAACGACTCGCCAAAAAGCGACGGCGACGCGGCCGGCTGGCGATCGCCGTTGGCAAGAAGCGACGGTCCCCGTATACCCGGGCTAATGGAACTCTTTTATCGGAGGCTCGACTTCGCAGGACGGTCGATACTTTATATTCGCGCGGACGAGTCATAGGCGTCATATTTCCGAGCCAGCGTCAGGGAAAAGAGGGACAGAACGAAATGGAATCCCAGTCTATGGACTCGTCACGCGCGACAGGAGCTACGAAGCGGCCGGGATTTCGCACGTGGGTCGATGAGAAGGATTGGGAGCTCGGCAAGGGGTGGCGAGAGACACGCGAAGGCCTGTTAGGATTATTTGCACATCGCTGGGATGGAGTTGGGCTTCGTTTCGTCGGAACTTGCGTCACTGCATGCTACGTAATCGCGGTCGATTCGTTCGACGGACGGAAGATTAAAATTTTCTTTTTTTTTCTTTTTCTTATTTTTTTTTTTACAAACGCACGATTTAATTGTTTTTACTTTTTATCTTTGTTAGATAATAAAAATTTTATAAAACCGTATGAAATTTATATTTTTTTCAGAATTACAGATAAAAGTCTGCTTTTTTTTTTAATTATCTTGTACCTTGGAATGAGACGTGGTTTTGAAATAAAACGTGGTAGAAAAACAGATTTTATTTCGAATCTATTCCCAGCAAAGAAATGCCATTTTTTCGGACAAAAGCTGTACTACCTACGGAATATCCATATTCCTCTTTCGTTGCTTTTGTCCGAAAAGTGGCAATTTCCAGCATGAATTCCGTACGAATGATATTGGTTTTCTCCCCTTTACATGAAAAAATAATAGGAAACAGTGTCTGTTGTACGTCTTTTCTTGATTTCTTGAAATCCTGAGCGATCGCCTCGTCCCTAACTTCGATCAGCCCTGCTGCGTGTGAAAGGGCCCGCGACGACGTATTTTGTTGGACAAACGACGCGATCCCGGCGGTGATCGATCGACGTTTAAAACGTTCCGAGTGATGGAGGATGTATTTTCGTAAAACGCTTGATATCGTGCGTATGTTCACCGAGATCGATACGCGCGGCGCAACGTCGCGCGGCGTTATCGAACAAAAATGAGGAATGGAACGCTAAGGGATACGCGTCAGCTAGCCTTTCGCCGGTATCGCAAATCGATGCCGGCATTAAGCGTGAGGTCAACGGATAGAAAATACGCGCCCCGCGATTTTCATAAAGCGTCAGACCTCGACTTTTCCTCGACGGATTCGCCGAGTGTGTCGCGCGAGGAAACGCCCGCGCATGGACATGTGCCCCTCGCAGTTTTAATACCGTGCTTATGATTTATGTATCGGGATACATATTGCATCGAATCCTCTCTCGCACTAATGTTGACACTGGGAGCAAAGCGCTTCTCTGCACGAACGAGATTTTTGCGTCTCGCGCAAAAGTTCGGTCGCTAAAAAAAAGAAAATCTAACTACTCTCGACAAATTACAGTATCGCCGTTTCAGACATAACGCGTTCTATTTTATAAATATTATTTAAATAATACAAGCTCGATTGCTTAAAACTTTCCAACTCTCAGGGTAACAAAAAAATACGTATTCTCTAGGTAAAACATAATTGCGATCGTGGTATGCAAACCTTCTCATTGAATAAAATTCTCTTCATTAAACAAAAAAAAAACTTTGGCGGGGATCAGTATATACGTTGTATTTTAACCATCGATGACACGCAGGAACGTCGAGCTGTGATCGAAAAGTCTGTGCGTCGTCCTACCGGGGAATGAGTTTATCGTAGGGAAGGTTACAAACGCTACTCAACGGAAGAGCCTTAAAAATGAGGGGTTCCGCGGCAGAATACAGAGAAAATTTCAGGGAAGCCGAAGTGGTCATAATCTTGACTGATGCGAGCATTCGTCACTCGTTAAATTTCTTTCCCCGTGCACGAGCCGCCCTGACGAATATCTCGGCGGAATAGAGTTGCAAATTAGGACTCTGTTACGTCGTTCGCTCTTTCTTAAAAAAAAAAAATCTTTGTCGGCGGGAGGAAAAGCAGAAGGGGTGGCGCGAAGCGCGGTTCAAGGCTGCCTCATAATGCCTCTAAATTTTCGTTACCGCGCGATGGAAAGCGGTCCAGAATGTTGGCGCGTAAACGAGTTTAAGTAAGAGAAACGGTCATACGGAGAAGTCGCGTGTAGACAGTCCGCCATTGTTCTCGGTAATTTGCTACGTTTCCGTCTTTATACCGGCGGAGAGTCCTAACAAATGCGTCACCTTAAGCACTGCTAAGGCTACTCGTGACTATGATCTACCGCGCGACGGGCAAACGTCAGAGCGGGAGGCGGTTCTGCATCCCCGCTACATTCCCCGGTTTATTGAGCATGAAACATAATTCTAATAAACGTTTTAATATCAGCATGGAAATCTTCTCGTAAACTCACGCTCGCTGAATTACAGAAGGTTTTAAGAGATGGATTTCAACAAAGACCCTCGAGGATTGTCTCTAAAGACGCGACCATTCTTATTACTTCGTGTACGGTAATTCATCGCATTTAGCATCGTCAGATGCTGTCTTCGCGAGTCTACGGGCGAGGGAGGCGACTCGACGGAGGAAGGGAATCAAAGCCGCCTCCGCACAATGCGCCCTCTTACTGAGCGTAAATCCGGTTTATTCCACGGTAAGGAGGATACAATGCGGCGAGCAGCGCGCCGAATCCATTCCGCGCACATTCGGTAGACAAACAATAATTACAGAGACCTCGGTCCTTCGGATGGCACTCCGAGAAAATACTGATGCAATCTGGAGTGCAACGACGGGGGCGAGCCTCGGCACGGGGCGGAAGAGCCCGCGCTTTTATTTCCCCGAGAAACGGAAAACGACGTTAAGTCGGGACGGCCGCCGCCGGTGCGGTTGTGCATGTGCGCCCACCAGCTACCCTATCCACGCGTTTTGCGCTCTTTTTATATTATTAAGTTTCTAACGTACTGAAAAGAGAACGGCGGACGCGGCTGCGCTCGTGTGCGACACCGGTTGTACGTTTTACAGCCGCCGGGATAACTATCTTCGTCGTAGCGACGCTCCGATATCGCCTGAGAATCTCGCGAAATTGTCGCAATAAGTGTACCACGCGTCGCAACATCCACGTGTTTCTTTCTTACGCCACCGTAAGCTCTTTCTTTCTCGAACCACTAAGCAGGGAATAATGGAAATCGTAGAGGGGGGTAACCTTTACCCTCGAATCTTTTTCAGGAACGTCGACGTATATTGAAATTCGCCGGGTAATTTTCCGACCGATACCGGCGGTGTATTTTTAAGACAATTTTCGAGCGCCCGGGGAAAAAAGGAACGTCGCTGATTATCAGCGCTCTAGCGAATTAACAGAATTAAACGCAGTGCGAGAAAAGTTTCGGCCGTCTTTCTCCAGCTCTACTATTCCCTGTTCTCTTAATTACCTTTCTTTACGCGCGAGATAACAAGCCGCGGCGGTCATAGCCCGCGATCGTCCTCGTTCGTGAGGCATCAGGGAGCAGCTCGATTTCTAACCGGCGAAGAGAGTTTCGTTGTTAGAATGACGTCGGTGGCAAATGCGCGGAACGCCGTCGAATAAAAAGTCGATACGCTTTCGCGGAATTGAGGTGTGCCCGAGAGAGGCTGGTTATCGCAGCCTCCTGGTCCACGGGCGCGCGAGCTACGCGTGCAAGGAGGAGAACGTTCTCGGTTTCATCGGGGAACTACGAGCTGCTTATTTTCGCGCGTACGGCGAGAGGCAGAATTTCTTTTTCCAGTTTCGCTGTTGTCGCGGTTTGTTGCCTATTGTCGACTATCGAGCAGAACAGACAACTAGTTTCGTCGCGCATGGACGCTTTCCTCTCACAGGAGGCGAGAATTGTTCCGGAAAACGACCCTTTTATTTTCGTTCCCGTACTATCGGCAAGTTTTTGTTCTATGATTAGCGGAATTTGAAATTCGAGGTCCAAAAAAAAAAGAAGAAAAAAAACATATGGCCAAAAAACAGGTCTTTTTGCTATTACTTTTTTTCACGAACGCTTTACGCGAAATTAATCGAATACGTTATTATCCTATAAAAACGAACGATTTGCTCGTTTTGCCTTCGTGAAAATTTTTATTTTAACGCGCGATTACGCGAGGCGCGCTTAAATTGTCGGCGTGTGCGAAATGTGTGTTTAAATTTTAGATATCGCGTTTAAATCTAAAGTGGACTCTAAACCTCCGCATTCGCGAAATTGATATCGGCCATGTCCGCGTATGTAAAGTTGCGTTTATGTCACGCGAACGGACGAACGAATGGATTCGTTGTAATGCGAACGATGACGACTGCGAGCGAATCGAAGTATTCGTTCGCGTTTGCTGCTATTTCCCCGCAAAACGATAAACCTGCAAATCATCGAAAGAGGCTCGGCGAGGTTTAATAGTACGGGAACGTATGCATGTGCGCACGCTTAAACCTATACCATAATTTCACGCATTGAAAGTTCGAATTTCAGGCGCAATTAAATTTAACAATGCCTTAAATTTCGAAGACAGCAGTTGGCAGGAAAAAATTTAGCTAATTAAAAACGTGCCGCGTTATCTTTAGAAAATTGTTAATCAGAACGTATCCTGATAATTAATTAACTCGGCGATTTAAGTTAATGTAATTTTAACGTAATAATTTAATTAAAAAAAATTAGTAAGTATTTTTATTACTATTTGTTTTTACCATCGCTCGCGGCGTTACGCATAACTATAAACGACTTTACAGCAGTTCGGAAAACTCGGCTGTTATCTCGAGTGTGAATGTCAAAGAATAAATTTCTGCGAAATCGCCGTTTCTCGGCGTTTGTTCACGGTATATTTGCCGTCGCGGTGCCGCATGTAATAATCGCCCCGCTATTATGATGTAATAACGCTCTGTGCCATTACTTTAATACGGTATCGCTTCACAGAGTTTTGCCACTTCGCACGTAACGCTGCGATATTGAACGGTAACTTCCTGACTGCTAGTTTTCCCGAATGCCGCCGCTAGCTACTTGAGAATACATTTCTACTTGAATTCTCTAATGATATCGAGATCGACGTTTCTGCAAAATATTTCTATATATGAAAGAGGTTTCCGATGACTCTTTGCGGCACAGAAATAGAATTTGAAAAAAATGTTTTTTCTACCAAGTAGAGATTAAGATCTGGGGAGGAAAAAATGTGGAGAAAATTCACGTAAAAATGTAATAAAGAAAAAAAAATAAATAATAATAAAACGAATATTCCCGCAGAGGTATTGAAGTGAGTTAAGTGGATCGATGATTTACACGGAGGATACCTATCGCGACGATTTCGATGATAATGCTTCGACAGAAAACTGCCGCTCGAAACGTAAACGCGTATCGCCGCGAGAGTTGTTGTTTCACCGGCGGAGAAATATTTATGCTGCTTACACAATTACTCGGTACGATCTTCTCAGCCGCGCAGGGTTCTCCGCGGTGGAAAATAAAACAGCGCAACTTTATGATAGTTCAAATACGTGCTTGCGGCTTTAAAATGGTCGCGCCATTCGATTCACCGCGTTTACCGCATCCTCAATGATTCTTTACATTACAAATGATGCCGGATGGCTAGGAATTCACAACTATGCGCGCGATAAAGTTTTTCCATTAACTCCAAACTACAGTTTCACCGCCCGAAACAATGCGGCTTGAATAAAAAATTTATTATTAAATTTATACGCGCGAGAGATGCTTTTTTCTTTTTTTTTTTTTTTTAAAGGATTTTGCTTCACAGATTTTTATTCAACGGTGTAATGAGAAGATACTACGTTTTGAAACCGAAAGATATGTTCGTTGTGCCGTTTCTATCATTCTTGGCGCTTTATTCGCGATCGTAAATGCTACGTTTCCAGTTACCACGCACACGCACACGTATACGTTACATCCGGTAGTATTTCTCCAAGCCTATGTGACGGCTGAAGGGGATGAAATGGTCAGGTGGTCGTGGACGACTGTCAGGAAAGTTATTGGATGTAGTCTACGGCTTTATGAGATCATCGAAACGGATCGTTCGTCGTGCGTCAGTTCGCCGCGCCGACCGGAACGTCGAGGAAACGCGGAATTAAAACATGTTCATCCGACACGACACCAATGACACGCGGGCCGATGGGTTCAGCAATATTTACTGATTAACTAAGCTTCGGGATGCCGAGTCGATTTCCTTCTCGTCGTAGACATATTACGAGACATTGACATTTTTATCGCGCGGTTCTCGGTCTCTACGAGCGTAATATATGATATTTTTGCAATAATATTTCGTTCTCACTTGAATCTCCCTCGCGTACGTTTATACAGAGAGGTGAAATACATACTCACACACACACACACACACACAAATTCGGGTGATCGCAAAATTTAAATTACTTTTATCGAGTGGTAGATTGAAATTAATTAAACCTATACGCGTCGGCGCCGTTATTATTACTTGCTCCGTTGATGATATCACTTATGTGAAAATACTGGGCTTTATGATCAGAACGTGAAGAGATTGAAGGTACGAGAATGCACAGGGATAAAGAGATAGAAAGAGAGAAAAGGAATAAAAATGCAACAATTTTTTAAAGGCCAAATCGTGCGTAAAGATCGGCTGCTCATAATACTAGTCGGAAATGGATATTCCTCAATATTTCCGTTCTTTGCTCCAATAAGCTTGGATTCGAGCAAATATGGAACGCTGATCGCAAAAACAATTTTTTTTTTCCCGATAATCATTTACATAACATTGGAATAAAATGGCATTATCAAATGCACAATTGAAATATTTATTTTTAAACGCTGGTTTTTTTAAGAATTTTTACAGACGGTAGATCTCTATCAAGAACATAAGCTATATATGAAGAACAATTTAAGATAAGATTAAAAAATTAAATTACTTCTCGATTGGTTTCACGGAATTTTTCTTTTTTTTTTTTGTATCTTTAATAATTTACAAGTAATATTGTCCTATCAGACACAATCAAGTTACTGTTTCTTAAAAAAAACACATCTCTTATATAATTCATATCGAGACTGATATTAAAGATTAGATTTTGATCGAGTGTATAAACGATGTAAAATGATTTGCGATAAGATTTAAAAGTACTTCACGATTTGCTTCACGGAACCTTTTCTCTTTCTTTATATCTATTTAATAATTTAGGATTATTATTGCATATCATGCCGTACTGTTGCTTTACAAAAAAGAGAAGTTTATATAATTTATATACGTCGAGAACGGTGAAAGATGTGAGACTATGAAATCGACCGATAATAAAACAACAATATTTAATCTGTAGCCGTTGGCGTGCGTTAATTCGTAATTAGCAATTCAATATCGAGGTACGATATTCCTACTCAAGCGCGAATTTCAGGCGCAGCCGACGACGTTCCTGAGCTTCGTTATAAAATACGATTAAGCATTTATCATACGCTGTCTAAAGGAATGTATAATTTTACTTTCTTGCGTGCTAATTGAACGTATACTCGCACAAACATGAAATCACATTTTCGCATTATTATTTGCTTCAGGAAGAAGAGGAAAATGGTATCATTTTTGTCGGCAAAAACTTTTATTCGCGAAGCATTTACTGCGGATATTATGAAGCTGCTAATGAGTCAGTGTCGAGAATGCAAGATCAAAGTAAAAATGTAATATCACATTACACGACTCAACGTTACGCTTCGCCACGAAATGAAACCCAGGAAATAAAAATGTATGGCAATCATAATTACCGACATAACCGCGCACACCTCGAACGCACGGATGACGTTACATTGTGTATGGCGAGTGTCGCGGAAAAATCTAATTTTTATACATTTTTCGTATCCTCCATCCATTAAAATAAAAATCCCGCTAGTAAATGTTTTTTTACTTTTTTTTTTTTATTATTTTTTTCCGAGATGAAACGAAATATCAAGAATTGCAATGAATATCGTAATCTGTAATATAATTTCAGTAAAATTGAGAATTAACTCTATTCTGTATATAAATTTTCATACAATTCGCTATTGGATGTGATATTAAATTTTGCTGGCGTGAAATTAATTAATGTGAAAAAAGAAAATTCTGGTTAAATTGAGCAATGTAATACGTGAGCGTTTTAGTTATATATATTTTTCACGTTGCTTTTCGGTTTGGAAAATTGGGAGAATATTACGCGAAGGCATGCGTAATTCGAATATTAGCGAAATGCACATAAAGTGATCTCGCATGATGATAAATCTGCTATAAATTTAGATAAACGTTGTTTTCTCCTCGCCATAATTTCAATGCGTGGCAGTTAACGCGAGGTTAAACCTTATCGATGTCACGATTATGTATCCACACCGAGTGACCATGGTAAGTCACGTTATGCATATTATTTAAAAACACATCTCGACGATAACGCGGTGTTCTTTATCCGCCTGCTTACGAGTTCTTATATTACCGATAATTCAACACAAGCGAAATACTAAAGCTATATAATTGCATTTAGAACAATAGACTTTTTTAATAACTCGAATAAAAATATCCAGAAACATTCCCGTATTATCGAATTATTTTATTAAAAAAAAAAATATATATATATATATATATATAAAATATTAAATTTAATATATATCTTTTTAACAAATTTTACCAAAAGGAAAGTGCTATTAAACTGAAAGTTATTCAAGTCTCATTTGAATCTCAAAGTGAAATGTAAAAGATTTTGTCTATTTGCATTCTCAAAATTGATGCTTGCAAAATAGATCTACCAAAGTTGTGCTAAAAGATGCAAATATAACTTTAGGAAGCATGACAGTGGAATATTTCATATTGCTCGTGCGTCAGCATCACGTACGTGTTAAACTATTGTACGTAGTGGAAACTAAGTAAGTATTAGGAGTTGGAAATTTCGAACAGATTACAACGAGTTAACCTAGGAGGAAGTTTACGTATACGAGGGCAGCACCCACTCAGATTCGTAGAGCAACATTCCCGTAAGTGAGATTGTTGTTTCGCAATAAACGTGATTGGGCGGGATAACAAATAATTAGCTTTTCTCTATCTGTACACAATTATATAGAGTATCTCACGGTTGCGATATTACCTCGAACATATTTTAGACGTTTTGTAAGCGATGTATCTTTTTATTGCCAAATAAATAAATTACCGAATAATTGTCTATTATTTTCTATTATTTTATATTGAAAATTTTTTTTATATTTACTTAAATGCAAAAAAAAATCGAGTAAAATACTAAAGTTGCTATCTTATATGTCATTATATGCTTCTGCCTGTTCTGCGCAAAGTGTTCTATTCACCAATACTTTCCACGTAAAGATCACTTATCGGAAGTGTGAATTTGCGTCAATCGACATCTTCGTCTATCAAATATACTAACTACTTTTTGGTAAGAGCGAAGCGCCGCTAGCTACATACCGCGCGCTTGACTGCCGACAAAGTAATGCGAGAGTGGTAACTTTGACGTCGCGCGAGACACGTACACATCGCGCTCGGTAGCGTTGCTAACTAGCGGATTTCAAAGGAATTCATATACACCGAATATTATATTTAATATTAACTTAACGGTTTTATGATTTACAATTAATTCATAGATACGCGGCGGTTCTTGTAAACTGTATCAATTAATTTGTAATGGCTAATTTAATTTCCGTCAGTTCCTCAATGATTCAAATTTCAAGATCTCAGTACGCTGTACTTACGCATACCTGGTTGCTAGGTATTGCGTTAATTTTGGTTTAATTTTCTGGCTGCCAGCGCGTCAGATTTGTTTTGCAATCAACAGATTGCCTATGAACGTATTTTTATTTTATATTGGGGTATACATATATTGTGTGCGAATATACAAAAAAAAAAAAAAAAAAAAAAAAAATAGGAAACGCTAAAATATTTTTCACTGCACTATGAAATCGTATAGCGTATAAAAATAAAGGGGAAAAAAAAGGGGATTGATTACCGGAAATATCGACGCAACGTTAAAAGCTTTAAAAACGTGACCCTAATTTAAACGTGCAACTTTTTGATTTGTACAGATTGATAGATAGATTAAATTCGCAGCATATTTATACAGTATGTAAATCCGTCAATTTAAATCTGTGGTGGTTATTATTTCCTAAAATTGATTTGCATCGCCGCGCTGTCGGTTTTACGAAAGCGACTTATCTGCCTCGGTCGAATAATGTCACAGCAATTAATCGCTCGAAGATGCACGTTATGAATGGTTTTGAAAAAATATCATATCGCGATATCGTAATTCTGTTTGTCTTATCGGGATTCGCCGTTAATTCGCGAGCCTATTCTCGAGCAACATCAGTAACTAAGTCGCCGACGACCGCAATCATGCTGATTATACTCTGTTTGGCGTTGATAGCTTCCGCTTCGTGCTTAAAGCCGAGAATAATCGGAGGCACACCTACAACCATCAATAAGCATCCGTATCAGGTCAGTTCACCGTTCAAATATTTCTTCGCGATTAAATACCTCAATAATTACGCGAAATTGAATTAAATTAAAACGCGGATTACATTAAAAATAAAATAAAAAAAAATTCCTACAGGTCTCCATTCATTATAACGGCGAACTCGCATGCGGCGGTTCTATAATCAGTAAAGAATGGATTTTGACAGCGGCACATTGTGTCTACGGGTACGTATAAATTTATCTTAATAAATAAAATTAAATCTTATTCTCGATCAATCCGTTATCTTTCAAGTAAGATTAGATAGTCTCTAATTCTCACAAAAATCGTTAGATTAATTGTAAGTATTATATTATTGTTATTTCAGTGGAAGCCCGTCGCTCTTTAAGATTCGCGTTGCAAGCACTTATCACGATAAGGAAGGCACTCTGATCACGGCGGTCGCTACGATCGTTATTCACAAGAAATATCAAGCTGATACTTATGATTACGACGTGGCTTTAATAAAAGTACGTAGCCAATTGCGGCTTATTATTATTAATTTTTTTTTTTCTGTTAGATACTAAAAAGAATTTCCTTCAGTTACATACACCTTTAACGTTGGGTCCAAATATAAAAGTTGTCCTTCTCGCGGTGGGGAACATTAAGCCCGGCAGTCAGGCAATTGTCGCAGGATGGGGAAAGACGTCGGTAAGTCTAGTCACTCTGGCCGTCTGTTTGATTTTTGTGTCCGCGCGTTCGCGTACCAATGTCAAGATTTGTCACCGCTAAGACGCTTAGCGGCTAAGTTGACGGCGATGTTCAACGAGGTTGTTTAGCTGCGTGCAAACGTTAAGATTCGTTTGCCGAGCGCTTGACGTAGTTCCGGTTGATCGTCGAGACAAATGTTGACGGAATCTCGGGCGGACGAGCGGACCGGATGTTTGTGAACATTCGACAGGCCACAACATTACACAAACACGTTGCGAATTTCAGCGAAACGGCGCGAGCTCAAAAGTGTTGCAAAGTCTAAAAATACCGATCATAGAACAGGAGGAATGCCGGAAGATCTACGCTCGCTATCGGCCAGTGACTTCTAACATGCTCTGCGCCGGCTACCTCTCTGGTTCAAAAGACACCTGTCAGGTACGTTTTCTACATTCGATCAATGTCTTTCTATTTTCCGGAGGTTCAATGATGACCAATACTTTCTAATCCTTCCTTTTCGTATTTTATGTCATATGTGTGAATGTAAAATGAAATATTTTACTGAATTTTTTTACGTCTTTCAGAAAACCTTTTATATATATATTTTGTAACAAAATAGTTCGTAAATTATAATAATTTTTTTCTATGCATTAATATCTTTTATTTATTTCTTAACGATGATGAAGCGTTAAGTTTAGAAGAGAGCTAGACAATTTATTTGATCGAAATGAGATGTTTTAATTCACGCTACTTTTCGAAAATTGATTTCTATCGTACGAAAGTGAAAAAAAGTTTATTTGTTCATGACGCAGGGAGATTCCGGAGGTGCGCTCGTGTACAACGATGTCCAAATTGGGATCGTGTCCTGGGGCGCTCAGTGTGCGAGTGTTGGATTTCCCGGAGTGTATACGAGAGTATCCGCCATACGGCAGTGGATAACTGAGCAGACGAACGTGTAGCAGAATTAATTTTTCCCCTCCCGTCTAAACGTTTTGGCGAGATAGAAAAGAGAGAAAGAGAGAAAGAGAGAGAAATATTATATATAGAATCGGTCCACTGTTAAAAAAAAAATATCTGTTTCTATTTAACTGCATCAAAACTGGACGGCATTAATTGTACAGTAAAGGAAGACTTTGGCAATAATAATAACGTAGTTAAAAAAAAAAATAAAAAAAAAAAAAACTAAGGTTCATAAAATTTTAATGAATCTTCAGCTGCGAATGCGGTCGGTCATGCAATAATATAGCGAATAGAACTAATCAGCGAGCGCGTTTTCGACGATCGTTGTCACCGCGCGAAAACAAGTGTAATCAGTTCTAAGGTGACGACGTGTAATTTTGCGCAATGCAATAAATATTATCTTGCTGCCCTTTACACTCGCCCCGACGTAATCGTTCGTCACGCGGGATTATTAATTTCAGCGTCGACTCGGAACGGTGCTCCGGGTTTCGCAGCCGCCGCTGTGATGGCATTGAATAAACGGTTTTGCAGCCCCAGCACAGGTGGTCGACTCGTAAAGGGTAGCACAAACAGTCCCGATGCCCGTATCCGCTTTACGTACCTACCCAACGTACCGGGTGTCGCCGTAAAGAGCACTGCTGTTGTACGTGACGTTGGATGATCATCGCCCGCCGCCGTCCCATAAAGAGCGTCACGCCGAAATCGCGTCGAGATGCAAGCGCGTTCGCGCTATCCGGTGCCGGCCGTTAAGAATCGCGGCAGACGCGGCATACTAATGCGGCATGGCATTATAACCGATATGAACGATCGATATTCCCGCGGATATCAGTTTGGCGACGGTGCGCGTCCTTGCGTTCTGCCCGTGTTGTTTCGAGCGCGCGAATATATCCGGAATTTCTGATAACGATGAATTATACGTGCCGCGAAACGTTGCTAATCCTGGATCGTGCCGTACCCGCGAGCCCGGAAAGTTCACTGGTTGAATAAACTCGGGCGCATCGCGGCGGTTTCTTCGATCGGCGGCGAAGTACGGCTTTTATCTCGCTTCGTAGTTTCTCCCGGTCGAAAAAGAGCCTCGGCTTTCCCGGAAAGAATACCGTCTTTCGGTTCGAGCGTTCCCCGTAATGATTACGTTTAATTACTTGTCTTCTGAAGCCGTTTAATTATTTTCCAGCCAGTTCGTTCCGGATCATCTCGTGGATGTACAATAAAGCCACGGTAAGCTCCAGTTTCAACGTCCGTCTTTGGTATTTTGTTCCAGAAGCGATTGGTCGTAACGGACGATTGCGACAACAAACAAGCGGAATCTAGGTCGAATTCTCGGAAGCTGGATGATCGGAAATTTCTCTCACGCTCGGAAAAATTGATAGTGGCATCAATTAATCCGGATAGGGGAATAAAGAAACGGGTATCCGGCAAAAAAGTTTAGCAACGAAATTTCCACGAATGCTACCGTGATTTCTGTTTTCTTTTTTTATAAATAATTTAACGGATATTTGTTAGAGAATAATATATAAATGTCTGATAATGTCTGGAATAAATCCGAAAAAAAAGGAGCAATTTATGTGAAAAATTAAACTATCGCTTTAAACGTTTAGAATTAATAATTAAATAAGACAATGTCCAATGTATTCTCTCGATAAAATTAATTATTAAAAATTTTGTTTAAGAAATAAATGAAAAGCGTGAAAAATACGAACACCTACATATAATAGAATAAATATTCAATGGTACTTATTATTACTTCATACGGTTTTATAAAGATGCAACAATATTTATGAACATTCACGTAGCACATGAATACTAACAACCCTTTCGAATTTATAAAACCCTTCTTGGCTCTCAGTCCATGTCTAAATTCGTGTACGCTAGTTAGTAGTTTATGATACAATTGAAACATTAATTTGAATACGAAATTGATCCGCCAGATACTGATCAATCGAAGGACCGTACGGCTGACAAGGAAGTGGAAAAGCATTGTTCGGTATCTGCATCATGTAAGTATATCGAATAGGCGATAGTTGATGAATCCAAGTTCGAACAAAAGCATTTCTAGACCATGTCGCAATGGGAATTGCGACAATGGTGGTACAGAGAGATTCAGTTAGATGACCGTAACAGAGTCGGCGCGATTGGACGGCAATTCGTATAGAATTCGCATGGCTTTATCGTACTCCGATAACGCTCATTGTATACGCGTAAATATTTCGCGTTGTTAAAAAAAAAATTCAAGGTAATAACTTTCGTATTATGGCCCGTGACTTCATAACGGTGCGGGACGATTTTTCACGAAGAATAAAATCATTGAGGCATTTGATTCTCGTTATTTATTGGTAATTGTAAGCGATAAGAGCATTTGGGTAAATATAAAATCTGTGAAAATTAAACAAATCATTGACCAAGGAAAATTGACCTTACGGAAAAATTGTTACTAAAATCAACATCTGCAATATTGGGATAATTCGCGTAATGTAATTGTATCGCATGGCGAATTGTTGTCAAATTGAAGTTATAATTCGTTAGCGTTGCAAATTTCGTATTTTCGCCTCACGACAATATTTTGAATATTACTCAATACTCAATAATCCTGAAAATCGGAATCGTTTGCATTTCGATAATCCATTTATTGAATTTTTGCGTAATTAGGTGCTACGCTTGGAGTCACACTTTGGTATAGTCATAAAACTTTTTTGAAACATATTCATTAATTACACAGGTATTGTTTCATTTAAAAAAGATTGTAAAGTAATTTGTATCGACATAAAAAGGCCGAATAGTAAATCGAGAACGGACAAGTGCACAAAGCGTAGAGACAAGAGAAAGAAAGAAGCTTCCGTTTTTGTTTTGTTGTTCAGTTTTTGTTTGCGAGTTCGCTTTGAGACGATAAAACGAACAGTGAGAAAGAAAGAGAAAAGCGAATAAGCAAGCAAAAAAGAAAAAAAGAAAAAAAGGGAGGGGAAAAAAAAAAGAGGAAACCGAAGGTAAAAAGAGTATAAATGTTACATAGAAATTCGTTCACGAAAAAATATTAATTTTTGTACATATAGGTAAAAAGCAGCGCTCGTCATAATACTTTACTTTTATTCTTATGCCGTTATATAGGTAGTTTTAAATGTCGAACGGTCGCGATGGAAAATTGGCGAGCTTTCCGGTCGCGATATTTTTCTCTGCGCGAAGTAACGGAAGGAATCATAATATATTTCGACGGCGATCGATTTTTACGTTTGCATACAATGAGCGTTATAAAGGGCTCGAGATTGCAATTCTCTTCATCAGATAATTACTCTATATTTGACGTTTATTTCAAAATCTAAAATTTATTTTTTATATACTATTACTATTATTATATATTATCATAATGTAACTACGAAAATTTTATTACTACTAGATAAAATCATACGCACACCTCGCGTAAACTATTTTTCGGAAGATCTCAATTCGTGCGCGTTATTATAATTGGGGACACTAATTAATTATAATAATTTCTATGATAATTACAATTGTGTAATTTATGGTCGACTACGTGTTGCCGGTTTAAGGGACCCAATTATAAACTAGGAAAAAAAAATTATGTGACTTACCAATCTGCATACTTCAGCGGAGTTGTTGAGTTCTGCCGGTGACTGTAACATAAAAAGAAAAATATTAATGTAGACATGTATATTAGCTGATAAAATTAATAAAGAAAAAATAAGGTAAAAGCTTTTATTTAATAAAGATTTTATAGAAAAAATTTATGCTTACCTAAGAGTTGCTCCGCCGATGCAGGATGCCCGTCCCGGGCCTGCTCCTCCTCTCAGATGGGACGTGTAGTCATCCTTCCACGTGGCCGGCGTATCTTTTCAACTGCGCAATGGGTTACGAAGACCGTCTTTGCCTGAAACATATTAATTAAATACAATATTAAAATCAAATCAAATAAAATCTCAAAATCGCCGATTTATTAACTAACGCATTAATTCAACCATTAAAACCAAACGAGAGAACCAATTAGTGTAAGCCTTTAACTGAATACATTTTCGAATTGACAGCGGTATAACAAGATTGACGATAGATGTGCAAATATTGCGATCGATCCGATAATATCTACGCATATATTAAAATCGTGTTTTGTTCGCCAAATCTGCTGGCAAGAAATAGATTCTAAAATTTCAATTTCTGTCAATCGTCATTATATTCTATTAGCAAATTCTCTTACAGTTCTAACATTTTATCAATAGCAGGGCTCTTTCGAAATCTATTCCCGACTGACTTGGCTATTTTTATATTTAACTTCGTAATTTTTATTAATATTTAAAGTATATTATTTTTGTTATAACTAAATTGTAATAATTTACTTTTGCAAAAATAAAAATCAAATTGCGATTATGTATGCATTTAATATTAAGCCACGTGAGCCGAAAATCTGGATACTTATCGGATTCTATATTTATTATTCTTTTTTTATTTCGAATATCACGCGGAGGTAAATCAAAAATATGTGTCGTTAATTCTTTAATGGTCGTTAAAAAGATTTTAAATCGGTCGCTGCTTAATTCCGCACAATCAGGCTCTCAGCGGGACGGAAATGAACCGCTGGCATGAATTTATATAAACTTTTTAATCTCTTCCATTAATTGGCACTCGATAAAATATCGATGATAAATTAATGGTTAGCTGCGGCGGCGTATCGTACGTCGGAAGTTTCGGTTTCGAAACATGATAATTAAGCTTAAACATGGCACTTGAAATCGGAAGTACGGGACGTTCGCCACTAACGCTTAAATTAAATGGCATGCTCGAGATACTGTATTCATGGACTTTATCAACGAGCGAGTACGCACGCGGCAGGTCGAAATAATTGATTGCTAGCCCGTTGCTATATTAAACCTTTATGAATATGCATCAAGTATTGACGAAACCACGTAATGTTTGAGTTCCAGTAGTCGTCTATTTGCACTCGGACGTCTACTTTCTCGTCCTCAGGGAGAGACGCGTACGTATCGCGCGACTTGCAATATCATGAATGTATAAAATCGAAACGTGGTGTTTTAATTTAATTCGTAACTGTTATGGTAGAATAAAATTGGTTCAGAGATATTCCCGTTATCAAAGATTAAACATTGAAGATCTAACGGGTTTTAAAATTAGTATCCCGCAGCCTGCAAAATTTGTTTTATTAATAGGAAAAGTGTAACGTGGTAGATATTGGTATTAGTAATTAAAATTACGAATGTACATACGTTTTATTTATAAGAGAGAGAGTTGTTCGTAAAGATGCAAGGTAAGTAGCTACTGACACAGAATACGGGCATTTGAATGTGCCTTGATCTCGCAACTTAATTCGTCGTATAGAATTCTACGCTAATCAGTATTCGCGATGAAACTGGAGACGCACCTACACCATCCCGATAGTAATATCACGAAAATTATCATCGCGGTTGGAATTGCTGTAAACTTCATCCGCGCTAATTGCAAGGAATCGATGCGCTCGATAACGGATTATACAACATATAAAACCTTGTTACATCTCTTTAAAAGTTAGACTTACTTTAAAAGTAACGCTTAAACGTCTTTCAAGAGGCTTTTTATTTTACAATTTTCAAGTTAAAATTAAAATGAGAAATCGCAAGAGTTTAAAAGTCTTGGTAAAATCTTTATCCAATCTGAGCTCAGTCGCGTAAATGTTTTAAATATTATTCGGCTTATTTAAGAAAATATTGTATCTATACATTAAAATAATTTTTCTTATTCCAGTCTTCGAATATATAGTCACGTCGCGAAATAACGAAAATTTTATCTAGCGGGCGCGAATCTCTTCGCATTTCGCTTGTGGTGCTTCGACGTCGCGTGGAAATTGCGTTCTCGAGTCAAGTGGCGCATTGTTCACCGATCTGGTGCAACCGACACCTGAACCAGCCACGCGTGTACTTGCGGAAAGACTATTGACTCCATTGATGTAATTGTACACTCGTGGCCGTGGCACAATTGGAATTCGACTACCGTCGACTGCTCTTAATTCACACTCCCCCCATTTTCTACATTTCGCTGCACCTCGCGAGATCATTACGAGATTGCGCTCGCATATTATAGCGCTTTAAAAAAGAAAAAAAAATAAAAAAAACTTTAAAAAATTCAATCGGCTTTAGCTGGTGATTATACAGTAAGTCAATTATCGATCTGAGTTAAATAATTAACTAACTCAATTATTACTTTTTTGGTGTTTAGTCTTTGTATTAAAGAAATGTCTTGCAATAATTCTCGCGCCTCGAGCAATATTTTATCAGACCCACTGCGCTTGACGTTTAAAAGCGCGGCACCCAGCTCGATAGCACGTAGATGATGCATATACCGTGCACGCGTGCCAAGTGTCGTGACGTGCGACGACGAGGTCGAGGCGCCTCTTCTCGGTGCCGTCGACACTCTCTCGAGTGTCGTCCAGAGTTTGTCGCGGGTTTCTCGCGTGCACACGAGTCCTTCACGGATCATCGTGCCCGTTCCGCGAGACCCATTGTGTCGCGTCACTTTCATCTTATATCCTCATCTTACCCGACACGTTTCCGACGGGTGGGTAGCGTTAACAGCGCGCAACATATCCTTAGACAGCGGCTTGTAGCTCGGCATCGTCGCCCCGCACGTACGTTGATTTACGATCGCCACAGCGGCCGCCGCGAGCTCAGCTCCGTTCGGGTTGCACCCCCTACCCATCCTGAAAATTTGGCACGGCTTGCACGTTTTTACGACACGTTTCTCGTTATTGTGGCCCCCTCCGTCGGGGTGGGCCAGGGGGTTACGAACGCGCGGGAACGTTTTGCGACAGTGCTCCATGACGATTTACTTTTTGGTACCGACGTGACTTTGAATAACGTCGCTGCGCGGGTGCCAACCGGTTGGCGGGAAGTTGCGGAAAGTTTGCATATCCGCGTTCGTGTAAAAATGCCTACGCTTGTTGTAAAAATTTCCCGTTCCCGGTTAGTTGTTAACTTTCGGGAGAAGCGTTTCACGGCGGAGGAACGCCGGATGAGTTACGCGACCTTTCCCCGAGTATCGCGGCACCTGGACACCTCGTCAAACGGTGAAAAACGATTTTCCCGTGTAAGCGGCTGAGAAAATTCCAAAAGAGACTAAGGCTGCGCGTGTCACACGATTATATTTTTCCCGAGCTCGTTTTCAACCAGTCACGGCACAATGGGCTCGAACCCGGAGTTGTTAGCTTTCCTTCTCCAGGAGTCGGATAGGAAGTAACTTTTCTTCGAACTCTACAAGACTCTTTTTAGCTACAAGTTTGATAAATGTGACAACTTTGCATACGCGTGCACGCGATAAACCAATAAAGCACATGTGCGCAGGATGTTTGTTCAGCGAATGGAGATACGCGTACCTTTATCAATGCTATATCGTTGCACTGTACATATCAAAATTATTAAGCGACACGATAATATCAATTACTAAATTAATTTTGCTGCAAAATTTTTCGAAGGTTAACTTCAAGTTCGCGAAGCAATTTTTTTTAATAAATCTCATTTGTGGCTTTTAATATCGGAATGCCCTGTACATTATTATTTTACATTCACGTACTTGAAAATACAGGACTCTACGGTCATAATCCATGATTCGCGCGTAAAAGCGCCGCTGCAAACGTGTCGTTCGGTTATCTGGATCGATACTTGTATTGGGATAACGAATTCTATCTGAAATCCGATTTATTCGAAAATAATAGCGGCTTACAGTCACCGTGCTGTACTGACTACTGATTAAAGCCACATATGAATGGCGTAGAGTTTTATTTGCTGGCAAAACGCACGATACTGCGAACTATCGCGTGTGGGAAGAGAGAAAGAATGAGAGAGACAGACAGAGATAGAGAGAGAGAGAAAGAGAAAAAGAGAGAGAGAGAGAGAAAAAAAAATGAGTTTCTCTCACGTGGTACAGATAATCCTCGATGACCACATATTCGTGTTTTTCGATATTAATAGTTGTAATTAAAATTTATGTATAACAATTCGGCGTGAAAAACATGATTATATAAAAATATTTGTTACAAAGTAACAGAACGTATTTTTAAAATATTTCTTTTACTTGAGAAAGAGAACTCTTTTGAGCGATGGTCGACCGCCTGCAAATTGAAATATAAAATTGGACGCGTATAATTGTCAGAGGTTAAATATGGCTGATCCATTTTATCCACCAGAGGAGATTCGCAACATTGGTGTAGACGCCGGGATAAGATGGTTCAGCGCACTTGTATCCCCAGGATACAATTCCATAGAAAATGCCGTCCGCCGTAAGGGGACCGCCCGAATCGCCCTCGCAAGCGTCCTGACCGCCGTGCATATAGCCCGCACAAATCATTCGATCGGTGATGCGGCGTATGGATTTATATATTTCCCGACACGTCTCTCTGCTTACGACCGGCAGCGTTACTTTCATTAGCACTGGAGATGGTTCCCCGCCTTCCTAAAATAGAACGTTCTTCTGCAGATTGCAACTCTCAACGTTAGATTAATTAAAGTACGTGATGTTTTGTTAATCCTGACACATTCTAACAAGTTTATTAGTAAGATACGTGATTATTCGCTCTGCCGTATTATTGCGGTGCGCATAGTACGCAATAATCATCCTTTCGAATCTCCTCGCCGTAAAGTACAAATACCGACGTCCATAAACTACGGAGAGTCGATATCGATTATCAGATATCAGCATCGCGGAATTAGCGGAGGCTACGCTAGGAAAGTTGCGGTTTTGCCAAGCGCCGAATCGGAAAGGGAAGTGGCCACAGGCGAAGTAATTTAACAATGGCGCTGTAATATAATACCTTTGATACACCCGCAACGTAATTTAGTATCATTGAAAATGGGACACGGGGGGATATGGATTTTTTTTCTTTTCCTCCCCATTATGTATCGAATACTACCGCGCGGTTCGATTTCCGATACGGAATGGCGCTCCCCCTGAAAATCTTCGAGCACCCGGGCGATCGGGGAAATTCGTTACTATTTAGCGCTATTTGTTTCCCCGCAACGTTTAGATAATGAGTTTATTTCCCCGCATGCTCACCGTCGCCGCGCCCCATCCGGTAACGTTCGCCATAATGCCACCCGCGGGTTCCCTTTTCGGCAGCTTGGCCGGCTGCACTCTGTCGTTGAATGCGATTTCGCCATCGATCTGAAATAAAATTTCAAGAGCGTGCGAGAACTACCAATGTTGTTACTGTCAGCCAGCCCGAGTCGTTAACGAGCAAAAACTAACAAGGAGGGAAGGAAAAAAGGGCAAGGAAGAAAGAGACGGAGGTCGACTTTACCTCGAGAAGGGCGATATCGTAATCGATCGTCAGGAAATTGTAGGCGGGGTGCCGAACGATCTTTTTAACTGGATAATAGACGCCTCCGTATTTGTCGGTACTTCCTGCATGGAGTCTGTAAACGTTCGCCGGCGCACTGCAACGGAATGCATATATTGAATTGGCGTGTGAAACTATCGCGATGATAAGCATACGCTATAGACGAGCCGCATTGTCACGGTATCGAAAGAACCGTTTATGAGACGGTTTTACTTCATTTACAAGCGGCGGGACAGATAATCGTGCGAATGTGCTCATAATGTTTCAACCTGTATCATTGTGACGCGTTAACCGCGTTAAGATATAAGCTTTAGAACAGTGTAACATATTTATTTTAATTAATTGTACATTTAAAATCTCGATTATTTAATCGGGAGTCTCAAAGAAAAAATTTTCTCAGCTGTAAATTCGAATCGATTAAATTTAATTATACATTTGAGTACCTTCCAAAAACAGATACGCTTGGCAAATTGCCTTATTATGGAAATTCGATTAAACTCTACGGTTTTATCTTTTTCTGCTAAAATCTGTGTACTCCCGAGGTATGCAAAAAGAAGATAAATACGATCTTGATAATGACACCGCGATTATATTCGGCACTTAATGAAGGGTATTAAATTAGTCGTGAGACGTTTCAAAGGTAAAGATAATGTCTTATGGAGATAAGACGTTTATAAATGATAATTAGCATAAACGTCTTATGAAGATTTAGGTTTTGTGGCTTGTAATGAGATAATGCGATACGTATTCAGAAGGGAAAGAAATATACCTAACGCAATGAGCCGCCGTGACAACCCATTTATTACTGACGATGACGGCTCCGCAAGCGTGCCGTAAGCCTCGCTGGAGGCTCAATTGATAAGGATGCTGCTTTATGTCAGTTACCGTCGCACCTCTTGCGATTCGAGGGTCAAGAAAGAAAGCCGGTCGCGCCAGGAAGGATACTGTAATATTAAATCCGATGGTAGAATTTGTCTTGAGTTGCTTCAGCAAAAAAGTTACCCCTCCCCCACCCACCCCTTCTCTAGAATACGGCGAATACGTAATCGTAAATCACGCGAAGATTCAGTCGACATTATTGCCCGCGACTGTATAGCTTTTTAAACTTTTTCTCCGCGGAGCACGTTGGATAATAAAAAATACGGCTAAAGAAGTTTTGCTATAACTTGCACTGATTTGACTTTAACACGCTCTATTATTCGTCACGGAGTTCTAAATGTCAGATAAGTTACGTCATTTATGGTATATGTAAAGGTCAGTTCGTTTCAAATATAAATAATAAGTGTATACTCAGTATTTTTTTAATTATAACGTAAAGTAACGTGAGATTTTAATTATATGCGCCTTTGACTCACTGACACTTCCGGCAAATAAAAATTGAGAAATTAAACTCGGTAACATCTTACTAGCATACAGGCACGTACACTAGTAAGTCGCGTCTTCCATTGGCTTTTATATTGCAGTCATGTTTCTCACATCTGGCGAAAACTTCTTATCTCACGTCGACGCAAAACGCATTTTATTCATGCGTTGCGTGGTACAACATAATTGTTAAAAAGAGTAACGTGCGGAAACAGAGATAATGAAATAGTCTTTCCACAAAATCGCAATATTATTGTAACATAAAAAAAGCTTCGTATTCGTGACGATAAGATATTATTTCTTGGATTTATACACACACGTAATACATAATATATGTTGCGAGTGATATTCCGCGGACATTTAAAAATTACACGTAGGCCATTGAATATAGAAATGTTTACGCAGGTGTATGATTAAGTTGGATAAAGATAAATTATTTTGCACAAATTGTGAAATATAACGAGTAAAATTTTATTCTTTTTAATACTTTTTATAAAATGTCAACCAGTCATAGATAAAAATTATTTCATATCTCTTTGGTAATACTCATTTTTTTTTTTTTAATAAATTTTAAATATTAATATTAATGTATGTAACTTTTATAATTAATTTTATTATTAACGTTTATTGTTTTGAACATTGTCTTGACTAAGGATCAAACAAGAAAATCTCATTCAAAATGTATTTGGGTTTGGTAGTTCTCGTTATTGTAATTTTGTGTTTCATTGATTGACGACTAATTAATTGGTTTCGTGATTTCGATTAAACCTTACCCTTCCACATATATCTTTTATACTATTTCAATTAGGCACTCGGAATTCGAATACGGACAGTTGTGGTTTTCAATATATTGGTTATGAAATTCTAGTAATTCCGCAGGTTTATTGAGCTAGAAATGTATCATTTTCACATCCCTCTGTCTTTGGTACAATGGAGAATTTCGATCTACTGTCTATTAATTAATCGCCTATTTACCATATATATCTTGCACATTGAAATTTGATAGGAATTTTAATATTCAAAAATGATAAAAATATTAGCGCCAACAGTCTCTGAAATTTCTTTTTAATTATAATCAACGTAATATTAGTTTTGAATTAAACCTTTGTGAATTTCTCAGGAAATTAATTAATAATTAAAATTCCTATTTTTTATCCAATTTATCCATATTACCTCTGAACGCGGTCGGTGTCTACTTATACGCGATATTTCGAGAATTGTTAAGAGAGGTAAAAAAAAGATCGCGGCAAAAGTCGTACTCGTCGACATCGGTAGCGACTGCTGTCTGGCGATTAACATATAAATCAAACTTCCGACGGCAAGCCAGCCCCTTCTCGTGCTTGGATTCGTTCCCAGATTCCCCTGTTCTCTCACGCCGGATGCGTGCACGCTGCCGAACATCTTATATACCGTTCTTTCTCTTTCTCTCTTTTTTTTTTTTGAAGACGCATCGATGAAATGTGCGGATGTTGAGCAAGCCGAGAATCATCGAGGATGTATTTTCCGCTCGACCCAACCGACAACGAACGCGATGTTCGATAGAAAATACGAACGAGAGACGATAACGTGATGCCGTGCATCGATTTTAGGCCGTTCTTTCAAAATAATTTATTATTTCGTGAACTAGGTAAATATGAATTTTCAGCACGCATACATAGATAATGGAATTTTTTTTAGATCGATTAATCAATCGTCGCGAGAATTTAATTAATTTTCGTACGTGTTATACGACACATGTGTGAAACTTGGCCAAGACATTTTTGAGAATCGATTCGACTTGGCGAGCGGTTCACGGGTGTAATTTGAGAGGAAGGAAAGCAACATCCTCTCTAGTACACCTCGCTCCGAAGCCATGATGAGTAGCCGAGGCGGGACGGGTCCTGGGTGCCGTAAGTCTGCCACGGAGGACTAACGAGACCTATCCTGAGAGAATTCCGGTCTGGACATTCGTACTGGGTAACGGGGTACTTTCTCCATTACTTGCCCACCTATTCTTTCTCCTTTCCTTTGCCTACGAGAGAGCCGCGCGTACGTCCAAGTACGATTACTGCACACCGGGGACGCGCGTTGCAACGGCGTATGCAATTTCCACACTCTCACCTCGCGCAATTTATCAGCCGTGAGAGTCGACCGCAGGAGCACGCTGGAAGGCGGAAGATCGAGAAACGAGGATATACCCCGTCGAGGACATGTGTCTTGTTGCTCCTTCACACCGAAATAGCGGAGAGAAGGGATGGGAATTGGTTGAAGTTTCCCGCGAGATGCAGTCGTTGCGTCTCGACGACAATCGCGGCCCGATGGGGGAAAAATATTGTGAGAAATCTGAAAGATAGCGGAGGTGTGATCGGAGCGGAATGAGGTAAACGCCTTGGAAATGACGGAGCTTTCGACGGCTGAACGACGTGAATTTCGCCGGACGATCTGCCGGAGCTGCGACTTACGCGACGGGAGGCGATCACGCAATTTTTAACGCAAAGGCGGGATATTGCAGCGACGCGGTGACAGCCTCGTTTAGCGACGCACTAACGATACATCTGCGTGCGCTGCTGGCGCGTACCAATTAACAATTAGCAATTTTGATAACGAGCTGTAGCATAATTCGAATTAGCTCTAATCGAATAATTCTGCGCTCCGTCGGAATGCACTTTCCGTGCCTATGTACCTTCGTATCCAGCCCCCGTTGCCTAGCCGCTTTAAAGCCGCACCTGTACGTACGTCAGCCACATAATTGGCTTTCGCGATCGTGCCGAAGTACTTGAAGGCGCGAGGATTACCGGGAACCTGATTGCGCGAGAGCTTTGTGCGGCAATTTGGATTCTCCGTCGTTTCCCACCCTTCACCTTCGTCTTTGCCATCGAACGAGGCTTGTACGTCTTGTTTTGCAAGCGAATAGAGATACATTCGTAAAAGAGAAATCGACAAACTAAAACGCTTTTTAAAATGGGATCCATTGAGCTCATCGATTATAATTAACATGACGCGTATTTAACGAAAACCGAACTGTCCCAACGTAATTTTATGTGCTACGATAATATTTGATAACGTTTGATAAACCGCAAGTATTTATATACTGATCACACAGTAAAAATATTGAAATAAGTCAGATACGATATTTTAGTAAAAATTTTAAAATCATACATTTTAAAACGTTTTAAATATAAAAAATTGGCACAAAGACGCGAAGAACATCGTATAAAATGTATTTAAAAAACAAATTAATATTATTTTTGGTAGCTTTTTAAGACAAACGGTGGGCCAATATTATTTAAATACCACTGTATTTTATTTATTACTGAATTTATTTTATCACTTCTATAAAAAAAACTTTATAGCCGGCGATTAAATAAAACATGAAATATATATTATTGGAAAATTTATTGAAATTCGGCTATTTGCGCAAGTGAAAGGGGAAGGTTATAACCTTATAATCGATAAGGTAAAGTAGACGCTCGTTAATGCGATCTCGTACGGAGACGCAGTTAGGAAACGATTGCTCTAACGGCGAACGTCGCCGACAAGATCGTAAAAAAGATGACCACACAACGTGGTTAGCCGACTATAGAAAGAGCGTCGGTTTACTCAAATGAGGGCGGAGTAGTTAGAAGCGGGAGGCGCGGCGCGGCACTTGGAGCTGTAATTATACCTGCATGCATCGTTCCTACTTGCATTATAAATGGCTGTGCATTATGAATGAACCGCCGGACGAACCCGCCGGATTATCCTCCCGAAAGAATGGTCCTGCTATCCCGCGTAAATCATACCCACCGGTGTCGTTTTGCACCACCGGCGATGTTCCGTAACCCGGGGGATAATTTCAGCATCGGTGAGCGCGCAAAAGCAGATAACAAGCGGTTCCGGCGTATTTTTAAAGTATCGATAGCGTCCGCGACGTTTCCCATATCTTACTTCTTTTTACAAGTAATCAATTTGCAGAGAAAGATTTTTTATTTATATTTTCTAGTGCTTCTTTTTTTTTCTTTTAATTAACGTCTTTGAATATCATTATACTTGTGATAAGGAAAAAGAAAAGCAATTTAATTTTTCACATTTATGTTTTACATATTTTCTTTTCAAATATGCGCACGTGTTACGTCGGCGGTGTATCGCGTTTCAAAGCACTTGTACTACGTACGTTCTTTTACACCTGTTTTTTCAGCGCACCTGTCAAATTATATGCAAAAAATAACGTGCGCCGTTCTTTTTTTATATGCAGCACGCGCGCGCGCGCGGCGAAGTTTGAAGGAGTATTCGCGAATTATTACATCCGTAACGAGTTGATAGAAATGTGTGTACACCACCGAGCAATAAATTACAGCGAATGTAAAATTAATAAACGATCAACAAAATATCAACGGTAATACAAAAGTACAGCGAATATATTAATCAATTTTACTTTTAATTTTTTATATCCAATTTATTCATTTTCATTGACGAATGGACTTGCTATTACTTGAAGCAAGGATGATATAAAATCCAATAAAATTTTTCATCGCGGAATTGAAAATATTTTATACAGATTATAACTGAGTTACACGCACTAATATATTTCGAAGTAGAAGTTTGCAATTTTTGTTACTACATTAATTAAGCTATATAAATTCACGATCATATGATGATACGTTCAATAAAGATACGTAATGAAAAGTTGACGTAAATGATGGACATATTATTCCAAAGCGTTTCACTTCGCATACAACGCTTTAAATCTTAATGGAGTCTATATGTATGTACATATATATACATGCGAAGGCATGTAAAGAGTTACAGCCGAGCAATGAATTAATTACGTGGGTTAGTCGTTCGCGCTCTGAGATAGGATCGTGCGAGGGAAATTCGCGAGCTCGATTTAATATTTCACTTGCAGCCGCGGGGTGCGAATTTCTCGCAAAACCTCCGCATGAAGCCGAAATGTACGCTCTGTGTCGCTCTGTGTAATATCGCGTAATATTATTTGTAATAAAATTTAATTAACCGCACACAAGGCTGCGGCGGCCATTAGCACTCGTGACTTCTGCATAATACGGCCCACTAAATTACGGTTGATGCAGCGCGCCGCGCGACGTTCCGCGTTCACGGTAACACCGCGGAATTGAACACGCCGACACCATCGGCGATCAACATCACGGCAACATGATCACCAGCCCGCCACCGTCGCGGTTCTGTCGCATTTTTCAAACTTTCCCACCGAAATTTCGACCCGCGGCGGCCCTTGGTGCACCGGCGTGCGGCGATATATCAATCCGCGCGGCGCGTTCGCATGTCGGTGATGAAACGGCACAGATCGGGCTATATAAAAATATTGGGTGCAAAGCAATTTGGCGATGACGCAACCGTACAACTACGCCGCCACTAGTGACCTATTTCGGGGCTGTACGATACGAGAACCGGAATCCCCGCAGGGGGTGACTGATCCAGTCATTTGGGCTTAGCGGACCACGGAACCCGAGCTCATCGCATTGCAAGCGCTTATATAGGTACATATATATATATATATATATATATATATATATATATATATACAATATATTTATTTATGCAACGTACGCCGAACATAACATATATGTAGGCACACGTACATACACGTTTCTCTGTACATTAGTCTAATTTCTTCTGAAAATAAAGATAAATAATTAAAAAAAAAACAGGATATCTAAATCTGTAAAGTAGATTTTTTTTGCTAAGAATACCGTGATATAAAACGACTTTAACGTCAATTTAACGCTAACTGACACAATCTTTACGAATGGTATACATTTAAGATTTTTAAATCCGCTTAAATGTAATGTCGCGACCTACTTGTCAATCTCATACATAATATCCACGCAATGAAATGTTTCATTGAACAATGCTTTAGTTGGGAACTTTAAGCGGTAACTCTCGACGAGACCGGTGGATGCATAACTTCTCTAACGTGCCGCGATGGAACGCGTCCTGCGGTCGGGTCACCTGTTAAGCACAATGCTTAATCGAGCTCCGTAAGTGATTAGGAAACTCTGAGAGGGAAACCGCCGAAATAATTAACATCCGCGTCTCGGCGCGCGTCGACGGTGTTAGAAACGCTAAACGGCATGTAACGTTATCGAGGAAGTAAACGTGAGGCGGGGACCCCTTTCGCGATCTCCGCATTAGAACACGAAAATTCGAGCTCGCCTCCTCTCCCTACCCTTTGCCCTTCCGGTCCTTCTTCCCCTCGAGCAATTCCGTCTGCACGTGAGATATCGCGGTCTGTGGTCCAGATCTTAACATATAACTTCCCCATGGAGGTCTGTTACCAGGCATTGCGCGCGATAGCGCCCGAATACGCGTTAAGTCTCGCATTCTCGGCTGAATCCCCATTTCTCCCTCCGTTCGTCTTCGTTCGACTAGCGCGCACGGACGGTTGGGGTCAGGGCTAATTGAACTCGGCTAGAATTGGGTTTCACGAGTGGTATTAAGCGTCCTCGTCACAAGGATATTTGTTTCGGTACACGGCGAGCGGCGGCGAATGCCACCGCTCAGGGGATCCCGCCAGATTTCCTTCCGATGAGATCCGTGTAATGTAATTGGTGAAAATTGCGTTCATTAGTGTTCATTAGCTAATTTACCCTGGGCGAGAGGTTAACGTGGAAATCGATACTACTACAAAACGACGGCCGGGCGCGGATAAAGTTGCCGCGAGATCGCGAGAATGATTATAACGCGTTATTTAAAAGATCAGCCGGCTTTTATATTGCGAGGGCACGTCTCGCACATACGAGCCGGACACGTTTACGCGCCCGCTGAAAAGGTTTACAGTAAGAGCCTCTTTCGACTTAACTCATACTCCGGGCATTTATTTCTACAAAGAGGATAATCCGCTGGATTTCAGTTGGTTATTGCCAACTGTACGCGAAATTTACGATAATCCCCCCCCTGTTGGCACCAGAGTCTCGTCCTTAACGCCAATTTAATGCTACCTTTTTTATCGTTATCCGCCACGTTATAAATCCACGCATCTATAAATTATGTTCTTTTAGTGTTTCGTTTGTTACGCTGTCCGAAGAAATACGAGATGACGGATCCAATATGGCAGACAAAAATGCAAAAATATAGTCGGATTTGCATGAAAATTGCTTCGTGAGGGGTCCAACGGCAAAAGGGTTAAACGCGATGAAAATCGCGGCTGTGATTGTACATGCAAATACCTTTCGTCATTCGAATACGGTTATTATAAAGGCGGAAAGATGTTGCATATGGATTGGAATCATCAACCCAATTTCCGATACCAAATACCGTACAGTTGGAAGCAGCGAAGAGGGATATGAAAACGCCAGTAATGGCGATCGAATGATTTTCGCAACAACCGCTAGCTCGCCCGGTACCTTCGATTATTATTTTACATATCTTCCCACCCATTATTATTCTATGGAAATGTAATTTTTAGCGAAGCAAAATTCAATCGTGGTTCGTATTCCTTTATCGCATTAATTTTCTCGTATGTATTTCACATGTCGGAAGTTCCGGACAAAATAATATTAAAAAAAAAAAAAAATCAACACGAGATGATCGAGAAACTACAAGCGGATAAAGTTTTTACGAAGCAGCCTGGATTAAAAGCGTCTCGCTTAATATCTCGCAAAAAGTCTCGTAGACTTTTAAGCATATATAAATGCACGTTTAACATGATATAATAGATTTAAAGAAACGAAAAGGTTAGAAAATGTTACTATTACGAAGCACGAGCGCGTGGAACATTCTTCTCTTGTATATATCGCAATATATTTATCGCACGGTCTACGTGCTCGCGTTTAAGCGAGGCTGCTACTGGATAATGAACGTCCCAAAACGTCCCAAATTCCGGATGCCGGGCGAACACTATTTCCGCCATGGGAGCAACAATTTCGTGCGGTTTTATATCACTCACCCCCGCAGTCAGCACCCGCGCTCGTGTATCGTCTTCAACGTGTGCCACATGTTGAAAAGTGCATACGTTCGACCGCCACAACACGTACGGTTTACGTGACAGGCCTCGTCGTACCGCATTTGTAGCTCTCCTCGCGAAATTTTCTTTGCCGCTTGCGAAAAACAGTGTAACGCGTATTGCAAATGATCTTGTTATTCGAGACGTTAATTGCAATAGTAATTTAACAAATACGCAACGCGCGCTATAGAGTTTCAAACGCACCGCATATACGTAGTACTTGACGGTACTGTTGTTTAAATTATTTAATTAATTACTATCTAAATCTATTATTTTGCATCAAAGTGAACAACGCTGCAAAGATACATTTTCGCTGCTCGCATTTCATTGGCAGTGTGCTCTTAAATTTTCACTCGGTTCGCATTTTTGGGCTTTCCATTTCGATGACAGGCCAGCCGTGCAAATTAAAAGCGCCGCAGCGTGGGTTCGCCGCGGGCAAACAATTTACCGTGGTCGCGACGAAATATTTGCTTCCTCATAAACAAACCTGGTGATCCAATTTGTGTGGGATGCATTTAGTTGGTTTCAGCGTATCACGTAAGTTGTCGATACGTTGTCGCGATGAACGTTAATGAATCATTAAAAAGAGATTAAAAAAAAAAAAATTTGTTGTTACAATTTTTCACGAATATCACTTTCAGTGCATTTATCTGCTGTATTCATAAATAGGAAAAATATACTTTACTTACTGGATCTTTGTGCGTTTATTAATGTAATATTAACATGCAACGATATTAATTTTCAGGATAAAATTTAATTAAGTTTAATCGATTCTTGTATGAAGAAGCAATAAGTTATAGTTGATAAAATATCCTACTTATAATTATTTTTTATTATAAAAATCAGTATTAATTTTTTTAAAGCAATTTAAAGCGAGCAGCTTAACGTTAGGCAGAACATTCCGTAAATTTATTATTTTGTTTTAACTCGATTAAAATTTTTATTTTACGCTTACACGGTACGTATACGGAACATAAAAATAGCGTAACGTCGTCAATGTTTTCTCACGATCAACTTGGGAAAGGAGTAAGCCGCAAGACAAGCGAGTCCGTAGATCCGAAAGAGCATGTTGACACATCGGCTGAGCGCTGATCATGCCACAGCCGTTACAATGCATCGCTATGTATTGGGTATCCGCGAGTCATGCAATACGTACACCTCACGTGTAACGCATCACGCGCCACGCATACGCCACATAGATTACGACGTTAAGACTGGCTGATAGGCTCCAAGCGAGAAACGCAGCTGACCCGAGCGTGCATCACGAGGTGACACATTCGCGTCATATCTTCGACCGGCTTCGACGTAAGCCGTCAAAATTGACAAGTTACTAAATGCAACACGACGCTTCGCGTTGCTACTTTCGGCAGAGCGTTTTCATCGATTTTATTTGAACATCAGCCACTTCAAAGAAATATTTTTACGACAAAGAAATAAAGAAAAATAAAAAGGGCAGACTGACTTAAATATATAATATCCGAATATATAGCTTTCTCATATCAAGTTTCTCGCGTAAAATTTGGCGCTTCGCGAAATAGCCTCAATTTTACAGCATTTAATATTTATGGCCAATGTCAATCGAAGATAATTCGTTCCGAGAAATTTTGTTTTTAACTGGCTACCACCCGGTTTATAAGAGATTTAACGATTAGCCGCGAATACAGAAATAACCGCCGCGAATATCGAACGATGTTTAATTTACGTGCCCTACACTTGACGCGACCATTCTCGGCTCGGCTATCTACTTGAATCGTTAATATGCACCGGTTCTAATTCGACTCGGTGAAGGTACGGAGGAGTTTCTTGTCTTTGTGCTCACTCTCAGCGCGCGATGGTTTAGCGATTGTGACGAGAACGCGTCTCGGCGCAACGGTAGAGACAGTCGGAAAGACAGGCAGCTCTCTACCAGATCTTACCACCTTGCATAATGCATCGCGCGACGCCACTAAGTCAAAGGGGAAACTTCCCTGACGTGAAACGCCAGAAACACACACGTTCCCTCTTCCACCTCTCTTCCCCTTATTGTTCAGCGGGCCCGTTGCAAATCCCTCCCGTGGGTTTCGACCCTGTTTCGCTCCCCATCGGGGGCTGTTTCTATCTTTCACGATGCATCAATCTCATTGTTCGTTAATTGCCGAAGCATTTATCGATCTGTCATCGGTTGTCACGGATTTTATAGACGCGCGTGAGAATTATTACCGATGTGACACGGCGATCCGTAGCGAGCGAGCCGTCCCGGTAACTGAAACGAGCGCGTTTCAACTATTGTACTGCGAATTGCAAGAATAAAAACGTTTAATGGCCGTGAGTTGATTTATACGCAAAAATTTTCTTGCTAACGCCAACTGGGGTGCGAAAAGTCCGCGCGAGTTTTTCATGCAAAGATAATTGACGTTTTAATTAAATTGTTACGCACCAGCGCGATCGAACACGCACGTGACTTTCATTCGCTTCGAATTTGCCTGCGTCGTGCTCCACAGAGGAGCACGGCGCGGTACGTTAATTCCAAAATCCTGTGAGGCACTTCGACTATCGTCATTTTGTATGTATCACGTCGTAGTTGCGTAGACGCTACGTGCGGACGGTGGTATAGTAATCTACTTCACGCGAAGTTTCCGCCAAGCTCGAGTTAAGTCGGCCGCGTCGAGTAAGCCCCCGGTGTTACCACGGCTGATGAGTCCGGGACACTTTGGGGGTACGGTTACCGAAAGACGACACGTTCTCGTCGCATCACGATAGAAAGTCACTTCGCCGACTTCGGCACGACGGTGGTATCGGTGACCGCTTTCTCGACACCGACTTTCTGAGCTCCGATCGTATCGCCGATAGCCTTGGGATCACTTCGTTTACCGCGCAAAACTGATTTTATGTTTATTTCAACAGTAAGCCAAATTTGATTTTAAACTGGATATCGTTTCGCTTTTCATAAACTCGTATTATACAAATTTCATTACATTTTACTGTTAGAAAATAAATACTTCGTAATAAATAATAAATAAATTCATATAGACAAAAATTTTCAAGATTATTTAATAAAACTGTTACTCACATATGACGAATTAACGTAGATTCGGTTTAGCATAGTTATATATTTTGATGAATAAAAACTACCGTAGATATTTTGTTAATATCCATAAGTGAAGTAAAAATATCTGAAATAGTATCCATATACAAGTAACGAATATAATAAATAATACTATAGAGAGAAACCCGATGATGTCCCAATCATATCGTTGATGCCACGGTTCATCGCAAAGATTATTTCGCAAGAAAGGCGTCCCATTTTGACGTATCACGTATTCGATCCATTGTATCGCATTTTGCAGACTATCATATGGCGAATCCTTAAAAACTTTACTCAGATGCTTCATTCGATCTTTATATCTAAAAACAAAAAATGCTCCTACATTTTAAGACAGATAAAAACATTTATCTTTGTATCGCAGCCGTTAATATTTAATATATATTGTTGCTTATTAATTACGATTAACTATGATCTTGTACGATAATCTAATACCTGTCGTTGTTTATAACTTCGTATATACTAGTCTCTATATTTTTTTTCGAGAGATTGTTAAGCGAAAGACGAACGCCAACGCCTAGTCTTATTATATTTTGTACTTGATATATTTGATCCCATATAACGGGAAGTCCTACAAGTGGAACTCCGTAATAAATAGCCTCTTCGGTACTCTGAAGACCACCTTGGTAAATAAACAGCTTGATATTCGGATGTGCTACGGGATTGAGAAAAATCAGTATAAAATTTCAGAGTCAGCTATTCCATATTTAAAAACGCAGAGACGGCCGAACTTAAAATATTTCCACCCGTCAATTATTACCGAGGATGCTTTGCTGAGGCAGCCAATTCAATGCCAGTATATTTTCGAATTTCTTGGGTAATAAATCAGGATTAAGTTTCCAAATAATTTTATGCGGCACAGCTGAGAACGCTTCAACGAAAGCTTCAAATGTATTGTTCGGCAGTTCCTCCCATTTAACATTGGTTCCAAGACTGACATAAATAAATCCCTCCGTGGCGTTGTCAAGGAATTGTTTTACGTTCTAGCGAATATAACGAGACTAATGGTTATGTAAATGTCCAACGCAACGTTATTGAATCTCATTTGAAGAGATCGGAAAAATAATATATACTGTATTTATGTGTGTGTATACATATATATACTTTTGGCAGAGCATCCGGTACTTTTGCAATATGAAAGCCATGGTAAAATATGACATTCGGTTGTTCTGGTACGCTATACGAAAGCGCTGGATGCCTGTTTACGAGGTATATACTCATGTTTCTCGTTATGTCATCGATATACGGCAGATCTTGTCCTAAATATTCTT
Source organism: Cardiocondyla obscurior (assembly GCF_019399895.1). Lineage (NCBI taxonomy): Eukaryota > Metazoa > Arthropoda > Insecta > Hymenoptera > Formicidae > Cardiocondyla > Cardiocondyla obscurior. The sequence continues at coordinate 9,744,535 of NC_091866.1, read as the reverse complement.
TCACGATCGCATCTTCTACAGCAGAATGTTCGTTCGCCCAGATATACATTTGGTTCCACACTTCATAAAAATTGACAAGCCGTCTCCAAAATGACATGTTCTTTTCATTTGGCGTATTCACTTGCCAATTAGAGATGTGAGACGGGAGAAGCAAGGATCCAAACGTATAACGCAAGTGATTATATACGTCTAGGCTTGAAATACCTGTTACATAATTTTTATCGCTTCGTTACATGCGTTTGCGAACCGAATAATTGATCAAATATTAGTCAAATTTTTTGCTTTATCTAATTTATATATCACTGTGTTGTTATAAGTATTAATTTTTTATTACCTATGAGAGGAGCGTTAAATCTGTACGCGAAAGCGTTCATCGAAGCCGTGGAACCCTGTGCTACAATAACCGCGTCAAAGTGTTCGTTGCTATCAGGTGCGTATAATTTTTTCACCTCGGAATTTTTAAAAACCTCGCGATTCATGGTGTGCGCTGCAATCCATATATTGTTTTCTACTTCTAGAAGTGGTATGTGAAGGCTCGCCTGGGTAACACTACTAAACCGTAAACTTCTATATTCGGGAAAACCATTATAAAAATATTGCAAGTCAATTTCTCTGTAATTAGTTAAAGAAGAATTTTTTAGGGGATTTGTAGTAATCACCACCATCTCGTGACCATGTCTATGTAATTCTAGCCATAAGTTACGATACGATATTTGATGACTGTATGATGGGAAATTTGCAATAACTAATATCCTTTTAGCATATGTCACATTATACTGCACTATCACACATAAAAATGTAATTATTAAGACTATACACGTTTTAGTCGACATTCTTCTGATGATTTCAACAAATTGAACTGCTAAAGATGTAAAACGGGTTTATATTATCTATGCAAAAGGTTACCTGCATATATTACTCATGCTAAAACAACCTATTAAAAATGCGCATAAAATGTATTTTTAAATGACGTAATTATCTAGTTGTACATAAGGCGGTGAATAAACATTTAAATAATACATGCGGTAAATAGCGTTTGACCAAATAGCTTCAGCTTTAATTCTTTGAACTTAAAAACATTAGACATGTCCTAATTTCCTTTTTCAATATCTTGATATCACGATTAATATCGCGTACAATTAATATTATCTTATTACTGATAATATTGATACAATTATCCCGAAAATTTTTATGTAAAAGATATAATCCCTATGCAGTTTTTATTATTATAAAAACACGATAGTAATCGCAGCAGCGTGTCCATTAAAAATTAATATCGTCTTTCCGCCGTCATTAAACTTTTTCAACATTAAAGTTTTTCAAACATTAAAATTTTTCAAACAAATATGAAACTATTCGGATATTTTGAAAACGTAAAAAATTCGACTTTTGTAAATAAAAAATTTTATTATCGCTAAACCAGATCATTAAGATATAAAATTTTTAACTTGGAAATACAAGCTTATATTATTCTGTCGAGATATCAACGTCATATATTAATATTTATTTATCTATTTTGTCAAATTTATTTGAACCACTATGTCGCAATGATTAATGCAATCGCCAACTCTTTACAACGTAAGTACCGTCGTGTTGGATATAAAATCGTTAAAGCGGACATGTGGACATTCTCATAAATCTGTCGGCCATAAATCGTCCTGTTGAGATATATTTAAAAGCCGTGCCCGTCCCGATAACAGGCGGCGATAAGTTTTCTCAGGTCGTTTGCTTTCTTCATCTCTTGTTTCCGTATCGACTAAACAGGCCGTGCATCTTAATAAATTACGCATTAGCCGTCAGCTTCCAGACACGACAACGAACACCCTGTACACTGATATCATAATTTGAAAAGTTTCACGATTTTACGCATTATTTATGTAGACGTATCACGAGAGAAAATCGAACTTTCATCCGCCAGATTGTGTGCCGGTGTTATTTCCCTGTCGCGCCGGTCGGAAATGAGATACCGAATTTTTACATCTCCAAATATCCAAATATCAATTTCATTTTTGTTTGAAAAAGTTTAGCGACGATGGAAAGTCGATATTAATTTTTAATGGACATGCTACTGCGTTTATTACGTGCTTTTTTATAATAACAAAAATTACATCCGGCTTATATTGGTAAATCTCTCTCTCTCTCTCTCTCTCTCTCTCTCAAAAAAAAAAAAAAAAATTATTATGATAATCTTAGTCTCGCAGTGTCAAAAATAATTCTTCGCGAGCATTTCTATTTTTGTCATATATATGTATATACTCGTGTATCTATTCCCGGCACTGAAATAGTATCCTTCCCTACGACGTGCAGAAACGCAGGTATCACATGCCAATAAGCTTTCGTTGAAAAATATTATATTTCCCGCAATGCCACGTTAAGCGTCCTCGGATTGACGCATCTTTTATTAATTCACGTTATCCGGAAAGGCGGCGCCGCGATGTGCATAAGCACCTGCGGCGTTTCCCTCTAGTTCCCGTCATGTGAACATTATGAGGTTGCCTCGGCTGTCGGAAGCTGCGATGAGGAAGACCGCGATATGAGTGTGTCGAGAATCCGACGTTTTGCATTATAAAGCCGGTTGGAAAAGCTGAAGAAGAATTCAGGAGGACGTCAATAAAATCCGCTTGCGATACGCCTAGTTGTTCTCCGCGCGTGTTTCATGACAGTCGGAAAGTGACAAGCGGTTTTCGATGAGCACGGAAGGACGTTTACGTTTCGGATCGGTTTGTAACACCGACGCGCGGGTTATCCGCGAAGATTACCGCCGCCGCGTGTTCGATCGTGACGTTGAGATGCGACGGTTATTCTTTCTTCCCGTAGGGCACCGGACTTCCAAATCGCGGGCGATATGATCCCGCCTGAAAAGCTTTTACTCTACGCGCGACTGCAATACGAGTTTCTGCCCCCCTTATATATCTGTCATTTATCATTTTTCAACTTTTGTTTCTCCCGCACGGTATAGCTAGCGGACTTAGTACGCAGTTGTTAAATCAGATATGGATACTTTTAGCAAAACATTTTATGCAATCTCGCAATTTCTATGAATATTAACGAATGTAAATTTACAAGATATCGATGTACGCTTTAAAGCTCGAATGAAAATTGTTGAAATTTTTATTAGATTGAAAGGCTGCTCTACGAAAAATAATACCCGGCTGCATTACGGGAAATTTACGGTTACTGCCGCTTTTATTGATAATTCGATTTATATACATATCGCGAACAACACTAAATCATGAGCGGAGATCAAAATTTCCAAGTAATATTAAACACCTATCAAACTAGAAATAGCAAAGGCAGATTGCGGTATCATGGTCTGGGACCGCATGAGGTATGTGACCCAACGAAATAGAGTTACGAGGGCTTTTCAGGATATTATGTTTGAGTTCGTTCGCAATATACGCGTGCGATACTAACTTTACACGGTCGTGTAAAAGTAATGTCGGCGATTGTGAGTATTAAAGTGCAATTACGAATCCAACGATTTGCTAATTCCAAATTAAGCACATTGATCATTAAAATTGAAACAATTAAAAGAAACTTGCATATTTATTTCTCTTTTCTTTTTTAAACGCTTTAAAATACTCAGAAATATTTTTGTAAAGACATACACGATGAACGTGTTCTCTCTCAAGTTGAAAATGTATTTTTCATCGTCTACGTTATAGTTTTTAATTCTGCTTTACATTTGCGCGTGAAACCCGTTCGGGAATTATCGATTAGTATTTGTTACGTCAACTTTAATACAAAAGTAAGGCGAGACCAGGCGGGTCAAAGAAATCTGACCGACGGGACAAGAATTCATCTAATTGAAGTATTTTAATTATTTCTTAGTTAAAAGGAAGTTCGAGGCACGAGTGAATTTTAGTAAGTATCACAGGAACTTTAACTCGGACGACTTGTCGACTATTAAAAGGTAGTTAAATAAAATACCGAGGCACCTAAGGAAATTACAAACAGAACGAAGTATAATTACTGAGAAGAGCGTTATATAAAATTCACCGTTTAATTACGATTTTCGTTACACTCGTGCACATAAAATCGCTGCGTTTTGTTTGGCGCGGAATAAAGAAACTAGGGAGGCATTATTTCAATGCAATAGAAAACCAGGCTTGAGAATAATACTGAACGGTGACCGCGTTCGCCGCTTCTGTAAATGCGCATTCTGCAAACACAAATGCGGCGTTTTTTTTTTTTTTTTTGTTTTACTTTAACGCGACCGTGAGCGCAAATATGTGTTAATGCATGTGCATGTAAAATTTCAACATTGTTTAAACATCACGTCAATGTCAAACTGTATGTTTGACTGAGTGCGTTAGATATTGGCTTTGCAAACGTTATCTGCGCGCCACGTCGATGTAACCGAAATACACAACAATGCATCAGGGATGCGTAAATAAATAAGCATGACCATGTTCTGACCACGCTCATATGTATAGCGTATATCTGCGTTTGTTCGACGGACTGGACCAAGTCACTTCGACGTTATCTTGCACATTACGGTTCTCCTTGCAGCTTAGCATGGGACCACGAAATTATCTTAAATAAACTTAGCTGCGAGCGACGCAACGTCGCAATCGGCGTTAATGCGACCGCGATCACGGATCAGATGTACAACATTACGCGAGAACCGCGCTTATAAGATCTCATCGAGACATGGCGCGCGGCCGCGAGAACGACCCGTAATCTATCTCTGCCGCGTTTACCTTCGTTTTCATCGGCTTGAGAACATTTCCTTCGGTTTGCCGGCTTTTTCTACCACGGCGAGGGATTCGAGCAGGGGAACGGAACGTTTGTACCTTCGATTTCGTCATTAAGGCAACACTCATGGTTTATTCAGATGACCGCATCGAGAAAGACAGAGATGGAAAGGGCGGGATGAAGGAAAGCGGAATGAAATCGTTGCTACCGTCTGCGTATCTGCACGAGGTCGGTCCTCGAGAGTCACTTGCTCATTCAGTTGATTACGTCGACCCGCAAGTAGGACTCTTCCCTACGGCTAGCGGCTGAGAGAGAGTCTATAATCTCACTCTCGCCAATAACGACCGTGAACCGTTCGGTTATTTGCGCGATCCTGAAATATCAGTCGACTCACCGTCGTTTCCGAATTAAGACGAAAAATTTTTCTCCGCTAGACATGGGTCAATTTCTTCACCGAAATTTGCGAATGTTTAAACGCGGTTTTTTTTTTATTTATTTAGATTTTTTTTTACTTACTGTTATAACAGTTCTTTTCAACGTAATAATTTTTTTCTGATATTGCCAACAGTGGAGAGAACGTATCGTAGACAGGCGAATGAAAATTGTTAGCTTCGGCGTAAACCACTTAGCCCTGAGGCACTCGTCTAACGAGGGGGTCTCGATCAGCTCCATTCGTCCCTTTGTTCGGGAGAGCTTTCTTCTAAACCTTACCGCCCGCCCTGAAGGGTATCTTTAATTAAACCCTATCCGGAATAGCAACAATACCGAATACAAAATAACTTCTCGTCGGCGGAGTCAAACTTTCTCCGCGATCGAAAATTATCCGTGCGATTGTAATTAATTCTGCTTACCGCATATGCATAATTTAAGCTCGATCGTGCCCGCGGGTATTAAATGATGTATTATATTCGAGAATTTTTCAGTTCGCTATACACCCGAATTCCACGTTACACTATATTTCTCGTACCAGTATATTCTTTTTTTTTTTTTTTTTTTTTTTTTTCTACGTACAGATTCAAATATTCAAGTTATGTCAGTTCTATGGATATGAGACTTAAACGTCGAGAAAGTTGTACGGACGTGTGTCTTTCTGTGTGCTCAAGAAAATATCTATTTGCCAACATAGCTGGGCGCTTGTATCCGCGCTATTTCAAATTGCACTATAATATCCTCTTCGCTCGCAACCCCTCACTTTCTCGCTAAAGACTCGAAGAAAAGGAATTTTCCTGGCAAAGTTAAGAAATTCTTCGCTTGCTGCCGCGCCTTTTACATAAATAACGTTCCGTAGTTTCCCAGTAATATGCCGAAGTATCAGTCTCGAGGTGGAGGTCGAGGGAGAGCTCGTTCTCCAGCGTGACGGTTGAAAGATTCCGCTTTTGGAATTTCATGCCGAATCCCACTTCGGAACTTCCGGGGTGGACGGCAACCGTCTAACCGGCGGTTTGAACCACGACTACGGAAGCAATGGGAATATTTTTCTTTTCTGACGATATGAATTCCTGTCGATACACGCCGTTGGCTAAAGAAACATGCCCGTGATCTATCTCTCTCTCTTTCTCTCCTCTTTCCTTCCGCAAATACGATCTGTCATTTCATCCTCGCAAAAAAAAAACCCGACAATTATTTTCCAATTATTGCAGCTTTGAGACTCATATTTTCAATTCATTAATTAAAAGATTTTTCTAACCTGTATATTATTTTCACTACACGTCTCGGTTTTCGTAACATATCACTTACGATATTATTATAAAATACGATAAGAGAACAACAGATAAAATGTTAATTTATTATCTAAAGAATGCCGTTTTAACAACTTATTATTTAATTAAAAATTAATTAATTCATATCGATCAAAACACAATTTTCTTAAATTCAGACCGATAGCCGTCACTTATAACGGGAGAATATACGGTAATGATAAAATGCATTAATTTCGGAGAATCAATAATTATCTTTCTGCAAATTTCAAAGGAATATCTTGGGTCTACGATTTATCAACTCATCGAGAAATCACTGCGATATTGAGAAAGTACCTCGGGTAGCTCTGAAATACGATTCTTCCCTAGCGTGGAATAATTTTTATCATCGCCATAGACGGTTGAATATTCAGGGGAATCCGTTCGATTCATCTGTGGACGTGAATATTCAAAGGTTCCGCTCGTTCGTTCGTCCGCCCGCCTTTACACTCTTCTCCTCTCATTTCCTGCCGCGCCTTTCCACCTATTCGTATCTGTGATTCACAAAGGATCCGCGGTTTTGTGATACGCGATGAAAATAAACTATGCGATATCATTGCCGGGACTGTTCTTCTCTGCGCGAGTAACAGCGGCGTCTTCTCTTACTTCGCACTCTCATCGAGATTTAATTCGAATTATTCTTAATTGACGTGTTGATTTTATAGATTTTTCATTATCACGTTTTCTTAACTCTACGTATAATTTTAATATCGCGATAAAAGTTTCGAAGCAGAGAAGCTAGATATTTGACGCTCAAAATAAATATTGCACACACACGCGATGAGAATAAACTACAGCTTACCTTTTTTTTTTCGATTAAACTAAAAATAAATTCTTCAACAAAGCACGAGAGACGATAGTTTATTTTACTCTCGACGTTATACGAAATAAATATTTCTCATAAAAATATAATTTGTGTAGTCATGAGGTATATTAAACAAAAGCAAAATAGAAACTATAATCAAGGAAATTAAGACTTTAAGAATATAATGATAAATTTCGGGACAAATATATTTAAATTATATTTACTCTGAATCCGTTCTAATGCAGTCTAAACTGATGATTCTCATAACAGTATAATCCATTGACAAGTTCAGTTTCGAGCGATAATTACTCCACATAGTTTAGACTATATCTATGCTCGGTATAATACATATTGAATTCAAGCTGTCTGTCTTGATCTAGTTCTGATCTAATTTTACGTAAATCCTGCTAGGATAGAATCCCCCTGCCTACAAAATATTTTTATTATTTTTTTTAAATTTAGAATTATATAAAACGTTTTCAAAAAATTACGATAATCGCGAATTTGCTGATACGTTCCCGATACATTCGCCACGGGAATCGGATATTTCCGCATCGATTGCGAGATATATTGGCTTTGAATGAGCAATTACGAGCGGAGACATATCTGAAACTTGATACAGACTTGAGCGGAATAGAAAATCGTTCGCGGTGCCGACGTGAACCGCAAATCTCTGTACCCCAGTGGGAAACTACGCGAAACTCAGCGCTTCGCGACGCGGCATGTCACGCATCGTCGTGCAGTTTTTCGCGAACAAACTCGATTCTCATATTCGCCTCGCGGCGAACGCGCAATTAGTCGCGAAGCACTAATCTCGTCCGCGAGCCCGCCGACGTCGGCTTGATCGCCAAGTGACAATCCGCTTTTTACGCGTTCCGTCGATGTCACGTCGGGTGGAAATGCGAAATTAAAATTTCGGCCGAATACGCACGACCGATATGCCGCGGCGGTTGTAATTTCACGCATGGCGAGGCGGGTCCACCGCTTTCGCTTCGCGCGACCGCACGATCGCTACCGGGAAATTAATACCGCGCACTCTGCCACCCATCCCGCGAAGCCCTGCCCCACGATCGCGTATGGTTTTTCGTGGATTTAAGAGAGCACGCAGCTGGCGTTGGCGAACCTCGCTTGATCACGGTGAGTTAGGTGGCTCCCTAAATTTACAGGTCACCGCGGCACAGCCGGACCGGCCAACGGCAATAACATGAAAGAGGTTGAGAATCTCTCGGAGACAACATTTGAATTCGTAAACGTATCGCGGATTAGACACGATCCGCTCGTATTTCGCGTCAATACACGATGCATATGGTCGTTAAAATACATGTCCCTTGCGCGATGGATTTATTTCTAAAATGTGTCACCGCCGGGAACAATAGCAAAAAAATATTCCGGTGACGTACCGAGAGGCTGGTCCTCGAGGGAAAATTTTCCTCGCGTTAGGCACCGTTGCATCAACATTTTTAATTCCACGTCGCGCCACACATTAATTTATCATAATTGCTGTTACATTTACAAGAGTGAGATGCAAATGATTAGTGCGCACGCATGCAAATCTGGTCGCTTGCGTGAGAACGAACGAGCGCGTGGTTTTGCAAAAAAAATAAATAAAAAAAAATATATAAAAAAAAGTATACGCGTAAAAAAAAAAAAGAAAAAACAAATGAGTGTTTGAAATGTGACGAATCGCGATGGGGCGAAACGTGCAAACGAAAACGCGGCTCAACGCGTGTCATCGTTGGCATTTATAAACGAGAAACAATGAGCGCCGCGAAACGTACGTCGCTCGCGTCGCTCTCTGTGCCTTCCCGCCCGGACACGCGGCACGACAATACAAAAGAGTTGAAAGGGCGGAATGTTGCCCTACGGTTTAAACGATACCCGGCGCAGCTACGATTGCCGGGGTATTTGTTACGAATGCGCGGCAAAGTGCGCGCTTTAACGGCGCCGCCGGTGACGCGTACGCATCGCGTTTTATTATCGCGAAGCGTATTCAACGCTCTGATTTTCCGGTCGTGATGACTGGCAGGAAATTGCGGCGATAACGTATTTAACCCTTTGGTTGCCCCTCTCTCTCCACGGGTCATATAACCCAGTGGAAACGTAATATCGCAGGAACAGTAACGATGCATTCGAAACCTCCGCCGGGCGACGCGCGTCTCGTATCTCACGGTCTGTGTAACGATAAGGAGAGATAAAAATTGCAGGCGCAACTTTATCTCCATGCTAATCGCAGACATAGTAAAAGCGTCGTCTAGCGTCAAAAAAAAAAGAAATAAAAAAAAAAGCAACCGGGGCAAAAAAGCTGCATTATTGAACTCAATCAGAGGCGCAATTTAATTTGGTGCGTATGTATGCATGTGTGCGTGATTGCCGCATTGAATATGTATGTCTAACATGTCCTGCTTTGCAGATTCATTTATAAGTCTTGATCGTTATAAATGGTTTCTATATTATAATGTAAAACGCGTATTAGTTTATCTTCGCGCATAGATTACGACTGTTAAAGAACACAAAGACAATATTTTCCTCGCGCGTATCCTGCACGACCGTGTATATCTTGCGCTTATCGAATGCAAGTGGTCTCGGCATATTTTATGAAACTCGATTCGAACGCGATTCCGCCGTATGAATATGCACATTTAAATAAGTGAGTAAAGATACGTTCAGCCGATACGTTGCGGAGATATAGTTGCACGTAGAACCAAATATAAGTAGATAGTCTTGTATCAACTGGCTTAGGCTAGTTAAGCTTCATCGATGTCTCGTGCATTAGATACTCGGTAATCTCGGCTTATGCAGATAGAGGGATCGAGAGAGATTAATTACTCATTCAGTTTGAAGTTAGGCCTATTGACTTAAAGCTTACCTATCTCCTTCGATCAGATCAGAAATTGATCGGAAAGGAAAAATATATTATTCAGAAGATAATTGTCGCTCGTTCGCGCGCGGAGAGTTCAATTAAAATAAAAGATTCGATAACAAAGCGAATAATTAGTTAAATCGTTTCTAAATTGTCGAAACGTTTCGTCGCGCTATTAGATATTAAATCAGAAGGTGCTTCTCGTAATATTGAACGTGTGAACAGAAGTTTCGTATTTGGTCTTTTGGGAAAGTACGAGCGGGACTATTGGTTGTAGGCTAACAAGAAAAATCCAGCGCACGTTGGTACGACGATTAGAGAGGACTTTAAAGGCTCGGCCCAGTGTAATAAGTTACCACTGGTAAAAAAGAACGTGTATCTTCTTTTTGGTCGGTTAAAGCTACCGTACGTGACCAGGATTTCTGAAATGCAGGACGAAAAACGCGGTTATATATACACCTACGTAACTCTGAATTGCGGGATCTAACAAATCTTGTTATTTGTCCTCTGTGTTCTCAGTATTAAATATGTTCCGTTATATCCTTTGTCTGATATTCTTTGTCTGTATTTATTTTATTTATACGTATGAGCGGCAAAAATTCGTGTTATCGCACGTTATTGTCCAGATAGGAAAATCCAGCAACATGCATTTTCGCGCCGACGTGATATATCAAATACCTACATTTCATAAAAATCAAAAATGTAATAATGGAATAATAGAATAATTTTATGAAAAAAAAAAAACAAAAAAGTTTCATGTATAATCACCAAATTTTACGTAACGTTTGTTTAAACAATTATGGATATTGTTACATTGCAACTTTTACGCCATTTAAACTATACTGAGCCAATTAAAAACAAAAATTCAACAGCTGTAGACCTCCGCTCGAAACAGCGTCGGCATTCTAGAACGCAACAAATAGAATTATACGTCGCTGCGCGAAATTGCATACCATTCACTGATGCGTATTTCCATCAATTTATTTAACCGATTTCGTCGTTTTTCCATCGGTATAAACTGCTAACCAAATTTCATCCCTTTTTTTTTTTTTTTTTCCGAACGTGTCGTTTGTTATTTATGTTATTCCGAAACGCGTAATCGCCTCAGTCAGTGTTGCAATTATTCACATAACTGGGATTGAAATGTCTCGGAGGTCTGCGTTAGGTTGAAATATTTTCAACAGAAATTCTATGTGAAACTATTCTGTGAATATCATCGGCGCGATATATTCCGGGCAAAATTGAAATGCCTCTTGTCCTACGTCCTCGACTGAACGAGAACGATAACAGTACATAAGTATGTTTGCGCTGCCAACGAATGGGATGAGCTCCAACAAAAATAACGATAGAATCGCGACAAAAGGCTCGAAGAAAGGAAAACGCTGTCAAATTGAACGATACGGAGGGAATATGACGGATTCCCGGGGAATACCGCACGTGTGTGTTTTACATATTTTACTTATACATACGAGAAACGTTGAATGCCACGAAATGCCATCGTATTTAGTACTTCGTAAAATCAAAAACTACTTAAAAAAAAATTTTTTTATCGCGCTTAAAAATATTTACGGGGCAATGCTTCGCGATGTTTGTCACGTAAAAACTCTCAAGGAGCGTCAATTTTAATTTTATATACGTTTATCGCAATTTTTATAAAATTTTACCAAGTTCTGTATCCGCGAAACAAAATGCACACTTTTTAATTTTAATGTCGTGTACACGCTAGTTTTTTCGTAAAATTCACGTGATAGAATTCGCAAGAGAAGGTATATATACATGGCGTACTTTCTGTACCAAATGTTTTTACTGTTAAAACTGAATGGCGGTCGGAATTCATCATTTGAGCAAGAAATCATGTCGAGGTCCGGGAACATTATTCGCAAATAAGTTGCCATCTCTTCTTACGGCGGTGTGCTGCATCGCGGGTAAAAGCCTCGACTTTCGGGCAAAATAATTATTTGATGCTCTAAGAAAATTTCATTTAAATTGAAATTAATTTAAAATTCCCGTGGAAGATGTTTGATTTGATTATTATTAATATTAACTATGTTTGTCTTCGGTTGTTATTTGCGCTCTTTTTACAAAGTTCGGCCTTTGAGGTACGTGATTCGTCATTTTTTCGGACGTAGCTAATTTGTATTGGATAGGCTCTCAGGGTAAGAATATTTGTTTTACGCGTCAGACACATGTGTCGATCATTTTCCCTCGTGAGCGATTTTTCTTTATCGTTGAAAGACTCACAAAGTATACAGAAGGGTCTGCTGACGTAGTTCGTAAGCTTTTGCCACGTTGATGGATGCGAAGGTTGTGTGAAACAGTGTTATGCGGCGGATATGCCACTAAAGACAAAGGTAGAAAATTTTCCAAGTTTCAGTAAACTAAATTTTTTTTTTCAAAAACTTGACATTTTCCTATCTGGACGTTGTAAGCAAAAGAGTTTAGACTATAATTTGGGAAAAATTGAGCCAAGGAGGTCTTTCAGTTACTTCTTCTTTTTTTTTATTATCGCTGTTGCTCCCAACGTAATTATCCCGCTGTACTTTCAAATTACATACGCAATTTACAGCAGAATTACGTATTATACCGCGAGCGAGCGGGCGAACAATGATAATTATTTTGTTAGGCAAACAATTCTGCGTTGGCTCGTAATGTTCATTACGCTTGATTGTATAAAAATAAACAACTTCCAGTTGATTGCAATTTCATGACGGTTGGATTTTTATACAGTCGCATTTTGCATCCGTTGTTTGTCGCCCGGGGAGTTTTTGTTCATTAAAATTTTTCGTGCCGCGGCGACTATTGCAGGTCGCAGCGGCATTAGCGATCCCACAGCTGCAACCGTACAAAACTGCTCCGCGGCGTTACACGTCCGGATGTTTCGCATCTTCATTAACATACCTAATTAATCTTCGATAAATACGTGCTCCGTCGGTGCCGCGCGTCATTTTTATGCCCCCGGATTTCGGGAGTAGACGGGAAGGTCGTAATAAACGTAATTAATGTCGGTGCCAGCAAAGATATATGCGACGTATACAACATCTGTAGACCCCTGGCTTTTAAGTACTTGCAAATTTTTAAGCGGTCACCGCTCTAAAAGACCCCGTTCCTTGTTGTTTAGTTTCCCTCCCTCGCGAAGTAATTAAAAATATGTGATTTTGATTAATTCGAGCCGCTCTTTTAAACACATTTTGCCAAACAATCTGTTCACTTTACGCGCGCGCAACATACATCAACATTCAATTTACCGTCTGGAGTTTCCATCGGCTAATAAAAACAAGAGCGCAAAACTGCAATATTCATATAATAAAAATGAAAGCAGCTACAAACTATATAATAATTACTCTCCTTAATTAAGCCGTCTGAGTAGGGTGCTTTGTACAACGAAAATTATCCATTAAATAACGTCTTGATAACGGCAAAGAGAATGGTGGGCGACGTAGAATGGGGCGCGTATAATGTAGAACGATTAATCTAAACAGGATGATAAAGAATAGGGGAAGTGGGGGGAAGAAGGAGGATAGATTCCGAAACGTGTTAATACCGCCTCGGGGTCTAAGGGTGGCTTCGACGCTGAAACGAGTGAGCTTTGAAATATAACAGTATCCGAAATGCGCGGATCGAAACGCAGGATCCCAGCTCGTGTATTTGTCATTGAAATCGAAAAGCTGTGTGGGCCAGCTCAATAATGACAATGTCGTAGCGCGGTGCCCCTTTTAAATTTGAATCAAGCCGCGCGATTGAGTTCCCGCTCAGGTTCTTGATGTACCATCCCAACGGGTGCTTCGCATTAATTAAGGCGAGTTGCTCATCAATCTTATTTTCTCTTACGCCGCCGCAGTGGAAGAGAAGATTAATGTAGGTAAGACAGAAAAATCGAGAAAAAACCGACGCGTATCCTTTCCGTAATTTACAGCCATAGACGAGATCGCCGAGATGCCCCGCGCGCGTGTGCGCGGAAACGAATTTCAGATTCATGCAAATTATTTTTAAGTGACTCGTGCAAAATCTACGACTATTTGTGTTTCAGTTGGCCGCTCCGTTCGCAGCCAAGAAACGTAATTCCTTTCCGCAACGTTCTTTGCGTAGCAAGTAAGATTTATACGCGAGCGTATGCGTCGATGTTGTACGTACGCGGAGCGCGGAGAAACGTCGGCTTTAACAGCTTGCGGTTGACTGTAATATCAGTGGATTAAGTGCGCACCGGCAAACAGGTAGCACTTTGCTGCGACTAAGCGTAGTAAATTGAATGAAAGTAACGATTTTGCGCTAATGTCAAAATTATCCATTGCCATTATATTTTTTACGAGATAAAGCACATTTGATATATTAAAAAGGCCACGTCGCCGGGCTCTCCAGCCATCCAAAAGCCGGTAAAGTGCCACCATAATTTATGTGGGCACATCAAAAAGATGTGGAATCAATGAACTGCTCTGACGAAAATCGCGGTTACGTTCGGCAACTGTAATCGGTACATGTTGGATACGTGAATTTTTATATTAATCTTTTTTAATCTATTTCATCTATTTAAAGAGCGCAGTTTTCACACGCTGTCACGCGGCTGGAAATATTACAAATTCCCAAACGACTTGTTACTCACTTTCATTAAACAGCTAAATTGACTTTTGAGTGCACTACATATTAAATTGGATTGCAAATAGATGTAAATATGATTGGCCTAATTACGATAATTATTATAACGTATTCGCTATATAATCAATTAAAATAGTCGATGTATGACATACGCGGAGACCCGGTAATTACATGCATTGCAAGCGTTAAATTTAAATATTTATTCAAAAAGAATTATACATCTGCAGATTTAAGTACTTTTAAATGCCTCGCTAATATATCGTAATTTTCAACGTGTAATTATATCAATTCTATTCGTTTAGTTTGCCGTTTCGAAAACAAACGTACGCCCGGGCATATTTATTCGGAGCGAAACGTTAACTAACGCGCGGTTTAATGCTGCGTACGGTTCTTTAAAATGTTAATGCAGGAGAGAGGACCCGTTTATTGCCGTGGAACGCTACATACACGCGTTCTAAACACGGGGATAACTTTACTAGAGAGCGGTATTCGTGCGCGGGTAAATTGGCCGTATGGGATAGTGTCTTAACGGGCTAGGCGTAACATCTGATAGTTCAGTAAGTGTAACGTTAAGGCTGAATATAAGGTGGCAGTCGCTTCAACTATGAGCCTCGACAGGTGGTGAGATAACGCTCGCCGAAGGGGCGCGGCGGCGTGCGTTTATCATTAAAAGCATCGAAGGAAATTTCGCAGTTTCGCAGTCGCGAGAACGAAACCGTAGACGCCCGTTATTACTCCCAGCTATACCCTTCGTTCTAATGTTATACCCTATAAGAAAACCGCCCCTTTCAAAAATACATGCAGCCACGCTCTCCATTTTCTCGTTATTTAGCCGTCGGAGGAGGAAATAGAGTTTCTATTTATTTTTAGGGACACCGCGGCGCGATCAATAAGGCTGCGTTCCGGGTACTCGCCGATTATTTAAAGGCATTACGTATTTATTTGATGTGCTTAAATGACGGCGCACTTTTCCCCGGTTCGTTATTTCGCAGACATTGTTACCTTTCGCTTCGTTTTAACCGAAAATTATTTACCGCGGTTTACCTGCGTATAGACATCGCGAAAATTGGAGCACCGCCGGAAAAGGATTTCTTTATTTTACGTTTTGTATAATGCACGAGCGACCGTGATATTTAATTTCGCGACTTATTACAAGTGCAGACTTCGTCAATAATTAATTGTCTCTATTGCTGATAATTCTATCGTAAGATTATCCAGTTAATCGGATAAGGGAACGTAATATGAAACCATTAGTAATTGAGATATCTGCATGTACATACATTATATTCTATGTTGTATAATGTACTCTCCTTCTACGTTTGCACGCTCATTAGATTAAATCGATAGACGGAACTGGCTTTGTTAAATTCGTGTCCTAACTGTATTTCGATTTGCCGCCACACGTCCTGCTCGATAAATAACGCAGTGGTCAAATTGTACGCAAGATATGTCCTATTTGAAATAATACTGGGGGAATCCATTCGCGTCCGTCGATCGCGCGCGTATATCGAACGTAATACATATATTCCCAGCTTTTGTAGACCGGGGAGGAATTGGCCCTCTTACTTACGGCCTTTAAATTCGCGGAGGCACGTTGGAACGAGGTTACAATGGAACGACGATTCCGAGTTTTCTTTATATTCTCTGAGCGCCTGACGTTTTTGAAATCCGCGTTAAAAGAGTTCGCGATGAAAAGCGGCGTTACCCCGCCCTTCGTTTCGTTTTTTGATTGGTCAAATATAAATAAAAGGGACCGTGTCTCGCGTCGAGACGTCCGAGTAAACGTAACGTAATGTAACGTATCGCGAGATCGTATTGCGCTGGCGTGGATAAAATATATTTTTGCAGCGAAGCCGGACCTTCACGTCAGTTACAGACGTACTTCGCCGCGATTGCAGCGCTTTTATGGACCGTTTTTACGAGCTACCTCTCCGTCTCTCGCTCTCTTTCCATCGGCCCCCTTTTCACCGTGTACGAAGCCTTCGCGTGCACACGTTGCACACGCAGTCAATTGAAACGCAAACACGATAAGCGCCGTCGATGCGCGCCCTGTGACGGATCTCAACGTAAATTGTACACTCGCGCCGTTAAAAGCGACGGGGTAACATTTTTCTCGTTTTAACGCCCGCAAAACCGACCGACCTCGCGTGCCATTCTTTACATAAATAATCCCGCGTTGCAGAATCGGCCGTCTTTCGCTAACTCCCCGTGGGCTGTAAGAAGTACCGAAATAAGTCTTATAATCTGTTAAATGAAAAGCCTCGTTTGTTAGGAACGTCGTAAACTGTCGAATATACGTGTCGCGGTATAAATTTCGTAAGAGATTCTTTTTTTTTTTTTTTTCGTACGGAGGTCCTCGTGTTATCAATCAACGGCACGCGCGAAGGATATGTTTATTATGCCAAGATCGTTCGCGAGATAAATTTTACGTTTAAAAAAGTATGCGTGCAGAAAGAATACGGATGGATACGCGAAATGGGAGATATATGTGTATATATAATATTGCGGTGAAGCAGACATGCCATGCATCTGGTTTAGCCGTCGTAGAATACGACGGCGCAACACAATCAAAATTGCGTTTCGCTATTCTTCGAGCTTACGCGGATTTGGCCAGGTATGCGTACGTGCGTATTTGTTAAAGCTGCATTCATACGTCGCGAAAAAGAGAATTTGCGAGCGCTTCCTTTCCAAAGAAAGTTGCTCCAACAAAAATGGCATCACCAATTTTTTTTCTAATGCAAACTACAGACATTTTTACTTAGACGATTTACGCATGTTTTAAAAGTAAGTCTTTTATAAATTCTCAATATACTTTATACGTTTTTTTTTTAATTTTTTTTTTAATATACGTGATGTATGTGCTTGGCGTGCGCGTGAAATGTATCTCGATATCGGTTACGAAGCAAATAAAAAGGTGAATAAAAATCATATTATTGGAATACAGAAAAAAGATCTGATGGCGTTGCAGCGTTTATCACTATTAAGCAAAATAAAATCGGCTGCGTTATCTGGCTCGATCGAAGCCGCGAACCGCGGATTTTCTCGTCGTCGTCCTTCTCTAAACAAATAGCTTTCGATCGCGTAATCCCTATTCGCGTTCATTCGATCGTGCTGGTATTTTGCCGGACGATGTGAGTGTCGCTTAAAGAATCGTGTGTCGGACGTGCCGCCGCGAACTGGACTCGGCGTGTGATACAGCCTTTTATTGCCACGACGAACGCACGGGGAGGGTTTATCCGTAACGTTGGGATTGTGCCGATACGCCGCGCTGTACTGTGGATTCGCGACCGCGTCCATCCCCAGGTAATAAAATCGCGACAAACTGATTTCAATCAAAGCCGAGGGGAACAGAGAACCTCGGCCGACCAGCTTTAAACCCTTTAAAACCCTCTCAAGCGCATCGAGCATTTTCAATCCTTTTCGCGTGCGGTAGATAAAAGTTCCGCGCGAGCTACGCGTGCCGGTTTCATTCCGCGTGTGGTTGCGTGTCGCTGAGCACACTGAGGGGAAAAAAGGGGGACGGAGGTAAAGGGCATAAGCCTCCTCCCGCGCAAAGTCAGTTTATCGTTTTTTGCTACCGCGACCATTTCTGTTCGGGCCATTTACATATTTCGAGAGTTACTCTCGCAGAAATTTGATTGCCCTCACGCACCAGCGGATATTAATTCGCATCCGCTTCTGCGTTGATTACTCGCTCGGTTTATTCGCACCGTTATTTCTTCGGCTTGTTAAGTCCCCCCTTGCATGCCGGCCGCTAATTTGTAGAAATTCTTCGACGCCGCGGCGCGGTCGTAAAACGCGCGTAAATCGCGCGGCAGTTCGCGGCATAAAAAATCGCCCGCTTTCATCCGGATTACACGGCGTCGAGAGTGCACTGGACACGTTTGACGAAATAATCAAGAAACAACAGGTTCGAGTGCCGTTTTGTAACCGGCCTCGCCTCTCGCGCGTATAACGTGCAGCCCGGCGTGGCAACGGCGGTAACTGTTATGTCCAATTGCGTTAATTGCTCGGAAAGTCCACCGCTCGAGAGTGTTTCGGTTGAGCGGGGAACACGTATCGTGATTTATCGAAGTACCGCAAAAAAAGAGGAAAAAAAAAAACCCTCACGTCTTAATTGCCCGATGGCAATTCGTGAAAAGCGAAATGCCGCGTTTGATATGATATACAACAACCGTAAATGCCACTCGCGTTAATAGCGTCCACCTAACTCGTCTACGTTATTTAAATGACTACCGCCGCGTGACATCGATCCAGTTTAATCCGACTTCAAGAAAGATTCTGTTAACCCACCCACCGCCAGCTTCGTTCTTTCACGATCCGTTCCTTCGCGGCGATCGTTACGCGCAAACTAAGTGAATTAACCCGGTGATTCAACGCGGCAAAAGTGAATGTGTCCCTCGGCGCGGCAGTTAATCGACGTCTCGCGAAGTACGTTTTGCCAAATAATCCGGCGCGCACATCAGCGCGAATTATACGGGGCCGAAAATTATGTCGCGTTGCGCCGCCGCTCACCCCGCGAGATGTTTAATGCATGCGCCATGCTCTCGCGGATATTGCTGAATTCGAATCGACAGATGATCGACGATCAAAGAAGACGGATATAATATTAAGCGGGACGCGTCGTGGAACGTCTCATAAAGTATCAGCTTTCACGAAAATAGAGGGCGAACAGCCTTTATTTTACGATCTACTCCAGTTCTACCGGTCTACCATTTCGCAAAATATGCACTTCCTCTCTATCGTTTGTACTCTCTCAACTGTTATACGTTTATATCCCTATCGTCTCCGATGTCTATTGACGATCGGGAGATCTTCTTTGTTCGTACCGCACATTCCCGGTTTATATCGTCCTCCCTACGGTTCCCGTCATTCAGCTCGACGAATTTCGAAGCGGTGGAGAAATTTCGCCGGTGCTCTGCGACGTATAAATCGATCTTCGCGAGCATACCTGGCGCGATTATTTATTTCACGTCTTTCGCGATCACTCATTTCACGGTCCCAAGCGTCCTCGATTTTGCTCGACGGAGATTGCATTTAATTAAAACGCATGGCAGCGGCGCTTGTTTTCGGAGGGTCGCATCGGGATTAATAAGTCATACGACGTTACGCGCGCACGAGCGGCCGCCATTTTGCACGATTACACCTGATTGTAAATCGTAAAGTATATTACAGGGCCTTCCTCGCTGACAGAGCGCGATCGTGATTATCGTTCGTTACGATGTCACGCCGTACGGCAAAAAGTTTCGTACAATGGCCGTTATAAATGAGCCGTCGACGCCTCCGTGTGTGCGACTAACTGTACCCGCATGCATAAACCAGACGCTCTACCTCCCTTATTATACCAGGATAAAATTTATCTATTAATCCGTCGTGAAATTCACGGAAACGGCCACCCGACCGCGAATGCTCGAAGCTACGAATTATCTTCAAATCGCCATCGAATACGCGCCGGTGTTTTCCTACCGCGGTAACGCGCGTCTTTTTTAACCAGGCGTTTCATTTTTATCTCGCCAAGTCTCATCCGTTTCGGCCGTAACCTTCGCAGGCACGACATCCGCGTTTAATTACAATTGCCGACCGCCGCGGGTTTTTTACGGAGATGAGAGGGAGGCCCCGGCCGCGCACGCGAGCGCGAGGATTAATAAATTACAGGCGGCGCGTCGGTGATGCGCCCTGCATTTTCAACGCGTCCGAGATTAATCCCGAGTAATGTCCCGCAAACTGCGCGACATGTGATCGAAAATAAAATACCACGCCGACCGAGGGAACTTTTCCTATACGCATCGGCCGGATATTTTTATGGGGTGTACACCGGGGTTTATGGCCCGTACATCGTGAATCACTGATTTCTAGTCCGAATGCCCGGGGTGGGCCTTTCTCTGCCTCACCGAGAGAAACGAGCGAGCCGTTAACCCGATAGTGCCTTTAAATGCTGTCGTCACGTACGCCGGTTCAAAGCTGCTAACGAATTCTCGACTGAAATTCGTTGCACGTGAACGGAAATGCGCGCGGCAGCTGTGGCAGGAAGCGATCGCGCATTCTTTCGAATTGCGAATGAATCTGCTTCCGCGGACCGTCAAACGAGAACCTTTGAAATGGAAGGAACGGCCATATACCGGATATATTGTATATATTTTCTTCGCGCATTTGAGAGAAAAAAAAAAAAAATATATTTTTTGTTGGTAATGACAGACGATTTAAAATTGTTTAATAAATTACGATATTTTTACAATTTCACGTTTTTTCTTTTACCGCCTCCATTATTATTACATTTTACCTCACATTTTCAACTTTCAAGCTTGTAATTGTGAATATTTGTGGAATTCATAATCTACCCGATTACATTTTTATTCGCAAACGGTGTATCGCTTGCAATAAAAAATTCATCGCGATGACACAGCGTCGCTATTATTTTTGCAAACAATGCCGAGCGGGCAATAATGCGAAATTGAAATGTCGATTTTCGTGCGGAGCGGAATCAATCGCAGGCAGAAAGTTGAGCTAGCGCATTAAATATTAAATGGCGGAACAATTGTAATGCAATAATTGTTGAGAGCGATTTGCTTAATCGAAACGCCGAGCCGGGGGTGGTTAGGCGCGGCGTGTACATACATACGCGGAACCCACGGTGCCGCAGAGAGCGCGACCGGGACGGAATATGCCACGTCTGGAACAGCTCGAGATTAATGACCGGCTAAATGCGCGGAGGGTGTGTTGCCCGCACTTTGTGCGTCGTCCGGGCCTATATTGCTTCCCCGCTTGCCGCTTTTACGTAGATAAATGCGAACGATATGGAAGACTCGCAGGCACCCGTGGCAAACAAGCCTGCACCCGTTGTTTCCGCGCAATGGACCGTTGTAAACGCGCGCTTAAGAGCGGGACGGTAATTCCCTTTCTATTGCGCGATAAAGACACGTTGCGAAAATAAAGTTCGACTAAAGCTTTCGTCTTAGAGTCTATCTAGACGCTCGGCAGTGCCTCGATGTTAAATGTTAGGGGCGCGAGGGTACGCGCGGCTTCAATGAAATATCCTGGGCAAAATCAAACAGAAAAATATTCAATGTCTGGTAAAAGGTAATATTGGCCCGTCACGTCGGTAAATCTATTACGCGATGCATCTACCTCCTCGCGGAAATAACTTAGTGAACTAGGGCATCAGATAACTGCGAGATCGCCGGGGGAGTTTAGGCGCGGTACGAGGAAACGTTGATACCCGTTATCGTTGGCCTCTTCGTTATTTTATATCGGGTCGACTGCGGCAAACCGTACTTTCTCGCGCGACGCATAAAACCCAATCGTTTTATCGAAGCCTGACAATGGCTCCCTGCGCGGCGGAATGTTTTTCTTCTTAAATAAACCCGCGCGACATCGTTCGACGAAGATCGCGTCGTAAGTGTCTCTTTGACGCAACTTCGCGACGATCATGCGGCATAAATCACAAATGTTTCATGCATGCACGTACCTCGGCGCCCTCGTGTTTTATCTACGAAAGTTCTGTCACCCCGTCGACAAAAACCGCTCTCTCGCGCTACTTCGTAGCCGCCGCGCATGCCGCTTCTCGATGTCGCGCTCTACATCAAGATCATCCGCAACACTTTCCATATTAACATTATTAAAAATTCAATAAAGTACGCTCGTAAGAAAATGTAATGAGCACTTGGCGAGCATCTCGGCTCGTCGGCGTTCATTTTACTCAGCTGCAACATATTTACACGCAGCCGAGTGAGAAAGAAAAAGAGAGAGAGAGGAAACGAAGCGAGGGTAAAGAAAAGGTAGGACAGCTATAGTTATCATTTCCAGAACCCCGCGCGTTAAAATGCATCTTTTGGTAAAACGTCTGAAGTGGAAAGCCGCGAAACTACCCGGCTACGCGTCGCGTACCGGGATCTTTATCGGCGCGCGTAAAAACACGTGTTGAGTAACGACATTAACGAAATTATCATTAATTTTCACGGTCACGCCTGCCCGGGGACCAATTTCGCATGACGCTAATTGTCGACGGTCGGCAGACGCGCGGGCGTTATCCCTCGTAGCCGTCCCGGTGAATCAATGAGACAAATTTCGAGGGTAAATACGGCGGCCAGCGCAGCGCGAGTTGCATTAAATCAAAATACATTATTCAAAGCGTATTATTCGCGCTCTAACTGCAAACGTGATAAAACGCGAATTTGCTTGTTGATAAAACAAGCGAGCGGCCGGCTCTACGCGCGGCAGAGCGCGTCGCGCGGAACCGCCGGCCATGGAAATCGTTCCGCGCGTACTGTTTTCCTTTACTTGCTGTTTGTCGGACGTAACTGGTCGGCATTGTTAATAACGTTGTCGTTAGCACACCGCCATGCGACGTATGCGGGATTATTACAGCCGTAACGATCGCTATCAGCCATTGCCACGGTGTAACGTATTTCGCGAAATTTACGGGACACGTAAATGTTTCGTATCATTAGAAAGTGGAATTAGCATGCCGGCGTAGTTCTCGAACTCCAACGGCAATGCGATTTAACTTTTGAAAAGGAAGGTATTAAGCTTTTACACGACAATGGCTGCTGTTCGCTGCGCTCCATGCAATGAAATTGTTATGTTTCAGAAGCAGCTCACGTTTCACTACGTTTTTTTTTTATTTCTTTTATTTTTTGTATTTTTTTATTTTTATTTTAACTTAGTCAGCAGATTATTATATTTTTGCGCGCGTTTAATTTAGTTAGGTAACTAAAAAAAAATCATGTAATTGGACAGTAAAAGATTAAAAAAAAAAAAAAAAATCTTTTTCTAGTCGTCGTTTTGAAGTGTAACGAGAAAGATAAATCCGCCAGCAAGTTTTACCAAAGTAAGATAATTAAAAGCAGGACGTCGATGATCAAAATTCTTTAGCTATCATCGTAAGAAACGCGCGGCACTTCTCGCATTACAAGCAGTACTTTTGGAAGTCCATTCCGCACACCGCGCCGAGCGTTCGCGAAAGATCTCTTGGGACAATTTTGTCGGACGATAAAATCTGCCGCGCCGTAAAAGCTTATTCCCCGTTCATCGCAGGGCGCGAAAATACCTCGCGAACTTCCCGTGGATTCGTCTTCAGGACGGCCCGCCGACAATTCCTTGTCGGCGCGCGCGGGCTCGAGACGCGGAAAAAGGGCGCGCGCGTTCAAAGGAACGGCGGAAAAAGAAGACTTAAAGAAAGATTGCGGAAGGCGGAGGGGCAAGCGCAAGGATCAAGTAGCGATATTGCTGCAGCGAAATTTTCGACGTTTGGCACGTAACTGCGTGCTTTACAGAAAAAGCTTTCTATTTTACTGGGTCGCTCGTACGCCGCTCGGCGAGTCTCGCACTGCTTTATTGCACATTCCGGCACTTTCCTCCCGGATTCAGCGTGCCTCTGCATCCGTCGCGAAAGAGGCGGTCCGCGCCTACGGCGCGGATGGGAAACCTTGAAGGCGGTAGGCGTTTACCGTTCGCGGCACTTATCTAAGTTTTTCAAGGATACCGAACATTCGGTAATTGCGAAAGTTTTACGCCTTAAATTCCGGCTCAACTTCACCCACCCGCCTGCTCGCGTCATCGCCTTAAATTCCCCTGTAGTTCGAGAGATTCGGCTCGTAAGACGAATTCCTGCCGGAGTACTGAACTTACGCGGATCCTAAGGGAAGGATTACACGGATCCTGACAGTCGGTGTTGTTATTACGCTACGCGTCGATGCCTCTCGCCCGCGTTTTCTTCGCGCCGGATTGGCCGGGCAGCCGTATTTCTCCGACTTGTCGTTACTTTTACTTTACTCTACCGGCGCCGTTTACTTCCGCACGACGAGGAGAATTTTTCGGCCTTGACGACGTCGCTTTATGACAACTACGCTTCTTAAGTCGCTCGAAAAGTCCGCGTCGTCGATTTTGCCTTCTGAATGTTCATATTTTCGCTTCTCTTTTTTTTTTATTTTATTTTATATCTCTACTATTTACGCGAGAGATAAAGTGAACGATAAAGTCGTAAGACGTAAATGATGGAATTCTTATAACCCAAAAGATTGTAATGCGTAAGAAATACAAGGAATATCGTACATTTCTATCTAAACCTGTCGTATTAAATGACTAACTTCCAAGTGTGCTCGTGTTCTTATTGAAACTAGAAATAACCACGTGCGCGCTATTTTTTAAGAGACCCTAATAATTATGAAAAAAAAGTCATGCGACTTACCAGTCTGCATGAGCTTCAGCGGAGTTGATGAGTTCTGCCGGTGGCTGTAACATAAAATAAAATATATTAATGTAGGTATGCTATTATTAAATTAATGTAAAGGTAAAACTGTGTCTTTTTTTTTCTAAAAAAGAAAAAATTTATATTTACCTATAAGTTGCTCCGCCGATGCAAGATGCCCTTCCCGGGCCTGCTCCTCCTCTCAGGTGGGACGTGTCGAGTCATCCTTCCGCGCACTGGAAACTCGCGAACGCGACCGTGATTTTACATGCGCGACAATTATCGATCACTTTCGCGCGTTTATGTCCCGCACTCCCGTTTAGAATAAAGACGTCCGAATACTAACGGAACTCCCGGAACGACCGACGAACCGGCTACGGTTCGTACAATTATTAATACCGGCGGAGACGGCACTTTCGACGACGGCGGTGAATGCAGCTGCGTTGTTCTGCAACAAAAAGAAATATATAATTTAATTGTAGAGATGCTACAAATACGTAATTAAAAATAAAATTTTCCATTACGACAAGCTTCTAGTTTTGTGTATCAAAAGAGTGATTCTTACCCTTGGGGCTGCTCCGGTGATACACGATGCCTTTCCGAGGCCTCCTCCTCCTCTCAGAATATCAGACCTCCTTATTAAAGTGTCTAGCTTCCTTTCGGAGACTCTGGCCTTCGTCCTCGCGCTGCGTCACCTGCAACAAGAGCCCGGATAATTAATTAAAATTATCTGTACAACACTTCGCCTCAGAGAATCATGATCGTAAGGATATAACTTACTTATACGGACAACGTGGTTGCTACGTATATGAGTAGCGCAACTCTTGTGTACACGTGCGTCTAGTTCGACCGCTGGAGAAGGACAGAGAGAGAGCTCGCGCGCGGCACGTACGCCGCTCACCCATACCCCCACCCCCGCCTCCTCCTGTTACCTAACCGTCTCTCTCTCTCTCCTTTTCTCATCTCTATACAATTCATACTGTACGAATACTGTACGATATCCATATTGTAACAAAAAGTAATGTACATAATTTAATAAACGGCAACAAAAAATCGATAAAATCAGTTAATTAATGCGTCACCCACCGATTTTATTAATATAGACTTGCGTCAACGAGCGCATGACATTTCTTAAACATTTACTTCCCACCGTCGTCATCTATCATATTTTTTTTCTTCGCAGTATTGTGTTCTTAATCCATTAAGCTCTCATTTTTTTATGAATCGAATACCTTGGTTATTTTCTCCCTTCTGTTAATTTCGTTGACGTCCTAAGACAAGCAGGAAAGTCGCGGATCACTGAGTTATGGAAGTATTCTCAGAGGCTTTCGAGGGTCGGTAGGTTAACGCCGCGTCACGGTAGAATAATGACGGGCAGATCGAACTTTTTGCCCGAACATCCGACGTGGAAATGTTTCGTTCGTATTCCCTCGCGCCTCTTCTGGCTCGAAAAACGGGCGCCGAAAATTGTGGGAACGAGCAAGGGTGCGAAGATTGACCACTTTCGAGATATATCCTTAACGAAAGATAGAAACCGTGTCGACAAATCGCACAGCATTTACGAACGGGAGTTCTAACCAATAGCGGAATGAAAAGGGGAGGGGCGAGAAAAAAAATACAGGAAAGGCCTGTGATTAAAAGTAAATCCGCGGAATATTGCGATCGTCATTGCCTGTGAACTTTTATGACGTGCGAGTTTTTGCCAAACTCGAGAGTAATATATTTTTTTCTTTTTCTTTTTTTTTTTTTTTTTGCTAGTTATATATCTCGTAGAATTCTCCATTTAACATTTCGTTGCCCGGTTATGCCCCCACCGAGGATAAATTATTGGCTTCAGACTCCGCGAAGTTGCTTCAGCAGGGAATCCGGAGCGAGAAAGAATAAAAGGGGTGCGAGTACCGAAGTTATAAATACGAAGTCGTGGAAAATTGGAAAAGTTTCGACTTAGCGCGCGGTGCATCGATGGCTTTCTGCACGACTATCGTTGATATGTCGCCGACCAATCGTTAAGGGCGATAACCGGACGGCGTTATCGCGGGAAGAAAAATTTCCATCGGTTATCGCGGTGTCCCAGCTCCCATTACTTCCACACGGGTGCGAAAGCCGTACGCTTATTCGGCCGGCCACTAATATATTCGTACGATTTAAGTTGCCTAATTTCCGTACATATTTTATAGATTTCTATGAATTATATCCGCGTTCTTACATGAATTCGCTATTTATCGTCGCTTTTCGAAGCGTAGTATTTAAGAAAGTCATTGCGTTATTTACCGTGCGGAGAATAGCGCGATATTAATTTGAGAAAGCATATAAATAAAGCATATAAAAAATTTTTTTTTTTTTTTGAAGACGGCGGCGGACAAGCCGCGTAAATCACGGTGGTGTAATCGATGAGAACGATCCGATACGAGGAAACAGACGAGACCGCATGTTCGTCGCGTCACATTGTTCTGCGTACATCAACCGTTCTCATTTCCAGGTTTGATTTATCGCCGTGTTACTTTAAGCGACGCTTTAAAATATTACACGCCGATCCCGTATTTTTCTGCCGCCCATTTGTATCTGCTCGCTCTCCCGTGTAAATAATGTAAAACGAGCAAAATGTTTCGATCGGACGAAAATATAGCAGACGAAACGCATCTCGTAAACCGTTTTTGCAAGCCATGCCCGGCTCCATTCTGCTCGATCCTTTATGAAATGTTGATGCCGGTCGTCGTAAAATCCCAGGATTGAAAGCGGACGGTCCCTGTTGCGAGTAATGCTCGCCTTTACGCGCTCAAGCCGCACCTACGCCCCGTCTCGGCGCGATGATCCTCCCTTTGCGGATCATTAAAATACACTCGCGAGCAGATTTCATTAATTCGTGATAAATTGATAATCGAATCCGCTTTAGCCGCCACCCGCCCCGCTGACATCCAATTCGTTACGGGCTCATTAACGTACGGGCTTTCCTGACTCCTGTAATTGATTTACGACTGCGTTCAAATTCCGCGTCCCGCATTCCGTCCGAGTTATTATCGGCGCAGCTCGCAGCGACCATTATATCCCGACCGACGCGTCCGAAATTTCAGGACAACCTTAGTCGAAGATAATTCGACAAGTTTGCTGTAAGGCTAGCCTTAATCCGGTCCAGTCTAACTCTTGTCCTCGTCCTTCTCGCATAATCCACTTTACCTCTCGCGGTCCGCTTATCCGTGCACCTATCCGTGACGGCTTCTCCGGCAAATCTTCTCGCGTCGCTAAGCCACTGATCAGAGATTGCGGCGTCGCCCGGCGGTTCGCGAGGCAACGTCAAAGCCAATCGTGAGGAAACGGTGAATTTATTACACCGAATTCGGCGTATCCTTGTTTGGTCAGCTCTCGAGAAGCCAAAATCACTTGCATCGGGTAGCGGCCGTTTGCACGCGCGTAAGCCACCTCGTAAGCCCCGCCGTCGAAAGCCGTCCGAACGCGATCGGTCCTTCAACGTCCGATCCGTTTACCGATGCGATTATATTGATCGACCGTGCGCGCCTGGCTGTAACGTCGTGTCCGCGTAGACGGGTCCGAGTGCAAAAAAGAATTTCATGCAGATCTGCTCCTCTGTCTCGTAACGAAAATGTGATCTCGCGAGACTTACAGTGACGGCATTATTCTGGCACGAAAGGTAGAACGCGCTTTTTTCGAATTCGAAACTAATCCCGTGTAACTCTTTTCCAGTGTTCTCTTTCCTGAATTGAGCCGCGCGAGCGCGAATAAGCTCGTAATTAAAATCGTACCCGGTCGTTCGCGTGTGTTTCTTCGCCGGCCTGAACGCGAACACGTTCCGCGAAAATTTCAGCTGACGCCGGAGATATCTCTTCTCGTTACATCTACCCCGGTCATCTTCCTAGATCCTCTTATCCGCCTTTCGTTCGTAAGTCGCGTCGCGGCGCAGATTGTCCTTTGGCGATTTACCCGTTTGATGGTTTGAACAACATTAAGTATTAGATCCGTATTATAAAGTTTTCACGTCGCACACGTACAAATAATCCGCTGAAACTATTAATTTTGCGAGAATATGTGAGAACTGAGTCGTTAGCATGATTTTTTTAATTTGTTACGTGTGTATTCTACTTTCATTATTAATAAAATAATTCCCGAAGAAATAAATATTTTCCATTAAGGGCCAAAGTACGTGACGGAGTCAGAAATCTCCGCGGCATTTCGTGAAAGCGTGCAATTAGTAAGCTCCTAGCGCGATAACTCGAAATGTTAGGTAATATTTCCACGTATTGTGCAAGAGCTCTCTTTCTCTCTCTCTCTCTCTCTCTCTCTCTCTCTCTCTCTCTCTCTCTCTCTCTCTCTCTCTCTTGTCACTCGGGCATCCAAGAGAGCAAGGCCCGAGGGGTAAGGCAAAGCCCGAAACTCTACGCTCGAAATCATTCCAAGTTTCTCGTGTACCACGAAGGGTGTCGGGTGGCGGGGCAAGATCCCCGATTACGTTTCTACCTTGCTCGGTCGAGATTCCTCCGACAGTTGTAGTCTCGAGAACGTCTACGCCCTTCTCTCGTAAGCCCCGCGATTCCGCCTACAGTGGACTACGCAAAGACGAAGGAGAAAGAGAGACGCAAGTAGACCGTAAAAAGAGGTGCTTTCTCGTGGCACGCGGAAACGGCGAAATTCATCCGGCCACTCGTTTCACCAAGAATCCTCGTCAATACGTCTTTCTCGCGAACGCGAGTCGTTACCGGAAATTGCTAACGCTTCTTCCCTCACGGAGTGAGCGCGCAGATACGAGGCGGCACACGAAGCACCGAGTCTCGCGGCGGATTTGACAATTCGCCGCGTACGCGTGCGGCGTAAGCCCCGCACTCCGCATCCTATATTCCTGGCCGTGTGCGGTCGCCCGTGTGTATTCTACATAGCACCGTTAGCTCGAGAGCATTAATTAAATACATTCCTCCCCGACGGCGTTTCGTGCACGTCATTCTCGGGACCGACCGAATGTCCACCACCTTTGATTGTCCGCGGAGCTTCTATTGTGGCAACTGAAACTGTCTCTCCGACGCGCGAAATCTCGTGGACGTCCGCTCTCGCGTTGCGAGAATTGTTTTGATGAAGCTGCGCCGTCCCCGAGTTCATTAGCGACGCTAACAGGTTTTGTACCACCCGCGGCCTCCTGTTGAGGCGCCGATCCCTGTTGCAAGTGACCGCCCGTCAATTTTCGCTAATGTATCAATACCGCGGTTTCGAGCGGCGCAATCGGAATTGCAGAATTGTTCGTACCCGACGGCTCGTACGGCGACCGTTTCGCACGCTCTCCTTTCGTGCTCGCGTGTCCCGCGTTACGTACGATTATAGGCATTATTTCTCGCGCCGGTCCGCATTTAAGATTTCCCGTCGATCGATACGGCGAATACGGCACGGTATCCGTCGGCCGACATGTGATTTCTCGCAGAAATATCGCGCTTTCGAGCCCGGGATACTATCTCGCGCCGAGAGAAGGCCAAAAATATCGTACAAGATGAAGATAACTGAAACGATTTCACGATTTGCCGATAAAATAGGCAAACAGCGAGACAAGTTAACAAGACGGCTGGGTGCAATAAAAATTTAAATAAGAAACCAACGCGCCGGGGACAATCAGATTTCTGTCTGAGCTGGTTCTGTATGAACTACAATGCGAGAATACGGAACGTTTGTTCGTCGCTCGCGATTGGCTGATCTTTATGCTTCCGGCGGAGGGAAAGAAGGAGGCGAGGGTAGACAATTGCTCGATACGTCGCTGCGTTTAATAAATGAAAACGCACGAGAGCGGCAAAGCGAACGTGGACAAGAGACGCCGGCTTTATCTTTATTTCAGGCCAAGTCGTTCCACGTGCTCCTTCCCCTATCTTCGCATCTCGGACAAGACCACGAAAGGGAGTCGCGCGCGTATTGTGGCCGTCCTTACTTACTATAGGACACCGACACCTTTTCACGGTCGTTGGCAGACCTTGCTCTCCTGGGGCGTCGGCGGCGCCGTCGGTTAGGTGCATTATTAAATACGGTCAGACGATGGCAAGCGTTAACCGAGTGTAACGAAGTAGGCAGCGCGCGCGGGACATAGGCAGCGAGCTAGCGAAGATCGCTGAATATTCAGGCGCAACGAGCGTCTGAACACTATATTTCAGTGCCGTCTACAGACGTTTGTTCCGTGACTATAAGTTTCCCGTTAGAAACTTCCCCGGCGCGGCATAAAACCAATTTATACTTCAACGGGAAGTCCACAAAGAAATAGCTTAAGCATGCCGCGGTGAAATCACGTTGCCGAGCGGTCAGATCGATTCTTTACACGTTCCCTACTCCTGAACTCGCACGATGAGCGTCGGGCAACTCGCCGGGATGTTACGTCTCCCAATTAAATTCTCGGAGGAACGTCGAGGAGCCGAAAAAAAAAACAGCGGAGGGTGCGAGATACAAGATACTGCAAACACGGCCCCGAGGCCAAAGAGAATAAAGATCGCGGGCGCGAATAAAGTAATTATCGCGAGTCGTCATTATCCCTCTTTGCGGCAATAAAAGTTCGTTAGTAGTTGCGTGGAATCAGTAACCCCGCATTCCTCCGGCGCTCTTCGGATGCAAAGAACTATTAACGTGACACGTAAGTGGCGTTTTTCGTTCTATAAGGTCGTAATTAAAAATTCTTGTGTAGTTTGAAAGTGGATTCATACGGAAGTTCAGCGCGCCGCCGGCGAACCAAAGTTCCACGCTCGACTGCAAATCGTGGCACTGACGGCTACTCGGCGCCATCGAACTAAATGATCATTAATTGCGAGCTCCGGGTACATTATGCGAATTACTTGAGCGACAGCCATGTCGCTAATATTAAGTTCCTCGGTGGAAGAATGCCGGTATCTCGCTCAATTATAACTTTCTGCGAAACTTGCTTATTAGTGACATGAAAAATTCAGATCTATCCTTGCCACTTTATGTTGATATATCTGTTATTTGATAGTTTCAAGATAATTTTGTCTCGTCTAGAATCTTACCGAAAGTTAAAATAAAAATTAAAACTAATAAAGTTAAACTTAATCCGTTTCCACATTAATCTTACCAGAGCTGTATTATATATGTTTCTAAACTAATTTCAAAGATATAAAAAACGGTTTCGCAGTATTTTGATATACGCGTTTATTTAAATAAAATCGTAATTGTTTCCTCGCAAACGTTTATATATACATATATATATTAAAATTTGTACGTTTGTGCGTTAATTATTACATACAAGCTAGTTACTTTAATTTAATCCTTTTACTTTTGTACTAATGATTTAAATAATAATTAAAATTATCATATGATAACAATGTCTTGATACGTAATTTTGATTTGATATATGTATGTTTGCAGTTGTACGGCAATAGCCAAATTCAATCACACAATACAACATCACTTCGCCACTACGAGCTCGTTACCGTATCATCATCGTCGGTAACGAGCTCGTATCGTCATTACGTTCACTGATTTGCGAGCCGTGATCCGTTGTATTGTTAGACGCGATATTCCCAGAGAGAAATACAAGGTAATAAATAATTGCA
Organism: Cardiocondyla obscurior; assembly: GCF_019399895.1. Classification (NCBI taxonomy): domain Eukaryota; kingdom Metazoa; phylum Arthropoda; class Insecta; order Hymenoptera; family Formicidae; genus Cardiocondyla; species Cardiocondyla obscurior. Next base: position 9,712,122 of record NC_091866.1, on the reverse strand, counting down.
CCGTCCCGTCTTTGTTATCTCGTTCGTAAGATTTCGAATGTTCTTAACTACATCACGCGTAACGTAGAAGTCTTCTTAATGACTTCAATTTAATTAAAATGAGCTACAAGTACTAGAAATAGAGATGTAAAGCAGAACAATTAAAACCGTCGAATAAAGTAATATCATATTTCTCTGATAAAATTAGCAATTACCGTTTCTTACGATTTATTACAATAAAAGAATTATTAACCCGTTTAACGTCGATGAAAAATTGAACCCGAGCGAGAAGTGCCGAGCGAAGCTGATGTAAAAGCGTGAGAAGGAGAATTATTAAAATGTTCGCTTTTTCTATGCAGCCAGCGTAATGTTTAATGTTAAAAGAGTTAAATAAATTTTTTTTTTTTAATATATTTTTAGGCAGTTTGCAAGAGCTTTCGTTTCAGCGCCGTGAGATCGTGCCTAATGATTCTAGCTTTGATTATTCAAAATTACCGTGCAAATTAATTTTTTTAGGGGAGGCCTGTTTTGACAGGTAAACTATGGGTAAACAACACGACGTCGGTGGAGTCCAAGGTTGAGCAGGTGCCGGCAAACGGGGAAAGAAGAAAGTGGAGGCGCGCGAGGATGCAGGCTGGAGGGAAACCCCCGGGGGTGGCTCGTGCGCGGGCGCGGCTTTGCGGGTCAGAGTGCGTCGGGTATATAACCGGGCGGATGCCGTCGTCCCTTAGTCTCGCGCTTATCGTCGTCGCGACGGCCTGCTCGAGCTCGACACCGATGTCGTTTTCGTGATCTGTGACGTTCCGATGTGCAGTGCGTACCGATCTGCACACTTGTCAATCGGCGAGGTGCCCGATATCAGATTACAGACTCCCCCGGGCAAATATCTGCATCTATCTCGCCCGGAACTAACGAAAGAACGCATCGCAACTATCCCCGATTATATCACTGACCAGTGACGAAATAATATTTTTACCTCGACGATAGCATTTGAACGTCTTTAATACAAGTCACACGCCGTCACGCGATTTAACGAAAATCGAGAGAGAAGTATTAACAAAGGCGGTCGAGGGGACAAAAAAAAAAAGCGGTATCAGAGTATTTTTCAAGTATAATATTTCGCTAAATTCAATCGCAGTTATCAAATACCTCGAGCTAAAGATTGTCCGTAATTTTTTATCGCGCGTTCATCATTTTCTCCCGTAATCTTCGTCAAAGATCATTCAATACAATTTGGCGCGGACGGGACACCGAGGGGCATTTATTAGTAACTATTACTATCTGTTTGAATGCTAAGTATGTCAGACTTTTATCTCGAGTGACATCTCGCCGAAGGCAAGCAGTAAAAACTACATCAGTGAGATCGTCGTAGCGAAAGCTTTAACCCGTCCGACGCTGGTACCCGTACGCCAGAACCAAAGGAAAAAAAAAAGCGTCGTGACGCTTATCTTAAGATTGAATTCGACGGAAGGTGAGGTCGAGAAACGAGGGACGAGGAACGAGAAAAAGCGGCCAAGTGGCAGCGTCACCAGGGGAAAGAGTGATAGCGAGAGAAACGAGAGGTCGGCGGGAGGTAAAAGCGCTGCCGCGAAGGATTTCAAGCTCGTGCCCCCGGCAAGATACGAGCCGCTTGTATAGATCTACATGCACAGTAAAATTGTGGCGACGGAGGGACCCCGGCTACAGTATCTGGGTCGTACAGCCGTCCTCCCGGCGTTGCAGCCTGTTCTCCGTGATTCTGTAAAATTTTCTCGATGCAGCAAAAAAGTAGAGATTATCGTTGACCGAGGGAGGAGTTTTCACTCTCGAACCGCGCCGTGAGCCCCGCAAATAAAATAAAAAGACAAGAATAATCGTCCGCGAGATCGTTATCCTCTCTTGAATAATCCCGATATACCGTTATACTTGTCGCGACGTTCCGCGAACGTTATGCTAAATGTTAGATAAGGGTACTCGGAATATCAAGCGTCAGAAGAAATGCATAATGTGTTCCACGTTAAGGATGAAAATGCGTTTATAGAGTGAATGGGCAAGTATCGTTTGTGCGACCTGGTCCGAAAAAGTCGCAAGTTACCGAGCTATCGCGTTAATGTCACTTATATCCGAGAGCGGTAAGTGAACTATAGACATATCGCATTTTATCCCATCGCTGAGGGGGAATCCGTAATGATCCGCGCGGATCAGTGATTTGCGGCTGGAGAGCGAATCGACCCGATACCGCCGGCGCGGTAACGAGCTGTTACGTCGTTACGCGGTTACGTAAAAAGGATCTACTCGGATCCCCGCGGGAGCAATTCCCGGGGAAAGTCCACGCGAGGGCCATTATTCGAGTCTGTGAGCGATTCAACGCGCGGAGCCCGCTGCCACCCTTCATCTAGAACAAGCTTGAGCCGGCCGACCTGATAAATAATGAGTTCCCGCAGTCATTTGTCAAACTCACCGCGGGACAAACGAATGCTCATCGGGGGAGCGTCGACGGCCTAAATGGGAGCAATAAACGCGAGGCACCGGTTAGCACCGCGATATTTCGCATCGCTTTGCCGCCACCGTTACGCAAGAATCAAGTCCCTTTGATTCGATTGGTAGCGGTAAAGCTCGACGGTATATGAGCAAACGGCCTTTACGATTTGTCTGCTCGCTAAGTCATTGACGAAACGAACGCGAGGGCGGAATGCTGCCGAGATTCGGGATTGAAACGCTGCTTAGTAGCGATCCTTAAAGCGCTGAAAGGACCCGGGAACCGCTTTCCGATCGCGAAATTCCACCTGAACGTTCGCCCTAGAAATGCAAGAGTCAGCTGATTCCGATCGCGATCAGTGCAATCTCACCCGGCAGGACGATCAATCGCGCAGGAGATAACGGCGCCCGAAAAAAACGGCTCGCGACTTCATGACAGTGCTCGCGCTTCGGGCTCGCGGACGAACAAACGTGAGATCGTATCTCGTGCGTGGTACCAAGCAACGCCAAGCAACATGAGGCGGCGAAACAACGGTTACTTCTGTCAGGCGTCGTCGGTCAAGAGAAACGGCCGCGGCGGATGCAACGAGACTGAGGTGAACGAGCCGCCGGGATGGTGCATCTACGCGGCGGTCGCGCTTGTCGCGATCGGCTGTTACCTCAATGCGCTCGACTGCGATTTCGTGCACGACGATATACCGGCGGTAGTGAGAAACAGGGACGTGATCGGCGAGGCGTCGTGGAGCAGCGTGCTCAACGACGATTTCTGGGGTACACCGATGGAAAGCATCAATAGTCACAAGAGCTATCGACCCTTCACCACTCTGACGTTTCGGTGAGCCAATATTTCTCTCGCGTTTATCGGGCTCTTTGTCGAACTGTTTGCCTGAGAATTAGATAAAGTACTGACTGACCTGGTTAGCTTCTATACGAAAACTTTATGGTGGAAAAGATACCGCGACGAGAAATTGAATTGCCGCCGCGCGAAATAATTTTATGCATATTCGTATGTGTATTTTTTAATAATTTATTCCGCCAAAAATTTATTTCGCTATTTCGGGGATTATCGCGCTTTGATTTTGATCGATTTTCTCTTTTCTACCCGCGGCTCGTTTGTCAACCGGTCCTTTAGGACAATCCGTTAAACAGAAAAGTGAATACGATTCGGTGCACGGTCGTATCCGTCCGGATGAAATAAGACGGCAAGAAATTGTCTCGAGAAACGTGTCTGGTTGCCTGACGTTACAAACACATGGCACGACCACGTAGCTCACAGCACCCGGCAGCATCCTCCTCGTTCTTACCGGGACATCCCAGATCTCGCTTACATGCGCGCACATACATGTATGTATATGGGAAGACATACATATACATATGTACCTTCATATGTACGCGGATACATAGCCGTATATATAGGTATCCTGTGCAATCGGAGATGCACCTTATGGCCGTACCACTAAGGACGGATCGGCAAGAACCGTTCCCTGACCGCGACGGAAGCGACTGAACGTACGGCGTGGCGTGTGCGGGAACGTGTCGTGTAGAGCACACGAAACTTCCACCCCCCCTCTCCTCCCCCCTCTCCACTCTATCTGACCATCCTTCCTACCCGCTCTCTACCCGCCGATTTGATGCATGGATACCAGTTTGCCACTCCACGTGCAATACTGCATATTGGCTGGTATTGGACGATCCATCACGCCGCAAGACACCGGCACATCGCTCATCCACCCTTAACGCTCCAGATGCTGTTGCCAACTTCGACGAGGTGTGCGGGCGCGAAACGCGGGGCGGACGCGCGGGTGGAACGGCCGGGAAAAGGGAGGCAGCCGGGCGTAAGGGCGAGGGCATAAACGCCTCCGCGTTTCGCGCGTTATCGGAAGTGGAACGCATCCATAATCCCCGGGCGCGGAGACGCCGGCGCCGCGCGGCGCGCCGCGAACCGCACACGTCTCGTCGAGAAGACGAGACTTTAACGATCCGGATCGCCACTGATGCGCGGAACGGAGGAACAGGGGGGGGTGGGTGGAGGGGGGAAACGATACTCGCGGTATCTCTCATTGTTGCCGCCGCTGCTCGATTCGAGTGACGAGAAAAGTGGTTTATGCACGCTCGAAAAACGCGCCGCTTATGCTGACACGCGGTTGAAAGGATAAGCGAAGATTTATGTGTCAGCCGTTTAAGGCGAGAGTTGTCTACAATATTGAACGCTTGACGTATCGTTATTTTCGTCGTTCGTTTCACGGGATGGACGTACATACGCGGCCCGAGCAAATTACGCATTCTCTATCTCGTCCAATAATCTATTCCGGCGTTTTATTGCGTCCGCAATACCACCGCGAGTAGCCGCAAAAGAGAGAGAGAGAGAGAGAGAGAAGGAGAAAAAAAAAATCGAATTTGAACACGCGCTGGATTTTCTCTGATCGTCGATAGCGCGCACCGATAATTCTTTCTATTGCCGGCGAGCGTGACTCGCTCTCGTAGGCAGGTGGAGAGAGCTTTGGACAATTTTACGCGCCTTTTTCAAGCGTATGTACGCTCCATTTTCCGTTCCGTTCGCAAACGCGTCTCTTTTCACCGTCCGTTCTCTTTATTGCCACGAAACTCTGACGGCGCACACGGTGTGCCGCTTTGAGAATTCGAGTTCTCAGATGAAAATGCGACCTCAAAAGTCCGGAGTGTATTCGCGGCAGTTGACCCAACGCCTTCCGCACGGACCGCTCCAAAGTTTCCGAGAGACTCCCGCGGCATCTCCTCGAAGCACCGTATTCTGCCGTATTTCCGTTGCGTATATGCATGTAGGTTTTATCACGTTACATCACGCGGCCCGACAAACGCCCCGGCCCACAGATTGATAGACGCGGGCAATTTTGTGCTCAACGTGTGTGGCGTATCATTTCGTAGATCGCATCAACGATCGCTCTCCCTGCGTTTAATTCGCGTGTTTGATCGCTTCGCCGACGCTTTTTGACACGACGGGTGCTAATTGAGATGATATCAGCTGCGCGTGCGATGTACCTTATCGCGAACAGATATTTGGAAAACAGCGAGTTACTCCACCAAAATTATTTGCCGTCTCGCGGAATTGCCCGGGCACGTATTTGATAGAAAAATGGTATTTCATGCAAGTTGTACGTATCTCAACTACTTCGTTTCGGCTGGAAATAATTTACGAATGCGGCCGAGCCTGAGCCTTTTGCACCGGCGCCGAATGAATAACGCAGGGGCCCCGCCGCGTAATTCGTTTCCAAGTTTGCGAAAGAGAGGGCAAGTTTCACGGGTTGACGATCACGTTAGATTATTACGTCCGCAAATAGACCGCAGAATACGCTCCAGATGGCCCGATAGCGGAGAAAAGCTAGATAAAATCAGGTGACGCCTTATTACCTCGGCTGAGAGAGCATACAGGTGTCTAATAATACGCAACGCTCGCTTATCGAGATTGCGTCGAAATTGGGTGCCCTAATGCGAACCTCAATATTTATGAAACACGATTAGAGCGGGGAGTTATACGTATAGAGCGCGCGCCAGGTTGACTATCGCCTTCGATTAAAGCTAAGAAAATTAGAGGTGGTCTGACGTAAAATTGTGGCGTGCCTTCTATTACCAAGTTATAGTCCGGTGCGCGCGAGAACGATTATTGAAGCTTTGCAACCGTTAAATTTACCTATCCAATTAACGCGGCACACTCGTTCACGAGATATTGCGTTATTTACGCGCGGTTCAATTAAGAGAAATCTTCCTGTCCTCAGCGCGGCGGAATATTCGCACGCTTCCCTATTACGATCTTCTCTCGATTTATCAACGCATCCCTCTATAGTGTACTCTGATAATGCACGTTACATACTACACACGGAAAGCCTCCCGCTCACCGAAGTCTTTATACCTATACAATGACGATCGATATAATCGCGTTCACCGCAGGTTGAAACTTATATCGTTTCCCCCAGAGATTCTTCTCTGCCACGTCACTTGCGGCCAGGAATATTGCGCGTTTTGCGGCGAAATTCGTGGCCAAAAACCATGACGGTGTATATTTACTGATTTTTTTTTTTTTGCGATAACCGGCGGTCACAGAACGGAGATTCGTGAATGTTATCATCTCTGCTGAAAGTCCCTTTTACGCTATTTTTTTTTTATTTTTTATTATATATTTTTTTAAATATATTTTGCTATTTATTTTCAGATGTAAAGTAACATTAATGGAAAGAGTAATATCGCGAATAAAGTAAGACCGGCTAATGGCCGTTTATAATTTTCTCATAAACGGTGTCTCTTATTGGCTCGTTGACGCGATTGTTAGCATTTTACTGGCATTAAATCACGATCAGCGACTAAGTCCGTTAGGCGTTAGCCGGTGATTTATGAGTCGGCCGACAGTGGCAATGGGCCACGCTTTGCGACCCGTCTCCTATGAGGGAATAATTATTATTAAATTACTTGACCAGGGACGCAATGTGGTGGAATCTCGTTCCGCGGGGCTACTGACACGCATGAATGATTGCGCTGCAAGCTCTAATTTAGACGTGTGATATAACTTTACGTTGCACGGCACGTACGCCTCGCACTCGATTACGCAACGATCTGTCGGTTATGATATTTCATTTAGTCTTGCTATTAACTCCTGTTGTTGAGATAGACGAGATTATGACGGCTGATTGTAAATATCGCAACATTACATTGTTATTTTTGAAAAATTAAAAAAAAACTTTTATCAACGACGCAACTAAATAATTTTATAAAATACAAACATTTGCATATATATTTATATAAGGAAGATAAATATATTTTTATGTACGATGGTCGATACGGAGTGTTGAGATCTTTTTTAAATAAATTTTTTACTAAGAAAAACTGAGGGTTTTTTTTATCATACTATTTCCATCTAATCTACATGGCCGCGCCACCGCCGCGACGTCGTATTTATGTATTTGATATACGAACGGTAAAAATAGCGTGTAGATACCAATGTGTGTACGCTGACTCGTGGACTGATACACGCGACGATACGCTCGTATTTCGGCGTGAGTTCAAGAGAGAGATATCTCACCTGAGCGCATTTCAAAAGTGGGCATTTCCACGTTCAAGTGTATCACGTTTCCTTCTGGTGTTCTTCGTTCGTGATGAATAGAACTTTTTCCCGTTTTATTTGAGTTATTCAGCTAGGACATTTTCATGAGCGAACTCTTCAGCCCAAGTGCATTCAGGCCACACTCGCGTCGCCGACACGCGCAGGACAGATTCTATTTTCAAACGCGGCAAGAATATGCTATTTTATATCTATATGAACGCTCTTTCAATCTGATCGTGGCCGAGAAATCCGGGGCGCACATTTGTCTACTACGAAATGTACCACTTTCGTTTATTGGATCGGCGAACTTTGAATTGTTATGGGCCATACTGCGCGCGAGGAAAGAATAAGATTTCGCAAATCCGAAAAGGGAAAAGGCGCGACAACCGTTGTACTTCCAGTTTCACGAAACCTAATACCGCATGCACGTACTCCTTTACTACAAATCATATTATTAAACAAGTCAGATTTATACGCGACTAAATATATTCCCGTCGTGAAATATTTACATTGGAAAAAAAAAGAAAAAAAAAAAAACTTTTCGTCGATTAAAAGAGCTCGTTATCAAAGGTCATCCCCCTTTTATCGAAGTTTCCGCGAGGAGACTTTTAACGCTACGGACACGATTATCTTTTCGACATCTCGACGTTCTATGTAACGCCCGCGTTCATTTAACCGTGAAGCTCATTTTCGACGTAGCGAGGATTATAATATTTCTCTCCGATTAATCGTACAATCGGCGCGCGCCATTAAATTTTCGTCATTTGATAAAGCGTAGCTCCGCGATCGAGGAACGGCGGATTAATCAGGTGCAAGGTACAGGTGGTAGAAAAGATAATTCGCTTCCGCATGGACGCGTCATTGGTTTCTCGTGGCACGTTGGCTGCCCCTATATCACTGCACTTCGTGCTGCGCAGTGATTCATCTAGAGCATTTCGTGACTCGTACCAGAAGCGTGCCGTGAGCAAGCGCTGTAAACTCGTCCACTCGATGGTGCACGTATATTAAAGAACACTTTTCCCGGTACGCGCGCGCCCGAGTATGCACAGGAGAGCGTGGTACTTCGTGGTTTGAACACTTTATTGCGCTGTTACATAGATACGCATAATTTTCATTGACCTCGATAGATCGTGCGAAAACGAATGCCCTGAGCTCGAGAATTAATTAATTAGTTGTTCCTCGATTTCCCTTTCGAAACGTTAGTTAAACCGTTGAATTGTCACTTGTTAATAATCTTTGAAATTTTTCACCTAATTAAGTAAAGTTTCGAAAATGTAGGTTAAGCTCACGAGATCTAAAGCATGTAAACATGTGATATTTTATCAGCGAGCTGATTTTTTTGTAATCTCATACAAACAATTTTCGCGTAAATTCACATGAATTATAAAGTTCATTATTAATCACGAGTTATTAAAAATTTGTTTAACAACGAATTTATGCGTTAAAAAATATATAACGTTATACTTTGCATAGAAAGTTTATTTGTTAAAATTGTAATGGAAAAAAAAAATGGAAAAAAAAAAGTTAAATACGGTGAGCGGTGTGGTAGTTAATTACACGACTTCAAAATAGCTCTTGCAAACTGCGCCAGCTTTAAATGTGCGTGTACATACATAGCCTGACAGAGTTATGGAACAGGGTGCTTTGCAGCCTCCTCCGCTAGATAGTTAATTACTTAATTACGTCGTTGTAATTAGTTCACAGTTCCAAAGTCGGGCGTACTATAGTTGCCTGATTGACGTATCACCATAACAATAAATCGCTTCCTTATATGCGCATATGTAAGAATTAGAAAGTTATATGTGTATATATCGATTATTGTAAGTCAATCAATTTCAAAAAATTAAGTTTTTACTCGTGTATAAATAGAATCGTTAGACTTTAATTTAATTTTTGTTTTTAGTACGCCATATATTTTTGGTATTTTTTTTTTAAGCTAAAGAAAAAAACAAAATTTAATATAAGGTAATTTAATTTCAGAAAACACCCCCGAGGCCTTTAACTTTAAATTTCAATGGAAAAAAAGCTCAATTATTTGTATGACACGAGAATGACATCTACAAAAGGCAAACATATAAAGCTGTGACATCTTCTATAAACGATTGTCTTCAAGTTTGTAGATTCAGACATAGCAAAAGAACGGGATTTTCAAAACAAATTCATGCAATACGACAATTTGCTCGAAGTAAGATTTTGAAAAAGAAGAAAACGAAATTATAATTCACGTAGGATTGCAAATTTTTTCAACAGCGTTATATTTTTAATGTATGTACAAAAACTATATTTGCTTCTTTATGCTTTTTTTTTTTTTAATTAAACTACAACATGCACTTTCGCATTGTCATCTCATATTTTTACATTGCAATGTATGCACTACTGTTAAAAATATGATACGTTTTTGTACGTGTATATGAAAGCAGAGATTTTTTCGCATCGCATCTCATAGAAAATTCGAGCTCTTTCGTTTGAAACTTTCATCATACGCAAAGGTGTCAGGCCATTTCTTTATTCATATTCTCTTTTCTTCCTCGACGGCATAAAGCTCGTAATATCTATATTAATGTCGAGAATGTCGAAAACATTATTCGAGATAATCAATACGCTTCCAAAGTAATGGAATAAATCTCATTAAATGTTATTAAAGTATTGAATGTTAATTAGATTATACATTAAAACAATGGGAATTATGTACGTATATCTTTTTTAAATAAAAACTATACTAATAAAGATTGTATGCGCGTTGTAATATATTGTGATCAGAGTTTTCATTTTCACATTGTTTATACTCCAATATACACTTCGATAAAACACTTCGCTTTTACCCATCCCATTTATATATTATAAAAAATTGCGATTTCTTTTATATATATCAGCTAACGTCTCGCATTTCTCACTTTTTGTACCGTATTTTGTCAGGGAATTATTCAATATCAGTCGTTATCTGTAACGATGTTCGCTCACGCGTTTGATTTATATTGCCGGCGAAAGTTTTCCCGTAACATTATTAGGCTATATATTAATACCAACGTTAATCAGATTATTATTTGTACGGTTCATACGGGACCAATAAATGTCTGTGAAAATTTATAACGCTCTCGCGACGTGACGCGTATTGAATTTTTCAGTTTCTCGCCTTTTCTCTATATTTCTATTTTTGCATGTAAAATTGAAAACCGAGATAGCTCTCGGTACAATGGCACGGCACTCGAAAGAACTGTACAGTAACTCAGCGGTCGTGAAGAAAAGCAGACAATGGGCAGGGAAACGTAACGGAATGCAAAGGCAATGGTATACGTGATTCACAAGGTGCAAAAAAAATCGTCGTGAATTCGCGTGAAATTTATAGTCGCGTCGCGCGGCCGCGAGGAAAAAAAGAAAAAAAAAAATGACGTAACGCAACAATAATCTTTTTATACTGCGGCCGATCTTCGCGAGACAGATCGTACCCGTTCCTACTTCCGACTCGTTTCAGGGAAATTGGATTTAACGCGTGCCCTACGGCCAGTCTCCGTTTATCCGCGTTTGTTCCTTTTTCTTTATTTCCCTCCCACAGGCGCGAGCGCCAGCGACGTCTCGTGATATTACTTGTATGTCGCAGTAAAGCCCAGGAGAAGTGGAATGTCATTAATCTCGGGCAATCGTAAAGCGAGTAACGTAAAATATATGGTCTCTTGTCGTTGTAATCCTGGTCGCGCGTCGGTTCAACTTCCGCCTCGCGTTACCGTTTCTGTTGCAGCCGGCGCAATATCGAGCCGCTCGAGACGAGCTTCATTAGCTATTACAATATAGTAACGGTCCATCTTTTTCGTTATTATACCGCATTTTCTAGCGTCATCCCTTGTCTGTTACTGTGCCTTCTACGTTGACTAGCGCGCGTGGCAAGATATCAGGGCTTTTATTAAATAGACAACGTAACTGAACACCGAGAGCTGCTTTTTCAAGGTTGGAAATACAATGTTTTTATAATAGCGGCCGTAATTATGACTGTGGCAAGAGAGACGTCAAGAAGATTAAAGGCTTGTACGGGAAGTATATTTTCGGTATAACTAATCAGCGTCAAGATAAAAAGTCAATAATATTTCGAAACTAATTTCTGCCATTAATTTTTTATATTAAGAAAAACGATAAAGTATTTATACGTAGACTTCTGAATGTACAGTAATATGCGGTAATGTAGTAATAATGAAATAAAATTATCTATTTTTGCAAAACTGCATGTAATCGATTTACCATTACGATAGGTAGCAAACAACGCAAATAAATGCTAATTTCTTTCAACGATAATTAGCGCAGAATACGGACGGAGATTAACGAACGACTCATTTATTATTCGTTCAATCATCTGATGCAAACTCGAATTATGGGCTGTACAATCTCACGGGGAATCTTACGAGAATTCGGTAATTTTTTTTTACGCGAGACTTGTGAATACCTAGATGATTGAGTTCTGAATGAATCACGTACTTCGATAAATGTATTAACGCGTTTGGTACGACGTCAATAGGAACACGGACAGCGGGAAAAAATAACGTATTCGAGGAAAATTGCCGCGACGAGAAACGCTTCGTATAAAAGTAGGCAATCTAATAAGGCATGTCCCCCACGGAATAGTTTATTGGCTGCCGATGTTTACCGCCGAACCACTCCGTAGTTCTGTACACTTGGGGTAGAACAGATTGCTTCCCTTTTACCGCAAAGAGGCCGCCAAAAACATGGCCCTTTCGGCCCTTTCGACCCGCAAACATCGCTTCGTCCCTCGGGGAAGGATACGGCCACGCAGGGAAATGATCGCGCTATCGGAATCGAGGATCTTCCGTTATGGAGATCATCGGGACGTGACGGACCTGCATTTACGAACGTGTCCAGTGACCGTATCCATCGACAAGCCCGCAACTACCCTTCCTCATCAGTGCTTTCCATTACACCGAAACTGCAGTAGATTGCGTAATATTTGACACTTGAACTTCTCATTCACCTCGGCACGCGCTGCCGCTGGTACTTCTACATAATTATCTTTTACCTTGTAAACGAATAAAAATATTTCTCCCCGTTATGAAGCTCAAGGATCAATCTTTTGTGAAAAGTATATTTCCCGTTAGTTGATTAAAAAAGAATTTCAAAAGCAATTTTATTTAAATTAAATAATACGTAACAGAATTTCGTGAGAAGTAAAACATTTTGTCGTAGATCTTTCGTACTTAATATACATAAGACGTAATCTTTTGCAGTTTCCTTTTGTAATTTGTGCTAATTGTTCGTTCAATATTCATTTACTTTTTGGTATGTGTTAAAAGAAAGATGGTCCGTTCTAACGTTGATGTAAATTAATATTTAAGACCGTTAAAGATTAATGCTAGTATATCTAAAATATAAATCTCTTCTGAATCTATAAACAGTGCATAATTTATACATCGTTTCTTCGTAGTTCCTATTAACCGAAAAAGATGGTTAAAAATATCGCGGGCCTGCTTTTCGATGAGAGCAGGGATAGAGTTGGGGGGCAGCAATTTACGTTTAACCAGCGCCGGGACGTAATCTGTTTAAACTCCCAGAACAATGTACGAAGGGCAAAACGTTATCTACGGAGCTTAGCAAGGCTCAACACTTGCAAACAGTAAAACACGAGTGGACAGGAGGTTGGTGACGACGAGGTTGCCGGCGTCGCGACTTACATCTCGCCCTATCGTTATTTCGACTGTTCAGTTGCCACGTAAAAATTAAAAAAAGATAATTGTTTAAATATTACAGTCGCTCTCGTCTTTCAAACCGATCGAAGTCGAGCAACGTCGTTAATTGTAGTCGCAGATGATTAAATCCCAGCTATAAATGCTAAATTAAATAATTGGATTTGCGCGGCATTGAAACACTGTGACGGCTAGAGAATGAAATTGACGCGGTCAGCTGGATTAGGCTTGATTCGATTTTGGCATAGCCGCATGCCAAGATCCATTTCCTACGCGAGGGTCAACCGTTCGCGAATTGGGCCAATATCATCGGCGGCTACTTCGTAAGAAATGGAAAAGGGCCAAGAGTGCCGTCGAGTGCTGCTCTTTAGAATTCTGATTCCCGGAGTAGATAGCGATATGATATAAGCGCGGTGAAATTCAACCACGACCAAGTTTCTCGCTGCAGAGCTCGCTCGCACGAGGAAATCAGTATTTAGGTCAATTTAAACCTGTCAAATGTAGATACTTATCAGGGTCTCTGACCGTTCCGCGGATCGTGCAATTTTTGCAAAACAAACTTTGATAATCTACGAATTAAATCTCAGATAAATTAAATTTCAATATACGCGTTATAACGTTATTTTCGCAAAAATGTATCGCAATAGTCACTTTGACACGTACCGCGACATGCATATAATCGAAATGACTTGAATATACGATGCTCGTCATATAAAAAGTTAAATCGATTATTGGTTTAAATATGTAAATTTTCCGACCGAAAGCTGTATTTTGGGATTGATAAACAAATGGCGTGCAGTGTATCAACGATAAGTTGGAAAAAGAATATAAATTCGCATGAAAATACCATTAAATTGAAAATCGAACTCAGACTGAAAACGATATCTTTTTTTAATTACATTTCACATCGCGGTCGATTTTGTTACACTTATTTTCAACCTGATACAGTTTATAATCAAAATATTATTTACATTTCAGATGTAATGTAATTGCACGGTTATCTATAGTGAGTCGAAACGTTACGATCGCGAGATCGAATTTCAATTCGTTGTTTCTCTAGAAATCTGGAATCGATCCGATAAACTAATACCAAATACGTTGCGCACGGTCTAGCGTGCTTACTATCTCTCAGCACGCTACCATATCATTGCTCGCTGCAGATCTTGTTCACACACGTATATACGCGCCGCACATGGATACACGGACCTTGTGCCAATACCTAATCCGAACCGGTAATTGTTTTTGTACCCTCTGTGTCAGGCAATTATCGGCTGATCCAGAGAAGCACGCGTAATCAATTATCTTACACCGCTTCACTGTAGCAACCTATCAAACATGTCGTACATACATGTATACGGGTCGCTACGTACATCCGTGTATTATTTTGCATTTATATAAAGAGTTTTCGATAATATTCGGCAGCCTGGTAATTAGAAAAAGCTTTGCGACACATTTGCGCACAGATGGATTTACCCGTGCCGAAGCCGTTTCGACGAAATTTGTTTCGAATTTAAACTAACGTGTCGCGGAAAATGAAGATAACAAACGAATATCTTAAATGCTTAATGCGTTTCGCGCGGCTTCCGCCAAAGGTGGCGGCGATGCAATATTTCGTCGCACAATAACATCGTATTTACGTAAGCAAATTCCTAGACTCTCATCGAGAGAGCTTTCGAAGAAGAATTTGCATTCATTTGGAAGTAGCTTATATACCAGTTGCTGGAAGGCCCGTTCCTTTTTCATGCAAATTCGAAGGACTCCGTCATCCCAGAGGGGATTTCGAACTCCCCGCGTTACAAAGTAGCAGTTAACTTCCCTTTCCATACCCGTGTAACTTCTCGCCGCAACTTTAGAAATGTTAAAAATATGGACATCGCCGGCGCGGTCTTTCGTTACTTTTCGCGAGCTTTGTCAACCGCCGTCAGCCGAGGGATTTAACGCGCCGACGTAGTTTACAAAGCGAAAGTATGTTACCGCGGTAATCGCGTCGCTATAATTAAATTCGAGACGCGGTGAATTCCGGATAGAAGCCGGAGGAATCAGCGGCGCCGTCCAGAAAGGGCAACGTTACCCGAAAACACGTGTCGTACTTCTGTATCGATTCAACGGTCCTTTGATCATTCTCCTGCATTCTTCCCTTTATGGATCCGCTCTCGCCGCGAAATTTATGGATGCCAGGGCTCACTAATCAATGCCAGTAAAAGTACGGCGGAATTGGAATGCCGTGGAGTCGAAGCGCAATCGAGTACAGCGGAATTCGCGCTCTCCAGGTAGTGCACGGCTATCCGCGAATCACAATGAAACCGGCAATGACGTATGACATCGTTTCCGGGCGGTCGTAGGGGGTGGCGGAGAATGAAAAGCACGCGGCGGCGATATCTGAAACGTGTTTCGCATGTACGCGAGAATAACGATCCGGCCTCGGTCCCGACCCACGACCGTTGCCTCGATAATTGGATGCGCGTAATTGGCCGAAATGGAGGGAAAACAGTATTCGCTGGCTATCCGTATCCCGTTGTTGCGTTCGGCATATGACGTAATATCGACGTGAGCCTATGATTGTTAGATAGCTACATCTAATGATCTATCATGTATCGCGACTATCCGTTATTTTACAAATTTTAATGGAAGCAAAAAAAAAAAAGAAAAAACTTTTTTTTTTTTTCCCCTCCCACGGTTTTTTATTCAATAAGTCGTTCGATATCACGTTGATTAAAATTTTCTAATGGAAGGGATCAGCTTAAATTTCTAGTTCACAGTAGTGCTATTTAATTTATTAAATTGCAGAGTGCTCCCGAACCAATTTGTAGCATGCACCGCGAAAGAGACACCGTCGAACGCGATCGCAGCCCGCCGTGGAATTTTTTTTTTTTTTTACGACCGCGTATTTATGTATAGGAGGATTTAGACTTTACCGAACTTCGTAAATTATGCTAACGAGCTTCTGTTCCGATGTCCATGGCATCTTAACGAGCCCCGGCGCATTATAAGTTCCGTACGAAAGTTCGGACTTCGTTTAGAACCAAGACCGTTTTGCTCGAAACGTCACACTTACTGCTGTTCCTGTCGTCGCGCCATTAAGAGACATTATTCCGACGTTATCGCGCCATCCCCTGGCACAGGTATCGTTATATCTGCGTACCTCGAAACTTTTCCGTAGTTAAACAGGTTGATTTGGGACTCGGGCATCGCGAAGATCCTTGTCGCGCCGCATAACACGCCATTCAGACCGGTCGGAAGTTTCGAAGACACTGCGGCGATATGCTCCGATCGACGAACATCGCCAGAAACGGAGGGAAGATTCTCATACATGAATATGTTCCGCGATAAGATCAGAACGAAGAGAGTTTAGAGAAAATCCTATCGATTCCCTCCGCCGTTGTGTTATCTCTTTAAATTCTCCGTATTTTCGCAAAACGTTTGATTTCCTTGGCAATCGCGCTTACCTAGCATTGCAACGAAAAGCTCTCTTACCGACTTTAGATTTTTAAGTTCCTGTACATTAGCAAATAAATTATCCCAGCCAGTACTAGTCTTTACGTGACGTTTTTATCAATTTGTGATTATTTATTCCGTCGGTGCCTATGTACCATTCGCGTAATGAACAAAATTGCAAAGCTGCGCTATGCGGCTAGGCGTGAAAGATTTTTTCCGCATCGCCGCGATGTAAGTATAAACCGGCGTTTGCTGTGCACTTTTCAAAGTAAACTTTTCGCGGCGTCAACAGCTGTCGAGAAGTCCCTGCGCGAAGTAATGAATTTCGCGAAGACAGCCCGACTTCGGCTCTTAAAGCGAAGCGAGGGTCGGCAATAAATCTCGTAGGTCCGCCCGGCATGCATCCAACAAATCTCGGAGGCGCGCGGCAAGATTTTCTCTGCCGGCAATTCGAAAAGTGGAGTCGCGAAAAAAGCTCTCACACGCTCTTTCTCTCCTCGCGCACCCCTGAGACTCCGCACTCAATAAACTTGGATCGTACGGACGCAATTCTCTTTTCGTTTCGCTGACCGCATCTCGAAAAAAAAAGAAAAGGAAAAAAAAAACCCGTTCTCCCTTTTTTGATTTTTAACAGAGACGCGCGTTCTGCTAGAAAATAATTTTCTAACATTAGAGAAGCTGTATAGTCGATACTGCGTCGACAATGAATTCTTTCGACGCAACAATTTTGGTCTCACATAGCTGCTGCATTTTTGGAAAGTTTTAGAAAATTCCTTCTACATCGGTACATGCCATCTACGCTTCAGTTATGCGTCACGAATTTGATTAATAAATGAAAACTGTGCGTTTAAATTTATATTTACGTAATCGAATTACATCATAATAATTACACATTAATATTAACGATTTTTACTTTAATACATCCTTTTTAATCCAATGGAAGCATATATTACGCAGATTCATCCTTTCTGTATTAATATAATACGGTTTTGCTTTTAAAACAAAAACGTTGAAGCAAACACTACATTATCGTGTAACTGCGATAGCGAACGGGATAATAATAATAAGCATTTAGTCATATTCAACGATTGACGTCAAAGCAAAGCAATTATCGGTAAAAAAAAAGAAAAAAAAAATACAATACTGTAACAAAAGAAGTATCATATTTGCTCGAGATACGATTACAACAAGCGCATTTAAAATCAATTTCTCTATCTGAAATAATACGAGAAAATAACGTTATTTAATTTACGATGTCAGCGACGTACGCGTCGTTGCGTACGTTACGAGCAGACCGAACGCGTGCGTACGTTTCGGCTATTTCTATTCGACTCGAGAAGTGATCTTTTTTTTTTTTCAACCACCAACCACACAGCAGCTGTGCGAGATCGCTATTTTTCACGGTGGAAATTTTCCAGATGCCGCGGCCATGCCGCACACTTTCATCCGGGTTTTATGATGAAGAACCACAGTTCGCATCGCATTCTCATCAAGCGACGCCCTACACGTAACTAGACGCGTGTTCGTCCGCTCGTCGTATATACGAGTTTATCAAATTGTACAGCTATTAAATTTTCAATCGGGATAAAAAGATTGATTAGACCTCGCCCCTCCCCCTCCCCCCCGCTTTATAACGGCATTTCGCGAGCAATTTGTCTTGAAATTTCGTTCTAACTTCGTATATGAGATTTACGACATGGAAATCATAAAATAGACACTTCGTAGCTAATGGGTACTTGGCCGTCGACGAAATGGCGAGACGATTATACCGAGGATCGGGGTCGGAGGGCATAATCGTGGCAGGAGCGGCTGCGGGGATAGGACGCGCTACGTGGCAACGAGGGACATTCGTGGTCCCAAGTAAATCGACCGAATCGTGACCGCTGGGTCAGCGTCCTGACGGTGCCGTCGTCTAGCTGGACCCGGTACTTATCACGCTCTACCCCGCTCGCGACGGCGACGCTTCTCGTTGCCTCCCCCCCTTTCGCCCCGTCCACCGCCGCGTGGCGCCGGTGTTACCTCTAATTAACCGAGAATTACCTACATTGTGTAGCTCATGTCTGCTTCGCGACGCCGTTACGCACAGTCTGCTTCCAACTGTCACATGCAATGCTAATTGTAGCGATTATTAACTATGATATCGCGGCATTCGTCGATAGACGCGCACCGTAACAGCATGCGGGCTCTCGCCACGACTATCAAGTACAAAGTGTATAATAAACCTCTCTCTGTGCCCGATTAAGATAATGGAAAGTTCTTTAATAAAGGAGCTCGATCCACTTTACGTATGCCTTTCCAAGCGAGCGAGTTTAGGGGGTTCCCGAATTTATCCCTTCTGACGAGAAATCGTAACGCGTAATCTGATCAGATTCTCCAGCGCGACGGAGGCTGCGATTTCGCAATTTATCAATTGCCCGCTATTATCAATAAATCTACAGAGTGTTTCGTGTACAAATATCGATGAGCAAATATTTCAATTCATTCTTTATAATTAGTCGCGACGCACGGCTGGCGCACACGTAGATCGACGTTAATTCAGTACGACTAAATTTGATTGATTGCAAGTACGCGTAAGAAATTAATGAAAGCGTTATTACGATAACAGAACGTCGTTTCCTCGTGTGGGAAATCGATTCGTGTGTGTACACGCACGCCGGTAATACCGCAGATATCTCGGCGTAAAGTACACAGTTTGACGATAAAGCACAACTGCAACGCGTTATAAATAATCGCGGACAGAACCAGCGGGAGGATAAGGAGTCAACATCGTATCTCTCTCTCTTTCTCTTCTTAGCGCGTAATATACTGCTTATACAGTTATAACTCGCGCATAAACGCTTCGACGGTTTTGTAATTTGTGGGAGTGAGAGTTGGGTTTAAGAGTTATATCTGCCGTTGTGTGTTGCGCTCCAGTAAGTGCTGGGGCGCTGAAATTGCCGCGTAAAGGATTTAATCCTATTTCGGATCGAGTACATTAACGGGCGCGGCTGTCTTCGCTCTTTATCACGCACTCGATTCTCTTTATTAAAGCGCGCTTTATCGCGTGACTTTACGCTCCGCTTTACGCGCCTAACCCGAGCTCACATTGCGAAATAACGAGTGCTGCAGGTTGCTGCATATACATGCTCGAAAAAAAAAAAAAAGAAAAAAAAATTTTTTTTAAAAAGCGAAAAGAAAGAGGATGGAGAGCGCGACGATATTGGCTGGTGGCTATTAAAGCACATTCGACTTATTTTCATAAAAAAACATTACGCTCCGTCTTTCTGACAGCCGGCAATCTTTTTCATGCGTGGCGCCGACTTCACGTGCCCGTTCCTAAAATGTGGTTTTAATATTTCGCGAGGGGAATAAAATTTTTGCCCGTGATGCGTTAGCTTTTAATCAAAACGGGCGCAGATGGCTCGAAGAATGTTCCGGCGGGCGGAATATTATCGCGCGACGCGTAAGGTGTGATACGGTGAGCGTATTAGCGAGAACTGCTTGCTGCCTTCTCGTTAACCGTGCCCGTACTGCTCTTTATTAACGTACGCTTTACACCACCGGTATTTACGTAGGTTGTCCTTTCGCCTTAGTTCGAAATATTACGTAATCCCGTTGAGAAACGGCGAGATGAAAATTATTTATACCCGACACCGCCATCCCGACATACTCGAGGAATAATGCGTTCGCGAGAGGCGTTTTTAGGTACTTGCAGAGCGCATCGTCCTGCGAATTGATATATTACACTGAATCGTTTTACCGCCCGGGTTTTATCTACGGCAGGAACGCCGCAAAACATTTCCTGGCATTAATACAGCTCTCGAACGAAGAGTCATCTCGAATCCCGCGGCGGGCGCCAATACACGAGCGCCTCGCATTCCTAACGTTTTAATTTTCCAAGTTGCACGGCGGCACGGAGAGCTTATGGATTTCGTTAATTTGTAGGGATTCGAAAAAGATATTTGAGACAAAAGAATTTATACTACGCTTTAGTTCGTTTAAGCTTGATTAATTTGTTTTTACCTCGCAAATAATCTCCTTCCTTACTTAACTTTTTTGCGATCACGTGCGATCGAATTGGGTTAGATATAAAGGTCGGGTTTATCGCATAATTATCGAAGTATTTGAATCTATATCTTATTACAATTAGCGAATCATACTTTTGAAATTTTCATATTTATGGGAATATCGTTCAAATATTAAACCATCTTTATGATTCGCGTTAAAATAACCGATCGGATTGAATTAAGAACGACTGCTTTTAATATTCAAGTACGATCCTCGTTTATTTGCGAAAAATTACTTGACAGAGGAAACGATTAGAGAATGGTAAATTACTAGTCTACTTTTAACAAGATTAGGATCAATATGAGAAACTCACTGCGGGGTTAATTTATATGCTCGGGTTGTGCACACAGCTCCGCGACTCTTTCGGACGTTCTAACAAATCAACTCGCCGGCTTTCGAGACGTAAATCGCGCTCGTCACTCTCAGCGGTGCAGGTGATACGTGCGTGATTAAAGCCACCGGCGATCTCACGCGAGGGGGACCGCATTTTGGCCGTTTATCTCGACGTGTCGTTTAAAGCCGTGAAACCGGCTTAGGCGCCACGGTGCTTTACAGCGGAAGATAAAGGGCGTGCGCGTACGTGTTTTGCGTCGGTGCGGGACGTCGAGTAATCGTGTCGCGCTGCTACTCTCGTCACTCTTCCTCCACCTGGGCAACCCGCCCGCGCCCTGTCGCGCCCTACGTCCTGCGCATCCGTTTCCCGCGGTTCTCATCCCTCGACGGCGAGTGTCTCCCCCTCAAACCGAGCGACGCGGCGAAAGATTATGCTTTTACCTCCGACGTCGGTCCATCCCCGGGCGCCGTCACAAAGGCGCGTAATCAACGACGTGTTACGCGCGGTAATGGGCGAAAGGAAGAAGGAAGTGACCGCCACTTTCAGGCCCCGTTCCGCAAAACGGGGACAAAAACCATGTCCGGCCATTATCCCGGAGCCGGCAGACCGGGAACGGGTATCGCGGATGAGCTTCAACCGTTACGTGAGCAGAGTGCTATCCTGATTTCTTGCCTACGCGCGCCTCTCGCGCGTTCTCTATCCTATTAAAGGTACGCGAGCCGAAGGTTTATACGCGACGTGCTTTTATGTTTTCCTTTCCGGTAGAAGTTTGCGCTCCCGTATATCTAGCTACACACAGGAGCTTGTTCTATACAGCGCGCATATTATTTTAAGGGTAGATAGTAATTCCATCGCAGATGGAGAAATGTAATATTTGAAGCGAGGGTTGAATATAATCGGCGTGATATCATAGGACCGCTGTAATTCACGGAGGCAATCATTTGCGATGCTTACGACGAATAAACGTGAAACGTTATTTTTGTACGTTTAGAGAGCACCGCTTTCCAATCTGTTCTGGACGGCAGGAGATATTCGAATGGTGATAATTATTCACGGAACGAGCTTTTCCGCGCAGTTCCGATCGCGATGCATTATACTGAAATTATGCGTCGGGAAAAACGCCGATTTGAAAACATTTCACCTGTTTTATATTCCGTATAATTAATAATCGTCAATGCGGCGCGAAGTTTGCGATTTCGCAATACGAGGGGGAGAAAAGGGAGGAGGGGCGGTAGGGGGAGGGGAGGGCGCGAGCTCAACCGTTTCCGGGATCACGTATGCACGATCGCGGTACTTGCATCATGAATAATTTCATTCTCGTTTGCATGCAACGAGTGAGGTTTCATAAATTATATCAGCGCACTTTTCTCTCTTTATACGGCACGGCGTAACGCGTTCGCGTTTATATGCATCATCGTGGCAACATGTGTCTACCGAAGGTACTAAAACCCATGCCCATTAAAATGGACGTGCCGGCTAAAAGGGTTCCCCGGGAGCTGCCGCTGCTGCTGCTTTCTCCGTCCGCCCACTCCCACCCTCCCCCCTCGCCCTTCCGGTTTGCTAAGAGACGAATGCAGCATCCCTCCTGAAAAATGCATTCGTTCTTTCGCACACACTCGCGTGCACGTACGTCCGCAATGCGTTCTTTCGCCGTCTTCGCGTGGAATCCCATTCGATTCGTGTACACGTATATTTTTCTGTGCAAAAGAGCATGCGCCACGGACATTTCTTGCGGATATTTCGGACGTTTTTAACCGCGTTCGAGTATTATAAATGACTCTAACGTCTTTCGTAACCTGAGAGGATTAATGAGAAGCCGAGCCTAACCGTCTAAACTTAAGTTATAAATATTAAATATTTTTTATAAATCCGCTACGTTAACGTAAAATAAAAAAATTGACTCACCGATACTGTTGCGCAGCAGCGGAGTTGTGGATTACGTTGATCTGTAAAATACAAAAATATCTAAATTGTTACAGCGTTCAAATAATTTAAATCTCAAATAAATTATTACGCCCGTTAAAGGAGGATTATTTTGTAGCGGGATAAAAAAAAAAAGTAACTTTTTTCCTCGAAACGATAATCCTCCTTTACATTTACAAACATAAATTTAATGCAAACTCTACTTCTTTAAATTATAATTATTATTTAAACTAAACGATTTAAATTAAAATAACATTTTATTAATTATTTAATAAGTTTCACACAAATTCAATAAGTAATATTAAATAATCATAAATGATATTGCAGATAATAAAAAGCATATAAAAAAAATTAATTACTTTATAGTTGCTCCGCCGAGGCCCGATGTCTCTCCAAGACCTCCTCCTCCTCTCAGAATTCCTGGGATGTCCGTATTTTCCTCCTGTCCACAGGAAACTCGCGAAAAGACGCGGATGAACTACAATCGCGCGAACACGGCACTCCCGAAACCGGCTGCGGTTTGTTTAATGAATTACTTTTGCTACTCGCGCGGTTAATTAAATTCACGCGACGCGGTACAAAATTCTCGTTTTATTAATTATAATGACCTTTTTTTTACAAATCACTGCGCAGTCATTACAAAATTTATTCGTCCGAGTTAACGACACTCCCAAAACGAACCCGATAAATCGGCTAAGTTCGTTTATTTAATAACGATAATAAAGCACTCCTTCAAGAAGCGTTTTCTTCGGGATAGTCTTTCCTTCGGGCAGCTTCTACTTCAGGATATTATCTAAACAGACCAAAAATTTTAATTAAATACCGTTCTCAAAATTTATAAGAATAATCACTAAAGTTGCTATCTTACACGTAATTATATCCGAAGTGTTATCTATTCACAAATACTCTCTACGTAAAGATCATTCATCGCAAAAGTGAATTTGCATCAATCAATATCTTCGTCTATCAAGTATACTAACTACTTTTTGGTAACTGCGGAACGCCGCTGGCTGCGTCCCGCTCGCTTGACTGTAGATAAAGGAATGCGAGAGTAGTAACCTCGACATCCCGCGAGAAACGTACGCAATGCGCTCGGCAGCGCGCCGACCCCGCTCTTGTTTGTTTATATCTCACTCGCTAAGTTTCCATCGCATTTAAAAAGAATTTAAACACCGAATATTATATTCAATATTAACTTCACGATTTTATAACAGATACACACGCTGCGGTATTTTTCGATTATATCAATCATTTATAGTTTAAGAAATCAATCCGAGAAAACAATTTCTTTTTTATATTAATTAATGTATGAATGTATATTTATTATATATCATTCACATTTAAAGAAATAAAAAAATGTTTAAAGTGCTGTTTAAAATACACAAACCTGTGGTTTATTGCTACTACTAAAAATTATTATGTAAAATAGCTTTCTTTAACCCAGAAGAATATAGTATATAACGCGCAAAGCGCACGTTTTGCTGCTTCTAGTAGTTTTACGAAATTAATAGATTGATCAGCAATGTGCTAAAATTAACAGCATTTAATGCAAAATTGATTAGAATTTATCGCATTCAGTATTTACGATCATAAATTGCAATGTATATTAATAATTTATACATGCGTAAATGTTGCAACACATGTAACAGTACACGTATGTATAATAGTACATATTGTTTTTATCCGTAGACATTTATTAATCTGTTGCAATTGTTTTTGTAGTATAAATTATTAAATTGCATTAACTATTACAATCTAATAAATATAATTATTAAATAGGGCAGTATGTAGCAATTATTAACCAACACGATGCGAAACATCCATATACGCCTATTATACATTAACGTTGTAAATGCGGCTCTTTGATAAAATGAGATACTGCAAATAGGATAGCGGAATCTATATTCTGTTTATAATCGCGATATCAGCTGTTACCGCTAATATAATAAACGCGCATATAAAAGAATTTAATTTTCGCTCCATTTCGCGATCACCGTGGTGATAGCCAAATTGCGATATCCGCGCCTTGTGTCAAACGGCAACGCTAGCCGGTCTAATTACAGGATTAAATTTGCCGTGAATTTCCATCTCGCGAAAATTCACGCCGCGTCCGTGATTTTTGATTACGCCGGCCGGTGCCGTGCGATAACGCTCGCAAAACGGGGCCGGGGACGCGCAGGTGAAATCGTTCGAAAGAATTTATTTCACCTGCACGAGTGCACACCCGCGGCTCGTTCCGCATTTATCCCGGCTATCGTACGGGGCGCGATAATCGTGCCCTATAATAACAATTGCATCGCCCCGCGCGTAACGGCATTTGAGTTATTTGTTGAATTTGCAGCATCACCACCTGCACCGATTCGCTATCTCGTCCCGGCATAACTCAGCGCGTGGAAGGCGCAAATGTGCGCGGAGAGAGAGAGAGAAAAAAAGGAAGAAAAAAAAAAAAACGCGTGCACACATAGTCATGTACCAATCGAGAATTTTGTGTAATTTTTTTTTTTTTTTTTAATTTTTTATTCACGTCGTATATGCGAGCTCGTTTTTCTAAAATCAGTCTGTACCGACACCCGTTGCGCACGTAACCAGAGCGCCCGGTCGTTTTATTTTATACCCGAAAATTCCACACGCTGCACTACCGCTCGGGCGAAACACAATTATGAGATGCTTCAGCGCGTACCGCTGTTTAGTTCGATATTGATTCGACGGTACCTCTCAATCAATTTGTAATTTCGCGAACGTTGCGCGTAGCTTTTATGCCCACGTTACAGTATCGTAGGACTGAGAATCCTTTTGTAATCTACGCGCGATAATGAAAAATATCTCGGCGCCGTTTCTCATGAAAATCGTCAGCGTTCGACAAATTACTTCCGAAGCAGTTTCCTCAGGGATCCGACATGTCCGATCGAAAGAAACGCCCCGGGTCGGGGTTTGTCGACAGCGAAGTCGAGCGGTTTTTGCGGTGACATCCGACACGAGTTTCGTGTGTTTTCATCCGTGGTGTCGGTTCGTCGTGGAATGAGAATGGAGCACCGGGAAGAGAGTAAGACGCGAATTGGTTTTCCCGGCTCATTTTTCACACCGAATGTCCACCGGAAAATAGACTCTACCGCCACGTGGGCCGTGCACAGCGTCGCGTACAATAACGTACGTTTTGCTGTTTTGGCAAGTCACCCATTTCAATCAACCCCGGACGTGAAAAGTGCGCTGCGAATGGCCGTCGGCGATTTTTTCGGTCGCGGAATCGAAGGTGGGACAGCTAGGCGGGCGCGAAATCGGGACATCGCGGCTCTTTACACGAAGAAGATGAGCAAGACGCGAATGAGAAAGAGGAAACAAAAAAATCTGCGATCCCGGGGATTCGTACATCTGTCATCCTTGCGAATGTCCCCCGTTGTCAGGAGTACGAAAAAGCGAGAAGATTTCGGTTCTTGCGCCGTCGGAAATAGCAGCCTCCGTTCGGGACAAATGGAAGCGAGAAGGCTTTAGATTTCTCATTGTATGCAAAGCACCTAACTGTAATAAGAAATGTTTTCTTTGCCGACTGTATACCTACGTTTCTATTATGCTTCAATTACATAACGTCGCGAGGTGAACGTTTGCCTCGAATATTATATTTTCTCGCTCGTCGATATTGTACCGCGGCGTAGCCATTCCAGATTTTAATCAAGTTGAAACAAATTTCAAAAGCTTCCTTCACATTTGCGTTCAAAATAATAATGTATTAAAAGCCCGCGCTAGGTAAATTTGTGCTCTGGCGAGAAAACGGTTACGTGAGAAATGGCATTGTCTGAAAAACCCTTAAATAACGTTCGCGCGGAAACAGCCGGGCGTCTTCTCTAAACATGCGGGGCGCGCAATTTACGGTCGATTCGTTCCCGCGCCAGGGAAATTCATTCCGGCGGGTATAATTAGCCGTCTATATCGTCGTCGGGCGTTGATCATCTTCGGGCGGTCGACAAGGAGGATTTTTCTGCAAAAATATAGCGACCGGGCGAATAATGCGACTCCGAGGAATCGTATACCTTGGCGAGAATTGTTTCCACGGTCCGTAGCGAGCCCGTGCTCCGCCCATCGCGATTCTTGGCAAGCATTGTTGATGAGAATGAACGATGAAATGGCTCGCCGTGCTCCGGCGGTCTCTGGTCGTAGTATGGAGTCGTGCGGTTGATGAATTGGCGCTGCGCAGACCCTGTGCCCCATGTCCTCCCCTCGAAGCTCCCCCCCTCGCCACCCATCTCCGGTTTCCCAATCCCACCGTCGATCCCTCCTCAAAACCCACCCTCCCCCGCGCCTCGCCTGCCGCTTTTCGTCCCTCATCTTGCCGCTCTCTTTCTTTTTCACCCTTTCAGAGACGTCGCTATTATATCTATTCTTCTCTACCATTATAACTCTTCCGGGAATGTCCGCGGCTTCTCTCGCGCCGCGTTTCTCGACGATTCGGACTTTCACCCCGGCTGGTCTCCTTTTATAATTGTTTTCCACGATCATTCCGATTCTTCTTGCCACGATCGCTTTTACACGACCGCCAAAGTCGCGAGGCTTTCCCTACTTTACCTCTAAAGCCACGCTGGATCCTAATGCGACAAATGAGCATGGGTATCCGCGGTAGGGATGAACTCTGAGAGGGGTTAAAGCGGGTGTTAGTCGAGCTTAATCCTTTACGGTGCTAATGCGTCAGCATGTACAAAGACGCGCAATGGCCGTTGCGATAAAATCTTTGGGGCTATTTACACGGTGCGATACGGCGTATGTAACGATGCGTCCGAAATAAAGAAATAAAAGAACCATATTCTCCTTTGCTAAATGCAATTTTCATTAACGGAAAAAAAAAAGAGGAAGCGTTAAGGAGTTTAGAATCGTTTATTTGTCGCGTTCCAATTTTACGAACAACCGTTGCGCGAATCGCTGGCTGCAGCGAATTAATTAATATACTATCTGTTATTGCGTCTTAATTGCATGCGACCAGTGCATTTAAAATGCAATCTCTTATTCTTGTTCAACAATGCATTTCAGGAAGCGACACTTTAATTAACTTCTTGTCGATACGCGACAACGTATGCGTTCGTGTAAATAACAGTAATGCTGATCTGAGTAATATCTGGCCGTATTCTCGTATCGTATATAATGCCAGTCCGTAGATTATTTGCCTCCTCGCGCGGGTGTGCTCGCTGTGTGAAACTCGAGGAAATATCGCGAGAACGAATTATTTGGCGCACAAATCAACGCGATAGAAGATACCAGTAACGAAACCCATTACCCAGATGCGTTATTCGTTTCTCGCTGGAAATAACTAATTCATGCAAAATTCTTTATTGGTAAAAATTGAATATAGTATTAATGAGTAGCAAAATGCATTATGTATGTAATAACCATGCGTAATGTTAATTATTATATACATTACATTTTACGTGCTATATGTTATATAAAAAGATCATTAAATTATCAGAACGATTTAATTACGTTTTACAAATTGCACAAAGAAGAAGACGCAAGGTAAAATTCAATCTGGTGTTTCCTAATTTATCCGTTGAATCCAGCGAGAGTACTTTGCTTCAAGAAAGAAGCATTGAAAAATAAGAAGACGAAATCTCATTAATATTAAATCATTTTTGGACGGGCAAAAAATACGAGCTTAAACCAACGCTGACATTTTAATATGTCAAACTTTACTTCTTAGCAATTTTTCATTTAATCGTGAATATTTTACATTACATTCTCGGCCATCGAATGAGAACGTACCGTTGCACGAAACGGATATTTTTTTTTTATTATTTTCGTTCCACGTAACCATTATTTTTTATTAATTAAAAAGAATTTTCAAGTTTTCTTTTTCTTAGCTTTTTTTTTTAATATATTTTACGTATGTTACTTGTCATATTAATATTTAATGATCGCCGTCAACAATTTTCTTTTCGAAAAAATAAAGATGAATAAACGATCGCTTTTATCAGACGATATTTCGCGGTGGGTATGATAACGATTTTGGTCGCCGTGACTTTCGTATCGCCGTCGTATAGTTTGGCACATGTTTTACCTTACTCGACACGTACACACGCGCGACCACGTTCATTACACGACGTCAAACTTGGCGCGATGACACGTTGCGATAAGTTCTGACAAATATTCACGCGCCCCCTCGGTGCACCCTGTGTATACGTGGCCATAGCCACGATCCAAATACCATGTCAAACCAGCATCACAAGTCGTTAACGCTTCGGCGAAGGTGTTCACTAATTAAAACGTTCCCCCGTATTTCGCGAGACATTAATTTTAGCGCGGCAGCTAAGCGTGAAAATCATTTGCTAAAACTCCGCTCGCATTGTAAACGCAGAGATATGCACCTATCCCGCGGTACATGAATAAGTCTCAAAAGATCTGGTTAATAATATTATAACGATGTGCGACGGAAAGCTAGCAATAGTTCAAATTTATGATAACGGTGGAAACTAATTTCTCGCCGCATGTAATTAAATGTTTTAACTCTTTTTAATTGAAATTTAGAGTTGGATGTAAAGTTTCGTATACGAAATGGCCGGAGTTTCATTATACTTTTTCTTACTTTGGGCCTTCCGTGAAACTTCCAGTTAATTATCACGCGTGTGAATTTTGCCGGCTGTGCATCGAGTATAGTATGATAAAGCGATTATTTACTAATTACACACCGATTTTAACAATATTACCAAATCGAAAAAAGATATATAAATTTTTCTTTAATATTTCTTTAAGTATGCACATAAATCAATTAATTTACGAGCAGAGATAAATAGTACGAATCTAATATTCATTAAATCGTTATGATAATTGTTCACGGTTACAAAGATACCACGTTAAAGAAGCTATCGCACATGCATCTCGATGTAACACGCGTTATTGACGGTTGATAGGTCCGATGGTCTAAGAGGAAAATCGTGCCTGCATGTGTTGGTGACATCGAGAGCGAGCCTTTGATTTTTACGCCGGTTTATGCACACAGGCATCGCCCTTGGTGCTCTTTGCAATCTTCCTTTTTTCCTCTGGCTTTTTTCCTCTCCGTGAATTAACCCGTATATGCAATCACGTTAACGTATCGAATTTAGCCGTTGGCCGTATCGACATTCACGGTATCCGCATTTTTATGCAGTAATAGCCGAGCTGCAGCGACACGACGACGCCGCGCTCGATACAGACGTTAGACTTAACGAATCGATCTTCGATAGAGTGCACAATCGCCTTTGCACAGTCGTGAGCGTTCGAGCGAGCGCGACGATACTTTGATTACGCTGCATGCAGCGAAATCCATTTGAGAGCCGCATGTCACATCACCG
This sequence comes from Cardiocondyla obscurior, assembly GCF_019399895.1. Classification (NCBI taxonomy): domain Eukaryota; kingdom Metazoa; phylum Arthropoda; class Insecta; order Hymenoptera; family Formicidae; genus Cardiocondyla; species Cardiocondyla obscurior. Next base: position 9,681,885 of record NC_091866.1, on the reverse strand, counting down.
AAATAAACAAAACAAAAAAAAAAAAAAAAAAAAAAAAGAGAATAAAATGCTTTCTTTATCCAGTTGTAAAATAAACGCAGAGTACAACAGTGTCCCCCGAGCATGTCATATATATGTACATATACATATACATATATATACATGTATGAAAAAAAAAAACTTTTATAGATAGCTCAAATTTCAGACACAATTTTCACCGCTGTTTCCGCAGGCGTTTAAAACCCCTATGCTTTTTTTTTTTTTTTTCTCTTTCAAAATGTGTGACCAAATATAATATCCACAAACGTACGATCATAACTTTTCTCTACGCGGATAGGTTTGCGTCGACCATAAGATTTCGAGAATTCGGGGGAGGTTTAAGCTCAAGGGTCTTATTTGCGATGTGAAAATATCAGGCACGAGGAAATCACGTGGGCTTTCGCCGGAGATCAGTTTGCCAGGCCTAGCTTCCCTTTGCGTTTACCATAAAGGCGACGAGGAGAGTCTGTGCGCGCGCCTTTTTCTTCGGCAATGGCCATCCATTTGTCAGAGATGCGTTTTACGGGCCATTCGTCTGTCTGGTGCTGGCGATTTATCAGACCAGGCCTCGACGTCTACAAGACTGGAAACACAGATTCCGCGAAAATCTACGAGCAGGCTTATTCCCGAAATCCCGAAAACTTTGTCCGGCGGGGCAACGTAATATTTTTTCAATAGCACCGCCTACGAACTAGCAAAGTCGCACGGACGATATTTAGCTTTCGAAGCTTATCTTTCCGTAAACAAACGGAGGATAAGGATACGCAGCCAGCACTTAAATCTTAAGTACGCAAGTACGCGTTTGAGCGCGTGCTGTATCATTTATCAAACTCTGTACATTTTTGCTCTCATTCAACGTATGATGGAAGACGTAGGAAAGGCTCTTCTCATCGTTTAACGGTTCTATAGCTCGAGTGGGGCAAGCAATTCGCTTAATTGAAACTCGCCTTTTTTATAATGAAGATTAATGACTGTCAGTACAACAGCCGACTGATCGATGGGGGGCTGAATCGGTCCGACTCCTCGATCCGTGTTCCGGACGTTTTGGTAAAAGGTAATCGTCTCGCCGTTGTTTGTTACCGTTCGCGAAAATTTTCTTGCGGCCGACAATATCCTCGGCATTAAATATTTCGCACGATCCCGCCGAATACCGCCGTGGGGTGTACCCGAATATATATGTGTATATCGCGGTTGTATATATCGCCCGTCCCATCCATTAGTGTTTGCGGAGTTTAATCGAGCCGTCGTCGAAGTCACGTAGCTCGCCGACGCTGCAGAACAGATCGTTTATTGCGATTCTCAGCACCCGGGGTGGTTATACGAGCGCGTTAAGTCATCGTCTTCAATTAAGGGTAATCGGTAAATTGCTCGCCGAGCTTCCCACCCGCGACGGTAACGGCCGGGCAAGATAGAGGAAGAACGTCGCGACTTTCCTCGAAGATACGGCACGAATTCTACTTCTGCTTTCGCCTACATTTGCATGCACTAAACCTATCTCAACGTTTACGGCGCCGGGCGCGATGATTCAGGCTAGGCGGTTGAAAAGAAAAAGAGGGAAGTTTGAGTGAAATTCGCCAGAGAATTATCCTTTTAGCCTAGAAGGATTTAAATCCTTTCGCTACTATTGGCGATAAGAAAGAGAGAAAGAAAAAAAAAAAAAAAAATTAGCGTAACAAAATTATTAAAAATTTATAACAAATATATTCAAAGTTCCGATTAAATAGAAAACCACCCAATTGCATTTGTGTCGTAATATTATCGGTTCTTAATTGTTTCCAACGTTTTTTTTAATAAAAAATTAATTTTTTCTTCGATTCATAACTTTGTGCAAGCGCTTAAAAATAACCATCTTCTGCGATTGTTTCCTTTGTACACTGAGTACATCTATAATTTTTTACTTCATGAACATAAAATAGGTTCTGCAGTAGAAAAGCGATTTAGTCGAAAGCGTTTTATATAAGCGGATGAGATTTTGTGTATGCACGAAGTTTCACGGTAGCTATTTTAAATCCTCTTTTTAAATATCCACGTGTGTAAAATCATGTATTTTTATATTCATTACGGGCGTTTCTTATCGGCGGCTTGTTTTCGCTCTGCAGCGTGTATTCTTTCGCCTCATGAATGTTTTATCAATATACTTGGTACTGTACAATTGCGAGCACACAAGCAAACGCGTTTTTCAACTCCGTGAAAGGGAACGGTCTTTCATCCCTTTGATGCCGCGGAAATAAATCGAAACTCACTTGTGCATTCGTCTTTATTTTAGTCGATTCTCGCCCTTGTCGACGCCGTCGAGAGCTCTCGAGCGTCTTTATCCGTTTCTTCTATTTGTCGCCTATTCTTCCGCTAGAAGATTACAATCGCGCAACAACGTACATTTCGAGATGCAGTTTCTTTGAGAATATTTACAAATAAAAATCTATACCGCCGAGTAATATTTGTAAGGAAATTGTTGAGATAGATCTCGCTGGTCGCAACGACGGTGAGTTCGAAATATTAATATGCACGATAGTTGTCAGTACGTCGGACGGCGCGAGAAAGAAATTATGATCATAAATGTCGCTCTGACAGCGGCGCCTCTTTTTGCAGCCGTAGCGACGAGCGATTAAGTCTTGACAGCGAAGAAAGGAAGGCGGAGCCGCTACGTAAAAGGGAAATCTGGTTTATTAATATGATGAATGGTAACCAGGGTGAAGTTTCTATGGGGCGGCGCACCGCCCGGTATTATTCCACGTAGCACGCCAGGGCTCCGCATCTCTGACGAATACAAATCGTCGCTCTCTCCGTTTCTATTCGACCATCCTCTACAGCGGTTCTTGCGCGTCTTCTTTCGCGCGGGGAAAGACGAAACCGGGGGTCCTAGCTACTCGGTCTTGCTTCTAGAACGTGCAAGATTTATTGCGAGTTTTTCACCGTAACACCGATCCGTCGCTCGCGGTGTATCACTCCGTGTTGCAGCTATCAAGCACGTCCGCGTGATTTCCGAACTTTCGCGTCCGTGTGCGGAGGTAGCCGCGGACATTTTCGGGTCAATACTTAAACGACGCCGGACCTCCGGGCGACGAGCCGGACGTGCGCCGCGAGAAGATCGAAATTAATTTCGGGCGACGGTCACATCGCGAGGACACGTACCGCGCAAAGTTTTCTCTTGATCGTTAACAAATAAAACCGTTCGCGACCGCGGTGGATAATAAATCATAGCGATCGAGGACTCTCCCGGCGACTGACTCCGGGAGTAAATCCAACGCCATTTTTTACAAAGCCGCCTGTTCGAGCGACTTGCTTGCTTATTCACAGACGGCGGTTCATAATCCCTCATAGCTTTCCGGCTCCATTAGAACCGTTCAATCATAGATATGATCGATCGTACGTCAGCTTTTTCTGTCTGGAAGGAAAACCACTGCCTCTGCTGGCGCATAAGGCTTTGCCGTCGTTGCAGCACACCGATACGAAGACAGAAATACCGCGTAAGCCAATGGTTTCTTCCTGGCCACGGTAAAAGGAAGGAGGAAAAGACGCGCGGAAGACGGAGTGGTAAGTGGCGCTTCGCTAATGCAATAAGACCACCGAGCTCTTATCCTCGTTGCGCGCGGCGTAAGAGAACAGAGAGACTTATTTCGTTGGATCGCTTGATCGATTACTGTCGACCGATAACGTTACTTCGTGTCTCGTTCGCCAGGCTAATACCTTAGCTCGCGACGAAAAATTGAAATAAAAGTCAGAGAAAAAAGGATTGACAGAGCCGTTCAACTTCACGCTCGCCCCGGAATTGTCACTTGGAAATCATTTCGGATATTCAATCGAAATAAAATTCTAGCGGACACCAACGTTGCTCGCGATTCTCGCGGACGTCTCTTTGAAAATTTACACCGAATTTGGAAATCATATTATTGACACAATTCCGATTCTATCCGGTATTGGCGATCGAATTTTCAATATTTATTCTATAAATATAGCGTAATATCTTTTATTTCGCTCTCGAAAGTCACTTATATTACTTTGTTGTACAATTTTGAATGCCGGGCGATAATAAAATACTTCTTCAGATAAAGCAAGCGAGCACAATATACGCGCACCAGGGCGATAGTTAATGGTATATTGAATGTTGTTACATAATTTATTTCCATTATCGACGGCAAAGTTGGTTAGTACAAATATGCTATTATAGGTACTTGGAATTATAGAATCTTGATTTAAATGGGGCAGGTAATCGAGAATGCAAATGGAATGTATTGTTTGATTGATAAATCTCGATAACAAGTATTAGTATGATTAATGTAATATAAATGTTTTGAATGATTAGTTCAGAGTACGATAAAAGTCAAAATCAAGTAACGTATATCGATTAAATTCACAAGTTCGATGAAATTCGGTTTCAAGAAATGCCGGCTCGTTAATTATCGTCTAACATTTTAATGCCCACGTGCGATCTGGCTCGACGCATTGACCGCGTAAAATATCATTTTTAAATAAAGAAATTATTAATAACGTCAACATAAATTGTGAAACATAACTATGATTTCAGGCTAATTTAGTTATCGGACCTATTTACTTATCCGTAGAGCAAAAGTTTGCGCTTGATGTTCAACGACTCGTGAAAAATTAGTTCGTAAATCACTACTTCGTGCGGTAAACTTGTCGCGCCTAAAAGGGTCACGCCGGATAGGGAACCTGATTCGTGCGAAGTAAGTTTCCTTCTAGTGGGTCGTTTGCGCCACCGGTAATAGTTCTATCAACTGAATTTGTATTTGTAGAGTCAAGTGGACGATAATGTTTTTCCTCGGCCCGAAAAACTGACAATTTTCTCACCAACGGTGGATTAAGAGAGTAAATTGCATTGTAACTAAGACCAAAATCGAAGGGTAACGTACCAGCGGCTCGTTTTATTAAAGGAGATTAGTAGCTGCGAAGCTCTTAACGGGTCCGGCCTTAAGTGAAAGACGAGCAGAATGACTGCCGGGAATGATTGATCGCGTCACGCCCACCCTCGTCGCTGACCTCCTTCTGAGCGTTCTTCTTCTTACCGTCCCTTCTCCAAGCAAACCCTCAAGAAATATTCTTTGACACTGGATAAACCCACGCTTAAAAACTTTCTCAATCTTCTTACTTTACTCTTTCGGATAGGCCTAAGCCTTAAGAAGAATTACGTCTACGTCGGAGTTGTCCGTATTGCTAATACACCGAAAGTAAATTAGTAAGAAATTTAACTTTTTGTTTTCAATTTAATACCGAAAAGTATAATTTATTTTTATTAAATACATCGCCGTTTCGCGTATATATACCGTCGTGGATTACTTTTTGAAAAATGTATATCTACACATGTTATTTTTCACGAATATCGAGGCAAAATCGTTGAGTGAGAGATAAGCGGGAAATATTTGAGAGAGAATTCAGTTGAAATATTCAATGAGATCGATACGAGATTTCTGTGGTCTAATAATTCTCACGCTCGCAGCAAAATGAAACTCATGATTAAAATCGATGGCAACTCGATTACCCTTAGGCTGTGTCGTCGATAATTGTAGGGTAGTGTAATTTGCAAATTAAATTGATTGCCTATTGGCAATAACACAATGAAATTTTCATCAATTAATAAGTGCTGTTACAAATATTTCACAATAGCCCGAGACAAGAAAAGCCAAAATAATTAATTTCAGATTCGTTTATGTAACAAGAATTGCTTTATAAAATGCTCCACTTATTTCCTGTTACCGCATTTCGAAATACCGGGAGAGCGAGTTACGTAATGCGTAGCGATTGCAAAAACACCGCTACTCGCCTTTTATGTCGCGTAAGACGAATGACGGCGAGTGGAAGAAAATAAACTATCAATAATTAGTGACGCTCTCTCTAGAGGAACAGTGGCATTCGCAGACCCTCATAATCGCTCTACGATTCCGTTTATGTACGCCGTTCTATCCACAATCGAAAGCACGGCAGGAAGCGAAAGAACTTCCCTTCGGTGAAGAGAAAAATTGCTCGTTCCTGGAAATGCCACCGTAATTTTCCATACCCTTAACCCCCGCCAACCTCCACCTTTCGCAAGGACTGGGAAACTCGCAATGAACCATGATTTTGTCGACGGAATCGACGTGACGTTCGTTGAGCCCTAGGTACGTCGCGTGATTTCTCGTTTCCTCGTTTCGCAATCACATCAGAGGGGAGGTAAAGAGAAAAATTTCCTACATGTTTACGGGAAAAGCATAACTATACCGGTTATTTAGAAATTTATTTGAAATTCAAGCTCAAATAGATTCTAAATTTTAAGCAAAACCGATATTTGAAAGTGAACAAACAACAATATTTTTCTTACTCGAATATTTCGTGAAATTTTAATAGTTTACTTTTTCATATAATTAAGAAAAATTAAAACGTTTTATTACTCGCTTAATATAATATTATACTTGCGTTAGTACATTATGCTTTCCATACTTTTCGACTCGTAATGCACGCTGCAGGGATTTATCAAAGAGGAAGAAAAAGCAGTTAAATATCTTTAACCAGCCGAGAGTTATTGAAACTGCACGTCGATCAGAATCTCGTATACTTAGATCTCAATCAGGGCCATGTGAAACAATATTGAGAGAATTTGGTGTCATTCCTGCGGGAATATCGCTCGGAATTGAGTCGTAACGATAACATATCAGACTTCCTCAAACTTGGCGAGATTGTCGACACGTTTGACATCGGAAGTCTATCTGTTCGTCCAATCTACACAGATGGAAGATGATCGCGATCCGTCTGTCGGGGGTTAGGATCGATTTACGGACGTGACCTAGTTCATATCGCGTTACCTTTGCCGGATGAGCACGTCCCGATTCTCTGCGCAAGCAAGTGCGAATCCAGCGAGACCGGGACGCAAACCGGGCTCAGTGATTACATCGTAAAAAGGGAATTGTCGTAAATTAGACGGAAATCTTGCGAGTACGATAAACTCGACACAAAGAACTGCTGATTACTTGCGCCCGCGAGGAACTACATTTGAAAAAGTGGGGTAATCGCGGACGATAAGAAAGGATGCACATAATAATGTTCGCTAATCCGCGCGGCTGAACACAAATTGAGTCTCACGCATTTCTTAAGAACAATCCGCTGCATCGTTGACGCGAACAAAGCTCGCAATTTCCCCCGACTCATCCTGAGCGCGCAATGCTGTCGTCCCAGCTCGACTAAGAAAAATAAGAAGGTGCTGCCATTGCTATCCATTCTCGCGGGACAACCTAGCTGTGAGCACAAGTTTCCCCGAGTTGTTCTCTACGACGCGCACTTACAATAAAATCGATCGACACGGTCAACATGCACCGCAAACTTTCTTCCGTTGTGTTAAGATATATAAAAAATTTTAAGACCCTATTAGTGGCGAATGGAATACATTAACCGTTAATAAAACATAGCCGTTGGTATTATTTCGCGGAATGGATAAAACACCGCGAATGCGAAGGAAATTGCCTCACGCTAATTAACGCGAGTCCGCAATAAAGAGAATCGATGACTAATGACATTCCAGTGTTATTAATGTACTTTTGAAAGCAATAATAATTTTACGTGAATCAGGACTTAATATAATTAATATATTGCTACAGCTTCACGCAATTCATAGTTATGCGAAATAACTGTGTTTTTTTGTTTGCCAACAATGTAGCGCGTGTGGTGCGGGAAGTGATATTTACCGCTGCTTTGTGAAAGTAGATTTAATGCATGCATTAAATCTGCGCACACGCGAGATGCAGAATAATGTAGCAGCGGTAAGTTATATGACATTTAGAGGGACAATTCACAAAAGAAACGCGCCGCGCCAGCTGAGATGTAAATATAACAATTTTATTTAAGTTTCCAAGCACGATATTGCGAAGCCTGCAAATTCACTTTTGAACGCCTATTATATTTAACATGGTAGACGCATGTTAAATTTTTCGAGCTAAAGTTATTAATAAAAATTCTAGAAAAAAAAAAGAGTTTGGACTTACCAATTGATGTGAAGCAGCGGAGATCTGCTAATGCGATGTATCTGTAACATATAAATAATATTTTTTATTGTAAAGATAATGAAAGAAAATTTATAGTTAAAAAAAATGTATATGTGCCTTTAATTCAATTTTTTATAAAAGAAATAAAAATAAAATTATCTATTAACAAAACAACACAAGTAAAAATTCTATGTAACAAAAAAGTATACATGTAAAAGTATACTATGTAACATAAAAGTAAGATACTCACCCTGAGGTTGCTCCGCCGAAGCATGATACCATTTCCTAGGTCTCCTCCTCCTCTCAGATTGGGACGTATCTTTCTTCCGCGCACGAGACACTCGCGAAACCGCGCCCGTGAATTTACAACGCGAGAAAAAAAAAAAAAAAAAACCACTGATACATTAAACTTTCTTCGTTCGGTTACTCATGAGAAACTTCCGCAACGACCGACGTACTGCTACGATTCGTTTACACATTAATTTCGGCGGTACGTTAATTTTATTCTTCTCTGGATCTGAATTCTGAAACAGAAAAAGTTTTGCTTCGTTAATAAAAAATTAAACGTTAACATACAATAAAAATGTAAAAATAAAATAAGAAGAATATTCATTAATAAATTAATAAGAGTATAAGGTAGGTACAATTATTTTTCGGCGCGCGGAAAGTCGCGTTAGCGGCGTCGACTGCGTGATAGTCTGGCCATCGTACGCGAAGCGGTCGCAAAACACCGCGCGCGCGAGTTCTACACGCCGTCGAGATTGTCGTAGGTCGTATTTTAAAGGGTACCTTCTTGAAAGTAGGTCAACGCGCCAGCCGCGTGGCCGGCCGTCTGTGGAGTAAGCTGGCACGCGAGGATGGCGTGATCACCGCGTGCGCGCGCGTCACGTACGCCGTCTATGAGGCCCGTACGCTGCTCGCGCCACCGTCTGCTCGTCGCTTGCCCGCTACGAGCCTAAAGCGCGTTGCACAAAGAAGTTTCCACCGATAATTACGGCGAGCCGGTCACTTGGTCGAAGAAGCCTAAATTAAATCGACCGTTCTTAAGTTAACAGAATTGCCGGAGAGAACCCGAACATAATGAGCTAGTATATGGAAGATTACTTACAAAATCTGTTTGCAAGTGCTCTTCAACGAAGGAACATTCGTCCTAAAAAACAACTCGCACCGGGCTAAGTTTTCGTTCAATGAATAGCAAGTACTATTTCCGAGTCGGACGGTGTGTTCGCTGCCTGCGTGTTGTTAGCTCGACCGCTGGAGAAGGACAAGAGAGGGGACACCGGCAGCAGCTCGCGCTCGGCATCCCCCACTCTACCGTCCCAATCTTCGTCTCTCTCATTCTCTCTTTCTTCTACTCGGTTTCACGCGCTACGCGCTGTAAAATAATTTATATGCCGAGTACTGTTATACATATATTCAATATTAACTTTAATGTATCGATACGAACTTTACGTAATTAAGCTTATAGGTATAAAATTTTTTTTAATACTTTACATGAAGTATTGGCTTCATAAATGGTCTTCGCGAGAGAAGCGCTGATCGTTGAGACTGATATAAATGATTTCGCGTCAGCTGATATTCTTATCCATTAAATAGAAATTCTTTTCGGCCGCGCGGAGCTCCGTTAATTGCGTATTCTCGTCTCATGCAAGATCGCGTACGCCGCGTCTTTGTCGTATCTCACACCTGCGCAGGTTAAAGCGATGTATTAGAATTTATTCGCGGTTCGCTACGTTTGCCGATCGCCGTACGTTTTCAAGCTCCCGAATATAATACCTGCGCTCGGCGAGGAACTCTAAGCCCGGCACGATGAGCGAATATTATCTGCGACGTGCTGATGTAGGTATCGTTCGACGACCGTGGCGGAAGGGCCAGCAGCCATCATTCTTTCGAGAGAGCGTCGGTATGAAGTTGCCGCGGAGGGTATCCGTCAATCATGATGGCTGCTCCCATGAGCGCTCGAGCGCGCGGGGTTCAATTTAAAGGGAAGCATATCGCCAGCGGTTTTTAATCGTATAACGTCTCGGGGAAAATCGTGGAGATCGCGCTAAGCCGAGAGCGATGAAAAGAATAGCGATAGAATGCAATTGGTAGAGAAGCGCGGCCGACACTCGATCTTGTTTACGCTTTATATTTAATATTGTTATAAAAAAGCTATTCTTAATTGTTAATTATTATTAAAATAAATTAAAATAAACAAAATGATAAAATTTCGTTTGTATTAAAACCCTTAAGCGAGACACTTCCGTGTATCTTGATACTGCATAACTTTCAGCGTGAGAAATCTTATTTTTTACCTTAAATTGAGAAATCTGTTTAAAGTAACGCCATGCAAAGGTCACGCGAAACTTCGCGATATAAAGTAACAATTTTTCGAAATTGTTACATTATATAGTATATACATATATGTATATATAAGAAGGCAAATAAGAGGAGCCAGCGGGATGAGCTATAACGACAAGAGCGCAGTCGATTTCGTTATAGAAAAAGGTATAAAGAATCCGTAGAGATGAGAAAAGAGAGAAAGCGGAAGAAAAAGTGGGAATCTTCGAGGAAACTGCGGGTCTGATGAATCGGAAGCTGCAGAAATGAAAATTCCGGCCAGCTCGTCCGTGAAACGCGGTCAACCGTCCGTGAGGAAAGAAATTACCGCGGAAAGTTTTAATCGCTAATTACGTCTTCGCCGGACTATATACTATGCGGCTGCGGCGGTCAGGTCAGGTATATGTCTTCACTTATGTGAAAGGCACTGGGCAAATTCTCTTATTTCGTGCCCGCAGCGAAAGTAGAGAAGTGAGCCCTCGGACGGATGTCGAGTCGGGCGATGCGAAAACTTCCTAGACACGTAGGAACGATGTGTCCGCCGTTTTAGTCGTGTTGCACGGCGTAATGACGGCGTCGTGAGGGTTTACTACGTGCAAACTCGTTGCAACGAGTTGAGGTATTAGAAAAAAGTTTGCTATATTGCGGTGCACCTCCGACGGTACAGCGGCGGCTTTTCGCGACGGGGAAACTGCGCGGCGAATTTCCGTGAGCTTAAAAGCCCCAGCTGACACGCTGGACGAAATGTAACGAGTAAATGGGACGACTTGTATGGGGCATTCGAATGAGTATTGCTGAAAGATGTGAGAACTCACTTCATATTTCTTGAAAGCGCAAAAAAAATATATATATAAAAATAGTTTAAAAAAATAAAATAGACAGTTTTTCGGTTTAAAGTTAGTTACGCTGATAAAAGAACTTCTTCGAAAATTATTCGCTATTATAAGTTTATCGTTAAATGCAAAATTACATAATAATTATTAATTAAAACAATTATATTGATATATATAATGAGATTATATATTTTTAAAAGAATTAATTTAGATATTATGAATTATTTCTTTCTTTAATCTTAAGTGTGAAGCTTATGTCGATGTAAAACAACGATATAAGTCTGTACCTGTGGTGTTTGCACCCAGTAATTCATTGCGGAGTACACTTTGAACATAAATCGACCGATAAATACCCTTGACGTTACATAAATGTATTTCATCGCGAGACAGTAATAATGCAAGCTGCACATAGACTTAAACACGTCGTAAATTCATAGTTAATTTTTCACGGGCCTATTAAATTTCGTATAACGACTATGTTAACTCCATCCGTTATTTATGCTCAAGAAATATGTTTCCTTTCACTTCGTTAGACACGTAAAGATAAGTAAATGATTTACGGCAGTATTAAATATAATTAATATAAAATTACTCATTTTTTTTTTTTAATTAATATCTGTTTAGAGATCTCAAAATCTATTTTTTTAAATTAATATCCTTATTTCAAGCTCAAAATCTCTTGTGAGTTCATCATTACGTTACATTTAATACCAAAACTCTTGTAATATCAATGCTTAATATACATTATTCAGCATTAATATATCTCTCAACCTTTTGATAACAGTGTAGTGATATTCTTGGTGATTTTCTCGGTAGAACATCCGTTTCGAAACAATACAAGGTACTCAAGACGAGAGTTCTCCGTTGGTTCTTGCATAATGAGGGTGGCCTTGTTTCATCTCTTCACTCTGAAGGGCTTTGATAAGGACGTCTCTAGGTGTCCAACTGGACGAAAGTCCTTACAATGAGCTCAAGAGAGAAAGACACGGAGAACTGCCATATGAGTACGTGATATGTATGTATCTCAATATCTACCTTCAGCTCGTGGTATTTAATAAGACATATATTGCAAAAACCACTTACAGCCACTTTGTCGACTGCAAATCTAATAAAAACATTCAATCTCTCATACCTGTTAAGGAAAATATCAATCTCACGGGTCTTTCATTAATACGTAATAATTAAAAGACTATTAATTTACGATTATATTAAATTATGAAGCGCTCGTTTGTGTTTACGCCGTGATTTCTGAAACCGCAAAGAGCACTTCGTGACAATGGTGCGTCCTATATAAAACTAAGGCTCTTATTTAACTCGTTACAAGTCTCTCATGCAGCCTTGGTCTTTCCAATTTGTTTCTCTTTATGAATTAAAACGAGTCGGGTTCGCAATGACGAAGCATTGTTAACGGCAAGCACGGAAATGCAACTCGAGAAATAAATATAATCTAACGGAAAAGAAAATATTTCCAGCGGGTTTCGAAGAAATATATTGAGTTCGTTTTCAAGAGGTTCGACGAATTTCGATCGAAGCTTTTGCTGGAACAAACTTAAGAGTGCGCGACTACGCGATTTTGTATGTTCGAACGAGAATAGCAGCCTTATCACCGTCTCCCAAGTTTGGCTATTGGCTGTATTGTTTTCACCTTTAAAATTGCTTCGATCTTTACGATGAAACAGGACGAAATCTCTTTTCAAAACGTTACTATCACCCATCATTAGAGCTAATATCAAACTAAATCGCCATTGTGACTCTTGGATGGTTGCGGTAATAAATTCAATAATAATCCGCATACCGGTAAAGCCATCGCACAAATACAGTAAGCATGGTAAAATACGAAACATTTACCGTCCGATATATTGCGGTTCAGTCGCGTTATTCGACGGATTTACGATAGCCTGTTGTTGATGACGAATGACAATAGAATTTTTCTATCGAGTCGAGGAATTTCACCATTTTATAGATCGCGCGAATCCGTTATTCCGACTGAGGGCTCAGCATTGTCCATCGTATTTTTAACGACGTTCGAGGGCCACGCTTAACTTATACGGAATACGGGGAAATGTCAGAGCGAGCTTATTTTCTCGTGGGGACGAAGTTATCTGTAGACGGAAAGCCGTGCAGTCTGCTCTTCTTGTGAGCCTAGTTATATCTCGCTCAGAGATGTATTTCAATTCGGTCGAAGATACTGTCTCTGCTATTTCATATGGATCTCTCTCCCGGTCCTCCCCCTCTCTCCCCCTCCTCCCTCTTTCTCTCTACATCTTTACTCCTTTTCCTTCTCTTCCTGCGGGAGTCTTCCCTTGGGAGACGTGGAGCCCACGAAGGATTGTGCGTGGGTTGCGCAGGGGTTGAGGGGTGGTATACGCGAGGCACGGAGGCGTTTAGTTCGGCGCGGCACTTTATCCCTTAAATACCCAGAGGTATTCTTCCCACGGAATTGTAGGTCTCTTTCTTTCCTCGACTCGCTGAATGGCCCTGGATATCCTGAGAGGATAGAGAAGTTACCTCCATGCCCTCTCTCTCTCTATTCTTTTTTCTTCTTTTCCTTTAACCTGTCTTTCTCGTTCTCGTGCCTTTTTTCATCGTTTCTGCTCGCGAAGCAATTTATACGCGCCTCCGCCTCGCAAACAGCCGCCCATTACTCGACGACGATAAAGCTCCCCGAGCTTTGCGAACGCGTCCGATCTTGCATGCGCACGTGGGTTTCCGTGAATATATTGCATTGTCCACGAGTTAAGAATCATAAGAAACAACCAAGAAACGCTCATCGGCTCGCCGATTATTTATATAAATCTTTATTTTTCATCTATGCATTGCGATTGCTTTCGCCGGCCACAATCTTAATACTCCGTACGTATCGTGTCGCGTGGATTAAATAATATTAACGCTGCTTGCGTGAAATGATTTTTAAACGATAAAACGGAAAAATCGTATTAATGTGCAATTGAAAAATCTACTTGCAGCACACACTCACCGTTCAGTCTCCATTTTCATCGTTTCCCCCCCATATTTCTGGGTTCTTATCATGTATACTTCCCTTTACATTATAGTACTATTTAGGGACACGCAAGCGAAATAGTGTAATGACACCCTGCGAAATCTAAGGTACATCTCGGGCGACGAAGTTACGGCAACCGTTAGACCTTTTTCTATCGCGACATTCTCAAGTGCTATTGCTTCTGCAAACGTGATATGCTCTATCACTTTATATATATTTATATATATAATCCCAAAATATTTAAGAACTTTAAATAATCGTAAAATTCCGTAGATCCTATATACTTTAGTATTGATCTGAGAAAGTGTGCACTCTTGCATTATTTTGTTACTGCAACTGAATGTAATTTTATAACCTGAATCGCTAAACCTAGCCCCATAAACTTAAAAAAGAATTCGATGCGCATCGTATATGCATGCGCCCATAAATCCTTGCACTGCACCTTGGGGGTTTATGATTCGAGACTTGATTATAAAACTGGCTTTAAATCAAAAGCACCAGTTTCGTTCAAAGTGTCACGAATACATGAGATAATCGCGAATACTTAAGGACCTTCAGTAATTTAAAAGATGACAGTGTACACAAGTAAACGGCTTAAGCGTTTGTCCGAGCAAAAATAAAATTTAAATTTCTTATTAAATTTATCGTGAGTTTACTTCTAACTCTTTATGTAAAATTCCACACTAGGACTTACAATATTTTAAATAACGTAGCGTTAATATAATGTAACGTACGCGCATCTCCAGTAATAAATATATTTTTTGCAAGAAGAAAGGAACTCCGGCGCTCTTGTTATCGTTGCATATTTATGCAATATCGGTTATTCCCCATTGTGCAAACATTCGCGCGACACCGGTCGTACTGAATTCGATGATAAACCCTGTATTCCCTTCCTTTACAGCCCGCGCATCAACCACTTCACATATAAACGCCGAGATTCTATTACGGCGTTACGGTGGCGGCGCGGGGGCCTTAATTCCACTCGCAGTTTCGCCGTACGTTATCATCGTACCCGCCCGCCTATCCGCCGGTGCACAAAACGCGAGATCGTTCAGACGTCGTGTTTAATGCTCGGGGCAGGAGAAACCTGGAACGCGATTAATCTCAAGGCACGAGAACTCGCCTGGTGCAGTTCCTTGTACCGCACCGTACGGTTGTAACGATCGCGGCAGAGACGAGCGCATCCGATACCGCGCCTCGCGCAGCGCGAAATTGTGGCAGCTCATCTCTCCGCGTATTTCTCTCCTCCCCCAATCTCCCGCGTTGTCTCTCCTCTTTCCCCGCTCTGTGACCGCGTCCCACCCTTCGCATTACTTGTAGGTGAAAAAGCGAATCACCCGGTCGTAAAGCACCCGGCGAGCTGATTGTGTACCGGCGATAAAAAGAGCGACAATTAAAGGCGACTATAAAGGCGGCTGCGATCCAATGATCGCCCATCAGGGTGTATACGCGATATCGCCCATGAATTTCAGCGAAATTTTTATGGGTCGGACTAAAAGAGGAGCAAAGGGGGGAATGCAACTGGATCGGAGTGGGGACGATTTCACAAATGCACGTCGTTTGCATTCAGCGACAATGACAAATTTAATAGCCGCGTTTCGCGGCCCGCCTGACAATTACGATGACACTCCGTACGCCCGAATAACGCTATACGTCCCGCCCGGTCTGGTTATCGAGCGCGATAAAAAATGATTAGCGCGTGAAGATTACGTCGCGATGCGACACGGCTTTGCCATTTTCGCGTTACAGAGCGCGCAAGCTCGCGTATATACATAAAGAGACCGTAGAAATAAAATTTTAATACATACGCATGCGATATTTGCACGTCGTCATGGATACGGCAGTGGCACTATGCGAGCACTACGCAGCGCATTCATAGTTCGCGCTTTCGGTTTTTTGATTAAAAGACCGCGCTTGTTTTTCATTATCGCATCGCGGGCCCGCAAAACGAGCAGTCGTTGACGATCACTGATTTTCTATCAATCGATCAGTGCTACTTGTTTCATGCTGTTGCAACAATATCGAATTTTCCATTTGCGACTGCCGATGATTTTGCACGAGCGGTTTACGCTGTTAAAACTCTTGAACGCAATATGACGCGGCCGACCTTCGTGACGGATTAGGAGCAAATCGGATTACAACAAATCAGCGGGGGCTTACTTCGCCGAAACATCATCAATTGCCATTCTATTTCATCGACCGATTATCATGTCCGGTTTAATTGAAGAGCATTCGAATTTTGCTGATCAAATAATTCGTGTTCCTATTATTTTATCTCTTTTGTTGCTGCCATATAAAATCATGTTGTATTATTTTTTAAAAGGGAATAAAGATATTTTTGCAGTAAAATAATAGCGCGTTAAATTATTTAATAATACGGTAGACGTTTTGCGTCTTGCTGCCTTTCCCGGAGAAGAGCTTTTTCCCGTCGTTTAAACACGGCTTAATCTGTTCCTTAACGACCTTGGCTATGGGGACACGCTCGATCGGCAGGTTAATTTGGCCGCAATGAAACCAGCCCTGGCCATTTCCCAACGGATCCCAATACAAGGGATTTGGGACGAGCCGTAAGTCGGATTTTCGCTTAGCGATATCAGCTACGTCGCACACCATTGATTGGTGGCAGAATTCCAAAGTGCCTTTTAAAAATGTTCCATTGCTGTCCAGAATAGGCTACACTGTCGATCAACGGTATATTTTTGTTACTTTTTCGCTTACCGAGCACACGTTATTTAATGAGTATACATAAAAAATTCTTTCAAGTAAAATATTTTTACGCGACGGCACGCGAAGACGATGATACAATATTTCTTTCTTTTTTTTTGTCCTTATAAGTTTAATATAAAATAAACGAGAGGGATGCTCAGCTTAATAATTACAAGACATTAGCTAAGTATCTAATAAATGATGCTTAGCGGAAAATCCTCCGTCATGTACAATGTGAATACACCATTTTTCCCAATATACAATCTGGGAAAGAAATGAGGCTCGCCCGTTGATATACGGCGCCACTCAAGGCGTACAAACGGTCGTAATTCAAGCTATTATCAGATCTGACTGCGTGACTAACGTGTAAGCGGATCGCTGGTATAAAATGAAAAAAAAAAAGATACAGAAAAGAATTAGGAGGACGGAGGAAACCAATAAGAGATAATTGATCGTCAATGACAATCTCTCGCCAATCTTTAATTATAATCTGTCAAATCGTGAAATATTATATTCGCGCGATAATCATTCTTCCGCGGAGACTAGAATAGAAAACGAGATAAGGCAGAAAATAACGATATAGATATAAGCATGCA
This sequence comes from Cardiocondyla obscurior, assembly GCF_019399895.1. NCBI lineage: Eukaryota > Metazoa > Arthropoda > Insecta > Hymenoptera > Formicidae > Cardiocondyla > Cardiocondyla obscurior. The sequence continues at coordinate 9,664,442 of NC_091866.1, read as the reverse complement.
CTCTTGTAAAAAGGAAATAAATAAAAATATATTGTAAAAGTATATAAATAAATTTCCCAGAACTAAAAGCGTGTCTTAAAGTGGACAGTATCTCGCGAACCGATCGATGCCACCAAATTTCTTCGAACGCACAACAAAGATCGAAGTCCCGACGTGCTCGTGATTTATTTCGTTGGACACTTTTCTGGGAGGAACGTGACTGGAAGTATGGGCTAGCTAGTCCCTTAAATCACTGAGGCGACGCTGGAGAGTCGAAATCGGTATCTCGGCTGCTATATTCCGCGCACGATTGAGCTCGAATGGCGTTTCTACAGCGCTCTATCATCGTACCTTTGTCTTGTGGCTGCAAATGATAGTCTTTAGAAAGTTCGAATCCAATATCGCCGTCGAAAAGAAAACGAGACTCGAATTATGTGCGTGACTGTTAGAAAGGATCACGCAAAAATGCACCTTCATGAAATATATTCTAATCTTCCGCAAAATATTAAAAAGAAAAAAATTTTTATTATGTAAAACGTAAAGAAAAAAAAAAGAGAGTATTAAAACATATATTGTACGCAATATTAAAATAACAATAGCAGCCAATTAACAAATGCTCTTTTAGTCGTTTTTACTTTGCTGAGATATTTCTATGCGGAATTAATAATGATAGAACTTCTCGAGATACGGGCTGCTCTATGTCTCTCTTGTGTGAAAGCGGAAGAGGATACTAACGAGACGAAAAGATGAAACGGGCGGTCTTTACGATGTAGTGGGAGGTAAACTAAGCCAACGTGATTTAACGACATCGTTCAAGATTTTAATACCTCGTTACGAGAACCTCGATCTTTCGACTTTTTGCGATGCGACGTCTTTAAAGGAATCCTTTGAGGACCAACATTTCCTCGAAAAGCTCGCCGAGCGATTCATCTTTACAGCGACGAGCTAAACTTCATTAGTTAATTACATGCCGGAACTTCGTCAAGATTTTCTTTTCAGGATAGTGATCTTCACCGCGCGACTCGTACTACGCGGGTCTCTATGCGCGAAATGATGGACCCAACGGGCGCGGAGACGCGTTATTCCGAGCAAACGAGTGTCCGATTTCAGAGGTCTTTCCCTGATTAAAGCCCTTCATTTAGCTGGCGCGAGAGCCGTTCGTTTCGTTTCGAAACACAAACGCAAAAGTGATAATGACGGAACGGGGATAAGTATTGATCGCGCTCTGCGGCTGGCCAGTAGTTACGGGCCGGTGTGGTCAAACAGTCGTAATAGAACCGGTCGTGGTTAGCCAGTAGTAAGAGCGTACCTGCGGTCAGACAGTTAGTATCAGGTCCCGCTGCGGTCTGATACGAGCAACTGTTCTACTTCGTCATACTGTGCTTCTGTTTTCAAACTTTTGATAGTCGTACCGTCAGTATTATTTCAACTTAAAAACACAAATACTGTACATATATGTATAACCTAATTATAAAATGTGTGTTAGGAAAAATGGCATTTTTCTCCTTTATCTTTAAAATAAAACTGCTGTTTTTGCAACGTTGTTTTGTAGCTCCTATGATTTTAGCAAATATTAGGAAATCATATAATAATTTACATTAGATATCTAATATAACATTAGAATATTAATTTAATTAAATTTATTTATATTATATTACCTATTATGCTAATTAATTTTATTTAATTATTATAATATTAATAATAATAATTCATGTGGAATGATTAAGAGGATAACAGAAGTTACGAAAGTCAAGTTGCTTGTCCCTACCTTTTCATGAGAATGATCGTGTAGGAATAAAGCCGATTAAACGCTTAAGCCCGAATTGATTAAATGTATAATGCGATCTAAAAGTCATGTGAATAAATTTCTCATTTGGCAAAAAACACTATTCGCCTTAAGTAAATGAATTTTTTTTTAATAATTCGGCGACAATTTCTCTTTTGCATTTAATTAGAAAGATAATTTGACACTTTATTTTATTCAAATTGATAAAAATACGAAAGTATTAGTAAAAATGTCACAAATATTATTGTAAACTATTTTTTAAATAAACTTTTACGTGTAATATGACACAATTTTATTTGTACACTCAACGCGAGTATAGACATATCTCACTGCATTAAATAAGACGTTCTAAAAGCCGACATCAAAGTTAATAATTTTCATTGTTTGCATATAGATAAAGAGAGTCTGTAATTATTTTCAGACTTCTCTTCTGTGCGTCTGAGCGAGCTTCAATGATGACATGAATAAAAGATATGAGAAGAGAAATTCACGTAGAGTAGAAAGTTGCGCCGACGAAGACAAATTGCGTTACAGAATTCTTCAGGGGAAAAATATAAATGATTATACGCAAAGAGCGAAGAAGAATGAGGCTGAAAATAGAGACGTTTGTAATGTACGGCGATTAATCTCCGTGCTTTTCTTTTTTTAGATCGAAGACAGGTACGAGATGTTGGAATACCTGTTATTTATTAAATAATTTGTCGCTTTACGTAAAAAGATTAAAGAATACCGACGTAACTTTTTTTTTTCCGTTCATTTAATCGCGTAATTGCTGTCGAAACTGCGTCAATATCTGTTTAATATCCAAGTGTGATAACGTAATATCGATGCTGCAATACGATGTACTTCATTCCATAACAGGAATGCAGGCGCACGCCGCTGTGCTTGGAGAAACCAGTTAGAACAAACAAGAAGCTCCTAAGCATACAGCCCTCATACTCCGCACTTCGACCCGTTGCGTATATCAGAAACTTGCAAACTGTGGATGCGGCGGAGAAACAATAAACTTTGTTAGTAAGTGGATATAAATGTAGAAGCGCGGTTCGTATGTTGATTTTTAAGCGAGACTCGAAACGTTCTTAGCAAAACTCTCACCCCAGCCGATCGTTTCGCGAGGAAGCCGCCGCTTTAATTCGCCGCGCGACAAAAGTAAGCCTGTAGCTAGCAGTGTGACCGGATTCGCGACGATATCCGCAATGTCTATCCTGCGATCGACGTATGCGCGCTTTTTGCTTGATCTAGAGCCAAGGAAAAGACAGGATACGCCTACGACAACCTATGATCCTTGACACCTGGAAGCGAGCCAAGCGCAGGTCCTCCGAGGGCGTCGAACTTATGCCGCCGGCAGGCTTCCAAAATTATAGCTGAACTGCGTCAGCAGCTACGGTGTTTGTTTTCATCTCGATGTCGGCACGACGATCCATATATATACTTCTCTACGTTCTTCACGTCGCCCTATTTCTCTATCCCTGCCTGTTGTCTCACTTCTTTGCGATTAATAAAGACGTTCGATAGAGCAGCAAACGAAGGAGGTGCGATATTTGCGCGCGCACATCAAGAAGTCGATATTATTTTTGCTAACGGGAGAATATATGACATCAGTTACTTTAATCTGCTCAAAGAAAACGGCATCCTCTGGTTAGTTGCGGCGAAAAGGAAACGGTCGGAATGGTTTTCTAAAATCCGATTACTTCGGCCGACTTAAGCGGATTTTCGTGGAAACTACGTCACGCCCGCGTTTGAAATCCGTTGTGCTTATAAACAAAAAGACGACAGAATTCATCTTCCGACGTTTCTTTGTATCCGGTAACAATGAAATTTGTTCCCTTTCTCGCAAGTAAAGATGATTTTATGTAGGTGTCGGAGAGAGGTTCTTTGATGCAGAAACTGCGCTCTGTAAAATACAGGCGCTTTAATTTTTGCTTTGTTCATAGATGATATTGTTTTATAGGATACGTACAAATTGATAACGTAATAATACGACGGCACGGCCGGTCTACGTTTATTTGCCTCTCTGTAGAAAATTAATTATTTCCGTAAAGACGCAAATTTTCGATAAAAACGTCATTTATTCACCATTTATATTTCATGTCAGTGTTCATATTCTTAATAAATTTAATTTTTTTTTTAAATAAATCTATTTTTCTTCTTTTTTCTATCTAATTTAAATTAAATTTATAAAATTTTTTTTTTGTTATTTGTAACCTGTCATTCATCCTTACTCTCAATTTGAAAAAAATCTTTAAATGTTCGTACATTGACACGGAATATTTTTAGATGTGCTCAATATTACAAAATATAACTTGTCAATATTGTCTCTAATATAAATTCAATTTCAATTAATTACAGATTGAACTACTTGATGGCGGGTTTGAGTCCCATGTGGTATCACGCCACGAACGTCGCCTTACACGCCGCTGCGTGCATCTTAGTCACCAGAGTGAGTCTCGTGGTAGCTGCCCTTCGACCGGGATTCGCAGCACTCGCCGGCCTGCTATTCGCCGCCCATCCCGTGCATACGGAAGCGGTAAGTCGCACAAGTGACGGAATAAAGTGTGAATTTCATCGAATACATATCTGACTCTACAATCTGATTTTGTGAGAGAAATGATTCCCCGAAAGATTTAGTCGGTCGCGCGTTATTTTTCAGCTTCGTCCGCTTACCGTTGGCTAATATTCGATCGCATATTCGCGAACATGTACTTACGCGTTGCATGGTTCGCAGCACAATGGCGAATTCATCCCAAACCAAACAAAACAACAAGATTAGTAGAGTCCACTCGCCACGTAACCGCTCTGCGTGCGCGAATAGAGTCTGGCTGATCCGCTTTTCCTAAGTGCATAAACGTAATTAGCCTAATCTTATTATGGGTATGATCGTGACGGACAGAATTTGAAGTGTTCCGTCCACGTCGTCGGGAAAAGAGAGAAGGCGAAGAGAGCAAAGAGCAACGGAGGGAGAGAGAACGACTGTTACTTGAAGATAGACTTGTTTTTGCTGTAATCAACGTTGGCGCTTATCGGCCATAAGAGAAACAATTAGTTAGGATGTGCGCGTGTTACTTTGGCTGAATCGTGAGTTTTCTTTTGAACTGTACAAACTGACGGAATAGTATTAGAGTTGCGAGCTTCTATCAAGTATTTCTGCACGGCATCAGCGAGAATGATAAACTTCGTCGTTAATAATATTACCCTACTTAACCCGCTTTACTTAAGCATATAACTATAAAGCTTTGTCCGCCGTTATTGCACAAATTATGTTATTATGTATGAAAATGGAAGTTTATAGAGCGTTAGATTAGGAAGTTGAGAAACGGCATGGAACAATGCATCGGTGATTATATAATATGTGCATCGGAGCTTGCATAAATCGCGAGAAGTACCTTGCTTATTTTCTGGGTCACTATTGGATGATAATATCTATCGATAGTTGCGCGTCAGTATTTTTATATTATTTTAAAATAATTATTTGGACGGTATATGGATTTTTATTTTTTCCAAACTAATGCTGCCCAATAGAGACCGCATTTAAACGCGGTCCAATGAAACCGCGAGAAGAGATACATCGCGATCAATGCATCGTAATTTTTTGTAATTATGAATAAGCAATCACGGGAAGAATGTATGGGAATCAGATTGTATAGATACGGAGATAAAGGCGAATTCCGCGTCATTAGCGTGGGAGCGTGCCTTTTGAGCGAAATTACTGGCGGCACACGACACTGGTTCGCAAGTCCCGGTCTGCCCATTACAAGCTCGACCTGCTTGCCGGTCACGCACTGCATCCTGTTACATCACGTGCGTGCGGTATTGCATGTATTGCTCGTTGCGTGCACGGGCGGCCCTCGTTGCCAGTGTCACTATTGTGATATCATGTTCATGTTGTACGCGGACGGCCAAGTCAGATAATAACGTGTACTCAGATTAAATACTCTGCCATCCGTGATTATTTTTGTGCCGAGTGGAAAATCCCGCTATCATTTTATGCATGCGGCACTCGGAAAATCAATTTTCCCGACATTGCTATCGCACGTGATATTTTTGTCATTTTTAATTCTCGCGCTCGATAGAATCGGACTGATTTCATAAATATTTCTCGACAGAGAGTGAATCAGTGATCGTATTCACATTTAGAATTAAGAAGAACGTTATATAATATTGCGGCAGACTTTAAGATGTAGATATATAAGCCATCTGCGCGGACTATTTTTACTCGCGTTAAATATTTAAATATTTTCACATCCATCAGCCATCATTTTAGCTCTATCGTTGCGCGGAATCGGTACAAAACTTGTTATACGATGTCGTTAAAAATTCTCATGCTTTTTGAATTTATATTCTTCTGTCACGAAACGTTCATTAGTTCGATATTAATAAATTATACCATGTCGTGTGTAATATCAAATATGCACAAGTCGGAAATTTTTCCCCGCGATCGAGAAAGGCAATGCTAAATGATTCGCCGCAGTATTAATTTCGGATTTGCCGCGACTCTCGTTTCAGGATCTGTGTTACATATCATCATTGTTTCAGCAACAATCGTCGGTTCTTTACCAGTGAATTATCGTAATTCGATTCTGTTACTGACACGATCAGTCGATAGTTTCTGAATTAAGCTCTACATTCAGCCGTTGAAAGGAATCCCTCATTAATTAAGTACAACGTTATTAAAGCGCTAGGCTTTTGGCCCGATGTAAACTGGCCAGAACAAAGGACACGTTTACAAAGATGGGGGAAGAAGGGTTGTCGGGTGAAGCGAGATCGCCGACCGCGCGTTATCCTGGACTTCGTCGTTTAGTTGCCGAACCCGGAAATCTCTACAATCGATCAATTACCGTGCTCATGTTGCCGTTCATTAGATAGGTCACATTCTACTCGTGCTCGTACCACTAATTAATTCGTAGAGGTTTCTCAAGCATTCGCATCGTTCGAATAGCGAATTGATTGTTTTACGTCTGTATGATAAGACTGCAATAGATGTTATAATAACAATAAATTTTTTTTAATTTGAAATGTATGTAGAAAAAATATTTTTTTTAAATTGATTGCCACGGACAAAAAAGATAATGACCTATCTAGAATAATAATTTATACAATTATGATGGCTGATTTATGGCTGATTTAAAGTATTCTCCGTGGTATATCGAAAATGTGTATAATATTATTGAGTAGTACGTTACTGATAGATACACGAAGTGTGCAACAAAATCGTGTGTTAAATATTGATTGAACTGGCTTTCAGCAATCTAAAGAACCTTTACATGTGGCCCGTTTGAATAACACATCAAAGATAATCACGGTTTTACTCGAGCTGCAACCGTTGCACATCTGAGTCAAAGACTGCTCGCTGCAATCTCCTGTTTTTTACAAATCTGTGTAAAATACTCGGGTCTGCCTTTGATTGGCACGTGAATACGAGAGATTGTCAAAAGTGACGATAGCACGCCGATTGAATACGATCTTTTGATTGCAAAAAAGCATTTTAACAATCTCGCAAGAGCTGTTAAAAAAATTTTGTTTCGATAAAAGATCTTTCTGCTTTAATTCAAATAAAATGGCGCGATTAAGTATCGGGATAAAAATCGTCCTTAGTTTATGAGCACTCGAAGCTCTCATCTTATCCTTATATTCATTTAATATTCCACAGAAAACACTCGAGTTATTCGATAAGACCTTACGATTCGCGTATCGTACGATCCCTTCGTGCTCGCAATTGTCTCGAATCGCCTCTGGTTATAAGTCGCTCGATATTATGATTTGCACGCGAAATTGGATGTATCGATTTTTCGCGATCCCTTGGTATCGGCAGTACTTGCGCTATCCGATGGAATAAATGCCGTGGGCAAACGACAAAAGTAGCCTAGATTAGAATTGGAGCGTTTAGATCGCGCGATTTCGCTCGGAAGTACCTGGCGAAGGTATACCAGCCATTTTGCAAAATCGCCGTTCATCTATTCGAGTCGGAAAATGTATTCAGTCCGCTAAGTGATTCTGTTGAATATTACTTTATTATCTTTACTCACACACCCTTTGTTCCCCGCGTACGTGCAAAGCCCGCGAAGAAGAAGAACAATTCTTCGAAATTACAGCTATTTTATCGGATTAAAGCGCGCTCGCTTTCGTACAATGGAACATGAAAGTCGCTCAATTTCACCTCGCCATTAAATGAGCGTAACGAAACGATTTCCATAAGGGAAAGCGTATATTAGAAAAACGGCGTTTGAAAGAAACCGCTAAGCTTTCGCTATTACAAATAATCATCTTATATACCGTTGTTTGTAGTATAATAATCTCTTCATTTATCGCGTTTTTCTCTCTTTTGGCCTTCTCTGTGCTTTCCCGTATTGCATATAGCGTGTTGCAAATTGCAAGCGAAGTATAACCGAGTGTGCATACATATTGCTCTTAACTTTATCATCAAGCACCAAATTTAATTTTATTATTTTACACGCGCGCGATAATTCAAAAGAAAACATTAATTCGCTAACGCGCTATGATAATAAATGTTAATTAATTAATTAGTGCAAACGTTTATATTCCCGAGTATTTATTTTGGTTATCTCATGCGTGAAGAAATATGGCTCGGAGGTAACATATTATTTGTTTGCAGCGATAACAATACCCGATCATTTTCAGTGCAACCCGTTCATTTTCTGAAGGACGTACGAAACTTTATAATTTAGAATTTTAGACGAAGCGCGCACGTGAATTACTTTTCAATAATTCATGAATAAATAGCGCAAAATATATAACGCGATATATTCTTGTGAAAAACGGCTAAAAAGAACTAATACCTTTTGCAGTAAAGCGTATGTTTGTGAACAGCTTGTTTTATTCTTGAGTTTTTGCTTGGAACGGGGAACCTTTGAAAACTGTTTAGTAGTATTGTCTTTACTCAAAGCGTCCCTCGAATCGAAAAAGAAAAGCCGCGGTTCTTCCGCTCCGCGCATGTATCGTCGAAGGCAAACGGGTGGGCTAAAACAAAATACGTGTTCCGTTTCGCGATGTACGGAAGAGAAGCTGCTACTCCGAAACATTCGCGGAAAGGAGGAGAGAAGGCAAAAATAAAGAGAGAAGACAGATCGAGCGAGATGGGTCGCGAATACCTTCTCTTTTCATCCAAAAGAACTAAAGAGCATCAACGTGCATACCGGAATGTTTTCGAGGTATTGTTGAAAGGCGAGGAAAGGGGCGGAAGGCAATACATTCCCGTTAAATCATTCGTAAAATCGTAGGTACCTCCGCAGCGCGATGCGATTTTCTCGATGCGAAAACGGTAGCGTTTCTCTGTGCGCGACTGTGCTCTTGTATTCTGAAAATTCAACAAGATTGTCCACAAAGACACTACTTGCCTGCGACAAAAAAAAAGAACTTTGGTCCCGCGATATACGAGAGACGTGATAAATGGTGGCTATATTTTTGGTTTCCTCTTTGCGCTCACAGCGAGGAATTGTATAGAATGACTTAAATATTACACAATTAAATTATTCATAAAAGTGTAGACACAGTTACCACCTTTGTATTTTTGGACTCTCACCGCTTTTAAAAGATTGATAATAAAAAGTCCACATTTTTTTTTTCTTTTCCTTACGCAGTGAAAACCAACTTTCTTTTTTTTTTTTTTTTTTTTACCTCAACACGTGGTAAAAAAATGTTACAATTAAAAAATTTTTTATTTAAAATTACGAAGGTAAAAACGTAAATGCGTTAATAATACTACATGCTATCGCAATTATTAATTTCACAAATTTATGAATAAACTCCTAGTTTTCCTGATAAATCACTTAGCGTAACCGTTGAAAATTATATGAATCCCGGAAATTGTTCCCGTCACTCGCTACACTATGGATAGGTATTATGGTGTACGGTAGACTTGTGCCAGTATATATTCCGGCATAATTGTACTTAATACATATAATAGCCAGGTTACTAAATTAAGGGAAGCTCAACCGGTTGGTCCAGATTAACAAAGTAATTCGCGAATCCCTATGGATTACCAATGACCAGTATCTCGGAATTAGCAAAAGCTATAGATTGTACATCTCCTCGACAATAAGCTATCGGAACTGATGAATGTAACATATCTATTTGTTTTTATCCACATATATGTACGTATATATAATTTTATAGCGTATCAAAATTTAATTATATGCTATTTTTCTTTTTTTTTTTTTTTAATTTTGTTCAACAGCCATCTCCACAATTTTATTACTAATAATACTTGCCGGTAAATTTATGATTCTGTATAAAGCTTTATATTTAAAAATTGCTTCTCTTATTGCACTAATAAGGAATATTTAATTAAAGAATGTAAAAAAAGAATTTATCGAATTATTGTCTGGTTAATTAAAGTTCCAAAATTAGTTTAACTTTATTGTACATTTTGTGAAATTGTGTTGATTTATTTTATCAGTCCAGGGAGATGTTTAAATAATTAATATTAAATAAAATCTATGTGATAAATAATATAAAGAAGGAATCGATACAAGCTGTTATGTGACAAGCAATCAAATAAGCTGTACTGCAAAAGAGAAGCATTTTATTGCCTGTATTACGTACTTTATTATCGGATACGTATCCAATAAAAGTTCTGACGAGAATAATGATAAAAGGGAATATCGCGCAATATTAAAATTTCAAGAGCGGAATAATTATCCCGTTACACGTTCGAGTCTGTTAATTAAGTATGTTCGCCTTCATCCTTTCACGGAAATCAAAAAGGTTCCGGGAGACATATTCATTATCTCGTGGACCATCGATTTCGACGTTCTCACCCGGGGGAATTCGCGGGCGTCGGTCGGCCAAGTCGGCGACGACCTGGAGTTAACAGCGCGAGTTTAAAAGTGATTTATCTCTGATTTATGGAGGAAAGAGCACGGTACGGAAGCCGAAAGTTTCTCGGCTTCTCGGCGACGAGGCGGAAAGAATTATCGGTCGGGCACAATGGACAGGCGGTGATATCGTTTACACGTCGAATCCCACGGCCGTCCGTTCTCCGCGAAGACAAAAAGAATGTCGGCCGCCTTCCTCGCCTTTGGGCAAGGAAAAAATATCGCGGCCGCTGCGGAGCTCGGCGGATTTTTCAGGACGAAGCCTGCGGAAAACGGAAGCGCCGCCGCCGAGGCGATGCAGTTGAATTTTCACGACGGCGGAGAAGTTCGTAATGAAAAATTTAATTCGTCGAGGAAACAGGAATTATTCTCAACAGAATATTTTCGCCACGGCAAGCGGACTCGGGCTGCTCCTAGCAACGTCGCTGTTCCTTCCCCGTTAACCTTTGATATTTTTCGCTTCAAGATGTTCCTCTCGCACATCTCAGACCAATCCGTTTGCAAATACAGTATTCGTATGTACTTTGTATTCCGTAGCTTAATGAAGGAACTTGATGTAAATGTACCGACGTCAATGCAAGTCCTACATTCTTGTTGCTTTAACGTGCGGTATAAACGCAATTTATCTAAAAGCACTTACACGTTATTGGCAAGATTCCGCCTCGCTAGTTTCCTCTTGGCCGCGCGTGCGTTTGCGAAATCCCGCAGTGAAATATTCATGGCGATGGTATTCGCGACTACTAGCAGCGTAATTCCGCGCACGATTCGTGGGACGTCGATTCAAAGTAGAAGAGGTAACCTCGTTTCACGCGGACGAAACTTTTCTCTCCCCGTTTCCAGCGGTGTTCCTCCCTCTTTGAGCTGACGTCGAAACGTTACAGGAAACGTGTCGCTCCGTTCCCAAAGGAGTTTCGTCGAGCAGTCGATGTTCAGAAAATATCCGTAAGTTGGTGACGCGAGCAGAAACATTTGTCTGCGATCGTAGTTCGAGGGGCGCATGCAAAAGTGCACTTCCACGCAACATACATTCGCGAACAATAAAATGAGACAGAATAGTTTATTAGGGACAAAGAAGCGCTCTTTGTCGTTTGTTTGCAGTGCGAACGAGTTCAGAACGGCTTCGTTACGTAGACATGCACTTTTGTCTTTCTATTCTTCTCGTCTCACCGGTTCTACCCTAGATACAAAAGAACATCGTTCGCGCACGGGTGTCTCGCATCACGACGTCTCTTCAGGAAACAGCCGGAAGTAGAAGGGTATCAGCTGGCTCAAGTCCGGAGCCGAGAGTTCCACGTCTTGATTGCGCGATTCATAACGCTCGGAATCCGGGCGTACTCGCTCCGCGCCCGTCCCTTAATTCTCTCTCGACGCCCGGACCTTGTTCTCAACTGCCGCATGATATGACGATGGATCTTCACTTCCGGAGGTGGATCGCGCGTTATGGTCGAATCTTGAATTTGCGTCGCTACGGGGAACGGTCACGGGCGAGGGATTATGTCGGATCAAACGAGCGTGCGGAGAAACGAATGTTTTCTCGACGTGCGAACCACCGAGCATTGTAATTTATCACTTTCATTGTATCATTTATTCTGCTGCGCCAGAAATATTTCAGCGTGACATCCGGAGAACACTTTCAGCATTCGCGCATTAGCGAGGCACCGTTTGCTGCTCTCTCTTTCATTCGCAATCTCGAAAACGCACCCATTTTTAAGGAGCCGGAGCCAGTCGAATGAGAAGTCGTAAGAGCAACGCGATTTAAAAAATTTCGCGCAAGCTGACGCGAGAGCGGCGGGCACGTAAGAAGCCGGGGGAGCTTCAAGCTTCTCGGGATCTAACGGGTTAAATTGAGGGAAAAATTGAACCAGCCCCTATTTCACTGTGCAGTGTTTCGTAATCCGTTAAAATAGATATATTAAAATAAGGTAATGTACCGCAGTTTAATTTTCTTTTCTCTCTTCATTTTTGCGTTACACGCCTACATTTTTATGTCTTTGTTCCGCGCTGTCAGTTTCCTCACCGTGACGCAGAGAAAACTCCCCGCTGAATGTATATCCGAGGTAAACGCTATCTACATATGCATCGCTATAGACATACATCTTTTGAGAGCAATGCTAAACTTTTATACGGTTCCGCACACAAGATCATAGGATTCCTTTTCAAGCATTTCTCTAAAAAATGTTTTTTAAGCAATTTTTTCGTTTTAAAATGTTTTAATACGATTATATATCTTTCTGTGTGACGATATTCATGTAAAAATTAATTAAAATTTATTTACAAAGAAAGAGTAAAAGAAAAAAAAAAAAAAAAAAAAAAAAAAAATGATTACTTAAAACGCAGCAAAATGTACCTTTGTGACGTATGTGCAATATAAATACATGAATGTAACATAGCCACATAAACTGTCATTTCTTGAATAGACCGTAAAACAAGGCGAACGTGTCCCTTATTTGGCTTTAGAGCGCGGATGGAGACACGTGCGGCCAATTGAAGTTCCATTCCACAAAAGTTGCACCGGTAACTTCCTAGCGACCTCCGCTCCCGGACTCAACTCAAGGAGAACCGCAGGCTGACGGTAATTGAGGACAAATAGAGAAAATACTTTTGATAGTGGCCGCAACGACGATCATCCCAGCTCCGTACGAGCGGTTAGACGTTTCATTAAAGGATATTGCCGTTCCTCAGAGGAAAAGAGAAGGGGTAAACTTCTTAAGGGTGAACCGGTTGCAGCTTGCCCGTTTGACGGCGGCGGGTTAGTGAACGAGCGAGAAAGTAACCCTCCCCCAACAGTTGTTAGAGAAATCTCCGCGCGACGTCAACGATTATTAGATTCCTGATGCGAGGATGGCACTCTGACCGGAAATGTTAAATCTCATCAGAGAATAATTGAAACGAAAGCTTATACTTGCGCCGTGTATTAAATTCTACGTTAAGTTTTTTTTTTCTCTTTTTCTTTTCTTTTTTTTTAAGACCGTACGAATGTCTTTTGTTGAAAATTATTATAAGTTTTGCATTTGCGATAAAAATTAATGCTGTATTTACATATTCGCTTTAAATTTCGAGCTGTAATTGCATTGCGGTAAAACAAAAAGTTCCTTGCAAATAAAAAAAGGAGGAAGCTAAAAGTCGAATGTCTGGGTTCTTCTTTTCCGCCGTTTCTATTCCGTTACTCGTTCGTGCTGCCAACAGCTGACACGGAATACAGACAAAGTTAACAAGGTTGTCAGAATATCGTTCGAAACGTTGCAAGTGGAAGTAAAAATTCAGAACATCGCGCCGTGTTGCGAATCTCAATGTAATAAATGAGGGCGAGTTAATATCGTATACTTATAATATTGCTAATTGTTGGGTCGCTCTTATTTTTTTTTTTTCTTTTTTTTGTTTTGCTTTGGCATTCGACAACTTCGTTAGCTTTTTGTAGGACAAGTTCAGAAAGGCTTAACGACGTAACCGTCGTGACACAGAAGAGAATGGACCCGGCAGTCTGTAAGAAGCCGGGGCTTTATTAAAGCCTCCTATAATATTAAAGAGGCTAAGAGACTGTCAGTGTCTCGTACGTGCTTATACTGCGCGAATATAACCGCGGTCTCCAGAACACATTTGGAATATACCAAACCGGTACGTTCTTGTTACTACTACAAGATTATATAAAAATATGATCGCATTATTATACGGGTGTATATTTCATTGTTACGCGGACGTATAAATTCACAGAGAAAAACTATTCTCTTTCTTCTTAAAAAAAAAAAAAAAAAAAGAGGGGGCGTTTATTATAAACACAACGCGGATAAAATATCAAAGTATAACTTGGCGTGTGACGCGTTCTTCAACTATGTGTGCAAAAAATAATAATGCAGTTTAGAAATTTTGTAATTTAACTTTTTCGTCGTTCTCTGTCGCTACATTTTGCGACACCTCGTTGGTAACCTGTTTGTTTAAGGATTATCAACAGCGGTCTATGGACAATTTGCCATAAACGAAAAGCATTTCTATTCAAACCTCGATGCGTTATCTACGTTATCTATTTTGCAAGGATGTCGACTCGTTGTCATGGCACAAGGTAATCACGCTACCGTGTACGTTTTAAACGGGATATTCCCTCTTGGACGTCGTTATACTTCACGGCGATGTTTCCCCGCGCGTTTCGTCTGCGCTTCAGTTACAGCACGAGAGCTGAGTGACCGAGCTGTCGTTTCGTGGTTACGACGTCGTTGCCGTATCGGCGTATATTGCCAGCGAAAGAGGACTCGAACCCTCTCGGTCCCCGTCGATTTTGCAGAAGGGATGAATTTTGCGAGCGCGGCGAGCGAAAAGCAGGGGGAGGGAAAGCGAGAGCATCCGGGAGGATGGGTTTACCCGCAGAGCTCGGTTTCAGGTCAAATTAAACATGAAGCTGCGCGATCGTTCCGGCCCGCGTGGAGTATTTCCTTCGCATAGGATCACGGATTGAGCTCGCGTCCCTGTCTCGTGCGGTTTCTGAACGTTTAATTTTATATCACGATCTAAATGAATATAAACCGCAAGATAAAGCGCATGTGTTAACGTCCGACCGAGAAAAGAGACGGTTGCATCTTCATCTCCGTATTTGGCAAATGTAGCCACAAGTTTAATGAGTGCTACGTAGCGTGTACGAGTTAACTGACTCGTATACGAACAATAGGACGTGATATTAAAATAATGGTTTAATTCACTCGCTTGTTTCGCTGCATTCGCGCGAATCAGCTAATTAAAACAGTCATACTCATTACACGGTCTATCACAGAATAATCTTTCGCTAATGTACAATTGATTGTGACGTTAAGCCACAGCGGGAACTCGTGTATTACTGGAAATTTGACGCGTGTTGCACGGCATTACGCGTCATCGTTGATACACATCACTACTTTTCTCTCCCCTTGCCATGTTACCTGCGGTTTACCGTGGTTGAATAATGATATTAATTAATTGAGGGAATATTAGTATTACCCAAGTAATAGATATATTCAATTCGTTAAACAAAAGTGAGAACGAGTGTAAACGTAGTAATAACATACCCAGAAGGCAATAATATTGCACGGAGTGTATAAAGCATTCGTGAGCTGTGCATAAATATGCAATTGAACTAATAGATTTCTTTTAATATCTCTGCGAAATAACGCCGGAATGAGGTAACGAGAAATTAGTTAAATTAAGCGATAACAAACTTACTTGGCAGTAAAAGTCCAACGGCGATCTGCAACAAAAAACAAATTAACGATTATAAATAAGAATAAAAATTCTAACGCAAGTAAATTATTATTAATACTTAAAAAGCAGCCTGTATTTTCGGGATTAAAAAATTCGAGTACAATGATATAGAAAAAGGATTAAAAAGAAAAAAATTAATTAAAATCAGAATACCGTTCTACCCAGAAATAGCAAGCGAACTTTCAAGGAAGTCTCTAACATTTCATATAATCAATTAAACTCCAGAACGAGTGAGATGCTAATGGAATTCAGCTAAGTATGAAGTAGAGCAAACTAGAATTGAATCGAACAAATGGATCACCTTCGCTATTTCATGTTCGTTTGTGTCGTAAATTCCTTAACTCGTAACTGCGTAATTGTGAAACGTGTTTACGTAACAGATCGTCATCTCTGTGCCAAATATAAATTTACAACAATTTATATTTATACTTTTTTCTATAAATAAAAAAAAAAAACGGTATAAATTATCGAGGTTTCCGAACGTATACGAAACGCGAAAAGAACTAATGTAAAACGGATTAAAACAAACGGGCTCTGTGACCATTGACGCATAATAAACGATTTGACCGTTCATCCACCGTATTACCTCGCGTTTGTTTCTCTATCGTTTAATGGCCCATCGTTCGCAGTTAGAACAATGCCCTATCGACAATTTGTCTTTCTTTCGCCATTGACCATTATCCCTCGCTATAAATCTGACAGATGCCGAAGTGGCGCGCGAAGGAATTTATCGTAAAGTGGTCATCGTGATCTCTGTTATCTTAAGCAGACCCTTCAGTTATGGGTCCTCGCCTCTAACCGATCCTGCTTCGAACGTGGTTTTCGTTCTCCCTGACGTTGACGGAGTATTGTTTCCCCGAGTAAGATTTCCTCCGAGTCCACTTGCTACGAGAGCATGAATACCGATATGGCAAAAAGAAAGGAAAAAAAAAGAAATGTAATGAAATGTCAACTCTATGTTTATCTTCCGCGGGCTATATTTGTACGCTTGATATTTGTTTAAGTAATTCGATCAACCGTGCAGCATAAAATAATATGATGTTACGAAGAAAAGGATATTTTTAATACCGCGCTGTTAATGTTTCAGAACCGCTATTTTTCTGGATAGCATCGGAAATGTATTTTGCCCGTATTTTACGTATTTCGTATTTACATACAATTCACGCCAAATTTGGAAGATAAATGCTAGTTGTTATTCCTCCCTGGTGCTGTTTTGCTATAATTGAATGATTAATTGCATTCCCGTTCTCTCCCTCGCCGGTGAAAGCGTATATTCATCAATGTCTCTCGTATCCATAATTACAGTTCTCGATTCAATGATAATGTTAACGTCAGTAACGGTCTTTGTTTCATCTTTGAATTATTTGTCAAGTATAATGCAGAATATATTTATAGATGAAATACGAGTAATTGATTTGATATTGATGTAATCCATTTAACTTTACGATACTATGTGGCAAGTTATTTCAAATATTAATATTAAATATTTTAATTTACAAGAAATGACAAGTTTAACATAATTAATTTATATCGATAGTAGAAATATTTAAAATACGTTAACTCATAATGTATAATTAGAAGTTATTTCATTATTTATAAAATTATATTATTATATATTATTATATATTGTAATATATTATAAGAAACATTATAAGTTATATATATAACGGGCTAACGTCAGATGTAATTTTATTTATACTCTCGTAAAGAGATTCGAAATCAGTTTTGAATAGAAAATAATTGAGATAAAACGGAAACAGCCAGTAATAATTAAGATAATCGTAAAATTAAAAGAGCGGGGCAAACGTGAAAACTCATATATTGTATATGTATAATCGGCTTAACAAACGGAATTCTAACGTGTTCCTTCAGAAAGAATTTTACGCTAGAAATTCGCTGATTTCTTGCGTCCCTTGCCCCGCGGCAGATCGTATCTCCGCGATTCTGTGGAATTAATTCGTTAAGAGGTGGAGGTCGGCCGTCCCACTTTGATAGACGGGGTTCGTAAATTTTAGAGGTACACCTGGTACTCTAGCTCAGTAGAGCGGAAGGAAGAGAGCGGAAGGAAGGAAGAGAGATGAGTACGACGAATAAATCCAGCTTCCGCAGGCTGGCTTCCCTAGTTGAAGTTGATCCTTGAGATTCTCGGTTATTCACTCGTACTAGGCTGTCAATAACTTGGACAATCTCGACCCCTCCCCCCCTCCCCTCCCCCTACTTTTCTTTTCTCTTTCGCACTTTCACGTACACGCTCGTCATGTCCATCATCTCGATTGTCACGAAAGAGATCTTTGGTTTGAGTTCTTCACACATCTTTCGGATCAGCCTTCTCGTGTTACACCGCTAAATCCAATATCAGGCTGTCGCTTCCTATTTTCCGAGAGGATCTAGACATAGTCCTCGCCTCTATTGCGCTTCTACTTTTCCCTTTTCGCTTCTAACAAAAGTGATTCAAGTGAGGAATTGCTTTCGTACAACCGCAACTTGTTGAGTGAAGAGAATTTTTGAAGCAAGGTTGAAGTGAGCACTTCAGTTTTTAGCAAAGTTAATATACAAGCGCGCTCTTACATACTCGTTTAAGAAAAAAAATATTCGTATTTAATCTTATTATTGCTATTTAGCATTTTATTATATTTTATATCGTTTTACGTTGCAGGTGACTGGCATCGTAGGCAGAGCGGATGTTCTAGCATGTATCTTCTTTTTGCTGTCCTTTCTTGCCTATCACGGGTGAGTATATAATCTAATAGCTTAAGCTTTTTAGTCTCGCACAATCTTTATTTAATCCCTTTTGAGATTAATGAATACGAATGTACAAGACTTATATTATATTTTTATCTGAACATCTCTTTACTTAACGTATATACGACCAATATAAATTTTTTAATTATGCGGGCGAAGAAGAAGTTTAATTAAGCCAAGAAAAAATTCAACACTTATATCATTTTACGTTTGTATATTATTCTAAGAGAATATAGTTGATATACTCTGTAAACTGAGAGAACTTGGGGACTGCGCATACGTCAAGAATGTCGGGCGACACTTAACGTCGCGACGACGCCAGCCTGACGCCAAAACAGCGACCCATTCGTTCTCATGAACATGAAGCCCGAAAATTATAAACTAAACTAATTTACTCTACAAACTACTATTATAGTTACGTGGGATCGTAAATGTGCTCCGGGTTACTCACATCGATCTTCAGTACGAGGGCTAAGAACAATGACTGAACGCACAAAACAATTTCAATTATGTTTCCAAAGAGACATTACTCTCGGAATATTCATTTTACGATTTTACGGGAGATATAACGTCGCGAATTCTGAGTGTAACTTTAATTAACTGTAAAGAAATTTAGCGCTTTTTAAACAACTTTCATTAATAAGCTGCAAAAATCTGACGTGACGAAAAAACTTCGTGGAAGCAGACGCGATTGCGAGAGCGTAAAAAAACTTCTACGGGGCTCATATTCCAACATAAAAGAGCGTTTGTCAAAGACAAGAAGGTAAAACTCTGCCTGTAGGGCTAGCGTCGGGAAGCCAATGGCTGGCGAAAGGGTAAGATGCTTGTCTTCGAACCTAGGAAATTGATTACTCTTGGCTGCCTTTGAGTACTCTTTCTCCTTCGTTTCCTTCTACCTTTACTTCATCACCTTGCTCTATGCTTATCTACCTTTTTTTTTTTTTTTTCTTTTTTCTTTTTATCTAACTAGTGTCTCTTGGTTCCTCCGCCTTCAATTTAGTCTCTCCGACCATCTGCACCTCGCTTTTAAATCCTTCGACGATTAAGCCGACCGATAATTAATTCCAATTATACATTTGGCTTATCGTCAAGACTCTCGTCGTTTTCTCGATTATCGATCGTTTTACTTTTCCATAGAATGAGTGCATTCTCATTTGCACTCCACTGCGACGAGTTGCTATTAATCTTACGAAGGAAGTCTTGATATAAATTGTAAGAAACACTTCCATTTTGTCGCGGCCTTTCTATCTCGGTTTTTATCGGTGGGCTTCCAAGGAATCGCGGTACTGTCTCGGCGGACTAGTCTTGCATTGGTCTCGTTGTTCCTAAAATCCCAAACGACATCTTGGAACGAATCCGTCATTCAACGTAGATTGATGTGCACGCCAGCGAACGTGAACGAATAAATCCTATGTCTTTGGATCGATGTTCTTGATGAGAATTGTTTTCCAATACCGATCTTTCTAGTTGACTCAAGTAAAGCAAGATATATTACAAATATTAAGTTGTACAAGCAAAAATATGGCTGCGTTATTTTTTACATATGCAATGACCTCGCTAATCGTATTTCTAATAATTTTTCAATCTCTTCATTTAGAGTCCGAAAATATGCGCTTAATATTTTTATTAGACACTTTTTATTTTTTTGTAAAAATAAAATAATTGGCGTTTCTTGTATATTTGACGATTTTAATTTAATCGCGCAATACTTTTAAATCTAATATTTAAATAATTAATTCTTTTTCTAGACAACAGACAGCTTATTTGTGGTCCAGTGTTTGTCTGGGTGCCCTATCGATGTTAGCGAAGGAAACTGGCGTTACTGTTCTGGCACTAAACCTTCTTTACGATCTCTGTCGTTCCTGGCATTCAATCAAGAGGTAAGTGTTTAAGTGCTTGGTATTGGAGCGTCGTGTGCGTTACGGCGAAATGCAAGGTTTAATGCTTCGAGATAAACTTTAAATTGATATAGCTGTTTTGATTTCAGTTACTTATAACACCTCAGTCAATGAGATTAATTTATCACGTTTGTGTTGCGTTAAAAAATTTAAATTAAAATTTAAATTAAAATTAAAGTTAAATACTAAACGAGAAAAATATATAAAGTTTATTCGTTTCGCGCCAGCAATTTACGTACAACGAAAATGAAATCACCGTGGATTTCAGGTCGCATGTCCCGAAGCGGTAAATGTGCTTTTCGTGACGGTAGAAAATGCGGCCAAAATATTTCGGCGCGCTTAAGTTCCGTGCCGGAACGCAAACTCCTTTCAAACATTGACTAGGTGTACTATTAATCATATGACAGTGTACTGGCGCAATATTTGGTAGACTTTTTGCATTCGCGGCAGACAGATGTATAATATAATTCACAATAAAAAAAAAAAAAAAAAAAACCCTCCACATTACTCGGTACATGTATTTTACAGGTCTATTTTCGAAGCCAAGTGGAACGACGATTCTAGATATTTTTCAAGACGCGCTGCAGCATTACTTGTTTCGGTAAGTCAAGACAAAAATAATACGGCAAGAAATAAAATTACGTCTGTGTTTATAAGTAATAATAAAAATTCAATGAAACGAAAGATTGTTGAGTATTTATAATGATGTCGTCCTTAATTTTTTTTTATTCACGAAGGAATAATGTAAACGTATTGTGATGAAATCTTGTGTCTCAAAATTCGACAACACGAATAAAATGTATCACTGCAGTTTTGATATCAATTGTTAAAAGCGATACTAAATTACATTTCTAAAAGATAGATAGATAGAAAAGAATGATTTTAACGATCTGCGATATAAATGAATAGGTCAAAGAGAAAATTAGTATCCCCTTAACGCACCATGAACATTCGTTCGTGCGTGGCAGTCCCATAGGATTTTCAGACGAGCGGCAAGAGCGACTGGCTTTGTTATTATTGTATTAACGACAACGTCTGCACTTCTGGTATCCGGGGAATTGCAGGGATGTCCACGACTATATTTATCCATTTAGGTCCCGTGCACCCTCAACTTATCACGTAAATGAATTACCGGAAAAATCAAACTTCAGTAAGCCTCGACGGCAATCGAGAGAGAAAGAGAGAGAGAGAGAGAGAAGCGCTCAATATAATATTGATTCATCCTTGATTACTTTATTCAGAAAATTCATCGGAGATATCGGGAAGGAAAAGATAAAAATCTTGACGAAGTGATCGCGAACTGTGTGTTCACGTGCTGTTGTAATGTAGCTGCCGGTGCTTGGCGCTGTACCTAAGAGGGATTTTCCTACGTGTTAAGAAAACACGATCGTCGCTCTTCTATAATCCGCGGAATTAGCACGGATCCCCCATTCCATGTCCGCATTAATTCTTAACGACCGATATCTTTCGTTTTTATCGCCCGGTTCGTAGTCAGACATCGATGTTTACAGCAACTCGTGCCTTAAGC
Organism: Cardiocondyla obscurior; assembly: GCF_019399895.1. Taxonomy (NCBI): domain Eukaryota; kingdom Metazoa; phylum Arthropoda; class Insecta; order Hymenoptera; family Formicidae; genus Cardiocondyla; species Cardiocondyla obscurior. The sequence goes on along the minus strand of NC_091866.1, from coordinate 9,642,455 downwards.
CAATTTAATGATCGTTACTATAGATACACTCGATGTGGCGAATTTCCCTTTACAGCCGCGGAAAATAAATAACGTTCCCCGAACTGCTATGCAAGACAAACTGTGCAACAAACGAAGCGTGGGATGAAATAGCGGCAGTTTCAAAAGATCAACAGAATGATATATGAATCACGTAAATGGGTATTGTATAACGGCTGGCAATCGAAAATATGGCATGGGCTTACCATCGGCATTCACGATAATAATCAGCTTTCTCGCAATTAATATTGTTAAGTGACGGCAATAATTAAACGGCCAATTTATCTTCCTTTGGCATTCGTTAAAGTCAAACATCACATTTTAACTTAAATATACTTTAAAGAAGCAGAAAACTCGCGCAGTTTAATTTCGATCGAACATTTTATGCGTTTAATTTGGAATCCTCTTTTGGAACTTGATTTTCAAACAGGATTTAAAGTTTTTGCGAATGGTAAAGCTTTTAAGAAGGCTCTCTCTCTCTCGCTTTCTCTCTCTCTTTCTCTCTCTCTTTCTAGTAAAATCCACACAGGCGTGAAGTGCCTTGAATCTTCAAAGGAATCTCAAGTTAGGTGGTAAATTTTATCGATAGAGGATGTGAATTTCTCGTATTTTCGGCACGAATCCATCGAGGTCACGCTGGTCGATCACGGCACCGTAGGGTGTAACTCCTAAACGGAGTTTATGAGACGCTATTAAATTCTCGGCGCTTTACTATCGTTGATGTTCATACCTAAGAAACGCTGGCTCTTGCGGCGCCGGCGCTCATCGTCTTTATTGTCGCGAATTAATTTAGACGGCGTCGTATTAAGCACCCTTACTAGCACGAGAAAGCGTTCGATAAAGATCAGAGGATAGCATATCTCTCGTAATCAGTAACAATTGTAACCTGTAACGTCCGTTACGTCTCAGACATTGCATCAGTTATAAAATATTTAACAATTACAAAATTATAAATAAACGAATTTTACGATATTAATTCTTCTTTTTCGTTATTATTTTTTTTTTCTAAATTAATCTCTTTCTGTAAGGTTCCATAAAAAGCAAGGCTGTTTTTGAAGCAGGTGAATTTCAAGCTGCGCATTAAAATTCTGTAGCGTATAATTAGTGGTAAACTCAATTGTATACTTTCCCTCGGCGAAGGAATTGCTAAATAATGCATTTTGCCCTTAAGAAGCATTGTGTTAAGTCAGGACGGTACGACCCATCACGTGGGCCAATGCGGGAGAATAAAGGTTGCGCATGGAAAGTACTTTAACCGAACACGATTCTGAGTTATGCTAATTTATGCCGCCGAACGAGGGAGGCGTGCTTGCACACGACCTACCCTCACACAGTTATCTACATATCCCGGATCTCTTTCCACCCCTGTCGTTTCCGCCATCCTGTAGCACTTACACGCCCTCAGATACATCGTTCTCAACGATGCTCTTCGGTCTCCATCGCCGGCAAAGACCACTAATATCGCAGAAAAAAATACTATACGTCGGCTAACATAAAATGAAGTCAGATTTACAAATTTCTCTTTTCAAATAAATCAAGTTGAGTAAATTAGGATTTATTTGAAAAAAAAAAAAATATCTAATCGTTGCTTGTAACAATATTAAAAAATGTTTATCATATACTATTAATTGTATTTAAAATTGTATTTAAAATTGTATTGTATTTAAAAAAATTACCATTTAAATTAATTAAAACTACTTTAAAATTTTCGTTAAAAAAAAACATAGTAATTTGTGAATAAATTGTCTTCAGATGTTTTTAAATTTAATAAAACTGACTGCAATTGTGTTCAACCATCATCGCTATTGTATTAAAAGATACGCGCCCTAAGGTGTGTCATACAGCTAACGTCTAAGGTGACGAACTTAATCAATAGGCTAATCCATTAGAGAGAGAGAAGGTACACTGTTTGTCGATTGCTATGCTCACTGTTATCTGATTGGCTTGACGCTTAACTTACACTTGTTTGTCTTACATCCCCTTAAGTTACAACGGTAAAAGATAAATTACGAAATTGTTATAACCAGCAACAAAAAAACACATTACCGTAATTGCTTATTAAATTTTTCATCGTTAAAAAATTAATTAATGCGAAATATCCAATCGAACATATTAAAAGACCGCATTTTCGCAAAGAGAAAATCTTAATCCGATAAGAACTGCGGATATTAATTTGCAGAATGTATCGCGATTTTTATTGTTTTATTGTTACTGCTGATCTGATTATTACATCTCAAAGCATTTACGATTACGTGTTCAGATAACGGTAAGAGTTCGCAGCGTTGAAAAAAATAACTGCATCAATATGCAATAAAGACGTTTTCTGCGCATTGGATATTTATCGGAATTGAATTTCCGTCCCGCGCGTCGTACACCGCAGGTCAGCCGGGATCTTCGTGGTAGCGTAATACAATATTCCAAGAGCTTTCCATCGAAGAACAAGGCCGACATTGGTGTCGGACGTCTCGACAGGATGCGGCGTTTCGATGACGGTATTGCGTATATACGACGTGTTCGTATGACCGCTTAGGGTGGACGCTACCATCGTCCGTAGACTTCGATCCTGGAGGATATGAATACCTCGAATTGGCAGATATTGTCCGACTCTCCAACCCTTCCAGAACCACTCACTGCGGTGTCTGTCCGCCGACAAGAATGCGAACGAGAGAGGTTCCGACGTAGGTACAAAGGCGGATAGACAGTGAGAGGGCCAGCGATGCCCTCGGATAACTCCGGAATAAGGGATAGAGAGTGGTCTATCGGAGGATGGTACGGACGTCTATTGGGTTAGCGAGCTCTGCGAAGGACGTGACGGAAATGTGACGACGGTCCCCGTGTCATCCCCCGCGTGAACGTGACGACGTCTTAGCGCAAGGGAGACTGCGAAACGACCTACCTTTCGTTCTTTGCTATTCAGACCCGCGAATCGTGTTACTTAATTAAACCATTTAGCGAAACGTGACTGGCGCGTGACTCGCGTCGACTAGTAACATTATTGCGAGACGTATTACTAGCTTCCGCGCCACGTATCTTACGGATGATGAATAATTAACATAAAGAGAAAATCGCATCACATGGACGCGGCATATGAATGCCGCGACTTTGCCTGCGGTGCCTGTTCGCCTTGTACTGCATTAATTCTACTTTGATTCGCTTCGCCGCATCGTAATAATTTATGCGTTTCTGTATTTACCATCGCTACAAGTCATACAAGAAATCAATAAATTGAGTAAACAATTTGCGAGACCGTACGAAAGCACAATTTCAGTTATTTGTTATTTCACTTTCTGTTACGTAAATACAATAACAATTTACGACCTAATTACAATAAATGCGATACGCATTTTAACTGAAATAAGAGACACTTGATTGAGTCACGTTTAATATTTATTGTACACGTAGCTAAAACCTTCTATATTTAATAATTTTAATTTTTCGTATTTGTCAGTATTGTAAATGTTAAAAATGCAAAAAGCTTTCGCATTCACATTTGTCATAAAGTATCTAGATATTTTCATAAGCACTTTAAAGAATGTGCCTCTGCAACAATATGAAAATTTATCGATCATTTAAATGTTTGCAGTTTAGCATACTTCTTATGGTGCGGTTCGCTCTACTTCACGGTACTTTGCCAAACTTCTCCGCGCAGGATAATCCAGCTGCTTTCCATCCCGATTTCCACGTCAGGTGAGTATCTGTATAAATCCTTTATGTTACGCGAGTCGCGACGAGGAATCCTATTACAACGTTTCAAAACTCGCAGCGATTGAGAACGACTGGAAACTTTATACCATTGTCCCTCGTTGAGGAGTAACGTATCGCGTATACGTGAGATCAAAGTGTTGGGTGACAATGGAAACAAGACGACTTTATCCTTTGATCTGATTCAGCCTGTATTCACCTCTCGCTCAGCGCTTTCAGCAGTTGAAAACATTTAAGCAGCTGTGCTGCATTGCTTGTTTGCTTTCGCACCGATGTAAAAAAATTGTGCTCGCGAAGGCAATTAAATATGCATCCGATTATTTTTCGAAATTGACATAAAATGAAAAAGAAAGCGTACTGAAGCAAAATATTTTTGTATATAGTTGTGCATTATATTTTTCGTATTTTTTAAGAAAGAGAAATTTTTTTAAGAAATGAGATTTATTGAAATATTTAAGTAAAGACACTTTCTTTTTATTCGTTTCATTTGTTCACATTTGAATTAAGATGTCTTTTATGCTAGATTGTATATGCTACAACATGAGATTGAGAAGCGTCGGCTGACTGTCAGCCGGAGAAAGATTTTCGATTCGTGCTCGGATTAAACCGAAAGTCTCTGCCCAACTTTTCCACTCCAATTGCCTGTTTGCAACAGATTCGCGACGCGTCCCGCTGCCCCGATTCGCTCGAGTTTCGCTCTCAAAGAGTTCGAACGCGGTACAACTTTTCGACACTGCTCGAAAAATCCCTCGGTTGATCCCATCGAAGATGGTACCGGCAATACTACGATTCGCAATTTTAATCTACTCGACAATCTCTCGAGACATTTTCTTTTATCGCTTCCAGAAGTTTTCTAGGTGGCACATTATAGGCGTTCGAAGAGAATTCCGAAATTGCGGTGTAACGCCGACGAAAAATTTTCTAATATACGATCCGATTTTACGGCTCGCTGAACATGTCCAGCGTAAATCCGATTCCGCTATATCCCGCAGTTCAACGATATCGCATGACCGCCGTATCTATTACGTCTCGCAAGGAACGGACGTGTCCTGACGTTTCACGTAGATGGAAAATGGAAATGGCCGCGCGATGTGATTCTCTCGACGCGACGCCGCAAAACTTCCGTTCATGACGAGACTACGAAATATATTCACCTCGTAGAGCTCTTTTATGGGCAAGCACCGCGAAGCGTCGGTGCAAGACGAAGCAGTCTTTTTCACGTTCGTGAAAAATTATCTTAATTACAGAAGCGCATCTTTCGAAGCAGTTGTGAACCTTAATGCAATTAGTATCCTTGCTCTACAAAATTAATTAGTTATACCATTACATTTTCATAATAAAAGTCGCGTTTCTGCGCACTTCTTTCATACGTGCAGCCTGACAATAAGATCTTTTTTTTTTTTTTTCCACCGACCGATAAAAGGACGCTAATTAAATATTCCGTGAACGCTTTCGTTTCTCGGCAATTCGAAAATAGAACTGTGCAAAACAGAAATTCTAGCTGCTGCTTTAAAGCAAAAGACGACTGTTAATTTTAACTGAATTCAAAGATAGTGTTTCTGTACCATCACCACGCCGTAAGATTTCTGTGACATATAAAAACGTATTGGAGCAATGTTCTGTCTTCCTACAAAGTACTGCCGTATTTATTCATCTTCCGTCTCTGGTACAATCCTAGCCCTTCACCTACGTCGCTTTTCCGAGTAAAAGAGAGAAACGAAGCGAAGGGGGAGAAGATATTAGGCGAAATACTTTCAAGCTGTCTGCTAGAGACTGGGAATATTTTACGAGATGTATAATTTGGGTGGATGTACCGTCGTTTCGCGGAATTTACGATCGCGCAAGCCTACATCGGGCCACCGTTCCACATCGTTCAAAATTCTAACCCTCCTTCCCGTTATCCCCTTGTCCTGGAAATATCCTCCTCGTCGGAAGCGCACATGCGGCACACGCGGAGGCACGTGTCCTTTGGTGACGCTGCAACTTGAGGAGATTCGCCGGCAGAATGTCGTAGGTCGCGCGCATGGAGTTTCCACTCTAATGCAGTTATACGTTTACGAGGTTTCAGAAATACCGGGCGACATATTTGCGATCGCGTGTACCGCTCGGCCGCTCAGGTGGTTAGTCGGTTAGACCCTGCGGTGCTGCTGCGCGATTAATACGGTAATTTAAGTTTAAGCTTGTTAAACGGACGACTGGCGCGCGTAACTCCGCGCGAAGCGCTAATCGCCGCTAAATAGGCTGCGATATAAATCATCCCTCGCCCCCGCCCGTTATTAACAAGGGTTTCCCAACGTTCCTCCGACAACGCGCAATTACGACTTTGCCGCTACGCAGAATGCGCCCATGCCGCTTCAATCTCACCTCGCCTCACGCAAGATTTGCGATTTCACGTTCACGTCGCCGCACGGACTCCCTTACGGGAAACACCCTAGCCAATTTTGCGAAATTTCTCAATATGCTGCGTTGCGCGCCGAGCCGAGTAAAGTCTTTGGACGAAATTCAGCAACCACATTGTAGACGCGCTTATTCCTGGTCAAATATTTCACGTTACGATGTGCGGCAATATTCTCAAACGAGTCTTAGGAGAACTTTATTCAACCGAGAATAGCGAAAGAATGTATTAGAACGTCAAGCGTGTACATGGTAAATGGAATTGTTAAAGGGTCTCTCCGGTTACGACAGACTCTCGTATATACCGCGCACGGTCTTCGCAGTGATTAATTCTACGCCGGGTCCGCCCTATCGTGTCTCGGTCTATTGCTGTACCCATGTGCAATAATATTGTGGGCGCCATATGCGTGTCATATCCACCGTGGCCTGTACTGGGTTCGTCGTAAAATATTAACACGCGGCAGATAGATTTCGTAAGACGATACGAATGTTGTTACGCGCCCGAGAGCAAGATTTTTCGGAGTAGAGTTTCAAGATATTTCCACCTCACGTTGAATTTATTACGGAACACGACGCAGACAAGATGATTTTCAAGATGTGAGCAATTAATAAATGAACAATTGATAATAATTAAAATATAATTATTTGAGTCTCAACTATACTTAATCGCGCCTAACAAAATTCATAAAACTTTCCAAACGTCATCTCATAAATACGAGTGCTATACTATATTATAGCGCACATATGTATTTTAAATTTTTGCATCGTTATTTCGCGAATAATTCTTAATTATTATTGCGGTCGAGATTGAATTGTGTATTAAATAAGAATACGTAACGTCGTTATGATAACGATGATGGAACCAGTTTGCCGAGGTTACTACAAGACCTCATTGTGTTCTTTAAATCGCCGCAAGAGTTCATTGGAATTTATGCAGCATAGTAACTTGAAACTTCTTCTTTACGTTTGTACGTTTGGAATACTCTCGGGAGATTTATAAGTTTATAAAACAGCTTACCTCTTAGGAATTGCGGAATATTCTGGAAAATAGAAGGAATACGCTATAAATGGTTAACGTAAGTTTCCTCGTAAAAAGATTGTTCTACTTTCCTCTCCGTTTGATTTCGATATCTCCTTTGTTTCTTATGGTGTCATAACGCGCGCGCATAAAAAAAAATTTATGTGACGAGTATTGTGCAACGTTTACGATAATACGCATAAAATAAATTTATAGAAAATCCTTCGGCCTGCGAATTTGAATTACGAACGGAGCTCTCGATGTGTATATCAACGAGACGTTATCCAAAACGTGACAAAGTGCACTTAAAATTTTTATCAATATCTGTAATAGAGAAACGTTAGAATAATGCGCAATTCTATTCAACCGCGTGTTTTGTGCATTGAGAATAAAATTCCCTCCCGTTTTTTTTTTTTTTTTTTTTTCTTTTTTTTCGACATTTACTTTATTCAATATGTGAATGACAGTAAATTGTCAAAATTTGAAATATTCTTAACAATAGGAGGAATGTTGCTGTCGACTACGTTTGTTGGAATTTAAATCGAACGAGAGAACCATCGGTACCGCGCTGCAATCCAACGAGAGCTAGTCGAACCATGTTGTCGCGTATTGACGTGATTTTCTCCAAGGAGGATGTTGAAACTCACTTTCATATTTATGAGCTACGTTATGCGAAAATGCAAACGTATGCAGCACCAGTCATTTACGGTGGACTGACAATCATGCACAAGTGATGGAACTTCATGCATGTGATAGCGATAGAGCGTAATATAACGCCTTTCGCTCTCTCGCTTCTATTTCCATCGCTGTATGTATAATAGCATGTCTTTATGACGTAATCCTTTGACCGAGAATATTGTTATGAGAAAATTTGTATCCGCACTCTCACGGCCATTTTCCTAAAAGTCCTGTTCAATCATCTTTGAAGTATTACTCTCCGTATTTTAATATCGCGCGTATCTCAATTTGTTTCGTATAAAGTATTTCGCAACATATTGCAAATAGTGATCTCTAAAAAAATTTTGTGCAGCTCGTTATTCTGCTCTGTCTTAATAAATCCGAAAATGTTGTATTTTTTTTTTTTTTTTAAGACAATTTAAAATAAAATTTTCAGACAAGCAAGTTATATAAAACATAAATAATTTAACATTATCGAAGGCTTCGATAAATTCTCGCGTTAAAATGATTAAACAAAACATTTAGGAGATAGGTGTGTATGTGTTCCTATCAATCGAGCGAACGAAAATTAGTAAAACTCGCATTCATTGTTTCCCATCTGAATCATCCATCGAAGCGTTAAATCTGCAGATCAGTTTTCGTGCGAACGTCTCATTGCCGGATGATTAATTTCTATCATCGAAAGTTTCCGTAGTAAATGGCGCTAAGCTCAAAGCTCTCTCATTTCTCTTTTCTATGTTAGAATCGAAGGAAAATGGCTCTCCATTTGTCAGCGCGAAGTGATTAAAGTACATTTTATTAAATATTCCGGTTCTATTATTATAATGTAAAAAATAGTTTTAACATATCGAATCGTAAACAACTGGCTGTCGCGGTATTGTAAAGCACGTGTAATGGCGAGCGAAAAAGTGTCGGATATAAAGTTCATGAGCTTCAAAATTATGAAAATATGCAAAACCATTTCTCACGTGTTAACCTAAGAGCAAGACAGATTTACGATTTGGGGTATATTTTTGTATGCGAATATTCGCGCACCACGCTCTCGGTTAATACCGCTAGTCAACTACGGACATATGCGCTTCTTTCTCACTGTAAGTACTTTCCCGTAGCAACTTCGTATACTCTTGTTATAATTTATGTCCTATTCAAGCACCTGCGCGCTTTCCCGGAATTCCATCCCCCATCCCCCCCCATAAACTATCATGTTGCGAGTTTACCGTAAAGATTGCACGATGATATACCCGATGCAGATAATTAACATCGTTTACGGAATGCTTAGAACTGGGCCGTTAAATAACTGCGGGCAGAAATTATCGTAGTTAAATGAAGATATACGTCTCGGGAAAGAAAATCGACCTTTTCTTTTTTTTTTTTTTTTTTCCTAAACTATTTCTCGGACAAGCAAACATACTTAATTAAGTATAAAATAGCTTTAGTCTTGTAAGATCCACCTTGTAGAATATTTCTTTTACTCGCTGCGCGTTTTAACTTATTTTTCAAAAATAGCGACTGCGATAAACGCGATGCAGCGTGTTGGCTTTAATTACGCACCTGTGTAACGAAAACGAACTAAACGATCACAATGTGGTTATCCTATCTCTCGCAAGATCAACGTTAACGTACGCAGGCAGAGAAGTTTCTGGACAGTGAAAATTCTGGCGTAGAGATAAAACGTCCCTGACAAAGCTACTGCGACGACACCGCTGAGTGCGCGTAATTAGTTATATCCGGAGGGTCTAGGCACTGTTCTCTAACGAATCCCCTGCGGTAGTAAATTTTATACTTCATATACGAGAACAAAGCAACAAAGTTGATATCAAACAGCTTTTATGATTCTTTTCCTCTTTCACTTTTACATCAAAGAATTTGTTACGGCATACCTGTTAATGGGCCATTTTCTTCAATATATTTCTACAGCGAGAGATTCCGTTTTTCATACCTTGTCGTACAATGTACCGCAAACGATTTTTTTTAAATACACTTTCATTATTTACGATAAAAATTTGCGATACGTAAGAAGCATAAAGTTTACAAGTACATTGTTCCCGACCGCAATTCTTTGTTACACCGTCTGTCAACGAGATATGCTTCCCTCAACTCAGGAAATTGTAAGACTAAACGCGAGATACACGTCATCCGCGACGAATAAAGGCGAGAAGAAAGAAACGTTGTTACAAAAAGAAAATGTCGCCGCGGGTGTCGGCTGCGGAGTATCCAATTAGCCGATGCTCGAAAGACGAGTGGATGTTTCGAAACTCGAGAATGTCTGTCGGTATCTTGGTTCGCCTCATAGATCGATGGCGAACTATGGAAGGCGAACTATACAACACTAGAAGAGTACAATAATGGTTTTCGAGATAACGCTCATACTGTAAATCCTATTTTATTATTTTGCTCTCGATATTAAAAAAAAAAAAAAAAAATAGTCTATAAAAAACAAAATTTAGAGCGCAATAAAGGTATTCTTGATAACAAAGGCATCCGCCATTTGATAGCTGTGATTTTTACTGACATGTTAGTGTTTATTACGCGCAAGAAAACTATTTGCCCTCGCTTCGCTGGCTCTCAATAGTTTGCTCCATTTTCTACTTTTCGTCACTGATTGTCTAGCTTTATTCGAAACTTGTGCATTTTTATAAGCGGCGAGGGAAACGTTGATGTTCGTGTAGATTAGTGTATCGTAAAAATTTATCATTTATAGACAAGTAAGTTTTACCTAAGGCTTACGCATCTAAGATAGGCAATTTTGAATTTACTGCTCGCGGTTGTAAATGTATATATTTATTCGAGCAGCTCGATGAATTTTACACACCCGGTCGAAACTGCATCGCGTTTGATGTCGCTTACATGAACAATTTTGGAAGCATCGGCATGATATACATGAGACGTAAGTCATTCATCGTGCCGCTACTTCGACCTCGCGCACATTTGTGGGATGCGCAATGACGTTAAATTATCCATTAACCACTTTAGAGGACATTAAGTCAGTACGGCCGCGAAATTTCGCTCCACCGTATACGATGCCTTAGAGGCAGATCCGAGGTGCCTTAAAGATGTAGGGCGCGGTTAACAGCACGCATTTACACCGCGCTCCGAAGCCACGGAATGTCTCAGACTAACTGATACGGTATGACATAAATTCTCTATAGCCTCTAAGAGCACTTTAGGTAAGCCGCATCGTCGGTTTTCTTAAGCAAGCAGTATTTTCAAACAGATTTGCTTCTAATAATAATTAACGGTGAAATTAAAATTCTCTCGTATCAATCCAACGACACGATTTATCGATATTTATTTATAACCGCGCTAATCTTTTACGGATTATTTTATTTGTAGCGACGATGTCGCAACAGGCAGAGTTAATTGTGACCATTACTCGTTCTTTCATGAAGTGAGACCAGGGTTGTAAACTCGAAACCCCTGAGAGATCTTGTCCGTATACATCGTTATAACGCGGATGTGCGAACGGTTGGATATGGCAACGAGACATCACCGGGGATGTCGTTGACAATCCCTCAACGACATATCTGATATACATGGCTACGCGTTGAACCCTGAATGTTTCACCCGAAACCTCCGTATGTCATCATCCATACCGACGTCTTCCATTCATTACAACGTGCAGTTGGAGAAATATAGATACCAGAGACCGCAGAGGAGAGGTACTCGCGCGACGAGAAGTGGCGTCGGCAGTGGAATAGCTAAATCGCAGCGTGCGGCTTCGTTGTACGCGTTTCCTGAACCCATTCTGACGCGCCTGTACGTAGAACTGGATCGTCATCAGTTTCCGTATGTTAGTAACCAAGACTGACGGTGTTACTCTACCACGAACGCGAGGCGATGTGCTTCGCCTTCGATCAATCAACTCTGCCGCTTCCGACTCTACTCGTTCGGGAAGGAGGGTGAAAGTCGAGTAAATTACTGCGAAATGGGTGTAGCTTTACGCCTTGCCTATTCTGGCTGGGTGGCTGGGCCGGGATTGCACGCCACAAATTATCTGCGTAGAGACCCACCTACTAATTCTCTCACTTTCTGCTGTTATCACTGTTTTCTGTCTCCCGCTTTCTCTTCGTTTACGGTGCTCTCATGCTCGCGATAATGCATTATTTTCACTAGTATTAAAGTACCAAGGGGTCCTTGCAGAATAGATTACAAGCAGAAAAACAAAGTTGCATTTTTTGATAAAATAAATTTTTTTTAATCTCTATATATATACTTAATCTTTTTCTTCATTTCTCAATTTTTCTTTTAATTTTTTTTTGTTTTTTTTTTTTAATTACGTATATTTTATAATAAAAAAATGACAAGTTTAAAGTAATTTTAAATAGATAAACGAGTGCTTAATGTTCTCAAGTAAATTATATAAAACCGTATTAGTGACTCTAATCTCGGCATTCGTCGCAAAGTTTGAAACTACTCTGCGAGAGTATATCAGAAATAATGTGTGGACATACGCGGTCAAAAGTTTACACGCGATTGAGCTCAACTACTGCAAGGGACATTTATTCTCGCAGATTGGACTAATTATATTAGTACCTAATAACGTCAATGCGTAATGTATTAAACAGTTTGGAAAGAAACGCAACTTTGTTATAAAATTAATCAAACAATGAACTAAATGATTCGGCAGGTATTATCACGCTGTATCATTTATGAGCAATGAAGCATATAACTATTGCACACTAGTCTGCAAATAGCATTTCAATCCAATTTCGTGTTACATCAATTCCATCCATAGTCTATTGAGCGCACAGCACATTAATCGATGAATGTTGCTTTGCCAATATATACGTTATATGAAGTATAATATATGTACAAAGGATAATCGCGTGCGAGAAATATATGATCCTTGAGTGCATTTAATGAAGCACAAAATATCGCATTGCGTTGTAATAATTAAACGACGCAACACGTTAAATAAATCATTAAAGCTGTGCGACGCAAAAAAAAAAAATTTATGTTACATATAAAAGTCCAATAATGGATAAAATTTCTTTCGTACGTCATTGAATCGAATGCACTTAATTAGCAAGAATCCTTTGTAAACTTGCTGGAACGAACGGAGCACGTTTCTCGCATTTATATCCCAAAACACCAGCGATAAGCAGTACGACGTTTTCGCTCGTTCGTTAATTATTCTTTTCCTTACGGTCTGGGGAGTTCCGATGCTCTCGTGTACGTTCAATTAAAACAACTTGCGCGAACCGAACTAATACGAACCATTAACAACGAAGGAAGAAAATCCGATTTCCGAAGAGCAACGTCTAGACGACGTAGCTGTAGCACAAAGAGAACTCGAAAGCACGAAGGGGGACGAGTGCATTTAAGCGGAAAACGCGGATCGGGTTAAATGCAATATCACGTATGCCGTTCCTGGCTTCGATCCACATCGGTTTTCACCTTCGTGACAATTTTTAATTAAAAAAAAGGGGGAACGCGCACGCGGAGTTGATGATTGCGGCCCATTGCAGTTGACCATTAATTTGATTTGATGAAAATAATAACAGCGCCGATGACCGTTCATTTCGCAGCAAAAATAATTATCTGTAATAATAGTTCCTGCATCCCGGCAACGAACTTGGTAACGAAACAAATAGTAGCAAGCGCGATCTTTCTTTCTCTTTTTTTTTTCTTTTTTTTTTTCGAATTCTATGTGACGTGCATTTCTATCGGCGGACCGTCAATTGAAAATCAAACCGCAATATCGCAGGTCGCGTATCCGATCATCGAGATTAAATTTGATGACGGAATTACTACTATTCACGGAAACCGTGCATCGACGCGTGCTATTGTTCTCTTTGTGACACCACCAGAAACCGAATAGAACTATTAAATATTAAAGAAAATCGATACTCTTGCACAAAGAAGAGGGAGAAAGGGAGACAGAGAGAACGGGCTAATTCGAAATACACCCTCGCGCATCGGATAATTTGATGTGGGCGCGGAAAGCGTGATAACTATGATAAACTCGTGAACGTAATGGGCGATCAACTCCGCGCTTTGTCGATATTATGTCGATATGAAATAGGTATATTACAGTTAAGTTTAACATATTAAATACCGCGTAATACAAGCTCAGCAAAGATAACGCCACTTACGTATGTTAGCCCGGTCGATCGGGTCGACGGGCACCTTGCGAGTACCGGAGGTACTCGGGGAACAATACACTTCCGATGCGGTTGACAAAGACGCACGGCTCGTACACCGGAGGTTCGGCATCGACGGGAGGAAGGACGGAGAGGAGGACGTACGTTTGATTCCGTATGGGACACGGCGCAATACATCTCTCCTCGGTTTACCGGTCGCTCGCTGAGACGGAAGTGTATCGTGCCCGACGAAGCGGGCACATCCGGCTCGCAAGATTAATTGCCAATAAACCTCTATTACAGAGACCTCTTCCCGCACCGTCACTCTTCTCACGATATCGCGTCGTTTCCCGGTCAATCGCTTCGTACGCAACAGCCTCGACCGCCTCTACTTTTTTTGGACTCTTTGACCAAAATAACGAGATAATTCGAAAATTAGATTATTCAACGTCACGCTTTTTCAAAGGGTAAGGGAAAAAAAAAAAAAGGTACGGGCGGAAATGCGACGAAAAATCATTGACCACGCAAAGGATAATTTATAACAGAAACGATGTAACATAACTCAGAGACGCGCAATTTATTCTTCTCGGTTATAACGATTCACAGCGACCGTCACGATTATTCACGCAATACGAGCTGTCTCGAAACAAAATGCGCTGTCTCGCAAGAAGATTGATAATTTATTACACCGCGGAAGCGTCTAAATTTAGTCTACGTTCCGAGAGTTCGGAATAGAATGTCTTGCACTTGGAAAAGAAAATACACGGCGCGAATGCGCATTAGAAAAATGTGCGGTTATCGGCGGAGATATCTCGCTTTATTTTTAGACTGTACGGTGGATATTTGCATTTTCGTCTAAGTGTTTTTTATTTCAATTGGTGTAGTGTGAAAAACATTACTAACAAATTGTTACAGGTATGCACGCGTTTTTAATTACATGATCCATGACTTCGCGCTTGGAAATTGCATTTATGCAAATGGGGTGACTATCTGAAAAATTTGACATAGAAAAATGATGCCAGCTCGCGTGCTTAGAAGCTGCGTGATTATGCATGCAATAAATCTCGCTTCGAAATCGCCAAGTGAATGCTTAGGAACACGTGCGAATCGATCGTAGCCTATCTTGCACCTCGGCCTGGTAATCGAGGGAAATTGCTTTCATCTGAATTCAAAAGCATGTACGAGAGATCAAAGTTCTTACGTGCCGGCGATGACGAAACGAACGGACGATGGTGCGAAGAACTTATCACGCGAGCGTCGATTAAAGTTTCCACTTTGCACCTGGTTTCATGAATTTCTCAACAATGATTGATCGTTTCGAACATCTTTGAAAATTGTCATTCTTCGCTCGGACACATTTTCCGTGCTAAGCGAATGTTAAAGGGTGACGAGTGGATCTAATATTACGATTTGCGAATAACTTTTATGTCGGTTCGAGATTTCTTCACTTTTTTTTTTTTTTGTTTCCGAAGTATTGATTTTTTTTTCATGATTGACACAACGCAAGTAATTTCGAAACCAATAATACCTTAATGTAAGAATATGGACGGAAAAGTTTACCGCTTATGAGCATAGACAGAATCGATACCCGCACATCACGAAGGTATAGAGGAGAAAGAGGACGGCTGAATTGAAGAGAGGGTAAATTGATGGAACGCTCCGATTAAAAGCTAATGACATCGCGTTTCTACGCGAATGACGGCTTCAAAGGAAAGCTTTTTCTGAACTTCGCCGACTTGACAAACGATCGTAAGACCAACAAGAAACGGTGTCTGGCGCGAACCATCTTAATGAAATGGTCCTAATTAAATCAATTGATTTATTTTTCCGTGTTAAAAATTTTTAATTTAGTAAAGATTAAAAATACGATATTACGAGAAATTTTTTATACCTTTTTTGTACGCGTTAATAAATTTTACCGATTATTTATCGCTCCTATACGTTTGGCAAATAAAAACAGAGAGCAGTCTCTGACTGTTGTTACTACTATCTACTCTTATCTATTACCAACTGGACTATGATGAAGGTCTAGCTCTGAAAAGCGGATATTTGTTTGGGCGAGTCTATGGAAGTCCATGAAAGTCCACAAATCTGAGAATATCCTTTCTAGATTTATAGCAATCTCTGTAATACCCGCGATTTCCAAAAAGAGTGGACGTGCGGGAATATGTCACTCTCTATGCGACCGTTTTCTCGGGAAAATCCTGCTCTTTCATATGGCAGTACGTGCGTCGCGCTTGACACATGCCACAAATTATTATTTTGACATTTCAGATCGTCTCTTATTCCTGCATCAGGAGCTCCCAATTCCCGTGTTTCGCAAAATCGTGATGCAGAGGCTTTCATCAATCACTTCAACGAAATGAAAATATAGATAGCCAGCGACAAGAAAAATTATGCGAGAAGAGAACGGTCGCTCGAAGCCGCGATATATTATTGTCTTTGTTTTTCTTTTTCTTTTTTTTTTTTTTTCCCCTCGGAGATACATCGCGTTTTTCACATCCCGACTACGGAAGAGATGGATATTAATTAGCAAGTAGCAGTACAATATACGTGCTCAAGCACGAAATAACAAAGGAATAAATGTCGTTAATCGCGGGACATTTAGAACAATCGCTGCGCAAAATGTAGATTTTTCTTGCGCCAAAAGAGCAATTAGGGACTCTCTCTATATTTAAATTTTAATCTCCCAGCACGTTTTAATGTACCATTTAGCGGAAACACTGATTCATTATAATATGTTAAAAAGTCATATTAATGGGGGAATATATGTTATCAAAAATGGCAGAGAAAATTTATTAAACCTGCGATGATGTATAACGTTCCCGATGTAACACCGCGCACCGTTTTAAATCTTCATCGTAATTTGCGATCTGTCTCTCATTTTCGCACACAGTTAAGTTCGCGCTTTTACATCAAACGAGTAATTTATCGAGGGAAGGCTTAGATCTTTCGCTTCCTATTGTTACTCATTTACTTGTCAATAATCCGGTGAATAAAATCGACGTCTGGTGTCGCCAGGAAAATTTGAAAGGGTCTATGAGCTATCGGAATTAACACTTGCAGCGGCGCGAGCGAATATTTACCGGCGCGTTATACCGACCCGTAGTGTGGCGTGAGCTTGTTCGCGAGACAATGGACTTGCCGAGTAAGCCGTCTCGAGAAACGCGGCGATACACCGTGAATATCCTCGTCGATCGTTCAGACGCTTGCCGTGGAGATACTAGGGGAAAGCATTATATCGGTGATAATATCGGTAAATGCTGATAGTGAGAAAATGGAAGCTCGATGTCAGCAACTAGAGGATACCACTCCAGGCTTCATTGACCGACCTCTTCACCTCACACCAAGAGGACAATACCGATCGCGAGAACTTGCCTTTGTCACGACAATCGAGCAGCCAATTTTCTCCGGAAAAAAAAAAAAAAAAAAAAAAAAAAGCTTTACAGCGACAAATTTATTCGTCGACATTAAATGTTAAACGATAATTTTTAGAGCACAGCCAAATAAAAATTGAATCGATATTATTAGCGTAATAATTAGATCGTTGATAATGCTTGTTATTAATTTAAATTCAGCTATATTGATATATTATATAATCTAATTATACTCCTCTTTGATTTCAGATTGTTAACTTTTGGCTACCTGGCAGCGTTAAATTGTTGGCTGCTTTTATGTCCGGCTATATTATCGCACGATTGGCAGATGGGATCTGTACCTTTGGTTACATCTTTTACGGATACCAGAAATCTGGCTACTTGTATATTCTTCGGCGGTTGTCTGGTTCTCACGTACAAAGCCTTTACAGATTTCGAGGTGAGTACATAAAATTTCATAATCGTAATCGTATCGCAGCAAAATTGAACGGAATACTTCTAGACAAATTATTATAAATAATATCTAAAATATTCTTTGAAGCGCTAGAAAAATTGCTTGCTACTCTCACTTTACGGTGATATAGCACTAAATCGTAATTTATAAAAAAATTTATGGCGAAATTTTATGTAACTAGTTTTACTTAATTTTAACGAATCAACGTAAAAGAAAGTTTTTTTTTAAATGATCAGTAGAGTTACCGACGTTATCGGTCACGTTACGAGCTCGTAAAGTGGAATGACCACCAGTTATCGTTTGCGAAATGTCTGCGTCTCGCGGTTAAACGTTTTAGCCGTAGGCCTGGCGCAACGAAAGAAACGTAGTGCTTCTATACCTCGGTATCTGTCGGCCTGCTTCGACAATGATGAAATCGTGCTCGGCTCGAGGACCATAAAAGAAGTTTTGTAGTAACTACACAATGTAAGGTTTAAGTCAAACGATAAAAGCGTATCTCATAAACCACTTTTGTTTTCTGCGTCGTTTTGAACATCCGCGATGGTCGTCGAGCCTTCGGCATAATGACCTCTTTAAGGTTTGTTGTCTATGTCGATGGTCACTTTTCCTCAAAGAGGTCATATCTGTGCTTTTAATGTCATCTCACACGCTCAACTAGCCGCCGGCGGTTACCTAGTTCTTCGCTGCCACGAAGTGGAAACATACGTCTTTTTCTCGAACGAGGTCACCCTTAGTCTTTACGCAGCACATCTATGTATTTATGAGAAGATCTTTTTACAAGTGCTATTGCTTTCTATTTTTTAAATCTTTATCTCGAAATTTTAGTTAAGATAGAATTGACGTTGCATCATTTTCAATTGCAAAGGTCCTTCCTAGAATATGCCGCAGTTGTTCTCAGTTTTAATTTTTTTTTGTGCTCGATCCATCATCGACTGATGGCGACGTACGAGCATGTTATTTGTACTCTTGCTCCCTTTTTCATCAGATAAACTCGACGAGAATGACGTCGCATTATTGACGACAATACTTTGATCCCGCGAATGATAACGTTCGATATCAGTGTTCACAGCTTTTTGCGAAGACGC
Source organism: Cardiocondyla obscurior (assembly GCF_019399895.1). Classification (NCBI taxonomy): domain Eukaryota; kingdom Metazoa; phylum Arthropoda; class Insecta; order Hymenoptera; family Formicidae; genus Cardiocondyla; species Cardiocondyla obscurior. Next base: position 9,623,646 of record NC_091866.1, on the reverse strand, counting down.
GATGGTGAAAATTTTCATTATTAACTTATTCCCTCATAGTTATTTTTTTTTTTAATATTTAACTTGAAAATAATGTTTGAAATATAAATTCTCCCTTTCTATTATTTTTATATCTTAAATTTGTATAATTCTGTGACATGACATGATTTTTAGTTGAATCTGTGTCGCTCATTTTATGCGTTTTCATTTTGATATACCATTTTCTACCTCTTTATCTTCTGTTACATGAAAGTTTATATGTAGTACATGTGCCAGTGAAGATGCATGTCGCAGCCCGGTGTTCTCTTCATCGTCGTGGGATAACGATCCGTGCGTGTCGCGCGATACCGTAGGTTTATGAAGCATTCCATTTGTCTCGTAAACATGCTTCTCTCACGCGGTAACCTGCAGTTTGGTCGCGATATATGTTTCTGATATTCCGATTTATGCAATAACTTCGTATATAAACATTGAACATCCACAGTGCCGACTGTTGCGGAGTCAAATGGCATATTAAACGTATTTTATTTTACACTGTAATATGTAAATAATGTTGAAATTTGAAACTTGATACAGAGAGACACGATAGTAAAATATTTTCAGTATTAAAAGTCGTTATGTTTATGTATGTTGCAACAATCGATAAAACGGATAATTAAAAACATTGGCTTTGAAGAATAAACCAGACGAGAACCACGTGACGAAATAAAATTATAGCCATTGGAAAAATATTTATGATGTGTTACTCGAGTCGCTTTTGCACAAATCAATATTTTATGTATACGTATATGATAATTTAAAGCTACTACAGTAGTCAGTTTTTAGTTTTCTTAATAAAAAAAATAATAAAATTATTCATGTTTATATATGTCAAGTTTCTCTAAACAATTTTCGATGCTTCAAAGTTAATATTCCAGACAAACTTAAAACGCGAAAAATAGAGACAGTTTTAAAATTATACTCATTATATTTGTTTATTTAAAACTTGTGAGTATATTTAAACATCATTTGATGAGTATGCGAATTGCGTAAAAGCGCCCTAAACTTACTTAAGTATAACATAAACTTTAATCGAGTACACTCATTCGGCAAAGATGACGAAACTTAATAGTTTGCTCGAAGAGATTCTGATTCAGTGGCGTTGGATTTAACGAGGGGTTTAAACTTTGGATTTATCAACAAATGAGCCGTTTAAAATAATATGTTTTACAAAAATATTTGCTCTTTCTTTTCTAGCAACAAAGGCATCCGCCTCTTGTTCTTGGGTGGACGTTTCTAGTGCTGCCGTTCCTACCTGCGTCCAATATTTTCGTCACTGTGGGTTTTGTCGTGGCAGAACGGGTTTTATACACGCCGAGGTAATTTTATTAAAACGTTGTACGAACGATATTACGATTTTTACGACGACTGATATTCTCGATATAACTTTACAGCGTCGGCTGGATTATTTTGATCGTCTACGGTATGCAGGTGAGCTGGACCGCTGTACCACGACGGAGAAGTTGGATCACCGTAGGTGTATCTCTACTACTCGTTTTAGGATGTTTCAAAACGGTTCTTCGGAACAACGATTGGACGTCCAGAGAAACTTTAATCAAGTACGTAACAATGGACTTTATGCGTCACAGATTTCACGAACTGTTCGAGAAACTAAGTATTTATTATTTTTTTTTTTTTACCTTTTTTTATGTAATAAAATTCTCGCGCAAATAATAAAATTCAAATAAATATCCGTTTTTATTACACACGACGGCATTTCAGTCTCGCGATTACTACAAAAATGATTTTGTCACGCGAAGATACGGTAGACATTTACGGCGAGTGCCTAGTTCTGACTTAAACAAGGAGACTGGCGTAGTGCCAGTGGTATATATGTTCAAGAACTTGGTGCAGGCGCCGATTGCCTATGTATGGAGTCGCAAAACATAACTAACGTAGATATGGGATGACGAGGGTAGCAGGGTCGTGTCGAGGTCGAGAGGATGGTCTCGTCTGACCTCAAATCGCCTTGTTTCAGAGCGGGACTGCGGTCTCTACCTTACAATGCCAAGATGCATTACAACTTCGCTAACTTCCTTAAAGACACGTCGCAACCGAACCTCGCTGTCCACCATTATCAGCTAGCTCTCTGGTAAGTATGTTTCTCTTTTTTTGTGTCACGCGTAAAATTTCTAAATACATATTAAACGGGAAGTAATATTTTAAAAGAATATTTTTACACCGCTTCTTTTTTTAACACGATAAAATATTACATACCGCAAAATTACATTTCGTTACCATCGATTTATTTCTTGATAAATAATTTCGTTATTGACACTTGCGTGTAAAATAATCAAATTGCACGTGATAAAAACAACATAAAAGCTTACCATAAATATATATAACGTAAACAATATACATAGTACGAGCACAATAATGGAAGACATTACACCCATTTCGATGTAATCGATACAATTAAAGCAACAGAAATCATTATTTCATAAAATATCACAAATTCATTGAATTGCTGTGTTAACATTGCAATATGTAAGTGTACCGTTTCACAAAAATATTATAGGTAATTGGACTATATTTTCTTTCAATCTATCAAATTTTAAAAGATTAAAAAAAAATTAATATATTATTTGCAGCGACATACTAAATCACCTCAATCAAGTAATTTAAGTATGCAAGCCTCACGAATCCGATAAATCGTATTCAATTATAACTACATTTAATTACCCTATCAAGCAGTCTTCTTAAAATAAAATAAAATCCAGAGTGTTTTTAAAGGATTAAAGACCCTGTTGATGTACATACACAAATACGTACGTAAATGAGAGTATGCAAAAATGAGAATTAAAAAAACATACAGAATATTTAAAATATAACATATCTACAGCTTAGTTTACATTTCAAAGCTTTCCAATAACTGTAACACATATATTGAGCTGTCACAGTTAAAATATATTTGCACGAGAAAAATGTTCTAATTGCAAATTAAATTTATTTAAATAAGTAGTTTCATGTAAAAAAATAATCTACAAACATTGACGCAAAACTCGTGACACGGTTTTAAATATGCATTTACTGCAATATTACAGCTATTTGAGATAACTTATTACTAAATTATTTAACATTGTTCCATCATTGTACAACTTCTATTGCAACTAATCACTTTAAAGAAAGAAATTGTAATTGTAAATCAAATTTTTGCAGAAGTTTTTCCGTTTATTTTATTTGGTACTTATGTATCAATTTTAATAAAAATTATAGACGAATAGAGATCAAACGCGATTTCATGAATATGAATGTTGTTTTGTAAAAGAACGTGTCATTTCGGTAAATATACGCTTGTATCCCGCACGGTTTTTTTTTTTTTTAACTTTTATAGAGAATATCACGATGAAAGGGGAGAAAAAGTAATTAAGAAGATTTATTTATAAATTTCAGCATTACTGAGGAATTTTAATCAACTTTCGGCTTCGTACCTTCTGTAACTTTGTAATAATTCTTTCATCTTTGAGATAGATATATAGGCGCTAGTAAATTAATGCATAAACTCGACAACACAATATAATTGCAAATCCATGATTTGCATTTTTTTAACTAACCCGCCAAATGCCTGTTTTCTACCTACGTTTATACAATTTTTGCGGAGTAATATTATCACAGAGATCTTTTAAAACGACCAACATTTTATTATATTCTGTCACTGCTATATCTCAACAACTTTGCGATTACGATACCGTTGGTTTATTCTTGTTTGACGTATATTCCTTCGTGTCTGATAGAACAAATAGAATACCATACAAGGGTGGTAGACATAACACAATCTTATTACCACACGTACAGATTCTCTACTTCTCAACCACTATTTTTCGTTTCTCGTGCATAGCGCGAGCAGGGTCGCAGGAAACCGACAAAAGTGCATTAATTAGCTGTAGCTCGACTACACTCGAGCGGCTCGAGATGAAGTGGTAACCAGTCGTTCATTTTTTTTTTATATCGTCCCCTTTTCTTTCTCTTTCTCTACCTCTCCATGTACCTCCCTATGTACTCGTCTGCGCGTTTTTTTTACCCTTCACGTATTTCGCGAATTTCGTTATTTCGTCCAGTACAAGAAACGCTCAATAAGGGTCATTGCGGCACAAAAAAGAAAAAAAAAAGAGAAAAAAAAAACAAGAAAAAAAATTGCTCGTTGGAGAATTGTGTTCTAGTTTAAAATTTCTATAGCGTATACTTTCGCGACGTGCCATACGATTCATCATTGAGCAATCGTCTGCGGCGAACCAATAAATCGGATCGTCGTTTCCAGCGCGCGTTACCTCACGCGCGAGCGTTACGCATATCGCAGCATCGCGTTTGGATTGTTTCATCGTAATATCAGATATTATTTGTCTACGCGAATGCAATCAGCTTGGTAAACATATCGAGGGAATGGTGATGTGGCGCGAGAAAAAATTTAGAGAACAGAGGAGGAACGTGAAGAGGGAGAGAATTGGTTGGCGTGACAGCAGCTGCTGTCGCTGCGTTGCAGAAGCGAGCAACTGCAGGATGAAAATTGCATTTCGGCGGTACACCCGCGCTCGTCCAGTTCGCTCACTTGTAGATCTCATTTCCTACGCTGAGCTTTCTAGCTGTTCTATGCAGGTCGCATCGTTTTTTTGTTTTTTTTTTTAATTTTTTTTTCCCTACCTCTGTCTCTTTCTTTCTATTCTAACTCCTCTTTTCCACCATTTTTCATTACCATCACTCTAACGCCTCCTGCGGATTGACTAGTATTGGCTGTGAAAAATCGAACCTTCAACTAACTGGCAATTTCCCTCGCTTGTTTTGCGCGCGAAATCATTGCACCGTTTGCTATTTTAGCCGACGCATAACGCGGCGCTGGGTCGTAGATTGGCGAAAAGACCACCTCTTTTATCTCGCACTCGAAACAACGTTTTACGACAGCCATCGCCTAACGTGCGATTCCATAAAAATCCGCTCGAGAGTAATGGCTCGATATCTTTCACGTACGTCTCGCATTTCCATCGTCTCGCTGCCTCCCCGCTCATTGCCTGCGACATTCCGCTTTAGTTTTGATCCTCGCGCGACGAATTAGTTTTCGATCTGTCGCGGGAAATTTCCCTAAGGAGATCCACGACGAAGTTTTAGCTCCCTACGGAATATCGCGTCGAGTAAGTAATTTAAAGTAGCCCGAGATTGACCTGGTCCGCGCACGAGTAATAATTGAGCGTCACCGTAAGAACATAGAGTTCTCCTGAGGTGTTCACGCCAAGATTCCTCCCTCCAGCGGTCTTTGTCTTTCTCCTTCTCTCTCTCTCTTTCTGTAGCGCTTATTGCATTTGCGGAAAGAATGGTGCGAGGTGTCTTGAGAATTATGAGCGAAGGATAAGGCGGAATGAAATGAAAAAGAAGAGGCGAGCATATTCGGTCGATGGGACGTCATAGAATCGAGGTAAGACGCGACTTTTCTGTTTGCTTTTCATTCACCGGGAAAAGCAGACCGTATCGTGAAAACGCATTCCTCGGCTCTCTTTCGTCCGTCTCGTTTTTCGATTATTTTGGTATATAGTCGCGTTACTCTCACGACGGTTCGTTTTTCTTTTTATTTTCTCAAGCGATAATCGCGAAACACTAGAAATGATAAAATCGTAATTTCTTTTTTTTTTTCTTTTTATGTCAACGTATCTTCTTTATTATATAATTTTGTGTCTATTTTTGTATGTGCGTGAATGATATAATGACTAATTGATTTTTCGACTTTTTATCTCGGTAATAATATACGCGTGCACAAAAATATATTTCTTTCAGAAATAACCTAGAATAAAATTAAATGTGCGAATAAATAAATCCATCTAGATATTCTCGCTGCTTGAACCGTAAAAAAATGTGTCACCGTGTGTACGAATAAAAATAAAAGATTCCTTTAATTAATGAGCGGCGTGAAAATTTGGCGGTACAAAAATATATCAGCTTTAAAAATTTTCGGCTGTAGTCGATATCATTATTTATGATTTGTGGCTAAACTAGCACCGCGATACGCGCCATTTTCAGGTGATGCATTGTTGCTGGATCGTAGATACCGGCCGCGGACGAGATATATAAACCATCAGAATTTTACACGGACATTATACAGCCGTATATTTACGATAATGCATTATTTGATTGCAGTTTTACGACGCCGTGCTTTTACTATTATTCAGCCCGGAGCATAAAACCACGCTCGGTGTGCGCAGGTTCTGTATCTCGCAGTAAATCAAGTGCGAAGGAAATCCCTTGAATACGCTGATCCGCAATAAAAATTCTTGGGACAATCGCTCGTAGAAGGAAACATTCAGAAACGAGTCGTGACTGTACAAACGACGCTTCGCCTGAATAATATCGACAATCTAACAATAATTTACTGCATATTGCTCTTCGAGCGCACTTGCAAAAATTATCTGCAATATAAAGCTATTCAATTAATACGGACGACTTTTTTACGCTCGGTTTACCTTTTTATCTAAATAAGAGCCCTCGCGTTGACATTTAATCGTTTTATACCGATCTCGCATAATGTTGACTTAAAAAGAAAAAAAAAAAGAAAAAAAAGAAAAGAAATAATATATCCATAAATGAGTAGGACCAGTTATTAAAAAGTTCATTGTGTATATTCATTGCACGGCATACTTATTAGTTCAAAGAGTAAAGCGGAACTCTCTTGCGCTCAGTGCAAAAATAATGGAATAAAGCTACCATAATTCAGTTTGCATAAGACGGTGGTTGCATTGCGTAAGACGGCGGTTACACTGCAGCCAGTTATACAGAGAAACTTCGTGCAGTTGTTTAGCGGCACTCGCTGTATCCTAAGTATTGCAATTTTAATAACGTTCTACGGACGAAAGCTTGCGCGCATTTACGATGTTCAATTAAAATAATATTAACGTACGGCTCGTATTCTATGCTCTTGACTTATTGACTGTTATCGTTTCATTACCGCGGACAGTATTGTGGAAGAAGTTATCGAAATGTTCTGAAATATTAATACTTTTGATAAACATATATAATTATTATAATTGTTTTATTTGCACGGAACGTAACGCAATTTATCGAATCGATCGATAACGTATTGGACACGAAACGCTCATGTATACAATAAACCAGCGGTGTAGAGAGTGCTATGGAAAAGGGAAGCCGTGCGGTCAATTTATCCACCGACGTTTCTGACGTGCAGGCGAGCCTATAGTTCGCCCATCGATTCTAACGCGATACAACGAAACGGCTCCTCGTCATTCTTTCTCATTCGAAAAAAAAGATATTTATACCAATTCTGTAGCAATGGCTCAAAATTAATTTCAAAATTGCGACATTTATATTAATTTGTAAAAAATTAAATTATTTAACTACGAATCGATATTGAAGGGAACATACTTTCTCAACTCGTAAAATAAAATATATCTTCCTTGTATATTTATATTAAATATGTTTTACGAAAATCAATTAATTTCCTATCGTTCATCTAGCGCAATCGAATAAATAGAAATCTAATTCTATTTTTATTTGCGTAATTTTATTTATCGGATAACAGCTGCGCATGTAAAATTATATCAAATTCAAGAAAGGTTCATATCTTGTTCATTAAGATGTTCATATTTCATGCATTTGTCTCTTCTATTTTATACTTTTTCGATAGTAAAAAGAACTTGGTCATGTCAGACGTATTAAATAAATGTTAGACAGTGCTCGGTGTACAGTTCGTATACTTGGCAATTTCAACTTCCGGGGAATGATGCTGCATGGGAAGGTGGTCGGCGAGGAAGGATCTATCTGGGGAACATAGTCTACCACACTTTATCTCCTTCTTATAAATGAAACAGGTTATTTATTATCCAATAAAGAGACACTCCTGGCACGCGGCACCCCACTGGGTACTTTACGGGGATGGCAACCCCTGACGTGTAAATATCGAGGTTTCTCTGCGTCCCTCTCCGGAGACCACTGTACAGCGTTCTATCTTTTACACTAGTTTTCGACAGCACATATTCCGCGCGTCGCATGAGAAAATCTCTAGTGAGAAGAGGACAAGGAAGTCCTTAGTGGCCAATCATTTTTCGATTAATTAATTTATATCATAAGATCATGATTCTACGATAGTTTCATAGTTACAGTAATTAGTAATTAATATTTTGCTATTTATTACTCATTATTTAAATTGGTACGATACATCTTTGAGTTGAGAAGTAAAAGCTCGCGAAAGTATTTTATAAAAAAATTAGTGCTTTTTTACTACAAGTTCTGTATAGTGTTATATATAAAAAAAAAAAAAAAAAATATATCGACTTTTATAGGCCACTTAAATATACGTGTAACAATTTCGTTTTTATTGGTAATTTACTCTATAACTTTCAGACCGGACATGTCACTTGTAATATAATGACGCGATTATATTAAATTTCTATATTTTTTTAAGCTGTGTACTGATTATATCTTCCGGATAGATTGTCAGAAGCGTGCACTTTTATGTGTGCGACACAAATGAAAAATTGTTGCGCAGCTAAGCCATTCGATAAAATGGCCTTCATTAAAACTTTGTACAGCTTTATGGAGGCGACTAGCCCGAGGTTGTTTTGCACAGAGTAGTGAGCATGTTGCGTTGAAACCGGGCAACGAAGCAAGCTGATATAGCCTATATAGATTATGAGATATGAAAATCCGGGATTATCAAACGCTTTGCTTGCCATGCCATGAAAGACGCGACAATTTAATCACATGTACTGTAAAAAGATTTGTACAGCAACCTGCTACGGAAAGTATGATCCCTTCAACTTTCTTTCTTTAAGCCACGATTTCCGAGGAGCACATCCCACGCATACGCTCGCATTCGCGCTCGCACGCAAAAACTTTTAACGAAGTTTGCAAAACAGATGATTGATTTTCTCTTAACTCGATCTCAAGTTACCGGAAACGTGCGATGCATCTTGAATATCACTTCAGAGATTGACCGTACAAAACGTAATGTAACAGTTTCTTTATCTCATCTTTGCGGGTAAATAAAATAAGAAAGTTAGTATGTGACCGGGAACGAAAGTAACATAAATTGAGATGCAGAAAATTAAGAATGAAAAAGTCGCTGGATTTCATATCATTTGTTATTCAGGGAAATAAAACGAATCGACGTGCATTTCGACGAAAAAGTAGAAAATGAAGTTGAAAGAAAATCGAGATATTTTTTCAGAATTTGCAATTTAAAAGAAAGTTATCGAGCGTGAATAGTAGTTTACTTTGGGAGAATAATTACTGCGGTCTCTCGCAACCGTATCACTCGGGACTTGCGCTCGAACGACATGCGGATCATCTCATCGAGGGCGACTTCTTCGTTACGAATACTTAACTTCTTACGTTTTTTAAATGATCCTACTAACATATCGTAAGTTTCAAACGAGTTAAATCACGCACCGACGCTTCTCGCGAAATTCATTTCGATTAAACGGCAACTACCGCCAATTCTTCACGTAAGAATTCACGTCGCATTCGACAGGACAATGCTTTTCCGCGAGCCGTACCGAGTTCTAGCAACTTTTGAATCCGTCGCGATCCTCGACCGAATTTTCTCGGAGGAAAGCATGCAAGCTCCCTACTACTCGGATAGACTTCTCCGCCGTTCTCCGTTGCCTTGTATTCTCACTCCCCAGACACACTCTTAGTATTTTCACGGATTGTGACTTATCCACGATGGAAGCAACGCATACCTTCTACGCAATCCTCTTTCCCGGAGGCAGAGAAGTCAGAGTACAAGGCATGTCTGCATCTTAAGGCGGTGGAAGAAACTCCGAAGAATTTGATAACTACCTATAACCAAGATCGCGTAGTAGCTTGTGACGAAAAATTTTCATTCCGTTCGAGCGACGCTGTATTTCAACGAAGAATTTTGAAAAATAGCAAAGTGATGTTTAACGCGATTTCTTATCGAATGTATTGATCAAATTTCAAAATATTATTCCGAAATAGCTGCGCCGCCATTATTCAAATGCACATGTAAAAACAGACCACCGTCAAAAATATATGTATATTAAGTTGATGCGGTTACTTTCTTTTTTTTTTTTTTTATTTTTTTTTTTTTTTTATCGTGTTATCGGACTTGAATTTCCTCTTGGACTTTTATCCGCTTTTCTCATTCCGCTGTGTAACTCTTACACGAATCCTATCTCCGTATTTTTCTTCGCCCTTGACGGTCCCTTACTGAGCTCTCGGAAGTAACCCCTGCCGAGCCGTTATACCGTTACGAGACATCCAACCTTGGATTTTGCCCGGTAAAAATTCCTCTTCTAATATTTTCCGATACAGTTATGTCTCGACATTGAGCCAAAGTCGCGCGCAATATGTTGTAATGTATCCAATTTATAGTTTTTCCCTAACTGAATCGATCAATTTTATTTAATATCTTGATGAAATATCTTGTGAAAGTATTATTCAATCATGTGATTTACGTATGAGAGTATTTCAAAACTAAAAATCAGAAACCAATTTGACAAGAGTTGACAATATTAATACTCAAACAACATACGATACTAATCTATAAATATGTACTTATATTTGTGTTAATTTAAAGTAATAGGAAGAGTCAAAATGGCTTGATTCAAATTTATGGCATAATTATATTTTAATGTTAGCTTAACAAGATATTTAGTAATTAAATTAATTAAACGAGAATGTTGGTTAGCTGCCAGATATTATTTCTAGCAAACAATTCAGAAATATATTCAGTGACGATTCGCAGTCGGAAATACTATTTCGTTAGAATGACGAACGCCATCAAAGGCTAATGGATTCGACCAGGGGTAATTCCGATCCATTATCTCGCTTGTAGAGCGTCCGTCGCGCGGTCTGTTCAATTTATTCTTTTGTTTTCTTTCACGTTGTTTTTTTTTTTTTTTAGCCGACTCACTCTTCTTTTCTATCATTCTTTCCCCTTGATTCTCCAATTGTTCGTGATCTATGATTCATTTAAGTAATTCCACATCGGTTTGTATGCACCGACTACCATAAAATCTTCATTAATTTATAATTTTTTTTTTTAATTTATAATTTATAATGACGGAATAACAATTACTATTATCATAATAATTACACGTAATGCAAAATTACTAAATTAAAAACGCAGCTGATAATTTTTGCAATAAAAAGTTATTTTCCAGAAATATTAATTATTATTTTTAAACGCATTTTATAAAAATTAACGATATGATGTAAAGCATGTAATCAACAGAAACATAATTTTCTATGTTCCAGGCTTTGGCCAGGGTACGCCAGTGCACACAACAATCTTGGAACTCTTACGATAGACGATCAAGCGGAATACCATTTTCTAGCGGCAATTAACGCTCAACCTGGTCACGTAAATGCTCATTATAATCTCGGGCGGTTGTACAGGTCAGTGACAAACATTTCCTCTTTGAAATGAGTGATAATGCAGATTATCAATCATACGTGATTAAACAATTAATCTAGTCAATATAAATCACTAAATTGATATTATCATTAATTAATTATTAGGAATTATTGCCGCGTTGGTTGCTTTTACGCGATAAAAGTATCTCCTTATTTTCTAGTTCACAGTTATATCAACGAGTTATCGATCGAACGCGAGCCGCGTTTTCGACGGTAAATTTAGCATGGGCTGTAATTCCGGTGGCACGGTTAAAATTAAAGTTTAATTAACGTCTTCCTTGATAAATTAAAATTTAATTAAGGGCAGAAATGGGACACGCGCGGACGGTCGATGCGTATATGCAACAATTTTCCGTTCATTGTGCGTAAATTGTGAAAACAAGCGATCTCATTTATTCTCTTCCTCTTTTTGCTGAGAAATTTTATTTAAAATGTGCATATATCAGATGAAATATTTATACAATGAATAATTAAATGTTTTCTATTTGTTTCTATTTATCAATATTATTCATATATATGCTATTCATAATATTTTTCCTTTTTTTTTAGTCATAAAAATACCAAAAATCGTTAAAAATAAAAATTTATTCTATCAATTCTGTTAATTGAAAAACGTAATCGTTACTGCATTTAACAAAACAACGATGTTTTAGCCCACCCCCACTTGTATTATAATTTTGATACGATATAACTTATTTGTGCAACGTGTAATTAATTATACATTAATGTATTTGCGCATCGAATAAAATTGTACAATAATTCAATCATGTTGACTGTGATGCCGCGTACGTATACACGTCACGCATGAGAAATCGCGCACATATGAGATGTACTGTAATAAGGGTGACTCTCTTTGAGGTAGAATGACTGTGTGTACGTGTGTACGCGTAGACCGTGAGGCGCGCGCCTTTGTTCTGTTTCCGTTCTGATTACAGAGATGCGCATTATCATCGCGAATACATTATTCATGTTACACGTAGAGAGATATAAAAACATAAAAATTTGTTATTTCCAAAACGTTACTAATATGATTTTATACAGAACGACGGGTTTTTAATTATTTTCTTTTGTGACAAACATGTATATTAGTTAGAAAAAAAAAATGGGAGCAAAAATATTAATGTGTAGAAAAAATTTTTGAAAAAAATTTACTACCGAAATATCGGGAATTAATTTAAGGCACCTATAAACGGATGTACGCCCAAAGAAGCGTTCTTTTATCGATGATATTTTTCCTTTTCACCGGATTAAAACGCCGATAGAGCAATATTGGTAAAAACCATCGCTCAAGCTATGGGTGTAAACAGTAAAAACGGCATTGTCGATCGACATTATTGGCGTCGCCATTCTCTGACAATTACCGAGTCTTTTGTCGGGCGTAAAGTCGATTACATGAAAGCGCACGACTATAATTCAACCGGACGCGTTCGCGAAATTGCCGTTCAATTTGCACGGGAATGCCAAATTTACCTTGCCTGTTGGTCTTTTCAGCGTCGAGTCTTTTCCAACCTATCACTCTACTTTAAAATATGTAGCGTTTTTACCTAGCAATAAAGCAATCCAAATGAAAAATAAATAATAACTTTGATATCAGCGAGAAATATTAACGAGTGATAAAGTAATGCTGCTAAAGATATATATGAAATTTGTAAGTAATAACAATTAAAATCAATTTACTCGTTACGACCACGGTTCATGCGTTTAATAAGCTAGGAATAGCGATGTCGCCTGCAATATCGCTTCTTTGGTTTTATATAAAGAACGATTGTAAATGTCGTTCGTAAAATTTTGTTTTTAGGAGAACAAACCGAACCGAACAGTGCATCGAGATGCTAAGAAGATGCGTATCATTGGATCCGGAATACGCGCCGGCATTCAGAGTCCTCGCGAGAATCGCTACCGGTCCTGCAACAGGCGAGCTGCTGAGGCACGTAATTCACCTACAGCCACGAAACCCGGACGCTCTCGCCGAGTATGCTTACTGGTTGTACAAGAACGGTGAGTTACTAAATGAAATAAGCTCAGAGTAGGTGGAAGACCTTCAAATCTCGGGTAGGAGAAGCACTACTTGCCGGGAAAAGTAGAACAATCTCGTCGGAGTTACCGGAGGCAGTTCGCATGATCACGACCCTAAATTTACACTCGCGGCAAACTTGCTTCGTCTCTTTCAGGAAAATGGTTACCCTCGCTCCGGTACTATTTCAAAGCAATGGAGATCTTTTCGTCGCACAAACCGTCGCTCATTGGCTCGCTAAGGATTTTGAGATCGCGAGGTCAATGGTCCAGAGTACACCAGCTTATTATCAGGTGAGAATTCGTATTACATGTGCATGTGTATGCATCGCTGAATATATGACGTTACCGTCGCGTTACTGAGAAGTACGAATTTTTCTCTAAAACCATTGTCTCTAAGCTTATTGCAGGAGCAGTATCATATACATACACGCATGCAAGTTGTTTCCGTCTAATCATTCGTGCAAAAACTTTGGAAAAGTCGTATCAAACCGGTTTTCCCTCGGAATACTTAAAATAGCATCAAATCTACATTCCGGAGAATATCCTCACAGTTTGGATTGCGCGGCGTAATGTCCGAATTCGTAATTTTCTCGGCATCAGTGCGAGATCGTGTACAAACACAGGCTCTTCCGTGTGTTACGAATTCCGTGCATGCAGCGAAGCGTAGCTCCGTCGCGCGGAAATCCTTTCAATTTCAGATGGGCTTTACAGCATTGCGAATCGAGCGGCGGGCTTATTCGCGCGGCAAGTACTCGGTACGTTAGCGCGCACGTCAATTCGCAATCAATGGACGAATTCTATTTTTTTTTCCCGGCGATCTCTTCGGACTCGATCTTCGTTCCGCGCGGGTTGATTAAAAATTCCACACGATTTTTGTATTTCACGCGAAATATATCGAAGAATAAAATAAAAAAAATAAAAAAAAATATAAAAAAAAAATGAAAACAGATTCGATACTGTCTCGCCAGTTGATGCGATCGTTCTGTCTCAACGGGCGAGTTTGCCATCGGCCGTTTATGTACGCGGCGCATCTACGTACACACGTAGATTATACGATAACGGGTGCGCGAGCGGCTGGTCCCCGTGTTTTCGCTACGACTCCCGTCACCCCGTCGCCCATTTTTCCACCCTCGTACTGTAATCCTCCCGCGTCCCGCTGTGTGTGCAAATAGCGCCTATAAAACACGCACGGTAAATTTGCCAGCGACGATTCGCGCTGTTTTTGTAGTTGTGTTCTCTATCCCTCTCTCACGTTTCGTTTTTTTTATCCCTCCCCCCCCGTTGTCTTTCTCATTCACTCTTTCGACGGACTTGCCAACAACGAAGAGCCGCGGCGGCGAATGTATACAAATTTTGCAGAGCCAGAGATAGGCACATAGGCGTGGCTCAAGGGGTGTAAAAGCAAAGGGGCAAACGGGGGTTAAATTTTGGAGAAACAGCGCTCGGAGAGGCGCCGGCGGACCGGCGATCGACCAGCGAGCCATTCCCTCTCTTTACCTATCTTTCTCTTTCTATCTGTGTTGCTACCACACGCGAAATTTCAATATGCATCGTTTGACAGATGTGGCGCATCGTTCAAATTTTAAATGCAAATATAAATCTCCCCGCAGTCTATACGAAATGGTAGGGATAAAGTACATAGTCGTGTATGGTGTGACTAAAGGGAAGTAGAAAGAGACTCCGGACTATTCATGTTGCACGAGATTTAGATCATGGCCACTTTATACAAAATTCAGTATCCCTCCCGATAACGACGATATTGTAAAAAAAATTATTTGTTACTTACCCTTTCGATGCGCAGTGGCGAAGTTCGGCTGGTTAGCTGCGATGTAGCTGCGATGTAGCTGCGATGTAGCTGCGACGTAGCTGCGACAATTCTATAACACACAAATATAAAATTTAAAGTAAATAAAAAAATGACGATTACTTTAACGTTGCTCCGCCGAAGCAGAATGCCTCTCCGAAGGCTTTTCCTCCTCTTACAATAAACCGCGCGAGATCACCCGCTCTACCTCACCCCACGCAACCTTTTGCTCGCATTATGCACTAATTATAAGAGAAACCTAAAATTCACGTTAGTTAATAGTACGTTCGATAACAACGGTACCAAATCCTCAATTTTTAGAGCTATATTATTCAGAATATTCTTGCTCGTTAATAAACGTATCGAGACCTATGACAGATATTGTTCAATCCGTTGTCTTTAAACAGTAGTACAGCCTTGTTGAATTTTATTATTTCGAATCGCATCGTTGGCAACGGGAAACCGAACTTTTTATAACGCGAGGATGCTTCACGTTTCATTTATTTAAAGCCAAGCCGAGGCAAACTCCCAATATTTCCGCTTTCCATTCCGTACGCGATGGTTGGATTAATTTCTCATAAATCGCCTGCGGTTTTCGTTGATTGGGTCACGGTTTCATTTGTGCCTCGCTCCGGGACACGTCGTTTCCGATCTGAAGTAATTAAGTGTCGCGATCGGCACGTAGCTCGATATCGAATATCTCGTCCATGTCCGCTTTTATGGACGTACAATATGATATTGACATTGTCGAGGAAACCATCGACTGAACGTGTGACATATTACGATACCATTTTGGGCAAGTTCCGCTCTCTCCGTTTCTTTCAAGTTAGAAACAATCAAAAATATAACATTTACGAAATATTTGATATGAGCTTTACAATTTTTGAAAAATATTTTCAATATCAGAAATTTTTAAGTAGCAAATGTTATATTTTATTCGGCAACTCACCGAGATCTACTATATTTTCTTATAAAGATAAAATCTCGTAGTCTCTTCGGACGCAATTTTCTCAGCCATTGACGAAGACTCTTTTTAGTTCTTTCCACTACATTGTCGTTAACAATAGAGTTATGCTCCATGGGGTTCATACTTAGGGTGCATATTATAGAAAATATGAAGTAGATCGATAGAACGTCTATAATCTCTTTTTTTTTTTTTTTTTGGGTGGTACGTTTTTGTTCACTTATTATTATAAAATATTTTTATGAAAGATATACAGATTTATATTTAAATTTATTCATATCGCGATATGAATTTATATTTAATTATTTTTGCAACTTATAAATTTACAACGTTATGCGTTATGTTAAATTTATAATAAGAGAAATATTTTTATTGTATTTAAAAATTGTTACGACGGTAACATGTGAGTAAATATATGAAATAGATCTATTCTAGATCATATAATTATATATGAATCATTTAATTTATATAAAATTAATAGCTTTCATGAGTGAATTAACAGCAAGAAATATAGTTGAAATAATACTTTTTAATCAACAAAGAGAGATATAACTGTCTGAAATACCGCCAATTATTGTCATACTTTAGAAGCAAAAGCGCATTTTCTCCATGAGTGTGCTAAAATCGTTTGATCATTGAATGTGAAATTGCTTCGAATAAATGTTTTCTATTCAATGCGTTTCCATTCCATTTAAAGAATTGTATAAATGTCCAATTTTCAAACTATTTGGCTAAATAATTGTAAAATGTTGAATCACGTACAGCGAATGTCGAAAGTGCAGTTTGAACGAAAATAATTTTGAAATATAGTCCCATTTATCGTTTAAATTTATTTATTTGCCTATCATTAAATTATGCTGAATCATATAATTTGAAAATCGGAGCGTGGTGTACGTGTCGAGATAAATATTTATTTGCTCATTAATTAACGTGCAAAGATCGTAAAACTTTCGTGGACATAACAAAATTATCTCGTAATTGTAATTTCTGTTAAAACAAAATAAACACTCAAGTGCGCAGGCGTATTGTCTAAAATAAAATCTAGAGTAATAAAGATTAACGCGTGAAAGATAATGAAATAATTCGCTGCTGTGAAAATTCATCAAGTTATCTCTTCTTTGCATTTGTTTTTTTTTTTTTTTCCTTATCAGACATGCATGAATTTAGAAAAAGCCCACTGTACAGAAGTCAATGCTACACAGGTGCGATAACCTCGTCGTCGTTGCGTTAAACGTTCAATAAACGAATAAATTGATAGCTTACTGATACTACCTACTATGTTTCCATATTCCTGACCGATAAAACGCAACGCATTTGTTCGCGCGAATGTTTTTTTTTTCCGAGTCTAACTCACGATAAACGCGAAGAAACGATGGGTTTTCACTGACTTTTGCCGGCGCGTACCGCAACGATACGTTATAATTTCTGACGAACAACCTGTGGTCCCGATCTCACGCGCTTTGCAACAACAATTCGGACGCGAGAAAGAAACGCTCGTGTGTCGCAATAATTTTGAATCAACCTTCGCCGGTATCGTTCGCGCGAGGCAGGATGCGATATTACACCAACGTTTTGACTCACGAACGATCAGCCGACACGGTTTATATCTTCCGCTGTAAATAGCGATTTTATAATTCATGAAACGCCGTGTTTCATCCGGTCTATCGGCGAACCACTGAATGGCCGATATGACCGGTGGTACCCGCGCGTTACCACTTCGTTACAACCACAGTTGAGTTAGAGTTTATTTCACACGAATGTCCGTCCGAGATAGAGGGCTCGTGGTCGGCTTTAACAATACCCGCCGCAAAACTTTAATTCTGCAAAAGTTTAATCTCTAAATCCTCCAGCAAAATGATAAGTGGTATTTGTTCAACGGTATTCATTTTAGCTCATAGAGAGAAATACAAGGTATTATTATACATATATCGCAATATCTGTAACATCGAAAAATGGATTTAACAAAATTGTTACTGATGCCTCTTAAAGTGTAGTCGACATTGGTGCTAAAATATTTTAAATTTGTTCAACAATATACTTTTTTTTTTTAACTATCGTTTTTTTATTCCAGTAATGTTTAAACCAAATTGATCATGTTGCTGCGTGTTGCGTGTTGTAGCAACATAACTATCTCCCAGATAGAACATACGATCGATCACGAGCGATTTCAAATTGACCCGATGTGCTCGGAGACACGTGAGATTGCTAAGTCACATTGCGATTACAGTCGGTTCGGACCAGCCGGACGTCAACGTTGTAGCTGGCGCGGGTCGATATCGGCATTGATACTGGATGAGGGGTGAAGCTATTCGATATACATAGACACGCGTTCGATTAACCGGTACGAAAACGCTGGTATTGTCAATGCTTCGAACCTGCTATAACTGCGTCCGCGTAAATGTTACGGCCTTGATAACGATCAGAATTATTCGGGTGACTGAATGTACAGCCGGGACAACACAGCTCCACTTTGACATCACAAGATTCATTCGCTTGTGAGAGAAAGCTATTGAGTTACAATTATGCGATATTACGTTTATGACGCACGATGCACCGAAGCTATATTTTTCTGCATTACACGAGCGATAAATCCGTGAACATAAATTGCTCGCAGCACGGCTAAATACTGTCGTATAAAAAAGTCTGTAAATTTTATATGTTATTTAAAAAAAAAAAGTTGTAGATTATTAATATCTCGATAGCAAATCAAACGTAGAAAGTTGTAGCTTGAGCAATTAATGCACGAATCGTTTTTTCACAGGCTAGCTAATATAACAGAGAGTCTTGAAATAAAAAGAATAAAAATAGAACATTATATTATTTAAATAACTTGCACCGAGATTATTAAGTTTAAAGTATTCTAGTTAAATTGAATTTCCGTTTCCAATGTATAGAAATAGTGTATAGAAAATATTGTAGTTAAGTTTATAGGTCAGCTAAACCCGTGGATATTAAATCGCAAACTTTTGTATCATTTTCATCTATCAACCTCTTCCTCTTTTACGCCTCGTAAATATCATGCTCGAGCGTGAGTGGAAAGATCACGAACGAACTTGGAGCGTAAGTGACGCGTAAAAAAAAGGGTATGTCACTCACGAATTTATTTTATGGAGGGTGCGAGCAGATGTTGAATAATGATACCGGGACTACATCGATGCAAAAACGAATACTAAGAAATCGAAAACATATAGAGAAAAGAAAAACTTAACTTCTGGATGGAATAAATTACTATTCTCTCCAGCAGTTATCGATCATATCTGTAATGCACGTAAGAGATACATTTCCCCGAAAAAAATGCATGCTTCTGCCCACAAAAATATTTCATAACTCACAGCATAATTTTACGCAGACCACGATAAGCGAGCGAATAAGAGTTATGTGGCACGCTAACAATGTGGAATTTTATTTTTCTCTTTGTTTCAGGTGGCATTTAATGTTACGAGCGAAACGAGGAGGCTTCATCTATCGCGGAGATTTGTATATTCGTGCGTGGGAATTACAAAGCGAGTCACGTCAAAGGACTCATCAACATCAACGGAATCTCTGTATATCGGTTAGTAGTTTCACTCATACGAGCATCGCGTGTATGGCGGTATCTAAAGTTTTGCGTATTTAACTCGCCGTGCCATTTACTATCTTCGCGGAACGAAGCCTTTGTCTGTTTATCGAACCGGACGATCTTAAAAGTTATTACTAGCACGATGTGATACGCGACTCTGATTTCCTGCTACTGTTTCTTTAGTTTCCACGTTGGAAGGGGATTAAAATTCTTCGGTCACGTCGTATCGCCATAATTCTAATGAAATGGATATAGTTTTTAGTCTTTTTCCTCTTTGTCTTTCATCATTCCGGTCCCGTTTCAACTTAGTTTCCCTCAAGCACGACTTGTTCCGGTCATTAAAGATTTAAGTACTCGCGCATTTAGCCACACATTATCCTCTTACCATTTTGTCTGAGTTAAGTCGCTTTTGTAATTATCACGTGAACGCTGATAATAATCGTAAAACTACCTTTTCACTCGAGTTTATGAAGTAATTTTGAAAACTGAATATTTTCTAAAATCAGGCAAAGGATACGTGTACAGTCTTTTCTATCTTTGCTCGATGACCGTATCGCACGCCAAGGGATGCACGCAAACAAACACATGCATGTACTTTTAAAATTGCTGATCGTATACTAATCGTACGTCAAAGCCGACGATAAATCACGACAGAATTTAAAATACCCGAGTGGACTGATCGTGAGCCAGAAATGTAACGTTCAAAGCGTCTGGGTACTAGACAATTATTACTCTCTAATAACGAGCCAAAAAAGTTAGATATCTAAATGTTTTTTCACCGCGTAACTAGTCTACGGCGCGTCCTGACCTATCTAACGCGTGCTCGACTGCCGAGACTGCTGGTCGCCAGACTTGTATACCGTCGCGGTAATGTGAGTGCGTGGGTGTGTTTACATCGGCTGGCACCTTGCGCTCGGAATTCGCAAAGTGAAGAACGCGCGGGCGGCGGGCGGCGGGCGGCGAGAACCGGTTTGCCTAAAGAATTCGACAGTCGAGCGAGCATTGCATAAGATCAGAGACGACCGATAAGAGACAGATTTTGTTTTTTTTTTTTATTTAAATGACAACTTAATTTTTTAAAGAGAGTCACTAAATAATAAATACTTTCTTATAATTCAAGGCTATTATTAAGCTAGTCACTAGTTAAGAAATATTTTTAATCCGCGCGATCTAACCACTAGCGGCAATATTAGATTAGCTAGACAAATTTCCACTCGGGTAATTGTGTGAGACGGACGAGCAAAGGTAATGTCAGTCATGATTGAAAGCGTAACGCGCGGCCTAGGAAGTAAAACTCGTCAAAACTATATGTATAATTCCGAAATTGCATTTCGCTCAGTTGCAGACTTCTCGGTTTAAATTGATATTCAGCATTAATATTCCGAGCATTGTTTAAATGCTATGTATTAATTAACTAATGCGCATCGTTACTGCGCGCTATTTAACTCGCGTAGTTTATCTCTAATCATTCAACGTTACGTGTTAATTTCCCGTGTCGATAACGGTCGTCGAAGTTCCCATTCACGACAGTCGCGAAGTGAGGTGACGCAGGAGCTTACCGCCCCGTATATATGCATGCCGCGTAAATCACGGGGGAGATCGCAAATTTCGCTGGAGCATCGGCAATTGTCTGTTGTAGGAAAACGGATGTTCGAGGCCGCGCGTGGCCAGCGTGTCGGTGCAGCTCGAACAAGACAGCAACAAGTCGGAACAGCTGCAGCGGGCGCCGCGCTGTAACGTGCGCGCTTGCAGGCAGCCAAGAAAAGGAAAGGCGCGCGTTACCGCGCCCACTCTGCTCGTGCAGAACTTTTTGGAGACGCTTTAGTCCGCCCCGATCGGGAATCGGATTTATCTCCTGCTAGTTCGCCAGCTGAAGCCGGGGGGCCGCGGGAGATGAGGAGATAAGCGCGATACCCCGGCTACCGCGTAGCAATCTCGTCCGACGACCGTCAGCGACGAAGAGAGTCCTATTATAGTGGAATGCCTGAATATTTTTCGTATGCCGTGTTTGTGTGCTATCTGGGACCGCAAGCCTGACCTGTCGCGGATCAATCACGATGACGAAACGGAATAAGGTACGCATATATCGTTAGCGTTTATATGTGTGTCCGCGCGCGTTCTTCGTGGCATCCTGTTTGTCCCGTCGGTCGGACAAGCGACGACGCGAGCCGCGATCTCTTTTTCGCCAATGAAAGGGAAAGCTAAGAAACAGATGCCTGCTCCGTAGATATTTTTGGCTTACGAACGTGAGTGAAACTTTTCGAAACGATTCATGCCAGGACGAAAGATAATATTGCGCCGTTGGTGGGAATTTGAACGCTAGAATTAAATTCCTTGAAAATTATTTTGCCACTATTAAATTCATCATAAGAATACTTAACGAGAGAGGACCAAGGGGGATTCGAGCGATTAACTGTGCGCGACGGACGATTATACCAAGTTTCTCGCGTATTGATAAAACACATAATTAGATATGACATAAAGCCGTGTGCGTTCAAGCGTGTATCTACCTATACTTTTGAAACGTGATAATTGTAATTGGTAATATAGTTACGTGTAGTATAAATATTTGCTGTACCTCGTGTGTGCTTTCAACGTTTTTATGATGCAACGTCGTTTCGAACGGAACGATGAAGTTGCCGTTGTACGCTGAAAGGCAGATATGACACTTGCTTCGACGACGGCGGCTAGCGTACGTGACCTCAGCGTGGTGTACGTCGGAGTCTCACACAAAACGCGCGCGTGTGTGTGTCGCGGAGCACCGATCGCCGAGGACTGAGGGGAGAACGCGCCCTACTACCACTCCCGTTCACGGCGGCCGAGGGAGGGGACGCAGAGAGGGAGAGTCACTTACGCTAGCCGTCTCCGCAGCAAACGCCTGATCTACCTTTCAATGAACATTTGATACCAGAAATAATAATAATAAAAAGAAATGTTTCAACAAACAGTATCGTAATAAAAATTGAAGATTACATTCGTGAACATATGTTGAAAAAAGATTTTGGTGAGCAACTTAGCGGAACTATAGTCGTTCCAAAAAACGTTTAATACGAGTGGATATCGTAATATTAAAAATGAATCGATCTTCTTGTTAAAAAGTGTGTAATTATAAAGATTCGTCATTTTCATTGCCGATAAATATATGCACACACATATTACACATGTACATACTCGTTCAATGAAATATGCATTGTCTTCGTTTTTTGTCGTTTGCCGAGAAAGCTGATGTACACAAAAAAAAAAAAATCATAGCGTCAATTTTATCTTTTTGATAATAATGACAATAGCACAGTGTATAAGAAGAGAATACGTATATACTTTTGGAATCCTTTCTCGGATCATACTTTGTGTTCCTCTCTCGTAGATACGCAATTTTACGCACGTAAATACACGGTGCCAATATTAGGGTAATGAATGTGCCGCTGTTCTGTGGCGTTTGGTATGGCTTTTGTATGAAAATTAAAGAAACAAATAATTTTAAAGAAATACATTCTTCGATGAGCTTGGCATGGTAATGTTCTCTTGCAAGTACATCGTAAAGAAGACTTTTACAAGAGTTTCTGCTTAACATCTACGAGTTTATTTTAAAAAGAACAACTATGATTGCAGAAGCATTGAAAATAGCTGATAAATTCGAATCGATATTTTTACGATTAAAAATTCGTTACTTAATTGACCAGCGAAGTAAGTAAAATATAATCCGTTGATACGTATATCATGTGATGGAGTTTCATATTTGTACGTCCCTTTACGAATACTTGTAAAACATTACCAAAACTTAATAGAAGACCAATGTATATACCTGTATACAGAAAAAAAAAAAAAATGTTACATCGAAAGTTTTGTCGATGCTTATTAAACTTCTCTATTATAAATTACTGTCATGTAATATCGTTATAACAAACTCGAGTAAATAAATTTCGGCCATCCGGTTACAACGGCCTGTGGTACTTCGCAGACCACTGCGAATAATGGAAAAAAAAAAAAAATGCAACGAAACGAGAATAAGATCTAAACTATAATGGTATATGGAAGTGGTAATGCATATGTATGAAGTTACACTTTCAGTTACCACGTTTTGTTTTTTTTTTCTGTGACACTTGTTTACAATTCGCAGCTCAAACATCTTTACTCTAGTATTTTGTTTTAACGTAATAAACGTTAATTAAATGCAGTGTCTAGTAATTTCTTCGTTTAATTAATTTATATTTAAAAAGTTTATTTCATATTTTTATATTTAATACCTTTCAAATAAATTAAAACATAACTTTAGCTATGCTACTTTCTATATCAACAATTAATTAATTAATTGGAAATAATTTCAAATTTAAACACAAACTTAGAATACAAGTTATACGTTAATCGGCCAGCGTCAATCAGAGTTGCATCAACTTTGTGCAAGCATAGCACTATCATTACAAGTAAGGAACGAGGAATCAAACGTTTTTCTCGTGAGAATCGTGCGGCGGATGAAGCTACTAGAATAAGAAGTCATAGGAGAGTTGCTCATTAGCTAAGGTAAGAAATAAAATATTTGAAGGCTAATACATTTAATACAAGGTATGGAAGTGAGCTGAGTATTCTATTTTTCGTACGTTTGAGCCTTAGGCATTTCTCCAATTTTAACGGAAAATAAGCATTTAGCATCACTGCAGTTCATTATAAATTTCATGAGATAGCGTAGTGGCATATATATAAAAATTACATTACCCGTGACAGATACGTCTATTCTGCTATATTCGTGAAGACAATTTTGTGATATTATGTAATGGTAATTAAACGTCGAAAAGATCCGACAGTTAATAATAATTTGCAATTCATAGAACTACAGGAATTGAACCCCATATTTTCCATGTAAATGTTAACGAATGTAATTCGATATATATCACGAAATATTTTATTTTTATCAAGGAAATCTATTTCCCATCAGGACGTTTGGCCGATCGACAAATTTAACAGCCAATTAGCGTTATTATCATACGACGAGAACTAACGGATGGAATATTTTATGAAACGGTTATCAATTCGTTTAATAAGACAAACGACAACATTTAAGAAAAAACAAATAAAAAAAAACCCCGAAATTAAAAAAAAATTCGCAATGTTGAATTGCAAAAGTTTGATATCAGAAATTGAACGTGGGGCCGTGTATAATTAGCCGCAATTTGATTAGTCTAGGTTACTACTCGATAGACCAGTTTGTATATCTAATTATGATACGTTATTACTCATACTCACTGTGAATAATACAACAATTATAAATTATCATAATAAAGTGTATGTTTATATACATATATCTACATATGTTTGATTTATGTGTTGGTATTCGACAATATTGGCGATTCCAGACTACCTATACCTAATCAATTATCCAGTTTTCCCCAGTTTAATTATGGTCGCCGGCCAAAATTGTGGTCTCGTCGACCGAGCTACGGCAAATTTACAGATCGCCCTTCCTGCCACAAGCATGGCAAGAATAGGTTGACAAACTTTAGCCGGAACTAACACGATAGCGCGGCCATAATTTTCATTAAGTGCGTAATGTGTATTTGTTACTACAGTCGCAATAACGTAACGGATGCGCGTTCATCGAAAAAAAAAAAAAAAAAAATCGTTTATTCGGTATCGTTGCCGCATATGCTTAAATTGAAAGAATCATGGAAAATAAATTAATTTTCATGCCGTGCAAATATTTCTAGTTGAACGAATTGTGGTCGACCCGTATCATTTGAATAATTTCTTTGTTTTAGCAATAAATTTGGGCACGCGGACATTTATTTATACTGGCGGAATTATCGCCGGAGAAACGACCGAAATAAATAACCGTACGCGATTCTTTTCATTTTGCAAACGAATGCACGCGTGCATATAGCTGGCACACACCTGAGCAAATCTACCAAGCCGTGCGCAGGTGGTTTTGAAGAGTCGCTGGCATTATGTTCGGCTCACAATGAACGCGTACTAACACTCTCACTCTATAGTCGGCAACGCCTGGAAATAATGGAGCCCCGCCGCAATGCAGAATTTCGGTGCCCCGGTAAGTATCGTGTAATTTTAACGGTAATTGCCGGCGGTTTAAGCGCGCCACAATTGAAATAACCCTTATACTACTACTACCGTAGAATGTCGGCGCAAGGGCCTGTGTGTAAGAACAGAAATTTCGAATTTTGCGTTATTACGTTTTACGTCATTTTTGTCTTACGCTTCGTTATTTGTCCAAACGTTGTTTACGTAATAATTTTAAGCTGCGGGGACAATTTTCTTAGGTCGTGAAACTTTCTACGCGACCTCGATCTCGCAGATTTTCTAAAAAGGACTGTATGCCGCATTTCAGTCACGTAGAGCTAGTAAATTGCTTCTCAGTACGATCTTTGAACTTGTGCAAAATTTTTCTTTTATCATAACGTGTTCTTTTATACCATTAAAAAGCGCTAGAGAAGTACGCGTGGATTCTGCGGTCAGCGACGGTTATTCCCTTTCTGTAGTTTTAAGTTCACTCGGCTGACTTTCACGGCTTTATATATCTCGTGTTTCCGTAAGAGGAAAGTAAGAAGCATTTACAGATGCATCGCGCGCCGCGTTTGATTTACATTGTGCAAAGGTCGACCGTCACGTTCTCGATAGGCGGATTTACCGATAATGGCAGATAGATCTGTATGATCTGGGAACCAAGTGGGAATACGAATCTGGACATTATCCTGGCGCATCGTGACGGTTCGCTAACGTCGGTCGGTCGCATGTACGTCCCGCTGCATCGAGCGAACCTACGTGATCTGTATTCGCTGAACGTTCCTCTACGAAGGTCACGCCTTCCTCGTGCCTAATGACCCTTAATCCCCCTGCCCAGGGATCTTTTAAACGTTGACGTGTGCACCCGACAGCTAACATCGCGAGATCCGACTTGCGTGTTATTATGAGAGACAATAGCCGCGAGGTGAGTGGGGGAATAGCGTTCCCATGTCGGATATTATAATCTCGATTCATCCCCTTTATTCGCGCCTGCCGTTAACGTCATCGATACGCTGAGATCACCGACGGGGCAGATTAAATCATTTACGACCGCGTTATTTACGCCCGGGCGCGCACAAAATCCTTGACCAACTACGTCGCGCCGATCTATTATCTTCGTGTAAAGCGGATTTACGTACGAATACAATCGGTTGGTTAAATTAACGACCCCCGTACTTTCCATCGCGCCGCATGCATGCCCCGTGATGCATCGTCGTTACGATAAAACTCTCCTGGGAGGTGTGCACGAGCGCCGGGATAAAAGCGCCGCGATATTAAATCGCGACCGCGTCCGGACGCTTATTTTTATTTATCCCCGTGAAACCTCTGTGGGATCGCTGCGACGTATTAGATTCACGTAGGAACAAGTTGCCCATATTGGACCGCGAAGAGAAATCAGTGGTGCAAGAAAAACGGTGGATGCCGACACACGTGTGTATTTCGCCCGCCCGCGCGTTAAGTTATTTTCTTTTTTTTTATATATTTTTTTTTTCCTATCGTAACATTCCTACGTGTGTCGAATATGCACGTTATTTGTCGCCCGCTATACTCCTCGAGGGCTCGATACCGTTTTATCCCTATTGCCGGCCGATAAGATGAACGAGAGGGTGACCAACTCGAACGGCGACGCTTTCCTTTCTGTCGCGATGAACGTCGCGTGATAGCGTTTTGAAAAGTATACGGCAGGAGTTTTCAATGGTATAAACGGACGCGAGTGGACCGTGTATTGCGAGGAGTGAAAAGATTCGTTCGAAGCTTTCTTATAAATCGATATCTCGTCGAGTCATGCAACGCTCGAAATATTTTTGTACACCGCCGTGTGCGTGAATACTCGATAAAATAATATGCAATTGTAATTGCGCGGTAAAATTTATTATTTAGTTACACAGTTTTTCCCCCTCCCCATCCAAATTTACGACATGCAAATCTATTTCCGATATTAATGTCGAGTGCATAGCGGTGTAAATAAATTTTTAGCCAGTTGCAACGGCAGTTTCGTAAACGACCGATTCATTGCTCCGCACTTCCGTTCGAATCACCGAATTTATGTAAAAAGTCATGCAACTTGGACATATAATTCTTTACAGAGCCATCGCGTGGGAGCCGAATTGTTGAGTCCGCCGCATACGAGACCACGATTAAATCACCAACAATATTTTCGTTATGTGTTTTCAGTTTGAGTTTGTACGCGTCGTATCAAAAAGTCGATTTGGAAAACGAAACTCTATTTTGGCGGATACGACGAGAATTCACGTTGCCCGAGAAAAGAGCGTTTTATATTCTATCTACGCGTGTATCTGTGCACAGACTGCGGGCGAGGAGAAGCTGTAGGATTTCAATTTTGCCGAAAAGCAAATATTGTTGCTCGGTCACCCGAGTCAAAGATCTCTCCCATCCCGCCACCCTTCTTCTCGCGGCGCTTATTGCACGTTACGTAAAGTCAAACGTATACGGAACGAAATGGTCAAGGATGAACCGAAGCACGTCAGACGGTTGTATCTCTCCCTGGTTTCTCGCCAGAAGGCTGTCACGTCTTCGCGTAATTAAACTTCCGGGTCCGTCAGAGCTACCTGAGACCCATCCAAACACCGTCTGGAAGCCTGCAGCAACTGCCTTTACACGCCGGATTCAAAGCGCATGTCAGAGCGGAAAGAGAGAACGAGGGTATTTTGTGGCAGCTTTTAATTTCACCGTCTCACGGATCTCACTGTCGCCGTTTGGTCGTCTTAGCTGTACGCCACGAAAAGTAACCCGATTTTCCTTTGTTTCGCGTTAATTATTAAATGAGCTGAATAATTTCGCGAGATATTACAAAGTTCTTTAATCAAATTCTACCGTGCGCCGCGACCAGCGTTATAATTCGGTGGGTTTTTGTTATCCTGACACACGAAATTTTACGTAGTTAGATTAATCAAATTAAATTATTAGCGATCTTGCGCGATAAATTGGTAATAACTTCTTATCGTTGGCAAAATATTCAACATACGTGTAACAGAAAGTCTCCGACTATGAAATCTATTTAAATGTCTAGTCTAATTTAACAAAAGTCAGTTCTGTAAAACTTGTCTTAGATTTATTTCCTTTAGCAATAAATAATAAAAATGTTTTTCAATTAATTTTCGTGAAAATGTGTCTAGATAATAGATATTAGAATTGAAAGATGGCAGAAAGTCATAGCATTTACACATATATTAAACGAATTGATGGAAACACAGAAAAGAGTCGCTGCAATTGCAGAGGAGTCGGACAGGAAAATGCCGGTACGCTAATGAGCCGTTAATGGTAAATAAATGGACCAGCAAGCTCGCCTGCATTGCACCAGCCCATGGGACGTGACGTCAGCTCTACGTCACCGTTGATTAATGAGCGAGCTTTGTTCCTGCCGAGGTCAATTACATCCAACCCATCCCCGGCGCGACCCTTCCCACTGCAAATTCACGATTGCAGACTGCGCCTTTTGATCTAAATTTTTTTCGTATGACAGAGACGTGTGTGCGTTTTACGGGGGATATGTATGAAAGAAATACCGTAAAAAATGAGGGAAATAAAACTTCCCCCGGTGAACCTTTTCATACGCGAAATTTTTCTAATTAATTAAAAATGACACTTCGCTTATGCGTACACATATAATTATTACAATAAATTATCGCGCGGCATGTAGGAAGTAACGCCGGTACGTTTGTAAAGTATGCGATTGCATAATTTGCCGACTGGCACAAAGATTCGAGTGAAAAGTTTATTCGCTACGCGAAAGCCCTTAAAGGCTCGATCACTGGGTTAGCAGATAAAAGTTTTACGTGAAAACTCGCGGACACGGTGAAACGGAGTGTATTCGCCCATCGATCTTAGGACTTTCGAACAAGCTCGCGGTCGGATCGAGAAAAATGAGTCTTTGTGAGTGCACGTGCAACGGTGCTGTTTGCGGTTAAGAACGGCGGAAGGAGCGAGAAACGAGAAAGGAAGAGGAAAGTTGCCGCGTTAGGTAGCCATGGCAGCGGATGAGATTGCAAAACCGTTCCATCGGGGTGTAAATCGATCGATATAAGTTCCAGCCGGTTCGCTCTCCTACTCAACGGAAATCATATTCTTGGAGCGAATTATCGATTTTTAAAAATACAGACAAATGTAGCGAGAACTGCGATTCCCACCCAAGACAATCGCGATATTATAATTTAATCACGTTTGAATATTAACAGAACTTTCTCTTCAATTTCATGAAACTACAAGGTCAATGCCATTCCGATATATAAAAGATTAAAAATGTATCAGGGACGCAATAATTTCCATATCGTACATTAAACTTCGCGATATTGCTTTTTTTTTTTATGTGTGATTGTGACTTACCTTTTTTCACGATGGGTTTACCGGACCATATGAATCACCAGCTAAGCCTCGCATATATCTCTGTCCAATTTTTGTTGTAAATCCTGAAAATAAATACGTATCTTTTAGTATATATATTTTTAACGAGATTCAACATTTTTATATTAAAAGTAATCGCAAGAGAACTACCTTTTATTTTTCTTAAGACGAGAATTAAAAATATTTTACTTGTGTAAATTTATAAGATAAAACATAAAATAATGCTTACCAAATTGGTAGTTGAGCCGAAGTGGTAAAAAAAATTCCGCCTCAGTGGTGTTCATTTTCACTCTCCGCGTCGCGATGCGTTTTCATCTGCTCTGAATTTACTCCTTTACGACGGTACGTACGTGCATTCGCGATCAAATCCTCGCCGAATTCTCGCAGCTCGCAAACGCGAGTTTGGTATGTTCAGTATTGCGGAGTTGAGAACATCGATCGGGAGCTCCGTCGATCCACAGTAGAGGAGAGGAGTACAGCTCGAGGAGTAGACCGACGTCGTGTAAACTTCCAGAAATCGGGTGACTCGGATGGTTGAGCGCCTCTATAGAGTACAACGGGAGAGCTGCGGAAACGATCAACAATTTTTCGTGTGAATCTTTTCGCGTCGCAATGAGTTTCTGTACGCTGCGTACTTCTTCGTGTAATACTCACGCATTTCTCGCCGATGTGTCGCAGCATCGCCGTATTACAGATGTCGGCGAAAAAATCAGTTGATGAATATTCCTTCCCGCAGGTTATGCTTCCGCCGCCGACAACTGCCAAGTTTCTACTGACAATCGCAAACGAATATAGTGACGCGCCTTAGTCAATTAGAGCGCAACGTATAAATCATGCTATACCCGGCTGTTCGGGCCGTACATACCCGGCTGTGATTTTTGTAGATGCAGTGCGCTTGTATTAATTCATCGAGCGTCGATCAGGATATCCGTTTATCAATAATCCGAGGAGCCGGAAGGTGATCGTATCGCGGAGTTACGGATCTCGATCGAAAAGTCCTTTGGATGATGATTTCTCGGCGCGCAGTATGTCTCGGAGGGGGTGAGGCGCGGGAAACTGACGCTAGCAACCGTCGAAGTGTCGCCAACTCGGCGTCGAAAATGAGGTGACGCGCCTCGACCAATCAGAGCGCAGCGCGAGAGCCGCGTCATCCTAGGGTTCTGTGTACGTAGGTGTGACTTTCATGAGTGTAGTTGATCTACTCACTGTTTGGCGGACGGATCGTGATTTCGGTTCAATACGGATCTTTTCGCGTCGCAATGAGTGGCCATCCGCTTTCAGCTACGTATACGCACATTCTCACACATATATAAATTCACGTACCGCGTCGCGGAGTTGCGGATCGCGATCGACAAGTCCTTTGATCGATAATTCGCGGCGCACAGATGTGTCGGAGGGGGTAAGGCGCGAGAGACTGACGCTAGCAACCGTGGAAGTGTCGCGATCTCGGCGTCGAAAGTGAGGTGACGCGCCTCGACCGATCAGAGCGCAGCGCGAGAGCCGCGTTATTCTAGGGTTATGTATACGTAGATATAACTTTCATGAGTGTAGTCGATCTACTCACTGTTTGGCGGACGGATCATGATTTCGGTTCAATACGGATTTTTTCGCGTCGCAACGAGTGGCCATCCGCTTTCAGCTACGTATTCGCACATTCTCACACATATGTAAATTCACGTACCGCGTCGCGGAGTTGCGGATCGCGATCGAATAGTCCTTTGGTCGATAATTCGCGGCGCGCAGATGTGCCGGAAGGGGTGAGGTGCAGGGGATCTGCACTAGCGACCGTCGAAGTATTGCGAACTCGGCGAAAATGAGGTGTCGCGTCTCGACCAATCAGAGCGCAGCGCGAGAGCCGCGTCATCCCCGGGCCGTTTATACTAAGATGTAACTTTCATGAGTGTAGTTGATCTATGCATTGTCTAACGGACGGATCGTGATCTCGGTTCAATATCATATTCCATCGCGCCGAAATAATATCTCGTTACGCATTTACGTATTCGCTCGCGTTTCGTTAGTACGTGTTCCCTAGCGCGAGCGTTCTCAGTTGTAAGTGTAGCGGAGAATCGTGAGCACCGACCGGTCTATTTGTTAATAATTTCGCGAGTAGATTTGGTTCGTTCGAACAACGATAACGCCGTCAAACGTTGTGTCATATTTGAAATCGGGCAGAGAAAACTGCGGGACGTCACATTGCCACGGTCGCGTTGTCAAGTCTTGTCGCAGTGCACGTAGTCCTCTTCGGTATCTGTAAGTGAAATTTCCTCGCAACTTCCGCATCTTTTTCTCGGTTAAGGTCAAGTTTCATGGACTGAGGTAATC
This sequence comes from Cardiocondyla obscurior, assembly GCF_019399895.1. Taxonomy (NCBI): domain Eukaryota; kingdom Metazoa; phylum Arthropoda; class Insecta; order Hymenoptera; family Formicidae; genus Cardiocondyla; species Cardiocondyla obscurior. Next base: position 9,591,216 of record NC_091866.1, on the reverse strand, counting down.
GGATTGATAGACTCGAGTACTGCTCGGCCGCCGTAGAACGTTGATCGACTTATGGAATTGATCGTATCGCGGCTCAATCGTGCCCGCTATTTCGTGAAATAAGCGCGTCAGCCGATCGATGCGGTGGAATTTTTCGTCGTCGTCCGAAACAGCTAGTAACGTCTTCCTCGTCGCAGTTTTTTTTATTTCGACCCGAGGTAACGAAAACATCGGTCCGCGTGTAATTACAACGCATTAGTAATCAAATATCTTTGTCATAGATTTTTTAGTTTTGCGATCCGTTGAAGGAAATAATTCGGTTAAATTAAGTTAAATTATTAAATATTTTTTATTCGTATTTTAAATCGCATCGCGTGTAAGTGTGTGGTTGCGGCGACGATGCACCAAGCGAGACATCGAATCATTGACGGTGAGTAAATTTATTTGTTATATTCAGAGAATTAATTGGTTCACAAATTAAATAATTGTGAGTAATTTACATCTGTAAAGTATTACATCAAGTGTAACTAATCTTTTAAAATTTATTTATTTATTTTTTGTTTATAAAATATAATTATTTTTGGGCATATTCGGAGTTGCGCTACTTGTGTGCTCGACTGTGTCGAAATAGTAACATTAACACAAGCGAATCATGTACACCGTCTATCGATCTTTGTGTATCTCAATCGCTGCGAATTTAATTATTTGCAAATAAATTTATATGTCGAATTTATTAAATATTAATTTCAAAAATAAAATATTGAACAAACCATTTTTATCAAAGTAATTATCGTTATTTAATATATATATATTTTTTTTTTATTTATGAATTAAAGTGAGGAAAATGGCATTGTAGGAGATCCAATTTACTAAATAATAACCACTTTAAAAACAAGTATCAGGACGAATCAAAAGGTAATTTAGAAAAAATAAATTTATTAATATTACAATCGCTTTCAAATTTTTAAATAAATAATAGATAAATAATTATCTCATATATTTATATATATATATATTTAATTGTAGTCTAATATTTTATATTTCTGGTCTTTTACAGACCTTGACGACTTTGACGAATCGAGTAAACCACTGCAGCCTTCTTCCCTTCCGCAGCATCTCGGTGAGTTGAATTTAAAGCAATATTTTCTTACATAATTGACAATGGTTGGATAAAAATAGATCTAATTCAAATGTGTTAGTAGAAAAACTCTTTATCTCAGCGATTGAGCTCTTTGAAAATGTAATGTGGAATACGGTTGTTCCAAATGTATCAATGTTCACGTGTAAACTCTTGACCGTTCGTTCTTATTCCGGCATCGATACTTTATTAAATGCAGCGCGATGTTTACGATTACGCGAACATTCCAGGAACGATTTTCATTGTAAAACGTGATAATCGTCGTGCGCTCGTGTGTGTCGGCAAATTCATTAATAATTCTCATCTCGGCGCTATGTTATATTCCATGCAATAAACGAATCGCGTTGCCCTCTCGCACGTTGTAACGCACACCGTCGGGGCGCAGGATAATCTGTCCGCGGACCGCGAACTCGTTCTCGCATTTTCGAAAATCGTTACGTTTCATGCAAATTCCGGCGTGCGATTTTCGTGCTCGGGCCGGCAAACAAGACCATCGGCCCGGAGAGGTGTGGATATAATCCGCGCGACAGAAACTCGTGGATTACTCGTTATTAATTTTAATAGAATTTCCGCGCGCGCAATCGTAACGAGCTCGTCCATGGCCGACATAAATCGCGCTCGCGTTTCCGACCCTCGGTTATATTATCACCGCTATCGCGTCGCTCCCGCGTTTATGATGATAAGCATGTCACGCACTGTTCCGTTGTGCAAACCGTGGCAACGACGATTCGATTAGCCGGCACGATAGCCCACCTTTTCGATAATTTATAAGGCCGCACGCGAACCATTCGCCTGGTAGGACTACGGCACCGCCGCTACCATCGGTGATCCATCAAATTTGCAAGACTTCGCTATGTACGCTTGTATCTCCGCGGCAGGTGTGCTCGAAAAGCCTGTGCGAGCTTAATCGATCGATTCTGACTACTAACTCCGCAATCGGTCGCGCGCAAACGGAATATCGCATGGAATATTAAAATACATTTGGCGCCAGTAAAGTCGGGCGCTCGAGTGCCGTATTTCTAAACTCTCGTTAACACGTTTGCGTTCTAGTCCCGAGCTGCGCGTTTTTCTTATTTTTCTTTTTATTCTTTCTGACTACAAGACGTAATCTGGTTTCGGGTAAGCTCCTCTTACCTCAACCACGCGGCGTACAGAGCCACTAAAAATTCGATAGAACAAACTCGCTATACAACTCTTCGGTAGTGAAGGATGGATCTTGGACAAGTTATCGTGCTCGTGGTAGGCATGGCAGCCATCAAAGTTTCGTAACGTGAAATCGCCGTGGGAACGTCGAAACGACCCAAGCAGGAAGCGTGAAATTCGCACGACAGATTTCCTCTCGAGACTCGGTGCTGTCGGAGTACATACTCGGGATCAGAAGCTGGTTAGATCAGTAGGAAACTGTCTTCCTCGGGATAAATATTTATTATAAAAAGAAAGTTGCGATTCCTCTTATTCTTTATAAGTAAAATATAAAATTGCAATATCGAAAAATCACTACCTAAGAATCAAAAGCGAGTTTGTCTATCGCTGTACGATATTCGAGAGATAAATTGTTGAAAAATTTTGATATACTATATCTGATTGTGAGTATTATTTAGAAAATTAAGGGATACTACAGAATACTCCGTTAGAACAGATTACTATTTTACATACAGCGTCGTAATTGTTCGTTTTTTATAAATCTGATATTTATAAAATCGTCAACAGTTTAAAAACATCTCGTGAGTCTTCCAACTTTTATCAGCGTCGAAGTTAGGGGCAGCAAGATAGATTATTGCGTGCTTGCTTCGGTCACTTCGTAGTAACTGCTAAAACGTGCCGTGGAAATAAACGATATATAGTATTCCGAACGTAAAGCCTCAAAATCAGTACGTCCTTAGAGCTGACGTTTCCCGACGAGAAGGGAACGTACGTTAAGACCGTTGCCGATGATGGCTACTGCCTACGAAGGCTTCGTCTCGACGACAGCATTTTCTATATAGAATAGGCTGCGTGGAACCAATGAATGCGGGGGAATGTATTATGCATGTGACTGGTTGATCCGTGACCCTTGCCTTCACGGAACCCCAGTCTTTTATCCTTGCTCGTTCCTAGAGTGGCTTCATCGTATAAGTGACTACAATTTTTTTTTTTTTTTTCGGTGAGCTACCTAAATATTTAAAGGCTTTTATCGCACATTTGCGAGGCACTTCGATATACGCGATCGTGGATAATACGTTTGGATGACAAGGTAACTCTTAGGCCGGCGGAATAGTAGAAATCGTGATGGAAACTTTTCACGGGTCATGCGTATCATCGCGAATGGATTTATGCGTTATGTAGGATTATTTTCCAAATAATATTCGAAGATGCTGAAAGGTACAGTTTTCATCAGTAAGATATGCGGAAATATGATGTATCGTGGCGGAAGACAGGCAGTCTGAAAGCAAAATAATGTATTATGCCCTAGATTATTTCCAATACTGACGATATAAAAATGAAAAGAGATATATACAATTTTAACGATAACTAAATTAACGCGTTTTAACTATGCATTTATTTTTACTGCAGAACAGTCTATTAAAATTAATTGGCTAAAGATAAAGAAAATTGTATAGCTTGATTATTTATCAGGCAAATGTTATTATGATCTAATTATTATTGAGACTATCATCGGCTTGACGAAAATTATATTAGATTGACTAAATTAGCACAAGGCATCCTTAGGGAACTAACGGTAGAATCTGCGTTTGTGCGAATTACCAAGGAACGGCTAGATAATGGCAGGCTGCACACAAGTAAGGAAAGAGGTCCATTGGTGAGAATCGCGAGGTCATTAAAACTTTGCATTATTTAGACTTCGGGTTAAATTACAAGTCTCATTCTCCGTTGGCCTTCGCTAAGAGGGCAGAAACGCGTCACGGTATTCTCTTTAGCCGCAACAAAATGAAAGTTTGTGAAACGTTTCTTTAAAAACTCACCGTAGCTTTCGCGACTTTTGCATCATATTGTAATAATACTATGAGCATAATATTAAAAACTATATGAATTTTTATGAAAATTTTTATATTTAATTTTATTGCGATTGCGAAAATGCAAAATACATTCTAAAAGTACATGTAGGTTATAAATATCTTTGTTAATAAAACTCTTTTTTCGTTATCGAAAGATTCATAATACATTGTAAAAAGGATTTAACCGCAATCTAATTTAGAGAGCTTGGCCGTTTTCTGACTACGCATATTTAAGTAGATATAAAGTAACTCTGGGGAGTTTCAGCTCTCATGCGGCGCGAGTAGCATTTACATTCTGTATCCGGCGGTAATCATCCCAAGCTCAAGATCCTCCGTTGAAAATTTATTTCGTGTACGATACCCCTGACTCTGCGGATTACGCGGTTGCATTGAAGTTAGAGTCGAATCATTACGGTAATTGGTGATAAGGTCCATTTGAACGACGAGGAGAAGAGAGCAGGAGAATTTTCGAGTCGGTCTAATCAGGTATCAGCAGGCATTTGTATTTATCTACATAGCGTATCGATTTTTTTTTAATTTTAAATTATGAAGCAATTCTTTTTATGGATACGAGCACGTTTCGATGTGTTCGCTTGATCCTGTTAAATATTAGGCGTCTATAAAAAAAGAAAAACTCACGTTTTGTTCTAATAATAGTCCGAGAAAGAAGTTAACGTGTCGTTGCCGACTTGATACTAACGATGAATACGTAATCGTCGGTAACGATTAAAGAGAAGGCGATGCAAACGAATTTTCGCACGTAGCCGGAGATTGTTAACGGGTCAGCGTCATGAAACGTGGATAGCGGGAGGCATTCGTGGAACGGCGAATTGAAAAATGACGAATTAATGCACACTCCATCCATATTCATTCGCCGATTAGCGCGCGGAACCTCGTTAAACTCCTCGTTCGCGAAAGATACGCGATAGCGGCGGCACGTGGGTACGGTACGGTGACGGAATGTCGCGCCGTGCGGAATCCGAACCGCGATATTGCACATCGCAATGCTACGGATGTCGAGCTCTGGATCGATTTTAGTTACGGTCCCTACACCCTGCTGCGTCTTCTACATACAGAACTGAATATTCGGGAAAGTGTCTCGTCACCTTAGATGGTTCACATGTCATGTCGCGAATATTACTGAGATGTACTACTGATTTGCGGCACGGATTGTTAACTTTTCAGTAAATCATATATTTCAAAAATTAATATAATTTTTATGCAGAAGTTAAGTGTATAAAATTGTTGATTTATTAAATTTATATATTGCATCGATTTTATTTTTATTACGTAAACAATTTATAAATTTAGTTACATACTTCTTTTTGTAGTACTTCCCTTTTTTTTTTTTTTAAAGCAAAATTAATATTTCTTAAAAATCTTTATTTTATAAAACTTATCTTGGCATTAAAGAAAAGATAAAGTTTAAGCTCGTCATCGCGTTGCGAATCTTTTTCACACTTTGACGAAGAAGTTTCAAGGATATTTATATCTTCATTCAGATACCATATAATCTCAAAGAGTAATTATGAAAGATTATAAGTTTGCGAAACAACCGTGACAGTAAAAAGGACAGAGTAGTAGGGGTATTATTTCGCTCACTGTGCTACGTCCCTCTAGATCCTCGGCCATAAAAAACTAATTTATTCTCAAGGAGAGAGTGAGGCTAGGGTGGACGAGGAAGGGCACCGGTATGGCCAACCTCGTGTCCTCAAAGGTTCCTCCGTAGGCTGCGCCGTTTCGTACTGCAGCCGAGTACGTAGGTATATCATTTTAAAGACGTGCCGCGAAATAAGTTTCTAAGTAGTCTGCCGAGAGTTTCGTCAGGACTGCGTTCCCGTCTAAGTAGTTACCAAGTAGTTTGTGCTGCTGGAGTCAAGCCCTCCCCGATATATTATGCAGGTGTGGGGATACTCCTTTTCCCCGCGTTCTCTCTCGCACCACCCACGATCCCATCTCGCATTTCTCTTCTTCCTTTCCTCGTTTTCCTAGCACCCTGTCCGGATACTACCTGCTCGGCGTTCTTATTCCCGTATCTTCCCGCCTCGTTCTACTCGCTTGTTTCTTCTTTCTTGCCGTACTAACTATAAACTTTATCAGCGAACTTTGACCGCGAACGCTTGTAACGAGGTGTTAGTACCGAGATACCACGTAGGAAAATCCTCAAAAAAGCGCTATAGAAACTTTTGAAGCGGAACGAATAAGATTCGCTTGTTTGGGATCTAAATTGTTATTCTATTAAAGAAATTACATCTCCCTCGCGATACAGACTTTCTTCGCGAGACGACGAAAGGATGCGTTTCGAGATTTATTTACTCGTTGCGTTTATATTTCGAAGGGACAAGAAAAGGAAACGCGAAAAAAAAATGAGTAGAAAAAAAAACTTGCAAAGGGATGACATAAGTGAAAGACAGTTGAAAGATAAATAGGACCTTTCTATTCGGCAATAGTATCTTGGCGGTCAGCCATCTGGCAGAGTTACACTTTTATTTTCGACGTGAAAGTTTAAATGGTAGGTTTGCCGTTGCTACTGCTGTTTCTTCCGAGATTGACGCCGCTACTGTGCTTAAAAGCACGCAGTAGGGAGTAAAAGTATACCTATTTACCACGGTAGCACTCCTGCTGCCAGCCAATCGTAAGTCACAAATTGCTGACTTCCATCACGAGTTCTGCGTGATTTATCACGGAAGTAGCGGCGAAGGTTTTGACCGTAATAAGTGAATTTTTATTATTCAAAAAAAATAAACGAATAAGCGTTGCAAGTATTTTTTTTTTATTTACACTAAAAATCAAGCTTTTTTTTGTACAGTATTTCGCTCGTTGTAGAAAGTCTCGAATTTTGGTAATTTATTTTTGAACGATCGAAAAATGTCAATATGATAAAATTTCATCGATACAAATCGAATCGAATGGCGCTGTCACAATTTTTTTTTTTTTTATAGATATTGAGAAAAAAATATAATTGAATTGGCCTGATTTCCGTTGTATAGCATCGCGAACGAGTGTGTAAACGTTGATCCACAAACGATGTTTCCTTTCTCTTCACCAGTCGTTGTTTCTTCGCAAACAGAAATCACTCATGGAAATCCGGTGTTTTTGTTTTCCCATATTTACTGCGATCCGCGAATTAATTAGGTGTACACTGGAGAGCCGAGTCGAGGCATTGTTTACAAGGACGCGACAAGCGCTCGGACCAACCGCCAAATAAATCAATTGACGAATATTCGCCGTTCGCGTTTCGTTGTTCTTTTAATTTCTCGTCGACCGGGCTGTTAAAATCCACGAGCGTAAAACGCGAGAAAACGCGAAAGCGAATTCCGTCCATCTGAACGTCGCCACTATCGTCGCCAAAGAATTTACCTCGAAGGAATTCAAATATATACTAAGCGCCTCCACCCTGTACAACCCTTTCCTCGCACCACCCACAATCCAACAACCTTGGCACAGCATGAAGCTCCATTTACTTCCATTCTATCCCCCCGCCGTTACAGACGAACCGCAGCGCGTCCGCAGAATCCCGCGCTGTGGAACATTGCCGGCTCGATTTGCCATGTAAACGATAAATTAGTAACAATCCTCGATCTCGTGCTCATTTTCTCTCTCCAAGATTCATTTTGTACCGAACATATTCATTAATCTTTTTTATTAATTACGAAATTATTAATATTGATACGCATCATTAAAATAAATGATGCATAATTGAGACGATAAAAAGCATTTTACGAGAGGCAAAGGTAAAATTAATGAGCTGCTCAAATATCTATGAAATTTTTTCATATGTATCCGCATAAATTTAGAAAGTCTTTCATATATGTAAATATATTTTGCAAATCTTGTTAATTACAATTACGAAAAAACAGCACGTTATATTAATTAATTTTTTTTTTTATAATATTTTGTTACATAAAACAGCCACGCAGTCGGTTTACTTGATTGTTCCGCACTATCAAAAATGAAAAATAAAATATGAATACATGTCTGACATACTCATATATACACGCCACGCTCGTACTAAATGTTGGTTGAGTTATTGTATCCGGTAGTAAGGAATATTCGCGTGCTTTGCATCAAGCTACCGAACTGCAAGCTGCGCTTTCATTTTGCGCAATTCCGTTTGCATATAGACACGATCCTTAGTAACTACCCCACGTTATACTGAATTTACGATCTTTGCGGTAAACGTTACCGGAGGTGAGCTTTGTCAAGAGAGCGTGTACTTACGTACATACGTATCTTGAAATTAGTCTCCTCTGGAATTTTTATAACGTACAATTAGAAACACAAAATTTTTTTTTTAATATTTTTTTAACCATCTTTTTTTCTCTAAATTACACGAGTGTGTGGAACATTTCTTGAGTGTTCTGTTACATTTAACGCAACAAAATGTAAGATTATAGGTATTTAAACGTTTTCAAAGTTATTTCTCTTAATATTTATTAGACAAAATAAGCTTATTGAAAAGATATAAATTCGATACAAGTAAATATATAACTCTGCAAAGAAGTGAAATTTTTGAAATACATTACGGTTGTAGAAACTATCGAGAACTTCGAATCGTGTTGGACAACTTCGAAATGTCCTCTACATATGTCTTTAAGTTTCTACTTCAAATACGTAGAATACTGCATGTATAATACGAGTATATACACTTTTACAGGCATACCGTTTCAAATATAAAGCATATACATTTGCGCGTTAAACAATGTATCTAAATTCGGTACACGCGCTACTCATGTGGAAGTCGTGCATATTACCGCGTTTATGAAATAACTAAATGCTATTTCGTTATTAGGTTTGTTTAGAATATTACTAATTTGATGATTTTTTAAATAAATTTATTACACGCCTAAATTATATCGAAGCTATATAGTTCACGATCTGAATTAAAATCCCCGTAAAATAGTAAATTGAAAATTTTTTACATTTGCCGTTAAATTTTTTTTTTTTTTTTTTATTAAAAAGTGAATGTAATGCAATTGTATATTTACTGCGATAACAATATTGAAATTACTTGAACCATAACCAAGACGCTAGGCAAGTCAACGTCAATCTGGTAGACCTTTGCAACGCCCTGCGATAGCTAAGTTAATCTGTTCGAAGCTCTCCTCGCATACTAAACAGCCTCTTAGTGCGAACAAGATGTTTTACTGAAGTGCCTCTGCACAAGCTACTTAGGTATGTAACACTGCGTTCGAAGTTCCTGCACGTCTTTAACACCAAAGCAGCCGGAAAGACTTACAAAATCGTCCCTTTTTACGTTTCGACAATTTCAATATTATTGCAACGTAATCATTACCATTTTGTAATATATATTTTAAATTGTAATAGATTCGTGGCGTGTTAAAAATAAATTTTATATGAAAAAAAAGCCAATATTATTTAAAATATAAAGTAAGAGCTTTTGTGACGTTAACAATTAAAACCGTATTATTTGCACATTTCCCCCATCGATGCGGGCAAGAGACGGAATGTGCAAAACCGCGTGCGCTTACACGTAAAAAAATCAGAAAGAAGCAATATGCGGGAGAAATGCAAATATCCACTTAATTTATTCAAAGCTACTGTTTCGCGTTTGACAAAAACCCCTGTAGCCATTTAACAAAGAACTTTTTGTCTCTGCACCGTCCATTGGCTGTTTTATTCATATATCGCGCAGTCTCTTTCAGAAGCTATTCTCTACGGATTATATTATCAAATGGATGTGTGCTCGTTGCGTCGCATCTATCGTGTACCTGTCGAGTTAGAGATGGAGCGATAAAAGAACAAAGGAGGCAGAAAATAAAATGGCCTCCGCTTAACGAAGGCAGGGTGTGCGCTGTGATTGATTCACCTTGTGATTGATAGAGAAATCTGGAAGCTCGGGGACAGAAGCGTCCGTGTCCCATGGCTATTGCTATAACGTATGGTAGACTGATAGTGATGGATCATAGTGGCAAAAGTTCTTGTTAAAGTGTCTATTCGGCTAGGTAATAGATACTGTGCAACATGAGGTATATTGAAATCGGTTTGCACATCACTTGGCGACAGTTTTTCCCGAAGGCTCGACGGACAGAATTAATAAAGACGTGCAGTAGTCGAATTTTAAGATAAAATTTTATTTATAGATTCCAATTTCGGCGCATAAGCTAATAGTAGGCTTTATAGGTTTGTTGCAATGTTAATAATAAATAATTATTTCATTCCACACTGTCACGATTGGTACAAGCTTCCCGGTAACTCTTAAATTTCGGAAGAACTTGTATACACCGTCGTCGTACGCAGGAGTTCGTTTTTCATTCAAAACACGTTCTCATATATGTCGAAGCGTTACGTGAGCCCGATATTTCGTCCCAATAAAATCGTCATGGCTGATGACAGCACCATGAGGGAAATAGAGTGGTGAGGCGGGCGGAGAAGGGAAAGTGCAACAAGGGTGTAGGTATAATTCGCGGCTCGTTCCGAAATAAAATATTCCATCGATCAACGTCAGTCAGGCTACAGCGATCGCCAATTTATTCTAGCCCGAGTCATGCAAATGATCGAAATTCTCGATAATCAATCAGGTGCAGGCCGCCAACTATTAAAAACCCGTCATCTAGCGTACCGCATCTATTGCGTGATCGAGCCAGCGTGCCGTCCACGGTCGTCGTAATCACGCGACTGCATTACGTTCTTATTTTGCTCTAATCTAAACGTTATTGCGCGAAAAGAAAAAAAAAAAAAAAAAAAAAACTGTCCTTCGCGACTAATTGCGCCGCCTCGCTACGGTCAATCCTATTTTCTATGGTGCGATAAGAACGCGGTAGCGTGAGATTGATTAAAAACAGTAATTTTGTATTTTTATATTTTGATTTTATTTCGCGAAAGAAAATTAATTAATTAAAATAAAAACACGAGAAATACTTTTAAACATTGTTAAAATATCAAGTATGGGCATTTAATTAAAATTATAAAAAAATTAAGTTATTATAAATCAATTTGATATAAAAAGAATTTTGACGTTGCATTTGAACTTGTCACAATTACTTTTTGTTATCATGTTTAATGTAAAAAGATTTTAATAATTAAAAAATGTGTTCATATATATAGTAGAAATGCATTTGATTGCGAACTACATGTAATGTTAGCGTTGGTCTAGATTCTTGACAATGCGAAATAGACTTCCTAGAATTGTATATAGAATTGCAGAGAAACATTGATTATCTGATTACTATGCTGATAGTTTGCAATGGGACGATTTCCTACAAATCGTTTCCGAGAAAGTTGCATGCAAAAATAGTGACGTATCATTTATAAAGACTTAGACTTATTTAGGTGCAAAATCGGAAGCATCTGATTGAAGCAAATGCATGTAATTTGCCAACTATGACACATTGTGAACTATAATTTTCATTGTTATTTATCTTACGTGAAAGTCTAATGCACAGGATATTGCGAAAAAAGTATTTTAGTGTTGATTTTAGTTCAGTCATTATTCAACTTTATAATTCTGAAAAAAGTACGTTAACGTGATAGGGTCGAGTAGGATTGCTGATTAGATATTTCGTCGAGAAGACTCACCGAATCGACATTTTTTAGACCTTCGATTTCGTCTTTGTTAAAGCAATGGGAGAGCCTATGGGCTCCCCTAAGACTAAGATCGTGAGAGATGAGGGGTATTATGGCTCAAGCCTATCGGATAAATGAGGATTCACGCGTCGTTAATACCGCACCGCCACCCTCGAATCTATACTAGGGGAGCAGATGGCATCGATTAATTGGTTAATTACTCAAACGCTAATTCACGATGCGATTAACTTGAATAAAGAATATTTCTGGCGGATGTGTTTGCTCGTCTTTGCTTTATTTTTGTCTTATTTTAACTGCTTAGAAATAATATAAATTTGCTATTAATAAGATTTTGCTTAAATGTTTGCAAAAATATTTTCCATTATTGTTGATTTAATATTGCTTGACTAGTGCAATTATGTTATCGAAACTCACCGTTTGCACCTCATTAAGGGGACTTGATAAATGATAAAATTTTATAATTGTCAATGTTTGAAAGCCATTTCTATGAAACGCGAAATTATAACGAACTGCATGTTTCAAAGTCTCTTAATAGAAATTTCAATTCTTTGAGAACACTTTAATTGTTTTATATAACAATAAAAATATGAGGAGAACTAAAGACATTTTCGTAAAATGACAGATTTTTTGTTGTACTTTGTTATTTCGTCGGATGCATTACGTATATATAATTTATTAATACATGTAGACAGTAAATATCGGTTTTTTGTTCACAAATTAATATCTATACTAATTAAATTTGTTCACATACAATTATGTCTGTAATAAATTTGTGGTGGTTTGAAAACAGCTTGTTCAGCAAAGTTATAAATTTAATTGTTCTAGCATCAACGATATTAATACGCCAGTCGATGTATTTTCGCGTGACAAACGAGGGACATTTCTCCCTCATCATAAACATATTATTCGGCAAATTGCACGGCTGATTCAGCACGCATGACAATTTTCTCGACCTCTGATAAATAGAACCGAGCCATAAGATATTTTTTTTTTTTTTTTTTACGTTTGCGTGGACGAAACAACGATTTTACTCAATTACGCCGCAAATAATACATCAGGGTGGCGTGTGTACATTTGGTATTACTTTGAAAGCTGCTTAATATTTTATCGTGTTTATTATAGCTGTTTAACGGTAACCGATAATTTACGCGGAAATTCGGGCCTAAACGGAAAAATCATGTTTCCGCGTGACTTGCGTGCCGAAATGTATCCGGCGTTTGCGTACACATAAATACGTAATAGACGTCTAGTACTACGTCACTTGCGAAGGCATTTAAACGGTAACCCGCACGTTGGGCGTGCGGGCTCTACCCGATAGCAATTTACATGACCGTAAGCAAATACTCGGAATGTATTGACTGCCAAATATTATTTGCAGTCATTGGTGTCTAACGCCGACGTAGCTCCGTTTCAGATGAACATTGGTGTGTAGTATGTCAGTTTGTATAGTCGCGTAGCCAGATGATTAATTACTTAACGCGTTATGCCGACGAAAATAATGCGTGCAAATAAAAGCGGCCATTTAGCGATGAATTTTCATTAACAGGGCTATGTCACGCGCATACACTTCATATTTGCACATTTATCGACTTCTGCTGCGTACGTTGCCGTTCTTACTGAATAAATAAAACAACCGTTTATTATTTTTTATGACGCGTTTTTATATGAACGTCGTGACGAACGCTGCTAAATATCGCGTCGAAAATTATTAATCGCCTCGATATTTCAGCGCATACAGAGATACGCAAACCTGCTATTTTTGGAAAATTACCCTCGTAAGCATATAAATTTTTTCTTTTTTTTTTTTTTTTCTCCACAAATAGTAAACGTTATTATCGGTCTCGTACCGTAAATGTTAATAAATACCGCGCGTAGGTAAATCATTATCCGGCAGAGCTGCATTAATTTACGATAATTATTAATTATGCAATATATTTCATAAAACCAATCAAAGAATATTATCGGAGTTTATGTGCATGTTTATTTTCGAGGTACGAGTAAACACAAGCGTGTTTGCGCTCAATTTTATGGCGCGGTGGGGCTCGCGAACGCGAACGAGCCAGTGCTACACGGCGCACTCGATTTTGCTGCGGTCGTCATTGAATTAATGCCAACGGTGCAAGTAGATACGAAGAACGGATGCAATCAATGTCGCGGTCGTTAATGTACCGTCTAAACTAACTGTGCCTGCGAGCGCCGACCACAGTAGTCGGAAGTAATTCCTTTCGAGAATTTGCGAAGGGTAAGGGTTGTCCGCTTAGACTTACATTAGCGTGGCTTATGTACGGAGTTAACGTTGATTGCGTTCACGCGCGACGTTTACTTAACGGGCGCTTTCGTCAACTAGGGAGATACGGCAGGTGAGACAATAACTTTGCCCACGCATTGTTGGAACGTACGCGCGATATCTGTCATGTCACCGAATTTTCGCGCGAAATCAAAGATTTGATTGATGATCGTCGCCGTTCTTTTTGGTTCACCGCAAACAAAAATAGATAAGCGCCGTTCCCAACCGCAGCTCGCATACGTTACATTTTTCGCGCGTTCGCTTCGATCGGTGGAATAAAAAATAAAAATTTCAAATCGCAGAAGAAGGAAATTATTATTCCGCGTTAATTTGACAATTATGGCATATCGTAATTGATAACAGTTTAATGACGTTGCGGTTGAGGAATCGGAGAATCACGGAAATAATATCGGTGTCGTTAATCGATATTTCTAGCAAAGCGAGATATTAAACTGTTCAATAAGGCGGCGCTATTGATTTGCATATAATCTTCAATAAGGTGAAAACAATAGAATCCTTCCCTCTTCATTACAGTTTTCAAATTCAATTAGAATCGCGTGGCTACGAAATCGCTGATAAAGTCGAAATATATAAATTGAAGCGTAAAAGTAACGAGCGCGCAGATGTTGCCAATTTCCTTTCGGAGTGAGAGCAAAGCAGATGCTTGTCGCGCGGAAATACGTGTATTCGACTGCGCTGGAAAGTGTTTCGACGTTGCGCAGATAGAAATTGTTTATGATATCATCTCCGATATATTTCTCGATCCTGATCGTGCGCTTATCCCAGAACGCAACGCGTAGTTTTTCGTGAAATTTTACTTGAATCGGTGGATGAAACCCGTCATAATTTACCTTCTTTACGAAAGAGGCAGTTTTACGTATATGAAATATGTATTTACGACTTAATTACGACGAGAACGACCTAAATATTTTCGGATAGCTCGAGTATCTTTTGTTTATTAAAGATCCTGCGAAATGCTCCCTTTGGACGTAGCACCGAATTATTAATACTGCGGAAGCCGTTGCCCGGGTTAACCGCTCATAATCGCCGCTCAGAGATTTAATCTTACGGTTTGTTACAGTTTGCTTCTCTTCACTTTCCCGCGACCGCGATCGACGGTAATCATACCGGTGTAAATAGCAAACGAAGGCAATCAATTGCCAATTGAACGGTCATTCGCCACGGTACACCGATGTACCGCTACCGCAGCTATCTGTCGGCTCACCAATTCCATCAGATCGAACTAACCAGCCGCCTCATGTACGACGATTATTTCGCTCAGCTGCGGTACTTGGTAAAATCTCTTCAACATATCAGTTTGTTGTGCCGGAAATGCGATTGGCATGCGCAAATGTATAAAGCAACATTAAATATAAAATTTCGTATAAATTTCTCTATATTAAAAAAAAAAAAATAATAATAATAAACATTACGTACGAGAATGCGTGTGCAGGTGAAAGATTTATTTTTAGCTTGAATATGCTCCGCCATGTGTGACATGCGTAACAATTTATATTAAATATTCGAGCTGATCGCGCTGAGGAGGCACGGGAAAGTGAAGTTACAAGCGCTCGTTTGAAGACCACTTACACTTCATCGCGTAAGCAGCGGTTTGAGGTAATCGCTATGTAAAAATTTGCGAGCCACAAGGGAGTAACGCGCCTTTTAAGCATTCGCCACGCCGTGAAAGCGTCCCGTGGGTTGAAGAGAGAAAATTCATTGCCGTTAAGCGTGTTATAAACAGCTCCCCAAGTAAGAAGACGGATGCGATAAAAAGAAATCTCCGCGTCGTTTGTTCCGCAGTTATCGGCGAAAACAACGAGCTTGGGCGAACGTTCATTAAACAATTAGAAACTACGCTATTTTATGCAAGATCCCTTTTTTTTTTTCTTTTCGCGAACGGTAGCTCAAGATAAGACGATAAGGCGTGTTCGCCGATTCGAATTGATCAAATAACTGATCTTTTTAGATCGCCGAGAAAGAAACGGAATGAATAACTGCTTATAATCCGTCGATATAAATCTGTCGTGAAATAGTTCTACTTTCCTGAGTGGTCGTCGTAATTGATGCGTTAGCGACTTCCACGCTTTATTTCCGACAAAGATATACCGCACTCTTTCTCTTCTCCTCGCGTTTCTATCGTTCTTCCGTCCGTCCGTTCTCTCTCCTTTTGCCCGCGCCTTCCTCCGTTACTATCAATCTAATTTCTCGCCCGTAGCTGTGCGTCTCTTAATCCGTTTCGTCGTATTTCCCGCGCTCGTTCACGCGCTCCTTCTACACATACTTGGCACTATCTACAAATGCCAATTCCGTATCTTAGATTGGTCGTTTCGTCGTCACGTAAAGTCGCACCTACTATCATGCAAAATGTCACTTATTTAAACGCACGGGGAAAGATCGCAATCGCTAATGTTTCCTGATAAAAAAAAAAAAAAAAGAAGGCGTACGTGTGTTACCTACGAGTATAAGATTATAAGATTTCATCGTCGCTATCGACCACGCGTTCTTACCCTCCGTTTTTCTCATAACGATACTTCGATACTTCTCGTCTAATATGGTTGCCCGAGCATTGCACACAACAAGCGCGCGAAAACGTGTGCGCCCGTACGTGAATGCCTTTTCCACTTCACGGCGAAGCGCATCGAATCGGAAAGTATACCGGCGAACACACGAGGCTAACGGAAAAGTCGAATTATCGTTGCTAGCGTACTATCGAATGGCTTTCCAATCTAAGGACGTGCTCTGCGAGGATTTCTCGCGCGCTTTTAACCGACAAATGAATTCGAAGAGGCGGTGCCGTTCCGGAATATCGTCGTCGGTCCCCGGTCGGTGCAATTTCCATGAGCGTTTTCGAAAGACTCGCAACCTTGTATGAGATTCCCATTTTGTTCCATTCCTTGTCGAGTTTATCTCGAGCAGAGCCTGTTATAGTCGACTTAAGAATCGTAAGATTTGCTTCACTATAGACACGGAGATTGCCGTTGTATCGGGATTTTTACTCGCGATCGAATACGAACCCGTGGCTAATAGACGCCGATAGAATCGAATAAAACACCTGATGCACCGGATTGTAATTTATTTCGATGAACTAATCCCGCGGCTAGGCAGCGTTGTCTGAAAATGTGACTATTGCGAGTCTCACCAATTTCGTTCGTCGGTGTCAAACATTACAGCGGGGCAACGTTCGTTACTATGTCGAAATGTCATAAAAATATGATAGGGGGAAAAGGCAGTTTATTTTTTGGTAACCCGTACGTTAGTAAAGTGTGCGTGTTACCCCGTGCAAAATAGCGTCGGTGTTGACGTAAGCGCAGTCATTTTTAATCCTATAGACGACGTAACAGCAATATCGTGTATCGGATCAATCACTGCCAATAAACGGCGCGATGCGGCGGCGACTGGAAAGCAGCGATCTATGAAATGCATCGATTTCATAGCCAAACAGCGTGTCATGCCCGTCTCGTCGTTTATAGCATCCGACGTTAGTAGACGTGACGGAGGAGGTCCGGATGTGAACGGCGGCGCTGTTCGTAATAACAGAGCGCCGAAAGTCCAGTCTGGCATAGAGATTCTGACCGGTAATTTGAACCAGAGTTGGAGTCGGAGGATTAATGGAGATGCGGTAGCACGGCAAGCATGCCTCGGCATACTGATAGAAGAGGGAGCGAGCTTCCGTTGCTCAGAGGATACGGTCCGGTCGAAGGCGAATGTAACAAAAGGGGTCGATGAAGAGGTACGGAAGAAGAAGTTGCGCGGAAAACTGCATCGTAAAGCTCGACCGAGCTTCACGTGGACATCTCCTTCGGCTCCCGCTGAGCCTCGACGCCTTGCTTTTCGTTTTGTCCGCCGTTCGTTAAAGCTCGTATCTAACCTCCTCCGTCGTGGATATAAAAGTTCGTTCGGTTATTGCAATAAAGTATGATAAAGAGCCACCGGTCTGGCGACTGTAAAACCGGCTCACGGAGCGACGTCGGCGCCGCGACAGCTTGGCATCGAATATTCCCGGATATTCCCGAAACTGGAGTTGTAAGCAGGAATATGTAGAATCGACACCGTTTTCAGATCGTGTAAGATAAGTCGTTACCGATATATGGGAACTACGCGTTTCCGGGTGGATGCACACGATGTGCGACGATAGCGAGCGGCTCAGTGGAATCCGCTGCCAACGAATGAAAACGATACCGGAAATTAAAGACCGGGCAAAAGACGGAGAATTATAGATAGACAATAACTTCGACCGCGAAATTGAAGTCACGTTAAATAAAAAAAAAATTAATATTAAACAAATTTGAAGAAGGTAAAAATTCATATTACGGCACGATAGCTTTAACGTCGCATTTATATCAATTTTTTAAATGAATTATATACATATTTAGTTATGCTCATCAAAATTAGCACTTATTACATTAGAAATTGATTACTTGTTTGTCAGTGTCTGTTTCTCGAAATTCTTCACTTCTTGAACTTTTTTCAATCTTATTCTGTCGGACCCGCGTGAAATCCACGAGTTGCAGGCGAGTATTAAGCTCAAGCTTTATTGCAATAGCAGTTGGAAGCGGTATTATCCTTGACAACTTCACCGCTTCGAGAGAAGATAGCGAGAAACGAAGGCCGATAGAAGGGCCATGAGTGGAACTTGCACCGACGGCGATTGTGGAAGCTTTCCTTTTTCGAAGCCGTATAAAACGGTTTTGGCATTTGTGATATCATTCACAACGAGGTGCAGCGTACGTTTTACTCGATTAATTAATTTATTTCCCCCTATATAAATTATCATTTTTCTAATTATTTTAAAAATTAATTTTGATAAAAATATGTATTTTTTAATACATTTTTATTATTTAACTTTTACTTTTTGGAATTTATTGCTGTTACGGAATCTGTAGTTGAGTTATAACTATAATGTAGTTATTTTAGAACGTGATAGTTGTATGTGTCGCGCGCGTTTATTGATAAATTCTAAATTGCAATCTGGAAAGCACTTGGACGTCGATATTCTTAGGATGGCCTCGGTTGAGAAAGGCAGAAAGTCAACGATCAATAGACAAGTTACGGCAAACGGAAATCCACCCGAGTGTACAGAAGGGCCGATAGATTCCACATCGGCGCATTGAAATTCAGAAGCGTCGGTCGTCGTGCAAAAGTCGCGACGGTGCAATGAAAAACCTCTTCTTCTCTATCGCTTTCTCTCGCGTGTCCAGGGACCAAAAGTCCGCCGCTCGAATCTCCGCAATACGGTCGGGATGGCGGGCGCGGGGTAAGAGAGCGCGAAAGAGAGATATCCGCTCACTTCGCGATTGGGAACTTCTTGATGCACTACGGATACGTATACTTGGACTGGGAAACTGTGCTCGAATAAAGTCGAAAGGGTACCGGGGACTCTTATTTCATTGCGCTTTGCGAAGCGTGCCACGCAAAGTTATGCAGTCTGCCGGAGTGTTATCGGTGATGTGTCGGCTACTAGCAAGACCTCTCGTAAATACTAGCGCGTACCCAAAAGAGAAATAGATAACGTATTCCAGACACGTCCGACGGTATCGATATCCTTGATCCGTGTATCTGAGATAGCAGAGCTATTTACTGGGTTTGCATAATAGGACCTTCAGCACGGGAGATAGACAATTGATTCTTGCTCGTTGCGACGGGATTATGGTATGTGATAGCGCGTCTTTTCCAAGCGGATCTCTACCTTTTTCGCTGTTTGCTGCATCCCCCTGCCTCCCCTCCTTCACTTTCTTTGTTAGATTGCGAAACCATTTTATTGCATTTGCTGCACAGGTTGAACTTTAGATAAATATTTATATCGTGAATTTTATTACTATATATCTAAGTTATATTTTAATAATTAGGCGCTTGTCTTTAAATAATTTAATAACATGTAAGCGTGTTCATGCTATTGCGTGTTTAACGTTTTAAGCTTTTATACGCTGCTGACGAGATATAAATTCGGACGTTCCTTTAAGCACTTGTTGTGACATTACTCTTGCTAATGATTCAAAGCTGGTTTACAAATATCTTGCAAGGAACGCGACGGGGATTTGTTACGAAACGGCTGAACGCAGCTCAAGAAAGATTACGGAGATTATTCGAGTTTCCAATTTGCAAATACGTCCAATATCGCACCGTCTCGCCCCTATCGCAGCGCGCATCGTGTGCGCTACGATAGGTCATTTATATTCCACATTCCAATTTTGCTTCATTTGAGCAAAAGATTGGACTTTAAAAGTTCAGGTGACGCGAATGCGTTCAGGATACACTTCAGGGAACAATGCAGAAAAGAATCACGATAAAATGATGGCGACAGTAATGTGCACTAGAGGAAAATCTTTGTCCTTCTTCGGATATTGTTCGATAAAGAGTACGAGCTTGAAGAAATAATTTAAATCGCGTACTAAATTTACTTTTTGCGACATCGGATAAATTTTACTTATCGTAATAGAAAATGTATGTAGCTTCTTTGATTAGTATTTCGGAGTATTATTCGATCAGTATCAGTCACAGAATTAACGAGTGTATTATTAGAAATTTTTATGATTAATATTTCTAGCGCCACGTGCAATACATTAAATATTTTTTGACGATACTAATTATATGTTAGATAATTTTGCAATATAATTTATTTCGCGCGTAGATGTTATTAAAAGAAAAACTTTTTTTTTTCGTTAAGAACAACGGAGATTACAAATATAATAGAAGACGAAATGGTACACGCTCGTTTCATTCGAAGGATGACTCGTAATGCTCAAAGGAACATCTTGAAAGGGAGAAAAAGAGAGCGAGACTCTTAACTACAGTTGTAATAAAATTGCGAAGCAGCGGCTCGCAAAGTGGAAAGTAGGTGTAAAGAAGGAGACGAGTGGAGATTTTTCGCAGTTACGTCTAATTGTAGCGGCGGGCGCGAGACGGTAAAAGCGGCACAAGGGGGAAAAGAAGAAATTTCATGATATTTTCTTGCAATTATGTTCACGGGGCCGGTTACGGGCGCGCCGTGTCGGAACATTCGGTGTCTTCATTGTCAGTTAACCGAGCATCAGGCTGTTGGCGCGCGCGCGCAACTCTAAATTAACATTAAAGAGGCACGTTAAAAGCGTCGACTTCGTTAAGGCTTGTCGAGCATTTCCTGCTGCTTTTGTCCCGGTAATAGAGTATTAAGCAGCGAGATCTGATAAGGTCATTCCTGCAGTCGCTCCGTCCTGCCGCGCAGTTGAAAAAGATCGGCTGTGAGTCGAGGTGACCGGCAGAAAAAAAAGAAAAAAAAAAAAAAAAAAAAAAGGTTTCCAATGTCCGAGACAGGATCGAGCTTAATTTAAATTAGATCTTATCTTCTCTCTCGTGACGCTATTGATCGCACGCGTATACGCGGGAGCGCCGCTGCCTCGAAAATTCTTTGCGTTTTCGCGCGCATCTCATTTCGCCGGAAGAAACGAACCGACAAAGTTCCCGACACCAACTTTCGCGTAGCGCGAGTTTTACGAAGAAGAGCTCAGAAGTTTTTCACCCCGTGAGCGGCAGAGCGGATTTTCTTAACGCTTAATTACTTCTGGACTCCGCGAACATACGCCGTATTTCGTTCGATAAATCAGTCAAGTCCTTACCCACTTCCCGTACTATATACGCGTTGGAAATAATTTTTTAAAAGAAGTATGGAATAATTAATTTTCAGAAAAATACAGACTGGCTAAACGCTACGTGTCTCGCTAAACGATAAAAAGCAATTAGCAAGCTAAAAGATATAGTTAATTTTTGGCACGTTTGAGTAAATCGTTTGTTTAATCGATTAAATCAATTCGGTTGTATCATTAAAAGAGTGATTGAATTTTGGGATCAAAAGGAATCTGTTAGTAACGGGCAGGCTGGATGAGTGATCGTTTGAAGCAGGGTATAAATTTAAATCAAGCTTTATCCGCAACGCTATCGATCATAACCAGCTTTCAGAAGACTTAAGGCTTTGTCCGCATTTAATTTCGTCATCGGCCTCAACTTTTTTGTTGTAGAAAGTTTTGATCCCGCTTGATGCGTGCCAAATTTCTTAAGTCTCGCAATTTTATTTCACGTTGAGATAGACACATGATATTTGTAGCTCAATTTTTATCAATATACGTTTCCCGAAGTTAAAATAATTACATTTAAATGAATGAGTGTGAAATATATTACGATCCGTCGTTTCTTTTCCGTAAAAAAAAAAAAACAAAATTTGTTTGAAACGCGCGACAATACGATTAGGCCACAGAGGTATCACCATTTTTAAATGATCGACCTCAAACGAAAAGAAAGAAAAACTTGTCTGAATCGAGTTATCCCACTAGGGAATGAAGAATCATGAGAGAAAAGATAAGAAGGTGGTTGGAATCTCGCTCTCTACGGGGTTAGAAACGAGACGAAACACCGATAGGTACCGAGAAGCCGAGTTGCGAGGATCTGAATCAGCTAGGAAAAGTGTTTAGGGTCACAGGATGCGCCCGACTGCACCGGCAAATGAGATCGACTGAAAACTCCTCGAGAACCATCCAAACCAATCCTCCCGCTGGAATGTATCACTTCGGTGTAGACGTGCACGATTAATGGGTTTCTCTTGGAAAAGGATCTCGTTTACGTCGGAGAAAAGTACGATAGAACCGACAGGCCAGGCTGCTACAGACTTGGCTTAGGAAAATGTGGTTTTATTTTTTTTTATCATACTACAAAGATTCTCGTTGTACGGAAAAATCTTTCATTTCTCTCTCTGAAAAAAATGTCAAATTATTACGAAATAGTTCTTCTTTCAAATCACATGCGATATGAAAACGATGTGGCGAAGATAATCAAAATTAACGTACAAAAGAAAATAGTTATGAAACATATGAAAAAAATTAATTTCTCACTATATTTAGAATTTAAAATTAAACTTAATTTTTTACGTACTTTCGATGCAATAATAAAATTAAATTTATAAAATAATTGTCTCTTTATACAGCACTAGATATTACAAAGCGCCAGGTTCGCGTTATTTATTCTTATTTGTGATGCATCGAAGTGAATATTTAACATAATATTCGATAAAATATTCAATGTATAAATTGCTTTATAACGCGTTAACCTGCGTAGAATTGACGTAGTACATAAACAATGGTTGGGCGGTCTCGCGCGACTTTGTCATCGTGATTTCCACATTCCTTTGCCGGCGGTTTAGCGGTGCGCGTAGTTAGCATATAAAATAATAATAAAAAAAAGAGACTGTTAAAAAAATAATAAGTATTAAGTTGACACTCTCAAAGTACGGAGTAAGCCAAACGAGAGAATTTGCATCGTGAAAAAGCGGCAACAATGAATTCAATTTGATTTAACAGCTTTTATAAGATAAAATATTTATCAACGTAAAACAAATAAAGTTATTTAATTTTTATTTTATTTTTTTTTTTTTATTTTGAGAGGTAATTTTTAACGATTTATTCGAAAGTTTCAATGTAGAATTTGAAATTCTTTTCCAAGTCAGAAACGGAATTTCTCAGGCTTTGTGTGCATTGCACAAAAGAGCGCTAGCAAACTAGTCGGTTCCGACCACTCGCTAAATTTATTTAATGAATGACGAACCAATTTACTGCAACTTTTTCATTGTCTAATGGTCTTTACTTAACCTAACGCACAATTTACAATCCAAGTTTCTATTGGACTTCTGGCAACGTGTTCAAGTTATGTTTGTTAGGCGTAACGAGCGGTCGCCTTGAAGTTTGTCCGAGGCGAAGGTCCTACAAAGTCGTTAAATTATAACTGAAGTACTTCCACATTTCCGAATATCTGAGAATTTCGCTTTAGGGATGATGTTAAGCGTAGAGAGAAATTTAGACATCGATTATTGAATGTCGATTAGGCCATAAAGCTTTACCATACCCCGTAAATTACAGTGACAAAATTATTTTATTGATTTTTATAAATTTTAATAAAATATATTTGTTTTAATTATTATACTAAATTAAATGCAAATCTATCTGATTACTATTATTTAACTGGTCCGTATAAACATCTATAAATATAAACCAGTATAATTTTCACATAGATAAACAAATTTTCATATAAATTGTTATTTATCTCTTTTCTTCGTTGAAATTACTACTAAACGTAATGACATTTCTGTGCAATATCAAAGCTCGCGCTGCTTCTATTATTATTAATTGTTACACGTGTACATTTAATTTTAATTAATTATGGATGTATGTGTGTAATTAACGGTTCAAAGTATTCACGTAATATACGATGTTAGCTTAGTTTGGCACATCATGTTGTTAAGTTTCTTTTTCGTAAAGAAACATTTTGATCGATTCTACCTGCTTATGTTCGTGAACGTAATTTTTCCAAAACCGACCTGCTTGTATAATTTTATTTACTCTAAAAGGCCATCTCCTAAAAGGCCAAACCTCAGTCACATAATTAGTAATGTGGGTAGGTTAAAATCTTGCTGCACTCTTGTTTGTGAGCTGAACGAGAGCGCGGTATATATGAGCATGAAGTATGTCGAGAAAGATGAACGCATCCTCTGGCATTTCTAATAGAGCATCTTCGCTTTTTACCTCCGTTTTACATAGTAATGTTATCGTCGTTCCTACAAGGAAAGGAGGAATCTTTTCAAGCGTCTTTTCCTCCTCGTTTTCGTTCTATCGTGGCGCCAGCTGTTTATGTTTTCGCAGCGGCGCGTTCAACCGAAAGCTCGCCCTCATTTACTTTGGAAATGAAGGTGTTACAACGAGGTGGGCGGCAGGCGCGGCGGTGCGCTTTTATTGGTACGCCTTACAGAGCTATTTTACATCTTCTCCCCTCACAGTAGTCGTCACCGACTTTCTTCCTATTTACGCGTAGAATTCCACCCTCTTTCTGCAGTTTTTCATTTTTTTTTTTTTTTCGTCTCCCTATTCTCTCCGCCCTCTTTCGTCTTACCTTTCGCGAGAACGTACGATTCCTCCTGTTCGTTCGAGCATCGAGCAAATTACTTTCTGAGTGGCTCCGTCGAGTCGTAACTCGTCTCACTCACGTCTATTCTTTTCTCTTTTCCGCGCCCACGTCCCAGTTCCTTGGGAATCTGGATGGATATCGACCATTATTAATCTTTACAATTCGAGGGGCAATCCTTCCAAGTTTTCATCCTACAGTTATTAAATGGGTGTTCTTAATCGTGTCGGATACAAAAGATAGAATATTGGAAATATTTTTATTTCTGTCATTTGACGAACAGGAGATGTGCACTGTAAATTCTCACGCGGTATTAAAACTTACTTCTTTTTATTAAAAAAAAAAAAATATATTAATAATAATGACATAGCTACCATGTTTCATTACGTAAGACACAACTGACTTTTATACGTAAAATTATTTCAAATCTATAAAAATATATTTAAAATATATTAAGAGATAATATACGCACGTTATCCTATTAATTCCGTTTCGCTTCACTAAATAAATTCGGATAATCACGTGGTATGAATAATATAAATTTGGTCTTTGATGTTGGAATAATGCTTATCACATAAAGTTCTGAATTACATAATAGTAATATAACGAATTGGCCTTTGTGACGATTGCTAGCCCCGCTTAATAAATGTCCAAATAATACGGCGATATTCAGTATCCTATCTTAAAAAATTAATGTAACGCGTAAATTAGCTGTTAATTGTTACCGCTTGAAACCGACGTTAGTTAGTTCTCTTTCGCTTGTCTTGCTTCACGCCAGGCGAGAGTCAACGTCGGCTGTCAAGTCCGCGATTTTGTGGTTTAATTTAATTTTAATATTTAATTAATATGTTCAGGCAAAGACGGTCTCCGCGATTTTCGAGATCGAGGACGACTTGGTGGAAGTACCGTCTTTGTCTGGACATATTAATTAAATATTACAATTAAAGATAACGAGAGTAACGAATAGATAGGCGTAGGGAAGGCGCGGGGTGGCGGGGGGGCGAACGAGGTGAGAGCGAGCGCGAGCTTACATGCCGCGCGTTAGGTATATTCCCCCACTACTCCCACTCTCGCTTTGTCCTTCTCCAGCGGTCGCGCGAGCACACACGTACTACACCCTGCGCAGCGAGCACGTGTCTCCGTACCAAAAGTAATTCGCACTTCCCTTTAACTAAAACCTTTTCGGCACGATAACTACGATTGAACTTGATATTTCTTTTTGTTACAGATCGACGCAGTTGCTGCCCGCTGTCCGCTGTCGTCAACGAGTATCGTCACCGCCGATATTAAGATATATACGAACCGCGGCCGGTTCGTCGGTCGTCCCGCGAGTTCCGCTGAGTATTCGGGCGTAGTTTTCCGACATAAGACTTTATTCTAATCGCGATTGCCGAGTATGGAACGCGCGAGAGTGATCACTGAGTAATTTTCGCGGTTATAAATTCACGGTCGGGGTGTTCGCGAGTTTCCTGTGCGCGGAAGGATGGCTCGTCACGTCCCATCTGAGAGGAGGAGCAGGCCTCGGATAGGCATCGTGCATCGGCGGAGCAACTTATAGGTAAGCATACATTAAAAAAAAAATCTTTATTTAAAAGAAAAAATTTACTTTTTTTATTAACTTAATTAAGTGATATACCAGCATCTCTACATTAATATTTTGCATTTTATGTTACAGTCACCGGCAGAACACAACTCCGCTGAAGCCCATGCAGATTGGTAAGTTGTATGATTTTTTTCTTTCATAGTTTGAAAGTGAGGGCTCTTAAAAATAGCGCGCACATGGTTTCTTTTAGTATTATTAAATTGTGACGTTTTTACGTGAAATAAAAATTAACTTTTACTCTCGCCACACATTTCGGTTCTTTTACCATTTTATCTTTTATACATATATTTAGAACGCGCAAGTGCAGAGCACAAATTTCGGATAACTGATGAATATAAAATCGAATTTTTTCCGCGGACGCGATCTTCTGTGTCTAGTACATCGTGCAAAAGAACATGATGAATATATGGATGCGGAAGTAATACCCGATAGCGATCAACTTTCATCCATGTATCCCGTTTTTGTTGCTGCCATAATAATAGCCGTAGCAACAGCGAGAGCACCTCAAGGGAAGTATCGATCGTTCCGCGTGGACTTGAGGAACATGGAAGATGCTTTCCTTGTAAAAGTTTGACACGAGAAACGTTTACTTTTTGTTCAACAAACTTATAGCTTAGCAAACGCGAATACGTTGAAGCAATACACAGTTCGCCGTGAACACGTAAAATTACTATAACTGACATGTTTTTCTCATTTATTTGACCCTCGTATTGATAAAAATGTGAACTGTGGCATTTAAATGATCATAATATAAAATACAATTAGCATTCAAGTTAAAAAATAAATAAAAATAGTTATTGCATTTAAAGTTATTCTGGAATATCGAGTTATTTAGATTTTAATATATATATTTGCTTAAAAAATATATAAATGAAAAAACAAATCTGCAATTTATATTCAATTTAATATTTAATAGACGGTTTTGTTTATGATTATTGAAGGTATTGAGCGTACAGCTAGGGTATTAAATCGTCAAATAATCAATTAACGAAGTAATTTTAAAACTATCTTGAAATAAATTATTTATGTTTATCCGTCAATTATTTGCTTTATTTAGATTATATTTTAATAAAATAGTATTATAGGCACGCTGCTATTTTTTGCTTTGAAACGATCACTATAGCGAATATATTGCAAGCTATCTTGAACCCGCGCGTGGCATATACCCCATTGTCCAAGTCAGACGTCTTAATGTATTCGGCGCCTACAGTATCGACGTGTGCAATAATACCAAAGTACAAGGGTTTATTCATTTTTAATTAATAATTCTCAAGTAAATTTAAAATTGCTTTATTCGTAGCAAAACGTTTAAATTCTATGTTTTCTATTTCCAACATCTTGATAAATATATTTTTTTTTTCTATTTTGTAAAAATAAAATACAGTTAAAATATTAACTGAAAACTATTATCTCTCTGATTCGGGGTCAATTTCTTTGAATAATTAATTTCTTGGCAAAAACTAGAAGCTGTAAAAATATCTACACTAAAACAGTGTGCGAAAACAAGTTCCTACATGAAAATTGATTTTCTATTCGAAGAAAGTATGTAATTCGTATTATAGACTGTACATATATCGACACATGTCTTTGTCTCATCATGTGTATAAGGTCACGTCAGTGCAACTTCTGTATCTAACCTAGGCAACATTCCATTCGGACGATGTCTCTTTAAATAGCACGACATAAATAGAAAAGCTTATTGAACTTATGAGAGTCATATTGCGCGATGTTTTATTTTATTTTAATATTAAAAATTCAAGAAATTATATTGAAAAAAAAAAACATATTAAAGACAATGCTGATAAAACTTAAATATTAAAACTTAAAATAATATGTAATTCCAAAATGGATTTTTGTATTAAAATAAAATAAAGCGAAAATTTTAAACTGTACAGAAATTACTTTATATATATATATATATATATATATATATATATATATATATAAAATGAACCTAAAAGTTGCGCGTGCAATCTTTGACTGACTTTAGCGGTAAAGTACAAAAACTTTAAAGTTAACAAGAGTAAGAAATATGCTGATTAACAATTATCCTTTCACAGAACGAATCAAAAGCGGAATAAGATAAAGCTGAATCTCTGAAAAGTTTAGTAGATCTTATGAAATATACTTTTTTCACATGCTAATCACATAGTCGATAAGAATAAAAGAAAGGAAATTCGTTCCTGTTATAAACTCTCGCAATCACTTTCTAGTTTATAGGTTACTTCGTCGTTAAGCTCAACTCATCGAGGTCTGCTTCGCGGAGGTAATTCTAAATTATTGACATTTCTCGGTAAAAGCTACAGGATGTTCGTTGAAAAGTAGGTTTCGTACGAGATTTCAATGCATCGTTCTCGTTACTTTGTTATCAATAAATTAAGCTTAAACAGCTCAATTCTTTCGTCTCGTCTATATCTATATACGCGAAAATGAGTCCGTAAACTTTAACTAGAAGTGTTCTTCCCACCCAAGTCGTTACGTCGCCGCCGTATTTACGCAAAATTCGCCGTCTACGGAATCTACTTGACATGGTCCAGCGAGTCGTGCGTACTTCCTCCATACGGTTACCAGTTTGAGTTTGCGTCAGTGTCGCGTAATAACAGCGTCTCGCGTCGCGCTAGCAGTTTCGCAAGTTGCAAGCTGCTTCTGTCCCGTAACGCGGATCGAATTCGTGAATCCGGAGGTTTGCAGGCTCCCCTTTCTCCGCTTTTCTCCGTCTCAGTTTCGCGCTCGCACCGTACCCACCGCGTATCTCGATCTCTACCTATCCCCCGCGCCTCCTCTTTCCGGCTCCGCCAGAACGGCAAACAATGTCCGGAGTAGTTTGGGGAGAGCTTGGCAACGTGCAAATGCGGCTTAACGTACAAATGCGACTCTCACCTCCTTCGTGTCGGTCCTCCGCGACGGTAACCGGGCTGAATGGAAATATATGCATCGTCTACCCGTTCTGCAGCAACCTCTATTACGAAACCGCTAAAAACTATGCGTTACATCTTCCCAGCGACATTTCCAACGAAATCTACATTTATTTCTTCCTTACATTTACCGCCACACTCGCGAGACTCGGTCCCGTGTATGTTAACATTCGCTAAACCGCAACGTCTTTCATTATCTCTCTTAATGCTGAAGAGTCGTGATAATTTTTAACAGATACTCTCGTCGTTTCAACGACGTTAATTCGCACGCGACGAAACGTTGACGCGACGTAATTTGCGTGCGCAATAACGAGGCCACTAGAGATATCACCGCGTTTCCGCGCGCTCCGTCGTGCATACATCACAAATGCATAAAATCTCACTCGGCTGCGCGACCCGAAGTCGCTCGACCGCGACTAACCTCGCTCGTATGACTATTAACACGCTAGTCCGCATCGAACAAATCGTTTAGAAGAGATAATAGTAGTTGCGGGGAAGCGTCTGCGAGTACAGCAGCCGTGGTATGCGCGGTACGCGGTTTAACAATAGGCGAACTCGGCACTTCCGTTCGCCCGGAAGTCACCGACGATGCAGGTTGCAGTTTTGTCAGAGGTCAGCGCGCACTACGAATTGGCCGGGCCGTTACTTTCATTCGGTAAAAGACCTTAGGAACGGCCTTTGACTCTCCAAGCTAATTTGCGAGGTCGTTATGGCGCAAAAGCAATTTTAATTGTCTCGGTATAAGTACATATATGCAACACGCGCAGAAAATACGAACGCGCTTGTGCGATGATGATGGACCTACATGTAACTGTATTTATTCTCTCACCGTAAAGTTCACAGCCGTATATCGTCGCGTTAATAAACCAGTTTGCTGTTCGAGTCACTGTACGAGAAAACTAAAATGCAAAATTAAATGTAACGTGAACACACTTTAAAAATAATCTGCGTAATTAGTTGACAATGCCGTGCAATTTTTTTTTTTGCTTTTTCTTTTTTTTCCGCGTATAAAAAGTTTTTCATATTTTCAAGTTTACACGTAATTACTCCTTAATACTGGAAGTAAATTTGTACATTTGAAATAAACTCCGTGCCATACATTCGTCGTCACAAACCGAACGTATTTATCGTTTTATCAATAAAGAAACAATGCAATTAATAAATATTTTATTTGAGCAATTACCGTTGTCGATGTATCAAAATTTTAATATAAGTGTATCATTACGAAGCAGTCTAGCTGCTTGTACGGCAATTAAATAAGCATTATGCAGAGGTCGTTATCAATAATGGGCAACCAGCAAAAGAACAATGAAAACTGATTCTCTTACGAGAATTTTCCATTCTGATGTTGCTGTCATAAAACATATATAACTCAGTTCGCTTCTGTTATCCGGCGTTCCTTTTTGAACGTCGTTTTATCGCGCGCTCCATTCTTCGTAGGAAAAAGGCGAGCATCTCCAACGGTGCTTTCGTAATAGGGTATTTTTTTGCAATAGTTGCATCCGCCTCTTCGAATCTTCCCATCCTTCAGGCAACATACTCCATAAGATACAGGAGCTAGTAGTCCTTTCTCGTCTCACGGAACCTCCCTTTTCTCCTTCATGCATAATTCCGATGTGATAGAAATTGTAGCGGGGAAAAAGAGAACGGTGGAGGTGAGATAGTGAAAGTGGAAGAGCGAAAGAGGAGGGAAGCGAATGAGAGCGAGAGAGAAAGAGAATGCAAAAGGAAAGTAACTCATCGATCGCTTGTTATCGAGAGCTATTAAATTCGAGGAAGCTAGATGAAGGTAAATTATTTATTACCTTCTTGAAAGGAACTACGTACGTATGAAAGCGCAAACTTTTCACCTACGGTTCTCATGACTTTACCCGGCGCCTCCGAACTATGGCGATTTATCGAGAAAGCTGCTGCTTTCGGAGATTCTATCAGTGGATGAAGAGAATTTCGGAGTACTTTTGCCTAGCATCCAACGGTCCTAGTTACTCTGAATTAAATCGTATTACCTTCGTGTAACTAGAGAGCGAGATGATATAACTTCCATACCGAACATTTTCGTCCTTCCTTGATATCCGATGGAATTTTCCATCTAACGAGATGTCAGGACGATCTTTCCTGATTCGATTCCGCGAAGAACTCTTCTCATTCTTTGGCGAAATTCAATTTCGACTTAGATCTCAGAGCCTGACACGAAACGATCTGCCCCGCACCGACGAAACGGGAAGACGGCTAATTAAAACGCTCTCGAAATTTGCATTCTTCAATGAGCTAGACATTTGACCGTTCAAATTTCTTTTTTTTCCCTTTTTGACTTTATATTATTTAAATATTTCAGATGACCGCTCAGTTTTAATATGTTTCGTATTTATAGGCGGGTATTTCGAGGAAAAAAAAATTTTGCAAAGATAACGAAACTTATACAAGTCAAACGAAGACTTTTTAGCTGGAATAAAGTTAAAGTTGTAAAATTTGCTTAAATGATATATGCGAAACGCGAGAAGATTTTTACAACCGAATCACGGACTTTTTCAAAGCTCGATCGGCGAGAAAAAGGAAAGACTATATTCGCGGAGGCTAGCAGGTCGAAGGTGGATAGGTTCTACCGGGATTCAACGTGATGCGATCCATCTTCGTCTCTTGAGCGAGTAACGGCTACAGCTTGGCTCTTCTCTAGTTTCGGAGCACGCTCCTTCATCATGTTCACCAATACTCTCATCCACTGATCCTCGCGTCTCTCGCCTACGTTCTTTCTAGCTTAGTGAATTTAGTTATATGTACACAAGCGCCTTTTTCGTGCAAACTGTTTTTATTTTAATTGTCTTTTCAACAAATTAAATTCAACAAATTAAATTATTTTCTTGCACGGTTACTTTTCTCCTATTTCACTGTTCATTCAATAAAATTGTCATCAAATGTGCATCGTTAATTAATCAGGTAATAAAGTACGAAATTTTGTAGAATTTTTCGAAGTAATTGTAATTAATAATTGGATAGTTATTTATCATTGTGGTTTTTCCGCGCTCGTTTCCAACTTTGCAGTACGTCACGTTTCTGTTCCGCGTCTATATGATTCTCATAATGAATATTAATTATCAAAATTCTCACGAAACTTCAGCAGAATCCGCTTCAATGCACAGAAGCAACATGCGTTGACATAGCGGCGCGTGGAATAATCATGTAAACGTCATTATGCTAGGGAAACTTTGCGTCTAGAATAATAAGGGAGTATAAATGCAAATGAAAATTATGAAAATGAGTTATTAAACATGCATCATTCTCATACGAAATTGAAGTAGATTGAGAATTCTCATGAACATCTACGATGATGTTCTATAGGTTCCACTTAAAATGCTACTCCAAGTAATTATCATACATTCGAGCGGAAATAGATAGCGATCTTCGATAAGAAATCGCTATTAAAAATGTTATCTTTATTTCATGTTTCGCGATAAATTTTATTTTCGCGCAGTTTTTCTCTTTCTGTTGCGCGATCGAGCTGTTGTTAGCAAGCGAGCGAGCATTATGGACTTATAATCGTGGAAAACCATCGAGCTTGAGAAGTTCTCTCAAGTGTTCGGCAAATACGTCGACGTGCTTGACACCATCTCTTAGAAGAAAATTTGATTACTCGTCTCTTACATCGGTTGGCGAACTAGATTGACGTAAATTTTCTCTATGTCTTTACCCTTGTCTCTAACAGAACAACTTGTGAAAAAGCCAAGACTCTTCGTGACAGCTTTATCAGCCAGTGAGCTCTCATTTGCAGTTTAGATTTTCGCAATATAAAAGAACGTTGTTTTGAAGTTTGTTTCTGTAGAAAAATTGCACAAAGTCGACAGCTCGAGATCGTAGGGTACGTTTACTAATGTTAGGTAGATAATTGCAGCCAGCAGTAGATGCGCCGTTAAGTGTCGATTTCAGCTTTGGATATTGCGTCGAATAGATCGCGCTGCAGTGACATAGTAGTAGCTTTAAAAGTGTATACGATGCAACATGTAGGTACGTACATACTCGCCGATGGAGCAGTAAATATTCTTTCTCATGCATTATGTAAACGCGGAGTATCTTGTTTCCTGCGTTACCGCGTGCCCACGAGACCCCGATTCTTTATGACTGTTCTTTCTTTTGTTTATACAACGGACCCGGTGCATCGACTACGCGGGTTATACGTATGCGTACCGCCGTTAGTGCACCTGTAGAGCTTTCATGGGGCATAACAAGTTTCACTTGTTCAAGATCGCAAATTCAGCGATATCGATATGACCTTCATCGTAAAAAATGTATTTCAAATTGAGATCCTTCTCTTGAAATTTTATTTGATCAGAACTGCGCGATAAAACTTGCTTTATTTTCCCGTTAATCGCTTTTATGCAGTGTCTGTTAATAACAAACCGAAAAAAAAGAAAAAAAAAAAGAGAAAAAGAAAAGATTGGTCGAGAAAAAACTCGCGCTAATTCGTCATTTATTACAATGAGTAGTCTTTCAGCGTAAAGTTAATAATTCATTTTAAATTCTTAATGAAAACGACAATACGATTATACATCGATGTCGAAGTTGTTTATTGGCAAATATACGAACGCGCTGAGACAATCTAAATCGGGACATAAAAAAAAAATTCAATAAAATGAAATCCGTGTTTCTCAGTGAAATTTCAATTCGTCGCGTTCGCGAGTCGACAATCGCAAAAATGGAATTTTATGAGAAAGTTTGAACGAGTTTCGTCTTGCGCAACAATGCGCCGTTTCTTTATCAATAAATAATAAGCAGAGCAAATATTTCCGAGTGGAAAGTTCCTAATTTCGAGCAAGACGCGCGTTTCTTGCTCTCTTC
The DNA here is from genome assembly GCF_019399895.1 of Cardiocondyla obscurior. NCBI lineage: Eukaryota > Metazoa > Arthropoda > Insecta > Hymenoptera > Formicidae > Cardiocondyla > Cardiocondyla obscurior. The sequence continues at coordinate 9,557,000 of NC_091866.1, read as the reverse complement.
GTTTCCTCGTGCTTCGGTTTACTTCCACTGCGATTCTCGCTGCTCCTCTCATTCGCAACACCAAACGCACCTCTTCGCTATTTGGTATTCGAATTGCCACCTCCGGCATCAGTCAAGATTTCTTGCACGTATATCGCCAGGTATTCACCTCGCTGATATTCGCGCCAAATATCGCTCGTGCTTTTTATGCAAAACGCCAAGTTTTATCGAACCACGGGAAGCTAGGTTGGCTAACACATAGGGACAAGTCCGACCACGTACGTCGCCTAAAGAAACATGTAAACAGAAAATATTCATGCCTGTCGTTATTCGTTATTTCTAGTATATTTTAGTAATATCCTTACCGGGTGTCGTGCGTGCTTATATTTTTAATGCAATTAAATTTATAGATATTGTTTCTTTTTTTCTTAATTGATTAATTTCTGTTTGATTCATTATCGATATCAACAGCGCGTTTCAAGTCTTAAATATTTTTTTTTTTTTCTTTTTATCCGCACAGATTGCAGCGCGCGTGTGTAGTCTATACATGTAAACACGAGATACTCAAATCTCTGAGCAATAATACCAATGCAAACTTGGATATGCATATAATACATCGCGTGCGAAACCGAGCACGAAATCCTTGCATCAATGTGTATATAACTTTTGCTGTGATCTGTCACGTTAACATACGGTGTTTCTGCGTATCGTCGTTGCAAGGATAATATGAGAACGCATGGGTTAGGATATACATACAACTAATGTGTAAAATATACACGTATAGAACGCAGCAGAATCGTTGTATCTTTCATTCACCTATGGTTATTCCATTAGCCTGAAGTTTATTTAACACGTTTGTCCAGGAATAACGAATTTTCAACATTTTATTTAAACCAGAAAATGCGCGAATTAAAATTTTTAAGCGACACTTAAATAAAAGTTTGTTCAGTGTTAAAAAGGACAAGGTCTTACGTTAATCTAGATAAACGATAGTTCCATATCTTCCAAGTACATTACTAATGAATTACTGAAAATCCTATAGTCACTAAAAATAGAGAAAGCGGTCGTATAAATCTTTCTCTCTTGTAACAGCCGCAGTTCTTTTTTTTTCTTTCCTTATTTGAGCGTATCAAGTTATAAATTATCTACGCAAATTCTGGTTTCCTTGTTATATCAACGAGAAATATTCTTACGAGATATACATGAGATGGTGTATGTAACATGGAAGCGCACTTAACAGCTAACGATTACGTCGATATACCTCCTTTATGTGGATTATGCAACATAATTCAACGACCGTGATGTTTCTATTTTACGAAACGTATCGATGATTAAAGTAACGAACAGTATCGATTCGAATAATTTACTTTTCGATTTATATATTTTATAATAATAAAGTAACATTATCAAGAAACGTGCAGCTCAATAAACGCGCGCGATTAAATCGCTTTTATTTTACAGTCAAGATTAATTATCTTTACTTAATTTCCTGCTATTAAAAAAAATATTGGCCTTCTTGTTGTTTTAACGGTCAAATATTACTTGACGACACTGTTGAAGAAGAAATAAAGGTGAAGGAGGATTCAGCAAAAGGGGATAGTTTTAATTTGTGGGTAGGAACAGCGGCAACTGCCGTCTTATTGGCAACTTATATTGGGTTTCTCTATTGCTATGATCAAGGCCAGACTCCGCGGTAGCCACAGTTCTGGGGAAAATCGATCGATAGTTCTCTTTGTCCCGCACGGAAGATCCTCGGAGATCCTTATTCCGCCGGGACTTGCTTTCTTGTTGCTCGCAATAACGTGGAAAAATAAAGCATTGGCATTTCTCCTGATACAATCTCTCATACTTTGAAAAGGGAGAAAAGTTTCCCACTCTTATTCCCATTAGAGTGCACTTACTTGTGCTTCGTTTCGCAGGAAGCCCGTATATCTGCGGAAAAGTTAGGTGCACCTGGATTAGTTCTTCCTACATGTCGTTTTAATTTAGAATCTAAATTTACTAGTAATGCAGTTATAAATATATATTATTACAGGTAATAGAGTTTCTATAATAACAAGAGGGTATTAATCGGCGAACATAACGATACAATTGAAAAATAGAAAGTTACGTTATTCGTTTAATAAGAGAGACTGGTACTTTAATTATCTGTCATTAATTGTAAAATAATGATGCTAAATTAAAATTTGACACAAGCTTCTTTTTTTTTTCTTTTTTTTATTCGTGTGATTTTATTCATATCGCAGTTCGGTCCCAGAATACGTCTCGCAAAATTTGTCTAATAATGAGCTGGCGAATTTGCGATTAGCATCGAAAGTCGTCGGCCCGTTTTATTATCTGACGAGCTCTTTATTGAAAAACCGCGATCGCGTACACTCTCGACGTGCCCATGGTACTCGAAGGCCTCTTAGTTATCACAGCGATTCGTTTTCATGCGCCGCTCATGCAAACCTGGAGTCCTACTGAAACCCGATAATACCGCAACAAGCCTTTCAACTCGATTCTCCGGCGTGTCGCTTCAAAGAGCGCACTTGATTCACTTTTTTTTTTTTTTCATCGTCATTCTCGATCGATATATAACGCCCTGTGGTAGTCTCCCGGGAGATCGTTCCGTCGAGATTGTGGACGATTCGGGTGGTACCTTCGATCGTACCGAGAACAATGCTTAAGTGGCTGTTATCGCGTTTGAGCACAAGCCACAGGGCGTTTCTGACCCATTTTGGGGAAGGTCCTGCGGGATGCAATAATGTCGTCTCTCCTCCGCGAGAGCACGTATCTCGGATCCTGCCGGCGAACGGTGCTGGTGTAATGAGAATTACATTGTGCATTATCGTAAACGTAGCCGCTTCTCGAATGTCCCCGAGGTAATTATCCGGCAGTTGGAGAGGACTTGGACAAGTAGCCGATGTTCTTCGGCACGAGCGCGCTCGATTATCGGAAGTATCTTATGTACGTGCAATTTCCTCCATTATCGGTCAACGTGCGTATATTCTTAAACGTGCGCGCATCCGTTTGCGATATACTTGTTGCTGCAATTGCAAATTACGCGGCACGTGTAAAACGTATTTTTCTGCGTTGTCGACACGACATATATCAGCGTACGAGAAAAAGGAGAGGCGATATTAATGCTCAAATCTAAATAGGTAAACAGCGCGGGTAGGGTAATATTGCTAAAAAATAAGGGCTATTTTTAACACACTGATTGCCACGCGATACTCGCCGAAGGAATGGAGCTGCCTACGTTGTAACGGTCCCAAGGGAAATCTATTTCATTTCGTGCACGAATTACATATCGCGAAACGAGCAGGTCTGTCTTATCGTTTCGCGTTTCATCGCGAGCAATGTTTTTTTTTTCATTATAAACGCGAAATGCCTTTTCGATTAAATCGCGCGCTAAATAAAACTTGGCGTAATATTATTGAATTTGTTTTTAATAAATTTAAGATTTTATCGTTGACATTAATTAACATGGAAAACGAATTTTAAAAAATCGGATAAAGTAGCAATTAAAATGACGTGTATAAATCAATCCGCGAGTGTTTGATACGTATTCATCGTTTCCCGGGACAAACTTCCACCGCTTTTCTTTCTCGCGAACTTTCTCGCGGGCTGGCGGCTGCGGACGGGACGAAGTACGAAGCGAGTTCGAAGCTCGTTAACATGAGAAAGCACGCGGGATCGGCAAAAATGTCGTTTCTTCCGACCAAGAGAACAACGGGAAAATTACGTCCAGCCATTTAACTGCGACGTTTGCTTTCAACGGCCCGCCGCCGTGCCGCCGACAACAAAAGGCAAGCGGAATAAGCAGGCCTTTTATTCTTTCCGTGGATTTATGAATATTTGCGGAATAAAAGTATACCCGGGAGCGATATATATCGCTTTGTAAAACGACCACCGACGTCGCGTCGCACCCCTGCTACAACTGTTGCGGCACCGGCTTCCGTGTTCGCGTCCCGCCTGCCATGCATCGAAGCGTACAAAGCAACGATACCCGAAGTCTACTTCGGACTATACACCGTCGTAGAAATTGGATGCAGGGATATAAATTTAGCTCCATCCTACTGCGCGCTGTTCTTCCTCTTTACATCGAAGTATCTCTGAAATTGGTTCGACGCACATAAAGCGTAACTAACGTTTCTTGCTGTCTCCACGCCGCACACGTTAGCTCCCTTTCGCATCTGCCGGAAATCCGCCTGCAGTTAATAAAATACGGGAAAAATATTTCGTTGATATTTTTGGACTTAGAGGATATTAATATTAAAAAAATTAATATAAATTATCCAAGTAGAAATTGAGTTTTCTAATGACTAGCTAGCCGTGATTTATCTCGTAATTGTGTGGCAAAATCGTCCACCACTGAGCCAGAAATTTAACGCTTAAAACGTTTAGGTACTAGACAATTATTACTGCCTAATAACGAGGTAGAAAATTGAAATAAATATTATAATAATACGTTGCGATTAGTTTACGGAGCAATATTTTTTAAAGGGAAATATATAGATCGCAGCGGGTGTATTAAATAATTCGAGTTCGTGAAAATATCGTTTTGTTAATGATACCACGTAAACGTAATTATGAATTTCGGGTAGTTCGCATGACTCGCATCCGTGACGTTCACGGCATTTGAAATTCGGTCGACGTTACCGCCGGCTACCCTCTGCGAACTTTCAAATAGCATTCCTAAACGTGAGTGCATAATAGTGGTGTAAATGCTCTTGCATACGATGTCGCTATAGCGGCCACTGAAATTCCGGTCGAGCGCTCGGCAATGGGTTTGGAAACTTTATCGATACCTATTATGCGAAAACGTAATAAAATATGCGAAATATGAAATTATTTTAATCCTATATATCTGTAAAAAATTTATGTGACGCTTGAATTAGCCGATAATTGATTTTATTGTTGCCATTTATTAAATTATATATATTTTTTTTTGTTACAGATCGACGCAATTGCATCGTCCCATCTGAGAGGAGGAGCAGGCCTCGGATAGGCATCCTGCATCGGCGGAGCAACTTATAGGTAAGCATACATTAAAAAAAAAATCTTTTTTTTTTTTTACTAATCTCATTAATTAACTGACATGTCTATATTAATATTTTCTTTTTTATGTTACAGTCACCGGCAGAATTCTTCAACTCCGCTGAAGCTCATGCAGATTGGTGAGTCGCATGACTTTTTATTTCGTAGTTGTAATTGGAATCCCTTGAAAAATATCGCGCGCTACGCGCGCGCATAATTTTTTCTACTACTCTTAAAAATTGTATTAATAGATTAAAACTGGAAATTATTTCAGTTTAATTTCGTGCTAGTCAAATAGCTCTAATGGAGTATATCAACGACGCGTATTAATAGTTTCTTTTTTCTTTATTTCCACTGCGAAGTCTCGAAAGGAATATTTACAGTAGACACAATTCGCGGGAAAGACTAATTCCTTAACGAGAAACGAAAGCAGACAGGCATATCGCGGATAAAATTATCTACTTTCCGAGATACGAAATAATGCCGTTCGCTTCGTGTAAGATGAACCGTCATTTGTTAGCACCGTCACATTCTTAAGCGCCTCGAGTAACTCGATACCGGCACGTAGAAGTCTCTAAATGAACTTACTCGCTGTATTCGTTGCTGTCGTTCTATCCGTTCTGAAACTGAAAATATATCTTCTCTCCCCTGCTCCTTTGTGAAATAGCAATATAAGAGTCGTCAGTCGATATGCTGCAATCGAATGGTTGAAAGCCGTACTGTGTTGTAGAAAAGAATGCTTTATAAAAATTTTATTTCCATATTATTTTACTTTTGTTTATCAATGTCACATTTTAGACAAAATTATTAGGAAAGAGTTAAATACCACTTAACAAAATTAAGTTTTTAAGTTATTATCCAAAACCTTTCAGTTATACTGCAAATTAGATCAAATCACGATAATTATGGTTTAACCTAATCTTAATTAATTATCAATTATATGTACAGTACTTAATCTTATATAAAACTGCGTTTTCGTACCTCGAACTTCTTTTGAAAATTTATGAACGGGGATATAACATCATTATAGTTTCGTGCGATTGCGGTTCACCTCTATATTTCGGTTTATTTATACGATATTTGTTAAGTGATTGACTAGATTAATTAATCGAGTGTGCGGTCGGTGGTGGCCTCGTCGATGCAGGTAGGGGCCGGTGCCCAAATATGATCGTCGATGTTACGTACGCCGCTGCCGGTTTACAAGGGATGCCGCAGCTCCCGGAAACGGCATTGTTAAATCGAGGAAGCAATTTTATGAAAATCACGATTTGGTTGATTCGTGCGTCACGCGGACCGCCGTGTAATCCGTGGTTATCCGGCGCGCTCGGTCTTCTCGCGTAATCCGTGCAATTATACTAGATCTCGCAGCGAATACCGAAAATTCCTCGCGGCTGGGGAAATGAGAGAGAGCACACAATGGAAAAGTTTAAGTGGCAAACCAACGGCTCGTTAGCCGGCGCGGAATGCGCAAACAGAAAGTACCGTGAAGGCTTTTATTGAAAACGCTGGTTACCGTAATTGGATGTAAGCATCATTCACCGTATAACTTTATTCATACCTACTGAAAGTATTTAAATACGAATGGGGAAATGTGCAAAACTCGCCGCCATAACACACGCGTGTAATAGGAATACGTCTACGTACACAATGACGAAAATAAAAATCCATTTACCAAAATTAGATCGCAAACATTTAAGTTCTCGCGGCTAATATAATACCCTCGTTTTTTTTTCTTTTTTTTTTTTTTACATCAGGTTAAATTTTTCTTGAATAGAAGTAGTATTTTAAACTGCGGGTGTGCCGGTATTTCTTATAAAAGCACATTCTCGAGAAAGATAATATTGCGGGGAAGTTAAAATTATATACAGAGAAAATAGTATTTTCTGCATATCTACTTTGGTACTGGCTGTACCGTTTCAGCTCTCCCTGTATCAATGCTTAAATAGAAACGAAGGAAAACTCAGAAGCGTCTCGCTACAGAGTATTGATATTATCTGTATAATTGAAACTCGGTTTGAAAAGATGTAATTATTTCATTTCCTTCGGCATAGCTCGAGTTCCGTAACACGCAGCTCCGTATAATTCGGCTTTCTTGCGGCAGCCGCGCTCACGAAGTTCCGGCAACAAGTTACAGTCTTCGACTTCTAGTCCGGTAACTTTAAGGGTGAAGAACTCGAGACGCGCAACGTGTCAGACACCATAGGCGCTCGCCTGATTCATGGTTGACTTCCCGCAGTGTGTAGGAGTTGCCCCTTGCGCTAATCTAAGAAGCTGATCATCATGCATGCAAGCATCATGTAATTAACCGCGGCAGAGGTCTTCCGATGCTCCGTACATGTACTCGGTGAAAAACGGAGCAAATCGAGGTTGCGGTCAGACTGGCGATTTATCCGTCGCGATATAATGCATAATTATTGGAGTTTTAGGAAAAATTTGAATAATTCGAATATCTCGGTCCACAGGCGTCGGAAAATAAAATAATACGACTAATCCGCGTGTAGTATATTTGACATTTGTTTATATTTAAGAAATTTAATTAATCTTTGTTTAAGATTTCGTACTTATTGCAAGATCGTTCAAAACGCACTCCGCTGAAATTCACTGAATTGCGAAGGTTCGTAAGAATAAAAATAATAAACTGTCTGCCTTAATGAGTTACTTCGTTCCGTTGAAAGCGCGCTCGTTACTTTGCCAAGGTTTTCGCTTTGAACATAGTGAAAGATATTTCGCGAGAGAAATGGCATGCGATTACTCCTTTTTGGAAACCTGTATTTCGCTTATTTCTCAAATCGCGATTGCTATAGTTGCTCGGATGCTTTTAAATTCGATTAATCTCACATAATATTTTAATAGCGATTTTTTTTTTCTTTTTGTTTTTCGCGATGCGCAGATATATGTATATTATGACATATAAATAATTAATTAAAAATGTTTTAGATCGTTATTGGAATATTCATCTGAGTAATCTTTTTACATATTATTTAATGCATAACATTAGTTCAGACATACATACGGTTTAAACAATTACTGTCGATATAGAAGGTTCATAAACGTCAAGATTTCTAGTCTCAATAACATGTTTATACCAATTCATTGACTGTTTTGGAGTTCTTGTTCGATTAGGATCCGTGAAATTGACATAGACCAATCCAAACTGTTCTCTGTTAGAATTAAATTTTATACATATTTTTTTTTTTTAAAGTTTATAGAAACGTGTTAAATAACAACTTACGTATAGCCCCTGTCCCATTCGAAATTGTCTAACACACTCCAAACAGCATAACCTTTTACTTTACACCCACTTTCGTTAATGGCAGTTAACATTTCCTTCATATAAGACTGTAAATAGGACACCCTTGAATAATCGGAAGTATGACAATTATTAGAGACACCATTCTCTGTAATAAAAATAGGTGGGTAGCCATATTCGTTGGAAATTTTCTCAATAATCATTCGAAATCCATCGGGAACAATCTGAAATATTTACGCATAAAATTGCACAAAATTACAAATATCTTATTCGCGTCAATTTAAATTAATTTGCTGTACGACTTAATTGCACTTGATGCATTATTAGAGTCAAATTAACGAATTCTTAACAAGTCTTAAAACAGCAAGAGTTTCAGCATGTAAAAACTGATAATTCGATACACGCAATTAATATGCATTTTGTTACGTTAACTAACTTTAAGCCAATCTGAAGAACTGTTTGGCCATGATGGATCTATGCTTGCTTTTATGCCGCAATTATCGTACCACTTTTGTCCATCTTGTCGTGGCACTGTTTCCACCAATCTCGAAGTATAATGATTCAACGCGAGAAAATCCGCTGCACCTCTTGAAATAAAATATAAAAATGAGAACAAAATAATAATGTCAGTCAGTAAATAATTACTAACGTTATCTGCCATTGCATATTTGTACAATAAACTTCTTACTTAATATATTGCACCCATTTTTGCGTAAATGTTGGCATAAGAGATCTCGGGAGACCACTTAATTTACTGTTATCAGCTATCCGCTCTTTCATAATTGTTGGATAATCACCAGCGTTTGAAAAAATGGGATTAGCCATCCACCCGCAATTAAATTGAAAAAATACATTTACCGCTTCAGTATCAGAAGAATTTTTAGGAAATAGACCTAAGCAACTAATAAGAAAGCCAACTTGGCCGTTCTGCTCTTTTCGAAATTCCGTATCATACATATGATAAATTCGAGCGTGCGCCTTCAGAATATTATGCATACATATATACTGAGCAGAATAACCTAAATTTTTTCCTAAAAGTATATTTCACTTTTAAAAAATATTAAATTTCTAAAGAATTATTATATTTCTCGCCAAATAAATAAAAAATAGACACCTGGTGCTTTTGTGGTACCGAAATATGCTTCCGAGCAAATGTCGGACGGTTCATTAATAGTGACAAAATATTTAACACTCGGGCCGAGTTCTTTGAAAACGATCCTTGCGTAATCAGTTATCCACTCGATCATCAATTCGTTAGTCCAGCCACCCATACTTTCGAAAATAACCGGATGATCCCAATGATACAACGTAACGAATGGTTCGATGCCATTCGCTAATAATTCCTTGATAAGATTTTTGTAATAATCAAGTCCCTTTTGATTGATCACGTTAGGATAACCAGTTGGTAAGATTCGCGGCCAACTCAAAGAAAACCGATAAAAGTTTACCTAAAATGTTACACTTTTTACATTCAATATTCCACATCTTTAACTTCGCATTATAAATTTTTTTTTATAAAATATATTTTTACGGAACTTACACCTATGCTCTTCAATAACTGCACATCTTCTTTATATTTGTGGTAGGAATTGCAAGCTACATCACCATTACTATGGTCGATTATTAAATCAGAATGTTCGTGCGCCCATTGATCCCAAATACTCTCGCCCTTACCTTCGTGAATTTAAATACATCACAGTAATTAATGATAAAAATCGACATACTTCAAAAGATCGCTATCGTCATTTTAAAATTATATAACACTGAGCTCACAAATAAACACGTTACGTACCGTCTTCATTCCAACCTCCTTCTATTTGATAAGAGGACGATGCCGTTCCAAATAAAAAATCCTTGGGAAATGATAACGTATCGTCAGCAAAGCCATGCGTAACTAAAATGAAACTGCAAGTGGCTACGAGAAATGAATACCTCGCCATTGCGAAGACGACTGAGCATTAGCACTACCAATTGAGAAATTATCAGTACACATTGACCTTCTAAAGATAGCAGCTATTTTCTCGACGTTTGCTCCTCCTACATATTAAGTTCCTTTATACATTGAAACATTTACGCGCTACTACCTCTTGAGATCAACACAGATTCATGAAATACATGATTTAATCGATTCACTTGTTTTCACGGATCACTTAATTATTTCTCATTATCAAATTTTTGGATAAATATTAAGCTAAAAATATATGTGACAATTGCAATGCATTTATCTATCAAATAAAAATAATAATGAGTTTTATCTTTAATGTTTTAAACTTTGCAGCAAATAATAGTTAAATATAACATATATTTTATTTATGATTATTAGCAAAATTAATAACACTCACTTTTAATAGTTAATAACGACTATTCACACGTGTTTTCATTTAAGTTATACATAGCGCAGATGCTAATTTTGCGATACAAACTATATTTAATTTCACTTATGTAAGAGTGATACAATAATGAAATAATAATTCACCTTTCCAAAAATATATAATCGCAACAGTAAAGTACAACGTTGTCGCACACTTCGTGTCATAAGAAATAATATATTAAACGTTAATCGTTATCAATTAATAAAATATTTACCAAGGATAAATAATTCTAGTTTAAAATTTCAATCCGACAATGCGGTATCGCGAATATGCAATCAAAGAGACATAAAATACCAAAACGCACCTCGTAATTCTATCACGTCACGATTTACTTGTCGCGGAAGACTGACACTCTCGAGATAACTTAGAAACAAGTTACAATACTTTGTCAGATAAAGTCAGGACAGCATTATAGTGTGCGCACGATTTATATATATTTCCTTTTCCATTTCTATTTTCTATTATACATACATATAATAAGAAAATATTTGAACTACAAATGCTATTTTATCACAGCTTTATATCAGCATTGACTCACTCTTATCAGTTTCCTCTTTTGTCGTATAAATAGAGTATCGCAGAACGTGCTTAATGCAAACGATATTTTCCACTGCAAACTGGTCAGCAAAAAATAAATAAATTACCTTGCCTCGCGGTAAATTAAAAGGGCAAAGATGAATAGAACGAGAAAGTAATAACGCTCACCTTCCGAGGACCGTCACATCGCATTGAAATATTTTTGCAGTCCGAAAAGAAATTTACTTGCCGACGGAAAATACGCATTCTGACAGGTAATCTCCGCGAAACATTCGACTCCTACTGGGAAAAGGGGTGAGATCGGGTTATATAACCTAAACAGAAAAATACGCTGGAAGCACGAAAACTTTGTTGCTGGGAGCAGATAACGTTTCTTCTCATTCTCTTTCTTTCAAGCATGCCGATGCTTCCGATAAAGTAAGGCGCGTATCAGACGTAGCGTACGATGCGGCTTTACGATACTTTGTGAAGAAAGTGGATCAGCGAATTCTGTATGCGTATGCATTTCGGCGTGTTGTACAATCCGGTCGTAAGACGTGACAGTAATTTGAAAGAATATCGTATCTTTCTTATATTTGATTTCCTTAATTTATTTTATTTTATTATTTTTTTTTTTTTTATTTGGAGTTTTTACTGTCTGTTTTTTTACAGATAGTTTTTTTTTTGTTTGGTTCTTCGGTCTTTTCTTCTAATTGACGCTCTTTACTGATGTCATTTCTTTTTCCTTAGAATTTCTTTTTTGTTGGTGGCTTTTTTTAGGGGGAGAGAGAGGAGTTTTCCTCATATTTCAGGGGGAATTTTTTTTCTTATAATAGATATAACGTAACGTTCATTTGGCTTCTTTTTCTTCTTAGTACTTTCGTTTCTTAGTGATAGAAAATTGAACCAAGTGGCGTGCCAAGTAGTTCGCGCTTGTAAATTCAAATTTGCAAACATACCGAACGTAAGAGTCTTCGACTTTTGCCATTTCTACCGAAAAAAGATTTTCTTCGATTTTGTATTTCCATTTTTCGCGTAGAAGTCTGCGGTGTCGCGCCTCAGTTATAAATCATTTTGCCTCGCGACTAATACCTCCTTAATTTGTATTTTTATGACCGACGAAGGAGCTTTGTGAATTCTCATTCTTTCGACGAACGTCTTCTCTGTCGTAAGACAGCGCGGCAAGGCGCAGAGTCTGATATTCAATTTTAAAAGATATTTTCTCTGGAAATGCGAGACCATCTGTCATAGAAGTTCTAACGCAAAATTTCATTTATCCACTCTTACTCCCATTATGATCAATTTAGAGTTATACAGATCCATTGTTTACTCTCATATTACTTACGCTGCCTTTTACTGTCCCATCCATTTGGGGCTTTCTCTTGGATTTATAGGTATCCTTTCAGGAAGAGCAAATATATCCTAGTACGCGTACGTACTCCAAGCTTTGATAACAAGGGTCGAACTTTCGGAAATAGAGCACGGTATTACTGCTTTACGTGGATAACCGATCGATCCTCAAAGATAGTATTAAACCGAGACTTTATGTGCCGATTATCCGACATTCAGGGCGAAATCGAAGTCACCTTATCGCAGCAACGCTCTCGTAAAGATCCTGAGCGCATGTATCGCTTGCAAGTCCATATACGTGCCCCGTGCAATTTCTCAGTTTAGAATCTTTCGGGCTTACGAATTAATCAGACTCAAGTAATCGCTAACATGACCGTGTTTATGTCCGCTTAACATCTAATAATGTCAGGTACATATCGGAAGTTGGACATTTCATGCAAATAAATTGACGCAATTTGTTTACGCCGTTAATCTCGGTCTAAATACAGAAAACAAGAGCCGAGCTGTATTTTTGGTCCTTTACTCTTTAATTAGATCGTCTGCAAAGTTCCAGTTAAATTCACATTACGGTGCAGCGAACGTTCACGAGCGTGGATGGTAGTCGAGACTAACTTGCATAATTCAGGTCGCTAAGGTAAACGATTACGATGCTGCAGCGTCTTCGCAAATCCGCCAGTAGCGCTCGCGCTGTCAAAATGCGTCCCGGTATGTTAACAGAAATCAACATAAGTCAAGTCACTCGAGTTTACTCCGAATAGAAATTTCAGGATTCATTAACGGTCTTCTTTTTACGCGTTTTGAATGGACACGTATATTTTTATAACGTTATGTTTTTTTTTTGGACATTCTAAAAATATACAATCGCGGATCTATTTTTACGTGATACGTATCGACCAGCTGTATAAAATTGCTGTTATGAAAACAGATAAACGAATTAAAATAAACGTTTCTTGCGTGCTACGTGTTTTTAATCAATGTCCCGCGGAAATAATTACTTTACTTTTAATCATCCCGATAAACGAGATTAATTATATTGTAAATTAATAAAACCTCGCGGGAAAATGACAGCCTATATATACTCGTCGCGCAACTCTTTTTTACGCAAAGTATTCAAACGCGCCCTAAATTATAAATTGCTATTTGCATAAATTTTTGATGCAATATTGTTTGTTTGAAATGGCAGGTATCGAAATTTCGAGATTCGTTGCTTATGAATATCTAACGTGTATTCACCGCGCTCGTATAACCACAGAGCCAATAATGGCGTCATGAGTTTATTACTTGCATAAATTAAGTGGCTTGGATAATAACCTTCTCGTTATGCCGTCTACAGTTCCTCCGATAACCGCACTCTCGAATACAAAGCGGATATAACTGTGGCCTAACAAACCATGACGCTTCACTGCTGTCCCGACGATTAGTAGATAAACGTACATTAATGTCCGTCTTTGTTCAAGAAAGTTTTGACGTTCCCACAATAGTTGGAAACGTCACTTCGACCAATCTAAGCTAATGGAAATCGCATATCACGAAGTTATGTTTCACAGAACGATACATTGTACGAGAGATATTCTCTGCGAGTGTATCGCTACTTTTTGATGGATGGTTGCATCCAGATTGATCGATCGCTTGTTACCCGAAAATCTTGATAGTTTCAACCTTCTTTCTTTTTCTTTTTTTTTTTTTTTTTTAATTTCTAAGTAATTAAATCATACGAAATTAAAACGGCAAACGAAGTAGCGCGTATAAAATGATAAATCAAATTAAAACAAACGACAAACTATTTCAATATCGTGTTAATAGTCTCTCTATATTAAATATATGATTGAAAATGAAAAGCCTCCGACGCGTTGGGTTTTGAATTTATTATAAATACATAATGCAAATTTCATCAAACGTTATTTTAAAAGAAAATTTAATTTCGATTAATAGACATACTTTTACTGGAATAAGCAATCTCACTTTACGAAAATTATGCAAAGAATTTCAATTTCATTAAATTTATTAAAGAAAAACAATAATTGCGAAATATCTTGCGTGGATGTTACGGGGAAGATTGATTATACGGACGTCAAGTAAGGATATAATATTTCCAATATAAGTCATCGATTTGACGCCTCGTGGCAGGAACTGTTATCGCTCTACAGAAATCGCTTTATCTGTACGCCGCGTGCCAAAAGTAAATCTATATGAGTAGATCCGCGAATATTAAACGCCTTAATACTAATGCGAATATCATACATGACAAGGCGAACAGAACTGCCGGTGCGGAAGGAGACAGCGGCGGGCCGCAGCGCAGCGCGGCACAATAAACTATTCTCTGGGCGGCAAAACACGAGCCCTGGCGCCAGTATAACCGAAGCCCAACGTGCTGCTTCATTATGCGCTGCGACGTGGCAAAGTGCCAAGGCCTTTGATAAAGGGGGTGGCCATGTCGTGCCCGGGTGAGCCCACTCTATATCCCTTCGCCTTTCCGCCCTTTCGCCATAACCCGGGGGCGGCCGTGCACCCCCCCTGACGCGCGTCTTCCGTCCATCGCTTCTTCGGTTTCTTCTTACGCGAACACCGCGATAGCATATTATTCTTTTCAAATCGCCACGCTAATTACTTATTTTATATTTTTATTTATTTATTTTTTTTTTCTTAAATTAAACTGCCAATTCAGTCATTAAAGTTAAATGTATAATCAGAGGACGGCTTTGAAATTAATGCACTCGATACGCGAATGTCTGACGAGTTATACGTTGACCTATAAAATTACAGTTATCAGTAAGAATTGTCTGTTATAAGGTTGTGATATAATATAACTTAAAAATGATACACGATATAAGGGATGCGTAATAATTCAAGAACGAATAACGGTTCATCTTCGTTCAGCTTGATGCTAGGTTTACATTGTCGTGCTGGATAGATCGTATTGCTAGTAGATAAGATAAGACGTTAAACAAAAGCTGAGTAGGTCGGGATGGCGGAGGGGGTGCTGCGAATGCTTTTTGGTGCCTATCTCGTTTATCCAGCTTTCTATGCGTACAGGCGGCTAATAAAAAAAAAAAAAAAAAGGTAGGACGGAAATAACAGATCGCGCTTCGGCAAGCAGAATCTGGCGTAATTACCCAAGAGCGTCGTACGTATACTCGTATCACGTTCATCGACGCTCCGTGGAGAATGTACTTACAGTTTACTAACGAATCAACTCCGTAATTAAAAATACATCTTATGCCAAAGTAATATTAAAATTTTACAAATATTTCTAAATTATTAATCGTCATGATAAATCGTCGGCCGGCATTTTTTTAAGTATTATACAGTATTGGTTTTATGGATGTTAATTGCACCCGTGTTGTGTATACCGCATTAATTCCTGTGCATACAATAATTTAACGCATAATTGGTGTAATTTGGATAACTCGTAGAATATCAAATTATATCAATGTAAACATGCGGATCAGCGCGTACATAGTCCATAGCTCGATAATTATGTATTAAAGGGCCGACTCGACAGTTTCGACGTAGGTCCTAGAGGTGCCTAGGTGGAAATATGCATACCCAACAACCCCGGTTGCTTGAAGATCGTTTACATTCTGATGTAAATATTGCACAATACATGCGCGTGGACCGAAAATCCGTGTCTCGAAATCCCGTGGGTGAGATTAGCTGCGCGCCATGCGAAGAGCCGAACAAATTTATAGTGGCGGGACGAAACAAAAGTGCCGCGATTAATTTTATTGTCTGCCAAAGAAACGGGTGGGTCTTGGAAAGCAGCGTAAATTTTTTAATTCGAAATCCGTGTCACGAGAGAAAATTCTCGTATACAAAAAGTAGCAGAAACACTTGGCGTGCTAGAAAAATTGTAACGGAAAACTGTCTTTCCTTCTAACATGAGGAGAAAATAACAATAGCTATCGCGCGAATAAATGATGTTTCAACTTGATTCTGAAAACAATCGATTTCAGCCGTGATACATTTAATCATCGCGGAGTACTTGCTATGAGCCGTGCTCTTTTTTTCTTCTGTACGCGCCACTTACCGTTCATTTTTATTTATTTCGTATCCTACGACATTCGGAGCTAATGGCATTTCGAGAAATACGGAAATATCGCGAAAACGCCGAGAAAAGTGACGAAAATAGGAAATCCTTACTCAGCCCTCTTTCTCTTCCACATTCAGAAATCTTCGGCGAATCTCAAACAATCCACCGAAGTCTGTATGCTACGACGGACTCTCGGCAGCAACCGCTTTTGTACCTTAGGGAATAGTATGAACGGTAAGACATCGTGAGAGACGAATCCGTACAACGATGTCGGCGTAATTGTGTAACTTCGTGGCTGCGACGTACAAAACAATAACTGCTAGCAAATCGCATCAAACAATACTACGGCAGATTGCATCTGCCAAGGTGGCAACGCGCCTCTTTCCTTTTTTCGTGCCGATTCCCTTTGTTCTTGGTCCTCGCGTCAACTTCGCCGTGTCCTCTTAACAAATAACGCGTCTTTATCGTGTTTCGAAATCGTAATTCTCAAAGGCTACTGCCTTTAGTAAATCGCGATAGAAAGAAGCGCGTAAAAGGCGGTGGGTAAAATGCGTTATCGGGTACAGAAACTATTACGCCTCTTGACGCGCGGAGTTTCGCGCAAGAAAGAAAGCGAGGAAGCGTAAAAGGGCACTCGATGAGAAGAAAACATTTTTTTTTTTTTATCATGTTTAGAAAATCTTCCAGAAATACTGTCCTCGTGATAAAAAGAAGTCGTTTCGATAATGGGACGAGAAGGGAAAAGGAGATAAAAAGAGCATTGTACATTTTACTTATTTGCAACATTTATTCTGTTTCACAATTAAAATTTTTATAGTGCAGTAAAGTAGTTTTAAACATATTTCATGGATTTTTTAAGTCTTATTTTAACTTTCAAAAAAAAAAGAGGGAAAAAAAAAGATTTATTTCATATATTTTCTGTATTGAGTTAAACAATTATGTAATAACCTCTTCTACATAATACGTCTCGTTAAAAAATTTATTACATACCGTTATTTTTAATTATACATATATTTACATCGCTTATAATATAACTGTTCTACGCATTGTTATATGAAAATCAGACAGGCAAGGACTTTCCACTACAACAATGTAATTATTTAGCAGGCATGAATTTATACATTTGAACGAACAATTATTGACGACAGGCAATACAAAATTAAAACTACACAATCCAAGTATGGCAATTACATCACGCTACTCGCGTGGTGAACACGGCGAGTAATATTTTATTTTGGATTTTCTTTATTTTTTAACATGAAAAAATTTTTAACCTACTTTGTCACATAAATAGTGGAATTTTAAATTCCCTGTTTAAAGTTTTATTATTTTTGGCACTTAAAGAAATTTC
Source organism: Cardiocondyla obscurior (assembly GCF_019399895.1). Taxonomy (NCBI): domain Eukaryota; kingdom Metazoa; phylum Arthropoda; class Insecta; order Hymenoptera; family Formicidae; genus Cardiocondyla; species Cardiocondyla obscurior. The sequence goes on along the minus strand of NC_091866.1, from coordinate 9,539,130 downwards.
TAGTTGAAAGTAAAATACGAGAGTTGTGAAATATAGTATGGCATCTTTTAATTCGTTTTTTCCTTAAAAATTACTGATACTCTCATAGGAGTTAATATTATTTTTAACAGTTTGTAAATAATTACGAGTATGCAAAGTAACGTTATAAATATAGTAATTGATAAAATTGCTATAACATCCATTTCATATTTTTGATACCAAGAATGGTGAGCGACACGATCGTGAAGATGGGGAGCGCCTTTATGACGAATGACGAATTCAATCCACCAAATTACATGCTCTAATAGATTATATGGTTTGTCCTCGTTTAATACCTTAAGTTCGAGCATTCGTTTTTTATATCTAAAAATAAATTAACATATAAATATAAAGGAAGATAGTCTGTTTTGTGTGAAGGAAAAAGATTATTTTACATTGCACTTTATATTTATTTATACGTATAGACGAATCTAACGGCAATTTGATAATTCTATAAAAATAATTAATGACGTAACAGCAGCAGAAATATTTGAAATAATAATTACCTTCCATCATTTAATATATCTAATATCGATGCGTTTAAACTTTCTCTTGATATATGTCTATTACTTAAACATTTTGCAACTCCCAAAGATACCATTTTGTTAACTTGCGTATACTGATCGGCTAGCACTGGCAATCCTAAGAGTGGTACCGTATAATAAACAGCTTCTTCCGTGCTTTGCAGCCCACCTTGATATATGAATAATTTAATGTTCGGATGAGCTGTAAAACCAAAAATAGAGAAATAATTAATTAAGAATTAAAAAATTAAAAGTTAAAGTTATCTGATTGAAACGTGATATTATAAATAATTTACCAAGAATGCTTTGTTGAGGAAACCAATTAGCGACATAGACATTATCGGGTTTATTTGGCAATTCCATTTCATGTTTCCATAAAACCTTGTAGGGCAAACTTGCAAATACATCTTGAAATACGCTCTGCGCAGATTCCGGAAACGCTGACATCCTGACATTTGTACCTAGACTCATATAAATAAATCCACACGAAGAATTAGCTAGAAAATCTTTCAAGTTCTGAAACAAAATAATCGTTTGATTAATCTTGAAAAAAAAAGTACAAATAAACATTTTTTATATATAAAGTAAATAAAAAGTGCAGTTTTGTAGACATTTTTAAGAATATATTTTGAATATAATGATTACTTTCGGTAAAGCTGCGGGTTTTTTTGAAATGTGAAAATTTCCGAACGCTAAAACATTAGATGGCTTCGATCTAACAAACGAGAGAGCCTCCTGTTGATTTTGGAAAATAATACTTATGTTTCTTTCCATGTCACTTATATCCGGTATATCTTTCCCGAGATATTTTTCTGCTATCGCTTGCTGTTCTGGATAAAAATGATTTAATTCTTCATATATGTAATACCATTGAATAACAAAATTCTTTATTCTCCGCCACAATGACAAATTAAAACCGGCCTTATCTTCCATTTCCCAAGCTGAAGGATGTGATGGCATAACAGGTGCGCCGAGTAGATAATAATCGGTATTAAACAATCCGAATGTTGATACACCTGGAAATAAAAATGCAGATATAATACAATTAAACTCATTAAATAGCAGTAAATTAATTAATATTTGTGTTTGAAACATTCAAAGCTTGGGGAATTAAAATAATTTACCTATAAGAGGTGCATTGAATCTATACGCCAGAGCGTACAAGCTAGGAACTGTTATAGTTTCTACAATTACTACATCGAATTTTTCGTCACTGTCCGGCGCATACATTTTACGCACTTGCGGATGCTCATAAATGTTCTCTGCTAATTCTCTAGATAGAGACCAAATACCATAGCGCATTACGTCTAACCACGTGTAAGATTCCGTAATTATCATTTTGAAAAAATTATATTTTTGTATCGACTTATAGTTACTGTTAAAGTTTATTTCTGTCAAATTGGTCAAACTAGGATCGTTAATTGGGTCTGATGTTAGAACAACGACTTCATGTCCTTTCCGGCTTAGAGTAATCCATAATGGTCGATATGGAATTTGATGACTGTACGATGGTACTGCAATTATTGCTAAGATTCTTGCAGTTTCTGTTGGCGCGGCGATATACAAAAAGGATGCTATCCAAAGAGTCGTTTCGGTAATCAGCTTCATTTTACTGTTATTAACAATAAAATATTCGTTTACATTTGTATGATCGTTCTAAATTACACATTTGATCTGTATAAGGATCCACTCATAATTAGAGATTTGTTTCTTATTGTTTCGCTGAACTGCACTAAAACTTTTTCTATAATTACCTCAGATATATACTCGTTTAAATACGAACAATGTACACTAGCTTAGTATAAAAAACGACTTTAAATAATCTTTCTTAAAACAAAGAAAATAATTAATTAATATATGAAATTGCTTTTTATCGAATGAGAACGTAACAACGTTCGTTATTTATATTCTTCTTGATGTGTGACTGTGCAGAAAGTTTTTTGAATTCTGCAACTATTTATATTAATTTTTATTATCAGAATAACGTTAGAAGTAGAACATCTATTTAAAAAACGTGAAGTTTCTATTTGCATTTGAATTATATATTTGCAATTTAAATTGGTTAGCAATGTTAATATATTTTATATAATTGATATAACTGTACATATTTGACATAATGTTTTACAATAACGGACGATGAAATTGTCATTTAACGAAAAAATTATGCTTTATGAAAAATTATTTTTAAGTACTTTACCTGTTTCAAAAACATTTTTTACATTTGCTACTTCGAGTACTGAACAAGAATTGACAACTTTTAGAAATACTAGAACAAAATTTTTTATCCGTGTGAAAGATCCACGGGTGTTTTTATTAAATTCTGTATTATAGTAATCGGCAAAGCGAGTGTTGTCTTTTAGTATTATTTTTACATTTTTTTATCGTTATCGTAACTCCGAGTCTTGGGCAAGGTGTGTTTGGGTGAAAAGTGAAATTTATTCGAAACCGATAGTGTATATTGCGCGCACATATTCGACAGACCGTGACATATTACAAAAACTCTTGCAATAGATAGACCGAAACTATGGAGGTTCTTTCGTCTCTCGTCCTCTTCATTTTTCACACCGTCTATTTCTCTACCTGACCGCACGGACCAAACCCCCGTTTTTCTTTCCACCGCAAGAAAGTGAAATCTGTTGCTTGTCGCTGTAATGCGGAACAATAGTTCGTAATAAACTGTACTAATTCAGCATCGGCAAAATTGCAGTCTTAATCGGCGGTATTAATAAGGGTATCGTAATAAACACTATGTAAATATATTGTGAGATTTCTCGAAGCTGATGGACTAATTATAATTCGGAATAATTAATGTTTCTTGTATAATTCATGCAATCTACTTTTATGTTAATAATTTAATTATTACGTAGACGTTAATCAGTAATAACGTGGTTATACTTACAATGATCATTATTATTGCTTATTTTAACAATCGTAATAACAGATTTTAATAATATGTCTTCAATTAATATTATAATATAATAATAATTTGCAATTCTCGGGAATTGCAGTAACGATCGTACCAATTAAATTAAAACAATAATAAAGACATTTTGACGAAGCGATTAATAATTATTATTTTATACTGGCTTTTTTTTTTCTCTCAAGAAAGCGCGTGATCAAAGTTCATAGGAACATTTGCGATCTTTTGTTAACGATTGGAAACGTTACGTTCGGCGCAATCCTCTTTTCTAAATTAACCATCTTGGTTGCACTCGTTCAGTCTCACACCACGGTAGTATAAGTCCATTATCGTCGCGAATACCGACCCTCTCTTGGCGCGGGGGGTGGATTCCTCTTTCTTTACGACGGCGGTTTTGGCAACAAGCTCGTCGTAAATTCGGCAGATAATTCTTCCGCTCTGGCATTAACCTACATTAGAGACGATTTATCACAGTTTATAACTTTACGGTATTCGGCTTCTTTCGTTAAGTTTAACTTTGTGAGTTCTACAAGTGCGTGTGCGCCAAGTGGCGTGAATAAGTATTTAGAGGAAAAAAAGAAAAGTTCACGCAAAGCAGTTTCTATATTTCAGCGGCTTTTATATTGTTGTAAATAAATTGTTTATTTGTTACTCTATAAAAAGATACGAGTTTAATCAGCTTCGAGGAATCCTCGCGCTTCACAATTTGAGAAATTAGGAATGGTTATATTGACTCTTGATCTTTTTATGAAATTAAGAAAATTTTAAAAGACTTCATTAAATAATCTGGACATAAGGCGATTACGGTTATTATTACTTTCGTTGCTAATAAAGAACTCAATCTCGTTGTTACCATAATACATCCATTAAGTTTATTTTGATTAATCAATCTCAGCAGTGCCATGTAAAAATTAACATTATTAATCATTCGCGAGGAGCGACAGCTTCCTAGTAGACGTCATAATTATCAACTTTGCGGAATAATTATCGCGAGCCCCGAGCCCGAACGGATATACGACGCCATGAACGGGAGGCGAATTGTTCCTTTCGTCGCGTCAACGTTACACGACCGCGCGACTGTTTGGACGTTTCGCGAAATAACATTGAAGGCCGGGGAACGAAGGGGACGCGGGGAATAGGGTGCGTAAATTACGAGGAGCTTGTTCGTGGCGGCAATAAATCATACGGGAGGCTGACAGGAACCCGGTCGCGACACCGTTGCACACCGTCCGTCGATTTAAAGTGTATACGTGTGCGCCGCGAGTATTTCAGAATTCGAATTCGGAAATGCGTCGGTATAGGGGCTTGCAAGGGTGAGCCTCGCCTGTCAATTAATTCCATGACTTTCCGATATCTCGCATTCGGTATGCGCATTGAAAGTACAACTTCGCCGATTAAAGCCGATTTATCTTATTGAATTTCAAAAGAATCGATCGGTTATCGCGTATCATCCCACGTATTTGAATAAACAATGCATTTCTGTTGATGATCTGACTTCGAAACACAGGGTTAATTATAAAAAATATTTTTTTCAAGTTCTTCGGAACGCTTGTAATTAAGTACGATTTCAAGGGGGGAAAAAAAATTGTGACGAATTATGATATTAATTCTGAGGATCAATCCGAGGATTGTCAATTACTGTCGCGTTCTGTCTGCGACAGTTGCGCGTCATCCTTCGATTTTACCGGCTCAGCCTAACTAATGAAAATCCTCGGAAAAATTGACTTTCACCCTACGTTTCTCTCCCGGTCGTAAAACCTCGGAGACGAAGGATCTTCTCGTAACCTCAACTTGCTCCCACTCACGTTCGCTCTACAATCGTATCCTGGGAAGAAAACTCGAGAGGAATTCAATCTGGTCTGTGTGACTAATGAACGAATAAAACACTTCTGTCTGTCGCGTTTCACCGTCTTCCAGTTGTGTTTCTCTTGAAGAAATATACGCGTAGGAAAAGTTGATTGGGTTTCGAGCAGCGGAAAGCTAATTCATTGCCGAGATGCGTCGGAACAGTATTATAAATCAAAACTTAGTCCCAGACTTCTCGCAGCGTCTCTGGTTATCATTAATTATCGCGTTGTCGTTCTTCTTCATAGATAGTTTCATTATTCATATGAGTTTGTTGTACCATAAGCGTTTCGCGATGTCGCTTCGATATATACCATGATGAAACCCAGCCTCGTTACAATCAGTGTAATGACAATGGTGATTGTAGCACTCTGTAAATTAGCACGTTGTACCGTGTCGCGACGAAACGTTTTACAACTCACGCTGCATTTAGCCCGTTGCGACACGCGACAATCGTAATTCGCGATGTTAACTATAATTTCTAACAACTAGATGTTGTATATCGAGCGCTTGAGAATGAAGAGCGATATATCTTGCTGAAACGCCAAGTTTTACAAGCGATGTAGTGGTAGATTCCGTGCATGGGGATAAAATATAACTTTTAATGAAACATCAGCGTCTGACATATTGATTTTTGTTACGTACGGAATGCCCGTAATATTGTTGCTATAAATCACCCGAAAATGCAGTCACGTTGACAAAAATGGCAATATTTGCAATATTGATGAGCATACTGACGAATTAGTTGCGATAAATCAATTTCGACAAGAGAACGAGAGATAAGTCGCGGAGCGCGAAGAGCACAGTTTTTCTAGAGGCGATAATATCCGCGGTTCTCTGTTTGTTTTTACTTTAAACTGACGTGCGATCATAATTTTTCTTTTTTCTTTTTTTTTTTCGAGGAAGATTGAATTGATTTTGTCAACTTTTAGAATAGACATTCAGCAAACTTGCTTTGTTAAAATTATATGTTTCAATGCCTTATTGATATATATTATTGAAATAATAAATCGCATTATTTTATTGACCGTGGCGTGAGAATAATCTAAAACTTAAACGTATTCAACACTTTAAAACAAGCGGTAAAAAGCGGGAACACCGGGAAACCAGATAAAAAGGCAGGTCGACTCTCTCTCTCATAGAATCTAATAAACAAAGATATTATGAGTTCGCGCTTTTAAATAATTATTCAGCCTGACATTTTTCCATACGCGGCTAAGACCAAATTTCTTTCTATAATACGCCTGCACTCAAATATCTTTCATTAAAACCACAATTATTTTTAATTATTCCTTACTTTATTCCTTGGTGAATATAAATAGAAAGAATATTATTTCGAACTTACCGAATCTTAACGCAGCGCCGGTAGTCCCTGAAATTAAAACAAAAAAAAATTTTAATTAGTATTTTATTTTTGTTAAAGAATTTTTTAACTTGTGTAAAATTAAATGTTCATAAATCTAGGATAAACATGTGTACCTAGAAAAGTATAATTAAATTACAAGTAAGAGATTATCAGTATGATTATTCATAGCGTGACGATACAAGTATGACTATTCAGAACTTGTATTCGTTAAGATATTTGAGTTAATGAGAAGATAACCTATATTGTAACGTAGATATGCACCTAATATACATTCCGCGCGCGTCTACGTTGCATTCCCCTTGATAACGATATGCGTATTGTTATGCCACGTCAGCTTTCTGAATTATTATTCATCTTTACTAATAGGAAGCATGTGAATCTATTCTTACCCACCGTTTTAAGTAAACTTCAGTGGAAACTGCATTTACTTTAGAGACATCTATTTGTAATTAATATCACATAACGAGATTTAACAGCTCCGATCTCAATCTAAAAACAGCTTCAACAACGTTCGTGTCATAAAATAATTACGTAATTATCGCTCTCAGATTAATGTAATATAAAATTAATTTCATCCAAAGTAATATTTTTGTACAAACTATTTTCATAGGTAACTATCGTCACAATTTCCATGCATGAATCTATCTAAAAAAAAATCTGACTTTTGTGGCTCGCGTAATCCAATTTGACAATAAAAAGGAGGCGACTATTCGCCGACGCGTCTCTCTGGTTAAATAATCCGAGTCGGCGTCTCGTGAAATTAATTTCCGAAGGTGCAGGATCCATCACAGTAAAGTTTAACTCTTTTATATTTTTTTTTTATGCGCGTGTGCATTTGCGCCGATCATTCATTTTCGCATCGATTCACGCGAAATGACGGAAGTAAATCTGATCAACGGTACAACGAGAACACTGATGAAGATTGGATAAAAGCGATATTTCCGGCGTAAGGCCTTTAAATTTGGAAGTGAATCTTATTTGAGTATGATCCATTCAATCCGCGTTAGACACGGATTATGGAGATAATTTCGCCAGAGTCCTTCCTAATCAGCTTCCATTAACCACAACCTGATGAGAAATTCGCTGAATCTTTGACTTTGACGCGTCGCGGAATAGAGATCGCAAATCTAGACGGAAGTCTTCATCTATCGAGAAATTCTTACGTGAACCTTGTGCTCACTTATACTTATGGTACATTTAATACATCGACCGTACATTTTTACATCGGAATCTACTTGATATTAAACTTTTAAATTTTTGCTTTATAATCGTAGAGAATAATTAATACGGTAAAACGAACGGAACCTTTGTATTAATTTCCCTCCTCGAAGCTGTTTGCGGACGGGTTTGCGTCGAGAGTAGTTACCGTCCACAGCGTCATAAACATCGTATCGCGCAGGAACCATTACCGCGAACAACTTGATTCTCAGCAAGGTCGATATTGCTCGTTCACGGTGCAGACGCAAGCTGATCGATATTAATCGCATTCCCTCAGTAGGGACGGGGTTCCTCTGATTGACGACAATTAATGCAGGTCGTCGAGCTATGCTTCAGATAAACCCAGTAGGTCCTCCGTGTGCATCTACGTTTACACGGCGGAACATATGGACCGCGTATTTACGTTCGCCAATTTACATGACCGGAGGCGTGAACGCCACGCGAAGCGGAGCTTCTCGCTACTTCACGCGCCATCGCATACGCGCGCAGGCACGCGTGTTGCGAGGCTTTCCCTAAGTCGTATACGGCCAGCTGGACGGATCGCAAACGGAATTTCCATCTGGCACCGTCGTTATCGCGAATCAGCCTCGCACGAGTCCACCACTTGCAGTTGCACGCCGCGCTTCCCGTCACCCTCTCTTCTCTCTTCGACGTATGGAATCGGTCAGACGAAGAATAGACGTGAATAATTCATCGAGTTCCAGCCGCACTTTTGGCCGTCCGCGGCTCGGGGAATAACCGCTCTTGTCGCTCACACCCTCTTTTGTGCTCCTCTTTTTTCTTTCTTTTTTTTTTTTTTTTTTGTTTTTACTTCTTTACTTTCGGAATTCATAGTTCGTTAGCGCCGGGCCAAACAGAATGCAGACGCGGCCGGCATGCATTCGCCGTTAATCGTGAATGCACGGCGGTCGCCGTCGAGAAGAATTGCGACGCTGCGGCAATCAGATTTAACGACGTCGGTGGCTTGACGAAGTGAAATTGACCTTTTCATAACTGGATCAATTCTTGTTCGGCCGCGGAATAATATGACTTTTCGCCGAAGTGCTCTTCGCGACGAATGTCGATTAGCTGCAAATTACTTTAGTAACAGGCAGCAGCCCGAGATAAAGAAAGATTGCACATCAGAGCCATGACAATCGATACAATTACATGCATTATTTCTCGATAATAAAAGTAATATAAACCTATCGGTATTATATAGTAAATATTGTTTAGAATTGAAATCGAAAATAGACTTCTTGTAATCGTAATACATTAAAAACAAGCGGCAAAGCGTTGTATTAGTGTCGACGTTATCGTTCAGTCAGCGTGGCCTGCAACAGCGAGCACGAAACACGAAAGTTCGTCAGAAAGCAATTCGTTACACATCGAATTATCTTTCCCAATACACATAGCTATTGGCGTGGCTAGCGCTATATATGGAACAGCTGGCGCAACCAGATACGCCGGCAAAACATTTTCACCTCGCTGAATTGTCAACGACATTGCGCGCCGTGGCTTAATCCACGTTCAGCTTTTTCCATCCGTTTCGTTTGCCCGTACGGCAGACGTATCGATTATGTTCGCCGTTTCAAAGTGGCTTCGTTTGCCGCAATCGCGAGACCGCGTGTTTTTCTCCCCCGGCCTAGGCGGGCCCCCGCTATAACTGGCTTTTTTTTTTTTTTTTAATGACAGTTCCGCTGAGTCGATGCCGCGTTATATCGTCACAGGTCTCGTTAGCAAATTTGATGATGGCGCCTACAGTTAGCGTCATCGATCTCGAAATCTCGTTATGCCTCCCGATACGGTATCGGCTATTGCGAAAAAAGGCGGCCTCGCATCGCTGCGAGGTAAAATATTGTGCGGTTCTCCATGGTATATTTCATACAGATAACATCGACTTTCGTTAACCCCTTTTTTTTTTTTTTTTTTTTTTTTGTAGAGGTCGACGGCATGTCCAATTTTGATCCTTCAAAGCGAGATGAATATGACAAAGTTGATCCGCACGTATCTTGTCGGAGAATGCATTTATTAGTACGAAAAGTGCTGCGGTAGTTGAATAAAATCATTACTTTAACTTTGTAAATCGCTATCGAAATGTCAAGAAATTAATATATTGGTAAATTAGCCGACGGTTTTGTGACAGAATTCATAAACTGAAACATCGCCGTCTGATCGGTGATCCCTTGGTAAAAAAAATCGAACGCACAAAAATCTAACTACAATCGGCCGTTATCGGGCTCTTGCACGTTAACTCTCCGGACGGCTGATTTTAATCCGTTAAATGCCATTTCCTTGTACACGTCAGCTGCGAACCGATGAGCTTCGGAGGCATCGAATGTCCGGCGCTTCGCCAGCCATTTACTGCCGGGAGCTAGAGCTCGGTGCTTTCGAGTGCTCTCTTACGCCATTCTGTGCCGATTGCATCGAATTCGCGTTTGTGTGCGCTTATGTCGCTCGTGTCTGCACTAAAGCGCAATGGAAAACCCGTACGCTGCGAGTGCAATCGGTCGTACACGAGTGAAGATGAAGGAAAAATTGGAATTACAAAAATCCCGCGCAACCGGTTGAAAATGTACGTATCGCAAAGTTGTAATAAAAATTCGAAGCCGCACTATCGCGTTATCACAGCAAAACCATCGCGTGGACGACGTTGGCATTTCAATGCAGTTTTGTTTCTCGTTATGTTCATCGTGCTCACAGACGCTTTCATGCCTACATTTCATTTGCCTTTGAAGAACTTGTCATACGTACAAACACGTGACTGTCGTTCACGCCTGAATGTGACGAGAATTCTAATTAAAAGTTAGCCGATAAAGCGAGATACCTTTGCCGGAGTAAATAATATTGCGGCGTGTACGTACCAAACCGAACTTTTTTTTCGATGCCATCGCGGAATTGCGAGAAAAGAATGAAACCGCGCTCGTTCGCTCGTAACTCACGGCGTACATCGGCAAGTATCCCATAGTCCTCGCCGCGCGTTGCATGCGTCAGATGACAATCCCCCTGGATAGAATGTGGCGGGATAATATTTTGTACTTTATCCGCCGATGGACTCGCGCTGGTTGGAAAAGCTCCGAGGGTCGTTCATTACGCTCGCGCGAACTGTTCGTAGCTATCCGCGAGATATCGTGTCATGCCGCGTAAAAAGAGAGAGAGAGAGAGAGAAAGAGAGAAAAGAAAAGGCGCGCACGAACAAAAGCAAAAAAAAAGAAAAAGGGGGAGGGATATATTCCAGAACAAACGCGACCGAACACTTCTAGCGCGAGAGGGTTCTCCATCCGCGAAGCTCGTAAATCCTACCGTCGCGGCACGTTCGTAAACTCGTTTCGTCGTGGTCGAGGCGTGACGCCGCGTTATAATTAACATAGGCTGATGCGCGGTATAAATTACAATTATGTATGATTTACTGGATGCGATAACGGCGGTCTAGCCCTCCAGCGCCCTTCGCATCTTCTCTTCTTCTCGTTTACTATCACGCTCGCGTATTTTTAAAACTTCTTCAGCCCCCACCGGTAATATCGCCGTCTATTTCTGCGTATCCCGGGTGATCCTCTTCACAGCGTACTACTAAATAAACATGTCCGTGCTAAACCGTAACGCGTTGCGTACGCTGTTGTTATATTAAGGACGACGTTAAAGGTTCACCTCCATCCCTTCGCTTGTAACACCTTCGCATTCTCACGTTGCATTAACGCGCCGCACTAACTGGCGAGAAGTGTACCGTCGAAAAGATACTTTCGTGTATTTTGAATCCGTCATCTGTAAAACATTTTGAGTGAGAGGCGAAATTTGAAATCTCAACGCGTTTGTATGGCAGCCAATCTTACATACGATTTTTTTCAAACGCCGGAAAAGCATATTTTATATTACATAATTTAATTTGTCTTATCTTACATTTAAATAGCAAACATTCTCAAGCGTGTAGAAATAAGAATATATATTAAAGAATTTAATTAACATTTCTCTAAAACAAACTCTTTTATTTATTTTTTTTTTTTTTTTTGTAAATTTAATTTTATTAAAAAAATTCCTTCTCTTCTCTCTTTTTTAAATAAGCCAACATGACAAGAATTTAAAAGCGAATGCACGAAAGTCCTTCCAATTTTGCGAAGAAACTCCTGATGGTCTATCCCGTAATGCAAATTCGTAACTAGATCCAGATAGCCGGGTAAAGCCGAACCTAAGACACGTTCGTCGGTTTGCATGTCTGCAAATGTATGTACCAGGCCGTGCCGAGGTCGAGTCACGTGCTAGTCAACGACAACGGGAGTCCTCTTAATTATGCCACCCAGTTCTGCACGAGACACAATATGGGAGTTGCGGTTAATAATTTTAGCTTTGCCGAAACGTACGCCAAACTTCTAGAAGAATTTAGGCGGTAGTAGGAATGCCTTCAGGTTGCGCTGTTATCACGCTAAGTGTAGGTAATTGTCTCTGCAGGCATAACTTCGTTGCATATTACACGTCTCTTTATTGTAATCGCGCCACGCCAAATATCATCGATATTAATAATAAAGTGCATTTTAATTTTAATTCACTCGTTCGAACCGAGAACTCAAGAATTCAACTTAATACATGTTACGCGTTTATTTATTATTTCTTTTTTTTACCACGAAAATTAATCTAAAAACTTCCTACGACGTTTTATTTCCCGTAAACTGAAACGGTCGTCGCAGAGAGATTAATTCGAAAGCAATGTCTACTTTAGGCATGTAATTGTAGGAAATTGCTTTTACGAAGAAATGTTTATCTGCCAGGCGTCTGCTGATCGTTCTCGTCGATTCGCAATAGTCACGCACAGCGGCCGTGCCATCGCGGACAATATGAACGTTTTTATTATGACAACTGGTAACCCGACCGGTAAACTCCGAAAGCGGACGTGCCATTACGCGTTTAAAGCAATTTCCGGAAATCCCTCGTGACGTTCGACAAATGGACTGGAGTCATAAATAGTTCCGCAGTTCTGGGCCGAAGCACAATGAGCACCCGCGCTCCATCTCTTTCTCTCTTCCTTCCCTCCCCAAATGTCCCGTGAAAGATTAATGTGAATTTTATTATTACGACTCTTATATGTACGACGCTAACTCAGAAAAGACTACCTCACCATAACATTTTCATCGTTATTATTGAACTTATCTTCGAGTTGTCAGAATTACGAAGTCCCAATAAGCGGGGTTATAGAGGTAACTTTTCAAGTGCTTATGTGCTTGATATCGATATCCCAAAGGCTACTATACGAACAAATCGTGCAATAAATCATAAATCGGAGTCGTCTAATTTAAGATGCATCATCAAATTATTACGCGAGAAATAAAAATTTTCAACGCGAGAAATCGGAGTCATAAATAATTGAAGACGCACGAATTGTTCGAGATATTTAGTTTTGAAATTATTCGAATATATTATACGTTTGATACATATTTTAATATTATTGTCATATATGTATAGTTCGAAATGGGTAGATAGATTGCTGTCGAGTTTACAGCAATGTATACGCAATAATAAAACGGTCTCTTATCTCTGAAGCGTCATGCATAGTTCAACTTAGACTAATACCTCCGAAATGGAGATTTCGAAGCTCCTATTATCTTCGCGCGCGAGTCAGACTTTCGCGTCGTTTGGAAAGCCATCGTGGTACTTGGATATCCGCTCCCGGAGGGAAATTTTACTGACTAATAGCCGTCGTACTCGAATCGTAGCGTAACGTATCCGAAACGCGGTGGCAGCGGCAGCCGAGAAGTACGGCCTTTATTTTACGAGAGTAATAGCTAGAGAGAGAGCTCGTGGTTTCCTGTTCCCTGCTTTTGTCTCGCAAACTACCCCGGGTCATTTTTAATGACCGGCAATATAAAGTTCGATGTGTATCGGAGTCAGCGCAAATTCCGCGCGTGCGTGGAAAGCGGAAAAGACGACGATTCCGCAACCGCCGCAGTCACCGCCGAAGGCGGAACGAAAGAGAGAGACTGAAGGAAAAGTTTCACGGGGAGTTCGGCGCTTTAAAGCGGTTTTCATGCGAGCGCCGTCCTGCGAAAACGAAATTTAAGGGTCAGTCGTGGACGGCGATCGCAGAGGGGCTGCGAAGGGAAGGTAATAGGATAAAGGGAAGTTTCTTTTAGAGCGCGCAAGGGGAATTCGTTGATGTTCACAGTAGCATTAGAAACGATCGTTTCAATTGGCCTCGGGAATTAGAAAATTATGTTAAGAATTGCGATTTTTAGTGCGTTACATTAATAATAATATATATTTAGAGATGAAGAATGAGATGCGATAAATACGGATTTGTTATTAAAAATTCAAGTGATTAAAGTAGAATCTTGCACCGTCCACATTCTACAGTATTACGTCACGATGCAACCTTTGGCTGAATACGATTTAGGTGCTAGCACAGATAACTTGTATAAATATTTATTAGTACGTGATGAGACGTATAGTTTATAATTTCCAGAAGCACGTTCGGCTTAGACACTAGGCACGTTCGCCTAACGCATTGCCTACTAGGTGAGTTGGATGTATTACTGTCTGCTCAGAACGTGGTCGGACTACTGTTCTCTGTTGAAGTTTGTTCACGTTTATGATGATATAACGTACAGATCGAATATGAGTATTATAGCTTTCAGATTTATAGCGCTACGGGGTAAGCACTCGTACTACATTATTTCATTTGTCTCTATCGCAAGTAGACTACTGTCAATTTCTAAATTCTTTTACTAGTTTTATCTAAAATAGAAAAAAAAAAAAAATTGGTGTTACGCGTGAATTAACTGTTGATTGTTGCCTTTTTTGTATCTTAATTTGACGACACGAAATCGTTTGTCACTCGTTGTAAATATATCAAGCGATAATGGTAATATTTTTTTTCTTTTTTATCAAATATTAATTTTTTCGATTTTAAATAATCTCGGAAAACAGTGGCAAAGATAAATAAATAATTAATTATGCAGTGGCAAAGATAAATAAATAATTAATTATGCAGAAAGGAAAAAAAAAATCATATTTTCAAATTTTAATGAGGAACTTTCTCTTAAAAATACCAAGGAGAGTTTATACTATCGTATTCCATAATGTCGAGTCCATTCAAACCGCGTCGCGTATTGTTCTCGTCAAGCGGCAAGCTTATTTGAACATATCCCGTTGATGAAGTGCGGCGAGCGAAGCCAATGGTTAGTCCGTCTATGTGCCCAAGTGGGTCAGTACTAACATCTTGAAGACACTTAAACTTAGTCCTGACTAACTCTCCCGGGGGATTCCCGTGCAGTGTCTACCGCATGTTGAATACACGATTTCTGCGGAGTAGTAGAAACTTCGGCTAGTACTGATACGCGAGATACATGGGGAGCGCATCGTCGCGATTTCCCAAACTGATTGCAAACTAATATTCCGTTAAACTCGCTGCGAGTTATAGCTGGCATTAATGACGAGTAACGTTAGTTATCCGATTTCAATGTCAAACTAATTACTGCGCCACGAACTTTCGCTACGCGAATACGTATAATTTGCAAATCGCGAATCTTTTATTTACAGGAATTACGTTTTAAACTAGACGTTGTAAAGCGCACGCCACTTTACTTTTGCTTTTACCGCGTTGAGAAAAATTGTTTTCGACGATTAAATTTTCATGCTTCTTTCTCTTAAGAATGCAAAATTTTTTTTATTTATAAAAATACGGAGGTATGCGTATGTGGCACACATAGGAGTAAAGTCAAGTTTATTTATCAGTCTGCGCATAAAAAATCATTGAATCATTAAATCTCGTGCTGGCTGAGTGCCGAAGGTCGGAGCTAATAGCTGGAGTGAATTCACCCGTTACGTACAGCAGGAAAACAGAGCGCACTGTAATTAAATGTGAATTATTTAGAGTATGTTTTGTGCAGAGTCAGCTGCAGATATCGCGATTCCCATTGGGCGCCAACGTCCAAGAGCCGCGATACCCATAATGGGGCAGTTTGCTACGTTTGTGACGAAATCACAGTATACGCGTTCTAGTGAATACGCATAGATGCGTGGTCGCGTATGCACACAGCCGCAACGATTACACAAAGCACGTACAAAGAAACAATTAGAGAGTCGGACAAATTCGGATCTGATATTCCAGCAAGGATCTTTTATCTTTCCATTACGATACGTTGATCGTAAGCTCATACAACACTCATATATTACGCATGCTGTTACAGAGCAATTTCACATTAAATTTCCCATTACGTTGCGCTAAAACAAACCACATTTTTCGCTGCAAACGGTTAAGTAGAGCAGCGATCAGCGTACGACCGAGAGAGGAAAAGGGCGGGTAAAAAAAAAAAAAATTTCGCGCAGGAAATAGCGCGTACGATAAAAGATGTATGATAAGCGGCTGTTTCGTGCGTAGCTTTCCGTAGCAGAGGGAGAGCTTAATCCAGAAATATGAAGTAATACGTTGTAACGCGCTCTTCTGACACGAGCTAATAATAAATCTCAATTTCGCCAAGTCAAAATAATGCGTGCGTGGCGAGAGCGCCTCTTCACAACTAACGACGAAACTCGTTTTAATTAATGCTAAAATCGCTACAAAATTACTAGGGGGGAGCAACTTAGTTTAACGTATCCAGCGCGGCCAAGTTGGAACGCGTCGAAAGCGTGTAAATGACATTTGTTTCACGTGCTATACTATAAATTCGTTGCAGCGGGATATCATCTTTAATGAATCATTCTTTTAAAAAACCCGTCACAGGTATATTTCAAAAAAAAAAAAAGAAAAAATAATCGTCAAACCTCGCGAAAAAATCTTCAGGGGCATTTAGCGGAGTTCGTTTGACCATCAAACTACTACTTGACGCGAGAGAAAAAATTTCACAAGGGCTACGCCGCGCGATTGTGAACAAAACCATTTCCGTAGAAGAAGGGCAGAACTCGGTTAACTTTTTCGCTAGCCATTTCAGTTCAAATCGCTCAGCCAGCAAAGGCAGGTGAAGTACAATATTTTCCACTCGAAACTTTCGGCCGTGAATCGGGAAGGACTGCTTGCCTGACAATAGTCATTCGGCAAAACCGTTCGAGCATTCGTAATCAGTATTTATTCCCAAAAAAATCGTTTTACGCCGGTCTTTATTTTTTTTTTTCTTTTTTCACAAACCAACGGAACCAACACGCGAATAAATATGCAAAATAAAATTTAAATATGAATGTATGCTTTAATGTTCCCTCCCAATTTTTAATCCGCAAATATTCCGTCGGTTGAGAGTGAATAAAAAAAAAATAAAAAAAGATAAAAAAAAACATTGGACCACATTGCAAATATCATTATGATAAAAATGGATAAAGTCCGTGCTATAAAAAATAAATATAAAGCAATGCTCTGCCTCCATTTGATGTTTCTTTTAACGCGAAGCATTTTACGTTATCGTACTTATCAACGCGTAGACACATTCAGCGTAACTGCAATTACGCATGTATAGAAAAATCGACCACTATTGCGAGTATCGCTGGAAGCTATTAATCCGATTGCCAATCGATTTAGTTGGCTGGGTTCAGACGCGAATGTACGTCCACGTTCGAATAGATTTTTCATTTACAGGTGCTACCTACAGTTTGAGGCAGTCAATTAATCGTCGATCGAAGAAGTCGGTCGTCAAGATACGTTTGTAACGATATAACAATATTAATACGCGAAACGAAATATATATATTTTTTGCAATTATCGCAAATTCTCGAATCACACCGTTTCTAAAATTAATATTCAAGTTTTAACACACATAATAAAATTAATTAAACCATTTGTTATTATTATCAAAAAAGAAATCCACAAAGATATATATGTAAAAATATATAAGTACACTCGATTTTATTTATACTAAATAAAAAACCATGCGCGCATTGTTTTTCAAAAAATCCTAATTCGCGCGCGTCATTAGATTGAAACATTAGTTAATAAAAAATAAAAAAAATCGCGTATTAAAAAAGTTACAATTTTATTTTCTTTCGTTTCGTGCATGCACGATATGTTTTATAAATTTAATACTAAACAAATAGACAAGCGATGAAACAAAGTGGTTCTACGTTCGTGTAGTTAACATTTGCAAGTGAAATTTTCTCTCGTATTGGAATAGTCTTTGTCGTTCACAATTTTGCGAAGAGCTTAAAAGATGCCATAGCGAGCAGCGAAAATAATAAGTAAAAAAAAACAGCCACGTCTCATGTATTTCTTTAGTACTAACGTAGAAGAAAGTCGCTGGATCGCTCATAAAATCCCAGCCTGGTGCGATGCGATTTATACCGGCGTTGCCCAAGGATTATCATATTTCCCTCGACGCACGGAACCCGCGCGAGAAAGTGTCGGCCGAGATTGCGCTCCGTTATCGCTGGCGAAATGGTTACAGCGATGCAAAGAGACGAACGGCGGCAATGGAGAAAGCCTCTTAATGCGTCTGTAAAAAGCCATGCAACACGGGGAAACTGTAATCGGTCGGGAATAGCTTTACGACGCTTCGGCGAGCAACAATATCGTGGTGGTAACATGTCGAGTTTTTTTTTTTTTTTTTATTTCTCTGAAAAAGACTTCCGTGATGCGACAGGGGGCGGCGCGAGAAAGGCGGGCGTTCATAAAGAAAGAGTTGCGAAAAAAAAAAATCGACCGATTTATTAACGTGCCGCCGGTGACGGCGGTGCGTGGCCTACGTCTAAGTTAACTCTTTTGACGGCACGCATGATCGCGCCAACGAGCACACACGTGTTCATAACGCCACGTACACCGCACCGCGATCGAAACTTTTTGCTCGCTCTCGCTATTCTCGCGTGATATCAATCCGTGCTCGCTTGCTCTGTTTATGCGAAACGAACCATTTTACTTTGTGTCACGTGCGCCAACACTTTTACAGGGATCGGACGTATTATAAAGCTCGTCGAAATGACTTTCGCGACGACACGTTTGGCAGCGATCGATCGGATGTCGCGCACCGTGGAAACAAATGCCCCTTAAGCGTTATTAGCGTATCGTAAAACGCCTCACTTAGCTTTGTACCTATCGCAGTGATAGCGTAGCTCGACATTCGCTTGCGCCTTGAAATTCAGCGACGCGTAGGTTCTAGAGGGAAGAGCACACTTGTCCTACGCGTGCAAAAAGCAGGTAACGACGGTTTACAAACGGGATGTCGAAGCGACGGCGCGGAAGTGGGAATTGGCTCTAATTAGCAAAAGATGGCGGCGATTTGATACGTTCGCACGGCGCGAGGTGCTTTTTATGTTCAACCCGCTTACTTGTCTCTTTAGCTGAGCGCTGTTTAAACGATAACTCGATCAAAAGGACCCGGCTGAACCGAACAACGGCATTTAATTAACAAAAGTGCTCACCGAGTTTTACCGTCGCCCTCCGACCCCTATCTCGGAGGAGGCTCTCTTCGAATTCTTCCGTTCTCCTCGCTCGCCCTCGTTTTCGTTCTTATCCACCCGTGCCTCTGTTCTCCACTAACTGCCGGAGAATAATTGTGAAAACATAGTACCACCGAGCAGTTCAACTGGATTTCGCTCTCTTCCACTTTTTCTATCTTTTATTATAACTATTTCTGTTCCTTGTTCATCATTTTTCCTTGTCTGCCATTTTTCTTCCGGGACATTGCCAGCGAGTATGCGATTTTAACATTTTTATCCGGCGATTATTAAATCAGCTGATTTATCACTCACGTAAGTTTGCAAGCAATAAACTCATTTAAATTAAAAAAAAAAAAAAAAAAAATTGTTGAATAAACAATTTATTAAACGAGTTTAATTAACAGAAAAAAGTGCTGATCTAATAAATCGAGATATTTATATTACGCCTATTTGTGCAAAAAATAAAATAGGTTAGCGTGAAAAAAAGTAAATTCTTTTTTAAGCATGCCGTTAGGTTTTGATATAAAATTTATTTTTTCTCCCCTACCGATCCGATGTTGAAAATGTTTCGTTTAAGCTCGTTTAGTTTTTCTCGTTTTTATAAAATATTGCAATGGAAGAGCCGGCTCCATTAGCCATAAATCGTATTATGAAGTAAAATGAATTTTTATTATGTTATTTTGCATACAAATAGTTGTTATGAGCGAATAATTCATCGAGATTATGAAGACGGCAGATCTGATCGCGAGATTATACTCGTCGAAATCCAGCGATTTATAATATGATAACTACGACGTGTGAAAAATATCGATTGGTACATACAGATTGATGGCACGTACGAGACACGCGTTGCAAGCTCGCTTTAAATCTTTTCGACAGCGAGTAAAAGTCATGCACGTCGTAAAGTCGAGCGGGCGCCGATAAAAGGGTGAAGATGAAATGCTTGCACATCGATTTGTTTGTTCTTCCCTTAAGCGTTGAAATGCTTGGCAACCCTTCTGTCGCGTTTCTGGCGCATTTGATTCCCTTTGACCCTTTTTTTTCTCTCTTTTTTTTTTTTTTTTTTTTGTTACTTTTCAATGGAATCCGATTGACATAAGAATCTTACTTAAATATCCTGCGCCTCTTCTAGGATTCTTTTTGCTATACTTACGTTTCATTTATTTCAGTTACGCATATAGACGTGTCTTGCTGTCGCTCACGCTTTGATATTTTTCTTGCGACCAAAAATAACAGTCCCCTTTTGCTTTGCAAAACGGCAGCAACTATAGTATTTGTTATAATAATATAAATAGATAAAACTATTGCAAGATATTGTTATTTAAAAACTTATTAATGTCAAGCGAGTGTTGTACACCTACGTGCACGTAATTTATTTTTACATTTCGGGGGGGAAAAAAAAAATAAATTGCAGCTCTCAATATTACACATAGTTATTTTATATATTTATATTGTTTATCTTGCAACATGTGACAAATATTTGCGATATGGGAACATTTTATTTTTAGATGAGTTTGAAAAATTATGTTTTCACATTTCGTTCATTAAAAGCATAAATACGGGTTATGGTGTTTATTGACGCGTTTTGACAGCCGACCGCTGGCGACCATTAATTTTGCCCGTTTACAACGAATACATAAAAAACCGGGCGCGTCGTTTACACGTGCGATCCGCTAACCGCGAGCACCGCGATTCATCATCGACTCAAAACATCGTACGGAACATTTCGTTTCATACCGGTATTCCGAACGTGCACTTTCCGCGGAATTACACCATCCCTTCTTAAATCGCCCACCCGGAAAGCGCGGAACGAATTTCAGTTACCAGCCTTAGCAAATATTCGTTCAACATCGCCGACGCGCGATGCAACTGACAGCAAAAGCAGACGATTCCTGGAAAGTTCTGCGAATCCTACCCACGTACCTCGTGGCTGTGGCACCTTGTGATTTCGCGATCTGCAATCTCCTTTTTGTTATGCCCGATGAAAATCGTCCAACGTTGTACGAAGCTGCGCGGGAAAAAAAATGCCGAGCGATGGAAGTTAAAAAGACTTGTTCCTTCAGTAATTTATTTTCGTGACAAAAGAGTCCGGCGGAATAGTTGCTGGATTTTAGAAAGATTGAACGAGGAACGGCCGCGGGGGAGGAGAGGGTGAGAATCTTCGAGGGCGGGCCCGACGGAGCGACTCAGCTGCAATTCCGTCGCGCTTTGACGATTGTATAATTGACCGCGTCGTAATTAAGACACGCGGACCTCGTCCCAGCTGTTAATTAAATAATCCCGTCAACATCATCGCTCGCGTGCACGTAGCGAATTTCCGTCTTGAATCTAGTACGCGTTTCAACGTCTCGCCCGGGCCCGTTCGTAAAGGGCTGGGCTGGCTGTAGGGTGGAAGCGAGAGCGAAGAGACGATGGTAGGAATGGTACGAGCTATGAGTTTCAGTCGGAGTTGCGAGTGAATTATGTCTCCTCCGTGAACTCCATGCCCCGTCCGAGGTATTCCTATTCAATTTAACGTATCTCCGCAGTATCTGCTAATTTCCCCTTATATCTTACGAATTTCGTTCGCCCATTCGCACCATTCTGTCCGGCACCTATCTGTTCCTTTTGCCCACCACCGGAGCTCTTGAAAGGTCTTTTCAGATCCGCTTCTTTTGTGTCGTTTTCGGTTGCTTCTCCGTACAGACGAAGGGTAAAAAGCGTTTGCGCGAATAAGAAGAGCTTTTCCCGCAAAACTCTTTGGTTGGCTCTTTATCCTGGCCGTTTCTCGAAGCAAAGAGCGATTTCATGAGAGAAGTGCGTTTTAGCCGGGATCCTATGAAAAAGAAGTGACAACATACTGCCAGTATGTTTGCCGTGAAAATATGTAGGTTTGATTTTACTCTCGGGTTTGTTAAAAGCGCGATAAAGAATCGCGATGAATTAAGAGCTTTCGCGTCGCGGACACGCGAAATGCGGAGTCTACGTCAGATGTATTTCGTGCGAGTTTACATACGGAGGAGCGGCGATTTATCGTTGACATTACCGTCATCAAGAAATTCAGAGCGGTACCAGATTAAATGTTTATTCTGCTAATTGCCCCGCTGTGGTAGCTCTCATCCGCGGTGGAACAATTATTCGTCCGTCGATTGAAATTCTGCGGTCTTAGCCGAAAGGTAATTAACTTTTAATCGAGAAAGTTCAGTGGCTCCGGGTTACCCCCGTCTCCGAATTACTTCTTGCCTATTTCTCACCCTAACCTTCTCCCCGCTGGTCCCTCCTCAGTCCGGGCTCCTGCCACTCAACGTGTCTAAACGTCCAATCGAGAAACGTGCGCGCTATGCGATATATCTCGACTATATACTGGCGCTTCTACGTAAGCTCTTACAAGTTTCGGGCGTTCTAGCGCTGATCGATGCGCATTCCTTCTTCGGCAATGAACGTACTCGAATTGCATTATTCGCAGGCGCGCGCCCCGACTTTTATTTAAAATGCAACAAATTCGCGCCGTTAGATGCTCGAGCGAAGCGATAAAGGATGCGACGCGTAACAAAACATGACCAAAAAAAATACAAACGGAAATGCCGGGGCGGGTACCACCGCGCGCAATTGCGTCATTTCGCCGTTACTTTAGCAGCCCGCCGCCACCGAAAGCGGATCACTCTCGCATTCAGGAGACACGTTATCACGTTTCACCGCATCAACGGAATTTCGAGTATTTTCAATTTCCCACAGTACACAACAACGGGGTGGGTGTTGATACGAGCGCGCACGGATCTCGTAGACGAAGCCGCGGCTTGTAGTCGCCAATAAAGGACATCCATGCAGAATCGCATACTGAGTCCAGTGAAATCGGTCGTTGCACGCACACGACATAAATGAAAAGCATCCGCCGTCCCTCTCCCTCCCCCCACCCCCTCCCTTTTGAGTTGAAATACTCGTTCAATTACAAAAATACGAATTAAAATATTCTCTTATTGCACGTATCCTTTTGCCTTGCCTTCTTACGATTACAATTTGCAGCAATGAATTTATGATACTTTATTATAAATTGCGAATAGAATTCTTAGTAATGAATAAGTACGCTAATCAGTTCATTCATTTATGCCACAGAGAAGGGCAAAATATTAAGATGTAATTAAACGTAAGTGCATGCCTATTACGCGTAAGGTTTCCGATAGCGAATTTTTATTAAAGCGCACTGAAAAATCCAAATTCTACTAGCAGTCCGCTTTACGAACTTTTATTAACGACGAAAGAGCGATTGGCAACATTCGCGATAGTATTCTCTTTTCGTTTCTTTCCGTTAGATCGGCTCGATCAGTCGATAGGTCCATCGACGATGAATCGAAATAATCAAGTACAGATGGATTTGCATACAACACGAGAGACGGCTATATCTCTGTAAGTCACAGTGAAAGGATTCCTGATTGCGCACCCCATCCTTCTTCTCGGCAAAGGGACGCGTCCCTACCTCTTTGATCGAAACGTTGCCTCTGTTCTCTTTATCGAGATCGCATTAGCCGAACGAGGAAAAAAGAAAAAGAATTCCAATATCGCGCAAAAATTTGTCTCCGGGCAACCAATAGTCCGCTCGGAACGTTAAGCCGGATTTTTATTTCTCGTTTGGTACTACAAACTCGGCGTGAAACAGTAATAAGTCAAACTAAAACGGAGTATATCCGCTCTTCATCCCTGGAAGCCGGATTTTATTTTACTTTTGAGATTTAAACTAACGTCGTTAGACTTCTGTCAGTGTTAATAAAAGTAACGCATGTTAGTCGAGCTTAATTAAAGTTTTATTAAGCTGGAAAAAAAAAGGGAAAGGGTTAAGAAATAGCGTTCTATTTTTGAATGTGGCAGAAATTTAAATGTTTCGAAATACAGCGTCCGCAATATTTGAATTTGTAGTTTATACGATTTCTTTTCTCACATTTACCAGGATACTTATAAAGTATTTTATAAATAGCTCTTATTATGTTGGCCAACAAAATCTTTTTAGCCCGCCACGCCAGCAGTCGCTATCTCCGAGATTTATTTTAATTCGTTCTCAGAATAGAAGTTTCCCGTAGTCTCGGCACGAAGTTCAGTATAATTACAGATAGCAGACAAGGCATTCCGTCAGTAGCCATATGCGTATAAGAAATATTACACGTCTTTAAACTGTAACGAAACAAAATAGAAATGAAAAAAAACTGAGAAATAGAATGCATTGTACTTAGTTCTATTATTTTTTTTCGCGATGTAGAGATAATATAACTCAAAGAAAATTAATTAAAGAGAGAAAGTTAGAAGTAATGTAAGTTAAAATAGTTAAAGGATAGATGAGAAGAACACGTTTGGTTTTAAGAAAAAAAAAGAAAAAACGAAAAAAAACCAAATGAATAATAGAATATTATTAATTTTTTTATTAGACGTAATAAAATGTGCAAGTAAATTTCGATAAAATGCACGGCAGAGAAGAAAGAGCACTTCCTCCGCGGCTGATGATTTCTTCGAGCGACCTGCTCGTAAATATTTGCTTCTGCGTTAGTGCGGCGAAGGTAAATTCTGAACCAGGTCGTAATTATATTTGCATGATAGAGATTTACATTCGTCTGGCGGCTAGATTAAAAAAAGAAAAGTCAAGAAAGATAGCGAAGAGTCTTTAATTTTAAAACAACCCGCAAAGTTAAAAATTGTGTAAATGACAAATACACATATGCATGGAGTATAAATATTTCATTAACAGAGTAGCTTAAATTATAAGCCATCTTTATATTTGACCATCAAATTTCAACGTTTTTTATGGTGATAGATTATTGTATTATTAAATTAAGCTTTGCATTTAGCACGATAAGCTTTGTTATCTCTTAATTATATGCCTCTCGCTTCCAGAAGTTAATCGTGAGATATATCTTTTAATTAGTTACGGGTCAAATATTTATTCCGAGACGAGTTCGAATAAAAATGCGGGCGTGGAAGATAGCCGGGTTAAAATTGAACGAGACTTCAAGATTTTTATTTAGAGCTGCCTACGAAATTAAATATTCGTACCTTTTATTTGTGATATCACCCCTGTCTCCTTTTACGTTCAGTGATTCCGTAAATGAATTTTTGCGTCAAGAATACCAATTACGTACCGAGCTAACTACATTTCCAGAACGTTCCGGTTGGAAACAGTCCAATGCCGCTCAGCGAGGTCTGCCAAGTGCGTTAAAATCTATCGATCCACAAATTGCCGCGCGAATCCATTTAATCTTCGCCGCTGTAGGTGGAACGGAATAAAATAGACTAATAAGAAAGCGCATTGTGGAGACCGTATTAGCACCGAAACTTTGAGATAATTTTACAGCTGCATCGATGAAGTGCGATTCCTTTTGTCTTAATAAAGATCTCATTCAATTCGGTATTTGAGTTACTACAGTTAACATGAAAAGATACATATTTAATATTAAAAAAAAAAATATATATTTAAAATATATTTTTCTTGCATTTATAAATTTAAAAAATTATTTTTACTCATACTTTTTCTGCGTATTTCGATAGTTTGTTCAGATACTTCTCTTTCAAAATTTTTCCCTTCTATTTGGATAAAATATAGAATGTCGTTTCATGGCACAATGCGTCTGACGATCAGGTGCATCGTGAAAATCAGATTTACATTAACAGACAACGAGTATAACGCAAACAAGGCGCGTACCGCCCAGCGAGATGTTGCTTTCGTCAGTGTTGCGTTCGCATCGCGAATTGCATTATCGTCGTCGGCGCGCGATGCAGCATCGACGACAAATACAATAAACACCGAGCGGTGTTGACGATAATGGCCGGATCATTCCGTATATAACTACGGCGAATTGAAGCGTACGTTATTCGCGAATGCGTCAGAAATTACGTCGCGCTTCGCGCGCGAAGCGGTTTTGTCGTCGTACGACGCGTCGCGGTTGCAAAAGCCGACCGACTACTGCTGGTAGCTCGGCGGGCGCGGCAAAGCATCGGCGGGGAAGCAAAATTGCATACGGTACGGGTAATAAATGAGATTTCAACCGGTTGAATGCGAATAAACGAAGCGCGCGCGCCGCGACGATGGCGGGAGTGGCGCGAGGCGGAGGGAAAAATCGTCCAGAAAATTGACGTTGCTGACGGTCGTGTGCGCGTCGATCTGCGCCGCGGTGTCGTTTTCAGCTTTCTCACGGTGTGGGCGAGGGAAACTTTTCAATTCAATTTCAAGATGGGTCGCACAAAGGCTTATTTATGAAACGTTCGCCAAAAGTGGAAGCGAGCGCGAACGGTCGCCGGGAGAGATGAACGAAGAGGAACAAGGCCTTCGTTCCTCTGGCTTCGATAACGCTACCGATGCCGGTCTCAGGGTCGCTGCCGGTAAAAGATACCAAAATAATTGAAAAAGTTTAAATAGACTTCAATGTTATTTAATGCGGGCTACGTGATCTTTGCCATTTTTGGCCCCCGATTTTCGCGCTAATCGCGCCAGATCGACTGAAAATTCGTAGCTCGTAAAAATCATTTAGCGCTTTAATTGCCTATATATCTCTTCAGTCACTTTCTTTTATTGCTAAAAAAAAAAGGAAGAACTCTATAATATTTAGTTGGCATCGAAAATCGAAGAGCGAGCGAAATTTTTTTACAGTCAAATTTTGTATCGCAGGTGATTGATGGATTGAGTAAATTAAATGTTTTTTTTTTTTTTTCCTCAACTATAGTATGATATCATATTTTCCAATCTATATCTTGATTAATCAGTGTTTCGCGAGGCAGGAATAGCACAACGTATGCGCGACTACGTGTTACAATGGCGATGAATTCCATAGTCATCGGCGCCATGTGTACCTGTGTACGTGTTCGCGATTCGCATAGATTTCACACAGGCACTTGAAATAGCCGTAGATATGTATTGCACCCAATGGCAAAGGGGTTTCCTAATTGTTGCTGCAATGTTCATAGAATACGTGTGCTTGGTCGGGCGGCGTTTGCCCTTGTGTACGTGCGCGATGTTAGCATCGTATACATTATCGCGCTATACATTCCTTGGGGCGAATATACGTGTTAATGGATCCTTGCACTCTGAATTAGGTCCATCTGCCAAATGGACGCGCGGACCGATGGCAAAGGGAGCCTCATTAACCGGATATTCGAAACGCATCGGTCATGTTAACAATAACATCTGACACTCAGCGTCATTTCCGAAACAAAGTTTTGAGTTTTTACAAGATCACGAACGTATCTGGAGAACATGTCAAACTCACGATAACTTGATATTCGAGTAATTGTAAAATACAGTTGTTAACTTTTGTTTAGTCTCTCTCTTTCTCTCTCTCTCTCTTTTGCTTTTTACTTTTATATCAATTTCTTCACTTTCTGTCTGGTATGAAAACGCGCATATGAGCGCAACAAACCTCGAGATGCAATTCCGTGCGTTTACAAAACCATTGCATTCAGCCGCCGGTTTTATATTCATAGCGTATTTATCTATGCCGAAACTTACCTTCTCTTACTTTCTCCAGCTTCTACCCTTCTTTGTTTTTTATATAAATGAGCACTGTAAAATCCACATGAAAATGTTTGTGGGGCTTAAAAAGTTCGCGACTGTTTTAATAGTTATGTTATTTTTAACATAAAAATTTTATCAGTAAATTACGAAACCAAACTCATTGCAAAAAAAAAAAATTGTAATAGCGGATTGAATGTTTTATTGTAATTTATACTGCTTCATTATTCGCCTTTTATTTTTTTACGAAATATGTATCGATTGCCCACATCGTAACGCGTATACAATTTATGTGAAGTCCATGCTACGATGCTTAAAATAACGCATGAAATAAAAACTGACGCTATCGTCAGGAATACTATGACGTCTAAATCGAACTGCTGATACCACGCGTTATCTACTCCATTAAAACGTAAATGAGGCGCGCCATTGTGACGCATTACGTACTCGATCCACCATATAATATTCTCTAAGCTATCATAAGGCTTGTCCTTTGTGAGAGCACGTAACTCCAACATTCTGTCCTTGTATCTGCAAACAGTGCACCGGGTATATTATATGCACGTTATTACATGTAAATATCACGATCGGCTATTTATCCACGCGGAGATGATTACTATCGCACGTGCCGTATTCTCGCGGGTACTAATAATTGACATCGTAATTACCCTTTATCATTGGCGACTTCCAGGATAGCGTCTTGCAATTCTAGTGTCGTAAGCCGGACTATGTCTAGGTATCTTGCAACTCCCAGAGAAACCATTTTCATAACTTGGTACACCTGATCGAAGACAAATGGTATTCCTACGAGCGGGACGGCATAATGAACCGCTTCTTCAGTACTCTGCAGCCCGCCTTGATAAATGAAGAGCTTAATGTTCGGATGAGCTAAAATAAGGAAACGATTAATAATTTCAATGTTAATTTATATAAAACACATGTAGGCCCGTTTTTAATTTACCTAGCACGCTCTGCTGCGGGATCCATTTCGAAATAAAAATGTTCGGAGGAACGGGAAGGCTGTCGTTTTCGAATTTCCACAGAACTTTGTATGGCAAATTCGCAAAAGTATTCATGAAGATACTCAACGTTTTCTTCGGTAATAATTTGCTCTTCGTGTTTGATCCTAGACTCATGTAAACGAAACCATTCGTTGCACCGTCAAGAAATTTTTTCAAATCCTGCAAGGAATAAACTTTATAAAGATTTTTTTTTTTTTTTTTTTTTTTTTTATTCTTTAATTTTGTTAAAACGTACGAGATTGATTAGCGAGAAATAAATTCCCAATATTCGATAATTGATAATTACTACGAAATATCTTACTTTAGATAATGCCGGCGGCGTTTTTAAGATGTGCAATTTACTGAAATGGATAATGTTAGGTATTTCGGGTCTCGCGTACGCGAGCAAAGGCTCTTGATTGATCAAGACGAGGCTCATATTCTTAGCAACATCGATGACATGCGGTATATCTTTACCGAGATACTTTTCGGCGATTCTTTGCTGCTTGTTCGCAAAATTGTTGAACCACGTATATATCCTCCACCAAGTATTGACGAAATTTACTGTTCGCTTCCAAAATGATACGTGCGATCCTGTTAAACTTTCCAGCTCCCAATTCGAGAGATGCGATGGCATCACGGGGCTGCCGAGATTGAAACGATGGACATTTTGCAAGTCCATAGACATGACACCTAAAGTTTATAAAATTCGTTGAGTAGACGTGCGTTATTGTTATACGGCTCGTGGTAGGATTGTGGTAGGTTTTCGTCTCCGCCTTACCTATTAAAGGCGCATTGAATTTGTGCGCCAGCATGTAAGTCGCAGGAGTCATAATCATCTCCGCTACTACCGCGTCAAAGTGCGCGTCGGTTGTATTATCGTAATATTTCATGAGATCGGGGTGACTGAGTACATCTTCCGAGATCATATGACCCAGAGTTAATAATCTTGTTTTTAATCCGGCGAGTTGTGTCAGATTCCAACGGCTCTGACTCGTGTCGGTGTCATCAATTTTATCGTACGCAAAACCGAAGTCTATTTCCGTGTAGTTCGTCAGATTGGGATCATTTATAGTATTAGGATTTAGCGTTACTATTTCATGTCCTCGTTTATTCAACGCAAGACATATCGCTCGAAATACTATCTGATGACTGTAAGAGGGTGTTGGCGTGATGAATAATAACCTTTTACTGAATGCTAGGTTACACGTAATTAAAATCCATAGAACCGTGATAATTGGAGAGATGCCGGTAATCAGTCTCATTCTGTAAGTTGTAGAATAAAGAAGATACTGTAAGGTTTGCAAGCACAACGTGAAAATAGAGCGCGCGTATGTAAGATAGGACGAATGCGTATCGTCGCTCGTAGCGCTATTGGCCGAAGCACGCGTAGGAATATTAGGCTTACAGAGCGTTGGGCGCACGAAGAGCGATATTCAGTAGGTGCCGAGAGCACGAAGAGTAACAGTACTCTCGCCCGGCTGTTATAACACTGACAATTGTTACAAGTTGATTAAAGTTATAGCAAAATTTCAATAAATTATTTTATTGCGTAAAAAGTGACAGGTGCTTTTTGAAATAATCTAAATTAATTTTTTGTGCACATACGTAAAATTATATATTATTTGTATAAAAATATTAATATAATTATTTTAGATTATTTAAAACTCGCGATTAAAGCAAATTGTGTGTACTTACTTTGTTAGTAAGATGTATTAATTATTTTAACTAACTCACGCGCGCAGTAAAATTACTGATATTTATTCTTAGTAACGACAGAGCAGATCATGGTTTCGCTACGAGAGATATGTTCGAACTGAAATGTAGAAAAGTATCAATAGCATTATGTAGATTTCGCAGGAGAAGAATTTTTTACGTTTTAATGTATACTGTTGCGCATTGAGTATTAATAGCACGAATAATGATGCTTAATCAGGAAATTATTAGTGTCCGGTTTTATAGACGAATAATATTAAAACTACTTAAGGAGCTCAACTTTCAAAAAAAAAGAAAAAAAGAAAAAAACGTTTCAAGGAAAACTGCTGTAAGGAATTATTTATATATTGAACGTCTCAGCGCCTTAATTCCGACTTTGATTAAGTGCTGATTTAATTAATCAATTCGATAATAAACCGTAATAATTATAAAAATTACGACAATAAAATTGTTGAGGTTAAAAATAGAAATTTAAGAAATAACAAAATATGCCGGTTTTTTTTATCCTGATTATTAATGCCATTGCATTTTTAAGTATTTAAAAGATCAAGTCTAGATATTTCCAAGTCGTCAAGGTTACTTTACTTTATAAAACCGGTTTGTATCGGTGAATTAATATTTGTGTCACGTTGATGTTATTAATAATTTAAATTATTTTATAAATTAAATTGTACGATTCCGAGCTCGATTAGGAATAAACGCTGGTTAACATGATTGAATCTGAGTTCTGTAGGAAGTATCGAAACGTGGAGGTATTGCAGGAATTCTCGATAGACTAGCACCGGCACGAATAATTATTGTTGAAGAAGCAAGGCCGGAAGTATCATATCGAACTATTCCAATTCGGCAAACAATTACCGATATTAGAGCATTACTCAAAATGGTATTTACGATGCGTAATCAAGTGCAGAATTAAACTAAAGCTAGTAAAATTCCATTTGCGCGATTGAGATGAAAGAAACTAGTCTTTCTTATACCTCGTCTTGCAGTGTTCCTTAACTGTAATTTTAACTTGATAGCTGCCAGGGTATTATAGAACTGCGCCTAGTTTTCTAACTCCATTAATCATTACGGTTCCGGAATCAGTTCGAGATCGTTTTTGATAGATCCGAACAATTTCCAGTTAAATCCTAATCCGTCTTGATCATGTCCTATCCGTTTCTTAGTCACCGACTAGGTTTAATGCGAATATGGGTCATGCTAAACAGGTCGACACGGAATACAGATTAATCTGCAAGGTAATTAATCCGCAATCTTACATTTGTGCATATTATAAATTGTATTTAACGTAATAAAAATGAGATCTGTGCACTAGTGCAATTTTTTTATATTTTAAATATTTCGTCATTATTTAAGAATAAAATAACAATTTAGATTTTTTCACATTTAAATTTTTATGTAAGATGCAAATCGGAACATTAAGAAACTGACCTAACAGGAAATCTGAAACAAGAAAAACTTGGCCTTCCATTTTTCATTGGCGATTTATGAACTGCATCTTTATTTAATGATAAAGGAAATTGACTGTACAATCGTGGAAAACTTGATTATATAACGATTAATGCGCAGCAAACATTAATTATAAAGTTATATTTTTAATAGAAACCAAATATTTTAGCTAGCTTATACGTGTAAAAAAATAAATTTATGTTTAGTTCTTTTTATCGAGTGAAAATAATTATTCAAATTATTTATAATTATACAAATTATTTATAATCATGCACTTTATAATAATTTTTTGTGATAAATAATGATAATCTATAATTAACCAGTTTATTATCGCAGATCAAATAAAACACTTGTGAATATTGAATCATTTAAACGTTTATTAAAATTTTTTTTTACTACTTCATTATTATTACTTGAAATTCGAGGATAATATATTAATTAATTTATTTCATATAGATTCAATAATAGCAAATCATAATAGATAACCAATATCCGTTCTACATTGTTTTACAAATGAGTTAACGTAATGGACGATAAATTACTTCGAGCCAACAGTTAAATTATCATTCTCAGCCAGTTATAATTTTGTCTCGCGCGATAAAATTTGTTCGACGGATCATTACTACTTGATGACGGTAGGTTCTGTTTGGTAGACAATTACGGATTCTATGAAACTCCCTTCCGGAAGACTCGATAGACGTTCCAGACGCAAAAGAGAATCCGTCTCTTTCCGCTTAAATTTGGGAGCCGAGTACGGTATACTCGCAACTCCGAGCAATCGTAATTTCGTAGGCAGCAGAAGTTTAGCCGGCGGGCTTTCGTTCGAGAGGTAGAGCTTAGAAGTCAAATATCGGGAATTTCATTTGCGCGCCGCTATGTATTATTCAATCGTACTCAAAGGAGTTTCCTCGCGGGATAAGCTGCCGTTGAACTCATCAATCACTGTTCTCGGCTCTGACAGACTATTCCAATAAGCTCAACTGTCGGGATTAGTACTTGTGAAATCGATGTATGTCATCAAAGTGAACGAAAACTTTGTTTCAGACTACTGAGAGCATAGATACAGTGCGCTTTACCGTATCTTTTTTTTATTATAACTTACTTTACGCATTTCGATCCAATCTTAAAAAATTGATATTGCACGTGAATATAACGCGCAGCGCGCGTCATTTGATCTCTCGTATTTATAAAATGGTTATCGACGTTTAATTCACAAGGCGACTTAAGCTTGTGAAGATAATTGTAACAGTTATGTTAGCTGCTTTTTTTAGATGTTCTTGGCGCCGATGTTATTGTTTCGCATTTTTTATAAGACGGACAATAATCCTTGCAAAATGCAAGTTGATCGATATAGACTTGAAGTTCTGTGTGTGGCTCTTTAATATTTTTAAAAACAAATCTGTCGTCCTTTTTATATGTGTGAAAAGGTATCGTGCATACTCGTTTCCATCCAAAACTTTCCGCGATTCGTGCGGTATACCTGTAATGAAAATACTCAACTTCAGTAAGATATCAGGTTTCTAATGAACATTTATGTGAATCTATCAATTTAATTTTGCATGCTGCACTTCTACTCGCGTAATTCGTGGAAACAATAAGATTACGTTTCATATCGAATAACAGGTTCGTACGGTGAGAAATCCATCAAGTCATCGCACGATGTGATAATCTGAATTAAAGCGATTATTATTCTTTTAATACGACACGAAGCCGTACATCGATCGCTTCGAGGTCTCCCTTTGAGCAGTTAGAGTTACATGGTAACAGTTACCGAACGTGCGACGTCCGGCAATCTTTCTCGTTGACGCAACCCGTCGTGAAAATTACTCGAGATCCCGCCGAGGCGAGTGAACCGCCTCGAAACGACTTACATTCCTTACGCGCCCGTAGCCTAACCAGAATTCCACGGTCAGCCAGCTGGACTCACCTATTGCTGCAGTCAACACGGAACAATCGATAGCCACAATCGCGCGCGAGATACCAGCTATCTAGCACGAGCTTTCTAGCAATACC
Source organism: Cardiocondyla obscurior (assembly GCF_019399895.1). Classification (NCBI taxonomy): domain Eukaryota; kingdom Metazoa; phylum Arthropoda; class Insecta; order Hymenoptera; family Formicidae; genus Cardiocondyla; species Cardiocondyla obscurior. The sequence continues at coordinate 9,505,277 of NC_091866.1, read as the reverse complement.
CTGGTTCCGGAAGTCCGGTCTGACCGCGAGATAGCTGCACTCGAAGATCTTGAGAACGCAATAGCGCTTCCAGAGATTCGGCTTGCGGGTCACGTAAGCCTCGAACTCGATCACGTCGCGGGTCGGCCCGCATTCGCAACACCTAGCGAACTCTACGAACTTGTCAGGATCCCAAGGACAGGAACCAGCGTTCACCGCAGCACCTACAATACAATTGTCCTCTCCCTCGGCAATTATCGTCATACCCTCTTGAAGTTTGTTGTACATAAGTTTTAGCAATGACGGCGCCGGCTTCTCTTCGTTCAAACCGATGTTTATTGTGATGGGATCGTTCTTATAGTAAATGTCGCTCATGAAAGTTATCACTCTGTCGTAGTCCATCGGAAAAGCCAGTCGTGTTTTGTAAGCGACATTTGGCCGGGTCTATTAAAAATACATAATTTTTTTTTAATAGTCATGAATATTGGCAACAATAAATATGAATGATATGAAAAATTTGTAGTAATTAAAATTGATAAAAATGTACATTTTTATAAAATATTTTATTAAATGTAGATTTTATGTAAATCACTCACAGTACGATTTCTCTTCGAAATGCGTAAACAATTTTTTCTATTTTCAATTGTATTAATTGTAAGATGTGATTTATATTTGTTACATCGTAGAACCGAGAAAATCAGTCTTGACGAAATCGATATCATATTTCTGCCACAGTGACCTATCTGAAAATAATGCACTCCGTTTTGCACTTCTTCATTAAAGTATGCGATTCACCTCAGGCGTCCTTGCGTATATTCTACAATAGATCTGCCGTATTGACGTCAACTGATATTTTATGTGTAGTTCTTCATCTCTCTTATTTTTAGGTTCGTCCATTTACGTATGCGATGCGAGAAGTAATATGACGGTTAGAGATATTACGACATAAACGTGGTTTCTTACTTAGTTTTCTTGATTCGATAATAATACAGACGACACGTGTTCAATAGTAAATTAATTATATAAAATTTTATTTTTTTTTTTTTTTAGTTTTGTACGATTAGTTCTTCATTCGCTTTTCTGTCATTTTTAGATAATTATATCGTACTTCATGCCATTGACAATTTGCGAAACAAACGGCTCTAGAGCGTAGTTTTTGGTTAGATTTTTCTGCTGTTTCACTGCTAAGGTTTTTCCCAGCGAAGATAAACGGGTGACAATAAACTATCGCGGAAAGGCGATCAGATCCCCGAAATCAGGCGCTCTTGGAAAATCGCACGAGCGCATCGGATGTGCGACGGTCAAATAAAAAGGAGGTAGAGTAAGATACGAGGCGAACGTCCGCTTTCGAAGGATTGGAGATTATCAGAAGATAAATTGCATTTCTTCTCGGGGTAAAACGTCGCCGTCGAGGCAAACTGTCAGATCTACTTCTTTGACGTAAATTATTTCGGCTTCACGAAAGCACGCGGAATTACGGAACAACGAGACGGTGCGTACTTCTTCGAGCTCGCGCAATTCGCGTTTTTCCTTTTTCTCTTTTTTTTTTGTTTTTTTCTTTTTTTTTTTTTTTTACGTCCCATACCGGAGCCACTACAATTACATTAATTAAAGCACCCACACGTGCGTACATTACAACCTGAAACAATAGCGGACCCTTTCGACGGCCGCCGGAATTGTCACACAGAGCATTTCAAGTAGGTTCGTTGCCGCGTGCATGCAATCTCCGCCGGAGATGGAGGCACAGAGTTCGCGCAACCCCCGAACACCGGCTGCAACGTACGTGGCAGTAAAGAAGTGTATAAAGTCCCGTTAATCCGTGTCCGAGGTGGCGGAATTCAATTCGGACGGACGCCATAGAAATGGCGATCTCATTTGCTACAGGGTGAGATCGTTAATCAAATCCACAGCGCGATGAATACGATAGTAGGCACCGCGCGTTCTTGCCTCGCCTGTTTTTACAACAAACGACGCATACGCAACGCGGCAAAAAGTCGCGTCGTCCGGTATTATTTTGCAAAGCAGATAGAAAATGCACGCGTTAATGAATGACGAATATTAATTGAAAATTACAGGATGCTTTTTGTATATCTTGCACGCGATTTTGGCACGTTCGTATGTTTGCGGCGTTTCTTTTTAATTAATCTCCGTTTTTAAGATAATTAGCGACTAGCTTACTGGCCATAAATTATAAGAAAGTATTTATTATTTAGTGACTGTCTTCAAAAAATAAAGTTAGCATTTAAAAAAAAAAAACAATCTGTCTAGTATCGGTCGTTTAGTCACTGCTGGCGCGGACCACGTATCTGAATAGATATCTATACGTTTTTTTGTCTGCGTACTTGTTTAGTGTTTTGTTCTGACCTTACGCAAAGCTCGCTCGACTACCGATATCGCCGAGAAAACCAGTTCTCGCCGCCCGCCGCTCGCCCGTCCTCCGCCTTGTGAATTTGGAGCGCAAGGTGCCGGCCGGATGTAAACACACGCATGTACTCACACTACCGCGACGGTCCGTGGATTCGACGAACTCGACCGTCGAACTCTGCGTAAGATCGACACACAACAGTAGACTAGCACGCGGCGAAAAACGTATAGATATCTCAGCTTTTCTAGCTCGTTATTAATGAATAATAATGAGTGTTACATTTCTGGCTCATTGTCAGTGCTGGACAGTTTTGCTAGACAGCCGCGAGATGAACGACGAGTTGGCTAACAATTATTAGGTAACGGTGAAAATCAATTTTCACTCGAGTAAATATTAATACGCAGTACTAGGCATACACTTTAATTACTGCCGTCCGATAATGCATTTATAACCAACGGATTTAATGCCGTTTATTAATATTGGAATATTATAAATAACTGAAGCATAGGAATTTTTATTAAAAGTGAAGATCTCAGGAACGCTGATAATTTAACGGTACTCGTAATTTGCCGATCAATAATGCGTATCTTAAGTGGATACTTAATTAAGAAAATGTACGTTTCTCGTAATTGCGTAGAAAGTTGCCGTGATAAAAAAAAAAATATTATAACGATAGCAGAAATTAATTTTTAAATTTTATAAAATGGTCGTAGCTTTAACAAGTTGAGATATAATATATATTACGCCCACCCAAAATTCGTACGATGTAAAAAATACATATTAAATGTTATTTTATTTCAACGATGTATGCGTAATAACAAATAACAATTAACGTAGATATACATAGTAGGTTATTACTGAATTACAGCATAATATAAAGAAAGAACACACGATTAGAAGGAACGAAAGCGAGTAGCCGAACTGTTTTAAAAGCAGCTGGTGGTATCTCCTGAGCGGCAAGAAATTTCAATGTCCTTTTTTAAATTCCCAATGCTTGTGATCTTCGTGTCCGCCTTTCTTGCCATGATGATGATGGTGATGATGATGTTCGTCGTGATCATGGTGACCCTTGTGCCCCTTATGATCGTGATGATGGTGGCCTTTCTCATGGTGGCCTTTCTTACCGTGATGGCCCTCGTGGTGATGATGATCGTGGTGTCCTTTTTTAAAGTGGCCACCTTTCTTGTGCCCATGCTCGTGATGATGCCCACCGTGATCCTCGTGGTGGCCATGATCGTGATGTTCGTCGAAGAATTCTTTGTCTTTTTTATATTCGTCTTTCTTTTTCACTTCGTGATGGCCGTGAGTGCTGTGGCCCTTGCCGTAGTGTCCCTTCTCGTGAAATTTATGTCCCTTCTCTCCTTTCTCACCATGATGATGCTCTTTGTGATGACCATCGTCGTGATGATGATGCTTTTTATGCCCTCCGTGCTCGTCGTGGTGACCATGGTGATGCTCCTTGTGATGGTGCCCCTTTTCACCTTTCCCGTGATGATGATGGTGCTTATAATCCTTGTGGCCATGATCGCCGTGCTCGTGATGATGACCGGAATGATGCTCCTCCCCGCCACCGTGTTCGTGATGATGACTGGCGGCTACCTGAAGATCGTCGTAATTTCTGGCAATTTCACGGGCGGCGGTCACGCAATTAGTGGCGACATACACTGCCACGAGAATTGTTATCAGTGGCAATGTACGCCGTAAAGAAAACATGATTAACAATTATATTTCAATACTCAATTTATTAGTCGCACTAATAGATCGAAGCGTTTTCTAACAGCGCAAGCCATATGACGCGGCGATTCGTGAGGTGTCATTTATATTGCGATTCTGGTGCAGTGAGCCATCAAATTCGGTAAGAAGTATTTATATAGTTAAAATATGGCGGGGAGTTCCATTTCATTTCCTACGTTACGGTAGATTATAGAGGATCTGTTCTATTGTGTAATTTACTACTTGTTTAAAGTTATATAAATCGAATTACGTGATACTGATTAAACTTCCTTTATATTGATTTTCAATAGTTCACTGAACCAGTAGAAAGTTACACTGCGACAATATTGTCTTTTATCGAATAAATTTAAAATTAAATAAAAAAAAAAAGATTAAAATATTTATATTGAAACAACTACAAGACAATTTTTTGTATGCTGTTATAATTTGATTTGAATTTATATGTACATTTTTTATTGACATCCTCCGAAGTTGATAGAATTTCAATCATTGTACACATTTTTCTATAAATTATAAAAAGTTTCTAACAATTTTATGTACTTTAATTTCAAAGTTGTAAACAAATATATATTACAAATGTTAATGATTAATTAATATTTTAATATTTATCTTAAATTAATACACAAGTATGTGCTTATATAAATTTATGATATATTATACAATATAGTTAAAATATTTTACGCAATAAAAAAATATTTTTTTAAAGACTGAAATTATGTTTAACTCTATAAAATATCTAGTTACATATTTAAAAATGAGAAAAGCCGAGCTCTCCAAAAAATGTAATTTTGACTCTTTACTGTATGTATTAAATAATTTTTAAACGTTAAGACGCTCATAAAAGAATATTGCGTGAACCATTAACACGTACGTATATAAATATTAGAAGAAAAACAAAGACAAAGTCCAATTAATTTAATTTATAATGTAATTCAATATTCAACGTTTGTATTATAAAATGCATAATTCCATTTAATGATATATAGCAATATACGTTTTGATGTATAAAAAATCGTAATATATTCATATTTAATATATTTAAGAAAGTAGACGTATTATGAAATTTTGTTACAAATATACATAGGAGTTATTAGGGGAAATAATGCGGTTATCATATTTGGTATAAGTATTTTAATTTCTCAGTAACGAAATAAATCCATTATTAATCGACATTTTAAAAATATTCAACGAAAATAAGATGAAATAGTGCAACAAATTATTGTGGCTGCGTCGCACGAAATTTGTAAGTTTTATATCGTTAATGATGATGGTGATGACCATGGTGACCATGGCCGCTCGAATAGCCATGCTTTTTGCCGCCATGGTGTTCATGCTTCTTTCCGTGGTCCTCGTGGTGATGATGGTGTTCTTCGTGTCCATGTTTGCCATGATGACCATGGTGATCTTCATCGTAATGTCCTTTGTCATGGTGGCCTTTCTTACCATGGTGGTCTTCATGGTGACCGGAATGGTGATGACCACCTTTCTTATGATGTCCTTCCTTGCCATGGTGATGCTCGTGATGATCGCCGTGCTTCTCATGATGGCCACCCTTGTGATAATCGTCGTAGAATTTATGCTCCTTGTGGAATTCATCTTTATGAGACTTGTGGTGATAACCGTGAGTCTTCTCGCCTTTCTTATGGCCTTTTCCATGGCCGAATTTCGATTCTTTATGGCCGTGTTCGTGTTCGTGATGGCTACCGTGCTCGTCATGCTCGTCGTGATGCCCTTTTTTATGGCCACCGTGTTCGTGATGGTGGCCCTCATGATGTTCCTTACCATGATGCCCGTGTTCTCCCTCTTCGTGATGGTGATGGCCTTTGTGACCTTTATGGCCCTCTTCACCGTGTTCTCCATGGTGATGGGAATGATGCTCATGACCGCCACCATGTTCATGGTGATGGCCGTGGTGATGAGAGCCGGCCACTTCTAAATCTCCTCTTATACTTCGAACATCTCGCGCCAAAGATATAGCAATTGCCGTGCATATCACAGCCAGTCCCAAAATTGAGCATGGAAATATGTATTTAGCCATGTTGGAACTTTACAGAACCAACAGGTGCAACAGACTGTCCAACAATCTTTAAAGCAAAGCTTATATACCTGAGGTTTCACCGACGTTTTGTACGTAATCGCTTTCGTTCCTTCGCTCTTGTTCGAACACAATGCAGCATTCGTATTTCGTAAAACATAGTTCGTACTTTATATTATTGCTTGAATGTGCTATTAGATGCAAAATCGTCAATCTTAGATTACTTAACTAATAGATTTGATATTAAGTAAGAAGAAAAAAAATCAGAGAGAATTAAAAACTAAAATATGTATTCATATTTGGTATATTAAAATAAATATTAAAATATATCAAATCTTGATTAAAAAGATATACGAAATTTAAATTTATATGTAATATAAATAATAAAAATTTGTAAAGGGAAATCAAATTAATTGAATCCCACAATATAAATAATCCATTAGTTAAACACGCTTAAAATAATAAAATTGATGCAAAATATATTGACAAATTACGTTATCCGCCAATCAAACAATTTATGACCTATGGAATGAAACGCGCACAATAAAACGACTCATCGTCTTTTATTTATAACCCGTTCAATTTATATTTGACGAGAATTAAACAATTCTTTTTATTAAACTACCCGCTAATATTTAATGGCAATCTCCGGTCATACATATTACATCCTTGCATTTGTCTTTAAATAAAATATATAAATCATGTAAGTTTCCGTCTGTTGAATTAAAAAAAAACCATTGGAAATCGTTGTGTCGCCGTTCAAATAAAAAAAAAAAAAAGATAAAAACGCATTATTTAGACTCCACGAACGTAGTTTGGCAAGCAGGGCAACGATTTCAATAATATTACATAATGATTTAAGCGACTGTCGCGAACTCGCTGAAATCCGCATTACAATTTAAACAGGTTAAGGAGACATTACTTTCGCAACGATCTAATGAGAAAAGAAAGAACGCTGGCTACTCTCATATCGATTATCCTGCGCTCGATATATAATCCGAGCGAGGCGACTAGCTTTAATCATATCTACCGATCACTGCAGCGAAGTCAAAGATCTCTCGCCGACGCTGGATCGTACGAGAATAAACGCGGCACGATGAGCAGATTGACGGCGATCTGCCTGCTGGCGGCATGCATCGCCTCTTACTGTGAGACTTCCGCACGCGAGCTCGGCAAAGAGTATTACGGCGATCTACAGGTAGCCGCCACTCATCATCATCACGAGAGTGGTCATGGAGGAGAGCATCATTCCGATCATCATCACGAACATGGGGGAAAAGGCGACAAGGGCTACAAATCGGAGCATCATCACGAGAAAGGCGAGAAAGGACATCACGATAAAGAAGGCCATTCCGGGCATTATCACGAGGACGGAGGGCACAAAAAGCATCATCATCACGATGACGGCTATTACAGCGAGCACCACAAGGGTGAAAAGGGAGAGAAAGGTCATAAGTTCCACGAGAAGGGGCATTACGGCAAAGGCCACAACACGAAGGGCCACCACGAAGTTCACAAGCTCGACGAGTTTAAAAAAGATAAAGAGTTCTTCGACGAGCATCACGATCATGGTCACCATGAAGAGCACGGCGGCCATCACCATGAACACGGGCACAAGAAAGGTGGTCATTTTAAGAAAGGACATCACGACCACCATCACCACGAGGATCATTACGGCAAGAAAGGCCATCATGAAAAAGGACATCATCATCACGATCACAAGGGTCACAAAGGCTACGGCGGTCACGATGAGCACCATCATCACCATCATCATCATGGCAAAAAAGGCGGCCACGAAGATCATAAGCATTGGGGATACAAAAAGGGACATTAATAAAAATATGCAGAAAATTATAATTTTATTGCTACTGCCTGTCGAATTGCGCCGGTTCGGCTGTCATGTTATATTAATTTAAAGCAAAATAAATCTTTCTTTTGTCGGTAGATATAATGTTTCTGTACTATCTCATATTATATATTGTCAATTTATTGTAAAATGCTATCTGTGTTTATTAAGTCATAATTTTTCTTGCAGTATTATATTATTTTTTTTTTTTTTAAATACCATAACTTATATTAATCAAGTTTCTAACTCTATAATATAAACACATGCTGAACGTAAAATGAAATTTGAGTTATTTCTGCGACTGTAACGTGTGTCGCGAAATCGGTAACTGTCGTAATAATTCAGTGGAGTTTCATGTTTTGTGCTATATCAGTCACGCTTCTGCGGTGTAGCAGCTGTCACAAGAAAATATGGCCGCTCGTTACATGCTATTTCCATAAAACAATAGTATCGGCCAGTTACCGCATTCAGTGGTGCAATTGACACGATTTTATATTTGTTTTATCAAACGTTACTTGGCAATTACATATTTTTAATATTAACGGTGTACGTTAAAATAATTAAATTAATGTCCGATATTTATTATTTAACCTCGATTATATAGAAAATATAAAAATTGATATTGAAAAGTAATGTAGAGATACATGACGTGATTATCGTTGTAATGTTTCTACTGCTCTCGATAATTATAATAAAAAATATTAGTAATTAATGAAACAATATGATTCACAAAAGAATGTTGCGCGAAGATTATTTTTAACGTACATAACAAAAATTACTAGAAAAATTTATATTTATTGCATGTTATAATTAAGTGATATGCATAACAGAAATTTAAAAAATTATATTACTATTATTATTCGACTTTATCGTATCCGTGTTTTCTAGTTGAACGCGTGTCTTCATCAAAGCTGTAATTTTCGTAATTATTATGAGAAGAGTCGTCACCCTTTTCTTTATTATAGCCTTTATCGCGATTCTGATTGTATCCTTTATCATAAAATTTTTGCTTCCCGCTATTTTCATCGTCAAACTCAGATTCGTGATGTCCACCTCTTTCGAAACTGCCTTCGGCAGCGTTATGATGCTCGTCAGCAACGGAATGCTTGTCGAAATAACCTTCCTTGTGGCTCTCATCATAGAAATCGGTATGTTTTTTATATTCGTCCTTATGATAAATTTTATGAAACCCTTTAGTCTTTTGTCCCTTTTTGTGGTACGATGTTTGTCCGTGGCTGCTATTCTTTTTACCACTTTCAGTTTCATCGTGATGCTCATAATTTCTAGCTACGTTATCGTGCCTCTTTTCCTGCCCGGTTTTAACGTCGTAGAATTCTGAAAGATTCAACAAAAAATAATTTTACACGTGTAGCATCTCACCTGGACGTATTTTAATATAAATATATTCCCATATATCAAAAAAAACAAAAATGTTTAAACTTATATCGAGAAAAATCAATAAATGTCGCCGGTTAAAAGAGAAAAAGAAAAACAGATAAAAATCCACCTTGCTGCCTGCTTTTATCGTGCTGTCCGCGTTCACCCACGTCAAATTCTACTTGTTTGTTGTACCCTTTGTCGCCCTTTTCTCCATGAGCGGAATTCTGTGCGGCCGAATACTTTTCACCGCGCTCAAACGAAACGTCGATATCTGAACGAGAGTTGTCGGGGCTATGAATAGGATGGGTTACTATAAAATCAACTGCTTTTTCACGATTCTCAGGCGCGGAACTTTTTTCCTCTTTTTCACCGTCGTCCTCATCGCTGTCATAATCCTCGCTCTCTTCGTCATCGCTCCTTTTATCGATACTTTTATCCATTTCGCGCGGTTTAAATGCGCTAGGCGCGTAATACGGCGCACGTGCAGCCAGTTTAGGCGGCTCAAGTGGTTGCGCGTATTTCGCTAATTGGCCCACGCCATAATTAATGAATCCATCGCGCGGGTAAGGCTGGCGCGGTACGTACGGTGCAATTTCGTGCTTCGCAGTCGCATACGCGAGCAGAACGGGTTCGTGCGACGACGCAGTTTCAGAAACGGCGGGCGCAACAGGTGCAGGACTCCCGACGATGTAATGCACTGGCGTCGGTGCATGGTAGTAACGTCCGCTTCCGTGATTGGTGTACCGCGTGTACGAGGCCGGAAGATCCCCCTGCTGATTGTACGCGTATCCGCTCGCAGAGGTCTCGAGATCGGCTATTCTCATCTTAGAGACTGTCATGTGCGCCGTCCTCGCCGATGACGCACCATTGCCGGGTACACCGGCGAACAGCACGGCAATCACCAAACTCGTAATCATGCTAACCAGATCCGTCGCCCTAGTAAACACCACGCCGGATAATAATCGTTATTGCGTCTCGTGGCCGAATTGTCCGACACTGTCGTATCCGTTCATCAGCGTTATCGCCTTATATATGCACGTTGGAAGGACAAGTTTATCCTTCCGTCGTATAACACGGTTTAGTATCGAGAGCCCTCAAGGTCGGTGCTTCAAATGCCGCGCGCATATTATCAACGGTACACTTCTTTCGTCGCGATATTAGCCAACGCTATCGCGGGGTTGCATAATTCACCGAAGAATTCCTCGTCAATTAAATTCATCGAGAAATATCTGGGACAATTTGTGTCAAGATTCAGCCGAAAAAAAAAAATTAAATTCCCGAGCTGATAATCATTCGATTCTTTTTACTTGAATTTGCACGGAGCGCTAAAGATATATTTCGTAACATTTTTATTCTCCGCGATCTAATCCCACGATCTTGCTTTGCATCACTGATCGACAAGTACCGTAAACTGCCGTTGATCTTGAATTAACTATACGCTACGCTAGATACGCTAAGGCCATGTGAAATCGATGGTGCGGCCGAGTGATTGCCGTGCGATATAAAAGAGCTGGTATTATTGTGCGATTATTACAGTGCATGCCGACCCTCTACATCGTGCCGTCTATTCGCCTGAAGTAAAATTTCGAGCTAATTAAATCGTCAATCGAACTATCCACGGCTGCTTCTAAGCACCAGAGACATCCGCAAAGTAAATGAAGATCTATGCAGGATGGTATTTCGCCTGCGCTGTGCTCTGCGCTTGTGCGCATTCGACAAAGCCAACTAACAAAATGTACTATAGTAGCTCATTCTTTTATCCGACGTCAACAGCTAACGACTATGATTATGACGCGCAGCTATCCGCGGCCAAGTTGTTCGACGAAAGTGAAGAGTTCGAAGAAAAAAGACCGCCGACGACGATGCGAGCGATCGTCGCAAGAGCGGAGACCAGCCCGGTTTTGTTACCTTTGATTATAGAACCCGAAGCGGAAATGCTGCCGGCCGGTTATAAGGGCGTGAAATCACCTGGAGTCACTCACATGGAGCTTGCGTTCGTGAAACCGAAAATCAGACCGCCGAGCCGCAAAAGCGTGACGTTAAGAACTTCGGTTGGAGACGGAAACTCCGATAAATCTGACGAATTTAATAAAGATAACGACGCACATTACGCTGCGTCGAAGTATGAAACACAGGCCGCAAAAAAAGATCGCAACAGCCACGTCGTTTTTGAAGCAGGTTCAAAGGGTGATGCGAGAAAAGAGAATGATAGGAGCGAGTATACAGAGGTTTCAGGCGCGAGTAAGAGCCATTCCAAAAACGAGGATCGTGCGAAGAATCATAAAGAAAAAGTCGTAAAAGACAAGGGAACCACCCACGAGATCAGAGATGGCCACGAGAAAGCTCGTAACACTGCCGGATATCGCAACGTTTACCACAGAGATGAGTTCAAAAAGGACGCCGATTTTTACAATAACGGACGTCATGGTAGACACTTTGAGAGACACGGCCGATACGGTGAAAAACACGACGCTGCTGAAGACAAACGTGCAAAAGGCAAGAGTAACGATTCCAAATTCATCGAGGTGGAAGCCAACGAACAAAAAAAATTCAAAGAAATGCCTGAGCGACAGTTCAGAAGCCTGAGGTTACTTTAAGAAGGATTCTTCAAGAACTTAGGCGGATTCATACAGCAGACAGGCTTAACGAAGGGTTGAAAGTTCGCTTTCAGCAACGGCTTAAGTTAACATGTATGTACGTATGACACTTGCGCGAGTCACAGTTGTACAGTAGTCGTTAATTCAGAGATAAAAAAATGTTTAAATAAATGTACATTACGTTTATTCAAGCATTTAACGCGTGTATGTTCATCGCAATTTTTCTCCATATTTTTCGTTGCGCACATCGGACGTTTAATAAAATATAAAAATATATAATAAGTCCTCATAAATCCTCTTCTGCCTCTCGTTTTTATATTTAATTATTTTTGTATAATCGATTGAAAGCAAAGTATTACTTGCTGTTTGAATATTTCCGCAAATCCACAATTTCTTTTTTTTTTTTCTTTCTTTTTTTTTTAACTACAATCAAATAACATTTTTATTACATTATTCTCGATATTTACTGCGGCATAAAATTTTTTTAATTGGCAATTTATCACGATTGAAGACTTGGCGATAAAATTAATTTGATGTTTTCTTCGATTTATTGTAACGCGATATGATTTTAATTTTACTTGCTCGACTAACTGATGATCGAGGACGACAGCAACCGCGAGCGAATGGTTAATGGACGTTAAAACAATGTCCGCATTGTTATGCCGATAAATTGCAATCTTTCGCGAGTGGCCCCACCGCGAAATGAGAATCAAGGTGCATAATTGATGCATACACGGGCCCTGCTGTATCTCTCCGCATTCTCATTGCGGGCTGGCCACCGGAGCCCGCGAGGGCATTCCACTTCGGTAACGTATACCTATCGGTCTCGTACCAACTCCGCTGTAGTCTGACTGCAATAGATATAGATATATATATATATATATATATATATATATATATATATATATATATATATACATATAGTATATGTATAAAGCCCGCATCCCCTTCGTGGCTCAGTGAGCTCGGGTTCCCCGTATTCATCAACAATAAGCCGCGGCACCTACCCGTCCTCCTCCGCGTTTCTGTGAGCACCACCTTACACGTATACGTGTGTGAACATTCGCGCATACTCGCCAACCCTTTTACACACACGCCGCGAACGCGTGTACGTATACGCACGCGATGCTTGTGTTATATGTATCCGTCGTTTCTGTACATGGTGTATATAAAGGTGCATGTATATCGGAAGCGGTGGAACGCGGCGCGAATACATAAATCAGATGCCGCTCTGCAGGCTGCCACCCATATCACTTCGTACAACGGCCATGAATGAATAGAGCCGTGTTTGAGTTATCGTCCGACCTGGTCTTCCAGAAACTGCGGAACGTCGGCGTTAAGTTTTACCGCCCGGAATGCTTCTTAATGGAAGCGAAACGCCCGTCCTCCTTTAACCGCCGCGAGAATCTCCGTGGGATTCGACGTGGAAAACTCGGACGAGGTAACAACGAACGTTATCTAATTACGCGAATTGTTTTATCGTCGGCGTTTTATTCGCCGTTCGATTAACGTTCTCGCGAGATCCTGGACGCGTACGCAACGAACGTTAGATCTCGGATAATCGTCCCGTTTGACGAACTTAATGAAAACTCGGAAGTACGTGGACGTTCGCATTACATTTTTGGAAATTATTGCCGGACCGGAACCTTTTAACGAAAATAATACGATATCTTTTACAAAATTTATTAATAATATTACGATACTTTCTTTTATCCACGCGACAAGTATAATAATTTTTTTTTATATAAATAAACATAATGTGGAACAAGAGTTGTTTAATAAAAATGTTGCTGAAAACTGGCGAAATAAGCTCTCCCGTAGCTTTGATAAAATTTTCACGAAGTTGAAGCAACCCTTCGAATAATAAATGATCCGCTTGGTACAGTCATATAATGAAAATTGCATCATGAGGCCGCGCAAGAAATCCTTTGACGTAAGCTTACTAGATTAAATATTTGAGTTTAGCTCACCTTATTGGTGTATTCATTGTTATCACAGTGAATTCAGATGTAATCAAGAATGCTCATAATCAAAGCTTTACACTATTAGCAGTGCATTATCAGCTGGAGCAAATAATTTTAAATTATTTATGTAGACTATGTGAAATTATGAAAATGAAAGAAAAAAGACGGATTCTTTGTTTGTCTTTATTTTGATTTTTATCAATTTTTATTTTACGTTTATTTAACAAGCAATCTTATTTAATATAAATGTTAATTACATACATATATAGCGATTTACTTCTTATTTATACGTAATTGGCAGATTTATAATTTACGTAAATGATACGGCTAAATTTAAATAACGTTTTCTAGAATCATTAATTAATTAACGAATAACGAGCGGTTATTGTGTATATATATTTCAAAAGGTATCAGTGATTTATATTAAGCGGCTCGTGTGTTTTCGACGTCATGCGCCTGTTAGCCGAATCGTTATAATACAGTAATACAAAAGAAATAAAAATCAGAGGAGATAAAGGTAATTAACTATATGCATAATAAATGCACAAAAGGCTAATTGTGCAAGTAGAACGTGAAATACTTTTTTCTTTTACGAAGTTAAATAATTTATCTTAAAATAATTTTGCTCGATCCGAAGGAAATTAACAATGTAAAAATGCACAAATTATTTTTCATCGTTATTGTAAAATTTGAATAATATTGACTTTAATTTTAAATGCAACGCAGTATTCTTAACATCTAATGTAAAATTGTAGTATATTTTCATTTTGATATTTTTACAATAAATAACGTAGTATGCACATTGTTACAAGAGATAACACTGCAGCGCGTAGGCATATGCGTATTTGCCCACAAATTTAACGGTGTCAACTTGCAGCATGCGTTTCCCGCGGCATTAATATCCGGTAATCAATTCAATCAGCTGGCCAATCGATTAACCTCAATTATTGGTGCATTAATGATCTGTGCTATATCTGACATTAAAATTCATACTGCAAAATTGCTAATATATTGCACTTGCTCGACAATAGAGACGCGGCGCTGAATAATACTTCTATTGTGCGGTAAATCAATTCGCGTCTGCTTGAAACTGTCATTTTGTATTTCATAGGAAGTTTATTCGATACGGGCAACGTATCGCTTACAAAACAAATATCTAAAGTCGAACTGTTAATTGATTTATAGTAATAACAATGTTCGATATTAATGCGACATTATGCCTTTTGCTCGATTAATCTTTTCGAGTAACTCGCAACGAGAGGAAAAATTCTATTCGCATAATTCGAGAATAATAACACATTCTTTCTCGCGTAATCGTTACCTTTGTCAATAAGCTGCGGCGCGAGGCAGGAAGGAATGATAAAATTACTTTAGTTCGCCGATGGGAAGTGATAAAAGGCCGTCGAGAAAAACGGCGGCAATAAATCGCGGGAAATCGATAAGGCGTAATATCACGTTGCCGTCTTGACTGTAATGTAACTGCTGGGACAAATATGGAAGGGGAGAAACTTATTTGCCCCATTAAGACTTGGCGGAGGAGGAAAAATCAACGAGCCGCAATTTCCAAACGATCTCTTAGCGTATGTGTCCGGTATTCGCTCCATATAAAGAACGGTACAAAATGCAACAGCCACGCGACATCGTCGCGTGACTTTTGTCCGAGGCAGGTACATAAACAAGTAACTGTAGAACGAGTAATCGCTTTTTGATACGCAACACCTGAACGTACGCTGTAAAGGCAGATACGGCGACGGCAGCTAGCGTACGTAACTTTAGCGTCGTGTGCGTCGAGTTTCACATGCACCGCATGTATATGTATACCGCGCCGGCCGGTTTGCCGAAGACTGATTTCTCTCCGTTCTCTCATTTCCCTGCCTCTGCCGCCTGGAGTTACGTGCGCTACCCGCTTTCGCCGCGGAAAATGCGATATCTGCCCTTCGTTGTACATATCTAATGTCCCTTCTTAAAACCGTATTTTTTTCCGGAATGGTGATCGCCCTTCTTGCCGTACCCATCGTGATGGGAATGATGTTCCTCGTGGCCGTGCTTGCCATGGTGACCTTTATGCTCCTCGTCGTGATGACCTTTGTCGTGGTGGCCTTTCTTGCCATGATGATCCTCGTGGTACCCGGAATGATGATGACCGCCCTTCTTGTGGTGGCCCTCCTTCTTCTCGTGGTGACCGTGGAAGTCACCGTGTTTCTCGTGATGTCCACCCTTATGATAATCGTCATAAAATTTATGCTCCTTGTGGTACTCGTCTTTGTGGAATTTGTTATGATAGCCCTTGGTTTTATGGCCCTTCTTGTGGCCCTTCTTCTCGCCGAACTTTCCACCTTTATGGCCTTTCTCGCCCTCGTGGTGCTCGCCGTACTTTTCGTGCTCGTCGTGGTGGCCCTTCTTCTTGCCTCCGTGCTCTTCGTGGTGACCGGCGTGGTGTTCCTTGTCGTGCTTACCGCTGTCACCTTTGTCATGATGATGATGGCTCTTGTAGCCCTTTTCACCTTTCCCGCCGTGCTCTTCGTGGTGGTGAGATTCATGCTTGTGGCCGCCGCCGGATTCATGATGGTGCCCCTTGTGCTTCGTCGCCGCCGTATCGAGATCGACCTCGCTCGGTTCCGCGATAAGCGACGGCGCAGCGTCGGGCTCTGAATGATCTACATGACGGTTGTCGTTCTTTTCTTGCACGTCACGCCGGCTGACGCGTGATTCCGCACCGGCCAGATCTCGGGCGTAACACGTTGCGTGCAACGCGAGCGAACATATTGCAATGAATGGCAGAAATAACATCGTGCTTCGCACCATCCTGATCGCACTCGGTTTCGATCGAACTGATGGTCAACGTTATAACGGTTGACACTTAAATATCGATGGGTCCGGTTACTTCCGTCACGGCGCGGGGCCGTCTGTTTCCGTCGAGTCCACTTTCATCCGCACGACCGCAAGTATTCCTAAAATTTCATTCCAATCTCCGTTGACACCGTTGCGGTGGGGAGGCACACGGTTTTACACTTTCTCGCATCGCTGCACATTGCGTTTATTCTGCTAGAATATTCCATTCGTGCTATCTCGCGGAATTCAATCGGCTGTTAAAATATTCGTCGAGTCGGCTCCCATTGTAATTTCTTGCTCGCGAAGTGACATAACAAATTGACTCGTTAACGTTTCACCGAATCATATTTGTAAAATTATGAGTTCCCAACGAATGTTCCGACAATGTAAACTTTTTATTCGATTAATCGTATCTCGATACACTGCGTGAACGCAATGTTTCCGCAAAAAGTTGTATCCGGCGCCAGGAAGAACTTTCCATTATCACTTTTTCCGCGAGCGTCGGTCGGCAGCGGGAACAATAACCGCGGAAATTTCTACACCGCGGCAAATCGCATTATCGTCTTCGCATCGATTTGTTTCCTTTTCCCTCCGTAATCAACATTTCTGTTTTAGACGCATTTCGAAGTAATTACAATTATAGCGTAAATATAATAAAAATTTAACGGTCGGATTAATAAATTTTTTTTTTTCGCAAAAAATAAGTTTTGCGTATATTTTTTCAAGACTTTCTAATCGAATATTGACAAGAATATAAAATGTGACTGATCGTTTTTCGGGGGATTTTTTTTTTTTTTTCCATTTTCGAGACGATGATTAATTAATACACGAAACTCAGTCGCGAACGGCCAAATATCTATTTTGAATCAAAGTGGCGTCCCGCTGTCCGACACATGCACATATCCGATCAGCGCCTCGCGTAGCGGTGTGACCTCAATCGATATTTGAAGTTAAGTACCCTACCAGATGCTCGCGCAATCATTTTAATTAACGACATGGCGGTACAAATACAGGATATGCATATGTCGCGTTGAATACCCCTAGAAGCGTTTTGTTATCGCGGCGCGTACGTCGTCACGTTTGCTAGCTCATCGATAAACTGTCTAATTTTATCATTAATTCTATTATCTGCGACATAAATTCGCCTCTCGTAAACACAGTGCCATTTATAACGTCATAAACCGAAAACAATTTATTGAGTTTTACAGACGTCGGCGACGCGTATATCACGCGCGGCGTTCGTTGCGCGGGTCGTTTCGTTAACTGTTGACCCATTTGTTCCGGCATCTCTGACGGTTTTATTAGATGATCTCAAAAAACCATCGAAAACCGGGAAAAATAATAGCGTCTGCGGTCTTAATCTTCCACCGATTTTAATGCCAACGAAAAAACGTAACTCGACATATGACACGTTGTTTAGTTAAAAAGAAAAGTTTTTATTAATTTTATAATTATTAGATAAAGATCAACTTTAATTCCATGCCACCAGAAATTTTTTTATAATCGATTTTATGAATTTAAAATAAAAAAGACAAATAGCCGTGACAATATATACGATAACAAATGCGAGAAGTAGAAAATTACGATACGATGATTATCGAAATTGATTTCCATTGCAAATCCCGAAGTATCGGCTTGTTTCGCAGTTTGAAATACCGCTCGATAGATTCTGATTCTTTACGATCTTACTTGGCAACCACTTTCGATTGGAGATTGGCTTTCGCCGACGTTGGAGCTGCATAATCAAGATAAAGATTGGTTACTGCCCAGTTTCCACGAGAATCCCTCAGACAGAGGGAAGACCAGGGGCTCTGCCAAGTTCGATTTCGACTCAGCGTCGTAACGGAGATTAGATTAGGTGGCATTCGCCGTAGATCTCGACTCAGATGGAAAGATTGCTTTGTAAGCAGATCCGAGGCGGCGTCGGGCCAACCGGATCATTCGCCTCTTTGTTTGGCCAATGAGCTCGACGCGATTTCAATTAAAATCTAAAATGTCATTGAAATCTTCTGCGTACGAGAGAAGGGCTAAGCGCCTTTGAATCGCAGTATAATTCGTTGACTCATCAAGCATTTTACTCTCGCTCGATTTGCGCCGTTCCCGAGGATATTATGCCAACGGTGGAGATTTGAAAAGTTTCCACAGGCGTGATTTTCATAATTAGAATACTCACTTATGTCGTTAAATCTGACGCACGTTCTGGTAATGATTCTGTCTGTATTAATATTAATAGAGAAATAAAAATGTAATTCTTTTTTTTTTTTTTTTTTTTTTTTTTATTCAGAGATCTAATAACGAAGGCAGAAAAATCACAGAAATAGAAAACTTTCGAAAACTCTTGTTTGATATAATGCTTTTAGACTTGCGCAAGTTTTTTTTTTTTTTTTCCTCTCTTTTCTATCGATTTTGTTAATAATGAAAGAAATAGCGAATACCGCAGACGTCGCCTATTTCACGTTGCTAAGTTGTGAGGTGTGCAATCAGTTGATGGAACCGTTAGTCCCAGCCCACCCAATCCGACGACCAAACTGTCTCTCACATTCAGGTCTTACCCTCGCATCGTCTTTCCCGTCTTTCTTTCTTCCTCCTAGTCCGTTTCCCGCGTTACTTTTCTTCGTGGCGCATTCTCGCATGTTGAATAAAACCGTCGGGTTATACGCGAACGCGAACAAAAGGACGTTGCGCTGGCTTCTAGGCTGCTAATGAAATTGTTTTCTAATTTAAACCCGGAGGGACCACCCGACATAGCTACCGCTCTACGGTCAAGAGCCCCATTCGAGGTACAAGCTTTCCTGGCGGCAGCCGCGAGGAAGCTGACAGTGATAGTCCCTAATTTGAGTTTCTTCTCCCCCTCCTTCTCCCCCCCCGCACCGCCCCGTTCGCCTTTTAAACTCATTTATGCAAGCAAACAGTTGGTATTTTCAGCTGATCCATTATCCGATATTCTCTTTTAAATTGTATACGAATAAAATCATATTGCAGCGAAATGTTTAAATAAAAGTAATCGATTAGATAGTCGCATACCTTAAACATTTATTGATCGAAACGTTAAATAATTTATTAAATGTCTACGCATACTATTAAATATGAATTGAGCTGATTATTTTATTGAATAATGGCATGTCTTTAAGTCATTAATAATAGATAAATACATATATCTTTTTTTTAATCTTCAATTAATTTATATACACTTGCGTGATAAAAAAGATGGAATCGCAGAACGAATTAAATTCTTTTTTTTTTGTTATCAATCGTATTTCTGTTAGTATCTTTTTATGTATAGATTTGCACGCAAGCCACGGAAAATGGTAAACGAAACAACGACAAAATATTTCTTTGCCATGTGCAACGTTTAGCGATAATTATCTCGCACAATTAACAAACTGATTTTCCGCTCAGAGATGGGCGGCCATCTGGAAAGTTTCCTCGTTATAAATAATTGCAAAATGCAAGCTGCTCGTGAATGTGACGCACCTACACCGATAACTAAATCTAAAACGTGCGCAACAAAACACATTCTTGCGTGATGTGGAAAGTACTTTTTAACAAACTCATGTTTTTATCGTATTCATCTTCCGTCAACTAGAACTGTATTTCGTCGGCAATTAGCCGAGTCTATTGTACGTTAACCGAGCGACAATATCTGCGATTTAACAAGTCTTTATCGTTAAACGCGTAATTAAATCGAATTATAATTGGTGAGGGAATATATTTAAAAAAAAAATTTGTTTTTCGAACAATTTATATACCACGGAAAAAATAAGATGGAATATCTTAGGCGAAATATTAGAAAAGTTTTAGTACCGAATTGTTTTTGTATTATTTATTAGACATGACAAAACCCGCGCGTTATTCACTTATTTATTTCTTCTACGTTAAAAAAAGAACAAATTTACATTTAATAATTTTCGGTATATAAATTCCTTTATACCGCGTTAAAAGTCGATCAGTACTTATATTAATTATAAATTAAGTTTGAAGAAAAGTGAATTACACGCGGAAAATAAATTCTAATAATATAAAAAAATTTAATTCCGCCGAAATTAAATTATGTACGTGTATAATTTTAATTTGACATTAATTTTTTATTTGATTTAAATGATTTTGAGGTTTAGTTTAATTTATAATTGGTTTTTTCTTCTGAAATCGTAACGGTACGTCCGTGCCAGCCCGTAGCTGGCCCGTAGCTAGCCCGTATGCTAGCCCGTGCCAGCCCAGAGCTAGCCCGTACCATCCCGTAACGGTTGGTGTAGACTCGTAACGGTCGGTACCGGCTTGCAACGGTCCGTATCAGTCCGTACCAGGCAGACAGTCAGGCACGTGCGCACAACGAATGCGCAGTAACTTTCTCGAGAGTAAAATGAGTCCACTGTGCTGATGCCCGGGCTGGGCCCGTGCCGGTCAGCCTTCCGGCTGACCACTAGGTGTCGCAGAGGCGCAGTACTTTCTTGCGAGTCAAATGCATTTCAAAGAGTACTTAAGGGACGTGGTTAAATGGTAATGTCGCGAACGCCAAGTATCGCCCTGTTAAGTTCTGTTATGTTCTGTTGGTACGTTCTGTTTCTCTCTTCTAAAAAACGCATGAAAAATGCATTCTGGTATGTTCTCTATACTTAATAGAGTAAGATAAAAAATATCTCTCTCTTTCGCTTTCTCTGTTTCTCTCTTCTAAAATATGTCAAATTAATGTTGCCGCTGAATGCTGAATTTCGAGAACACGTTAGGTGTCTTGTTGAGCGTAACAAGAGCGGACAACAATGTGGTTTTAGACAAATCAGACGAGGGCGGTTATTACAGAACCTATGGAACGGTATTTGTTCGTAACTGACGCAGTTATTCCTACGCAAACGTACGCAAATGGTTTTTCAATAATTTTAATTAAAAGATGTGAAAATCTTTCACGTCGGCGTGCCGTGTTGAAACGACGCGGAGTAAAGCGCGCGCCAGCGGCTAAATCGAATGCTATATTAATATTATAACATTCCCGTTATGAAATTTGCCTTCACGCTTTCGCGCTTGGATTGATCGCGAAAGTACGGGGCGTACGCTCGAAATTACAGCCCGGCGAAACTTGTTACATTAGCAATGTCCGTGCATGATCGATTATCAACAGCTAATCCATTCTGGGGGTACATTTCGCGTTGCATGCAAATAGTTCATTCTCACGATATGGATGGATACGTATCTATTCGTCGAAACATTAATTCATTAAGTGGTTTCATTTCTTCATCAGAAAAGCATCGCAATGTATCCGCGGTTGAAGAACACGGAAATAACGAATACGCACGTTTCCCGCGGAATAAATGTCGGTCATTTAATTAGACTTTGAAGAGCGAAAACGTAACAGCAGGGAAGAACGAGAATTTCTTTTTTTTTCGTTTCGTTGTTTTTTTTTTTTAAGAAAGAAATAAAGTTACGACTTAATACCGCAGTAGCCGGCATGCCATTTATTTTTCGCGTTAAAGCGATTCAGCTGTTACTCGCGCCGCGCGACATTCACTTAAGATAAAATATTTGATTCGAATAAATTACGTTGCACTCTCGACGTTTATTACATACGCTAGTTGCACTGGATAATCAAATTGTCGTTTAATCCCTTCGCGCGAACGTACGAATGTAGTTCGGTTTGTTGCGAAGAGTTTCTAATTTAACTCCGCCCGAGGGCTTGAAACTGTTTTTCCCACTTTTTTTTTTTTTTTTTTTCTGAGAGTAAGACGCGCGTGATTAGGTTGATGATAAAAAAAATGGTCAGTTACCTCAGTTGCAAATATAATACGCGCAATCTTTATTCAATCGCCGTACAATACAAGGCGTTATAAATGCGAGTCACTATGATAGACCGCTGTTGGAAAATGATCACCGCATATACGGAGGGCCGGAACAAAGTGTAAAATATACTTAGCGCTCGATTAGTACTTGACAAATAACTGGCTCTTAGTCGCGCCCGATCTGCACTGAGAAAAATATTTTACTGCTGTTATGTTATTATAACAAAACACAAGTATCTACAACAAATTTTTAAAGCCCATAACAAATATTATCAACAAATTTGATTTGTGTTGCAAACCATATATGATTTGTAAAAATAACAAATCAACAGAAATGATTTGCAATATGAACTTAATAATTCGTGTTCTTA
The DNA here is from genome assembly GCF_019399895.1 of Cardiocondyla obscurior. NCBI lineage: Eukaryota > Metazoa > Arthropoda > Insecta > Hymenoptera > Formicidae > Cardiocondyla > Cardiocondyla obscurior. The sequence continues at coordinate 9,482,406 of NC_091866.1, read as the reverse complement.
GCAAATCATTAAGTAACAAATGCATTTTGTTACGGTGATCAAAATATTTTTCTCAGTGTGTCGTCGGGATTTTTTTTTATAAATAATTTTAACCGCGCCGTTCTATAAATAACGATACGTACGTACATAGTCGCCTAATCGACGAATTAATTTCGCGCGTTTAATAATGCCTTTTATTAACGAGTAAGACGCATGTATTTCAACAAAATGCAACAAATTAATATTTATGATAACGAGTAGAAGCCGGGCGCTCCAATTTGAAATATTAATAATAGTCTCCCTCGTCTTCTTTCTCTTCTCCGTCCGAGTTGTAAGCCTTATGCATTTCGTAAGAACCATCGTCACCATCTCCAGAGGAATAACTCTCGCTGCGGCTGTAAGATTCCGGCTCTTTCTCTGTGTAATGGCTACTATAATGATCTCCATCGTCGCCGTCGGTATAATGCGAATATTCGCTCCCCTCGTGATCGCTCGCGTCACCTGCGTAGTCCGTATCGATCATGGTGCCTGTAATTTTCATATCGTATTAAATGCAAAGTATTCATAAAGAATAACGTCGTTTTACTCTCGACATTTATTTCAAAACGCTTCGTGCTTCGTGGACCGTCGTGTTTCTACAGTTCGATTAAATTTTATCAGAGGATTTTATTTTATTATCAGGCTGACGGGAATATTAATTTATACGATGGTAGACATTTATTACGAGATAAGAAAAGCTAATTTATAAATCAGGACTTTCTGTTCGCTTGAGATCGTTAAAAGTTTTTTTTTTTCTTTTTTTTATTCCTGTGTTGGTATTCGTTGATTATTAAATTAGAATTTAATATTTACAATTAATTTGCAATACGTACAATTAATTTATTTACCTGCGGTCTCGTGATCGCGATTCTTGTTTTCGTTATGACGTTTCTTGCCGTCAGCGTGTGCCTTGCCGTAACTGGTTTGCGTCTCAAATTCGTATTTGTCGCCATCCTGTTTGTGGAAAGTGTCGAGAGTCTTGTAGCCCTGATCACCTTTACCATAGGTTTCCTTCAAATAACCCTTCTCACCCTCCGCATCGCTTCCATAGGTTCTGTAGTAACCGCCCTCGTCTGATTTGCCTAAAACCACATTGTTGTCCGCTCTTGTTACGCTCAACAAGACACCTAACGCGTTCTCGAAATTCAGCATTCAGCGGCAACATTAATTTGACATATTTTAGAAGAGAGAAACAGAGAAAGCGAAAGAGAGAGAGAAAGAAAGAAAAAAAGGCAATTATTATACAGTTAATATATAACAAATTAAATTTCTAAAATTATCCCTGGCTTTTCTAGTGCATAATTTTTTTTATCTTATTTTATTAAGTATTAGAGAACATACCAGATGCATTTTTCATGCGTTTTTTAGTATCTTGTGACTTCGGTGCGTTACCGGCACTTATTAGGTCCTTTATTTCCATGGCGATTTTTAACGGCGCCGGTTGACGTACCTCGCGAATTAAAGAGCCAACGGCGGCGACGTCGTCCTCGGCATTTTCGTAAATAACAGACCTGGCCAAGGAGTTACAAACAAGCAGGTGCGGGAGCAGTGACACGAACAGTTTCCAATACATCTCGCGTAAGATTACTTTAATCCTGTCGGTTTCAACGATCCCTTGCCCGTTCAATCTATCTCGCTGAATCTTTTATATCGCTCCCACCTTTTTAAATAAAATCTTTCGCGCTGTAAAACAATGGACATTGCACGTATTCGTATCGATCTCGCAAGTTGTCGCGCTGTGGCCAATCATTTGATCGAGCAATTTGACTTGCGCTTCGCTAATTTCGCAACCATCGTCCGCAGAAGTTGCCGCCAAAGAAAAGAGCTCCGTCGCACGAATACCCGTCCGAGACTTTGAAGACCGACTGTCGTTCGATCGATCTATTGATCTAAGAAATTGTAAAGAACCGGCGATTGTGTCATTCACTGTCGTCTTATGTAAAGGCATCTTTTCGTCATCAAGGAAGTCACGGCGGGTTTTCGTCGGTCCGGTTCGTCAACAATGGTAAACTGATCGATTGCGCCTCGCCGTTCTATTCTTCAGCTAAACTATTGATCGGATGGCGCGATATTATCTGTGCCGTGCGCGTATCGCATGAGCGATCTCGCGCTTTCCACAATCGCAAGCGTAAAAACCGTGGAATCGGGTTGCCGATCGCTGATAGAATTGTCTGACGTAACGGATCCCAGTACATTGCCCTTTCAAAACATTACAACTCTATCTGTCATAAGAATTTCTTTGGAGTAGAAGTAAAAAAAGTTTTCATTATTATTCTTTTTTTTTTTTTTCTTTGCTCTTGCTGGTTCTGAACTTTATCAATATCATTTTACATCCGTAAAGTGCATTCGATACATAAATATAAAAACACAGAATGCACTTCTGTGTTTCTAAATTAATTTCAACGAACGGACCACCTTTGCGAAAAAAGGTGTGATAAAAGCTAAACCGTAAACCATATTGAATTCACTTTGATACCGAATCCGCAAAAGATTAAATTTAGTTGTATTTAATATCGAAAATATGATGGGAAAACGCATTTACGTTTTATTGGTTTTAATTTTATGAATGTATTTCTGTGTTTTGAGACTAATATTTAACATAACGACATACGTAATGACATGAAATGTAATATAGGAGGAGTAATTAGCAGGGAATCGTTAGGCGATGTTATACATATATTAACATTCCGATGTGATATCTCGATGATAATTATTCCTCGAGCGTACCAAAACGGTTGAATATTGAATTTGATAAAAGTTCTGAGATACGTCATCGCGATCGACATAATTTGCAATTCCGCGGGATATAAATGCTAGCTTTTGAAATCGCAATGCAAAAGAAAACTATTTCAATCGTGTTTTAGTTGCAACACGCCGAATAGTTCGGAATAATTTACAAACAGAGGGAATGTCGATCTGCTATTTTGTGACCCTTTATCTCACGATCGTTGCGCGATTATTCCACCTTCATGATTATTATTTCAAAGCTATAGAAAAAAAAGATGAAGTTTTTATTATTGGAGTGAACCAAAAGCCGATACAAAGTGGAAAAATACTTGGCGTTCATCAGTTTGAAACAACGTTGCGCACTTTGTTATAAAATAGAAAAATTTTTTTTTTCTCTCACGAAAGCGCCTCGCGGATTGGCAATTCTTAAAGTTTTGCATATCAAAGGATTATCGATAGCACTGTTCGTTAGGTGCTGTCTGCACAAGAAGCTACTAAATCTCGAACTTCATTCGTTCACTTTGCAAGGGAACCTGAGAGAGCGGCGGAGAAGGGTGGGAGGGGGGGATGGAAGAGGTGTTAGGATGATCGTCACTTAAAACCATGCGACCCGTGTCGACGACGTTAAGCGTCTTAGATAGTTGCTGCGCCAGCCAGTTTTCCTGGCATAATCCGGTAATTTGAAAATCTCGGATGGAATGTAACACCTCGTGCCAACCACCGTCTTGAATGTACTAAGATCCTCGTTTCGCCAACCCCTGTTGCATCACCGTTTTCCTCCAAGTCGGCCAGTGCTCGCCTCGAGCCGCAACCCTCGAAGCAAAGTAAAGCCGGTAGCTCCAGAAATAGCCGAGATAGAGGGGTTGCATCGCGCGTCAAGGGCTGCATCCTGATTAGGGTAAAAGGAGAAGTCTGAGTAGTCTCATTGGTATGCGAGATTCGTCAGTTTCCTGCGATTTACTCAGTACCCTCTTTATACAAATACGCCGCATTATATACGAGCGAATTTGCGGCGGATAACAAATTCATAAGTCTTTCATTTTTTTTTTATTTTATTAAATATTTAATTATTTCACGGTTTAAATTATTTTGTTGCGACTTACGTTAATTATACGTATCAAACTACGTATTTATAAATGTTCTTTTTTTATGTTAAAAAAAAAAAAGAATGGTAGGAGTGAAAAGAGTACGATTTTAAAAATAATCTTAATTTGTTCTATATTTTTAAATATTTTTAATTATTGAACAATAATTTATTCGTTCAAATATTGAACGTAAAATACTTTAGAATTTTTTTGCTGCCGACTATGATTCGAAAAGAGAAACTTATAGGTAGTTGTGGTGCTCGTGCGGCAAATAGAATAGGTAAAAGATAACGGGAGATATCTTCCAACGATAACGGTCACCGTTTCGTGAACAATAGTTAATCTAACGTTGATGCGAGTATTTTCCGTATCCGTGGAGCTTAAAATATTGATTTTAGAATGGCTGTGGAATTTTATCAAGGTATTTCAGAGCACTGAACTACCGGTACTATAATCGATAAGTTAATTTTATCAACAATAAGTAAGATCGCAAATGGCAAGTTTTTTTATATAGATTTTTAGTTCTCCAACATTAGATACGTAATTGCTATTGATATCAAGAGGTATTCGACTATTGACCATTGATAACAGACTTGCTGTTAGTAAAGTTAAAATTATTATTAACATGCCCGTCAATGAATTAATATTAATATTGTTATTAAATAAATTAAAGACTACATTTGCGAATTTCTTTTTATTTGGAAAAAATTTTTTATACATAAATCAATATTGCAAAGGTACTTCTCAACGAATCCAGGAGATGTCGATACCATACTTGGTTTAGAGAATTTACTGATTCATGTAGCTCGGCTCACTCACAGATTTACATTTAATATATCAATATAAATAATTAGGAATAAATTCAAAGTTAGCATTTATTAAAAAAAAATGTTATTGCTTTAGAAAAACGCTGTTACTTTTTTGTTGAAATTTTTATATCTTTTTATATTTCTTTTTGACCCAAGTTAAAAGAATCAAACTCGTGAAGTCATTTTTAATTAATCCACGTGACGTAATATCGTAATAGCTAATAAAAAAAAAACCTTATGCATTCCGTAATTCGTAGAAATTTTAATTATTTAATTTCCTTCAAATTACATTGCGAAGAAATTTTTATTCGACGTGTCATTTCCAAAGCCGCGTATTTCCATTATTAATACTTTAATTACTTTAATTGAATATCTTTGTTAAGCGTGATACTCGGGATCATAAAAACATGTCGTTTCACATCAAATGCCGGATTAATCTAGCAAGGATGTTAGCTCAGCGGGGCGGAGGATGGGGTAGTACCGTAGACGAGATATGGGCAGACGAGGGGGAAGAGCGACGCAATTAGGAGAGAACATAAATCCCGCAGTTTAGCACACTTCCTCGCCATGCCAGCAGATCGCAGAATACAAATCAATCAGCATAACGGTCGACTGAGCATTTAATTTCCATTCGGCTTCTGATCGAGTGGGATTCGCCGATTCCACAAGCGTTGTGTGCCGGTGCTTTGCCGTAGAGCCGCTTGTGTGCACCGGCAGGGCTCATCGTAGACACACGCGATATCTCGATCCCGCATACCCCGTGCGCTCACCACTCATCCTATTGTGGAATCTCTCGAAACGGGTCAAACGCAACGGACGACGGGGCGCAAAAAGGATTTTGCGCGTTCCGTAACGAGCTCCGCGATGACGCGATTCCGATAGGCACGCGATGCGTAGTAATTCAAGTCCGCATGACCTGTCGATTTTTATGCGATCATTCTTTAACGCAAAACTCCCGAGCAAGATGTTACTCGCGTCTAAATAGTGTTTGCTTTTTCGACAAAATCTAAAGTACATTTATTTTTTTTTATAATTGGTTAATTACGCAGCGAATTTGATTAACTTTTTATTTATATATATATTTTTTTTTTATTTACATTTTCTTTACGTTTGCTCGATTTCTATTTCTTTTTTTTTTTCCTGGCGGGTTTAATCACGCGGAGCGTTATCGATGTCTCCCTCGGCGAATCGGGAAAAGGCCAATATGTCGGTGGCACTTTCGCTGTCTCTAAACGTGGAGCGTACATAACACGTAGGATTTCTCTTTGCACTTCCACCCCGTCCTCTGTTCCCCTCGAGATTTTGCCTCCAAACTACCGACGCCACGAGCCACCGTTCGGGCTTACCTAACTTAGTCGGCAGCGGTGGCGTGGGTCGCCGTCATTGCCAACCAAGTTTATGGCCCAGACCGACGCCCATAAACTGTACAAATGGTAAATCTACCGTAAGATCATCCCAGCCGAAAATGATGTATCGTAGGTTACGCGGGACCTATGTTGCCCGAGAGAGAGCCGGCCGGCACGGCGGTGGTCCTGCTTGACCTCCCCTCCCTCCCTTAAAGAACGCGTGTGTATTATATGTACGCGTGAGCATAGAAGAGGATTTTGATTCCGCCGGGGAGTTACGCGATTCGGTACGGGACACGCCATTTTGCTTCTTCGGTATGTTTCACCCTTCATCGGGCACCTCCAAGCGCCACCGAGGCATCCGGAAGATCACCCATATCTCAGCTAGCGATACAATGCGAGTGTCAGGCGCGAGGGTCAATGACAGCGCTCACGAACGTTTAGAAGATTGCCTGGACTTGACACCTGCGTATAATTCCGCCGTTGTCACTATAGAATTGCGTCAAATGAAACGTGCGCCAGACGTATTAATTACGCTGATATGTATCGTTAATTAGGCTGTTAAACAAAAATCTAAATTGCTTCTTTAATACTTCCTCTATTTAAAAACAAATTTTGTGAAAAAATGTATTGCAAACTTTAACCGGTTTTTTTTTTCCTCAAAATTTTTTTACGATTTTATTGCACTCGATTCTTACGTTTTATCTGTACGTTATTTTTGAAATCCATTACCTCGTTGATAGAATTATTTCGAATTACACCGTCGTCAAAATTCGATTGAGTGTTTCACGGAATATATCCATCGATTTTACGGGTTGGTACGTCGCGACAAACAGATGCACATCGAGAATCGCTCGTGGCAATCCATTTCTCCAGAGATTTTAAACGTGAAAGCACCGATGACAATACCACGTTACATTCAGAAAGCTTTACGGAACACGGAACATCGAGAAAAAGCCCTAGTTTAGTGTACGGAAAGACCGGTCAATATAAATCGTGGCTTTTCAGAATTTATTCTATTATATTGTGGAATCATTACGATACGTTGCTCTAATTTAAAAGTACCGTTGTAAATTTCGTTCCAACATTCAACATAGACGAATGATATATGATAAATGATATGAATTACAACTATAAATATCATTAGGTACGTTTTTCAATAAAAAAGAAAAAAAAAAAAAAGAAAAGGGTACTTTCGTATTAAACACGCACATGCGTCTATTTTTTTTTCTTTTTTTTTTTCTTTGTATAAAAGTTATCTTCTTTTAAACTTATTACTTTCACAAAGATTCTAAGCCAATAAAACTAAGAGGGAGAATTAAATAAGCGTAAGTCGACGCAATGACGTTTTTATAGAAAAACTTCGGCACGTGCTGCTTTTTTTAAAGCACCAGCGCGTGCTTCCGGTAGCCGACTCATTCATACAACTATTAGTAGCGGAACCAGTGATTATGACGCCTCACATTGATATACGCCGTTAAATATAGCATAGCAAATTTAACTGTGCCTCCGTGTGATAAATACCATGATGCTATCGGCGATATTAAAAGACGCGCCGCGTGCTGATAATATTGATCCACCTACTTACTATTTATGCGCCCGTAACAAAGGCGTCTCGATTGTTACAGAATGAACCGTCCCCTTCTTACCTCACCACCGGATTTAACTTCCCGATACCCACACCTGTACTTACCTGCACCTCAAGTGAGATGAACTGTACGTAATGGGACAACCCTTACTAAATCCACCATTGTAAGAAATCGGTCGGAGTTAATAATAGCATTCGGCTTTTGCTTTTGTGGTCTGCGGCCCATATTGTGGCACAGAGATCGCGGCGCGCGTGAGATTGGATAGGGTTCATTGAGCGGTGCCCTTTCGTATTATAACGGAGGATACTCTCTTTCTTTCTTTCTTCCTTTCTTTCTCTCTCTCTTTCTCTCTTTATCTTCCGTTTATTACTGCTATAATATATTTTCTTGATAAAAAGGATGAAACGCGCTTTCAACGGATATGAAACCGATATTTTTCACGACAGAGAGACTTGAAATGTAAATAAAAGTCATGCAGCCGCGTCTCAAGCTCCCGTGTGCTCGCGGTTGTCATTTTTGAATGCAATTACGTTCCAATTAATGCACCATACGATAAACTCCGTAACAAATTCCGTTTTTAACTCTTGGGGTTACGCCACGCGCGAAGCTGTCTGGTCTATTACCCATTGAGATCGACTTCTCCATACTATCGTGTACTCTTCACCTGTCGACCCTTCGTCAACGCAAAGAAGGAAAAAGCCGCGGATCATCGACATAAAACAGAAGTACAGACAGGCGAGCGCGGGGAACGTTGATCAGGCAGAGAGCTGCAACATACGGTGCGGTCTCTTTCTCTCTTATTAGAGGCATCCCTCTTCAATCAATTTGGCCTTCTCTCTTTCGCTCAGCGTCATCGCTCTATCCCCCTCTCTTTTTGTCGCTGGGCTCTCTTCATCTCTGTCGTAACTCCCGTTCAGGCCGCTGCCGTTGTCCCGACGTTACTTCCGTGACGATGAGCTTCAATACGCGCCGATAGTCGCGGCGGGAAACCAACGAGCCTACCCAAAGTCGTCCATGGTTTCCACGCATCCAACCCATCCCAAGCCCGGCCTAGCTCAACATGGAACGAGCGAGCAAGCACACAGCCGCATGTCCGCGCGTAGACGTCGACACGTACAGCACGCGGTGCACACGTGGTGGGCACACACTCCCGCGCCGGATGGGCGCGAGCGCGCATCTATCCGCTCCTCTGAAATAATAATAGAAGAATGAAAATGAAAGAAAACGAAAAAGTAATAATCTCGGGGATCTTTTAAAATCCATCGAAGCAGACGAAGCCGCCGGATTGTGTTGTGTGTTAGGAGATTCTCTCTTTCCCCGCCTTTCACCATCTTTCAGCACTATCTCGCCCTTGTCCCTCCCGCTATCTCGACTCTTCTTTCGCCGCTGTATTTCTTGTCTTACTTTTCCTCGCGAACCCGGGTACTCTACGCGAAGGGAGCTCAACAACGGCGAGGGGGGGTGTGCGTCGCCACGAATCGATGTGCGGGGCGAATGTAGGTGCGACGCAAGAAAAAGATGCGTCCGCAACACGAACCGTACACGTATTCTGCAATACGCGTTGTACATCGGTAATTTATCTTTTCTCATGGTACGTTCTATCTGTCGATCCATCGATCTCTGGTTTATATACAGCGTCGTTTGCGCGACGATAAATTTTAACTTAGGCTGATAAATTTTCTGTCGTCGTTGTTCGAACTTTTGTCACGTAGAATATTTTTCCCGCGTATGATAAAGTAATATTCGCGTAAGTCTACATGTATGAAATAGAATTATCGTCGCGTAAAAGGAAATAATGAAACGGCGGTTGACTTTGCGCTTCTACAAGTCATTTCAGCCTCCTCCGTGTATTTGCGCTCGTAATCGCGGGATAACATCTGTTTTACAACGTTAAATTCGAGCCCGCGCGTGGAATAGCAATCGGCAGTGAACGGGGAACGAGGTATAGGCGTCTGCATGCTCCCTAAATCAAAAAATCCAATCCCCTCGAAAACACAGATCCGACAATACTGGCGAGCAGGCGGGTATCCAGTATTTCGCGGAGATCCCGTGGACCGGCATCAATCCGGGTTATACGTGCTCGTAACGTGTCTACCTATCTCCCATCCGACGGCATACATCTATATACACTCGATAACCCAAATAACGAGTTTCCAGAGGAGAACAAACAGAGAGCTATCTTACTCTGTGGTACATAAAATGCAGTAACTTTGTACCGACGATCTATATAAAAAATTCGTTAATTTTCCGCGATAAATGCACTAACAGACTTCGATATACTATTCAAACGCATAAGTATTGCTACGTTAAAAGTATTGGCGTTAATAATTATACATGTATATTAAAGTTATTAATTTTATTTTTTTTTCTTAAAGTAAAAATAATAAAAAACAAAATTGACGTTGTAAGTAAAAAGCTAAATGCGGGGGAGTATTAAACTAACAATTATGTGTTGTTTGATAATGCATTTAAATATTAAATATTTCGTTGTTGAATTTATTCCCAGCCGGATCTTGCGATGTAGCATTACCTATGTACGTATACGATGGGTACATATATGTTAGACGAAACTCTCATGTATTCACGCAGATGCGAGACCGTCGGGATGTGATATCGGCACCTAGGTCCATCCGTTCGTCCGTCCGTCTCACACGGATCACCAAATCTCTCTCTCTCTCTCTCTTTCTCTCTCTCTGTTTCTCTTCGTCGCTCTACAGGAAGTATATGTATAGAGATCTATCGGAGGGAATCGCTCTCGGAGAGGATTGCGCGCGAGGAAATGCGACGACAGTAGATTCGGCTAGTACGTAGGCAGGCACAGGCACAGTAGCGTTCGTGGACGGCCGGGCTCTCTGCCTGTTAGGCCGTTTGGCTGCCTTGCTGCCTGACTGGCGGGATGGCTGGCTATCGAGCGACGCCGATGCAATTCCAATTCCTGGCTGTCAGCGGCAGAGCTGCGGGAGACGCGTCCATTCGTGATCAGCCTCCCGTGAAATCCCGTGCCTCCCCCCTTCGACTCACCCCGAAACGAAACCCGGTCTCTCGTTCGTCGCATCTCCCTCTTTCTCTCTCGCCGTTTCTCTCACGCCACCGTTTGCCCTGCCTCGTTTCTCTTTCCAACCTCCATGTCTTCCTCTTGCTCTGATTCCCGTCAACCACCTCCAACCTCCCGCCCGCCATCCACGTTTCCCGTCGAACATCGAGTCCCCTTTCGCTCTCTTCTCCTCTTTCCCTTTGCAGCCGTTTCTACTGTGTTAATGCGTCAAATGCGTAGCCCTTTCGCGACTTTAGCCGATCCCTCGAAGGCACGGAAACGTATCGGCGATGAACTTTGCTCTACCAAATTAGGCCGCAAGGTTGCTGAATGCGCGACGAGTATCGTAAACTTGTAATATAAATTAAATAAGATTAGTTTTCATTTTTTATTAAGTAAATTTTTTCATTGAGATTGACTTCAAATATTTAATTATCACAATATATCTAGCAAAGTAAAGTTCTGCGGAGTATGTAAAATTTAAGGAATAATTAAATTTGTACGAGAGCGTAAAAAAATTAATTTTATTCAATTAACGAAAGATTGATTAATTAAATCGCGTAATATTTACAACTTTACTTCGTAAAAAAAAAATAATGTCTTTAGATGCGTAAAGATAATCACTTCGCAAAAACCTGGGACGCCCATTTCCGGCGCGAGCGTTACGAAACATCGAATCAGAAGATGGTTGTAACGTGGTAACGACCGTGAGGCCATAACCATTGTCGGAGAACGAGAAAAAGACCCTCGGGAACGCGGGTGCGTGCCATCATTCCTCGCCCTAACAAGGCCCCCCCGCTGCGTGCAGAAGCCGCCACGTATCGGCCACGCTAAACTACAACCCCCCTTTCGCCTTCACGATTACCCACGGCTCGCGTATATTCAACCCCTTGGCCGAACCACCCCTACATTCGTATCGATGGTCCTAGAAAACGGTCTCACCTCAATGCTAATAACGTGCTGATAGTACGAGCAACACGCGGCTGCTCCCACAGAAAAACCAGGGGAGCCCTCTCGTCTCGACCGTTCTTTCTTTCTCCCTCGGTATCGCCACGTCTTTCTACCCACGTTCTCGCCCGCACCCTCCGTTAACCCCTTTTCGCAACACTCCCTCTCCTCCCACAATATGACTTATGTCCACGAGCGTTGTCGTTCCGCAACATAATTATATCGCGCCGAAACGCAACTGCGTCCCTTTCATAAAGTAATAGCCGTTGACGAGCCGCGACGATCTACGACGACGATCAGTGTCACGACACAGGGGTGGGAGGAAAGGGGGTATCTCAGCAGTGGAATCACTTAATTTTCATGAGCTCGGAACGGTACCCCTTCATGAACGATTCTCGGTCAGAGGGATGTTGATCATTATGAAATAATAAAGTCGCGTAATGACGGTCTTTTAAACGGGTAACATCGAATCGATCACACGGAGACGAAATTCTGCTGCATTGAAAGATTGATGGTGACGAATATTTTAAGAATTTATTTCGTTATTATACATGTGTATAATTTGATAAATTTTTTTTTTCATATTAATTTCGTAATTTTTCACGCTAGCACATACCGGTGGTTTTCGAAAGCCATACGTAATCGTTGCATAGTAAGTTTATCTATTAAAAATTCTCCGAATCACATCACAAGTGTTTTCGAAGCATTAAATATCGAGTAGCCAAAAATTAGGTCAATTTATTTACGGATCATGAATCATTACGCAACATTACGTTTCTTCGTGCAGAATGAAATGAATAGGGTTTGCATAAAGCACGCCGCAAATCTCTTTTATCGTTGCCCGCGGCCATAAGAATAGCGTGTAAACGGCCGCCATTTTCAGATATTCGGCGACAATTCGAAGAGATCTCTTCACCAGTATACTCGCGCTCTCACACGCGCACACGTTTCCGTCTGCGCGCGGTTAAATAGACGAACGCAGTAGAGGGGCAGAGAAATAAAGATGGGTACCGGAACAGGCCGAAGGGCGGAGATTAAGGGTCGCCGAGGAGATGAGTTTGTTAAAAAGGCAGAAGCGGGCCAGCGGCACGCATCAGGGACATCAAAGCGACAAGACGAAATGAAATCCAACCGTCGCCACCCCGCACGGAGAATCTTCTCTCCTCGTGTTCTCGTTCTCGTTCCTTTATTCGCTTCCCCCGTTTCTCGGAGTTTTCGTCCCACGCGACGTAATGTCTTCCTTTTTTTTTTGTTTTTTTTTTTTTCTCTTCATTCTTGCCTTCTTCTTTTCTCTTTCTTTCTTGTTCTCTCTGTTCGCGTTTCGTCGAGGTACTTCATATCCGTTCCACCTCTAACCCGTTGCGAGCGAGTAAAGGAGGCGGAGAAAGCAAGGGTAAGACCGGAAAGCGCGCGGGGAGGGATCCTGGAACCCTTTAAGGGAAGTGGAGGACGGCGAGCCGCGAGCGTCGTCCCTCTTGCAATTTCAGCGTCGTCGTTTCTAAGGCGTCGCTCATATTTCTTTGCGATAGCATGTAGAGTAGAGTAATTAATCGTATGTTCTTACTTTTGACCGTCGAGTAATGCGCGAGTCCTCTTTATCATACCGTCGGCAAACAGCGAGAGATAAGCTAAATTAAAAGAGCCTCTAAAGAAAGCAGTTCTTTCACGGGAAAGCAATACGGATATTTTTCTCAAACTTGTTTTCACCGCAATATTATCGTTATCATAATGATATTAAATTACTGTTACGAAAGCGTACCGAAATAATCGAATTAATACTTTCGTATTTAGTTTGGAGCGCAGTTCTCTTTGATCCGCTAACTTCCGAAAACAGCAGTCGCGCGGAAACCTCGTATACTCGTCCCGAATCCATTTCGTAGCGCAATATATATATATATTTTTTTTTTTTTTCAAGTTTCGATTTATCGAGTAATTCGATTACGGTAAAAAAATCTTACGGAGATTTGCCAAGTTTTATCGTCGTCGTTGTCGCTGCATGCCAATAAAAGTCGGCAGTTACTTCGCGGACTAAAGCCGGAAAGCGAGCGCGCTCACTTCGCTCGATTCAAATTTTCTCGACGGGGACACGATCGGATCATAAATATGTATCCGTTCGTATTCCCTAAACTCATGGAAATTCTTTAATTGAGTTATTTTGGTTTTTCGCGAGGCGGGTACGCCGTCGGCGGGAAGAGGAGCGAGTAGTCCGCGGGAAAAGCCGTGTGGGAAGCACGCAGCTTCAAAATCTTCTTAGACGGTAGCAACTTTAGATGGGTGCAACACTAAGATAGTATTATTTAACGATATATAATTTCACGTCTACCATTATTTTGGGAAAATATATGTCGGCAATAAGTAACGTTAGCGTTATAATTTATTAGAAATAAAGTTACGCATGTAATATCGTGCCTGTAATATTTTAAGATCGAACTCTAAAATTATTTTACATCTCATTGGATAAATTATATCGTATTTTTATTGCGCGACAGACGCTGATCGCGCAAGTTACTTTGTAATTTAATTATATTTTTATTCATCAAATCAGACATCTGTCAAACCGCGCGGAGTTAATTTTTGCCATGGCAATTACCCGCTTTTCGTGGCGTATTTCTAACTTTCTGTGAGAAATGAATTGTCCGGTAGGTCGTGAGGTAATCTCGCGGCGAGATAGCTCATGGGATTCCGCGAGTGCTCGTGGCATTTTAATATCTTCGGTGCGAAAGGGTTAGCACGCATAAGAGGCAACGACGCGTACGCGAAAGGGACGACGACGAGTTAGCGGGTTCGTGACGACGCTGCTGAGAAAGAAGAGAAAGTAAACGAGAGAGGGAGAGCTTGAAAGAGCAGGCGAGCCTGAATCGCGTCGACTTTGTCTAATGACTTGTTACCAACGATCGTAACGAGGCCATCGATAAGTAGCAGCGGGTGTCGTATTTTTGCGTGAGTGAGCCATTTCGAAGGGGCAGTCGAGGTTACTTACGGAGGGATGAGGTTGCTCGGGTTACGTATAAGCGCTCTTTTGCTTCGCTGGTTAGATCCTCTTCGACTAAAGGCCAGCACTAATAATACTTGTAACTTGCGTTTGCTGCGTTTATATTTCGTCGCGCCGGATTGACAATATTTTACGTAACACCTTGTATCTAATAATAGAGATGAAATTTTTATTTCCGCGATTGTATCAATTGGGCATTTACGATTGATTTTATATTAAAGCACATTGCACCAATGGGAAGATGATATATGAAAGACATACTGTCTGACGCGGTAGTTTTCTTCTCTTTATTTACCGCTATATATTTTTTTTTTTTTTTTTTTTTTCTTTTTTTATCATCGTTGTAACTTCTGCGCTAGATACCTCCGCGTCTCTATAGCAACCCGTTACAAACAGACAAGAGACCGATTACCTACACGTACGTCCATATAGTGAGAAGCATGCGTGCACTTATTTACTGGATATTACGCATGGGATGGCCTAGTTTAAGAAACCGCTGCGTAAAGCGTGTAAAAAGTATAAAGACTTTTTCGCGAAAAAATCTTGAAAAATTCACAGACGCTGAAATTAATGTTTAATTTTTACGTCGAATATTTTATTTGTTCGTACATAATATCAGTTATTATTACACGATTAATATATTCTTGAGATATAATTTACATTAAAGAAACAATTTGTTTTTTTATGCTATTGTACTTTTTGCGTCATAACGGCAGTAGAGTGTAACTAATGCTTCGCCAATTGTGAAATCGTGGCATTAATATTAGGTAACTTACGCAAAATGCCGCGTGCTTTTAACACCCGTAAATGGCATGGTGTAGGTCGAACAGCGTTGAGGGGAAAAGCCCCCTGATGAATTGTCCGCACGTGTCTACCCACGTACCGTCGCCTAATTACATGCTGATCATAGTGACTACCTATATCGTCCCCTGAAATGCGAAATTGCCTATTGTCCACAGTTTCGCGGTCAAAACGGCCAGCAGCCTCTACAATCAACGACCACCAGTCTACAATATTCCAACTCTTGATACGCGCCAAACGACATTATTATTATTTCCATAACGTAAATTCCGAGAGTACTTAATTTTATGCTTCTAACAATTAATTTTTAAACGATATAATTTTCGCATAATTTTACTTTTCGAAAATCAAGAAAATATTAAAGAATAGGAGGCACGCGATCGAACAGCGAATTAAGTTCCAGTGTGACT
Source organism: Cardiocondyla obscurior (assembly GCF_019399895.1). Classification (NCBI taxonomy): domain Eukaryota; kingdom Metazoa; phylum Arthropoda; class Insecta; order Hymenoptera; family Formicidae; genus Cardiocondyla; species Cardiocondyla obscurior. The sequence continues at coordinate 9,466,647 of NC_091866.1, read as the reverse complement.
TTATTACATGAATTTATTACGTTGACAGTTTACAGTTCATTCTTTTCGTTCTTCGGAAGAACAATGTACAGCAATATCTCGATCTTCACCTAGATTTCCATGGATCGCTGGAATCGCGTGAAAAATGGTCGGCATTTGGGGAAGGCGATCGGTTCGACCGATCGACATTTATTTTTATCTCACCCTTAAAATTGTCCATCGTGGCGTGAGTCGTGGATTGATGTGTTTGCTGGAGTCGCTGATAGATGGAGGCGTCCGTGTTGTCGGCGCCCTTTCTACCCCCTTAACATAGACAAATGCTTCCTACCCACCCTAACAAATATCTCCTAGATTTATTATGCGAAACCACCCCGGCCTTCGCCGCACCGCATCACGCGGCGACTACGTTCCTGAAAGTTTCGAGAGCAAAAAATTGGCGTTCTTTCGTGCGCACTCGTGCGTGAGAGTGGCAGACACGCTGTGAGAAAGGCTGACTCGTTTTTTTTTTCTTTTTCTTTTTTTTCCAAGTTCACGACAAATCTGATAATGAATTTTATTCGAGAAAATCCCGTTATTCTATCGCAACACGCGCTTCATATTCACTGCTCAAGATAAATTGATTCAAAGTACGGTATTTTAATCAATTAAAAATGCATTTCTTTCTTACGAGAAGTCAACTCTTGATAATCACTCGTGATATTAATTACAGTGTAATCACGGTTTCGTAAACTAGCATTAAAAGTTGCTAATAAGCGTCCGCTGATATCCCGATTTCATAATCATCTCGAATAATGCGACGAGATTGGAAAATTGATTACAAACGGGAGCGCGAACTTTAATGCGTCGCATTTCTCTTGTTTCCCCTCAGAGGATGTCAATAAAATAAAATAAAAAAAAAAAAAAAAGAGAAAAAAAAGAGAGGACCAGTAGCGATACAAAAACGAAAAATGACGAGTGTAAATCAGCCATCAGCCAGTGGGTCCGGAGTTCATTATCATTACTCGCGGTTCGCATGACGCTATACATGGTAAAAGCGCGGCGGATGACAACGTCGCCGCTACCCCCGCAAATTATAGCGGATATAAAAGCGCCGTGAAATGATGCTACTGAACGAACGAATAAACGAACAAACGAACGTGTGGACGGACGGACGGACGGACGAACGTAGGTGCAAACGTACATACGTGCGCTGGCGAACAAAACGCGTCAGCCGATCTCGTCGCATATTTGTGGCTCCGCTATCCGGTCGTAAATAAAGTCCCGGTAAAAACAAAAACACGACGAAATAACGAACAAATGTACCCATCACTTCTGGTACATAAACCCGTATAGCCGTGTGTGCTCACCCCGGGGTGCGACGCCGGTGGTGGTCGCGCGCGAAACCACGAGAGCGCGGCATTCGGGGACGCGAAAGCGGGAGGACGGAGAAAGAGAGGAGATAAATTCGCGAATAGTGCACGGCCGCTCGTTCAATCGAGTGTCGCACCGCCATTCGATACGGTTCCTTTATTACCGCACGAGACATCTCGATCCCATCTTGAAAACATGGGACGCGGCGTCTTCTCAAGTTCGTAGCGTGTTCAATTTCGTCTCCTCGGTTATGATGTTTCGCTGCTTGCATAATTAAATAAAAATAATTTTTTTTTTTTTTTTGCTCGGTAAAATTAATCTACCGACCTTTTATTTTTGCAATTTCTAATTTTCCGTTTTCGTACGGCAAGCGATAATGATAAATTCGCGATCGTTTGGACTATCTTTCGCCCGTTCTCCGCCGAATCGTCCGAAGTAAGAAGCTGTTCGAAGGAGGAAGCAAGTACGCTGCTCCATCAGCCGGAATTCCATCGGGCGATCGTGCGCGCAGTCGGGGGACACTCGCGTCGTCGGCCAATAAAACGAGATTCCCGCGGATCGGCGCAGGGAAAGATAAATTGCGGTATTCTTGGATAGCATGGACGCGATATCGGTGTATATTTACGAGCCGTGGGTGCCACGGCGGGTCGCGGCGGAGCAGAAAGCGACGCGGGGGTTGAGAAAGGCGGCGGCAGCGGCGATGGCGGTGGCGCGGTTCGGGGGAGATGGTCGACAACGCTTCTTGCGAGACGGAGGCCCCCGGGCCGTGCGCCGCTCAAAAAACATTCAAATTAATTCCGCCCGGCTTGCTCCAATGATGGCGGCCAATGTTGTGCAACATAAGACGAGACCCCGCCGGTCTCGTCCGCGCGCGGATGGTAGAACCTACTCACGTACGTCGGGCGCACGTGTGCGCGTGCACACGCGTGATCCCCCGCATCTGCGACGTATGTACATGCACGTACGTATCGTCGATGTACCTGCCATGTCGGTGTACATATCCGCGGTGTACACGCCGAAGACCAGCCCCCTGACCCCTTTCGTCGTATATATCGGTGCTCCCTTTTCTCCCGCTGCCACTTCCTTTTTTCTTTCTTTTTCTCTGCCTCTCGCTCTCTCTCTCTTTCTCTCATTTTTCCTTGCCGCGCTAGTTGCCTGCCCCGCCGCCACGACGACCATCCACCTATCTCTCGGTCTCATATACGACGGGGAGACTCGGAACCGTGTTGGTAACAACGTTCCCGGGAAGAAGCTTCGGAAAGAGGAGAATTTTCTCGTGCTCGCGTCTTCTTTTTTGCTCCCGCTCGCCCGTTCGCTCGTCCTTTTCTTTCGCGTCGAATTTCACCGTTCTACTTTGCATGTCTTTGCAAAGAAAAGGACTCGGCCGGGGTGAGCTTCCTTGCAGGATACAGAGAGGCGACCGAAGGGAGACCAGAGACGGCGAGGGGGGTTGGCGGAGAAAAAGGACAGAGAAGGTAAGAGAGAAATGATAATCCATTCGGCGGTCATAACGCAGAGCCCGGCACCGTAAAGCTCACCAGACAAGAAATACGGCCAACCAACCGGCCTCTCTCTCTCCGCTTCTCTCTCTCTTTCTCCATCTCTTTCCGTGGCCTCTCACCCATCCTCCTATTTGCTCCTTTACCCCGCAGCGAACTTACCCTTGGTTATATGCAAACCGCCATCGTTCCCTCCGGGCCAGTCATAAACTTACTGAATTATATTACGCGGACCCGCTACCTCTCTGTCCACCCCGTCTTTCTTCCCCCTTTGTTCCCGCGACGCTCTTCACCCGTTCATCTTTTTTTTTTTTCTTCCCTCCTCTCTCCGCGTCGTTTTTTTTCTTATAAATCGCGTAGCAAGTTGCAACAGGGCGAGTGACGTTCTTTAGAAACCGATGGAATGCTAATAAGACGTGATTCCGCTGTGAATACCATTCATTCATTGTTCTAGATTACTATACGTATAAAAATTGAAGTGGGTCTACGTTGCGAGATAAAAACCGCACATTTTAATGAGCGGAATCGCATTAATTACTCTCGGTACTATTTGTAACAACATAACGGTGTTCTTCAAATCGATGGTACTTAAGAATCTCGTAAAAAAAAATTTTAATTTATTTAAGTTTATTATATCATACGTTACATTTCTCCCCTTCCTCGCAATTATAAATATAACGTTACGTGCTAAATATTAACGATAAAGTTTCCTTATTGCGTAAGAAAAAAAAAAAAAAAATTTGCTTTGAGTGTCGGTGGTTCCGAGAGCGATTTATAAATTCACCGGACGTTTTTGCCTCGTTTAGCCTCGATTTTCCGCAAGTTAATTCGCATCGGGCGCCAGAAGTCGACGTGCATGACGACATCGATCGGTCCACTCTCAATGTCGTCACTGACGATGGGCGAGAAGCAACGGCGACAAGCAGGGTCATTACTGAATGCAAATCATAGTTCGGCGCGATCGATGAGTTTGCACGGTGTTCCACGAGCGGACGAGCGAGCGAGCAAGCGGCGTGCGTAACGCCGTTTAACCGTTTAGGGGTTCGTAGCGCTCCAACGGGGTGAGAATCGGCCGCCACCCGGCTTGACACGCGCCTCGTTGCCCGGCACTGTCGATCAGGCTCTTTTTTTTCCTCCTCGTCGCATTTTAATAACCACGCCACGTAACGTAACCACCCTCCTTTCACGTGGGCGTCGGCGCGCTTATCAGCGTTTATAATATCCAGAAGAAGTAATACACGAGGGAACAACTTCGCGGCAGCTTCGTAGCGACCCGCCGTCGGAGCTAATGTCCCATTAAATCTAGCACCGGGGGACGTCTTTAACGGAATCTATTAAAAGACAAAGGAAATAACCCGCGTTAGATAAAAAAAAAAAAAATATCTCTTACAACTAATTCCAACGGTATATCGAACACTGCATCTTTCTGCAAGAAGAAACACGTACGCGTATCACTCGTGCACACTCGCCCATCGCTACTCGCAGCTATCGTGGGCCAACGGGATAGGAAAATCTCAGCGGATTGAGTCGTCATCATTGTTCTCTAGGACAGTGTGTATCAAATCGTCCATTATAATTGGAACGATGGCGTGGCACGTGCTGCAGCAACGCGCGCGCGATTACAGTAAGACCTGCTCGTATATTATTCCTACGGAATCATAACTCCGAGTCTCGGTATCGAATCGAATTACACGGCGATCGCCGGCCGGATGAGTTTGGACGAGCGGACGATCAATCGGCCGAAAGGGGGTGAGCCGTCGGGACGTCTTCGCACGCTTGTGTACGCATGCTGAGTGCACGCGCGTCGAACAATAATGCGTTTTCGCGCCACTGCAGCCGCCGATCGGTCCTCGTTGATGATGCGTGTGTTTGCGCGTGTATATGCGTTCCGAATCTGTGCCCGTGCGAGTATATACCGGCTCGGTTCTTTTTACGTGTCGCCCTCCTGCTGCACGGCACGAGCGGTCACGTGCCTCCGGTAACTACGCCCGCCTCCCCTCTGGTTCACCCTGTCACCAAGCCACCCACTTTAGACGCCCCCGAGAGAACCCCCGACCCTACCTACCCTCGTCACCTCCGCGACGAGCTTTTTCGCTCGCTTTTATGTCCTCTTGGTCCTTCTTTTTTTTACCCCCCTTCCCCGCTACCCTCGCAGCTGATGCAGCGCGCGCGTCCGTCACTTTAATAAAAACCTACTTACCTTCCCGACGCCGCGAACGAGGACGCGGCGCGTGTCACTTGCCTCGGCGCGAAATTATCGGTGTACGTATTAACGATCCTAACATATGACATAAGCATGTAAACGTGCAAGACTTCAATTCAGAGCGGCAATTATAGTACCGGGAATCCTGCACTTTTTATTAAAATATGCAAAATTACGCGTTGCAACGGACGAATTACTACTAATGTCGTTTGAACGAAGATCACAAACCGGACGTGTCTCGGCCAGACGAATGTCAGCGCGGAAAATTCACGTGGTTGAGACGAACGGTCAGGCATCGTTCCACGGGCAGTTTGTCGCGCGCTTGTTTTGACGGAGAAGGTCCGATCGTTTCGTCACTCGCGACTCCGCCGTCGCGTGTCGTTTGCATAAGCAAGCGTCAACGACGGCGCGACGACAATGTGAAAATGTACGCGACACGGGGCCGGGCACTCCAACCATCGCCGTTGAACTTTAATATTACAAAAAGCTGTAATCCGGCGAACGAACTACCTGGAGCGTTAACCTCGGGCGCCCAATTTATAAAAATAACGATGAAATTACTGTTGCGTGAAGTGTAGCGTCATACAGGACACCGATGCACCGGCGTTGCATTGCGCGCGAAAGGATGACGGCTATTCGGAGCGGCGCGCGAGAAGGACGGGAGACGGTGACAGGGGGGTTGCTAGCCGGGCCGGCCACCGAGGGGGAGGGTTGGGACACGGGTTGGTGCATCGTTGCGCAAGGGGTACCGTGATGTGCGTTTTGTCCGTCATCGGCTACCGGACCATCGGGGCGTCGTTGTTTTAGTCCGCGTTCGCGTTTTACGTTCGAAAAAATATGCGCACTGGCACGTGAGCTAATCGGTGGTAATAACGAAATCTCGGATCCGATTAATTAAAACGGGCAGACGTGCGGCGCCGCTCGAGAAAACGAGCTCTTGGAATTCTTCCGGTTGTATGTGTGCGCCGATAACGCGTATCGTCTCCTATTGCGCCTCATCCTCCCGGTCACCCTCTTTCCCACTTTCTCCTCCCTTCCCCTCCCCCGTTTTCCCCTTTTCGCTCTCGTTTTCCCGGAGGCGCTCTCGCGGAATAAATACCCGCGAAAATGTTCGTCGGAGATGAAATTAATTCTTTTTTTATTTGTATTATTTTTATTTTATTTTTATTTTTTTTTATTTTATTTCATACGCAGCGGGTTTCAAGAGCGATGCAATTTGCGTTATTGCGTATTAATAGCATTGGTGGCCTTGCGAAAAATTCCGATTCAGTTATAAAACATCAATTGGGAGAAGCAGTCACGTATCCGGTTTGTCGTTACAATGCGATAAAATTCGGTGCGATGTTTCCATCAGCTTTTAATAAATTGGCTATCTAACTAATCAACTAACTTCGTCAATGAGCAAAATAGATGATGCAATAAAAATGTAAATATCTAATATATTTATTACGCACGTAATTATTCTCTGATCAACGCTAGTTAAACGGTAGCTATAAATAGTGTACGTAATTCCCAGCTGCTTGCGGGACAAAGCAAGTAATATTGCCGTAACTTTTTGCAGCCGCTTCCGCGATCGTCGAAAGTAGGAACGCGGCGTATGATAGCATCGTTGCGATAATCGCGAGGGGGAAAAAAAGCGGCGTCCAAGTGAGCACGTGTTTCGGTCCTCGCGGTTATTAGATCACGATGAATCACAGAAAGAGACGACTTTTCCCGCGCGATCGTCGTCCTCGGAAAGACGGAGGGGTCCGCTCGACAATCACTCGACTTCTACATCGTCCTCCTTTACCATCGTCGCTGCTAGCACGCCACCTTGTCCTCCTCCCTTTCCTCTGCAATCCTCATCGAGCCGATGCTAACAATGTTTGCAGATATATTGCGTCTCACGCATCACTTGCTCCGCAAATTGTTTTATAAACAGATTATAGCGACAGCCGGGTCGCTACCACCGTAACGCTGGTAATATACCCCGAGACCAACCCCCGCGATCCTCCCTCGACCGCTACCTCACACGCGGACCATTTCGTGCTTGAGGGTGACGGTTTTCAGTGAGAATCTTCTCCTACACAATCGGAGAGAGCTATGAGAGAGAATCGTATCTTAGACTATATCTCGCATCGCCTTTGGAACTTTTTTTTTTCAAGATTTTTATCACGAGCTTACCACGGCGTATATAGAACGTTCGCGCACCGTTTACGTGGATTATAGGAGCATTAATGTTGCAGTTTGTAAAGTTTATTGTATTGAAAAATTTTTTAATAATGTTACAAAATTGAATTATATATACGCTCACGATCATTATCGAGTAAGTCGCTTTGCGTATGATTCGATGCTATAAACATACTCGGTGTGATAATAGTACACGGCAATTTACGTTAAAACGAGTTTAAATTGGATTAATACGTATTGTAACTCTTGCGCTCAATGCGGGTTACATCCCGTAGCGCACGAGGTAGAACCTCTAATAACGGAGTATCGGATATCGATAACGCGATACCAGTTTCACGAAAACAAGCAGCTGTACAACGTGCAAAAATTTCCACCGACTCTGCACGATATAAACCAATATGCTCGTTGTATCTTTCTTATTGACGAGAAAAATTTGTTTTATAATTGCTCATCAAATTAAAAAAAAAAAATAATATATTGGATTTTTTAAATTTCGAAAGAGTAACAATCTTCGCAAAAGTTTGAGAAATGAAACACTGAAAATAGTAATATAATTTAAAACTTACATCTTCTACACTTTACATAATTTGGTTTATAAGCTGAATTTTTACGTATATTTTTTACAGATTTTTTTTTTTTTAATTACTTAATCATGCACAATGTGCTTTATGATAAAATAAGTATATAACAAGATTTTTTGATGGCTACGAGAAATAGTATACTTACTGGTGGACTTAAATATTTTTGCACGAATAAGGAGATGATCGTAGATAGTTAGGTGCCAACGAGAGCGCATCGAATTCTTAATTCCGGGAGTGGGAAAAATCTGGCGGAATCGATGAACGCGGTTCATTGGCTCGGTAATAGCGGTTACCCGTTGCACAGAGCGGAACGCGGTCCTTATTGCGGTGAACCTGAGACTTAATGGCCTGTGACCCGAGCATGCCACTACTGCTTGGGTACACAGGGCGTCCACGAAGAGAGTGTGCATGCCGAGAACTTAGTTATTCCTACGAAGCCGGAAGAGCTAACGTCTCCGGCATCGCGACGCGCCTGCCGGGCGTCTCCGGTCGCGTGGCTTTATGGTCCCGCATAATCCTCCCTTTGCGATCGAAATGGCTGCACCCCTCCGTCCGTATGATGATTCCTTTGGCAAGATTTTCCCGAGATATCGCGACAAGTCTTTCACGCGTCAGTGACCAAGCTTGACTATCATTTTCATGGCGTGCAAAGTTGCACTGAAGATTATAAAATCTTGTGTGTGACATCGTAAATGAAGATATTAATTTTATCCTATCGAAAAAAAAAAAAAAATACGAAACAGAAAAATATTCGGAATATTACAGTAGATACTTTTGAGCCTTGCTTAACAGGAGTTTTATAACAACGATTTGGGAGCTTGAAAGCGACGATTGTTCTCGGAATCGCGAAAACGTCTCGTTTATTTGTTGTGGAGGAAGACGCCTCGAGCTCGCCGTGCGCATCAAATGATTTTTCGTCGCAATATGCATATTAATTAAAAGAAAAAAGAATGTTTCGAGCAACGATTATTTTGTATAGAAACCTTGAAAAAGATTGCCTTCGCAAGACTTTCTAAACATTTTATTATAAAACTTCTTGTTTCTTTTTTTAATCTTAGAACTTCATAAATTAATTTACCGATATTTATGGCACATTAGCCAGATTTTCCAGTGTATTCGAGTTTTCTTTTCTTATCGTTTTTCTGCCGAAGGCAAAACTGCCTCTTCGAACCGATCATTAAAGCGGCCACAAAAAAAAGAGAGGAAGAGAGAGGCGCTCAGTAGCGCGACCCACGAGATGCACCCTGCACGATTACCTACCCAATTTCGAATATAATTTTCTTATTAGCTATAAAATCCAATCAACGTCGACGTTGCCTAGCCGCATGTCGAGTTAGCCGACCCTTCGTCGTTTCCCCCCCTTTTTCTCTTTCTCTCTCTCACTTCCTCTCTCGGGATTTTGCATGCGAAACAAGCGGGACAAGGACGACGATGAAACATAGGAAAACGCGATAAGAGAGGACGGGAGAAGATAAGGGAGGGTGAGAGAGCATGACAGAGAAACGGAGGCTGCCTCGGAAAGGCAGGAGGTCGACGAGGTAGCGAGAGAGGAATCAAGTTAACCGGGTCTACCGCTCTTTCTCACTTATTTCGCGGGCCGCGCATAATGCGATTCCCGCGACCGTCTCTGATGTTGTGCTGAAGCCAACCAACCCCCGTAACCCCCGAAGGCAAGGCCACCGTGAACTAGCCCTGCCCTTTGTTTTCCGCGCGGTCCTTCCAATTATACCTAAATAAAAGAGCGCACGGGGAGCGGACCCTCGTTCCTGCCTTCCGTTCTGTTTCTCTTCTTCCTACTTCTTCGCTAGGCGCTATCTCATCCCGCCGTTTTCCCGCAGTTTTCTTGGTTCTTGAGACTCTTGGCCTCTTCATTATACCGCTGCTCCAGAGTTTTACGATATGGTTTTCGAATGGGAAATCTCATAGGCGAAGAGTCCGCAGTAAAGGTACAAGACGCAGCAAGATGAAAGTTAAGATTGAACGTCCACTTGCCATAATTTTTGTGATGAAATAATATTAAACGCGTTGGGTACCGTGCAAAATTACAGTTACGCAGTAAAGAACAGAAATAAAATAGAGAGAAAAATCCAGTATATTTAATATGTACCTTAAAATTTTTTAAAGAAAAGGGAACGCTTCGAAAAGTAATTAAATGTAATACCTAAAACAAAATGTCATTTTTCGATCGAAACCGCGACAGAATAAAACGAGCGAAGACCGAAGGACAATTGCTGTCACGATCTTGCTTTACTCTCTTTTTTTCTCTCTCTCTCTTTCTCTCTTTTTACTCTGCTTTAGAATTATTGTATTCTTCTCGTTCACGTTGATACGTTTCAACCGGCCTACCGCGGAAGAGAATAATGGGCGCATCCTGCTGCAGGACATTGAATGGAAGAAGAGAGGGACCGCCGTACCTTACGCCAGGATCTCTCCGCTAAAGGAGAGACAGTGCCACCCTCCTCTTCTATGCGCCTCGCTAGGTACAGAGAGAGACCACGAACTTGAATCAATTAAAGTTTAATCCGGAACCGAGATCGCGGGGAAATTTGCCCCCTTGTCCACGTCTCCCGTCCTTCTGTTCCGTTACTCTTTCCCCGACTTTTTGTTCTTCTTTTGCTTTTGTGCTTCCGCGTCTCTAGAACACATTACTCGGCAATATTAAAACCGCGGTCACTTGTGCGCGCTTTAAAAGGCAATTTTACACGTAGCGATAAAATAATATCAAAAGTATTATTTTTATACACAGTCATCAAGTAATGCAAACTAGTATTTTTGATTAATAATCTTTTTGCGTAATTTTTACTTTTTGTATCTGTACATTCTTATAGTCTACCGTATGGTATACAGATTTCTTGATTTTAAACGATAAAGTACTTCTCTTTCTGGGTACGATTTTGTCGCCGTTGGTGGGCACAGTATTTTAGAACGTTATCTAAGTAAATTGCGTTTAAAATTTAGAGTGTATTTTTTCTTCAGAAAATTTACGGGTTAATTAAATAAATTTATTTCGATTTTTAATTTTCTAATTTAAAATGTACAATTTATAATATTTTGGTTAGATATAACTAAACGGAGAATGTGTAGTCGGGGAGTCATGGCTTTTAACGGAGAACAGAGATGGCCAAGGGAGATTTCTCGATGGCACGATCGAAACTTCCGGCCCGACTCATCAGCACGCGTCACCCCATATTACGGATAACTACTCTTTCCGCTCGTTGCGAATCCCCATTGTCAAGGGAGCCCTTCGCGTAAGCGATACAGTTTGGGAGCCCCCCCGCCATGCAGATCCCCTCATGTCTCATAGAAAAGAAGCTATCCAATTTGACTGTCGTCCTCTCTCCATTTTTCTGTTACATCTTTCTATTTTATTCCTTTTACATTTGTGCAAATTGTTTAACTGAAAAGAAAAGAGAGATTTTAATTTTTACCGTTTACTAGCAACGCTGCGATATACGATCATGTAGAGATGCTTGAAAAATGATTATCGTTAAAAAAAAAAAAAGAAAATTATACGCGTTTCTAATTAGTATTTTAATTAAGCAGTTAAAAATAAATTTATCTAATATCTAAGCATGATTTCTAATAATTTAAACTTTTTTAAAACGTACAATTTATTTCTTTACAAACTATTTAATTCTTTATTATTTTTACGTAACGTTATTAAAATGATCGCGTGATATTGACGAATAATGAAAAATTATTCTTTTTTTTTTGTAAATAAAAAATTATGTTGATCTCAACGTTGCTCCGGCGAAGCAGGATGCCTCTCCGAGGCCCTCCTCCTTCTCTCAAAATAGTCAGGTCGGATTCTCTTCCACAAGATACTCGTGAAAATCGTAGATAACTATAATCGAGCGAATACGGCACTCTCGAAACACACGCCCAACAAACCGGCTGCGGTTCGTTTAATGAATTACTTTTGCGACTCGCGCGGATAATTAAATCCGCGCGACGCGGTACGACGACACTCTCGTTTTATTAATTATAATGACCTTTTTCACAAATCATCACACACATACACACACACACACACACACACATATCACAAAATTAATTCGTCCGAGTTAACGACACTCCTGGAACGAACGACGAATCGAATGGATTCGTTTATTGAATATTAACAATAAGATACTCTTTCGAAATAGCCTTTTTTTTTCAGGGAAGCTTCTTCTTCAGAGAAGACTCCTTTGGAGTAAACTAACTCTTTCAAAGTAGTTTTCTCTTTCAGAGTAGTCTCTTCTTCAGAATAGCCTCTCCGTCGGGGTAGTCTTCAGAGAACTCTTTCGGGGTAGCCTCTCCTTTGAGTAATTTTTTCGGGGTTTTTATCTAAACAGAACATAAATTCTTTGCATCCGTAGTCTCGGTGCTTCCAACTTTCCTTCGTACACCGTCAAACAATGGAATACTCACGAGAGTGTATCCGCCTGACCTGTTTGCCAGTAAATGCAAATGCGCCAAGTTTCATCGCTGATTCAAGCGACAATATCTCATTTTTGCGTCTTCCAGACAAAAGTGTGCTAAATCTTATTCTTTTTACGTCAGTAATTACGGTTAAAGAATTAGCCAGCAATTGTTCTCCCTGCGGTACCGTCCGAGTCGCAAGAATAACAAATAAAATTTCTAAGAAATTATTTCTTTCGACCGCCGTTTAACTGCATTCCGTAAATTAAAACGAATATATATGTATGTATTATTTTGGGTACTGCATCTTCTTACGGGCGCTAATAAATTGATATTGTAGCAGTATTTGCATAATGCTGACAGCAGTTGCTTTAAATATTTTTTATCCTAATATTACCGAGATGTAACATTTTTTTTTTATTATTAATATAATGTGAATTACATTTCTTAGCGCTGTCGAGGCAGGTGGCCAGTTTCTAATCTCGTCAAAAAACATGATTTTTTAATATTTCATTTTGAACTATAACCAATAGAGAAGTTATGGTCGCAAAAACTAGTCTAGCCGGAACAAAAAGTCGAACTTTTCTACGCCATCAGAGCGATTTGGCGATCGCTCGGTCTTCCCATCTCAGTTCCGAGAGTGCTTCGACTTTGCTCTCCTTTTCCGGTTTCTCCGTTCGACGAACTTTTCGAGCGAGACCCGTGCATTTCGTAAAAACGTTTTTTTTTTTTCGATAACTACGATGAAGTTTTATGAGGTAAAGTGCCAAACCATGGACCACCAGGGATACGAAACGCGGTTTCGAATATGTGATAGATACTAAGATCGCAAACAGTAGTAGGATATATTTTCTTCATTTTACTGCAGGCTATGTAAAGACTCTAATTAATCATAATGATGCTAAAATTGCATTTTACTCACGTGAATTATAGGACCATTCTGATCAACCACTCATTTGAGAGACCGATGCGAAAAAAATATTAATGAAAAATGTTTTGTTCTTTTAAATATCCGCGGGCTACGCGATGTGAATTAATAAATTATGTGCAAGCTCTCCCGATACTGACCACTTTTTCCAACGCATTTCGTTTCAATCTCCATATTCAGATAAATATTTTCGCCTAATTGTTAGTTAATAAGCCGTAAAGCATGGAAAAATTAATAATTTTCGTACAAATGGAACGTAATAATATCACTCGCCATAAATCGTATTACGGGGGAGGAGGGAGGGGAGAGAAAAAAAAAAAAAAAACGTCGAATGGCCGCTGGCTGATCTGGCGATGGAAGGATACTGTACGCAAATCGGGATCGCTGACCACGATAAAACAATTCTACGAAATGCTCTTTAGATTAAAATGCGTGCAAAATGAGAAGCGCAAATTGCCGTATGAATTGTTGGCGGTATTATCGAATACGGTCCTCGTGAAAGTAATATTCGTATTTCAAAAATGAAGAATAACCGTGCACCGTGAAGAGTGCATTTTGCGAGCTTGTTACACGGCCGGGCATAAATGCAAAAATCCCCGGTACGCGTATGGTAATCGTGAACGTTCGCAGGAAAATCTCCCCTTCTTCGCGATGAATCCTTGCCGTCGATGTACCCGCCGCGCGGAAAAAGTCGATCTGCATACTCCACATCGTCCGTCGGAAGGAAATCGCCGTGACGGTCGTCGATCGAGCATGACGAAGCGCCTGTACGATTTCCCGGCTCGGTAGAGAAATTCGTTACGATCAGCCTTCGCGACCGGCTTAATCACAGCGGCGATGTAAAACGGAATATAAACGCATCTTTTTTTTTTTTTATATTTATCTCTGTTATGTCACAAATTAAAATAATTATAATTTTCACGACGCTTCAACGTTTTATTTTTCAAACGTTATTTGTAATTGACGTTACACGCGCCGATTGAGAAATTATTTATTGTCCTCGCGATTTTACAGTTGGCACGCTGAGAATAATAAAAATCACTCTTCAAATATGTCCGCGTATTTTCGGGGATCCTGCAGAAACCGCGCGCTGTGTTGCGAAACGTAAAAGTGCCGTTCAATTTTTTGGCGAGACGCGGTCTTAGCTTCCGAGGCACGCGCATTTCCAACAATAGAAAGTTTGCTCAAGTCTTCCAGCTGTCAGCACGCGCTGATTCGCGAAATCAACGAGAGACCTGCGGGTTTCTCTCATGTAGGTACCTTGCCCGAAAAATTCGTGCGAAGTGTTCGAATGTGTTCCATTGTCTCCCTAGCCGTTGTATCGGTCGTTTATCAAATAGCTGCAGTTAATCCGGTTACGGGCGGTCGCGCAAGGCGGCGGAAGACAGCGGGAAATCGCAAGAGGGAAAAGCGGGCCGCGCTACGGGGGCGGATAAGGGGGCTCGCTGATTGCAGCGAGTAATGACGGGGGTCCGAGGGGTGTGCAGTAGCCTGGAAGTAAGCAAAAATTTTAAATTTAGTTACGCAGCTCTCGCGCGCGACCCCGACTCGGTCATCTTCGTCGAGGTTTACGAATGCCGCGAATGCGGAACGGAATGAGTCAGCGACTCGATAATAGTTCGGCTACGCAACGACAGCGATGACGAAGAAGCCTTATATCAGGCGTGCTTGGAAAGTTAAATATCTGTTCCTCATAACGCATGCATTTAAAATATAAACTAAAATTTTTTGTTAAGGGTACCATTAAAAAATTCATATCGATGATTAAATATTTTATATCTTTATTAAAAAAAAAATATTACATAAAGTACATTTTGTATATTTAAATAAAATACGTGTGCCCAACGTGCCCAGCCGGTGAGATAATGTCGCGAGTAGGCCAATGATCCGGCCGTTGTTCGTGTTCACTGAAAACGACGGCGGTATCGGCGTTAGGAGGGTGGTAGCGAGCTTTAATAAGGGCTGCCGAATTTCACACTGACTTGGCGGAGGCCGGGGTCGGGAGAAGGTTTTTCGCGGCGACGAAACCACCCCCGAGCGGCGGCTCGGAGGGATACCCGGGGATAAAATCGACGGCCGACAAGAAGGGAAAAGATTCGTGGGGCGAATAGCGTGATAGGGGGAAGAGACGGGGGGCGTGCGGCTGATCGGCTCAAATAAAGTTCGGGTCGCGCTCTCCGCGCGCGTGCCTGCGCACGCACACGCGCCGTTTCGCGTACACGGCGAGCGAGCTAAGCGATCGACAGCCGGATTATTGGAGTATTAGAACTTGTCTCATAACTCACGGACCTAATGGCCTCTGACCCGGCGATTCGGCGATACGCTGCGTATTGCTTTTGACGCGATGGAGGATATATGTCGGTCCGCCGCGCTTCTATTTTTTTCGTCTTGATATTTTTTCGGCAGTTCGAGGATGGACGACCGGGCGGATATTATTATACGTCCGAATTCTTTTAGCACAGACCTATTTTCGATCCTTTTTTTTTTTATTTTTTCTTTTACTTTCGCTTTTTTAGGCACAAACCTACATTTACGTTGATTTAGATCAAGATTGAGAATCGAACTTTCAAATTTAATATAAATATATAATAAAATGGTTGGATTAGCAAGGAATACGATATATGGAAAACGTGATTATACCAATAATGTATGAATTATTGGATTTTCGCCAGAACGCGGTTTGTATCAAACGTCGGGACGGAATCAGGACTAAAAATCGGGGCGCGGAGCCAGAGATTCGTCTCGCGAGGGACACTTCGGTCAGGAAAGCGAACAGCTGCGAGCACGCTAGCTCGCGCTCGAAAGAGCGCGTCAGGCGGACTCGCAACAGGATTGTTTTAATGCCATTTAAACTAATCGAATTAGAGAATGAACCGATGTGACGATACGGTACGATAAAAAAGAACGGGCGGGCGAGCGCGGGGACCGCGGCTGAGACTCGAATGGGCGAGGGAGTGGAAGGGAGACCGGGAAGGGGGGTGGCGGTGGACGGATGGGCACGCAAAAGGGGCGCGTGGATGTGCAACAACAACCCCCCAGCCTCCTGCAAACTCCGCAGCTGCCAGGCGCAGCGCCCGCTCGGCCGGAAGTAACGCGACTACTGCCTACAACACGTCTCCGTCTCGCTCTCCCGCTGTCTATCTCGCTGCCGCCACCCTCCTTCGCTCCGCGTGCTTTCTCCGTTTCTCTTTGTCATATCTCTCTTACTCGCGCTCATCATCACCCGCTGCCGACTCGCACACCCGTCCCACTGTCATTTACATGCGTACACACTCCGGGGGGATGATGCGAGTCTCCTCTCGCTCGCTCTCTCTCCCTTTTTCCTCTCGTCGCGGTTGACTCCGCGCGGGAACGCGTGCGGAGCGCGATTCGCATCAGGCGGAAGCGTATCCCGCGGTTCTCTTCCGCGTTATGAAACTGCCGAGGAGAAATGCGACGTCGCGACGCCCACGTCAACGCCGACTACGACAACGTCCCGACACGCTCGCGAACCCGAAGAGATTGCGGCACGCTAAAATTTTTGCACGACCGCGTAAATGCCGGTAACCGAAATTAGTTCCTTTGCGCGGGCAACTTTTTTTTTTTTTTTTTTTTTTTTTAATTTGATACACTTTTTCCCCTCAATTTTTTTACGTCGTACAAAAGAACCTCCAGCATCTTTTACCCAGTTACGTGTCGTGTATTAAGCTGTATTCAATTTGGTACGTCTAGGAGGCGATATTTCAAATATCACTTTCTGTCCGATTGTCCACAGTTGACGAAACTTATTCGCGTCGAATCGGATTTTTTCTAGATCGGCAACTCTACACGTGTTTATCGAGTACGCGCCGTTTGCGAAGAACAAGTCCATCGTGCAATAATTATAAATTGCGCGAGATCCCACCGTGAACGAATAACTGACACATGTACATTTATGGAGAGAGAAATATATGTACCTAAGTATGTTTCAAATGCACCGTTAGCGATTCAATATTCGCGTCAGTTTTCTTCTTTATCCGGATGTATTTAATTATTTTATTACACGTTTGTAATAAATGCATTAATACGCTATTATTTATATACAATAATTAGCAGCAACAATGCGTTTTCCGTTATGAGAAAATTGATCGTTAAGTTTCAGTGTGTTAACAAAACATATCGAAACATTGCGACATTAACTGTCGCGTTGCAATGAGCACCACAATGTAATATGTGCACTTAAACGACAAATTAAATTGCGCCGAGACACCCCAGCATATATCGGGTATGTAGCATGCCTGTTGCCTATTACAGGTCTCCCCTTTGTTCTCCCTCTTTACCTGTTCTCTTCGTCAGTAAATTACGCACACCCTCTTCTCTCATTAATGCATTCAAAAGCCACTTCAATACTGCGTACTCATCTATTCGAAGGCATGATTATTCAATGACGCAATAATGAACGTAAATAAAACGTGTAATTATAAAATATTTCTTGGTTTTATAATAGTTAATGAGATCAAGTTCCGCGTGCACGATGCAGCCATAAAAAAAATTACATTGATAAAATCGTAGTTTATTATTAAAAAAAAAAAAATAATTTAGTACGACATTATAAAAATAGTAAAAAAAAAAATGGGGAAGGAGATAAATTAAATTTACAAGAAGCAGCGGCAGAGCAACGAGTTTAAGAATGATTTGCGATTTCTCTTGAAAATTTTCAAAGTATTTTTCATAGTCAGTCTCGTCCTACCGCAGCGGGTGGGAAGTATCTTGCGAAACAATTTTTAATTAAAAATCGTGACAATTAGCAATTCCCGCCGAAATCACGCGGGATCGAGGGGCAGCCAAGATTCGCGATGTTAATTTCGCGAAACTTGAGATACACCGGGGGGAGAGGAAGAAGTACCGAACGCAAAAGCATAAAAATCGTGCGTGTGGCCCGTACGCGATGCTTGCACCTCCACGCGCATGGAATCTCGCGCCGATCCAACCCTCCATCAAGAGCATCGCGAGGACGACCGGTAGTAACCCTCCTATCGACGTCGCTCCGCCTTCTGCCACCACTCTCGTTGCACCCTGATAGCCGTCTGGTGCGCATAGTCGCCTATGGGGTTGCAGCTCTCGTTGGTGCAACGCCATCGGGATCCGCCAGCATCCCTTTTCACTCCGTGCAACCCTTCAACGATGCGCCCGACTATCTGTCCAACCGCTCGTCCATCCGCATCCCTCTCGACGATCTGCATTCCGTTCCATCCATCCTCAACCGCCGCGGCAGATGCGAACGCGTCGTCTCCAAATCAACGATACTAACTTCTCGCGGATGCTCTTCTTCTCACCCCGTCTCTCCTCTCCGCTCGAAACTTTCGAGTCTGTAGCTTTCATTTTCCCAGCAATACGGTGTTGCTCGATCTTTTGTTTGTCAGGTCGTGTACACATCAGCGACACACAAAACATCGTTTACGTTCATATCTGGATACACAGATTTAGAAATAAAAAAATATAAAGGAGTACTTTTTAGATAATCGTTGTGCAATTTATTTAAGATATCGATGCTATTTAATCTAAAAGAAGTACGATAGCAGTTTTTTTTTTAACTAATTGTTTTTTTTTTTATGATCCTCACAATTTTACATTTCGCATTCTTTATTGGATATTAAAATAACTATTAAAAGTATTAATCTACATGGTTGGAGAATAAATCAACTCTCAATTAAATAACAATAAATTTTTATTAATCTGATTATATAATACTGGAATTATATAATCTTATGGACAAATACGATTTTTTTTTAATTTTTCGTTTGGTAAAAAAAGCATCACTTTCATTTCATAATATACATCTAATACATTAACAAATATTTAATCCTCGCGTTTTCGTGAATTCAGTATTCACCCTAATGCAAATTCCATAGAGATATTAATTTGCATATTGCTGAGGTACATTTTTGAGCTTCAAAGTTACATTATACATATTTGTAACACATCATGGGCGGCAATATCGCGGAAAAATTCTTTTGAAAATTTATTCATAAAGATTTTAATCCATTAATATTTATCGTAATTAAATTCTTGAAACGTTAAAATTATTATATATATATATTTTTTTTTTTTTCAAATAATTTCGCCGAAGTATAATTAATTATATTGAAATCTGTAAATTTTTACAGTACGCATAAAAATTACAATACTTATTTGAGGGGCCATTTAATGAATATGAATTACGCGTATGCAAATGCAGCCGGATGTAAATCAAAATCGTAAATGTCGAGCTTGAGTCTCCTTTTACATTCTAACGCGAGAGATATGGATGATTCCGCAACTTGCTCTTTACCCTATCCTCCGCATCTTGTTTCGCATCTCCATCGTGACTCACGATGAAGAGGACACATCGACTTTAAACCTCGGGCGAACGGGCAACCTCCAGACCCTGCTACGAATCTCCTTTCATTAGTTGGAGTGGGAAACCATCCAGCCAACCAGCCAACCTACCTACCTGCCAACTAACCATACATCCAACCACCGCAACGACCTACCCACCGTCACCACTACTATTTCACCGACGTGGCGTCATCGCGAACAAACCGAAGCCTTCATGATCCACTCTCGTTCGTGGTGCCCGGCTCCTGATCTTACGTGCGGTTGACTCGTTTTCAATGAATACAATGCCGCGGCAGATCATATCGAATATGAAAACGGAAAATCAACGAGTGCTTCAGCCGTCCCGCTGCTCGACACGATCCGCGTCCGGCTACCCGTCGATTCGGCGCTTTGTCGAATTAAGTAGGAATGATAGCACGAAAGATAAAACGCGAGAATAGGTACGATATATATCCTCTCGAACATTGAATTCGTTGTAGGTTTCAGTAGCACGCCGAGACGTAATGAACTCTCGATTTAATGAACGCGCAAATTAGTGAACGTACGTTTCTCGATGACATTTTACAGACAGACGCGATAGTTATTGCTTCGATCTTTCTTGCATTATAACTTTCTAAAAAAAAAAAAAATTATTTTTAATTAAAAAGAATTAACAGTGTAAAAAGATGTACATGAGCTAGTAATGATTTACTCAGGTTATGCCCTTTTCTTTGTACTTAGCCCCGTTTCGCGAGGGCTCGTATCCACTTCGTTAGGCGAACCACTTGCCGTTGTTTCCAAAGCGCAAGCAAACTATGCACTTTATCCCCTAAACAACTACCAGTGCCTTTAACCCACTTACAGCCCCAACTTGCCGTAGACAGATATTCACAACCGAAGTCCGCTCGAATCGATTAATCCGGGTTTAGATGATGCATCGTGTAATATTTAGCTCGATCATGCGAAGCAGAATTATGCGAACGTACGAGCGAATGCACATCCGACGTAGGCAAAGCGATTTCTGCGGCATGTGAAAAATACACGTGAGTAAAAAAAATTCGATTAGCCAGAAGTGTATCGGATATCGGAATCCTCCACATCATTTCACCACGTCTTCATACGTAACGTGCATGTCATATATAAAACACAGAAAATTGCAAGGAGAGTATTCTCGTAACATCGTATCGATAGCAAAGGATGATAACCTCTTACGTCAGATCTTATGTGTATATACCTATTTCTTTTTTATTTCACTATATCGGTTAATTATACATTACTACTATCGATCGAACGGTAATTAACAACGTTTAGTTTAGTTGGAAATCACTACGCGTCTCGATTAAAAGCAAAGTCTGCAATTAAATCGAATGAAATGTACTCAATTTCGTTCAAATATATTTTAAATCCTCTCACGCGCTCGGCAAATAAAATACACGTTAAGATTTTGCAGTAATATAATTTCTGTAATCCTCCAAAAAAAAAAAAATTAATAATGTCTTAAAAAATAATCTAAATATTATAGTAGCAAATTTTTTTTTTTGTGGATAATAAGGTCGATGCGATACTTTTTTATAACGTAATAAATCGTCGACTTCAAAATCGTCGAAACACGTCGTGGACGGCAAGATACGTAATTAACTACCCGCAATTTTTTTTTTTTATATTGTTTTTTATTTTTTTACGACGTGCATTGCGATGTAGGGCTGAATAACTCGGTCGGGAAGATCCACGATGCGCGCGCTGAGCTGACCGAAGAGCCCTCGATCTTTCGACTGCTCGTACGTAGGCACGAGTACGAGCAGAAGCGTGAAAAAGGAGGCAAAGGCTTCTTTTATTACCGCTCCTCGGCGTTGTCGCTACCGACGCTGATGCTTCTGCTAGCTCTTCAGCCCTCCTGGTGAGAGGGATCTCTCTCCGGTAGTCTGTGCACAAAGCTTATTATGCCGGCTTGGCTCTCTTCGTCCAAGGAGCTCCAGAAACGTGCTCGCTCTGCCATGGTACAAGTTAAGTTGATGGCACTTGACGAACATCCTTCCTGTCTACATCTCTGAATCGGTGGAATGCCTTTACCCAGGCGCGTTTCTGTCGCGCTTCCTCTCCCGACTCTTTTGCTCCTCGTCTCTCTATGCATCGACAATGCGCGCTTCCGTCTTCGCGATATGTCATAACAAATACGTTGGATAGATAATCTTTGGTTATAAAGCGTACGTCGGAACCGGACAGCGTGCTGCGTTCACTGACGACGTTTTTTGCGCGCCCGAAAGTTTCGACGCTGCGATCTTTAACGAACGGAAACCACGATAATACGAATATATTCGCTCGTATATGCCGACGTTGTACTGCGGAGCACCGCGGCTCAACTGATCGTCGTCTACCTCGAAAAGCCTTATATAGGCTTCCCCGAATTTTGTGGTCCACTTAACTAGAAAACCTGGTGCTTATCCGACTCCGGAGCCGCTGCAAAATTACACGCTTCGGCTTATCAAGCCGTGAAACCGGTATTAAGCGTCAGACGAACGAACGCGCGGGAGCCGTTGCACGCGCGCGAGAGGAACCTTCGCTTGCCTTCGCCAAAGAGCCAGAATGCACCAGTAAGCTCGTTTCCTAGGGTCCCTATGTGTAACTGTATACAAGCATTTCGTTCACCTGACCGATCACCCAGACGATATACCGATCAGAACGTCCCGAACGACTTGTGAGCGCCGGAGGGATCTGTTCAATTTTGTAAACTAACTTCTCGTGCCGCAACGATATTGTTTGCGTTTATTACTGAGTGCAAATGTCAGAGAAACAGGGAGAACGAGAGCGACATGGTAGGCAGATAGATGTAAGGCATTATAGAATACTGATAAAAAAAAAAAAAGTTTAAGCTTGTAAGTTTGATAAGCGGGACTAATCAGAAAATAACTAAAACATTATCGTAAAAGTTTTATAATGCAGGTGGAAATATTTTGATAGGGTGTATTTATTATAAAATAATATATTGAGAAAAGTTTGTAAAAAAAAAAAAAAAGATACTAAAATAAATTATATTTTGGAGCCATTTATGCCTAGTATGCTAAAACGTTTATAATAAAATGCCACAGCGTAATATATCGTGTAACTTTGTTGATCTCGTTTAATCAATCGTCGTAACGTAATATTATATGAAACGGTGGCATTGGATTGACACAATTCTATTAATTATTAAACTCGTATTTCGTCAATCTCTCCAGTACTCGCCGCCTGAGTGCTTTCGAATCGGCTGCTTTATATTATATTGTAAAACGCCGTTAAATTACGCGGCGTAATTGTACTCGGTAGATTAAATCAAACATTCCTCATTGATTCTAGACGAAATTGAAATCAAAATCCTATTAGGAATATGCGAGTAATTATGTTGTTATTCTCATGCAATTCTGTTTACTATTGCGACGCACACACGTTTCTCTTTTATCGCTATTATGCTCGGCGTTAACGTGACTCTGCACTCATTAATGAATTTCGGCTCTGCGTTACGTTACTTCGATATCCGATCCGCCTCTGTTTATCAAAATTGATTTCTTCGCTCTGCTTGCACTATGAAAGATTTCGAATCGAAGTAAGCGCTAGCACTCAATGTAATAGCAAATCAAAGACTTGAATCGCCGAAATAGATTAAACGCATGATGTAAACAATATTTTTTCATATCCTATTAATCAAAAGTATTTGTCAGATAAAACTTTCTAGGTAAAATTTTATATTTTTTCTAATGAAACTTTTTTTTTACAATTTTATTGCGAAGTATGAAATTTGCACAGTATAATGTGATGAAAAAAATCATTCACGAGGAAACTCGCGTGTATAATAATTTCTTTCTAAATGTTCTTTTAATAATATAATGGCGCGGGTACGGCCGTCGCTTTTTATTCTTCATTGAGGAAACAAAGGTTGCAACTTCGCAGCTTCGAAATAAAAGAGCAGTGGAGAAAGGAGAAGGAGGCGGGAAAGAGAGCGCAACTTAGGCGGGAAAAGGATGGTGATGGCAATAAGGCGGATGAGAAACCTGGATACAGAAACAGATGCTTGCATTCCTGTTGCCTGGCTTCACCCCCTTCAAGCCAACCCCTACAATGACTGACGGCAGAGACAACGACTCTGAGTTTTCTCTTCGCGAAAAGAGTTTTTTTTTTTTTTTGGCCTAATCTCTGACAGTCAGTAAATGAAACCCTGCCAAAATATGAAGCGAGAAAACTTTTCCCGAGTTTATTTAATAACTTAGGTTTATAAAGATTGATCGTTAAAGCTAAAAACTTTTTTTTTACTTTTCTAAAAAAAAAGACTAAATTTGCAGCTTTAGAGCGAATGTTTATATCAAAATTATTCCGTGCGCACAGTTTCTACGTGTTCGAATACTTTTTATGACAATGCACGCGAGATAAATGAGTGAATTGAAAGCGCTTGCCGCAAAATATCCGATGAGAAATTAATGACATTTCTACGTTGTCAAAGCTTTCAACGATAGCGATAATGACATAATTTTACTGTCGGTATGACGTCGCGCTTCTTCCGCCCTTTAGGTATCGCATTGTTCCGTGTCCAGCCTGCGAAATGACATACGATGTTCACGCATGCGTTAAAAATGGGGAGCAGAGAGATATGCGCGAACGGTGTAACCAGGGAACGTGCGAAATGACGGCTGTGGTTTTCCGCAGAAACAATTTAGAGTCTAAGAAGAAATCCATGCTATCGGTTTAATGGAGAACTCCATAACGCTTTTAAACGCATCTTGATGTCAATTGATTTTGGAATCGCTTTTGTCACATTTGTTACATTTCTGTTAAAAAACTGGAACTTTTACAACTATTTAAATTAGAAATCAAAAACAGTTCGGAGATCAGCGACTCTAATCAGCTTTTTCTTTTTTTTTTTAGATGAAGGGAAGGAGAAACGAATGCGTCTCTCAGTTGATTGGTGCCATGGAGACCGACGTGAGAATCGACTGTACGTCCATGACGGCATCGATTTCAACTCCGGCGAACAATACACGTGGCTAGGAGTGCCCAGAAACGAGAAATGTCTCCCCTCGCTCTCCTGCCGAAACTTCGTTTCACCACCGTCGCAACCCCTAGCCGTCATCGTGTTTCCTCCGTGCATCCTACGGCGGTTGTGCGCGACGTCGGGTAAGTCAAGCGTTCCGCACACAATGGAAGCGGCTTAAACGGCAGTAATTATATTTGCGGGTGAGTGTCGGCTGGATGGCGAGGCTGCGAGTCGACAATGAAAAGACGGCCGGAAAATGTACCGATGACATCGTCGGCAACGTTCTACATTCTACAAATTCACTGAGCACGGACCTCGACGTTGAACGGTACGAAAACAGCGAAATTTTGCTACGACCACCTCCGCAGCCTCGCCAAAAAGCACGATATTTTCGCGGTACCGTCGGAACAAATATCCCAACGTGTGTGTGGATGCACGCGGTGTCTGCAACGCAAACGTCGGGGCGTGCGACAAGGGGGGACGAAATGTAGCTCACCCCCGCCTCGTTATTAATGGCAATACAAATCTCGAGAGTCATCGAGCGCTCTTCAATCTGAATGCCTTCTGCTCGTGACGTCACGCGAAACCGCGCGATTACTCTGCCGTTCTAGGACGGCTCCTCTCGTTCTCGCTTCCCGGCCGCGCTTTTTCGCATCCCGCTCGTCGAGCCCTGTTTCGGGGGCGCCCCTCGTCCACCGAATCGAGTTTGTTGTGTTTTTATTCCCGGTGAATGACTCAATCGGCTCGACTTTGAGATCGCGTAGCGTAAGTGCGCGTAGAGTCGCGCGTGCCCCCAATGGAGGAACACTCGAGAACGGCGTATCACCCGGCGACCCACGGTCTCGCCGTCGCGAGCCGGATGGAAGGAAAAGGGCAGGCGGGAGAGAAAGAGACGTGGAACCTTCAATTAACTTCCCTGATTACATCGTGCCCACATGTGGTGGCACTCTTGAAGTCCGCGTCGCGTGCGCTCGGCTACAGCTCTTAAATTATTTAATTGCACCGCGCGTTACTTCCCCACTACGGCGCGGCTCTCTCGCGCTTTCTTTATGCTCGTCGTACGTCGCTCAAACGGATTTAACCGTCTGGATTTTAGATCGCCAGTCGAGAAATGAATAAGTGATAGGAGTACACTAATCACAATGTTGATCAGTGCCGCGACATGGAAAAACCAGCGGCTGTTTTTTTTTTTTTTTGGCTTTTTTGTTACTCGTAAACAGAAGTCTGTAAGCTGCGTGGCTGCTGTAATAGTGAATAATCTTGTTGAAAGCTATTTTCTATTTTAGTCGCGAATTTCCGGAGGCGCTCTCATTTTGCTCTTGACAATGTTTACGTAGGACACAGCCATTCTCTATTGTCTTTATTAAATCCTATATTCGATTTTTTAAATGCCCTTTCCCACAGTTTCAAAAATAAGTAATTTTTTTAGCAACGTCACTACCAACCATTCGCACCCAGTAGCTTCCCCTTTTTGTAAAAAAAAAAATTATTATATCCATCACAATGCAGCCAATAAACTGGCCTTGTTAAAAACACTGAAAAGCACAATGTTAACTTCTAAAACGGCGGTACGGTAAAAGTTTGTTAACACAAGGAAGCTGAAATGCAAGGGATTTATAGAAATACAAATAATCATATATTTTATCAAAGAAAAAAAAAAAAAATTTACTATACGCTGCTTATTACACTGCTACTAGAATTACACTTCAATCATACGTTATTAAAGAGGCGATCTATCGTCAAAGCGCGAACCATCTTTGTCTTTCGACGAGGCGTGTTACTTCGTACACCGGAAGCGACAACGAGGAAGGACGTTGACGATGTAAGCGTCGGCCTTTGGTGGGCGGGAACATCGGCTCTCTCTATTACCGTGAATCGAATGATAATGAGATTGTTTGACGGCGTCGAGTGCGCGCCTCGCCAGGCCTTCTCTCTCTACGGTCATCGCCGGGGGCTACTATTCTCGAACTATTCGGCGCGCGTAGCATACACACCTACAGTTTCCTGCCACTCTCTCCACGTGCACCTATGTACTCGGGTACATACGCACGCACAGCCGAAACCACGAACTATAATGCAAGCGCTGGCGGTGCATCGGGCGTCAGTAACGAGATGCAGGAAGAGCGGGCGAGGGTGGGTCCACATATGTGCGGCGCAGCGGGCGAGATCGCGATGAAAGTGGAATACAAAGAAAAGGAAGGAGTGCGAACGAGAATTAGAAAGCGGGAGAAAAAATAGGGTAAAAGAAAGTAAAAAGACGCAAAATCGAAAATCCGGAGTATAAAAATAGAGAGGAATGGAGAAAATGTAAAGGAGAGTGAGAGAGAAAGAGAGACGTACGCATGAGAACGGTACAGGTTGACTGATATAGCATCCACCCTCTTCCCTGAGGGTACGAGGTCGAGGGCACTGATATCCGCCCAAATGACTGCCACGTAATCACCGGCTAATTATCCGATAGATACCCGGGAGCTTCCTCTCTGTTTCTCTCTCTCGCCCTCCCTCATTTCTCGCTTCCTCTTCTCACTACCCGGTCTCTTCATCTCGATATCGGCTGCAACCGTTACGAGACAGCACGGTGAATTACCAAAGGGAGGAAACGAAGAGCGAAACGGAGAGGAATACACCGTATAGCGTATGTAGTCGGCCGTCACACGACAAGCACGGTTTCTACATTAAGCCTAACATCAAACGTTAATATCGCTGGTGATCTTGTTTCGTTTCTGATTAATAAATACGTAAAAATTTGCGTACTGAAGGTTCGATAACTTTCGTGTCTCAATTATCGAGCAAATTTTGCAAAATTCCGATTTCAAAACATGTAGAAAGTAATATATTAGCGAATAATTTGCTAACAAGATTTTAGATGTAACTCTCAATAATCGGGTGATCATAATTTGATTCGTAAAGCATTATTGAAACGTTTGTAACGTGTTTTCACATCGTTGAATAATCGCTTGCCTATATTACTTTATTAATGAAAACAAGGTCAGTAACCACTCTCCGGGGTCCTCTATGACGGCTAATACGCGCAAACTAAATAGCATAGCGATGCTAAATCCATCATGGAACATCGTACATACCGTACTGTTAGTATCAAACATCAGCGTTTCAATTACGTTAAAATTAATATTTGATTCTGTATAATTTTGAAAGATATGCGATACATATTTCGTGAATATTCTCGTTAGTGCAAGCTTCGTCGGGCAATTTTTTTTTTTTTTTATTTAATATGCGTAATTTTATCTTCTATCCGGTCCAAGTGTTTTGAGAACGCTCGCCTACTCTTGTTCCGAAACGGAAAACCGAATCATGTAATAAGACTGCACAGTTTATCCAGAAGGCAATTTCGCCGCGCGGAGAAATAGCGTTCGCTATAATTCTATTTTAATAATGAAATATCGACGGTAAAGAATTCAGCTACCTTTCGCCGTGAAATCCAATTACTTATCCGGAGGCTCGCCTTTAGCCCCCGTCGTCCAGGTCGCGGGTTACCGTTATCCCGGAAGATTTACTTTCATCGTGGCCACCGGCGCGGAAGGCCGATTCGCCGGGGCTCGTTCGATTCGCACGCGGCCAAAAGTCGAGCGCAGTTCGACGCGTTCTTTCGATTCCACGCTCAGAATGCGGAATAATTAGTTAACGGTATATACGCGCCGTGTGTGCGCGCCGTACGTGTGCTTCGCGCCGATGTGTGCGTGTGGCGGCGGGCCGTGTCCCCGATGTGTGCACGACCGTGTGCCGCATCTCTTAGATAACATCTAGATCCCGTCCTAAGCCTGACTGACGTTTCTGTGCAGGCGCGTCCCCGAGTGTCCTCGTCGTCGAGGACCACTCTTTGCCGATCCCGTAGATCCCGGCGGATGTGTTTTCTCGCCGAACGTTCTCCCCCTGCATCTCGACAATCTCGCTCGAAGAAGGTCATCCTCCACCTTCCTCTCTTTTTCTCTCTTTCTCTCTCCCGTTTTTTTTTTCTTTCTTACGTGTGCACGATGAAAAACATAATTCGACCTTTTTTTTTTTTCCTTTCCGCCACGTGGCAGCGCGACACAATGCCGATTCATCGCGGTGACACGTAACAAATCTGGCCACGTACCCGTTTGTCTCGGAGTTTGTACAAGCATTCGTCACGCTCGGGCGGGAGATACGCGTCGCTGCTGTTAAAAGGATACATTCGAAGTTACTTCTGCGCGTAATTGCTTAGCCATCGTATTTACGTACCTATACGCCGTAATGATGCTTTAATCGCCGAGCGCGACCGAGCGACGCATTTCTTCCGGAAACTTTGTGAAATGACAATACAAAAATCGAGTATAGGATTTTATAGAGTTAACGGTAAAGAAGCCTTGCATCCTGTATAAATATTGTCACAGTGATCGAACGGTATCGCCTCCGGAAATTTACGACTAAAATAGAGATTTTTCCAAAGTAAGTTTTGATGAGGTCTTGAACGGTACAGCGGTCTATTATTACAAGATTTTCGCCTTATAGGCGAAACGCACCTGCCTCTGTACTTCCTGCTGATTATATTCATTCAATGTGCATTACCAATTTATTATCAATTAAGAAAAACAGATAAAATATAAGTCGCACCACGTACGATTTATCTTTCCGTATCTCAACGCACGGACTAATTAATTAAATGCTGGCGCGAATAATTGTTTTCGATTCCAACGTTATAATTCTGCTTATCTTCGAGCGATCTATAGTTCGCGTATTGTTTTTTTTTCTTTTTTTTTTCCTTTATTTCTTTTTTCTTCTTTTATCGGCAAACGGCTGTTCCATCGGCGGGCGAAATAAACGGGAAGAAGGCGAGAGATCGAGAGCGCGTGGCCGGGCGATTCGATAGGAAAAATACGGCCGCTCGTTCGAGTGAAGTATTTCAATGAATATGAAAGTGACGGGCGCGTAATCCCGGGGCAAATTTATTTGACCTCCTGGATATATCTCCCTTGCGCTGACCTGGGTCCACTGTGACGGGGGGAGGAGACGGGGTGGACAGAGGGGCCCGAGCCCCTCTTCGCAGTAGATAACGTATCGCGGCTTGCGCTATCGTCGAGGACCCCATTCGTTTTATACGCCGTTGCGTATATTACGCCTTGCCGCGGATCCGTAAGGATTGACATATAACTCGTGTCCAATGACCTTTTCACGCTCCATCGAGGCAAGCGGGTCGGCAAGGCCGCGACGGACGCGTTAATTAATTTGCGCAGACCACGCTCTCGCCTCGTCCGTACTCTCATCTCCGTTTTCCGCCCGTCTTTTGGGAAACTTTCGGAGCGGTGAATCGTATGACGCGTTCGTAAAAGCCGGTATTTTTCCACGTTAATCAAGCACAAATACGCCCGACAACGCCTGAACTTCGTTACGCGGAAAAGAAATTAATAATCGCAATGACAAATATATTGTTTGTCGTGAAATGTTTTATTTTAGGATTAATAGGATTGACAGTACTATTACTGATTTTTTTTCTCTAGTGGAATAATTAATTTTATATATTTTTTTTTAATATGATATAAGTCTTAGAAAATCTTGAAATATTTTGAGAGAAATATATATTTAATTTGCATAAAATTCTAACTCGATGAAACTACAGAGATTTAATATCATTATCGTGGAGACGGCGAAATGATTGATGGTGCTACGAAGCGATGACATTTTCACGAAATTGGATCTTTTAGGAAGAAAGAGGCTAGGGTACGGGCGAAAGGAAAAAAGGGGAAGAGAGTCACGATTTGTTGAAAGAATAGGCCTGTCGGCGGAGTCTGCAGAGCGCGATCTCGTCACAGAAATCGACGATTTGCTTTTGCCAAGCACGTCGTCCTTCGCGAATCCGGGATTTTCGGGATTCTCTCCGACCAAGTTGCGCGCCGAAGCCGTCATGCGCTTGTTTGCACGCACCTGCGTATACATATAACAACGTCACCCACACACCGCGCGTTCGTTTATTTCTTTTGTTCCGCCCCGTAGCCAGGGGTGCTCGCTCGAGAGCGCGGGGGTGGTTCCGACAGCCGGGGTGAGACGTGTCAGATCGCGGTGATAAGCGGGACGAAAGTCAAGGATGTGGAACGCGCGCTATAATATCACCGGGTTCGTTACGAAAACGATTTGTCAAACCGAAATCCCGCAAACTATATCGTCGGGCGCCCTTATTTCGACTTATGCGAACTCCTTTTTCTTTACATCGCGCGATAATGACATGGAAGTCATTCTCGAGGGAATACTCCGCAAAATTTTTTTTATTTTTTTTTTATTTTTTGCTAACATCGAAAGTATGTTCCTACAATTTTTATAATAAATTCTTCCGAGATCTTCGCGTCGTTATACGTACACGTTTCGCTGCTGCAATGGTAATATTTTAAAATAATGTTTCCGAAGTTCGGTCCGGCGCAATTGTTGTAGCTCAACGAAATCCCGGAGTTTTGTTTTTACTACGCGGTTTATAATTGCGTTCCCGATGAAAGCCACGGGAAGTTCCCGCTGTCTCAGGTGTCAAGACTTGTGCGGACTAACTTTCTGAAGACGGTAACCGGCTTGCCAATTGATTCTCAGCACTTTCTCGACAAATTTTAACGACGAAACTTCCGGGCTTCCTATTATTTTGCTGCGTTTCACCGGTACGATTTTAGGTTTGTTTGGGAAGATAATAGGCAAGCCTGCCCGCCGCCACGGCAAGAGAGGCCCGCATCGTATAACAATTTACTGGCTAATCGAAAAACTTTGTTAAGACTGTGAAACTTGGTTAATTAGCATCTTTACCGAACTGCCTGCTTACCTTGCGGACCGGTTTCGTCGGTCAGAAAAGGAGAGAAGAAATTATACAAAGTACAAGCTGCATTATCGATTCGGCGCCTAATGCTATTTTCATTCGGAAGAAGTTAGGCTCGCTTATGGTGCGATTATATTTTCTAAGGAATAAACGTTGCTCGATTTCTATTAATAAGAATCATAAACTGACTTCGCGCTCAACACGTGAATTTAACAAAAAAAAAAAAAAAAACAGCGGGGTAAAATCGAATAAATAAAATTAACATAGGCGACTCGAGTTAAATTTCAACTAATTTAAGTGTAATATAATTGGGAGAGGAATAGGTAAGCTGCTTTAGACTTAAATGAACACAACGAGATCCCGCAAAGTATTTGTTTTATTTTCTTCAAGGCGTTATAGATATCCAGGGAATAATCTCTGTTTTATATATATATATTCTAGTAAACATGAACAATAATAAATATAATGTATGCAAGAACGCAGGGGAAAGGGATAGTTTGCGTCTAATCAGGCTGCTCGGTATAAAATAGCGCATTTATTATATGGCATTCTCGGCAACAGTTCCATACGGATTTGTTTCTTTTGATTTCAAAAGACACCAACCGTTCATATGTCTTTTTCTTTCTCTCTCTCTCTCTCTCTCTCTCTCACTTTTTTCTCGCTCGCTCTCTCGCTTTCTCTCTCTCTCTCTCTATATATATTTGAGTACATACTCACACTCGACCGCACAAATCCCGTTGTCCTCGACTCGTCGCCGGCCCGCGCCGGACTTCTCAAGTGTGCTCGCGCGAGATCGTAAAGCGTACATAAATATTCATAGCGCGAAGTTTTCCCGACGAATATTCTATTCACCCTTGCCCGCCGGTGTCTGAGAGTCTGCGAATCCGTCGGGTCGACGTCGAGGAGCACCGACGTCGCGTCGGTTTCGCATATCGCGGCCCTACGATTACTTAGAATACAATCGCCACTTTATCGTTCCACCGCAAATTTCCAAAATACTCAACGATCAAGCCACTGTTCCCTGTCGCATCGCAAATCTTCCGAGATCGATCGTTGTTAGCGCTTTGTCACCTATTATGAAGAGGAAGGTAGGAATGTACGCCTGATCTGCGATAGCTAAATTTTTATCTGTGCGCGTTTCTACGTAATAAAAATACAAATTATGTACAATCCAGCAAATTTAATATTTTATATAAAAAAAAAAAAATTTACATATATGAAGTGGAAACTATTTAATATTTACTATTTCTTTAAGCTTAATTTTATCACACATTCCCGCCTTCCTCTGTCAATTGCAGCGTATCGTGAAACCACGATGATATTCACCGTGGTACAGAAATAGTGTAGAATTTCGTTTTGTTTTCAAGACGGTAACAAATTATGCCCATTTAAAGGCGAGAAAAATCTATCGTCACTACGCTAAGAATCGACCGCTTTAGCGACAAATGACAAATGCAATTAAGCGGTGATTGCAGTAGTATTTCTTTTTTTTTTCTTTTTTATTTACGAAATATTTAGTGTAATCCATGCGCGAGTTATTGCAAAAATGTTTATTCGCAGACAATAATTACAATAATCACAAATATCGTCAAATGCTAATTGTGTAACGATAAACAGATGACACGTGAAAAACGTATTCTTTCTTTCAATGACGCACGACGTGACGACGAATCCAACGTAGGATAGTGATATTCTCTCTCTGTCTCTACTTCTAACAGACATCCGATATATCCGTAAAACTATCGACTATCTATCAGCTCTCTCGCGCAAGTATTACAGCTACTCGTGAGGTTCGATGAACACTCCGTGCACACATGCGTTGACAGATTGCGTACTACAATACGGATTGTTCCCATAAAAAGTGATTCAATCGGGATAATTGAGCTAAAAGAACCGAGATTTAATTCTTCGTCTCTTTTTGATTTTGTGCCCGAAAACAGAGAGAAATCGTTTAAATTTCAGTTAACTTGAACGAATATTTATGGGAATACGACTGTGTGTGAGTCAGAAAAAGCAGAGTATCCAATTTTTTTTTTTTTTTCCTCCAAATACCTCATTCGCGTTGCATTCAAAAAAGCGTGACCATTCGATACCAGATTCGTCTACTCTTCCGTTCCAACGATCACGGCATTTCACGCCGTGACATTTCAACTTTCAAATCGCTTCTGGTTCGCTTATTTTACATTTATTTTTGCTATATACACCTCCGCAAATGCATATATGTATATGAAGATTCATTTTTCACATTCTGTTCTTCTGTCCCAATTATTCGTCTACTTTCCAAAAGAATTTAATTTCACGTTATCTCGGCATTCTTTTGCAATCTTGATTTTATTTTGAATATACAAGCTGTCGCCGCAACACACTTGATTTCTTTGACGAGACTTTCTAATACAGATTAAAAATTTACACAATGTAGCTTAGTACTATAATGTGAGAATGGCTAATAAAAAGTCGTTTCAATTGCATATGTGCAACGATTCAAGTGATTACAGATAGGTAGATCGATGTTTTTATCTTATAAAAGCGCCAAATGTAATTCTCTTCGTAGATACAATTAGAAATTAATACAGTCGTTATCGCTGACTAAATTATTATTGCACGAAGACCTGAAACGTAACAATTAAGGTAACGATTAATCGCAATCGGCGTTAACAAGTATAATCATTTATTTTGGCAGTGAAAATTATTTAACTTGGCACCTGCTTGCCAGTTTCGTTGTAAAAATGATAGTCACGAGACGATGGTTATTCCAAAAGTCTTCAATTTTTGTCAGTAAATACGAAATCGAAAATCTACGTATGAGTAATCACGATCTGAATTAGAATCGACGAAAACAGTTGCGAGATACCTAATCAGCTAACGAACAGTAGTACGTTACATTAATGAAGATACGAATACGATTCGAGAAGCGTTAAAATCCTCCGCTTTTTAATCTATGCTTTATACATTTGAAAAGTGTAGAAGATCGATATATCGCCGAAGATCGGGGTGGAGTGAAGCGAAACTGACGAAACGGATGGCTTTATCTAAATCTCGACGGCGTCGGGAATCTTACGAAATCACCGAAATTATACTCGGTCCAGTCGAAAGTTGACGCGTTAGATACGGAACGCTGGGCGAGAGTGCACGTTCACGCGTTCACTTAAAACAATTAAATAATTCATCCGTGTACAACGCGGCTCGCCAGTCAACTGCGTGGATGAGAAATCGCGATTTAGAGCCGGACGCGTTTCATGGGCGCGGTGACGACCGAAAGAAAGTCGACGCGTAAAAACATGTGTCTGTCTCGAGGAACGCCGGGTGTTTTCGCTGCATCTTTGTGCGCGCATTACTCCATACACTCGTCCCGCTTCACGAGCCCTCACTGGCACAGGTACGCGGATTAATACCGGGGAATATCATTTTTCGGAATTAATAACTTTCCGGGACTAGAGAGATCAACTCGTATAGAGAGTTCGTATATTAAAAAGTACAGAAGTTCGTGCTCCGAAATATTAACTCCCGGCTTTAATATCCTTGCTTGCGCGAAAATCAGGAACAGTTGCATTTCACGTGTAACGATCCGCGAAATGCATCCAACTCCGGCCTTAAAAGCGCACGAATTCGCGCTCGCGGCCGGAACGAAGGTAATATCGACAACTGTACACAGATCTCTTTTTTTTTTTTTTTTTTGTGTTCTTTTTTTTCTATTTACCATACAAAGAACTGCGAATACGCTACCACCGGAATCAGTTTACAGCAGTTCGCATTTACGCATGTAATTAAACGGCTATTGTCAAAACGTGTATTGTGTAATCCGCATTTTTGAATGGTCAGTGCTGCTGCACATAAAAGTGACAACATTGTAACAAAAAAGAAATCATGTTTTTATTGCCTTCATTAATAACAAAAAAATATACAGAAATAATAAGTTTATAAATTATGTCATGATATAATTTTAGAATGTCGTTCTTGCGATGCAATTAATTTATCTAACGCTCTATTCAAGGGAATATAAATACGTATTGGCAAATTGCACTGTTACCAGGACCTTTGTGGAGTTAACCGACGACGTGTCAAAACGCATTTGCTATGCAAATTTGATTGGAGTAAAGTAAACGAAACTCTCACGTTTATAGGATTGACGTGCATGCGATAATACATTCGATTATGTAATTACACACAACACCACGTCTACACAAAATTAATGAACTCGAAAATAAAAAAAAGAAAAAAAAGAAGGGGGATGGCGATATTTGTTAAAAATAATTCTAGCGTGAGTTCTGTAACAAACAAAATTATACAACATCGTACAATTATGCAATTATAAAACATAAACAATTATAAATTATAAGACGATTTATTTCTAGTAACGAATTATATTAAAAGATGATCTATGCTATAGTCATCAAATATACTCAAGATCACAATGATAAAGGATCACTCACAAGCTCTTTGGTATATCAATGGAAGAAACTGATTCGCGGTGGTCCGTGCAATTTCTATATATACAATGTATATATGTACACATACTCTAGAAATCATATACTATAATATCCACAGCATAAATCTCGCCCCCGTCACCGCTGTGCCCAACGGGCACAAGGTTGAACTCCGCACCTTTGTGAAAAAGCAGTGACGAGAGCACTGCCTCTAATATTCCAACAGTAATCCGTAACGAACAAAATGTTTTCGCTGGTTCTTGCTTGGTCCGTGAAAATTTTTATGTGCTATTTGCGTTTTACATCTCTCAAAGCCCATCGTGACCAAAAGCGATTAGTATTGATCCCGCCCGAGCTCGTCTTCCAGGCAGATATAATTACGCGTATGCTGAAGGAAATGCGGTACGAGGAGTAAATCACCGTCCAAATATGTATACACGCGCTGTTAATTTTGTAATATTTTGACCATTTTTTTTTCTTCTTTTATTTATTTATTTTTTTTTTTAATTTTAATAAGTATTAGTATTTTATATACTATATTAAATTTTAATAAGTCTATCAATACGTTTTCTAAATTTTTATTAGCATTGGTCGGTGATTCGTTCCTCATAATTACAGAGGAGAGTGCGTTTGTCAGTCATATATAAGTGTACAAATATCATATCCAAAAATGGAAAAGGGAAGTTATTGTTCTTCGCTTCCTGCGGCGTATTTTTCTGAAAGACAAATGGCGAGATCAAAAAGAGAGAGTGCACCACGATGGGCTCACGCATTGGCACTGTTTTCAATTGCTTGCGTGTTTCTATTGCGCGAGTTCGCAGTCGAGCAAACCGACGGAATTCGCTTTTGTAAAAAAAAGGGGGAAAAAAAAAAGAATGAGAGAGGAAAAACAAATACCGCTGCGCGATCTCATCAATGATGAAATTATTTTCTACGTACCTGCTTCTCCTTGTTTTCTACACGATATATCGTTAAATGGTGCCTGTCGACACATCGGTAGAACATGCTCCCTACCGATACTACTCACTAAACATAGCTGCTAAACACGAATACATCAAATGCGTAAAATGCTTAGTTACAATATTTCGCGGTGAGAGAAACTCCGCCGTCGATGTCCGTTGCTGTTCCATTAATACCTTAATGCGTAATGAGCTACGTTGTAAATGTGATAAATACAAAGTGTGTGCGTACTGCTATTCGAGGTGGTGACGATGGTGTATCGTTTTGGCAGTTTGTCGGTTCTCTCCCTTCGCGATAGCTCGATAAATTCTGCTAGTCCTCTGTTTCCTCTGCGTAACATTTTTTTTTTTTCTTTTTTCGCATATACATTATATATAGGTATGTATCTGCGTGTATGTATGTATGCATATTTATATTTATACTTCTTTGGTTTAGATGAGAGAACATACGAAGAGGTGACTAAGCCTACATAAAGTTTCGTTTCGCCGTAGCTTTATACGTCGTCGATTGTACCAGAGACATACGTCGCTAAACGGGTAGTGTCGCAAGGTAGCTACCCAAGGTCCTTTAGGCCCGCGCGTAGTTAAAAGTAAAACAATATCACGCGCGTTATCAATGTGACGATTCACGTGAATCGTCGTCGACTTCGACTCCTCTCCGCATCATACTTTAAATTACATCGTAGACGGAAAAGAAAAAAGCATCGGCGACGCTTTTTCTTAATTAGAAGTGATATACAGTGGATATAGCGAATACAATCTGAATTGCGATCAACCGTGACACGATTGAAAGCACATATTTTCTTTATTTCCAGCTTCTCTCAGCGGACGGCGTTCGTGTATCAAATAAAATTCGATAAACATTCGATGCCACGTTTCCGCGGATTTCCTGTCCGCGAGAGAGTTCCCGCCGGATAAATATATTAAAATTCTCTCTTTCAATCTAATTTTTTTTTTTTCTTTTTCTTTTTATATTACACATTACACTAAAATCGCGAAATATAAAACGAGATAAAAGAATTCTCAGTCTTGGAGAATAAAAAACGTTCGAGGAAACGATGGCAACTCGAAATCGGAACTTGGGAACAAGGAATGAGAAATCACGAAGAGAGCACGGGAGGGGTGGGAGGCAAAAGGGGGCACGGAACGGATTCGTTGGTCGCTGTTAACGTTTTACGAGGGATCGGTATTGAGCATTGGTGCGCTTATTAGCGCGTCGCGCCTTTCTTTTAGCCGCATTTCCTTTCCCGCGCGATCCGATGGCTAACGTCAACGCGTTCTATACCACAAGCAATATTTCCAAGACAAATAAACACCCGAGACGGGGCGTAAATCGAAACCGCCGAGCCTATTCGCGACAGATTAAAGCTGCACATTGAGAATTGCACATTCAACATTATTGTAGCGATTTGCGCGCCTCGTTAAATAATATTGCGGCGAGCACGTTCGCACTCACTTTTGCTATCATTAATGACGTAATAATACTGCTTATTTTAACGACGCGTCCTAAGGAAGAAGGATCTGTTGCATTTCATTCTCCGCCGGAAGTCGCGCCGGCAAACGATCGCTTACTCATCTCGGTGAATCATTTTTGGCCCAGTGCGTGTCTCGCATGGCGATTCAATATCAAGATCACAGCGTCATTATTATAAAATCAGTCGTGTGTCGATTCGTAAATGTAGAAGACGGCAAGGAACGACGAATGCGTACTTACCACACGTCGTTCTCAAAGTCGTGCACGTTCGTCATCATCTCCGGCGATAGTTGAATCCCAGAGCTGCTTTCCGGCGGTAAATGTAAATGTACGAGTGCTCCTCGTCGAAAATACGTACGCCGATGGCGCGATGACCAACTCCAGCCGCATAAAAAGAGATAATAAAAGACATTCGTTCCTTTTTACGCGTCAAGGAACTATGCTAGTTATAGTAATCGCGTAACTCTGATTAATATTGCCACGTTCATTGTAAATGCCGTTAAATATGTTTCTAAATTGAAAGATCGGAAAATCGTTATAACAATCATGCCTACGGTGCTGAAGTGTTCTTCAGCTTCGTTCGTGTCGGCGCGAGGGCGACGCGCTGCCGTTGCATCGAACGCCGCGCAATCGTGCACCGCGCGATATTATGTATTTTGACGGCGGGTGAGTTTATAATTCCTCAGAGAGCGCGATCGGGGCTCTGGAACCGGGTTTCATGTCCTTCACTCCGATACCGATGTCGTCCACCGGCGCTGGTGCCAACTTCAATTGATTACCGTTTACCTTGATGTCGTTGACGGAATGGGAACGGCCGTGGGTGACCAAAGGCTTAGTGGTCTGATTAGTGGTGCTGTTCAAGTTAGAGCTGGTGATCGAGTTCGCGCTCGGAGTCGAGGCGGAATTCGTGCTGGGATTGCAGTTCGCGGTGGCCGTCGCCGAGCTGGAACTGGAGTTGGAGTTACTGTCCTGAATTGGATTTGGATTAACGGTATGGAGATTTGGATTGGGCGTGGACTTCGATCTCGATTTCATCTTGGGATTCGCGCACGACGTAGAATTGAGAGTGGTATGATCCGTGTCCCGGGTAGTAGAATCGAACGCGGAATCGGGAGAAACGGACATTTTGGTCGACGCCGTTGACTTCGACGATCCGGCGAGCGTTGCTAGTTGATTAGCGGATTGAGACCGAACAGCGTGGCCACCGAGCTTATCCTTCAATGCCATCTGATAAGCCACCTCGAAAGCCTGACCCAAAGTCAAAATGATCTCTGTCGCTTGATCCTGTAACGGAATTACGGAGCCTTCGTGTGTCCGAGCGTCAAATAAAATCGTAGAAAATTACGCGTTGACGGGATACGCGAAATACTTGGCGAATTTTCTTTTAATTTCTTATTAATTAGATATTTACCATCGTTGGCACGCAAAATACGTGACAAAAATGCGTGCGGCTGGCGTGGTCCTTCGTAATATACGCGAAGTGAGTAAGATCGTCAGCATCTTGGCAGGCACAATGAATGTTACGGATCTCGTGCTCGCAAATAGGTTCCTGTAGTCGATCATAAAGAAAATGCTCTTCTATATTTTTGTCTCGCACGTGTAAAAGATTTGTCGTAACAAAAAATGAGCCTTACATTAGTTAACGTGTTGAGAAAACGAACGCCACGAAAAGAGATTGCCAGCATAATGTCAGGGGTGATTCTAGGTTCTCGAAAGGTCTTCTTCAGCTTTTGTATCGACTTTTTCGTCGACTCGGTGCCGCGTAACTCCTTGACGACGGTGGAACCCAGATACTATATTATTTATAACAAAAAGAATTTTTTTTTTTTTTTTTAAATTGACAACGAACGATTTAGAGATAATTTTTAAATATTAGAAATCACAGAACGTCTACAAAAGTCCTCAAATTAGCATTTAAATATTCTGCATGTATTGAATACGATTCTAGATGTAAATGAATTCTTCTCTTGGATTGGAATATTCCGAGGAATTAACGGAACAATTTTCTGCACGAAGCATATTACCGCATCCTACAAATTAACTATAATTATAGTCAGCCTTGAAGCGATTTAACGAGTGCCATAATTTACTCGTCACACGTAATTAGCAGACTAGAACAATAGGCAGGTACAATAGAACATAAAACGACGAAAAGTACATAATCTTTCCTGGTAAAAAAAAAAAAATTAATTATTACCGTAAATTTAGCAATATATATTTAAAATAAAATTTTTCATGCAGAGATAATTTTATACCTCAAACTATATTACAGCAGAAAAAAAAAGACGTACGTCTTTTTATACAGTAGTTGCAAAAAAAAAAATTTTATTCAAGTAATTTCAATACGTAATTAGATCGATTCTGCTGTCGAAAGCAATTGCTACTCGTTACGTTTGGAAAATAAATGGTAAAACGTTTTATGTTCTTTTTTTTTTTTTTTTAATTGTACACGGAGATAATAAGACGAGGTAAAAAAGCAAATTCTACTCACGTTAGCGATGTACGTGACGCAGCCGGTGACTAGAGCCTTCGGCTGATGCCTCCATTGTGTCTTGAGAGTTGAAGGCACGCCGTAGAGCAGTTCGGACGGTGCCCTGATCTCGAGCTGTTCCGGTGCTGAAATCGCCCCATTATGCGAACTGGGTCGCTGGGGTGGTTGAGGCGCCGGCCTGTTTTTGCGATGCCTTAATGTGCCCGTGGCCGCCGAATTCGTGCCACTGGTTATCGACGTGCCTCCGTTACCCTCCGCCGTGCTCGCTTCCGGCAATTTTTCTCGTATCTCCTCCTTCAGCTGCTGTATGTTCGTCTTCTGCGGAAATAACATCGTGCAGCCAGATGAGAGCGGTCCCTCGCATTATTCAAACGGATCATCCCGCCCGACGATCTCAATTTTCTCGGGAGCCGCGCGGTTTCGCGAACGTACCGTAATCTTTTGTGCTTTGAATGTGAATTGCTACGCAACAACTAATGTAAAACAGATAATAATAGATTTTCGTGTGTTATTTAAAGGTGCAAATATGCATTTTTCGTCATATTTTTTATTATTGCAAAAAATATTTAAATGTTTTTTTTTTTTTTTTTTTTTTTAATTTGCCATCTCTCGTGCAACCGTTGCAAACAAATTGCATACCAAAGCAGAGTTTTTACATTCCCTCTTACAGATAAATACCAATTTCCGTGCAATTCCGAATAGCCTGCTATGTCTGCCCCGCGGTTACAATTTCTCCGACAGATATTTTTTTATAGCTTTATCATGACAAGAATCTGTTGGACCAACCGATTTTAACGAAACGCTGGTCTATGTGCGGTGTAAAAAAGAAAAGAAAAAAAAAAAAATATTGTGCTATCCAGCTTTTACGCGGCATATTACCAAGTCGAATTTGTCACGAGTTTCCTTTGTGCAGCGTGTAATTACCTTCGTAAATGCATTGTGTTGTAAACCGCTACACCAGAAAGAAACCTTTTACCGGCGTTGCCGAAATACTGTATCATGTTGCGTCGATAGTCGCGACATTTCAGCTATTGCAAACAAATTGGATTCGAGTCGGGCGCGACACTCGAATTCGGATTACAACCCGAATCGTTCGCTCCATCTGGCTTCTGCATATAATTCCGAGTATCGCTATTGTGGCAAATTGCAGAAGACTCGAACGAAAGGGAGGTGAAATGAAAACGCGAGAGTGATAGGGAGACCGAGGGAGAAAGAGAGAGAGATGGTATGCGAAATTCGAATGTTGGAAAGCGTATGGACTACGAAAATCCGCGTTACCAACGAGAGTGCCAGAGTCAAACTATGGTTCGTCGGGTTCGATAGCTGCGAAAAATCACGAGAGGAAAAAGACCGGGTGAAAAAGCAGAAGAGAACCAATTTGTCGGGATTATTGAGTGCGAGAATGACGCGAGCCGAATGAATCTAGTCACCGGACATTTAGGGGATTTAATGAGCTAATTAAGAGAATACGAGTGGGGAAGATGCGGGTGAACAGCGAGATGTACTTATCGGCGCTGACGTGGTGAAGAGACCCGAACAAAAAGCATCGAGAGGCGCTTGAACGATCACCTCGTAGAAAGCACATGTATATACGCATGCATCACAATACCGAACCTCCAATTAGCCACGATATTTACATTATGATGCGATCGAGCGAAAACGCGTCGAAAGCGATCGAGCTCGGCGCATCACCGTCCGTTCTCGACTCCGCTGTATCCCACCCTCACCGGCGAAGTGTGCGCTCTTGTCAGACACCCCCCGTTGAACGTATTATCTTCATTCACCGATCCTGTCAACGTATCGGTTCACAAGACGACGAGTTTTACTATTTAATTTATCAACGACGTAGAAATTCGTTTTCCGCAGTCTACACGTAATTTCAGTTAATAATTATTTCTCGATATCTTGCAACTTTTTGATTTACTTTTGATTTACGGATATTTAAAACGTATATTTAATATGCGGTAGAAAAAAAAGAAAAAAAAAAAAATTTAATTTCTTATTACGATAATTTTAAAAGTGAATTAATCTGTTCACTTACCAGCGTGTTGAGATCTTTATTCAAGTCTTCCAAGTTCGCTCCCGTGCCATTTCGAGCTGGTGCACGCGCACTAGTCGAACCACTCACGGATGCAAGGATGCGTTTGCGATGCGCCGGTTTCTGAATTTCGAGGACTGCCGCCAACTCGACCTCCCAGATACGTTTGACCCGATCCATGTCGGTGTACAGATGCTTCCTGAACGTCTCCGCATAATTTTCCATATGAATACCCTTCAGCCACTCCTCCACCGATTGGCCCTGACCGCCACTACACTTTTCCACTCGTTTGTTCAACAAACCGACCGCGTCTATGATCACAGCCCGCTCCTGATCACTGCTGATCTCCATGTCGCGCAAATCCGACTCGTCCAACACCCCGTTCTGCAAACCGCGCAATTAAACGATTTTCCGCATCTCTCCCGATCGTAGTCGCGCAATTTGCGAATGCGTCTATACTCACGATAAACTCGAGATCGTCGAAGCCGTAGTTAACGAAGAGGGACTCGTAATCCGCCAAACCTAAACTGGACAGCCACTGGCCCACAGTTGTTGAAACAACGGGACTGCTACTGTCGGAATTTAAACCTAAAATATAAGAAAAAAGAAAACTTTCCGTAATTTTATCGTGACAGTAATTTAATTAATTTCAAAGATATATTAAAACATATTAAAATTTCTGCAAAGTTAAAAAAAAATTGTATTTTATTTGTGTAAAGAAAAAGAGTAAAAAAATTATTAGAATAATACAAAAAAAAAAAAAAATTACAACCATCGCGACATGTCGCGTAAAATTAAGATCGAAAAATCGTTCGAGATCAATGCCGCCGCCGGCGAAATCGAAAGCGGGGCGTGCACGGCGATAAGATTACCTAGCCTGGTTTGGAATTCTTTCTCGAGCTCGCTGACAAACACCGACTCTCGTACAAGACCAGTTCCGAATGACGCCATGATCTCCGAGATCTTCGCCCATTCCTCTTGCTCGTCGAAGGGACTCATTATACTGAGAGACTTCTCGTCCCTGTCGCGATCCCGGTCGCTGGTAAGCCGAAAGGCGACCTCGCCGTCTTCGAGACGATCTCCACCCCCGCCGTCGCCGCCAGTTCCCATTCCGCATGCGGTCTGGCCGTAGACGTTCCGCAAGCGGCGCAAAGTACGCGGCCGTTCAGCCGTGACGGAGCCCTTTAACAAACCTATCAGCACGCCGATTTACAATTTCGCAAACTCTCTTCTTTTCCATGCTCCGATATTGTCCATTCATACGTATAAATATCACATTGCATTTTTAAATTTTAAATCGCGTGCTCGTGTTCGGAGAGAAAAAAAAAATGAATAAAGTTAAAGCTGCTTGTTTTTTTTTTTTACAACTACTTAGGTCTAAAATTCTATGAAATATTTAAACAGTATTGTGCCAATTGAGCGTTTTGCGTTCTACTATTTCAACAAGCTTGCAAGTATCGCGGTATTCGTCAATTATTATTGTCTACCAAGACTTGATAATGCATATGCAGCACAAACCAGTGAATTTACAGTCACGTTGAATATTCATTGTAGACGTATCATTGTCTCGATGAGAGAATTAGTCGGAGGGCAATCAAGACTGCCTCGTGACATCACGATCGTTAAACAATTATATCGACAAGAAACTTCGGATATTTGAATCTGTAAACAACTGCGTTATCTTTCAATGTAAA
Organism: Cardiocondyla obscurior; assembly: GCF_019399895.1. Lineage (NCBI taxonomy): Eukaryota > Metazoa > Arthropoda > Insecta > Hymenoptera > Formicidae > Cardiocondyla > Cardiocondyla obscurior. Next base: position 9,422,371 of record NC_091866.1, on the reverse strand, counting down.
AAAAAAAAAAAATTATTATTAACGATAGCGGTTAAAAAGACATTTAAGAAATGAACTTTGTGCTCGTTCAAATATAATTTGCTCAAGTAATATCTGATAAATTGTGCTACGGAGGGACTTTTTTCTTTTCTGACTGGGTGAAAAAATATTTGCATCCTTTTACGGATACCGCACATACTTTCTCTCCGCGCACTGAAAATACATTCAACGTGTACGATCTCGTCTCATAATTTCCCCTCAAGCACTCGGAAACTGCATTCCTCCACATCACAGGGGTGGGAATAATTTCCCAATTTTCCTCTTCTCATACCTCTCCACAGTTCTTCCCTCATTTATCGTGGCCCCCATGCACGCATTCCGCGTAAAAGAGAAGCGCTTGTTACAAGAAGCTTCGCGTTGCGGCGTCTTTATAAACGCGATTCGTTATTTACGACAATCGACGACCTACAAGCGCGCGATAGAAATTCCTTTATACGAATTTCGCAAATGAGGACTCGGCGGAAGGAGGGTAAAAAAGGACCAATTTAAGCCGCCGTCACGAATGCTCTTTCAAAGACATCCTCCGCTCCTCCGAGAATATGCTGCGTACGACACAAGTGGCGTGCTCACACATGCACGTACACACGTACGTCCTTAATGAAAAGCTCATAAAAATATAAAATAGAAGCGAGGAGAAGGCGAGAGAGTAACGTATGCACGTTACGAGAGGCAAATGTACGTAATTTTAATTAAAGCTTCATCGCGGAGGGCGTCGTCGTCTGCTTACCGCCGTCGCTCTCCACCTCAGCCACGTTATATTGTGAAGGTAGTTATTCAAGTCGTATACACAAATTATTACATAAATTCTCTCGCTTTTTCCATCCCGCGTTACTTGTAACCTTTTAACCACTATCTGAAAAACTGACGCGTCCATGTGGCTTTATAGAAAAGATATAACGATTGAATCTCTTTGAATTTAAATTCTTAATTTTCCAATTCCAGTCGTCGTTCCGTGCTTTGTTTTGTACTTCGAAAAATTGTTTCGGAGAGGAAACGTTGTTCGCACCTCGCCCGTCCCTTCGTCGCGGCCGGGATTCTCATTCCGTTTCGAGTAAGTGACTTTTGAGGGACTTGAGGAAGATAAAGTGCGCGGGGAACATTTCGTCCGGAACGTGGTGTTCGAAATATCGCGGCTCGTCTCATTCGCCACTTCGCGAGTTCTCGACGTCGTTTATTCCGATTCGTTCGTCGCGCTTCTTAATTTTAATCATAAAAAATCGCCGCGATATTCCACCTTTATTTTTTTCGGTTGTTCGTGTCTCAAATGATAGTGGTAATAATTATAAAAAATTTTAATTTGAAAAAATTTTGATTTAAAGTGCTGCAGGACGTCAGGATAATCCAGAGTACTGCCGTGGAAAGAAGGAAGGAAGGAAGGACGGAAGGAAGGAAGAACGGACGGAAGGATGGAAAATAACCTACTCTAACTTAACCGAAAACTACAAATGTAAGTAAACTGGCAACACACTATTGACCGTAGATATTTATCAATTGTAACTATTCCAACGAAATTAATATAATTAATTAATATTCGAATCTAACGACGCGCACTCTGTCATTTCTAGTGTATAAAAAAACCAGCGGTTTTAACAAATTAATTACCGTTTACTGTACTTCTTGAAAAATTATTCAAATTTATTTTTGAACTAATAATTGTACGTGATATATAAAAAAAATTAATATTAAAATTTTATGTTATACATTATTACAAGTAATAATTAAAAAATTAACCGTATCACGCTGATAATTAGAATTATATGTATAATAAGTTCCTCTGCTTATTCTTGATAAAATTTTAATATACATAGGTTCTAAACTGCATTTGTAATTACGTCATTAATCTCACTCTTGTAACAGAAGAGGTACTTTCGCATGTCGTAATATTTTTTACCGTAAAAACTTTCGTACGAAATCCATTACACTAGGGGGAAAAATCTGCGGGCAATTTCCATGGGCTATAAACATTAAAGTAATTCTTGCGTAAATAAGTGCACGAGTTCTAAATCTTTGAAAGAAGAAAAGAGAATTTCGAGGGAATTAAAAATATATGACCATTAAGAATTCATAAACGATGTCGTTATGTTTTTTAACTCCGTACTCCCGCGTTATTAGATCAATCGGAAAAGATATTAAAATCCGCGATAAACCCGTTTAATCTTATATCGCGAATCGCCGGATAGAGGATTATAAAAATCGAAGTCCCTCTCTGTATAGATGGATGCCAACAGGTCACGGGCAGCATCCGCAAAGAACCGTGTAGCGGTGCAAATTAATTTCAATGCTGCAGCAATTTGCCAAGAATCGATTTTAATTTCTCGCGGCGTTTTAACTGTTTCAGTTAATGAAAATCATATTTCTTGTCTACCGAATCGTCTACATTTAATATATTTTATACTTTACTCGATTATTTTTACAAACAGTGAGTGTGGGTGGTTTTAGATAAAAACGAATTTACGTTGAAATAAATTTTGGGTGCGGAAGTTTTTAAGCGTTGTTTCGCCGCGAAACGAAATTTTGCGGATCACAAGGCGCCGCGCGATCGTTCATAAATTACGACGACCCCCATCCAATTCTCAGTAGTGTTATTATCTTCCACCGGTTCATTTATCTTATTAAGTAACAAAGGCTTCCTAATATTTATTACTCTTGTCATTACGAGACCCACATTGACGCGGAGGAACTATTAACGCGTTAATACGTGTTATTACAGTATATCACATAGTATTATCATTTAGTTGAATTAAATCCACGTACAATCAATTAAACCCAATTGGTCGTAGGTGCGATGAATTCTTGGATAAATTACAACTCCCGTGAAATCGCGGCTCCCAGTGAAACCAGCGATTTACGCAAGCGATAACGCGGTCACGGCAGATAATTACTGACCTTGCCGTGCCATCGGAGCGCGATGCAAGTTTCGTCTATGAACTTGCAGCTGAAATTATTATTTCGGAATTTCGCATATTTTCCGCGACGTTATTTTATGGTTAAATCAACGATATTCCAGTCACCGAACATATTCAATCAATTTTAAATACACAGTAAGAAAAAGTATTCAATTATTACTTCAGAGAATATTCAAAATTAAACTTTTTTTCTTTCCGTAATTCTTTGTCCGACTCGTTGCGCGGATTATCTATCGAGGATAATCGTTATCTAAATCAAACATAAGGCGTGTCGCACTGCAAGCGAATGCTGCATCGGTTTTCTCTGTATTAACCATCGATTATGCGGCAATCGCTAAGCAGTCACTCGAAGTTTTCAGTCGATGTAATATCATATTCGATTGCTGTTGACATTGGGAGGGAGAGTATCACGCAAGTCATTTCGTAAAAGACTGTCGTCGTAAGGAAGTGCTAATGCTAAAACGAACGAGCGCCGAATGAGAATGATGCCCGTAATCGATTTAGATTCGTCTGAAATCTTTCGACGGTTTCCGTTCTCACGTCGCTTAATTATTTTGCGATGGAAATTTTGCGAGAACGGACTGTTTAAATTCGATCGCTTAACGTAAAATTTTAGACTTTAATGCAAAATTATGTCGATGTTAAAAATGAAAACGTACGCTACAATAATTTCCATACGTTTTATTATCGATTTGATGCATTTATATGTATCACATGGTACCTGAAGTCGACGATTTATCACAATTTAGTTTTCTCCCCCCCCTCCTCCCCAAGTTATTATCAATTTGCTATGATTTTAGATAGCAGACGCGAAATTCACTTTATTCATTGTTGCGGCGTATTCAACTTTTAATTTTACATGCATCTTTTATACGCGGCGGCATTATTTTACATCGTACTCATTAAGCAATGAAAGCAGAATTTTGAAACAATAACTCCTGCCACATATGTGTGGCCGGCAAAATATTTTTCCTACAGCGTGAAAACATACAGAACGATATTGTTTCGTCGAAATATTGCAAGTTGAAATTTTTACCAGCGACTATGTGATGAGTCAGTTAGCGAAAAGAATAGGACGCCCCGTATTTCCGCCGTGTGATATAATAGGTTTGTTCTTAATATCGACCATGTATCCGATACTCGTAAGTCGGGAATTATAACGTAACACTTATGGCAAGACGTGTGCCAGAACTAAAGATAGAGTGCCGCCTAAGAATAACAGAATCGCGATTCTAAAATAAACGGGGCGAATAACACTCTGCAAGAAAGTCTCTTGTTGTATAGTGCTGATTGTTAAAGTTTGAATCATTTAAAATGCTAATGGCAATAGAACTCCTCTTTTTTTTTTCTTTTTTTTTTCTAGCCTATACTTCATGCAATAGATAGTAAATAACATCAGAAGTAATGGCGTGCAAATTGCGAAGCTGCTTTGCAAACAGTTAAATTCATTTAACTTTGGTGATAAATTTAAATCAAGTCTTGATACGTGTTTTTACTGCAAATACTTTTCTAAATCGTAAATAAGAAGCAAGTAAAAAAAACCTGTCTTGTCATAATGGAATTTCTAATTTCTCTCTCTTGGTTTTTTTTTTTATCTTTTCTGCGCTTTTTATATGCAAGGCACACAAACGAGTGCCCTTGGATTTTTTAATAGACTGTCGCAGTAAAAACAAAAACGTACGTGTAATTTAGAAGATTATCAAATTAAGAAAAATGCCGATAAGATAATACTTTCATGCGAATTTAAGTAGGTTTTTATTATAGATATCGCAATGCCGTCGTATCTGTTATTTGTACTTTTATACTGAAAGCCGTGTGGACAGATGCAAGCTAAAAAAAAAAAAAAAAATCCAGCTCTGTTATCCGCGTAAACTCCCTTTAAATTCTTCTTTTCGGCTGGCCTCTTTCGCGACGCTTACAATCGCCGAGGACGAACTATTATAACGTCAAGCGGCGTAACGAGCAACAAGTATCGTGCTTTTTGCGAGGCACGTCAGGAACTTTGAACACATAATGTTGCCTGCGGAGTACACGTGGCGTGACAACAAACACAAATACACGCATACCAGATGCACCCACACCATTTGCTAACCGTACGGAGCGGTACTCACAGACTCAAAAGTTCGCTATCTCCCTGGTATCGATACTCTTCAACGTGCGCTAGCTGGTACGTCGTCTCTCAATGTCATCCGTATGCTTTTTTTTTCTCTTTCACACCAAGTGAACCTCGCGTTTCTTTCTCGCACGAGGGGCACATACGCCCCTCGAAACGCTCTCGCTCCGATCGACGAACGAACGGACGAACCGACCGGCCGGGAACAGTTTTCTGACCGACGCTGGCACGCCCCGTAGCGCACAATCTACCTTCGATCCACCTGTCCGATCGATCGGCACAACACTGAGGAAACGATCACGCTGTGCTCGATCGTGAGCGCAATCACGATAGTGCCCCTCCACCTCCGCGCGAGCTCGTGAGCAGCGTGTCACTTCATCGGTGACGAATTCCGGGCGAGCTTCCTCGGGATTCCAGCCGGAACTTCATCAGCTCGGAATTCAACGGTAACGAACAAGCCCCGGAGTTAATTGCTCGAAGAGTTGACGATATCTTCCACCTCGAAACGCATGTTAGAAATTTTTGTTTCGGTCCACTGGTACTCCCTTCAGCTGTTATTTCCGATAAATGTGAGAATTACTCCGGATTTTAACGCCCGGGATCGAGAATGTCGGCGCGGAGGTTTAAGACTCGGTTCACCAGAAGTCGAGTACGGTCGACACGACCGACCTACTGAAGGACGTCCCGCTGTCGTTGACCAACGTGGTCGGTGAATTCATTATCGTATCGAGAACCACCGAGCTTACACTTGACCGAAACCAATTCCGCGTGAAATCGTCAATTTCCCCAGCTGTTCCGCGCTCACGGCAAGACGTCGTAGAACGCGATCTCGAAGTACGACGATTTTAGGCCACGTTTCCTTGTTTCGAATCGGTCAAGCGACCACGTACGCGCCGGGGCTCTTCGTTGCGCCACGAGTCTGGTTAACGAGACGACTAATTCGAACGTGTTAGGTCCACGAAGAGGAGGTGGTCGTGACGGCACGACGGTGGTGGTAGTGGTGGCGTAAAAGACGGCGGGGAAAGAGGCGAGAACGGACCGCGGTCCTCTCTCGTCACCCGCACTCCCGATCGACAATAATACGCGCGAGGAGAACGTCGCCGGAGGGAATCCGGGAAGAAAAGAGATAGAGAATCGGGGGCCGGGAGTGGGACCGTGCGACGATTGTGTTAGTTCAGGGGACCCCGGCGTGTTGGTAGCGTGGAAAGATGACCTCAGAGATGGGACTATCGTTCTCCGGGACCCCGAGCCGAAATTATGGCTCGTTGCACTCGCCGGTGATGGAGCAAAGATTTCTCCTCGACCTTTTACTTCGATCTTCCTGCGAGCGCACTCGATCATCCACCTTTCGCCTTTATTATTGATACTAACACGCAACGAGCGAGATTGCTTCGGGTATTCATTTTCGTGCGATGCACCAGGAGGAACACGAAATCTCGAGAGAAATTTTTTTTTAATATCTCCCCGTTATTCCGACGTTTACCGAGATATTTTAGAATCGTGATTATTGATTATTTATTATTAATTTTTTTTTTTTTTTTTAATATTTAGTCCGACGAAGATAGATTTGTTATTTGCAACACAGAAACGCGGTTACTTATTTTTTCCGATCGGTACTTTGTATGTTGAAAGAGAAATAAAATTCTACCATAAATTCGCAAATAAAAATAAACCTCTTTGAGCAGCTTACGTAAAACTAACTGCACGACGATCACGGTTTAAAACGTCGAAAAGAGCATCTCTCGTTCAGATTTCTATTGACCGTCGGCCACAATTTGTCTTGCTAAAATATATTTGCTATGCGGACGTGACACACGTTTAATCGAACCTAATTGTACAATCGATCGCGTACGTGTCTTCGTGGTTTTCAAAGAGAAATTTGTTCTTGCCTAAGTAACTTCAAGTATTCGATTTTTGTAAGAGCGCGGGTTATTTCTTGTTAGGACACGGTTATAGAATCTCTTTCGTATGCATAACTGACACGCCGGCGCCAATAAAGTCCACATCCGTTTGCGCTTTCACGAACGAATTGTTCGTCAGCTAAATGTCGCAGGCGAAACCCGATGAATTACAAATTCGCGACTCGAAAACGCTTATTCATATTCCATTTAAGTTTATTTTTTATCGGTGATATTCAGGGGACATACGAACTTCGTCAAACGCGTTATTTTTAGTCTAGGGTCCTTGAAAATTGCGACACGAACTTGACAAAAAAACATCAAGATGACACAGACAACGTAATAAATACTGACGCATCAAATTCGTACGTATGATACCAAGTCGAGTTTTTATCGTATCTTTAACCAGACTTGATCGTTGTTATGCTAATATACGGAAAATAGATATTGATCCAGGTGAAACGAGACTGTTAGAGATATAATTCAACATTTTCTCCACGCGTGTAATTAATTCGTATCTATTATTACGTTGGCGTAGCACTATAAAAAATAAAAAATATATATATATATATATCTTTGCATATGTAAATCGACGCGTTTGCGTTTCCTATTTTATGTTCGATTTAACATTAATTTTTATAAAGTCAAGAGCAAATAGTTTTGATGTCAAGGAATAGTTTAAGTGGTTTTTTTTTTTTTTTTTTTCACAATAGAGCGTTAACTCACGTAAGCGATAAACTGGTGCCGAGCAGTCGACAAACTCATTACTCCACTTTTCTAAGAGACTTCTTGGAGGTCATGACTAATGCAGTGTACACTCGGTAAAACGGTATAATGCACATCAAAACGTTGCTCATTGCGCGCGCGTACAACTCGCGCTTTTCCCACCGCAATTAGGTTTCAGACGAATGCTCGGCGACAACATCAATCATATATCTCAGAATGAGGCTCACAACCTTAATTATAACTATCCTTAAATTCACTCCTCTCGATTGTCAAAGGGACGAATGCATACGTGCGCACAAATAATGCGTCTAATAACGCACACACTTATCGATATCACACTTGGGGGAGAGAAAAAATCGTACGGCAGGAATATTCTCACACGAGGGAATTAATTACCGATTGACTAATCACTGATTAAGGCCACGCGATAAGCTTCTGGTGTCCCGATGTTTTTCGTTGAGGCACGAATCTCTTATCACTGTAATTATATGTATATCTGTGAGTGGCTCGGACTATCGCGGGCTCTTCACGCGACGAGCGACCGTTCCGAGCCGAAGTGTTGCCGCCAAAAGAACGACGTGACTTGATATCGCGTGAGTCACATCCCACGGTCTACACATTCCTGCATGATGTCATAATGTGGCCCTCACGCACACATGGCTCTCGCGCAGTGGTCAAGCGACCGCCGAGACGTAAACCAACCGAGGTATTTCGTTTTCCCGAATACGAGTTGCTGTTGCTGCTAAGCGAGCGCGATATGGTCGACGCTTTTCGATAACCGCGGAACACTTTCGATTTTGTTAATGCCTCCACTTGTCAAAGTGACTCAATTAAAAATTGTGACGATATGAAACTCATATATCTATAGATAAAGGTCTGCATCTTATTAAATTTTTATGAAGTTTAATAATAAAAGTATAATACGAGAAATCAATTATATAAATGTATTTTTCGCGTTTTAAATTTATATGATTTCTCTAGTAATCTTTTTTTAATTTTTTTTTCTTTTTCGAGCTAGAGCTATTTCAAAATAAAGAATTAATTAATTTATTCATCTTGAAATACTATTATTACACACGTATAAATTTCTTTTTAAAGTCAATCGCCTAATTGCCAAATTGTGTCTATCGCTTTGAAACGCACGCAATTTAAATTAACTGTTAAGTATAGACGCACAATTTTGTACAGTCGATGCGAATCAGTTACCGGTTCAGTGATCAAGACATCCATTGCCGAATGGAAAGCGTCGCTAATGGCAAAGTGCGCATCGCTCATAATTTATGAAATTACCAATGACGAGCAGACATAACTAATGAAGAATGACCTTTCGTAACGTCCGGCGGAACGTTAATTTGTCACATACGCGTGATTCATTGCGCTAACATAATTTTTCACCGCGAACGAAAAGATTCGACCTTAATAACGTGTTTCTTCACGACGCAGTGAGAAACGGGACAGGCAATGAACGTTATCAAATGCATCGCACATTATCGACGTGCCACGATCGCAAGTGGAAGGTCAATTGTCTCGGCAACAATGCCGGCTTATTTTCGCAGCGCTAAATCCATCGTCAGGCGGGGAATTTCTATAATTTCGTACATAGAGCTTGCCGTTCTTTCCGGCAACGACAAAGGCCGGCCACATACTTTTCGTTACGGTCGTAAACGGGGCACAATGAACGGGGTTAACTAGCTGTCTGAAAGTGCATTCCGGTTCAGCCTCTTCCGACGAGGCTGCGTTAAAGTCGCGAGTCGATTTTTGCGCCGGGGTGCAATAACCGTGCATTAATATTCATCTGTGCGAAGTAGGAGGTCCAGTAGTTTCATCTTCCGACAAGATTGAAGTAGTTTAAATTGTTATTGAACCAGTTTTAATGTGAACATCCTAAGTGATTTTGAAAGGGAGACGACTTTAAAATAAAACTTGCACTTTATGGACGGATTTTATTTCAAATATTTTAATGATTAATGTCGTGTGGTTTTCTCGCAACGTTTATTAGCCAGAATTGCCATGCGAAACGATCGTTATACGTACGCCTGTATGCAATTGCCGTATCTTATTACGAGTTAATACGGTTGGGAACGTACAGTCAACACGAATTCGCATGTAACTCGTATCCTATCGAATGTCATAATGTCGCTCGTCTTACCGTAAGCAACTTATTAATCGTCCACTTACTGGCTATCAAGAGTAACGCGATTCCTGGTAAAAATTATAATTATTCATAAAATTGTAGAGAGAAATTGTTGAGGTTTCGAAGTATATTGATAATTAATTTCAATAAATTCGACAAGCGCTTAAATCGATAAAGACATACCTTCGTGAAATATGAACTACAATTTGTTATTACATTCGGATAAAGATAGATCACTATGTCTGGTAAAACAATGTGTTATTCATGTGGAGACTCACCTTGCTCCACTTTTATCTTTCGTCACAATACATACTGCAGTACCCTTTTTTTTTTTTTTTTTTGTACACGAGTTTTAATCGCACGCTTTAAAACTCACGCCAAACATAACAATATGTGTGACTATCACGCAGTTGATTACTAAAAATCACGTTTAATATCGAGAGTATGCAGCCACAATAATTAGACAAATTGCAAAACATGCACATATAAAACGCAGCGCAATTTCTTACGTCATAAATAATACGTTGTTAAAAATTAAATCAATTATTTCGTGACAAATTTACGTTATTGAGTTATTATTTCCAGTTTGTATTTACACATTTTAGGGTTAATCTGAATTTTTATCATTAATTGGAAGTATACATATAAAAGAAAACCTTTTTTTTTAATTGTACTTGTGCTTTTTTACAATTGCATTATTTGGAATATATACAAGATAACGGGAAGATAAATTCTTACTGTCGAAAAATAAAACTTGAAATTTTGTTTAAAATAACTGCATTAGGAATGTTTAGAAATTTATCTTGTGGAAAATCTTGTATATATTCTATTGTATGTAGGACGGGATTTTTGGAACAGAAATGAATACTAAAATACCATGTAGCCGATTACATATTATTACTGACAAAGATCGTAATAAAAAAGGGGTAATATAAATTTGCGAACTACAACGGCATTGTAACGGAAAAAAAAAATTTTGCGAAAGCTCAAAGGAGAGACATAAGCGACAAAATGACTCAAGACATCGCATACAATAGCAGCATAACGTTTATTAGCACATGAAAGATATTTATAATTGCTTAAATTTAAAATGTAAATATATCGCGCATATAATTTTATATACCTATACACACAGGTTGACCCGTTATAATATTTGGATATTTGGACGAAGCATTTGACGCAAAATAAAATATTAAATCAGTCGCAAAATAAGGCATAATATTATCAGATTTAATTCAGTGCATCGGATGACACCATCTCTATATTATGATCTCATAAATGTTCTAAGCATATCTGAATAAAAAAGAAATCACAGAATTGATCACAATTTAAGTTTGTTAACTCATAATTAATCTGCAATTGTTACGCTTGGAATGAATAAATATATAATCGTACTATATGTTGCATGCATATTAATTAATATATATTGTATATAATAAAAGTAAAATTTATTTTATTAATATTGATATTTAATATGGTTATTATTGTAAGATATGCTATTTAATTGAAAGGAAGACATATCGTACTATTCAGTTCTAGCAATGCTATAAAGATATTTTCAACATTTTTTAATAATGTAATACTTATTTTAAAAAATATAAAAATTAAATACACTTCTAATATATGACTCAATAAGAATACATGGTATTCCGACGGTGCTACAATACATATAAACAATTTACTATATCTAGAATATGTCTTGAATACCTGTTTTTTTTTTTTTTTTTTTTTTTTTTAATATATGCATTTTTATCATTTTAATTAGAAAGCAACGAAACGTCTTTCTCTGTGAATATAACTTTCCAGTCTTTAAAATCCTTAATCTCAGTTACTCTCAAACATTTATAGACTTTCTTATAATTACTTCATTACATTAAATTGCACATTTAACGTGCAAATGTTGTGTACTTGATAATTTATCATATAAATATTAAATATTGTGGAATAACTACCAAGGCGCATTATACATATACAAAATAAAACGTTAAGGAATAATTCAACTTGATTAAAATATAATAATGCGCAATAAATGTACGAAATAGTACATATTATATTATATTATTCTGTGCGTATAATAATTTTCAATCAATTATTAATTATTTTCGGAAAAGGATATGGTTTACGAAAACGATTCTCCAATAGACTAGCTACGTATTTACTGCCTATATCAAATGTAACGTAATCAAAATCTGGCCCGCATACATTGCTAATATATTGAGGCGAGGATAAAAGTGAATATATAATAAAGTGACTATGTGTACATCGCAATGCTAATGTAATTAGTGTAGAGTCTAGAAAACTATTTGCTTCTCTAATCGTAACATGCTCAAAGTTCCTAATATTTTTTTTTTTTTTTTTTTCTAACGTTTCAACACGGCGAGTACTGTTTGCGAGATTTCCATCGTTCACTGCGAAGGACTCCGCCTGATCCATTAGATTAACCAGGAATAACTATCGATAACAGAGAGCACCGGGCTGGTCCGAATAACGAACTCGGATCGTTAGTTTTTTGCGCAACGATTGTGCTTGCGCGGCACGTCTTTCGCTTTGCGTCGGCAAAGATTGAAATCCAGAACCGACAGATTTTATTACCGTAGGAAAACCGGAGCCGTATTTCGGGGAACAGATGCGCCGACCGTATTCCATATCGGCACATCGCCCAAAGTCAAAGAAAAATAGAACGAATTTTCGATAAAATGGATCACGAACCACTTCCGATCGCGCCGAAACACGACCGGCGAAAAATTTGGATTTCTTTTGCGGCGTACCTGACGCTAAAGTACATCCGGCTCGATCGAGTCAAAGAAGATCTACGTTCGTGCGCTGTACAGAACATTCCCCTTTGCGGGGGAGAAAACCGCCCCGTGTGATTTATTTGCTCTTTCGAGAGCAGACTCGGAAGGTACGTTTCGGTTCGGCATTACAATTAAAAGAGAGCGGGCGCACAATAGAACTCCCCTTAACGCGGATAATGAAAATATGATTTTTATTGAATGAAATATCGCGTTAATGGACAGATAATAATTTTAATACTTGAGTTTGTATATAATATGCAAAGTACGGATTTTATCAAGTCCTCTTATCTTAACTTCTCCGACTGATGCGAGACGATCTAATTTGCGAACTTAGGTAATCAGTTACGTATACCATTCCGCTATTGGAATAAATTTTAATTCTAAACAATGCGCACAGACACACCTGCTTTATAAATATATCTTCCATAAATATATCTTCCAAATATTGTTATGCAGCTGCTCGTGATGCATGTTTTAAATTGTGAGAATTAAATCTGTGTCGCATGTTCTTTTATACGGTAACGAAATGAAAATGGCAAAGGCGAAGAGCATAAAAATAATACCTCCTCATGCCGTTACAGTGTACCCATTCGCCAAACCCTTCCGGGTCGTAGTATAAAAGTATTGTGCTGTTACACGAACGTCGTAAATAAATGTTAATACCAATGACGGATGGGACAAAAGTAATTCGATATACATACATGAAATTGTTGCAGCGTTAAATACCATCACCTTTAGGTGACGCTATACATATGTACATTTTCTTGGTGGCTTCCTGCCCGTTTTCACCAATGCGGTACGAGTCAACGACACATTGCGCATTTAAATGGGAAAAGGTCGGGAGAGACCTTGCTTTAGAGCGCGTCCCCGAGGAAACGTGCTCCTCGCAATTGTCGCGTTAGCGGTGTTTCAGACAGACGGTAAAAAGACAGAAACGTAACACAACGGTTATGCATGTACACGTGGGCAGAAAGAAGCGTCATGCGGTGCAGCCAAGCGTGCGTTGCTGTTTACCTGCGAACGGCACGTCGCCGAAGTATTCCTCGACATTGTCCGTTGACATGCTCTTGTCGGACAGCGATACGCTGGACAGCGAGCCGCTTGACGCGTTGAGCGATCCACCGGTGGGAAATTGTAGGAGATCTTCGTCCGTTTCCGTTTCCATGTCGCGGGATCTTCGCTTGTACACCTATCGACAAATCAGCGGCATTTGAGGAGAAAGCGGGGGACTCCTCGCTTAAAAGTATACGCTATAAAACATCGCGGTAAATAAGCCGCGGGGGAGGTGGGCTTATTTTCGACGCTTCGGTTTCCCGAGCCCCTCTCGATATCCGCCGTGAAACTCCCGCTGATCATGTTGTTGGATTTATGGCAGTTGCGTTTTACAATTTACCCGCGACCACTATTACTCCGCGCGTATCGGCCGTTATCACGAAATTGTCAACATTCGTATTTTATACACGGATATTTACAGTCGATATAAAAATTCCCCCGTGAGCCGCGTCGCGTCGCGTCGAGCCGCAGCAAATCACACGATGGAAAAATGAAGCCAATCCTATCGCGATGAAAATTTATTGAAACGAAACGTCCGCGCGCAGGCACGCGAGAAATATGCCATGTAAATCGGAGGGAAAATAAATACGCGTGGTCAACCTAAAGCATATTTATTTATTCGAATAAAAATCTATACCTTTTGACATTAATTCTTTCGATTCCGCTGACGGCGAGTCATAAATGACAAATATAATACGATTTTTCCAGCACTCCTGAATTTTATGATACGCAAAGAATTATTGCTGCAAATATTGCGATGCTGTTTACATTGAAATTATTTTATACATCAAAAATTATATTTTTATTCGAAAAAAAAAAAAAAAAAATAAAATAAAAGCGAGAGAGAGAAAGATGGAGGACCTTAAAACTGAAAATAATTGAAATCGCAACTTGACGTGGTTTAATACAGATTTTAATTACACATGCGTATCTACGTTTTTTTTTTTTGTTTTTTTTAATGTATTTTTATGTATTATGTTTTATTAATAACAAGCCACAACTAACGGTCAACGTTCGCCATTTACGTTGAACAGCGAGAGATGTATTAAACCACCGAAAATTGCGTTACGCCGCTCAAAGAGACCTGGCGTTTTGATTTACTAAGTGCAAACTACGAAACGGCAAGCTGCTATTTCATCGCGCGTTTCAGAAAGGCTCTAACGCAATTAAAATTTGACGTCAGAGGCCCGACAGACGCTCGCGGTATCATCTGTAAAACGCCGAGAGCGTCTCGAGGAGACAGCCGGAAACCGTCGCTACAAATTCGTGAATTTCTCTCTCTCCCATGGCAACGGAGAACGAGCGTTCGCGAGGCGAAGTCAGACAGGCATAGAAGCCGAGGGCTTCATTATTCAAAGGGTGTCGGCGTCTTGCATTCTGCCGCTCTACTGGATTCGCGGAAGTTGACGGGTGAGAAGCAACCATCCGTAGAGGGTTCTCCCATCTCTTCGTCCTTCCTCCGACAGGTTCACGGAGACCCTCTGCCTCCGTGTGCCGAACGCGCGCTGTCTTCAGCTGCCGTAATAGCGTTCGATCTCTATCATCGAATCATATCAGCTGCTCGGCGAATTGAGAATATATTCGTATTATCGCGAATCGGCCGACGAGCGCGCGATGTTAATAGCGTAAATTGCGCGATATTAGCGAAATTATTTTAGCCCTGACTAGATATATATTTTAATTAATTTTTTTTTTTCAATATATATTTGTTCGATCTCGCGATTTGAATCTTCGGGGCTTTTTTAAATTTCGAATCCGGAATTGTCATAAAATCGCTTGATAATCCAATGGAGAACGATAGATTTACAACTCATCAAGTGCCAAAGAGGATGTACGAAGCATGTTACGAGAAGAAGATATCCGTGTCTATCAAATAGACGATTTGCATGATGAAGACATCGATCATCTTCCAAGCAAGCGATGTTACACGGTACCACCGGCTGTACACATGAGTTCGCCGTCTTCGCCGCATTCACCGACTCCTTTCTAGATATATTCACTGTGTGATATTTCGTCAAGCGTGTATAGCCGACTGAAAGACACGGATTGCGAATGCATATAGGGAACGGCAGAGAGAACCTAGGGTGGATGGCAGAGAGATACCGTGGAAAGAGCAAAGCCAGAGAGAGAGAAAGAGAGAAGGAGAGGAAAGGAGGGAGGCAGAAGTGCGCTGGAAGCTGCGTCGTGTGCTATGGATATCCATTCGCGGTGGATGGGAATTGAACGTAGTCGGTCTCACAGCAGAACGATCATAGGGCGACGCGCAAACGGCAGCAAACGAGCGAGACAGGCCGAAAGCGGCGACGACGGCTGCGAGCGAGGCAGAGGGGACGAGTCCTTGTAAATCGCATCACAGATCAAACACAGCTTGTATATTAAACCTCGGTAAGACGCTATGTCGACTGCTTATCTACTGTCCAAGGCACCGGGTCAAGTGAGAGCGTTAATGGCAACCCTTAATGAGCGCACGCCGCCAAGTTCTTACGTCACGAGCGACTTAAAGGATCGGTAGTTTCGCTCAAGTCATCGGCGTACCTCGAAACTCTCTCCCGCGTTCTCCGCGAAGTCTCCACGATCTGACGCGCGCTTTTAGCGATGTACCTCGACATATGAGACGGGCGTGCGTACGTACGAACGTCTTCTGATTGCCGCACTTCCGAGCACCGCCAGAGGATGCAAAATTGAACGGCGCCGTTGCACGCTCCGCCAAGTTACCGCGCGACAAATCGCGGAAACGCTCCCATTTGAGAATTGCTATCGTTTGAAACGTACCGCGGAACTCTCGCGGGGAATTGAGAATCTTGCATGCTTGCGTACGAGTTTAATTCGGAGATCGGAAATGACGTCGCTTAAGAATCATTCATCGATTCATAACTTCTAAATATGATTTTCGAAAAGAGCTTTATTTTACAAAAAAATAAATACGATTTTTTTTTTTTTTTTTTTTTTTTTTAAATTCTACAACATTTGTTGTTGCGTTTTCTTTCGACAGGTACGTTTAAAAATTGCATTGCCGCGCAAGTTCGTAATAAAATATTATCGTACAGTTACTGCACGCTGCTAATTATCTGTCATTAATTATTCGTTATCTTTTTGGCATTTCACATCGGTCAACGTGTTGACCTCGCGCGGAATAATAACCGCTGATAGGACTTACCTGGCTAAGCGGTCGAATACGCTCGTGGATGGACTTTTCCGCTTGCATGGCGGACGGCGGCGGATGGTCAGGAGTAGGCGGCTGCACGTAGTGCGTAGGGCTGGTCGGCAGCATCATTTGCACGCGTTTGAGACGTTTGTCGGTGGCCTCGCGACTCTCCGACGCGGACTGCCCGTCCGCGGTCTCGCGCCTCTCGTCGAGAAGACTCTCCTGGGAAGATCTCAGAGTGAGAAACGCGCTCGATACGAATGTTTGCTCCTGGATCACGTCGCCGTCGCTGCAGGGTGATTTATCGGTGCACGAGCTGTTTTCCGGCTCGTAATTCTCGTACGCGTGTCTACGCAATTTTCTTCGCGGATTCAGCATCTTGACCGGTCGATTCTCGTAGATAGACGTTATGGCCACCGGCTCCGCGTCACGTTTTTCGTCGTTCCCGACCGGCCGCGATTTCATCTCGACGTATTGGTCCATGCTTCGCGTGACATGTCGCAGCTGATCGCGTCGCTTCTGCAACTGCTCAAGATCGATGTGGCTGCGCGCACCACTACGCGCCATGAACAAGTACTCGTAATTGCTCGGCCCTACCGAACTATCGGCTGACAAAGACATCTGTGTCTGTAGATGCGTCGGTGATACCGAGAGATTTCGTCTAGGTGGTTTCTTGGGCGGTGTCGGCTGCGAAAAAAAAGCGAATAATCACGTTTCGCGAGTCGTTCAAATTACTTTCACGTCCACAAACATTTTCAAAAAATTCAATTTGCAATATTAATAATAATAATTAAAAAAAAAAAAAAAAAAAAAATTAATTAAAATCATGGGTCGTTTTTTAAAATATTTCTTCGTAACTTAGTTCAATCGGCGGTCTTACCGAGACTTTATTGTTAGAAGCGGGGCTGTGCAGCGAGCTGGACAGGGGTGCCATTGGCAAGTAAATCCCGGCAGCGCTGGAATCGTTGGGCAAACAACGACGGTCCCGTGGGCTCGGTCCGCCGACGCTCGAGGATGACGACACGCTCAATTGGTCGGACTCTCTACCCCCGTATCCCGTGGGCAATGTCAAGGACAGGTCCTCTGATACGAAGCTACCCTCCATTGTGCCGCGTGGCACGGGTGGAGTTTGGTACAGTCCACTGTCGGAGCCCCTGTGCAACCAAAACTCGAGGTTTCAGCGGAACCAATCGGCTATCTATTATTAGTCGATGATAAATCGGCCCGATAGATCGCGAATGTCGGAAACGTGCGCTTCCGCGCGATTAATCAGCAAGAAATGCGAAAATTTCTCACATTCACGGCGTTATTCCGCTCGCTCTAATAGTTATCTCGAAATTACAATCTGTTATACGGTATTCATTAACAACATCGAGTACGCGCGAATAATTTTCAAAATGTTCTACGGACGATTACATGCATGTAAGCTACTCTAATAAGAACTACTCTTAAGAACGTTGATTCGATATTATCGCGTATTTATGTTGTTTCTAATGTAACTATGCGGTGCAAAATGTTTGCATGTCATTACCGTGTAGTGTCGCGTGGTATTGGTGTTCTTTTGCTAGTGTTTTGTGGTATATCTTCAGGAGTTTGGTCGGAACTTTCGAGAGTATTTATAGAGTTGAGAGTGTCGGATAGGGACATAAAGACGCTGTCGAAGACGGAACTGGGGTCGGAGTCCTCTGTCAGCTGGAGGGCCCTCCGTACTCCGTTCACCGGTTCCCCGTTCTGCTCGTCTTCACTGAAACGCGCACCCCGTGCGTACGTCAATCGTTATCGATTATCAAAAATTCACCGCACATTCAAAGCCAAGCAACATAATTTCATATATCAAGCTGGAGTAACCACTATTCGGTTACGCATTAATCAATAAAATTTAACTAACTTTGTCGAGAAATTTTATCGCTTTACCTCATTACGCTAGTGTTATTTAATATTAAAATCACGAATAACGAAAGTGCTTAAATTAAAATATTCGCAAAAACAAAAGATAACGATTGCGTTATATTATATGTAAATATAAATCGTGTGCGCGCGTCATAGAAAAATACAGCTGCTTCCATTGACAAAAAAATATGGTTCAGTTAAAGACATTCACAGGCAAGTGCCGACTTTTTAATGAGGCCATGTCGAGGACGGAACACGACGGAACGCGGAAAAGAGAAACGAAAAAGAAGTTCGCGGCACCGGGGGGGTTGCGGAGCCCACGCGCGCTCGTAGCACGAGGGAGAAAGCGATGGTTATTAGTTTTATGCTGAGACGGGCTAACATTTACATTGTTTAACGTGATGGATTCATTTCGAGGCGGCCAAGCCGGGGCTACCGACGTCAAACATTGATGGTAGAAGTGCGGAACATCAACGAGAGCTCCCACGTTCTCTTGCCTCCCCCCTCCCTCCTCCCGCTTTCACATGTACATACCGCGTATCCCTCTTTCTCCTTCGTTCGCTCCCTTGCTCTCCACTTTTCCCTCATCGTCTCTCTATCATTCTATGTCTTCGTCTTTCTCTTTCTCGCCCGCTGTGCCCGAGCCAACCAGTCGGGCTTAGCAGTTAGAGCGGTAGCACTGGCACAGAGTACCAATGGGGTGATGCAACGGGGGTGACCTAGGGGCGAACGAGGCGGTCGGACCCACCATCTCGCCTGCCTACATCAGGAAAATTAAACCAAGCCAAGCGGTGCTTAACGCGCTGGGGCTACACGCGGCCGTACCACCTCCTCCAACCTCTTCCTCCACCTTCGCGTTTCACCCCCTGGCACCGCCCCATATCCAGGTTCCCTTTTCGGTTCGAGAACCTCTACCTACAACCTTCTCCACCTCCTACGGATACCAACGGCAGCGGTAGCAGCAGCGCCAGCACCAGCCGTCATCATCCCGATGCTTGGCCGGCACTCGCTCATTCACTCCGCGCTCCGTCCACGTCTACGCTTTTGTTTGTCCAACATCTTCTATATTAAAGCACAGCCGCAGCCGCTATGCGCGCACGAAACCTTTTTGCAAAATATTACGAATCTCCGCGCTCACCCGATCCAATCGCGGTTTTTATTTTTTACTTTCCCGAGGCATATCTATAAAAATATTCTGAATGATAAAGAAATACGTTTTCACAAAAGATTTACGTCGTTCGAACTCTCTAAATGATATGTAAAATGATTATGTTGTTTAATATAAATTAAAAATTTTCGTAAAGTGTAAACGAATCAATATAATATGCTAATAATTTTTACTTAAAAAATATTTTGGTAACAATAAGATATTACAGACATAAATATTAATTACACTAGATATTGTGAAGAAGCATATGTTACTATTTATTATATCACAGTATTAGCAGGGAGAAACATGAAATATATACGCTATTAAAAAAATTGCAACGTACACGTGCAATAAATGTGAAAGAAAAAAGAAATACTTACAAGGACATGACGGACGTGCCAGAAACGCGACGATCGTCGTCCCGAGGCTTGTGATAAAATTGCCATTGAGTGGGTGACGTTCCCTCCGGGGGAGAAAGATCATCCTCCGGACGAACATTTTCATAGGGGCTGCCTAATGAATCGCCACCCTGCACCGGAATCGGTGGCAAGTTCTCGCTATCGGCATCACTTTCCACACCGGAGGAAGACCGATGCCCTGTTTCGAAATTAACGAGAACGTAATAATTGTCCGCTCAATAATTATTTGAAATATCTAAAGTAATTATAAATATCTTTCATCTAACTAGAAAATGCTAAATTCAATTGTTTTAATACATTTGACGTGTAGTAGTTAAAAAAAAAAAAAAAAGAAATAAAATAAGAATTCTCACGACCGTTATTACACGATGTACAAATTGTAACGATAAAAATTATAAACGTGTCGTTTTATTATTCGTGCATACCGTATATGCAGAAACGAAGTTCAGGATTAATTCCATATGCTTAATATAACGTTATGTAAATACACGTCAATCTTTATATGTGGGTAAGAGCGATTTAATTAAACGCTGCAGTAAACTAGAAACGTATGTCCTCTTAACAGAATTTTCACTAATTACATGCATGTATATACATACACATGAACACACACGCACGTGTAATATATATGTATATACCAATCGTGATGTTACGAAAATAAATTGCATGCGAATGCGGCCGTACTTTTTATCACCGCCGTGATATCTTGAGTGACGTGCGGCGGAAACTGTCCCAGAAGATCAAGCACCGTGTTTTGCCGAGAATCCCTAATGCCCAAATCCACTCCGCGATCTAAAAGCGCCCGTACCACTTCCATCTTGCCGCAAAGCGCGGCCTCGTGCATCGCGGTACCTGCTGACGTTCTGGTATTGACATCAACTCCAGCGGCAAGGAGGACCTCCACGACCGCTCTGCAACAAAATTAACCAAACGTTTCATTGCATTTTATTTTATGTTTTAACAAATATACTAGGGCTCGTAAAATTTATAAAAGACTTGATTACTTGACATATACATATATCGTGTTTGCATGATATAAAATTACATTTCGAGCAGCTTCGTATTCTGTTATGCTTTTTGCGCGGAAGAAAGAAAAAAAAAAAAAAAAAAAAAAAAAACAATTAAAAATAAAGCCCGGCTTAAAAAGTAAAGTGACAAACTGTGCATATGCACTTTACAATAAATCTCGTGCGGGACCAGAGACTAAAGGCTTTGAAGAGTTTTAAGCGACCTCGCGTTTCTTGCGACTTCCATTCACCGGCCAACCCATTAAGACCATCAGAAATGCATTTGCTGTTGGCGCCTAATCGAAACACAGATTTTGCTCTCCTTTTATCGGATGGGCCGTTCGCCGACTGCGGTGACCGCAGCCGCCCGTCGCATATAGGATTGGCGGCTGAAGATCGGATTCGCGTGCACCTATGTTGTTATTACCGTAGCATAGGGGTATTTGTATACTGGCTTACCGAGAGCATCGATATTGAATCCGATAATAGACATTACTCCACGTCCGCCTCCCCCGAACTGATCCCTCTCTGCCATCAGTCCTTCTCCTCTCCCCCGCCCGCCCCCTTGCCTGTTCTAGCCCCATATAGCCGCGCCGGTGGATCCACTAAATATCGTGGTGCGCGTGTGAAACGCGTGCGTGAGTCCGACCGTCGCAATGTACGCAACTCTCCCGGTGCGTGCTCGCGTGCGCTTGCATCTGCGCCCCAGAGACTCTCAAACTTCGACATTCGAATCTTCTCATGTACATTCAACAGATAGACTCGAAGTGGACAGTCAATTCAAATAGTCAAGAATATAAATATAATATAAAAAAAATTACTATACACTTTTTCATCCGATGCAAATTGCAGCGGGAATATAAAATACAGAAATATGATTTTATCAAACTATTTTTGCGTTATTGGCATCGTATAATAATATAAATGCATGCGATTCGAGATCAGTGAACGCGAATACGTTGGCACAGACTCTGATTAATGAATTGATATTTTTTTTTTCCTCTTTTCAACAGTTTTTTTTTTTTTTTTTTTTTTAAACTGCGATTTGAGAAACGCTGATCTAGCCCAAACATTCAAACAGCTCGTGCATACGCGTTCGCACTCGTACAGGCGCAAACGTCTCGCGCGCCGTTATTTAACCAAAATTCGAGCGATAAAATGTCACGTTTTGCACGCTCTTTCTCTTTCTCTCTCTCTCACACACATATACACACATTCATCCCACGCCGACACCCCCGGCCAATTCTGCTGTGCACCCTCGCGCCGGCATCGACGGAAAATGCAGCCGCCGGACTGTATATCGCGATACGATCGCATTATAAGCGGCAAGCGCCGGTTAAAGCGATTACCGGCTGCGAGGCTGCATAGAAAAACCGGCGTTATACCCGATTACAATGTGACTGCCGTTTCGCGGCGATTCACGATTCGATTCGACCGCCAACCGGACTGTTACGATCGAGCACCCCTCGCTGTCCACCGCTCCCGTCTCCGCGGCGTCGATTATACAAAAAGCTCAGCGGGATTACGGACTAGCATCGCCCTGTTAAACGAGAACGTATCGCTCAGCACCGAATGTTAAATGTGAAACAACTAGGTAACGGAGATGTTACAACGCGCGCGATACCGAAATGAAATTTCCTGCGATCGTAGAAGACCGCCAAAGGTTTTTCTATTTTTTTTTTTTTTTTTTTTTTTTTTTTCTACACCATTATTAAACAACCTAGCGGTGGTTATAGTTCGCATCATCCGATCGCGTGGCCCCGACGTAATCGATTATCCGCCTTCCTTCTTTGTCGGCCTATTATGCGGTTCAGTTAATTGATTAATGTTACACAAGACACGCTTACGATTATGACATTATTTATCCCGCATAGAGGATTTTTCCACCCCATTTTAATACCGATGACTTACTGTTTATTATGTCATTAGGCGACGATACGGTGTCACGGTGACAAACGGTACGATGCGGATAGCTGATTTTTCAGGCGCAAAGAAACGGCGTTTTGCCGTTGCTGCTTGCTATCGCGATTAATATAGGTCGATAACGTTTCGGCGGCAGTGATTAATACGATTCTCGTAATCGGGAGGCGGTCAGCAATCCGCACGGATGGACAGAGCGGCTGCCGGTGTGATGCGATCGGACGCATTCGCGTGCCTCGAGGAGGGACGAGAGGGCAATCGACAGAACGGTAATATGGGACGTGTAACCAGTAGAGGGTTGGATCGGATCATGCCAGTCGGAGGACGCATATATCGTATTCGACGGGATTACGCAACGCGGTGCTCTCTGATTGGCTCTAATGGCCAGCACTGCAAATGGCTCGACATCGTTATGGTTAGCTCGAACGAATCCATTGTTGTACTCGAAGCACAATACACGTTGCGCATTATCCAATAATTAGCGTGACCATTTCGCGGGAAGAAGTAATACGCGGTTCTTAGATAAACAAAAATTCCGGCACGCGCAGCGTTACGCCGACGTGCTCTGTAAAAATATAATTAAAGCTGCTAATTCGATCGCGAGATAAAAGAGAAACGTAAGGGAGCCACGCAGTTTTAAAAATATATAATACGAGTATTATTAAATACAATAAACTGCGGCCAGTGAATTTCAGCCGCTTTCTCAATTGTAAATCGCACCTTTCACGTGCGCCGGGTAAATTGTGTCTTACCTGTGGCCATTGCGCGATGCTAAATGCAATGGTGTGTGCGGGAAGATCAAAGATGAGGAAGAATTACGAAGTGACTCGATTAATTCGGGATGCGTTCGCACGAGCAGCTCCACAGTTTCCAATCTGTAAGAAACGCCACGATTACGTTAGGTCGGTGATGCTCGGCGGGCTCGAGGTGGTAATATCGATTGCGAAATATAATATCCGCAAATAGTACAAAATGCACGAGAAAATATGTATTCGAAGTTGGAAAAGATATAGTCGCATGAGCGATTTACCTGCCATATTGCGCGGCGAGATCGAGCGCAGATTCTCCGCGGCTGTTGCGGATACTAGGGTCGCATCCGTATTGCAACAGCTGTGCCACCACTTCCGTGTGCCCGTACTGCGCGGCACAATGCAATGCAGTTTCGTTATCCTTTGTCTGTAACCAAACAATATTTAGAAGTTTTTTTTTTCCTTTTTTTTTTTTTAATACCATAAATCAAATTGCGACATTTATTAAACGGAAGATATTTTCAGTAAATTAAAATCGTAATAAATTTTTGCGAGATCGGAATTACGCTACTAACCGCAAGATTCACATTTGGCACTGATGGCCCTTGATTGAGAATTAATCGTACAATTTCCGCGTCTCCAGCCCAAGCTGCCAAATGAAGCGGCGAGGAGCCCTTGGCGTCGACGACATTGGTGGAAGCCTCATATTGGAGCAGTAATTTGACTACGTCTCTGCAAATGAGTATTTCGGGAAACATTAGAGAGTTAATAAATTATTTATAAATTGATAAAGAGAGAAGCGTGAAATTTTAACAATCTAAAAAAAGATACTTGAACAGTAATAAAAAGTGAATATAACTGTACCTATGCCCGTTCAGGGCTGCGTGATGAAGAGCGGAGTATCCACTAGCATCTTGCACATTAGCACCTGGTCCTCGACGTAAACTGCAAATAAAAATATTATTTAATCGTACGATAGAGAAAAGATTAAATTAAATTAATAATCCTATCTATAAAAAATTAGTCTAACGCCTATATTAGCTGATAATCGATTTTATTATTACCGTTTATTAAATTATATATATTTTTTTTTTGTTACAGATCGACGCAATTGCATCGTCCCATCTGAGAGGAGGAGCAGGCCCGGGAAGGGCTCCATGCATCAGCGGAGCAACTTTTAGGTGAATATAAATTTTTTTTTTTTAATCTTTATAAAAATAAAGTTTTGCCTTTGCATTAATTTAAATAGTAACATGTCTAAACTAATATGTTTTATTTTATGTTACAGACACCGGCCGAACTCGACAACTCCGCTGCAGCTCACGCAGATTGGTGAGTTGTATAATTTTTATTTCGTTATTTGTAATTGGAGACTTAAAAAATAGTGCATGATTTCTTCCAGTATAATAAATATTCATTGTAACACTCGGCATCTAAATTCTTTTATCACGCGTTAACCTGCGTAAGGAAAGATACAAAATCACCGGGCTACTAGTCGCGCGAGCGGGTGGCGTGTACGTGTCCCGCACAACATTAGCGACATCAATCTCGCGTTTCTTTGTCGGCAATCGAGCACGCAGTACGTACGCAGGTAGCGAAGCTTTGAAGTGAACCAAGCGAGAGAATAAATTAGCATCGCGAAAAAGCAACAACAATTAGATCTGTATATTACCTTTTTAAAACCAAAAAAAAAAAAAAATTGGTCAAAATTAACTGGAAAGCTAACGCGATATTGAAATCAAGTGTTGCGCTTCTAGTTTTGTTTCTAATATTCGTGATTCAGAGAAAGTACGCGGCACGGACTCGCGCCGTATCCGAGTATCCACGCATCGCAGCCGGTTAGATGACATAATGCGCCGCGTGAAAAGGAACAGACTCGCTAATGAAGCTTCCTGCGTCCAACACATGTTCTCATTATGTGCTTTTGTTGCGCTCGCGCGGAGATAAATGTCGCGCCCCCGCAAACACCGTGTAAACGACAGCACCCTCGGGAAAAGCGAAAGAGGCTATATAGCGGTGCTCCTCGCCGGCAACTTATGACTCCCGCTCTCGGCACCTTTCTGCTTCCTTTTATTGAATCGGATATCCAGATATTCCTGCAACGCTTTGGCGATAGAGGAATTTCTCGTTATCCCGTCTCTTTCCAAGTGGATTTGATTGGAGGAACGAAGGGGGTGGGAAAGCCGGCGGCTATTCAACCGTCCTCGAAGCGTTGAGTATCCGCGTTCAAAGGCGCTTGAATTGACTGGATTTCGAGAATATTCACAAAAAAAAAAGGATTCGAATAAAGTTTATATAAAAATTAATTCTTTTCTTCCTACTTTCTTTCTTTTTTTTAATTTTTTTTTTTTTAATTTGCGAGATACGAGAGCAAGCGAGGCTAAGTCGCCGTGAAAAAGAAAATTAAGCGCATAATCGAAATCAAAATCTTTTACGGTCTCTAATGAGGAATTTATTGGCAATATGAACGGAGCGTTTACGCGCAGTAATGAATCAATACATGAAAAGCCGCAATTAATGTTTTCATTTCCCAGTAACAAAGTTCTGACAATCGTACGTGCCGTAAGTGCAATATTGCCTAACTGACATAGTCATCCGACGTATATGTTGTTATAATGCCGGACACGTAATAGTAAGTTTATTGCTAACACCTAATTAACCCAGTAAATACATTGCTCATTATATTCTCGTCGCGTTTCGTAGCTAACGATTAAAACATTATAAACGTCAACGTCAATTGAAGAAACGATTGCGAGAGAAAAAAGAAAATTAAAAAAACGAAGAAAACACGTTACGTTCCGCAACGAGCGTATTGTAGAATATCGTGACATATCTTGAGGAAATAAAATCATTTGCCATTCGTACACAATGCATCGATCGATTCTTTTCACATTATGCCACACGTACGTACATTCGCGCATCTAAGCCTTAATGAGAAATGTTATTAGACGGCATAATATTGACACTAGACAACTAATAAATGCCGCAACTCGAACACGGTATTTACGCAGCTCTTATGTATCTTCGATATGAGGATTGAAGCGCAAAAATATATATGTACAATCCCATCCACGGTTTATCATCGACGAGAAACGAATGGATATCAGGAATTACGAATGATCCCTGATACTCCGAATGCTACAATTATTAGATATAATATACTCCTAGCAAAACATAAAATATTTTACGGTACGCGTGGCAATTAAATTGTGCAAAGTGGGAAAGAAAAGGCGTTATTATCGATTAGATTAATATTCAGACTCGAGAGGCAGCGTATAATTAAATCACTGATCAGTATCGTATTAGTCTCGAACGATCTAAAACGCTGGAATCCATTAGCGATCACAAACTCGGCACGGAGGAAATGCAGGAACTTTTCCCTCGTTAAAAGAGCGTATACACACATTTTAATCCCACGCCCACGTGACGTTACCGTCAAAGCATCGCGCTCAGTTTACAAAACAATTACGTAAGCGGGAGACTTTTTTCCAGTATACGGGCGGCACATCAAAGCACGCCGTCATTAACTAACGTCGTCATTAACCCCTCGGATACACGCACTCTAAATCGTCGACTTTCCGTAGGCGGCACGCGACGATTGGCGTAAAGCTCGATCTCGCCTCCCTCCCCCTTCATCTCGAGAAACTCTCGTGCCATTGTAACAGAGATCAAAAAGAAAATTGTATCGCGTAAGAGCGGTGTAGCAGGCGTGTTAAAGAAACATATGCATCTCAAACAAAACCGTACGATGTAGAAAAAGCGAAGCGAGCGTCTGCATTAAAGAGAAGTGTACTTGCTTTCAAGCGTCTCGCAAAATGATTTTACTAACGATGTACCCTTTTTTATTTTTATTTTATTTTATTTTTTTTTCTTTTCTTTTTTCGCTTGTAGTAATTCGTTAGACTTTGCACGCTCGGTCGCATAACTTGTTCTTTATTTTCTCCATCTTTCTCCATTTTGCATTCTCTTTCGATCGTCGAGCCGAGGTGTTTGTTTTCCACGACCCGATAACAACGAGGGTGGTGCACAATTCTTAAAGCCGTATACGCGGACGCGTTGTGCCGTCATGCGTGCGCGTTTCCGCACACACGCACGCGCAAAGTGCACGTATACCATGAAATAACCGGGAAGCGTTCGCGTGACACGAGATCCTGGTTAGTAAAGAACATTTGACTCTTTTTTTTCCACCCCTCGCCCCCTCTGCTCTCTCAGCGTCGCCCTTTCACTTTTCGTCCGCCCCATTCATTGAGTTCATCCGCTCGCCCAAGTTCCTTAATTAAACCCTGAAGATTGTCTGCAAAAAGGACATCGTCCGGTGCCCCCGTCGTCGCTCAACGTTACGAATGAGACGAGGGGCAAGAGAAATACAGAGGGGAGGACGATCATTGGTGGTAGGGCCGTCTGTTGGACACCGTATAATGGTAATTTCTTGTTGATTTTAATCAAGAAGTTGCGCGATCGAAATGGGCATCGCTGGTCAGCTTTCCAGCGCTTAATAATTGCGGCTATTGTTCTTTTCCAATTCAAGAAAGGGAATTATGGACTTAGCTGGGATAAACGTGAAGATATCTTTAACGTGCTTTGGTCGCGATAATATTGAATAAATAATGCGAAATGTCGAGCGAATTTTAATCTATGAAATCCAGGATATAGCGCAGATCAGCGATTTAAAATCGCGTTAGAAAATACGTTTGCGCGTTCGACCATAATATTAATGGAGCTTCTATAAACGTCTCGAGGATTAGAAATAAAACGCGGATAGATAAACGGAGTTCTTTTTCGACTACGCGAACGTGTCTAGCGCGAACGCACCCTTATGCCGGAGGCAAAGCGTAGAGGAAAACTAGGCTGAGAGGGAGAGGGAGCAAACGAGAAGGCGCGATAAAGAGGAGAGACTGTGACGGGAAAGGGAGGGAAAGGAGGAAGCGAGTGTGCGAGAGAGAAGCCGAAAGCTGTGAGGGTGTATACATGTGAGGGGTGCTGGGGCATCAATCGATAGTTTCCTCCGGCAAAGAAGAGAGGCACGATACGTGCTGACCTAGCCGAATGCCCTTCTTCGGAAATATTTGACGACAGGTGTCGTAAAAAAAAGGAGAAAAACTTGCCCTTACTGTAAATGTGATTAATCGCAAGTAATGCGATGTCCTAAAAATAGTAATAAACTTCAATCTTTTTTCTTTCTTTTTTTTTTTCGAAAAAAAGGTGATATCTCTATTCGAGAAAAAAGATTAACGTGTTAACCGACCGCTATTTATTCATCTCTGATTATTACACACTCGCAATTAATCGACGAAATTATTTCCAACAAATTTGAACTTGTTATGCATGAAATGCGAATATTTATACTTTGCATTACATAATTCATGGTGATATTGATTTTCTTACATCCTATCCTGTTAGAACTTTGACTTTTACGAAACTGATTGAAATTATCGCACCTACGTACAAAGTATAAAAAAAAAGAGAGAAAAAAAAACAAGAAAAAAAAAGTGAATAATGAACAAAGGATAAACACGCATTCGCGGGTGCTCGTACACGAAAAGCGGTGCGTCCACTTCGCGATTAGCATTGTAAAATATTCTCAACTTCCCTGCCCGGGGTAGTGTCGAGGAGCTTGGGGACGCTCTCTCAGGGCGGTCGCGTTTTATATTGCTTTTCTGTGATCTCGACGAGGAGGGCAAAAAGGCAAGCGCGTGTCGGGCACGGTGAAGAGGCCGCGGAGTAACGAGAAGAAGAAATCGCGCGGGAGAAACTTGCCGCGGGCTGGCTTTGTAGTTACGGATAAGTTGCACGCTGCCGACGACAGACACGAGAGACAATTCGTTAGAAGAGCGCGCGTTCGTTACGATACATTTAGGAATCACCGACGGCGGACGAATCGCCCTTTTCCAGGCTTTAGACGAAAGACGATAGAGAAAAATTGCAACTCCTTCCCTTTGCCTTTATTTATAAAATTTGATTTCGGCGTAAAAGCGTGTAATCAGAAACGTATCGTGCGTATTGCTCTCCAAGATTAATCTCGCGTTCGTAATCAACGTTATCTGCTTTATTATTAGTCTTTCTACTTGCTTCTTGACGCGTCTATCGTGATCCAAGGGGTCACAAATCAGAATAGTGTGCATTTGTCGACGATAAATCACGTATAATATTTATGCATACTTGCTTCAGTAAAGCGGGGTTAACTTTAAATAAACAGATTTTCTTTCCTTCTTTCTTTCGCCTCTTACGTTTTGCATCATTGCGCTGTGTAGTCATTCTTAAAATGTGCTCGTGGCACGTGCGCGTGCACACACGCACGCACCGAGTCCCTCGAAAAATAAACCTCGTGCTTTTTGTCGTGAGCGCCGTTCTCCGTAGTATGGCTTAATTAATGGACAAGGCCTAAGTAGCACCGACGAAGTTCGTCTCTGTCGGTGGAGTTCGCGGCACTGGGTCAATAAAGAGCGCCGACAAGTAGACGACGGTGTTTCACTAATTATGCGAGCGTCATTCGTTCAAAACGACACCATCGACGATCGCGATATAATTGAATGAGGCGAGAATACGACGCGATAATATATTCATTCGCATATTCGATCAACTCGTTCTACACGCCCGGTAAACTAATCGTCCGGCTGAAAACGCTTCTACAAGGCATTAAACCGCCGTCACACTGATAATTTTATAATCACTTACATCGACATTTATTTTTCGCTTCTAGCGCGCAAAGTATAGTCTTCCGAACTTGGAAATAAAAGCAAAATTAATTTTTAAAAAATTATAAAAAGTAATTTTTAATTGACGAAGCAAAATACTTCTGTCGCGAAGAAAACGCCATACGATTAAAATAAATTAATTAATATTTCACATAAAGAAAGAGTTACCGGTACAGATATTTTTAACGACGATCGAAAACGAAACCCGGGACTTACATAATTACAAAATGATTAGATACGGGGATCATATCGCGTTCTAAAAACTGAGCAAGCGTAGTCGGTGCTTTAGTGTCGCTCGTAATCGATGCGAGTATCGCGTTGCCTGAAGAGCGTACGACAGCTTGACAGATGAATGAGCAATTGTTTTACTCTGATTTTGACCATAATGACGACACCGCGTACTACCGCCGGTCGTTAATTTATTTCCGCGTGGAACTTTTTCGTCGGCGCAAGTAACGCTTGGTCGCGCCTATCCGATTATTCGTCAGCGCGTTCTCGCGAATAAATGCGAAATTACGGTACGTTCCCACGGGTAGCGTACCTGCTCGCGAAATTGTTTGCAATTAGCGGTAATTCACTCGCGAAGGATTTAAATGTCTCCATCGTGCGGGAGGAGAAATCCGATCGTCGACCTCCGATCTCTTCGCGTTATCGATGACCCTTGAAAACATACCACTCCTTGAAAACGAGCCACTCGGCAAATAGGTCTCTCTATCTACCCGGCCGTAAATAGAAAATAGAATGGCTTGATAAGCGCAGCGTAGGTGCGGGTTGCTTCGGTAGTAGAAGCAGTAGATTTTGTTTTAATGAGACTTGGCTATTTTGCTTCTACGTACGTATTTCAATTGCGTATTTTTTTTTTTTTTTTAATTTTTTTTTTTTTTTTTCTTTTTTTTCCCGTAAAACTGCAGCGAGCATGAGTGCTAAACGCGAAATTTTAATTGTTTCACGTTAACAGTTAAGGAAAAGAAGTTACAGGAAATATTACGTGTAGTTCTAGATAATTGACAACACGGTCGTTGTTCATAGCAACACATTTGCATGCAGCATCATCGAGTGTACGTGTTTGATATGATTCACGGCCACAGAAAAGTCGTGACTAATTCGAATGGACAGAATTGTTGAACGATATACTTCTGCCGATGTACTGGAAAAATATAATTACGCTTCTGGGAATGGGAATACACTTAACTAAGGTGTCGATCTTGCCTTTAATTAGCAGAGTAATCGATTACTAAAATAATTTAACTATTTAACTGTGCGAAAGGGTTTTCACAAAATATATAGAGATATAGAGATTTCAAACTGCTTAATAAATTATCCAAAATATTATTTAATCGGCGTAGAAAATTTAAATAGAAATCTCGGTAACGCGGACGTGTCCTCGCGAAATAAAGGCGGAAACGCCGGCGGTAATTCGCGTAATTAACGGTAGAACTAACGGCAGAAATCCCGGGCGAGCGGTCAGTCGCGACAGTCGCAGATTAATCGAACGATGACACGGCACGTTCAATCGAGCGTGAAGGAATTATCGTAAGAAGCGTCATCGTGATAAAAAAAAAAAAAAAAAGAAAAAAAAAGAAATGAAAAAGGAAAAAAAGGGAACGCCGGTGCCCATTCATCTCCTTCGTGGGAGTTCGTTTAACCCCGTTGGCGTGAGTTTCCTCATCTCCGCGCCGCGGAGAAAATTGCGAGACCGCGTAGAGCCGTAGGCCGAGGAATCCTCGCGGTAATCTTATCGGCGAGACGCGAATCGAAGTGTGCCGAAATGAGCACGGCGTGACGGTGCGGCGGTTCGATAATGGAATGCGCGAGATGACGTTTGCGCCCATGTCGACGGGCCTCGCGACGAGACGTCCGCTCGTTAAATCGTCAAACGGTCGAGAACGGCGCGCCGAGTACCGGGAATGAGGAAATGACCTAGGTAACGAGGAAAGGCGACGGCGAGGCAGAGGCTGTCGAGCCCCAGCTCACGGTGACACCCACCTTGCCAGTGGACCACTCCTCTTAGCTCGCTGGCCGAGGATCTTCTCGACCACGGTGACGTTGCCGCTCCTCGCTGCCTCGAGCAGCTCCTGGTCCTTGCCCATGGTCCATTTACACCGCGATCAGGCCGCGATGTTCGCCTGCACACTTGTCAATTTGTGTTTTCACTACGATTACTCGCGTTTCATTGATCGGACGTGGCCATCTTGGGCGAACTGACGCGCCGCCGTCCGACGGCTCCGGAAGGCTGCGACTGTGCTGGGATACGGTACGGGAGCGAGCGAGATGAGGACACCACGATCTCCCTGTACTCATGAATGGAGCGAGCGAGACGGCGCGAGTCGTGCGTACCAACGTACGAACGCTACGAACGAACTCTCGTAGAGACGAGTGTCAAATGACAGCTGTTGCGCCACACTGCTTTTCCGTCGCAGCGAAAACACCGGCTTACGCTTAGGCGGCGGCCTATGCACAAGTAAATATGCGATCGGGCATGTACGCCGACAGGAAAACCGACCGTTAGTCTTTCCCGTACGTCTCGTGTCTCTTCTCCGTATCGCATAGGCGCCCTAGGCAGAAAGCACGGCTCTAGTCGGTGTCTGGTAAGCGTACATAACCTCAATCTCAGCCCAGCAGCTTCTCTTATATTCCAACTTTTGTATCTTCTCTGCAAACGTTAAAGTTAACGATACTTGGATATTAAAGTACCTGTTCACTCTACGAATCGTACTTACATGTTATATAAAAATACATGGGCGGTATCTGTGCTTGCTAATATTAAAATATGATCCACAACTCTCCAACATATCATTGTCGAAGTAGTTTTCCTTTTTATTTAAAATCAGAAGCTAATATCGGGTAATTTAGATACTTAAATATTTTTTAAAAGGTATAATACTTAGACGTTAGTACATTGCACGTTCAGATTATCTAAGGTATACAATTTGCATACTAGACCACTTATATACTTGGTTAATATCTTGTAACTGTTCGAAATCAGCAAATATTAAATGTACACATCTTATATTTGTGCTGAATACTTACAGATATCTTTAAAAGTAACACCTGGACATCTGAAAACTTGTTTTAAACAAGATGTGTAGATAATTTCTGGGCATTGAAACAATTGAGTTCTCGATTCGTCTAATAACAGCTATGAATACATTTTTATGTGCTGATTCATATTTAGAATAGGATTATCTATAACTCTTTCATGTTCTCTTGCAAATTATATAAATACTTGGAGAGATAAGGAACAATAATAAAGAACATAATGAGAATATTTAATTTCTGATGATAACGTAATACGTAATTACGATAATTATCTTGATTATTATCAATGTATTGTGTTGCAGACAGCGTTGGAATAACTATCTTTATGGAATCACGGGAATAACGCATTTAAACAGCCAATAAATGTAGCCTCATTTAATCGCTTTAATATCTCTGTGACAGATGTGTGCATCAGATATTTGATTCATTGTTTTACAAATTTATACATTTCAATGCAATGCCACGTTATCTTACGACAAAGTATCACTTGTTAGACCGAACAGAATTTTATTCGAATTAAAACGTTGGTTTATATTTCAAAAGTGCACGATGTGACGATCCTAAGGTAGAGTTCTTAAAGCACGAAAACGTACGCGATCTGCAATGTACTGCTTGTGATTGTCTCGTTCGAAATGGTATGAACAAATAATAATTAATAATAAAGTTTTGTCACATTTTCCTTTTCACGTAACATTTATTATGGAATTAAATCGGGCGCCGGCATAACGCCACTACCTATTAATATAACATAAAATTAATGGCGTTATTATATAAATAAAGACAATCGCAGGGAAACAATATTTATACGATAAAGACCGAAAAATTATATACTGTATTAAATTAAATAGCCGTGTTTCGCTGATAGCGACGTCACAAATAAATTGCAAATCGTACCAAGATGCGCATTCGATTAATTTGCGGCGCATCTCTATTATCTGTTGCTCGTAAATGAGTTGAATAGCTAACCATTTTCGACGGCGAGCGTAATGGCGAAATTGGTGTCGAGTATCGAGAGAATCCATCAGTTTCGTTCATCAGTGATTGTTGTTCCCCGCAGCGTTCGATACACCGGTTGCTGCATGTAACATCGAGTACGATATCGAAGTATCGCTCTGCCAAAAGCTCCTGGCTGAAAACGGAATGATAATAGCGGATACGCATCCAGCCACGATTCTCGCTGCTAACGGTTCAACGACTGCCTGTGAAAAGAATCCGGTGTAACATAAGATGTACTGCAGGTTATCTGCCCGGTCAGGATTTTACTTTCGATGCATATTTCGACGTGATTGCGAGTACGCTGACTGCGCAAGACATCGCGTGGAATGGCGGCGAGATATCGCACGATGTTAAACGATGATAAAATAGGTATGCAGTTGGATCGGGTTTTATCATTTCAACGATTTAATTGACGTAAGGAGCCGGATACGTTGCTAATTTGTGAAATTTTATTAATTCCATAGAAATTTTTTATTTCCAATTGCAAATTACAATTTAATCCGCGTCTTAACGATCCCGTCCATTTGTTACAAGTATCCGCAGTGCTAAAACGCCGCAACGCGGAACACGGCAGACGGGAACGGATAGGGAAACGAAGGCGGGAATCGTAGATAGCCTCTCCACGCCGCGAAGGGCTGTTGCGAATTATAGGAAAATAATGAAAGCCAGGCTTAAAAGCGGAGGGATAGAACCGCGCCGCGCCGCCACCCCGAAGTTAGTTCGAGTTTGGCGAAGGGATGAGAGGCGCACAGTCAGTTTCTCCCCGTAGCTTCTATCAATGCTGGCCGCTCATGTGGAAACCTCGCCCGCCGAATCCCCCATGCAGAAGCGGCGTGGCGCATTCACGTTGCCTCCCACCTTTCTCACCATAACGCCGCGGCCACCCTCCGTCTCTACCCTCGTCTTGTCGCAAACGCAAAAATGTGCCCGTCGCCGCCACCGTTGCGCGTGTGATACACGTGCACGTACACGCGCGATCTCGCTTTATTCCGCCGGCGCGACTCCCACATCACGGTGTAACCAGCTTGGAAGATTCGCATTTACCTAATTGTGTCCCCCCCCGATATTTATTCTGCGCCCGGGACCTATTTAGATTACACGATGCGTGGCGTGGGCGACTACACACAGGGGCCGGCAAATTGGGCCCAAATCTATCCCGTCGGCAGATGATCGGGATCATTATTTACTCTGTTGACTGCTTCCACTCAGCAACGCCGGTATAAAACGAATAATTAATGCGGTCACATGTCTGTCAATTAAATTGCGAAAGGTTTACAGTTTTTAAATATGTATTACTTTACAGTCTCGGAATCAGTTGTATAATTATAGGTTTTTTTTTTTTAATTCTTTCTTTTTAATTAAATATTTATTCAAGTTGAATCTCTAGGCGATAACACGTTTTATGTAAGTTTAAATAAAAATGTCATACGTACCTTTTTTCCTAGGATTGATTTAACGTTACGTTATGGAATATATTAGAATTGAAGAATGACGTTTTGGCATTAAAATGAAATAACATTTATTGAATCGAGACAGTGACACCTAACAGTGGTTTCTCTATTTCCTACTACTTACAATCTTAAAGTTAATCACAGCAACAATATTATCTCATTATTCACAACACTTACATAGATTACTGTCGCAATAATATATTATTCTCATTAATAAATTTGTTAATACTCATACACTGTAATTGTTATTAATAGTATCATTACAGATAATAAGAAAGTCGCGTAACCACTTCCGCGTGATGTCGGTTGTTAACGATTAAAGCATAATTTCGCTGAAACGCATTTTACATGCATAAAATTGCGGTAACGTTCAATTCGCAAAAGTCTTACTCGCAAACGCAGATTTACAAAGGTAACATAATAAATGAGAAGTACTTTAATCTACTATTCGCGAAATGCACAGCCTGTTGCAAGTGCAGCGCCTGTTTGCGGTGGATATTCGTGCAGACGTGTATAATACGTAACCATTTAGTGGATGCGTATTCAGTTTATTCCTGAATACTGCACGTAAAATTAGAATCGATAAACGTAACAACTTTTGAAATCATATATATATTTTTTTTTTTTTAATTGTATGTAATCTTATTTTTGCAAGTATCAAAAATAGCTTACAACAAATTCAGAATTTTAATATATCCGAAAATTACTTAATTCTCAAATGTTTAAAATAATACGTGATAATGAAAAGAAATGTAATTAACGAGATACTCAATCATTAATAAAGAAAATGACAAATATTTCAGTCTACTTTGGATCCCTGTGAACTCTTTGCGTTCTGAGCGCTTTATATTTTTCTTGTGTTTTTACCTCTTTCCCTATTTTATTTTTGAAATTACATATATATGTGCCTATGCATATATGTTTTTATATAAGACGGTAATATTTCTACTGATAACAAAATTATAAAACATTTCATAACTCTAACGCAAAGGAAAAAGAGGAGAAGAGACTTTTGTATAAAAGAATTCTATGTTTAATTTAATATCGGAAGGAATTGTCTAAAAATTCCTTTCCCGTTGAGTGAAATTTTTATAATAAGGAAGTGGCCATTGGCTGTTTTAAACAAAAATGTTGTCTCGAACTGGAGTTTATCGTCGCGAGAATTGATTTCATCATTGGTGACGTTCAAATGCACCGAATGGTTTTCTCAGCGTTTTTCAATTCACGCCGCCTTTTATTTTCGTTTTCTTCCAAAAATATAAATTTACTAATGTACACAGTACACTTTCCATTAAGTGCTCCTCGCGTATAAACGTTCAACAAGTTTACACGGGCTCTACGTGACCGTGTAAATGCCGACGAGAAACGAGCGACGCTGCTCCGACTGGCGTAATTTTACACATACTTCACACGTTACTGTTTAACACAATGTATATCGTCCACGGTTATCTATTGGCTGCTGATTAATTGTAGAGAGTTCGTCACCTACATTTATTACGACACGACGCGCGTCAGCATTGTCGATAAAACGATCGTTACGCGTTACGTGAAAGAGAAATAAAAAAAGAAAAAACCCCCCTCCCCCAAAAAAAAAAAAGAAAAACGCTTGCAAATATTCACATCGCGAATACAGAAAATATCGGGCACGCACAATGTTGCCTCTTGAAAAAACTCCGCCGAGTTCTGGAACGATAAAATTCGAAAATATCGAACCGCTGTTTTCACGCCGTTTTTTCCACACCTACGAATCAGTGACTAATTATTCGACGCGATCGTGCGTCGCGACTCGATTACGAAAAAAACGCGCTACTCCCCCCGTTAGATGGTGATCGAAATGCATCGATTAAATGGATCACACATTTACACACCCATTGAAATCACAATAAGGTCGCACAGGTGGTTGATATTTCTTCTTGCGATGTTTTTAAGTTGCCTAGTTTCATGGATAATAGAGTCGTCCGACTTTCATATCTTTACGGATTACCGAAATTGTTATTATAAAAGTTTCGCGATGCGGAGTGATAATACGTCGCTAAAAAGATCGCGGGTTTAAAATAGCAATAAACGCAATCGTTTTATTCCTGGGATTACTTTTTTAAATGACATGCATGAAATATTATGCGAAAATTCCGTATTTTCGTGTATTTTTGTTGGCGATAAATTTTATACATATTTTTTTGCCGATTGAGAATCCGCTCCAGAACTCTTCTGCGAACGAAATAAATTTTTTTTTTACGCGTACGGACACGTATCGCGAAAAATGAAAGGTGAATAAATGTAGGCTCAGATCATGTGATTTTATTGAAGTTCTGGCTGCTGCATGGCGTAAGTAACGGAGAAGTCATCATCTCGGTGAGGGAAAACATTGAATACACGGATAAGATGTTGCGTAGTTTATAAGGTGGATTACGTTCGAACGTAAATGGAAAAATTCGTCTAACTTATTTACGTATATATACAGTGATAATTATTTCTAATTTACAGTACTGGTTTAAAGAGAGTAACAAATGCTATCTTACAATTATCTTTATACAGCGTAATCGAAAGAATGTGCTTCGATCGTGTGCGCGGCGACGATTAACGAGTTCGATGCCAATAAGGTTTCTCGTTACTGCGAGCACCAATATTCGCGATTCGCTCGAGAGGACGAATCCGCCTCCTCGGTCCATTAGCTCAACGATACGTTTACATTAATAGTAATAAATACCGACGCAAACGTCCATGCTACTTGCCTCCTTCGAGCATTACTGTGACACTTACGAAATCTTCCCTACAATTACGTCGGTTTATTCCTCACGACCTCATACGTCACTCTGCCTTCCATTAGGGTAATAACGATGGTACAAGCTACGGATTGGATTGTCTTAGTCTAGAATCGTGTATCTTGGACCGGAATGAATATTGTGGAGAGACGTGTAAATGAAAAAAAAAAAGAAGCTTTAAATCGAACATTTCGGCCTGCTCTCATTACTCGCAAACGTGTTAAATAGCTTACGCGAAATTTAAAACATTGCTGTTCGCGTAGTTACGTTAAAAGGGGATCTGAAACGGTAATATTGCTATCCTGCATAAATCTTGCACACTGATCTCGATGAGGTTTAAATCTAGCGTAATTTAAAATACACGGGACGACTTTTGTTGCGCGCCCGATTGTATTTGCGCGACGAAACCGCGCGTGAAGAACCATTTGCATTAATAATATTGTAATGATATTTCTGTCACGTACAAGTGGAAAAAAAAAAAAAAAAAAAAATAGGGAAAAGAAATATTAAAAAAAAAGAAAAAAAAATTGCCAATTTTTTTTTCAAAAGAGTTTTTTTTTTATTTCCAAGTATAAATAAAAAGTGTGTGCTATAAATAAATTAAATATATATTAAAAAATTATTTCTTACACGTAGCTCCGGGATATTTTTTGCTCGAACAAGTTGCCGATCGATACGCTCTGTTCACAAACGGACATAAGCCGAGGCCGCAGCATCCTTTCGAGAGCGCGGTGTCTTCCGACGCCATATCTACCGACAGACAGGATGGCCGGCCCCGCTGAAAAAAGCCGCCCTCCAGGCAGCTATCAACCCCCGCAAACCGTTCCCTCCCGCAACGAAATCAGCCTCATCGGGAGACTACCACCCTAAACTCTCGCGAGAATATATTTCGGCGGGAGCCGCCTACGTGTCTGCGGCTCCCTTTCAATTTCCACGCGGTTCGCGGCCGCCCTTACACGAAGGAAAATATTTGCCGGAAACCGATACAACGTGCGGCAAACAATATGCGCCCGGCGCTATCCAATAAATCCGGTAATAAAGCTCCCCGATACCGAAAAACGAAAGAGAAAGAGAGAGCCGCTGTAAATTTAATGAATGCTCTTGACATCGATCGACTTCGGGGAAACTAAAAGGTAGAAATTCGCACACGCTGGACGAAGTGAAAAACAACTTTCCCGGCGCATTATAACGCTCGTTGAGAGATTCTTTTCCAGCGGTAAAGCTGTCGGCAAATACGCCCGAGATTGTTTTCAAATTACGCGACGGTACGCCTTGAGGTAATTTCGCGTTTCTTGCGCGATTTGGTTCTTCACGCGAAAATCGTCGACGTGATAACGGTACAGCGTAACGCAAATCATTTTCACACACACTATCGTGAATAGGTAATTACCCTGCGTGACCCGGGGTCATGCGTATACATCTACGAAATCTAGATCAGACACGAAGTGGAAGATGGGTAGAGTCCATTTGGTTCTCAGCAGAATTACAAAACTTATTGCGCTGCCTTCGTCTCCGCTCGGTGTAGTTATGTCGCGTTGGTAAAAAATCTTTTCGCCCGGTTTCAAAAAGGATTTAATTACGGACGCGCGCTGCTGCTCCATTACGTTCGCCGATGCGGGCGTCGGCAAATTTACAAACTGTTCAAGAGGGAAAGGAACTATTCTATCTTCTAATTCTAATCGAATAGTTTTGTAGATAGGTATTGCCATTCAGAAAATTGACGGTCGTGAACAATCGAGGACGCGAGTTATTAATCCGGCATGCGAGGAAATTACACGATTAACGATATTAACTCTACGAATAATTAAATACCGTCCGATCGGTCGGGCCGTTACGAGATAGCTGCAATTGTCGTTCATAAAACGCGCTTCCGACGATGTTGCCGATCGGAAGCTGTCAGCCGTTGCCGGTTTGCATTTACGAACGGAGGACGTTCTCATTAATAAATAAGTAATCGCGAATAAGCAAATGGAATTCTTTAACTTACGAGACAACGGAGAAGGTTTCGGAACACTTAACGTCGTTACTCGGACGTGGGTTTTAATTCCACGCACAGCCGACACTAACTGCGCGTCTTCGATGCGATCGGCGTTCTCACGCTCTCGCGCGAACTATCGGAAGGGCGAGCTTTCCTCGTAGCGTCTCTCTTCGCATCCGCCGTGAGGCTGCGACGGCGAACGTCACCGTCGGCAGCCGAGCGCGAAAGAGCACCGCGCCTTGTCTCGGGACAGGAGATCGTCACTCGCGACGGTGCACGGGCATATCAGTCGTTTCACTCACTGGTGTCGGAGTTGTGCACGGGGGTGGTCGCCGGTGTGCTGGGGGCCTGATGCTGCGTCGACTGCGTCGGTATCCCGAGGGAAGCGAGGAGCGGTCGTGGCACCGCGCCCGGGGTGGCGCTCGGCGGCGGCGGGCTCTCCTGCCCTACGAGCAAGCTCGCGGGCGGGAACCCGAAGAGCTGGGATCACTGGAGCCTCGGCCAATAGTTGCCCGCCAGGTCCGGGGTCTGCGAGGGAATCTGCACCGGTACCGAGACGCCGGCTGATATCACTCCTGGAACAGTTCGAAATACCGGGGGATTGAGCGCATTTGCGATCGCACGAGAGCCCGTCGAAGCTCTGGAAAACGGGGCTGGGAAGATAAGAGGGTCTGAACGGGCGAAGCCGTACGGACGGTCTAACAATGCGTTGAACTACGGCTCAAGTAC
Organism: Cardiocondyla obscurior; assembly: GCF_019399895.1. Taxonomy (NCBI): domain Eukaryota; kingdom Metazoa; phylum Arthropoda; class Insecta; order Hymenoptera; family Formicidae; genus Cardiocondyla; species Cardiocondyla obscurior. The sequence continues at coordinate 9,380,777 of NC_091866.1, read as the reverse complement.
ATTTTGCGAGAGCTGTCGTTCGGCAGATTCGAAACTCGTTATTATTCTAAATGAAAATGTTAATTGTCTTTGCCGCATTATTTATTGCACATATCGTATTATTATTTATAATAATAATTTAATTTCGTTGTTTCGTAACACCTCGCTCGTTAGCTTTTTTTTTTTTTTTTTTTTTTTTTTGATTAAGGAAATGCGGTTTCAGTGACGCTCGACGGTCGCGTCGCGAGGGGAACGCGTCATTAATCGCGTGAAACCCAACGGGACTAATTCGTTAAAAACAACCAGGACGTATTTAAGGGAAAACAACGTGAAATGCACTCGCGAGCGTCGCCCGCGGCGACGGGTGCATAAATAGGATTCGGTTATGATAGCACGCGCGCGGCGGCTTCGCACACTTCTGCAATTTGAATTAAACACCTTAACGAGCTACGTCTAATCCAATATAAACTTCCGCGAAAACATTTACGCTCTATGGGGCCTCGCGTCATAACTTCGTTCCTCGCATGAGCTATAATTATGGCATAAATGCAAGACGGGTAATTTGGCGAGCGTTACAACGAGGACGCGTGCCGTAATTACATTAACTGTCGGGTCTATCTCTATTTGGCTGAAAGTTAACCCAAAATATCGATACAAAAATTAATAACGACGCGAGGCGGAATCTCGTCCGCTTTACGTACGTTTCCGAAATCGAATTGAACGGCGTTGAATCGTATTTAATTGAAACCGTTATCGTAAAACAATTTCTTGGCCGCGCGGACTTTTCAAGTATGTACGCGCTTTTCGTGACGATTGATTTGTTTGTGAATGTTCGCGTTCTCTGTTTGTTCGCTAAGTACGTACACTTCTTTAGATTTCAACATTCAATCGCATCTCGGTAATCTCTGAAACTCGATCTTTGACTTCATATCCGAGAGGCGCTGTCACCTCGATGCCGAGGGGATTAATCGAATATCCGTGACTGTCTCGTACGCCAACTGCGAGGCAAACTCGCACGGTTACGCTCGTTTCCGCAGTTGAGCCCCGTCGACTGCGGGGGGGCGGCTACTTAACTATGAAAACGGCGGCGTTTGAGCCGGCAGGACAGGCGCGGTGCTAACGAGCGCGGTGAAAGTCCTTACGGCGCTCGTGCACGTAAAGCGATTATGATGGATAACCCGCGGCTCGTTCCGCACGTAAGGAGCCAGGACCACGCGGCTAGTGGGTGGAAGAGCACGACGGAAGGGTGTAGGGGGCTGGCGAAAGAGCGGAAAGGACGAAAGACGGTCGTGAGAAGAGTGTGTTCGAAACGGCGAGAGGAACAGCGGGGTGGGACACAGTGCGCGCGTGTTCCGCAGTATTCCACCATTCCAGCTTGCGCTCCGCTCCGTTCCTGTAGGTACGCCGCGCACCCCCGTATTTCCTCCCCTTTGGGTTCGCACGTTATTGAGCGCTCGCCCAGCCGAGGCGAGACCCAACCCATCCACATCCTCTGTTCACCCCTGTATATCCTCAGGAGAGAGAGGGAGCGAGATAGAAAGGGAAAGAGAGACACGGAGAAAGAGGGCGAAAGGGAAGCCCGGCGGAGGGCGACGAGAGGGACGGATAGATGGATAGACGCGAAGAAGTGAGCGCACCCCCTTCAAGGGTGGAAGGGTGTAGAGGCAAAGGGGACGAGAGAAAGGGGGAGAAGAGGCGGCGGAGGCTGCGAGAAGAGACGCGACCCTCCGTGGCTTTCGCTAAACGGAAGATGAGGGGGTGAGATGTGGAGATAGACGGAGAAAAAGGATAATAGGGAGAAAGAGTCGAGAGAGAAAAGAAAGGGCCGAACAGAGGAGCCAGTCGGTACGATAAAAAGGGAAAGAGAAGGAGAGTTGAGACGAGAAAATGGAAAATTCACCAGCTACATCGGCGGGGTTGGAAAACCGCCGAACATCCCATTCTTCGATTCAGCCCAGCGGCGCCATGCGAGATTTGTTTTAAAATCCTTTTACAATTCCGTGGGCGAGCGTGGAGCCGCGACCGCGTCGTTGCCTGCTCGCTCTTTATATCTCTCTCGCTCTTCTCTTTCTCTCTCTTGTTCTGTTAGCAGGACTATGTAGATTGCGTGTGAAGAGGCTCCCAGGTAATTCTCGACGCTTTATTTCGCGCTTTGAGCCGGCTAGAACGCGAGGAAGAAACGGGCGGCCGCGCGCGTCGGGTGAAAATTGGAAACGAAAACCTCCGCTAGTTTTTGGCGAAGTTTCGCTCGTTTAATCATTACATCTTCGTATTTCTGTTTATACGCGGATTTTCTATATTTTGCATCGATAATTGAATAAAAATTTTTATATTTGTTTTTTATTTTTTTTTTTACGTATGTGTAATTTAAGTAATTTCAAAGTTAGAAAAGAATGTTTTTAATTAGAAAATATTATTTTGCAGTCGATAAACTTTTTCAAAGATATGTTACAATTTCCTACGTGATATCATTGTTAATGTTCGCCTCCGGCAGGCGTAATTATTCCTGGCGTTATCTAAATTACTCTTGCACGACCTTGAAACCGCGAGGCGCGAGGAATACCGCAAATTAGTTATGACGAGAACTCACCGGTTGCGGTCGAGGTTGTCGGCTGGTAAGGTGCTCCGCCTGGTCCTCCGGATTGTCCCCCCGGCGTCGCGGGGGTGCCACCGTGAGACGTAGGGATGCCTCGATGCGGTTGCGAGTGCGCGGCCGCGGCCGCGCTGTGTGCGTGAGAGTAAGACTGCGTGAGCGAATGGAGAGGCTCGTGAAACACGTACGCCGGGTATCCCTCGGCACGTTGTTGAAGACAGCTTCCACCCATTGACCCGCCCAGGCTGCTTGACATCGAGCTACGAATGAGATAAGCGCCCATGTCGAAAAACAACGGACAACTCAACAAACAGCATGCGTGGACTCTGGTTATATTAACGTACAATCTGCACGTTTGCAAACGGAAGCATCGGGATTTAACGGAATTAATTCGGAATTAAATAAAACGGAGATTTCGGGATTCGAAAGAGAGTTAATAGAACATTTGCATTAAACTTATGCGAAAAGAATTTGACACACCATCCGTAGAAATGTTTTAACTTTTACAGCAATGAGTATTGCCGTTATCGAACCGAGATTTTTTTTCATATAAATTTGAGGACAAACTTTGTGTTGTTTTTTTTTTATATTTTTTTATATATATTTTTTTTTAATAAAAAAATGTCTCTTACCTATATGTGTCGGGCATAGTGGCAATCGGCTGCGGTATCGACGAGTACATGGCGTTGAATCCGGCGTTTAAGGGCAACCGTGGCGTAGCAGGGGTGGCCGCGGGAGGCGCGGCGCCGCTGCTACCCCCGCCGCTGCCACCGGCGACCACCTGATCGACGGCGGCCCTCCTCTGGTTCCGTAATTTCTCCTCTCGACGCCACTTCGCCCTGCGATTACTGAACCACACCTGCAACCGACACAATGACGGTGCCTTTGTCACGATAAGTGTGCAGCCGCACACTCGGCGCCGCCAGCACAGTATTTCGCATCATCCGCACTCGTTCGCATTCGCACTCGTTCGCGCTCGTTCACGCTCGACGACTCTCTTCTGCTTCCTCTCCGGAGAGAACGCTCTCACCCTCCCGAAACCCTGTTGTCTCGCTCTCTTCTCCCTCCTTCCCCCCCCCCTTTCCCCTCTAACTCTGCCCGACAGAGGTGTTCGCGTTATAGCGTAAAACCTAGCGTTCAGGCAACTCTTTTCGCATCTCGTGCGTGATCCGCACGAAGAGACGCTTCTCCAATTCGTTAATTGCGATTGAGCAGTTGTCAGATGGGAAATTGAGTTACTCTTGCTCGCTTGGCCCTTTCCCGTGCAGCCCTCCGGTCCCTCGTGCATTCTTTTTACATGTTTTTACCTTGCCCGCCTCTTTGCTGACGCGCACATTTATACGCGTCCCTTTCAAGCTTCCGATAGTACTACAAATTGCACCGCGCCCGATATCCCGTGGAAAAAGAAGAAAAAAAAAAAAACGCGCGCTATAGGTAATACCACGTAATACGTCGTTACAATCGTGCCGCATTAATAGTATCGAGATGGGCCGAAGGTCTCTGATTATTTCTGTCTGTGATGTTACAAGATTTTTAAAACGTCGATTAACTTTAACCTTTATGCATTCAATCGATTCCTTGTCTCTTTGCGGAATTATAATTAGAAGAGGATAAAAGAGTACGTCAGAATTATATAAAAATGTGGCAGTACAGTGAAAATACTAGAGAATTAATAACGCCTACAATGACTGTGTCCTTTCGCCGTGTTTATTCGAGGCGATATCTCGAATAATGGAGACTCGTAAAAAAAAAAGAAAGAAAAAATATCGAGACTTTATCGCTCCCTACGCTACGTTTGCACGGATTTCCTGATTTTTGTGATTCCTTTCGGCGATAAGAGGATTCGTCCCCTTCGATATATCGGTTTTCCCTCGCTGGCACTTAGAGCAATCCGTGAACCGTGCATTTAGCTCTCACATCTTTTCTATGCACGTGTTGTGATACTATTTTGTTACATTTTTCAATTATCTCAATGTACCGTGTACTAGGTAAAAAGTATTTTAATTCTAAATCTATTATTAATCGACAGGAAAAATCCAAATCTAAATAAATTACGTTTATTATATGGCTGATAATTGTGCGGGGGAAAGAAAAAAATAATTTAATTACGGCGTTGAAATTTGTGAAAGAGGTGATCCGCATATGTTTGCATGCTAGCGCGCACAGGTGAAAATAGAAGACAAAGCAATAACAACAATTTCCATTTCTGTCGATTTCGGCGTAACGAATTATCGCGTGCGCGATATGGGGTAAAAAAAGAGAGATGTTTTTCGCAGCGGAAAGAAATGCCATCAGCGTAGAAATACAAGCCTTCCGCAATCTCACGTATAACGTTGCGCTACGAGCACGATGGGGGTCCTCGATTGAATCAAAAAATAAATTCTATCCTCCTGTCCTCCCATTGGCGCAGCAAATCGTGTTCGACCACCCCACCGTCAAATATCTGCCATTCGCCCGCAGCGGGCTTCTTCCGCCCAATACTATCGTCCCTCGTAAACTCGTCCTCCCTCGTCCCAAAAACTCGTCCGAATCGATCCACGCGAAAGTCGGTGATCCGAGCGCGTTCGGTTCTTAGTATTACCTACTCGAAGAGCACGAACCTCCTCCGAGCTTCGTCAACGGCCGAAATGCGGCAGAGGACCGGTTTCTGACACTGGTTTTCGGCCTTGAAACTTCGACCTTCGTTCACGACGTGCCGACTGGAAGCGCAAGAAATTCATTCGTTTACACGCTTCGCCGGTATTTCCAAAGACTAATGAAGCGTACTGAATACCGTCGCTCTGCGAAGATCTCATTTTTAGCTGCGGAGTGATGTAAACGTGAATTTAATCTCTTTATTCGTTCGATGTTAATATTGAATTCGGCAAATCCCGCGTATATATAGCAGCTTTACTATTAATTATTCGTTTCGCTCGAACGTTTTGGGGTAAAAATTTCACTTTTTCGTCCTCGTGGCGCGCATCGGCCATCGCGCTCGCACGAGTCGACTTACGGAATGCCGCGGATGATAATCGGCCAGCGACGTGGCGGTAGTACGGCGTGGCGAATCTCGTGGCCATGGCCGAGGTATATAGGTGGAAAAGCGAGGGATGGGCCAATCGGAGGGCGACCTCCCTGGGGACACGACCATGGTTGCCATGGTTGCGTCCGAGAACCCTCTTAGGCCTTTTGCACGAGCCCTCGCGGCTCGGAACGGGCCGCGTTTACATGCCGCGCCATGCCACGCCGCGGCGTGCCGCGTAATGTGTTCTGAGATCCATTAGAATTCCCGGCGCTTCATTCTTCACCTTTCACGTACTTTGCCGTTCAATGATCGTCCGGCGATCGGTCCAGCTCGGCGATCTCCGCGGTTTCCCTCTTTCATCCTCTTCAGCGAGCTCTGCTATCTTTTACCCTCCACCCTCTTTCGGTTTCGCCCTGCCTCGCTCGATCTTCCTCTCTCTCTCTCTCTCTCTGTCTCTTTCTCTCTCTCTCTCTCTTTCTCTCTCTCTCTCTCTCTCTTCTTCGTCGAAACTTCTCCTTTTCCCTCCCACGCCGGAACTCCCGGTTTCCTGCACTTAGCAAGATCAATACCAGCCAACGAGGCTTGAAAACATGCGTCAACATGGTCTTGCACTGTTTGTACGTCCACATAACGCTCAGCGCGCCCGGTTACTACCACACCAAACCCCGCCGGCCACTTCGTCGACCCTTTCGTCTCTTCATACCGCGGCGGTACAGGTGAGAGGCGGCAGGAGGTGAAGAGTAAACACGGTCAAACAATGTTCGATAAGGCTACGTATTAACGATTCGACGTTGATATTAATTATAATTGTACAACACGGCGGCGTTCTGTTACCCCTCGTTATGATTAAAAAGTAAGGCTCATTATCAAAATGGGCAAGCTGCTAAACAACGTCGACGTGCGTTACGAACACGATTACGTGCGTAATATGAATTTAAGTAAAATAATATTTTCACGCTGCTGATAACTGTTGGAATACATTACTTCGACGGCAAGACGAAAATGTAACTCTAATTAGAATTGTAATTCAATTATTAAGTTATTTATTATGAAATATAGCGAATACCACAGCGCCACGAAACGGGAATTTTAATGCAGTCTATTGATTCTAAACCGGACTTGAACAACGCGAATAATTAAAATGTCCAAAGACCGTAAAACCGAAATAAATGCGTTATGAGAATTTAGACATTCAGATCTTGAAATCTTTAAACTTTTTTACTTATTACAGAAGTTAATATTTACGTTTCTTTTACTTTAATTATCGTAATTTCTTTACCAGTTGCACCTTTGTACCCTGCCACATAAAAAAAAGAACTTTTTTTTTGTATAATGGAGGCCGCGGAAACTTTTTAAGGGAGCGAACAAATGACCGTAGTGGCACTGCACGTTTAAAGGTAAAATTTTATAAGTTTCTTCTTTTCTTATAATTTAAATGATTCTCGGTCTGTCGAGATTCTCTCTTAGCTTTGTCGATGCAATCAAAGATTCTTTGAATTTCTAGAACGCCCAAGTTTTTTTTTAGAATTTAATTATTATTTCGTAAGGTTTAATCTAATAAAAAAAATTTTAACTTTTAAAATTATTCTTTCGTGCTTTTCGTCATTCACGAGATCTATCTAATAAGTCTTAAAACACAACCATGATAAGAACTCAATACGATTAATTAATTCACTGTTTAAAAAAAAAAAAAAAAAAAAAAAAGAAAATACATTTTAACGCTTATTTCTATATTTTAACAAATAAATAATAAATCATGCGCATTTATCGCGATTTGACGAGAAAAGTTCCCGTAAGCACACGTAAGAATACGCAAATGGTGGCGAGGTAGTCGGACGAAAGAGGTGACAAAATCTCATTGGGAGTCTCGTGGGCGGCATCAAGCTCTCACCGTCGGAGGTGTTTAATGTTCCCCACGTACGACCACGTGGCCGCACGTTAAAAGCGTTTAATGAAAGGGCGTCGTCGCACTTACGCCATTCGACCCTCCCGGGAGGGAAACGAGCGGAATAAGAAGAGAGAAAGACGCGGCCCGGGGAAAATGCTGCGTGGGCGAGAGGGTTGAAGAGAAGAGGACAAGTGGGTGGAGCGAATGTCGGTAGAGGAAGCGCACACACGCCGCATTCGCACATTCACACTCACCTGGATACGTGCCTCAGGTAATCCGATCTTCTCGGCGAGACGCTCCCGTGCAAACACGTCCGGGTAATGTGTCCGCTCGAATTCTGAAACGAAACCAGTTTGCAACAAGTGCTCGTTATTTAGCCACGTCGTCGGCATTAATTATCGCGATATACGCGAAAGCTTGCCCGGCTATCGCGCGTATTTTCATTCGACCGGGCGGAGAACCAAATTGAGAAAAATCTCGATATATCGGAATACGCGGATAACTTTTACATCGCGGATGAAACAATAGAAACAGTTTTAATTTAAAGTTTACGGGAAAAACTATGACAAGTAAATATTGTTTAATTGCATTTGAAAAAGAAAAAGGATTACAGATAAGCACGTGGGGTTTTTTTTTCTTTTTAAGACACGTATTTAGAATTAATTGTTAAGATTAATTTTTTTAATTGATAAGTTTTCATATTTTCTACTGACCTTTCTCGAGGCTGTCTATCTGCTCGTTAGAGAAGGAAGTTCGGTTGCGCTGTAATTTCCTCTTCAGCCTCAGCCGCACTTGCGAGTCCTCATCGCCAGAGGAGTTGTGTTCCGAATTACCGTCCGAAGTTGTCTCCTGCTGATGCGACAATAGGGATCCGGCGTCTGAAACGAGAATTAATTATCTTTCCTTCAAATGCATTGTTCCAGCCGTCTCTTAAATGTATCTTTCATATTTACAATTACATAAAAGTTTTGTGTTATCGTTAAAATGCAATCCTATCATACATAACAATTGTTAATCTGTTTTCTAAACTGTGTCGAGTGTTAATCACTTCTCTATCGCTCGAATAATAAAAAATTAATTATTTAACATTTGGTATTTTTCTCACATTACGAAAACCGTCGTGATTTAATTAAAATAAAAGCCTGCTGTCCGACAAATCAATCGGCCGATCCTGTAACGCGATCTGCCGTTCTCGAGATTCCTAGACACCGCCGCGCGTTCAGGCGTGCGCGACCGGTCTTCGGGGTCGCGTCTCGTGTTGGTGCGTCAGTTCGTACGCGCGCAAGGGTAGCCCCTCGTCAAGCCCCGTGGGCCGCGATTACTTTCCGCCTCCGCGCACCACACCCTCATCTCTTTCCATTCCTCCCGGCACCTTTCCCTCCGGTACCTTCGCCCTGTCCGTGTCTGTCCCTCCGTACGCCAGAGATGTACATATATACGTACGCCCTTACGCTCGCGTACATAGGTATTACATATATACGTAACACACACACACGCACACACACATCGTTTGCTCGTCAGCTGCTCGCTTTCTCGTTCGCTCATCTCAACCCCCGCGCAACCCCCGCGCAACCCCCAATTGGACTGAACCCTGCGAGACCCCCTCGACTAGAAATACCGGCACCCCAAACACGCCTCTTTCTTTCCCTCCGGTTCTTCCTGCCCGCCGCTTTAACCATCCCGTTCTTCTCCTTCCCGCGGAACCCCTCCCCCCGAGCCTTCTCGCGAATATCCCTGCGCGTAACGACCAGACCGAGAACGATCCACGGCGGTTCGCTGCAGACGGATCGTTGGCTTTAATTTTCTAGGTGACGACGCACGCCCGGCGAAGAAAGAGATGAGATTAGCCCGTTGCTCTCTACAATCCGGCCGCTTAATGCGCCCGCTGTGGCCAAAGTGACCGCGATCGACCGTTCGATGCATTCTTGTGCATCCAAGTGTGTCATACTATAAGCGGCACTTTGACGTATTCAGTAAGGCGTGAATTCACTACCTTATAAGTGGCGACGCGATTAGACGTGTGTAACTTGACAAATTCTTAAAAAATTGTATTCTCTCTTTTGGCTTATTATCACATAGCGTTATTTAAAACGTAAAGATTAGCCTGAGTTATATTAAAAAAAAAAATTATTACAATCTGTATTTGAGGCATAAAAAAAAAATTGCTAATATTAGAAATATTTGCGCAGAGTAAAATTAAATCGAAACTTACCGCTTCGTTTTAACAAAGAATCGTCGCGGCCGTGAAGCTGACTACCGGGCAGAAGGGTCTGGCCTGATCCAGGAGTCGCCGCGGTTGGAATTCCCGTGGCTAGAGGATGATGGGGAGGTGTTGCTGAATACCACGCTGGCGGCCAGCCTGCTGCCTGCCCGTTAAACATTCTCAGCTTGTCGTAAACGCTCTCGGCACCCTGATGCGCTTGCACCGCAGCCGCCTGTTGCTCCTTTTGCGAGGCCAGGTTCCTGAGTACCCTGTTAATAGACGACACCTACGAAGAGGCGAAATTTTTTTATTAAAATCGATTTAAATTGCTCATTAATTCAGTCTGATTAGCATTAAGAAAAAATAAAATATATTGCTATTGGAATTACTATTCTATTAAAAAAGATCCTATTAAAAAAAAAAAAAAAAACGCGTTACGCGTGAATTACTGTTAACGATCGCTTTTATTGCGTCACTATATTCCGTGCGATTAAAAAATTTAATTCGACCTATTAATATAAATGTAAGTGAACTGCCAACACGCCGTCGGCCGCAGATCACTATGCTGTAATTATTATAAAGAAATTATTAACTAATAAACTATAATTAACTAATGTCCGTATTTTTATTTTTTTAATATAAATAAAGAAAGAAAAACGAACAATTAAAAAAAAAAAGTATTGCCGCTTTCGGGCATTAATGATACGCGCGACGTATCCCCGCGAACAAGATATCTCCGCCGTCCATTCGTGATCAAGGGAAAGAAAAATAGAGGCGGAGGAGGTCGGATCGAAGTGAGGTTCTTTGTAAAATCTTGCGGCCGCAGCCACTCGTCGCCGCACGAGAATCATTTCTGTCGTCCTAGCTGCGCACTGATTGTCCGCTCCTCGCCGTCACCCCTTGCGCAAGATCCTTCTTCCTCTTTTTCGTCCTCCCGCAGTCGCAGAATGCGAAGAGGGTCATACTACCCCAGATGAAAGGATACCGCCATCCAATTATTATTACATAAAACGGTCTCCATGGCTCTCCGTCCTCCCCCCTCTTTCTCCTTTCAATCCGCGGCCGCCGTCATCGTTGTCGTCTTCACCTTGTACCCGTAACCGAGCCACTGGCTAACTCCGAAGTTATAACGAGCCAGCGTATAGTACCGCGCTCTCCAAGCATCGCGCTCTCAACTTGTACATAACGGTCCTTGGCTCGTTCCATACACGCGCCCAGCCCCCGTTCTCCACACCCTTCTGTAATCGACGCCGAAGCTTGACGCAGCAGCCGGATATACATAGCCGTTAATGCAGCGCGGACGTCGGGATATCGAGCGGAGCTTCTTAATTACGAGGTCGACAAGCTTTCGACGAGAACGGTACGAGTGCGCAAAGCCGATCCTTCTCGCATAGTTTGAGTCAAAACCGACGGAATAATGGCCGGGTGTCGCCGAGAAAACGTGGCCGTGAGAATGGAGCGTTGTACGATCGTTCATTAAAGCTGCAGAATTAAAGACGAGGAAAGTTCGGGCTCTTCGACGATTTAATTATATTTGGATGAATATTGCGCTTCACTTTAATATACCGCAGCTTCGTAAATAAATGTAATTTTCAATACAAAAAGAAATAAAATTTTACCGTGGCGGAAATGATTAGAAGATAAAAGTGGAATTTTGTTTTTAATTCGGTTTTCGACGAAGGTACGTTAGATTTTCGAGAAATATCAATTCTTATCGATCACATTCGCTACGTCCGGATCTTGTCGAGCGTATGTAACTTCCACCATCTCGACTCATTCCTACGCTATGAGACAGGCGAATAGCGGAAGCGACGTTTCTAGACGAGTTATTCCCGGCTAACCCGGACCAGGTTCTCCGTCATCAAACCGTCTATCCAGCCTGGATGCTCAGAGAGAGAGAGAGAGAGTCGCTTCGGACCGCTCCACTCTCACCGCACAACAGCCGCAGCGTCGATGCAGGCCATTACACGCGCGACCGGACACGAATAATTGTGCAACACGCTTAACTGATCCCATTCACCCTGATTCTACCCGCTCCCGTCCGCTCTCGCCGCCGACTAACCCCGCGCGCACCCCCGACACCAACCCCCGACGCCATGTGTACCAGCCGCAATAGCCAACGTCACCGCCAACGCTACCAGCGATCCACCGGTAGTCGAGAATGGATCGAAACGATCGCAAGCACGATCTGTCGATCAAATGACGGTCCCTCCTCTCTATTCTGTTTTGAAATTATTCACGAAAGGAACTCCAGTCTGATTTTTGGTTGACCGATTTCAAGAAATCCGTACGTTCGCTTCAAGCTCTATATTTCATCGTTTTATTATTAAAAAAAAATTTTTTTCTAATTTATTATTAATAAAAGCGTTGCTTGGTGCTTTTAAAAAAAAAAAAAAAAAAAAGACAATTTTATTAAGAAATATGTGTAATAGAAACGACATTTACAAATGTAATCTCGCCACTAGACTGCGCATTACACGCTTGATGACAAAAGCACGTGCTAGACGTTCTGATTGATCGTCCTGGAGCCCCCCGCGTCTCCCGTCAGCCTTTTTCATTCGGTTCCTAGGAATACACCGACAAGAGCGAGTTTACTCCGCAAGCCGATGGATAACGACTTGTGCGCGTGCCATCCCCCTCGATATTCCTGACGGGTAGTCGATAGGGCGAAATACTGCCGGTGGAAAGAGCGTCTTCGGAGGACGCCAGACGAGGACGATCGACCTTTGAGGATATTTCGCGCGGCCGAAGAAGGGAGGTCGGATGGGCAGGATGTTTGGTAGATGGACGTACGTACAACCGGAGAGGATTCTTCGATTCGGGGAAGGGCGATCAGACGCCCGGGAGGGTGGACAATGCCGAGGTCCGCGTAATGGACCGATTACCCCACCCAGCCGATCGCATTGACGAGACTTTGATTAGGGTCGAGTGGCCGGATCCGACGGGTAAGTACACCCAGCAGGCCGCTCGCCACGATAAGTCGACGGCGGATTACGCGTAAACTTATACCGTGTTCAATCAACGGCGTGGCGCCGACGCAGCGGGAAACGTACTCGCGCGTCGCGATTTCGCGTGCGAGACAAGTGGAATGTTAAGAAATATGCGTAATCTATTCTTATCTCGCCTCAGTCTAATCCGCTATACTTAGCGATATGCAGTTAATCCAGATGTTTACTTATTATATTAATCACTTAAGTCTGCTTGTTTCTAAGTTAAACATATCTCACAGCCAGCTCGTTACTTACGCTGGGAATATTGTCGTTATTGCAAACGCCCTCTTGCAAAAGTCGATCGCGAATCTCCCAGGCAAAGATCGACGGACACTCTCGTTTGTAATCGGCGATTTTATTGACCACAGGCGTTGTCGCCACTCGCGGCTTGCTACCACCGATCGCTCGCGGTTTGATCGAGCCGGTTTCGTAATACCTGAAAAAAAGAAAATTAACATTTTTGCTTAATGGATATTAAAACATTACATCGTGATGGGTTTTTTTATTATAATATTACAAAAAAAAAAAAATATATAAATCTTAAAAAAAAAATTGGATAAAAGTTAATTTCATTAACACTCCACAATTTGCAGGAACTACGTTAGATTAACGAAAATATCGGTGTGTAAAAAAATGGAAATATAACGTAACATTCGTTTATTATTACATATCCAATTATTTTTAAATCGCTAAAAATAGCGGAAAAAATTCGTGAATGCCGTTGCAAATATATCGATTGGCTGTTAATTGCATCGAGGAAATGCAAACGGTTGTGTCTTGTGTTCATTGAATCTGGTTGATTGAATCTGCTAGCAGACAACAAGTAATCAAATTTCGTCGCTGTTCGAGCTGCGGAATGATTTAATTTTCGCAAACGCCTTCGCTCGTAGTGTCGTGAAAGATCAACACGCCGCGTTACTTACCTGCCGAGGATCTTGGAAACGCATCCGTTGCTGACCTGCAGTATGCGCGATATATCGCAGGGTCTGGCCCCGCTGTGGGCCAGCTCGACGATCTTCTGCCTCGTGGAGTCCGGCAGCGGTCGGCCGTTGACGTAAACGCCGCCGAGCTGGTTAACCCCGCTGTGTCCTGCAGCCGAGCACCCAAATATTGAGTTCTGTCCGACCATAGAACCCCCGCCAATACCCGCGCCACCCCCGTGCATCAAGTCCTCCTCTGTGAATCAAAACGCGCGCAGCGTGTACGTCACCTCGCCAGAACATCTGATTGGTAAACAGCGGATAGTACGCGCGCTGTACGCGTTCTTATTAGTCTAATTAGCGCTCGCGCCCGTCGCACGGATCCGGAAGCGTCAGATTGAACACCAAGGGAGATGTTTGCGTCGCGATCACACGGTCCGCCGCGCCGCGGATGTCACGTAACGAAGATCAGTTTGACCCTTGCGCGCCGATTAATTCGCTACCGTGTACCTTATTACAGTTATATCTGCGTGCGGCGTGTAACGCGCCTGGAGGAATCGCCGAAACGGAAATGCATCGCGTAGGTGCGCGATGCCGAGTGACGACGGTAATTGCGACACGAGTGGACAATGGTAGCAGGTATAACGAATAGATATACGGTACGGTATCGTGTAATTCGATCATTACGTGGGAGGGCTTAGAAATTGTAACAGTTGCGATACAGTTCTAACAATGTAGATATGCATGCATACGAACGGAAATGCTTTCGACTTGCTCGGAGAATGCAGCATGTGTCAATGAAAACAATTTAAAGGACATCGAAACCTCAGCGGCGAACGAAACAGCCTTTCACGTGCAGCGCGTCTTAATACAGGCAAAAATATCCTTTCAGCTTGTCCCGTCACTTTGTTAAATTCCCGTGGTGCGTTTCCGACGTAAGGAAAAGGAATGCTACGAGAGCACTGCGACGGCGCGACGCGCGGATACTCGAGAGAAGAGCTGTTACTAAATGCATCTTGCAATTAACAAATTTAATTAATTCCCGCTTTTGCGCCGCGCAAAACGACAAGAAATAGTTGGAATGTAATCTTGGATGGGCTCGCTCCGCCTTTGTCGCCGCGCGAAATCCACTTCGTATAACGACACGAAGTGGTTTTCTCGCTCGCTGTCTCGCCGTCGGTCCTCTTTCTCTCGTTTTATCTGCTTCTGTCCCTACGCCATTTCTGTCGTACCTCATTCTCACCGATGCGGAAGGATCGAAGATCGTCGGCATTTTACGATCAATCGTTGTAAAAATTTGGAGAAACAGATGGTCCTTCTCGATAAATAAATAAAAAAAAAAAAGAAAGAAAATTACGGCGACTTTTTTAACGTATAAAAATAATTTTAAAGATTCTGAAAGTTAGTAAAAAATATTTTAAAGTTATTTAAAGACACTTATAAAATTGACAGTCTATATCTTGTGTCTTATTAATTTTCTAAATAGACTCGTCTTTAGCGAACGTCTCTTTCATTCGCGACTATCTGCCGGCAATATATCTATCCCACAATTCCGCACTTATTACGGAAGGTTTCCTGGTTTCAGTCATCCCTGCATAATAACCGGAGCTTTTTAAGCGAGCTTCAAGCATGCTGAAAGGAATGGAATATGGTGATGAAGAACGAGAAGCGAGAAATTGGAGTCGAGAGTCTTGTTACAAATAATTCCGCGGCGAGGCAACGCGGAAATTTTCGAGGGGATACTTCTTACCCCTCCATTTTGTCCTTTCATTCGGCTGCCACGATTCGTAATTTGCAAAGTTTTCGAGGAACCTGCAAAAGGCTCGAAGCGATTCGACCGATTCACGACAACCGGGAGTGTCGGGATATAACGTCAATGATTTTTTTAGAGAAGAAACTGATTTTTGTTATCGACTTGGCGGTGGTTGTCATCGCTTTTCGCGAACTTTGTGCCTCGGCGAGTTTAAAGTCCCTTTGATTACGCGCACGGCGAAAAGTGAATGATAGCGATAAGAGCGAGACATTTTTCTTCAAACCAATTAAAGCGACACTCTCCGCAATTTCTTTCACAACGAGCCAATGAATATTCATCCCTCGCTTGAATTATAAAAATCGAATTAAAATAAAAGCACGTAGACCGGCGAACACGTGCAGCTGCCACGTTTACAGAACAATATACCACCCGCGAATTATAATTTCTATATATCATACCATCATGAATATCAAAGAGTCTCTTGCTAAATAATTCAATTTGTTTCGTGCGCCGCGATTTAATTTTCAAATTATAATTGGTAAAACGCTAACCGGATATGAACAAATATTATCCGAAACACTTCGTCTCTCACTTTTCCGTATCACTTTATCCTTTCGGCAGAGTAGATTTGCGTTAAAAATAGGCGACGGTAAAAACGGAGGACGTGGCGCGACGGCCTCGTCCTTTGAAGAGACGGCGCGCAAGTTTGTGCTGTTTTTCAACAAGTTTAATTTGTTACAAAGGGGGACAAGTGTGCACGACTTAGCAGTATACGTATAACGCGCGCGAGATTCACCCCTTTCACTCATCGTCTTTTGCCTCACGCTCCTCTCCAGGGGGGCGGCCATCCCCCGACGGAGGGGGATGATGTTGGCGAGAGGGCTCGAATATCGCCCGAGCCCGACGCCGTCGACCCGTGCACACACCCGCCGGCCGCACACATTCTTTATATATAATTTCGCGTTAATCTACGCGGCGGTGCGGCGCAAAAGCGAGTCGCGCCGCAAAGTGAGGCAAAAAGGTTCCACTTGGCTGAGCGTGAAACGGGACACAGATTAAATCCCATCCTGTGCAACCCCGGCGCACGACGTCGCGGCACCCTCGTCCCTCCCCCTCCTCCCTTCCCCCGGCCTCCCCGCGTCAGTTCGCTCGGTCGAGCCACCCCTCGCCACCCTCGCCAAACATCCCTCTTCCTCCCCGATCTCCGCGCCGGGCGAAGAGCAGTCTTTAAGCGCGAAAACGATCGCCAGTATTTAAGATGCGCGAATGGACCCGACGAATCGACGTAGTAGCACTTCACACGGGGCGACTTTGTAATTGGATTCTCAATGTAATTTTCGCGAGGTCTACTCGGCAGCGCGACCCCGAAGTTAACTGAACGATTTATTTGCCGGGAATCTCGAATTTCCGGGAGTCTCCAAAGCGCGGAAGATCGCAGAAGCGTCGCGCTAAGTGGTAATGCTGCAAAATTTTCGTAACTCTTGATCAATTTCGAGACTTCGGGAGTCGCTGTGTACGTAGCCTAGACGAACAAACATTAAACCCGTTGGAAAGGAACGATTGATCGTTACCCGATAATAGAAACAAAACAGCTCAACGGAGCGGCTAATGCGCCACTCCAATTTCCAACGATGACGGAAAGTTTGCAACGGAATAGTTGTTTAATGGGATGTAATAATAGTTTGCGGGTAATTAGTCCCGCGTTGCGACTCGAAACCGGCCGAACGTAATCAGTTACAGAGCGGTACTGGGTTCGAATGCATTTAACGAACTGCCGTTTATCCGCTGACATCCATAAAAAATATCGCTTTCGCGGCCAAATTGCTTTCGCCTCTCGTTGTTGCGTCGCGCATACACTAAATAATATAATTATGCGCATCGACCGCATTAATTAGACACATAAATCGTCCAACTCTCCGAGCTTGATACAATAGAAGCGATTACAAAACAGATATTTCGGTCGCGGTAGCACAAAACGTGTTATCAGACCGCCTACGAAAGAAAATAAAAAAAAAAAAAAAGACATTCCACCGGTTGGTTTCGCGGTATTGTAAGCGCGTACAATCGAAAATTAACGAACACTCACCGCGGCTCAATTATCCAATAAATTACGTTGAAAATTAAGGTAAACTTGTTGGCAAATAACTAATAATTTAACGAATAATTCGGAATAATTCGGTGAGAATTTCTCCCGAAAAAATATTTATTCAATCTTGCGTCGTCGCGTTAACTCTCTCGCTTTAACGTTTACAAGATCCGCGCTCGTTTCCGGCGACGATCCGGAGTTCGTTAGCGGCATGACGTCGGGTGGCCCAAAGTCGACGCGTTGTGTCGAGCGTTGACCGGTTAAACGTTATTATCGCGCCGGTGGAGATTCCGAAGAACAGAGTAGAATCGGAGGAAGAAGAGGGGCCGGGGCACAACCTCCGAGGCGTTTCGCGATAAACTCTCTCGCTTGGTACCACGGAGAACTTCATCTCATGCGCGTCTTTCAACGACATCAAAGATGGCATGCCAGGCATACGCTCTCTAATGAGTTGAATCGCGGTAAGAGCGCACCCGCTCTACGGGCGACGACGAATTCATTACGGACGGTGTTAAGAGGCGACGGCGCAGTATTAGCAGCCGCCATCCCCCGGTGAGCGCATACTCATTACCGCGCCCGTTATTATTGACACCAGCAGCGTGTAAGGCAGCTCGCAAGTGTGCGCCTCCGCCGTAGCTTTTCGCGGGTAAATACCGAACTCGTGGTCGCCGAGGGGGTTTAGTAATCGCACGTTCCTATTCACAGATAACAAGATGCTTCACGCGGGATAACGCGATAATCTCGGCGCTGCCGTGCAACGATTAAATAAGTTTTGCGCTGGTAAACGGACCGTGAAACTTCCGAGTCCATAAACGCTCACTGCGAAGGAAGCTACTGTAACGAAGGAAATCGACAGCAATTTTTAACGTCGAAGTAAATAAACAAATTGTGCCGTATATCGTGTTTTTTTCAACGCGGTGCACCGACAGCCGTGCAGCCCGAAGAGCGGAATTAGCGTGTTCGAAGCTTTCCCTATGGGTAAAAGTTATCGGCGTGCCTCGCGGACGTATTGCGGAGCCGTGGTCTCTATTGATTGGTCGCGGGGATAATCCTACGCCGCCGACATTTATTACCCCCTTGGAGCAGTGGAGGCAGGTAATCTCCGTTGGGCTCTGTGCTCCGGCACGCGCGAGATCCAATCCGGAGCCCGTAACCAACGCGCCGGGCCCATAACCATTAACAAATCTCGTGTAGCGACGAGAACGAAATAAAGCGCTCTCATGAATCGGCCGTTTGATTCCAATAGCTACCGGGGTTTTTTATGGAGAACCGAAGTAAGAGAAAGCGCGCGCGCGTCTGTTTTTTTTTTCTCTCTTTCTTTCTCTTTTTCCCTCGCCTTAATATAATACGTTGAAGAAAAAGAAAGAACGCGATGTGGAGGCAGACTGGTGGTTGGACGAATAAAAGAGGGGGCGCGCTCGTGCCACGCGAGCATTGTTCGCCTCTGAAGCTATACACGAACGCGAGGAGGGGGGACATTATACGAAGAGAAACAGGGTGGAGGAAGCACTTACCCTCCTACGAGTCCCATTATGATCTCGCGTGGGCCATAGCCGCGTAACGCGATCTCGCGTCTACGTTCTCGAGCGAGAAGTGTGGGTGACTCCCCGACCGGAGAAAGATTACGTTGCGTCGGGACAAATTGGCGATATAAGCGGCCCCCGCTTATTGCCGGGGGAGGTACGAGGGAGAAAAAGGAGGTTCGAACCAGCCTAACCGATTGTTGTCGGGTGTGGTACGCGTTGGGGGTCGCGAGGACGAATCTCTCGAGGTGCAAGAGGGCCTCCACCCTCCGTCTCGTCGAGTCGCTGGCGAAGGGGCCGCTGGCCCGACAGAAGCCGACCAAAGGCGTGTCAAGTTACCAACTAACCCCCGGGGGTAACCGCGAGCTCACCTAAGCTCATAAGCGTACGCGTATTTACTTGGCCCTTCTCTCGTATAACTCATCACGAGTTCGCTGGGAGGGCTGCGAACTTATCGGAGTCGTCTACCTTAAGAAAATTTTCATACACCTCATTTGTCGTCATTAAATTAAGTCATATGAGGTTTAATCGGTTCTTACTGTAATTATTTAAATTGCCGAGTGACACATTGCTTCGCAGGAAAGCGGTATAATCGAAGGATCAGTGAACATGTTGCGACAATCCCGAAATTTATAAAATTTACATTTATCTTTGCCGCGTGCATTCCAGAGCTTGCGTTAAAATTTATAAAAATTTGTTTTTCCATCTTCTTATGTATTTTTTTTTTCTATTATTTATTTCTTTGATTTCCGCGTAGCTACTTCTCCGATGGAGGTCGAAAAAAAATTATCTTTACCCTGCTCGTGTTTAATTCCTCGTTTCGCAAATTCTACACTTTTATCTCGTTCTTAAACAAAGTGTTCGGCAATTGACAGTGTTTTCTCGCACAACAAACCAATTACGGCCCTCGTAAATGACTCGATCCATCGGTCGGAGCTGTCGCCGACGAAACTCATTTATTGAACGTATTTAGGAAATCAGCTATTTGTTTGTCGATTATCGGAGTGCTGCCGGGCTGCGGCAGCGTTGGTCCCGGGTCAATTGCCAAACACCTGCCTCCCTTCTCCCCGTTTCACGCGCGCTTGTCCGCGGAAATTAAGTAAATTGATTCGACCAACCTTTATGCGGCATCTTCCAAAAGGGCGGCTCGGGGGTGGGCGAGCAAGGGTTAGCCACCCCCGCGCCCAACAGGGTTCTTGCCGCGTGCAGCGCCGCCGCCGCCGCCTCCCTGCTACGCGCTGCCGCAGCGCTCGGCGGGTATTCCGGAGCGCTGTCACTTTCGGCGATGCCGCCGCCACCGCTACCTCCGCAAGGACGAAGGTGCAGGCTCAGCCGACTGCCGCCGACCGTGCTACTGCCGCCTCCGCCGCCGCTGCCGTCTCCGCCGCCGCCACCTCCGGCCACGCTAACACAGTGCTGAAATCAATCGGAATATCTTGATCAGGCACCTCCCGTCGCGATCTGCCCTTAATTAAATGTCTCCACGCTTAATCCGCTTGAAAACGGAGAGAAAAACGTGAGACATAAAGGATATTTATTTCGTATTATCGCACACTCGCTTTGAACTAGCGTGACTGTGCTGCTCAATGAGATAAGAGCGACAAATCAGTTACTACACGTTTTAATAACCCTTTCTAATATACATTCTATTCCAATCTGTTATACTATTATTTAACTTATTACGCTTTTCTTTTCTTTTTTTTTCTTCCAAAGTTCCTTACAAAGTTCTTGTGCTATTTAACTTCCTTGAAAAGTAAACGCAATCTTATTCCTATGAAATTAATATCATTACGATTGTGTACACAGGTAACATAATATCTTCTAGAGAAGTAGAAATTTTTTAAGAGAAAGGGGAACGCTGATGATTTCTTTTCTCTCTGTGTTTCGTTTGCAGCGAAAAGTAGAAAGAGCGCAAAAAAAAAAAAAAAAAAAAAAACCCGCCGTCATGATCGCAGGAACGACATGTTAATCGCAAACATGTTAAAATACGTATAACATGTTATAACGCGGATGCCATATTATCGGGGCTGGATAATATCGTCGATAATGCCGTAACTCTCACGGGGAATATATCGCTGCGCGATGATTATTTAGCGTGGAGCGCGATCAAAAACCAATTTTCGGACGTAACGACGTAACGTATCGAGAGCGTGGATTATTAACCGACGCGAGCGCGGTTCGATTTACAATTTCGCGTCGTTCTTAATCGTATTGCGAAATTTTTACTTGGCGATACGCGAGAAAAAAAAAAAAATAAATAACACACGGTTTACGACGGCACGGCGTATAGCCGACGGCGAGCGGCGGGTCGGTGTTAACGATTAACGAACGCCGGCGCGCTCGACGGCCGAAATAATTTTACATACGTTCGGAATAATTTTATAAATTCTCGACAATTTACGAAAATTCAATTGATCTCTATACCTCTCCGCGGTGCGACGCGTCGCGCACGCCCTTTCCGCGTGCGTAAATAACGCGGCTTCAAAGAACATAATTCGGGGGATTATCGCCCGCGAAGCGTGGTAAATATTGGCGCCGTCGAAACTGGTTCGCCAAAAGCAAATTTCAAAGTGCGCCAAAAAATAAATAAAGCCCACGCAAATAATAAACATTGCCGTGTCGGCGGTAAATTTCCGAATTTTTCCAAGGCTGATTACGTCCCGCATAAATTTGTTCGTGTTACCTCGTCCCGCTACGATAACAAATCGAAAATTGTATTCGCGGGTCGAAAGAAACGCGACAAGTTTGTATTGTATACTTAATTGCAATTAAGATCGCTGAAATGCAGAACTTTTCGAGAGAAAAATTCAGTCCGGCTCCTTTTCGAAAGCACCGCTTTCATTGTTGTACTTGCTATGTTATTACAAAGATGATTTAACGATCGTGAATAAATTTTCCGATACGGGTTATACAATATTTCATATTTTACAACTATAAATCACTGTATTCGTAAACGTGCGGTATTATTAGTTCTGAAACTGCGCCGACTTTGAAATAACTTATCAGCGGTCGTTCTATTTTTAAAACCACGAGCGCCGCGAAAGATTGCGTATATGCATAAAAAATGAGCATTGCACGGCGACATACGCGTATCCCTTTATCTTCTATTTATCAAAGCCTTTCGATAATTAACGCGGCACGGTATTCTTCGTAAAGAAAGAAAAAAAAAAAAGAAATAATTAGCGCGCGCAAATGATTCGACGATGACGGTAATTTCAAAACAGAAGCGTCGGGAATCAATATGCGACGGAGAAATCGCGTTGTGTCGAACACCTGCCTTGCAAACGCGCCGCCTTCAACGATCCCGACGATCGGGATGTCCGACGTGTGCGCGCGCGAAGTGCCGGCGAACGTAGCGCGTCTATGCGCATTCCGGCGTGCCCCTCATCTCATCGCGGTTAATCATCGCACGCCGGCGCGCGTCGGGACGAGCGTTAATTGTCATTCGCCGAGACTCGTAGATCATTAGCTCCTTTCAAGCCCGGTCGCGGTTAACGTCACGACGGCCGACGGCAAAGCGGCGGGGGGACATCAATACCCGCGCGCCCGGCCGGATCGAAAAGTGCAAGCTGTAAAGCGGCGAGCTCGAGGGTCGTTAAACGTGGCCGACCGCGAGATCGTTCCGCGTCTCGTCGCGGACTTACTTTTGAGAGATCCCGCTTCTTCCCGAACGATAGCGAAAACGGGGCGGGGGAGATGAAAAGAGGAAAAAAAAAAAAAAGGGAACCCGTGCCCGCCCGCTATACCAAGATCCCGATCGGATCTGCCCTGTCAAAACGCGATTTCGCACGACTGGCGGAGAGATAAATAATTTAGTCGTTGATACTTTATATCCTGCAACTTGACGTCTCAGGAACGTTTCCCCGTCACTTAGCGGCAGAATGAAAACGGATAGATCTGCATAAGTATTTCGCAAACGAACACGCGGTGCAAAACTTATTTCACCCGACGATGAATAATTTATCTAATTGTAAGTCGACTTCACACAAGCTTTAATTAATATTTATGCTACGGCCGTCGTTTAATCAGATCGCGTACGAATGCGATGATAAAAACTGTATTTGTTTTGTTTTGGGCGTTAACGGGATTGCCTGACGACACGGAGACTGACTGAGATTACGATCGCGCGGTTCAATTAATAAAACAAAAAATGCGAAAAATCATAATAACTGCGTACGAGCACTTGAGGATTTTCAGGTAGCAGAGCGTGGAAATGAAATACCAACGAAATTTACTGCCTCAGAGCTATCCGGACAACCGTGGGCGGCGTGCGGAACGCGACGGGGTTCTGAGGAACGAGCTGCGTTTAGTCTCGTTGAAACGATGCGACTCCGCGCGCTACCTTCTCGGCACACAAAAGCGAAATATCTCACAGGCGACCTGCATCTCGTCGAGCGCGAAAGGCGGAAGTTTAAGCACGATGCATTAATTTACGCCAATTAGGACACCGGCAGTAAACTGCGAGCGCGTACTCGGTACGTCGCGCTAATTCGAATCAGATACGCGAGTTAATCGTTTTTAATTCCCCGGCGCGCTTTATCGTGTTTCAATGGGCGCCACCCTATTAAATTTTTCTATCCGCGTATCAAACAATATAATCGAATTTTTTTTTTTTCCCTCCCTCCCGCGAAAACGTGGAACTCCAGTTATTTCGTAGCCCCAGAGCGATTAATGCAGGTGATACACGTATCGAAGAGTACTTTTCTCAATTTTAATTTAGTCGGACGAGGGCCTGTGCGAAACGTTACACGTGAATCAATTTGACGGAACGGCCACAAGAGAGGAGACGCGGAATTACTAAATAATTGAGG
Organism: Cardiocondyla obscurior; assembly: GCF_019399895.1. Lineage (NCBI taxonomy): Eukaryota > Metazoa > Arthropoda > Insecta > Hymenoptera > Formicidae > Cardiocondyla > Cardiocondyla obscurior. Next base: position 9,357,027 of record NC_091866.1, on the reverse strand, counting down.
CTAAGACTTGTCTCCGGCCTGCCGTTTTTTCTCTCCGCCGCCGACGCTTCGGGCACGACAAAGGGCTTTTCACGAAATCTCCGAGGTACGCTTTCTTTGTTAAGCACTCGAGGAGACATCTGTTATTTTCCGAGATTGTATCACTTTCAATGAGCGAAGCGCGTTCGTTTCTCCCTTCGTCTAAAAATAATGGTGGCTATCGTGTGCTTCCTCGAATAAACATGCAAGTTGAAGCGGCGCAGAAAAGTTCAAACATTGTAAAATACGGCTCTCCTACTGTCGTACAAAAGCATTTCTGATGAAAAGTAATTTAGCGTACTTCTCATAATGTCCTTTTAAAAATTATAGACGCTGCTTACAAACGAAATAATAAGAAACAATATACATGCGCCCGTTTATTTTATTTATTTTTTTTTATCTCTCGTCCCTCTTTCTCTGCACTTCGTTCAAATATAAATAATTATAAAAGAAAAAAAAAAAATTATTAGCGCACGGAACAGAAGAAATATTAAAATTACAATCTGAAGAAGTTCACGTTTAAGCAAGATAACGTCTAATTGCAAATATTTTAGTCAAACAATGAAAGTGCGGAATACAATCGCAATCAAAGATGTGCCCACCGAGCGTCCGTCTCGCTTTATTTTAAATGTAGTCGCGCAATTTTCATCGTCCAGGGTGTAGCTTTAAATATAAGTGAAATAAAACGAGATCGAGACGTGAATAGAGATGAAGAGATCTGTTGCGCGTTTGGAAAATCGAAGGTGCGATAAAAGGCGCCGCGAAGATAAGAGAGAAAGGGAGACGAGACTTCGCACACTTTCAGTTAAACAGAGCCGATATATTCTGCTTGTAATCGACAGGTTTTTTCGCGATCATAATGAGGTACTCGGGCGTTAACAGCACCATTGTGCCACACGCAATTTGTAGCTAACCGTCGCCCCGTGCCGCGCGTTCAAGTTATTACATCTATTTCGGTTTATTACAGCTCTCTATAGATACTGGAAGACGATCTCGCGGAGAAAATTCGCCCCTCTGTCAGTTCTAGGCAAGACGTTTCCGCGTTTATTAGGTAAAAGCAGTGAGAATCTCGTAATCGGATAAATTAGAATAAAATGCTTAAACCGACAAAAGCCTCAAACCGACAGAATATTGCATGAGAATTGATGAATTTTCCGTCGGACGTGTTCTAATTGCGTGAATACATAAAATAGTTTGAATCTACATGCCATTTATTTTGCGGCAAGAACACTTCAAAGGTTTTACATATTAAACATTATTTAAATTACAATTACAAGCAAATATTAATTACGTAAAATACGCTTTGAAAAAGAAACAGAGGATAAAAAATTAATAGCTACGAAAAGCAATGTAATTTTAGTTCATTATATTCTTAAATACTCGCTTGACCGCGCATACTATATGTATGAATGAGAAATATAATTTTATTGTTTCAAAAACTTCAATTCAAACAAACCGTATAGAAAGTTAAATATTATTATAATATATTATAAAAATATCGCTCCAGGCAATATATTAATCTCTCGGGATTTTTCTTTTTTCTTTTTTCTTTCTTTTTGAGTCAGATAATTGACGATTAGCTGAAGATAAATTTCGAAGAATTTTAAACTTTAAATTAAACAATTATACAATTATTTGTAAAGCGTTAGCTTTAGTCTTAACGTTTGGACGAGTCATTTCTTTATTGCAAGACTGAATGCAAATTAAACGTACCGTGTCGAGAATGGCCGTGGTCAGGCCGGATCCAGCCACCAGCTGAAAGCACAATCCGCGACGGCGTTGCTCCGTTCACGGCACTTTCTTGGCGCGGGTTTTGTTGATCGGAGTTACCACGATCCTCGGCTCGCCGGAACTTGAGGGGGAATCTCAAGAAATCAGCTGCCGACGAATTGGTACGCCGCGACTCAAATGGCCGATCTCACTGACACACTACAAATTCGCACAATTTAACGAGAGTACATCGAACCTTGCTGTCAGATGAGAATTCACACTATTCGGACAGTAAAACGAGGGTTGCCGCGGTCAGCTTTCAAATTAGGCGCGACGCCGTTGGTGTCGACGGATCCGAGGCCGCGTCAGCGTCGTGGGTACTCGCGAGATAATTGGCGTGGGCGACGGGCGCGCGAACGACGTTGTCAATACGCCGTGCACCGCGTTGCGAAAGAGATCAAGAACATCCAGGGGCTGTCTTCACGGTGTCTGTCGGCACGGGCGGTGGACGCGCGGCTTCTCGCGGTTTATCGACGTTTATTGCGCCTGGCTGGCTGCGGATGAGTTGCCTGCGAGCAACCGGAATGCAGTTGAACGCGCGGCGTCGGTGGAGAGGAAAGAAGCACGTGCCCGACTCCCAAAACAGGGGTGCAGTGACGCGTCGCTGCTGCGGTGCGCGGCGCCCGATTGACCACCAGAGTCTGCCTTCCCGCATGCGGAGATCGCTGCCGCACGATTTTGGCGTCCCCACCCCTAAGCGTGTTCCCTACATCATATACACCATCTCCCTTCGGTTGGCGTTGTCCCTGCTCTCTCCTGCCGCGCCTCCACGCCGTCTCCGTTCCTCATTCTTTTCTCCCCCCGTTCTCGGTCTTCCTCTCTCCTTCGCGTTCGGCGCGAGCGTAGTCGGCCAGGCAGTTGCCTTGCCTCCAGGCAACGTTGCCCCTGACGAGGCTTCTCGGCCAGGACCAGCACGACATAGCGTGCATCTGGGTGGAGCCATGTCGGCGATGGCGTGGCGGTAACCCGTCGCACTCGCTAACCGTCGACAGTGGGGATAAACCGCAATTGTGCAGCGCGGCTCGGCATCGCGCAACTCGGCTTGGTTCCCTGAAGGATCTCGCTTGCCTCACCACGATCACTGCTGCTGGACGGGGGCGGCGCTTGCCGTGGGCGGGTGTTCCGTCGGATCGAGAGAATCCCGACGACGCCATTGTTTTCGGCGCGCGACGCGGAAGGCACGGCGCGTGCGAGATCCACGCCGACGCCCGGCGTCGCGACGCCACTCTCGTACGCAACGCCGTCGCTGACGCCGTCGTTACCGTTCACCCGTCGTCGTCACCGTCGTCGTCGTCGTCGTCGTCGTCGCCGTCGTTCAGCGACTCATCTCTCTCCCTGTCCGCCACCGTCGACCTGTACCTCGCGGATTTTTCTCACGCCGCCGAGGTAAGTCCGCCACCTTCAACACACGTGAGTGTGTGAAAAAAATGCAGAAATCCAGTATCCCTTCGTCCCACGCGAATTTTCCTTCTTTCCGCATGTTCGAGTATTCTCTCTTGCTTGCTGCTTCCTTCCACAATTCGTACCGAACCATCGCCCCTAATTAGAATATATTGATCGTTCATCTCGTAGCTTGCTGTACCCTTAAATCCCGTTTGTCACGTCCAACAAAGTTTATTAAATTTCTACTGATTTCCTGATTGTGCACTTTCCACCGCGGGATATCAAATTAACGATTGAATTATTGTCGGCCTCTTTTTCGTTAAGATTAACGTCTCTTTCGTTTTCACAGTCTATCACTTCGTCACTCGGCCTCTTATAAGATAATGTCCTTTATAAGATAATGCGATAGATTTTAATTTATGAATTTCGCACGATTTTCTTCACGAGCTGCCGTGCATAGTTCGCGCGACGGACAAGAACGGTTTGACACGGATGAACGTCAGATTTGACATCCCGACGCCGCTTTCACGCGTAGCGTCCATCACGACCGTCGTAATCCACCTTCCGATTTATCTGCCTTCGACGACCTATCAATTTTATTTTATTTCTCTCTCTTTTTAATTTTTTTATTTTTTTTTTATTTCTCTTCTTTCTCTATCTCGAATCCGTCTGCATGCGCAATCGCGTACGTGCGCGAGCATCGGTGTCGGTACATTTTGTCCAACCCTCTTTTGTTGCACCCCCCTTGTCCCGAATCCCCCTGCCTTTATTTTATCTTTCGCGTTTCCTCGGTCCACACACATAAGCGTGGGTTGACATAAGAGGGAACGCCACGGGATTCCACTAAAAGAACTCACTCTAATGAGAGATAATGGCGGCTGCGTATAAAAAAAAAAACCCGGCGTTTGCTCTTTCTTTGAGAATTAGCGAGCGTTTTAAAGCGATTACTTCACATACAAAGCAAGTCGCACGAAGCGGCGTATTAACGTAGAATTAGAGCGAACGCGCATTTTCGAAACGCGTGTCTGACAAATGACGTTTACCGATGGTTGGGCGCTGGAAAAAAAAAAGAAAAAAAAAGAGAGAGAGAAATGTTTCTTTTATAACTCATTTTGTGGTGTTTATCGTGTAATTTACGGGATTGCAAGAATTATTGTTTCAAAGTAAAACGTTGTAAAAGATAACAGAGCTGTGGAGATTGAAAGAAAAAAATGTTTTGCATTAATTAGCTTCGTGCATAGAAATAAAGTACATAAATTAAAATCAAATTATACGTAATCTTCATCGGCGGTTTAATTTTGATAAATAACGCTTATCAGACGAAGTAGATTATTTTGGGGCGGAGAACGATTTTCATGAGAGATTGAAAGAAAAACGTCTTTATGAAATCCGTGATTGGTCGTTGGGGGAATTGACACAAGTACTAAGTAATCGAGAGGCCAACCCCTTCGCTTAAAATAAATAGCGTAAGAGAGTCGAGATACCTTTGCCCGGCCGGATGGAACAGGTGGGTCCAATTAAGCGCCAATTACCTGCGTGCTTAGCTCTTTCTCGTCGATGCGGCAATCGGCGCGATTAACGACGCACTCGGGAGAAATAACGCAGTGTAAAAAAAAAAAAAAAAAAAAAAGAGGAAAGAAGAAAAATGCAACGTGAATACATTGTGAGCCGTAGAGAAAGTTGCCCGCGGACGCATCCGACCAAATTATTCCGATCGTTCGTCGCATCGCGCGCAAAGTTCGTCGCCCGCAAAAAACTCGTCGGCTACCAATTATTTTTATATTCGCAAAGCGCATGTGTTGGCGCCAATTATTCATACCAATCATAACTTTGCGTTAGCGGTATTAACGACGAGGAATTGATTTTACAATACAATTTGTTCCACACTGTTCCCTGCCATTAGCAACGTGCGGATAAAAATGGAAAACCGTATCGCTTTGACGTAATTGCCGTAGTAAAAAGAATTAGAAATCGTAGAAGGTATTCGTTTTTTTTTTATTTTTATTTTTTTTTATTAGCGCCTAATTATCTTCTATTTCGAAAAACTTCGAAATACGAACGAAACGTCTCTCGTTCTCGACGCTTAAATATGTGTATTCGAGCGATACGCTATTAATCGGTGAGACGTGCTTTGAAGATGAGAATCGAGGAACATGCCGAATACGTCGACGCGCGCGGGTTGCTTGACGAAAATTCGATAGGACTTGAAAGTGGTCCTCGGAACATTCGAAAGGAAAAGAATTACAATTAATAAAAAATGATCGAATCTTTCGGCAAAAAAAAAAAAAAAGCAGAATTGACTCGGTCTTACTCTTCGTCTGTTTTTATTTTCAAAATTTGCGCAAGCGGCACTCTAATCAAGTTGCAAAGATTCTTAGCTTTGCTGCCGCTGAATTAACTTTTTTGCTTGTACCAATATTTTTCTTAAATTCATGATAACTTGATTCGCGTCGTTCGTAAAGTAAATACATTATTTTACAGCAAAAAGCGAAATTTTCTCGAGATATCTTCAACGTGCCACACGCTCGTTACGATCCGCGGAGTTTCAGAAATGATATCGCACTCGGCGATAAATGCCGCGAGGAGCAGACGAGAGCCGTCAGGATAATAACGTCTTTATATGCCGCAGGCTCCGCGTTAATATTACCGCCAGCTAGGCGTCGCTCTGGTGATAGCCGTGAAACATGCGGCAGCAAGTCGCTGTCAAAGTTCGGTAGCATGCCTTTCGACACGGTCCTCGTGTACCTTTCGGCTTTAGCCGCCGCATACAATTGGATTTATCAAGCCCGCCGTCGAGACACGACGAATCCCCATATGCCGCGTTTGTCCGCGAAGTTGACTCTTCGGATAATTATCGGCGCAGAACTAAATTAATCAACGACCACCATAGATCTTCTTATCGGGACGCCGCGCTGTAGAGTTTCTCGTTCTACCTTGCTCGCGTCATTTTTTTTTTTTTTTTCTTTCGCGGCATCATCGTTCGCGAACACGCAGACTTCGCTTTCGGCCTATTATTCTGCCGAATATTCCGCAAAACAACCGGCGCTTAGTGGTATTTTTAATCGAACCGATTTCATGCGCAACGGTGTTATTCGAACGTTTAACACGAACAGAATACTATCGAGGCCGCATTGTTGGCAGCATTTTCATCCGAAGCATTTGCAATTCCTCTTTATTGCCTTTCGGCTTATCCGGATTGCGCCTCGCGCATTTACGAGTTGTATTTCATCCTGATAATCGCCATTAAGTTAACGAACTGCAATACGGGCATTTGAACGCATGGAACACGCGGATTAACGTACATTAATAAAATTATCCGTGTGAACAATGGATTATGCGCTCGCGGGCTTTAAATGTCTCGTTCCGCGACAAAAAGAGACCGGCGCAATGTGATTATCGGGACAAAAAAAAATTTAACGCGGGACAAAGATACGCCGCGGAGAATAATAATTACAATTTGCGAGTAATTGATTTAGCCACGTACGTATAATAACAGCAGGGCTAGCGATCGAACGATTTGCTACAAATGCGATATCAGCTTTTGCTATGCTCATTATTAAAATAAAAAAAAAAAACAAAAAAAAAATATCGGGAATGTGTAAAACCACATGTAAATTACATATATCCAGCGGCGTTTCCTCCAAAACGGCAACGAACGCAAAAGCATTTCGAATATCCAGCAATATTTCATTAGCCCACTCGTGTAGAAGACGGTGTATTAAACGTGCCTTGATGTATCGGCGCTCTTTAAAAAACCAACTTTGTCAGAACATAGTTACCCTCGCGGAACTTGCGTCGTAACGTATCGGATTACTCTCGCTCGCGTTTGCCCTTCTGCGAGCTGCGCCGGCTACGCGGAAGCGTGTACGGGGGCCCGTATCCCGTAAACGGGCGCTAGGTGAATTTTATTATTCTCTGATTTCAGGCTTCGGCGCCCGGCGACGAAAGACCCGGGCGCGGCAAGTGCATCTCTCTCTCTTTGCGGCAAACGCCGCGGTGCCCCGACATCGCGGTGTAATCAGACACCGGGGGGCACGAGGGGCATGGCGCGGGAGGGAGACGCGGAGAGACGTAAACGTAATTGGAAACATCCGAGAGGGAGATTCGCCACGCTTCTGATCCGCGCCGCGGTTCCGCCTGTTCCCGTTCTCCCAATCTCCCTTCGGGCCGTTCGCCGTGGCGCAAGCGTCACATCTCTGCTTTTTCTCGCGTCGGCTGGATAACGATAGCTCGCGGGAATATATCGTTTCTCTGGGAAAAAAAAAAAAACTTATTTCGCGACGTACCACGACGCCGACCGAATTCGACGTTGGAAGAATTGCGTTCGACCGGTTAAAAAAAATTGTACGATCGGCACTAAAAGCAAGAGACGAATGCGCGCTATAATTACACGATTTTCTGGTTATTAATATGTTTATCTTTTTTATGCAACACAAAGATATGTTATATTTACGCGAGATTCCTTACGAACGCGGAGGGAAAAGCTGCTTTCTTTGTGACGGCGTTTACAATTACGTACGTGCGGCTTTGTAAATGGCAGGGCGCGCGCGCCACGCATGATTAAGCAGAGCCCGGCGATAATGCGCTGCGTGCGGCTCTCCGGCGTAAAGAAGGTGTAAATACCTCCCGATGATTCCTCGTAGGATCGAAGCGGGATCGCGCAAAGGGAGCCGACACGGAGGCGGCTCCTTTCTCGTCGATAGTTTCAATGGAGAGTTTTTCTCATAGAGCTAGTCCCTCTCCTCCCTTCACCCCCTTCCCCGTCACGCTCTCTCTCTCTCTCTCTCTCTCTTTCTCATCTCTTGCTCTCACTCTTTTCTCCCGTTTCCCCTTCGTGCCGTTGTACGCGTGTACACGGAGAACGATAAAAAAGACGAGATCTCAAAAGGTACGCGGAGCACCGCCTCTGATGAATGCCGCAACCAGTTGGCCACCATGTTTTCCCTCCGCTGGTGTGTACGCCCTACTCTCCGAAACATCCCCTGTGCCGCGTTCCCTCCGTGTGCCGCCGACTTTCCAACCCCTCGCAAAACCGCGATTGAACCCTTGTACATTCAGCGCGTATACTGCGTACTGCGGCGTCCAGAGCTGATTTTACGTGCGCTTTGTAAGCGCCGGAATGGGTAACTTTTGCAGTTATCGAACAACGCTACAGAAATGTGTACTGACAAATTGGATTGCCGTCCAATGATTTTAAAGCGCGAACGAAAGATCAGACGCATCGCGAAAGGCTTGCGCACGCTGCATTTGTTTCAATACGTGATTGAGAAAAAATTATGATTTTTTTCTTTTCAACGATACTTAAACACGTAAAAATGATTTGAACAGTAGTAAGATGATAACCAATATTCCTCAGAACAATTGTATCGATACCTACGAAGTAACAATATATTATCGTACTCAGTTTAAACGCAACGTTAAAGACGCAGCCTACGAAGAAAGAGCGCTTTTCGATCCCGTTGGTTCATATCGAATTCGGCGCGTACACAAGATGCACGGACAGAGGAAAAGAAGCAGAAGGAAGAACGAAGGAAGAAAAAAAGAGAGAGAAAAAAAAAAAAAAAAGGGAAAACGCGGGTAGGACAAGAAAGAGAAAGCTGATAAACAAACTGCCAAGGATCGCGGCACTTTAATCTTCCTTTGAAGGCATCGGCCGCTCTTTGCGGCGTTGAATGAAAAGAGAACAGAAGGGAGGGGATTCGAATTCACCCCGTCTCCTCTCCCCCTCTTCCGTGCACTCGACCCCGCGACTCATTATGGCAACATGCGGTAAGTATGCTCGCGCTTAAGTCTCGTACCCTTCGGGCGAGGGTTGCCCCTAGACAGCGTCGGTATTAGTTACACGTATATAAGCGCCCGTCGCAAAAAGCGGTGGTCGAAGGCCCAGAACACGACAGAGGTACACACTTTACACGGCACTGTCGAAAACCGTCGGGGCCGGGTCAGGGTGGAGGAGAGAGCATCCCTTATTTCGCGGCGGCTCGTTGCACGGATCGGCGCATCCGAATGGTATCCACTCCCTTGATCCAGGGGTTCCAGGTGGTTCCTTTGCCCCTTCCCGCCTTCCGGACATACTCTTAAAAATTAAGCATCGTGGATACTAAGCCGATGGTACGCGCGTTTCACAGCTGCGGCGCGATAGAAACGGCCAGCGGCAAGCCTCGCCTTGTGTCTCCACCTTTTGTCCCTTTTGCTTCATTCGTTATTGTATTTTCTTAATTCTAGCAGTTTAGCCGTGGACGTGGAAATATATTCAACGTAATATTCGATTTAATTTATATAAATTGACTTTACGCAAAACACAGTTGGATTGATAAATAGCGAATTTATGTAATTAAATATAATTTGTAGAAACTCTTAAAGAATATTAAAAAAAAAAAAAAAAAAAAGAAAAAGTTTTGTAATAATGCCGAACAGTTCGTATAAAAAAAAAAGTACCGCAGTACAATTTGAAATATATTTTTTTGCTGATTACTTCTCTAAAAACGAGATCTATCTAGAGGAGAGATGCTCTCGCAAATCCATCAGTCTTTCGCAGTTGAAATTTGTCGCCGAGAGCTCGTAACTTTTCACAAGAAAGCTCGCGCCGGGACTTGAAGTTTTACAACTCGAAATAAACCTTTGTACAGTATCCTTTATGCAATTTATATACGAAATAATTTTTCAAGAAAAGTACTCGAATAAATATTCGCGAACATAACGTTTCTGCCGCATAAGCAAAATTGTAAATTGAATTATATTGAATCACAAACGTTAGACGTGCATGCGAATTCCGTTCAGTCTGTCGTTTACTCGGGGTAACAATTTAGCGCTTAAGTTCTCAGAGAGTGTGATCAGGTAAAGGAAGAAGAGCCGCAGCAGTGGCGGTACAGGACCGAAAGATAATCCTGACGGTGATGGCGACCGGTGCCGACGTGATGGGACTTACCCCACCCCTCGCGCGGAGTGCCGCCAACCCCTCGAAGTAAGAGGCAACGATACCGCCGAGGTCTGAAAGGGCCGCTGCGAATAACGCGCTTACGCGCGATCATCCGACCGCGAGTCTCGATGCCCGTGACAGATCGTGCCGCGGCGGCCTTGTGAATATCGCGGGACTAAAGCTCTGCGCTAAAGAGCGAAAAGGGCGGAGGGAGGGCACTAAGTCTTTCGTGGATGGCCGGGCGCGCGCACCGCCCGGCGACAATACGGTGTAGATTACTTTTCAGAATGGGCGGCGTGACGTAAACACGCTCCGGCGGTTTTTTCTTCGCGGACAATGCCTATGTTTGCCGACACAATTTGTCTCGGGTTTAGGCGCATCGGCATAAATGCGTGCGCCTAGATACCTAGATGTTGAACGATGCATGGCGAGCTTCGGAAACCTTCACTTTTTTGTCGCTTATAATGACGAACGTTAAACTTTTTTCTGGCGCATTATTGAAGCAAATAACGCGTGATAGATATACATTTTTTGCAGTTTTTTTTCTCTCGCCGCGGAACGTATAAAAAAAAATTATTTTGCTGCGATACAGTTCTGTTTTGTATATATTAATTTTGTCCTTCTAATTTCGTATTTTCTCGGTATTAAATAGTTATTCTACTACTTCAGCCTCTTAGAAATGCAGCAGTAGTAGAGCCGGTTTGGTAGCTACGAGAACTCATTATACTACGAGTAATATTACCTCACGTGGCATAATATTAACGCGGCCGTCTCAAGAACTTGGAAAAGGGTCGAGCAGCGCGCCGCGATCGAGATTGATTTGATCTACCGCCGACAGGGTGGCAGGCGAAATGATATGCCCTGAATATTGGGGTCTGATGAAGGCTTCTCAAATGTCGTGTCGGACTCGGACAGCGAGCCACAGAAAGGAAGAAGAAGAGGCCGGAGGAAACAAAGAAGGAAAGTGAGAGAAAGAGAGAAAGAGACTTGATTGAAATAGAATAGGAGACTAAGCGAGAAGGACGCATTCCTAGACAGCTTACCAGAATAGTCTAGCCGCATCGGCTGTCGCACGTTTTCTCATAACCCAAAGGTAGCGGATTTGTTTCTTTCTCTTATCTGATCTTAGAGCAAAAGCTCCTTGCTTGCAGGTCGCGACCCTGCCGCACAAAGCTACTCCGAAGACGCAACGTCTCTAACATCATCTTTGGAGAAATTGAAATCGCAAGTAAACTCTGTGATACTACACTCCACTTTTTACTGTTATTTTTAATAAAATTAAATATTTTCAGATTAATTAATGTTTTATTGTATTTGTAGAAATACGCAATAAAACTTTTATGGTTGAGACATTAGTATTTTTTATGATTTAAACGAAAGATACGACGATCCCGAATGCTTACTATCAAATAACGATTTATTTTATTATCCCGATCTGTTAAAGTGATCGGAGCGACGCGCCTATAAAACACAACACTTATCTGAATCCTTAACGTTAAGTGGGTGAGTACGCTGATATTTATGGAGTACTGATTACATCGTATAATAGCAAGTCGAATCACTGGGCGCGCTCCCCCAACGCATAGATCCCTCTTCCATTATAGGGAGCCAGCCGAGTGTGAAGTATTATCATACAAATATAATCCTCCCTCGCTTCCATTCGAAGAGAAATAATATTTGTCTCGATCGTACGACCAATTATCCCAACTTGTGCGATATGCCAACGCGCATTTATGCATACATAGGGCACCCGTTTTCTTTCTCCTTCGTTACGATCATCGATATGCACGAGCGAATAAACATCTCTATTTCTTTGTCCATAAAACACGCAGATGTCTCTATAGTCTTGTTAAAAGATTTAAAGTTAATCATCTTTTATTAAAAAAAAAAAAAAAAAAAAAAAAAAATTGAAAATAATTAAATTAATGATTGAATAAACTGATGAAAATGAAACTGATTAAATAAATAAATAAATAATATTTTTTGCAATGTAAAACTTGAAATAAATTTTAATATAAAATAAATTAAACGATCAAAATTAATGGTAAGCACAGTAAGTGCAAACAAAGAACGATTTAAAAATAAGAAGTATCTCACAGAGCGTATTTCATTCGATCTTAATGTGTAACTGACGACAACAGTGAGGCCGTTTGTGCTTTCCAACCCTTTGCGAAACAGTCGGACCTCTGATTGACCATCGCGGGATCGGTTGTAGCATACGCCACGAAATCAATCCGACAACGAATCGCCTTCTCTGGCTCCGCAATTGATGAAACCGCTCGTGAGAATCTTCTGAATCAATTTCTGCGATTCCGTTTATCAAGCCGTATCCCCCGATCTCGCTTGATTTCGGATAGTAACGAATGTCCGAAGCAGACTCGGTGATCCCGGGATTGCTTCCTTCGTAGATATCATTCCTCCGCATTTGTTTTCGTACCGAAATCTCAGCGTAATATCTTGACCATCATTTTCTCTGAGAGTTAAATTAAAATGTACGATTCGTTTATTTTTAATGAGCTGTTGAATATTATAAAGTTCTTTTCTTTTTTTTTTTTTAATAAAATATACAATTTTATTAAAATATACAATTTAATATTGCAATATTAAGAAATTACGATTTATTTTTCATTCGAAAGATTTGAATTGTACATTTTAATTTAATTTTATATAATACACATTCTAAATTTCGTTGAAATAATCCGATATCAGGCTATTATGTTGTATAATAGCCCGAACACAAGAAATATCTCGTTCGATTTGCTCACAAATCGTTGCGGTACGTTGGCGCGGTTTGGTTTCGTCCACATTATCATCATAGTGTGGCAGCGACTAATATAGTAGCATTCAAATTAAATGCCTCGTTTCCTCTCGCGGAGCTTCTCTCCCGCCGTGACAGATATATCGAGAATTAACATCATCGAAAATGGAAAAAAGAGCGCAGGATGTGGTAGCAGGAGGCAAGGACCTCAATTCCCGGGCTCTCGGCATCGGCAAAGCATTCCTCACGTCAGAACATCGCCGTGCATCTAATCCTCGGCGCGGAGGGAGTCGGACGAGGTCAGCGGGGCGCTTCGACGAGAGGCTACTGGTTTCTGGCCCCGTGCTTCTATCCGGACCGTTTGTCCGTGCCCTCGTCAAACTCGGGAGCTCGCGCGCTCGTCCTCGGGACGACGTCTCAGCGTGAACTCCGTGTCCGTCTTCAACGTCCGCACGAATTTCAGCAGCGACTTCGCAGGTCGAAGGGAGAGAGAGAGAGAGCGCGCGGAGAAAGGGGAGACCTACGTTTTATTTTTTTCTGACATCACGATAAAGGGCATTAGCTGGACGAGGAATGAGACAGGTCATTTTGAGACCTAAATTGGTATAAAGAAAACCGACGCGCAGTCAGCCAATAGTATCGCTTGGCTTTGCTGGTATTAAATTATAATTAAAAACGTGGAAAAGTGGAATATTCGCTTCTCGATCGCGCGTTAAGTGAACTTTAGAAAGAAGAGAGGGGCCCAGGTCAATCGAAATGCATGGACTGTCGAACGATCTATCCCACGGAAATGTCGGCATAAATCTCGATTCCACGAACGGTGGCGAAATCGATCATACTCAGGATACCGCGCGAGGCGATGCGGGCAAGGTCCGCGAAAACGTTACGTCGAAGGTCTCCCGACGAGATATCGGCATGCGATATCGTGCGCGCGAGGTCTTTTTTACAGTCGCGTTCACCGGACACGACAACGAGATCGCTCAGTCCGGTGACAGGGGTGCGTCTGGCCGCGCGTCCCGGCGTATGTGCAACGTACGCGGGGAATACGACGAGAAAGCCGGCGGCGGGAGAGAAGACACGTTCGAGAAGCAGAAAGGGAAAAGTTGGACCAGCGGTGGACAAACGGACCACCCCGCCTGCGAGCGATCATGTCCCGATCACGTAAACTAGCCGCCCCCTCATCCATCATGCCTTCGTCATGCGCTATCACGTGTTTGCCGGTCTTCGCCGGGCTTCTCTTGTCTACTAGTTTTTTTTTTTTTTTTTTTTTTTTTTTTTCTCTTTTTGATCGTGTCTTCTCTCTCGCGACGTCGCAAATTGGTACCAGAGAACGCGAGGAACTGGTTGCGCCAACCAGTCACTATTCTTAGACACACAACTTGTGGAATAAAACGTATATTTATCACCTGTTCTTGAGCAGAAATGACATGCAAAATAATTGCGATCTCTGCTTTTCTTTCAATAAAAAAAAAAGATAGGCAAGTGCTTCATCGGTAGTCTCTAATAATTACAGTTTTTGAAAATGTATAAATCTAGAAAATTAAATTCTGGAAAATTGGCTGAGAAAAATATCGCGGAGAATTATCGCTTTTTCAATAGAAATTGATAGCCGCTTTTCTGTATTCGTTACTTCGCAATCGGATTCTACAAATTAAAGCCGCGAACACCGGAGTTTGATTAGAAATCGTAATGATACGGTTAACGTACCTGATTCAGGTTGTACGATTCATAATTCTACGTTGTATGTCCGAAGCGGCTTTCAGGCCGCGAATGGCAGCGGTCCGGCGTCCTCTGCTGGACAGTGGATCGCTAATTGCTGATTGATCGTTTCTGAATAACGCAATTAACCGAGCGAGAAGCCTGCACGATTGCACGAGAATATCAGGCGGATTGCGAAAAGGGTGCTTTAAGCCGGCGACTCGAGACAGGAGGCTTCCGCAATAGCCAGCGATAATCAATTCCTGCATAATCCTCGTACGTTGTATCTCGATAGTTTCGACACTTTCACACTTACGCTAACTATCTGCAAATCGTCGGAATTGCGTTGCGAATGGTCAATAAAAAATATACCCGGAAAAACTTGAAAAATCACGTTGAAAATTATATATTCAGATTAACCGCACGTTACTTGATCACGGGAAATTTTTAACGCCCGAACGTTGAAATATTCGGAAACGAATCGGGGGCTCGATAGAGCGCTCTCTCAATCGAGGGCGCGAGAGGGTGAAAAATGAAGGGCAGAAAATGAATAAAAGAGGTTTCGGCGGCACGTGCGGGGCTACCGACCGCAAAAGAGGCGGCTTATATTATTATAACGTAGGCAGGTGGGCGAGACCGTCTATTGGTGGTGCTAACGAGGGATCGGTAATTATTACTCACGACTTAACTCCTAGCTGCTCGTGCAAAGACCTTTTATTGTGGCGACTCGCCCTTCCCTTCGTCCGAATTGATCTGGCACGCGGGGTTTCGCGTAACACGCCCCATGACTATCAATTTAATAATCATTATGACAACCACAAATTGCACTGCTTGATTGTCATAATTCTTGCACTTAAAAAGTTGAATTTTTTTAAAAATTACTACAAGAAAATAAGCGCGCGTTACGCACAGTTTTTCAAGAGATCCCAATTAGCGCGCGTCATTATATTTGAGAACATTAATTAATTATAATATTTTTTTTTATAATAATTACAATTGAGTGATTTACGGCGTGTTGCCGGTTTACTTACATTTGTAGCTTACGGTTAGGTTAGGGCAGATTATTTTCCGTCTTTCCGTCCGTCCTTCCTTCCTTCCTTCCTTCCTTCCTTCTTTTCTTCCTTTCGTGGCAGTATTTTTAGATTATCCTGACGTCTTGTAGCGCTCAAAATCACTCGACAGTATATTACACTGCTCTGCTCTTTTTTCTAATCACTAACACTATCACTCGAGAGACGAACGACCGAAAGAATGACGGCTGATTATCGCGGCGATTTTTTACGATTAAATTTAAAAAGCACGACGAACGATCATTTATTGTATAAATTTACACTCTCGACATTCGTGGCGTTGTTTACTTCCACCGGGTCTTCCATTCGAGTCATTTTTTATCCCGACGCAAGAAACTTACGATGTAAAGCGAAGTTACATTAGATTCGTCGGTCAGTTCTCGTCGGCGAAATGAACACCAGGAACTTGTGGCGAATAAACTGTTCCCCGCGCACTTTGTCTTCCTCAAAAATCACTTGTTCGAGTTGAGAGTCCCGGCCGCGACGAAGAAGACGGTCGAGGTGCAGATCTTACGCTCTGACAAAGGCAGTTGCCGGGTGCGCTTGAATGCCGCCGAAGGAGATGACGAGTGAAGCAGTCGGTAATGCCGGACACGCGGCGCAATTCACGTCGGACGCTCCGTGCGCTCCGCCCGCTTCATAACCTTATTGTTCCGGAGCATTTTTTCGAGGCACGAAACGAGGCTCAAAACGATGAGTGGAATAACATACGAGTGCAGAAAATGATCGTTCGTTTCCAAGTCGACGACGTCGACACTTATTCATATACGAAAACTTTCTACCCGCGGTCGAAAATACGCGAAAATACGGAGCGATTAACAACACGTTCTCACGCCCGTGTCTCCGCAATTACTGACTATTAGAGACTTCGGCCATTGGTTGAAAAGAGAGAACCGCGTAAGAAAGTGAGACAGTCGATAATTTGTATATTAAATATCGGTAATGAAATATTTAAAAAAAATGTTTTACTTTGTGCACTTCTCTTTTTATCTTAAATATGCGTCTTTGTATTTATTAAAGAAAATATTTGACTATACGTCTACGTGCGAGCAATATGTGCTTCATTTTAATATGCTTCATTTTAATATGCTTTATTTCGAACGTTGTTTATATCACTTGCACATAATTATATAGCAGTATATTACACGACTCCGAGATTTGATGGAGTTGTTGACCCTTGTTAGTGTATCTGCGTGCCGCAACGATTATATACTTTCAGCGCATTAGTGTGAAAGCACATTTACCTGTCCGGTCAAGGTAGACGATCCATCATCATGTCAACGGACCATTATAATGTACGAAACATTTTGTATGTCACCGAATTCCTTTAAACTCGGCTAGAAATGGCAAAGATTTATGAAAACGTAGAAAAAAAAAAAAAAGATGTGAGATAAAAGAATAAAAAGAATTTAATCTCATTAACAGAAAATCTTGAAAATATACTTATAAAATTGTAATATGAATTCATGATATGTAATTGTTATATGTATTTTTAAATTCTACGCGTATGTAGTATATAAATTTTCTAACTTCAGAAAGAAATGTGCCGAAAGCGAACAAGGTTACTTTCGCTTAAGACTTCTTTAAAACCTTATTGAGGGGTGACAATCCTTTTTGTATAATAAATCCTTTTCGATAAATTTAATAGAGCGTTTCGTGTTACGGAGCCATTTTAGCCATAATTTTCGGAAGCTTTTCAAATACGCGCCGAAAGGGAACCAAAGAAGAGCCGAAGCTAATATTACAATGCGTACACCTTCCCGGTCTCCTTATTAGCCGAGACTTGGATATTTGGATACGTATAATCCTCTTTCTTTCACATAAGTCTAATCCACCTGACTAAAAAGTGGCAAATAATATCGTGTATCTTGCGGCTGTCGAGTGTTCCTCAAAGCTTGCTATCTGATTTTGAAAAATTTTACCACGAAAGATGATCCACGGCAACAAAAGTCTGTTTCCCACTGTCCGGAGGGAAATGTCGGCATGCTGAAATTACCACGATGCTACCTAGGGGCTGAGCTTGGGGTGAAACGCAGCTTCTACCGCTATAATGCGTTTCCACCGCTTGTATTTGCCGTGTCACGACAAAAGGACCGAAGCTATTGGCGTTGTGTTTTAAAGTTCTATCCGAGATTTTCTGCCTCGCGGAATTTACATCGAAAAGAGCCATTAGCTATATCGATCGAAAGATATTGGTTTCTAACAAAAGAAAAAGACGCGCGCGGAATATAAGTTACAGCTTAATCTCGTCGGAGTATCAGCGCGAGTTAATAAAAATTTCGAAGATACGGGAGATACGTGACAAATGTTGGTAAACGTCGTCGATGTAAAAAGAGAGATCACGCCGGTATGCGCCGCGGCTGCCACTTTCACGTTTCCCGCTCTCTCGTGCTCGTTATTGAAATGAATGCTCGATACATACGCGGCGCGGTGGGTTCCGCCGAGACGTCGGCTGAGACGAGAAGTGAGATAAACGAGTGTGGACGCGGGGGAGACGCGAAGAAGGAAAGAATCAGCTTCGCGGACTGCGAGCGAAAGAGAGAGACGGAGGAAAAGAGGGTGGCGGTCTCTGAAAGATGTCGGCCGCTTTGATGTTCGCCGACCGTCATCTTGCGCGTTACCTCACCGTGGCTGCAAGAGCGAACGAATGGCAATGCACCCTCTCGACCTGCAGGCGTGTGTGGGAACGCACATCCACATACATATACAATTGAGACGCACACGCACACGTACGTGCCCGTCGCCCGAGGATCGTGCAACAGAGGGTGGAGTTACATGCCGCGGCACCCCTAGCTCTATCGTACTCGACTGCTCGCATCGATACTCGTCACGATAGCGCGGACCCCCCTTGAAACCACCCCCTCTCCCCTTTCCCTAGCCCGCGCCCTTCGACCTCCCGCCGGCGATACAGTTTGCAAACAGCGTAAAAATGCCACTCGATTATTCTCCCCCGCGATACGATCGCTGTCGGCCGGAGGCGGCAAAGTCGATTGGCAATGGAAAAGGTGATGAAGCGAGAAGAACGTTCTTAGTTGATGCTTCGTTGCTGAACGAGACGAGGCGCGCCTTGTGCTCCGAAGAACTTCTTCAGACAGCAATAAGATTGTTTAATATTTGATTAATATTCAAGTCTAATGGAAGCATGCGGTAAACGTTAAATTCTATAAACGTGCGTAGACGGCCGCGATACATATCCGACGTAACGCTGGTTTCTTTGCAAGCGATAGCACAGTTAATTACGCTAACCAGCGATTGAATCGGGCGAAGAAATCACTATGTCGCAAGAGATCTATCGGTCGCGATATCACGATGACGGCCCGAATCGGCGCGCTCCAACATCAATACTCATTAATGTTTATCACATCGGCGATCGGATCGCGCGGTGGACAAAGATTTCACTGGGGCCGATCCACGAGCGGTAACCATAACGAATGACCCGCCGGTGAGCGTGCAGGTCTCTACTTATGGACGTGTTCGAGCCGAAAAACCCTCGGGTTGGCGTCCACGAGCCGGCTATTGCCCCTGAAAGACCAGCGGACACCGACAATGATCTGGCTCGAAGGTGGCTCGTTGCACCCAGC
Organism: Cardiocondyla obscurior; assembly: GCF_019399895.1. NCBI lineage: Eukaryota > Metazoa > Arthropoda > Insecta > Hymenoptera > Formicidae > Cardiocondyla > Cardiocondyla obscurior. The sequence continues at coordinate 9,337,830 of NC_091866.1, read as the reverse complement.
AGCTCTCGCAGGGAAACCCAGCAGGTTACTTCGAGTCTTTTCAGAAGCTCCCTGATCGTCTGCTTCTCATCCCTCGGAGAAAGAAAATAAATAATTAGTAGGGTTTTTTTTTTAAACGAACTTTAACAAATAAGACGAGTAAGTTCAAGATAATCCGGCATAAAATTTAAAACATTTTTTTTTTCACGTTAGCGTACCACAGCGCGGGATTGATCTTTCGGGAGTTTAAACGCGAGCGTATCAAAATAAACTGACGCAGCATGCAGCTTTATGAACCCTAAGCGAGTATATTTTCCTTTGAGAAATGAAGTGGTCATCGATATTTGACAAATGCCCTTTTTGTCAAGCAATAGTATAGGCTTGAGTTTACTGTTACCGATTGTCGTCTACCGGGCACAAAACGAAGAGATTCGTGCGGTCATTCTCACAGAACTGCATTCTCTCTGAACGGTCCGTCTGAATGCTAAGGGTACTTTTCAAAAATCTCACCCACAATTCGTCACCATCGAAAAAAATTGGTTCAATGAAGAGGCACGACATCTCTGTGAAGGCTCACCTGTAACACTCACGGAATTATAGTACATAATAATGTCAAATTCGGTCAGACGGTAGCGATTGAAATCTTCCCTTTTCGTTGAATTCCTCCCGAAAATTGTGAAAATCGCACAGTCAGGATGAATCATCTCCGCGCTTTTGAAAAGGTCCGTGAATGAGCATACAACGTACTTCTCGCGAGGACGATATTGTCCGACGATCTCCGCACAGAATTACGCGCTTTCGAGACGACAATTCTTCCCCGAGCCTTTCGCCAACGATTTACCGCTCGCACGCTTGCGACGAGTTAGTGAGCTATTCGCCGTATGAATAAGTGAATACCTATTTCGGTCACGATAGAAAGTGGCATCATCGGGCACGGTTAATCGTAGCAGATTACAATTTATTGCAGCGTGATTATCGGAATATTTTCTTTACAAAGTGAAGAAATACTTAAGTAGAAACTAATAACATTAAGATATAATTTATGTTTTCTTATTTATATAATATTGATTATTGCAATTGCTATCTTAATATAATTTTTTTTTAATTATTTAAATAATGCTCACATATGTTTATTAATAATATGTAATGTTTCCTGAAACGTTGCGGGAAGTAGTAACGTTTATTCTTCTGGTCAAAGGAGCTTATGCACGCCGATGCCGACAGTGTGCCGATTGTCCCCAAGCTCCGTAGCGATGTAATCAGGACTAGAGGGGCTGCAACTAATTGTAATCGCGTAACGGACCCGCGTAGAATGGCGAGAGGCGTCACAAAGAATTGATTTTGCCAATTGTAATCTCGTAGGGAAATTCGGCGCGGTATCTCATCATCCGCGGATTGTGCCCCTCAAATGGGAAATGTATAAAAACGTATGTTTCTGCCTCATCGAACAAACGCGATAAACGAGGATATATATTTATTGATATTACGCAACACGTTTTCGAATCCATTCTTCCCTTTTCTATCTTTTTCGTGCCGATATCATGTCGGTTAAATAATATAAAAATGTTCTACAGTACAGTTTATAAAAATATTAACATAAACATATTAGTCTTAAAATTTTGGCATTCTTGATACAGAATTCTTCCATCCCGCAGGTCTGCGCACAGCATTGCTGGAGGAGCGAAATCAAAGGCAGCGATGAGTTCGTACAAGTGGCCAACATCGTCCGTATCAAAAGGCATCGGCTTCCCTTTCACCAGCGCACAAAACGAACGGGCCGCCACGCTGCCGTCGACGATGCGAGAGAGGCCGGAGGCTGCCGGGCGGCCGTCGCGTAATCAATCAGTATCGTGGGAGCACCAAAGCCGGCGTTGATGCTCTTCGCATGGTCCCGCAAAAAACTACAAGCGCCTATCACCGCGCGCGATTTACGAATATTCGTTAATGCAGTCTCCGGCGTCGGCAAACCTTGCGTAATATTTCTTTTGTGCAAAAAAAAAGGAAATAAAAAAAGAAAAAAAAAAAAGAATTCTTATTGTCCTACCTGTCGTCCCGATACAATATTATATTTTTCGATAAAATATACTCTGTAACGCTTCTTCCACGCTTCCTTCACATCGCTGCAGATTTCGCAATTTCTTTATTTATTATTTCATAGAATTGTATCGACGAGAGTTGGAGATAAGAAACAGCAGCAGATCTTGCTTTTCGATACGAATGCAGAAAACTGAAACGCGTTACACATGTCGTTTTCTCCGATATTATCGTAGTTTTTATGGGAGCTACTGCCGCTAAGCTCTTGGCGACCTAACGCAACGCGGTACGCCCACACTCTCGACGTATGTACAACGTATAACGCAACGCAAGCCAGTTACGCCACTGACGAGTGCATTGTTGCAGCCGTGGTGAGTAAACGAGTCACGCTGCGTCACGCTTCGGCCCGCCGCCGTGCCGTCACCGTCACGCGGCGGCGGTAGCCCTTCTTCTCCTGTGCAAACACCCCCCCGTCACGTCATGCGTACACGGGGTGAATTGCGTTACGTCGCCTCCGGTTTGCTTCGCGGGGCCGGCACTTGCGCCGGCTAATAACGATCACCGGGGACGCGGTGAGCATAATGAGGTTGACAAGTCGTCGACGATGATGATGGACTGCGCCGCGATAAAAGCGAGGGGGTTGAAACAGTCTCGTCGTGGCCCTCGCCGCCAAGGAGATTCGACACGGCCAGCTGGAGCAGCGCCGCTGTTCCGCCTTCGTTTTCTTTCTCTGTATTTCCGGGGGGGATGAGTCGTACATGGGCGTTCGCAATAGGGGCAAGATTACATTAGACACATTGCAACATTAAATAATTATGGATATTCATGTCGGAACAAAAATAGATATTTTTTTTTATTTTGATATTATGAATTAAACTCTTTTTTTTCTTAAAAAAAAAAGGTTTTAATATATTTGCGAGATTAAGCGCGTATTGACGTTTGAAAACTTTATTTAATCTTGCGCTATTAAATTAAAAATATTCGTATTAAATAAATTCCACATATGCTGATATACTATACAAATATTTTTTTAAAGGTAAATACAAGAGTTTGATTTTTACTTGAATTTTCTTGCAAAAGAAATTTATACAGACGCCTATGCTCGTGTTGCGTTATGATGAGCGTATAGAGTCGATCATCGTGCGTATACATGTTTTATACGGATGACTTTCGCGTTTCACATTGATACAGCGTGGACCCTCCTTATCGAACTCAAGTGGCCGAACTGCGAGAATCTCTTTATTATGCAAAAGTCGAATTTTTATTCATGAGGGTTGGTCACGGTTGTACGATTTTGAGAATAGAGATTGATCTTTTAGCGTACAGTTTTTTTTTACTGCAATAAAGATTACAGCACGTGCAAATCAATTCTACAAATTTTGCAATAAAGAAAAAAAAAATGTTTTAATTAACTGAAGTTCCATATAATGACGACGGTAGATTTTCTGTAAATATCAAACGCGAACAATATGAATAATGATATTTACTACATACGGTGCATGGAGATGAATATGCGACGCTCTGAAGATAACTGTTCGAGATGAGAACAGGCTCTCGGTCTCTCTAGCTTTTAACCGCTCGCTGATAAAGAAAGGATCTCTATATCTGAATATGTAGCGAAATCACGAAAAAAATTCATGCTGAAGAGTAGAGCAGCTAATCGTCGATAAATAAACTCTCTAATTATTATTGGTACTTTCGTAATAAATTTTAAAAATATAAGAAATCTTTTTTTTAGGAAAATGCAGTTAATGAACTTCGAACGAGCTTGTTTTACTTTATTTTAATTTCAAGTTTATCAGTCCTTGACGTTGATGGTTGCTTTTGATATTTATTCGAAAACATCTCTCAAATGTGATGTTAACATTATTGTGCATATCGGAATTATGTTTAATCAATCACGAACTTTCGATTTATTACGAAATGACTACTGTTTGTAATAACAGCACACCGGCGTGAATATCGAAGCTGTAGATTGGCGCATAATGTGGTCAGATTTATGATAACGTTTTCAAGGCTGCACATACTCACACAATCTTGGTAGGACAACCGGTTCTATTAGATTTCCCCATAATATAGTAAATTGGTGCACTTAGCTGCGCACCATAATATTTTTATGAAATTAATAATCTCTAATTCGCGTTTATTAAATTGTATAATAATTAATTAAATATTTAATATTTAAATTAACTAATTTATCAATTACCTTATCTTTCATTATTACGTTTTAATAAATTTATAGTTTTACATCCATTTTATAAATAATATTAAACATTGTAAAACGTGCGCCATTCACTTTTGCTTACTTTATGCTATACAAAAATTAATTTAAATATAATAAATTTTGGTAATTTACCAAGTTTGTAATGTAGTTTACATGTTACTTTAATGTTTTTTGCTTACCTAAATATTTTAAATCGTTATTATTAAAAGATTTCAGTCTTTATAATACGGAGTTCGTGATTCAGCATCGTGCTCTGCCACGCGATCCAGAACGAGTCGCAGCACAATTTCAATTGCACTTGCAGCGGCTTGTGCCGGACCAGCCGCTAGGCGTCGCAGATGCACAAAACATTTTCGCATTTAAAATATGTTTTGTCTACTTTATATAGACGTTACAAGTTCGACCAAAATTATATCATTAATTTGTAATTTGCGGTGTAGGATAGATGCCTCATCAAATTAAATGTTACAAGTGCGAGCATTGTATTAATATAAAGATTAAATCTTTTAACATTAACATAAAATAAACGTTTAAAGAATGTGACTTGGCGATTTATAAATATTTTTTACTTTTTCTATTCTTTAAATAATTTCTTTACTAATTAAACGTCCAATTAAATATTCCTTCTATTATTTATTTTGTTTTAAATTTTATTTCTTAATCTTAAAGTTGATCTGCTGATAAAAATAAATTAACCTGACTAATTTTTTGGTTGATGTGCTTCCTACAGTATACTTTTACAGTATTTAGACACAGTAAAAAAATATTAATAAATCGTCGCTAGTCATGTTCTTTAAACGTTTATTTTTCGTTATTGTTAAAAGATTTCAGTCTTTATAATATGGAGTTTGTGCTTCAGCACCGTGTTCCGCCACGTTCCACCTGCGAAAGCCACTGCGCATTCGCTACACGCAGATTCTCGGTCGGAGCAGGCAGCTCTCGATCCCCTCCTTCAGTACTTGCCGAATCATTGTACAGGTGTGACGGAACGACCCAGGCAATTCTTCTAATTACGAGATTCTACGGTAAAGATTCAAGTTCCGCGATACTGCAGAGACTGCGGAGCACCGTCTGCTATTCGGAAAAAGGTATATTTTAGTGTAGTGACCTGACCGCGAGTGTAAATACACAGCGCCGTTCTTTCGCTCGCGCGGGGGTTATCGTCTCGGCTCTTTTAACAACACGGCTTGAACAAACTGCGTTGACGAAGCCTGATATGCTCGTAGAGGGGGGATATTCTTCGCGTGTGGATATTTCACGTGCTCGTGTGGTACGCGTTTTACGAGAGCGAGCAGGATTTTTTATCTCGATTTAACTCGCGCGTACGTACGCAATGTAAATGAAGCCGCGTCTTTATAATATGGAGTTTGTTCTTCAGCATCGTGTTTCGCCTGGGAAAGCCACTGCGCGTCTGCTAAGCGCAGATTCTCGGCCGGAGCAGGCAGCTCTCGATCCCCTTCTTCAGTACTTGCCGAATCATGGAACAGGTGTGATGGAACGACGCACGCTATTATATTCTTCCAATTACGAGATTCTACGGTAAAGATTCAAGCTCCCCGATACTGCAGAGACTGCGGAGCACCGTCTTATATTCGGAAAAAGGTATATTTTAGTGTAGTGACCTGACCGCGAGTGTAAATAAACAGACGCCGTTCTTTCGCTCGCGCGGGGGTTGTCGTCTCGGCTCTTTTAGCAACACGGCTTGAACAAACTGCGTTGACGAAGTCTGATATGCGCGTAGAGGGGGGACATTCTTCGCGCGTGGATATTTCATGCGCTCGTGTGGTACGCGTTTTACGAGAGCGAGCTGGATTTTCGATCTCAACTTAACTCGAGTCGCGTACGTACGCGGTGTAAAAGAAGCCGCCACCATCTTTGTGCGCGACACAACGAAGCTTCGTGGATCGTATTCGAGCGAGCAGTCGTGATGCAATTCGTTAACTGTATGCACGATCGGGAAAACGCGGAAAGATCGTGCGAAATCGTCCTTTGCGTTTTCTCGTCACGCTGCCCGCCTACTTCTGCAGGACTTGGTATCGCGCGATGTTCGTCCCGTAATTTGACGCTGCCGTTTCTGTCGAACACTCGCGTCGTTTCCGTGACGAAATTAATCCAAGGGATCGTCTCCGTGGTTCGTCGGGCGTGCGTTTCGAGTGTTATAAAGTATTCGGACGAAACCGTTGTGTCGTATTTTCGTGATTGATTTATCAGAAACTTTTCAGAGATCAGCGAGTGTTGTGTGAAAAAATGATCCAGCCTGCCATTCTGAGAGGAGGAGGAGGCCTCGGACAGGCATCCTGCTTCGGCGGAGCAACGTTGAGGTGAGGATTGTTTCTTAATCAAACATAATTAACAGTTTTTCATCATTCATCGGAATCACTTTGTCGTTTTAATAAGAATCAAAATTAATAGAGTTTAATAATAATTTGTAAAAAATGTTTTGAATATTAAAATTATTTAATCTGTTAGAAATTTTGTTCGAATAAGTAATAGATAAATTTGTTTTTAATTATCTAACTGGAAAATCAATTAGTGACGCGTAAAAAATTTTTTTTTATTAATGAACATTATTTTAAAGACCTCTCCAATTTATCTTTTACATTTTTATGTTACAGACTCGTAACTACGTAGCTGTCTAACTCCGCCGCTGCGCATCGTACTGGTGAGTGAAAAAGAAAAACTTTTATACTAACACGAGAAGTAATCTGCATGCGGGGAACTAATATCCTTAAGAAATCGTTCTCGTAATTCGTATGTCGCAAAACTCGTCGTTCGAAACTGTCAGAGTTTAATTTTTTCACACTTGACACTTGCTCTCGCACCTCGAAATGAGCCAAGCGAGAAAATTAATCAGCCTCCGGGAAATATAGCAGCGATTATATATCTACACTTTCAATACGATATTAAAAATACTCCCTGCAATTATCAAAGAATCTAAGGAATTTAAAGAAATGTTTTACTATTATCCATGAGAAACCGATACTTATAGTTTAATAATACGCTGAAAACTAATTACGTTGAAAATGTTCACTGCGAAGGCAAAGCCCTCGCCAAATTATTACCTGAAGGATACAATTACACAATTTTATCGGTTCCGTGAGCTTCTCAGGTTGCTTAGAATGTTAAGATACGCCGCGAAGAAAAGAATTTCACGCAGAATGCGCTCTTCCCGTCCAGTCCGTTATACACGACCCCTTCACGCTCATTTTCTCGCTATTGTGTCTGGTAATTACCGCATCGTTTTACAGCAGCCGCAGCTGCGAAATCTTGCGCGCATTTATCTTGCGTGGATGAAAAAATGCCGTGTGGCGGTTTATTAGTTTTAATGCGACATCTCTTCAAGAGAAAGAAATAACGTTGTATCGGAAAGATTAAAACGATCATAATTTAATCTACAAAAATCTGACTCGTTTATCTAAATACACTTTTAATATTCAACTTACAATATTTTGCCTAGATCGATATAAATTCAGTAAAATTAAAATTGACTTTAAATTAAATTAAATATTTTCTTTATCATAATATAAATTTAATTTTTTATTAATGATATATTTTATTAGAAAAAAAATGTGATATACATTTTTTTTTATACTGTTAGGACTTTGTTACGTTTTGCTTAAAATCGTGAGTAAAGTACGGGTCCGCGTTAGTGTTCGAAACTTGATCCGTGGCTTGCGCGACCTTCACCCTTGCCTGGTCATTTCTCTCGCAACGGCCAACGAACGTCTTGAGTTAGTAATCCAGCCGGTCTGCGCGTCGGGATACTCTCGTAAGGAAGGTGCAAAACGACCGTCGGAAACGTGGAACGACACGGTGCGGTAAACGTGCGGCTCTTGCGGTTCGGTTCGTGTAAGACAGAAAATAGCGGCAACCGCAATCTGAGTTGAAGATCACCAGGTATTAAGGACAGAATTGCGTGTTAAATCATTAAATCCGAAGACACCAATTTCTCTCCCGCCGATCGCGTACATTTCCTTCCCGGAGTAAAAAGTACAAACTCATTTTTAAGTTCCCTGTCGCATTCGTTGTAACCGGTTCGTCCGCTTTTGTGGATGAGTTCAATCAAGTTTTTTTTTTTTTTTTTTTTTTTTTTGTACAATTAACACGCGACACTTCCCGTACCGCGAAATAAGAGAATGTCAAGAAGATTGCTATCGCAGCATAATTATATGTGATTATCTATCCGTTATTCGCCAACTGGTGAAACGAACCTAGACTGAATTTGAGGACGCAGTCGTGTCAACGCTTTGGCGAAAGCCATCCTTAAGACTGGATCATCCCGCAATGAAACATTGACACAATTTCGCGTCCTGCTAGGTACCTTGGGGCGGGTTAAATTTAAATGCCTTTCACCGACGGTACTCGCGATTACGCAACACTTACGCAATCCATAACAACCGTACCCGGAATAAATCACTCGGTGAAGATGACCGTAAAAATCATCTCGCTGTTTGGCGAATAATTTAAACGAAAAAAAAAAAAAAAATTTTCTTTCGTCCAATCGCGCCAGCGAAGGTGTTAGGGAGAAAAGACAATTGATTCTATTTACCGGCGAATGAACGTGAGAACGGAAATGAACGCTAGAGGTGGCGCAAATTAAGCTTTATTGTTAAAGAACGGCAGGAAGAGGCATTATCGTAAGAAGGAAGTTAGCGCGGGTAATGAAGCGGTGCAAACCAGTCCGAAAATTACGAAACGGATTATCGTTATCGCGCCTTTTGCAAAATGCCGGTGGAATCCGAACGATTATTATTACGCGCGCCATTTATTAATTCACGCCGCGTTAAAGGGTTAATTAGCTTAGGATCACGGATAAATGAATTCGCGTATGCGTTAGTGGAGCGGATAATCCGTACATCCCGCTTATCGGTTTTACCTAGCGATTTTCATCCTTCCTTCGGCACATTGCCTCATCTCTTTTACGATGTATTCTTTCATCTCGGGAGAAAATTATTAATTCGTCGTAATACTGCTTATAAAACGCGCGAACTCGCAAGCTGGCTTGTCTGAACGCAGTCGCTTCGAGTGAATTAGATAACAGACAGCTGAGTGAGACTTCAGCGAAAATGGAATATGACATGTAAATCATATCCAAGAACGGCGCCTTCGTCTGCGTATGTGTAGTACCAGGGCATAATTGACATCGCTCTCCTAGTTGCTCAGCGAAGGCCGTCCGAAATGGTCTACGCACAAAGAGATTGGAATAAGACGTTATGAAATGTATCGCGATGTAGTCTTGCATAGTGTTAGAATATTATTATTCCATTCGATGAAAGATATAGCGACGATAAGATAAGGCAGGTGAATAAATATTCCAAAAAAAAAAAAAAAAAAAAAAAATATCTATTATAATAATTCAGTAGGGTCACCTGTTTATGTAATTAAATCAATTTTGAGTTACACAAATTGTTAAAAATTGTCAGTATCAATCAAATCTTGCAAGATGATCAGGTCGGCATCCGGAAGACCGCGGTTCGCAGGAAACGAGGCTTTTATATGCCGTGGCGAAACAAAATTATCACCCTACCCTCGACGGTTACGCGTAACTACACGCGTGCACGCTTTACGTATTGCACACGCACACGAAATGCACGTATACGCTACGTAGTGTAATAAGCCAGGCTCGCACACGCTATGCGCTCTCTCGCGGTCGCTCGTTCGCCCAGCTCGCACGCTCGCTCGCTCGCCGCGAGTGGATTCGAGATTTCAGCCGCAGTCGTAGACGTTCAGTGCCCACGGTCAGATCGGGGGCCGGCACGAGAGAGAGACAGAGAGCCCAGCCCGCCGCGTCAGTCGCGCGATCGAGATCGATCGATCGCCTGGCATCGACGGAATCGCCGTGGTGTCCCCCACCTGGTTGGCCGGGAAAACCCCCTCGACGAGGCGCGCACACGTGCCCGCACAAAAGCGGAGGACGGACGTACACGGTTTTGTTATCCATCGCCCTATCGATCGATCGGATCGCGATCCAGCGCGTCGCCGCGATCAAACCCTGCAGCATCCCTCGCGCGCGGGGGAGAACTAACGTTGAAACCATCGTGGCTGGTGCCCGAGGACGTGAACGGAAACACGGTGCCCGGTTTGTTATCGATCGACCGAGAGCCGTCAGGTTCGAGAGATGGATGCAGCCGCAAAAGATCGCAGACGAGATTTCGTTCCGGCGTAGATCGATCGGTGCAGGATCGTACGCGATGACCGGCCGTGTGAGTAATGGTAACGTAGTAGCCGGATGATTCGGAATTGATCATAGAGACCTGGGGTCGAAGTTGCTCCGCGTATCGGCCGAAACTCGGAGATTCGGTGACGTCTTCCGTCGTTCGCGAGTGGCCGGAGTCGTGACGAGCTGGTGTAAAAAGAAGTCATTTTACTCGTAGACCGGTTCTACTTGAAGAGTTAATAGCAAACAATAGTCGAGTTCAGCAGAACGTTCATTTTGCAACTATTGGAAATTTTCTCCGCCGGGGCAGGACCGTTTTAATAGATCTTAATCGTGTAATCTAATCAGCGTGGAAAAAAAAAAAAACTTCCAACTGTTGCAAAATAAAGGTTCTGCTTAGCGCAGCCAATGGTCGTTAAAGCTTCGAAGTATATCGTTTGACTGCCGCAAAGTTACGGATAAATAGACTGAAGTAATGAAGATGAGGAAACCTTACAGTATTTAGGTAAGATTTTACTTCACGGTTTTTAAATAATTTTTATAGCTAAATGAATACTTGATATATACTTGTAAAATCACAATTGTTTATGCAGTTTTTTTTTGTTTTTTTTTTTTACGACAAATATTGATACTGACAAAATTTTTAACAATGCCAGTAATGCCAGCAATACCAGCTTGATATAATCTACGTAAAGATGATCGAGAGATAAGCTTTTCTTATATACGTAAGAATGTTCTTTGTCCTGTGCAAGAATTGGCTTTCATTTTCCTCTCACGTCTTAGGTCACGATAATGCCGAATCTCAAAACCGTATCTGATCAATTTATGGCCGGTGTGTCCGCTTCGATTGGTTCTTAAAAAAACAGGGGAGCTCTTTCGGTTTTTCTACTAATGTTTCGAGACTGTCATTTATATTTACGTAATCAAAATTTGTTAATTATGAGCAGTCAGATTTTATGACCTTGGCTAAGCGTCCACGAAAGGCATAGAATTAGGATAAGCATAATTATTTTTTTTTTTTTACGACGTTCCGCCAACATTGGGAAATATTTCTAATTTAGCATAAATCGCAATCGGCCAGTAATGGTCGATTGGCGAATCGGTGATTGAAAGACAGGTTCGATCTGTCGCGAACTGGTATAACAAACTAGGCCTCCTTTCAGGAAGAGAACTTATCGTTAAAAATAAATATGAACGCGTGTTTAGTGTGAACTCGTTGCCTCTAATACTATATATTATTCAACTTCGTTATTTAACGTCGTTTCCCGAACGCGTCGCATTCCATGGAATCGATCGAAATTATGCGCGGATTAGTTGCCGCTAATCGCGATTCAGTGCGCTTCGTTTATTTCACCGTTCGACCAATCGGATTTGTAATTATGCAATCGCAAATCATCTAAATCTAATGAAAATTATAACGGATGACCTCTCGAAAATGCATTTCTAACTTAAATCGATCATTGATTAAAATATAAAAATTCCGAGGTGCTCATTTCTCGCATAATTAAAAAAAAGGAGCTCGCGAGATAGCGACAATGCAAATTATCGTACTTGAAGGATTGTGCTTAGATGTATTATGGCTTCTCGTTTTAGAATTAACGACGATTTAATAAAGATAAATTGAGAGCGTTGCGTTATTTGAAGAACTTCACGATGCAGTAAATTACAATTTAAAATGATGATCGTCCATATGTTTGCTCTACCGTGTAGTAAGGCTCGTATAGATTTAGGTCGACAAAACGAAATATAGGTTTACTTCGCGTTGAATTTGTTAAACTTAGTCGTATCGAATATGTCTCATCGTGACGCGTAACATGCAAATTGTTGAGAGAAATCTTCCTTTTGATGATAATTACTAAGTTACATAACGTCATTTATTTATATTTTAAATCTACGACGTGTAGATGAAAGAGTTCTGATGCACGGCGCGCACTCTCTAAACGCATTTCTACATATATTCTTATTGAACGGTGACAAGAATAAAATACCGTGCCTATTTTATCGCGAGGTACACTAATACGTAGGCGGAGAAATGAAGCGCGAAATATTTAGCAATCGGTGCCAAGTCGAAGAGGATAGGCAGCTCTCGGCAGAAAGTTAGATTGCGGCATATCAGCCTTGGACTCATTGTACTTAGGGAGCCGAAGAAGTTTGTCCCAGTCGTCAACATGACTTGCTTGCGATCTGAAAAGAATGTTAATGCACGTTATCCGCGCCGGAGAAAACGTTAACCTTCGCTGAAGAATCTGAAGTAGCGGAGATAGCATTGTGGAGGTAGTCTCTTGATAGTAGCCTGATTAAACTCGCGTCGGAAAATTTTAGACAGCCGAGGGAGGCAGGAGCAGTATTTCGGTCCCGAATAAAATTTGTCGTGAAAATTCGCGTCTCCGTCTAAATTACAAATGCAACCTTCGGCGGGTGAAAGCAACGCGTGCGGCGGCTGTCTGTTAACAGCGTGCTCGCACGCATTTATGCGTCAGACTAATAAAACGGACCAGACAGGATCACCGAGAACGATTTATTTATAAACTCACGCAAAAAGTTACGTGCCACAGATTTTTTATTACGATTAATTACCACGAAGAGATATCCCATTTATCGCTCGGCGATTGCACATGCCGCGCATGTGTGAATAACGCCCAGGATTTTGATTTCTTGGCGTGGCGTGCGGGCGCGTTCACTCGAACGAGGATTCGTTCCTTGCTTGAGCATCAGTGGGTATAATTAGGGTGCGTACGATTTCATGACCGCTTCTTGAAAGAGCACTTTCGTTACATAAGCGTTTTGACTCGCGTGCTCTTGCCACATTTAGCGCCAAGTACAATCCTCGCGCGCACGTGATCTTCACAAGAAATAAATTAAATTAGTCTCGTATTACATTTCGCGATGTTCGAGAGATTAATTTTCTGTCGGTAACGTGATAATTAAACGATTACTTTTACTTTTATGTTTACGGGGAAGTTTTCGCCGTTTACGTAACGATACGTAAAAAAAGACTTATAAAAAGGATGCATTGGTTGCACTTGATTTGGTCTAGAAATCGCTGCCTTTCGACACGCCGAAGCGAGCGGCTCGACTTATCCGCGTACAGCACGTCGAGAAGTGAATTGCGTGTTAACAGCTGATCGCCACGTGGTTACATTACCTTATTATGTAAATTTCATAGGAGTGTCGATTTTTTTTCGAACGATTCTCCTTGAATGGTAAACGAGCATCATCGATACCGCTGGACCGCAAGTTCAATGCAACAGTTTATACTCTGTAGCGATCAAACGCATATTTTGTATTCGCAGAAGTAAATTTATTTTTTTTTTATCGCGAATTGATAATGAATGCAGATAGCGCGCGTTAAATTTACGTATTGATAATAATTAGCATTAATACAGGGTACTCGAATAATATCTTATTCGTTATATTTAATTAAATGTCTAGTCATGTAGTGTAACGCTTTTCAAGAGGTTTTACAAGTTCAGCTTTCTTATTAGTTTGAGACACATAGCGGAATTAACGTTTTTGTATTATATAAGTGTTAAAGAAATATTTAGGTCATGGTATTGATGCTGCTCACCTGATTACAGTTAATTAACGGCCCGGCGCGTCCTTGATGAAAACCTTCGGACATGAGGACATATGTTGTTCAAAAAAAAAAAAAGAAAAAAAAGAAAACGAAAAAAAATACAGGAATTATTACTAAATTATGGAGAAGCGTTAAACCTGCTTTAATTGTTGTTGAACGCGAGTTCAATTTCATATATTTTTTTAAAATAGTAAAAGGATATTGCAAGACTGTATTGTAAGCTAAAACATTTTTAACAAATTTTAAGTATATTTTTACTCCGAGTTTTTAATTTTAACAATTGAATTAATGCCGAAATGTTACGTATTACGTTCCAACGCTGGCGCGGGTAAATGTTGCATTTTTGCAACTTCTCGTCGTCATAGTTCGCTGAAGATAATGTGAAAACTATAGATTTATATCGGATTAATGATGGATTAGTAAAGAGTAGGGTGTGTATACTCGTTTTTATTTCGCATTGACTGATTTTTTTTTTATTTCTACTTTTTTTTTTTTTTAATATTGCAAATTTGATTGCACGTTATTATTGAAATTACATCCTTGCGTTCACTTGAGACCAGGATATATCTTATTATTTGTTCGAGGATTTCGTCGATAGCTGTTATCCGCGCGTACAATCGCACAGTCATACGCGTTACGATCATCGTTAATAATACATCCAGCGCATTAACGGAGCCGCAAAGTGTTTGTCGAATTTATAATTAATGCAAATTAGAGTGTCAGGGGTAAATGATTGTTTATATCCTCAGCTTGCGAAGATCGGTTAAGACCAGTCGGTTCTCTGCGAGCATTGGAAGCGATCTAACTTTTGAATACGCTTATTACCGTACGGAACTAATCAGTCTTTGGCCGCAACAAAGTGAGTGACGCGACTGACTCAACTTGCCCATTCGCGAGTTTACTGTGCGCAGCCTATTACTCATAGATCTGATCGATTGTCTCACAGGTGCGGGCATGAATTCTGCACAAAGCAGCTCGACCGCGCCATTTAAAGTTGCCCGTCGGTTTTCATCACATCTATCACCCGTATCGGGCACGCACTTTCACACTCGACCGCGGGGCGGGCCGCACGCGATACCGCGCCGCGGATATCGCGCAAGCACCCGGAATAAAGGGATACTCGTAGACTCGATAGATCTCCGTTGCATTATACCGCAGCTTGCGTGCCGCGAATGCGCTCGCCGATCGTCCTTATGCCGGTTACCTACATTTTCCACCAGGAACGAAACTTACAACAGTAATACCGCGTTGCACGGCTTCGCGACCAGGATACCTGGCCACGCGTGTACTTTCGAGCTATTGAAGCGGATCATTCGTGAATTGCGCTGACTCCGCTGACCTTATCGCGCGTCTCGCCTTCATCTGTCTCGTCGTCGTTATTATTTTAATTGCTTCGCGCTTGGCATACGAGTCACCGATCATAGGCGAGTTAAAAAAAAAAAAAAAAAGAAAACTTTTCTTATCAAAGAAATAAAGACGTTCGTTTATGCGGAATACGGCACCTAAGGCTAGTCAGAATGGAAATTATAATTAAGTTTTTAGACCTTATCGGACGGGCGGGGAAGAATGGAAAAGGTGGTTTGTTTTCAAGTCCTGCTGGGGTATTATCGCATCCGCGCGGCGTCGATGCTTACACGTTATTCCTCTATTATGTAAATGTTAACGCGACGGTAATGTACCGCTGCATAGGAAACGCAAAGTGGTTAGCGCCTATCGCAACGTACACGCTACTTACTGTCCACTGAGAAATCGCAAATCAGGCTGTAGGCCGTATATCTTTTTCATTAATCACAAAGGCAACGGGGGGATAACGCGAGAATTGTCGCGAGATTAAGCCTCACGCTACTGCGAGCGTGTGCGTTACATTTTTGACACCGGTCGGCCGAGATAATGTAGTATTAACGAACACGGTAATCATATTTATGACGTTTGCATTCGCGGGCTATCTTGAGGGTGGAAATTAATGCTATGAAAGGGACGGTAATAAAAATGTCGAGAAAATATATCGTAGTACAGCTTTATAGTAACATTAAAATTCGTATTACGAAGAATTAAGTTACCGTGCTTTCTTATCGCGCGGCCGCAACGTTTCTTAGAAACGTGCCGAGACAACGAACTCGAGTTTAAACCGAGATATCGACGTGCTCCTCGTGATACGTGATTTGTATCGATTATATTAATTACACGCCGTCAACAACTCGCTACTTGTATTATAATGCGAACTTTAACATGATGCGACGGATCGGAACGATTACAACTTTGATAAGAGTTAGATCGACATGCATACCGGCCCACGTGCGATCGTACTTTTCCGAGAAACATGAGTTGCTTTTTCCGTCAAAATTACTCGGTTTTTTGTCACTATATCGTATGTCGTACCGGAACGTCAAACCGCAGCGTTTTTTAGACAACAGAATTTCGATCTAAGCGAAATTTTAATACTTGACTCATCAGAATTACTTCCTAATTTATATGACTGAACGCTTCGTATTCTACGTTGTCAGCGATCACGACGTACTGTGACCGAGCCGAAAAAATTGCTTCTTGCGCCCAGGAATTAAAATTTCCAAGATATATATATATATATATTTGTTTGTTCCTGAGTTTTATTAAAGAAGAAATTTATTTCTGACACCGACAATATAATCTACAGACGTGACGGCATTGCTATGAGATTATTTTAAAAGCGTTCTTCTTTTAATATTAACTTATCGAGTCTTTTTATATTTGCGTATAATTAATGCGATAGATGACATTTTTATTAATATAAATAAAATTCCCCTTCGAGGACTGCATCTTATAAAATCAACTTAAACATTCTCGACGAAGACGTGATTATCGTCGAGATGTTCCCGGATAGGTTTTTGTACTGTATAGGGTTCCTTCGTGTTGCAACCAGAACAAGGAGATGCATTCCATCGACTGGTAGAGTTTTGCATTGCTACGTGAGGATGCGGTCGCCACTTCTGGCTTAAATGTCACAGGGAATTCTATGTAAGGTTTATTGCCATAAAATCGTGATATTCTCCTTTTGAGTTAATAATAGATGAGGGGGATTCTTAGAGAAGCATTTGCAATCAGCCATAATGTCGCGAGCATTATATTTAATAGATAATCGAAATAAATGCATAAACTGTGGCACAGTTAAGAAGGTTAAAAAAAATAAAGACGTAAGGAATCGATACCGGCATAAAAGTGAAATATCTAAAACATTTATTTATAACGTATGACTAAATCTACAGAATTATATTTTATGTATATGTATATAGTATTCTAAGTGCGAGCGGGCATTGAATATTTATGCAAATGTCAGGTGGAATCTCGCGAGCATAAAAGAAAGATTTTTTTCGTGGGGTAATAACACTTTACGGAGAAATAACAACCCTCGATCCGCGCAATTTCGCAAAAATCTGGTTTTACCCGTTTGGCGAGACAAAGGGAATGCAGGTAGAATGAAAAGAAGCCTCGGTTAAATCCTTTAACGACATACGCTTTGTGTATAGGAATCTGTTCGGGATTAAAAAGAATTTGTTCAGCTCCGGCTTCTCGTAAATAACTTTTATGCCACACATGCATTTTTTGAAGACTGACAGAAAAAACGGTTATTTAAAATATTTTTCAGTACCGCATATCCTTTCCTTTTATATTTTCTACGTTGTTATTCTCAGCGAATCTGAATATCAGGAATTTTCAATAGAAATGTAATCACGTTTTCTTTTTTTTTTTTTTTGGAGTACATTTTTGTAAAATATTATTTCAAATCGTGACTACTGATGTTTCTTTCTTAAAAGAGGTTGGCGAGACCAGTTTAAGTTGTATCTCTTAATGCACTTTTAAAAATAAACGGCTTGCTTTGCCGGATCATACGCGACAACAAGATTAATTTACATTCGTGCGTCAGTCGAGTGAATGACCTCGATCGCGACGCATACGGAATTGGTTTTACGCGAAAAAGAAGGTTAAGCGTTTGTCAAGAAGGCTAACTCGCTCAAAAGTCAGATTGCCGTTCGAGTAATCGACTGCATCCGCAATTCAATGAATATATTGCGCAACACGCATCGATGATAGGAACGATATCGTTAATGCCACTTTGTGGGAGGTAATTTTCAATTCCTTGAAAACTTTAATGTAATGTTTCTTATCTAATCGCAAAAAAAAAAAAAGAAAAAAAAAATCACGTTGGTCTCGGTGATTATTTTCGATTAAAATTACAATATCGTCATTTTCGAGACATCACGTTTCAAACGTTGGTAGGATACGAGTCAAACCAGTTTACACATTCACGTTGCGCTATCACGTAATATTACCGAAATTACCGTCTGTCTAGATTTCTGACTTACATTGGTATATTATTTAGTATAATTAAACACGTGTAGTTATTGTTTTTATCACCGTATCCGGCGGTTATGCAAGATAAGTTCTAATTATGTGAATTAATCGTACCAACTGGAACGATGAAGATTTAAGACATTCTACACAATTTATACACTAATAATAGCTCCTTTTTTTTTTAATACGAGTAATGTGAAGCAATTTAATTTAGTCTTTCTTCACGTTCTCAGAAATATGCGAATATTCACATCTGAATGAATGAGTTGTAGATTACGAAATCGAGTAATCTAAGAACTGTAAAAAGTTTACGAGTTTAATTTTACAATAAGCAACATATTTTATGAAAAAGAAAAAAAAAAGATATGATTGTGATTAAATTTGATATTAATTGAGACGGAAAAATATAATGCAACAAGTGTACAGTTGATTAGAGTGGCAACGTTGGAAAGTTCGAGTTATCTTCTAGTGTCTTGTAACAAGCGTACAGTCAGTGACCCATAACAATTAGCATTACGAGGAGGGAGGCTTTACCGTAGGGGAAAGTCAATCAACGGAAATGAAATATACTTGTGTGATCCGGCAGAATAGGCTAATTTTTTAATTCTTTTAAACAAGAACTTTTAATTTAATTTTCTACTTTTTAAATTTCTCTTTCTCTCTTTCTCTTTCTCTTTACGAATTAATACGAACAATATATGTGTATAATTTATATAATAAAGAATAAAATTTTGCAAGATTACAAACTGAAGCTGGTAATAAAATAAGAATTTATCTTGATGTATTTCATAGAGAGAAAGAAAGAGATCTCACATCAGTTCGTTTGTACTTCGCAGCCGTGTTTCTCGATCTCGTTAGTATTTTACTTGAAAATATTGTTCCTACTTCAAAATAGCACAGAACTGGTTTCACTAACGAGCGAAACATACACCTACCTCGATGCTGCACCTGTTTTCCGTAACCCAGTGCCCGTATTTTTCCTATAACACCGGCGTGAAATTAAATTCAAATGCCAAGTTTTACAATCAGTTTTGCTCGATGATGGGTTACGTAGATAACGCATGCATCGGGCATCTGTTGCCACCGCGGTAGCTGCCGCTGATTAGTCTGTTTAGTTGGACCTACCTCAATTAGATCTAAAGCGGTTGTTTGGATCATTCGACGCTCCGTGATCGCGTTTCCTGTGTCTAATGGGACAGCGCAATATGCCCCTTTCAATAGTTACTACCGCGAGGCTACTTAAATAATTCTTCTCCATTGGCTTCTGCGCCGCCGTATATCACCGCAACAAGCGAATCGCAACCGGCCGTATGCTCAATTATTATCCTTCGACCGAGATTTTTTTTTTCCTTTACGTCACGACAATTCACTGCGATCTTAATGGTAGAAATGTGCTAATAGGAAGTTGTGGCAAGTGGACCTTTCAGTTTCCTGTCGACTTCATGCCTTCGGTTCGTATCTTAAATTTATCGAATTGTCGAAAAAAAAAAAAAAAATGTTGCAACATAGGTCTTTATAATATCTTATTCTTTACGAGGTTTATGTAACCTCTTTGTTATATTTCAACTGAATTTATCTTGTCTTGTTCACAATGCAGATATTTTGTTATTCATCTGTTCGTTAGTGACGTCGATATATTACTAATGCAATTAAACGTACGTACATATTTATCATTAAAAAAACATTTTGCTGTACAGACTTCTTGGCAATCGGAAAATTATTCAACAGAAATCGGTGATAATATCAGTTTAATCTATTGTTCATCGATGTAAATGAGGCGCGCGGAAAATTTACAATTGCAAATTTTATGTCTTATTACGTGACGTTGCTAAGCTTTTTAGATCGTTTTACAGTGATATTTTCACGTTGCAATTACCAGCTGCATTTGTATTATCGATTTTACGCCTTACAGTATTTAGTTATTATCAAACAAATAACATTTTCAAGAAATTATCTTAGATGTTTGTACAGTTTTCTAAGAAATCCGCATAGGACTGGACATTTGGTATTTTACAGATGTTCTCGCGAATATATTACATTACACAATTTTATTTATCGTTCACGGTGCCGGCAATCAAGCGTACAGAAACGTGCCGGCGTACTCTCGGTGAACCAACGTTAAATTTCACGTACTTTCTACTTTACACTCGGTAAAAGTATTGGCCACTGCGAAAGTGTCATGTCATTTTAAAATCTTATGCGTGAACTTTAAATAAACAAATTGTCGCATCGCATGAAAAAGAAATTACATCGCCGGCTGCGTTTACGACTACCGTTCGGAATTTATGGATTAATTTATTAGGCAAAACGGTTCTGAACTGAAAGTAAGAGCGCTATGTCAACGTCGCGTCGGCAGGAATGTTCGTAAAATTCTAATCACGCGAGTTGGAAAACTACTCTCGCATGCTCGAAAGCAACGGCGAAAGCGGAACTCGTTCCTTCCTCTTTACTAATTTGGTGACTTAGCTTTTCTCAATGTCTCGCTATCACTGTAGCCTTTTTTATTTGAGCTCGCGCGTTAAAGATTCGATATTTAAGTCTACGAATATTTAATAACAAACGTGAATGAGATTTTTTAATGTAACGCCACACGTTACAGATACTTTTCAGAAAATATACTAATTATCGAAAAAGGTATCTATAAATTGCTGAAACAAAATGTTACCTCGTAATCGCAGAATGATCTTATAAAATATGTTACGTGTGCGGAAAATGCGAATAATCGCTATTGTTGTTGGTCTTGAAAAACCAGCGCGTTTGATGCAATCATCGACAGGCAAAAGCGATAGGAAGCGAAACAATCGAGACGTTCTCCGCTGAACGCTTCTGTTGTAATCTCATGAATATGTATGGATACTTTCCTTCGCGGCTCCTAGCTATGAATCTGGGTATATAGAGCGATCTTTCTTTTGAAATAAATCGATAAACGGCTTCCTATTACTCACGTGGCACCGGATATTCGTGCACGTCGGCGGACCTATAACGACGTCGCGACGTTTAAAATTAAATCGAGGCGAAACTTCGCACGGGCTGCGACGATAATACATTTTACATTCACCAACATTGGTATTGCTCCAGTAATGGAACAAAACATATGCGCTAAATAACTCGCACGTGTGACTCACCTTCATTGCTTTGACCCAGTGAAGGTTTAGTCATACAGAACGCTAGTTATGAGGAAAAAGAAAAAAATAAAAAAGAAAGATAGGCTTAAGCTGACGGTTGATAGATCGAGCGCTATTAGACTTCTCGTAAACCGAGCTATTTCGAGCGAGAACGCAATGGACGTGTAACGGAACGGTACATATCAGTGCACCGTATTAATCCGGTATCCGTGTCAAAATCGAGAAATTATTTTTCAGCGAATAAAAGGATACTCCCCGTGCGTCTTATGAAATTAACGGGACAATTAATCTCGCGGTGCTCGCGCGGCTATTCTTCTGTGCGCAAAAATAAAAATCGAGTCGTTGCGTAATTATAAACTTGGCGCTAATCGCGCTTCGTGGTATTCTCATGGGCTGCAAAGGCCACTGGGGCAAAGAAGAAGACAGGAGCGTACAGGAATGTCAAAGTTTACCCCAGAGTCCGCGATTGAGTGGTCTGGCGAACTGTAAAGTGAGCACGACGGAAACGCGACGCGACGCGTTCGGTCGTCAACGGGGGATTAATTTAAATCGAATCGTCGAGAGCCGCGACATTGCCGCGAAACGATACGACCGGCTTGAATCCCGGTAACAACGGGAAAGACGAATTGGGACGCGTATATACGCGTCGTTTGCGGGATAAAAATCGCGGCGGTTCAGTTAGGCTATCGCGTGCTCGTTATGTCAGTTAAACGTCGATGCAATGCGCGTTTGATTGCACGTGCTCGTGTAACGCACGATAAACGTCATTTAACTTTCCGGTCCCCGTTAATTATTACCGATGGCCGATTTAATTATTATCCGCTCCCACGAGGCTTCATTAAACGTTAAATTAATTTCTCTCGCGCTCATCTATTATATCTAGTGCGCCGCGTTTCATGGTCCGTTACGAATGCATTATTCGCAGATAGATATCTGTGAAATGGAATCCGTTGTCAGAAAGGTTGAATAGTTCACATCGCGGGTAAATATAGATTTATAAATATTTTAATATTATATTATTAATAGGAAATTATATAAATGTCGTTACTTTACTTTTCTTTATCGCGTCAGTCGAGGTAAATACTCAGATACTCAAATGATAGTTTAAACGATTGTTTGATAAATTGGCAGAGCGGTTGGGCTGACTTTGTTGTACCCGCCAAATCTAATTCGTTGGATCTGTTTCCCTTTGCCGGGGCAAGTAATTTCATCTTTTAAATTGGACGACAGAAAACTTAATTACTACCTTCGCTCATCGGTGTACCGCTCCGGGCAGAGCCAAGAGTTCCGTCTTGAATTCCAGCTATCCTTGATAGAATTTCCAAAGCGAGTTACGCTCCTATTGAACCGCGTCATTCTCCTCTTCCGTTTCATTGAACATCGATGCCACGCAACGTACACGTATTTCCGCGTTTACTCCGTCTTTTAACGTCGCACGACTTTGTAAACAGATACGTACGCTCGTCAGAATTTTTTTAAGTCTTTTTTTTGCACCTGCGCGACGTTAGAGAGAGAAGTTTAATTTCACTTTCACTCAGGCCTGCACCTCGGACCTTTACCGATTCTGGTGACAGACAGTGCAGAGTGCGTGCATACCGGATACGCATCGATGCGCTTGATACATACGGGCGGATATGCTTAATTGAGTGAAAAACATTAAGAGACATGGATTAATCATCTCTTGCGAGAGGCACGCGGGAGAGAACCGTTTCGCCGTTCTAACGGCCTTTTACCCTTTTATTTCGTGCAATCTAGCTCCTCTCATAATTGTAATATATTACCGTGTCTTCTTGAAGCCCACAGTTTCGCTCCGAGGCGTTGATATTTTATGAATTATTTACGTGACCTGTGGCTCGTCTTTGAACAACTGTAGAAATGTAGGAAGAAAAGGACAATAATATATCTCGTGATGTATTTAAAAAAAAAAAAAAAAAACCTTATTACGTATAGATGTGTAACAATAGAGCGGTTCGAGTTTTACATCGGCGAAAAATTATTGCGTGAAAATATAACTTTCTCCGCTCCGTTTCGCGCGCGCGCCCGAAGCCAAATTACATTCAAGATGACTGAGATTTGCCAGTGAGTAAAAATGCGATCTTGCAAAATTCAAAGTACTTCGCAACGCCTTTGTTAATTATTGCTCTCGGCACGTCTTTTTTTTTTTTTTTCATCCTTCCAAGAGCAACTGCGAATTGTTGCATCCACGAGGTACCTACGCTCCTCATTCGAATTTAAATTGTAGACCAGGCAGTAATTTTTTTTTTCATTCAAATTCCACTCGTGAGAACGTTTCGCAATTATGATACACATCGTCTGACATTCCGCAACACGTGCGCGCCGTCGTGCGTAGTTATCCTTTTGACCCCGTATTTTCCAGCTTGTACCGAAAGCGTAATTCGAGTTGATGATCGCCAAAGTGGCTTGAATAATCATGACAGTCGTCTGTATTATTACAATGTCCGTGCGAGGTGTCCGCCTCCGTATCGAGACGCGACGAAGCGAAACGGATGCTTGACGGTCGGTCGCCCACTCGTTGTCTGGCGTCTGGAAGATGTGCGCTCGCCGTCCTTCCTGATCGGTAAGAAGGAGCGAATTATCAAACCGTGATGGGCGCGGTGGGGAGGGAGAGGGACTGTTCGAGTGAACAACTGTAGACCAAGGTGCTCGTTCGGTGTCCGAGCCCAGGTGGGGATGAAGGCCGCTGGCTTCGCTCTCGTGCAAACACCTCGGCGGCGCACACCTAGACCCACATAACGAGATACAGTGCGCCGCAACGCGGTAACGACAACTTTGTGCACCGAGACGTGCACGTGCGGCCGGGTACCGGTAGTTGCGACAGCCCAGCGTGTAAGCTTCTCCGCGCGATCCGAGGATTCTCAGTAGCTCAACATTCGCAAGATGCGAGTGCCGTTTCGTAGTGCAAATTTGAATAGGACAAAAGAAATGTTTCTCGCGCGGCGCACGATGAGATAATAGTGGATACCGTCACGAAGATTTTTTATTTATAGAGATACAATTGCGCATGGTATGTAAGCTTGGCAGGACTGGCATAATTCTTGAATCTGGAACGTTGCGTCAGGATTGTTAGATTATCTCGACTAATTTAGGAGATAAGGGTACCATCTTATTCCGTTCGCTGTTCGCTCGCGATTTGAATTTTGCCTCGGCCCCGCGATCTGTGTTTCAGATATTAATCCAGACAGCCGCTCAGAAATGTCACACGCGCGGCTCTTCGTCCTGGCGTCGGTGCTCGCATTGCTGATCGGCAGTCGCGTTACCAAGTCGCAGCGTCCGCGACTCGGCGGCGCCGTGAACGTCTTCAGCCGTTACGGTTACCTAAGTATCAGTATGCGAGTAGTGCCGCGCAACGATACAGAGACCTGGATATTCCGCGAGCCCACCCTGGACGTCTTCAAGAATTCCACGCCGTTGCCGCCGAAGCAACGACACCAGGCAGCCAAAGGCGGCACCACCGTCTTCGACGGCGATTTTCACATGGAATTTTGTGACAATATTAGGCACGTCATCGATCGTATACGCGGATAAATCTATAATACTTTAATCGAATACTAAATGGTCAGCATCAGAATTTATTAAAAAATTTTTTTTCTTATTTAGCCACTTATTATCGTGAATTAATTACATTTGAATTTCATATTTTTAAAGTCACTCAATTTATTATTATCGATAATTGTGAGTAATTAATTGCAAGACTTGAGAGACGGTGCTCGGAAATGGCAACGACGTGATTTCTTTATGTTCGTAATTTACGTTTACAGACAGCTCTTACAAGCCTATTTCCGTGACTTCACTTTCGAAAAGCTTGAGAGGCCGTGGCGTGCCTTCACCGGCAGCTGGTCGAAGACGGCTATAGCTAGGCATCTCGGCATTAACTCGTCCTTCATCACGGGCGACCACTGTTACGTCCTAGTGCGGGTCGCTAGATTCCGTGATAATCAACGACTCGCCGGCACCGCCGAGACTCTCGTCCTCGACGATTCCGTGTTGCGGCAAACCGAGAACGTTACGGTCGGCGATACCGCGAGCGTAGTGCGATTCATTAGGAACTTCGGTTCGCACTACATTGCCTCCTACATCACGGGAAATTCTCTCTACCAAGTAAGCAATCTAATTAAAATAAAACGGTTAGGTTGTAAAAAAAAAAATAGCAAAGCCGATTAATTCACGCGAGTAAACGTAATAAAAATTAGACCGATTTAAAATTAAATAAATTTTTCTTTTTTTTTTCTTAATAAAAGTAATGGCATGTAATTCGAAATCTATAAAATTGCAACGGTTTAATAATTAATGCGATTTATTCTAACAAAAAGGGAAAATAGGATATTAAGTATTTCCACAGTTAGAAAAATGTTTCTTCGAAGAGGAAAAAAATTAAATTGCACCCGTGTTACGCACACGCGTATATTACGTAAAATTACGACCAGCCAGTTCAATGCCGTAACGGTAATAAAAATAGGCATGAAATTTACCTCTCTGCATTGGTGCATCCTCTTTAATTATGCGATCCGTCGATCGCTATCGTAAATCGGCTCGCCGTGAAAAGAATACAGTCTCAACGCAGTCTCGGTCAGATAAAAATGAAACGGAGCTCGTTTATCATACACTTCCTCGCTTAATAGACTCTTAATAGCATCTCCAGTTTCGTTTACAAACTGCACAGAAACTCCTTATTATGCCGACTCTATTTCTTTCTAGTCGTTTACATCATCGCGCCAATGTCAGTAAAAGTGAAATCACGTAACTTTCTGCTTGAGATGCACGATGCCGTAATCTAGAGGTCCCAATCTCTTACTTTGTTAATTGGATACGGTCGTCTCAAACGAGCATCTTGTTGCCCTAAATCCGCAAATTGTTTGATAAATGCGTGGCGAAATAGTCGGAATACATAATTTCTTTTCCAGGTATTCGTGTATACACCTCAAGTGTATTCGCGAATAAAGGAACGGCTGAAGGCGCAGGGAGTCGGAGAGCTGTCGGCCCTCGAGCTGAGTAATTATTTTTCGCCGTGGTACGCGGAGCATATGGGTTCTATACAATCGGCGAGCGGCAATCGTAGCGTGGAGGCATGGGCCGTGCAACGTCTTCGGGTGCAATACTATATCTTTACTTACGCCAGTTTGTTAAAGTTGCACGGCGACACGGCGTTGCTCAAGCAGCTCGATAGCCTGCTGGGCGACGAAGCGTTACTGCAATTACAATTACGAACATTGGCGCCCGCTTTCAAAGATTCGAAAAGACGTCAGTGGTTTCTCGAAGTGATCGACAACTATTTTAAGCTCTGGGAGGTGAACATGTGATGGTATAACGCGCGTAGATTATACAAGAATCGAAGGCATTTAGGGTCGAATGACGAGCGCGTAGGTCGGTGAACGTAAATGGCACTGATAACTTCGGTACGGTACAGGGATCCATGGTGTCCCCGAAAAAAAATTCTGGCAACCGTTGTGATTTGTCGATGCTAACTATAAAGGTTCCTTGGACGGATATATTCTTCTGCCACATATATACAATTATGCATAAATATTGTTATTGTTATAAATAAGTATTTATTATTATAATCATTAGCAAACTTCTTTATACAATGTATTTTTAATATATCAAAAGCAATAATTATACATACAATCTGACTGAAGAACGTGGTGCCGCAGTGCACCGTAATAAGTTCTTTACTTGAAATTAATCTACGTATTAATGACGTACAAACGAGATAGTAACATATATTTTATATACTGTATATGGAAAAAGATTTGTACGCTTTAGTTAGCTCACAAGGAAGATTAGGTAACTCGAAATTTTAGAAAATTATGAAACTTTGTGTGCAGTAATTTTTTGAATTTTCGAGTTGCCTAATTTTCCTTATCAGTATGCAGAATCATGAATGCATCGGTTTTTTTTTTTTTTTTAATACGAGTTTGCATACATGTAAGTAGTAAGTTTGGTTATTCTTTGCAAAAAAGAAACTATTTTTTCTCTTACATATTTTTCATAAAAATTATTAAAAGATATATTTACAAATGAATTTATATTATGATAATGAATGAATCAATATTACAGAAAGTTTTATATTACACGACAAATTGATCTAATGGCAAAACGATTGAATGCAAACAACTTTTTCCTTCTTTCTCTCCGTTTCCTGCCACTTTTTAAACGATATAATTATGGCGCAACAACCTTTACATTGTTTTAATATTTTGATTTACAAGCATTTTGAATAAACGGTATAATATATCGCGATATAATAGAAAAATACTAATATTATGACGAGCGTATGATGTCACGTACAAGTTGCATTTTTAAATATAATAATATCGATAGTAGAGAATTAAAACAAACGAGAAAAATTAACAGCCTTTTTTTTACAAATTTTATAAATATGATAATCTAGATATGCAATCTTATTCTTCTCTTTTGATTATTGCCAATATCTGTATTGGCATTATATATATAATGTTTCAAAATATAAACTTCTTTTAAAATTATATTGTGTAAAACCTTAAACTATTCATGAGTATTATTATTAAAACAATACGTATTGTTATTAAAAAATAAGGAGAAGAAAATGATTTGTAATTGAACATAATTAAGAACGTGATTCAATGGATCAACATATGAAATATGATTTAATTTAACTAACTCGTCTTTTTAAAAGTTTGTAAATTTGCGCTGGCTTGTTGTTCTCGACCAAGTTTTCTTCCATTAACCACAAGTACAACTGGAGTTTCAACGCGAATAGATCTGTAATCGAAATCCTAAGAAAGAACAGAGAAAAATGAATTATTACGTGTCCGATAAGATTTGATTTACATCGTACGGGCATGTAACACTAACATTATTCATATAGGAAAATTTCTGGTGTATAACAAAAGGTTCTGGTATACCAACGGAATCCCCAACCGTAACTCCTCGACCCTTAGCTAGATTATATACAGTGACAACAATACACGTCTGCTGCTCGTCCACGAGACAAAAAGCACTGAACAAAAGAGACAAATAATTATAGATGTGACACAAAAAATTTAGTTATGCAATAGAAAGTAAATACTTACAATGGGATGCAATCCGAGTCTTGAATCCAACAAACTACTTTTCCAAATACGACTTTTTCTGTGTTTAGTCCAAGAGTTAATTTGTGTAGTGGAATTAAATCTAACTTTACAGACTTTCCTCCACACGTGTACGATCCATCTTTGTACGGTCCTAGATGTTTAACATTCAATCCCTATATTTAATCATAACTTCATAAATATATATATCGTGCCAAAATTACATGTTATATTATCCCATAATTTAATAACATGTATCAATGTATTTAGCTGGTCGTAATAATTTAACTATTTATTAATATTAATTTTTAATCGTATAAATACCCGTATCATCTGATGTAGTCGTTTTGGTTTTACATATCCATTATTATTAATTGAATTTTGTATATCTTTAAGATATTGCAGTAATTCGTCTCGTTTGTTGCGTGGCAGTTTCCATGGCGGTTCGAGTGCCATTGCTTTTTCGAATGATTGTAACGCTAAGTCATATTCTTCTTGATATTTCAATGCCTAAAATAAATTCGCAGGCTAAAAGAAATTTCAAGTAGAAGTAGAAGTATCAAAATAAAGGTTACAGAGAAGCTTCTTCATACTTACTACTCCCTTATTATAAAATAAATCGGGATCGCTTTTCATCTTGACATCTTTTTCCTGAAAAAAGAAAAAAAGTTATCATACAACTTTCATATAAAATTTACATATAAATGTAGGTTAATATACATATAAATAAGACTCGTAGGTGTAAATAAAATTTCCATTCATTATCTTACTGCTTGCGCGTATGCCGACATGCATAAACGTAACATATTTGGATTTTGTGCTACTGTAAAGAAGGAAGACAGGTAAGCGACTGCTAATATAGCCCAAGAGAATCCATCAGCCGTGTCCAATTTTACCGCTTCCTTAGCATATTCCACACTTTGTTGAATATTCTTTGCTTGCTTCTCGTTGGCCGAAGTTTCCTCGTATCGAACGGTTACCGACAGGTTCCGCAAAGATTCTTTATTCCTATCCTACATACGCGAACAGAAAAAAAAAAATATATAAAGTATAATAATTCATCCTTTTATCTGTGATCCTTAAATCATAGTGTTACATTAGGTAGAAAATAATAATATATACATACATGTTGCAAAGCACCGACGAAGCAATTCTTTGCTTGCTTTATATCATCATTCTTCAAATAATATTCTCCCAGCTGATTCCAGGCTTCTATTAATTTAGGCTCCAGTTTCACTGCTTTACTCAATAGCTCTTCAGCCTGTGGATTGACGTGCTCCATTACATTCAGAGCCTTTCCCTTTAAATAATAATACATGGCGCGCGAGCCATCGATCTCGTATCCTTTGCACTCGTCGAATTTACTTAGGGTATCTTTCAGTTCTTTCTCTACATCAGTGCTCTTTTTAGTCGCGTCGTCAGAAGAATGTGTCTCGTAATAACAATCTCGGAAGAGATACAGCGCATTCACTTTCTCCTGAAATTAATATTAATTCATAATAACGCCATGATACTTGTACCAATTAATCGGTTAGGTAGACAAAATTAAAAAAAAATACAGGTCACGTAAAAGAATTCAACATACCGTTAACGCGACAATCGGATCTTCCTTGACAGTATTCGAACTCTGCGCACTTGCGACAACTTTGTCGTCTATAATCGCGGACATTTTCTCGCGAGTTTTATCACAGCGTGTAGCAGGTAATCATTACTTTATTGTGCGTTACACACCTCTCTGTCTAGGCAATCTTACTCGTGATTCGATTGCGATCACGTAAGCTCGCACATAACGCAAGAGTCTCATTTGCGGACTGTCAAAACAAACGCGTATAGGTTATAAACTGGTTTATGAATGGAGTTTGTAGGTTGGACTCACACTACACTCGAGAACGATTTCAGGGTCAACACAGAATAGCGAAGATAGCGCCTTATCACGGCAAGTGGTTGTATTATAGTAGCTTCTTGCGAATGGCGGTTCGAAACAAACCTCATTTCGCGAGAAAATTGAGAATAAATTAATTTAAAATTAAATCGAAGCTAAATTCTGCCGAGTTTTAAGTGCATTTTAAATTACCTTTCTCGTTTTATTATTTCAAAATATGTAAAGAACACAATCTTGTGATTTTTAGAAACTTTTAAATAAATTAATTATTTGTAGACGATTTTATAAAGTTTTGATTATAAGTCGAGTTAGAAATTATTTATAAACCGACGATACTTGTAAAACATTAAGTTTTTTTTTTTTAAAAGAATAGAGAAAAAAAAGGAACTCTTTATTTTAAATCTGAGTACAAAATAATTTGACATAAATTAGTCAAAAGATTACAATGTACATTGTGAGAAAAGCAGTAGTTAGTATAAATTTATTTTTTTATATGCTGTTGATTAACTTGTGCATATAAAAAATACTTTCACATTCTTAACATTTTTATATGCACGAAAATCCTTTGATTTCAGAATGATTAAAATTAATTTTTACACAATACGACAAGCAACTGTTTCTATAAGATTGTAGAAAAATGTTCTAACATTTCTATCGTAAAATGGTATATTACCTAAAATTTACAATGATTAGTATATTATTTATTCAATAAAATATTGAATAAAACGACATATTAACCAATAATTTTTTTTTATAACATAAAAGAGGGAGCGTTACTTTCATTATTATAAAAAATCGTTTAATAGTATTAGTCTCATATTACTATTTTGATCGTTTCTCTATTAAAATATTGCTTCTGGTAATTATGTATTTGGCCTTTCGCAATGTTTTGCAGTTATCTTAACGAGTGTAAGACGGATTGATAAAGGGTAAAACACGCATATAAACGGTGCTAAGGTTACATCATACAAAATATACATATACATATGTATAAACGCGATAGTACAAAGTTACAAATATATATAATCTCGTAATATCACTTATGTCATATATTTTTTTTTCCATCTTTACGTAGTCACACCTGTGAAACAAGCGTTAAATTTTCTACCACGCTTTTATCTTAATTCCGATATTATGAATAAAACAAGACGGATGCGCCGCCCGTCGCAAGGATTTATTTTCAAAATACTTTCACACTCTTAGCTTTTAGCTCTTTATTTTCTTATTTGGCAAGGATGTGTCGTCTGTTGTGACGAACGTGTCGCCGCCGTTTTGCGCACGTGGCGCAACACTTTTCTCGTACGATCGATGATACATCGCACATTCGTCTGTAGTTCGCACACGATGCAGCTATGCTGTCCTTGCAATCTGAAAGAAAAAAATTAAATTATTTACAAAGACGTATCAGGCACATGCACTCATAGACGTAAATATATCGTGCGAATCTTTGAAAGACTTAACGCTGATTGAAATCTTTTACTTACAAGTTTTAATTTTCTTTCTTTTCTTTTATTACGTGGGAAATAATGTTTTCATCAAACTAATGGAAATCTTCAAGGCTCCTTTTAAGATCGCACTATATATGCTAACGATATTTGTTCTTACGGGTGGGGATACTTTATAATACGTATTTATATACGCGCGCATGTATTAGGCGCATCATATGCGCATGCAAATCGAGCGACGTCGCGTGTGATCTCATAAAGCAAGTCGTTACGAACCGCGGTTTCCTCATATAAATTCTAGTTTCCCGACGCCTTTGGACAAGGGCATATTCCGCAAGTTTGGACAAGCCAAACCATCTGTAACGTAACTAGCATAACTTAGCATTACATGCGGCTACGCGTTCTAATTCTCTCTGTTATAACTCTGTTAGATTACTCTGAACTTCCATTCAACATCAATTATAACGGCGCGACAAATATGAAGCAGAAAGAAGGAAAAAGAGCGTTTTAAATTTAACTTTTGAAATTATATGTTAATCTTAAATATCTTGTGCAAAAGGAACTCTCTGACATTGTTAACTTTGTACGACAAAGTCTTTCGTGAAGATGTCTGCAAATAATGCAGATGTTTTTTTTTTTTATTTTTTTTATGTGAGAGAGATTATCTTTTGTGCTCAAAATACCTTTTGCTGAGATCTCAGAAATATTTCTTTTAATAATATTCTCTGTAGCTTGTTGAAAACAGTTTTTTACATATAAAAACGATATTTTACAAAAGACGCGGGTAAGACTTTTGAAAGTACATTTTAATTATGCGGATGAAATTACCATTTTTCTCGTTGGTGCATTGTCGTCGGTAATAACAACGCTTTACATCAAACGGTCTTCTGTCGAGATTGCAATCATTTGACAGCAAGTCCGTCGCACGATCGCGACACTGCACTTCTCTATGTTTAGCTCCAGACTTCGTGAGGCAAGTCGCGTTACAGCTTCCCCAATTTCCTAGAAATTTACGATAGACAAATATACTTTATATTTTTTATGACGTTCTCTTACACGATAAAAGTTTATAATTAAATAAATGACAAAATTTTTAGTTTAATTTTAATGAATGAACAGGATAGAAAAATTGCAAGGGGGAAAAAAGTATTGTATCATAAAAAAAATCTCTTGATAATTACCGGTAATCCATTTTCCACTATAACAGTCCTCGATAGTGGGCGGCTTGTTATTTGGATTACAATCACCCGGTACGGAGCAGGTGACCTTTCTGCTCCTCTTACTGTTCGAACAATGACTCCATTTCGATACTATCCACTTTGACTTGGTGTTGTACATAGGATTGTCCGGGCTTTCGTCGACGACATTGTCGAATTCGAGAATTTCTGGCTCTTCGGTGGTGAGACCATCGACTATCGTAATACTGTCTTGCTCATTCAGGCTGATATTGTAGAACGACAAGTCCTTGTTGTCGGCGTATACGATCAATGGTGTCTCCGAGGTAGGCCCGCACGGCGGTAGATCAGGGCACGGCTCCATTTCTTCGGGCCGCACATGCTTGTCGCAGTCGCGATCGGGCAGAGCCAAATCCGATCGATCGGTGCCTACTCCGGAGAACACACACATCACCGATCTTTTGCGTAGCGCACTATCGCCGCATGTGACGGGGCACATTTGCCACGGGCCAACCCACCACCTAAAATATTAAAAATATTTTTAGAAAAACGCGAAGTCCTTTAAAATAAATTTTGAATAAAATCTCTTTGACATTTTTGTTGCCTCACGTCTCTTCGGGGTCTTTAATAATTTGTTACGCGAATGAGAAGCCGATAGTTGGAATCGTAAACTGAAAGAATGCATAAAAAATCGTAATCGAAAATCGAATAAAGTTCAGAATTCCAACCGCTTTGAATGTATTTCCGTTTACGTGGCAATGGTATTTCGCGAAGTTTGTTACAATCGCTTTATCGGATTCGGAGTTGGCTTACCTAGCGGGGCACGGATTCGAATTGCATTCGCGGGACTTTGGCTCTGGCTTTTCTATGCCGTCGCAAAAGTGGTCCTCGACGACACCACTTTTTCTTTCGTGACAGACCGCGTGCGAAGTTTGAGTGC
This sequence comes from Cardiocondyla obscurior, assembly GCF_019399895.1. Taxonomy (NCBI): domain Eukaryota; kingdom Metazoa; phylum Arthropoda; class Insecta; order Hymenoptera; family Formicidae; genus Cardiocondyla; species Cardiocondyla obscurior. Next base: position 9,303,896 of record NC_091866.1, on the reverse strand, counting down.
CGCCGCCACAAGTAACTGTGCAGAGGGTCCAGTCGGAGGATACCCACGAATACTCTGGGGCACGATCAGGCTCTTTTTTCGGCACCGTATATTCGTAGCGTAGCCCGAAGTTGCGATACTGACCTCTGTAAATTAACTGAAACGGTAAAGATAAATAGTGTTGAAATAAAAAATCAAATTTATTAAAGTTGATCGATTGACTAATTGTATATAAAATTAAAATGCAATTACAGAAGTAAATAGGAAATTTCATATAGAATTTGCACGGCGAGAATGTACTCACGTAGACCGCGATGTCTTCCTTAATAGGTCCAGGAATTCTGATCTTTTCTCGGTCTCTTTCACGTTCGTACAAAGCTGGCGTACCCGCGACTTCGTATTCGCCCGCTAAGGTGATCTGCCTGTCCAATCAGAATCTCAATTTAAAAGTTCGGTTATGTTAGTATTTTACGGAAATGTTTCTTATGAAAAATAACAGTTTATTTAATTTGAACAGTCGAGATTTTTTTAGATTAAAATTAATCATTCGCATCGTTTCACAATTTTACAATTTTTGCGAACTGAAATATACGCACCGTTTTCCATTCAGGAAATACTTGTCAGACTTTGGTACTCCGATACCGATGTAATTCTTGCTATTGCCGACCTCCTCGATTTTAATATTTCGAGAGCCGGATGGTATGATAACGACTTCTCTGTACCCGGGACCATCGTTTTTGTCGTAAACCCCACTGGTAGTTTCGCATTGAGTACCGTCACCATGACAAATACCGCAGCGATCTTCCGTAGCGTCAGAATCCACCATCCAGTCGCAGCCGACTTTCTAAAAATTAGTCATTTAAATCTTAAAAAATTTCGTATTAAAAATCAAGGTTATTTTTAATACAAATTAAACTTTAAACTCTTAAAGTTTAATTTGTTTTTTTTTTGTTTTTTTTTTTAAAAAGAAAAACACTAACCCTGCATATACCGGCGATGCACATGTCCCTGGTACCAACGTTGCACGGAGTACCGTCGAGAGCGGCTTCTCCCCAAGGTACGATTACGCTTTCATCTGTATCGGTGCAATAAAGCTCGCAAGGTTCCGCTAAATAGGACGATGCAAATCAAATCTCGCGTTGCAATTAGTGTTTAAATTGCTGAATTATTAACGCATGCAATTTTGGAAAAAAAAAAAGCTACGGAAATTACATACGCGAGAGGAATTTTACGCGGCGCGCAGCACCTTTTAAAATTTCACTTACTCTGGTCGAAATACGGCAGCCAGGTATAGTTCTTTCCCTTGTACTCTTTGCCATCGTAGCTGCTGCATTGCGCAGCGCGGAAGCTCGGCATACCTTCCGGACAGGCTTGCGTGTTGCAGATTTTGTAGCGGCGCCTCTCGCCTATGCAGAACTTTCCGCCATGCGCGGGTTCCGGATGATCGCACTTCCTCTCGACAATTGAGACCCCGGCGCCGCAAGTTCTCGAGCACTCGCTCCACGATCCCCATTCACCCCAACCTCCGTCGATTTGCCGCGGTCGGTCGACGATGGGCACGCATTCTTGATTTTGACACCACTACGCGAAAAGCGACGCAAATCGTTAGAGAACATTAAACATCTTCGCGATATTTTAAAAAATCTCCCGTACTTAAAATTGAATAAAAATTAATAGCATGCGTTTTATTTTATTTTTTTTTTTTTTATTTAATATTTTGAGAAAAAATTCTGTACCATGTGTTTTCCACAATGTGTTCCTGGCGCAGCTGGATGCAGCATAGTGGTGCAGGAACCGTCCACGATGCACCACAGTTTCGAACAGATCTATAATCATAAATGTCATAATCATTTAAATCAAATTGAGCCCGTCTTGATATAAATTTGCCGTTTACTCTTCTCTTTCTTTACCTCCTGTAAAGGGGAGCAAACGAAAGCTTCTCTCACGCCAAACTGCAGTCTGCATTGGTGCTCGGCGTTATACATCGCGCCGGGTGGTAAATCCGGATACGCGTAATCATTACCCGCCGGTTCGTCTTCCAAGCAATCGCCTTTACCTTGGCTGAAATTCGAGAATCCGTATATACCACCGTGCACTTGTACCATACATTAATGTCAGGCAGAAAATAAGGATGCTGCGATTATTCCGAATTATTAACAAAATTTATTGTTATTAAATTTTTGTTATTTACTCTAAAAAATTCGTGATGTCCCTTCTCGAGCATCGAGACCACGCCACTCCGATCGCGTCCACTTCAAAACTCGGCGTCATCACGTGCAGGGTGTCGCCTTCGCGTTTACTGCAGCCGATTTTTTCCGTGTCGTGGTACATGCCGAAGCTAAAGAGAACATGCGGTAAAACGTTCAACGTTACGGCGCGTAAACATTTCTTTTCTGTATTTGGTTCGGTAATAGAAGTCTTCTATTCGAGTGATTGATTTTGCTTACTTATGCCCCAATTCGTGCGTGATAGTATGAGCCAACGTGATCCCATTATCCTCGTTGACGCTGCAGCTGCGATCCGGCTGACACATACCTGCAACGTGCGCCACTCCCAGCGTGCTGCAAGGGGTGTTCGCGCGCGAGCAAATATCCTCCCTCGTCACGAGAATCGCCACATCGTGGTGGTTCGGGTGCGAGTCGTCGTTCGGATTTAGCTTCTGCTGCCATTTGCAGAAATTATACAAGGTCTTGTCCGCGTTCACCGTGATGTCCAGTCCTTGCTGCGATAGAAAACGGTTCGTCTCGTATAATCGTTTTCTAGAAATAGCCAATCGTGCATACCGCCGCGTGTTTATCGCGCAAATAATCTGGAAACGTTTTTCAAGCCGTAAATATACCTCCGCGTCTTCCTCTTCGACGAGGATAATTCTGACCACCACGATGTTGATGAAATTGCCAATGGTCGGGTCGAGGTAGAGCGCGGACACCATGTTCATAATCGTCAGGAGATAGGTCTCCACGTCGCCGTCCTGGTGAAAGGCCATCATCGTCGTGTCAGCGACGACAAGGGCCTCGACGTGGCGCGGCGTGCTGATCGATCTTTTGGAACGATGCCATCGTTTCGCTTGATGATGTTTCCTCCGCCCGCGGCCTTGAACTTGCACGAGGCCTGGTTGAGTTTGCCATTCGAGCCGCGTCTCTGTCAATCGACGCGGTTCTGTCGGATATTTCACGTGCTGTCACGATCAATGTAGTAGCTAATATCCCTTTCGTAGTGGCTGCGCTTCTAACCGTATATACCCGTGACTCTAACAATTATAAATTTCTCCCTGCTAGAACCGCGCGAATACTCGCGGAGCTCCGTTAATTGTCCGGCCGAGAAAATAGCCGTGGTACGTGCCGCTGTTGTAAAGCGTTTTAACGCCGCGGTTGATTTACGTAAATTGGCAGATCGTAAGTCTGCAATTAAGATTTTATTTATTCCGCCCGATAGTTCGGCCGACTTGCCGAAATGGATATTCATTGTAGTTAATTACAGGTTTGCAGTAAACGGGATTATTCTCTCGTAGGTAGTACGCTTTCCGTAGAGAACGTATCAACCGTAGCGATCTTACTTCTCCATATATCGACGCGTTCGTGCATGTTTAATCCGTCGAAATGCAGGATCGACGGAGAGAAGGGTGGGTTAGCTCGTATAAAGCTGAAGTAGCGAAGACTATACGAGGCGATAATTTCGTAATTTATACGGCGATCAAATCTCAACGTACTAGATTTTAGTAAATCGACTCGATTCGCATTATCGTCTGAGCCATCGCGATTCAAATCTGAGATTGCTGAAGCTTCCGCGTAGATGTTTCGCCCCGTGCGGGGGAAACTTTACGCGTCAAGTTGCGAAGTCGTTATCGTAGCCGAAAGTCATGCTGGGAACGTTTGTTAGAATCGGTTCTGCGATACCGCTTTGAGTTTCAATACTCTCTCTCGCGCGCGAAGTCGAACGTTTTGCACACCCTTTCTCTCGCCCACCCTGCCTTCCTCCCCGCGCGTGTATCCCCGGATATTATCGTCGGCAAAAAATAAAGAATAGACGAGGCGTCGATGACACGCCCACGTTCTATAACCACGGCGCGTCCAATTACATTATACACGGCAGACACATAAATATAATACATGCGTTACATATCGCGAGAAAGGGCGAGAGCAGAGGTGTGGAACGCGGGCGGTTGTAGGGCGCGCGGGCGAAATGCGAAAGAAGAACAAGAAAAAGGTGTCGGGGTCTGTTCTCACCGCGGGTGCCGCAGTTTCTCTCCTGCTTTCTCTTCTTTTTGCGGCGTCGCTTGGTACGGCCGCCGGCGCCGATCTCGAGCTGCTGCTGCTGCTCGGCCGAGCGCCGGAAGACGAGGTGAGGTCGGCCGGCCGTTGGGCTCTCGTTGACCGACGTGCGAGCACCGGCGCCTAAGTCTTCACTCGGCGCCTCGTCGCCTGACGTGCCGCGTTTTTCTTCCAGGGACACGGCGACTGGTTCCAGCCAGAACTCGCCGTGATCGCCGTGCAGCATACCTGCCTGAAACACAAAACCGGGTCTCGCGTTACCTAAACACCCTCTCTCGGTTGTGACCGTCGCGCCGGCGATGCCGAATACGAATGGCCCGTTTAGTCCGAAAGTGGCGCATACGTCATCCTGAAGGGCTTGTTAACCCTTTGCGGTGTAAGGGCAAGAGCCCCTGTCTCGGGTATTTTTAAGCTTCGCGCGTGTTATCTTACAGCCGCCAATTAATTTCGAATAACAAACGGGTGCGCTTTAGCAGCTTGACACAAATAATACTTAAAATTCTCTCTATTTTTTTCTTTTTTTTTTTTTTTTATTAGTCGCAGTACCGCAGTCGTTTGCAAGACGTATGTATTTTCGAACATTTACGTCATCCAAATCGTCAACAGATCGCTACGTCTAATTAAGCGTAGAAGTCACGTTTCACGTTCGAATCAAACAGATCGCGATCTTTAACGTGGGAGGAACGGCGCGAGAAATGGTGAGACTCGCGGAGGCGTATCTCTGCAGTTTTGTACAAGTACTACCGACGACGACGATATGCGGAAATATTAATGCAATATATGAGATTATAACGAACTTATGAAAGCGAAGCGCGACTGAATTTGGCGGCGGAGCGCATTCAGTAAAAGATATATCTCATCTTTCCCTCCCGTCTCTCTCTCTCTTTCTCTCTCTCTCTCGTTCTCTTCTACGTATCTGAATATTAATATTATATAAGTATGTTCATCTTAAGTACTTTGAAATTGAGTTTCTGCCGAGTTGGTTTATTACCAGCGTACGCTGCCGAGTATTATGCTTAGTTCCCCATAAAGTGTAAGCACCGTAACGTGGAAAGGACACCGCTCGATATCGCTCAACATCACGAGAGCAGAAGGGACGTTAATGCAAAGCTTATTGGAACTTGCCGCTCATTATTTTAACCATCAATCGCTATCTGACGGGGAACGGCGAGACCTGTCAGTGACCATGGGTGATTAATGCCGGAACATAGCCACGGACGTGCTAATCTGCACCGTGATCAACATCGGTTCGCATTATTCTATTTCTTGTTACGAAGGTGTTAGAGTTTGGACCTCCGACGGCGCGTCAGGCGTCATGGAACAAGTATCTCGAAGGTCCGCGCGATCGGTATAAAAAGAAGGCAGGAGGACGGTTTTGAAGGTAGAGAAGGTGAAGGCTTAGAAGTCGAGGCGGGATGACGTCTGCATATCCCCGATTAGCTCTCCGAAAGGAACAATGTAATACTTTTACTTGAGCAAGGAAAGATGATACGTAAGCAGATGCAGAGCGACTTTAAATGAATATTTCAATTCGCGTTTTCGTGATCTAAATGCAACGGTAGAGTAATCTTTTAAATAAATGTTAAAAAAAATTTTTTTCAACAAGCATCTGTTAAAGATATCAAATGTCTATAATCAGAATTATTACTTTAATATTAATTATTTCATATACAATTTATAAAATGATGATAGGGCAGAAATCATAATTGTACTTCTCTTGCTAAAACCAAAAAAGAAAAAAAAGAAAAAAAAATTTCATAAATAATATAACGTTACGAGAAATTCTATTTGGGCTTGTATCAGCCAGCATATATATTAAAACCTAATAATATAAATTATTTTACATTGTACCACCGAAACGCCATATCATCATCGTTGGTGTCATGAGGCAGGTATTTTTGCGCTCCGGCAAAATAAAACGATCGACGATGTAGAGTGAGAAAGATGAAAGAGAGAAAGAGAGAGAGAGGCGGTAAAAGAGCTAAATATAGTCGAGCTGAGGTGGCGCTCACTATTTCGATTAGCCCTCGACGCAGACCGTGAAAAATCACGGCGCCAGACATACAAAGGCGAGGAGAGGAAGGGAAAGAGGGAGGAGGAGGAGAAAGAAGAAGAAGACGCAGGGCCTCGTCGTCGAAGGATCTCAAAGCGAAAGAGAAGGCCGTGACTTGGCTCGGCATGGGGGCCTCGCGGCGTTTTCGCCTTCTCTTTTTATCTTCTTTCCCCTTTATTGTGTTCCCTTCGTTTTGCTATATATATGTATATATATCTATCTTTCATCTTCTCACTATTTTTTTTTTTTCTTTCTACCTTTGTTACATGCCCACAAAATTTGATTGGCAACATAAGGAGTGATTTGTTTTACTGCGATCCGCTTTGACGACGACGACGGGTAGGACATCTCGTCATTGATTTTGTTTGTCCTTTACGATCCAAAAGAAGTCTCGAAAACGAACGTGTAGTTAGATATTCTGCCTTATTCGGCCTGGATAACATAATCGTAACTGTTCACTTTTCTGAGTATATTTGATGGGAAATATATCTCTCTTCTAGATTTATAAGGGCTAATAATCATGATTTCCGTTGATTTTTTTTTTGGAAGGATTTATTCACCGATTATACGGAGTACGCTCGACAAAGACAAATCTGACATCCGTAGATCGATCCACGCGCTCTCAGCCGAAATGAAATAATTGGAAGTTATGGTGCATATGTTACTTGCACTCACGCGATATTTCATCCTTTAGTCGAGAAGATCTCCGATTCCCCGATATCCGCCAATCGGATTTAATTTAATAAATGCAACTGCGACTTCCGCTCGCTATCGGATTTTCCACATTTGATCTGCTTCATGTAAATCAACGCGTTACTCTTTGGAAAAATTCTCGAAAAATGTAATCCGTTTACGTAATACAAAAATATGTTTAATTAAAACTTTTGCAAATCAAATTTAACATACGTAATGAAATAATAGGGTTAAATAACTTTCGTCTTCGATGCGTGATTAAATCGATCAATCATGCTTTCGTAGACGTTATTGAAGACTCCAGGATGCATGCATGTTTATATATACTATAAAAGAAACGATCAATTCTGCGCTCTATTGCGCGTTTACCATACTGGACGAGAATTTGCTAGCTCGGTTGAATATAGCTAATTGACAATTAAAATATATCTCGATACTTGCACAACCGTTACCAGGGAGTTACTGCGGTACGTCTATGATACTTTATTCGCCCGTATTGTACGAGCTAACGGAAAACATATGCAGTACACGTCATGTATATTCGCGGGATTCGATTAATTCCGCATATCGATCGATTTACAGCAGTTTATGTTACAACCGCGCTCTCCTCGGCGTAGAATTTCTATCCCGCACGTGTGTGCAACACAAATTCTCATCTGCTGCACCTTTAATTGCCGCTAGCAAGCCAATAATAGTCGAAACATTTCGATTCATTTAAAGCCGATAAAGATTATTCTTCGTATAAAATATTGCGATCAATTTTTAATGCGTTGCCGTTACGTAAGATATGACGAAATCACGGAGCGCATTTGATCTCCGCACCACGGAATCGCGAGCGATTGAATTATTAATTGGCTTACAACTCGAACGCGCGACCCGGTCGGCGCAATTAAATTACCAGTACGCTAATCGCGCAACGCACACCCGCACTACCGACGCAATCGATCGTGACGATTGCACAAATAGCGATCCGCGGGTAGGAGGAGCGCATGTAGCCGTGTCGCGCTCGCTTAAAGAAAAAAAAAAAAAATATCTGTGCCCGCGTGAAAAGTTCCCGTTCACGCGCGTCAACGCGCGGCCGCAGTTTCCCGCGAACGCAACAAGGCGAGCTTGATTAGCATAAAATCGCGCGAGACCGTCAATCGCGGCCGCGAAAGCATGCCGGTCGGTCAACGTGGCGGTACCGTGTTGCACACTTTTGCTTCGTCGCCCGGCTCGGCGATCGTTAAGGCGATTTTACCCTGGAAACTGAACATTCGCCGCCGCGTGTATGTATAAATTATTATTGAACGACCAACGAGAAATACCGATGGGCGGTCGCAACACCGAGACACGTCGACGCCCATGTTTAGCGGTCCACGAGGCCTACACGGCCAGGCTTTTACGACGCATATCTGTACCGACGTCTAGGCGCGTATTGGCTCCCCCCGATGGCGATTGTTGGGCACACGTGAATGTCCATTGCGCTTGTCGCGCGGCCTGGCCGACCGCTGACAACCGTAAAAGACGATTAGGTTTGCCTTGGTTGGCAGAGCCGATACGATCTGCCGCCGTTACGGAGATTCGTTGATTATCGCGTTACCGCGCTGATCGCCGAGGGAAATTAATTATCGGAATTCGTGAGAATGCTTGACCCTCGGTATCAAATGCCGCGATGTTAACTAGAACTTGTGGTATTGCTGTTAATTATTTCACTGCGATGCATAATTCCAAACTGTAAATGTAATAAAATAAAATAAAATAAAATAAACAGAATAATGTAAAAAAGCGCGCACGCTGCGAAGAGAGAAAGAAAGAGAAAGAGAGAGATTTTTTATTGATTTAATCACTAAAGTAAGTTACGCAATTAAAAATATTTTTTGATCGCGATTAATTGAACAGCAAAAGTTGCCTGTTTGAAAATTCCCTTTTTATATTATCAAACATCACAGCGAGGGTTTTGTGTTATTAATTCATGGAATTTCGTGTACATGCGAGATTTGTTCACTTTATGATATACTAATTACGATATCAATAATTGTTGTTGGTACTCGTCGAAAAAGATTTTTTATTGTCAGCGAATGTACAAAAATCGGTAACAATTTAATTATGAGTTTTCACGCCGCCGAATCTGAATGTTCCTTTTAGGTGCCACGTTGCGTGTCTAATGTATACAGATCACGAGCTCGCATTATGACAGAAATTCAATTCAATTATACGCCATCCCCGTTAATTTATTCGCTCGCGCCACGTCCCGAGCATTCGAGTTTGTTTCGTAAATAGCAATTAATTCGGGAAAGTGTATCGCTTCATAGGATCCCCGGGCTTTTGGTATATCGGTTCCAGAAATTCAAATGATTCCGCATAAACGACGCTGTTGTACGCGGTGGCTTGCTCAATGTGCGCCTTGTTAGCACCGGGATTGTGCTCTTCTGCCGCGCCGGGGAATTTAATAATGCGCCAATAAATTATTGTAAATGTCAATCGCCGTCGCCGCATTACGACCATGTAACGAGTTACGCGCACGATAATTATGCGGGCGATTGTCAATGACATCAGACTTTGTATCCGGCGGAGTTATCTTTATCTAATCGAATGCGCAGGAGACGCGTAAGAATCTGTTCCAAGGTGGAGACTCGCGAGATTAGCGGAATCGCGAGGAAGGTTCTCGTCAACGTGGAGGCAAAGCTTTTCGTTTACGTTCCGCTTTTTGTGACTCTCTTGTTCTCGCTGCATTTCACGCGGCGAAAATTCTCGGGCGTAATAGGCGCAACAGTTTACACGTGTAAATAGCCGCGGCCGACGATTGACGTTTTATGAGAAATGCGACGGAGATGACGGCGCGGATAACGCGCGATTAATCTCCCCGAGATATGCGACTCCGACGGCTTCTGCAGAATTATCCGGCGCTACGTGCGAACTGGGTGGCACGAAGTAATGCTCGCCCGTTATTGCAATCCCGCGTAGATCCGACAGTTCATCGCGGTGAGCGAGATAACGGATTTTCCAGACCATCCGAGAGTCGAGACGGAATATCCGCGCGCCTTCGACACGTTGAGGATGAAACTGGACGTCCGGGGGATAAGAAAAAGAATTCAGCCGGAGGGAGAAAGACCACGAATCTTCCCCGATAACGATAAATGCTTCCTGCGGCGGGAAAAGGTGATTTATATCGTCATTAGAATAGTCGCGCCGGGTTTTACGTGTAGGTGGTGTATAACGATGGATACCCCGCGCGTGTGTACGTGCGTCGGTTCTGGTTCGTTTTTCATGGTAGACGGGAGATGCCGGCTATAAAAAAGGCGCCCGCGCCCGACGATTACAACGTCAATAAACACCCAGTTCCTAACGGTTATGATGCACTTTGGCGAAACTTGGCGAGTTCGAGCAGGCTCGAACACTCGCCGCGCGGCCGCGTTAATTGGAGAGGTATGAATAGCAACGAATTAGCCGATCGCTGAATCGTCGGTCGGACGATCTCAATAACCGCAAACGTCGACAAAAAGGGAATTGACCGGAATATTTTGCGCTATTCGGTGTATCGAGGTCCTTTCTTGTCGCATTTTGAAAGACGCTGCGATCGACAGGCGATATTGGAGCGAAGTTGAGTTCCATTATACCGGAAGTCCGCTCGGCTCGCGTGTATTCAGAAAACGGGCTCTCGAAGTGATCGCGTCATTTATCACGAGATCGAGCTTCTTACCGGGCCTTTGCACGGGGTGCTTCTCGAGTCTACGCGATGTTATCCGCAGATATTGCGGAATATATACGCCGTCGCGTAATAAAACGCCCGCGACCTTAATCGCTTTATCATTTTTCCCCCTCCTCTCCTCTCGGCACGTCTAAGAGACATAAAAACGAGTGGCCCATTAAACCCTAATTGCCGAAAGTAATAAGAGGCCACCCATCGTCCCGTTTAGATCCGACGAAATAGATATGCATTAATTGAACGGAGGAGCGGATCTCGCCGTTGATTACCTATTACCAGTAATTATATGTTAACCGCGTATACGTGCCTCGTACGCGGCGCTCATAGAGCCTGGAACCTGTTCCCCTACTGGAGAAGCACATTGATTCGAATCGCGCCCGCATATGCTCGCGCGGTGCAGGCCATATTCACGCCTCCTAGCCTTTCGCTACCGGGGGAGAGACGTGGTCGTAAATATTTGCCGCGGTTTACGGTATTGCGCATTATGTCGAGCTCTCTCGCGGCCATGATTCTTTTACCGGAGCACCAATCATATTTCAATTTTCCATACTACAGAACGTATTCGCGCGGGCGCGCGAGAAAACGGCCGGCGGCCTCTCGGATTGTATTCACTGAACGACGGCGGGGCCTGTTTGCATATACATATAGTGAATAATGCCGCGCGAAAACCGATATCTCCCGCAGTCGCGGCTGTCATTGGCGCCGCAATAACGATCATTCTCTTTTTTCCTTTTTTTCTTTTTCTTTTTTTTTTTTCCTGCCCGTGGACCCGCGCGGTGACAAATCGTTCTTTGTTGCGAAAGCGGAATTAATTGACCTATTGATTTATTACGGCCCTCTTTTGTGCCAGGTTTTCACTTCTACGCACCGCGACTAGCCGGCGCGATATTTTACCTTTTCGTAGAGCACTGACGCCTTTAGCTGACGGGGGTTGATGATAAATCGACTAGGTGTGCTGATTGCCATCGGCTCCGGCGGGTACATATATGCATTAATTGCCGGTATTAATAGCGATAGAATGACGAACGGAGAGAAAACTGTGTTGGCCTGATGAGGCGATGATTCAATCTCAGCGGGGTTTATTCGATAAACCGATATATACATATTTTCGGGAGGCAGCGAGATGTTAAATTAAAGCGCGACGCCGATAATGAGAAAACCACATTGATCGTTTACTCACGGTGCACATGTTGCGTCTATGTCGACTGTAAAGAAGATATATGACGACGATATATTATACCGCCGCACGAATTATTGACACGATAGCTGTTACTGTTGCTGATATAGTAACCGTCTTGCCAAATGCGGTAACGGGTGGCAATCCGTTATTGCAAGGATATCTCACTGTGCTAGCGATAAAACATTATTTGTAAGCGAAATTGGCTCAAATATATCTTTTCGCAACAACAACGGAGTCGACGGAAATAATTCAGCTTGCCTGCAAAAATTGATACTACTTTTTCGTCGGAGACACAGCTCCAATTATATTTGATGCCGCGCCCGCGAGTTGATAAATTCGAACGGAAATCACCGTCGCCGAAGACGGAGTTTGTAATGTTTTCGCGATACCGCTTGTATTTCAATTCCTCGTCCATTGGGACGCTTCTGGGTAACCGCGGAATAATTCATCGGGACAGTCTTCAAGGAGTTGTTTCAAACTCGGTCTCAGCGGATCGTGAGTAATGTGCGGTAGGAGCCGATATTTCTTGCCGCCGGCTGTCGCACCGCGCCTCGCAATAACAATTATTTTCAACGGCTCCCCCTTTTTTTTTTTATACAGCTACAACTTGGGAATTGGCGGGAGTGGAAAGCGTGGAAAAGCGGAATTGATGGAGTGCCCGGGAATGCCAGCGGTGCGCGCCGCGATTTATTTTGTGCAACGAGCGGAAGATATTTGCTCATTACCCGAAAACGTTTCCGAATAGATAACATTGACATCGCCGATCGATCACGAGATTCATGCGAGCACGGCGCGGAATATTTGCATCAGAAACACGTCCTGGAAGAATTTTTAAATGTATAAACCTTATTCGATGAAAATTAACATTTTAACATAATTACTCAAAATTATAAATTCCGTACGCTGTTATTTTTTAATTTAAATTTAATTGCAGAGATAGAAAAAGATTTATTTAATTTCTTCTTTTATTTAATTTATTAAATGTCAGCACGATTAAAGATGAATTTTTAACTGGTTATCAAGAGGCACGGTAGTGAGACCAAGATGTAGCGAGACCGACCGTGTATTAGCGAGTAACACGATTGTGTCTTAATACAATTTGGTGTTTATTCATTTTATTATTTTATAAATGATCGGGAATTGGTATTATTATATTATAAAAAAAAATTCTTTTTTGGTCAATATTAAATGTATTAGACTTTAAATTGCACGCGTCATTTATTTTTACTTTTTCTACATTAAAAATACTAACAGTTAATAATTTTTAATAATATATATACGTACATATTTTACATGACATAAACAAGACCGAGAATCGGCCGCGCTTCTATACCATTTGCATTCTATCGCTATTATTTTCATTGCTCTCGTTTTAGCGCGATCTTCACGATTTTTCCCGCGACGTTATACAATTAAAAACCGCTGGCGGTGTGCTTCCCTTTAAATTGAACCCCGCGCGTTCGAGCGCTTATGGGAGCAGCCATCATGATTGACGGATACCCTCCGCGGCAACTTCATACCGACGCTCTCTCAAAAGAATGATGGCTGCTGGCCCTTTCGCAACGGTCGTCGAACGATTCCTACATTAGCACGTCGCAGATAAGATTCGCTCATCGTGCCGGGCTTGGAGTTCCTCACCGAGCGCAGGTACTATATTCGGTAGCTTGAGAACGTACGGCGATCGGCAAACGCAGCGAACCGCGAATAAATCCTAATACATCGCTTTAACGTACGCAGGTGTGAGATACGACAAAGACGCGGCGTACGCGATCTCGCATGAGGCGACAATACGCAATTAACGGAGCTCCGCGCGGTCGAAAAGTATTTCTATTTAATGGATAAGAATATCAGCTGACGCGAAATCATTTATATCAGCCTCAACGATCAGCGTTCCTCTCGCGAAGACCATTTATGAAGCCAATACTTCATGTAAAGTATTAAAAAAATTTTATACCTATAAGCTTAATTACGTAAAGTTCGTATCGATACATTAAAGTTTATATTGAATATATGTATAACAGTACTCGGCATATAAATTATTTTACAGCGCGTAGCGCTTGAAACCGAGTAGAAGAAAGAGAGAATGAGAGAAACGAAGATTGGGGCGGCGGAGTGGGAGTAGCGGATGCCGAGCGCGAGCTGCCGCCGGTGTCCCCTCTCTTGTCCTTCTCCAGCGGTCGAGCTAACAACACGCAGGCAGCGAACACACCGTCCGACTCGGAAATAATACTTGCTATTCGTTGAACGAAAGCTTAGCCCGGTGCGAGTTGCCTTTTAGGACGAATGTTCCTTCGTTGAAGAGCATTTGCAAACAGATTTTGTAAGTAATATTCCATATACTAGCTCATTATGTTCGGGTTCTCTCGGGCAATTCTGTTGACTTAAGAACGATCGATTTAATTTAGTCTTCTTCGATCAAGTGACCGGCTTGCCGTAATTATCGGTGGAAACTTCTTTGTGCAACGCGCTTTAGGCTCGTAGCGGGCAAGCGACGAGCAGACGGTGGCGCGAGCAGCGTACGGGCCTCATAGACGGCGTACGTGACGCGCGCGTACGCGGTGATCACGCCATCCCCACGCACCAGCCAGCTTACTCCACAGCCGGCCGGCCACGCGGCTGAGGCGTTGACCTACTTTCAAGAAGGTACCCTTTAAAATACGACCTACGACAATCTCGACGGCGTGTAGGACTCGCGCGCGCGGTGTTTTGCGACCGCTTAGCGTACGATGACCGGACTACGACGCGTCGACGCTGCTAACGCGACCTTTCCGCGCGCCGAAAAACAATTGTACCTACCTTGTACTCTTATTAATTTATTAATGAATATACTTCTTATTTTATTCTTATATTTTTATTGTATGTTAATGTTTAATTTTTTATTAACGAAGCAAAACTTTTTCTGTTTCAGAATTCAGATCCAGAGAAGAATAAAATTAACGTACCGTCGAAATTAATGAGTATATGAATCGTAGCCGATTTGTCAGTCGTTGCAGAAGTTTCTCATGAGTAATCGCGCGATATAATTTTGTTATTCGGTTTTCATAAACGCGAGAGTCGATACGAGAACATGCAAAAGAGGACTTAGTGTATCAGTGGTTTTTTTTTTATTCGCGAGTTGTAAATTCACGGGCGCGGTTTCGCGAGTGACTCGTGCACAGAAGAAAGCTACATCCGAATCTGAGAGGAGGAGGAGGCCTAGGAAATGGCATCATGCTTCGGCGGGGCAACATTTCGGTGAGTATCATTTTTTAATAGCTTTTAAATAAATTTTTGTTACATTTATATTTGAATATCTTTATCATTTCAATAAGAATTAGAATAAAAACTTTAATAATCAATAAAAAAAAAAGAAACTTAATGTGTTTAGAAATATTTAATTTATTAAAATTTTATTTTGTCAATAAATAACTTAATTTTTTATTATATTGTTGAATTGAATAATTAATTAAAAGAGAATAAAATTTTTTGTAATAATGAAAGTTTTTATATGTCTCTCTACAATTAATATTTTATTTTTTTTACAGACTTATCTGCAATTAAGTAGCTGCCTTGCAGTAACTCCGCCGCTGCGCATCAAATCGGTGAGTCATTGTTTTTTCGCAATGCATGCTTTTAGAGAAAATATATTTTATGCAATATAAATAATAATTATAAATAAAATTATTTTTAAAAAATTATAAATAAATAATTATAAATTACAAATTAATAAAAATAACAGAAAGTAACATAATATTAACAAAGTATAATAAAGATTAGGCCGACATTCATTTTTGCGGAATCAAAAATAGACTGATGTCTTTTCTTTTAAACGAATTTTTTAAAATTTACGGTTTTATTTAATATCATTAATTTTTGTAAAGAGAATTTTTTATATATATTGAAAATACGAGAATATATAACCTGCTAAAGAACTTATAATAAAGTAGTAATGCGATAACGAGATACGATAGTGATCTCTCTCGAGTTAATGATACATTTAATTTTAATATCTGTAAATTTGCATAAGATCGAGCGGCGATAGCAATCACGAGTCTTTCGCGATTAATCGAGATACAAAACGCGACGCCATTATTGCGTCCATTTACGATATGGCGATTTGTAATGGTGCTAATTACGCAAGGTACGATCGCTTCCTTCTAAGTGGAATAATGACTTATACGTAAGTGCCGTTCGTTGAAGAAGAATCACGCGACAAGATGCATGCCTGCGGTGCATTTTACAGTCCCCGTGACTGGAACCTATCGGTTCCCGCGATCGTTCTTGGAAATTTAATAGACACGTCCCGATATAGTATCCTTGATACCCGCGCCCGATGATACCGGCTCGCGTTCCCGCGCCTATGGTGTGCCTCGAGCGCCTGAGTAGATAAGCGGACTAAAGAATCCGCTTTTTGAAGGGTAAAGCCCGTCGCGTTTGTCCCGCGAACCGGAAATCCCTCGTCCGTCGTCAGAAAAGAAAGCTTGGCCGTAGCCTGATAAAATTTCCGTGCGGAAAACGATTTAAGCGGCCCGCGAGCGTATTGCCGGGGCGAGGCTTATCAAGACCGCGGTGACATTCGCTCGTGATCGCGGTAAAAGATCGCCCGAGCGGAAGATAAAATTAATTACGATACACGTTTTGCTCCCTACGGTGGCAACGGTAACATAGTAGGCGAGATACGGCGAGAGCGATTGCGCCGCAGATATCGTGGGTGTTAGATGGTGAATTTTAAACTTGCCGTGAACTTAAATAAAATTTCGAACCCCGTTTTCATTAACAATGGTAATGTAAAACAATAAAATTGTACCTTGCTATAACAGTTAACTGTGAGAGAATGCTTTTATCTGTAGCAAACAAAGTAGCGGTATAAAGACTAGTTAAAAAAAAAAATTAAAAAATAAAAAAAATTATTTTTAACGATTAATTATCGAAACAGAAGCGCATTGTTTATTGTTTTATATTATTAGAGATAAATGATATAATGCGATTTAAAATTATCTGATTTGACTTCGGTGCGTAATCAATGTTTGGCATCGCGAAAAGGATCATATAGTTAGATTCAATTCTAATTCAACGTTATGTCGCCACAATGGAGGTGGCACCGGAGGATTGACCCAGGGGGATAAGGCCATTATCGGGCAAGCCTGGGATTACCGAACATTATGTATCGACGCCAATTACGTTTGGCTTCTCGAATACGTGTGTATACGCGCACAGTTGTAACGATATAGTGCCGCGCGAGGCGATTGCTTCGTTTACACTGCGCGCAAATTCGTGGAGATCTGTGAAGCAGGTGACACGGTATTCCGAGTAGATCATCGGCAATTACGACGATTGCTTACGGTATCGCGTCGATAGATATCGCATGTTCCGTCGGCAAAACGATAAGATAATTATTTTTGCATTTATCTGTTACACTATAACGATTCGTGTCATTTATAGTATAATAATCCAACGATATAGTATAATAATCATACGAGTGTAGGATTGATCTTTTACACCGTATCGAAAGATTTATCTTAATTTGCAATTTACATTTTATTAATTCTTATATTTGTTATAAGATCTTTAAATTTGAAAAGTAATAACAAAATTTTTATTTTTTCTTTCCCCCTGAATTATAAAGTATGTAATATTATTCAGTCGTTCTCGCAACGTATTAATTTTATATTCTAACCGGGGACGAAGTTATCTTATCCGTAATACTTTGCGCTCGCAAGGTGAAGTTGCTTAGTCACTATGAAAATTTAAAGGACGTTTAATCCTGGATTTAAGTCAATGCAGCTTATATGATCCGTCGCTAAATAGGGTCTTAAGCTCCGCGTAAAAGTCGAACGTGAGTGGCACGAGTAGGCTCGAGTTTTATAGCGGTTACGCGTCGAAACCATCTCTTCTCGGGGGCATACTCGCGTGCCTCTGTGCCGTGGATTTTATGGCTCAATAAAAACGA
Organism: Cardiocondyla obscurior; assembly: GCF_019399895.1. Lineage (NCBI taxonomy): Eukaryota > Metazoa > Arthropoda > Insecta > Hymenoptera > Formicidae > Cardiocondyla > Cardiocondyla obscurior. The sequence goes on along the minus strand of NC_091866.1, from coordinate 9,286,103 downwards.
ATATTACCCGTGAAAGGTGTACGTACACTGCTCGCGGTAAACAGGACCGCGGGTAAACAGTGTTGCGCGTGTAAAATATCAAGTAGCTAGCGCGGTGAAGCCAGCCCAGTTCCGCCCAGTCGACGACAATCAGACCGTTTGTTATTACACGGAGATTTGTCTGTTATTACGCGCAGAATTTCTTGTTTCGTCGTATTTAGTATTTAGCCGTGCGCTGGAGAATGCACGTACCGCCGCGAATCTTTATCTTTTAAACGGAGAAAATCCGAGTTAATTTCTCCGACGCGCGCACTTCCGTCGCTTCTCGACGTAGAAAAGCGGATTTACCGTGATACCCTCGGGGCTGCAGAAATACCTTGTCTATATCCGTATCTCTTGTCTAGGCCCGTGCCATGGCGCCGTTACGAGGCGCCACGATTTCGCGAAATTTCGTGTCTCTATAATATACACCCGTGGGGTCGATTACTGCGGCTATTCGTTGCAGTTTCACGAGGCACCCGGAGAAAATTGAGCAATTATACGGTATTGCGTGAGAACCGGGCGTCCATAAGGACGGAGCTGCGCCAATAGGTCCGCGCTTCGGTCGATGAGACACTCAGGACTAATGTCGGGCAGCTTTACTTTGTGCGCGCGCGCGCGCGGTTTATTATGCACGTATGCATTTCGTGAACCCTGACCAGGCTCGTCGTCATAAATCTGCCATATCGCGGCAAATTAAATCATTATCTGGAAGCTATGAGCAAATTGCGATGATGCATGCTCGCAGGCCCTTACACGTACCTCGTTCCGCCACGCATTGTGCTGACGCTCCTCTTTTTTTACCCCATCTTCGCATTCCTCCGTTCGCCCTTTACCGCGATTTTATGCACAGGAAACTCCGCGAGTGTTTTCTCTTCTTGTGGCTCGCGCGGCGGTTTGCAGTTACAGCGCGTAGACTAATACACATAAATTTCAGCCGAGGATGTTGATAAAGAGGCTGCGGCGGCGGCAGCCCGACGAGAGAGATCGCGCGTTATTTTGTGCCGAGCTTTGCGCCGGAAAATTTTCAACTTTCCGCGGCATAATCTTTGTTACATTTGGCGCCCGGCCTCTATTTCGCTCAAGTATTTCAGAAGCGTGCATTACATACAATATACGTACATTTCGCTTAAAATGCGACGTAGAAGCGAAAGAACTATAAATAAAATAGAAATTTAATTCGAGCCCTAAATAAATTTTGAATTATCGCTTTATTTAATAAATTTAAATTAGAGAATACTGATACTCCACCAGGTATTTGCATTACGCATTATACATTCGGATGCGTCGTATAATTCATTGATTTCCGTCAAAGCCGGCATGCCAATAATGTAAATGACACTACTGGAGAACGCTTTTTGAAAACACGTTTACCACGAGAGAGCTCTTGTCCAATTGAATTCTCATTCCGATAGTTCCGGTTCACTTCGTCGCGACATTGACAAAAGAAGTGCATTTCAGATACGCGATAAATCACCCTTGAAAAATTGGCTCGTACGCCACAGTCAAGCCATACGACCCGATTTCGTTCAAATCGGGCGCGAGTCGCTGGCCATGAGCTGTCGGCCAGACCTATCAATTAATCGAGTTAACGACGTAACTAATTTTTAAAAAGCAGAGAAAGAAATGACAACGTTATATTATCAGTCAAGCCGTTGCGGACAAATTTGCATTTTAATTTTTTTTCTTTTTTTTTTATTCTCTCCTCCCCGTCTATTATCTTTCAATTGTAGCTCGTTGTAAACTCGCTGTTGAGAAACGAGAGAAAGAGCAGAGGAAAAGAAAAAGAGAGAGAGACAGGCGCGTATAATATGATTGATTTAGAATCGCCGTAGAGAACGTAGTGAAAAGACCTAACGAGCTAAAGCATATTTACCGTGGGATCTTGAGAGCGAGATACGTCGCGATCGTTTGTAAGTAAAATAACGCGAGCTGATTTGCTTGATATATCAGCTGTCGCTCACTTACGGTTCTGCGAACGCGTGATATTCTCTTTCAGAGACAGAAGAATTTTATCGTGCCGATTGAAACTTCATGTCCGGTCGTTAACGCGAGTATAACCGAGCGGATAGATACATGATCTTGATTGCGACTCGCGTGTCGAATAATTTGTAATTTAATCGGCAGAAACCTCGCGGTCGATTCTCGTTTCTGGCATACCAAACGATTAAATGTATTGACAGTCATTAGCGGTATAGATTTTATCTCTCATTATACTCTTCACGCGACTCGAAATTGCGACGGGTACCTTATTAATGCGCCGGGAGCAACAGGGAGCCTGATTTCTGTCTGCAAATTACACCTGACAATTCAATCGTGCTTGCCACGTTATATCACGCCAGACCTTGCTTGCCTCGTTCAGCTTCTAATGCGATTCGACATCGTACCAACGTGCAAATTGATATACGCGAGATCTACGACATAATCGACTTTCGTTTGCAAATAAGAAGTTCGAAACGTGTGTAAAAAAAAAAAAAAGGGTACACATAATGTCTTATTATTCCTTCTTTTTTGCATTAAATAATTAATAAAATAAATTATGATTTTATTATAAGACAAAATAGACAAAAAAGTCACGTTAGAGTACTCTCTTCAAATTAAAAAAATTTATCGTTTGCGAACGCGAGGCGAATATATCGGTTTGTATAAATGTGACCTATCGGAAAATCGAAAGTGTAACTCACCAGACCGTCGCAGGCGGACAGGGCGACACGGGAATTCCGATGGCCCTTAATGAATCCTCGATAATGACATTTGCTACCATGACTTTTCACCGGGTTGCGAACGTGCAAGTCTCGCTTCCGTCTTTCCACCACCATCGCACGGCCGATGAAGTTGTCGACCGCCGTCAGCTCGAGGTGGTACTCGTTACCGGCCACTGGCACTCGATAATGAACGGCCGGTCCGTCTTCGTGATGATGATGCGTAACATTTTCCGAGATGAAGTCGCCTCGGTGATTTACTTTCCGTGGTATTACGATTTCGTGATCGTGTAAATGTTCCCGCGAGGTATAAACCCCTGAAAACGTAAAAGAAATCGATCGTAAAAGAAAACCGTATACTAAATATATGTATAACTGCTTTTTAATTAATTGATTTTTATTGCTATATTTTTTTATTTGCGCGCGATACTCCTCGGCGGATTTATCAGATAATATATCGTGTTATTGAGTGTTTACCGCTCTGGATTTCGCTCAAGCAATAAAGGGTAATATTTATTATATTACTCGCAAGTGGGCAGAATCTCATAAAACCTGGACGCTCGATCGCACGTGGATACGAGGTGATGAAATTCTGAAGAGAGCCGAGAAATGAAAAGCGATCGGGACGCTCGCGAAACGTATGACAGTTACGCGCCATAAACTCGTAATAATTTGCGATTGATATAGCGTGCGCTAAAACGCGTAGAAAGGTAACGCTTACAACGTTCGATTAACGCTATCGTTAAGCGCCGCCATCGCTATGGAGATAGATGAATGCGAGCCGACCGGTCGGGTTTCTTTGACACGCCTTAATCTCTCACCGTGACAGTTCCGGGAGATCTTTTCGGAGGACAAATCCTCGGACTCAGGGACGATCGTGTCTCTTGGTGTGTCTCGGAACGAACGGTTGAGCGTAAATTATGAGACATTCCGGAATGTATAGCTGATGCGGAGAGAAAAAAAAATTTTCTTACAAAGTAACAACGTCATTGCAGGTCGAACGTATCCGCTCGCGGCAGCTGCATTTCGCAAGCTTCGATATTTCATCTCCCGTTCTCGAGAAATTTACTCGCGAGGTCAAGATGTGCTTTAAGCGACACGAGAAATCATGGCACGACTGGCCGCAATTTTATCGATTCTATACCCGACTATTGTTACCGATGATTTAACGTTTAATGGAATAATTGCAGTTAACCTCTGTCTGTGGTGATCGGAAAGAAAGGCACGCAGTCGCGGTTCAATTACGGCAATATGTCTTCATATAAAAGTCGTCTCCGATAAGCATCGTTATGTCCCGTCTGCACGCCAATGACGAGCATTCACTACGGAAAATGCCTGTTATTGTTTTCGTATATTTAACATTTTCTTTGATTTTAAACGCGATTAACTCGTTGAGCATAACGACGGATAATTACTTATTATTATTATAATTTTTTTTTATATCAAACGGTCGCAACTGCTTTCGTGTGTCTTGCATAATCACGTGAAACCTCGTGCGAAATTACGGCTGGAACGTAGGTGTACATCATTGACGTACGCTGTTCTCGACGGTCTGCGCCTAATAGTTCCTGCGGTTAATGGTTTTCTCGTGATCGCGCTGGAGCCTCGACTGCATCACGAAACGTCCACAGTGCCGTTGATACCCCACGTGAATGCAATGTAGTATTCGGAACGTGTGAGCTCTATCAAAACGCGGGCGGGTCGGTTTCCTGTTTCGCGACGGCGATATAGTCACCGGTGGGATGATTTACAATATTTATCGGTCACTTTCATCTCTACATTAATATTAAACAGTAATTGGTCCCGGTTAGCCAATCCTCCCCGACGCAGTTGCCATCCGTTTAACACGCAGCCGCGAGAGAGCCGTCGTTCATCTAATCCGGCTTATTACCAGTAGCGTCTGAAATATCTCTGAAATTCCGACGTTCGTTTAAGCAATGGAAGCGATATATATATATATATTCGCGCCTCGACGATGACACATTGCCTGGCGATATAGAGTCGTCAAGGCGAACGAAAGCATTTAACGACGTTGCGACGAAACGCCTCGAAGCATTACGATATTCCGTGCGAGACAATGGCGTGCGCGCAAGTTATTTACGCGAACGTCATTTTCGGGAAACGGATAATTGCCGGTTGCCTCATTAAAGCGCGCGTACCTATTAATTACCGCCTATAACCGTGAGCCTTCTGTTTTATCTCGTTGCATCGCGAGGCGTCTCTCACACTAATTCGAGATACTGAACACGAGTGCATTCCGAGTCGCCTTGACGAGACGCCGGGACGGATCTATCTGCTTTTCCACGGCTTGACAGTGATCGCTAAGAGGCGGTTAGATAGATAGATAAACAGGACGAAAGAGCGAGCGAGAGGGAGAGCGAGTGAGAGAAAGAGAAATAGGGAGATGAAGGAGGGAATGAGGAGAGAAAGGGAGAGAAACAGGTGCCGTCTAGTACAGGTAGTTGAACGGTGTAATCATCATTATCCCATTATCATTAAAGACGGAAAAATGGCGGGGCGGCCAATAGGCGCGCACGTCCACCGGGACGGGGTTAACTGCAGGTGGGGACCGTCGGATAGATACACGGACCTCCCATACAGGCTGTTCCCACTGCAAACGTCTCTGCAGGCACGATCGCGACCGTTCATACGCCGTACGTACGTACTATTCCGCCACCAGCATGGCTCGTTTAATTGCTTATAATTGATGATGCGCGGCTGTCCTGGGTTAACGTAATTATACGCGACTTTATGCAGCGAGTTATTAATTCGCCGTTCTTACCTGCGGATAATTAACCTTCCGGCACTCGTGTTTGTACAGTTTAAAATAATGAGAATGCAGTCTGCCGCGTCGAACCGTAGACAATTTTATATCTCATTTAATCACGTAATCGTAACTAAGATCCTTAAAAAGCGTTTAGCATCTTTCAATATGTGCGTGCATCGCGAAGGAACACCCTTGAAACGTAAAATATATAAGCGTTCTTAATGAGGGGATACTGCGAGAACTCGAAAATTGTAAAAAAAAAATTTTTTTAATTAAAAAAAAAATAAGAAAAGTAGATCGTCGGATGATTAATCAGCAAGCCATTTGTACAGGTGGCTTTTTTTTTCATTCTCAGGAAAGAAATCGTTTTGCCGCGCGTAAGAATTCTCGACAGATTTAGAGGTGGCCGAAAGATCGGCCCTCCCGCAGAATTTATGGATACCCGCGAGTATGGAAATCCCGTATTGCAGATCGACGCGATAATTCAGGAGCCGATCGTAAGGCCGATACGCAAGGCATTTCGTACGTCTGATATAACGTAATTTATCGTCGCGCTGCTGTCCGCCTACCGTCGTCCGTCGATCGCGCCGCGGTGGTGTTCCATACTTCGTCAGTGTCGTCGGCTTATTTCACGTGCACGCGAAGGACTGACATTGCTACGATCTAATCGATAAAACATTCGTCTTTCGCCGGTCTCTCCGTGGCCGCGATCAATAAGGAAGTATGATCGACGCACGCGCGTTTTAACTCCGTAACGCAGTCCAAAATTTCGATTCGGCGGGCGAGAAAAGTGGAGCACGCGTCGCAATCAAGCATCTCTTATCTCGACATGGTAATAATATCGTACGCTCCGGGGAAAGGAAATTGTTCTCAAATTTTATGTATACATATAGCGGTCGCACGAGTATTGTATCACTTGCAGCCGTGATTTATTGTCGCGTCGTCCGCTTTCCCATACGAAAGAGGGCGAAGGATGCGACGCGGGCCTCGATCTCGGTCTCACGGTACCACGAGTTGTCGTTCGGTCGAATCGCGGAGGCGCAGCGGCCAAAGTTATTAAGCGTCGGAATGATTCTTTATCGGCGATACCTGGGTATTACGGTAGAAACCAGTTCCCTCAGATGACTCACTCTCGGGGGGCCCATCTCGCGCACCATGCCATCGAGAGTCCCGCAAGAATGGATCTCTTTTCCTTTCTGCCTCCCCTCGCGTCTGCTACCATTAGCATATACCTACTTATCGAATTCATTAAAGCCGTCACGATATACCCGGCAGAAATATAATCGAAACTACGCAGCGAGACGCGTGAGATGCGGTCGTTCCTAAAAGACGAGTTTCTCGTAATCGTCGACGGTCTGAATCACCGTCGCCGGCGGCTTCTAGCCACGTCGAAGTAGATGCCGATTTTACGACGCCGAAATTCGATACCACTTTCGATTTTACGATGACCTTTATCTAAAATTTCGGCGCAAATAAATGACGGCCGAGTAAATTTACTTGTTACGCCGAGGACGGATCGCCTCGCGTGAAAAATGCAGTTCCTGTGATTGTAAATTATACGATCCACCGATACAGTCGCTTGAAAATCTAGAGAATCGTCGAACGATAACAGTTAAATATCACATACGTCGCCGAGAAAAGACTTGGCGGAATCGAGCTTGATCTTCGCGATGGAAGTTTCAGATTCGGAAGACGCGATATGAATACAAGGGCTTCTGCCAACTGCTGCGACATCGCTTCGCGGAAATCGGGCTACGCAATTAGATACGTTCATCAGGTCTGCAAAGTTTAGCGTATCTCAGGCTCCGTTCGCCGGCGAATTATTCGAGAAGTTTGCGATACAGGCGTCTCACGCACGGCCAATCGAGATCGCTCGCGAACAATGGCGTATTCTCGAAAATCCGCGGCGTACGTGTGTGCATAGTACACTGCTGTCCGATCTCATACAACCGTTGTACTGTGCGCCTCGAAACTAGCCGCGCGCGCGCCAGTTACTCGTATCGAGCCACAACAGCTGGTCTCGCTTTTACGACGAACGAGATAGCTTTGATTAAACAAGCCGCGCCCAAGGTTCCCCGCGGATGCGGTTAATGTGGCACTTGTGGTCTATCCTCGCGATCAAATGCGATCAATCGTTGAGGAATTCACCTGAACCAGCTGACAAATCGCCGGGATATTCTCTAGCCCGAGACTTTCGTGGTAACGCGATTAATCGGCGGGGCCTTTAAAATCGGGACCGCCGGCGAGATTCTCGTTCGATTAGCAATCGTGCAGTATTTCGAATCCACGGTAACGAACGCTGCCGAGGATATATATTCTAATATCATCGCGATTAATTACCGCTGAGAGGGGAAAAAAAAAAAAAAAGAAAAAAAGAAGCGCGCGAGAGTCGATATTTAGCTTATCGAGAAACAATTGTAACGAATGGCCGATAAAATGAAATAACGAGCGATAGGTACGCGTTCGTGCCGCGCGTACCGAGTGTATCTTTGTAATAAATACACGCCCGATAGTAATTCGCGTAAAGTGCATAAAAGCGGACGCGGCCGTGCGCCGATCGTTACCGTCGCAATGCAAGGTCGTTAGGCGCGACCCAGAGCGCGTTTGCGACGTAATCATTCGAAAAATGGCCGCGTCGTTTGAGCGATGATCTCTCCCTGGCTCGCTGTTCGTGACGACGTGGCGTTTAATTCCTCCCTTTTCCGATCGCCACGCGATGAAATGCTCGGCGCGCTCGCACGTGTGTTACACGCGAGGACTTGTTACATATCGCGCGATGCGCAACTCGTCGCGCGGGCCCGGGCTCGAGATGGAACGGAGTTAGATCGAGCGAAGGCGACGATTAATCATCAACGGTACAATTTAATTACTGTATCTATGCCTCCGCTAATCCCAAGCGCACGAGTTACGCTCGCGAATCTAGTCGCGCTCGAGCAGACGTGCCGGCGAGTCCGCGCTAATCGTTCCTAATTAATCGAGTCTTATTTTCGCGGCAGGTTCCCGCGAATGTTGAATACGAGTAGCCAATTGGTACTCGTATCGTCGATCGGATTATTTCTCAACGTCATCCTCATTACTGGCCCGATGCTCGAGCGTGGGCGGATACAGATTAACCGCGGTCACTCCCGCAACCTTTTTCGTTAATTAGCTATTTGCATGGCATGTTCGCCAGATGATATCTGCTCCTATTTTGAAGCGGATAAAGACCACGCTTTAATCAATGAATCGTCATTCACTCGCGCGCGTACTGAATAATCATAATAATTATATTACCCCGGATTTGATTGAAGGTAATAATTCAGATCTGATTTTGATTCCGTTCGAAGCGAGAACAAACGCATCTTCAAAACGTTATACCGATAATGATAAACCAATCCAATTAACACGTAATCATAACGATCTCTAATAGTACGCGCAATTATTTTAAAGTAACTGGCACTGAAAATTGCATTTTCGAACGAATTTAATGCTTTCGCAACGATTGGCATGATGTACGAAACGTAGCTTTGATTATTTTAGTAGCCCGAGACTTAGCCTAAGGAAGGTTTGGGTACGCCGGGGTTTTGACGGTACTTCGTCTTGATCTCTCGAATAATATTTCCTCGTGATTTACTGCGAACAGGAGGCGACCTCCTCCCGCGACCGCCGTTATTATTTCGCCACTTAACAGGAGTGGCGTGTACGTTGTACGAGGAGAGTGACTGATTCGCACCTGCGGGGGCAGATAGGACGAAGATGCTGTCGAGAGCGTGGGCCGCGGCCGATCAGTAATAACGAATAAAACCCACGCGGCCGCTGCAGAGCATGCCGCGGGAGTGATCCTTTTCGAGAGACACCCGAGCTCCTCACCCACGGGTTATTTCGCGCGTATTCCACGGATATTCCTTCGTACGTCGAGACGCCCGCTATTTTGGTTCTCGGTTTGCGGCCGGTCGCTCATTTGCATACGCAAATAAACGGCGATGCGACGGCACGTCTGTAATTCGTATCGCTGCGATATAACCCGCAAAATACGCCGAGGCGCACGATTCCCCGCTTTGTCTTCGACGGGCTACTCGTGCAGTTCATCGTTTCCCCGCCGTGAGAGATATCGCGGAACTCGGCTGCCCCAGGGAAATCGGTGAAGTCCGTTATTGCGCTGTCCCGGCTGGAAGACACAGTGGCAGGTAGTTTACACGTTCGATAAGTGACGGCGACGTCGAGTCGGACAGCGCGGGGAGATTTCTCACGTGCCGATGGCACACTTGAGTTTCCTCGACGGCGATCGTGCGCGTCCCTTTTCGTTCACCTCGGGGAATAGACTGTGCGGCGCGCGATTCCGCCCGGCACCGGCACATCCTACGATCGCCGTTCCATTCGCGATACGCGCGAGGAGATGAATTAACAGTCACGCCCGCAATTTTACGCACGGAGGATTTAATTCGAGACCTTAGACAGCGCTCGCACGTGACGAGAATAAAATTTCACCGGAAGCGTGGTGTTGATTGAGCTTGGGCGTTCTCCGACTTTCCTCTCCCTCTCTCCCCCCCAACCCTTTCGCTCGAAGGTTTTCGTTTCTATTTATGAGATCGTCAAGTAGTGGATGCCGCGGCCGTGGTACGGATAAATCGTAAATCGATTCTCCCCGACGGTCTTTAATCGGCGTATAAAATTTTATTCCTTCGTAAACTAGATCTTCGTTATCGCGCTGTCGCTCGTGACTCGTGGATTTAGATAAAGGGCAACAAATACGGCAGATTACAGAAAATATCCAGATTCTTACGACGCGGCGCGCATTGTATCAACGGAGAAGCCGCGTGGCGGTTCTTGAGAGAAATATATATCTCCGGAGTTCTTGTTCCGTGGAAATGGTTACCGAGATAAGGCGGCACGTCCGTGTAACATGCGGCCAACGGTGAATAAGCGTACTCAGGTAAATGGCTGGTTATGTTTGCAATTTATTATCTTGCGGAGAGATAGATGCACCTAACGCATCTGGGCACAATATCGCGTTAAGTCGCAAGCGGGGATCGTCGCTGTACCTGTCACAATGGCCAGTCTCGAGGCAATGTTTGCGTTACGTATTGCCCATTGAATCTTTCTCTTGTTGGTACATATACACGATCTTTATGATTTATATCGCAAACATTTAACGGAGCTGAAGGAGGGCGAGCGTGGGGTGCTGCGACAAGGGGAATTCGACACGTTTGACCTTTTTCATATATTTACGAAAGAATACCGTAGATAAGAAGCCGGCAGGGAGGAGGGAACTGGTCGCGAAATTGCGGCTGAATAACTTGGTCGTTGCGCTGACCTTTAAATTCGATGTTAATGAAGCACGATAATTTTATTTTTACTTTTAGATCGACAAAGAAAAAAAAAAAAAATATCTAGTTTCGCGAGAGGCAGCCTTAGGTTATACACGTCTGCTACGAATTAAAAACATCATTATCATAAACGCGATAAAAGGAATAACGTTGCATTTTCACATCTCCATCCTCGCGCCCTCCCTCGCTTCCCGTATCTGTTTTATTTGAAATTTACTTCACCGCGCGTGTTATTATACTTCGTCTTCGACGCAAATTATGCAAATCGTATCGGCTATTAATGACATTCAGGAACGCCCGAACGGTTCAGCGCGGACGGCGCTGCAGCATTCGAATATCGAAGATAAATCGACGACGATATCGGCAATCGCCGTCATCGACGTGCCTACGCGACGCGGCGTCGACTTACTTTGTAACGTTTTTGGATTTCGCACGTTTCCCCGATGCCTACGCCGGCGCGCCTTTCATTTCTCACGGTTACGGCACCGGCGCGGCGTCCGGTCCAGAATCAAAACCTCGCCGTAGAGAGGAGACGGGGGGGGGGATAGGGGGAAGGTGGAGGGAAAAAGAAATCCCGCCGGGGTCCATTGACAGCGCGCTTGCCCACGCGGTCGCCCGCGCCTCGTGCGTGTCTCCGTGCGCGTTTCTTTATGCAGGTGCGTGCGGATGCGACGCCGCTTTGCACTCGTACTCATATGCGCGCGTATACTATAATACACCGCGTCACGGATATGCACGGGGGACGCCTACACCGCTCGGCCGGTCCGCGCGTATTTATGCGGGGAACGAACGGGTGATTTTTCAACGTGTTCGAGCCATGAATGGGCGCCCGGTCGTGTTGGTTTTGCGGACACGAGCGCGGCTCCTCCGCCGCGCTCAGACACTCTCCTCTCTTTCCCATCATTGATTTTGCGGGCGCTTGGCGCCATCGCAGATCCGTAATTGCCGCCGGAAGATAAAAAGGGTACGGGCTTCTCGACGGTCACGCAAAATGTTTCGGGAATACGATATTTTCGACTCGCTCTCTAAGAGCGTTTTACCTTAAGTACGGGAAATAGAAGCTTTTTTTTTTCTTTTTTCTTTTTTAAATCGTCGTAAATTCTTTGCTTTTGTTATCTTATCCGCGATACTTTTTTGTGCGAATCTTTTCGAATCTCGTCGTGCTGTATCGCGAACTTTTTTATTGCCAGATAATCGTACGAATGTTTCTAGTCCGGTATAAAAAAATGTTGCATTTGTAACGCGCGTAGCTGACATTTAAATTGGGTTATTTCGAACGATTATACACGTTCCAATTGGCTCGTCTAAACGATTTTGCGATGCCATTCAATCCCGAGGAAACCAATTTGAATCGGTGGCTCGTACACGGTCTAAATTTGTGGGTAGAGGCAGGACCGATGCTTCAATCGAAAAATTGATTGCATCCGGCGACCGCGACTTGACGTGCACGGGCAAAGACAGAAGCGTCGAAGACACACGTCATTTTCACGAGTGATCTTTATAGGGCTGGCAAACATGCCTGGGATACTTTGAGGCGACGCTCTCAAGTTGATTACGGGCGGCTCTACGACAGATTCGCGGCGAAACGCTTTCCCGCTTTATTGCGGCAACATATATAACGTCCGCCTGTTTGCCTCAATTCGATAAATTTATTTGCCGCCGATTCCGGTGAGACTCCTCGCTTCAACGGAAACGATTACGAACGAGATAATAATTTCTTTTGCGCTGGCCGTTAATTCTTAAATTGAGAGAGAAAGACCGAGATGAGGAGAAGGGGTGGGTGAGGGGAAAGAGGAGAGAAACCGAAGAAAGGCAATCGGCGCGATGGAGCGCAAACCGCACTAATGTCTCGTCATTACGTTACCTCGAGCGAGTTAATCATTCCGCAATCCGCCAAAGAGAGACGCCGGTGGTTATCGCGAGCCGGACAAATTACCCGCGTCAGTTATCCGGCCCATGGGTTTCAGGCTACGGCGCTCGGTAAACAGGCCCTTCCTCCCTTTCCCGCGCGGCATGTAATTTTCCCTGATCGTAATAACTACCCCTTAACGAGAGGGTAATTTCGAAATGGCTCGTCCGTCACGTCTCCTTTTTCTCCCGGTCATTGTAATTTGACGTCTCGCGCATTGTTTTCTTCGCCCACGGAGCAAATAAATATTTCACCAGTCGAGCTCATTAAGGAACGGCTACCGGCTGACGGCGATCTACATCGAAAAGAATGTGCCGTGCGTCCTCGCTCGTGAAATTTCAATCCGACGCCCCGACCATCCGACGTGACGTCCGCGTCCGAGAGACCATTTCTCCTTTCATTGTCTCCCGTGATTCTCGGGAGACGTTTTTATATCTCGTTGCCTCGTCCGCGAGATCTATCTTCTTTTATTTCACCGCCGGTCGTTTGCGAAATTCGTCTTCGTGCGTCGCCACATCGGAAGACTTTAGTTCTCGGACGTAAGCGCGATGTTAATGAAGTAACTCACGATGAAAAGGTTTTCCGTTGGCCGCATGGTGCATTCGAGACGAGAACCGAGGAAGAGGGATGCATACATCACTCCGACTTGTCGTTCCTGGATGCACGGTTGACAAACGATTTGACACAAGTACAATAGCGTAAATGGTGCTCAAGATATTCCAGACCGTGGACTGCTCGCCGCGTGATTTGAAGTTAAAGCGCATCTCACGCCGTAAACACGAAAAGAAATTTATCTCGCGTCGATCAGCGCGTCGTGAATAAACGTTTATTCATTTACGCGTGTCTGTTACATCAACGTTCAAGAGCACATCGACGATATTAGTACCGATTTCTTTACACGCTTAGGCGGTTCTGAATTGCCCAAGGGCTAACGAACTCCACGAGCATCGACGTGCGGTTTTCGCGGAATCGGCATTTCTTGCGCGGTGCACAGCACGTCAAGAGCAGCGCTAAAAGTTATGTCGATTGGCCATGTGCCAGCCGACGGATTCGCGCCGACCGATATCCCCCGATAAGATCAGCGAAATCTCGCGGCGACGACGAAACTGGATACAGCATTCATGCCGTACCGCAGGCACTACCGGGCACGACAATCAATTACAGTCCCCGAGTAACAGTCACCACCTCGCAACAGACACTAGAAATATTTATCGGCATAATTAAAAATCAGCATAGGCCTTTAACAGCTACTAAAGTGTCCCGATGTATAAATAAGTCGGAAATTAGCATTTTACGACACATCCTCGTCGGACTGCTCGGAGGAATTACGCGTTCGCGCGCGATTTTATCTGCGACTCCTTTTACCTTCCTCGCCGCTTGTAAAATCCGACGTCGCCCGCATTGTATGACTCGTTCCTATTCGCGCTCTTAATAGGAGCGGATCCCGCAAAGGTAAAGGCTTCTCCGCTTAAGAATCTACGTCGGCCAGTTTTCATGCGAGTCGAAAAATAATTCGAAAATAATCGCCGTTCTCGAATTATATAATTAGTATGAGGATGCGTATTAATGTTAGAAGCAGTATTAAGTAATATATTTGCATGAGATTTACCTCTAACGTTAGGTAGCCGTTGCCGTACTTCGAGGTTGGCCTGCACCACGGCGATTAGAATCTGGAGCATGAATAGACACCGCATGATTGGCACTGAATCGAACGTGTTTCTTGCTAACGAAATGCGATCCCCTTGATGTCTGCCGATGTTCCCTTTTATTCTGGAACACACACGTCGTGTTACCGCAACATGAGTTTCTCGTTAAATCCTCTCATCGCGCAGCAATTGGGTCACTTCCGCGATTTAAGATTACGAATTAAAGCTTTGTCGAGCCTGAAGAATGTTTCGCCGACGGCGCGAAGCATAGAAAGATAATTTATGAAAAGCACTTGATTAAGCTCGCTTTGACTACGGTGCGCCGGGGGTGAAAAAAAAATTTCTAAAAGGTCGAAACGGGAAATTTTCTTGTTCCCTCTTTGGAATAACGAAAGGGTTGAAATATTCTCACCGCTGTCTGTTCGTTTGAATAAAAAATTTAGATAATGAAAGAGAAGAAGAGAGAGGGAGAGAGAAAGAGAAAGAATTGGATGGAAAAGTAATTTTGTCTTATATTATCTTATATTTTCTACATGCCAAGCTCATGCTCGGATATAACATGTCTCATGCCATTATCTCGTGCGCGTCGAGCTGTTTCAGGGCCGTTTCGTGGCGACAGCCCGTAGTTACGATAATTGGAATTCGTTCAACCATACCGTGCTGATGATCGAGCTCGACAAGCTACTGGATTCTTTTATCCAAGCTAAAGTCAGGAGGCTCGTCTCGGAATATGACTCGTTGACAATAGAATCGCAGTTGACGGCGTCTCTTAACGAGACACGCTGAACGATAACGTGCCGATGGATGCTTATAAAAAATTTTTCAAATTATGTTAAATCGCGGATCAATCTCTACGTGCGAAGCGTCGCGGATTTATCCTTGCTGAACGGTTATATCAAGCGTGACAGCTAACGTTATTGCATTTAATTTTTAATTAATATTATTCGCGCGAGCACGATGCGTTTCGGAAGATTATTTCGCAAGAACAGCTTATATTTAATAGTTTTTAATAATCGGCTAATTAATATCAACTAGTCAGGCTTTCGTAATGTATTCTCGGCGAATGTTGTGATATCACATAAGCTGCACGTCAGTTTAATCCGCACGAGTGGCCTGTGCTCTTCTCAAGTACTTCTACATAGAAAGCAGACCCGACGCTCTACGAGAGCGCGGAGGAGAGAATCATAACCGGGATGATAAGTCGGGGTGGGAGAAAGTCAAAACGAGTTCATTAATACGGCGCGGAATTGGTAATTACTTTCGCGCGTATCTGTCAGCCGAAACGCAAATAGCCTTTACGTGTAGGCGAGCGAGGTTGACAGGGTTGTCGATAAATGTTAACGGATATAGTTTTTAATCCATCAACATTAAATGGAATAAACGTGTCAAAATGAAATTTTAACAATCGAGTAGTTGAATGAACGCAGCACCGACGAAGATCGAATATACATACTTCGAGACGCAAGGAAATAATCGCGAGCGTGTTCAACTTGGAGCCCAACTTTTTTCCGCAACATTATTTTACGATACAATGTCGTAAAAAGAAAGTTGTAAAAAGTTTCCTTGCAATTAGTACGCCCAACGAAATTGTAACACTCTCGTAAAAATACAAGAGTAACATTACGATGAGAAATAGATATGACGCCTGTATAAATAACGCAACAACTCGTGTTTCGGAGTTACGAGCACGTAGCGTTTAAAGTGTTAATTGACGCCGCTTCAAATTTCCTCCTATTTTCGAAGTAAGCGCAAATTACAAGCATCCGCGTAGCCGTGCACTCGACTCGATTGTGCCGCGCCGTGTCAGTAACAGATGTAACCACTTACGGTACAACCGCGGAATATTAATAAGCAGGGCGTAGGTTTTAAAGCGCCTCGCGTCATCTCGATTGAGTTGTCGCACCTGTAATACGCCGTCATGAGACGGGGACATCGTGTAGATTTACGGCGTCGAGTGTCATTAGAAACTTGCCGCGAATCCGCGACGAGCAAACACGCATTCCGCACCGCGGGCCCTTACGTACATATGTCTTTAATTGATGTTTAGCCGGAAATGGGTGGCTTCATTGCGTCTTGAATAAATATTTATTTCCTCGTTGGAAAGAGGGAAACTCCACCCGATAAAATAAACCAAGTGAGAGGGCGTCGTTTCAGTAGCTGTCCGTAATTGCACGTGAAGCTATCGAGGCTCTCGCGAAAAGGCGCGGGAAAAAGCGAATAAATAAATTCTAAAGTCGTTCGGGTGAGATTAATTCCTACGGGCGTATAAACGTAAACTGTCATCAAAATTTTAAACGCCGACTTAATTAATATGACAACCTACTCAGCGAGCGAATTATGCGAAGCCGAATGATCTCATGATCATTATACGAGTTTGTGTAAATGCACCTTTTTTTTTTTTCTTTACACGAAAGGTTTTCCACCGTATTGCAAAAAAATGCCGCCAACCGCGAGACTCATTAATCTTACGCTTTTCAAGTGCTTTACGCTTGTCGGTGTTCGAATTACACGCTTTTTTTTTTATTAATCGCTCTCTCGTTTATTACAATAAACAAAGAAAGGTTAATTAATATTGGTTAGCCGTAGGAAAACTTTGTTAAACAAAATCACTCCTAAGCACCGCGGATAATATTCCAATTGTAATAACTCCACGATTATTCGTGATTCAATTATTTAAGAAAAATCTTCTGTGTTCACAAATAACACTTTATCTAATAATTACGCTTATGTATTCCGGGTTATCAAGTTATTAAATCCGTAATGCATTTTTTTTTGCGAGCCTGAAACGCGTAACTCGGGTAATAAATTAAACGGCCACATAATAAATTTCTATCCGCACGACAGCTATCGCGTACGCTTCGCATTGCGATATTTTATTCGTATTTTGCAGAATAAGAATGCGCAGAGATATTTATGCGTGTAACACCACAATCCAGCGGTTTTGCGTGAATGCGCGATTTATGCCATTACAATTTTCTAACAATATATCGATCGGTGTAAATGGACTGTCAGTGAATGCGTCAGTGGTATGTAAAACATTTATGTATGGCTTGCTCACAGTTTACCGGGACGTTAAAACAAAGCTGAGCTGATAAAAATAAAAGCTTTTATTCGCCGAGTAAGAAATTAAATTTAATAAAGCGTGACAATTATCAAAGAAAATATTCTATTATATTAAATAATAAAAATTAATTTTGAAGTCTTTTACGGATATACTTATAATTTTGCACTCCTTAATTAATAAATATTAAATAAATTATTATTATAAGACGTAATTCATGATACAATTGATATATAAAAATTATAATTGAAATAATATTCAAAATTATTATATTTGAAATAATACTCGACAAAATATTCGGCACATAAATTTTTTTTTATCTAACCGAAAATCTTTTTTTCTGTTTAGATAACATTCAGCGGAGAAGCTGGCATGATCTCTTCGCCGATGCTGAATACACGAACCGCCAGCGGTTAGTTGGACGATTGATCGGGAGTATTGTTTAAATAATCGGATGAGTGTAGTTTTTTCTGTGATTTTTATAAACGGAAGTGCCGTATTCGCGCTATTGTAGTTTATCCGCGTGTTTTTCGCGAGTTTCCTGTTTGCGGAAGGAGGTTATGGCTTCGACATCCCAGACTGACTGAGAGGAGGAGGAGGCCTCGGAAAGGCGTCATGCTTCGGCGGAGCAACGTTGAGGTGAGAATCATTTTTTACTTCCATATAATTAACAGTAACAATTAAAGTTTATAAAGTTTAATAATTAGTAAAGGAAGTAGCTTTAAATTTTAGAAAAACTTAATTTCTTAGATCTTGTTCGGAAAGAAGATAATTGTTTTGTTGAATATTTAATTAAAAATTAATTAGAAACGTGTTAAAATTATTTTTAAAAATAATTTATATTATTTTGAGCACCTTTTTAATTAAAATTCTATTTTTTTATGTTACAGTCATCACAGCTACGTCGCTGAACTCCGCCGCTGCGCATCTGACCGGTGAGTAAGAAAATTTCTTTCAAAAGTCATAATTGATAACTATAAGGTTTTAATGAAAAGCATGATGAAACACGAGCTCGGCGCAAACGATAACTTAAGCGTCAGCAAATCGTCCTCGTGCGATCGTGAGAAGCGATATACCTGTCCGTGTGTAGCCCTCCTTAACGATTTAATAATTACGTGGCTCTCTTCGGAGAGTTGAAACAAGTCTCTCATTAACTGCAACGTAATTTGTTGACTTTCGTTTTGATATGCAACTCGGTAAACGCGCTGACGTACCGCATCGCCATCGGGTTATCATTATCGTGATACGTGTAACAACATAATGACGTAAGAGTGAATCCATTTTTTCTGCGTCCGGCACCTTATAAGAAAGGTATACGACGCGTAAATGCAGGTTAGCATTCGGCAAATAATGCTGACCCATTTCGATTAATTAATGCGCGCTCGCCATGCCGGTTAAAAGATCGAGAATTATGTATGCGCGTCATAAATTGGATTACGGGTGGGTGCGAAGGATTTATTTATTTAAGAACAGCAGGTCGACTTTGGAGAACGACTGCTAGCCGATAAAAATGTTCATTATATGGTCCTCGATGATTCAGCATCGAAATCTTCTTCGTTATTTGGAGCGTTGCTTCAGATGCAATTTGTATCTACATTCGATTAAGTACGCGCGATTATTCCATGTGCAGGCGTGCCGATTGATGAATTCGCGGCGTTCGCTTCATTAAGCGTGCGTGTCAATGTAAACTCACAGATGATCCACGACGCGTGATACGTTTCCTCCGGTGACGCTTTCTGTCGCATAGAAAAAAAAAAAAACAAGTCAGACAACTTTACGGATAACCGTTGCGCCGATACGTATCGAGATGTCGTCGTCATTCGCGGAAAAATTATTAATTCGATGACAAATGGAAGTCAGTCGAGAGACGTAAGGCGTGCAAGTCAAATCGGTTCGCAATGTATGGAAATTATTATTATTATTTTTTTTTCTTTCTCAATGAATTTGCCTGACAGCCTTTCCGACGACCATCGCACACTTTGCGCGTTTAATTATCGGTGATCTTTTTAATAACAATTACATGCTTCGTTTTCTGTGAAATATAGTCACGAGAACTTTATTATTTAACGTTACATAGCGTTTCGAACATTATTCAGACAGATTGCGTACGTTCCTATATTATATATACGTTTTATTACTAAAAATTGAAAACGTTTACGCGTATCGTAAATAAATCAACGGTTCCGGGCTCCTCCGCTCTGACGGAATCCTACCGTTCGCGGAAAATAATTTGCGCCGCGTAAAAATTCTCCCGTCGGAAAATTCGCAGCTGCTTATTACAAGCGGACTGGCCGCGGTTTAAGACTGACGTCGTTTACGTAATCCCGCGCTGAGATTTATGAACGGGCATTATTTTTTCGCGCGGTACTTCGCCGCGTGCCGCGATGAAACCTCACGGCTCGCAGGACCATCTCTCCGCGCCGGCTACCGGCGGCGGCGCAATTTTTATCCTCTCGTCTGACGGCGAGATAAACGAGACCGTTGACGGCGCTGAAGATTTTTCCGCGCAAGCGAAACCGTCCGCGTAAAAAGCGAGCCTAGAACCTGTTAAAGCTCGCGAGCGAATCCGCTCGATTATTCCGCGCCGCGGTCAACCGTTACCGCCGAACCTTTTAATCGCGTTTATCTTCAGACGCGGAGGAGGGAGGGTCGACTTTCGTCACGCGTTTTCGAGATACCGTCGCTGGCATTACGTGTGACGATACGAAATGTTAACTTCTCACTTGACGTCTGCGAATGATATTATATTTTACGATTCTCGATATTATCAGTCTGCGTTCTTAACGAAAGAAAAAAAATTTCGCCAGTAATTCAGTGTCTTTCGGAGGCAAGAAATATTATTTTGCTTGAAAAAAAAAAATAATTGAAATAAATTTTAAAGAACATAAAAAAATAAATAAAGCAAGATGCTGCTGTAGAATCGAAGGCGTCAGTCTGACCTGATCTGATACCTTTATCGGCGGCTCGTATTTCTGCGCTGACGAGCCGCGACAACGGGTTGTGGATATGACACGAGTCGCAGCGATAAACTTAGGGATTCCGTACGCAAGGACGGATGCAGCGCGAGCACGTGGCTGTAACTCGACGCGTCAGTCGCTGGAGTCGTAAGGTCTAGATAATACGTCGTTTGCGGGAGAGATTTTACATCGTAGGATGCGTTTAACCGCTTACAAGTATGCCGCTCGTAAAGAGAAATCTCGTCGCACAGCGGTGCAAATCGCGCATATACGTACCCGTGCCGTTAACGATGACGCCGCGACAGCACGTGGCGCGCATTTCCGGAGCACCTGTACTTGCACGCGCGTAGTCACCGGATGTTGTTCACACACTTTACGACACCCTTCGGTACATTAAAATAATAAGCAGGCCTCGTCTTTCGGGAGAACTCGGCACCACAAAAACTTCACTTTTCGTCCGGAAGTAAAGACGCTTATCGCACCAAAGACAGGAAAGAGAAAGGAAGCGAGGTAAGGAAATTAAAAGCGTAGGATGCTCGAGGAGAATAGGAGGATAGGGTCGTTCCCTTGCTAAGGGATGGAAACACCGAAGTTCTCGAGAATCGGAAGGGACGTAGAAAATCTGTCGCGACGTCGAGGATCAGGGTGGGCGCGACGGAAAGAAAGATAGACGGATAGAACGCGGATGCCGGCCCGCCGGAGCAGTCGTGGGCACGATCGCCGTCACAACACTAGTAGCCTGGTACACTCTTCTGGTGGTACATACACACGATCCGTCTCCCTGTCTCCCTCGCCTCCTTCTTTCTCTCTCCGTCTCCGTCTCTCGCTCTCTCGATTCCTGCTGCACGTACGTGCGTTTCCTCCCGGTGCAAACACACCGTGCAACGCTCGCGTGAACGCATACAAACGCGCCGCGCCGTCGTTCTCGCGTGTGCGTGCTCTCTCGCCTCTCTTTTTTTTTTTCCTTTTTTCTTCCTTTTTTTTTTTCTTTTCTTTTTTTTTCCGCCTCCTCTCTCGCGCCGCGTAGAAGGGAACTTCACGTTCTCTCCTCCTACTCTTGTTCGCGTCTCTCGGCCGCCCGCGAAAGCACACACCGCGACAGGGCGATCTACTAGGTGAGACTAGTTCCTCCACCCAGCCGTGGACCCGTTTTCTGTACGCCTCTCTCCTTCAGTCTCCTTCCGTCTCTCTCGTCGACGTCCGTCCGCCTTGCCGTCTCCCTCTACTTCTCTCAATCGTTCTAGCGGCTACTTCTCTCCGTTTCGCGATTCCTCTCGCGCGCCTCCGAGAGGATTCTTCCTGATTTTACGAGCACCTTAGGAGCGACGCGTTTCTGCACACCTTTAACCCCCCGATTTTTCGAGCAGTCGCGAAATACACGATTAAAATAGTGCGCGATTAGAATAGGTTGATCTCGTCAGCAGGCGAGAAAAGAGAACTGTATTATCGAACTAATGCCTTATGTCCGCGAGCCTTTTCATCACTATTTAAATATAGAATTTGCATAAGCTTCAGTTCGCCGAGGCTGATTGATCTCAAAATAGTGATTTAATTGCGCGATTATCCTCTCGTGTCTATTTTATTGTTGCTTCGTTCTTACGTCAGGTCACAGGACACGCAAAAATTCTTTCTGCGTTTGTAAGCTCTTATGACACGCTCTGTCGATCTTTTCGGATTAATTGCGCGATATACCGTTTTATCCTCTCATCGGAACGATTAAGCCGATACAGCCGGTAATACCTTTCCCAGACGTCGACGATAAAAAAAAATATGAAAAAAATAAAAAAAAGAGCGCTGCACCGGGAGCACGCATCTGGAGAAGATAGAGATCTTAGCGAAATTAATTTCACCATCGACTCACAAATCCAACTTCCGCTGCAGTTTTCGGAAGAAAAATGTACGGATTAATTCTTTTTCCTCAATGAAAATCGATCTCTAACATAGGAATTAATGGACTAGAAAGATAGGAAATATGTAATATGGATAATCGATATCTATAAGAAAATGTTCAACGTCTGCAGGAAGAGATTTTCCGTTTTCCTCTTTTTTTTTTTTTTTTTCTTTTCGTGACGTCGTTTGTCTAAATCCTACATGAGATTCTTCTCTAAAATTACATTTTCACATTTTACACGCGTATATTTAATTTATCGAGACTGAGGGCAAAGCGTTGAGAAAAGGGCACGAGCGACGTCGTAAAATCGCGTCTATCTTACTCGATACGCGTTTCCGATCCGATACTCCAATATGCATGCAGCGTCAGCTGTTTCTTTCTTCCTCAGACAGTGATAAATTTATCGTTACGTTCATTCTTAATCCTTTCGATCCGCCATTCCCTCTTCGCACTGCCGTCTCGCCCTCGTCTCGTTCTCGTCTCGTTCCCGTCTCGTTCTCGCGGAGAGATTCACTCTGGTTTCACAAGCGGTCTCGAGGTACTTCGACGTTCACTCCGGATTGTATCTCTCCTCATTGAGCTCGCTCGACCGAAATCGAGCCCATCGGCATCCCACGCGCAAAGGAGCTCCGGTGTGTAATGCCGAAATGGGAAGCGAGGCGGGATCGCACGTGTACGGCATCGAAGAGAGGTCCCGGAGATGTCGGGATTATATACGAAAGTGATGCCAAAGAGCAATCCCACTAAGGAAACCGAGAAACGCGCAACAAACTGTAGCTGCCTTCAAAAAGAAAAAAAAAAAAGAGAAATAGTATCTTCACGTGTTACGTTAAATAAATACAATATAGGCGGACGCGATCGTCGTAACTGCCGGGGAGTAAAGTTTTCGATTTGACAACGCGCGACGTATTGGATTAAAAAAAATGTACGGAATGAATTATTTAACACGCAGATAGTACGTTTTATATCGGATTTGAACACGTAACACCGAGAATGTCTTAAATAACCGACGTAGCAGAGCCGCGCACGCACCTACAGCGGAGGAAGAAGCAGCGCATAGAATATCGCGGAAAATATCGCTCTCGAGACTCCTTATCTTTTTCTTTGAAGTCGTCTAATGTAGCCACGACGCGGTGATGGCCGGAAAGTGCTTTTACTACTTTTAACAGCGGTTTTATGCGCGCTTGGCACGATTATCAATTTGCGCAGACAGATACCGCATTATCGGCGCGCCGCCGCTTAATCGGTGCCCAGCAGCCGGGCTGCTGCAGCCGAAGGTCGTATCGATTCTAAAATTCACGAATGATCCGGCCCACGCGGCCGCGAGCTCGTAGGACGTGCGAATAGCTATCAAGTTACCCGCTTATTATCAAGAAAGCCGTTGTCGAAGTCGTATATCTTCCGCGGACAATTAATTCTCCGCGAGGACGGGACGCTGGGTTGTTTCTGGCTCCGTTGTCGCCGTCACGGAATCGTGTCACGGATTTTCAGCGATATACCGAACGGGCGGATTCAATGACGTCGCGACGACCTTACGCGCTGTCGTGTCAAGACGAAAGATTAATTGAACGATCGAAATGGGATTGATCGATGCGAAATATTATGCTAATGCAAAGAAAAGAAGATAGAGAGAAAAGAAGAAAAGGAGAAAGAGAGAGAGGAAGAGAAAGCTATGTCTACGGCGTGCTACGTGATGTCTGCGAAGCGCAACTTGAACGATAACGCCGGTCTAATAATGAATATGCGATTGGCGCGTCGAAGTCGATCAACAATTCGCGAGCGGAACGGTAATTTAACTCCGCGATAAATCTGACTAGCCGCGTCCGATTAGTTAGCACCGTGTCTGCGATTTCTACGGCGCTTATACCCGGTGGCCCGATAATATCGCTGCTTCATCGTATTATTCATGAGTTTATGATCTCGGGAGGCAGTAGAAGGCTGACGGAGTAGGGCGTACTCGGCGGTACCGATTTTATTGCTCGTTGTAGGCGCTATCTCTGGCAAAGCGGCGGTGTCCCGATATCGCTCCGCGAGTACCGAGAGGCCGTCGAGACGCGAGACCACCCACTCTAGTCGCGACGTACGTCGTTTTTGCGTGCCCCGGTAAAACTCTCCTCCGTTGTGAAT
This sequence comes from Cardiocondyla obscurior, assembly GCF_019399895.1. Classification (NCBI taxonomy): domain Eukaryota; kingdom Metazoa; phylum Arthropoda; class Insecta; order Hymenoptera; family Formicidae; genus Cardiocondyla; species Cardiocondyla obscurior. Next base: position 9,261,719 of record NC_091866.1, on the reverse strand, counting down.
TCCGTCCTTCGCGTATGACAAACGATCGGCCGTAGCGTTGAATTAACTCCCTCGTGTTGGTCGGTGTACGTTTGATTAAGTCTACCGGAGCGTATCCGCCAAGATGCATTGAGTCTCCATTCATGTGTATGACAGGCCGTGGATGGAGGATACTCCGCCAAGAGAATATTCAGCAACGCTGAGCGGCTGTATGGGCGGTCGTGTGATAATACTAATTTGAATTTGACGGGTTTGAGGAAGGCCGAAGACGCGAGCGGCCGTGGATGGACTCTTCCGCGAGTTAAGCATGCGGATCGCGCGCTGACAAAACGAGTCGATGCGGCGGGATTGGATAAGTAAATCGTAAGACACTTTTCGCGGTGCGTTTCCTGCGGCGTAATCGCCATCGTAATCGGACGAGATTGCGAAAACGACCAGCGCCGGTCACGCGAATATCATTTAAGTCGCCCACCAGAAGGCTAGATCGAGAGTTCCCTGACTTCCTTTTCGCGTCGCGGTCGAACCGCGCCCCGGTGTCATATAAACAGGAATTAGGCGGGCTCTTGTGGAAGGAAGCCCGTCGAGACGCTCTAATCTCTCTCTTTCTCGCTCATCAAGCCGCTTATGCTAAATCCGCGAGTTACGACTGTAAATAACGGTGAGACTGCTTTTCTCCTGCCGGGCGCGCGCGCTCGTCCGTTTGTCGTCGGCCGTTTAACGTCGTTAATACGCGGGTTTACGCTCGCGAAACGAATAACCGGCCGTGAGACGCTCGACACGGTGATGCGCGTTTTCCGTTCCGCCGCTATCAGCGACGACGTCGTACCGACGACGGAACCCGTTGCACCGCCTCGAGGCGCCTTCGCCGTACGCGCGGCGTCATCCCTAGACCCCGGGCCTCAGCAATTTAGCACGTTCTTTTTCCCCTCGGCGCTCGCAGGTAGATCCTTAATTATCCAGCCGGCCAACGACCGGTTGTCATCGACAGCCGGAGTGATGAGCGCGAAAAGACCACCCGTAGCTCCCCATCCACGCCTTTCATCTGCGGATGGATATATCCGTAGGGTTGACACTGCGAAACGAGCAGGTCGACGTAGGAGTGGGACGCTACACACGTATTTGCATATCGGCGCTTGACACGGGTTTTAAAGCATATGCGACCCGCGTATATTTATGTATATTTAACAGATAATAATGAAAAATAGAGAACGTTAAGTGGCATGGCCATAGTAATTAGAAGTAAACAGAAAGGCCGTGATACTTTAATATAACCCTGTATATTGTAAATTTATACGTCACATCGCGAACATCTAATGTATAGAATAAATTATAGATGTGAGTCTTAACGACAGCTTATCGTGCTGTATTTTTAAATTAAAAAAAAAAACAAACAAAAAAAAACAAGAGCAAAGCTGCTTTAGCGTGAGTAACGTGTTTATTTCACAAGTGGCTGTTGTAGGTATACTACGGACCGGTTGGTTCAACGAATTTTTAGCGTCCCCCGTTAATGGATCCTGCCGATTGTAGGATATCATCCCGTAATTTATTCATTGTCCTCAATGGAAAGTCGTTGCGATCGTTGATCGATGGCGCCGCTGATTCGAGCTGGCCGGTCGCGTTGTTTAATTTATTCATCGAACTCTTTCTCACTCTCTTTCTCTCTCTTTTTGGCATGGAAAGTTATAACGTTATTATTCTGTTTTATATGCAAAGTTATTGATTATCTATGCACCATTCTTGTCGGTTCTCGCGCAGGTAAAGAAACTGTGTCGTGGAAGCGTTCTGATTTACTGGCATCGGGCTTTAACGGATAACAAAGCATCGATTGTTCTTGCTCGATCGCTTGACGAAGCCAAAAAATAAACTGAGATTAAACTATCAGGCCCGCTCTTGAGACCGATTCGGTCCATATTTGGTCCGATTCGGATGTAGCAAAGTTACATTTGTTATACTGTTATACGATCCGAGAAATAATGCGTAATCTTTATAACACTGGTTCGTAGTTTCGAAACTGTTACAATTTTTTTTTTTTTTTTTATTTAATGCAAATTGTATTTCAAGAAAAAATTATAAATATAATATTTTATTAATCGGTTTAATTGCAAAATTAACAGCTTTAAAATTGCTGTTTATGGGGGGGGGGGAAATTAATTTTATATTATAGGGATGATATTAAATGACGTAATATTATTCGATAATATTGGAAAGTATAATATATCTTTTTCCGATAATTTATTATCTCATTATGAAATAATAATTTTTAATGTAATTTGGGCAGTAATGATTTTTATTATTTTGCAACACGACTGCGTGTTGGTTTTTCGGTGATCCTTTAAGGAAGCCGCGTTATTTCTTGAGACCGGCATTTTTTTTTTCCTTTCTGTCATTGGCATTAAACCGGGTGCAACAAGTGTATGCAAAATACTGCTACTGCAAGCTAAGCGTAAAATTGGATGAACGTCGTCGTCGATAATGCGAATGATAATATTCACGTGCTGCGCTATGTCTGCTCCTAACTGTTAAACGCGGCTCATCCTTCTGTGAAATCTAAATGTCGTGCCGAATCGTTCGCACGAATTTTTAGCCTTCAATTCGTCCGTTGCTTTCCTCGTACCGTTTTTCCGATAACGCGGTCATGTACGAAGGAGGTACGCTGGATAAGGCCTGGATGGGCGACATAACGAGCATGCAATATCGAATATCGTAATACCGTAAAATTGAGGATCACTCACGATGCCCGATCGGAAAATAATTTCATAACGAGCGAAATTTGCATGCTACTAAAAGTTTAATTTTTCGATTTTTTTTCTCTTTTCGATCGAGTTTTTTTCCACTTTTATCAATTCCATTTCTATATAAAAATGTGTAGACGGTCTTGGAATTTCGAAATAATTAGCGAATGTAATTTGGCACGCATTTAATTATATTTGATTACGATGAAAATCAATAGAAGTTCTGACAGAAGTACTTTCATAATTTTTATTTGAAATTGGTTATTAACGTCATTAGTCAGATAAATAAAACGCTTTGATTTCCGGTCATTGTATACACGATATACATAACCGGATATGCTCGCGCGAAACAACTTCGTTCCGTCGTTGTTCGTCGACATCCGGCAACTTCAGGCACGTATTCGGGTTGATTCAGCGCGAGCCAGTCATAATGATCGTATTCCTGGCATTTCTGACGCTTTTCACCGCGACTGTTGACGGCGATCTACTCGAAAAATACGCCAACGCGCCCGGAAACGTATATCATGGTAGGTAAGTGCATTCGTATTTCGCAATTTCCATCAATTCCTCGGCATGGCGGAAACTACAAAGGGATGTGTTTTCGTTGGATCCCGCGATATGGCAATTATGACAAAGAACAATAAGTCGCGACGTTATCTAATCTTTTAAAATTAAATCATATACATAACAGTAGGAAATTAAAAAAAAAAAAAAAAATTACAAAGTTCCGTTGCAAACGTTGACATTGCGTCGTTAATTTAATAATCCCTTTCGATGACCGACACAGGTATACTCGAGATATTCCCGGGCCCGAGCTTTTGGTGCCGAGGCGTGTGTTCGTAGACGGTAGCTTCAGCACGTATTCCCTACCGAATTTCTATAACCGCCGAGAGATCCGCGAGCGCGGCAAGCGTTCTCTCGAGTCGCCCAATAAATTGCACCTGGTGTTACCCTTTAACGGGATCGATCACCACGTGGAGCTTAGCCCGTACCATGAATTCATCTCGCCCGACATGGTAGTGGAAATCCGGGGCAGCGGGATCGGCACTAATCTCAACGAAGGCCTGAGATTCAAGAAGGCGTCTGATCGACAGTGTCACTATCGCGGTATTATTCGCGGACATGCCAACTCCAGGGTGGCTCTGTCTCTATGCGACGGCGTGGTTAGTAACGATATATCGTATTTCGCGTAGCTTACTTTAAGGACCCTCGGTTTCACCTTTAAAAATAAAAAAAAAAATTTTTTTGTTTTATTAAGTAATTTTAAGCTTGATTGCGATGAAATCTGCTTTCTATTCTACACAGTCTCTTGATAAAGTAGTTACAGATCATGCATTAATTAGTCTTCATAATCATTTATAATACTTGTAACGCACCGCAGAGATAATATAATAATTGATCGTTGATGCATTTGCGGATAAATTAATTAATTAGATAACGCGTGATTCGATGATCTCATTTGCTTCATTGAGAAAGTTAATTAATTCGGCCAGATTGGTGAATCGATTGACGTTACCCATCCAGCGCGGCGTTTGTGAGCCGGATTTTAATCTTTGCGCGTACGGTTCGTATGGTTTGTTATTAATTTTGATGAGAGTTGCGAGTTGGAGAGATAGAACAGAATTTCGAAGTGGCTACGAGCGTGGTTGGCGCACATAATGCGTTCCACGGATTCCTTCGGGAGATTAACGTTAACGAAGCAAGAGGAGAATTGCAAGCGTAGTCGGTCGGATATTGTAGAAAGGTTACGCTGGAACGTTCCTCTAAATCCCGTCGAAATTTGATACAAACGTTTCAAACATTTTTGTCATTCGGATATTCTCTCACATTTAACCGTATTTTATTATCAGCACGTTCTCAAACGTTTGTAGACGTCTATATAGACATAAACGTTAACGTCGTTTTGGCTAATTTAGATTTGTGTCACTTGCAAATTTTATCTCTTTCCCCGTGCCACACAACGGTGTATTTTAATGATCGTTCCGAAGATAGACAAACACTGATTGACAAACACGTGCAATTAATACAGGACAATGCGCATCGATCCAAATCAATGAAAATCTATTCTTCCATTGTATTAACGTGCATGTTTCTAAGTGCGTAATAAAATAGTCGATCTTCAGTAAACTGCGAACGAGCCGGGACACGGGTGTCACGTAGCGGCATTTAATCGTGGCGTTAGTGACGCAATATTCATTATGGGCACTTCGACCACTTTTATACCGTCGGTTTGTTCGGCTATTTCCCGAAAAATAGAACGAGCGACGGTTAAGAATCGCATTACACTTGCGAGCCTGCTATCGATACTTTGATTAAAAAAAAAATATATAATATATCTTTTTACGTAACAATAGCTCGGTTGTAACATTAGAGAAAATTGAGTTTCTCCCACATTGTGTATAGAATCGATATTCGCGTTGAATACACGACGCGATAGTTGCATTACGGTGTGATACCCTCAATAGTCTCGAAAGTAGTTTTCCGCCGCGGCTCGTTATTTTCAGAGTACAAGGCGAACGATTACGCGTGCAGATAAACTGCAAGCTGCGCGAAACGGCCGGAATGCCTCGTTGATTCTATTAAACGTAAAGTCGCGACGCATGTCGGGAGTGCGATTACCATCTACGATTTTCCACCGGTCACGCGAATTTGCGGCGAAACGAATCAACGAACGACATTCTCGTCCGTAACAGGTGACCCGTTAAATGCAGGGTTGGTAAACGTTTCTAAATGACGGAGCGGCGCGAATCGACCGAAATGTCACGTAGAATGTGACGCGTTTGGCCTTTTTCGTTCCGACGTCTACTCAATGAATATCGTCGACTTTATCGGTGTTTACGTAGCACTTCTGACGTGTAATAATTTATTTGTCACGATTATTTTGAGAGCAGGCGTAGACGCAGTCCTAGGCTGTCATAATTTATCTATATAAATGCTGAAATCGACAACGCGATCCAGGTAGATTCTCAAAATTAATTTAACTGTTCATAAATCTTAATACACGCGGCACGGTGAGAAATATCATTCGCGATATGCTTGATATACGTAACTTCGCAGTCTAATCGTAATGCCGATCTTTAACGCACACGGGTTAAAATATTGCGACAGGGCGATTTTACCGTCAACCGACCAATACGTCGTTGCCGTAAGCATTGAGGGTCAATATTTTATTTCATATTATTATCGGCACGCACTTCTCACGCGCAGGCCGGTTACGTGCAAACTAATCACGGACGGTACTTCATCGAGCCAATGTATCAGGCGGAACCTGAGCCCGACGGCCGGCACGTTCACGTGGCTTACAAACGAGATGCGCCGCACGAGAAGAAACGGCAAGCCGACGCGATATCGAAGAGACATTGCGGAACCAGCGGTCAGTAGTTGTTAGTTATCTCGTCAAATATTTCACTCCCTCCCTTATCTCTCGCTCTCCTAAAAGTAATTTTGAACGGCGCGTTTTGTCGGGCGTACTCCGCCATTTATTACTTTAACGTTTCACTTTAACGCGAGACGATACAGCTCCCAGTCTGTGCCGCGGACATTTATTATGTACCGTAACGTGAGAGGATTTCGCATAGTTACGAGCGAGTGACAAATAATGGCACGTAGTTTGTGGAAGCTCATTTCCGCTTTAACAGACAACTGGGAGTCGGCGTGGGCGGAGCAGTTGGCTAAAAGGCAGATACAGCTAACGAAAAATAATTCATACGCCGCGAGGCGCGACACCGCGGTGTCTTCGGGAACGCACAGCGTGCACCGTTACATTGAAATTGGATTAATCGCCGATCGGAGATTCCTCGACTTCCACAACAACACAGATTACGAGCAGTACCTCTTAACGGTCATGAATATGGTGTCCGATTTTTATCACGACAGTTCCGTGGGCAATCAAATAGACGTCGTCTTGGTACGCGTGATATACTTAGAAAAAGAGAAGGAAGAGGTAGTGTGTGCTAGAAAATAATGCAGTTAAATAAAAAGTAGAATATATTTGGAAAGGAAAAGAAAGAGAGAGTCTCGTTGCAATAAATATCGTAAATTAAATTAATCGCTCGTAGATAGATTTGCTTATTAGTCCAGCTGCGGAGAATACATTGGCTAGTTTTGCGAAATGGGCAGAAAAGATGAATCCGAAGGACGATATGCATCCGAATCATTACGACATTGCGGTATTGGTTACTAGGTAATTTTTGTAGGTATCGATTTAGCTCCTCACGGGCATTAACGTTGCTGCTCGCGTGTATCCTCAGGTATGATATTTGCTCGGAGGGAACCAATTGCGACCTAATGGGTCTAGCTCATGTCGCTGCAGCCTGCGACTCGGAAAAAGCCGCGTGCATTAATGAAGACAGCGGACTTTTGCTCGGCATCGTGATTGCTCACGAAGTTGGTCACGTGTACTGTGCATTTCGATCTTAATAAAATAAGTACAAACTTGAAGCGTTTTTAGAAAATAGAAAGAAATTTCGGTGTAAAATTAAAAATACTTTTGCAAACGTTTATATAATTCTGATTTTTTTTTTTATTTTACGTAATAATAATTAAATTAATATAATCAAGGACGCAAAATTTTAACGCTTCGTGTTTTATATATAGAAGCTTAAACGAAGCTACTTTGATTGCTTAAAAATGACTGTTTTATAGAATGGGTTGTTCTCACGACGAGCCGGAAACGAGCGGATGTCCTTCGAAGGATTTGGACGATAGCTACTTTATTATGTCCCCTATAGTCTTCTTATACACCATTAGATGGTCGACTTGCAGCAGGAGATTTATAACAGCCTTTCTCGAGTAAAACCAAGTTGCATAAGTAATGACGGTGCCATAAATAATGCCCGTTTTTAATTGCGCAATGATGCGAATAAAGTCGGTCGTTAAAAAAAAAATTAGATTTAGTACCTTGGAATATTTAATTTTTTATTTGTAATTTATTTTAACTTGTTTGAATAAGGAGCGGACTAGGCGATTGTTTAAACGACAATCCAAGAAATCCATCGGAGAAACTGAAATATCCTAACATGTTGCCGGGTGTAATGTACGACGCTGCCTTTCAATGTAACATGCAGTTTCCTGGTTCGAAAGTGTGCCCGCAACCTCAAGTAAAGTTTTGATCAACTTCGTACGCAATCTTACAATTAATTGCAATTTAATACTTTTGATCCGATTATCATCAACCGCCGTTGTTACTTAGCAAAAATTAATATTCTCGTTACTGATCAATAATTTCTTCTATTTTAAACCACTTACGTTTCGTCTATATTTTATCTATGATTTTCTCGTCGAAAATGAAATTGCTTTTATTCATCACCTGCTATATTTATTCAGACAATTCATATTAAATTAGTCCAATCGGAATATTCAATCTTTAAATAAATTATTTAACGAAATTACGTTCGTAACGTTCGCTTTCGTCGATATTGGATTTCAAACTAGTGTTTGCGAGTCGACAGTTTGATATAAAAAAAGAAAAAAAAAAAAAAACAGATCGTATTCGAGTTGCGCTTTTCCTATCTCTTTAAGACTAATCTGATTAGCCCGGGCTTCTCGCAACCGCGTGTTTATTTCAGGCGAGCGGCTGCGAGAACCTGTGGTGCTTGACCAACTCGAGCTGCTATTCCTTGGGGACGCCGAAGGCCGATGGTACGAAGTGCGGTGAGAACAAGGTGCGCAAGGCGGCTTAGGTAGAACCTGTTCTTCCGACAAAATATATTCCCGGCGCGGATTATTTAGCAACCGCTTAGCATCGTTGTTTATGCATCCGCAGATATTACCGGCGTAAATAATATGTCGCTGCGAGGTGACATCAATTATGAAACGAACGCGAACGTAAATGGCTTTCGACACGATCGAAAGCCATTTACGGTGCGCGACCCGCGCCCCGGAACGCCGCCGGAAACGTAGCGGAATAAAAGAGCGTTCCTCCGCGAGCAGGAGAGATTTATTAAACGACGCGCCTTCCTCGCGCGTCGCGCTTCCTCGGGACGATGTAGATTTCGTCGCCTTCGGCGCGCTCGCTAGAGCGCCGGGCGTAGATTTAATCGCGCCGGGGAAATAAATTGAAGTGTCAGGGAAACTTCTCGCGACCACCCGCCCTGGAAATTGGTATTTGCGCGAGCCGCGAAGGTGAAAAGTAACCCCGCGAGACGTATCGCGTTTTTCTCACCCGCGGAACAAAGATGATAATAAAGGGCATTGTGTACGTTTGCGCGCGAATCTAGTGGTGCATTCACAAGAAGTGCGTGGACATGGGCGCTCGACCGGCTTCGGTGCACGGCGGATGGGGCGACTGGAGCCCGATTGGTCCTTGCAGCAGGACCTGCGGCGGTGGCCTTAAGTACTCCGAGAGAGAATGCGACCGGCCGGTGCCGGCGAACGGCGGCCGATACTGCATCGGCGAGAGAAGAAGGTTTTTCACTTGCAACACTACGGTAAATCGCGTCTATCCTCACTGCTCTTCTCGCGTACCGCGCGCTGCGCGTTTCAGTAATCGACGGCCTTCGCCGCGTCGCGACGCTCGACGTTAATAGCGCGCGACTTCTTACGGCGACTTTGACGATTTTCTGCAAACTGCTAACCGAATTGCACTCTCTGAGCCGCATACCGGCGGTGATCGTGTCTTCGTCTTATTTTCGTTACGGCGAGGTAGCCAACGACATTGCGTCGTCATGCTCAAGAGATTTTTATGTTTTCTAGTAGGTACCGCGTTACCATTTTATATCGCCACATAGTGACGCGAGCGGTACAACACGCTGTAACAAATTCAGTTTGAGAGCGAGACGCAATGAGAGAAAGAGAGAGAGGCTCTATCATTGCCGCGAGCATCTCCGTGACGGAGCTCGGCGAAACGTTTTAATTCTTTTTAGTCGGACGATTCTCTGCGCTGTCGCAATTTTCCCGTATACCATTCCGCACGGAATTCCGTCACACATTCACCGTAACGTTCCCCATTAAATTGCGCAGCCCTGCGACCCAACGAAACCACCGTACCGTGCGGTACAATGCTCGGAACATGACAACGAAGAGATCCTGACGGACGGGCTTCATCAATGGAAGCCATACATGGACTCGAAATTAGAACCTTGCGCGCTCTACTGCATCAACGAGAAGCAAACCTTCGTGAAGATCTCGCCGTCGGCGAACGATTCGACACCCTGCAAGGCTGGGACCAACTACATGTGCATATCCGGAACGTGCAGGGTGTGGAATTGTAACTTTTTGAGATAGACCCGCGCCTTACTGAGACAGACAGACCCCCACTTACATTATGCAATTACCGCGTTCGAAATAAGTAATAACAAAACTCGTACGTTTTTAACCATTTTTTTTTAATTTTTATTTTTTTGAATTTTAACTTACTTTGTTAGTTGCAGAATTCTTATAGGTATACACGCGCTCGTAATTATTTTGTTCGTAGCTCGCGTTAGCTAACGAGAAATTAATTAATGACCAATTCGCTGGAATTACCCGTGGTATAACTCAAATAATTAACGACTTGGCATAAAAGAGACGGGCAACAATAAAATGTACCGTTGCACTAACATATTTTATTAAAAGGAAAATATTCTACCTCTTTTTTTTAACACGTGCACGCGACGTTTTATAATTCTCCCCGTACCGAGTGCTGTAATTAATGTTTCTCGCATTGTAGAAAGTTGGATGCGATTGGGTGATAGATTCGGACGCAATCGAGGACAAATGCGGCGTGTGTAAAGGGGATGGGACGAAGTGCAGGCAGGTGCAGGGCGAGTTTACCGAAACGGTGTCGCGAGCCGGTAAAAATTCAGCGGATGACGCTCGCAGCTTGTCAAATGAAATCGCGTAGTTCCTTCTCGTGATACATCGTTCCTCTCTTTTCACAGAATATGTGAAGATCGTGACGATTCCGCGAGGTGCGCGAAGCGTGCAGGTTACCGAGAGGAAACCCAGCGAGAATATGCTGGCCGTGAAACTCGAAAAAGATAAAACATACTGCATCAATGGAGACAAGTAAGCTTTTGCAAACTTTCCTGCGCTACTCGCTTCTTTTCTCTTCTCTTTTTCTGCCCTTAATTTATAACGCCCATAGCGCACATAAACGTCCCGAGAAAATTGATACGCGCAGATGCTTTTCGTAACCATGATAAAGCGCATAACGTATTTTTACGGTACACTTTTACGACGTTGTCGTTCGCGTAGTCGCGAGTTTAAGAGCGGAGATTACGAGTGCGCTGGAACGATGATTATCTACATGCATCCGGAGCCGGACAAGGAAATAGTGGAAATGAAAGGCCCGATATCTGAAGATATTGAAATACAAGTAAACCTAGTTTATTTACTAATTCTTATCGCGATGATATCATGCGTATCGGTTTTGCGCTATAGGTACATACATATATAACAAAAATCTTATCTACTATGAGTGTCTCCTCCTGTTTGCCATCTCTAATTTTTATAAAATTATATTTACTTATTGCAAATTTATCTTTTCACATACTTAAAAATAATTTACTTTTTAGTTGCTATAAATAATAATCCATGATGTAATATGTGAATATAATTACAATTTTTTTTTTTTTTAAATTTAATCTATTACAAATGCTAAAAACTTAAAGTAATTTTTGTCGACGGGACATTTTAGTACGCTTTCTTCAATCCCCAAAACAATCCCGGAATAGATTACACGTACTACGTCAAATCGACGAATACGGCGTATACGCCCAAGTATATGTGGGACTTTATCGAATGGTCAGAATGCAACGCCAAGTGCGACGGTGGCACGATGGTAATTTATGTGACAACGTTACACGTGCACGCGGGTGCCTAATGCAACCGCGAATGCGACCGCTTTTATGCGAAGGACGTGTCATCGATTTGCGTAGATATCCGAGGCGTCCTGCATCGAGGAACAGAGCGGGCGAGTGACGCCTAACTTCTGTGACGGTATACCGCGCCCGGAAGCAAAGAGCCGCATCTGCAATCAGGCCCCTTGTCCCGCGAAGTAAGCCATAGACTCTAGATAATATTTCCCGCGTGAATATAGACAATGCGCGGTAAATATAATTGCACGTAATAAGATAATTCGCATCGGTACAGCAGCATTTTGAAATAGATTTTTAATCAAATAACGCCTGCATTTAATGAAGAAACCGATAGATACGCAATTCTTACGGCATAGTATAATACGTGAGATTTTTTTTTAATAAAAAAAAGAAAAGGCAAATATAACTTGTCACCGTTTCTTGCTTAATAACAAGAGTTTAAATAATACCTACGACGTACGTAAGATAAAAATCTCCGAACGCTATTGGCTTCCGCTCCATCGATCTCAGTTTCTCTTTTAACGATGACGTAGCTCCACGCACTTATGCCTGCATACGTTCGCCGATAAATAAGATGTTAACTCAGCGTCGCATAAACATCGATCTAGCGTTTTGCGCGCGCATTAACGTTCGCTAGACGAACGAATCTGACGTAAAGTAAAATAAATCCATGTCCGTCGTCGGTCTGCGCGTGTAGATGGAGAGTGAGTCAATGGAGTAAATGCAGCGCCTGCGACGGGAAGAAGGGTGTGAGACGCCGCAAGGTTCAATGCGTGAGGCCAGGTGCCAGACCCGGGGAGGACGACGTGCAGGCGAATCTGGACGCGTGTAAGGGCCATGTGCCGAGACAGAGAGAAACTTGTATAGGTACAATCGCGGTATTTTTTCCAAATTTCAAATCTCGAAATAATTAAGAGGAAATTTATTCGCGGCGTAACGCATTCGTGCTAGGTACAAGACCATGTAGAACGTGTCCTAAAAAAACTCGACGGTCCGATCGAGAGTCCACGAACGTGAAAAAGAGAGGAGCGGTCTTGTCGTCGGACGATCAGCGGAGAATGATCGACAGGTTCGTCGATCTTGGTTTAGTTCATTATTTGGAGAGGTCTCGCGGCGGGCTGCTACGCGATACCGACAACCTCGAAGAGACGAGCGCCACCCGTGACTTCCGACAGGCTCTCCACGACTGGGCGATGACAAACGAGAACAAGCGTAAGCGCACCTGCGACGCGGAGGACGGATTCACAACGCCGAAGCCGGGATCCATCATCAAGGATTCGATACCTATCGAGAATGTCGTACTGAAGCAGGCACCGTACATGGACGAGTCTCTTCAGTCTAATCTGTCGGACAAGGCGTTCCAGGAAGTCGGCGATCTTGTCGGTGGTGGCATCGATACGAGTCAGGAGAAAATATACAAGGGTGCACAGGCGGTTCAGCTTATCGAGCAGTTAGCTCATCATAATCTGACAGCGAGACCGCGCGCTATTTCTATTAGCCAGAACGACGCTCTCAATCCATCTCAATTTATCGATACCGCGGAAAAAAAGCGTTGAGCAAAAAGCAAATAAATAAAAAATTAAATGCCGCGATAAATACACGCTAGCTTCGTAGTTGTATTTAAGTTCCAGAAATATATGAGTATTAGATGTAGATCGAAAAGCTGGTATTACATACTGTTACAAGACTCGCTCTTTGCTGATTCATGTCGCGCGTGATTGATTAGCTTGACGGGATGAAGGCCGTCAAGTCAAATAAAACGTATAGGTAATACGAAAAGTGCCGCGTGGCGAACAGAAAATATCGTCCATCGATATATATGACGCTTGTTCGCGATGACTCGGTAGACAGACGAGCAGACGTATTGCGAAACTTGCTAGAACGAGTACTAATGATTAATGACTCGCGTGTTTTTTTTTTTCATTTTTTTTTTCATCAATTGATCTTTATTGGTACAAGAAAATGTCGCGCGCCAGGCATTTCCCTACGATACCCCCAGGACACGGACCATTAAGGGGGGCAAACGTCTGCAATCTTGGATCATTACAAAGTATCGCTCCCGCAATAAATAACACGCGAACGGCGAATCTGAAAGATCAATGCTCAACGGCGAGACTCGTTAGCGGGTCGCGGGAAATCATCCTCCTCGCGTTGTCGAAGCGTAATTTATATCGGCCCGTCGTCCTCGCCGCGTCGGCCGCCGCATATTGAGAGATTATCTTCGGGTACCGGCAGATCTATCGCCGCATTATCGTCAATTACGGCCATGTTTCCCGGACTTGAACAACGTCGCGAGATTAATCGGTCGATAGATCTCGCGACTCCGCGACTCGCAGCGGCCGACGTGGACCGGAGCTTTCTGCTGTTCGATCGTTAAAATTCGTATGCGCCTGTATAAAAGCGCACGCCGCGGGTATAATTCGGTCGTACAACGTAACGATTGTTTTTATCGCTTCGCGCATCGGTGATCTGCACGAGCGGCGCGTTACGTGCTCGCGAGCGGCCGCACCGACGTTCTATTCAACGACTCGTAAAAGTCCCCTTGATGGATCGCATAACCATCGCTCGAATCGACGCGGATTCGTCTTCCAGATGCGCGCTGTCTTCACTCGTTTGCCCTGCGGATGCCGCTCCCAAAGAGCATACACTTCGCGTGAGAGTAATCGACGTATTCACTATGTATGATGTGTCCTCGTACGGTAATAAATTCTTTTCTCTTTCATTCGCGCCGAGGGAACGCTCGAATTTCCTCCCACGATCATTTGGCCCCATCGATCTATTTCATCGCGCGCTGCATGCACGTCGTCCGCGAAAAATCGAGACCTCAGGAGACGCGCGCGCTTCTTCCTGTAGCCTTTGTATATATCTGAGAGCATCCGTACCAACCAGCGTGAATTCTGTGCTATTCTCCGGCGGCCGAGGCACGAAATCCTTCGGAAAATTCGTAACGACGTTCTTTTCATCGCGCTCGAGAATAATCGTGAGCGTTAAGTTCCGAATGTTCGCTTTGTCGATCACTATCTCACCCTTCTTAATCTTATTCGCATTTATCTTCTCCCCATCGTTCGGCGCGCCCCTTGATCTTTTGTCCGCCCGAGAACGATTCCGTCGAGTCTTAGTCGAATTTCGAATCGCGCCCGCTGAAATTAAGCTCGTTGTCTCACTCGGAAGCGCATTAACGTACCCGTTGTCGACCAAACAAGAACGATCGGACGGATCTCCAGTCTGTCCTGCCCGCGTGGAGAAATCACCCGGATGTCGGTCTTCTACGACGGCGCCGCTTAAAGCCGTCTTAACGGGCACTCGAGCAGCTCTAATGAAGTCGTTTTGTCGCGTTAGCGTGCTCGAGCGAGCGGAGGAGAGCTCGCGTTTGTCGTCGGCGGCACCTCTGTCTTCCCGTCTTCGTCGGCCGGCTTCGCAAGGCGCCGACTCCCTTGGCTTCGGTCCTTGGCAATAGCTGTCCTCGAGCACGTCGAGATCCTGCTCACCACGGCCGACGGGTCGTGCACATTTGACAGCGCGCCTTCTCTCGCAGCCCGGCGTGCACGGTGCGCAGCCTTGCCATTCGCCGATGATCCACCTGAAATCGCACACGATAAGAGCGAGGCTTTTAATTAGCTGGCGACAGTGGGCCGATTATCGCGCGGTGTCATGTCCGTTAGTTCCTCAAGATAAAGATGACAATTCTGTCTAACGCGTGTACGTTATATACATGCCGAAATACAATAACGACGCGAGGGCAATGCGCGGGTAAATGTCATCGCTCAGAAAAGCAACGTAGCTTTATAAAATATTTTTAATTAGAAAATTGTGAAAATTATAAACTTGCCGCGGTATACAAGGAGCCTGATTGCACGGTCTGACTTTCGCGTCTGGTTTATTGACGTTTCTGCAGAATTTATCGTCCACTAGTCCACCGATTTTCTCGATGCAGCGGGGTTTCGATATCTGTTCTCCCGGGCCGCAACCTGCCGTGCATTTCTCCCAGTCGATGAAATCCCAAGAGAACTCGGGTTTGCGCGGCGTACGTTGCTTCAATCCTAATGAGTATTTCAATGTGACGTTCTCCTTTGGTGAGACCTGTCAGATTAATTAACTGTCAAAGGGAAGTACTGCGAAAAGATAAAATTAAATTTCTTTTCAACGTAATTTCTAAAGTAACTCGGCAGTTACTACAATATAAAAGCTCGAAAAATATGCGCTGCGCTTAAAATGTATCTTTAGAAATAAAAATTTAATCTCTAGCCGTCTCGCGAAACGTTGCAAACTTTATTCGCGTCGCATCGGCAAGAGTTAGAAATTACACCGGGAAAAAGAAATAGAAATAAGTGTGGGAAAAAGAAATAAAAAGAAAAAGTCGTTTTGCGAACTCGCTTACTTTGGAGATTATCGCTGCTGATTACTAACTGCGATTTTAAATACAACTGAAATGATAGGAGCGTTCTTTCTTTTTTCTTTTTTTTTTTTTCTTGCGCGTTTTTTGCCAATAGCATATACGCAAGTTCGAACACCTTGTTCAAGATACGTTATCGATTTACCGGCAGTGGCGACTAATTAGCAGAGTGCGTTCATTATGTTTACCAATATAATCAAGTCCTCAGTGACGGGTCCCGGTATATTCAAAGCTTCCTGCCTCGGTCTTATCATTCCCAGCCACGCCTGGGAGCCCGGCACGTCGAACATTCCTAGACGGTTACTGAAATAATTACATCGCGTGGTTAATTACGGAATGAGACCTGTACCTTTATTTGCGTGATGCGTCACGAACGTAACAAGATTGATGACGCGCAGTTTGAAGAAAGGTACTGGGTTAGAAACGTTCGGACAATAAATACAACCGGTACTGGTCTCTCAGATTATCACGTAGATGCCGCGTTACAAAAATGAAATGGAATTTCATTTACCCATCGATCAACGCGGTTCTCGTGCCTCTAGCCCGTACCACGATTCTGGATTTGGTTGGCTCCGTTTCCTCAACGCGAATATTTCTGGCACCGGCCGGTACATCTGTTATTTTCTTGAGTCCTTAAACGTGAAAAATTTTCTCGGGAGGTTATTGCAAAAAGCTCTCACGCGCAATATTATTCGTCGAAATTCCAATTTCTGCGTAACATCGTATTGTTGCGCAATGCGGATTTATTTGGCTGTCGCAAGCTGCTTTTTTCTCTTTCTCTCATTCTTCCCTTCTTTCTTTTGCGCACATACACACATTCTCAGTACGCCGCTCGAGATTCCTCTTAAAGAGCAAGATTGAACGCGCGCTTTACACTTCTGCTCTGGTGGAATTTTAATTCACGGAAGTTCTCGTTTGCGTACTTTCCATTCACCGCTGCTGTGCCGACGACATTCATCGACATTTTTGTCAAGTCGTAAAATTTCCTCGATGTAAAATAGTAAGCGAGAACATTACTGCGAGAAATTTAAAAGAGATTGACAGGAAGAACGAGGCAATAAATATATGGAAAACGACTGTTCAATATTCAGCCATCGGCTTTCAAACGTTGTAAAAGTATTTTTAATAACGCAAAAGTTCACTTTAATATTCGGTAAAGACTTTTGGTTCGGAAATATCGCAGGAACAGCGTGATATTTCGTATTCGAAAAATCATATTACGATTTTTATGTTTAGCGAAATATATTATATGTATATTTTTTTTTCTATTTTAATGTTAATAATATTTTTCTTACGGGCTTGAGCTGCAAACGATACTGTTCCTTGTTTGAGAGTGCACGAGGTGCTGTCGCCTCGGCAAACACCGCAAACGTCTTCCACGGCAGCGGATGCCATATGTAGGTCGCAAGGTATCTCCATACACACACCCCCGACGCAAATATCTCGGATACCCCTGTAACACGTGGTACCGTCCACCACTTTCGGTCTCAACGAGGTCACCAGATTAGTTTCGCTCATGCAGTAAAGCGCGCAAGGGTTTTCGGACGCCTTCAAGCCTAGAAAAGATAAGTCACGAAGTCGACGCCGGAGATCGCTTATCGCTTATTACCTTCGGGCAGATTGTACGCTACCCAGCGATGCACCTTTCCATCTTCTGGAAATATCCAGTCGTTGAATTCGGCGCACTGCACGTCGCGAAACGACGGCGCGCCGATTTCGCAGGGCTGTAAAAAAAACTTTTACTTATTACACGGAGCACGATGATTCTCCATCTCCGACGGCTTAACATTAACACGGCGCGTTTCACGCTTTTCATTTTCCTCTGCCTTAACTTTACTGATATCAGCGCCAGCTCCGTGATATATTTTTTTTTTTCTTTAGTCTTCTTTAGTTCACGTCGCGTAAGTCTTTATAAAAAAAGAAAGTATCTGCCATTTCCACGTCAATCTCGCGGAAAATGTTGATCGTCGCGTAAATCGGATGTTTACTCAAGCCTGCGTGAGTTCGCGTTGGCGCTTACTGCTAAGTTGTTTGCGAGGGCTCTCAAAACTCACATCCGTGGCGCAGATTTTGTAGCGTTTCCTGTCACCTACGCAGAAAGAACCGCCTTTAGACGGAGGCGGCTGGTTGCATTTTCTCGTGGCGTACGCGACTCCGGAGCCGCACGTTCGCGAACACCTGCTCCAGGACGACCAGGCGCCCCATCCGCCATTCGCGATTCCAGGTCGTTCGCCTACCATTAGGCACTTCATTTGGTAACACCACTGTAACATTCGTTAATTCCGAACGTCGCGACACTCGGGCTGACTTACATCACGGAGAATGAGAAGGCACGGAGGATGTCTCGAGGGGAAAGTGCATTATGAACGAAACTAAATAATGCACCACGTCTTTTAGAAGCGCGACGTGGAAATTTATTATGTCCTGCAAGAAGGTATTCTTACACTTCGAGAGACCTTAGTCTTGTTTCATTAGAATCGCTAATGCTATTTCACGACGCGAATAATTATCGAGTCCCTTTATGACTTCTGCAATTTTAAGCGTACTTAAAGCCGTTTAAATATCTGACAGATGGAATAATATTTCCGCCTTTCACTTCGCCGTCGCGTAACTATTTTAGAAACGACCATTACGCATCTATTATTTTTTATTTAATAACGCCTTTCTTTTTATTTCGCCGTTATCTCGCCGGGTAAGTACTAATTATTCTTAATAATACGTTCTATTTTTACGTAGTTGCATAATGTATTCATGTATTCAAAGTAACACAAAATTTTGCGCACTTTTTCATTCCTTCAATTTTGCGGCTCGTCATTAAAAAAAAAAAAAAATCTCAGGAATATCTCGCTGTTTTGCGGGCACGGCTGCTTGAATTTGGCTATCTCGCTTTTCCATTTAGAATGTCCGCATTAAAGTATACGCTCGATTCCACGATAACACGCAAATGCATCGAATCTGCCCTCGACCGGCGACGAGATAATTGCTCTTCGTTTCACGAACTGCAATTGCGCATCTATTTGTCTATTTCATTCCACCGATGATTGCATCGGCTGTTGTGAAGTGGCATGACAAACAAACTGAATTTTTACGCACGTAGGCAGATCAATCTATTTTCGTAGTCGATGTTATCATTCCGATTTCAATTTTTTAAACTTCGCAATCCCTGGTACATCGTCCAATTTTACTCACTAAATTTCATCGGTCGAAAATTTGTTTTTCTTTTTACATCGAGTTATTTAAATGAAATATCAAGCGATTCTCCTTGCCTATAAATATCAGAGCGAACCATATTCGAAGCGTGCTTTAAAGGGAACGCGACCTTGGTATCATTTACATCTCTCTAAAATATTTTACTATCTTGCTATTTTTAAAGAGAAAGGTATTTGTACGTTTAAAAGCTCGTTCATATTCGCACGTAAGATTGAATAGAGAGGCTTCTTCAATTCTGACATCTGCTCGATTTATCGCGCGCTCGTATCGACCATTCGACTTTATACAAAGCTTACTCGAGTAAGTAGAGATTACCGCCGTTCGGATTTACGGGCTGCAGCGACTGTATCCGACAACCCGAAGCGGTAGTCGGCCAGTCGGCCGGAGCGCTAATGACTCTCGTCTACGCGCTTCAACGCTTTGGCACGCCCGGTTATTAACATTGTCACCCAAATCTGATATTTCGTTGATGCGTGATATTTGAACACCGATCGTCTCCTGGCCATTACGGGTCTCACGTGCACCTACATTCTATCACGTTTTGCCGAAACCCTTTTTGCAGCATCACGTAGCCGCGCATGCATGACCAGCCGCAAAAAAACAGTTCAGCCGACTTGCCTCGTTTCGATTTCCGAAATATCCGTGACTCGACTTGAAACAAGTTTCACCCGACAAGATACGCGAATTTTTATGCGGGATGTATACATATATATATATATATATATATATGTGTGTGTGTTTGCTCGATTTTTCCGTATATAGTTTCTTTTATATATCGAATTCGCTGGGCAAATTCGAAACCGACCTTATACATTTTCTGAAACTACGAGCTCCTTGGAGTATATTCAAGTGAATTGTTCTATTCTTGAAACAGATTTCGCATTGACTACTGTCTTGCCTTGTAACATTTTTAATTTTTTATCAATTCTGAGATAAATCATTTTAAAAAGGTTTTGAAGTATGTATTGCGTTCTAGATAAAATTTTACTTAATAAAGAATTAAGGGGGAAATAAAAAAAAGAAAAAAAAAACGTTTGTATAAAAGTCGCGATCTTGTGCAAACCTACAAACGTATTATTACGAGAGAATTTACAATATATTTGTGGGATGTTGGCTTAACGTACTCTGTAAGAATGCGTCTGCGAATACCTGTCCGCGATCTTTAACATTGCCGTGCTTTGTTGCCGTAAGGGCCAATGAAACCTAACTGAAGCCTGAAACTGGTTTTAATTCTGAAAGGGCGCGTGACTCACGGTTGATGGCGAATCCAGATAGCTTTTTTAGCTTTCTGCTATATACTCTCGTCGTATCTCTTTCACGAGATACTTAAACTGTTCCGACATAATGGGCTCTCAGTGAAAGGTCTTCGAGGACCTTGATTAATTGATCAATATGTAATTTTTCTCCGAATCTGCACACTGATACGCTTTTAAGGCTCTCGAAGGTGAATATTTATTCGTTAGTTATATCCGCGAACGAATATCTCGATGAACAATACATTGAAGTAAGTTAATGGACACTAATTACCTTTGAAATAATTAAATTCGAAAACATTTTTCTACATCAAAATTGCTAAGTTAAAAAAAAAAGATCAAAAAAAAATTTCGATTAATTTCACAGTGTATATATTATATAAAAAAATTAATGAATAGATTAATTAAAGAGTTATTTAAGAAGAAAGGAATATTATGAAATTTCTTAAAGCAATTTCCATCATAAAAAAAAAATAGCTCCGAAATTAAAGAATCGTTACTTTTATAAATCGTTCTATTACAATTCCCGTGATCTGTGGGTCTTAGATCATCCTTCGTGCCTTATTTTACGCTCTTTATTCGTAAGCGGTAATTTACTCTCTTTTCGCCACACGGGGTGCCCTCCGCGGGTGGTTTCTTGTCAGTCACGCAACCTCTGCCTGGAATGGAGCACTTAAGGGTTTCGCATGTCTGGAAATAAGGCCAAAAGTATCTCGTTTTAGCTTTTTTTTTTCTTTTAATTAAAGCATAAATAAAAATTAACTTTTATTATCTTCGCTTCAGATGTATTATAATATATATAAATCTTAATTTCTATTTTTTATTAGATGTTGTTTTTAACTACTTTTTAAATGCTTATTGCTTATAAACTCATGCTGTTCATGTTTGTAATATGTAAATTCGTGTCTTCGCGCATTAAGCTCGATTCCGTGCATAGGTGATTTGTTAAATCCAAACGGGGATCAGTCATCCCTGGGAAAGTCTCGTTTTACGTGCGTGTCGATCGCGATATCGCGGCTGCTTCTCCGGCCTCTTATCTGACACCGCGCACAGTTGGAGAACGTATTTTCCTAAACGGATAAGGTAGGCCGCAAAGGCATCGGTTTGTAGATGCGAACGGCAGATGGTGCCTGTTTACGGACGATGTGGATTCGCAAACTACCGATATGTTGACGCACGATTTATCAGAGTCGCGTTAACGAACTGGCCGATTGCGCTTTACACTTTCACTGTTGGAAAATAATCGCCGCGACGTCGCTAGCTTACGGCGTCGCTTCTCTAATCTACGCCTAACGTACCACTCCCAAGTCGCACTGCCGAGCGTCTGGTCGATACCGTAAACGGCATTGATCATCGCCGTTATACATCACGCCCGGCAACATTTCCGTAGCAGGGAAATGATGATCTTGGGGCTCATCCTCTAAGCAGAACGCGAGACCTTGTCTGAAATAGACGACAAATCTGTTACTTCATATTTCTGATATTCAAATGGCCAATTGGCATCTTACATGTCGCGATGTGCAAGCTATCACTCATCTATTCCAATAATATACGAATATTTTACGGTAATTAATTTTTTTTAAATTTAAAAATTAAATTCTGACGTAATTAGTTAATAGATTTTTTTGAATACTTTACCAGAATTTTTTATATGTATGTTTAAAATATTTTTTATGGTGCAAAAAAAAGAAAAACAGATTTTAATATTAGTAGTAATTTATGGCGATTGTTAACCGTTTCATACCACGGATCGTCGTCTCGAGTTTCTGGCGACCGAAGCCCGGTTCTTAATTTAATTTGAAATTTACGGCCGTAGATCAGGCACTTTGTATCCTTCCGCGTCTGGAGAACGCGCGGAGTAGATGAGGAAAGCAGCTTTGTTGCCGGCGGACTTTAATAAAGCCGCCAGCGAAAAAGCAACGGGCATTAAGCTTACTCGATGTACGAGCGCAGGTAGCGCCGGGAGCACTCGGACCATTTTTTCGTGATGTACATGTCGCCGGGATGCATAACGGTGGTTACCACGTATCCGTTCCCATGATAAACTATACCGGGGCAGCCGTTCTCCCGCCGCACGTCGTGAGACATACCCAGGCTGGTAATGAGAAAAAGAAAATCGGCTTTTCGGAGTGGAATATTTATTGGGGCACGCGCGTCGCCCCGACTCGCTCTTAAAAGGTATCTCGAGATACACAACGAGAAGCCGCTTCATACATTAAACAACTCTCTCGACCGTGACTTATTTACGACGACACCACGGCATACCATTATTTCCACTCTCGGGCAAAGAAACGGTCTTTAGGAATTTATTTCGAGTTTTTTTTTTCCCCCTTCCCTCTCGGTAACATGATGAGGAAGTAAGAGAGGCAGTCGATGGCTCGAACAATCGTCGAGGTACGGTTATCGGAACGAGAGAAATATCCGTTCTAGAGTATTTCTCCGGTCGAAATAAGAGAAATAAAACTATTGCGCGCGACACAGAGCGTTAATATTGTGAAATTAATTTTGCCGTTTGACGCGATCGTCACTTCGTACGATATCGACGAGATTAATTTACGTATTCTGAAATTATCTACGTTTATCTCGTATTCACGCCACGTGGTCGTCTGAAATTTTTTCCGCACCTAATTACGTCGGAGCGAATTAAATTAATTACAGGCTTACGTGTGGCCTATTTGATGAGCGATGTGATAACCAGTTGACAGACCAGCATCTCTCACAATGACTGCACCTTTCAAAGGATCGCATGTACCCGCGATCGTGGATGTGCCGGTAAAGCCACAGAGGTTCCTCGAGACACAGATATCTAATCTGATAAATTATCGTCAAAAGGATGAGTGCCTGTAATCTCGGGATTAATTTGAATTTCCGGCAGAAATTGCCGGCGCCGCGTACTTGCTAATGAGAATCGCGCAATCATGATGATTTGGATGGGAATCGTCGCCGGGATTCATGGTGTATTGCCACTCTTGAAAGCGCTTTAACGTCGCAGCTGCGTCTCGGTTTATCGATAAATTTATCTGCATTGCATTCGGCACAACATAGCATAAAATCAAACGCGAAATATTAAAAAAAAAAAAAAAAAAAGAATTTTATGGAATTTTAAGTTATAATTCAAAGATTTATATTATGCATATTTTACCTTTTTTTCCTCCACTTCTAATCTTATAATTCTCACTATGGTCAATTGCATGTGTACACCTAGGCTGACGTCGTGAAACAACCCTGTCGCCTGAAAGCAAATTAATCTTTTAAGAATTTAGACTCGGATACGCGAGATTTTTTTAAGACTTGATAACTCGCCATGTTAAAGAGAGTTAAAATGTAATTTTCGACGTCGAACGCTCTATAATAGTCCAATAGAGACTTGTCCAACACGACCAGCAATTCTAGCGTGTACGACCTATTGTTAATCGATCTTGCGGGAACTCTCTGCAGATTCAAAGCTCGCTTGGCAATGATTCTGGTTTCATCGATGACGTTGCAGAGATCCTGCACGCCAGCGGTTTGATACTCATTCGGACTCCTTTTATACACGATATGCGGTTGCTCCATTTCTTTGGCGAAGTCATGTCCGGCGATTGGTTCGATCATGTACCACGCACGCTTCGTTTTGATATATCCAACCTGAAGATTGAGCCAATCCTTTGAAATTCTAAAAATTTGCGATTGACGTATTTTCATCGGAAAAAGAAAAAAAAAAGTTAATAAATCCTATCGAATTCTATCTAAGTCACTCTGATTTTACATTCAAATGTATACGAAAAAGCCAGTCCGATGTTAGAGATGCTAGAACAGATTTAGCGTTACGTAAAGGTACTTATATACGATAAATTGAGTAAAAAAGAAACATTCAACTAACAAGCCCGTAACAAGTAGATAGAGCGCTATCTTCCAATTGATCGCGCACTCGTGCCCGATAGTGACACTGCGTATCTTGCAATCGCTTCAATTGCATTCTGTTCAAAAAATCCTGCGATCCCCGGCGCTTCTCGATTATTGCACCTGGTCCAAGGAGTCGGTGGTTCGGATACAGCTCGATGTGATACTCTTCTTGATCAATACGTAGGCGGTAGTGAACGGCATCGTCGTCTGCCGTCCGATTTCGATAGAAAGAACGTTCGAAGTGATGAGGTATTCGGTGAGATATGAAACTCCCATCCGATCTGACCTTTCTCGGTATTACCACTTCGTGTCCGTCCGGTAAATCAGCGCGCGTATAACGCCCTTAGAAAGAAAAAGAAAGATGCGAAATGCAATTGTTTTATTACCGAAAATTTTATAAGATCAATACTGCTCATTTGTATACACGGGTTTCGTGATTATATGTACACATGCTTAATTGTACTGCTTCCGTTAAACTTTTAGCAGTATTATAATTAACAGTTGAAATTTTCAGTAACGATAAATTAATTCTAAAAATTGAAATGCAATAATAAATACACATTGTTAATGTACGTAAAAGTAAATTTAACGTCTGTTTTGCCATCATCGCGATATTTACATATTTGCATTCGGTAACATTTTATTGGCTTTCACATATATGTAGATCTCTTTATCTATTAACAAATTTAACTCAACAATGCATTATTTGAATATTATACACGAAATTCTGAGTGCGCGTTTCACTCATTGATACATATATACGCGTTTTACTTTATCTCGATGTTACACATACTTCTATTTCGACGAGAAATTTTCGTGGGAATTTAACATGCCAGAAGAACATTTCTAAATAATAATTACACATATGCTCGAATGTACGTCACCGATGATATTTTGTCATTGACCACATCCCATTATTTAACCTTCAACGTTGCATAATGGCATTAATGCTGCTGCATCAGGGAATATCTATTCAAATTTTAGCCTTCTATGCTCGCTTTAGTTAATGCATCACACGCCAACAATAAATAACGACTAATAGTTCCACATAATAGATTTGTAAATCAAGTTAACAAATTAAGATAAAAGCACAAAGACTCGATTTTATGTTTCGAGAAAAAGAAATTTTTTTTTCTTCTTCTTAAAAAAAAAAAAAGAAAAAAAAATCCGATATATAGGCGAAATCGATGGGAGAAGTTAAATGGAACCGAATGGACGGTGATATTATTGAGAACCGCGAATATTTTCATCGAGGGAATATTTCCGGGAATATTTCCGTCTTTTCGGACATCGCTTTGTTGCGAAAATCCAAGAAGGAGCTTTTTCGTGTAGGTGAAAATATTATAGAAGGCAAGGTCTTTCGATATCAGGTATCAATTTCGTCATTGTACGCCACGGGAGAACACGATAAGACAGAAAAGATATAGAATGAGAGAGAAAAGTAAAAAGGGTAGGCAGAGGGAGAAAGAGAGGAATGAAGCCACGGCAAGCACGTACAATGGATCATCATTTCGTGGTATAAGCGCAGCAGTTTTCCCGCTTGGCAGTGCTATATCATAGAAAAATGTCACTCGCACACACAGCACAATTTCTCTTAAAAAAATTACTCGCCCTGTTTCAGGCTATTGAACAAATAATTAATAATCAATTAATTTTTTGTAAAATAATAATTGTGAATTTTTTTGAACTTTTTACGAGAATATTTATTATTTTATAACAATAAATTTTTTTTTTTTTATGTTTGCTTGTTAATACTTAGCGAGAAATTTTTTATTATTTTTATTATGATTCGAAAAAAGAATAAAATGAGCGAGAAGTTAAAAAAATAATTATGCCATCGTGGTACAGCAATTGGAAGGATTTTCTTAAATCGACCTTGTAACGGAAAGAAAGCTTTCGTTTTCGGCGTTCGCGGCTATGACTGCAATGCAGACAAGAACGGGTAGCATAGAAATGTGATGTACAATGGGTCATCTTCTCGTACCGCGACCTAGTACTCTTTTCTCTGCTGCTCGCAAAACCGCGAAAAATAGCTCTCGCGTGCGCGGTGTGCTCGACAAGAGGAAAGCTCTGTTCTGATAGATGGCAATGACTTTCTCGAAATAGGACAGGCTGATAGGATGCGGAAAAGAGATCGACGTATAAATTTGTTTTTTATACGAAATTATGGAAACGGCCAACTGCGTATCTCAACTTATAAAACGTTATACAATCAGATCTAGCATGGTATCGCGCGTGTTATTAATTTCATACTTTACATTTTATTATATTTTATTATGCATTTCTAATATTCGCGGATACATGTACAATCTTTTTCTATAAATTACTTCTGCCGTTTTTTTCATGTCAAAATTTTTATATATTAATTTTTCTTTGAAACGAAAAAAGCGAAATTAAAGCTTAATCAAATGAAGCAACTAATCACACTGTTATATTTTTACTAAAAATCTATGTTACTAACTCTGTAACTTTAATTTTAATTAATTTTATTAAAGTTTCTTTTTTTTTATCTTATTGTCAGACTGATATTGATATAGTAATGAAAATTAAATTAATTTTAAACATTTTTGTAAATAAAAAATAATTATAGTTTGTAGAAAGAGGTGGTCGGAATTAAATAGAAAAGATATGTGTCTACCTCGATAACCGGTGTGAACTTGTTGGCTGTGAAACGTAACGAGCACGAGCAAGCAAATACATGGATAAGACGACAAGCATTTCATCATGGTATACAATATTATCGCGATACGCGTCCGTCTCTGACAGATATTGGAACAGAAACGTCAATTCGGTTGATAAAATTAAGGAGGCTAACTTGTTTGACGTAGGGCGTGTTACATGCACACGCTGTGAAGCGACATATCGATCTCGAAACAAAAGGGTCGACGACCACGTATTGCCTGTCAAACCAACTATTTTCTCGTATATTTTTCTATGCAGTCTGAATGTTGTCGTATTTACACTTTTCGTTGTAAAATTCTTCGATATCTCCAATGGGTTATAACGTCAATATTGTTTCAAAATTTCAGTTTTAATTGTACAATTGTACATTCAAGTACATTCAATATATTATTCTTTATTAAGTGACTATATTACTTTTTTTTATAAAATTATATGCTTAGGTAATCTGAAAAAAAGAAAAGATTACTTGTTTAATAAATTATTTACTAAACGATTTTAATAATATATGTATTTCGGCAATAAAATTTTCATATCACTAGTCAGTTCAATGTGGACCGCTTGTCGAGATTAAATTCAATTTTCCTGGGCACATGTGCACTCGCGAAAAGGGTGAAGCATGAAAAAGTTGTCCCTTAATCGGTTGCAGTAAAAGCCACTCTTGGCCGTAGCGGTGAC
The DNA here is from genome assembly GCF_019399895.1 of Cardiocondyla obscurior. Classification (NCBI taxonomy): domain Eukaryota; kingdom Metazoa; phylum Arthropoda; class Insecta; order Hymenoptera; family Formicidae; genus Cardiocondyla; species Cardiocondyla obscurior. The sequence continues at coordinate 9,234,112 of NC_091866.1, read as the reverse complement.
GTATAACAGCATTCGATGCAATCTCCTTATCGTAAAGTTCGGATTGAAACGGGCAAAAAATGCAGCTACGCTTGACCTGAAAACTTGGCCTTGCCACGTAATTTCCAGGACGCGAAGTTTTTCCGTCGCGGATTGCAAGCGATCTTGGAAAGAGACTCGATTACTCCGAGAAAAGTGTGCGATTAATTGAGCGAGCAAAAGCTCTCGATAGGGGAGATTGCCGGTTGCTCGCTGTTTTGTGCTCTTGTAAAAAGAACGTTCGTTTAAAGCACCGCATGCACGATTCTGTACAAAATAAATCTGAAATGGAACGATAATATACTTAGCGTTAAATAAAAAGTGAAAATAAATTTTTTATCGCCGCTGCAAGTAACTGGAACGAATAAATAAGTAATTACAACTGTTTATTTCGATTGTATTTTTATGAATGTTTTTGGTTGCACTGTACGTGCTATTGTTACAGACTGCCCGCTTTGTTTTATCGTATGACGCTATTTTTTACATGAGACGTGAGCTTTGTTGCTGACGCCTTTTTAATCTTTTTTTTAAAAAATGTCACTTTGAATTTTTTGAACTATTGAATCGTTTTACTATTCAAGTTTTCGAACTTGATGTAACAAAACTAAAATTTTTTTTTTTATTGTTGCACACTTTTTTTCTGCTTCTCTTTTTGCATTTCATGTAAACGCATGTTAGAATAAATTAAAATATAAAAATAGTTTAAGAAATTAATTTCTTATATTGTCTGAATAATCGATTCTATTGATGCTGTTTATTAAATTATATTTATTTTTTTTGTTACAGATCGACGCAACTGTATCCACTGCAGATTGGTAAGTCGCAACATTTCTTTTTTTCCGTAGTTTGTAATTATGTTTCTTAAAAAATTAGCGCGTGCTACGCGCGCGCATGGGTCTTTTTCTAATATTTTTAAAACATTATTAAAATTTTTAATATCGCGTGCGATTATTATGAAATCCGTCGTTATCGGATTCTTTTTTTTTATCTTTATTCACACCGCGAAAGCATGAGCTCGTGGATGCTGAGTGCAGAGGCGCGCGAGCACCGTGATTTTTATGATTTTTCGAAATTTACCCTGAGGAAGTAATGACAAGCGGGCGAACATGAAAAGAAGACGCTGCCCGAGAAAGGCTCGGTGTTTTGTGCGGAGACTCTTCTCGTTTCGCGCAGACATAATGATCTTTTCGTCGGGAACAACCGCGAGTCGTTACGGGCGTGGCGCCTTGTTACCTGTGATCGGGTATACAATTGGTCGTTATTTTACAACGTGTTCTCTCGGTGTTTCCTTGACGTTCTCGCACATATCCCTCAACGAAGAAGGCACCCCACGGCTTCGAGCGCGTTCGGCTGAAAGGGCACGTCTAACGCGTCGATTTTCCGGATCCGCTGGCAAGAAAACGAAACCGGTGAAACGTTGCGATACACGTCTGACGTTTTGTACCCAAGCTTTTTAACCGCCTCGCACTGACGACGCTTTAACGACCCCGCTTCTTCGCGAACGATTCTTCGCGAACGAGATGTATCCTCGATTAGGATACGGTCACTTTCTTTCAACCGCGGTTGCATCGCGACGTTCGAGCTTCGCCGGGCCCGGAGTTTTCGCAGCACATTTTTCAAAATAAGTTACCACCATCTAGAGTCGCTGGAATGAGAGAAGCACATCGCTCGCACTAGAGATTTATGAGATTGCGCGATGTTTATTTCGTTTTATTTTGTTCGCGGGAAAACTGCAGTTTCTATAACAATGGATCTTCAGTTTTCTTTAGCTTCTGGCGTAAAAGTATCTTTCACTGTGCAAGATAACCGCTCGTAACTGCTACAATCGTTTTCCCGATATAATATTTGCTCTATGCGATAACTACGCTTTGTGTTAAATAATATTTCATACGGTTTATTCCATCTGCAATAATATAAAATGATCGTTATTTTATATAATATAACGTGTTTTCTATTAAATCGTTTGTAGTACATTATAAATTATATCGAGCTCGAAACACTGAGGGATTTTTTTTTTTCCTCGGAATACTGCAGAAATTCGTGACGTCCGTCTTCTTAAGAAATTACTGTCGTCTATAAAACTTCTACAACGGTGATGTCCGTATTTTTTTCCCCATGCTGTTTCCTTTATTTTCTAAATTGTTTAGCGCGCATAAACTTTCGAACAGAGCGCGAAGGAACAGATTTGATTGCGCTCTCGAGTCATTCATGCAGCTTCTTCTTTACTGCTTCGTCGTGGAAAAGTGCGCGTCCTTCTTCATGGTGGTATTGAGAAAAAAGGAGCGCCATAACCTGCTCGAGATATTGCTAGCAATTCGTACCAAGTGCGCTAAGGCGCTCTTTCGCTTCGCATACAACTGCCCACGTCTCGTAAAAACTTTTCATCAGCTGAAATTTGAGTGCTTTTAACCGTTGAGCACAGGCGACTTTGATCCTTGTGAATTTTTGTATGTATCCTTTGAAAAGGGTTTTGATAGGCTAAGATATAAAAAGTAATGAATTTTCTGTGGTCAACGCTGCTTTTCAAAATTAAACCATATATTACAAAAAAAAAAGGAGGCAAACGAATATCTACGTTACGTAATTATTGCATTATTCCATATTAATAAAATAAATTCACGGAATAAATCCATTATTAATAAACGTATATATATGTCGGTTTTAATTATTTAATTTTAATTGGATCAGGGGATAAAAGTATGGAATTAATTCTTTTCGCTCTTGATTAATACCCTTGTTTTAACGTGCGGACATAAAAATTTCCCAGGTGTACACTTGCGTGTATAAATAATAATAATAAAATACCGAGATAACGGATGACTTAATCAGAAGAATAATAAGTTACGGGAAGTAATAATTACGGCAATTTAAAAGGCAGAACATTTAAGGAAGATACATTTGTCGCGGAAGATCGCTGCGAGCCCACTCTTCCCCCTCGTACTTTCGACGAGAGTAATTCCGGACCGTCGTTGCGGAATCGGGCGGAAGTCGCGCGGCGTTCGCTACCTGCCGTCACTCGGCTCGACGCCGAAATACGCTGTCGACTTTGTAATGTCGCATCGGAATTAGAGGCATATTTCGCCCGCGGGCGCTGGACCGGCTGACGGTGTTTTAATTAAGAAGGGGGAGTCTGGGTGAGCCGCGCGAGAGAATATTTCTTCACGAGTCATTGCAGTCGCTCTTCCTCTCCACCCTCGAGACTCGTAGGAGAGGACACGCGCGAGGGGGCTCCCTTGGCGAGATAAAATTGTCAAGCGGCACGACGGAGGGTGGAAGAAAGAGCGAAAAGCACTTTAAACGCCCGCGGCTACCTCGGCGACGCGCGAGCCGTCGTTGTATTTAACGCACGTACAAACTCTTTGTTTCTTCGAGAGTCGGGCCATTCGTTTGTTCGTAACGCGTCTTGTAGCTCGAGCCCGTTTGCGCGGTTCACCGACGGAAACAGCGCGGCGGGATACCGCAGCGAAACGACCCTTTAATTCCGCACGTTCGGGCGATACGTATGCCGCGGCTCTTCTTTTTCACGTCATAACCCTACGCGCACGGACGAGAACTTGAGATGACCGCCGTGACGCGTGTGACCATTGCGGCTATTTAAATTCCATTATAATGTCGGATGCATAAAGTGTGCCGGCTTTATCGTCCTTCCTCGCGTATCAGTTTGACATATCGCCCTAATGTCCGAGTAAATTTTTTCAACAGAACGTATAACGGTCGGACTATCATATCCGAAAACATTTTATACTTAACGTGGGTTTTATATTTTTAGGATCTCTCTTCTATTTTAGTTTCCTCTAATTTAAAATTATAACGTTCCTACGCCAGGAGTCAGCTTCCCGCTTTTACTAATTTCCCTTTCTTTGAAATCTCGTTTAAAAATTTACGACGCGCTGCAAAATGCGTGCGTGCAGACGTGCGTGCAGAAAGCTAATTGAAGCATGCGAAAATTCATTTTAAATACAGGGAATTCCTTTCAATAGTTGCCTCTCAAATGGCACGGAAAAACGGGGAAAGCGCGAACGTTGCCCGGATCGTATGCAAATGCCAGCCAGAATCAGTGGTCGTATCAACAGCCGACTTATTATATTCCGAATAATAATAAGGTTGCGTTCGCCCGCCTGACAACTGCCGCAAATGCCTTTAGCAATTCAAACTATCGTTTGGACTTGATGTTTTCCGAAGCTGCGAGCGGAGGAGCGTCGTGGCGCGACGGGTTGGAGCTTCGGTAGCGATTCGCATAGCCGCGAGCTCTCCGGTGACGTTTCATATTTAAAACATATTCGAGGCAAGCACCGCGCCTGCCGGATGAACGCGGCAGAAGAAGGCATATCCGCCGGTGGAAAATCGCGAGGGACACGGACGCGGAAAACATTTCTACAGCAGGAGTAAATTTAGGTTCCCCGCCGCCTTGAGGCATGCTGATTTTGCTGTTTTTCTCAATTTCACGTGCATACCACCGATATAACAGTATAAAATACATAGGCTATCGCATATTCAACACCCCCGTATTTTTATGAAATATAACTTTGGGACCCCACTGTCGTCTTATATACGAAAGCCACACACGTGGAAAAATGGGATTGAAAATTATTGTCTTCTTGACGCGAGAGACTTTACCTAATCGCGTAAGATCGACGAATATCTTGTTATAAATTCGGAAAAATCTAGAGACAGCATTTTTTTTTTAATAACCATAGCGGACTTTTCGGCACAAAGACAGAAAAGAATTTTTGCTACGTCAGATATTCGTCTGGTAAGGAAAGAATTGTGGAACTGCCGTTATTATCATAAATCCTGATTTCAGCCTGTGATTCAGATTTCGCGAAGATTGAATTAAATCACTTTTTCTGGGGAAAAAAAAAAAAAATAAAATAAAGAAACGTTTCTTTTCTTTCAAGGAGGGAAGAATCGCGGTAGATTCACCTCTTGTGGCTTTCCGTTCGACATGAATGGGGGAGAATTTATTGAAAATTGCATCTCGCAGTAAAGCGGCGTTATCCACAATCCAATGAATTTCCGGAGTTTCTCGAGTTGCATTACGTCGGCCGTTACGTGAAATTAAACAAAACTAAACTAAACGAAACCGACGTTCCCTGAATTCGCGCAAGTTTTGCTGTTGTTCCGTTTTAATTTTATTTATTCGAAAGCGTACTGAACTGCTGGGACAATGCTGCGGACAATTTTAAAGTGTGACGTGCGCAAGTCAGGAAAACTACTCGCGATGTCATCTTGAAGTCACAACGCTGCAGGTCAGAACTTATGAGCGTTAAGCTCATAATTAATGGTAGCGACATTTTACGAATCTGTCGAACGGATTATTAGAATCCGTGCCGAATAAAAAATTTTCTAGTACGTTCACTTGACACGTTGGATTATTTTTATAACAAAAATTTTAATAATTATATTATCAAACGGAATTATTTTTTCGCGAGAACGGCCACGCGCAATCGTCTTTCCTCGCGATTTTTATCTAAAACAGACGAGAGTTTTTTTTTTAATTAATTAAGTATATTAACATATTATAAAAATATATTTGTACGTACTCTCCGCGTGATGAATATTCGGTGCGTATTGAGACCTGCTAGTTATTTTGCTTGGGCGATGGCTTGACACCGCGCGCCAAAGTCACGTACGCTACCGAGAAAGTTGTCGTAGGTTGTGCGGTCCCAGCTGCGTGGTCAGTTGCCAATGAAGGCATGAGAGAGAGGGATAAAACGGAAAATAGATCACTAGCACGTAAGCTGACCCAACCCACTTTCGGACTATCCCCACCTGGTCTGCTGCGTGGTCAGCGATTCCGTGTACCGCGCGCGCGATTCACGTATGTCACCAAGTTCCCGTAGGTTGCGTGCGCGAAGCCACGATGTCGTCCTCGCCTTCACATTAACTTTTTCTTTATGAAGCGCGGTCTTATTAAAATGTCGATTTTTTCAAATTTTCTTCTATTTTTCAAATTAAAAAATAAACTATGACATGGAGCAATTTTTAGATCAGATTCAAATTTAGCAGGTTAAAATATATATTCCAAATACGTGGCCTATGGATTGTTATCAATGACGAATCAAAATTTATGCTAAATCTATAATCTAATTGCATCTTAAAGTCATTTTTCTTAAGTTACAATCAATTGGTTAAATAGATTTATTTTTGCGCACGCGAGCGGTGCATCCGACGTCTGCGGGCGAAGCGATAAAAGTGGCCCTATAAATAAGAAATAATTGCATCAGCATCTGTCGCGAGATCAATTCAACTGAATTCTCGCTCGTGGATCATCGACGTGTGCAAGTGCACGCGCTCGTTCGACTGCCACATGCAACGGGAGTTCGTCAAAATGCGGAACAATCGCGGTCGATTGTTCGCGATAGCGGCCGCTATTTATATTGCAACGGACGATACTCGCAAAAATTTATTATGATACCGGAACATCTCGCGTTTGGGGGACGCAACAAATGTAAATTCGCGCCGTCAGCTGCAGATGCAATCCACCCGGTTGCATGCCCAAGCTATCCCGGCCAATCATCGCGTCGTGTCTGTGTATCGGCTATGGAAGAGCTTTATCAAATGGCGAAGTTTACCAACGATGGTCAACAACAGTTACGATTTAATATTGCATGCCGCGAATGTTCGTTTTTCGTTGGGTACGTTTTATCTTGAATGCTTCTTTCATAGAAAATCCGAATGCCAGCTTATGTTTCCATTATTCCCTTCGTAAGGCGATATTAGAATAAATATGGCTTTAAAAGTGTATTTTAAAGCTTTAAAGGTACCGACAAATACCAGCCGAAATTCTCTTCACTTAATACTACGTATTGTAATTTCACACTGTAATTTATATACATATTTCTGTATAACGTATTAACATTTCTTTATATAGATTTTTAATATTATAATTTTTATAATATATTTTAAGAAGTAATTGTTTTAGACATATAAGAAAAGATTTGATATTTTTTGAAAGCACTGCTTTCTCTACTTGCAACCAAATAATCCCTAACACCGTGTTGTTGTGGAAGTAAATATACGGACTGATGTTGGCTGGCTTGAAATCATCGAGTTTACCTGTATACGTGCCGATGATATTATAACATGCATGACGATGAACTCGATCCCCGTCGAGTCGTGCTTTATGCGCATTTGCATTATGCGGTGCTTGGCGCGAAGTAAAGCCGCGCGAATATTCGGCCGGATGCAAAACGCGTGCATGTACCTAGGCGAATTAATTCGAGAACGATCGAACCACTTGCTGCAAAACGTCAATGATGTAATGCGTTGGGCTATTACTCATATCGCGCTAATTCATTATTAATGACAACATTGATAACAGTCCAATTATGCAAGCTAAATAATCAGGTGACACGCCGCCGCGCTGTTTATCGTGCGTCATATTAATAAAATAAATCTCCCGAAATCAGGTATGCGAGTATGTTAATCGCCTAACTCAACCTCGGTTGATTCATAAATTTTTCTTTATCATTTTTAGATTAAGTACAATTTATGTATAACACTATGCAGCACACCTATTGTTATATTAAATTCTTGCTGAAGAATTTTTTTTTTCGGCACAGAAAAATTGTGGCCGCACACCAACGGTGTGCAGGTGTAGATTTTTTGACAGTATATTTGAGCGGAGTTATGCGGAAGCCGTCTGATAGACTCTGCGTAGTATTCTATACTATATTTTACGAATTTTTAAGCTTTGCCTTTGTACGAATGTTTTACATCGAAAACTACCGCTATGTAACGTAGTTTCATTGTCAATTAAAGCGGACAATTAATTCCGGCGTTCGTTACTAGTTGCACACAGTTCTTCTAATATTTGCCGGCAAACCTAGTTATTTTTAATGAAATCGCCGCTTTGGGGACGCGGCACCGATTGTTATTTCGCGCAGCTTTAATTCATTATAACTTTAAGACGGAGTAACCTGTCAGCTCGCACAGGGAGACTACGGAGATCTTTCTACATAATTAAGATAATTAGCTGTTGAGTTTTAAAAAATATCCTGCCGTTTGTGTTTTTATGGTTTTTTTTTTTTTTTTTTTCTGTGCCGGAAGTTCCGAGCTAGAAGTTAGCCGTGGATAATCCCGAACGAATTTCTAATGAACTGCGGCGACTCTGCTAATTATCGCGTGCCTCATTCGACTTCGTTATCAGAGCGGAATGCGCGTATGCTGCATCTGCAAAATTAGTTACGTGAAATGTGCACCACGGTCACAGCTTGCATTTTTATTATTACATTTTTTTTTCTCTAAACGGCAAAACGAGTCGTGTTCTGTGCGCGCTTCATTAATTAGTCATTTTTTGCTAATTTTACCAAAAACGAGTCTCTGACGTCAAAACGCTTGTCCGCGACCGAATATTTTTTTTTTTACTTATTTATGAATGACGAACTTTCGTTAGCGATTACAATTCCGTTTCGATTATACAATTAAAGAAAGTCAAAGTGTTTACTCAATCAATACAATTATAATTCGTAATATATAATTTTTCTATGTTGTCGAATGATTTGAATTAAAGAAATTGCTAAATAAATGTATCCTCTTCTCCTCCTTTTGTTTTTCCTAAAAAGGAAGAAAAGAAGAAACACTTTGCGATATTGAGTTGAGATATCAAATTAATCGAAGCGGTGGAAATTTAATTAGGTAAGGATTCCGGTGTTTCATCGTATTACATGGAATTTCGAGAGCGGGACTATTCAAGGGATCGAGCGGTTCGAGTGCCTTCGATGTAATGGAGAGAGTCTCTCTTCCATTAGGCAAACCGGACGTTGAAGTTGTTCTTTTTTTTACGCGACGAAACACAGAATTCTATCGTGGGTCGCCGAGCGATGAGAGGGACGGTCACTCAGTCGGTGACGGGTACATGAGGGTGGGCTAAGGGATGGATAAAGGCGGACAACACAATTTCGCAGGAAATAGCTCCATTTCACTGAGATTTGTACCGCCATTAAAGTTTGTCCAACTCTCCGTAAGAAGTTCGAGTAGTATTTTCGCGTCCACTTTTCGGTTAACCGAGAGTCAAGTTTTGTTCGCCATCGAAACCCAAACGGCATTCCACAGCCGTGGAATGAAGTTTAAACGTTGCTATTATGACGCCAACACAGATCTGAATAATAAAACTGAATTTATTGAGCTTTTTCGCGCTTTTCTTACGTGACTATAAAAAAATTATAGTTTTTATATGCTTAAATATACCAGAATATTTGTACCAATATATATCCTGTCACATTGCATCACAGTTTCCGTAGCATATCGTAGCCTTGCGCAGCATTTTTTATTTTTTATTTTTTTTTATTTATCCGCGATGCGTGACATCGGCGGATAACGCGGATATATACGATCTCCGTTCATAAAAAATTAATGTTCCTCTTATCTCCGCGTGTTCAAATTACTTTTGACGTAAACTACACACTTACATGTTTATCCTCTAATATCGCTCTTTATATATTATGCATAAACTAATCCCCCGGTAATGGTGGGCGCTATCGAATTTACCGCAATCGGCGATAGATGTAACGCAGTTTGGAAATACCTCATTCACAATCGGGGAATATCGATTTCCTCAGTCAACCGAAACGAGCGCGCTCGGTAGGGATTACAAATGCCGGTGGCGCATTAAATTCGTGTTGCAACGGTGCCGCAGTAAACTTGATTAGATTGTAATCCTGACGTTTCAACGCGCGATGCCCCACACGAGACGTTATTACAATAAATTTGCTTATATGTATATACATATGTATGTACGGCACGCGGCATTAGAGCCGTCATAAAAGAATTTAACGATCGTCGATTAAACTGATTAACGCTTTCGATATGTGCGTCGCGCTGTGAAACCGGTCGTAATCAGAAAATGAGGAGCTCTCGAGTTCCGCGTAAACACGTTCGATGCAAAAACTTCATTAGATGCAACGACGTTTACAGCCGCATATTAATATCGCCATTCGGTTAGCGGACGCTCTTGCGAACGTAGAAGCGAGATTCAGATGTTACGATATTGTGACGCAATATTCTGCTGAATATCCTCGTTGTCTATTAAAAGCTTAATGAACTGCGGCGATGAATCCTTTGAGAGACTTTTCTTTCAGCCAGTTCTTTCAGCCGTCACTTTTTATATTACTTCGCGTTGAAATATCTTTTTCCCGATTGGATTCGCATTCACCCGCGATCGGGACACGTGTGCAGGCAAATTTGAAATTTACATTCCGTAAATGTGACGTGCACGAAATGACGCTTATAAATAAAATAATCGCGTCGTATCACTCGCTGTTTTTCCTGAAATTCAATTCGCCGTGCCGTCCTACGCCGCCACGTCGGAACGCGAGGCGAGGAAAGCTTCCGTCTTCCTCTGCGGGATTCCTTTATCCTGCATTCCGCGGGATACCAGGCGCATTTCGGTAAATCGCGTGACACCTGTAAACGGTTTTCATGTCGGCGCGGGAGCGCAAACAGAATACTTGCGTGTAGAATCTCTTATCCTGCGGTAGTTAAATTTCTTCTAAATCATCGCGCTAGGTATTCGGTTTATCGTACAAGCCAGCTCTCCGTTTTACCACGGTCGAGAGGAAAATATCACGTCGAAGACTAATTAATAATCCGTAAAAAAAAAAAAATCAAGAAGGGTGATCAATTACGAGAGCCACGCGTAATTTCGTGTTATTATCGAGGGTCTCTTATCGCAAATTATTTTTAAAGTGACTAATGGCGGCGGTATTCGAATAAATAATGATTTTGAATGCGGCGACGGTGATCGTTTTATTCGCGTTTTTCCACGCCGCGAAAAACCCACCCTCCGAGATAGGTGCGTGCGTTGCGCGGTGCTACATCGTCCACCATTTCTTTTCATCGCGGGGAAGCTATTTGCGTGGCGGTCGACCATAGAGTTCCGTATCGCGGGTGGTAAGTGATTGATGTTGAAGGCGTTTCTCATATGGATTGGACAGAGAAAGAAAGAGGATAAGAAAGAGAGACAGGGAGAGAAAGAGAAAGAAAGAGAGAGAGAGAGAGAGAGAGAGACCATGAGCATTGTGGGTAATTACCTGGTGGGTAAACGCTGTGTAAACACTGACCACACTGTTTTCCCTCGCCTGTTTCATGTTCTCCTCTCACCCTCCGCCTCTTCAGTTCCCCTTTATCCGTCTATCCATCTCCTTCGCTATCTCTATATACAGCGCGTGTGTATACGTACGCTTGCGCTACCCCTTCGCAAGCTCGACGAATTTCACCACCTGCATTCCGTTTACTTCGTCCGTTTGTTGCATTACGTCTGGAAATACATACGCCGACGTGCCGCGCGCAAGAACGGCCGCGAAGAGGGAAGAAATTTCCTTCAGCGAGAGAGACGTATTTGTACGCCAAGGTGGATGGGCATGCTCCATTCCTCTGTGCTTTGACTCATGCCGCTTTTTAGAATGTGAAACTTATGAAATCACGCGTGATTTTAAGATCTTGCATTCTCGGTTTCGAGTATTTCTATTTTACGTTTTTTATTGTTTGAATCGATTAATTACGCGATTTAACAATTATTCGTTCAATCTTCGTAAGTTTTCGGGCTTACTGGCTGTCGAGTAATTTTCGATCGATTATTCGTACGCCGTGACGTACATGCACGTTTATAAAGTCAGTACACTAACGATTGCTGTAGCGTTTGGTTCGAGGTGCCAAATGATATCGCGATAAAATTGTGATGTTTTTGCGAGCTTTATACACTGAGCGATCGCTGCACCGTTTCTTTCACACGTTTGACGCGTGTCACGCGTTACATAGTCAGGCACCGACGTACCGTCAACGATATCGTTTCAAATAACTGACTTCAAAGTGATTCTCTTCTGGGTGCACCAAATCGTCGCCTCGTCTGCCGTGTTTCACAACGCCCTCCGTTGCCGGTATCAAGCGACGGGCGCATAATTGCGCCGGAATGTCACCCGCCGGCTAACACGCGGCGTTCATTAAAATGCCATAATGTCATCGATCGTACACGCGACGACGTGGAGTGTAGGCGAACCGAGGCCAGGGGACAGTCCCGTATTTTAACCGGTCCCTTGTCGACACGTAACAACCGGGCCGCTTCGTAGGGCGGCTTTAAAGGGATTCGACGGGCTCGCTGCGAGCGGTTAATCCTCGTACAGCGGTTTCCGCGAGTGCGAATTCAAATGCGTTTGTTAGTTATTACATATTAGCGATTGCTAGATTAATCGAATGAACGGCGGCGATCCATTCAATTAGCGCGTCCGTCGGCTCGTGTGATTAATAGCGTCGCGAATGTGTTTATAAGCGATCGCATCGGATATGCTGGCAAGCATGCCGACGTCGTTGAACCCGAGAAATATTGCCGCGCATGAGCGACATGAGTGTGCAACTCCATCGATCTACCGTTCCTTTTTTTTTGTTTTTTTCTTTTTTTTAAATTTTTTTTATACCGATCCCTGAAAAAGGCAATGAACTGCTCGACATTACTTAGCTAATTTGAGTGACATCAATTAAGTAAAAAATGCTGCACATGTTGACGTAATTAAGGATCAAATATTATATGAATATCATGCGACAATTTACCATTTTTTTTTTTGTTTGACGATAAAAATAATTAATTGCTAAAGATATTTTAATAACTTAAGTATAGAACAGTTTTCACCTATGCGCATAGCATATTGTATTATATTAATATGTGAGTGATACGCTGTTTTCCCTATGAGATAAATTTGGCACGTACCGTCCTGTAAACAAACTTACTATGAGCACACGCGTGAGTCCGCACGTAAATATTGCGGCCACGCAACACGGAGCAGCAATTAGTAAAACACATTTGTAAATCAGCTAAGTAAATCGCGACGCGGCCGGAATCGCAAATGCGAGCGGTGTATAATGTCAAGCGGCATTTATTGCGGTCCCGCGAAGCCGGCGCGCGACGCAATGCAAGAAGAAGTTACGCACGAGTGGGATTTTTAATTTGGCGCCGGTAAAAAGCGCGGCAAAGAAAAAATTCAAGTGTTACAATGAGACGTGCACGAGTATTATTCATCCCGCATATTATCCATTTGTCGCGATGAAAGCTGGTTTAATTGTGTTTTTTATTCCTCCTCTCGCTTTATATCGAAATGAGCGCCGACATATGTGCCGGGCGTCAGGGTAATGAGATCGCGGCCCATTAATAATCCGCGGAACGAGTTCTCTCTATCGCGCGAGAGCGATAGGTGATTTTTTATTCGGCGCGAACATACTCTTTTATATCCCGATACTATAATTCCTTTTTATGATCTCCGCATAATCGAATCGCCGTGCCGCGCGCTGTTGAACATCGAAAACAATAAATACCGGAAAAACGCGGATTCTACCTGGATTCCGCCGCTTTTCTCTATTCCACCCGTACCGTGTAACTGTCTCGTTTACCGCACGGTTCACCGCGGTTTTCTTACCCTTTTATTTCCCACCCACCCTTTTATTTTCTCTATCGATCCCGCCGTCCTCGTAAAATTCTCGGTGTATTACGGCTTCCATTTCGGTCTTCCTCAAAACACACTGTCCGTGAAATCGTGCGGGATATTTGATCGCGTTTTATTTTATGTAACAGTCATTCGGCAGCGCTTTGTCGAGAAACAAATTATCCTTCGCCATCGGCGTTAAATATTTTAATTAAAACTTCGAAAAGTTTAATAACAAATTTGTTACACTCGGGACACTTATATTATATAATGTGTCTGCTGCGAAAATGGGCACTTGCAATTTTCAACCAATTTTGAAGTTTGCAGCGCGCAGGTAGGAATATTGGTGATTATTAATCTAGAACAGGTAATGTTTAGCAAAATTAAAAATTAATGAAAAATATTTTCATCGTTCTACGTGCGCGTAGCAACGTAACATCAACCTCAGCACGATTGAAATCGCAACCGAATGCGATAGCAAAGAGTAAAGATCAAATCGGACGTTTATTAGCTTGTAGCTGTATACCGGTTACAGATATTTCGCGTCACGATATCTGAGGGATTGCTTTGTTTCGCCGTCACACTGGTTCGGTCGCGGCGCATTGTAAATTGCTTTTGAGCATCGATCTGAAATGAATAGTCATTTCGTCCGAGCTTTTCTGGGATTTTCTCTGCGTCTCGCAGTTTTATTCTCATTTCTACGACTCCGACGGCGATAAGGTTCGACCTTTCGTTCGCGTGAGCGCTCTTACAACACGGAGGAATAATTAAATCCCCTTTGCATTTTCGAGTGGCGCGTGTCCGGGCATACAGGTACTTGTACCAGGCACGATGTACCTACCGCATAACGATAGCGCTCGAATATATCATACGGCACGACGGGGAGTTTGCTCGAATTTACACGAAGATGCCGAATTTACATAAAGCACAAGTTGGCCCTCTCTCGCCCATCGGGATCCCCGGCCGTTTCCGCAATTGCATCTAAATCACGATGCATTGTAGCGACGAGGTAAAAAATAAGTGAGCGAATGCGTTAGCATTTTTATTCAACTGTCCAACCATCCACGCATTATTATTCCACCCGTATAATCCCGAAAGGATCGTCACCCTCCGCGTTAGACGCGAAGAAGAAAAAGGCGTCGTCGTCGTTTGCATGTAAATGCTCCGGTGGCACGTTACCTTCGTTCACACTGCGTGACTCGACGTTCCGGCTGCGACGCTCGTTACATATCGTTCAACCCCCGGATTCGAGCAAGCCGTTTCTGTCAACACACGGTATATCGCGCAACATCGGCCGCGTAACGATATTCACCTTGGTCGCGTGTCAGCCGATCGAATTTTTCAGCACCCGATCGTCGCGGACGATCGTTTTCATTTGCATGTCCCGCCGCCGCATCCGGAAAGGAAGTAATTGAATCTATCGTTCTCACGCACGCCACACACCCGAAGCGTCGAGAGACGCACGAATATTGTCAAATTCACGCAAAATGAATTACTTCGGCTCGGCGTGTATTTACATAATGCGCTTTCATAGTCTATCCCGCAGCATTACAATTATGACAATGACGTCGTTTCGGTGTTTCAAAGTTTATTTTCACGTTGCGTAAACTCTGTATTATATATATATATATTTTTTTTTTTTTTTGCGTCCTTACATTGATGTAATTAAAAAAAAAAGTAATGTAGTTTGAGCGTAACTGTGAATTTTTGTCAGCTGGACTGCCTCAACAGTTTTGTTTGGTAATAAAAGGGACCGTTTCCTGCTATTTGATAGATACATAGTCTTGGTTGCGAATCGCGAAGTTATTGCAATTTCCTACGGATTTGAGAATGCAGATAAAAATACGGTGTTTGAAATTGCTATTCGTCTGTTGGAAGCATCGTGACGGATCTCGCGCGTCGTCAACAAGGGATACCGATCGGGCAGCCTTCGACTGGACGTTGAGTTTCGTGTTACATTATATTCGCTCGCGGTGTGCGTTGGGCAAAGAGGGATTCAGATGCTCCTTTGTATATCGGCTGGAAATACGGTCGTTATATCAA
Source organism: Cardiocondyla obscurior (assembly GCF_019399895.1). NCBI lineage: Eukaryota > Metazoa > Arthropoda > Insecta > Hymenoptera > Formicidae > Cardiocondyla > Cardiocondyla obscurior. The sequence goes on along the minus strand of NC_091866.1, from coordinate 9,218,639 downwards.
AGCGGGTTTGCATTGCGAGAGCGGGCGGCTACGTGAGCGGGATGAAATCGTCGCGACGTTCCGTACCAGTTGATATCCGCACGAATTCAGATTCAGCGGTTTGAAGTCAACGCTGGCGAAAGGGTGTATAGATTGTAATGTTACACCGCGTGCATATCTTTGTTGTCATCGAAATGGACGATTGACGGTCAATGATCGATGAACGTTGTAATCGTCGCGAGGCGTTCGATCCAACATATATAAATTCTTGATTAGTCGATCGTACTTTGATCACTGACAGTCGATCACTGGCCGTGGATCGTAAAAAAATGCAGCTTTAATCCGATACGCGAGGGCAATATCGTTTTACGTTCAAAAAATTCGCAATGCGTTGCGAATAAAAGCTTCATCCCAGGTGTTATTGACGTAAGCTCAAGTCGAAAAATGTAGCTTCAATACGATACGTGAGGTGATATCGTTTTACGTCCAGAAAACTCGCAGTGCGTCGAAAATAAAAGCTTTAATCCGGATGCGAGCTCGAGTTATTGTTAAATTGACGATTTATCTCGTGAGTTGGAAACATAATATATACGTTTTGTACATTGTTACTGCATTACAATTAGTAGAAGATATAATATTAATTAGTCGCTTGAAATAGAAAAAATATACCGCGAGAATAATAAATATGTTAAATATTTCTTTGTGGCAAACGATATCGTTGATATTTAATATCCGGCAATCATGTGACACTTTTGCGAGATAGTTCAAGCGGCAAGCGCGACCAATCGGTCGCAATCTTTGATCTTTATAGGAAATATGACAAATCGTAAAAAAATTCTTTTACGACAGAGTATGCGTATTTAAAACACGGATGCACATATACAACGACGTTTGCGATAAGCCGCTGTATATATAATATTTTTATTAACCGACTTAATAATACAGCGTAACAGTTCTCGTTTCAATATGGAAGATAAATGATATTTCATTTTGTTTAACCCCTATTACGTGGCCTATTTGGGTGACCAACTGATCTCCCTCTCTCGCGTCATCGTTTCCCCTTAAGAGATAAATTTTCCGTGGCTTCATGCGTGGCAAAATTTATTTCGAGGCAAGCAGAGGGTGCCTCACGCTGATAGGCAACGATTTAAGTCTAGACAGATAGCACCGCGGCAACAAGTGTCGACAATAATACAAAAAAATACAAGACGCCCATATTTCTACGTCCTTCTCCTTCGAAATGATTTTTTCTCTCCCCTTTACTCTGTAGCCATTATAAAAGAAACATTTCCGAAGTTACGGCTAAAAAAAAAATTAATGAATTAACGCCCATTATTCTGTGCGGTTGACGAACGTGATATGAAATATTCAGAATACAAATGGCACTCCGAATCCGATCACAAATGCGCTGGCTAATAAGAAAGTTTCTAAACTCTAATGCATTTAAATTGGCTCCGTCTTGTGACTTAAGCATTCAATTACGTGCATCCTGCGCATCGACGATTGCGACGTTTTTCTCGCTCGTATTGAACTGCCACGCGAGTCATTAGTAGAATTTCGTTCCGTCAGATAAATTTATACCGAAGAGAAATTGATACCTCACGGGGTTCAAACTGTTATAAGGACCACAAGATCCATTAATTTCGATCTTAATTTAAAAAAAAAAAAAAAAAAAAAAAAAATTAGACTCAACTGTAACATTCGCTTTAAACGAATCATTTCTACGACGGTGAAGAAAATACAGAAATTCGGTGGTGAGCAGTCACGTTGGGCGACGTTAGACTTTGATCTTGTGTAAGACGTCTGAGACGGATAAGAACGGCAACGGTAGCCCGACATGCACGGATAATCGCGAAAATAGTTTCCCGACGAGAACGATTCTCTGGAACGGTGTCGTCACTCATCCCAGCCTCCCACGAGCTCCTTTCGGGTCCCGAGGAATCGTTCGAGATTTTAACGAGCGTCGACCTACCGTGTTCGTAACGACCGGGTGAATGGATCGTATTTTCGCAGGGGCACAGGACAAACGGATCGCCCGTAACGTTTTGCATCCGTGCCGATGCCGATCGCGTCGCGAATGGATTCTGTCGGGTTGCACGGCTCGTTTCGCGAGTCCGATCACGCGTCCGCGTTTACGTGACGACTCCTCCTCTCGATGTGCCTCGGAGCTACCGCCTCTTCCATTTTCTCACGGTTTTCACCCGGCGCGCGGGTAATGAAGACATGCGACCGGGAAAAGAACCGGCCCTGATCCGCGACTGATTGCTGCTCGATGCTCGACGAATAACACTAAGTAGCTTCCTACCACTACTCTTCCACACGTCGATTGTTAATTCATCCCGACGTCCCCGCGTCGTTTTTATAGGAGATGTGCCAACCCCGAGCGTCAGCCTGATTTTTCTTTATCTCGCGCTCCAGTTTCTACATTGTTCACACGTTCTATAAAAAAAAAAAAAAATAGACGCATCAATATATCGAGATATTGATGCGTTCTTAAAATGAACCAGCACGCGTAATGCGGATTTTTTATGAATTTAGTCTTTACGAATTATATATAAACTATTTGGTAAAACATTTTGGCATATTATACGTATGCGACTTGCTGAACAATATTTACGTCGTCTTTTAGCTTCACGGCACGAATGGTATTTTCGTCCACACCCTGCGAAATTACAACTATGCATTCAAGCTATCCCACAAGAGCATGCGTCAGATTATCACGGTATAACATATATGTGTATACGGGCCAGCTCTTATCTACCAGGCGAGCGTATACGAAAGGTGATAAGGACCCTTCGCTCAGTCCGTGGTGATATGCGCGCGGTTAACGCGAACGATACGACCAAGGTAAAGGTACCAACGATGCATCGCGGTCGCATCCACCCTGCTTCCCTTTCCCCGAACGTTCCTGATGATGACGGATCGCCTTTGATTACTCAGCGCGATCTATCTCATTGCCTTTCGCCCGCATTCGCGCGAACATATAGTTAGGGTATCGAGACAGGCGCATCTCGCAAACACTCAGGTAATTGCCTCTAGGCAAGTTAGTCGGCTTTAACTAGAATAACGCTTATCGCTGTCTATCGTGGCGAAAACCCAACGCTGAGGATTTTCGCCCTTTTGATCGCCCGACTCGCTGCATCTTGTTTCTAACTCACGTTGCAACTCTCTGAAACGTATCTCTCGTCGTTTTCCTCGTTTATTTCTTGTTGATTGTTTTTGCGTTCATCTCTCCTCTTTTTTTTTTTTTTTTTTTGTTTTTTCTTTGTTATAAGTAGCTTTGCGTCGTTTTTGCCCTTTTTCACGATGCCGCCAATTCGTGCGAAGGTGTTTCAACACTTCAGTTCGACTTTTACTGTTCGACTTTTTTTACGGTCTGCTAAATAGCTTCGTTTCCGTGCAAGAAATCGCGTGATTGTCCAGCTCGTTTTCCGCAGCGTCTGTTCGCGATAATTCCTCGAGTAAACGCACGTCGTTTCGATCAGTAATTTATTCTCTTTTTTTTTTCTCTTTTTTTTTTTAAAAAGAAAGTTTTACGTGCCATCAATCGCGACACAAATTTAGCGGCTATTATTTATCGCGGACATTATCGCGGTGAATTAAAATTCCGTCACTGCGTTTTAATACGACGGTGGTCATTTAAATATAGGGCTTAGTAACGCACGCGAGGTTTCCGTTGCAAACTGATTTCCGTATCGATGACGGGGTGACAGTTCCGATGTCACGATATCGACTTCGCCCGGGCGTCGCGGGCTCGAAATCGCCGACCAAGCGCGCATCAGATAAGGATTAATTCGCGAATCGGCGGCCATCCAGGTGCGAATGCGTTCCGCGAAAACAACGGGGGTACGGTTTAAATGCTCCTCGTGCGCCGATAAGATCCGCCTGTCGGTGACTTTGATTGCACTATTATTCTCTCGGCATAAACGGCCACCCCCGGCGCGAGGGAAAATGGTAATGAGCGACCTTATAATCGTTCTTATCTGCAACGTATGCACGCGCGCAAGTATGCCCGCACCGGGAAGGGTAGATAGAACCGCGGGGAGACGAGGTCACAGGAAGAAGGGAATTATATCGGGAACGCGGACGGATCGAGCATGAGAATTTTAAATGCGCCGCGTTACCAGATCTTGGCATGAATGATTCATCGATTGGAAAATCGACGTTCTACGTGTTCTTGTCTCGGGAGTCTTCTTTGCGTAACACGTGGCGTCCGATGACGCGTGTAATTGTATATTTAATGTAATATTTCGATATTCGCGAGGAAAAGCGGACTGACATTATGCCGCAACATGGAGATAAGCCGGGTAATATATCGTGAGATAATTTAATATTTTATAATTGCTATTTTAAAAAGCTTACCGCGGAAAAGATTATTGTACGAATTTTGCTAGCTTACGGCGTTAGTACGTAAGTCGAGACAGACATCGCTCTAAAAAGTACTCCGCTACGTGCCCGTCTTCGAAGAAACTACTTCCGAGGTTCGTCTTTTAAGATGATCTCACTGTCGCGACGTGAAGCCCCGAGAGGTCAACGATATACTCGTGCTGAGCTATCTGGGCTTTTGATTGATCAAAAACGTTAGAGGAGCAGTGCACGTCTACTTCCAGAGATGAAATATGTCTGCCCTATCTTTTCAGTAATTTACTGAGAGCAAATTGATTTAATAATTGTTACATTACAAACATTAATTTAGAGCTGAAAAATATTATATATTAATTTAATAGCTGTTTTAATTTTGTTTTATTAAATTAATTTTGTCGGTCGTTGATTAAAGAATTTAAATTTACTAATATTTAATTATTATTATGTACGTACCTACGTACATATAATTACTATTTAACAGAACACATAATGTACGTCTTATCAAATGCTTTTCATTTCGATTATTCGGGAATATATCAAACAAAGGTAATTTTGAAACACCATTTATAATAATTTATAAATAATTTTGTACGCCCGATTGTCGCGTGATAGACGATCTCGTCTCGTCAGCGGTATCCTTATACTACTGAAAAGGTAAGAGCGCAAACATTGTCGACGTTCGATCTCGTTCGTTTTTATTTCTTCCGTGTGAAATACGTTTATAGGAATACGTATGGATAGCGTTCTGCCTTGAGCGCGCGACTCATCCATCGTCGTAAGTAACTGTAAACGAGTTTTCAGAAATACATGGACGTACACCCGGGAGAAGTCGGCCCGATAGTTGGCACGTAATGGAATATCGAACAAGTTCGCAATAACGGCATGTAACGCTTCGTCGATGCGTCGAGACAGTCTCTGGCGGGTTGTCCCGGAAAACATTATCCTTACGTAACCGTTAACGAGCTCACGATGTAATGACAAAATTGCAGATTAAATTTATTACTCGAGAATAACATGAAGTAGACGGCGGGGGCGGGCTCCGTGGCGACAAATTGCTCCCACCCTCGCTCCTGATTATTACTTTTATCACCGGAGGTGATAATAAAATTATCGCATAGAGCAGTTTTTCCTCGATGCTTTAAAGCAACCTATTTTCACTGTTGTATCTGTTATCACTATAAATAGGCTTTAATGCGCGATAAAATGCAAGCCGATAAGAATAAACCTCGGGACAAAGGTGTAAAACGGAAACGGCGAATTTTGTTAAAAATGAACATTTATTCATCGCTGTGATTTATAATTTTATTAAATTTAATGAAATAAAAATAGTCTTTTGTTCGAGGGGACTCGGTGAAATAATGCGAACGCGTGATAAGAATAGAAAGTGTCGACGGACCGCTATTTCAGTATCGCCGTAATGACCTTTGGTGTACAAGTGCACTAAAGCGTCATGAAGAATTCAGAGGGAACCAGCGGTTTCTGATGCAGCTGCTTAAATCCACACGGGCTACGGCAATCGCTTGGGGCAGTTTTATTCGAATCTAGGTATATTGTGTGTTACTTAAATTTCAGGTCCACGGAAATCTCTAATTCAGTGCAAACGCTCTTTCACTCGTTTACGTCGCGTTTTTATTGCAGCTAGGTAACGCGCAGGTTTTACATCTTCTTTCGCGAGCGTTCTACTATGTATTGGTAATTAATTAATTAGACAGCTTAAAACCACAGAGAGCTCGTTACATTGGCCCGAATGCGTTACTGACGTACGAGGTGTTTTAATGGGAAATGTTGATTACGAGCTAGATCGCATTACTTTAAATTACAGCCGGACTCGCGTAGGACAACATGATTGCAGCGGTCAGGCCAATTACGCGAATCTCCGGATAATTATGACCCATTGGTCGAGTCGCTAGCTCGATTCAAATTGGTTCGATGATCAATCATTGACCTCGGTTTATAATGGTGTCTCTGGATTATTTTATCGCGAATCTATATCGTTGCAAGCAGTACTCATAAGATATTAATTAAAGGTTGTATTAAAAATCCGCACGATGAAAATGGATAGCTCCTCTTTAGTTAGCTTTATTTATGGATGGTTTTGCCTTTTATTTATACTTACAAATATTGTTTTTTGTTATATACGTTATATCGGACGACGCAAAATAATATTTGAAAGTGTACAATCAATTTAATAGTCACGGCCATCGAATAATGTAGTGCCATTTATCAAATTGCTTCTTTCGAGTGACACTCAAGACGATAAAAAGAAAAAGAATCGAAAAAAGCCACCGTGTGTGTACCAAATAAAAATATTTATTCGGTCAAAGAACCTGAGTCGCGTATTGAATTAAAGAAAACCTATTGTACTCGCTCAGTAGCGCACAAGAAAAGGGTATTAAAGAAAAAGCAAAGTATAATATTGCACTTGAAATATATTTCTTACTTGATATTTTATAGCTTCGCTTTTTAATATTTTTTATTGAAATATCTTGATAAATTGTAGTATAATTACATAACTTGACGTATTTTTTTTTTTTTAACAATAATTGTCGCTGAGTGCGAAGTTAACTACGATGTAAGCCTACTGCGACTTTATGACTTTAAATTAACGCGTTTCTCTTTGTGAAGTTTATTACTGCTGTAATCAAATTGTAGAAACGACTAATTAAACGTACTCTTTCAGTTTATCGATGCGCCGTTAGGGTTGTTATGAAAGAAAACGTAGCGGGACTACGTAATGACTCTTAACGACGACTTTAATTAGTGGCGCGGCAAATACCTAGCGAGCGAGCTCGCCACGTGTAACTTAAAACCTAAAACAATGGATGTTAAACGTCTCCACAGAGTTTTATGGTTGACTTCAACCTAATGCACCACACTTCGCCACGGCGTATGCCGCGCGTTAATGGAACCGCGGATTAAGAGGGTCGTAAATGTTGCCAGAGCAAGCTGCTGGTGCTGATAAATAGCTGGGAGAATGCTTCTTCTCCACGGAACAACCACAGTTCAAATAGCATCGAGGAGTGCAAACACTCGTATCGATAATTCGCACATAGTTTATAAAATATTGCGGGCGGGAATAAATAAGTACCGAGAGAAAATTAATTGCGCACACTTGAAATATTTAATAACAGTTATGCGGATAATAACGGCTAAGGAATGACAGGGATTTTTCGGACGATTAACATCGCGGAAAAGCGGAAACGATAAATCTGATTTGATCTTAACGTGGCTTTTCTTAAATAGATTACGATTAAAGCTTTACATTACTAATAACGTTAATTAAATTATGGAGATTGTATAGCGATAGTATGTCCGGTACAGACAGCGATGTCCCTGAGTTTTCCAGAATTTCTGGATAGGGCAAAAGTGGGGTACACCCGCAAATGCGATTAGCCGCGTCGGAAAGGAGCTTTAATGAAAGTTACCTGCGCTCGTTCTCTCGTAGCGGCCCCCGATACTTGCGTGAATTTAATCTACGCCAGAACGTCTGATGAGTTCCCACCGGAAGTAACCCGACGAGCTGAAGGGTAAAAGAGCGCGGGGATGAGATATCGAGTAGCGAATAATTCACGCGACGGTTGAAAAAGCGCCTTGATACTCTGTAGAGCAAAGTCGAAGTGGCTCCGGAGAGTGAAATCCGGATCGCGGGTGAAGCGGATACATGCTCGGGATAAATGGACGGCCAAGGGTGAGGCACACTGCAGGAATGAAGATAAGTCGGATATGCGCTGTACTTTCGAAAGACCGATGTCACGCGTAGAGCTACGTGTTACTTTACGGATTCCTTTCTTAACGGAACGTCTTCCGATCTTTCCTTACGTAGAAAAGATAGCGACTCTTTGTAAGTTATTTTCTAAAAGCAATTTTTTTTTATTTATTTAACTTTTATACATTTGATGCATTTAAAATGAGTACGATTTAAAGAGTGCGCGAAAACATATATTAAATAAAAAAAAAAAAAAAAAAAAAAAATCTAGAAAAATATCTGTCGTTAATAACTAATGTTCGTAAAAATGATTAGAGAAATACTACGTGTTTACAGTAGCAATCACGAAGAAAATTGATGAACGACAAATATGCCGTAATAAATGATGATTTATTATCATTCACGTACGAAATATTATATGTCGCAATAAATCGTTCCATTTTAATAACATTTGCCATGTGCATGTGTTTAATAATTTATTTGGTAGGATTCTAGAAACGAGTGAACGAGGATATTAATGAATATTTGAGCTTGATTTTTCTTTTAATTCACCCGTCGCAACACCGTTCGCGCGCGATGGTGGAAACTGAAAGCTCACCAGAGATTTTATTGTTAATCCGCGACCGTGCGCAAGCGTGTAATGCGATTGCGTGTAATGGATTTAATTTTATATGCTATCAAACCACCCTCCACCTCTCTGTCTCCGCGTCTTTTTTCTTCTTCCTTTTTTTTTTATTTCATTCAATTTTTTATTCTCTGCACTCCGACCGAGAACACGTTAAACTACACGCACATGTGCCACGATTATTTCTCACGGGCGTATTTATGAATTAAGAACAAAATCATATTACAGTCGCGAAAAATAAGATGCAACGAGAGTAAGATCGGCTGCAACGAACGGCGGCGCAAGTAGGTCGCGAACGGCCACGATGAAAAACTAAAAAAGAAACGTAATGCATTGTCGTTCTTCTGCGAGATGACTACAATACGGCGGCTCCAGAGCTAAGTAGATTAAGAGGGAGGCATCAGGATGATCGTTGTCTTGATGATCGTTTCTGTCTAACGTTTCGAAAATAAACGTTTTTATCTAAATGACGGTTGGAACGAATGCGTGCAGCCCGGTAAAAACCGTCACGCGAACAATGATGTTTATTAGCGGCTGATAAGGAGATTAGTCGTCCATTTTTCATTCTATTTTTTGCCGTTAACGATAACGCCTGGAAGAAAAATTCGTTCCGTTGTTATTGACCGCGCGTACGCGTAATGACGCCCTACCACGGGAACACAACGGGACGGTCATTTCGTCGAAAGTCATCCGGCAGGCACGTCCCGTAGATTTATTTCGGTGCGTGGAAGGTTCATCTCTTCGCGCCGATCGAAGTGCCGATTAGTACAATCCTTTCTCCTTGACAATCGCTGACGGTGCAGTAATTAAACCACGTTCAGATTACGGTGCCGTCGTCGAGGGCTTGGCGTCGGAAATATCGGTTAATCTACAGCTTTTATAATGGGTATTTAATGTATCTTCTTCGGGTTATAGCTAATGGGCGCGATAAGCGGTGGCGCGTTGACGCTAATATTAATTTAATGCCTTATTTTTTACATGGATATACTAAATATTACCATTAACCATTCCCTAATTAATTTTTTTTTTTTCAACCATTGCCAACATGATCACGAGTTGTTAATTAGAAGCGTATTTTTAACAGAAATGTGTTGTATTATTAATATGCGTAAAAAAAAAAGAAAAAAAAAAGTGGCATTCTTTGGACGACTAACGAAGGTATCTTTTTCATTGCGATTGCATAAGAAGCAGAAGTTTCCACCATTATACGTATCGCTCGTTAATTTAAAGTTTAAACTGCTTTAAAAAAGAATTGCTCGAGCTTTTTGTATCCGCCCTTTTCGATACGCTCCGCCGACTTAAGCGCCAAAGTAGAAAAAGAAAAAGCACCTGGGAATGATAGGATTGAGAACTATTCGGTCGTAATTAAACATTAATCGGAGCTTGCTCGGGACCGTATTTGAGTTTTTGTTACTTGATCGCCGCAACAGAGTGTGTCTCGTGAGGAAATAAATAACGCAGAGAGCTCGCGGCGGCTCGTAGGAGCCATATAAAATTAAACGTCTTAACAAACGGCGGCGCAGTTTTCACCTCCCTCTCACCTCCTTCGCCACCCTTCCGCCCACCTCTTGTTTCTCGGCAGTATATTTTCACTTGGAATCTTACGAGGCTCTTGATAAATGCGAATCGTAAAACGGCAAGAGCAGATCTGGAGACGTAATTAAGAAACGAGGAACAGTTTCGGCGTAAGAAGCGCACGGCGTGGCACATAAATCTGCTTTTCAAATTAAATTTAGCTTTACAAATCCGCCGTGTCCAACGGTAAAAGTTACTCCGTGAAACGGTGAACGTAAGATAAGCCCTTTTTCTATGCTAATCATGGCTGTATGAGAGCGGTTTTCGAGTCGTCGGCGAGAATATAAAATATGTCATTTCAGTCAAGATTTTCATAATTTATTTCGCATAAATCCATATTATTAGGTTTAATTTTAATAGTCTAAACTTTCACGAATACATATTTTATCTAAAAAAAAATGCATATATTTAAAAAAAAATATATATATATTATAGTTTATATTCCTGTAATTATGCTATCTTAAAATTAAGTTTAAAAAACCATACTGACTGCACTTTTTCCTAAATTTCGTTAGCGATATAAATGATAGTAATGTTTTATCAACCTTGATTATATCGTCCGAGTGTGGCGTCAAAGGACCGTCCGTAGTTTTGACAAACAGCCATATGCGAGTGGTTTTCACCCGAAAAGTAATTCAACCGCGATGCCTAATTTCGCAGTTAAATGAAATTTTGCCTGAGTGCTTTGTTCGTGTAGCTTATGGCGAGATGAAACACTGTGGCTCGGAGCACGCTAACGAACGAGGAAGATTGTTAATACTGACTTTAACGTACGACACATGCTCCATCGTTCTAAACACATTAAATATATAGGTCGTACGATTCACTGATAATCACGAAAAGCGTCTTATCGGTCGAAATTGATTGCATCAATGAATGAAGTACATGCGTTAAGTTGAGTAAACGAAAATTAAATTACTTAATACGTAAGTACTTACCAAGCTCGTTACCTTCATCGATTTTCGAAAATTACATTTGACATTACGTTTATGCATGTCAGATAATTAAACGGAATTTGCACACGCAATTCGTATACTAATTTATGCATCTTTATGATTTTGTCGTATTAATATAAAAAAAAAACCACGTTAACTATGTCATAGCAATAATAATTCTTACGAATTTCATGTATTTTATACGACCTCGCTAACTTTTATAATCTCGAAGCATAAAGAAATAAATTCTAAAAGGTCATTTGTGGAGAACCTCGTTTCGTGCGGAAAATTGGAAACCCATGTGGAACTATATAATGATCTCATAAAAAACCGTCAGTGAGAAAGGGATTTCCTTCTTTTACGCTCTTACTGCGAAAGAAATTACTCCAGAACTATTTTTAATTAAACATATATGCATATTAATACATTTAACATAACAATTTTAAATGAAGCTCAAACTGCTAATTGTTTACCAATCGCGTTTTGCTACTTTGCATTCACGTTGATTTTCCTTTAGGCGTTTTGTCACGGTTTTCGCGGTTCGGATTAGGCGCCGCTACTAACTTCGGGACAAACATTTGCTTATCATTATCCGCGGATGAGTTTCTCGAAATAACACGAAGTGAAGCAATCATTGGGAGATAGAGTCCACCGAAATGCTGCTTCGCTAAAAGCTGATACGCATAGAATTCGAACGTCGGTTAGAGAGGCCGCGAGTTATCTGACGCTTTAGATATTAATTGGAGCAGTACAATTTCACCAGCCCTCTTCATATCTCGTCTGATGCATTAAAGCTGCTCGCTCGCACATATACTTATGACAATGCGATGTACATGGTTACTTCGGCACCGTAACCGCTTACGTAGTTATGGCTTGCCAACGTTAGTTACGCGTATAGATATAGGAATTTCGGTGTATGTGTTGACTGGAGCCAATGTATACGTACGCGATTGACCTATTGTATTAATCAAGTACTGATGGAATTACCGTACTGTTTGTATAAGTATCTATTCCAGATTCATACGCGTCCTATCGATAGCGGCATTGCCAATCCAACCTGCTTTAGCTCATCGAATCTGTTACGGAAAAGCTTATATATCGACATACGATCAAAATGGCATTTAATTTCTTCGATCGGTTTATTTTCAATAATACAACGCATAAACTTTGATAACACTTTTTCACATTATTTTATTGTTGATTCTTTACCTCGCGTTTATACCGTTTTCCGACCAGTTATAATTTCCGTTGTGACATAATCTGACTTGACAGAATATTTTAATATTACGTTAAATGTGATCCCCATTAAGCTAAAAAATATTAATCTCACACAACCTCATTTTGCGGATGAATTGTTACGTTTATTAATCCGCTGATTGAACGATGATAGCGATATCATGCGCGCATATTCAGGTTTAATACTCACTTTGGTACAGTTTTGATATTTCGATATTCAAGCCACTGAATCGCCACTGCGTTACAATCCGCCGCCGGGCGTTCGCGTTGTCGCGAAAATTTATGTTCAATTGTTAAAAAAAAAATACCCGGTGTGATTTGGAAGTAAAACATATATATATATATATATAAAAACCTCGTTTGTACTCGCAATTGTATCTAGAGCTTGTGAAACGGAACGTATGATCGCATGTCACGTAACAGTCTATCGACTTTCCAATTGGATGCGCGCCTCGTTGATGGAGCTACTGTACTAATGCGCTGCTACCGGCTGCACCGCGATATGACGCACGCTGAAACTGTCATTAAATTTATTAATTCCCATATAATGAACTGCACCATATATAATGCCCGACAGCGTTAATAATTACATTTGCGATGGAAATTATTGCCCGGTAACGGAAAGTTTCCTCCTAGCTGCGCTTTGTGTTATACGAAGATAATAATTATGGAAATGATTATACAGACCTGAACTTCATATATCGATTATCGAATGCACTGTACGTATATGTATAATATACATCCTGTGCGCAATAAGAATATGGAGTAAAAAAATTTTTTTTTTATATTTAAAGATACTTACATCTTAGTCGATCATTTTTAGTTGCTGGGAAAAAATTATTTTATTTAAAATCGCTTCTTATAATGATTAAATTTTTACAATTATAACTTTTGTTAATTAATTAATTTTGTAAATTTAATTTTATGTCCGCTTCAAAATAGACATAATATTATTAAATTTATAAACAAAGACTGGACCAATTACATAATAATTACAAATATTTTTAATTCTATGACGAGAATAGCGAGATGTAAACTCTTGAGGTTTTGTCAAGTAAAAGAGATCTGTTGCGGTCGGCGTAGATGAAATTTAAGCAAAGTAACCGGTTCGTGTAACAAAGTAGCAAAAAGGCGTGAAAGAGCCTTTTCTTGTGAAGAAGGGTAATTAGCGTCCATTAACTCAAGTACTAATTAAAATCTGGCTTTTTTTTTTTTTAAACGTGACACCAGGGATAATAAAAAATTTAGAAAAATCATGATTAACGAGTTATTGAGGCAATATCCCAAAGATCCACAATTGCTAAACGATCCAGTGTTATAAATTTTATTTAATAAAAAAAAAAATTATATATAAATGTATACATATACCCGAGTGGAAATTTATCTAACTAATCTGATTTTACAGCTAGTGGTTAGATCGCGCAGATTAAACATATTTCTTAACTAGTGACTAGCTTGGTACTAGCCATAAATTATAAGAAAGTATTTATTATTTAGTGACTATCTCCAAAAAATTAAATTGTCATTTAAAGAAAAAAAAAAAAAACAAAATCAATAAACTTGTCGACACAATTCGCAACGCTACAGTTCGGCGAAAATGTACAGACTCATTGAAAAGATATTTGTAGAGAATGATGAGTAACACTTAACACTACGCCCTTTTAATCGGCTTCTCTATCTGTTTAATTGCTTAACATACATTAACGTTTATAAAAACATTGTCCCGTATATGCATTTATTATTATATGTTGTGACATCCTCGAAATATAACAGATTTCGGCGTCGTTACAAGCTAATTGAAAGACTGGCACCGAAATATTCTTAGGATCACGCTTCTAATATAATATATACATGTAATCATAGGACCGTTTTCGTATATGCACGCCAGCATTAATTGCTAATGCGAATTATTCGCGATTGGACCAACGCGCTCCGATAATCTGGTCCCATTGATAGAAAAAAAAAAAATAAAAAACATTCGATCTTGGGCGCTAATAACGTCAAGGATATCATCGAGGATATCGAAGCCGATTTACGTTTTTATGAATGGTCCTGAAGAAGCGAGGTACATTTCCGACGCAACAATACTGCAAAGCCGGTTGCGGAGGCACAATGCCCGTCCTCTTTTATCGCGAAGAAGGAAATAATCTTGGGATCGTCTCGGCATAACGTGTTCGAGTCCCCGAGAGCTAATGTACTTTCGAACAATACGTTTTTACCGGTAACCGTAACGAGGATAAAATCCGTTTCGAAGTCGGCCCATTATAAGTTCGACGAATAAACCTGCTTTCTTCCGGTGGATACGTCGCGCTACCGAGAGCCCAGAAAAGCTCCGTTATGTTTTCGTATTTGCATGAAAGTCATTGCTTTCTCGCGCGCGAGTTTCCAAGTTTCTCTATGTTTCGCAAGCCGTCAGCATGTCTATCCTTACTTCCGAAATTGAGCGGATTTTATTGTCTGATATGTAGAGACGTGCATATTTATTCGAACGCGCGTACGCCGTATAATCCGATCACATATCATTAAAACATTTTCTCCCAAATCAAACTCTGTTTCTCAAAATTTAATTTCTTTTTATTTCTAGAGTATATCACGTTTTGAATTGGCATACATTTAAATTTAATTTCAACGTTTTTGCATTTAAATATTTTGAGATTATAAGATTATAGTTTTTTTTTTTTTTTTTAGAAAAATTAAATAATTATATAAAAGTGGGATGTCAGATAAATCTTGTTACGGAAAATCGAAGCGAATAAAAACAATCGGTTCAAATTTCCAATAAATATTCCTAACGTCTGTTATTTACGGAAATTGAAGTTAATTTATATAATTTTAATTTTATTTGCCTCTGTTAAAACAATTTGTATTTTGTCACAATTTTTGCACACGCAAATTGAAGAGGATTTTATGAAATTTCCGTAGATTATCGCGACTTTTACAATTCAGACATTTGTAATTAATACATTAATTACTTTGAGTATATCTAGCTTACTTTCCACGATAATACCAAAAACGAAATTACATCGGATGGTACTCGAAACCAGTCGTAATCGAAATGTCGTTGATAGTTGTAGCGAAGGGAATGAACTATTCCCTCCTATCGAACGCAATCAATAATTGAATGACTGCAGTATAAATACGCGGTATTCACGTTCAAGATTTTCAAGTAAAAAAGAAAAAAAAAGAACGATTGACGTTGTGTAACTTTATTAAAAAGAAAGTCTTAATATATCGCCAGGGTGTACATATTTCTGTCGCTTCATGTTTCAACAAATTTTGTATTTCATCGATACGTAATTTTACGCAGCGCTGGCGTTTGTCTGGTTTAGTGAATCAATCTACTTTTTCGATTTTCTAAGTACTTCAAACATTATGCGAGGAAATGTTTTTAGTTTATTTTTCATATTGCTGTTCCTTCGTTCGTAAATATCTGAATTCGAGGATATAGGTAGAGAAGAAATTTAGAAATGCGTTTGTTGGATTAGTTTTTTCTG
This sequence comes from Cardiocondyla obscurior, assembly GCF_019399895.1. Taxonomy (NCBI): domain Eukaryota; kingdom Metazoa; phylum Arthropoda; class Insecta; order Hymenoptera; family Formicidae; genus Cardiocondyla; species Cardiocondyla obscurior. The sequence continues at coordinate 9,202,724 of NC_091866.1, read as the reverse complement.
CTCATGTGTTATATTAGTATGGTGTTTGCGAAAATGTTCCTTCTTCGCTGATGATTTTCTATTTCGGAAAGTGAGGAAAGATTTCAGGCGGCGGAAACGGACTTGTGACTCTTTGCCAGAACGGAAAAAGACTTCGTACTTGTTTCCACAGTGAGGTAAGAACCTAGACGTTCTTTTTTCGCAAAATGACAACGACTTTTAAAATGCCGCGAAAGTTCAGCGTATTTATTCGACTAATCGTGTTAAAAATTATTTCAGACAAGTTCTTACTCATCCGTTTCGGATAGCGGGATCGATGATCGAGAAATATCTTTGGGTAATTTGACTTTTCTAATAAAAAATATCTTTTATCTGTATCAAATCTCTTTTGGCAATTAAGCTAAATTTTCTCTTATATTTCCTTTTTTAACCGCGTAACCACACAGAACTAAATGTATTAAATATATTCCATAGTCGTTATCCGCAACTCATTTACTCCACGATCCGCATCTAGCCTAATAATATTTATTTTAACTCGCGTTCTCGACGGATAGTGCGACACGACAATTGGATTTTCCGTAACGCGGATGCGTTCCAATCAGCCTAACGGCTCTAACGACGTAATAGGAGACGCGCGACGTTGCGGTGCAAATCTACGATGAGATTCAGTTACTTTCGCGAGGCGAATGTGTCGAATGCGCGTCGCAGAGAGTCGAATCCCCGAAGACAAGACCGCGAAACAGAATCTCCGCCCGATGGTTTCGTCAGAGTTAGGCGATCGTGCTTAAGTTCGCGCGCATTCAACCCGGAGTGCATAACGTCGGCTAGAATATCATCCGAAGAAGTAGGACGACCGGAAGCATCGTCGCGGCCATTCTGTCGCCTCTACCGTGATGCATTGCCGCTGGGTGTTCTTCTGAAACAAATGCCACGCTATAATGCCGTTTCGCTCGGTCGACTTTTAGCAGGTGGTGTTTAGAGCGACGTTTTCGCTGTTCTGAACGCGAGCTTTCGCTTTGGGCGAAGAAACCCTCGCTTGACATTTACAAGTTAAGTAGTTTATACTGAGGTACCATCTTCTGTGGACCCAAAAGAAAAAGTATTTTCTACTCTGGTGACCTTTTTCATTGAATATTCTTTTCTTGTAAAACAAGTCGCTTTGGTTGATTTTTGTAAACGTCTATAATTAGCCGCATAATTTACACGAGTAATTTAATTTTACGGTTTGTATAAAGTAATGCTTTAATATTACCTCATGTGAAAAATTACCGCAAAAATGCTACCAGATATTTTCAAATATATCTGCTCGATACGCGTTCAGAGATTTTTTTAGTGCATTTGCTTTTCTTTCTTTCTTTTTTTTTTTTTTTTTTTTAAGAACGTCTCACTTGAATCCAAACGAGTGAACGTGCGGATGCTTGCACGTAAAGCTCGTTCCAAACGAAATTGGCATTTTTCTTTTACCATTGACTATGTGGACCCGTACGCTGTTAGGATGAGTGTTATTGGGCGAGCACGTGTAAAGGCCGGAGTCTCTCTCAATCGCCTTCTGAATGAGTAAACGGCTCGAAGTCACGGGTCCCTTTTCCGTCACCAGGCTGATGCCACCCCTCGGCGAGTCGAAGTTAATCGCCTGCGGAAAAAGGATATAAAAAGCACGTCAGGTTACTTGCCTCTGTCGTGACCAAGTACGGATGGGGCCACTCCGCGAGAAAGGAAGAAGCAGGAAGTGTCGACGGGACGTGTTCCCTGCAACGACAGAAATCCTTTTTCCTAGGATTTTTTTCTTAGGCGCTACATTCATTACTTGACCTCGCAGCACCGAGATAAAGTATATTTAAATATATTTTTATTACGCGATTGTAATTACGAAAATATTAAAGACACGAACTAAAACTGTCGTAATATATTTTAACTTTCGTGTTCTTTAAACAATTTTACAATTAAATAAAAAAAACTATATATATTAATTACAATAAAAATTTTATTTAATTTGAAAAAATTAACTTTCGGCATTTTTAAATTTTATTTGCAATTTTATTACACGTCACAAATGGTAAAGCAATAATTGATAATTAATGATTCAATCGGTCTACACAAATGATTGTACATGTTTGCTTTATAAGTTTCATTACGATAGAATTTATTGCACCTTTAAATTAATCATATTTGATCATATTTAATTAATATCGGTAGAAATTGCAGCCACGGCTGTTTTATTTTTAACGTGCAGGCATATATTGGCAAAAGACGAATGAATAATGATTTTAGTTAAAAAGAATTACAATATAAAGCTTTGAAATAAATATTAATTGAATATGTATATCTAAATAACGAATATTTAATTAAAATTATAGAAACAAATTTAAATTAATGGAAGATTTTAATTAATTGTATTTCATGTTTTCACTTACAATGCAAAATTTTTTATTTTTTTGAACGCAATTTATTAAACTGATGTGTAAAGTAAATGCAGTGGAAAATTGCGATATAAGCGTTCGCAATTATCCAATCCAGAAGTTAATTGCGTGAGGAGACAGAAACAGATGTCATATCATCTTTCCACGATGTGACTAGACGTAACTCGAGGCACTTTGTGGGAAGTGGTTGAGGCAAAAGTGTCGACTGTAGGTGTCTTCCTTGAATGGCAGAAAGCATTTCCGGACAAGTTTCCCGAAACTGCGAGTTAAAACGACGTCTATAGCAACTATCTTGGTTATTCCAATTGTATAGCGCGTTCACGGGGAATAAGTATGCGATTGCGGGCTTCTTAAACTCAAATGAAACTGACGTTACGTTACGAGAGCATTTGTTTGGTTATTATTAATCGTACACTTGACACTTGGATGTACATTTCCCAAGAAAGTTTTGCAATGTTCCCAAATGAATGAATCGTCTCGCGGTATTAAGAGAGAAACTTTGATACATTTAACAAAGATAATTACATCGTTGTGGAATAATGGGAATGGTTGCGTTACGCCGTAAATGTAGAGGGAAATCGTCGCGAGGATCTAAATCTTTTAATTACGGCTTTTGCGCCGTTCAAACAGAAATACATCATACCGTCGAGAAAGCGAGTTGCTGTCGGTGTCCTCCATAAATATCGCACGTAGGAAAGTATACTATCAGCTATAATCGATATACGCGACGAGCCGATTGAAACGCGTACACAGCTGCGGGCATTTTTTTTTTAACAGCCGTGAGGAACATGAAAAATGTTTCTGTTTGTATCGCTTATCCACGGTCCGTTCGCAAAACCAACATCAGTAATGAAATTTAAATAGATTTCGTTGAAAGCACCTTTCGCGACTCGACGGCAGCCGATTTTCAGTTAGCCGGGCAGAGCTTCGTTCACGGACCGTGAGATCGACTTACTTGGTGGTTGTGACTCCAAATGATCGTTGACGGCGGTTCGGGCGCGTGTCTCACGTAGCATGTTAAATTTATCGTGCTGTCCTTGTTGATGAACAGATCGGGACCGCCGGCTATTTCCGTCACGGGTTCTGTAACGAGGAAGACAATTGCGTACGCAACATTTTCAATTTGCGTCAATTGTTTCAGTTTTAAAATATCTCTCGCCACTTTGTCTATATTGCAAGCGTTCTGTTTCAATCACAGAGACGTCTGCAACAGAGATTTACGAAAATTTTTTTCCCGTCATATTATTATAACAAAGAATATATTTAAGAATTTTTTTAAGTCTTTGTCCTTAAGTACGATTGTTCCGTATTAGTCGACTCACATTTTTTCGAATTATTTCAGCCGTTCGGTGGGAGAACAAAAAGCCAATGGCCGAAATGAAATGCAATAACCGCGCACAAGAAGGGTCGCTCGGCATTATACTCACATTATTTCGCGGAAAGCAGGTTTGCACGAAGGAAGCACCGCTGGAATCAATTCCAGATGACTAGGAATTTCCGTTCGAAAGATTCGCTTTATATGCGAGTGAAGGGAAATCATTGAACCATGAGATATATAAAATCCTTTTGAAGTACCCTCCCCCGCAACTAGAATCGGTCAGAGGTCTGCACATATATCGATATCTTGCCCCCTCCCCCCCATATCTCGAGACGCTAACAGCCCGCTTAATTTTCGTAAGGGCAATATTGCGCGAGACAACGTGTCCGGAATTTTTGTTTCGCGCACCGTGCTCATAGAAATCAATGACCATGCAGAAAACGTACACGGAGCGGAAGCGTGTTTCCTCCCTCACTCCTCTCCGCCTTTCCATTAAATCTTGTTGCTGGAAATACCACCTCGGCGAATCTCCGCGTCCGCGGTACACAGGATCGTTACAGTCCGTCGGCCGGGATTCTCCAAGTTTCTCGGATTCCCATTGGTGGATCTCAATTATCTGACAAACCAGTTTCGAGACTTCCACCGTCGTTTGCTGACCGACTTGCGAGCGGGCGGTCTGCGGCAATACGGAGAGATCTTCATTTCCACGCCAGGAATACCAAAAGCGAGGCACGGAGTATCGCCGGACGGCAACAGCTTATTACTGTTTCATGAGGCTCGAGATCATTTTGTTGTTCACATTGCAAACGTTTATTCTCGCCCTCGGAGCGACGAGTATTCACCTTTTCAAAATAATAAAATATGAGCGGATTTAACGGCCGTATCATCGAAAAAGATTCGGAATCCTTTTTTTATCGTTACCATGACGCGTTATTCCGCGTAATAACGTTTTGCGGCACGCATGCTATTTGATGGCTTACCACGTTGCACGCAATTTGTGCAGCTTATGACGCGGGAGCGTTGTTAAACGAAATCGTTCGTACAACGTCGGTTCTGAAGTTTTATGCATTCGGCAGACCGCTTTCCACTCATTATGTATTTCTAGACAAAATTCTAACTCCGTAACTTTGAAGAAACGTTATACATTTTTATTATTCGATTTTTAAGAGGATTTTATTCATTAAGACGTGTTCTCTCATGAAACGAGTAACGAAAGCACAAAGGGTTTGTCGTTATATGCGTGCGAAAATATTTTTACAACGCTAACGATATCACATGGAAATTGAGATTCCGCGACGTTTCCGGGTTCCCCATTGACACGTTGGTATTGCAACGAAGTATTTCGTCAGTGGACAATGCTCGTTTTGGTTAGCTTTTCAGCGAGCGAGAGAGTTTTATTTTCTTTCCGAATCCCTGAACGACTAGACGAATGCTCCTCGAGAGCATTCCACGAGGAGAGACGCTAAATGTCGTTCGTTTTACGACGAGCTGCGGATATTTCGAGAATCCAATGACGTTCTTCGCGAACGGTAGTGCCTATTAAGAGAAACGATCAATTATTTCAACAATCCGCGATCGTTCAATTGAAATGCTGCGGCGGGCTCATCGAAAACGCGTCCATCGATTTTCATTTTTCGCCGATTATCATCAAAATATTTCTGCGCAATGAAGAAACGCGGGTTTATTTTTTGCGGGTATATTATTAAATTTTTTTTACTTTTTAATTAAATTTGCGAACGCTAATAATCGAAATATATTTGGTGGAATAAAAATAACGAATATTTTTTAATATTAAAGTAATACGTTATTTACATTAAATTCGTAACAACTTATATATTTTTTTTAACTTTGCTGTTAAATGCAAGCATAACGTCGATCGATTAAAAGCTATAAATATATTCGTAAAAAAAAAAAAAACTTTGTAAGAGAGCTTATACATATATCTTATGTGGTTTCGAACATCGAAGGTGCTTTTAAATTTAAGATATCCGAAAGTACGGTTGAGTATCTTTTATTCTTTGTGACGGTAAAGCAAAGATTTCTAAATTTCGAAGAGAGGTGAGAATCGAACTGGCTGATACGCCTTCAACCAAGCAACCGATGTCCTATCTTTGATCGATCGCAGTATTGCCGTGCCCCTGGGATGAAGGGCCGGTGAAATAAATCGAAGGTGGACCGCGTACGTGGCCTGACCGCGACTTCGTCCGCAATTGAATCACTACTCCGCTGTGTTGCCCGCAAAAAAAGTCTAACAAGTACGGCGGATAGTAAATCGACGCTACCTCTGCGAAATACGTTCGGGTGGAGGACGCGAACTTTCTCTCCCGAAAGAAAATTGCGGGTCGTTCGACACCGCCGTCACCCTTCGTATCGTTACCAGATAGCTTGTTACTCTTTGACATCCGTTCGGAAAAGAAGCTCTCCGTGCTGTTTCGTGACTTGGGGATCAACACGTGACTCTGCACACCTTTCTCGATTCCGCGAGTGACATTTTTATACTGTCATTTATTTGCTTCAATTTTATATTGCCCGCGGTAGCATCGAAATTTCGAAAAAATCGCGGGCGTCATTTGTATAACAGTTATCTTACTAGATGTAATACGGAGCCGCTGGATAAATCATCGCGCTATTATTTCGGAGCGACTGCATTTCAGGGAATGCGGTTAATTTTTCGCGACGTTATTTGAAACCGGTGTCCATACGTTTGTAATGATCAGGGACATTAACTTGACAGACGTACGCAGCTGACGGTATCGGGGATAAGTTAGCGGTGGGACAAATCCGGTACGGTTATGTGGAACCGCTGAATGTATCACGTTCGTGGGCGTGAAGGGCGAGAGCAAGAGAGAACAGAGAATGAGAGGAAGCTCGGTAGTGGTCGATCGCAGTAACAGGAGCTATGGGTCCCGTATGTTACGCGCCATATCGTCAGAAGCGAGAGTTACCGCTGGGCCTGGGCTCGTTTATCCCTTCATGCCCGAATACGGGAATTCCTACGCTGATAATGATCTTCCATTCGCGCCATTGCCGATAGAAATTGATTGCGCCCGAATGCGTCGATCGATGAGGTCCGCATGAACCACCGATTACTGGTGTGTTGGTCACGCGCACGTCACGCATTCTGGATATACAGTATACTCTGGTGTACGGACGACATGCGTGCATATCCGACGTCGTGTCATACTGATTGCGCATCACTCGCTCGTACGCCACCGACGGAATGTCGCAATGGAGATCACGGCTGATAGACGCGTCATTCGCGGAAGGGTGAAACGACGATAAGGGAATAATACATCGTGGTTCGAACGCGGCGAAGTGAATAATCGCTCGAGAGATTATGCCACAGGGAGTAACGTTTGCTGTTCATGATTCCGTTGTATTTCCTTTACGCGCATTTATTATATCTTTATATTACGATAATATTTTTAAAAGGAAGGAGTAACTATTTTTTTTCTCAGTCTCACTTTTTCTTCGTTTATTTCAAATCAGCGCTGCGAAGAATAGAGCGACGTGCGCATGCTAGTTTTATGCAGATTTCTTGACATCCATGTGACGTTGCATCGCATGTTATCGAGCCATTCGATACATACGTTACGCGGGCGCGCATCCTCCATTCGATATTCGTAATGGTCGACGTCTCGGTCGTTATCCTAAACACGTACATATTTTACGGATTAATGTCTTATCGGCGAGAGATAGCTCGGCACTTCCGCCTTAGCCGTTGGATACTAACGCGATCAGAATGCGTTCTCGAGCATGAACCAGGATGCCCACCTGCATTACGATACTCTTCGTGGCAAGCGATTCCGCCACGCCCATAAGGGAACTACGGCTGAACTACCGAACAAGAGCCATTTACACAAAAGGCGACGGTAATGGCGAGATTCTTAGCTAGAGTACCTACCCCAAGTTTCGGCCCCCGGAGAAAAGCTGCTCGAGTATCTATACCCTAATAATGCGTTGTTACCGGCACTTACTTAAGCGTACTTGCGACCATTAGGAATTCTAATTACTTTCGTAGCTGCCAATTCAACTAGAGAATGATCGTGTTAACCCGCGGCGAAAACGGAGCAATTCCAATAGATTCGCGTCGCGCTCTTCGAGAGAAAAAAAAAAAAAAAAAAAAAAAAAATAATAATAATAATAATTGTTTAAAAATAAAGTCTTAGAAATTATTTTTTATTCAAGTCGTTCTATCCGCTTTAAAGTCGCTAAAAATTCGCGACATGATTTCGTCGTTTTATCCTTTCATTGGTTTACCGTTACCAATACTAATACAATTTGTTAAGATAGAATTTAAATTACGATTCCATATCTGTATCTAGTTCAACGACTAAATTAAGAGATATATATATTTTTTTTTTTTTTAAGATACATTTTTTTCTGAAGAGACCCGCGGCTTCAGAAATCACATTTACGCGCGACGCGGTGTAACGTTCGTAAACGGGGACCTTTTTATGAATGTCTTTATCGGCAATTTACCCGAGCAAAATCAAACGAGCGGCGGAACCTGATCGAGCGACATGCTCCGCGGTACTTTGTCCCCTTCAACCGCGAAAACAATTCCGACGGAAATGTTCGATAAAGGCTCGTGGTTATTTTGAAACCGCGATCAGCTAACAAACCCGGAAAGCGTTATACCCTACGGTGAGCGTACACGGTTTTATCGTCTGCGATAATCCTGCAAAATAGCATTTTCCAGGCCGCGGACAGACTCTGGCGATCCGCGCGCGGCTTACAATGGTGTCCGGCACGGCCGGCCGGGCATTACTTTCCTCAAATTCTCAATATGACATCCTTTATTTCAGCTAAACCGACCGGAAGGAGCTTGGCCACCGGCCAGGATCGGAAATCATTCGGCGCCATATTGAGCTAACGAAACTTTATTCCGGCCGTATGGCACCATCTCCGTCCGCAACTGTTAATCCTGCTCTATTTTCTAACAAACGTCTACCTCGTCGACGGTACGGGCGACGATGAGAGGATTATCGAAACTGGATTAAGCAATGCTTTCCTAGAAATCGCCTCGTTATACGCGTAAAGATAATCGACGCGACGTGTTATAAAAGCTCTGCTCGTTATTGAAGATAGTATCGAATATGTTTTATCGATCCTCAAAACACTATAATCAGAATTTCTTTAATTAATTGATGATTTAAATAATTTACTTTTAAATGTTCGGGGGAATAAACTTTATTTGAAAATAAAACAGTTAAAATTTAAATCTGCTTGTAATAATTTAAATATTTACATATATGTTTTATTAAAGTTATAATAATTAAATTTTATTATTAAATTTTTATCGGCATTAAATAAAATTCTTTTCTCTTAATAAATTTATTTTTAGCGAAATTAGATAAAGGTGTTGAGTGAAAAATATCGTTGTCAGAGTATAGAAATTACGTTACTGTTAACGCAATAGATGTATCATGGACACTATCTGTGCGGTCACACATCGCAGCCAAATAGTTTTCGGGTGGTAATATATTTCCGTCCTCGGGATATTCGAAATAGTTCAACGCCGTTATTACGTGGAGATGAATTTCTCCCGGCACGGCGTGCAATTTACGGCTTATAGATTCGACCGTACTTATTTTATCATAATATACAGATTCTTGAGAGATTGATAGTGAATGTATCGCTTTGCTTGCAGCTACACAGGAAATATTCGTATTTAATGTATAAAATTGGAAATGTAAAAACGCCGGAAACAGAATTAAACTACATTTCCCGATAATCTGTAGCTATACAATATGTATTTATACGTAACGATTAGGTAAATCTCTGAATCTCATTCTGTTGTTGTTGAAAGCTGCTATTATCGGTAATCCTGACTATGGATTGTAAGGAAATTGGAAGTAGAGCATCATGAAAACTTAGGAAAACTAACTGTCGGTGATTAAAAAATATGTATATAATAGTAATAATAATAATATATGTATATATATACTTCTTACATTACAGAAATTAAAAGTTTCGCATATTCAGCGACGCCTCGTTAATTCGTCACGATGACGGTTTTGTGCCGCACATTACTAATAAATCGTCGGCTCGAGGGATGCACATTTCACTTTCCGCAAAGTCGTATCGACAACGACGTGTGTGATTGCGAAATAAAAGTGGGGCACGGGGCCGGGAAAGATTCAACTGTGATTTAATTGCTTGCATATCGCGGTATCGACACCCGCTTCGCCAATCGATCTTTTTTTTTTCCGATCTGTAAGTTCGAAACTAATTAAAAGTTAACTGCTACGGATTTTGTTGGTTGTAGCTGGTAATTTCTCCGCACTGAATGCACCGCATTTGCACTCGCTTTACTGAAAATCCTGTATTGTTTTTCAGATATATGCATATATTAAAAAAAATTTTTTTTTAATTTTTTTTTAAAGCTTTAGAATGTTTTTTTTTTTTAACGATAATATACATTTATGTTTTGCCAACCCGTTCGTTACAATTAAATTAATGTCTTTTAATTCCGACATTCTGCTCTTGAAGTTCGCTCTTCAACAATTTGATTGCGTTACACGGGTTGCTGTTGTCAACTCGCAAGATATTCTCATTGGCACCAGATTCGCGCTCGGGCCGCTCGTTCTAGCGCAATGTCTAACGATTACAAAATTACGTACACTAGATTTATTCTGCTTCAAGCGGAAGCACGGCAAGCTTAGTCGCCGGCCGCTTAAACTCGCCCTCTTTTCGTCGTCAGAGTCACGGTGCGAACTATTACGTTCGAGCGATTGATCGACGGTGACGGTAGGATTCCCTTTTCATCTTCGTCCATTTAATAAAGACGCTGAGCGAGGTGACGCGAAGCGGATCGAAAAACAATAGTCGACCTTTCAGCCGCATTCTTGGCACGCGATGCCCGTGAAATTGTGGCGACAAATTGAGCCTTCTCAGGAACGAAAGATTCTTCCCCAATGTTGCGCCCTTTCGTCGTTTCGCCTTCCATCGCGATCCGCATCGACTCTCTGAAAAGGGAACGATCTCACTTCCATTTTCACAGACTTCTTTTAAGCGCTTCGTCTTTCCTTCTCTTTTCCGGAACCGCGCGTCGCCACTTTTCACGATTGACGCCGTCGCCTATGTCGTTACCTCTACAAAGTTAGACCTTCCACCAGCGCAAAATTAAAAAACATTAAAAATAACTTTAGTGCTATTTATCAGCAAATGACAATCAAAGCGGGAAGGTCCATCTTCGCGTTAAACTAGCTTTCAGGAATTTTATATTAATATTAATATAAATTAATAATTTTATCTACTCTCGTTTAATTTACAATTTCATTATTCTGTGTAATATCATTATTGCTGCATTAAATCGTGAAATATTTTGTTGAAAAAATGAAGTAAAATTAGAAATGTAGTACTTTTAATAAGACAGTTGAGACATACGGAATTTAATGAAATAAAAAAAAATAAAATAAAATAACAGAGTTGAGAATTGGTAAAAGAAAAGAAAAGACGTTATAAGATAGGAAGTAAGACTGAGAATGGGACGCTGTGATAGATGGAACAGAAACAAGAAGAGAGACGATCGGCAGAATTGTTCGATTTTTCTCTCTTGGGCCTTTCTTTTCTTAGCTTCATTAACTTTGCGATAATTGGCCACGCTCGTAACTGGCGAGGCCACCTTTGTTTCTAATAACATTAGCACTTAAAGATCAATTGCGATAAGCTTTCTGTAACTTGGACTTTGATGAATTGAGGAAAGAATGCTCTGTTAATCGAACTTTTTGAAAGATTATCCATCATGATATTTATAGATATCATAGGAAACATCTTTAGTTTGATCGGCTCGTGTGATACGCGAATTCTGATCGCTTCCTTTTATTTCATACAACGTTATATAGCGTAGGAAGGAGCGTATTTTTCATTGCGCATTAATTACCGTTTAAACATGCATTAACGCGACAAGCTGCTCATTCGAAATTCCAGCCGGAACAAAATATTTATTGACGTTAATCACGCTTTAACGCGGGTTTAATCGATAATGAAACGTAACTATGACGTTTTGCGTTATAACGTCCTTTTCCTTTTATCGTGTACGTATTTAACTATGCACGTATTCCATCGTAAAATTCGTGCCTGGCAGCCTGTCAAGCCCCTTATTAATATTTATGAGAAAGTATAGCGAAATCGCGGCTCCCGGCAAAACGCTAAAGCGCTTTCAATCGCGCGGCATGGAGTGTCCGCGCGCGGAGTGCGGCGTTCGGGATTAAAGTATTAAAAAGCTTGACACCGGCGGAAGTAACGTAAACCGCAAAAATTCAATAAACATGACTTTACTGTCGTGACAAAAATTACATTACCCGAGCGAATCGACGCGCGCGGCGCGCGGCGAAATTGAGATAAATCGCGCGCGTCTCGCAGAAAGCCGTACGAAGACAATATATTCCGAGCGAAATTTATATCTTTTATCGGGGGATAAAGCGCTGGCAAACAAACAAAGCGGATACGAACGTATATAAGACTGACGCCTGCGAGAAAATGGAGGCAACAACTATTTCTTACAGCATCTTTCGCGGAATACGAATTTCTCATTTTCGAAGCAACGCTTGCCCAATAATTAAGAAGCAACGGTGTCGATCTAGAGATTCACGAAGCGCCGGCTTCGGCGTGATATATCATTCAACGGTATCCTGCTAAATTCTGGAAACACCTCCCGTCTGGAATCTCACGGCAACGTCTTTCAAAACATAGACAATTGATTCCCCGATACAGTCGCGATCGCCTTCCCCGCGCGGCGTCCAACCGCAGATATCTCGGTAGGATTATCTTGATCCAGTTTTCCCTAGAAACCATCCACTCATGTATTTCACTTCCTAATCCAGCCGTATGATTTGCACAAGGTTCCATCCTGGGCCCTGTGTGCACGAAGGATTTCTAGCGGTAGTCTAGTTTGACCCACGGGCTGCTGCGCGAACATCGCCAAAACTGGAACGTCCCAAAACTCTGACAAATTGAATACGCTACGTCACGGGCAAGGCACCAGCCATATTTGCATTGCCGACCGGCCTGGATGGCATTAATTTGCCGGTGGGATAGCGGAACAAAGTTCCTGAGACGCACTAAACTAAACCTAGCGGTCGCTTATCAAATTGAATACTTGGCAAGATGTTACGTACGGGTGCGCGTTTTATTCAGGCGAACCAACCGCTCTCGGCGTTTATTACCGACGGTGAGCGATACCAATTAATAGTTTTGACTGACAATGAGCTTTGCCCCGCGGTGGCCGTTTGATCATCTTTTTCGCTAACGAGTTTTCTTCGTTCCGCGCCGCTGCACGCCAAAAATACGGAACGTGTTGCCGCACGGCGTGAGAGTAATTGGATTTACTTCTGTACCGAGTCTCGCGCGACAGCGCTTTATGATAATCTTAGTAATTGCATCTCTTAATGGACGCGCCGGATAAATTTGCGTTTAATGGATTCGCGGGTGCCTCTTTAATTTTCAAAGAAACCACGCGTAATTTCTAGCACTTACCTCGCGATAAATGCGCGAACGGCCGACGGGGGTCTCTCGCTGTTTTAGAATCCGACGGTTTCACGGTTGTACTTAGTAAAAAAATATACTCGATCATTATTACGCGTTTATAGTTATTAATGCCGCTTGCTGGAATTACGGCGATACTCAGTTTAATACGAGTTAATTTTTCATCGCGTTAAAGCGCAGCCGGCGTGCTCGGCGAATATTCCGAATTCTATTCCTGGCGAAGTACCGCTATTCTTGATTAATTTATGAACCTCACGCATTTGTTACAAATTTATAATGAAATCGAGACGCGTATGACGTTGTTATCAGTTGACTTATGTTACGCGCGAGCCCACTTCGCGTTAATATAATATTTTCTATTTTTACGACGTTATCGTCCGCGACTCCGGTCGAAAGGACATTAGTTTGGGCATCCGTGCGAAAACTAATTAGTGAACGCTAATTAGCTGCCTAATGTCCCAGCTAGCCGGGCTACTCGGTAATGGTTAAGGAACTTCCGTACGCCGGAGGTAACGTAAATTCGTTATGCTGCATGTGCACGGCTTAACTTTCAACGCACGTTTGCGACAAACGAAAACTACGGACTGCCCATCCGTCTCGCGATACTCCCTTTCCATCGTTTTCGCCGACTTCTTTCGAGATTCCTTTTTCTCTTGCCACCGCTAACGTCAATGAGAAACGACTTGACCGAGTACGTGACGGCCGCGAAATTGATTCACGGGGGGTGAAAAGGCTATATTGCCTTACCGGTGCCGAGGGAAGAAGGACACAACGTCGAAGCTTGAGTAACAATCGAAATCGGGAACCGGCGTATCCGTTCGTGGAGAATTGTTTCGTGAAATTTTTGAAATTTTTACGGAGTATCGTATCTCAATGTTATTCCACCCGCCGTCTTTGGCGATTGATTCCATTTCGCGTTTCCCTCTCACGTCCAGTATTTTCGTCCGTTCATTTCAAGTTATTTTCATTTCCAGAGTAATGGGGAATTCAAAAACGCGCGGCGGTGGGGGCTAAGCTCATTGCGGAAAACAGTGCCTTTAATTAAATTCAGACTACGCGGCAGGAGAAAGAATTAAACGCGGAGACTTGACGGTGCGGCGAGTTACTTTTGCGAGAATAGCCGTGGCTGAGAAAATTTCTTTCATGTAAAATTATAAAAGAGAAACACGGAGTATTTAGTAGGATGGTTGACGGCGTTAATGATGATTCGCTCGTTGCTCAGTTGACTCGAAACGGCACGATGTCCCGAAGTAAAAGCGATTGAGAGTACTTGTCAGTGCGAGAGAGGATAGAAACGGTTGCTGGTCCAAATCTGTCCACGGTAGACAAACGTCGCGGTGGCTTTCGATGCAAATGATTCATTCGTCTGTCGGTGGTGCTCGGCGTAAGCTGACGGCGTTCAATCGAGGTAACGAGAGTAAATTGCGAATAAAGCGATACTCGTTTCTCTTCTTCCGTAAAATGAACATTACGATATTTTTTCGAGCGGATACTTAACAATGGCTTAATGAGAACAGGGCCAGATGTAAATAACTCAATTATGAATGATGGGGCGACTCTCTTTTTAACGGCGCTTTAATTCTGTCGGTCGGGATTCTTCGGGATGATCGTGGAGGAATTAATAAGCGACTCGGAATTAGTGACGTGTTGCACAATTTTATATTTCGTCTTTTAACACACTCGATTTTTAAACGGTTCGACATTTACCGTGAGAAGCGATGTGTAAAGATCGTTGAATCTGCACACGCCGGGCAGAAAATTTAAGGAAATTCCAGAACAGCGCTTACATCAACATTTTACGCGGTCGAAATCGTGACTGTTATTTTCTCATAAAACAATGAAATAATAGTCTCGCGAATTTATTTCGTCAGTTTGTGATTTTATTTCGTCAATATTATTCTTTCGTTATTACAAAAATCTTTCCTCGTTTTACTATTAAAAAAAAAAAAATATATATATATATATAATATTTTGTTATTTTGTATAAAAGATATTATTCTTTTAAAATTGTTTTCAAAATTTTATTGAAAATCGACGTTTAAGAATTGTAACGTGTTGCTTTTTCGACAGATAAAACCAGTTTTCTCCTAATGCCATTTTCAGATTCCGATTTTCGACTAAAATCTTAATTGTACGAGGTGTAAAATAGTATTTACTCCGTTTTCTGATAATCTTTTCAAACATCCATTCAAGCATTTACTACCGTCACTTCTGTTATCGCCCACCTAACTATTTCTACGTTAGAAAAGCTATGTCATCTGCGCGTATAAAAACAGAAAATGATTCGTTACGAATGCGCGAACATTGCGCTACTGTTTACTGATGTTACGACCAAAAAGTTGTCTTTGTTACCAACCACGTTTTTCTCGCGGTAATATTCCTTTTATCTCCAGTTTGTTTGCCGTTCTTCTTTATCTTCTTCTCTATCTTCCACTTCATTTCATTGCCATCTAGGTGGGCAATAAAAGACATGAAAGTTTTATCTTTTCATTTACTTTTTTCTCTTTCTCTCTTCCCCTTTTTTTCCAGATCCGCTCGCGTTTGATAACCAAACACAGACGGCCGACGCGAAGCATCACTGGAGGTTCTCGTTAAAGCAGTTTAAATAATTCATCAAATTCGTTGTTGGCGCGACTCTCTTTTTAACAGCGTCTTAAGGTCATTGATCGAGATTTTCCGGGATGATAGTGGAGAAATTAATAAATCGCGACTCGGTGTTAGTGACGTGTTACACAATTCTATATGTACATCTGTTTCATTTTTGTTCTTGAGAATTACTTCTTTTTTTCCTTTTCTTTTTTTTTTTTTTTTTTACATGTCATATTGAGGTGAGTGTTTTTTTGATCTTATAAGCTTGGGAATAATGTCCACAGTTGTCTGCTCCCGCGTTGCTAATAATTTTTTTTTCTCAAAGTAACTTTCTTGCGCATTGATTTACAACTCTTCCGATTGTCTGGCGATTCCCACGAGGCCTACTGGGTTGTAACTTTCTCAAAGGGTCTTTTGCCTCTACTCAATACTTAAAATAACTAGCAAAGTTTTGAGGAAAAAGTTACGAGAATATTTTGCCTTTTTTTTTCCTCGCTTCCCAACTTGTACGCAATTTGAATTATTCAAGCATAGTTGAATCTCGATGAACATTCATAGCGATCACGATGTACTTGATAAGATGTTGAGATTATGCATGTAAATCTTAAGTTTATGCATAATACTAAACATAAATTTTCGATTAAATCGTAACATTTATATTACTATTTATGGTTAAATTAATTTATCAATAATGCACAAACTACTGATTTAATTTCTTTGTTTTTTACAGATCTCTACGAAAAGAATATTTTTAATTGTACAATTAAATTTTTCAAATCACTTTATTTGAAGAAGTTTAGTAAAAATATCTAACAATATCGATCATGTAAATTATTTAAAGCCAATTGAATCAAATTTCTCTCCGCGGATAAAGGTGAAATATCAAAGATAAATTTTAATCTCTCCTTCTTTTACTTTTTAATTGCTTGTTATGACTAATATTAAATCAATGTTTATTACAAGATATTTAATATGACCATTAACTGTAATGTAAGCAAAAACATTATTTACTCTGGCAATAAATGAATCGCTGTGCTCGCCATAATAGAATTGATAGGTACTTAATTGCTAAATTACGATGCAAATTCTCATGCATCTCTATTAAGCTAAAATTATCGTTCGTAGCTACGTTTTCCATGCAATAATTATTACTCACCAACTATAATGAGACGAACAGGATGACCGATGGGTGGGGTCGTGGATATTTGGCACTCATAGATACCAGAATCCTTTCGCTGCGGATATCGTATTCTCAGAATCCATTCTTCTGTATGAAATTTGTGCATTGCCTCGAAACGCTGATCGCTCGTGTAGGTGTAAGTGCCTACTGTCAGCAGGTGAATGTCACGATGCCTCACCCACGAAATCTAAGAAAAAAGACAGCCAAATCTCGATTCGTCTCTTTAACACGTGAAAAGAACAATTTATTTTCGAATATTGCATTTCATATCCTTTTACCGCGATTTAAATAGAAGGAGGCTTGCAGCCAGCTAAAAGTGTTTTCGCTATAAATCTGCGGCTAACAACGGGCTGACGAAAATATGTCGGTTTCTGCAATCTAAATGCAGAAATCTTGAGTTACCGCGCGTGGTGCGCGTATTGCTAACTATCACCGCTCCTCACGCCCTGTTGCTCGTAAGATTGGACGATAAAACTTTATACTCTCCCTTTTCCTGGCCCCCGAGAAATTTACGAGTGCAGTAGATTCGCCGCAGCTGGAATACTTCATGTCTTTGTTTAATGCTATATAACCCCGTGATGTATGGCTACAATCTCGGCCCAACGACGACTTCCTCGCACTGCAATTATTTATAGGCGAATAGGCGCGGCGAATTTGTTCACTTAGTTTCTATTAGAAATTATGAAACGCAAACGTAATAGACCCGCGTGACGTATGGCGTAAAAATATATCCGTCGCGTAAACTTTGTATAATTCAGTAAAATGTCGGTAAATGTTAGATCGTGCTTAACTGCGTTAGCAGCGGTTAAGCTGCCACGTTAGTAAATTTTGTCAAAATAGCGACGCGAACGAAGGTAAAATTGCCGCCACGTCAATACGATAATAGTACACTGAACCTAGGAGGAGAGTAAGGTGTAAAGTGACGCTCGCCAAGTTTGAATAATGCCGGGAAGTTCTTCAACCCGTTAATTAGACCAGAATCCAGCCGATAATTCGGAACCATCATAACATTCGTAACCTGCGCAATTTTCCCACATGTCGGAAATTACATTCTAACGACAAACCTGGCGCTTTAATAACTTCAACGATTTTTGCTACTTTAACAGATTACATTAGTCTGGAAACTCAGGGAAAAGCGTGCACTTGCCTGATTCATATGCAATTTCGCGAGAATTGTATTCGCTAAACTGCTATAATATTTTTGCAACGGTTACCTTGAATAGAATATCGCTAACTGATTCTCATTTCGTTGAATACCCGGGCATTTATCAACGTAAAAATAATAAAAGTAGATGATTTTAGTTAATTATTCTTAGGTCTATTTAACTCAAATGTTGTAAATCAATTTATTAGCTTATTAAATATACTCGGTAATCTATCTACCTTTGTTTTAATGTCTACATGCAAAACAAAGCTTTATATATCACAGAAATTGTTTTCGCAAAGCTTAATTAATGTAACTTACGAGGTAAAGTGAATTCTTTTCTAAATCTTATAAACAAAAAATTCGTGAGACGCCTGAATTAACTGTTGATCGATATTAATAATTCCGTTTAATTTTACCGCTTAAAAACGACACAGATTAATTCTCTCGTTTGGTTTTAATAATTGCATAAATGTGTCAATTATTAAATCGGCGATTTTCAGGTTTAATTTAATTTTAATATACTTATTATGCTATTTAATATACTTATTATGTATACTTATTATGTTACAGGCAAAGACGGTCGTCGCGACTTCCCATCCCCTCTTCGCGCCTCTCCCGCGCCGCACTAGAAGTCCCTAGCGCGTCGACCAATCACAGCGCTCCGTGAATCGCCTGATCGTTCACAGCCTACGCGTTGCCCGTCGCGCAGTAGAGACGGTACGCCGGCCACGCGAAGAGCATCGGCTCTCTTTCGAGACGGATATCGAGGTACATATCTGCGTGTGCTTTACGTATATGTAGTCGGGCGACGATACGGCGTGCATCGAAATCCTTCGATCTAAGGCCCGAGATCTCTGACGGTCGTTCTTATTACGGAGCTTCGAGCGCGAGCACGTGTTAATCGCTCCGGACTTTCTCGTACTTTCTATCGCGGATAGCACAGTCTCGTATACGACAAGTGTCGACGTCGTGGACACGGGAATGAACAATCATTTTTCGTACAACTGTATTATTCAACTCATCGTTCTGTGTGTTGCTTCATGCCTCGATGTAGTGCTCCGGGACGAAAAAGTTACGCAGCAAGCGCATTACGCACGAAGCGTTCGACCTGATACAAACATTCGGTGTTCATTCTGCCGACGAGAATGGACCGGACAATCAAAAGTAACCTCGGATTACATCGCAGCCGTACGCGTACTTGTGTCGAGACCGGAAACTTAAAGGACGTGTGTTAATCGCTCCGGACTTTCTCGTACTTTCGACCGCGGATAGCACAGTCTCGTATACGGACAAGTGTCGACGTCGTGGACGCGGGAATGAACAATTATTTTTCGTACTACTGTATTATTCCATTCATCGTTCTGTGTTTTACTTTGGGCCTCGATATACATAGTGCTCCGGGACGAAAAGGTTACGCAGCAGGCGCATTACGCACGGAGCGTTCGACCTGATATAAACACTCGGTGTTGTTTATTCCGCCGACGCGAATGGACCGTAGAATCAAACGTAACCTCGGTTTACATCGTAGCCGTACGCGTACTTGTGTCGAGATCGGTAATTTAACGGACGGGAGTGTCGTGGACTATCTCGCGTGTGACTTGTGGAAGGATGACTACACGTCCCATCTGAGAGGAGGAGCAGGCTCGGGACGGGCATCCTGCATCGGCGGAGCAACTCTTAAGTAAGCATAAACTTTTTAAATAAAATCTTTATTAAATAAAACTGTTATCTTTTTTTTTATTAATTGTATTAACTAATTTACATGTGTGTATTAATATTTTTCTTTTTATGTTACAGTCACCGGCTGAATTCCACAACTCCGCTGACGCTCATGCAGATTGGTGAGTAGCATAATTTTTTTTACGTATTGAAGCTTTTCGAAAAGTAGCGCAGGCGAAGCGTGTACATGGTTTCTTTTAGTATAAAATAAATGAGATATGCTTTGTTACTTCATGAAATTGGCGCATAATATTATTTTCCATATGGCTCTGTAATAAATTGCACATGTAATGGCAGTGTTGATTGACTGCGAGACGAAACTCGTGGTGTTCACTTTGCGCTCGAATATTATCGGAAATATAAACCGCGAGAGTTCCCTATTTCCGATCTAATGCGATTGCTGTTCGAATATGCCGGCGTCGCAGTTAATATACTTTTCGTAAGAAGAAGGCGTCGCCTGTACTCGGTACGCACTTCGGAGGAAACTTTTTCCGCATAATAAAATTCACGATATGCGCGCGAGAAAGAAAAAGAGCACGGCTCCGTGCACAGCTTCGGCAGAAATATGCGAGATAAAACCCAAGAACGCAATGTGACTGCCATAACGACGATTGCTGCTCTACCTTTCCCGAATCTTTTTGCATACGCGGAACCGACTTCCAGAGTTAATATCATCTCGAGAGTGCCGCTTATTCTTACCCGCCGGAGGCGCAACTTTTTCACGTAACTTCATCGTTTTCGGCTTCCTCATATCCGACCGCTTTCTCACGAATCAGAGGCTGTGCGTAATTTCGTTCAACCCAGCAATTTTATTGACATTCTCTTACGACTCTAATACATACTCGCACGTGCGCGCTTATATACAACGAGCTCCCATATAGCGTGAGGAATGCCTTCCGTGTTACGTGAAATGATATTATACGAGTCGTACAGATTTATGGCAACATATATTTATAAAAGATATAAGGGTTTACTGTATATAAAAAAGAAAAAAAACATATTGAAATAGGTATTGAAAGATCTGATAGTAAAATGTTTATTAAAATTTAATTTTAAAAAGCAGAAAAGTTCTTGGTACACGAATCCATGATATGCGAGCCCGCGTTATTACAAAAGTTTAATGCATCCGAGTGGCGAGGCATATTAACACGATGTCGCATTATCATTAGAGTCCGTTTTAATAGAGTGTTAGCTACCGCGATTAAAGTTCAGGTTACACTTCCCTGTTGTTATATGTCGCAATAAATAAGTGCGCGATATCAACGAAAACGGTATTAAACGATACGTACGCAGCTGCGGCTGACGCAAATGCGAAGAACCGTGCTTTGCATAGAGATGAGACTCCGGGATTAAAACTGTGACCTCCCGACCGAGTCTACATGAAGACATAGTCTGACAAAGATCGTCCTTTTCTACTTAACCGCTACGATAATCCCCAAGTAGTACCGTGAACCGTTAATACTCGAGATCGAGGACGGCCGGAGGTCCCAAAGTGGAAGATAAATTCCCCGAGGGCCGTGTCCGCCTTCGAGTTAAATTTACCGTCTCGTACTCGAAACACTGATTTAACCGCGGAGGTAAAAAAAAAAAAGAAAAATTTTTACGACCCGTCGCGAGCGAAACCGACTTAACTTAATCAATAACGGAAGTTTGGATCGAGGCTTGAGACTCAGGTCGTCGCGGTATTGCAACAGCAACGACGACGATAATTACATAACCGGAATAATAGCGAGGAATTTTCATTCCGGATAATCCACGGGAAATCCCGCTATTCTCTCTCCGTGCTTTTTACTGCGACAAATTGCGTTGTAAACATCGTTCGCGATATTCGTTACATTCTCATTCTGTAATTTGCCAATTCCGCAAACAAGAGACGCAGTTTCCCCGCAATATTTCGAAAATGTCGGCGGCGCGCATCTCGGCTCGTCGCTCTCGAATCTCGTGCATTATTCGGACAAGCCTATCTCGCGTGTTTGTGGCTTGTCGATGGTTGTGTTCTCCTGCCAATACCTCGTGTCAAAATTTGAATTTGCTACTTGCAAGGCTTAGATCGTAATTCGGCGATAAGCTACCCGATAATTCCGACGTGATACGCAATTTATCGAATCAACTTTGCAACAGCTGCTAAGCGAAGATCTATCTTTTCTTTTTTTATCTTGCATTTTAAATATGGTTATTGTAAATTTAACGCGTCTTTAAGAAAGAATTATTTTCAACTCACCGTTCTGTTTCCGAGATTCTTCACTCTGCACGCCAGTTGCACGGTTTCTCCAGCCAACCCAGTAATATTGGACGGTACAGTAGTGTCGAAGTATGGATCAATTTCCGGTGTTGTGCGTTCTTGAAAGGTATCCGCCATGAAAACACGCGACTCGTACGCGATGCTTTCTGTAAAAACTATTGCAATTTCTTCCATTAATACATGAAGGCGTAGGAACGATTCAAATTAAATACAATTTAAATATTTTATATTAACACTTTCATTTCAAGTATTTTCTAAATTTCGTTCACGCCGTCGAACGTTGTTTCACGAAGAATATAACCTGTCAAGCGTCAGAAAAGAAAACTGATTACTTTAGATTGAGCGCTGCAAGGAGTGCGTGCACTCGACCGTTTATCTCAGTAATTTTAAATGGAGAAACACGATGACGGAGCCATCGGCACATTAGATCTGTGTGAACGGCTTCGTGCAGGGAACGGAGCTTCGAAAATACTATGTCGGATAGGTCGCATGTATCCTGCCCTGCACTGCGGCAAATGCAATTTCGTCCGGGCCGGGTATATATCCCATGTTCGCGGGTCGTGAGTGCACGATGTGCCACGGAGACTCATACGTGCGTGGCGGAAAAGCGAAGTCATGTCTATTTGCATAGAAGACGTTAGCAACTTGCTGCGTTCGGGATGATTATCATTCAAATCACAGTCTTTCCCGGTGGAAATAGTTTGATCGTACTGTGAATTGCCACTCGTACCCGATCGAAAATGTCTGGGGCTTCGAGCTTTAAAATGGATTCCGGCTGATTTTCGATAGGAATTGTACTGACATGCCTTTTTCGATCTGTCGGCTTTGCACGCGAATTTCACACCCGAGATTTCACGCTCCGATTATTCGTGATATGCAAATTTTTCAAACTGCACGTTGTATCGATGTCGTTTGATATTAGTTTCTATTGGCTCGATTCCTTTTTCTTGCTCGCGTCGTGAAGAGAATTAACACGAATGGAAATTCATCCAGCTATTTTGATTTTGTGGCCAGTGGTTAGATCAAGCAGGTTGAATATATTCAGTCAGTAATTAATTTGATACTAGCCATAATTTGTAAGAAAATATTTGTTATTTAGTATTTATCTAACTAGCGTTTAACCGTTATTGTAATTTTTTTTTTGTCGCATACTAATTTACTGCGCGCTTTGACCTATGTCAACGCGCTCTCGACCACCGAGTTCTCCGACCGCCAGACCCACCGTGCCGTGAGCACGTGCGTGTATGTACTTCGGCCGGCGGCTATCGCGCTGCGCGTCCACATGGCGCGGGACGCGCGGGCGACGGACGTTGACTCGGCTGGTCCAGCGGACTCTGCAGTCGAAAGCGCATTGACATAAGTCAATACGCGCAGTAGCCTGGTACGCGGCGAAAAACGTTTGGACATCTAGTTTTTCTAATTCGTTATTAGCCAGTAATTATTGTCTAGTACCTAGATAGTCATTAGATAACAATTAGGCTCAACTTCCACTCGATTAAATTGCACTAAAAGCGCAACGGCGTAAAAATTAAAAGAGGATTTTCAAATAATTTTCACGCCGCATTATTGCCTTATCACTGCGATACGGTTTAAATATGTTACAAAACCAGACATTTTCCGTTCGCGTGCTTGTTCGCGACGTAACTTTTTTTCTTTCTTTCTCGTAACAGCAACAGTTTAATCTGCGCGGTGTCTCGTACTTTAATACAATATACGTTGCACGAAGCTGTTAAACCGTTAATAAACGATACGGTCGGTTGAAAGCATGGTCTTTCTCCTGTCAGCGCGAGCACCGCGCCCGACTTTGATAAAGTGATAACGATTCCACGGTCTGTATCCTTCAGGTCGTAGACTAGAGCGAGGGAGAGAATGAGATGAGTTTTGCGAGATGAAAGGCCCAACTGAACAAGGGCGGCCGAACGGGGCACCTCTCCTAAGCTATTTACTCTAATAAGCTTGGCGAACCCTTAGGAGAAAGAGGGTCCTATGAAACTCGCAAATTAACCCCTTCCATTCCTAAGTTGCCTGGCAAAAGCCGGGGTTTAGCAGCCAGTTAAATTATTAGTATTTCTCTTGCCGTTTCGGAATGTTAAAAGTATTTTCACTCGTGTACATCCTTTCGGTGTAAAAGAGCTCCTCGTTATCCTTTCGAAGTAGCAAAGATCATTTTTTAAACAGCAAAGTCTTGCTCAAAGTAAGTCGGAATTTTTCTCTCTCTATAAAAAAATTAATTACGTCTATATTTACAATATAATGTTTTATATTTTTGAGAATTTTTAATTGTGATATTACAGTATAGAAATTTAAATTAAAAAAAAAAAAAAAAAATTACAAAGTTTTAAATGGCAAAGAGAAGGATACCGACGATTACTCGGAGCACGGTATTCTTATATACAGAATCGCTATCGATCCGCATCTTGCGCGTTTTCGTGAAACGTTAATTCAACACGCTGCCAAATTTTTCGCACTATTATGACAAAAGAAAATTTTTATCACGTAGTTTATTGAAAAAAGCTGAAGAGTATTGTTAAATTAAAATGTCACCGATTCGAGAGCATCTCGCCCTGAAAAGTTTGGAAACGTCGTTCGTTATATAATGTACAGAAGAAATACGGCCGATGGGCGAACTGCCGCCTACACGGGGAAATATCGTAGAGGGGATTTTCTAGCCGGAAAAGTCGCGCGTAATCGGCGGAATAATATTCGCGCCGTTGTTCAAACAGCCGGAACTGCTCCGGAACGGCTGAGGCGTGGGTGAATGAAGGAGAAAAATGGTCGTGAGAAAATAAAGAGAAGTTAGGAAAGCCGACGGCGTTCCGCGACGTAGACTCAAAGAAGGAGAAGGAAAGAAAGGGGGAAATCGTCGGAAGACATATGTCGCGAGAATTCCTACGCGAGCCGGTATGCGGTTGAAAAATTCCGCGGGAATGGATGTATCGGTGCCAGTCGCGACGGTTGACGATCGGGGTCGCCGGCGAGATCGTTTCTCTCGGATTTTCGATGCATGCGGAATACACCGGAGGCGCAACATTATTTACGTCTTATGCGAGCGTTGGCAACTCCACGGATTGGAACCCCTCGCTGCGCTTTGGCTGCAATGCCTCGTGAGAAACGCCTGCCGCCAGAAAGAGAGATCTGCGTCACTCGTTGCCGAATGTGGAGAACGTTCTTTATATGAGATGGCTCTTTGCCGTGAAACGTATTGCCGAGGCTTCGTTATTCGAACGAAACAAGTTATTCGCCCCAGAACTGAATAGAATATTCAAAATTAAACAGTAGGTTTTAATTTAAATGTATTAATATAAATCATATTAGCAATCAATTTACTCCGATTGTAATAATTGCATTGGGATAAAATAATAATACTTAATATTGTTTAATTTTTATGTTGCAAAGCAAAATTAGTGAAATTTTGTTGCAGCAGGCTACTTCCGCTTTCTATGCATTATCTCAAATTTGTAATATTTCGCAAAAAGTAAAGTAGCTCCCTTAGCAGTATTCTCATAATGGCCAACAGCGCTGAAATAATATTCGCTTCGTCTTTAAAGCATGCTTGGCACGTTTGATTGGAAAATAACAAAGTTAAAAATTAGAAATTATTGCAAAGAGAATCGAGCGTAAATAAGATAAAATATTTACGAATATTTTTCTTTTACACTTATTTACTTACAGCTATTTTTTAAATCTGTTTTAAGTGCACTGTATAAAGCAAACGCGTACGAACAGTTTTCTTTTTTTTTTTTCCATTATGCTGCTCTAATAATTTACGTTGTAACAACAATTTAATTTGAATATAAAATATATACGTCGTTTATTAACACGTAAAAATTTAATGCTTAAATTTTATAATTTATTTTATTTTTACAAGAACATAATAATTCGTTTAAATTAACGGTGAATAATTTTCGGTATTAAATATCGCAGTAAAGATTTCGTAAAAAGTATCTCGCACACGGTGCCTTGAGAAAGAGAGTCCCCGCCAGAGGAAGTCGTAAGACGACTGGAAAGATCCCGTGGGAATAATATCCACCCTTCGTTGTTCAAACAACTAGGACAAGAGGTTGAGACGAGGATAGAGGTTGGTGGTTGGAAAAAGAAGCAAAAAGCGGAAGGCAAAATGGAGAAGTCAGAGACGTGCAGCTTCGGGTACAATAGAACATCATCTACGAAGATGTTAGCAAAACATACATCGAACGAATTCCGCGACGAAGTGTGACATACCGGGAAAAAAGGTTCTTTCAAGACGTTTACGAAAAGATTACTAAAGCAACTATGAGTGATATAATAACATCTTACATCATAAATATACGACCGGTACTTCCAACAGCGATAAAAATCAAATTAACAATATTGTAAAATACGTATCGTATCGATATATCAGCGATAATATTAGATAAACTAAGTCTAGAATTTAAAAGAATATCAAAGAATAATACGTCGAAGAGATTCCGTAATCACAAACGTTTGAGGTGTATGAAATATACATTTTAAAAGCCCGTTCTAAAGCGCGGTATTACTTTAGATATTGTTTGAAACTTAAACGTATTGCGTATAGTCGGTTAGCGAGGATCTGTGAACTACTCAAGTAGGTTATATCATGAAAGATTATCGAGAAAGAAGAAACTGTCGTTGGAAGAAGTCGTTGAACGACTTGGCGGGGCCACGCGGGAATAACGTTCTCTCTTCTCTTGCGTCGGCGGGGAAAAGCGCGGCTAGACGGAAGAGTCTTGCGAAAAGGTCTCGAGGTACGGATACGAAGGAATGTCCCGGATGCATGTACGTACATACATCGAGAGTCTCGAAAGCTGCAGTAGAAATTCTATGAAAACAGACGTTGACGATCGAAGTTGATGGATGCACCCGCCGTCCCCCGCATCCGTGCATTTTAGGGTTCGCCGCGAGGCCGAAAGTCTGGCTGGCTACGCGAGAAGAATGCATCGCGAGCGAATGCCACTTGCGAGTAAGTCTCGCGTGATTCTGCATCAGTGACGTGGTGAATATCGGCTCTTTTCCTCTGTGAAATACGCCCGAGTTCCCCTATGCGGCGGCGCAGTGCCGCATACGTGGCAAACATAATAGAATTTTTGATTTCCGAAACGAGAGAAGGGATTTTCGTCAGAACGCTTTGTCAGAAATTCCGAAGTTTTTCGAGTCAGCGTGACGAGAAGCACGGAGCTTGCAAAAAGCTGGAATAAAATAAAATGCATTATTGCGTAAGAATATTTGCGTTAAAATTATCGTGCTCCGCGTGGAATTTGCAATAATTTCTAATGCGTTGCTTCTTTTTTTTTTTTTTTTTTTATTTAATTTGTAAATAATGTTGGCACAGTACATTAACGCTACAGAAATTTTCTTTTCCAAGTGATGGATGAGAAATGATATTATCGCGGAGACTAGCCTGTTTGTCGATTTAATGTGCGAAATTGCACTATGCCGCTATGGAATTTCATTAGACTTCCCAGCAAGTTGAAGCTATGCGTAATATTGGCACGGAAGATATATCGAAGGAATCATTTAAATGATGTCTTCTGATTCTAAAGACAGGCGCTTTATACTTTTTTTAAATAATAATTACCTCTGCTTATTAATTTAAGACCGTATAAATATTCATTGTGTACGGAAATTCGCGTAAAAATAAGAAACGCTATTTTTTCGTTTATTTTTTTTATCAACATATTACGGATACCCTTGCTTCAATAAAAGGGGAAAAAAAATACCCGGGAAAAAGTAGCGAGGCTATTTCAACAGTTCTTCCCACGATTTCTCAAAATATAGTTTCGATAAAGTTCCTTTAGCGCAACAACATCGGGAATCGATATGTTCCTTTCAGTGTCGAACGCTAGTCGGGATCTAATTTCGTTCTTGTGCAGCGACCGTTTTCGAATTCGAGCCTCGCGGATATTATCGTAATCCTTGCATCAGGATATCGTTCGATGTTTGGTCGTAGGGCATTGGAACACATCTAGACCTTTCTGTACCCATGTCCTTCGTGCGGTTGCGAGTGTCTACAAATAAGCACATCGTGATATTGAGATCGAGCATGCACCGGTAATGCACCGTGATCGTCGCCGTTGTCGCCCTTCTCGTTGTCGTCTTCGTCATTGTCATTGCCGCTTGCGTTATCCTCGCTCGCACAGCGTTCGAAGCAACCGACATCGTCCACAGCTTCTCGCTATTTCCTGCAGTTCGCTACTGTCGTACTAACAGTAAAATGCAAATAGTCTGGTGTAAATGTGGCGGAATAGCTTGAAGCGCACGTCGGCTGTTTACGAAACCGCGCACTTACTGTTCGGTTCTCTCCAGCGAAAAATAACACCGACGGCAGGCTGATGGCCCGCGTTTTACACCGTCGCGAACTTTTCTACGTGGCCCGGCAAAATTTTCTCCAGCTGTTAAGGACACCCGAAATCGCGAGAGACGCGAGTAGAGTAGAGGTGCCTGGCAAAAATTTCAAGCGGCAGTTCTCGAGCGCGATCGTGGAGGCACGCTGCAAATCACAGTTCCCGGTTATTCGATTATATTAGATTAATATCGCGCGGCGTGTATCCCCGCTATCTCGCGGGTATCTCTCGAGCGTGTCGCAAAACTTGAACGATAAAACTTGACGCGAACAATCATTTAACATATGCAGCCCACGCATTCCGTTGCGTACAAAATAACGATAACGTTATCCGCGACTATTGTGACGTTCTTTCGTACGTTTACAACGAAGAAAATATTACCGTCAAAATATTATTCAGCTCACGTTTTTGCGGAGAGCGGAGGAAATAACACGGCGTCGAGGACAAATAAAAAGCAATGTCCTGATGGAGTATGCAGATGCACCGATTGCGTTACGTTTCTACTCAGTTCTTTGTTTTTTATTCCAACCAAACGCGGCATGGCCGTTTGGATTTAACCTAGTTTTACGAGGAAAAGGGCAGTGCCCAGAATCACTAGGGAATACTCCGCGAGATAGGATATAGTTATGATAAAAGACGTCACGGAAGAACGGGGTGGTTATAAAATAATTTCATTTCTCTCGCGTAACTTCGAACATTTATACAACAAGAGCGTGTGTACGTAGGACGTCCCGGCTAAATGCGATTCTTTAATCAATTTGAAATAACTTTTCTCGAGTGAAAAAAATTTTTAATAACTGTTCTCATTTTTCTTACAAATTTCTTTTTTTTTTCCTCCATTGGAAACGATATCACACGCGCACGTATGTCGAGACAATATTAGTAATAAATTTGGACTTGAATTATTGTTGCGGCAAAGTTTAATTAATATTATTTAAAGAAAAATTACATTTGCGACGATGCTAAGAAAATACTAGTATTACGTTATCTCTACGGCAAATGGGTTTCTATCTCTAATTAAACATATATATAATTAATATAAAGCGCCGCCTTGTACATACGTTCTCTCAAGCAAAATGAGAAACTTGATGGAAACGGCAAAGGAAAATTTAACACGTTTTCACGAGTACAAAGCAATTTTAATGACGGAAACTTTATAACTCCGTCATAGCGGCGACATACGTAGATATGGGAAATGCAACGTAGAAATCGTAAAAGTTTTATCCCGTGCATTTTTTGAGCTTATAGCAAACATAAAAAGGGTAACGTAATATCTTGCAGGTCGCAATGCCGCCGGATAGACTGTCTCGAAAGAGTTAACTCGCGGTTTTCAAAGTTTCGCTCACGTCGCGGCCGGGCGTAATGCGGAACGAGTACGGGAAAAAGGAAAAAGAACGCGTCGATATCGATGGAAAAGCGATGAAGTACGCGAAGACATAAGAAAGAGAATATACGGTGTCGGGCGTGTGGAAAATCGCCGGGCGTTTTTGCGCGCTGATCGATATTTGCTTCACGTTTCGCCCCTTGGTACATGGTCCTTATCGATGTCATTGCCTATATATGTATATATATATATATATATATATATATATATATATATATATATACATACATATATGTGCATATTTTCATCTCGAAATGTATATCACTACATTGATTATGACATAATAATTTCAAACCATTTTACTCTTGCAATATAAATACAGAATAACGAAGAAAAATACTTTTCTCGAATTGGTTTTTATTATTATAAACGTTCACTAGAAATGATAAATTTATTTGTGATATTACTAGTATTATTTGGTCGAGATTAAATTCGGTAAATATTTTTCGAGTTACCGCATATTTTTTTTTTCTTTTTTTTTTTCCTTTTTTGCGTTTGTAATCACATAATTCGCGCGAAGCACTTTAAAATAGTTGAAAAGTTAATTTTTGAAAAATGTCAGCAGAACGCTAATGTTGTTTACGTTACGTTGTTAATACACCTTTCTCCATGCAATTTTCGTGGCCGCTATTGGCGTTTTATGCTGTTTTTAACGGGACAAAAAGGCGCGTGATGGATGAAGTGCGCGCGAACGTCCTTACGCTGCAAAATTCATTTTATCCCCGCGTTTCGACTCGGCACGTGGGTGAGCCGCAATGGTGTAAAACATTATTCTACATTACACTTCACGAGGTGGAGAGCGCCTGGTGAATTATTCCGGTGGCTTCTTCTTGCCGAGTCGGAGGCGGCGCGTTTACGAAAGGGCGCTCCAACACGCGTGGAATTGCAGTCGGCGATATTGCCGTGCGAGTGCATTATCCGCTTGAATTATCACGTGTTTAATGACCGGAGTTTCGAATAAAACAAGATTTTCAGACAATCCCTCGCGGTGCAAATAGCTTGCCGTGTTTCCGAACTAACAACCCTGTCGCATGTCGACATTTTTATTGTCAACGCGACAAGATGAATTTCTAAACGGCATGACTGTGTTCAGCGACAGCCGATATATACATATTAGCATATCTAATAAAAACATTTTTATATCTTATCTACATATTAATAATATCGCAGCAAAGCATGAAATTTCTTATTACTTAACCTCCACAAAGCTTTGAGTAAAAATTTTAGCTCGTGACTGAACAATATTACGCTGACATTCTTTTTTTCTTTTTTCTCCACGGCTACTGTTGCGTGTTGTTCAACATAAAGCTCTCTAACGCGATGTTACAACGAAATATCTTTGAAACAGATAAACACGTTGAAGACGGGCAAAGCTTCGCAAAGTACGAATCGCGTTTTTGAAATGCCGAAATATTGTAGTGATATAGTTAAAGGCTAAAAGACTCGAGCAGAGAAGAAAAGAATAAATTATCTTGAGAAAAAGAAAGTGAGGAAAAAAAGGCTTGTAGGTCGAAGATTATTGATCCAGAGCTCGTTCGGTGTGTCTGATACGAGGGAGGTACGGGTTTTTGTACATCATAAAGCGCCGCGAGTAATCTAACAATAAAATAGAACGCTTGATTGAATCAAACCGACAGTGGAAGTGACGTTGCCTGCCGAGACAGCCTCTGAAGACAGAGGGTTTAATATTAAAATGAAATTGCTCCCAGTTCTCTTTTTGCACCTTGGGAATACCTTAGAAGAAAAATTACATCGCGTTAGGGTGGTAATCAGGAGTTTCTTTTTTTTTTTTTTTTGTAATCGCTGATTCCAGCTATTTGTAATATAAATTTTTAATAATAAATAGCAGTGAAATGAATAAAATTGACGGAAGAAAAGAGAATAAAATTTGCGATTGGGATTTTCCGCATGAATTAGAATCATAAGTTATTTTCATAAAAAGCGGAATTTTTAAATAAATGTAGTATAATTAAGTTCGTTCTTTAATTACGACTATCGATCATTGTCCAGGCTTTTGCATTTGTAAATGCATCAAAAAGCCACGATTAAGTTCTTCGAGTTTTTTAAGATATCAAATGAATCTATTCCCGAGAAATAAAATGGGCACCCTCTCATTAAGAACTTTTTCTACTCTTTCCATTCGGGAACAAAGAGACGCCTAGCAATCTTTATAATACCTTTTTGATACTCACGGATCGATTGATCGAACCCTGGTATTCTTTCTTTTTCTGCAGAAATTTTAAGAATCTTTTGCGACGTCTCTTATTTTCTGCCCAATCGTATTCAGATCTCATCTATTCGAATATCTTTTTCTTCCAACTTTCGCGTTTTTTTATTCCCTTTTTTTTATATATCTTACTTTGTTACATTGTATTAGAAACTAATATGTGAAACAATCTGTGCTCGAGTATCGTTTTTCCCAAAATAATAGATACATATTTGTATATAGAACAGGCTTAGATATTTTAATGTAACGTCATTTTCTTTTCAAGGCGAAAAAACGAGTATTTCATAAAAGTTTTAGTAAAGCGTTTCCCAAGAGTTGCATATTCATAGAAAAGATTGGATCGCGATTCTGAGATTTTGTCTGCGCTCGTTGGCACAGATCCAATATTAATCTTACAAAAGTCGTGGCAACACGATGGAAAATTAATATCTTCCAAAATATATATTAATATAAAGGAAATAGCGCGCGGTTTTAGTTGAAATTAAATTTTAAAAAAAAAAAAAAAAGAAATAGTAAAACACTTTACAAGAGGAATTAATTTTCTGTATTTTATTCACGCCAGTATCATCAAAATAGATTTCAGAGTGTACACATTCGTATGCATCCATAAATTACAATACATATTACATACATCGCGGTCAAGCATTACGCAGTATATAATATTTGCAAATCGTATTCGTATTGTACGTATATTTATTATTGTTCTCAATTATCAAGTTAATGATCGAAATTGATACTACAAAAGTGAGGATATTTTGTATCGGTCAGAAATGAAACAGCGACAGGGAGATACAACGGGAAAAAGCTCTAGAGACGGGTAAAGGTTTTTTTTTTTTTTTACTTTTTTTTTGTCGTATCCTGAGAGCGATATGTGATAGTAGCATTTTTGTCGTTCGTCCCGATGACCGGCATCGATCCGTACAGGGGCATGGTGACCGTTATAACGAGCGCGGTCCGAAGCGAAGCTCTCGCGTGCACTTGTCCAATGAATTCGTTTAATGGAAGCATTAGAGCATACCTTTCAGAACACGTTTTCCGGAGGAACGCCGTTGCTATCGTGCCAGTTTTATGCCGCGCCGCAACAATGCACCTGCATGAGGTAGAACTCATCTATGCTAACGACATTTTATGAATAGTGAAACACGGTACTCCCTCAACATTAAAGTCCCGTCGAGTTCCGAAACCGATATTGCCTTTAATCACGATTGGGCCCTCGAAATAAGATCTTTTCACCCGTTCTCCGAGTTTATTTCTTTCTATTGTTTATTGTCCTGAGAAATTTTTCAAGAGTTTTATCAGAAATGTTCTGCTTTCACGCGAACAGATCATTGAGACCTCGTCTCTAATAAAAAATACGATTACTCTCGCGCTACGTACAATACAGATAGTTCGTACACCACGGTAGTAGTTCTTGTTCTACACACAGGTTTTATATATGTACTTAAAAAAAATACCTCCCTTTAAATTCTGAAAGTCTTTTATTTCATAAAATAAATGATAAATACACGTGATAAATTATTTCCTTTTTATTTCGAGAAAGTTAACGGAGATACGAATGAAATTGTTATAGGATGTATCGAAGAGTAATAATATCAATTACGATCTTCGTATCTGTAATACGACGTACGCGCGCGCGTTTAACTTTTTCGTTAAATTAAGAAATAAATCTACTTCGATTGAAAGAGTGTTTCTCGCAATA
Source organism: Cardiocondyla obscurior (assembly GCF_019399895.1). Classification (NCBI taxonomy): domain Eukaryota; kingdom Metazoa; phylum Arthropoda; class Insecta; order Hymenoptera; family Formicidae; genus Cardiocondyla; species Cardiocondyla obscurior. The sequence continues at coordinate 9,168,987 of NC_091866.1, read as the reverse complement.
GTAGCGTTCGATGAAAATTACCCTCTCTAACGAAATCCCCTGCCGTTTTTTTTCTTTTTTTATTTTTTTTTTTTTCGAGATATCCGCCATGTACTTCGAAATACCCAACTCATCATTGTCAGCGCACGGCGCATGTTAGCGCCGGCAAACTCATCGATAGAACGAAGCATATTCGTCTTGCTCATCGATCTATTTTCATTTCGAACACCGCCTTTCGAATCAACGGAATAGCTTACTCTGTGCCAAAAAAAAAAAGAAGGCGCAATCCATTTTCATTTTCCCCGCAACTTCCAACTCTCGCGGCGCAACGACGGTGCAACCGGAAGAGTAAAAAAAAAAGTAATTGTGATGTTACTTTTTCGCACGCGTGAATGAAATGTGTATCGTGTCTGTTGATTAATAAAGTTTCTGAACTTTACGTTTCTTTCACAGGCCGATTTTCGCCGTTTTTTTTATATTAAGACTACTAAAAAAATTATTATTGTTTAATTTTGTGGGAAGAAACAAATATATGAATAATTACTCATGGTTATTCCGTTCTCGTTTGACGTTTTTCAAAATTTTTTCTCAGATTAGATTCCTTGCTTGCAATTATACAACATGTATCGCGTTAATACGATCAATTTTTACTTATATTTTTATGTGCATTTTATGACGCACACACGTAGATATAATGGAATATGAAATATTATTCGTTTGCCTATACCGACATTATTGTAATATTTAAATAGTATAATCCGTCAATTAATTAAAATTGAAAATGTAATACGAGAATGAATAGAGAGGTCGTAATTAACTTTGAATGGTCTGTCGTACTTTGTTTTATCAACTCGACGTTATTTAAGATGACAATTGATCGATCATGATTTTTTGTTTTAACGTGAAATTTTCGCGTAACAGACTAAATTGATTATTAAACCACTTTCTACTTGCTGTAATATTAATATTATAAATTACATATGTTCCGTAAATCTAAACGGAAAACTATTTGAACGTCGAACCCGTTAATTTTAATAAAAAGAATTTCTAATAATCGAGTCGAAAAGCTAATTAAGCGTCTGTCTAGAATGCTATTTAATGTATAGAGCAGATGAATTTCGACGTTAGTAATTAGTACTTTGTGCTATATTACAGTACAGAAACGCTGACAATATCTATTAGAAACGCTAAAAGCGAATTGCAGGTGCACATTGTTGTGCCCAACGAAGAACCACTCTATTCATTTACCTTTCTGATGAGGAAATCGCGAAGGAACTTCCTCCTTTCCTTCCTACCACTTGACCCTTTCCTTTCACCGTTCCTTCCGTCCTCTGTCCTTGCATGCTATTCCGTCTAATTAAATCGGGGCTCCTTTGAGAGTCTTAAGCACAACGTTTCCAGTTTTACCTCGAGCCATTTGCTTCTCTGTTATTTAGTGTCCTACTTCTTCGACGACGGCATCTTCACCGTACGAACTAGATTAAAGCGCTTCCTCACTATTTTAAAAACAAATACTACCGGTGATACATCGAGAGAATGCAATTACGTGGACAGTGGCGTAACTTTGAAACAGGGAAGTTTAAAATAAAAAAAAGTTTTACGGCTATTTTAAGACAATAAAAATGAAATGGATTAATTTTGTATAACTGACGATTATGAATTAATCGTAAAACCGAAGTCTGCCGTTTACTTTGCAATTAAATAATTTCGAAGATACAATTTTACCGCGTGATCTTAGGATCTGCTATTACGATGTAAAGCGTGCAGTTGTTTATGGAAGATTTCTTGCTACCGTTCACATGTAGAGAGAGCTATTTCACATCATAGTATTATTATCTTACGCAACGCATGAATCCCGTGAATAATTATTATGTTTATTTTCATTATCCGTGCTTTACATTATCCATTCAAGTACTTTGATTTGTTCATTTAATATAATAATCGTAGAGAAAGATACGGGCAATTACAGATAATGTAATTTTGTTATGATATTCTTACAATAATTAATTCTTCTTGACGATGCTTTCGTTACATTTTTTTCCTCATATCGTGCTTCAAATATTGTAATGTGCTTTATATGTTTATATTAAAATTGTAGAATAGTACAAAGCTCGTCGGATTGTATAATTCGCCGGTGAAATGTTATGATGTACAGATTTAAAAATAACATGTGCAAACTATGATAATTTACACGAATTAATTTTAAACACCGTGATAAAATATCGCGCGTTAATTTAAAAATGTAAAATTTCGGTCGTAATTACGCTGTATTATATATTTGCTTAAAACCGTGTGTCGCCGGTAATCGCCATCTAATGCTTCGACAACTATTTTTTTATCATTGGTTTCACATACAACGAGCTCGGAATTTTCCAATTTCAATATAATTAAGTCTGTTATTATTTCCAAATTAATTGAGAATAATACATATAACGCTGGATTAAATAATAGAAAATCATATATTCACGCGGTTTATTAATAATATCATGATTTATTAAATTGTGCGTGATTCCTGGGATTGCGTATCGCGTTAAATGTCGGAAAAGCCGTCAAAATATCGCGGGATTGCTCATCGCACGCATGCGATTAATATCGAAAGTGCTACAAAATATTTCAACCGATTATAACGTACATTACGCGGTTATATTTCGTCTTACACACTGCGTAGGCACGCAATTTCTTTTTTTTTATTTATTTTTTTTTCGGGATATACGAATCTGGCACAAATTTATAGCGAACTAGTTTTACGCGATCGATTTTTCTTCGCGTTATTCATGAAATAATATGCGATCAGTCGAGGAAGGTAGTAAAGAGAGCAAAATGAATTCAGCAGACATACGAGAGGGAAAAGGGGCAATCTGATGAAATATTAGCAAACGTTCTGAAAAGTTCTCTCTGACATTTACCGTTTTACATAAAATAAATTTGTCGATGCGTTACTTTAACGTTAACTGCGCGAGCAGGCTTCATTTTGCCGCGTACCTTGTGCCGTAAAAATTTTTTTCACGCTAAAGAAACAAACGATGTGGAAAGTAAAACGAATCGATCGGCGGAAAGAGAAGGACGGCGAAGGGGAAGAAGGTTCATCTCGATATGCGTTTCTTTATTACGCCGTGGGGCTGATACGAGCAGACGTAGGAAAGGAAAATTTGCATCCCAAAGAGTTTACATTGGGAATACGTACGCCCGGTGCAATATTTTCCGAGGAAACGGTTCCGCGCCCGTCGGTCGCGCTGTTCGACGAAAATCGACGGCGCGCATATACGTATATACGGATGGTTATTCAGAAACCGCCCGAATATCTCCCTGAAAATTCTGCTGAGAAGTGGGACCGGTATAAAACCGCATTTAGCGCAAGCTACGCAATCCCTTTACGAGCCATTCCCGAAAATAAGAGCCTTTTGAAGTTAAAGGCGCGGAAAGTCGCGGAGAGCCAAATTGCGTTTCAACGGCGACTTCTCGAACTTTGTCCCGCAATACGTTGACTGTATATAAAATAATGGAAAGAATCTTCTTATATATATCTATGCGTTTGGCCATTTAATTAAACGGCAAAGCTTTTAAGAGGCTTATAAGTTAAAATTGCCGGCACCCTATCGCGAAGACACGTCCGCGGTTGTCAGCAATTTTCTTCGGCGCTTATTATTCCGAATATACATATAGGTACGTACCGCTCCGCGATAGTAGAAAGTTTTTTTTTTCAGTTTTCTAATATTTCGTTGAAGACATTTTTCTGAACTGTATCGTATTACGCGAGACAGCTGTTGTTATTAAAATATGTATGATAAGATCACACAAACGGGCGCATCTCATGGAATTTCGTGTTATCCCGATATTCGCAATTTAGCGAACGGTAAATATTACAGACAATCGAATTATTGGTTAAATAAGCTCCTATTTTCGGTGAAAAAGCACGAATATTTGAATGAAAATTTTGTGAGGAATATGCACGGGCTTTTAAAAATATTTCTGAATTATTTCAAACAGTTATAAATATTATTACTTTAAATTAAAATATTTTAATATAGTTGGTGCAAAATGGATCAATAATTTTAACAAATACCACGGGTAAGCTATGAAAAATAGCAATATTTGATTCACCAATACGATGCGGCAGAATTATGAACTGTGCGTTGATCTGTAACAAATAAATATTCTCAAATTAATATACATCCCGAAACATTAATATTTAAACAAATTATTACTATACAAACTAAATCTCTCATTCGTCTTTTCAAAAAATATTTTATTTAAAAGAATGTAAAAAATACAGTAAAATAATTTTCTTTCGGCAACTTTCATGTCTATTTAAATTATATACGTTAAATTAAAAAAATCTAGTATCGCAAACTTAAATAATATCATATAATAATACCGTGTAGCATGTAAATAAAAAATTATTCACCTTATCGGTATTCTGCTGTCGTCCGATGCCTTCGAAGTCTATTCCTCCTCTCAGAAAAACACCTCGATCGCACTTAACACAACACTCACTAAAATACGAACAATTATACACGCGCGATAATTATATCTATGCAAATTATACACGTAGCAAGGTTTGTGACTTGAGTGGATCGTGCGGCATGAGCGATCGTAATGGATTACGAACAAGGGTTGAAATCGAAATACGAACAAGGAAATCGACTTTCTTTCCTTCTTTCCAGAAGCGCGATCTCATTATAGAGACTAATGGTCACAGTAGTTCGTATACCGCATGAACTACAGAATTCCTTCGTTTCCTTGGTATTTATCATTCGCCACTTTCAAGCTAGTCAATTACACGAAGCGCGAAATACTTTGTTAAAGCACATCAAAATGACATTTCTTTTTCACGGCTGTCAATATCTTAAGTTTCCATTTATCCGCTTGTATGAAATATTCGTGCCAATTCGCTTGTTAAATCGTCTCTTTGTACATTCATTTGCAACGCAGCGTCCCAATTGCAGCGAATTTTCTCGGGCTGAGTCGATTACAATTACGGAAGTAACTTTTTTTTTTTCTCTCCCTTTCTCCCCTCCCCCTTCAGAAGTAAAAATGCTTTGTCATTCTACGACACAGCGTTCTCACACTTGTTGAGCGCGAAAAGCGCCGTAGGATTGTAGACGTGAATTATTCACTTTTCTTTTAGCGGGTGTTTACACATACACATACATTCTTCTTTGTTGGTAATCCCACCGCCCTTTATATGCCCTCGATGAAGGATGTTACGATCAGAGACCGTCATCGGTTTGCACGGCTGATCCCGTTATAAATTTTGGATTCGTTGGCGGAATGCAACCATATTTCCCTCGGCGGAGAAGAGAAGAGAAAAAGCTCGTTTGATATTGGCGATATAGCAGCGCCGTAAATTGCGCTTTGATATATCATGACGCGATCGGTGGATATTGCGCGTGCAACGTTATTCTCGGCCTGATGTATGTGAGCGCCCGCCGGCCGACTTTTTGAAAAACGCCTGACAAGGTGGAAACAAAAATATTTGCTCGAAGGATCGCCTGGTGATATCCGCGAAACGGATATCGATCCGCGTTAACTGTGGCTACTGCGAATTGATGAATTTTCACTTTGACGGAAAATCTATTAGCCGTTCCATAAATCAAAGAACGTTTACTCGCTCGTGGGGCCTAGGAATTCCCTTTACCTTCGGTTAACCGCAGTAAAGCGGACGTATTACGTTGTAGTTATCCGTAGCTACCGAGAGTTACTCGCTGCAAACGTAAACGGTGCAAACGTGCCAAGTGCCTTCATCACGCTCCGCAGTTTGCGAAATGATTAATGTAGCGCGGCGCGGTCGGTTTTCTGCGTGTCGAAGAAATTCAGTTAATTCAGGCATGAACGTGAGAAGCTCCGGGAGCCGGACTTCGCCTTTGGAACAAAGAGTGTAAAGATGAGACGCAAACTTCTTCTTTTTTTTTTTTTTTTTTTTTTTTTTAATTCAAGCGCGAGATCCATTCAAACATTTTGAATTGAGAATCGAGTGTCTGTTTTATTTGAATCCAGGGAATTTAATTACTTACAACTGGTAGTTTTAGTTTCCGTGAGATGATTAATCAATATACCTCGCCATCGAGGCGATGTCCACGATTGGGTCATTTGCGGGAGGCACGCGGTGGTTTCTAGCTGATACATTTAATTAACGAGCGGCGCCAATTAATTAGGCACCTTATAATCCGTTTGCGGCAACGGATCAGTACTCGTTCCTTTGAACAGTGCCGTAAAAAATTTAATTAATGTAAAAATTTATTGTTCACGCCACGGGGTTTTCGATTTTCGTAAGCTATAATGTTCGTCACCGAATAAGAATATAAATCCTTCGATTCTCATAAATATTACTCTTGTCGAGGAAATTTATTCGTACACGTGTCGTGCTTATATTCGAATTAAAAATTGAACAGCGAATTTTTAATGGACAACATTGCCGTTCGTCGATGAAAGTGGGTCGATTACGGCGGGATCGTACACTAGCTAAATTACGGCGTGGCATTTAAGGTGGCGTTCCTAATTAATTAAGTATCTCGAGAGAAAATTCGTCTTCCGAGGCTTTGTAATGAGGTGCTTTGCGGGAGCACTTAGAAAACTTAATAGCACGAGAAAAAGAGCTCTTTGTCCGTTCGACTCGCTTAGCATACAATGCGGCAAATTTCCTTTAAGTTTACTCGCCATTAATCGCCCAAGTTAGATTCTATTGTTTGTATCGCTTGTAAAATCGCGATGTTCCCCAGGTTCGGTGTAGCATTGGCGAATACAACGAGCTATCGGAACGTACGGCGAATACTCGCGGACTTGGCGAATGCCTCGTGGATAAAAGTTCGCATTTCTGAATACCAATACCGTCAGCGAAAGTTTTTCTTTTCCTTCTCTTTCCGTCGTTTCTTTCTCACCGGAGCACCTACTTGTAAGAATCTTATCGAAGGCGTTACTTCGGAATGAACTACCGATCGGATCGAGATTTCGGAGAGCAAAAAAAAAAAAAAAAGCATATCGAGCGGTCGTAGCATCAGCCCGGAGATTCGGTTCTTTTACGATAAGCGCGCCGATGTCCGATAATTCGCAGAGGAACGACTTTTAGGATCAGTGATGACGATAGCTGCGGGTGTAATGATTTGGCATGGATAATGAGATTATTAATAATTATTATTTTTAAAAGAATTATATACGTATACATTTTTTTTTTTTTTTTTTGTAAAATAAATTTTTTTATGTATATAATTTATTAAATTGTACTTATTACATTATGATTAACAATTTTTCTCATGCTAGTTCAAATGTCAATACTGCTCACTCGATTCGTTAGTTGAAATTATCTTTACGATATATTGTTAATCCAATATTAACTTACTCGATGATATAAAGTTATAGCCGCTTCTTGCAAGAGGTATGATTCAATTGGCAGTTAACGTTGATTTTATCTTCAATAAGATACTCGAGCACAGGTGTTTCAAGAAGTTTCTTCCTTGATAGGTAGTTATTTAGAGATTGAAACGGTTATATTTTTTTATTGCTCTATTGTTTCTTCGAGATATAAAATGTCGCAAGATAAAGTTTTAATATATTTTTCCACCTTATAATATTTTTTTTTTACTCTCTGTTACATTGTTAACGTTTTTAAAAACCGCGCGAGCTTATCAGCTCACAAATTTTGATACTATTACGGATAACTTCGTACTCGCAAATACATGTGTGCAATACAAAATTGGTTAAACACGTTCGAGCGTAACCGCCTGTCTTTGGAAATAAGCTCGAGCTTGTATATCTATGCGTCGTGTTGCATAGCGCTTCTAAACTCGTATCAAAGAGAAATGGGAACGCTGCAAACTTGTTCGAGCGAGCGTTTTATACACGGTGACGGGAATGCCGCGTGACGCTGGCTAAACTTAATCCTGCGACGCAAATATTGAAGACGAATACAAAATTAGGGGTTACGGCGAAGCGGCGCGGCTGTCGATCTTAAGCGGCGTCGTTTGAATAAAATATCAATCCCGAGTATACGCGGGGGGTCGCGAGGTATCGAATTTTACAATTTACGTCTCTCATACTTAACCGTGGTCTCATGTATAAATTATAGCTAATCTTATTAAGCGGTAGCCGACTCAGCTTTTAAGAAGGGAGGCATCTCCGATCCGTAATTAACGACCGTAACTTTGACAACACGATGACACGATAAACGCAAATCTAGCGAAGTTAAAACGCGGATTATCTCAACCTCGAAGTAGATCCTATTTTACCTTTAATATAGGTGCGCCAAAAGCTAATCTGTGGAACCGTAAATAATCGGACGAAGATACCGATACTTTTGAAAACTTGTACAGGAATTAAAAAAAAAAGAAAAAATTGTTAGTTAATATAGATGTTCTCGATATAAAATACACGAATTATTTTCGTAGTATTGTGCGTTAGGAGCTCAAGCGTGCGTGTGTACAATTCGTATGCATGCCAATTTACTCTGCCGATTCTTCTTCTCATTTCGAGACACGTACCACCAGATTACGATGTAGAACATCTACGTTTTTCAATTTCCTAATGGATACGTGCAGTGGTTATACGTAACTCAGCCGCGATCATTCAACCGGGTTGATTGAAAATTGCGGGCGCAAAGCGTATCAAGGATCGATACGTTGACTGAGCTACTTGGTAATACACGTAAACTCTTTTGTAGGCACTACTTACATCGGGAGCTATGACGACGTTATAATACATCTCGGAAATTTATGAATTTGATTTAATGTTGCTACACGATACGCATTTTTTTTTATTTTACATTGAATGATTAAACTTTGGAAATATAGAGAAAGTTAGATTTGTAAGAAAAAAATAAAAATATTAAACAGTATTTTTTTTTTTTGAGAAACTTAAAAAAAATATATGAGCTAAAAGTATCTATTTACTTCTAAGAATATCTTTAGAAGATTCGTTTTTGGCTGCCTATAAAATGTCACTTTATTTGCATAAAATAAGGATATGGTGTTACGAACGTCACATTATTACACTCTCCCGTCATATCTGCGGAGCGAATATACGTGTCGGGCTACGCAAAGTATGACACTGAAGTAGATGATGCATGATAAAGCGCATAAACGCGAACAAAACGCAAAAGAACGTTGAGGCAGATGTGAATAGTGGCAACCGGAGTGATGGATTTAATACGCCGGTAGTGTATTATTCAATAAAAAGTTACAACCCGTTTACAGAAGAGTCTTACTACTTCGAAATATAGATACATTGCGTACAGTTACGTAAAAGACTATCGAAGTCTAATTATTTCATAACTTCCAATAATGAAAAAGAAAATGTATAAATATTTATAAATTTAAAATAATAATTAAATCTTTAGCTGTACGTTAATATAAAAATAATTTGCTTCTGAGACCTATCTTAATTTGTCTACATATTTTCCTTTGCATTATCGATCGGTTATAAACTTGAAAGGAATATATTCACTTTTAATAACGTTATGCGTTATACGAGATAATGAAATCGGTTGCAATGAAGACGCGAGCTTAAATACACTCGAGTAGAATTTAAAGGACCTCCCAGATTCATTTTAATAAAAGTAGCTTGGCAGCAAATAACGTGCATGGTAGTAAATAAAATCAGTTGGGCGAGACTTTATGGATCTCTGGGAGTAACCATGCAGTGATGCGAGTAGTTGCGGTCTGATGATAGTCAGACCGGAGAGCGCGGTTGTAAAGGTGTCCTTTCGAACAGGTTGTCTCCGGCATGATATTACGTCGACAACACCGCTGCATCCGCGTTTATAGCTTGCGACTAAATAACACAGCTTGCACCTTGAAGCTAGATTTGAAAATCTTGCACTCGTAAGATCTTTAAAAATTTTTTTTTTTTTTTATTTCCCGTGAAATACGATGATGCGGTTTTTCTCAATTTATAAAGTCGCGCTCGTGAAACTCGCGGTTTTACATCGCCTCGTAATTTTTTTTTAGTCATTTATGAAATATTTGATGTAATGAGTAAAACAGCCGCGGAAGTAAATATTAATATGTAATGGAATATATCAATAATTACGAAATTTGTATCAAAAACTAGTTCGTCTACATTGCGAATTGTATATTATAATTAATAACTAATCATTGTTGTTCCATCTAATTGGATTAGTTGAATTTATTAGTAATTCGAAATATAGAATTTCCTGCACACTGGTTCGGTACGAATATCCGGTTTGTCATTACAAATCATGTTGAATAAATACAAGACCGTCAGGCAGAGAATTTATGATACTGTGTACTACGCGCATCGATCCGATTTCATGCATCGCCTTAGCGTATAAAAATTTCTCCCAATGTTATCGTAATACCGCAACAAACGTTGGTTGTGTTTGCTCAGCGGTGTTTATCGAATGGAAAAATATGCTCATGGCAATTCCGGTAATGGTCGCGGGGCGGATTCGCGTATGGCGTTGCACCGTAAAACCTACTCTATGCGAACTAGCTTGCCTGTCGAACGTACGCTCTTTAAAACGCTGTACACATTTCACCCAGCATTGTTGTATCCCGCCGCAACAACATTCGTCTGGTCATTCCTCGCATACGTTTTCCCCAGATTCGTACGTCTGTCGTTTGTCGATCCACGGACGAATGCACACGCATATGTTACCCTTTAAACCATCACCCCGCGCTCTGACTCTTTAACGATCCGTGTCTTTTTATTATTCATATATAACGTGGGTGTTCAATTTTTGTAATGAACAAATATTTTAATTTATAATTACACAAGACGTACGTTTAATATATAAATATAGATTTAAAATTATGTTATCGATATTTATTTAATTCCTCGAGAAACGAATTTAATTACCAACAAGTTGAAATAAAAAAAAATTATTTTCCGAGTACATTCAACATGTTCTCACCGTGCAGCAGCATGAAGAAGAGAATGTAGATCATTTTGAAACGTTTGCATTGACCGGTTCCATTGCCACTACGTTGTAAATCCATTCCCAGTCCTTTCACTGTCCATCGTTTCTGATACATTTCACGTCAACCGCTTCTTCAAAGCTGCAGCAATCGGCCGGGGGCGATGTGTTTTCCTGGTTGACAATAAAAGGGAATTTCACTTTGCTCACTGACAGTTGCAACACTTGAGACTTGACCGCATTATTTCCGCCAGTCATTGATAATATCTTGGACCTTTGTAAAACGAATAGGAATTCTTTTCTCGAATGTTTGCAAAAATATCGATACTCATAAAATAGTTGTATCGTGAAATTGAACGCAAACGAAAGATTTTATATTCGACATTTTGTTCCTGGAACGATTAAATTCGCGTATGTTAAAAAAATATATATATGTATCTATAAATATTGAACGAGTAGAGCGCGGAAGAAATTAGCGCGAGAGAAAGCCATCGTTACTCTAATTAATATCCTCGTACGATGTACAACGATACATTTGATATTCCCTCGAATTATGCAACAGATCATCATATGCGAGTGCATGCAATTACTCGGGGAAAGTAATGGCTTCCGCCGCGATTACGATTTTAAATTGCAACAGCAGAAATAGAGGCACAAGAGTGTTTAATCGCGTTGCGCGTGATGTCCTTTCTATTCGCCGCTGTGAAAAGTACGTACGCGTATGCATTGTTTGCTTTCGTGTGAACCGCGCGAGCAGCGAGATCAACAATATGCGGACGAAATACGCGACATATGTTACCGTCTCTCTCCGATAAGTTTGCATTAAGTGACGCGCTGCGGAATGGTCGATTGAAAACGAACGTGATATGGTTTCAATTGAATTCGCGCATCTATTACTCGATTGGGTGTTACCGGCCAGCAAATCATAATCGACAGAACTAATTCGGTATGCACACAACACGGCTAGGGATATTAATTTCACTTGTCATTGGATTTCAATGAATGCGCCTGTATCCCCCGCGCGACATAGGTAACGCTACAAACTGATCTTCCTGCGACGAGAATGAATAGATAGTTTAATCGAAGACTACTGAGTCGTATTACCGAGTATTGAAGACCTGACGTGATTACTTTGATAACAAGATGATAACACAGTGCTTTACGTATCGATCATAATATTAAATGTATCTTTTTTTTTTAACGATACGTTTTTAACGATACGATAAGTAATCAGAAGCTTATATAAATCGAGTACTAAAAATATGAATGTTATGCGCTACGCTGAAGAAGTTAAAGATCTTTCAAGCTATAAAATGATTGACACGTAAATTTTTTAACACGTAATTTTTTAATTGCTTATACAAAATTTTGTCGTATTAATAAATCGCAAAAAGTTACGTGTGAGAAAGATTAATTTGAAGAACGATCGAATTATAATATCTGAGAGCGTAAAACGTACGGGAAGTACGATGGAATTTTTTAAATGATGATTTATACATACGCGCAGCATTTCCCACGAAATATTCACGAGATATCGACTACGTTGAAGCGGTCACGTGCTCGCTTTTTTGACGGTTCATTGTTTTCGTTGTTTCTGCTTGTGGAGAATTCGCGCGTTCACTCAATGAAACGTAGAAAACACTCATGGCTAATAAATTGCAATTTAACGACCAGTCCCACAAGCGTTAATTTAATTTATGCGGTCGCACTCTCGCGCTTAATTCTCAAAATTGCCTGACACATTTATTCATCGTACCATCGAGCGCACTGTCCGCCACCGAGAGGAAACATTTCACAAATCTGTCTTCGCGTGCAGCGGGCGCACCTTTTCGCCCTTATCACCTGTCATGAATGAACGACCGTGCGACAAGACTCGCGCAATCACAGAGAGAGAACCGGCGCGTCACTAAATCCTTCCAGCGCAGCTGGTCCGTACTTCCACGTGGGCGACTGCAGCTCTCGCGCGAGGTGCATCTTCGCGGGGATCCTGTGTGTCGCCGGTGGGTGACGTACGATCGTAGCGAAAGAGCTAGGTAGGACCGCGCGCCACTTCCGTCCTTCTAAAATACCGTTCATTCATCATACCGCACTCACACTAACGCACTGGCACCGCGAACACCCTCGCTCACAGGCAGCGGCAGGGACGCAGAGGGTGTTATGCACCCGGTGTCGTATATGCACCGCTCGCGAAAGGGCGATAGGTTGAAAGGGGGGATAGGGGGAGGGGTACACAACGAGAGGTCGTGCGAAGAGGTCGCGGGGAACCGACAGGGAACGATAAGGGGGTAGGGAGCAAGAGGGAGAGATAGGTGCGTAAAGAGAACCGGTGGGCGAAATGCTGCCGTGGTGGAGACCGCGACCCAACTGCGCCAGCGCTTAGCTAGATATCAGCCCCCGACCACCGACGTCAACTCTTACCTCCACTCCCCCGCTGCGATGCCCAACCATGCCGGCTTCCATCCACCCGCGTGCCACCCCTTGTGCGCGCCGTCATAGCCCCACTGTCGCGTCGTCTGCTGGTTGATTGTGAGAACGGCTGGTGTTCGCGCGATGGCATTTCCATTACTACCGTGGGCATTGTCATCGATGACTTTTGTGCCACCGCTGGCCGTCGTCACGCGCCACTATTCTTGTCCTGCAAGGTTATTAAGGTCGTTAACTGGGTAAAAGCGTGTGTAGGCTACAAACTGCAGTTATTGCCTGTCTCGAGCTTGCCAATGCTGTCCGCGATATTTAACGTTGGCGTTAGAAACGGCATAGTATCGACGTTGAAATAAAATTTATTGGCTTGGCTCGGAAATACTTCAAGCGTCGCAATTTTTGGTAATAGTAACGCTTTTTTCGGTGGCTCGTCGTTTTGGCACGTTCGGCAAATTTGACTTAATATACCGCCTATCGGCGATTTCATATGCATTGGAACATTTTTTAATTTTTTTTTTTTTTATCGAAATTTAATACGTTTGATTTTTTATTATTATACCTTTTAATAGTATTTTATTAGCACGGTTATAAAATAAGGTAATAGTAGTTTTTATAAAGTATAAAATGCAATCTAGTAATATTACACTTAAAAATATAAATTAAAAAGTAATGCATACGGTAAAATCTCTCTTTTATTTTTCCACTTGTTTTTTCCACTGTTTTTTAGTTTGTTGATACGTAACAGCAAATAAAATAGCATTATAATAAGGTTCTTTCTGCCGCTACAACAACCACGATAAATATTTTATTTTCTAAATAATGAAGCGGATTGCTCTTTTTTTTTTTTTTTATTTATACCGTATTCGTAATTTATATTGCTGGAAAACCGCGGACGTTTGCAAAGCTAGCGACTTAAAAGTTTTCACGGTAATTTTCTGAATACCAAATTCTTTCTCATCGATTATCCGCGTTTTATTCAACTGTATTTTCTCGTTGTTTTTCACTGGATTTTCCTACTGCAGTTGGACATCTGAAGATGTCTTCGTGTAAAGTGCAGAACGCTTCTCGCTCGAATACTTCGAGGAAAGTAGCGTGTTAAAAAAGCATGTCTCTCTCTCTCTCAGTATCCTATCGATCATCGATGTCTTAGGGGGTTTCGATTCAGCCGCCCTCGATTCGCGTTCACGGCGCAGTGCACAAGCCGTAAACTCGTAAATACCGAGATGTGGGTGAAGGCGTTCGAGCGAAGGCACGGAGCAATTTTCGCCGTATCTTGCAATTTTCATGCATTTGCAAATGGTTGTGTATGGCCCGCCCAGAAGGCGAGCACGCTTCACAAGTGTTTGCAACTTGGGTGTGCCGCACGATGATGACCTCGTTAAAACGCCTTTTAATCCCGTATCAAAATCTTCAGCGACTAGCTCTTGCATAAAACAGTTTATTTTTTTCTTTCGATATTTTTTCCTCTCTGTAATAAGCGCAACGAAGTAGAACGTGGGGGTTTTTTTTTTACTAACATAACTTTTTAAATAACCAAATCTTTAAAAAAACGATGTAAATTAAAAGATGCTCTCGTAAAAAGTCAAATCGTTTAGTATTCCATTATGCAAATTTTTAATCATTCAGCTTCTTGTGCATTTCGACTGCTCGCTATTAAAATGAAATTTATTTCGCTATGCCGAAAGCACGTGTGTCATTTATCGTTTCGAAACAACCGTCGCGGTTTCGATACATACGTGATATTCCATTACATTTCCCAAGAAATCTGATACCCATTCTATCCGCATGCAGTAACAATTAAGCGCATTAGTGTGGTCGTCGCAAATGCCATGGCGAAACTTCGTTGAAGGTAGCTCGCCGTCGGAGTGGCCGTCGTCGCGGCGTTAGTTGGCAGTCTTTGTGGCACTAACTATTTCTAGTTTACGCCGACATTCCACTCACGGCTTCAATCTGTGAGCGAGGATCAGAAGGCAGGCGGCGCGCGTTAATGCCTGCGGCTGAAAGGGATACGGGGGACGGATCGCAGATTGCACCCCATCGTGACTCGGCGCTACGCTATCGGCGAGCATTGGGCGGCGCGATACCGTGCGATGCAAATTTGGTAACGCATTCGGTAACTCTATCGTTCCTGCGCGATTTTCGAAATTATTTATCCAATTTGAATGCAATTTCGAATCGTGCTTGTTTCTACTTGCTATCGCGATGACCGATTAATACAGAACTTAACAGCACGATTTTGCGTATATCCAAGCGAAAAATATACGCCATCGCGGCTTGAAATAATTAATTAATATTCTCACCGATGCTGCGTGCAGCAAATTGAAACTAATCGCTGTCACGTACGCGGATTGATCAAGATCCCGTCGAATTACGTAGGTAGTGAATGCCGTGTAATCTCCCAAGATTATGCCGATATCCCTATCGAGAGACTGCGATAGCGTCGGCTCGCACGAAGCGCAGACACTCGTTTAAGATTCGATTTTGACGAACCAATGATTTGCTCCGAACGTAATAAGCTTAACATTGTCATGCAAATGTTGCGGTACATGAGTTTGCAAACAATTAAGTATTTTCGCATGTAAAACGCCCACGTACCTGCCAATCACGACATGATGTAATAAGTTCCACGTAGTTTCGACGTGTCCCCGACATTTCTGACAAACAAGAAGCGAAAACACGAAACTCGGATCGATATTAGATATTATATGGTCGACAACGATATTGCGCGTCCATTGTTGCAAGTACATTAAACAAAAAAATTGAGGCAACCTATGCAATTATATTCTCCGGGATTAAATTTTGATCTTCGCGTTTCTTTTTTTTTTTTTCTTTTTTTATAATAAAAATATTGTCGGCAGTATGTAAATTTAATTTCAAATTTAATCGTTAAACAAGTTTCTTCGTAATCTATATTAATTGTTGCATTTATAAACGTCATGATTAATATAAATTACGGAGAGATGAACCGTCGCAACAGTAAATTACGGTCTTATATAAACAAAGGATGGACTTCACTTTTAACTTTCATATTTCATGATTATCATTGCTTGAACCGTACGCATTGTCATATTTTAGAGAGAAAAATGATTTTTAGCGAAAGTAAATTACTTATGTCGCTCAATATTTGCGCGAGAAACGTCTTTTATATGATAGCGAAGAACGTAATGCGATGCAGTTGCTATCCCGTCTCATCGGTTTACCCCAAAACGATGTAAAAGTATCGCTCACGCGAGGCTCATTAGCATTTAGAGTGGAGAGAGATTTATTCTCTGGCTGTGACTGCTGGATCACGACACGGCATGCATAGGATTATCTTCGAGGACCTGGACAATAGTGACCTAATCCATTTACAAAGGAAACGAGGTACTTTCCGGGAGGAAGGGGGGGGGAGGAGGGTGATCCTGAGTAGTAGTCCCGTTTCTCTTGCGTCGCGCTTCGAGATTTTACGTTTCAGCGATCGTTTCCGGACCTTCGAGTCACGTAAGGGCAATGAGATAACGACAAATCTTTTATCTCCGCGATCGAAACTCGATATTTATTTTTCGCACGGACACGCGGCGGAATCACGTTTCGCACAATTGAATCGTAAGTTGTAAAAAATTGATAACTGGAAACACGTACAAATTACTGTCGTTAAGTTTCACGATACACTAAGCATTTCGAGGTAACTCAAGCGATTTAATTGTGAAAATAAAATTTGCAGAATCTCCTTTGACATTTCAGTTTCGAATGCATTATATTGCGCGCCATTCGCGGTTTAGACTTGTCAAACACAAACCCGATTTGGACTAATTACTTTCGATACACGAAAATGATTGTAAATAACCACGAGCGAACGTTTATTACGTTTATTGCGGATTTCAAAGCCAATATTAGCAATAAAGGTATTTAATTTAGCTAGCAGTGATTGATAATATCGTATAATGTTACAATATATCTAAATAAAACTATACAATATTGTACTAAAATACTATAAAAAAAAAAAATAATAATAAAAATTTAACGCGTCTTATTAACATAAAAATAATAAAAGTTTCCGAGATATTTCGTGACGTTTAAAAGCAGCAATCGAAACTCGTCGATAAAACTCGAGCGTCTTATATAAGAATTAACAATTGCTTGCCAATTTTTACTTGAGAGCTTTCTATGGCAAAAGCGCGACTCACAATAAACGACGTCGCGACGGGCGCGCATTACGACGTCGAAGTTATTCACACGAATGCAATTGCTTTGTATTTGCAGCGCGCAGTCGAGCGGGGGGCGATTATATCACACAGGTCGTGGAAATCCAAGCATTCTTGGTGAACGCCATATGTCGCCAGACTATCGCGCGGCCTCTCGGAGGGCGTGCTTTGCGCGAGAAGTTACAGCACCCGTTCAAAGCAGATTGTCGTTAGTAGTCGGTATACGTATGCGCTACTTGGCACCAGGTACCCGACCTGTAAAGCCCTTCCTCTCTTTCTCTTCTGTAACCACATCGCTAACCCTCTGTCGAAGATTCGCCAACCGCGAATTCGTGTTCGTGAAAGAAGGGCGATGTATCTGAGCGACGTCTCTCTTTTGTGATGGAAATTTCATTATCGTCTTGTTAACCCTTCCCTTCTCTCTCTAAAGTTTGGTTAATTGCCAGTGATTTGCAAATTATATGACTTTAAATATCTCGGTTCCTTTTTCTTTTTTAATATTCGTATGAACAGATATACACACATATAGATTTTATCATTTTTATTTTATTAATAATACGAAAATGTATTCTTTATTTTTGTTTATTTTATATATCTTATATAAAATCGGTTTAAATTATTTTATTATTTTATATTGATATAGGTTTTTTTTTATTTTTTTTTCAATTTTATATAAAAATGTTCCTTTTTTTATCGTTTATTTGAATCGATACGATTAATTCAAAAGCGAACGAATGCTTGCGGCAACCGAGCATATTTCTCGTTGCGCTTTATAATGACATCGCCACAATTCGTGTGTAAAAGTCGTCCATATTTTAGTATAAAAAAAAAAAAAATATCCATTGATCCGAGATATAGACAAGCCAAACGGCGCGACGTTACACAGTCACGTTTTCTATAGGAAACCCTCTTACAGTGATTGTATTCGACAGAACGGCTCGTTAATCGTCGTTCACTGGGTTGAGCTTTCGATTTTTTTTTTCACGGGTCTTTGAAACGCAGTGCCATTCAGTTTTCGATATCGACATACGCCCGTTAGCAACAAAAAAAAAATATATACATATATATAGAACGTACATCCTGTACGATCGACAGTCAAAGAGAGAAAGAGAGAGAGAGAAAAAAAAAGAGAATGAAAAGAGAGTCAAATAGGAGATTTTTGCTTGGAGTGCAAAGAGCATTTGATTTTGAAGAAAGAAGTCAATCGTTTCTGAAAGCGCGATAGATTTTTGGTGTGAAATCTAGGTCTTGCTTGCTCTGTAACAATCGCTAATTTTTTTTTTTTTTTATTATTAACTCGCGTATCTTTATTTTTATCTGTGACAAGTTTGATTGCTCCCATTGCGCAAAGAACAGACGTTTTTAAGTTATACAAGTTATTTTTTTAATATTTATTTTAATATAAATAATGTGTTTGGTTAATGTACAGAATTTTATTTAAAAATCTTTTTTATCTGTATTACGGAATACATTCTTTTTCCTTCGATTAATTCAGGAACATTGGTTTGATCTTTTATCGGCACATATTTTTATGTGCACATTATATCGATTTAATGGATACTTTCATTGAGAAAATAATTGATGACTTAGAAAATTGCTTCCACACTTTAAACGCGGCAAACCGTGGTCTCGATAAGCCGACATATAGTTTTATAACTGTTTCCTGATGTTCCGAATGCATCGCGAGTCAGGAAATTGGTGGAGACCGGAGGGTTTGGCGAGTGGTCCAAAACGCGGCCAGGAAGCGAGAGAATCGAAAATATCGCCACGCTTAACGAGCTGTACGTGCTTCGTGCTATCGTGTTCGTCCGCGCCACCGAAAATAAATTTGTGCAATCGAATCAAATGCCGAAAGAGACGCGTAATGGAATCTATTAGAGCGAATTTTGCCGTTCGATTCTGTCCGCGCTCGTAGATGCCCCATAAGCGTAACACGCACCGTCGTGAAACTTTAACGTTCCGATTGAGAGATTTGGCGAAACGAATGACATAAATCTGTTCAATTCGCCGTCATAAAAATGTTATTTTCTTTCGGTTAAGAATAAAAAAAAAAAATCTACACAATTAGATTACAATTATTACAATAACTATATTTAATATATTATTCTTCGCGCACAGATACTATTTTTAAACTGGTCTCCTTGCACAATGTAAGCTTTGCTTGTTGCAATAAAAATGCGACATTAAAAATCCAGATTTTACTTTGTTCGAGCATTCGTGAATTTTTAATCGTAAGCCGTACTTTAAGTTGTCAAAAGAAATCCGGTAACTGAGAAAGGACTAAGTTTTTTTTTGTCAGAAAAACGGCGGAAATGACTCGCGGAACAGAATGTAAAAAATGAATGAAAGAGAAAGATGAGAAATTATGAAACCTGGGGACACGTTCGTCCGACGTTCTCTTTTAGTTTACCGCTCGTATTTGTAAAAGAAAGAGAGAGAGAGAAAGAGAGAAAGAAAAGGTAAACCCATTGTGCAGCTTTGATACAATTCGGAAAACTCATAACTGACATTCAAAAGGCTAGCTAACGTCCGTACGATACCCACTTGGCCGTCGCCCAGCGTTTCTATCCGGTTAAACGAAGCGCGTCTTCTATCATGTCTATTTCTCTCCTTTTCATGTTATATGGTCGTCGTTTCATCGTCGACCGCTTCCCAGCACGAACACTAGCTTGTTTTACTATCGTCATTCCCTCGTCCTCGAAGTAAAACGTCGCGGACGTGATCCAAGAACGTATACACCCGTCTGTCTTTTTAGCCTTATTTCCCTCTGTATACGTGTCGCAGCTGATTCAAACGTAAATACTTTGAGAGTTACACGGGGCGGCCGCCGTTTCTCGATACCGCCGATCTTTCGCAGCCTGTTCTCCCCTGTTTAGGAGGGTGGCCCCCAAGTAATTCTGTGTCGTCCATCCGTTTGTACCGGAAGCCCGAGGAATCTTCGACCGCCGAGGTCGGGCCACTGATAGAACTACCTTTTTCCACGTTCTATCGGCGTTTCCGTCCGGCGCTATTATAGATAAAAGCGGCCGCTGGTAAATTGTTGTTTCGATTGGACCGCGAGCACCTTCTGTTCCATTATTTTCGCCGCTCCTCCACCGTCGGACCCGACAGACTTTAAGGCATTTTATCTCGAATTTTTCTATTCCGCCCGCTCGTCGACTTTTCGCTGGGCATTATTCTTCTCGCGCGTCGTCGTTATTCGTTCTTACGGACGGGAACGCGGAAAGCGTGATGAATTGTGCAAAAAATTGAGATGAATATTGCACAAATTAATTTGTTGCGCATGCTGGAACGTTTTGTGCATCGAGAAATCGTTAGTGTTATTTGGAATCATCGTAATTAGATAATTTTGCACCCTGGATTAATTTTTCTCTCTGGACGTTAACGGGCTTTTTTTCCCCTCTTTTGTTTAATTCATTAAGGTCACTCTGTAATTTGTTGAGATAACGTGAAATTACTGCTATTCGCAAATCGCGCTGCCAGAGTCATTTCGACGGAAAAGATATCAATGCGACCGATAAATCATCGCGTCGTATTGTCGACGTTGCAAGCTGGCGTGAAATCGATGCTCGATCATTAACGAGATTTATACAGAAATCGACGCGTTTCTTTGCGCCCAGTCGAGCCCCACTCGGCCACTGTATTCAGCGCAATCCGGTCCTCCCTCGTGAAAAATTAAAGATCCCGGCGCGTCGCCCTTTTTTCCCGAGCATTTATCAAGCCCACGGAGCCGTAGAAACTGCACGAGCTGCAGAACGTAATCTTGAACAATTCGAAGAATACCGACGATTTCCTCGCCCCATTTCTGCCGTTTCAACATTTTCGCCGCTTCGAGGCCCCAGCCGTCATTATTATCTTTTTAAAGTCGTGGCGCAATCTAATTTTCAATCCTCAATGTTATCGCGCAAAATTTTGTGTCGCTCTCGCATGTGCAACGCGACATAAGAGTAGATAAAAAACATAGTTACCGCGGGATAAAAAAAAACAATATCGGTTTTTTTTTTTCGAGATAAATATTTTGTTTTCCATTTATGTTTTATCTTAAAATAATATGCGAAAAGATAGAAAATGTGCAGGACCTTCTGCGTAAAGAAACATTTAATATCAAACTTGGTATAATTCGCTATTTAAATTGCAATATAAAGCAGGAAAGTAGAACAGTTGTAACGAGACAATTTCAGTCAACATACGATATGAATCAGTGGGTTGTATTTTACTAAAAAAAAATACAAGGAGAGATTAAAAGTCGCCAAAAATATGTAACTCTTGTAATATAGTTATACCTATAAAAGTGCGTAAAACACTCTACATTTTCATTTGGACTTTAATAAACACTCGTTTTAATTGCCTGGATTTTGTGCGCTTAACATCGCCATTAAGACCGTACGTGGTGATTTTTTTTTTTTTTTATCCGGCTTTGTACTCGTTTGCTTTTACGTGGATGTCAAGATAATTAATCACATTTAATACCGTTGATGTTTAAAGAGGATTAGGGAAATCCTGGTAGCGCGGCTTGTTACGACAGAAATAATGGAGCGTCGTGCACCTCGATCGAGTGTCGGCTGTGTGATAAGCAACTTTCCTTCACCTGGGAATATAGTTCGCGGGAACTTACGATAACCTTGGTCCATCGGGATATCAAGCTAATTTGCTTAGGCAAGGTGTTTAAGTATCTCTGATATCAGAGTGATTTTCAATCAAAAGCAGAATCATCCTGGGAGCTGATAATTTCGCATTACGCCTCGTTTGTGTCGAGACTATTAACTAAATGCGGTAATTGCTCTATAACTGTAAGCGAAACAGTGTGTATTAAATTACGCGCACATTAATCCATCTTCAAAACTGATGTAAATTGATATGTTTTTGCTATTGTGCGGCAACATTGATTAGCAACTGCATTTGCAATATGTATTTGTAAAGATTTAATTATAATATACTCGTGCGTGCGCTTTAACATTTTAGTACCTAGAAAAGTTAATTATTACATCGCCATTACGCTTTTACACGGTTATCAGGAAATATATACTTTTTTCGAGAACTTCTCTCTGTGTCCGGATCGAAAGTTGTTGAGATAAAAAATATTATTATATCGGTAATTAATGAATTCCGCGAAATATCGTAGGGAACACTCGGGAAAAACTTGGCGCACAGTTGACAGGTTTACGGTGATTATCGAGAACCATGAAAACGGTAAATTACAGGCCAGGCATTGCGGCGTACCACGTATTTTCCGCAGCGAGCGAGCTCGATAATCCGCTTGTATCGAACGCGATGACTCCATCGAGCGATCATTTGCGACGATTGTTATAACTGATTGACTGCGCGAGTAATTTTCAATGGATTCCCTTCGCGAGATTACAGTTGCACTTTTAATTAAGCTAAAAAAGGGAGAGGCAAAAAATAGGTACGTCACGTCTACTTTTTTTGTTTTCCATCAAAAGATTATTTTTTAGTTTATTTAATTTTTCTTCTACATTGTCTCGTAATGCGATTAAAATTTACTTTGTTATATCGAGCAGCTTATTAATCAGCTCTGTTATTTTTTACGCTTATTGTTTTGTCGAACGTTTTTATTTGCACATTTAGATACCGAATAATAGCTTGTAACGTGTATATTTCCTTTCTATCGTGCGCGCTATTTCGTACCAAATTGTGTGTTAAAGGGTCTTGGTAGATACCACGAAGCAACTGCGAATCTCAGTCTTGAGTTATATCGACGCAACGTTAACAATCCAAAGTTCGTGCATACCGACTGTCACAATTACTTGCATGAAACAAACACGAGACCGACATTGAGTTGTGTGGTTCACCATTGATTGCATAGCTCCACCAATCGTATGTATATATTCTGATACGAAGGAACGTACACGCATCTGTCGGTCGTACCTACAGCAGTCCAGTGAGACCGTTGGTTTGTTTCATGTTCCGAATTGACATATATATTTCTTCTCCCTTCCCGTGCCACCGGTAGCAGTAGCAGAAGCAGCAGCTGCAGTTCAACCGCGAGTCCGAGTCGAGCACATACTTACTTGAAACTATCAGCCCAACTGTCAAACTGGAGTTGATAATGTAGTCGGCCACAACAGTGCTCGCCTCGAGCAACTCTCGCACGCGGCATGGAACAGTGAAGAGATCAGTAACTACCTGTAACTTTGTGAGAAGCTTAAGAATCGAAGAACTCGCGCGGGAGAAGCTTACACCCTACGAGCTTATAAGAGCGTCCCGAAGTATGTACACCATATGAATTATGGACCAGGCGACGTGGGAGACGTATCTTCGAGTTATGCAAAACCTGGTTCTCAATGCACCCCACCTTCGATGACATGCTCGTACATACCCTGCCTTGATGCATCCATAAAGTCGACACCGATCTTTTTTTAGACTTCGCTATAGGATAAAATTGTCCCCTTTTCTTTATTCGACTGAAGACGCCTTGTGCAATTTTAGAAACGGCAAATTTAGAAAATTGTTTTAAGTGAATAAATAAATTACATCATTAAATATCCACATAGTAAATTTTAATTATTTAGAAAAATTATATTTATTGTATCATATCGTAATATATCATAATAACTTCTTAAATTTGCCGTATATATAATATGATATTTATATTTTCACTTATATTGAAGCTTGTAGTTCTACGTATTTATACTTTTGTTAACGCATAAAATTCATACCTAGTATATTTAAAATTCGTAAGGCAGGGAAATAGGCAAAAATTCAAACTCCAGAAGGATTTGCATAATTGTACTTCTAAGACGGCATAAGTTTGTCGCACATGCTAAATCCACTAGAGTTATTGCTCGCGCCGCGTCGAGAAGAAATTTAGGTCGTGCCCGGGACGAAATCAGCTTGAGCGTCAAACTAGAGTCGATAATATAGTCAGCCGATGAAGCGCGATGGCATAACTTCCGTTGGAGGAGAGATCAGTAACAACTCGCAACTCCTCGGGAAAGCTTAAGAATTCAAGAAAGCCTCGGGCTTATAAGAGCCACCACTGCTTCGAAGTATGTACTTTGATGCATGAATTATGCACTAGCAGACGTATCGAGAGACATATCTTTGGGTTATGCAAAATTTGCTAGAGTCGGCTCAGTCTCTTTCTCTGACTCTCTCTCTCTCTTTCTTTCTTTCTCTTTTCTTTTTCCCTTTACTTTTTTCTCTCGCATCTCCGCTTATTTCCGATAAAAAACGCATGTACATTCTTCGTTCGCATTTCGATGAAGATGCACGTTTTTATTCGACGCTCTATTCGATATCTACGAATGAAAATTTGAATCCTCTCATAAAAGATTGAGCTAGAAACCAACATTATGACATTTTCTTTCGATCGTATTCTTTTGAGCTCGGGATAAAAGTCTTAAAAAGATACCCTTGACCATCGTTGACGTAGAACGCAAAGAATACATTTCACATTTATGTTTTGTGAAATGTGCAGAATCTTTCTACGTACTTTTTATTCCTAGTAAAAAATTTAGCTAAAGCTGAAGCATGCATTTACTTCCAATGCAAGAAAATCTGTGCATTTTCAATATTTATAAAATTTTGTTAAATATAAATATCAAGATAAACGGTATATAATTAATATATATTTAAACATGATAAATATATTAAATAATATTAAATATTGATAAACGTTGTTAAGTATTCATATAAATGTAACTGATATTATGTTTGCAATTAATTTCATAATTCCGTACTATTTCGATTATTAAAATATTCACTTTATAGTTTTTTTAAATTATTAAATTATCCACAGAGAAAATATGTTCGATAATGTTCGATATCTCATTATACCGTATAATTAGTATTACCTATATTATACCTAAGTGTTATCATAAAATAATGAATCTCATGTTTTAACCAAGTTAAAAAAAAAATGTTATTATACATCGAATACATAAAACTCAAGAAACATTATACTAATAGACTATGTCCCGACGTTTGTTATCAGTATTGGAACGTATATAGATTTTCATCACTAATATATTTATCAATCTCCTTACAACTTAGCATATAATTAATACGCACAACGTACCGGTGTACCCGTTATCTACAGGACAGTTCTAACTAGACACTCTACTTTGATCGATGTACGTCGTTGATATTATAGACGTTACAAACGTCACAGACACCGGAGACGTCATAGACGTCGGGTCACGTATCTAATGAGCAATCGTGGAGACTAAGCGTTGCGATATCGATACCACCATTATCTAACTTGGAGCCGGGCTGTAACTCGTACTGCCGTCGTAATTTCAGTCGCGAGCGGAATTGACCGGTCTCCTCTTGGGAGAGAGAAGTGCCCATTCAATTTCGTAATTGTCCCCGAGTCAAACAAGACCTACATCTTCAGCCACGGACACGATTGAATCCTTAATGAACCAATAATTTCGCTAATGATGCGCGGATTAGGAACTGTTTGCCGTCACATGTGTTCATTAGTACCGCAATTTGCGAAATTAGAATAATTAATTAACAACAGAGCGTCAATAAAATATTATATTAAAAGAAATCCATGAGACGCCTGAATTAACTGTTGATCGATTTTATTAAATCCGTTTATAATTGCCGCTTAAAACCGACGATGATTAGTTTTCTCGTTTGGTTTTAATGGCTGCATTAATGTGTCAATTATTAAATCGACGATTTTCAGGTTCGGTTTAATTTTAATATGTACTTATTATGTTACAGGCAAAGACGGTCGTCGCGACTTCCCATCCTCTCTCCGCGCCGCACTAGAAGTCCCTAGCGCGCCGACCAATCACAGCGCTCCGTGAATCGCCTGATCGTTCACAGCCTACGCGTTGCCCGTCGCGCAGTAGAGACGGTACGCCGGCCACGCGAAGAGCATCGGCTCTCTTTCGAGACGGATATCGAGGTACATATCTGCGTGTGCTTTACGTATATGTAGTCGGGCGACGATACGGCGTGCATCGAAATCCTTCGATCTAAGGCCCGAGATCTCTGACGGTCATTCTTGTTGCGGAGCTTCGAGCGCGAGCACGTGTTAATCGCTCCGGACTTTCTCGTACTTTCGACCGCGGATAGCACAGTCTCGTATACGGACAAGTGTCGACGTCGTGGACACGGGAATGAACAATCATTTTTCGTACAACTATATTATTCAACTCATCGTTCTGTGTGTTGCTTCGTGCCTCGATGTAGTGCTCCGGGACGAAAAGGTTACGCAGCAAGCGCATTACGCACGAAACGTTCGACCTGATACAAACATTCGGTGTTCATTCTGCCGACGAGAATGGACCGGACAATCAAAAGTAACCTCGGATTACATCGCAGCCGTACGCGTACTTGTGTCGAGACCGGAAACTTAAAGGACGTGTGTTAATCGCTCCGGACTTTCTCGTACTTTCGACCGCGGATAGCACAGTCTCGTATACGGACAAATGTCGACGTCGTGGACGCGGGAATGAACAATTATTTTTCTTACTACTGTATTATTCCACTCATCGTTCTGTGTTTTACTTTGGGCCTCGATATACCTAGTGCTCCGGGACAAAAAGGTTACGCAGCAGGCGCATTACGCACGGAGCGTTCGACCTGATATAAACACTCGGTGTTGTTTATTCCGCCTACGCGAATGGACCGTAGAATCAAACGTAACCTCGGTTTACATCGTAGCCGTACGCGTACTTGTGTCGTGATCGGTAATTTAACGGACAGGAGTGTCGTGGACTATCTCGCGTGTGACTTGTGGAAGGATGACTACACGTCCCATCTGAGAGGAGGAGCAGGCTCGGGACGGGCATCCTGCATCGGCGGAGCAACTCTTAAGTAAGTATAAACTTTTTAAATAAAATCTTTATTAAATAAAACTGTTATCTTTTTTTTTTATTAATTGTATTAACTAATTTACATGTGTGTATTAATATTTTTCTTTTTATGTTACAGTCACCGGCTGAATTCCACAACTCCGCTGACGCTCATGCAGATTGGTGAGTAGCATAATTATTTTTTACTCTATCGTCGAATCTTTCCACGCAAAAAGTGCGCTCGAGTACACTAAAAGGCAGGCATGACGTTTACTACAGCGGCGCGTTAAACATGTAAAATTTTCTCGCTTTATGGATTTTCTATTACACATTACGGATGTACTAAGATTTTTACGGAACAAACCTTGCGAGATACTTCGTAAATCTTTCACGTTACATTATACGTAGGACCAGTGTCTTTGACCCTTTAAAAGAGGCTCGTATATCGTTCTCGACGTAACGGGATCGATGAAGATACGGCGAAAACGCAGAATACTAGCAGGTATTACGAGCAGCGCGTGATTTATTAATTACGTACGTTCGTAGGAAAGTGCTGTTTTTAGGCTCAGATTTCAGATTTAAAGTTTGACGAGACGGGGATAGATATGTCTATTTCGTAGGATAAAATAATTATGAGAGACAGTGGGACTATCGGTATGACATAAACAATTCGTTGCCGACTCCGGGCAAAGACTCACCGTATCTTATAAAGGAGAATCGACGTTAAATTCCGGGAAAATTTACGAGCATTTCGTAGCGGGCCATTAATAACGTCGTAACTGCCGGAATCCGGAGTTTTAGTTTGGGTATGTAAGGCGTGTTCGATAAATATTTGAGAACTACGTGCGGTGGTCCGTTACAACATTTGCGAAGGCAGATATCGAAACTAGGGAAACTCTAACTGTATCCACCTCCAGTTTATACCGTCTTCTTGCGTTACACGCTATATCCATTGTCCCGTTCGAAAGCTACCGTGAAAATCTATTTAAATGATTAACGATTGCACCGCCACGAGAAAAGATTTATCCCGGTATTAAGATTTGTATAAGTATTTTAATTTCTCACACTATGCTAGTTACAGTTAAAAAAAAAAGTAATAATAATTAGCATTACTATTCCTTCACTAAAGACCTCTCAAGAATTTAAAAGCAAAAATAAAGAAAAGGGAAATTAAAAAGATTATTTAACATTAAATTTACAAAATAAAAAATAATCTGCACAGTTATTAAAAAAAAAAAATCCCATTAGTTCAACTAAAATGTGACTTATAAAATACGTCGAAAATAGAAAAAATATTTTAATAAGGTATTAAAAATAATCTAAAATTATTTTTAAGATTAACTAGTATCTTGCAAAACAATTGCGTAATTTAATAACTTTTATATAAAAAATGCTTGTAATTTTTTATTAAAAAAGCTTTTGCATTATGCACACATTCTTCGTAAACATGTTACCTCATTCAAACAGACCGAAATATGCAATAAATTTCAAATATTTGCGGTAGTTCAGACTATACCGATAAAAATGCGTTGAAAGCGATCTCCCGGCTATGCGTCCGTGATTCGCGTAACAGCGTGTGGAATTATTTACAACGTAATCCTGCATTATTCCCAGTAAGCGTCAGGGATCGTGTAAAACAGCGTAATGCGGATTAATGTTATGCGCGTGGTCGGTTTAATGCTAGGGAGCTACACTTGTTACGTATTCTTGCAACAACGACTAGAGCCCACCGAGTAAACTCGCGCGGTAAACCACGTCTCAGATTTGTAAAAGCGATTCTCTATAGCCGTCTGGCGGTTGCCTGCAGGATAAATTGCACGGCGGTAAAAGAAATATCGTAGGAAACTGCCTTGAAAGATGTTATTTATCCTTGTTTCATAATAAAAGATAAGTTGAACGATATAAAGTCAAGGTGCAGCATGCTTCGTGAGCTTTGCTTTCAGAACTTAAGATCACGTACTCTGATGAATTACACGATAGATACTTTTGCAAGAAAAAAAAGAAAACGTAAAGTATGTATTATTTATTTCAACGTCAATAACTGTTCCAAGTAAATAATAAAAAAAATTTTTTTTTTCTCATAATTACAAAATTGTATTAAAATTAATTTCAAGTTCACTGAAAATTAATAATTTGTCTCATTTACAGAGATATATCGCGGGACAACTTTTATAATTTTAAATTATGAAAATTAATTTGTATTTGTAAATCAGTTTTATGATTTCATATCGTTATTATTTTCTTTTTCTTTGAATAAAATTTATGAGACTATATTGCACGGATATTTAACATATGCTTTCGCATGATAGTTCCTAGGTGTTATAAGGAAATGGTTTACGGTACTATCGATTTTCTGATCAATAATCTATTCGAGCTAGGCTAAAGGGACCCCATCATTATACCATTTATTCTCCTACGTAAAGCACCGCGCTCCTTCGATAGATACAACGGCACACACTCTCAACCGAATCTTGGATCGTATCTTCGATCGTACCACCGGCTGCGCTCTAAAAGCCACGCGAGCAAATCGAGTGTCACCCATTTACGAGCTGCAGCCCCGTGGAAACGCTTAATTTACCGTCGGTGCGATCCCGAACGTTCGAGTAGTCCGGCAGTATCGATAAATCACTGACTCGCGATTTGTCGCGCGTTCGAGAGGAAGCTAGTCCCACGACACGATAAAGAAAAGATAAAAAAAAGTATAGGCGTTAATACGAAAAAAAAAAAAGGATCAGAGATAGTCATCTTTTAGAATAAAGAATAACTTATTTCTCAAATAAATGCAAATTTTAATATATTTACGGGATTGCTATTTTCTGTTTCGTTAGAAGCGTTTGTCGTCGCACTATTTAGCCTGGATAAATAATTAAATGGTATTTTGAAAGTTGAGAACGTACTCATCGTAGGATTATTTGCCTTGACTACAGCATTCGTTATCTTGGTATTATCTTTTTTTTATTTTTTTTTTTTCTCCACGTTCGTGTAGGTACTACAATTCCAGAGACCTCATTATAAAAATGTAGTTAATTACAGCAGTGTCGTTCGCTTGTTTGTTCGACACTTCCCCCCTCCTCTTCGCTGCACGCGTGTTCCTATTTCGTACGAAAACTCGAGAAAGGATCGGCAGTTTCGAGTTGCGAGACACACCGACAGGTAATTACTACCGGCTAATTACTACGGCACACTTTAATTAATGCGGTATTTCGTTCTGCGCTACCGATACGACACGCGATTAAACGCAAGGCTTGCTGCGAATGAATAAGTAACACGAAGGGGAATATCGTCTAACAAATTGATTGTTGAGTGCTCGAGCATGTCGAATACGTACGTATTGGTTGTGATGCAAAAATTCTGCACGATATTTTAATTCGCGGCCTCAATCGTCTCACAAACGTTCTTAAAAATTACGCGAAGGAAGGAAAGAAACAGAGAAATGGACCATGCGAAATAAGGTATCTGGAACAAAAACCGGCCAATAAAGCTGCTCGCTGGGCGAACGAGAGTAGAGCCTTTGATCCTTTTCGTTGGTTGCAATTTACAGGCGAAGAAGCAATTGGTAGCACGGGCACTGGTTCGTTCTTATCGCGAGAAGCACCCTCTTATCGATCACCCGCCCGTATATAACCGCGCATATCTGGCCACCGACTACTTTCAACGATCGACTTGTCCGGTCCGGGAAAAAAAAGCTCCGCGCGTTTCGAAAGGTAGACGTAGTAATTTAATACCCAATTACTCGTTCCGTATTTTATCGTTATTTTAAATAATCTAACTTAGCGTATTGATACACTTTGATTTGTAACGCGCGTGTCGGTACATAGTGACGACTTAATCCTTATTTAAATTAATTGCTCGCGATTACGGCAATCACCACAGAGACACGCATATAATTAACGCGTAAATAAGGATTGAAATACTTCAGTTACTCTTGATGAGTTTTCTCTGCGTCCGGAAAAATTGTCAGGGAAATCGAAACGTGCCTAGATTCATCTCCGGACACTCGAACACGCGTATCGCTACCGCTTACGAGCGGACCGTCTCTCGACCACGTGCTCCGGCGTGCGTTCACTTGTCAGAAGAGACATGAGAGGAAGAGTATTCCAAAAATAGATAACTCGCGCGTCAACTAACTTATCTCAGCTGCCATCGTTCTCTAGTGATCGCTACGCAACGTTCGCCCGGCGACTCGCAATATCTAATAATGTAAAAAAAAAACATCTATTAATTTCTTTACAAATTACATATTATAAACATAATAGAAAAATTTAATATAAATTGATTAAAGAGTATAGTAGATCGTTAAGAATTTTTAACATAAAATGCCGGCAAGTTAATATTCTCTATAAATTGATTTCATCTGGCGCTCTGAATTCCGAGCTTTATTCTCTCATCAGTATTTTTTCTCTGAAACAAGTCTCATCTTGTTACCACGTTCCACGTTAACGGTATCAATTATCAGCGGCCGCGATATACCTACGATTCCTGCAGATACGATTTCATTACGTTTAATACACTTTTTATTCACGATAACCGATGGTTACGGCGACGTTAACGCACGTACCAGTTCCCTCGGGATTGGGAGGGCCGTCATTCGGGAATTCAGCCAACGAGGCGCGTGATCGCGTGCAAAAATCTACCGCTCGATCGCGTGCCCATACGTGCCGCTCCTTTCCAAGTTTCCAGAAACTCGTCTCTGCATCAAATGCACTAAGAATGGATGTAGTAACTGTACACTGAAAAGCAGATATGACTTTTGCTGCGACAACGACTGCTAATGTACGTGACAGCGTTTTTTTATTTTTCTCATACACGTGCGTACGAAGAAATAAAATAACCGAAGAAAGATAGATATCGCTAAAAATCTTTTTTTTTTTTGTTTATTGTTGTTTAACAGCTCTGTTTTTAGTGAGCGATAATACGCGTTTTTATTACTTTTATACGTTGGAAGGCATTAAACGTAATACAAAAGTTTCGTAGTCAGGATTTTTTTTGTGCGAAGCACACTTTCGTAGTATTTCACGACGCGTTTTAAACCGAAGTGTCTTGGAGGTCCTGGATGGTATGGTCCATTGCAAACGTACGCTTTACGCTTCGCCTGCATATTCTCGAGTATTCCCAAGTATACGTCGACGTAAAAGCATCGAAGACGAGACGACGCGGGTTAAGCTCGTCTCTTCCCCTTGCAAATGAAAAGTCGCTCTTCCGAAAGACGAACGAGGCTGTAACCGCGAATCTACGGTTTCTCTCTTTCTCTCTCTTTCTCTCGACGATTTGCAGTGACGAATCGAAAGGGGAATCTTTGAAAGCCTCGGCTTGCCCTTTGAGGAAACGGTTAATTTGCGAATGCTTTACCGTAATATATTTCGTATTTATTTCAAAAAAAAAAAAGTACGACGATCGGTTAATAAAAAAGAAAGAAAAAAAAAAAAGAGAGAAAAGACAAATCGCGTTATCGCGAAATAACGTTAATCCGAGGGACTCCTTCTCGTTTACTTCTCGTACGATATTTTATTCGCTCTACTTTATTGCTTTTATGTGATATCAGAATTACGACAAATTGTTGAGTCATTAATCTTGAGTGATATTCCAATGGAAATCTCTCCGGTGGTTCTTGCGAATCGTACACATAAAAATTGCAAAGACGCTTGACGCTCTTTCTCGAGAGGAAACACTCGAAGGTCTGAACCATCGACGTTTACCATCGTTTTTCCGTTCCCGTCCTCTTCTCTCCTGACACTCCACCAAAATCCATTAATAAAATGGAGCAAGTGAGGCAGAATACATTCGTATGCGTTCGTACTCTCGTGTTCTCGTGTTCCCCGTATTTGCGCACGAGGCGCCAGAGGTAGAGGGTAGAAAACTAGAAGGACAGAGGGAGAAGAGGATGTAGGTAAACCCAGCGAACCGAGTAGCACGAAACGGAGTACATGGTCGATTTTGTGTAGCTGTTTCACCGCGTAGGGTGTACGCGCATTGCACGTCGTATATACGCACGTAACGTGCGTACGTGCATTATACGCGCGGCGCAGGTTGCGCGATTCGCGCTATCGTGTTCTCGGCTCGACAACGCGGCCGGCGCCTCCGCTCCTCTTGTATTCCAATATCGAAAACAATGCGATTTTACTGCCGCGGGCGCGCGAGCGAAATGCACACCGCAGCCTTTCTCCTCCGCGCGCGAGTACACTCAGGAACGCTACTAAAAACCGCGCGTGAAACGCGAGCTCCGTATTATCGCTGCACGCGTGCCCGCTCGCGAAGCGCGGTCGGCGGAATTTTTGGCGGGGCTATAATAGCTGGATACGCGCCGTGAGTGCGTCATTAAATTTAAGCGTTCGCTCGGCGACGGCACTCATCCCAGTCGAAAGCACCTTCTTGCGTCGCAATATTACCGCGGGCATGCATGTCCATGTGTATTGCTTGCGCGTTAAATTTCTACCGAAATTAGACGTAATTAGGGGGCAAGAACGGGTTCAAGAGAACGCGCTTCTTTAATATTTTATCCGCTTTAATATTCGATATACACATCCGCGCGTATAATGACTCTCCAGCTTATTATCTAAATGCATTGTTCGAAAACGCGGGAGGGAAATAATAGTAAAGGAAAATAAAATAAAAAGATAAGAGCAATACGTTTATTTTCGATAAATTTACCGACGTGTTTCTTTTTTTTTCTTTTCTTTTTTTTTTTTTTACTTCTGCTCGTTTCTTATCAATCTAAATTACAAATCATACGGCACTCAATTGCTGATTCGTTGCGTATCGCCGAGAGCAAAAGAGGCATTACATGCAGAAATACGTACACACGGCGCAATCTTGCCTGATTTGACAGAATTGTATTCGATTATATCCGATCTGATTGCATGGAACAATATCGTCGATCGGAGACGACTGGATACGTCGTTCTTAACGATGTGAATCCACAATCCGTCGGGTGAGCACGCGCAGCCTCTTCAGGTTTCATTTTTACGCGGGAGGGCTGAAAATTAGATCGGTGAAGACTCGAAGCAGATTTTATAAGCGGTCTATCCGCAGTTTATCTATGGTATCTATTACGGCGATCGACCCCATAAATTTCTCAAAGTATTCAACGATGCTTGAAATCTCCTCGGTAAACGACGTCCGTTCGGTCAGAGCGAGCAACACGGTCTACGTCTGCCCGATTCGGTTTAACCTGGATCGAGTAGATAAGATTGAAATATGACATCGATAATACCGATATCGCATTACACGCTTCGGCGCTACGGGTTTGGTGTATCGAATAACTCCGAAACTGGCGATAGATGCAGGCCATTAGACTAAAGACGTACCACCTACGCGATATCGGATACGAGCGTGAGATTATTTCGCGACTCGTATTCGAATAGCGAGAATTAATAGCGGCAATGTACGCTTAACGGGGCTTGAAAATGTTTCTGGCGCATGATTACGTATAGATTAATGAAATGAAAATCTTATTAGCTTAAAGAGAGCCCTTGCAGCGTCTTTTGTATCATCTGCAAGAATTCAGGCAACTTACTCACTAATTTAGTCTTTTGCGCGTTCGTACCTTTGGTTCTTTGTTTCGCGGAAATTTAACGCGCGCACTTGAAACAAAGAGCACCGTGTGCCGTTCTTCTGTCGAATGTAAAAAGGCACGCTGCAGCTTTTTTTTTTTTTTTTTTTTTTTCGACCTGACGTTCGCTACGCGAAACAAAGGCATCCATTACACGGACTGCACTGACGACCGACCGCGCGTGGTAATTTTTCTTCCGCCGATCGAAAATCATTGTTTCATCTGCATTAATAGTATCGCGCGGGGAATAATAGAAGCGCCATTCGACGTTTTGCGTTTGTACTATGCAATCGTATATCGCGGAGAGAGTAGTTTCGTGCATTGTTAAGAACGGTGCGATAGGAGCGAAAAAGTTGATCGCGGATTGAACACGTACCGTTATTAATGTCATCATTTGGTGGTGTATGAATTTTAGGTCGAATCGAACACTCAATGCACGGTTGAAATTGTCGGATATGTTATTAAATTTTATCTGCTATCGGATTACGGGAAATCAGTAATCGGACCGAGTATTATAGGGGTTAATAACGGGCACGGATATATGTGTATATTGATTTAGGTCGTTGTGATTGCAATAGAAATTTTGTTTAGCTTGCACTTATCTGCCTTACGCGTCATTAATCCTACTTTTATGTCCGTCGACGCCAGTTGAAAAGCACTATCAATATAATAGAGAGAAGAAATGAATTCAGCAGGGAACTCTATACCTATAGAAATCTTTATTTCATACGTTTTATGCGATATTTTTTTTTATTCGAGACTCTTAAAATGCATTATACATTTTACGACTTTAAAAGAAAATAACAAAGTATGTTTCACTTTGTATAACCTCGCGCAACGTTTCCGCTGAATTTTATTACTTTCTTTTTGATTGATTAATCAATATGAAATGTCTATATAATTTTCGAGCAAGCAGCGATCCGCGGCGATAATGATGATAACGCGCGTCCAGCGAGCCCGATATTTAGATCCATGAAAATTAGATTCGTCAATAACCACCGCGTAATCGCGATAACGCAACAGCAAATAACGACGGCGTTCTTCGTGACCGTTAATTCGTCGAGTGCGACTGTAAAGCGTTTTCGCTTTAGCATTCTCGTTAAAATGCGCTCAATCTGCGTCCTCTCGCCGAGCCGACGGCGGACGGCGGTGACGGCGCCGGCACGTACCGAGATGGGCGAAACTAATTTCCGCTCGGAGATGAAACAGCCACCGTCGTTTAATTCGTGCCTTAGTGTCAATGGGGCCATTAACGCTTCATCGGGATGTGGATATTTTGCGCGTCGTCCGTCCGAGAGTAGTACCCGCCCGCGTGCACACCTGAAGAGAGATCCGTTTTTAACGGATTCATTTCGTTTTATAACACGCGGTAGCACGTTCGCATCGCGAGCTTTGCATTTTGATACCGCGACGTCCTCTCCCCGCATCCGCGCCCGAATGCGCCTCGTTATTCCGCTGGTTAATGATTCACGGCTTCGTAAAACGCGGCTTCGGAATTCGAACACGTCCGTGGCCATCGGGGCTTTAGAGTCTCCGCCGGCCTGGCAGTTAAATTACTCGATACGTAATCACCGAAATCACGAGTTTCAATTAATTTTGTTTTTTTTTTTTTTTTTTATGCTAACCTCTTTCGTCCGAATTTACCAGCACTAACTCCCCGACTATTCTGAATTTGTGCAGTAGTACGTACCGATTGTTAACCGATTGCCACTTGATTATCCTAATTTTTTTTTTTTTTTATAATTACTCTCGCCGTTATTATCTGCCGCGTGATTTATTTAATTTCACTGTTTACGCGAAACGAGAGCTGCTTTCGAATGAAAAAATAAACATTTTTACATCGTTTTAAAATACACGTTACGCGAGAGGGAATTATATCCGGCGCCGTGCGGTATTAATAATTATCGGTACAATCAATTGATAACGTATTTCGATAAAAAGCTCCTAGTGTTTTGAGATTCGTCGGAGGTATCAGGGTTTCTCGCGAGAGCAAACAGAAGCATTACTCGCGCCATGCGAGAAAGTGCAGAACGACGCTTTCGACCGAAAGCGCAGCTTTTCTCGGCTAGCACACCGCATAAATGATACATAAACACTGGCATCGCGTAAGAGTGTACATAAGCGGCGCAAAGCATGAAGGCAGCCCTCGTCATACGTAACGAAGAGGCGGCGGCCCTCCCTTGCCCCCGTGCTGGGCAAACAAATGCAGAAATTGGAGCCAGGTACTTTGCTGTCGTCGCCATCACCGGCGACGCTATTTCCTCCAAGTGTTACAAGCCCCACGGTCAATAAACACCGACGCCTCTTCCCCTTTCTTTTCTCGTATCATTCACCTCTTTCGGAAGTCGCTGTTGCAAATGATGAATCGCTCTGAAATACGCGCGCGCGTTTCGCGTTCCCGCTGTAAATTCACTGTAAGCGGATTTAACTCGGTAATTACGTTTGTTGCGTATATTTATTCCCGGGAGATGTTCCGCTACGGTGCGTCTTGCAGCGCACTTTATTTATCGGGTTATTTGCAGCATTATTTTCTGAGACAGGGATGCAAATGCGTTTTACGTATTATACATTATCTGCGCAACACACAGGAAACTATCGTCAACTTTGTCTTATAATCTCCGGGATTTCGGTCTAAGCCGCGCAGTGATATTTGTTTGTCCATTAAGCTTCGTTGCTTTTGTTACACGACGCGCTTTTATATCGGCTGCATTCCCGTAAAATGCCCGCGTAACTTTCCGCGGCAAATACAATTGGCGCTTTTAATTTACGACGTCAGCGATGCTCATTTATCTTAACATATCACCACGTTTAAATATCGCCGAGTGCTAATTAAAAGGACTAATTAATAAACGCATTCCCGGCGCGTTATCCGTTATTCGCGACGCTGTACCCGCGTCTCTCTAAATGTAAACTTACTCAATGAACCAATATTTTTTACATATTTTTATTTGTTCTTGCCAACTCTTTTGGTGATGCATCGATATCGTGGAAATGGTATCGATGAGATAACGGAATACGCATAAAAAGAGATACGCACTTTTTTTATTTTCATGTACACATGAAACGAAGGTATGAATGCTATCTGCCGACGCTTTTATATTTCTTGTTACACAGAAAAGCGATACTTTCGCAGCATGGTAACTTTAATGTTTGAAGTCATATTGGCTTCCCATAGTCGTTGTAATCGTAAAAAAGAGAGTGGTTTTTCATTAAAATAATGTGCAATGAATGTATATGTAGGTAGCAGTAAAAAAAAAAAAAAATATACTGCAGTTTAGTCATTTACTTTGACACCACAAACAGATTGATGTTTATAAAATTTACTTGCGAGTTTGTGCTCGGCGATAGCAAAGTTTTCACGATTTGCAGTGTTCAAATTCCCCTTGAGCATCGCCGACAGTTTCTGCGACATCGCTCAAATGAGTTTCCAACTGTCTTTTGCGGTTACCGTATGACAGCGAGATCGTTTCTAAAATAAAGCGGATATTGGGAAATGTCAAACATAGATCGAATCATACTCCGTCGATAGTTCTTGGGAACGTTCCGCTGCACTACTTTGCAACAGCGCCCGAGTAGGTACTGCTTCCTTACAAAGAAATCACTAACATCTGTCATCCTTGCGGTCCTTTTTATCAAAAACTTCTCGCTAAGTTCCGCCGTTTATACTTTAGTCACTGCTTATTGGGTGAAACTTTCGCTATTAAATTTGTAACAATAGTAATAAGTATTTTATTAGAGTTTCAGTTTACGAGATATCTCGAAAAAGTTTCTCGAGTGAATTTGCACACGTGACTATTATTGAACAATTATTACCACGGCTATTGATAGCATCGTAGTTGAAAGTCAATAACGAGTTTATTCCTCTAGGTCGAGTTGTAAAATTTCAATTTTAAGAATGTAATTTTCTGAATTTAGCCGGTGCTATTTTCTGCGCTCCGCGTTTATTAAGACTCCTTGTGCAACGGTGCATTTCTTTCGGTGACTTTCCCAAGAACTCGCTGCGTTCATTGCTCTTGCGGTTTCTGCCTCCGCCGGCAAGGATAACACTGGATACAATAATGGCAATTATACACCTCGTAGTGCCGTTAATTGCCAGACGTAACTCATGACTGCCGCGACGTTCGCCGCACGCACGAAGTTCGTGAGTGGGTTGCGGAAACTTGCCTCATAATGCGCTTATATAAGATTGTCCCGAAGTCACGGGGGGGAGGGGAGAATGGGATAGAAATAAATTAATTTCTGTCAAACGAGGAGTAGGGGCGCGAATTACGCGTAACGGTGGAGCACATTAAACGCGCTCGCGGAGAGACGGCCGAAACGGTCGGCTAAAAAAAAAAAAAAAAAATCCCGAGAGCTATAGCACGCGTTGTTAACCGAACGATAATGCGGAAATGTACGATTTGTTTGTTTGACTTTTTCGCAAACATTTGCGCGCCGACGTAATGGAAAGCAAAGAAACTTTAACTGGCGCCTTGCATCATCATTATTGCATCACTCCAATTGCACCACCATTGAGGTCCATGATTCTCGACGTTGTTTTTTTTTTTTTTCTAAATCTGATTTCGGAATCGCAGAAACAACATTTCAAAAGACGCGTGATCATATATATTGTTTGCGGTAGTATTCAGTCATTTTTAGAATATTAGTGCTCGCACTAATGCAGTTTGCGTGCATCTAGATAATGCAATCTTTGATATTTTAACAATCCCGATAGAAGAGACGGCAAGTCTATTGCGTTATTTCCTGCAATTTCACGTTTCTTCGAACAGGAGACGCATTCCACGTAGATCTTCAAGACGTGTCGGAAAAAGGTTTTTACTTGCTTGATAATATCATCGTCGTCTGTAGAACTTTCGTTCTTACTAGTAATACTTTTCATCGAAGATGTCTTTACAAACGTTTACGAATATTCTAGGCAGCTTCTTTTTTTTTTTTCTAGTCGTTATCACGGAAAGGTATTTGATTTTGCAACCAAGTTCGCTGTATTATTAATAAGAATTTACCGTGGTGATGATGTATAGTAATACTTTGTATGATTTTATTTCGTTGAACTTTATATTTATTTTAATTATAATTTATATTAATTAAAAGTACCTTTTCTCGGTTCTTTAACAATGATAACTCGGCAGGGAAAATAACTAATTTATTTCATTAGTTGAACTTTACTTTGTATAAATGGTTCGGGTTACTAGACAGTTTTGTGCTCTAAATTGTCGGAAAGTGTTCTGGTCCGGCTGGATGTCAGTGGATCTCAGATTATTCGACGTATGTACACAGTATATCAACTACTACTTAGAAAGTTTCGCCGAGGAAGTTGCATCCGACGTTTACTTACCTAAGATCGCATATGCATCTACCAACACGGATATTTAGCTGTTGTGCGAGAAAGTCACGTAAATCGAGCAAATCTCAGAAATTCTCCTCGGTAGTCATAGTACGTGTATTTATTTAGGAACGTCAATAGATAGGATTCCTTTCTATTTGCGACAAACTGAGGAAAATATTTTTGATTTGTAAAATTTGGTCAAAAAGTTTCGCGTGGAAAAAGTTTGTTAATATAAATATAAATCGCAATAACATTTTTGTAAGCCTCGAGGTTCGTCTTATCGAGTGAAAAAGAATTTTCAATTAACATTTGATGAGTTTCCCGGATTACCTGAAACGCCGACGAGAAACTGTCAGATGCTGATGCAACGAAAGAGGAAAAGAACGTTAAAAAGCTTAGCTTAACGTGGCGTAGATGAAGTGTAGAACGTTATCGCAATACACTCATTCGAGAAAAGCTTCTCCACTTAGAGAGCCATTCGTGAAATTTACGTTGCCTGAAATGTAACACTGTTTGAAACCGGCCAATTCACTTTATATCGTGATTATTAGATTGAATCAAGAGTTAGGCAATTAATATTACGAATTTACAACACCATCTGCATCGCGATAATAAATAATAAAATGTTTGATTTTAAAAAACATATAACGACATAATAATTTCTAATACTAATAATAATAAAAATAATTTTGTATGAAATGGCAGACTTACCGTTTGTAATTTTCTTTCTTTTTTTTTTTTTATCGCTCTTGCGCTATCTCGTTTACGCATAGATATGAACGGTAGTTGCTACTTGCACGTAAATCATTTCTCTGCCCTTCTTTTCCGCTGTTGTTACGAGAGTAAAACCATTTTCTACCGTGTTCTTTTTACTGAATTCCCCGTACACTCGGCTGTACCTCCGCATTTTTCTCTCCCTCGTGTACCCGCTTCTTTGTTCGTGGCTTTGAGACGTGCATTTTCTTCGATATTCTTCGGTCGTCGGTCGCGCTAACAGTGAGTTCTATGTATGATTCATACCTGAGAACCTTTTCCGGGAGTCGCGGCTTGATTAAACGAAATCACGAGGAATTTACGATCTTCTATAAAAATTTCGGGCTTGTTGAAACTCGCGTAAGACGACTATTTAAAGGGCAAAAGCAGAAAGTCGTGCTTTGAAAACGGCAATGAAATTACTGCGGACCGGATTATATCTACGTTCTTTAATCTGTTAGATTGAAAGATACTGAGAATGGCTGGATTCGTACACTCATAAAGGAAAAGCTGTGCAACAACAACAGAGTTGTATTGCAACCTGTTCGTATCTTTATTCCAATTAACCGCCACATAAATTCTACAACCTCTTAACAACGTTGCTCCGCTGAACAAAGAAGATATCCAGATAGCTTTCCGGCAATAGGAAATGTTGCTTGAACTATGTAATTTTCTAGTTCCTTTTACGTAATCTTTTAAAGTCACAAAACAATTGCCGCAACTCTCTACCGAATTATTTCGATTCTAAGCTTTTACAATTATTAACTTACTGATTTGTCTTCTCGTTACTTAATACAAATTAAATTTGTACCAAGTAACTTTTATTTTGTGCTAAGAATTCAACTATTTAACGTTAACATAGAAATTTTATAAACATTAGCAATCCAAGAAATGCTCACGTCAAAGAGAATATCTTCTTTCATCAAAGTACCAAAGCGAACAATGGTTTCAAAAAAAAAAAAAAAAAAGTCTTTTTTCCGTCTTACATTCTTTATACCGCAAAAGTAGTGGATAATAGCGAACCTCGCATTAGCTGCAGCCGCAGGATTCGCGACTGCAATTATACATAAAATCTACGCGACATTCGTATACGTTGTAGACGATCGTTTCAGCCGCGTATTATACGCTTCCGCAATAAAACTCTTTGAAAACCCACCGGATAGCCGTTATTATCAGGGTTTTAAGAAGTACAATGGTCGGAGAGATAGTTTCGCGATGTGTGTGGAAGACGTGCCAAGGAGCGTAGGGACCGGGCAAGCAAAGAACGATATCTCCGATGGTTTCCGCGATCGCGCGACAAGTCTTTTCCATCCGCATCGGGAGTCTTATTTTGTCGCGGACGGTTAAGTTACGTCCGTGCATGCGAGAGCTACAAATACCATTAATTGAAGCCATTAATTGAACTAAGGGGGGTAGGAGGAGGAGGGTGGGAAATAAAGCGCAGTGACGGGCGACTGGATCTTTTCCTTATATTCCACTTGCTTCTGGAACTACGCACGACCATTGTGTCTATCCGGTTGCTGTGGTCGAGCTTGCGAGTCTCGACGTTACCAAGGAAATAGAATGGCTGCAATTAATCTCGCCCGGGTACAATCGGACCAAGAAGGTGCGCCCCTACGTTTATTACGGCAATATCTCTCGCGCTGATGACGTCCGCCCTCGAGTGCACGTTCGTCACGTAACATATCCGCCACATAACGTCGTTGCGCACTCGTTGTACAGCTTATTTGTAATGTATTGCTGGCGATTTCTTGGTCTAATTTTTAATTAGCCGGCAGCAACGCGAGCTTAACGTAAACGACTGTACTGCATACTCGCCGATGTATATTTATATCGTAAATAATATTCTTGACGTAATATATGAATACGTAGCAGGACGGCTTTATATCATTAAAAGAAGCTGGTTGTGTAGCTCCGGAACTTCCGTTTATTTCAATCTCGCTTCATTACACGTGTACGCGAAAGAAATACGGCTTTTCAGTTTTCGGTGAAATTTCCGGCGGAATTCGAGCGTGCGGACGGTGCAGAAACACATCGGGTAACTGCCGCTTGAGAGTTTCAAGTACTTCTGCAAGCAAGAAAGATATCTGTTCTAGCTCGCGTAGCAGGTGAAGGCGAAATAAGATCGAGGAAGGGGGCGAAGTGCGCCCAGCAACAGCTGTTAGAAAACTTTACAGACCTTTGGGGTAAATAATCTTGAAATGGCGAGGCACTCGTTGGAAAGAGAGACTCTCGTTTCTCAAGACTGTCGAGTTATGATAATTCTTGCAGTTCGCTTGGTCGCGCGAATACGAAAAGACTCGATGACAGAGCTATTAAGAAATTTTATTCTTTGGTAACGATATTTCTCAAACGTTCAGCAATTCGAAGCTCTTTAGAAAATATCGATAGAAAAATTATTTATTAGATTAAAAAAAAAGAAAAAAAAGAATCACGTTTAAAAATATTTGGTAAATAGATAATTAAATTCACTACGTGACATTTCTCGCAAACATTTATCGCGGCTGACTGTTGTTATCTACGCTTAATAGCTGCGAAGATTTTTGCGAAACCGTTCTATAGAAGTAAGAGACGTTGACCGGATTTACAAAGGCCCTTTGATGTTTTCTTCGTTGACTGTGCTATTCTATCGTTGCAGTCAAGTCGGCA
This sequence comes from Cardiocondyla obscurior, assembly GCF_019399895.1. Taxonomy (NCBI): domain Eukaryota; kingdom Metazoa; phylum Arthropoda; class Insecta; order Hymenoptera; family Formicidae; genus Cardiocondyla; species Cardiocondyla obscurior. The sequence goes on along the minus strand of NC_091866.1, from coordinate 9,125,486 downwards.
TAACTCACTTTTGCAGAGAATCATATACATATTTACTCAGATATATGTATACATCTTATTCGTACCAGTTAAGGTTAAATTGAATATGTACATTCACCGCATCCTTTCCGCTCCGCCGTGTCCTTTTCTTTCCTGTTACCATTTTACTGCGTTCTCTCATTCACTATCTTGCGACCTTCTTCTTACCTTTTTAACCATTTAACTGGCCCTCTCATCGACAGCGAAAAACTTCTTCTCGCAGAATAGACGTTGCCTATCATTATTATGAAAGCACAATTCCACTTACTGCATTCAATTATATCTTATGAAACTAATCCGCAACTTTCTTTGCTAAAATTCACGTAATAGGATTTTGAAAGCATAACTCAACTGAAACTCTCACGTTGGTCACGCAAATGAAAAATTTTTGCTGACAAGGAAGAAGAGAAAAAAATAGGATGACGTACGTTACGTTGCGATGAGAATATCCCACCGCGAGATAGACGTCACTTGTCTTGATTGTATTACTGCGGGAATAATAAAAGAATTTAATTTGCATGAGTTCGAAAATAATTAGAAGCTTTGAAGCAAATTACGCGGAAGCTTTTAATGTACATCAGATTCTTCTTAGATAAAAAAATTAGCCCAAAAAAATTAGAGGGAGGGGGCAAAAAAAAAAAACCAGTCGTAAGAAAAGGAAGAAATCTTTTTTATTATTTACAATGTATTGTACAATTTTAGTTTTATATTTATCTAATAATCGCAGTTTGTTACACGTACAATATACATTTACGTCGCCAAAATTAGTAAAAAATATCACAAAATAATAATAATTATGCGTGAGGAGGAAATGAAAAAAAAAGATTCTTCTGTTCTGGACTATCGTTATTTAAAGTATCATTGTCATGTTGTGTCTTTGTATTCGATAAGGCGATTCCCATACCGTGACACTGCATGCACCGAACAGCTTTCGTAAGAATTTCGCGCATTCTTATTCTCAAGAGAAAACATACAAAATCTGCAAATAATATTCCGTGTTTTTCTTGTATCCCTTTCGATGGGTAGAATGAGCGCAAGTCAGCACGGCGATATTGCATAGAAAGAACGTGCCGGAAATATATCCCCGTTGATACTGCCGTGTGTCTAGAAACTTTCACCCAAACGGCATTTTCTCATGCAGGCGTCTCGTGCAACTCTCACGAATATTTGCAAAGCGTTACGTACAACTCTAACCGAATATACCTCGAATCGACTCGTGAATGGGTCGAGATACTTCCTATACACAAAAAGAAAAAAAAAAAAATTTTTTTCTAAACTAAGTCACATTAAATTGAATGATAGGTTATTAATATTATTAATATAATAACGTAAAAGGAAACAGAAAATTAAGAGGTAACAGTTGATTTCTGAGCAAACGAAAATTATTTATGCATTATATATACTAATCGTAATCGTTTACAAAACAAATCGGTTAAAAATTTATGGCCATTGACGATAAAACACTGAATACAAAAAAGAAAAAAAAAATTTGAAATGTTGGTCGTCAATAAAAATACTTTTTAACATTAAATTTTTTGATGCACTTAACAAAATATGACGTACATTGGACATGTTGTAGCGTATTTGCACAGTACATGTCGCTGTCATGCGCGTGTAAAAAATAATACTGGACATTTTGAACATACGTTCGTAAGATTCGTTAAAACATCTGTCATTTATTTACTTTTATTCTTTATTCATTTGTTGCATTCAATGGCTTCCCGCTGTTGTTCTAATTTTTATTTTTACTAACCGCGTTTTTATTAAACAGTTTACTTGTAAATGATTACGATTAACACGCGTAATGTATAAATTTTTTATTTATTCCAATGTCAGTTTTTATCTTTTCAATTACATTTTTTGTGCTATTAAACTTTATACCCTGCGTAACATACATTACTATATAAAATATAACATTTTCATTTAATATAGTACTTACTAATTACATAAAGTTACGTAACAAAAGTGTCAGAAATAAAAATTAAAATTTGCGAAATGTACATTTTGTTTAGCTTTACGAAAAGTGTAAATATCATCATAAATGCGTGATTATTAATAACTTATGTTTGTGCTTATATAAAAATATCAGCGCAACATAGATGCCGCGATAGAATAGCATATTGTATTTCGTGAGTCTCCACAAAAGAAAAACTTTGTGCAAAAGAAACCTCTGTAAAAGAAATGTATATAATAATTTTGATCTAGCTTTATGCGAGTGACAATATTGTACGCGATGCGATGTACGCGACAATAAGTATTACGGGGGCGAATAAGAAAACCGTGTAAATCATCCTTATAATTTTGAGATTATCTTCATTCACGCAGTACTTTCGAGTGGAAGCTGCAGCACAGAGAACATAACTCTCGATGTCGATCTTCGGGGCGATCGGAAATATATCCTGCTCCTCCGCTGTGAGACGTTTCTCCAGCAGGTACACGCGATTCCTTTCCGCTATCCATGGCCTCGTTGAAATTGACTTCAAAGGTTGAAGTGCATTACGAACTCTGTCGTACTCCGCGAGAATCCTAGGAAGCAGTAAAGGTTTTACCTTCAGGTTCAATCGTTTCTTTTTACCTTCTTCCTACTATTAATGCCCATCTCGTCTTAGCACTCGAACTTTTAGCAATTTCGGCTATTCGCATCTTTTTCCCTCTTTTTTTTTTTTATTCTGATTGCAGAAATCTTTTTTGGAAGATTTTTTTTTTTTACGAAAATACATTTTCCGCGAATATAGTATATGAACGCGTATAAGCGATAGAATGAATGAAACGTTTCCGAGATTGATTTTTAAATAGCCATTTCAATCGCAGTCGAGAAAAAAAGATCGCCAAGTACCATTAAGTGCGAGCGGGGTAATAAAAAAACTTTCTCCGTCCGTCGCAAACTATATAATTTCCAATCCAACTTATTACGAAGGAATCGCGGGAAACTTGACGGGAGAGTTTCCTTTCAAGAAGGAAGAAAGCTCGAAGCTAACTTAGCGCGCAAGATTTACTCTGCACGCGTCTGAGAGCAAACGAAAAAATCAGGAAAGTATTTGACAGAACGAATGCCGAAAGCAAAAATATTTTCGCTCGCGGCTCGAGCTGTGAAGCGAATCAGTTCCTATAGTAGCGGCATTTTTCTTTTCCACCACTTTTCCTTTTTAGTATACGCTTAAAAGATGTGTAGACAATATGAATTATTTATTTGAAAGACTAATATCGGAGAAAACTTTTTATTTGGTAAAAACGTTAATCGAGCCGCTGTTTAAATAAGACTTTCGAAATTAGTTCGTGTTACAAGTCGATACGCTTGAGCGCTTGTTAACAGCTGAGGAATGTACGCGAGGACAGTTCGTCAAGATTTTCCGTAAGTTCCGCAAACGCGACATCAGACTTCATTTCTCAAAGCAATCAGGCATCGGTAGCGCAACTTCTGCGACCCGAGAAACGAGTTTTTCCGTTTGAAGACGCAATTTTCCTTTTCTCGGTATTCGCTCGTGTGCAAGCGAAAGTCGGCGGAACCTGTTTACGTCACTCGCGCCTAAATCGCAGTTCCAGATAACTTTTACTTTTACGATTTGCGGCGCGTTAACCGAGTGCGCTGCTGCGAGAGGGCCTTTCACGACGCGGAAAGTTGAAGAGGCTGAGCGTGAGCGTTCACGATCACGATCAAACTTTCGCGCGAGTCTCCTCATCGAAACTTGCTCGCGAAAGTAGTTATCGGCGAAGTTCGAAGTTTCATATATGAACGGCTTTAATCGTTTCCTAATGCTTGTAACGAAGGATTATCTTTGAGAAGCAGCGAGGTTTAATACTTGGCGGATCCCCCGGCATTTCTTGGTATTTATGATCGTTCTTGTAAAATTACAGATCCTATAGCTTTTATATCGTTAAATTTCGTTAAATAATAACCTCGTGTAATACTTTACGAAAATGGAAATAATTTCATTAAAGAAACTTGTCGGGTTAACAATTTTGTTAGAAAGTTACGTACAATTTCTATTTTAATTTTTAAGCTGCATATTTTAACGCAACGTATAAGCTATTTATAAGTTATAAATTGAACCGTAATATCAAGTAGTACAGCGTTACGCTCTTAGAAAATGACTTAGTGCCTTTAATAGTGTTGCGTTCTCTGAACAAGTTAATATCGCGAGCAAATTTAATATTGCCAGCTGTTGCAGAAGAGCGTTGCGAAACCAACTTTAAACTTAGACAATACTCCGCTACAAGCAGCTTATCCGTGACCTCTCGATCAAGTATCTAATATATAAAGAGTACCTAATATAAGAGTAAAGTGTAACATCTATTCAAGCGATAGCTTCACTAGCAATTTACGTGTTCTATTTACATAAAATATCAATAACTTGCGAAATGGCGATTAAAAGTTAACGGAAAAGAACAACCTCGACACTTTTCAAAAGTATTAAATCATTTTTATACCGAAGTTAGTGACGGCGATAAAAATTGCTGAGCTGAATTTTCCGCGAGACTACGAAAGAGCCGCGCCAACGAAGACGTTGATGAAGCTATGACGATAAATTCATAATTCGTGAAATTTTATGATAAATTTTGCGTCCGTACCTCTGTTTTCTGCCGCATAACGCAAAGGCGATGTCGCTGATCAGGGATGGTAGCCATTCGAGGAACAGTATCAAAATCCAGTACAACGGTTGAAATGATATCATTCCGCGGATCCCAAAAGTAGGATAGGGAAATGAGTGACTGGCCCGTCGACTCTTTTTAATTAGATCGTCCCATGTGCAGCCCAGTAATGCCGCGTTATAGACTACTGGCTCCGTGGTTTTGCTTCTGCATGAAAATAAAAAAGTGCGTGACAAAATCAAGCATATTTATTCATGACATTCTAAGTTCTAAATATTGTTATAGTTTAAATTTTATTTATTAGGAATTTTTTTTTTAATATTTATGATAATTAAATGGAGAGAGAGGAAGAGAGAATGGGAAAGAGAGAGAAAGTATCACGAGTATTAAGAAAAGATAATTTATTATTCGAAAGTTTATCTAGGCAATAATTTATATCTACTTTCTCAAAAATATTATGTAAAATTATTTTTAGCAACTACCAATAATTAGTCGAATTTTTAATTAGTAATTTTTATTTTTTTTACTTTTTTTTTTCTAAATACGAAAATAATCGGTAAAAGCGAAAGGAGAAGACACAAGAAGTAGATATAGCGCAGTTTGCTTCTTGTAAGGCGAATGCAATCAACTTATTCGCAGTTCAGTCGTTCGGAAATACTTCAGAGCGAAGCGAAGAGATGCTTCTGGTTGAAACTAGAATCAAACGTAAGCTCTCCGGGTTTTCTAGGAAAAGCCCGGAAAAGCCTAGCTATAAGTTTCATTCGATTGGTTCGTTGTTAGCTGACTTAAATAAAGCTTACGATTTAAAAGGTCCAACTTGATTTTCATTGTGCGTACCGTCTAATTAAAACCTTAAAGCGGATAGAAACAAAAGTTCCTCGGAAAGCGTATCAGTAATCGAAAATTGAAATTGTTTTTCTTACAATCTGACACGTGCGTTGATATTCTCACTGCAGTATTATTTAGGATGGTACTCTCGCTCTAACAATTTTAACACAACGCTATGTCATAATTTCATATATTTAAAATTAATTCCAATATTAGCAACAGCAGGGATTGTAAAACTAACCGCGAAAATTGGAGCAAATAATCGTACAAATTTATATAACGTTATAAATATTTTACGAACTGAATGATACAGAAGCAATGAATAATAAAAACTAAGAGATATTTGCTAAAAAAACATTTTATATTTTTAATCCAAATATTATTAATTGTAATTAATGTTTTAAATTTTAATTATCCGAGAATGTAGTTTAATTCGGTCGATACAGTAAAATTTATAATATCGGCCGCTGTATTACACACGCCTGTATTAGAAAAGTTGTCGAAAATATTGGTTAGTTCTTTAACAAAGAAATTACGACTCCAAGATGAGAGTGTAATCATGCTTTCAACGCATTGAGGAGTGAATCTCAAATAAAAATCGAAAGGAACGAATTCTGCTTTAAACAATTGGAGCGGAAGCGTCGAATACGAGTAAACAGTAACAACCACGGAAACCGCGCGCACATGCAAAACGTGTTTGCTCGTATCCAATACTTCGCATTGGAAAACTAGATAAGCCGCGTCTGCAACACATTCCGATTGCGATATGTTAAAACTTGCTACGGATAAAGAGAAAAGTTTTATCTTTCTTTTTAGTTTACCCTTTTTTTTTTTTTACTCAAGTAAATTATTTTTTACGAACCTGTTGATTGATAAATAATTATATTGATACACGCGGAATTTTCTCCGGATTTTCACGTTGTTTCCTCTTCCCCTTCCGACCGAATAAAAAGCAGTTCGGGAGAAAAGAGCGTGAAGTGGAGGAGTTTACGGCCGCATTCAGAGGCAGCCGCTCAAGGGTATTATTGAGTGCGAAGAAGAACCCCCCGAGCGAAGGTGCAAGTTACCGTGCTAACAGCTGCCTGGCGCAAAGGAAGGTTACATCGCGAACGGTTTTCGTCAAATATCGGGCATCTATCGGGAATACGAGCCAAGGCCTAGTCTTTCGTAACTTTGTCGTGATTAAATTGTTCGTTATCGTGACAGTCACATCGTTATAAAAGACAGTGATAGAAAAAATCTGTCCTTATGATTGCGCATAGATTTATAGGTGAATGGCGAAGGACATCAATACATCGAAGCAGTCAAACTAGATTTTAAATCTGAATAACTCATTCAAGGCTAGTAATTAAAAAAAAAACCCACATGCTTAGATGAAACATAACGAGATCTTTTTCATAAAAAAAAAAAAGTAAATATAAAATTTTTTTTATTTTTATCGGCGTGACTTCGGCCTGCAAGATTGTAGTATCGACAGTAATTGTAATGATACTTCCTTACATTATAGGTTTTTTATTTACGCATAATATTACTTTAATATTACTTGTAAAAACTAGCGAGTAGTTTCTTTTAGCATCAGAAGTTTATTAAACGTAATAACAATAATTACTTTTTTGAAATAAAGAAAAATTGTTGCATGCTTTGAAAGAAGAAGTTTCACAATGTGTATTTTATGTAGAAAAGAAGATAGTTATCGCTACTTTCTGGCTTACGTCTCGTAATTAGATAGCATTGATTATTGCTGTTCCGTAACGTTGCATAACACCGTTACATACACGTGAATGCCTTTAACATCGAGATTGACTTTCTCTCTCTCTCTCTCTCTCTCTTTCTCTCTAATTACATCTCTAAAAACATTAAATAAACGTAACATTTAAGGGCGGCTTGATAGTCTTTACGTAAATATATTGTATAGATATATTGATAAATGGCTTTTCGTGCAGAAACGTAATTATTACAATGAGATGAGTTACGGCGTGTTAAGTTTGATTAATGCGAACGTGGCCATAAAAGTTCGCAGCAACAAGAATTAAAAGCACTTTAAACTCGAGCTGTTGAATTAATTTTCTCCTGGATTATTAAATATCCTCGTTAGTCTTATTAGCGGATAAAATTTTTAGGAACACAACGCGCGGTATAAATAATATAAAATCTGCATTTTTAACGTACGTGCCAAGTTCCCACGCAGCTGCAATCAATGTGTTCACTGCCACGTCTACCGGCGTAACTTCGGCTTGCAGTTCCGAATTTCCTAATGCTAGCCCCGCGCCGATCATAAGAGCAGTAGGTCCTTTGAGAGTCTCGACGAAACCGGGCATAGGTTCTCTGTGAGCCGGGCCGATGCAAGGAAAACGCACCAAGGCGATCGGTAACTCCGGAACTTTTTCATTCTGCACGCACTCCTTTATCTTGCCGCGATGCCTGAAAATGCTGGACGCCACAGCAGCACTCTTGAGCTTTGGTAGCTCCTGACAATATTCCAAAAAGAAGTCGTGCGGTCCGGCTGCATGAAAGGCCACGGTGACCTCTTTCAACAAGGCTTTGTCGTCGTTGCTCAGAGCAAGATCCTCGTAAAGCAGATTTCCCTCGAACGTTTTCACACGTGAGATCGCGTCTGGCATCTCCTGCCTCAGTCGCTCATACCTGCCGGGCGATAATAACGTTGGTGACGCAAATCGGCTTTGGAATTTATGCCAGAAGGTTTCATCAAAATGGAGATGCGCCGCGGCACGAAAAGATTATACGAAACGGACACTATTAAAAATGCCAGGCAATCACTAAATACAGATTCAAATAGTTAAAAATTTACCTCTCACCGGAGAGCCAAAAACATCCGCCCGTAATATTATAAATTAAGATACGAAACCAGCGAGAGAAAAACTTTTAAAGAGCGTGTTTAAACTAAATAATATAAATTGTTTTTTTTTTTATGAAGGCAGCTTAATAATTATCATATAAATTGGAAATTAATTTGCATTTTTTTTTAAAGTTTTTTTGTAACGCCAAGATTTATGTAAGTGTATATACAAAGATATATATAGACTAGATGCAAATTTTTTAAATATTTTTTGAGTCGTGTCTAGAGATTTATACAATTAACACCATAACTATTATAAGCGGAACAATTTAAGAGAAGTCGCAAATAGGGCGAGGAAAATCCGACAAGCCGCCGCAGCCGAGAGCGATTTCGCCGAACGTAATAGCGTTGAAGCGGTTGCACTTTGAACGCTCGAGCCTCTCGTCCATTTGCATTTTCTCATTTACGCGCTGGCCGATCCTCTTTTTCAAGCGGAAAAACGCAGCGATCCGACGGTAACTACGATTTCCCGGGGGAAGACAATCCTTTCGCGGATTTTAATTTCGCGAAATTCAAAATGCGCGGACGAATTTTCCGCGCGGTCGCGGATTTTCTGAGGGGCGAGAAACGAGAGGGAGAGAAAGGAAGAAAAAGCACCGCGGGCCGCGTATACTTCATAATCTTTCTAAAGGGGGCACGGAGGCGTGTGCTAATGAAAATAAATCTCTCTCTACGAGTTTTAGCCGCGCTTCCCTCCCCTCAAGAGAGGAAAAGACCACCGCGCGATGCAGCGGCGTTGAATTTTACTTGGCGAGCATCTTTACGAGTCGGATCGTTACAATGACACGAGCACGTGGTCTGACGGCACGATCGCGTACGCGCGTCTGTCTAAACGCGTTCGATCGTATTTCGCTTTCTCGCTCTGAATTCCCTTGTTGTTACGGTACGATTTCGGGCGGGCAATTGTAAGATGATCGCAGGCGTATCGAATGCCGCTATTATTTCAATCGGCGTTGTTCGCGGCGGATTTCACAATTGTCGCAATTACGAAATTGTATGAATTTTAAGAAAGGATTCAACAAGTTATAAAAATTAAATCAGAAAGTTTAAAATTGCTTCGCTTTTGACCGTCATCAATTTTCGTATGTGTTGGATAAAAAAAACAACAAAAAAATAAAATTTTATGAACAATGTTATATCGCGTAATAGCAATATAGAATTGAATTTATATCGAATAAATTTTTATTATTAATACATCGAGGGGAAAAAAATTTTCTACGTCACACGGGGATAAAAATTTTTTTTTATCATTCATAAAAGAGTAATAAAAAATAACAATTTTATTTCGGAGGAATAACATTTTTGGAATGCGCCGTTTATTTCGTACTTGCGATATATTCGCGAAAATTTCAAATCCAATTTCGTAATTGATTCCCGACGTAAGCCGCTCCCGAAATTCACGCGAAAAATCATCCGGACGCGAGAGGAGACGTGTACGTTTACAGTCCGATGTCCCCCGGAATAAATTTTCGCGCACGCGGCTGCCGACCGGAATCGCGATCACAATTTAACGCTCAAAGGCGATATCGAACGACCGACGCGATTTACGGGCACACGGTGAAGGCGAGGAGGATACCGTTCCTACCCAGGCGACGCGAATATCTTCTTCAGCCGTTCCTCGCCGTTGAGACCATTTTGGGATCTGAGAACGACGTACACCTTGACGCCCGGTAAGCACCGCAGGATCTTTTCCAACAGAACGTGTCCCAATTCGCTGGTGACTCCCGTGAGGAGCACCACGCGGTTCGCGTACCACTCGCGTAGAGACATTCTCGATGACTGAGCCGGGTGACCGTTTCCCACCTGGTGATAGTACCCGATGGAATATTACTCGTGAAAAAGGCAAAGAGAGACCTCTACGTTCGGGCCGAGTGCAACGACGGGCATTATTTCGAGATTATGAGCACATTATAGGATTGATAGCATTTATACGTAACTTGCAATTAAATGGAAAACATTTGTATATTAGGTAGGTATACGTAACATTTTATTATTAACATTTTACCTTCCGTTTTACTTTAAAGCGTTTTATATATTAAATAAACGCGTTGATTGACAACGTATTGAACAATATAAATTGAATAATATAAAACAGAAATGTTTAATAAATTTAGAAGGGTATAAAAATTTAGAATGTCTTTCGAAACGTAGTTCTTTAAGATTTTACGAAATTATTCAGCCTTTTTGCGCAATACGCCTTGAAATGAAGTTGTGTTATACCGAAGTGTGCGGACTACTTTCTAAATATTCGATACTTTTATAGTATACCTTTTTTCGCACCGTAAGTCATTTCGATTGAACATTTTTAGCTAACGTGTGCGTATTATTTTTTGTCGGAAAAATCGTTTAAAGCCGTTTTCTTAAACTTTGTTTATGTGATTATTTTTTTGCAATAACTTTTGCAGGAATTGATCGACAATTTTCAATTAAATAAATGTTTAAAATTATTTTTCAGATAAGTAATTTACGCGGTCGTAGTATACTAATTAAATTGAACTACGTAATCGGTATATTTTGGTAAAACGTGCCCTCATTATTGCAAGTGTTGATTGATTAATCGAGACAAAGGAATTGAATTGGCAAGGAATTGGTATCGCAAGAAGCCTCATCGATGCCATTGGTATTTCAATGTAAATGAGGGCGACGTTTACCAAGATTGTCGGTTACGTGAGCTTTTGCATTACCATAAAATCCGTAACTAAGTGTTCCACTGTGGTCGGGTCTTACAATTAGATCAAACACCTCGCGTACCTTTGATTTGCAAGCGACTTAATTTATGAATGAAAATGCACATAATTTTAACTTACAATTTTAATTTCTGGCGAACAATGACTATTGTGCTCGCGTGTGCGCTTCACACGCGAAGAAAATTAATATACTTCTATTAGCAATATAATACCGATAACGTCTATTCGATCAAAATTATTCTCACGGTATCGAGAGCGAAAGAATGCGCCCCCTTTTCCTCCCCATGCTTGTACAGTTCGAGGCTCGAAATTAATGTTAGGATAGTCAATTGGCACAAATAGATACGGCGCGGAAAATATTCAGATTCAGATGCGTTCCGGCAATTCGACGCGCAATTTCCCTGTAACGCCGCACCCCGCGCCCAGCATCGTTTTTCCCCGCTGCGGTATTTCCATGTATGAATATGTGCATTTTTTTGTTTCGGTACACGTTTCGTTTCATGCACACCCATCCGCGCGCGCCGCCTGTTGTTTTCAATGCCCAAGCCCGACAAATCGCGCCCGATGGTACGCTGTTTACGAATAAAAAATCAAGCCAATTTGAAGCAAACCGTGGTTTTACACGGGTATGAAAATCCGCGAGCTTCCCAACGATGGCCGTCGCCGAGCGTTATAAAGGCCGGTCAATAATGATAATACGTATAATGATACCGCACGTGAAACGCGTACAAGCGGTTTCGCGCGTTAATTACTTTTTCCGATGAGCTTGGCTGGTCGTTTAATATATAGATATTATTTGCACTAGACTTTTCTTCCTCTATCATACATCTCATTAGTATGCATAATAATAATATATTCTAACAATGCATATATTGATAAAATATTTTGACATAATTATTAATTGATTTAACGAGGAAAGGATCACATGAAATATTCGAAGTATCATGAACCTTCCCATTTTAATAACGCACACGCAGACAACAAGGCTGAGATAATTTCGGCAATCTTACGGAAACTTACATTAGTAATTATGTTTAAATAACTGGAAACTATGTGCATAAAGTGGGGCAGAAAGTGGTATACAGTCGTAATGCCGGTCGCGTGAGCGCAGCGAAGATAAAACCGGTTGAGCTCAGTATTGCATAATAAGGATTGAGATCTTATGAAAGTGTTCGCGATATCACGATTCTTGGAATCAGTGGCCGAGTTACGTGAGCCCTGACGAGAGTTTGTTTGCATTAATTTTATACCGGCGTTTATTCTGTCTTACGGGATATGCAACGGCAAGAAAAAGAAAACAACACTTTCGGTAACACGAGCACCGTTAACTCCCTTTCCTTTTACTCAATTTCGCGCTATATCTCAATTTCTCTCACTTATCCAGTCAGCAAGAATCACCTGAATTCAGTCTTTGATTTAACGAACTCATTAGGCGCCCAAGTTTACATTCAATCCGGATATTTAATCATATTTAATATCATTTATATTTACATACACGCTGCAGCTTTAACGAAATTAGAATGATGATACGTGTAACAAACATTTTAGGAAAAGCGAAAGTAAAAATTGACACAGCTTGAAATAAGAAATAATTAAATAAAAATAAATTATGTAGAACGTTAGAACGCTCTTCAGATCGCGCGGTCATCAATCTTTCCTGCCCAATAAATCGAGATAAGCGATTACTGGGCGATCATGCCTTGACGAATGATATACGTTAGAAATAAGGAAAACCGCCGTACTCTATGCATTTATGTATTACACAGAGCGCGGGGAGCTCCTTTTGGTGGTGAGACGTGGGAGTTCTGCTATTCGAACGCGTCGATGAATAAAACAGCATCGTCGACCTTAGACTCCGCATTCGATTCATCTATATTTTTTATCGTCCAACTCGGACTCGTATCGCGCATATATTTTACATGCGTACAGATTTTTCTTCGTGTCAACAGTTTTTTTTTCTTTCTTTCTTTTTTTTTTTTCAAGCCGTGAAATTTTATAATAACGGAAACAATAAAGTAGTGCACAAACATATGTCACTCAGTTCGTTCTAAACGCATATAACGTAAACATTATATTGTTCATAGCGGCAGACATAATAAAGCGTGCTCAAAGAATATTTTGTTTAACTGTTCAATTAATCTACCGTAAATGCACGAGATTGCTTAATAAATCAATGGTTTTATTCCCGTCAAGCTTGACGGTGGCATAAATTGTACGTACGATAAAACGCGAGGAAAGGTTCCCAATATCACGTACTCGTATACGTGCCATTTGCACGCACTTCTCTTTATCCCTTCGCTCTGAAAAAAAATGTTAAACGTTACCTGTCGTATTTATACATGCGTGCTTAATAACGCTGACGAGCGTAACTGCTGATATTATTATTTGCCCACTTAATATTTTCTCGCGGTGCAATTTTAGAGAAAAATAGAAAATGAAAAGGCTTTGTCGGTAAGATTAATAAGCAACGGGCCATTGATCAAGAGAGTTAATGTTAAAGAAAATTAACTGCGGTTTCCGAGTTTTAACATCTTCGGAAGTTCACGTAGGGTGTTTCCTTTGGAGTGCTCGGCTCTATTTCGGTTTACTTTAGCATTATGCTAAGTGTAGAATACGGGCGTACTCGAGAGCATTGTTTTTCCTTTAGCCAGACAAATAACCGTTAAGGGAGGGGTCGTTCGTGATAGTGTACGAAACACGTGAAATCGCGCTATTATGCGGGCAAGATTAAAATTTGAATTGTTACGGGTACAAATTTCTACGCTGCGGCGCATCCTAAGTGGCCGGATATTTCTAAACGGTAATAACGCAGTTTATAGTGCTGATATAGATTATGGTGCATGTGCACTGTTATTAAACGGTTCACATTTGTATATCGCGTCCGTGTTAATCCGGTAATAGAAACTACAATTATGTTGTCGGCGAGCTTTTCGCAATTTATGCACTAATTTCATTAAATAAGACAAAGATCGTAATATTGGTGCAAACAGTTTCCATCGACGAAAATGTATTATCCTATAAATTACTTCAGCGTTACAGCGCCATATTAATTTGTCCCCAAACTTTTTAATTAGTATAAAATCAACTTTTTGAATAAAGTCACATAAAACGTCTAGTGATTAAATCAACTTTTATTCTATACAATTAGTAATTATTAATTAGTAACATGTTAATTCACTTGTTATTACTAATGAGGGAGATATTAATTTATTGCAATTGAAATGTATATCTAAATTTATTATTACATTGTCATACATTTATATATTATATTTTACATCACAAAATTACAATACTATCTTGTTTGTATATTTAAATATATAAAAAACGTTTCTTTTTTTTTTAATAATTATTATTTATGTTTTTATAATATTATCATTACTTTTATACGCATAAGCCATTTAATTACTCTTGCATACGTAAGAAACGTTGTTTTCTTTGTTTTATGAAAGAATCGAATAATGATTCATTAACATAAATAATGTTATAATTATATAACATATTATAGAATGTTGAAGATTCTCTGAAACAAGTATAAAAATCTTTAAATAAGAAATACATAAAAATGTACAGTTAATACAATTAAAATCAACGGGAGATTGACACCGTAACACGCGTATCTACTTTCGGCAGATCTAGTAATAGTTTTGGCGATCTCAGCGAATAGACTTTTCGCTTTCGCGGCTTTCGTTTCTTTCGCACAGATCCTTAATGCTCTATCAATTTCCGGGCTGTGAACGCATTGCCTCGTTTCGGAATTGTATACGTAACCAAGTCGGCAAATGCAGCCGTAATGACCGGGCAGATTTAGGCAATTCTCGCCATTGTGCCGCGAACAATTGTGCGTACCTCGAACGCATTCGTTCACGTCGACGCAGAGCCCGAATCTGGAGGACCACTCGTAGCCGCGCCGATGGCATTCGCAGCTAACGTTAATCTGATTTGCTCTGAGCGCCTGGAAGTCGCGATTCTCGTCTCGGTTTAGCGTGCATTTTCGATGCGCTACGAACACGACCAAAGGTGGTTAGTTCGCTTGAGGGTGGAAAGACTTCAAGGGTGGTTAATTGCGCGCGCGGCGCACGTGGAATGCAAACGAGCATGCAAAGCACGGCCGTAGTAAAGTGCTGGCTCGTTGTGTTTGTCGTAGACAAAACGAGAAGCTTGTCCGCGGAGTTACACGCCTTCGGTGCTCGCGATAATACGAGTCTGATTTATTTACGTAAATTTTAATTGCTCGCGATACCTAGCAAGTCACGAGGTTAAAAGATAACCATTTTTCGCAAAAACTACTCAATTTAATTATATATTTCTTATAAAAATTGACGGGATATAAATAATATTAAAACAATCTTGAAGACTTTATATTACTTTTTAGTACGTATTATCGATTATGAATAATGATTATGAATTATAAATAATAAACTGCGGTAGTTTTTTTTTTTTCTATCTTTTTTGTCGACGTCGCGGTTTATGTAGAATCAGTTCAATTATTATGTTAGATAGCGTTAATGAGCGTTAAGCGCGATGTAGATATCTGTATCGAGTGTCCAGTTCACCTGGTTGATTCTCAGCGTAGCAAGGGTTGTTCTGTGACTGATAACAGTCTTTCATGTACCGGATGTGCTTCATGGGACAACAATGGTCCGGGCAGAAACTGTACAGGGCGCAGGCGTACGGTTTCGTGTCGTCCGCTCGAGGATCCTTGTTATGAACACCGTATTCATCAAGGCAGTTGGCGTGATTGTCGCAGGGCTCGCCGAAGGTAGCTAACT
This sequence comes from Cardiocondyla obscurior, assembly GCF_019399895.1. Classification (NCBI taxonomy): domain Eukaryota; kingdom Metazoa; phylum Arthropoda; class Insecta; order Hymenoptera; family Formicidae; genus Cardiocondyla; species Cardiocondyla obscurior. Next base: position 9,109,737 of record NC_091866.1, on the reverse strand, counting down.
CCGGGGCGCCGAGCATCGTGTACCAGCACATGTAATAGCTGACGGTCGTGCGCCATTGGAAACGTTCTGAAAATAGTATTCAGCGATCTTTACAACTGAAATAATATCAGGGATTATCTGTTATTTCCATTAATTCATCGATTTACGTCAGAATTGAACGATTCGTTTTTTATGCGTCGCAGTTCGAAGACCACTTCGCTGAAATTATTTATAATTATTGAAGAGCGCTTTTAATTTCGTTAGCATCTTAAACAGTTATTAAAACAGTTGTAATATACAATAATAATATTAGTAATTAGTTAAAAAAAAATAAAAGTATGTTAATACCGGATGAAAGTAAATTTATTCGAGATCTACGTTTTAATTATTTTCAACTCGTACCGATTAACATCAGATTACATACGTTTGCCATTTAAATTTAATTTTGACAGAATAATTGCAAATGATACGATCAAGAGTCATTCACTTAGTTTGGTTATTCGATCGGAAAACGGGTTTAGCTATTAGCATGTGCAAATCGAGCTTAATGTCCCGGAGTGATTAGGTACGTTTGCGACGAATCAATGAACTTGCCGATTGGACCCTGAAACGGAGCTGCGACGAGATTGTCCCGCCTTTGGGCTATCTGGCAGTCTCTTTGAGCGGCCAAGATCTGCTCCGTATTGTTCGCCGTGCTCCACTTCTGTTCCCTCACGATCGTGACGGTGTCGTCCTCGCGCCTGAGGGCCGTAAGCCTAACGATCCTTTCGAGATACTTGAGACACTCGATGAAACTCGCCTCGCAGTGCTTACGAACCTCCCAATGCAGGGATCGCAGACCGGGTTTCGGGAACTCTTCGTACAGTCTACACGTGGCCTCCTCGGCGCTTTTGTAATATCGACGATCATAATCGTGGAATTTGTGGGCGCGAATGAAATACGCTACGTCGCGGAGCACTCGATTGCGATCCAAGCTAGAATCCGGCACGTTCGTCGCCTCCGGGTCTACGTCAGGCACGTCACTCATCCGTATGTTGTGGTCCATAACCTGCTCGGTCAGCGGTACCCTTGGCATTTCCACCTTGTCCCCTTCCTCCGTCGTTCCCGAGTCGGTGACAGTAAATTCGATGGTAGATTCAATCGTCGGTGGCAATGGCGTTGTAACGCTCGTTATTAATGGAATACGGAATATGAGAAAACTATAAATTAGACATAATTTACATTTAAACTTCATCTTGAATATTGCTTCTTGCGAAAAGATTGTTTTTTTTTTTTTTTTATTTTATTTTGTTCAGTAACAGTCTACATGAAATTTTATTGAGAATAATTCAATATTTATTTTATATTTTATTACACAGCTTTTCTTCTCGAATTCAATTATTTTTATTTTCTCCGAGATTTTTATCTTAAGAATTTTAAAAAAGAATAGAAACGTCTCAGTAGATTTGCAGTAGATTTGAAATAAATATATTTTTTCCTCCTCGCGAGTAAATGTGTCTCGGGTGAATTGACATTTTCTTTTCTAGTCGCGTTGCACGAAGTATCGAACGAGCTCGGGAAGCGCGATGCATTCTATTATACCTGGCGCGCAGATGCGCGTTCAAATTACTCGAATTGCGAGAAAGGCGCCGCCGCCTATCCGTGTCCTTGCTCGCGACGCTGAAAAGGCGAAATGAGAAGAAGTGGAATCGCGAGAAAAAAGTACAGGGTGCACGGGAAAAAAGTTATATTAAGCCACTGTGCTCGAGCGTTATTCATCTCCCGCCGACTTACGGTTTACCATCACTAGCGAGCATCTCACTAGAGAGGATAAGTACCCTGTTATACCTCATTCAGAGTCGCAGCTTTATTCGGCCGGGTGACTTCCGTTGAAGGCGATCTTCCCCATTTGTGTCTTAGCGCGGGTTTACAGAAACTTCGTACAGCGACCCGTAATAAGAAGCACTTTCGCGAAACGGGATGAATCAACTTAACCGGTTCCCTGAAAAGCGACTACTTTAACCTTTTAAGAGTACTATCGATTTTATTTCGTAAAGTGCATTCACGGCACACACGGAGAGCGCTGATACAAATTATTTAAATAAAGTTAATCAGAAAATTATATCGCTTTGTACATAATAGATTACGCATTAGAAATTCTTCAATTTTTTATTTATAAATTAAAATTAAAATCTTGATTAAAATATTTTTTTATTAAGCGCAGTTAAAAAAAACTTAATTATGATAAATTACATTTCACGTTCAAATAAATTTGTGCGCCCGGTGAAGGTAGATTTTAGTGCCGCGGTGTTGAGCTTTATCTCTCAATGAAGCTTGCCCGTTCGTAAATACATGAACCCGCGTGAACAGCCGCAATCGGATATCTCTTGTCGAAATTCGGACCTGGTCCAGCGATCGCGAGAGTTTCTGCCCGAAGAAAGAGGAGCCGCCGCTTCCAACTTCTCGCTCATCGCGTATTCCAGTCAGCACTTTCGAAAGACAGAGTAACGTCCAATCCGACGGCGAAACTAGGTCAACATTTGCTCGGTGATCTGAGAAAACGGCGAAATACGCGCACGGGCCCGTCGAGCGAGCAAGAAGCGTCCGCCTCCGCAGAATTATTTCATCCGGCGCAAGAGCGATTCGAAAGTTTTCCCTCCCCTTATTCGCCAAGTGGCCCATCGCGTCGAGAGGCTATCGTTTATCTTGGATAATGGCGAGCAAAAAGGTTCGTAGGCATCGCAATGGTGCTTATTAATTCCTCGGTCAGGCTCGCTGCGGAACTAGTTGGCGAATCACTATTCGGCTTCTTGATTGTGATCTGTTTGGGCTCCGATTATTATCAGGGCGTGGAAGGAACTTAGGAAGCTTTGATAATTCGCGAAAGCGTTTCCCGTCATTATTAGAAGGATAATGCGAACTTTAGGAACAATCTCGTGGTTTATTCTACAAATCGATTTTGCAGACTTTATTTTCCTAATCCGCCGTTAAAATATAAATCGCGAATATCGTATATTTTTCTATAATCATAATTGTGATTGTGTCATGTTCTGTGGAGTGCTCGTCGGAAGAGCAGTTAAAATTCGCTATGCGCTTCGGACGTACGTGTATTTCAAACGGAACATGCAACGGCGCGAGTAGGAGGAATTGGAAAAAATCAAGTGGATCATATCTGTATTCAGCATTCGGGCAAATGGTAAAATCCAACGTGTACGATTCGATGCAACAATGGCCTAGCGCTATTGATGTATATAGCTCGCGACCAATATCGTACCGAAACTACAATTCCGTCAGTATACTGAAATGATAAACCATAATGGAGCGATGCGATTTCATCTACCGTAACGAAACCTGTTGTGTGCACGCTAAAATTGAAAACACGATCTGAAAAGATGAATTTAATTGAAATCAGAAGCTCTTGAGGTCTCAAAGAAACATCGACTGTAATATACTTCTTTCAATAATCCTTCTTTTCTTTACGGATCATAAGTGAGCGGAACTTTGCAAAGACACTCAAAAACATTACATTTTTTATGCAAAATACTTTTCACTGATATGAAATCAATAATTAAACTTATAATTTATTAATTAATACAACAATCAGTATTGATTTATTATAATAATTAATATAATAAATATATGAAAATTTTTGCCGATTGATAAATTAATTTTCCATGTATTTTTGAACGTGCAAAAATCAATTAATAATAAAAATGTCAGAAAAATTAAAAATATCGTAAATCATGATAGCGTAGCAACGATGGTGTAACTTTTCTTTACGTTTAAAGTGTTTTAACAATATCAATACTCTGCTCGATTGAGACTACGCAAGGAGTATGCGGGAAAAACGTAAGCTTAAAACATAGGCGAGTCAACATTTGCTCTGTGCCGCTGTAGAAGTAGAAAAATACACGTTCGCGAATCTAACTCGTTGCGGTATCGATCAATCGGGAAATTGTACTGCACTGTTTCGATCTGTGAAACGATAAACCATAATGGAGAAGCTCGTTTGTCGCGCACATACTTGAGATTACGTATCCTTGTTTACCGCGAAATATTCCGAAAGACTTTCGTACGTCTCTATGGATAATAGAAATTCGATTTTTTATATCATTTATTAAAGCTTGAAATCCGTCTTTATTACGAATGACTTTTAAAACGAATATTTTTAATAAGATTTATATAATAATGCAACATGTTTTACTGATATTACACGAAGTTTGTTAAAAAAACTTATTTGAAAATTACATTTTCTTGAGCTTTATTTATTTTCGCCAATATTCTCTTAGTAATCTTATAGAACAGAAGTAAAGAACGCGAGTAAACGCATTTGCTTTAATGGTCAAACATTTATGTCAGAAGTTTTAAGGATGCATATAATTGGGCCATAAGGAATAACGCGGTATAAAATATTACAATATAAATAAGCGAAGTGCAGTAAAGCGATGCATGCACGCGATATACGATTAATCAGTATTTTATTTCATATAAATATACTATCTCAATTTAAAACTTAATTGCATTATATTAAAATTTGAATATTGTTCAGTCCTTGATTAAAAAATTTTTTTTTTATAAATTTAAAAAGTCGATTTTCTATTATATTGTGAATAATTTTCTTTTCTTGTTGAATACGAAAATGATCGAATGCCGTGTCGTTAACAACAGATTTCTCTTAACCTTATTTCCAAACTCTGATCAAGAGAAAGCGTGCGATATTCGGGATATTATATGTACTAAATTATATCCAAGATGACTGTTCGCGACTATAGAGAGTTCAACATGGTTTCGATACAGCCTCGTTTCTCGAGAATATCGTGTGATGTTTATTCATTCTCTCTCTCTCTCTTTCTCTCATGCGGTCTGCGATTACGTGACAGTACGTAGCAGTTTCCCGTTAAGATCGACTACACTGGATACATTGATTAATAGTACAATTATCAGCGATGAAGGTGATACTTGTCTCGCTTACTGCCATTTGTAATTTCTTCCTGCACCTATTCGCGTGGAAGTTTGTAGACTTTACTTAATGTTAGATATTGGAGAACGAAACCACGAGCTTCCTAAACTTCACTAGATAATACAACGTTAATTAACTTCTCGTTTACCTATCCGACCGCTTAATGAAGCTGAACGTTCCTTATTGTTATCGTATATCTTCGATGTTTGCTATTGGTTATTGTCGCCTAGCAAAAAAATCATTATTAATGGAATTTTTTTTTGTGCCTATCACCTTTCGCGCGAAGAAAATTTCCTGCAGTATAAATGAATAACGAGGCGTTTGAGAGATTTCTAATATTAATAATTATTACGATGTAATCGTAATGACGAGGTAAAGCTGCCGAATTACTTTGAAGAACATTAATAGCATAATATAACGATATTAGATTTTAGTTTCGCGTAAGAGGGTGCTTGAAAAATATATAAAAGGCTATTTAGGCCCGGCATCGACGTTCGCGTATGGACATTTTGAAAATCCTTCTGGCTCAAAAAATCCGTAAGAGAGAATGAAGTGATTACGCGAAACCTGGCTTATCGGCTACGCTCCTCTACTTTCACGCGAAAGTGGGTAAAATTAAGTACCCAAGGAGATTCTGGGTTAAACGAGATCTTCCTCTCAAAGAATGGCTGACATTCTCGCAAAGGGAGGGAACTTGAAGCATGACTAAAGGACGGACGACGAAGAATAAGGGCGAACGGTCGGGTAAAAAAAAAAAAAAAAAAAGGAAAGAGAGGGGCGGAATCCGCGGAAAGTTTAATTGCTTTCGAATATCGATGGGTGTTGTGAGGCGTCGTCTAATTTGGAAGTCAATTGCTAGACGCGTTCCCATTGCGCGCCTCGCACCGTCTCGTCTCACGCGCGATCTTATTTACTTCTCTTCCCTAAGTGAGGGAAACTCGCGGTAGTCGGGCATTAGCGTGATCGAATATCCGCAGACTGCCACCCAAGCGCATCGCCGCGATTGAACGGTAGGTAGAAGTAGAACGACGACGATCGAAGCCATTATCGGGAAAAGTTATCGCTCGTCGAACAATCCTTGGGCCATGCATTCGCGTCGCACTTATCGTTTCACGAACAGGACCTCGGCGTTATGTACCAGCATCACGTTCACGTACTTTTAAGACCGCTTGACGATGTCGCTGAGCTGACGATGGCCCTGGGAACAGTTTAGTGTAATCGCTGTTATTTTCATAAATATTTTATACCATTTCACATAACAGAAGCGTCTCAAATTATACTTTATTGATCTTACCCACGAGAAATAATCTTAAAAAATTAGGACTTAGTTCGTTATTAAAAATAAATTTTCCGCTATAATCTCGTAAAGTCATATATATACATATATATCCGAGTGGAAATTCATCTAGCTATTCTGATTTTCCAGCTAATGATTAAATCGCGAAAATTAGATATATTCTTTAATGACTAGCTTGGCACTATACATAATTTTTAGAGAAGTATTTATTATTTATTAACTATCTAACTTGTATCTAGTTGTTACCGCGTATTTTTTCGCCGTATATTAGCCTACTGCGCGTACTAACTTATGCTATCTTATGCTAACGCGCGCTCGACTGCCGAGTGTCGAGTTCTCCGGTCGCTGTCGTCAGCTGTGAGCACGTGCGTGTGTTCACATCAGCCGACAGCCATTGCGTTGCACGGCCCGCGGTGGTGAAGGAAGCGCGGCCGATGGGCCCGGAGGCAGAAAAGGTTTTTGCGGCAGAAATTTATTAATTAGGCAGAAATAATTTTTGCGAGTTGTAGAATTATTCGTGGACAAGGCCTTCGTCGTTGCGGCAATTCTTTCACGAGTTTTAATTACCATAAACATTTATTTCACGTAATTATTTTCAATGATGTATGAAAACCACTCTCAGGTGTGCTCGTTAATACGTAATTATTTATCTTTCATCACGAAGCGTAATGTCGCGCAATAAATCATAACATTAAGTTAAGTATTTTCGCTTGAATATTAATTATAATATTTACAACGCCCTCGCTGCTCCTAGAAAATGTTCGGGGCATCGAAATGTGGCTGTCGACTCGTTTTCGCACGAGTGTCACGACGCCCAAGAGTAATTGCGTCAGCTCGATAAAATACGATTAATGCGTGCTACAAAGGCGGGGTCGAATCTTCTGATGGAAATCACGTCGCGAGTATCCGGCACATCGCTGCGTTCGCGGGATATATGTATGTACGAGCGCGAAACCCGCGAGCATCCATCGGTCTATGCGCACGTGCGCCGCCGCGCATGGAATTCTTTATCTTCGCCCCGTACGGACGTTCATGACTTCTATGGGATGTCGCGTAGCCGTGCTATTTTGTCGGATATTAATGGAAGCCGGGTTGATAAATGAGCCGGTCGTGGGGGGACACGCGGAAAGACGAGGTAGACACTCTCCGGACTCTTGGCGAATGAACGCCTCCGAGCGTTAAAGAGAAAAGCCAGACTATCGCTTGCACGGGAATGACCAACGGCGTCTTTCTAACGATAGATGGATAATGTTTTCAGCGCGCTAACATTGAATACGGCGTTTAAATATACCGTGAAAGTTACTCGGAAAAAAAAAAGGAAAAAAGAACGCATATTTGTTGAATGTACCTATCGTTCCACACGTTCGCGGATGCTTTATTTATCCCGTGGTGGTTTTAACGCGAGAGAAGCACGTGCGCGCGAATCTCGCGCTCTTTATTTTCGGAGGCTTCACGTGCGATTGATATTTTTAAAGCGCAACAGCGTTTCGCGATATCGGGCAATGGGCAATAGCCCCGTCACTTAAAAAAAAAAAAGTCATAGGTTTACGCGTTTGATATTGCGATTACGTAACGAAGTTTTCGCATATGCGGTACGACGAGCTCTTAATGCCGGGCACGTTGCAAGCTGTGCGCGCAAAAAGGATTAAGCCCGACTGCTGCAAGGGCTTTATTAGCCTCGCGCATGTGAAACGCTCACCTGTAAGGGCAATAGACGCATATACGACGGGGTTAGGTTTGCAATACCGACCACGTGTGCTCATTGGCCTCAGCCGCAATTACAACCTGCCAATCAGCCGGACAAATGTATTCGTCGGCCTAACCACGTTTAGATACTCATGCTGAGATCATGAGTATTGCGGTACCTTATAGCCCGTCACACGCTCCACTAACGCATAGCCTCTCTCTCTCTCTCTCTCTACTCTCCGAATTGCTTATTGTTTAACCGCCCGTGAGGAAGATCCTAATAATTGTAATTACCGTAATAAAATTTTATCATGATACCTATTTAATCGATATCTGTTTACAACCGCAGCGCAGTTCCTTATACAATTTGTATCTGAGTAAAATTATCGTGACGGTTTTAATTTCGATTTAGATAGACGCTGAACATTCGTTTAACGATTTAAAGCGTCTTCGAGTAAGTTATTAGAAACTGAATGAATCGCTAATAATGCGGCCAGCAAATAGAATCGGCGACTTTAATTATCGGAAATTACTCCTCCACTGCTAGCGTTATAGCATTAATACAGTCCGTAGCGTATCGTAATTGCAATATGCTTACAAAAGCTCGATTTAACCGCCTCGAATTCGTGGGTGAAGCACAGGACGTTAGTGCAATTTGCACAAAATCAGTACGTTCAGTTTTTATAAATTTTTCAATACTTGCAGCACGTAATTGAATTATGTAAACATCGTAGCGCTTATAAATTTACATAAATTTCAATCGCGTCGGTCATCTTTTATCGTTTCGTTAAATCACATATTACGAGCATCGTTTTCACCATCGCGTGATTAAAGAAAAATGAATGAAATAATTTAATACTTCCATTATTATCCACTATCGGTGTTACCCGACTGTTGTATTAATCAAAGGATATGCATTCGATTGCTCATGATAATATCGGACCGCTCGCTATTTCTAACGGGTTATTGGCATTAATTATAAGGTCATGACATTTCACACAAACTAACGAGGAAACTATTAATCACCGTGTCGATTTTTAATGAATGGATCATAATTTATCGTTATAACAATAAAACATTAATATTTTTTATTATATTAGCAATCGGGGAATATTTTTGATGAATTAAGGCTACGTGCATTTTCCTCGTGGGTTGGGTAATTATTTAATCGAGATCATGGAGTACAACAAAAAGCAAATATGATAAACAACAATACGATATTATTGCGCTTAAACAACAGATATGCCCGCCGTATCGAAGATCTGGAAATTGTTAGGCACACAGTATTCCGTGGATATTAATTGGAGTTGGAATTAATTTCTCCCCTATTACGAACCGTCGGAAAACTTGATTAGTATTCCCCAGGAACGGCGTCGACACGCTGACGGCGGGTTTCCGCGAATAGTTCGGAATCGAAGTAGATATAGGGTCGCATTCGCCATGCTATCTACCAAGTCGTTCATCGGCCCACGGAAATTCCTCCTCAACCTCCATTTGTTACGGATCGAGCAAATGACACGAATAATTTCGCAAAACTGATCCTATACATTCAGACAAGTAGGGAATTACAATCTGAAGTGGCGCGATTTAATGACCGAAATTATTTATTGCCTAAATTAAACAGGATAAAATCTTGGTGATTTACGGTTTTTGAGTATCAACGTAATTTTACGAGGGAAATTGAAATCTGCTGATCGAGGTGTATTTTATAATTATAATCACGTTTGCATTGAGAAAAGGTTATAGTATATATATATAGAGGTATAGGTAGAAGGTAAAATACATAAAAAATACGATAAACGATGTCGTGTGTAATTAATATTTTTATTCTACATTTAACAAGTATAAAATGTGTATACATATCACACAAACGAGCACGTGCGTACGAATTAAATTATTTAAATTTCACGCACTAGAGATGCGGCTAGGATATACTCTTTTCAACTTCATCCACGAGTTCTCGAAATTCTTGAATAACGTGAGCGGCGAACCGGTCGAGTTCGCGTCGAACGAAGAAAGCTCCTTCCTCTTGATCGAGGATCGCGACGTGAATCTACCGCCAATAATTCCAAACCGTACGTTTTTCTTTTTCTGGACGAAAGCATCAATCGCAACGAAATAAATCGCGAAAAGTTGCGGCTGCCTTGGCTACGTGGGCACGAACGGTTCGCGCCGGTCCGAGCTGAAGTTTTCCGCGGCTATCAGTCCGAAAGAATTTTCGCAGTCGCGTCGTGTCTTACGCCCCAGGGACTGCCTTCTTCGAATCAAACTTCGACACCCGAGATGCCATTAGTACCCAACGAGTCTGCAAGTTTTCTCGCTTTGTCGATGTGGACGAGGTGAAGGAACGGAGAAGGGCTGCTGCGTAGCCTTTTCTTCTATTCTTTTCGAGGCTTTTCGGGAGTTAAAGAGGCGATCCCTCGCTACGCGCCCTCCCATTTCTTGCTGCCGGCATTTCGAACACCGCGCTACACATATTTGAACAGTATTTCACGTGTTAACATGGAACTGAAAATTCTCTGGGAATTGCTCGAGGGCAATTAAATAAAAAAAAAAAAAAAAAGAGCAATGTAAAATTTAATTTAAAAAACATGAACGCGATATTGTCAAGTTAAAAAACATCACTCAGAGTCGGAAAATATTTTACTTGATTCAATTTTGGACTTGCTTCACGTGGTCGAGAGCGCGACACGCGCTACGTAAAAATTCAGCGAGCTGCATTTTCGGTCGAGTGCATTATTAAAAGCTTTAAGATATAACGGTGCTTCTTACAAGCATCTTTCAACCTAACTACGGTCGATCGACAGACCACTCCCGAGCGTTTCCTCTTCCCGTTTCTCGACGCGAACATCGCTGCGGTATCCACCAGCGTGCTATCAATCAGCCGGCGGACATTCTCATACCAGCTCCGAATTTGTGGGCCGGCATTCAAGGATCATCGGGCGTCTGTGATCCCTTAGAGTGCACGCCGTTCTCTCGTCAAACCCTGTCAGCGTCTGCACACGTTCGCCTCAGTCTCCTCCACTCGAGCATCACGAATGGGTGTAACTGCGGAGCCGATCGTCCTGAATAGGCTTCCTCGCCAATCGAATCCATACCTCGACTGGAGACCGCCGTTGTTGACGCCAATGAAGGGTGGAAGGAAGGACGGAAAGAGAAGTCGCTCGTGAGCCGGCTGATGAAATTGAACACGGAGGGCATCGAAGACGTTCCCTCGGAACGGCTGATGCCAAGCGAACGGAGAATCGAGAACGTACGAGGGCGAGGTGTCATCCGAAGAACAGATCGAAATACGCAGGGGGGGGTAACGGCGAGGCGACGCAGATGGAGGAGATGTAAATGGCACGCTTCATTAACGTGAGTTACCGTCGCATCCATTATTCGTGGTAACCAGAATGACAAGCGCGATTCCGCTCTTGTCCAGAGTATTATCTGTAGGGAATAAGAACCACGTGCGCTTTACTTCTTAGAGAGGAAGAGTGTCGTCGGTGATCGAATCAAAACGAGCAGCACCCCTGTGCGCTGAAAAAAAAATCAAATAAACGCTTAAAACGTGTAATCGCGCGATACCGAAATAATAGTTTCTTGAATCGGAATGCTTCTGCGTGGTAAAGTGAGAAAGAGAGAGAGAGAGAAATGGAGAGAAAATCGCAGACCCGGTTAGATTACACTTTTCGGTGATTAAGATTTTAATTAGTCCATCGAATGCGCCATGTACTGCCGGCAGTTACGGTATTGTCGCAGCTTTCCGCGATCTGCTTCGTCTGTTACTGAATATGATCGAGAGGCGGCCACGGTACACGCAAGTCGAATGATTGATGCTGCTATGAAATCACGAGCGATGAGGTTCAATAAACCGTGGTTTGTTTTTTCTCGCGAAGATAAAAAATGTAATAGAACAGCTCGTCAATTGAATTAGCTTACATAAAGATGATTAAAATGCATTTTTTTTTTTATGTATTATTTCCGGGGACATTGCCCTTATTTGCGATTTATTCGACTGTTGCAATGTTTCTCGGCATTCCGGTACATCCTTGTGGGACGAATAAAGCTCCCACCGAAATAACGATGCACAAAATATTTCATTTATTCTATTATCTCATCGCATCTATTATCTATACGCGTTCCGCAGCGCTTGGCTCGCTTGCGATTTGTATCAATGCCGAAAATGTAACCATAGCACGGCACGGGTATTAACCAACCCGGTTGAATTTACAGCTCCAGCTTGGAGCAATGCAACGTTGCGCGGCTATATTTAATAAAGACTCGGCGCGCATGAGCGCCGTTGTATTCCCAACTCCAAAGTTCCTATGATTAAGATTTTCATTAATCTTGTTATTCATCGGCGTGACACGTATCGTGCCTCACGTGCATTAGCTTGATACAATGCCTGTGACATCAAACAGACGCGATCTTTCATACTGCGCATAGCTCTCGCGAGCCGTAACGTCATATTACTTCGTCATAACGTCAACTTAAACCAGGTATGCCGGGCGTAATATCTGCTTAAAATAAAAAATATTAATTAAGTGAATACCAACGTGGAGGAAAGTAATATACCGTAGACGACGGTGTGGCGAAACGTTTCCTTAGTCAAAGGCGCTTTGCGAACGCGAGATCTAAAATTTAAGAGAGCACCGCTGTCAAGAAACATCCCAATCTCGATATTTGAAAATGCCCCCTCCTACCGTTATTTCGTAGCGTGACAAAGTTCGGTCTGTACGGGCGTACGAATTTGCCGATATCTCAAGTCTTACAGAAATATTAGATAAGACATTGTTATTCCGGGGCAGCGATTTGTCACCACCGTCGGCTACCGCCACACCTTCGATAAGAATAAGCAATATACTGCAGCTCGTAAATAAGTGAACCGCGGCTGACGTGTGAGAGAACTCGTGGGAAAAAGCCGCGTGGAGACATAAATCGAGAAATTATTACCTGATTTCCCGCACGGCGAAATTCCTTACCGACGACGGATTGCTATTAGAACATTGATCACTGTAAGATTTTTCTACGATCCTATCGCACTTTAGAGCGTTATACAAGCCCGGACTTTTTCCTACCCGAAAATATCTACCGAGATAAGAGGCTGGAGACGAAGTTCGGGATCGTAAATCAGAAAACGGGGTGGTCAGTCGTGGCGCAGAGCTTCATTTCGTGTATGAACGTGATTTATGCGGTCACCGTGCACATATATGCGCACACGTGTACATTGGGCATGCACGTGTGCACGCATGTATATGAAAGGTATGAATTCGTGTATAGGCGCATCACGGTCTCGAGCCACCTTAGACGCGATTTCAACTCGCCGGAACGTTATATCTACCCCGCGAATCCAACTACGGAGAATCAACGATTCTCTTTGCTACGCAAAGATAAAAATTTCCAACGCAAAAGAAATTAAGGGAAAACTTACGGAAAAAAAATGTGCGACGCGATTAAACTTTTTTTTTTTTTTTTTATCCCAAACTTCCAAAGTAGCCTTTTGATTTATTCTGCCGTCTTTAAATTAAAAAATTTAGAACGGAAGTGGCATTCGAAGTTAAATTTCCAGGAGTGCAGCTTCTCGCGAAATGTGGAAAGTGTCGCGAGCGCAACAATCACGCTGAAATGTCGACTCTTGGGTAAACTAGGTTCAAGCGTTGGGGCAAATTTTTGTATTTTTTTTTTTTTTTTTTTTTTCGCGATCCATTAAACAACCACGGACAGCCATTTCTAGATATTATAGACCTGAATCGACAGCGCCGCGAGGGTAGGGCGCGAAATGAAATTCTGATGCAATCGGGAGTGTGGAAAATCATAATGGAATTACATTACGGAACTATTAAACCGAAAGAGCGCCGTCACTATCGGACGAAACGGAAAATGGACGTTCTCCATCAAATATTCCATATTTTAATCTCGACCGATTTACTTATTTCCATTAGCGCGATGGGTGGCTGGATCTCAGTCACATTTTCTCATAATCTCTTATAACCGAAGATTCATATTTAATTATTGAACTATCTACGATCGCAGCGGCGTTCTGCGACATATTAGTCCCTCGGCGCCAATATTTTGCTACGCGCTTGCCAACGTTTCGTTACACGCGCGCATTTTATGCAAATATATGCGAATGTATTTTCTATAATGTATATATTGTTTTGACACTCGACAGAGATTGAATTATGAACGATCGAATGAATTTTGTGACAGAGATTATTGTTGAACGTGGATTTTATTGAATAATGTCCAGATAATATTTTGAAATGCTGATTACTTACGAATCGATTATTACCGTTCGACGTTCTTTTCATTCATGAAAACATTATTTTCGGTATGCATGTTTTACCGTGCAATATGCACTTAATAAACTTCTGAACCGAATTGCCATACTGCGCCAAAGACAGCCTTGTTATTTTGAAGATTAATAACAAGCCGCCTCGCGAGAACGCGCGCCATCATCGTTGTAATTAAACGAAACTGCGTCGCGTATCAACCGTGTCGGCTATGAATGCATGAAATAAGGGCTATGCTCGTCTCTGCAGTACTATGTCGGTATACTCGCCCTTCCCCGTGGTATCGCCAGCCCTTTTCACTCGTCGCGCGTCTCGATCTAATAGAATTCATTGGATTATGCATCGGAGGGCACTTAAATATAAGTGGTTAAACGAATTACTGCGCGGTACCCTTGGCCCACTCGAGCTCTCTCCCCCTTCTGTCTTTCACAATTCTGCACGAATATTATTATGCTAATTTATAACGCTAAAACTTTTATGGCAGCCATGGTCGCGTAAACACTGTCGGCCGTTATTGCCCTCTGCGGCATCGAGAGTGCTGAAACTTTAATTAGATCACGAATTAACATGCACCCTTTATTCGACTTTTGCAAGTACACGCCCCTATCCTGTCTTGAATTATTATGTGTATATTGCCGAGATACGCCGTCGCATACGTTATCAACGAGTAGACAGTGTCACAAATTGATTAACCTAACTTATAATTTTATCGAAGATAATTAATTTTCCTTTATCCATTGTAAATTAATTTCCGTTCGGCGCTTAAAGCCGGCGCAAAATTTTCAGCCGTTACGTATTTTGCTCGCGGACGTGTAATTATTCGGGGACGGTTAGGAGGACGGGATGAAAAGGTCGGTGATTAGAAGCGCGACATTGAAAGATGCTTTCTTTCTACAACGAACTTTTCTATCTTTTTCATCCCGCTTGTCTTTTCTACCGAGGATGAATTTTCGCAGTACGTTTAATAATTCCGGCTCTTGCAATTCACATTTTTCTGCGATATGTCCATTAATTATCTCGGCGTTCTTTTGAAAGTTGTTATCAACCTATAAGCGAACAAGAAGAAAGGAAATCGTGATAATGTTCACAATTGCGTTCACCCGATTAATTCGCTACGCATGTCGCTTAAATTTATTGGACGCCCGACAAATTTTGGCGAGCTCGAGAGTGAGATATTCAGCGAAAGAGAGGTGAAGGGGGTAGGAAAGTAGAGAAAATAGAAATGCGCCGCCGAGAGAGTGAGACGCGTTGGAAAAGTAACGATGAGAAAGAAAAAAAAAAAAAAAAGGGGAAAATAAAGAATGTGTACGACAGCGGGGTGGTGTGACAAAGTCTGTCGCAATATCCTGCAACGAAAGCCAATAAATAAAGGACGGGTTGGTCGCGGAATTAAAACACATACATCACGATACCGGCTACGCGTCTCCGCGCGTGTCCGCATCTTTCTGGTTCCATCTCGCTGATCTCTATCTCCCTTTTCTTTTTTTTTTAATTTTATTCGACACTCGCACTTCCGGCCGATCTACGAGAGGGTTGAAATTAAATCCCGGCCTGGATTCTGATTGCGATATAATTTCGCGATTGAGCAACGCCGCGGCTACGGCGATTTCCGGTCATTACGATCGTTGAAAGGCGCAAGGGTGTCAGCAGACTTGGTTTTATTCTCGCGTTAAACGTCGACCGATAACTCACGGCCGCGCTGGAACGATCCCGCTCATCGTTTATACGGTAAAACGAAAGGTGACAGCCTGATCCGCGAGGCGGGATCGATCCGTCATTCGATGCGCATTACGTATTGAGATTTAAGCGCTTCGATGAGATGCAGAGATATGGAAATTAGTCGGCGCCCGATTGCAAACGCAAAAACGGCAAACGCTACATCTCTGGCCCACGGTGATAAATTTATCGAGCGGAATTTAATTGGTGCGATTTTGTTAAACACCGCGAATATATTTTTCTTGCGGATTACTGTTTACGCAGCGTTTATTTCACATCTTTTCGCATTGCGCGGATTTTCCTTTTCCCGTAATTATATTTATATTTTATCGTACTCATATTTAACTTGGAATGAAAGAGGCGGTTTCTTTAATTTGATTGCGAAGTATTACGCGCGAGAAAAATTCATCGGAAGTTCTTTCAAGGCGGGAGGAAGAAGGTTGTTACATAAATAGAAAATTGCATCTCTAGAGACGGGATGAAGCAACTCGTTACGCTGCCGATGGAATTACGAGGAATGGAAAGAAGTAACCGCGAAAAAGTAAATGCACTATAGAAAGTGCACTAAAATAAACAACTAGGAAGTACGCAAGTTCAAAAATCCCATGCGTCTTATACGAGCAGCTTGCTCTTTCCGGTTTCAACTTGTAACGCCGCGTGTTGAAATGCTTTCGGAAGGAATCCCGCGTAGAGATGTTTAACGGAGCTCGCGTCACGCGGCAAAGTCGTGCCATAAGAGAACGAAAATCTTCTCTCGTATATTACGTCAGTAATTTCCGCGCATGTTTTGGTGGAATGGTGATCACGTTGGGGTTTTTTTTTTTTTTGTTTTTTTTTTTTGCGAGAGCAAAAGACTCAATTTCCGTACGGAGCTTCTTTGATGCGAAACGAGAGGGAAGGAAATACGAGCGAGCGATGAGATTGACGCGAGATCGAAAGCGGTGCCAGTTTGCTGACAATTACGCAATAGCTGAGTACATACTGATGCGCCACCGAATACATAATAAAACGCAAAAGTTCCCGGTCTCACGGAGAAAACAGCAAAGTTCAACAGCGACTCCGTTGCATCTATCTCTGGGATTCCGATTCGAAGCGTAACGCTCGAAAGTGTTTCGCAGGCCGGGCCAAGGCAATAAAACTTTCGAAATCTCTTGAGGGTTTCAAGGAGGACGATGCAGCATTCCGCGCAACGGCGCAGTGTAGAGAGGTCATGAATATTTAATTCCCGGTAGTAGCGGATCGAATGTTAACAGTGTGCGAAAACCAACGGCGGAGGAGACAGAGGCTAGGAATACAGAAATGCAGGGTGTACTGGAAGGGACGTGGATCATTGCTTGCACAGCGCGTTCTATAGTCAATACGTAAATAGTTCCTACAGCGGCCGACATTTAAGTGCCGAGGATCTCCCTCCGACGAACGGCTAAACAAAATTCGCGATATCGCTGTTTCAACAAAGCGTAAATTATTTCTATATTTTCTCTCTCTTTTTCAATCGCTGGGAGAAATTACAGAAAGAAATTTGCAACTCAATTTTATACTCAAAGTTTGTATTAAACAATGCACAAATGTGAAAGAAAAGTCTGAGGAATTGGAATGTTGCTTAAAGTTTTTCTGAAAAATAGATTGCAAGGAATTCAAAGTAGTTGGAGGAAAGATTAGGGTTTTTTTTTTTTTAATCGTTCAAAGCTTTTTATTATTGTAACTTGTATTAATTTTAGTGATAACCTTCTCAAAGATTTGCACGTGTAAATTAACACGTAATTTAATACAGTCCAAAATCATGTCAGATCACATGCAATCGGCAATAGTCTGATTAAGATGCTTTACCCTTGCTTACATCGCATACATTCCATCACCAATCGCAGATCCGTATTGTAATCACTAGTTGGCGATCAACAAAATTAATCAGTGGTATCAAACATTTGTTCTGATAACGTAATCATATCCTGCTGCTGCATTTGAACGCGGTTTCGTCGTCACAGAGAGCACTGTAGTATCCGCTGGAAGTTGTTTTTTAAAGCTCGCTTCACACGAAAATTTATTAAAATTATTCGTAATTTACATACTAATTATATTAATTTAAATCAGCATTAAATAAATTATTTAGCAAAAATTATTTAATATAATAATAACAAGATCTGTGTAAGTAGTTGCGCGATGCGATTTATCACCGAGCGAAACTTGGTCTCGGACCTTTTATCAATATCTTCCTTTGACCTAACGTATCTCCGTCGAGATTGCCCCGAATTGCACCGACAAACTTCTACACGGAACTTGCGACATGTTAGAGAAAGCAGCAGTAGATGATATAATCGACTACGATGACACAGACAGGTCTTAACTTTTGACACGCTATGCTCTTAGACTACTAGATCGCAGTGAGAGTTTATAATCGCTCGAGTAAAAACTTTTCTGAATCTGGATGCTGGCCAATCGCTTAACTCTCTTAGTCTTAGCTTAGACTCCGTAAATTATCTTTCTTCGCGCACTTAATCCCCCCTTTCTTTTTCTTTTCTTTTTACGTTGTAAAATATTCTGAAGTAACGCAAAAGTTGAATAAACACCTGTTACACGGGGGGATTGTATTTTAGAGTGGGAGAGCAAATTGTTAAACCAACTTTACTTACCTCGTAATATCCTTTACTCGAGCTTATGTCATTCACATACGCAAGTGTACTAATTAGATCTCTCTATATTATTGTATTACATAATCAACCAAGGCGAAGCCTGTCACGTACGTCGCCTTGCTTCTGTCAGTCATGTGGATTCGCAGACACTTAATGCCATTACGTGTGTACGGAAGGAAGGAGACGAACGCGAAACGGTAAATTAATGTTTCGGTTTGCCGACGAGGTGACGGAATCGCGGCGCAGCGGGTTTCCGAATGCAACGCATAGTTCCTCTAAGAACTAATTAACGAACAATTAAAATTAATTTCACACCCGGGTGAACTGGAGTTATTCGCGCGATTGGCGGTCGCGCCTTCGCGTAGCTACAAGTCAGAGGAAACCGGACGGTTACGAAGGGGTAATTCCGAGCATAAATCAGACGGAAATCTGAAAGTTCCAGATACGTGGTTACTCCGCGAATGACCCAGCGAAGAGCTCCGCGTCACGTGTAATACGTTTCAAAATTCGTTCCGCAAGATATTATATTTTTATTACATCCGTATTTCTAAAATATGACGCCCTTCCTTTCTCGTTCCGCCATCTGCGCATCTAAATCTTTAAATACGAATTAAATATTTGCATTAAAGACATATTTCCTATGAAATATGTTGTAAAATTATGATCAAGACGAAATATCGAAGTTATGTAATCAACGAATTCGCAATATTTTAATAAATTGTCCGAATTACGAATGCGACGTCAGCTTCTTAGGCAACGTCTTAAAAAACGAGGAGAAAGAAAAAAAAAATCGCTCGATATGTTCGACCATTTCTTCGAGAGTGCTCCGAGCGGCAATGTCTTCGGGTTATGTTCCGCGGTACACGGAAAGAAGCTTATCCCGAAGATGCATATCCCGAGATGCAGCACGTCCCGGACACTTAACATATAAAATGGTATCTGTTTTTCAACTTTCTCGCGATAAACTCTGAATTATGTGAGTGAATACGAAACAGCTGGTCGATTGTAATGCGTCTGGAAGAAATCCAAGTACCTTCCTCGTCATCCTCATTACTTTTCTTCGCCTTTTTGCATAGTACTGATGTAAACAATTTTTAATCGCTGAAAAAGAATTCTACTTGATCTCGAAAATCCTGTGGTTGAAATAAATTTTCAAATCGTATCGATTCGAATAAAAAGGTTCGAGTACCGAAGATTATCGAACGACGCATGCGAGATGATTTCCTTCGTTTCCTAAAGTACACGCCGTATCGGCAGCTGCCTTAATCCGTAATCCTAAATCTATAGTAATGACCACCCGCGTTGCAACTCTGTCGTGATCGTGTTGCTCTGCTATTAGCTCGAAGTCGCCATTAATTATCTCTTGTGAAATAGCACCGTAGCCAGGCTGACCTTTGCTAACGCTACATCGTCGAGTAATACATCCAGGTATTTGGCCATTTCGAGTAATTTAGTGAGTTTCTATGCCGGCCACATACTGCTGGGTTTATCTAATTACGCGACTCATTTGTATAGTGAAATGCTAAATACTATATGGCAGGTTGTGAATGTCGTTCGCAGATCGTTGGGAAAGCGTCTGTATACAGCGGTTCTCGTCATGGCATTAATCTTTCTGGGCATCAACTATCAAATTACATTCGAGTATATTTCGACGAACTTAGAAGCGAATAATTATACCTATTATATGTCGTCGTTACCGTTATTATTAATATTTGCTCTATGACAAAATTTTGTGATATTATTTTCACGAAAATAATTTATTTATAGTTGTTGAAAAATAATCTTGGAAAATGTAGGTATTAGCTTTTATTAATATTCATGCGCAAAAATTAATTGAAAACTATTGAAATTTTAATAAGTGAATATAAAATTATAACACGAGTACAGAAAGAGATTATTACTGCTACTTGGATAATAATAAAAATTAATGAAATAATTATCGTTATAACGCGATAGTATTTCTTTTCGCATTAAATAACTTTTTTTTTTTTTTTTACATAAATCGACAGAAAATGTAGTGAATTTAGCGTTACTCTCAAGCATCTGTATACATAATTCGTATAAAAAAAAAAGTAACAATCAGATAACATATACAAGATAAGCAATATTTTTATAAAAACTAGTTTGATATTTTTAAATATATAGAATACGAATACTCAATAGAATTTATGCCAATATTAACACAAGCAGTTATGAAAATAGCGACGTTCCCTCGGAATAAAATGCATAAACGTCAATTAAAAAAAAGGAAAAAAAAAGAAATTCTCTCATAATTTTATTATTCGATTTAATAACTAATACCAATTTTGCATATCAATCTTCGAGGGGGAAAAAAAATTCACGCCACTGCCATCGAAATCTCATTGGATGTGAAACTACTGTGCGGCTAGTACCGCGATCAAAATTCTACTCGCCTGAATTTTATTTGCCAGTCGCACTAGATGTTGATTCGATTACATAATAACTGTTACCAGAAACTGAATTGAATTTCGTATACGGCCCGACACTTGCCCCGAATGCCATTTAACAACCATTTCGATTTTGCGCGATAATAAATGCGATTACGAAAATATACATATATTGTGATAATTAAATTTGTCGTACTTTATACGCCACGATGGCTTCGTAACGCGTACGCTAATACGGCTTAATTTATTGGCCGACTATAAATCATTATTGATATCAGATGTTAATAGCGTCGATCGGGATTTACTCACGTATCAGAAATACGCCGCGATATTTGCCAATAATTTTTCCACGCAACAATCATGCCAAAAATGGGATTGAATGTTAAAGTGCCATTATTTTAAAGTAACATTACATGTAACGATTCCAGCGCGGTTTATATAACCGGCGTCCATTAGTCGTCGAGAGTTTTTGCCTATTTGGTCTAGTATCATTCAGGCTTTGAAATAATTATAAATTGTAATCAGTCGTACAAATTTACGCAGGACACGTAAATTTTATGGCTATGTCCCGAGTGGAAATTGATTCCTGCCGTTACCTAATAAATAGCTGGCCATTTCGTGGCTCATCTCGTCTAGCAAAACTATCTAGTACTGAGCCAGAAATGTAACCCTCAAAACGTGCTAGGTACCAAATAATTAATTCTAATTAATAATGAGCTAGACAAGCTAGATATCTAAATGTTTTTCGCCGCGTACTAGTCCATTGTTTTGTGCTGACTTTACGCAAGGCTCGACTGTCGAAAACATCGGGCTAACCGGTTCCTGCCGCCCGCCGCGGTAGTTGAGTACGTGCGTGTGTTTACTTCTGGCCGGCACCTTGCGCTTGAAATTCGAAAGGTGGAGGACGCGCGGAGCAGCGGACAGCAAGAACCGGCGAATTCGGCAGTCGATCGCCGCGGTAGTGTGAATACGTACGTGTGTCAACATCTGGCAGGCAGTCTTCTTCTCGTTTCAAGAATCCAAGCTCGCGAGGTGGAGGACGCGCGGACAGCAGGCGTCGAGAACTGGTTTGCCCGGCGAATTCGGCAGTCGAGCGAGCTTTGCGTAAGGTCAGAACAAAACAGTAAACAAATACGCGGCGAAAAACGTTTAGATATCTATTGTATTCACATACATGGTCCGCGCTGGACAGTGACTGGACGACCGATACTGGACAGATTTTGTTTTTCTTTTTTTAAATGACATACATTTCGCGCAGCTGTACTTTTACGTTTATATATTTCACATCGAGATATAACTGTCAATATTGTAAATGGAACCGATTGAGAAAATACTACATCGAAACCGACAGACAGACTAGCACGGTGAAGGGTACTTTCGTCAGAAACTTTTGCCATAAGTTAACCCTTAAAACCGCTCCTCGAAGCTCAGCCGTGAAACTCGGCACAAGAAATCGCGGACCACGTCGTTCTTATCGATCACCCGAGCGAAAGTGATTACGCATACGAATACTCGATACATCATGTTCTCGAACAAAAGGAAATAGAGACATTGTTACCGATTTATACTATTATTCGATAAAAAATTCAATTCTAGCTGCGAAATATTTTTATAGATCGAGTTTATTGTCATCCTAGGTAGATTCGGCGATTCGAGAATTATTTCGATTCTTATTCTTATTTTCTTCGGAGATTATTTCGACGATCCCTAAGCCCCTTCGTGCAGTTTTGAGATAGCGTTTGGAATACTCGTAAGTGAATCCGGGGAAGTCTTAATATATCGAATGTCATTGTCGACTAAATCCCCATTTGACGTTCGGGATACATGAATCTTCTTCGGTCGCGCATCCAATAAACAGGGATTGACCGGGAAACGATGGTGGAAGATTCCACAGAGAACACTGATCCGCCTACCTCAGCATGTACGAGCATGGCGTATTTTCTTCCACATTTAAGTCACGCCACATGGTTATATCGGTCTCGCAGGAATCGGAACTCGTCGGAACGGAGGATTTCCAATTCTTGACAGACGCTGAACCGGCTTGCGCTATCGCCGCGTATAGTCGGGAATTAAAGAGGAAGTCAGAGAAAACGCCCTGGATATATAGGTCGCGAATCGTAAAATGAAAATTCAATTTGCACCTCAAAAGATTTAATTCAACGGCCAAAATACAGTGCATTTAAAGCGACAAGATGTTAATTGAATATTAATAATTTATTTGTTGAAAATGACTCGGCGACATTAAACCTTTACAAATTTTTTTTTTTTTTTTCTTTTTCTTTTTACGCGTATCATATTTTAATACAATTTTAATAGAATCTAGAATCTCGTTGATATTAAAAATTTACGATACTGTGATTTTTCATTTCGCTTCTATAAAATATTAATTAAATTTATTTTTTATCTTCAACCAGCGGCCAATATGCGTCTTTAATTCTTTTATCACTTAAGTTCGCTCTCTAATTTCTAAATGCAAATTTTTTTACTTTAAGCGCATTAATTTGCCGCAAGTATTAACTCCGGTTCAATATGCTAGCAGCTTTAATATTTTTACCGACATATCGACAGGGATATATCCTCTTTTGCTTTTACGGAACCCAACTAATGCGTAATCACGGATACACGTCGAGTATTTCCGCACGCCTTCTGACTCGGCGATACGAAAAGTATCTCGAAACGTCAGTAACCAACGAGATTTCTCGTTCGTTCCTTCCTATAACGTTAAGGTACTATATTGCGCGATATTGGCGATATCATGAAAACTGTCAGAATACAGAAAAATCGACGTTTTATCGGTATATTGACGTACATTTAAAGACAGATATACAGTCAATGTACATAACGAGGTGATAAATTTATCAACAGCAAAAAGTCGAAGGTCCCCATTTGGCGGAAAAGTAACGCGAATCATCATTTCGACTTTGTTAACCGGTGAATAAATACGTAATTCTTTCGCGGGCTGAGAGAAATAAAGCCCGGCGCGGCATTCATTCAGTCGTTGATAAATTGAAGCGGCGTAAAGCATCCGGCACGACCGGTCTTGCCGGCAACTTCTATTTATGCAACCTTCAGCATCTGAGATATATTATTTCGCGAGTGTCAACCGTCGGCCCTTTGCCCTGTCTCGGTCTCTCTACGTTTCTCTCCCGCTTTACCGTTTTCCTCGCCGCGCGATTTATTTCACCGTCAGCACTAAGAAGCTTGCGACGCGGAACGTCGCTGGCGGATTCTTCGCGGCGCGAGGATTCCGCTTTATTGTAAAACGCCCGAAGATTTCGGCGGAAACTAGAAACCAGCAGACATACACGTCGCAGCTCCTCCGACAGTTACCTTGACGGAAAATCTAGGTATCGAGAAATTATCCGAGTATTTTCAGAATATCGTAACGGCGTCGCGTGTTTATCCCGGATTACCTTGCATTTTTTTTCCCGGAGAATGTTGCACTTCCACTTTGGACGATAATTTCCTGTTGCGCATAGTTTCCGGAATTCGATAAAAAATTTTAGATAAATCTTGTTTACTTAAAAAAATAAATAAATAAATAAAAATAAAAAATATATATTGCATCGAATAATTCAAACGCAATATAAATGTTTATAACGTTTATAATTTAGAAAAAAAAAAATTTCGAGTTTCTATATGAATTAATATGTGACAAAAAAAATATTTTAATCGTATAATTATTATAGATTAAGCATTCTCTGACGAAAATTTGTATTTGCTCACTGACACGTTTTAGATTCTTTAATTTATCCCGCTTGATTCTAATGTATAAATCACGAACGATATCTCGAAGCCACTATCCTAATTATCGAAAATGTCAGAGCAATTTTAAATTATAAATGACTACAATGTCTCGCTGTTCAAAATTTTATTTCAGGGTTTTAAATTTAGATTCAATCCATCGTTGTTTTCGACCCCACACTAAGTTAGACCCTACTTAAACTTTCAGTAAGGAAACTTTAGCCCTGTCTCAAACGTGTGATCAATTTTGCGTAACATCTACATTGAGAGGAGCGAAAAATCTTAATGAGTTCAATTATGATTTATTTACCGGTATCACTATAATAAAAGAATAGTACAGAACGTTATTTGAAACTTGAAATATTTTGCGCTCAGTATTTTCGTTATTTTTTATGGTTTTAAATAAATAACCAAAAAAATGTTTTTTGATGCAACTAGAAATTCCTTCTCGTCGATATTCATCATTCCGAAATAATTTTCTTCGTGGGGTTATAAAAATAAATAGCCACAGTGAAATTGAGCAATTGGATTTGTAAAATTTCAAGAGTTTTTGACATATGGAAACATTCTCATCGTTTTACCTTTAAAAGGTTTTTTTTTTTTTTTAATGAAAAGTCACTCTAAACGTTGGATTTTTTAAACAATAGATATATTCGATTCTAATGTTAATCATATGTTAATAAAAAAAGAAAAGCTGAACGTGACTTTTCGTAGCATCGGTAGGCAAACTCGACATTTGATCTTCAATATACATTCTAACGCGTATTGACGGTTTTTCGCTCGGAATTGTAATCCACTTCGATTCCGCGTCGGAGTCATTCAGCCTTTAAATTGGAACCAGTAGACGCGACCGCGAAATCAACGAAACGCCACTCGTTCCAAAGGGGAGTAAATAAAAAAAAAAATAAATAAATATAAAAAAGCGCAGCGAAATGTTCTGTGTAAGAAACGCAAAATGAAAGGCTGTCTTTTTTTTTTTTTCTTGGTTACTGTGAATGAGTGAGCATCATTCGCACAAGTTAGCGATAAATCTCGATTCGAAAAGTAATTTATACTTCCTCAATGCGATATCCCGTCCTCGTTTGACGCGCCGAGCTGATCCGAAAAAGAATTTCTTTTCCGCCCATTGTGAGCGCACTCATTCTTCGCGCACAGGCGCGATCATGCACCGCGAGTAAGCAAACCATTAATAACGCATCGCATTAATTTACGAAGCGAACCGTACCGCGGCAAGCGAGGAGCGGCGGTATTTTTCTTGGCAATTAATTCCCTCGTTACTTCCACCCTCTCTCGCCTCGGCCCGCATTACGTTTCTCGAAACAATCGATCGCGTCTTCAGGCGATTAATCCTCGACGTAGATTCGCGCGAAAATGAATAGCTTTTTTCGCGCGTCATTATGCAAACGAAAATATAGCTTACGAGACGGCGGACGTTATTCAGCACGGATCCGGCCTTATAAACAGTTTGTTCTGATTTTCATATCGATCGTGATACCACAATTTTGCTGCAAACCAACGACGCTCCACGACGTGACACGGGAATAAGGGTGTTTCGATAAAGCGTAATAACTTGACGTGAGCACTCATTCTTCTATGAAAATAAATTCACACGGCGTGAAACCTCGTGCTTATTTAAGAAGAAAAATTGCGGTGTTGAGAGAGAGAGAAAAAGGGAAGCTCTAAAATCGGGGAACGAGCGAGAGTAAAAAGCGTGCGGCGGGCCAATTTTCCAGATCTTCAATTAAACACTCCCAGTGAGACGGCGTTAATCTATTCTCCGTGGAAATTTGAGGTCAGGGGCGCCGTAATAAATGTAGAAGAAAAAAAAAATTTATAATAATAAAATAAAGAGAGAACGGGTAACCGGACACGGTCAATTACACGGCCGCCACCGAGCAGGGGTAATGACGAATCCGTCGTAGCAGGAGAACATTAATCTTGCGACTAGGGTCGACGACGTCGACGAATGAAAAATAACGTTTGCGATTACGGGTCCGCGGGCATAATGAATTTTCCGTTACGCGGCGACATAAGAGAAGAGGGAGTGTGAAATCGCGATTTCAGACGTTGATTTTCATCGTTACGCGGCGGTTAAATCGTGGCTGCGCGCAAGCGTTTCCCGTTAATAAATCAGTCGCTAATGACGTGACCTACTGGACATCCTCGTTCAACGGGACGATCGATCGCCCAGTGGCCGTCTATAGCAGTTATAATCAACAGCGTTACGCAACGCTGCGGCTTTCGTAATGTAATAATTATATGCGATACTGATTTCTTACCGCTTAGACCAGCAAAAGTTTGGGCAGGCGGTATCCGGTGCTTTATACTTATCTCCGAGTACCGTGAACGTTGTCGTGGCGTCAAATTTATATTAAAAATAATTGGGAGAGTAATTATAATAGTACTCGTAATAACCAGGTGACCGTAATTACTACGAAGTAGAACACCGTGGCGGAAGCGCTTTCGATGACGCGCATTTGCCGCCGGAGTGCGAAAACCGCAAATTTGCGAATGCACGTTCAGCGCACTTGAGCTTGCACAAGGACTTGCGCCAACACTGTCGTTCGCGGATGCAGAAATAGCGGATTGGCCAGTGAGAACTATTGGAAAAACGTAAAAAAAAATAAAAAAAGGCTCAACCACGTTCACCATTGTAGTATACATTGCGACGATAACGCACTGCGCGATCGCTAATCGTCTCGAAATTACGCAGCGCTGCAAAATTTCTGCAGAGTGGTGCACTGTGTCGGTGCGCTTTAGCGCGATTAAACAGTCTTCTTGCCTAAAACTGGACGTTTGTGCGTGTAATCCCCAATGAATTGAAATAAACGCGCTTTCAATTTACCGCGTGTATTTTCGCGGGAAAGAAAATTTATTTTAAAAATTATATTAATCGTGAAAAATTTTGTGAGAAATATCATCTGTCAGTACATAAAATTAAACGAAAATATTATAGTAATCGGTACATTTAAACATTGGACCCAATCTTACAAATAATATTCGCTTGGGATTTACTCTTGATCCCCGTCACTGAAATATTTATTTAGGAATAAGCAAAACAAAGTCTTCTAATTTTTAGTAGACTCCTAAGAGAAATCATGCCAGCGTTCGTGCAGTCGGCTAAGAAAAATACTGTCTCCGCGCCCGTGGGAATAAAGCGAGTCGTGATGTTTATCCTTCGCTTTTAGGAAAAGCTCGAATTGCGTTCGCTGTGCTTTTCGTGGCGCCGTGTGGAAGCAAGATAAGACCGTTATTTCGTAAAATGCACTTTTAAGCCACGTCTTATGCTTTAGTATGTAAATGTCTGCGAATAAACGGACGCATGTCATATGAAACGTGCTGCTCGATAAATTTCTTAGAGGATCTACCCGTTAATAAAATATCTGGATCTCACTTCAAAATTCGAAGACTTTTTTTTTTAATAATAAAAAGCGATGAAAAAGGAATGGAAAAATATAACCGTTGGCAGATTACCAGATTGACTAATATGCGTTTCCCGAATTTACATAACTTTTCTGAAGAGCTAAACTATTTCGCGCGGTATGTATCAATTTTGTTTAAACAAATACAAATAAAATATTACACGTGCTAAAACGCACGTTGGCAAAATGTAAATTTTTTTTTTTTTTTAATATCTTGCGTCTTGTTCGTTTTTCCTTCGTTTATATGAATATTATACATCTGTGTAAAATAACCAACGTTATTGAGGATCTATGTTTTACAATATTTTTTACATTTCAAAAAGTCCCCATACACACAAGCTTTTATGTGAAATAAAATATTATATATGTGCTGTCAATAAATCCCGGCGATTTAGAGATTGTTCGCGAATGAAAAATGAAATGCGTTACTTTTATACATTTTCAATGCGCAATTATTTTAGCTTCTGGACAGCTCTTTCTCTTTTCTTTGCCCCGTTATTCACAAAAACCACTAATTAATGCAGACGCAAACAATTAATTTAATTTTTCAATTATGAGCAAATGTGATACACATTTAAATTTTAATGGAAATATATGACTGAAGAAAATTATACGTGTATGATGAAAATTTTAATGCTAGCCTTAATAACTCGCTATTATTATTCATTAATATTACTAATTGCATACTTACATGCAATATAGTACACAGTACAGTTAGTGCGACAACGCTGATTAAATACATCTAGATAAGCTCTTTTTGCTCAGATGCATTGTAACTAACTACGGGCTAAGTTTCATCTAATATCAACGCGAACTTTTGAATACCCGCGAGAGAAGAGAAATCTGCGCGGCGTTAGTTCTAGTTTGTCGAAATGCATGCGATGAACGTACCGACGGCACATCACGAATCACGCTGCACATAAGTTAGCTAAGCTATTGTCACGATGAGAGAGCCGATAGACAATATCCACGAGCGGGTGCACACTCGGCTAAGTTAATAAAACTTATTAATATACCTGGGTAAATTCAAATTAAAGTCCAATTAAGGTTTGTTCTTCCTCGTTAATTTTTTTTCATTCCAACATGTCGCGAATGAAACAGAGTTATTGCCGATATTACAATTTCATCTCGTAAACGCGCGCGTTTTCGCAATATGAATTCAGGCAAATATGAATTTTAGACAATTTTTTGAATTGTATGCTCTCGAGCGAATAACTTGCAACAATCGGAATAGCAAGCTATGTAATGTCCGATGGTATAGCATAACCAGAAGCGTCACCGCACGCGTGGCGCGGATTAGCTCTATTCCGTGAAATAACATAAACCGCATGAAAAATACAGAGATATGGAAAACGTTGTTCTGCATTTTTCACGTGCGAGCAATGCCTGTTTATCAGCTAGGGCAGGCGAGAGTGGAGATGCATTCTGTCATTTGGGGCCTATGTTCGCACGTCCGATGCAAGGTTGTTGATAAAAGAGTATTTCGTTAATAAAGTTGTGTATTTGAATATTTATTATGTAAAATTACTGGATAATTTTTTAATATTTAGAGAGCTAATAATTTTTGGAGAAATACTTCACATTTTGGACGATATAACTCTTTTAAATTAAACTATACATGACGAAGCACGTCAAACGTACCTATAACAATTAATTGCAGATAATAGAAAATTTAATAATTATTAAAGAAAAAATTATTGTGCTAGGAAAGTATTAAGTTAGTAAAGAGATTTTATTTAGATAAAAATATAATATAATTTTTTTTATTGTTTAATTGAAAAAGTCATTTTAACATTTTTTAATTAGTGAAAATTATTTTGAACGTCTCTACAATTAATGTTTTACTTTGTATGTTACAGTATCATCGTAGCCGCGTTGCTGTATAACTCCGCCACTGCGCATCAAATCGGTGAGTCTAAATTTTTTTTTTATTACAACGCGGGATATTCTCAGCGTTATGATGAATTGTGTATAATTATACAACTGCGCGAAAATTATAATATTATATAAAAACGAACATACCGCTGTTCGTATAAAATATCGATTCGCATTACTTAAATTTATATGTGGAGCTCGTGCATGCGCCCGTTCGCGCGTGCTGTAATTTTCGTTGACGACTGTTCTATTTCCGGCACGCGCCTACCAACTTAATTATTATTATCGTCCGAGCTGATTCGATAGAAACAATTTTGATAATGGCAGTTCGTTACCAGGATGCTCTGAAATTTCGCGCCGCAAGAAATTCCATAGCTTCGGGCGACCGGGCATGCTCGTCAACCTGATCACGTGCCGCTCTACGAGACGGCCGCTTTGTTGTCTGAAAATCCGACTAATGAAGTCTCGTTAAATCGGCAGGATCGATATCACGGTTCGCGTGGACATCGGCGCGCCCGCGAATTCAGTCGACGCGCCCCGCCGAACAATAATGGTAATATTAATAATAGTTATGTTAGCGAAATATCGGCGCGCAACAACCGTGTCCCCATTAGCGGCGATATTGTCAATGAAATTCACTGCAAGGCTTCGCGCTGCAAGTAAAGTGCCAATAATTAATGACATTTGCATGGCTGCGCAATGGAAACTCGTCATCACTGTCAACTCGCGATCGTTAAATCAATTACGGGAACATAATAATCAGATTATTCGTAGAACAATGGAATAACAGTTTAAAAAATAATTCGATTATTGAGCATATCGTTTGTGTGCAATCGATATTTTCGGAGCAACTACCGTTGATAGCGATGTAGGACGACAGGTTCAATTTTCTAACGAGCGGCGATGTTATCGTCATTAACATTGAATACACGAACGTTCCTATTCATTAAAACCTTTATATTGATATTCCATGGAGCGGAGTAGCGCGGAGTAAATAAACGATAGAGATTAATACATAATCGCTTAGGTAATAACGTAGAAGCCAACAATCTGATACGTTATCAGTCGCGTAATAGCCCTCACAAAGAAGTATCTGAACAGCACATTTTTTTTATGCTATATTTATGCGATTACATTTCTCAGTTACTATGCCATCTCTCTCTCCTCCTCCCTCTCTCCCTTTCCCTCTTGATTATGTCTCCCTTTGAATGCAAATAGCTCCGTGCAGGAGATATTAATTACCGTGTATTTAATTTTCCGATCGCGAACCCGATATTATCGTGTGGCAACGAATGTGGCATCGGCTCGGCCAATTTGCCACTCTTGAAATAAAAAGCTCGTACCTCGAAGCATACCAAATTGAAAGATACGAGATTACGCTTGCTCCACTATCAATTATGCCATATTCCCGCGCGTTGCGCTCAGATTTAATCAGAAATGTCAGCCAATGGGCACCGTCGTTACGTGACCGAGTAAAATTAGCCCGTGTTGGAAATTATAAATACCACGAGCGGACGGAAAGGGGGAGGCTTCCTTCCCCAATATCGCGAAGGTAACGGCGGGAGGAGGCGACGGGTAGCAGATGTCGTTTGTGGGATTAGATATCTCCGTTGTCTCCAACCGCGCACACTTCTATTTAACCGCCACATAGATAGCCAAGAAAAGCTGCACCTAGAGATACGCGATATAATTTTTGAAGGAAAAAGAAAAAGTCAGAATTCACCATTCAAAATTCACAATGGCTCCTCGCATTTCGAATGATAATGCCGCTCGCTTTCGTGCACCGTCATACGTGATATAAAAATATATATATATATATATATATATTGTAGAATCGGAGATATCTATTTTTCAATGAACCACGTCCTAAATGAACACGTTGCCAGTGGATAATTTTAATCGCTTCCATTGAATCGGTGAACTCGTGACATTCCTTCAGACACAGTTTTCCTCGGTTACTCTCGTAATAGAGCCATCGCTGAAGGAAAATAAGACGGGAGATAATCGTGGACGAAAAATATAAAGTGAAAGCCGGAGATAAAGCCAGAAGTAATGCGGGATTAAATTAAATACGCTGCTGTACATTTTAAGCGCGTTAATTCTTAACAATATCGCAGTATCTTTCACGAGGGTAATCAGTTACTCAACGTTGTATATCGTCTTTTTCAATTTATCCGGCTGGCACGTAGAAAACGTGCGAACATTGCCCTTTCATCCCCGATTTTTCAGAAGCTATATCATTCAGTGACACCGCCAAAACGCTGCGGAAGCGTCATTTGTCACGTATCTCCCGATGAACGCGTGCGCCGGGATAACGCGACTCTTATAGGATCAGCCGGTCCTCGAGGCGCAGCTGGCGCGTTTCCTCGAGATGCGTGTTACGCCATTTTCGCGGGCGATAATGCCTATCGGGTGTATATGTCGCATCACCGTGGTTACGGGGATCAGTCATTTCGCGTAAAGTATCCGGGCACGTGCTACTTACGCAATTACGTTATTTTTACGCATTTCCAGAAGAGCAACGACCGAATCGCGCACAACGAAATTGTTAAACCCACGATCTTGAAATGATTAATCTCTTTCTTTTGCCTCTCTTCCTTTTTCCGCAAATTAAATTTCAGAAATCTGTATTCATGTCTGCGTCTTTGAATTGCTATGCGGCGCTTTTAACGACCGGCACGCTCGGCGGAATTAATTTGTTGTGAATTTGCCGCTGTGAGAATTTAATTGCGCGACAACTGCAGCTCTTCTCTCTGGTCAACGAAAATCTCGATACAGTCTCGTAATAACTCGCGTTTAATTCTAACTCACGGACGGTAGATTCGCGAAAGAGGAGAGGATAAATCGCATCATAAAGTAGCTGGCGCACAAATAACATTCTGTTGGACGTTCGATGAAGGCCGGCGAAGCTCGTGCTTTCTTTTCCCTCTCTCTTTCTTACTGCAAAAATTGTGATTTATGAACCGCGATTACGCCAATTAATTTTCTGAAAAATTACTGCACCCGGCGCGAACAGCCCAAAGCACTTTAGCAACGAGCAACGGGCCATGTCGAGGGTAATTTTATGTTGAAATTTGCTTCCCTTACGGGTACAAAATCTAGCATGGCTTGCCCTGGTTCTTTCTCAAAGCATCGCATAAATGAGCGTTCTTTTAAATTGCACGTTTGCACGGGAGAAAGATGACCACCTTGACACAAAACCACACGACAGCTCGGTTGATTCTATCCTTTGAGAAGTTAATCGCTGCTTATACCTTGAATATTAAAAGAGGGAGAGAAAGAGTGCGCTACGTGATACTCTATAATAAAATTTTAAATTGTTTTCCCGAATATAATACTTTTAATTTCTCCAAGCAAAAATTACGGTTATTTCGTATTAAAAATTTGATATGCTTCTCGTAACTCTTTAATAACTTTTTGTAAAAATAGCTATCGTGACAAATTAAAAGTAACAAGCGCGGTATTGTTCCCTCGTTGCACCGTACCTCGAATTCTAAGCGTTTGGCACAAATTTGAGACAAATCCAAGGACGGGGAAGCGAGATTACGTGCGAGAAAGTGGTGCGATTACGATCACCGCGACAAGGAGATACCTTTGCCGGCTCCCTCAATTAAAGATAGCATCGAGCATATGTCGCGGCTAGATCCCGCGCGCATTGGAATTGCCGGGCCGGATTTACGCGGTTTTCAGAACGTGTGCGGCGCACGTAGCGCCCGAAAGATGCAATTATACACGGATATCCGCGCAATGGGAACTCCGACGGTGTGAGCAACTATCTCCCGCACCGCACCGGCGTGTTCGTGTGTGCAAACGACGCGCACTCGCGTAAGCACGGCGCACGCCGGCTGCATGTAAACCCCCGGAAGCTGCACCGTGCCTGCACCCGAGAAATATATGCAAATATACATATATACGCGCATTTCGAGTACATAGTCCAGTTTCACGCGTGCACGTGCACACGTACGTACGCGCACAAGCGCGCCCGTCTCTTACACGTACATTCGAATGTACGGCAAACCCGCGCAAGTACACAGCCGAGAACGCAAATGCGCGCGATGCGCACGGTATTATCGTGCGTGCACGCACTCCGACTGCATTTCCGCGCGCATTTCCACGCGCGTTCGCGATTTACTCTCGTAGATAGGGACCAATTACGCGACTACTTGAACCATTTCGCGTTGGTATACGACGTAACCGTTTTCTCAAACTGTCGCCCGGCGATCGTCCCATAATTTCAATTACAGATACGTTTCCGCGCACGTTTCTATTATTTTCGCAAGCTAATCGGACACCCGACGTAAGAAGAGATAAATACGGTTCGCGCCTAGTGTGCGAAGTGAGATTTTACGCCGGCGTTACAGCGTCGGGACTTGACGCGATAAAAAGGTTATTTGATAAGCGCTGGGAAGATAATTAGGCACGGGGAAAAAAAAATGAGCCAGCGCTGTCGAAATTCGCGTGTCTCACTTATCGTTTAGCCGCGACAATAAATATAATTCAATAGTGACGCATGCACTTGGTTGTACCGTAAATAATCGTCGACGCCAAAACTCACCGCGATTTACGATCTGTATCGGGGTACATTTTTCTCGGCGCGAATATATTTGTATCTGTGATAGCGCCGTGGAACGATGCATGATAAATCGCGGTTAAAAACTAATTTATAAACGGCCCGCCCAGATTTTAAATATGGAAACGATAATAATTAAATCGCGCGTTCAGGTTTTCACGTGGACAACACGATGTGCCCTAAAAGCCGCCGAGGGCCTTGTTCGATCGGTCGCCTTCGTTCACTCCACTTTGTTTGTCCGAGTTACCTCAATTATTCCGCCTGAACGTCAT
Source organism: Cardiocondyla obscurior (assembly GCF_019399895.1). Taxonomy (NCBI): domain Eukaryota; kingdom Metazoa; phylum Arthropoda; class Insecta; order Hymenoptera; family Formicidae; genus Cardiocondyla; species Cardiocondyla obscurior. Next base: position 9,074,924 of record NC_091866.1, on the reverse strand, counting down.
CGCGTTGTCTCTCGCGGTCCTTCAAAATTTCGAGTTACATCAAGATTTCGCAGCCCAGCCGAGGCTGGCACGACGTTATTCGTGCGTCGAGAGACCTCGCAGAAGACGAGCGGGGGGCACAAACGCGAAACTTCCACCCTCGCTTCGTGTTTCGCATCCCGACGTGAATTAACCGTGCACGGTTAACGCGCGACGTCGTTCTCTCCCCGTCCGAATGGAATTACCGATATTATCTTTCGCGAAGAAAGAGAGAAGAACGACTCCGGGCCCCGTGAGAGCGCGAAGGGACCCACGGCGCTTCATATTCATGGTAATTGCCGGAGCCCGTGAGCCGTGAGACGCGTCGGGCGTAGTTTATAATTAATTCATTGGATTAAATTTTACGTCGTGTACCTAGTATGCATTACTCGCGTCCCCCCGGTCACCGGTTGCACCGCCGACGGTGCGCCGGGGTGAGCTTTAGCACGTGACCTCCGTTCTCTCATCCCTCGGCCACATCTCTAAACCGCGCGACGGTATTACCACGGTACCTTTCGTATATTATCTTTTTCTCATTCCGCGCGCACTTTGTCCTTCCTCATCCGGCATGGAATTCCCTGCAGCTCCGTTGCCTTCCTGTGTAACGAAGGAATAAGTCTTTTTGCCTGGACGTGAAAAACTAAATCATTATAAATATCCGGAAGTTACGGGAAAAGATAAACTAGCGTTTTGCGAGCAAACACGAGAAAAAGAAGAAAGAAAGTAAACGCAGGATAAAATAAACGGTAATAAATGAAAATGAAATTAACACGAAGCGTCTTGTCTTTGCATGTTTAGTTTTATTAATTCTTAATTGTGAAAATATTTGTGGATATACAATTTATTTATTCGTGCATTTGCTGGCGCGTATTATTAACGCATTAATATATGTATATTTAAGTAAAAAAAAAAAGATAGAGAGAAAGAGAAGTTTTCTTCTTGACACGTGTACATTTACATTCGTAATCGTATCTCCGTCTCGAAAGCTTCAAGCGTTGGTATGCTTGAATTAAATCATGGATACCGACGGCATCGCATTCGTAGCTTCCCGCCTCTTTCTGACAAGCCACCCACTCCCATTTTCGACACGGTGCGTTCTCAAGAGAAATACGACTAGAGAGCGAATTACAGAAGTTCGTCGCGCGGGGTTGAAGTTTCACTTCGGTACGACGGTCGCTTGCTCGTATGGAGAAACACGATGAAGAGTCTAAGATAGAGGAACGGTTTAGGTGAGAGCATGCCGAGGGCTTAGACGAGGATGATTCCCGGTGAATCGACATATGCAACGGAGCGAGGAGAGCAGCGGAGCTGCGAACGTAAAGTGCTTCGGCTTTTCCGTGCGTTTAAAATGATTGCGGTGCTCGTAAAATCTCTATTGATGACACCGCCAGACGTAAAAGAGCCCGGGGTTTCGTTTGCCGGGCGAGAGACGTTTGGGGCGCGCGATGCAAATCGATTGATCGTCAAAGACAGGCGGCGAAATACCACGAGGATTGCATTTACCAAATGTCAGGCGCATCGTATCACGAACCGTCGTTACGCACTTTACATTGAAAGACGATTTTACTTTTGAAATTATAGAAGTTTCTTTAGACTTCGGACAAGTTGCTTACTTCATAGAATATTTTCTGCTAATTAAATCTTATAAATATTAAAATATCCGTAGGCGAAAATTTGCCAGAGCATGAACGTAGAAATCGGAAGCGAGAAACTCCCGCGTCAATGATAAATAATTCGTACGCGCAATCAAGAAAGCGTATCGGCCGGCAAGCAACTTTATTACGCGATCGCGATCTCTCCGTATTACTGTCAGTGCGCGGAAAATGTCGGGCGCAGGATTACATTTTGGAAATTCTTACGGACAAAACGCCACCGGCGCCTCTGTTTGCCTTAATAAAGTCGGAACGGCCGCGAAAAAGGTCGGAAGTTCGGACAACTCGTAAACTTAGGCGCTATAAAATTCAACCTGTTTGCTCACGGGAAAGATATAAATAAATCATGCGTTCATGCAAATCAGTCGGAACAGTTTGCAAGCTCGAGAAGTTAGATACATATGATTCTAAACTTGGAAGTGTCAATTCATATTCTATCTGATCTCCTTTCATCTTTATCTTAAAAAGTTTGAGCGACGCGCGAATTATTTGTTAATGGTTGCTCCTTAAAACCGACGCTGATTGGTTCTCTCGCTTGGCTTACTTCACGCCGAACGAGAGTTGAAGTCAGCTATCGATGTTAATGTGTGCGATTTTTTTTAAGAAATATTAATTTTTACGAAACAAAAAATTATTCGGATTATTTAATTATTTTTGACGCTTGCTCGAATCGGAGTTTTATAACGACAACGATCTGGGAGATCGATAATAATAATTGGATCTCGGGATCGCGAAAAAATATATTCGAACATCGAACAGAACGATTTTTGTTTTAGAGAAAGTCGCTCCAAGCTCGGCGAGCTCCTAAAAAAACGTAAACACAACTCGTCGTCCAGCTCGGCGCTTCCGAGAATTCAGCCGAGCTCGGCCGCTTCCGAGAATTCAGTCGAGCTCAGCTTCTTCCGAGAACTACGCGCGAGAAGGACAGCGCGCATTTAACGGCCGGCTCTATAGCTGTCTCACTTTTTTACGCGGTCATTTCTTTCTCTCTTAGGACCGAAATCTAACGGTCAGTCTAGTTGCGGAGACACGGGCGCGAGGACGTGTTGTTGATCGCTCCGCAAGTACGCGTGTTTTTGTCCGCGAATAATAATTGGATCTCGGGATCGCGAAAAAATATATTCGAACACCGAACAGAACGATTTTTGTTTTAGAGAAAGTCGGTCCAAGCTCGGCGAGCTCCTAAAAAAACGTAAACACAACTCGTCGTCCAGCTCGGCGCTTCCGAGAATTCAGCCGAGCTCGGCCGCTTCCGAGAATTCAATCGAGCTCAGCTTCTTCCGAGAACTACGCGCGAGAAGGACAGCTCGCATTTGACGACCGGCTCTATCGCTGTCTCAAGCGATCGTCTTTTCGTCTGTTTCTAAGGACCAAAGTCACTAACAGTCAGTTCAGTTTTGGAGACACGAGCGCGAGGACGTGTTGTTGATCGCTCCGCAAGTACGCGTGTTTTTGTCCGCGAATAAGATACTCTCGCATCGAAATAAGTCTCGACGTCGTCAAGTACGGAACGGACAATCGTATTCTGTTCGCCAGTGCTACCCTACACATCGTTATGTCCTTCGTTTCGTGCTCCGAAAAAATATTTCGGAGCGACAAGATTACGCCAGCTGGCGCAGCGCGCGGAGCGTCCGACGTGAGCCTCCGCCTCGGGCATTTCCGAGCTCCCATTAAAATTTCCTTCGACTGGTTCCGGCGTTCGGTCGGTGCGCGAGATGTCGTCCACGGCGGTTGCACTTCGCCCGTCTTCTTCGTCGCGGCAGAGATTCTCAACTCGTTTCGCGCAAGTGGTTTTTGATAAACTCGAAGAAAATTAAGTGCACGGGAAACATTATACATCGCAGCCCGTCTCGTTCGCCGCTTGTCGGAATTCTCGGCATTGTTCGTTCTGCCAAAGATAATCGATCAAAGACTCAAAAGACTCTTAGACTATGTTACAACCGGTTTCTTGTGTCGGGATCGAGAGCGTAAATTTATACAACAGACAATTGACATTCGTCTCTCGTGATAGTGATAGTGATTATAAAATAAAAACAGCAGTGTGATATACTTTCGAGTGATTTAAAGTGCTGCAGGACGGCAGGATAATTCAGACTACTGCCACAGAAGGAAGGAAGGAAGGAAGGAAGGAAGGACGGAAGGACGGAAGGAAGGACGGAAGGACGGAAGGAAGGAAGGACGGAAGGACGGAAAATAACCCACCCTAACCTAACCAAAAGCTACAAATGTAAGTAAAAGAAATTATTACAATTAATTAACGTACCCAAATAAAATAACATGCGCGAGTTGAGATTTTTTTTCGATAACTGGCATGGTTTTTTTCTAGTTTACATAGAAAATTTAGTATCACAAACAATATAACTCGGCGACATCAAGCTCAATAAAAAATAGAAAGACTTAAAAGTTTTTAAATAAATTACTTTTTCACCCGAAATAGCATATAAATTATTTATTTTATTTTTCGACCGCAGGGAAAATTTAAAAATAGACAGGCAGTAAAATAATTCAATTATTTTATTAGCACGTTTTATAGATTTCGCGCTGTAAGAGCTCGGGGAATTTTTTATTTTACACCGAAAAACGTATGTACACTATTGCGATGTACATATGTCATACATTTATTGCATTGTGATATCACGGCTATCGCGTTGCGTTGAGTAAAATCATTTTGTTCGCGTCAACGATTTATCACACATGCAAAGGACGAAGAAAATAACGCGACACGCGGTATCGGACGAGCGTATCTGAAGCGTTCGTCCTTTTTGTTGTAGATACTATTTTGGGAAATGATTTATGTGACATTAAGGTACACATCGCTGCGGAAATTGAGAACCGAAAAACCGTTCGCCGTTATCGCTATAAACCGCGCGAAGCTCGAAGATCGCGTTCCTTATTCATCGTTCTCTTGTACGTAATTTAATATCGATAATTTCCGCCGCCCCTAACTCGGCGAGTCGTGGTAAAATAATACACAATCGTTCTCACGGTCGGTCTCGTTGCGCATTCCACGCCCTACCGTGCCTGATAAAAAATAGTTAAAAAATTAAGTTAATAAAATTGAAAAGATAGATTTTTTTTAAATATAAAATACTAATTTAAAAGTCGTCACGTTTAGACTGTATCTACTTATATTCTGATAGTTGCAAGAACGCGGGGTCTGTTCGTTTTTAAATGTTATACATATGTCAATCACGTAGCAGTGAAATGAAGCGAGAACGTCGCACGCGTCACATCTTAGCGTTACTTTCGGGGAAAGAATAAACGATAGTAAATGTCGCTTTACTTCAACCATGCAAATACCGTTGAAACAGGTTCTCGTAGAAACGGAGAAAAGCTAGTGGAAGCCTCCTCGACAAAGCGCCGTGCTCGTCTCGGAGCGCGTTATGGAAGTTACTTGGCAAGCTGGTTTCGCGACGTCCCTTTTCAACTTCATTCAGTCTTTCCCCGGAGCATTTTCTCCAAAGATCCCCTGTAAGTTTGTAATGCAAATAGATTTCCAGCGATCCGATTCGTCCTGCTCGACGAGGAAAAACTTATCCGACGTATTCTTTTATGATTAAACTTATCCCGGTTTATCCGGGCTCGCTTTTTTGTTTGCAATGACGCGGACTGTTGCATTGACATGTGTAAAATTTGAAGCGTATTTACTCATAAATCCGACCTAAAAGCGACGCTTAGATCTTACCCGTTTGCTCTCGTGAAATTCGTGGTGTTTTCATCGTGCGTTGCGTTTAGAAAAACGTAATTATGCATAAGTTCCAAGCTAGAGTTCGAAACTTTTTTAACAAAACGGCGCTTTCTCGCGGTAAAAAAAAAAAGAAAAAAAAAGGAAAAAAAAATCCCAGGCTACAAAGTTATCTTCTTAACTGTATCCTGTAAGTTTATTTGAGACTTGGTGGAAGCGGTATTAGCAATGTCAGTCTTCCTGTTGTCTTCTTCAAATTTCAACGCGACGCGACGCTCGGCGGAGATGATAGAATTTTCCAAAACGGTGCTTGAAATTATCTTCCCTTCCGCCTCACACACGCAGCTATCGCGAGTTCCTTTTTGTTTGCACTACGTAAAAATGCACAGAGAACCTTAATCCGGTAATAATGATATTTTACTTTCCGCGCGCAAAAGGAAACACGTGACATTACGCGATCCACGTATAAAAAACGCATATTCTTGCGCATAATTCTTCCGGCGGAAAGACAAGGCAAAGCCGACATTAAAATATCCCTTTATTAAATGCGTAATTTAATTTTATTTAATGCGAAAGTTTATTTCCTCCCTCGAGCTCCCCGTTCTTTTTCTTCCTCTTTCAATATTATTTACAATTAACCGAGCACTCGGCTGTTAAAAATTTCTAATATGATCGTATAGTCAAACACGTATATGCGAATAGCGAAACATCTTTCCCCCGCGTTTTTCTTTCGGAATTAAGCGGTTTCGGATGCTTTACTTTATCTCCCGCGTCTTCCCTCGCGAACGCGATAAAAATGAAATGATATTACTCCCCCGCAAGCGAGTAATATCAACTTTCTCAAGCACTCTCGACTACCGCTTCGATTCTCGATGTCATTCACCTCCGTCGAGTTCTCAGGAACTGGTAGCTCGTAGATACTTGTACGGTTTTACCACGAGAACGTATGTAAATGTCGAGATGGCGGCGGTAAAGCAGCGGGGGTGGGAGCAGAAAGCGAAATACGAGGCAGACGAACGCATTTAACCACAAAAGCAAACGCCGAAATCCAATATCGCGGAGATCGCGAATTTATCGCGCAGGTAAAGTCGGGCAGAGGAATCGAATTCTCGTAAACCGGGACGCGATTGCGTCGTAAGCAGTATGACGATCGCGAAGAAAAAAAAAAAAAAAAAAAAAAAGAAATATGCGCTGAGCGATTCCCGGAGACCGGAAGCAGGATCGTCCGATAAGAGATGCGCTGACAGGAAGTTCGCTCGTCCCTGTACGTAGCGTACGTTGTAGAAAGCAAAATGATTTGTCATGCCGGTTCAATGCCTTCGAACTTATTTCGAGTCGTGAAGAAAGAAGTTACGGCGTATTCAGTTTAGTAACGCTAGGATGGGGAGGGAGGGGAAGAAAAAAAAATTTTAGGTGGACAGTTTCATCAAACATCGTTTATCAAACACGGTATACGTAAAACTGGAACGACCCAGTCGAGCAAAGAGCTTTTGATACTGAAAGAGATTCATTTTGCGCCTCGGGAGTAAGGGAGAGAGAGGGAGAAAGAGAGAAAGAGAACGTTTGACGATAGTACTCATGAAAACGTAATATTCGTTTTTTATCCGCCTTATTTAATGCAGCATAAATTTTATTATTATACAGCTCATCGAAATATAAACCATGCGATGCTTTTTACCGCGGCGGCATAATCGTAATCGATGCACTGACAATAAAAATTAATTTAATTATAAATTGTCGATACACTTTAGCGACAAAATAGAAATTTATATATATATATATAAATTGTATAAAGATTCTCAATATTTCCGATTATTGAAATGCAAATAATAATTGTGAATTAATTTATTGCCAATAATTATAATGTAATTTAATGTATTCTTTATATCGATAAAATATTCTAATATAAAACGAAACCTGATATGCCAGTATCAAATCGGTTATGATAGTATACCCATCGCGACGAATCGATTGCGGCGAGTGACGCTACGATGTCATAAAAAATATTTTACCCCTCCCGAGAGAAATAGCTGTAATCGGATTGTTTATGCAAATGGCAAGTACAGTACTTCCGCGAGATGGAAGTTGAACTAATGCGATCGGAACGATCGTTAGTCATAGTCACGCTCCAAGTTATAACTTTTTGCAAATACGAGCTGATTAAGGGATATCGTTAAGCCGATCCAGATTCCCACGGCGATTATCGTGCGGTATAGAGTAGAGATATCGTGCGACGCGAACGACGCATTGAGCGATTCGAACAAGAGCGGTAATGGCGGATTGTCGAGATGGCAGTCATCTGTGTTCATCGAACGATAATGGAATATAATCGGAATGCGGCGCTCGTCGTATCAATGGCAGGAGCATGACGATTATCTCTCCGTAAGACTCGACGGTAAATTTCTTAAAAATTAAGTCTTCAAAATCGCTTAAAAATTAATAACCCCTCGGGCCTCTAAAAATACAATCGAAATCATATTTGTAACAAATTTTTTTTTATATTTATTTTTCCTTTTTTTTTTATTCTGCCAGTTCCACTATTTTGCTTTTGATTTTTTGATCACCGCACGATGGTTGAATATTGCGCGATTACGTTATAGAGGTAGATTTAATAGAAAATACGGAACAAACTAATTCTACATCTGCCAAGTGCACGGTGTTTATCCGCTTTTTGGCAAGCCGCAAGCCTTTCAGATCGAATCCCTGAACGATGGCCAAACGATTATCATGACGCAGCGCGTAATAAAGTGTCCGGTATGCTTTGAGCGAAAGAGAGGAGAGACGATTGCATCGCTGAAAAGTGGCGCAGACAACAACGCCGATTGTCGCCCATCAAGCGCGGCTCGATTGTCCGTTTGTTTCCCCCGATCGTCCAATTCGACATCGCTTTTTCCTCACGAAAGACTCGTCCCACAGGCAAAAGCGGAATTTACCGCAGTTTATTCTACAGCCAATTTCTCTGCGCGATTGTGAAATGGACGATAAATCGGTTCTAGCCGCGTGCAGACACTATATCGTAATAATATTAACTTAGATATCATGCGGCGGCAATGGACCCTATGTTGAAATATAAAATTTAATCGGAGAATTATTCTTTCCAATATTCAACGCTACTCGATATTCTGCATTAATAATATCGATACTTTAGTGTTTTCGTCGCGAATCATACTTCCTGACAGCTTTATTGATATTATAAAATAACAATATGAAGAAATACTGATAAATCCAAAGGTATTTCGGTATTAATAGCGCAATTGCGTTTGTCGGTTTAATAGAAAAAAAAAAAAAAAATTTTGCGAATGAAGCGTAGAATTAAATTTAAATTACGCGTATTGATTTTCCTGGCCCGTTTATTCGTATCTTGTGCGCCAAGTCCGAAAAGTTACCGCGAACTATGCGGAAACGACAGCCGTGATACGATTGTTTTACCTCGATTAAATTTTCGATTTAGCGGAGAAAGAATTTGCCGAGGGAAAAAGGCGATTGGAAAAACTTTAATCTACAGGCCCTGCGAATCTATATGCGACGTATGAGCGATGGAGTATCGCGTATTATATGGATCGTGCGAGCTGCGCCAAGAGAAATTTATTCGATATCATTCTTGCATTTCGCCCGCACTCACAACGTAATTCTCTCGCGCTACAAAGTGCAGACTGGCATTTACACGGTCCGGATTCTACCGCACGTTATGCCATCGCGCCGCATTGCCTTCTTTCCTTAGAAGGGAGATCTCCCTGTGAAGAATCAAATCACTTTTATATTGCTATGAATTCTAAAGCAAATAAGACTTTTACCGCCGTCATAAACTAGTCTCTCGACGCAGCGAAAATTGCTATAAATTGCGCATATCAAGTTTAATTTTAGATGTTAAATTGCCCGCGTATCAATCATGATAAACGCGGGTAAATTGTACGCGCGACAGCGAACGGTGTCGCCCGCTTTACGATTCTCCCCGACATTGTTTTACGCGAGGATAAAAATGATAACGCCACCGCTAATTATATGAAAGGTTTATTTGTCACATTTCTACGCTGGTACTTCAGTTCCAGCTAAAGAATAATTATTCACAAAAACGTCCTTCGCATATATCGCGTTATTAATATATTGCAAATTAATTAAGAATCAATATATAATTTAATTTTATTTAATTAAATTATATATTATGTCTAATCGCATAGTTTCCTTCCGCATTTCTTTCGCCGTATATCCTCCTGAGTCTGAAATATTTTGCCAAATCGCTAAAAGATATATCGGAGCTGGAAAAACGACCAGGCAGAAATGTCTCATTCCCCAAATCTAAAGATCTTCGTCGCGACGGTCTTAATTCTACGGCAGATTTCGAAACTTTCCCTTAAGTCTCCATTGCCTGGAAATTGTGGAAAATAAACTGGCAGGTTCTAAAAGCCTCGATATAATAAAACTTAAAGTGTAAAAGAATATCAGCTTTGGTTATTTTCTCGCAAATTATTACGATTCGTTACTCCGAATGTTCGGCGGACAGTCATTCGAATAATACAATTCGATAATTAATTTAAATTTAAATTGGCTAAAAGTATTGAATGATAACTAAAATAAAACTCTTTAACGTTGTGAAGTAATGTTCGATATCCAATATTAATACTTTCGGAGCAGAAGCTCTATCGGTTATTCGTTGATTAATAATCATCTTACAATAACACGTTGTGCCCTGTAGCGTATTATATTTGCATACATTATCCATAATAGTCGTCATTATTTTATCATGGATATCAGTTTCCGCTCTTACTTTTCAACAAACAATATATCGTTCTTCGTTTGATAATGTGCGACAAGTTGCCATTAATAAAAGCGTCGTAAAAAAATTCACGCCGTAGACAGAATCTTGCGTCGTACCATGTTTCGTTTCTAGACATTAAGTTCTGGAGATCAATTTAGAATAGAAAATTCTAACTTCAAGTAGCTAGTAAATTTTAATGTAATTAATACAACGAAAAGAAATGAATTTTTTCGTTAATGATTGATCGCACAGAATTCACATTCGGATATGCATACACCTTGATCCGTGATCAACTTTCATAGCTCTGATAATATTGATTTTTACTATTCAGTCGACTCTTCTATTTCCTTTTGCTATTTACGCATCGGAGGCTCAAAATGTACGTGAAAAAGAAATTTGATCGAGACCGATAGAATTTTAAATTAATCCCGCGCCTGTAAATAAAATTCAGCTTAAAAATTCGAAAAACCATTATAAACCTGAATGATAATCTTGCATCTGCATAATGGAAATTCTGCTGTGTTTAATCGTTTACGCATTTTTAATTGGCCGAAGAGGAGGGGAAAGAATGGGGATTAAATCCATCGTGAATCGAAGACGGGCATAATCCGATTTGAACACAAACGCAATAAAATCTACCTCGGTTGAAACTCAAGTGCTGCGGATTTTCTACGTTCTCCGGGAACTGGGTTAGACTAGGTTTCGGTCCGAGGGTATCACCGGCTCTCAGGGGGGAGTTGGGGGTTCGTAGAGTCGGCCAGCAGTGCCCAGAGATGGATTTTCCCGGGATTGTACAAAGAGTTTTTTAACCCGCTCTCTTAAGTTTCGATGAACTTGTGCCTTCTCTTGTCCTTCGGCAACAATAGATTTCTCTTTTCCCCCCCCTCCCCCCTCCCTGTGATGCCATAATCGTTTGGCGGGATTACAGAAACTGCTGGTAACAGCAAATTGGTGGAATGTACGGGAACGAGCTAATGATTGTAACGTGTACCTCCCCCCCGTTACAATCCAGATGGGTCGTATAGCACACGCTGCTCAATGGAGAGTTAATCAATAATTGATCTACTCAAGAAGTGCTCTTCGTAATTCCACTTGTCGATGAAGCCTATTCTCGGTATGTTCTCATTGGAGCTTGAGGTCACTCGAGGAAATGCCAGAAATAGCTATTATGAAACTGCAACTCATAAACCGTCTGCAAGGTCTTGAATTTTGCGAGGCAGGGAAACTTAAAATATTCGTTATTTTATTATGCAAATAAATTATTAAACATAGTTATCAATAATACGTTTATAATATTACAATGTCCCCACGCTCTAGGTAGATATTTTATATTTCAACGGTATTGATTTACATTATTTGTTTTATAAATTGCAGAAATGCATTAATATATAAAATTAATTTATTTAATATTATTGAATCCTCCGCTTTACTATGGTACGTTAATTAATTCAATCTAAATTTAATGAATAGTTATAATCTCTTTTTTAAGAAGAGAAAATGTGAATACCGATTATTGTATTAATATATTTTTATACAATTTACATTTAACGCACATCGTTCTGGCGAGACATATTTTGCGGGAACACTTTGCTCTTGCTAGAGAATTTCGTTGGAAAGTTTCTAAAGAAAACACAAATTGTTAATTATCTTGGCTTGAGAAAAAATACAATCGATATCGGGTAAGGTAATGGAATGAGTCACATAAATTTAGATAAAGAGAACGTTTTTGTCCTGAAATCACATTACGCTCAATATCGGAAAGTCTTGGGGGATGATCCCGACATTTGCATAAATGTCCTCTATATCAGACAAACAACAATTTTATGGCAGCAATCGTCGCAATTGAACGGCTAACGACGATGCTCGTTTCCAACTGCGATTAATTCGTATGGGTACCGTAATCGATTCCGCGAGCAAAGCGCCATAAAGCGGCATCAAAGATAAATTTAGTAATATTGGTAATAACACAGTTAATAAATTATTTATTAAAACACGGTTTCATATACAATATCCAATCTAAAGAATTAAAAACAAAATTGTAATCGTAATTAAATCGTTAAAAAAGTCAATCGTAATTTTTTTTTTTTTCTTTTTTATTACAACGCGTGAGAAACCGATACTTAGCTTAATAATAGACTTAAAGATAATTACGTTGAAAATGTTTTATATAAAAACAAAAGCCCTTGAAAATTATTATCTGAAGGATAGAATAACATTATTTTCCGGTTCCTTGCGCCGCTCGGGTTGCTTAGTTAGCATGTTGAGATACGCCGCGAAGAAAAGAGTAAGTTGCGTCAAGATCGGTCGGCTGAGCTCGGCGATGTACTCACACCACGCGCGCGAGACACACGTACAGTTCCGCTGCTCGGTCGCAGACAGAGGCACGAGTGTAGGGATGAAGTAGGTTACCAGCGCGTCGGTTGACCTACCTCAACTGCTCGGTAGTCGGTGAGTCGGGCATCATGCCCGTAAGAGACAGTGCGAACACAACACGCGCGAGCCACACACTGCCCGCTACGCAACAGTAACGCGTTGGACAAAAATGCATACGGTGTGGTCCCGAAAATTTCATGATCGTAATTCGTTGTTAAAAATTATTAAATCTAAATAACTGTTTCCTTTTACGTAAAAGAAACGAGAGTAAATTTGTTACGGACATGGATCTTTTATTTTCAAGTTTCCAAGTAAATAAATTCGTTTTCTTTTTTTTTTTTTTTTTTTTCTTTATTTTTTTTTAAGTAGAGTTATATGTATTCATCGTTAATAGCTGCGGCGTTTTTTATAGCGCGAAGTAACGATTAATTTTATTGTCATGATTCTGTAATTGATACGTATCAAAGAATTTGTCAGGAAATGTGTACTTTTGATTGGTATCAAATGAAAAACGTTCGAGTACATTACGAACAATCCGTGCACACACGTACGTGCCCACGTGCGTATCCCGAGCTTTCACATTCCGACGGCATAATAATGCAGCCGCATAATCGCATGTTTAGCGTCTCGTCATGAGGTCCGCTCCCGTAGGAACGACGCGGCTGTAGCACCGCATCGCATCACGATCCACTATTTCAGAATGATAAATTGACAGCGGACGCGTATACGCACCAATGGGAACAATCGCGCGCGTAAAATGAAATGCCTCTATTCCCAATTCACCTCGACGTGTCTCTCCTATTTGTCCGACACGAAAACAAGGCGTCAGCTGCGGTAATAATTTTGTAATTTTCAATTGTAATTTTCAATTATTCATATTTTTTCCCTGGTCACTTGTGTGGCGGTCGCAAAAAAAAAAAAAAAGAAATTAATTTTGGCGAACAAATGCTTTTATTAATAACCCGAACAAAATAACTATGCGTTACGTTCATAAATAAATTTCCTAAAAAAGTGAAAATTATATATTATAAAATTAAGCATTCCGCTATGGAAGAATTAATTTCGCATGTACCCGCGCCATTCTTGACGTATTTAAATTGTTACGCTCCAAGTTGATGTGCAAAGCTCGATCGGTGAATGGCAATGCGATTTAGTTCCGCTCGCGCGTGCATATATGCACGTACGTACGTCACAAGAGTGTAAATACACGAATATTCCGCGTGCGTTTGCTCGACGCGATAAATTCACGAGCAAGCGAGCGCAGCGAACGTAAAAAAAAAAAAATTAAAAAAAAACGGGTGAAAAAAAAATTGAATGCGAAAGCGACACGACAAATTAGTCGGATAGACAAAAAACGCAGATCTCGCGCTGGAATCAATTAGTTGCGCACGAATGACGGCGCATTTCTACTCCGCTTACGTGATGCGCGCTTCGTTCCGCCTTTAACAGCCGCGTATGTAGCGCGGCATTTCTGCACGCGGATGTTTGCCTTTGACAAACTCGCCCGGCGATGGAAAACAGCGGCGCGTGGACGAGGGTCAAGTACTTCAAAGTGGGCCAAAGAGTAACTAGCGTCAGCGCGTTACGAGCTCAGGAACGCGCGTCGCGTCGCAAATTGAGACGTACGAGACGACGCGTCTCTCGTCGATCTCGCTCGGTCTCCCGAAGTGATTTGTTTATGAATGCACCTTGGGCGGCCACGTTCATGCATATTTATCCCGCGGTGTTATCGACGCGCTCTCGCACCCGGAAATTCGGCCGCCTGTAACTAATTTGATGGATCGGCGATATCGCGCCGCGAGTGCGTTTTAATGCGAGGTGACACGACGAGAAATTAACAGCCTTTCGTCGGGAAAATGCGCGCCCGTGTCACCCTCGCGCGGCAGCAATCGATTTTTTCCGTGAAAAATTGATGAAACAGCGAGCGCAATTCGAAGCGATTAGGTCCACCGAGACTTGATTGCCATCGCTCTTCGGTCGCACGCACCCCCTCCCGCGCGACTAGATGTACACTTTGTACAGCCGCGTAGTACGGTTAGTCACCTTTAACACCCTCGGTAGAAAAGTCTGTGATGAATGCCTTCCGCTGTGACAATATTTAAAGCTCGGAACAGTATCGTTAAAATACACGCGCGTCGTCGGAACATATTACGAAAATTAATCACTGCTTATCCCTCCCAATAAATCGCAATATAAAATACATTTTTTTTTAATTAAAAATATTACTTTCCTGCTTTTTAAAGTTACGCGTTTTTTTTTTCTTTTATTGATGTCGTTTTATATCTCGCGGGATAAATCGCATCCGCTAATTTATTTCGTAATTGACTGGCAATTGTCTCTGCGACACTGTTCCGCCAAAATTAGCTTTGATTACACACCTTTATCGCGGAAACTGCGATTACGAGGATACCTCTGCCGTTAATACAGACAAGTGCTGCCTGGCGTAACAACCGTGTCTCCCCTTTGAGAGCTGCGCCCCTTGATCTCCGATGCGGTCAAGTCGACTAAGTTGTAGCCGCGTTCTCATTTAAATATCTGCCGCGAGCTCGAACTGTCTGCAATCTCCTAGCGCGGGATTTCACGATCGAATAATCGAAGTCAGGAAACTTCAGCGTGAGAACCGCGACCGCTATAGAATTTGCGCGCGATCGAATCCGTGTCCACAAGTTGTTGGAGTTGAGAACCGACGTCGCGAGTAGAAGTGAAGTACCGCGGAACCTTTTCAGATATTGCCATTACATTTGTAATTACAAAATAACGAAATGGCAAAGTTTTGAGATTAACAATAAGAAGTCGAGCTTCGTTTTAATTATAGAACGGTTTAAATTAATTTTAAGTTAAGTGTTGGAATATCTTTTATTTATTTTTTTTTTTTTTTTTACTGTGAGGAGATAAGCTTGGCTTTTCACGAGATTTAATTTTTATATATTTTTTTATTTACTTATTTATTTATTTTTTTTTTAAATTAATGAAAATTTTATCGTGTATATTTTATAAGGTACGCGTGGAGGAATAAAATCTTAAAAATATATAATTTAGCATAGCTTAGCATGTTGATGTTGCAACCGTGTTAAAAGTATACGCAAGTTTTCCGCTTTTGTACAAAGGTTAATATACGGAATAATCTTGCCAATGGAACGGCGTTCCTAGAACTTGTAAAATTCGCCAAGTAAGAAACAAGTGCATTAATTATCGTGCGGCGCGGACAAAAGTACGTGTATATTCGCAGCGTAATCTCTTGTAATCGCGCGTATACGCGCGAGATAACGCCAGCCAGTTTCTAGGCCGACATTAGAGTTTACTTGGCGTCCATAGCGGCGGCGTGTTACCTGTCGGGAGTTAATTAACTTAATTAATGGATCGGCCACCCCGTCAGAGTTTGCTTGGCGCTGCTCACCCCGAGTACGCGACCGAGGCCCGGTAACAAACATCAAAGATAAATCGTCTAAGTTTCGAAAGGGATTATTGAGAAACAACCCTGTGTATGAATTGAAAGGAGTGTCATCCAGCCGAAGTTTCAGCCCGTTTCCAAAGTGACAGGTCTCGTCGCGGTACTTTTTTTTTTTTTTTTTTTTTTTTTTTTCCGTACGATTCCGCCGCCGCGGGGACCGCAGGGCTTTAATAACGGGAACTACTTTACTCTGCGGAGCAATATTTATTTCGAGCCGCGCGAGAGAGCCTCAAGGCGTTACTGTAACTCCAAGAGCAAATAGGAAAAAGTTGAGCGCGCAGATCGAGAGTCATCCGTGATCTTATTTTTACCGTAATTGCCGACACGAAAAGCTAAGAACCACCGCGGCTTCGCAACCTTATTCTTCTTACGGAAATTGCATTCCCACTCATCCTGCGGGATACACCTCGCGCGGGTGGGAAATAGCCCGAGAAGGGAAGTGCGCGGTTAGTGGATCCAGGGGATTTTGTCCTAAGCGTGTCATAAATCGAAAGTTTTCTGCTTCCCGCAATCGTACGCTAAATCGGATTATGAAATTGAATAGTTCCCAACCCTGTAGGGATAGATGGACGGCGTCGGAGAGGGAGTGTCGGCGTAACCGCCCGATTTCTTCCTTGAAATTTGCGTCTTTCGTAAGTTTATTCGGGCTCTTTTAAGCCGAACGTTCTTGGATGGCGCGCATAGATCGCGATAAGGAAATAAATCGGTCGAAATCGACGTTTCCCCGCGAAATTATTACGTCGTTTAACGAAACGGAAAAAAAAAAGAAAAAAAGAAAAAAAAAAAGTTACGGCCCGCAATAATTTTCCCTTCGTGTAAATTCAGCGTTAAATACGAAGCGTTGGTTCTCAACTTTGTTTATCTGCGAAATTTGCGCTTCGTTAAAGCGACACGTGGATATCGAGCGCCCGCATTTAACATCGTTAATTTATGAAAGCTATGTGACTTAGCGTCATCTTTGCGAAGCGCGCAAAATGAATGATTGTGTTCGCCAGATGTATTTATCGCGAAACGTGCATGCGACTTTCATAGCGCGCGTATGCAAATTAATTCAGCCCCGTAGAGAATGGACGGTGAACGTCAAAGAAACCGACTCTCGACTTGACGTCCGCGCGAGCACGTCGTAGACAACAATGTTAATTACGGAAACGTGGAATTGCTTAGAGATGCTAGATCGAATGAGGAGAAAACGCGGCGCGCACTTCGCATCTACCCGGGTCGTAATTTTCATCGAAGAATTATTTGCCGTCGAATGCGAATCGATAGCCGGTCTCTAATAGGCTCTCCCCCGCGACGTGCATCGCGAATATTATGTTCGCGACGCTATTACTCTTTGCTTGACAGTCGACGCGGAAGTGTTTACCGCGCTCGTGAATTATTTCGTTGTAATACCGTGGCCTGCCGTAACTGCTAAAGGAACACAATTAAACTTCAGAAATAAACGGCGGGCGAGGAGCGGGCGCACTCGGCGATTATGCAAATATTAGTTTAGTGCCGAAACTTCCGTCATGGAGTCGGCACGAAGAGCGGCGCGTTGAGTACGCGGCGAGCAACTTATAGGTGGAAAAACGCGGCCGCGCAATAATCGCCATTAAAACTTTGCGATAAAAGTGCCGAAAGAGAAGGAGACTCGTAATCATCTCTGTTACGTTTATCGCGACAGACTATACTTACAAACTGCGCAATCTCGTTACGTATAAATATCCTCTGGTGCATTTCCCCGGTCTCGCGAGAATGCAATTGATGGCGCAGATGCGACAGACAGAGATACCCAGGCTCCCTCAAGAAATGAATCGTTTGCTATTTCGCGATGCTGTTCCGCGATGGCAGATCAGTAAATTACATAACTTTTAATGTAACGTTTAATTAGTTAATGACGCCGCTGGAGGAGGCAATTTCGATTATAATCCAATCGTTGTTTAATCTAATACGGAAGTGATTAATTTCTACGATAATCAGAAAGATTGTTGCAATAAAAGCGAATTTTTATCGCTTATTTTTCTTTAACGAAATGAGAGATAACGAGTTTTCGGTAAAACTGCGCGACGCCTCGTGCAATTTTTGATTCTCTCCCCGTAACGCCTGAGAAAGGAATTGCTCAGGTTCTTGCACTCGGACCTTCAATTACGTTCCGCACGATCCGTTCAGCAAGATCGCTCATTCGCCCGGGAGTCTATTGCGACGCCAAAGTAAAGTGATGAATGTTCGCGCCGGAAGGAGATCCGGAATAGGTCGATGCGTGAGGCTCGTTTCGATATTGATTTCCATTTGGAATCGGATGCGGGCCAGCGGCGCTTATCGGATACTGCTGTCTCAGATTCGCGCGACTCGGTTATACGAGGGCATATTTACATAGATTGCATCGAGTCGAAATAAGATGAACAACCGGCGCGAGGATGTTAAGCATTTCCTCGCGGAAATCAGTTCCCCTCCCTTCTCCTGTAATTGCAATCGAATACGCGTGCTCGATATAAGGAATCGGCATATGGAGGTGTGTACGTAGTCAATGGATACCCGAGCAAATCGATGATTTTTATCAGTTCACCCGTGATCTTGATCTAGAGTATTAATGCGCGCGCGTTGTCGACGGCATATCGCGTGTCAAAGCGTTTGCACACGTTCGTTTTTGCATCTATTTTTTTTTTATTTTTTATTTTTTTTTTAATGTATTAACACATCCATCAAAACATATGTAAAAATATACGCATGGCGCTCTTTCATGCGCACGCTCTCGTGGGATTTTTCAAACGTTATAGCTTCATGAAAAATCGATGTAGCAGCATTCGACAAAACTGATCTCGTTGCGTTCTAGATGTTTGTACACGACGTGCAAATTATTATCACGAAACACGTATACGTGCGCACATATAATAAGATAAAAAAAAAGAAAGTAAATAAAACGGTGACCTGATTTCTATTTAACGGAGATTGATTTTGAGATAGGAAGCGACTTTATATTCATAAACAAGTATCGGATTTTATGGCTAGCTGACATTAATCACGGGAGCGAAATACCGGTTAGCAAAACGGCATCCATTGTTTTCTAATTGCCTGTATGTGAATCTTGAGCGGGATTAGGACACAAAGCGACAAAGGGGGATAGCGAGGCGTCTTCCAGAAGTCTCCAAGTACTATTTCTCCGAGCGATCCTTACGCAGATATTACTACGTGCCCGACATTCCGTACGTCTACGATCGCTTAATTGGTCGTTAGCTCAACAGTCCCGCGATGATGAATGGGCTAGATTGTTAGGGAGTGAGGAAAGTTTCGTGGCAAGGTTGAAAGCACCGCAAGATATTTTGATGGAGAAACCGAAATTCGTCCGAGTACATCAGAAGAAACGCTTCGCTCGACAATTTCGTTTGCGAGGAAGTTCGAAGCCGCTTATCGCTCTCCCGAGCATCCGAACACGTCGAGCAATTCGAGGAACGGGGAAACGCGCAAAGCGCTCGCGGCATTTCTTTTCTCCGCATTCTAATGATCGCGTCTTCGGCCGCTTTGTGACCCGCGTCGCGATAAAGTCCCGCGTAAGGATCGCATTAACGAAATGCAAGCCGTATGAAACGTAGAGCCAAGCTCTGATTAAATAAACACCGTTGGATAACGCGCCGGGAAAGTTGACCGAGCGAGGACGCGAAACTCGGTAATACCCGAATTTCCATCCACATACACGGAGAGTTCCGTAATGCGTTTGGTTGTGTAACCGAGAGGCAATGGTTTCAACTTAAACACGCGCTTGTAGCTCTAGATCAATGGCCGTAAAGCCGAGAGCGTGTTGGAGATTGAGGCAATTTTCGATCCCTAGCCCGACCAGCACGACGAAAATTGCGATACGGTTACTCGTAACAGAGAAATCAGATAATAGTCACAGATAATTGCATAATTTACAAAATATAGAAATAGCGTTGTACAATATTACGGTGGCGGTATTAGGACACGTAAAAATTAATTTATTAAATTGTCAAGCTACGTGGATACGTAATTTTTTTCTTTTTTTTTTTTTTATTTAACATTTACTTTTCTAATTGTTGTACATAAAGAGCTCTTGTTTACTTTAATGCTGACTAAAGGGAACTTGGAGATTATAGTTCGCCGATCGTGTACGACATGCTCGGTGCACTCCTGTTTTCTACCAGAGAAAGAGGTAGGTTGCCTTGTTAGGAGTTTCTTCGACGTTAGCGGGGAGTACACAGCTCGTATTTGCATATTACTTTCGCGAGCTACGTCAGAACGAGAAACGATCCGCCTGTCTTGTGACACGGCGAAAACGTCAGCGAACAAGAGGTAGATCGCCACGGATGGAAGCGGCGTCGCCATCCGGGACACGGGGGTCGGAGAACGAAATATGACGCCGCGGAGGAATCCTCTGATTGTTATTTATGGTGAACGGATTTGCGTCTAGTCATGGCGATATTTCAGGCAAAGTGGCGTCCGGGCGGTGCGGCATGCGCGTGAAAAGTGGCGGCATTTCGCGCGTCCTCTCCTCACCTCCGTTCCTCTTCGTCCTATCGAATCCCTCCGCCCTTCCTCCCCTTTCCGGGGGAGGGTGGCTGCGCCTAACGCCTTCTTCCCCCGTGGGGCCGATTACATCGATCGCTTTATGATAGCCGCCTTGTTACAGAGGTCTCGAGGGAATAACTCAGAGGGGGGAGAAAGGAGGGAAGGAAGGGCCCGTATAAAACAGTTCTCCTCATTCGCATCCTCGACTGCCGGACGTAGGTATTTTCTCGTCGAGGAGTATCTTGCGAGTGCCTCTCCCGGGACCGATATACAGGGTGCCCCGTAAATCGCGAAAACAACGTGGGCGTATTTTTCTCCCTGGCGTCGGCCAGATTTTCGCGCCTCGTACCGAGGATCGTTCCTGCGCGGAGAGTCTCTCGACTCCGCGCGAAGCGCCGCGTTTATGTCTAACGCCCGTAAATGCCGGCTCATCGATCACAAGGCTGAATGGTACAGCGGTAATCCGTCAAAAGAGCAGCTCAAAATACAATTCTAAATAAGAGAATGCATTTAAGATAAATTGTAGAGTATCGAATAATTTTTAACATCGACGGTCCCGGTGTCGGATAATTCGTCTCGGGAGCAATTTTGGGCCGTCAATTTTTCTCGTACGTCACGCGTACTTTCGTGCGACGCGTAATAAGTGATGCAGCGACCTCGTCCAGCACGATCTGCTCGATACGCCGTACGCCGGCTCTGTAGGGTCGGGGGCCGATATCAAGGGGCATTAGGCAAGTTTCGAAATTGGTTATGTAGTTACCGGTCACCGAGTAGCGGTTACTCGGGCATCCCCGAGTTCTCTGTGGTTATATGAAATATTGTTAGCGCGTCGCTCATCGATCGCGCGAGGCGCTTTATTCGGTCGGGCGAACCGCGCCGCTCTTAGAATTTCGTTGCGGATGTTTTTCCTCGCGCCCAGGGAACGAAAAGAGCCGACGTAACGTGAGAATGATTAAGCAATTTCATTCTGCTTGTTCGAGGCCCCATAGAAACCGGGCGCTCTCTCGTGTCGATGCACCATTTCGCCGTGAGTTTTCTTACTTCATAGATGCAACTAATATCTCCCGGCGGTCTTGTTTCAGCCTCGAGCACGTAAACCTCGACGTCTCGCTCGATGCAACCGATTGTTGCCCGCAAGTGTGCAAGATAGTTATAGGTTGTCAATATAATTTCAGCCCCTCTTGAAACGCATTGTCTGAACAATCTGCACGCATTGTTACCGAAATCCCGAGAGATTTGAAATGTCGTGATTAAAACTTTACTTTGCAAATCGCGTCTGTAAATGTGGGTCGCCGACGTTTTTATCATCTCTTATTGTCACGTATAATTATTGTAATATTGATACCCATTACAGTGGTTGCCTAGTGGGACGCATTACATCCATCATTCTGTAGAACTTAGCTTGTTGTACGGTCCCTAAGGAGCCCTTAATGCACATCACGGTGCACATTTCGTTGTGCATCGAATGTATGTGCCATATACATCGCAGTTAATTAGTTACCCTTTGACCTCTTTTGCGCAAACACGTAGGTAGACACCTTAACGATCATTTACATATCCATTTACATATATCCCACTGTTACAGCAATTTCGCGCATCTTGCTGCCTGAATAATTCCATTTCGGACGGATCTATATACAATTCCGCGTTCTTGCATAATTACTGTCTTAGGTAGGTATCGAAGGCTGAGCGCGGATCCTTCTGCGCATAATTACACGCCATTTAGTGCAATCAGACTCTTTCGTATGCAAAATTAATTTTCGCCAGCCAGCCGGGGTCGATGTAGCGACGCTTTCGCATCCTGAGTTTACGCATCGTACGCTTCGGATTCAGAACTTGAAGAGGTCCTTCGGCCGAAATTATTTTTGTTCGTGCAGCTTTTATCGATATAAACCTCAAATTTATGGACCCCCGACCTATCGAGGGAAAAACAAAAAGAAAATCCTCGCTAAGCTGCAAAAAGCACGCGTAATCTTTTTTGTTATATTAAAATAAAAATACGGGATATTTTTGACATTGTAATCTATACCATTGCGGTCCGATATTTCTTGAATTTTTTTTTTTTCTTTTTGGCTTTTTTAAGTGTGATAAAAATGAACCTCCACGGTAAATACTATTATTCATTTAATTATTAAATTTTAAACACGCGGATTTTGACAGACGTCTCGGTGCCCTTGGCCGAATCTCGTTTACTGCGAACAGGAAACTTAAATTTCTTTTGCAATTTCTTTTCTCCCCACGCTAAATGTTGAAAAACCTGCCGCGAGCAGGCACCAAGGTATTATTATTCTGAATCGATTAAGGGCGACGCATTAATCATACCAGCGAAGCAGTTCGTAAAGTGCGTGCCTCACGAGTGATATATAACTGCCTCTCGCCCGCATCGCACGCACCAATAAGGACGCGAAATTATCTCCAGCTGATACCGAAAAAATTTCTCAATTGAAATACTCGACGATGTAAGTTCAAATATGTTCCCTTCCCTCGCGCGTTTTTTTTTTTCCTTTTTTTTTCCTTCAACTGGTCTATTCGTTTCCTCGGAGGGGAAAAAATGCGTAAAATCGCGCGTTTTTTTATCGTGAGTAATGTATGACGCCATTAAACAGATATACAACAGGTACTCCGAAGAGTAAATCTGCTAGTTTTTCGGCACGAAAACAGCCAAGCGAGCGCTGACTCGTTCTTTTCTACGTAGTTAAAAATTATTAATCTCTTCAATTTAATCCTACCACGTCACGTAAGATTTGTGACTTTGCGAGCATGCTAGGGGTGACACGCAAATTTCATTCGAACGCGATGAAATCGCGTTTACGCTCGATGGTCATGCTTTCGTGAAAATAGAAGTACAAACAATCGCCGGGGGTGCAACAAAATAATGAAACGCCCGGGCACCGTCGTAACGTCACGGCGCGCAGCGACGTCACGTCGTAAAACGCGGAAAGGCGACAAAGCGCGGCGGATTTTCAGGATCATTGCATGAGTATGGGGATTATATTGCCGGCTTCCTGATATCCGAGTAACACCTGAGAAGAAATCGCTGCGCGACGCGACGGCGACGAACGGGGATTGGTCGGGCAAAGTGGGAATGAAGAGGCCGTTATAGATCATGTTTAAACAGGACTTAGTATTCAAGGTATCAACATTTTTTCCCGTCATCCCTCAGGATAATGTTTTTCTTAGGAAGCTCCGGGATAATACCTCCTTCCTAGGAATTCCCAAGACAGCGGCCATTCATCTTACCCGTCGAGGTCGCCGCTTCTTTCTCGTCGATTCTTACTTCTAGACAGGCAATCGGAAAATAATCCTTCCGAGGGATACAAAAGACGAGACGCGTGCGCAATAAATTCGGACCCGGCGGAATCCGGTGCTGAAATTAACGCGGCGATTAAACGCGCGTAAAACAATAGTAAACATCGTAAAGCGATATAATCGCGCGAAATTTAGAGCTCCTTTTTTTTTAATACAAACGTCCACCGGAAATTAAACGTTTGCATTGCAATTGCGTTGTTTGAGATACACGGTGTAGTTTGAAATGATCATTGAGCGATAGTTAGCTCAGATTTTGCTTGGTGTTTCAATAGATCGCAAAAGTGTACGATTCAATCCATTTATGAGGCACGTTTTGCATGACCGTAAAACTAAATGTCTACTAGCGCGTAAAATCGGCATTGTAACTTTTAATCGTCGACTTCAAGCGACACTGATTGGCTCGTCAGCGTTGTCAATCCGCGTGTCAATCGCCACACGCGTGACACGGGAGATTTTTGTAGCCTCGTTGGATCGCAAATCGGTCGAAGTTTTGACAATTTTTGAGGCACGCTCACTTTACCTGGATAAATTGCCATTCGGATAAATTCGCGAGACAAATATCGAATTTGTATATTTTGCAAAGCGCTGAAAAGGCGGTCATCGCTGTTAATTCATCCAAAAACTGATTACGATCAACGCGATTACAGTTTAATCGACATTAAATTATCGGCATTCATGCAACTGCACGCGGCGGCATTTATTTGCTTATTACATCAATATATTAATTTCCATTTTAATTTATTATTTATCTATTCCCGGTATGTATCGGTGGTATTAATCTCGAATATTAACGAGACGTACGCTGCCGCATGGGCGTTGGCCGCATCTTCGACGTGTGCACCCTATCAAGCCGATAACGTCCACCCTTTCCGCGTGGAAATTACAGGATGCATACCCCAGGAAATCGAATGACCTCGCTCTGCAGCTCAGCTTTGAGTGAACATCGAGGCGAAGCGAGGAAATTACGGGCGCGTTCACGGGTCACGGTGCGAACTTAAGGGTGATACCATCATATACAGCCGCTTCCTTTATCGTTCTCCCTTTTTCTTCTTTTCTTTCTTTTTTTTTTTTTTTTATTGAATACGACGCATGCATAAAAAGAAACTGTCTTCGTAAATGATGAAGGGCGTGGAAAACGTCGCGTCACATGGCGATATTTTAATTCAAGAAAGTGGGACAGTGGGTTAATTTAAATCTGATTACTCTGACGATCTGAATCCTCACATCAAATTTTACATCAGCGATATTTGATAGTTTTCTTTAAATGGGATATAAAAACCGTGAAGCATTAATGTTACGGATTTTAAGTTAACTTGGATTAATATCAATCTATCCACGTCAGCGCAACCGATCCCCGGTTACTTCTTTTCCGAGTTTCAACAGTTGTACGGGAGAGAGGGTAGACGGGGAGAAAAAAAGAAATCTAGCGAATAAAATTAAAACTCCGCGAATGTCAGAAGTTCTTTTGTTCTTGCGAAACAGCAGTTCCGATAAAGTTAGCTGTGAGAACCGCACGGTTGTGAGGAAAATCGCGCGCAATCTAGTATATAGCGTCCATATGTCGTGCAATATGTTCGCCAGAATGTCCCGATGTGTATGAGAAAACTAAGAAACACGATGTATCTCTGACCAGCAAGGAAACGCAAAAATTGTTGCTTGAAAAAAAAAGAAAAAAAAAAAGAAAAAAAGAAAAAGAAGGAGACTCGCGGAAAGAGGAAAAGATACAGGAGAGAAGGGACGGTTTACTCATCGCTCAATTTAATTTGCGAAAAAGACGATTTCTCTCTCGAATTCGCGACCTCTTTTGCGCGCAAACAACCTAGCGCGAATTCTGAAAATGGTGCCGGTGCTGTTGTCGCTGTGGGCGATTCGCAAATCTCACAGCTCATACGTGAAACAACCGTCGGGAGTTCCGCGGCGGGAGTGTGGAGGCTGAGTGCGAAATTTCGCTCGTCGCGTCATGGCCTCGCAGCGAAACTTGCTCAAGTCAACCGTAGACTGTTACTACCGTCGATACGTAACCGTGGTGGCGTGGCACACATAACAAAATCATTTCCTCTGTTTACTTTGCACGGTGGAGTTTGCAAGAATTTCACGCACGCGTTTACACTTCAAATCGAGTTCAAACGTCTCCACGCGTTTTTTTTTGCCGGGAATTAACAGCACGGCTTGACTTGGCCATACTTAATAAAGTCTCAATATGAATTATTAAAGAAAATGCCGATTAATTCGCCGTCAATGAATCTTTAACATTTGTCATCAAAATATCGTACCTAAGTAAATTTATTCTTGATCTTCCTATATTTTACAACGTTTTAGCTTTATTTAACTACATTATTTCTACTGCAATAAAATATTTATACGAAGACAAAGCTGAAAAATTGGATGTCATTGAATGAATATTTTATATGATGTATCACCGTTACGAGGGAATTTTTGGTTTTTACTTTTTTCTTGAAGCGGAGAAAAATCTTTTTCTTTTTCGAGAAAGCCATGCGACAAAAGTTGTCCTTTAATTCTTAAGTGCGCTATTTTTCGTAGCACTTTGAGTAAGTTTTTAAATAAATAATGGCTGCTTAAGGAATCTCCTCCTACTCCCTCCAAAAAAAAAAATTCTCCTTTTTCTAATTTAAATCCTTTGCAGAAAGGATTCTTTTTAGATGCAAAGTCGTGTGTTTTCGGGTCGAACTTTACACGCGGAGGAATATACATGACATCGAAAAGTCACTTAGCATTTATGCAAAACGACACACTTAAGAGTTAACAACAACAAAAAAATGTTTCAACAATTTTTTTTTCAAAAAGTACACCTTTTCAATATCTTTACAAAAGTAAACGCGAAAGTGAAATATGTACTTTACGGTATTACGATCGACCGTTTGTTTAAGAGTTTAACTAATAGTAATAAACTCAATGCGCTGCGAATAACGCCAAGCCACAAACGCGAGAAGAGAAAATCTTTTTTAATTAATTTAAATTAGTATTTAACTATTGCCGGGCCAGGAGGTTCAGACGTTTCAAATTTGACTTATCCAATTAAACCGCGTTTGCAGTAGCGCATAGGTCGCCGGGAAATCCCAGGAACGAGTCGCGGCGGAGATCGCTTGCGCGAACCTCAACATCAGTAAATCTCACTGCTCTCGCGCGGCACGAAACAACAGTTTCCAGAATCCTAGCTGACGACGGTGAGCCCGGGAGTGCGAAATTTCGGTCACCGCGACGTGACGCGCATAAAAAGGATCGCCGCGACACCATCGTCCTGGTACCCGGGACGTTCGAGAGAGCGAAGCGAGCGGAGGAGCAACAACCTGGGCTTCACACCCGGGGGGTCTGGTTGCACGGCGAATATTTGTTTCGCCTCGGCTGAAATGCGAACGACGTGGGAAAACACCGCGTAAATTACAAAGTCAACGGGCGCGGGATCTGTCTTTGTCGCTTCGTTCCTTCGAGAAACCCCGTCACCGAAAATCGTTACCGTATAATCAGAGAACGCAGTGAAAACTTTTTATATTCAGCTGCCTGGGTCGTTTATGCAATCGTAAATGTAATTTATTATATTACGTATATATCTTATCATTAAATTCACTAGCTTGAACGTAATATATATAAGCTCGGGGGTATAAGAACCGTTTTCTTTCTTTTTTTTTTTTTTTTTTTTTTTTCCCCCGAAAGAAATGCTCTGTTAAAACAATATTTTGTTCTGCGGTGAATCTTGAAAAATTATGCACATAGGTTTATTACGTATGCATGGAGTGCATCGTTTATGGTGAATTTAGAATTAAGATATATTATAGAGATACGTTTGCAAAACCAGCGAACAGCCCCAGTTTCTTTATAACTGATTAAATTTTCACAATGGAAACTTTGATAAAGTTTCGTATTTCACGCTACATTATTATTCCGATGTCTTTAAGTGAAATTGAAATGGCTGTAATAATGAATGATAAGACATTTACGAAAATTCAACACAAACGAAGCTGGTCGAGCGTAAGCGTTATCGATCGCGTTCGCGCTGAATTCAAGCTCACAAAGATGGAATATATGCGTAGTATATTGAACAAACCGAGGTTCGCGAATAATTCGAGCAAATTCTAGTAATTTCATCTTCTCGAGACATTCCAATGAGTTTAATTAAGTTAAATTTAACGTCGCTCACGTCTTACCGCTATTTAGAAACTTCCCCTGTTCTAAATCATTTCACCGTTGACACTTCCGCACGCGAAGTCAATTCATTCCGCGCACGTTCAATTTGCGAACGTCAATTTTAAAACAAATATTTTATCAACAAGCTATTAAAATCCGCACCATCAAGTCGCGATAAAATGTCCGTCTGCACGCAAATATTTGAGTTTTGCGCAATAAATTTCTGTTATTGTACATTTATTGTCGTATATCGTATTTAACGCGATCGTTTTCACATTTGAACTATCGCGTAGCAAGGCGTGCATATATCGCCGTTATACTGCCCGTCCACCTCTGCGTTATAAAACGTCGATATTTGAAATAAAACCACGCCGCCCTATTTATCGGTTGGCAGTCGATAAACCGATGCGATTCGAAACGGAAAAAAAAAAAAAAACTATAGCAGATGCCTTTTTAACGCAACGCGCGACGCGAGAGGAGGCGCGCGACCGGTAGAAGAGAGCGAATCGGTTCATCATGTAGCGTTACGTCCAAAAATACAACGGCGAATTGAAAATTCCGACACATGTTCGCCCTCGCGGAAATATTTCCAGGCTCTCGCTTGGGAACGAGCTGAACTTTTGATTTAACATCGCCTCCGCGGAGTTACTGATGAGCTTGGCGTGGATCCAGTCGCTTGAATGCTTTCTGGAGCATCTTGTCGCTATTGTGCCGGCCTGGAAGCAATCTCAATAGTTTTATATCATTTTTCTCGGTAATTCGCCGCGCGCTGTCGGAAGATCATTGGAACTCTGTCGGGATTAGTCGCGCATTACCGGACCGGGCGAACGTACGTACTATTGTTTTAGCTGAAGACTTTAATCCTCTTTGGAAAAAAACGGTGGTATTATTTTTCTACAACGAAAAGAAAAGCCAGGCGGGGTATGTCAAATGGCCGCGACTAAAAACAAAATTAGCACGTGCCCCTGTATTTGCCGTTCTCACGCGGCAGCTAAAACGCATTTAACACATTCGGGAGGATAATCTCGTGTTTTTATTTCGGGCCATATCTCGTTGAAAGGTACTTTAATTGAAGGATTATTTACTTGCTCATATTCAGCTGTTTTATCCTGAATCCCTGGATTCTCGAGGCGACGTAGCAAAAAGAATCTCGAAAGAAAAAAAAAAAAAAAGTCTCTCTTGGTGGAGAAATAAAAATATTATATATATACAAAAATATATATATATATATATTTTTTTTTTTTTAATGTATATCTAAATAATCCAATGAAACACCTCGCATTAAAACAATCGGCCGAAAGTATCTATCTATCGTCGGAGCTTGTTCCCTGTTTCAACCTCAGGCTGCCGAAAAGTTTCCAGCGCGAAATCCCTTTGCGCAAGAAGCGAATCGTAATGTAACGGTTTTTTGCCGTCTCGCCGCATTTACGTTTAAAAGGTCCGACCGTTTCCAATTTCCATGCGGGCGCTTTTTGTACGTCTGACCCACCCGTCGTCTATAACGCCGTCGGCCGTGTACTCCAGACGATCCGACTTTAAGCGATCTATCCGAAGCGATCGGTCCGGGTACGTGGATTCCGATTGTAGGACGACGGATGATAAACGACGCCGTAATGTTCCCGGCAGGTCCAGGTCGGCGCAGCCAGTGTTCTCCCTCGACGTTTCGCTACGTTCTTTAATTTAATCTGACGTCGACGCTATTATTACGCTTACAATATATCGTATCTTATTATCAAGAGCCGCACTGTGTCGGCGGTCAGACGAATTTCCGTGGTAGTTTCTGACAAAACCCGAATATACGGGGTCACGCCCGCGTAAACTTCACGTCACTCCTTTGCTTGATAAAGTACCGAAAAGGACCTTCTCTTCCCATAATTGTTAAAAGGACGTTCTAACAATTTCTAAATGCCGCAATGATTAATCGTCCCCGGGATTCTCGAGAAGCGTTTTTTGTAAATATTAAACTTATATTAGTTAATTGGAATTTTCTCAAGTAATTAATATTTACGAAAGCAGTCGCGGGGAAGCCGATGATATATATGTGGAATAAGGCAATTAGTGAACTTGTGCCGTTAATTATAAAAATTATTTGTAATATTAATAATTATTATACATATAAGATATACAAGATAATTAATGTTTGCGGTAAGTAAACACCTATTTATAATTTAAAAAGTAAAACCATCTAGGACGGGAATTAATATAGGCCTTGGTAAATTTAATCTTTGGAACAATACAATTTAAATAGCGAATTTGCGACCTGAGTTCTTGCAATTTCGCGTAAGTCCGTGATGTTTGTCAACGTCAATTATTACTGAGTTTCGTCGAGTGATATTCCGACTTGCAGTTTTGGTGAATTTCGGGAACGTAAAATGTATTCGCTACCATAAAAGTACAGCGCATTGCAATATACGGAGCTCGTCGTCTAAATGATCGATAAACGTCAACGTCACACGAAAATAACGTTCAGGTGTCGATTGATAAAACGAAGGAGCTGGTCGAATGAGTTCTCGTTTTCCTAATGGACTATTAAATACCGAGCTCATTTTCGAAATGTCTAATTAACGCACGGAACTTCGTTGTTGTTTATGGGGGGGTCTTTCCTTTTACCCGAGGAAACTAAGCAACGGTTCTTTATTTCGCCGCCACCACTTCCACCATGGAAGATAAGAACGCCGCGAAATAACGGCTCTTTATTATATACGGTAATAGGCGAAGTTCAAGCTCGGAACTTAACCGCGGCGTACATTTTCCCGGGGATAAGATGTTTCCTTTTGCTCTTACACAACCCTCGCCCTAGAAATGGATAGCGACCTTTCTGGGCTTCAGTTTTATAGAGTCCTTATCGATGCAATCAAGAATTTTTATCGAGGACTTACAGTCTAAAAATGAAGAAAATACGATAATCGTCCCGCAAACATATTATTGATTACAAAACGCCGAGTAGAACGTAACAAATACAAAATTATGTTCTAAAGATAAAATTTTTTTTTTTTTTTTTTTTTTTTAATTAATTTCTATACTAATTCAGTCCCGCGCGGTATCGTTGTTTCAATTTCCCGCTGCCGAAATTCGGAATCAACGAACACGTTTACGAACAATCGCTATCCAGATACAAAGTCCGGTCTGGTTTAAGGTGGGATTTACGTAGATTACCGTTTCTCTTACCGAATCGCAGGATCGAATCGAAAAAAGGTCCGGAAGGGCAGCCCTGATCCA
Source organism: Cardiocondyla obscurior (assembly GCF_019399895.1). Lineage (NCBI taxonomy): Eukaryota > Metazoa > Arthropoda > Insecta > Hymenoptera > Formicidae > Cardiocondyla > Cardiocondyla obscurior. Next base: position 9,043,818 of record NC_091866.1, on the reverse strand, counting down.
TTCAAAGAAGCAGGCACGCTGATAGAATAACTTTAAAGGACGCGATGATGTTAGCCGGGATAGCGAACGCGAATGGATATCGTTGCGTATCCCACGTAAATAGAATTCCATAATGATAGGCAGATTCGGTCTCTCCGTTCCCTTATCAGCGTCAATAAACTAGAAATGTTCTCATCGAGTTTTTGATGTAAAAAGAAAAAAAAAGAGATCTTTTAGAAAATTCTTATTTTGCTAATACGAGAATCTCGAGGACTTTTTATTGTATTCCGCTTCGCTTGCGGTACAGTTGGCGACGCTTATTGAAATTTTTAGTTACATTCGCAGCAATAATTCCGAAGAAATGTAATGCACGCAAACTGTTAAAAATTCTTCTGCCATCGCCGCAAGTTATTTTCTCATTCTTATTCGCGCGGTGTCACGGGCGGACTGATATATCCTGGAACACGTAGCAAACCCTATTTCACTCCGGTGTCTTCTGTCCCGCTACTGTCTCGGCTCGCGTTCTCTCGTCCAGCTTCGCGCGCGGGCTACCGTTCGCGCGCGTCTGTGTGCGCGCTTCTGCCTGCACGGGATTCCGCATGGTAAGCGCGGAATAAAATTTTCGAGGAAAACTGCCTTGAAAAGCGTCGGCGTGTCTCACCGCGCGACACATTCTTTAAATAGAATCAACATGGATAGACGACACCGCGCTCTCACCGCGAATACGAGCTCCTCGGCCAGCTTTGCGGTTCTACGGACAGTAGGCGGTATTGGGTTACGCGGCACGGGCACCTAAACGACGGATCGATCGATCGATCGATCGTAAGCCTATTATAAACTGTCGGCGGACTACTTATACGGTGATGTAACTGGGTGGCCGCTTACTTGAGACATAATGACCGTGTGGTACTTGCATTTGTGTACTACATGTCGTTGACTCGCCGTACATGGTTAGCGAAAGATTTAATAGTTCTTATATCAGGGCGTTCACCGTCAATCATCCGTGCTGAATAGACGATGACATAGTTCTTATCGAAGCGACGCCGGGGAATAGATCCATAGAAATCATTACTACGAACGGACTATAGGTACCACGGGCTGATAAAGCTATAACATGGCGCTAATTAATATTAATGAATGTCGCAGATTGAAGAGTGAGTGAGATAGCGTGGATAATAACCGACGCAATTTTACGAAGTTTTACGGTAAAACATGTATGCGATCGTGAACAGATAATTTAAGAGTATTACGGTGTTAAACGAATCGTTAAACTTAATCGGATATTCGATTGGTTAATAGCGTCCCATTCGTTATAAAAACTAACATTTGAGCCGGTGTATTGGAGCGATCGGAAAAATTGGTCGTCGACGGTAAATTCTATTGGAAAATTACGTGATACGTTTCCCGGTGTAATCCTTGACCAACGCAACGATGCTATTTTACATATGTGGGACACGCAATCAATTTTTTTCTCAAAATTTTCGTTCGTTTTTTCAAACGTACACGAAGATTCACATTCGTTAATTAATTATTTATTAAATATCGCGTGTTTCTCGTAACTCTTTTATTTCAATCAAATGCGCGTCTTGTAACACGGCTGTCGGCGCTTATTTTCACTTTCCCTCGAAATAGAAAAGGTTGACGAAAGCGCAAACATCTTAACGCAGCGTTTACTGCGCTTCGCGTCGCGATTATATGGCGTTAATTAGCCGGCGAAGACCGCAGTTTAACCTACAGTTACCCGACAATTTCCGGCCGAATTTCAGCTCGTTCTGCCGGCCGTCGTGCGCGAACCGTGAGCCTAATTATCCGACGAGAAACGTCCTGACCCTCTCCTCCCTCGAAGAGGTCTCCGGGGTGCTCGCGCCCCCGATGGAAAGCGTGGCCCGGCAAGTTTGTTAGCTACGCCGTTACGGCGAACTATCTCGCGCGAACTTCTTCAAAGGACCTTACGGCGTTATCACGAGCGCCGCAGAATTACCGTGTCAGATCTCCCCAGCGTTGCCCGTCGTCCCGGTGTCGCCGAGGACGATACGTGTCGGTGCCTTGAATTTAAATTGAACGCGTCACGTACACGCTGGCGCTCGTACATATCTACACGTGCGGACTGTGTGCATCGCGTGCACGGACTCTCGATATATGCGCACCCTTGTCCTCGTCGTCGTCATCTCTGGAGTAAAAGGTGCAACCCGCGTTTGTTGGCATATTCCAACTTTTTCCTTGTTTTTCCCTCTCTCTCTCTATTTTTTTTTTTTTTTTTTTTTTTTTATACGTGGCTCACTGTGCCACTTCGTTCGTTGCGGAGCGCGATCGATGATGGTTTTCGCCCGCGGCTTTTCTCTCTTCCCCACCATCCTCTCTCCCGTACCTCGTTTTGGTCCACGCGTCTCGTCACAATGGATGGAGACTGCGGATTACGTTTGCGCGACGTTCGACGGAAGCGGGTGTATCAGCTTGTGCGCGACGCTGATAAGAAAAATGAATGATCTAGCATCGGGGTCGCACAGCTTTCGTGAAACGATTCGCGACATCTCGTTTCACTGCCAACGGTCCGAAACGGATCGAGTCACTTACGAACTTTTGGCAATGTAAATACTTAATGGGACATGCAAATGGTATGATGGATAGTCGCCTATTACGTAAGGGAAACAGGACAGCTTTTGTTTTTATAACGCGATGATAGTAGAGCGTAACGAAGTTAGAATGCGTAAAATACGTTGAAAAATTATCGAAGAAAGATACTAGCGCGGACGTCGTAAAACTGACGTGTTAAAAATTACGCGAGTGCAAGGGAAATGAATATTTCTTATCAAACTTTTTTTTTTTTTTTTTTAATTTATTGTTCTTTATTTACAGTCGTATTTGTAGTCGACAGGCAAACGCCAAAGATACGCAGCGAAACATATTTTCTACCTCTATCTGCGTAGTAATTTTTCTTTCTTCGCAAAAAAGACGTTGAATGTCGACTTGTAGAACTTGTTCTCACCTAACTCGAAAGCACCTTTGGAACTGACATCGTATTTACTTTACTTAAACTCCATTTCTTCTTTGGACGAGTAAGTCCCAATTTACTTTTGTTGCGCGTCACTTTGTCTGCATAAAATACTTGAGAGATAATATCTCGCGATATATTTATCGCTACAAGCAATTGTTATAGAACGATTTTCGAATTTAATCGATCATTATGAAACTAAAATCGTCAGTTAAATATTAAAAAAAAAAAAAATAAATTATTTGCGTAAGTACTATTTTATAAACGTTTAAATTTCTCGATAGAGAAAACTTGCGGTCGAGTTCGTGGTTTTCGTGTATGTTCTATATTCAATCTCGGTTTACCTACCGGCACGTGCGGAGACATGCCAACGAGATATTTCGTTCTAGACAAAAATTTTCGGATCTCCGTTCAATGTACATGTCGTTGCGTTTCACGTGCATTTTATTTCAAAAGAAATAGGAAGAATTTCAAGTACGGTCTCTTAGGTAAAGTCTCTTTAGACAGGACATTTCGTACGTCCCCCGTGCGCGCGAAATCTGTCCAAGATTAACCAAGAGCACATTGCGCTACGATATGTAGACATCTCTGAGATATTCCATTAACATTCCCCAAAGCGACCAAGATCATCCTTAAATGTCCCAGATGGCCCGATGTGATAGCTGCGAATACAACTGACACACGACGGTGCGAGAGATCCGCACTACGTTCGCGTATGGAATTCACTCTCGTATTTTATAGCAGTTAAGTGCCAGAGGAGAGAAATGGAGTTATTTGAATTTTGATATTACGCGATTCATAAAGCACAAATTTTGTTATTTTATTTAAAAAAATTTAACCGTGAAGCAAACGGATTTTTCCTCTTATCGAATAAAGAAATAAATTTTAGATAAAACGGTAAAATTAATAACAATAAAACGCATACGATATACGTTCATCAATCAGTTTTATTTGGATGAAAATCACGGGTCTCCATCGATCGAGAAACGGCTCGAAATCCTACGACGCGCACTACCGTCAGGTTAGACAACGAAGAGGCAGCGGAAGCATTAGAGTCGCATTAGGGATCGCATTAGAGTTGACGGTAATAGTTTGGAATCGGCGGCAAGAGGCTTCGCCTGCGTCTCGTAGCCGGCAAACGCTGCTCCCTTGACGAGAGAAGGGCCCACTTCACTCGGCGCTGTATCCATAATTTGGCGAGAGCTCGAGATAGAGTGAAGCGGCGGGGCTGTTTGGAACATTCGTGGAATCTGGAGCGTACAGACGTGCTGCCTATTGATCTCTCTTCATAGACGTCGTGACTCGCCAGTCGATCGCAGGTTCTTAACCGCAAGTCCGAAGTATGAAAGTCAGGGAAGGGACATTCGCACATCGCGTCGCTGGCCAGCCCCGGAATTATATCTTTGGAATTCGAAAATGTGAGGCAAATGTCTATTGGAGTCGGACGGGATAGCTCTATCGTGAATTCCAAAATGATTGGCATCCTCCCCCTGCTGTACCGGCAACCCTTTCGCAAGGGATGTGAAAATTGCGCATCTCAAAGTCACGGTGCATTGCCTTCACTACGGGAGGGGAACGGCGAAGGTTTGTTATTCGCGAATGAAATGAAATTTGCAAATTGCGGCTTCGAAATTTTCATTCTTGCGAATATCGGCTTTTACGGTATAACGCGCGTGAATGATGTAATGACATGCGTCCGTAGATTTAAATATCGCAAATATTCGCGGGTTTGGACGAGTTGGTTTGGTTACCGCGTGTCAGATGATAAATCGTGACGGACGTTTTCGAAATTCACATGCGTGGAAATATAACCATCGATCTGTCTGTATGGGTCGTGCCTTTGTCAACGATAAGCTCGCCATTGACAACAATCGAGCCGTACGAGTTGTAAAAGCCGTACACAAAATCCATGAGAGAATCACCCTCATAGAGCTATCAGCGATATTTTTTTTTGTTTAAGGTTGACTGCACGTATACATCTTCATGATTATAAAATTTACAACTGACGATGCATTTTAATATAATCGTTGCACGATAAAAATGCGTAAGGTAATCTGAAAATGCATAAATTTATTAAACTGCAACGTGTGGAAATTGCAATATCAAAATCTACGATTAAAAATTAAGTCCAGTATTCGGCTGCGTTATAATAGGAAGCGAATGTTTAAAAATACAGTTTTTGAAAAATTGCTTGCAAAAGCAAGTGAACGTTTTATTTCTCAAATTAATTAAATCACTTAAATATAAAAAAAAAAAATCAACGATTTTTGTAGTCGAGTTTAATTTAATTTATCTCTTTAATAGACGCGAATTATAATTTAATCGATCAGTTTAAGAGCATAATTAAAGCAATGACTCAACGGCGAGACAAAGCGGTGAAATTATTCGCGAGAGGAAGTAGTTGAAGTAGAAAGGTACATCTACTTGAAGTCGACGACAATATTCACAACACGTCGCGGGAAGCGCTGTAATGTGCTCTTACCTCTGACAAAGCGAATGCTAATCAAGTAGTACTACTCCGCGGAGTTCCGCGTGCATTAAAATTCATGGCAGATCGATATAACAATTAATCTTAGCACGCGTGGTGCATCGAATCGTCGCACGTCGGTAATCGATACTCGACGGGAGATAATTAAGGCGCAAGGCACGTGGGGCGAAGATGAGGATGCATTCTTTCTGTCACTTTGCGACAAGGGTCGTCCATGTGGCGATCCGCTTCATAAATTTATCCCATATCTGACGGCGCCTTGCCGGATCGCGTTTCATTGCTTATAGATTCTTCCACGAGGATCCATAATCCGCAGAAGAGTGTTCGCGCTCTCACGCCGTTAGCGAGAAAGCCCTTGACGGAATGCAAAATTCATCCCGGGCTCAGGGATCCTCGGGACCGATCTTCCCGTAATCGCCAGTCAATATCATAAAGAGAGGAAGATCGCGGGTCGGTCGGGTTAATTTTCCCAAGGCGGTATGGGAATATTCTCGGAATTCTTGGATTATTCTCGGAATGCCGAAGACGCGTGGAATATGCCTATTGATCTTTCCGCAGTGGCTTTTCGATGTGGTCGGTATAGTCGGTGACACGTGACTGCAACGCGACCGAGTTGAGAAGATCTCGCCGAGTCTTTAGCACGCGGTTCTGAAACATGATAATTCCGTCCCGCCTTCTGCGCGTTCGGCGTGTCCCGTTCTGAGAAAGAACACGACACGTTTTTTTTGGTCTAAAATTGTAAGGTTAATTAAAATTTTAATTCGAATATGTAAAAACAAAGATTAAAAATTAAGAAATGTTATTGAGAAATAAAAATAGAAATAACCAAGCTCAAAAATGTAATAATTAAACGATTAGAAATTATTTAAAATTTAATCGGCGTTATCTACGCGAGTCAGCGGCTTCCTCGTCAAATGTTCGCGATGACAGAATGTCGTCCGGATGGCATCAGCGAGAAAAGTCGAGAAGTTACCGATGTGACTTGCCAACTTGACCCGGGAAATGGGTGATCCTCAGCGGCCACCAGTCAGCACGGATAGACGATGATCAGCTCTCGCTGGGTAAAGGTCGCGCAAGAAGATGACAGAGGCGGCACTCCATTATCGTTCTGTAACTCCTTTTAATTATCTCGGCCATAAGTTATAACCGGATTCGCGCTTTTTCGCGTCCTTATCGGACCGGGGCCGCGATTTTCCCCGGCGCCGACGAGAAGAGGAAAAAAAAAAGAAAAAAAAAAAGAAAAGAAAAGGAGAACGCGGAAGAAGCCGGAGATGAGGGAGGGTCGACGTAGGGAACGAGGAGAGGAGAAACAAGAAGAAGAATAAGGAAAACAAGAAGAAGTAGAAGAAGATGAGGAAGAAGAAGGAAAAGGGGATGCGCGCGAGATAGGCAACGGGGTAAAAGGGTGGCGGCTCTCGCGCGGGGGTGGGGAAACGGTCTGATATACAACCGGGCTATGGGAGGAAATCGCGCGCGCGCAAGCTCACGTATACACGCGAGCTCACGTAACACACGCGGCAGCCACCCTCACAGGTAACCGCGGGTTGCACACAGGCGCAGTTCCGCGGGCTGGACGGGGCGGCTGCGTGCTCGACGCCCGAGTGGCGCTCGCGCAATGTAGTCCCTCGGCTATCGTCGACGCGGGAGCATCGCCGTTTCGAAAGAGCCGCGGCCTTCTCTCCCCGTCGCGTCGCGCGCGTTGCGTTCCCGGTGGTGTCAGGGGGCGAAGTACGCGCCAGAGGGGTCTTCGCGCTCCCGAGGACCCTCTTCCGCGAACCCTCTCTTTCGTGGAGTCCCTCCGCCGACGATATGAAAACGCATCCCCGCAGACTCCGTCCCCGCGGTGCGATTCTCTGAAACTGGCAGAGACTTACGGTGCGTATCGTCACTTCGTCTGCAATTCGCTCTTTCGCCTCGAACGGACTTTCTTTGCGAAGTTTTCTCGCTCCCGACACACTCGCGAGAACGGTGCGATTCACGATCCCACGATGACGAAGTGTTAGTGACGGCCTAGTGAAGTCGGCATCGGCGGTGAACGGATTGCCTCGCTGGAAGATTGGGATTATTTCGCGAGCCGTTTCGGGTGACGTTCGTCCGAGATCGAGACCAGAGCGAAGAACGCATTTACAAATCACTGAACTAATTCTGGAACTCGAAGAACTTTAGATAACTGTGCGAATATTTCATAGCCGCGGAAGTAGCTAAGTTCTAAGATCAGAGCAATAATTTTTTCACTGCCCCGTTCGAAAAATCATAACGAAATTTATTATAAGGGAAAATTAAACGTTGCCAATTGAATTAAAAAAAAATTAATCGTCGATTGTAAACACGTATGCGAATAATTTCGCGAATTCCGTCCTGCAGTGCTTTGCTTGGTAGAACGTGAATCGTGCGTGAAACTGTCTCTAGCTTAATGACAGAAACGTCACTCCAGAACAATTAAGAACGTCGTCGACGGTCTCTCGAGGAGCTGCGTTTAATTGCCGGTGGTATTAGCGCAAAGAGGAACGTATTAAGGGCAAGTCAGACGGCGGGAGGAAAGCACGGTAGAAAGAAAAAAAAAAGAAAGAAAAAGAAGAAGAAGAAATTGCCTCTACCACGGTGAATCTACAGCGACGGCTGATGGGGAAATGTTAAAGTTAAAAGCTGCTCGTAAAACGCGTCGTCTCGTGGGTGCTACAACGTATTGTGCGCGCGGAGCTGGTTTGTTTCAGCCGCAACCCCGACGTGGAGGTGCAATTGAAGGGTCGAAAAAAATCTGCGGCCTGTCGGTCGCCCGCCCGCAATCGAACGTTTCGCGCGACGGACAGAGCTCGTGAACGTGAAAGAGATCGATTTGTATAGAGACCCAGTGGTCGAACGGCAGCGCCTGTAAAGGGACAAAAGAAACGGAGGCGAGGTTTCTTCTCCCTCGTTCGCGGCTACTATCGAGGCACGTTCGAAGTCGATCCCGCCTGAGGAAGAGAAATTGCGGCCACGGAAAAATGTGGCGAAGCCGCGCACAACGGGCAAATAACCGGTGGCGGGAATGATCGATGGAACGTCCGGTGCGTCGCGCGGATTGCATCAATAACGGCGATCAGCCTAATGCATCGTCGCCGAACTCGCGGCCATCGACGTAACGAGTGGCACGAAGACGACGTCGTTTAGACGTCGGACGAAGGTGATCATCGCGCCGGTCGATATGGATCGCGAGGGAATAATCTCTGTCGGAGGAGCGAGCGATAACGGCGATCCAGAGATCGCTTAAGTAGAGTCAGCATAATCAGAGTCAAGATTTATTGCCGTTGCGATTGCCGTCGTAGCGCCGCGATGTAAAGAAAAACAAGCTTATCGTTCGCAGATTGCCGCTTTCTCGACGCCAGTATAATCGACGGACGCGAGCAGTAAATTAAATATTTAATTGATTATTAAAGTCGTCAGTATTACGGCGCGACTCGCGCGAGAAACCGCGACGCGCAATTAGCGACGTAGGCTCCGTAATTGAGAGAATGTGGCGTCGCCGTGAAATCGTTTCGCAACACCGAGCGAATTGTTAAGCAGCGCGATTTTATCGACGAGGGAAAACTAATTGAGACACCGCGTTCTAACTTGTGAGTGGCTGTGCAACGGATGTACGGTGGCACGAAGTGGAAGTGATTCTGCCCGCCGCGAACGGGAATTACCGTGGAATGTCGCGATCGTCGATACCCAAAGTGTGTTAGTGCACCACTCATCTCTATCGTTCAGCATCTCCCGAAAACGATTGCGATGCGCCTGAGATAGTATATCAATATGTGAATGAGCCACGCCGGGGAAAAGCGATGTCTACTTCTCTTCCCACACTTGTCTGTTTTATAATTTGTTTTGGTAAGTGTCCTGCATTTATTTTTACAGTTTTTTTTTTTTGATAGTACAAGTAATCACGAAAGAAAAATTCGATTTGGACGTTTATCTTACGCGTACTAAATATTAACGCGATTGCCATTATACAACGTGTGTACGCAACAGCGCTCCGCACACAATTGTATCAATTTATCAGCTTAATGCTTCAAATATTGAGAAAATCAAAGTGCGTAATGGCCAACGGTCAGTAAGCAAAATAGATCACGATTCTCGAACTATGGATGCGCTAATTATTCGATGCATTCACGTTAATTGCACGCGTAATTATTGAGGCACTTAATAACGGCGGTATATTACGTGGCTTTAACTACCGTATATTGTTACGTTCGCAAGTCCCAAGCACGTACGTCCCCCTTTCCAATTAATATTTCGTGACTCGACGCAGTCAGGTCACCGTGCGAAAGTAAGGGCTCGTTGATGATCTCAACGTCAACGTGTACAACAATCTGCATAGATGTAGTACGCGATGACCATTATAGACTACCTCCGACGCGAATTTTTATGAAAAAATTTTAGGAATTATGTCAGAAGAATATACAACGTACAGTTATCAAAATATATTTTACATCTTTTTAAAAGCGTTGCCACACATAACGGACCCCGCTGAATATTTACAAAATTTGAGAATGAAACAATATATAAAACCCCGTCATGCAATATGCAACATTCTAATGAGTTTTATATATTGTAGTTGGTTTTAGCAGAATATTAATAATGCTTTACGTAGAAATTATAACAGACTTTGGACTTAAAATAAAAGGCAAAGGCCGAATCAATTTGCATAATTGCGTATGAAATTATCGAAACTCGTATTACGTTTTTGAATACAAGAATTACATTAATATTGTAATGAATCACAATTTAATGTGTGCTGCGAGTTTATTCTTAATCATTTTTATTATTTAATATTACATAAATCTTTTTTTAATTTTTTAAAAACAAGCTTTTAATAATATTATTCGTATATATATATATTTTTTTTTCTTTTGAAAAATTCATGTGCAATTATTAACACATTTCGGGTACATATGTCTTTAGTAGAAGCACGCGAATAAAGGTTGGAAATTTTCTGGGAAATACGCCAATATTTGGCACGCGGTGCAAACGACATATCCAACTTTCTCGTGAAAATGTGCAAGGCAGGTTTCAAAAAATTCGTTCAACCATGTATCGCCGATAAAAAAATAGTGCTTTAGGAGACAGAATCCACTAGACGCTATTTATTCGTTAATTATAATCAGACATCGTCGAGATGACAAAACAGAAACAACAGGCACGTTCGATTAGCATTCACGTTTCGCATTAATTTCCAGTTCAAATAGCTGAATAAGCGGCTGATAAAAGTTTCAATAAAATACGTATTAATCATGGGTATGACGCGCAATCGCTTTGAGCTATTTTCAATTTTATAAATTTCACACTCTTTGTTAAAATTTTATTTAGTTTCCATTTTGCTGCGCGAAAAATAACATTTTTCGGGAATTGTGCGGGAGGTAAAAAGCATTGACTTTGCAGTGAAAGCGCATGCATATTTTATCCAACTTACATGAGCTATGACTTCAATTATAGTATTGTATCTATGTACGTATAATACCTGTATACATATACGACAAGTAACTCTCGACACTAACATCTAAATAATAAATAAAGTAAGTTGATGCTCGCGTTAATTTAAATCGTCGTCACAATTGTCGAGATGTTTTATGCTTAATTTTATCAAGCTTATCAGAAATAAAATCCATACAAGTACACTCTCGAATTATTTCAAATGAGTTACGTATCGTTAAAGTAAAAGCGCGTCAAGATTTATGGGTTGCACGAGGATCATCGGCGAAGTTTCGGAAAGACGGAATTACACGCGGATTAACGTAGGTAGTAATTTTCGTTCTTACCTGCGCGTACCGCTGAATTCGCGTTGAAGTTTCTCCGGTGAAATCAACGTTTGTTGCTGCGAAAACTCTCGGTGATTTTCTCCTCGTATCTCAGACGTGTGTGCGTCTCGCCGAATGAAATGTGTCGTGACGATAAGTTCCTAGTTCGACTAGAACGTCCGAGGAAAGCGAAAGAGACGGGAAAATGTAGCTGCGTCGGATACCATTACCTACCTTGTATTTCCCATTCCGAGGTGTTATTTTGTTTTATTCCCAGCTGCGCGCTTATTTCTCCGTTTTCATGTGTAACGACATAATTAAAACCAACGAGGGCGATAAACGACCGCGCGCACCGTAGTAGTACGTCAACAAAAATTAAAATTCAAATTTTAGTTAATTACTGGCGCACCGACCACAAAAGACGTAGCTTTAATTCGGTGTCAGAGCATAACACGATATTATTACGCTAAAAAGAGAGAGAAAGAGAGAAGAGGATATTTTGTTAAGAAACGCGTGTCTGAAATTTTTATTTATCAAAAAATTACGTGACAGGTTAAAGTAAATGCCTCGATAACGCATCAACAATTCACGAGTTACGGAAATTTAGGGCTCGTGTTTTAGCCTTTAAGTTTTATCTATCGAGTAAAGGAAGTGTCTATCTTCATTTTTTTTTGCAATAAATAAAGGTACGTTATAGGCGCTTGTCAGATAAAACTTGTCAAAAACTTGAAACAATTAGCTCTTTATATTTTACTTACCAAGTTTTTTATTTATAATTTACAAGTAATAATTTAATTTAAAATAAAAATTAATGCAATATATTTATATTTGACACGGCAGAGTCGCCGACGTTTCTGTCGTCGCAATGCACTCGCGAACACACGTTCACCGTTCATTATGCTTCAGACGTTTATTATCTAATGACTCATTAACAGCTTCTCGCGGCACTCTGCCCATCACGACTCGCGCCATTATATTATTAACATTATCGGACAGTGAATTATGCGACGCAAACGTATCGACTATGTTAAAACTCAACGAGCCGTACTACCGGAACGTGCCGCAGGTTATCGCGACGGCGAAGTTGAAACTGAATAGACGTGTGTTGTACCTTCATTCACGGCGCGCTTCTCCGTACGCTACATGTCAATGTACGACGACGCTTCTATATTTACTCAACGGCAAAGTCCGCGTAATTAGTACGCGGGGCTTATATTACACGCATCGCTGTGTCCGCGCACGACGATGACTCTTCATTAACGCCGGGGACCAACGGGACGACGTAAACCGCGAGATATTTTAACGGAATAAACGCATTCGGCAGTAATAAGAACACCGGCGCGACATCGCTTACTCGTGTCACTTATTTGCAAGGGTAATGGCGCGACGCGACGGGAGATTAATGGAAGAATTAGGGAGCCTTCCTCGCTCGCCCTCGTATGACTGATCGGAAATTTAGCGGCGCTGACGAGCGTCGCCGGGTGGCGTTCTCGCGAGGTCGCACGGCCGTACAGGACCGCTATTTCGATCTCGTGGCGGCATATTGTAGCCGGGAGTAAAGGCGGTGCGAAAAGTTTTCGCGATAGTTACTCACGCCCCATCTTCTCCCTATCGAGGGTCCCGGGTGTGCGGCGTGTGCCTCGATGGAAGACGGAAAGTCCGCTAACTTCGACGCGCGCGAGCAGTACATTAGGTGGATGGGTAAACAGGTATACATGGCCCGGGCGTTGGCTATGTAGATAAATAAATGGTCGAATATAGGAATCGTTTGTTACGGTCGAAGATATCTCGCTCGCGTGGAAATCGATGGGAAATTTAGGGACACGGGCGATGCACAATGGATCTTCGAAGCCGGTAGCATGAAGTAAGAAACGGATAGTACACCCGAGGGGACTCGTCAAAAATGTAATGTACTCAAACACGAAATTGCCCGACTGTTTGCGGAACTTCTCTCGCAGGTATACGGAACTGTTCGGTGAATATTTTCTATTTGTACCGCGAAAGTTTTATAAAATATGGTTGCGCTTCGAGTTCCGTAAAATTATTGTTAACTTTATAACGCGATGTTTTTGCTACGGCACATTTGTGTGAAAGAATTTTTACTTTATTAAATTGATATTTTTTTCAGATTTCGTAACCAATATCGGTAACGTTATAAACAAGTCGTTGCGTGGCGCAATTAAAACATCATTCGATATAATAAAAATACGTTTAAAAATAAATGTATATTTAATATATATCTATATTTTAGTGATTAAAAAATATCGGGACATTTCGTGTAAAAAAATTTTTTTTTATTTATTTTAAATCTACGAAATAACATTTTTGACAGGTATTATTTTAATTATGCTTTACAGTTTTAAATTTTATACTGGTGTATTCCTGCGCGATTAACAATATAATTTGATACTCAATATTATTTCTATTATAAAATTTAACGATTGCTACTTCATACTCATACCGATGCTATCAAATATCAAAAATTGCTATTAAATAATTATGAACGGCTTTACTACAGCTATCATTACTATAACAATGATTCAATTAATTTAGTTAATATTTTTAAATCTTTAAATCAAATCGTTTGCCGTGAGCGAATCGATGAACAAATTAGTGCTAATCTTTCGAATCTTCTAAACGATGGCCTCAATCGATATACCAGTGACACAAGCACACTCGACTCCGAGTTTTTTTTTTTTTTTTGCAAATGCAGTGGCCTCTTCCGTTCTCTTCTTCCATCCATCGAAACGCGACCGCCACCCGCAGGAGCTCGCACTAGCTGTCCATCGGAAGAAAAAGTAATAAAAAAGTGTATACAGGGTATTCGAGTGCCAGGAAACAAAGTTGGCTTATCCGGCTGTAGAGAGGAAGCCGATTGCAAGGGAGAGACAAGGAACAACGGGAAATAGGATTTTGCGGCCGGTTGGCCAAAACCGACTATTGTCCCTCAACATCCGAAAGAATTTACCTCTACGTTGACGGATGAAGCACGATAAAGGTTCTCGGGACTTTTTCGTGACCTCGGGGTATGAAATAATTATAACGATTGCGTATAAAACCGATCGGTGCTTGAAGTTCTGTCTTCCATGAATCGATGCAGCTGTTTGCGATTTACGGACGGATCTCTAAATGACATCGCCGGCGAGGAAGAGATGAGATATATTACTAATAAACCACCGTACGTTCGTACCCAAGATTCTTGCTTTCTACTTTATTAGGTCACGACTCGAAGTGGTTCCACTTTCGATCAGTTTGCAGTGATATCCTTTCCTCCGCAGCATCGAAACGATTTTGTTGAAATTCCATCAGGGGAGATCGAAAAGACAACGGTGATGTACGCGACGGGCGGATTGATCGAACCCGCGCAAAAATCGTTCCTGTAGATTCGAGCGCGAAATTAATTTCCGGCGAAGGATTATAGATAATCCATCGCCTATGATAAACTTCCCTCGCAAATGCGTCTTTATCTCTGGCTATCTCCTGCGCCCGGTGTATCTCGAGTGCCGATCAAAGGGAGAAAGAGAGGGGACAAGTTTAAGTTTACACAGAATATTTGCGATTGGCAGACAGATACAAGCAACTTTCTGGAGAAATTAAATTGATTACAGATAAGACAAAAATAAATAAGTAAATTTAACAGATAAATCACGAAGGTTTAAGAAAAAAGAAATTTCCTCCTCAAATTCGAGAATTAACGGACGGGTACACAAATTAGATTAAACAATTTCTTTAGTAATTTATTAATAAAGAAATTAAATTCATAGAAAATAAAATATTAAAAAAATATTATCCCGGCGAGAGCAAAGTTCAATAAATTGCGACGCAAAATTAAATTATGCTTTTCGGAGTTTAATAAAATTAAAAAACAACTTTAAAGGGACATTCGAAATTGTCGATACGGCAACGGAGGGAAAATTCGTGTTCGCGCAGCTTCTGAAGGAAAATTAATTTTCAGCATAACAGAACAGCTCTCTTGGTTGATCCGATAATCAGGAGGTGAACTTGTTTCAACTGCTCCGAGTAAAAGGACCGTAAAACTCGATCCACTGGCGGTCGTTCGAATCAATACCAAATCCAATGCGTCAACAACGTAGCACCCGCTAAGGAGATTTTAATCCGATCGCTTTCCGCGCGTCAGGAAGTTCGCTTAAATCATTTACATATCTGTTTACTCGCATTAACAATCACAACAACGCGAAAACGCGGATGTTTCTGTCACACGAGAAATTGTTGTCGCATCGAAATGAAATATAAAACGTAAAATGTCGTGACTACTCATTATCAGATATTTCCACATCCGTATAATTTAATTTGCATATGGAACGAAGTGATTAATAACTTAATATTTCTCTTTCGTGTCCGGCTAATGCGTGCATATATGCGTATACATATTTAAACATCCTATTTTGAGCGCAAAGCGTAGCAGCAATCGCATAAGATTAATTCGTATCAACAGTTATTCACGGTGGTGTTTGTATAAAAGACAGTTTTGTATCTCGTCAAAATATACAATTAAACTCTCGGTGCAAATAAACGTGAAGAGTATCGATAAATGATACGGAAATAGAAAAATTAAATTAGGCGCGCGCAAATAAAAATATTTTAAGTATTCCGAAAATATCGTCGCGAGCGCAAAACGGGGATATTTATTTGAGTAGTTTACGTCTCAATCGAACCGCTCTTAATTGAATGCGTCGCCGAGGAAATAAATATCGTCCCTTCAATTGGCGGGGCATTCCTCGCTCGGAAATTTCGATGAAAGGCGAGCAGCGGGGGCTGAACTTTTCTCGCGTGGAACGCGGCGAAGTTCCCGCGAAAGAATTCGGGAAGGAAAATTAATTTCGCGAGCGGGAAATGAACAACGTAGAGCTCGCGCGATCGTACTCGCATCGAGCGGGCGGCCTAAGTTCGTGGCAACGGCCTAAGCGAGCGAGAGGGCCTCGGAAACGGACTCGACGTGTAGCGGTCTACACGAACTTGGGCCCGGAGCCCGGTTCTCCCCGTCACGGAAGTGCCTTCATCGGCGAAAAGTTTTGAAAGGCAATTACGAAGGGTTATTTTATGACAATACGCGCTCACGCGGCCCTCGGCGCGCGCGACGTTGCGTTACGGGGAAATCCATTCGTTTCGAAGTTTCATATTATCCGCAACGGCACGTCGGCTGGTATTTCGAAAAGTTCGACGAAACTGGAGGTACGAAGAGAAATAGAGTGTGCGCCAGCGGCGATTATACTTAATCCCGTCATCGATGAAGTTTGATATTACGCGCACGTCTACGTCGCCTTTAAACTTCATGGCGCTTACGAGCCCGGAAGCTATTCTCTCGTTAAAGTCCGGAGATTAACCATTGTCTTGCAGTGATGTTAAGAGCATGAAAAATGCGTTGGTCTTACCGCACAAATGCAACTTTAAAAGAAAAGTGTGGAAAAGAGTCAACATTGATTGTAAAAAAAAAAAAAAAAAAGAAAGAAAGAGAGAAAAAAAAAATGGGAAGTGAGCGAGTGTAATTATAAATTCTATCCTACTTTCTCAATTTATCTTCATTATGCAAATGTTTCGGTCTTGAGAAAATTTCAACGTCTCCGAGTTCTTAATTTCTGCAAGTTTGCGTTAATCGCAATATGTACGAAATTTAATCTTAGTAATATCTTTTACGCTCCCGGGGGCGAATACTTTTAATTTGCATCGCGGCTGAAAATCGGTCTGATTGCATTACGACTATTCAAGGGATCTTTTGGTGATTAAATATTCGCTGACAATGTGTGGCGAGGAAGTGGAGCAGGTATCTCCATCCTGGTTGAAATCAACTCCGGCAACGAGCGCGAGTACATGCAATTCCGCGTTAATCGTGAACTCGCCCTAAACATCGTGCAGTCGGAAATTCGCGGCGTATGGCTGTCTAGCTTTGTGAAGCACTTGACGAAATATAATTCGCAACTGAGAAAGTGCTTGCCCGTACACAGCTGATCCGGAAGTGCAATTCTAGAGTTGGCGATAGTTCGTGCGTGCGCCCCAGGTATTTGCGCCGCTGCAGTTGCCTGTGTATTTCCTCGTCTTAATCAAGAATCGTGAATTCGAGTGTAAGAATGCGGATTATGCGAAACGGATGAATTATTGTCAACGTCGGGAGAATAGTTGCATTAGCTATCTCAAACTGGTGGCAACAGTACTCGCGTTCTAAGTTGCGCCGAAGATTTAGGTCTTGTATTTATTTCTCTCCTCGATAGATTTTCCCTGGGAAAATATACTTTTCGTACAGCGCAGGGCGTAAACGTGCTTCTTTAGCTCGAAAAACAGCGGCACGAGCACGTCGACGCAATTTTGGAATACGTTTGTCGAGGAGATGCTTAATTAAATTGTATTATTTAATTACAATTACAATTGTTTTATGTAAAAAGTATGACGCGCATTGTTTTAAAGTTGCGGAACGTAAATCAAATAGAAACTTAATGAAAGAAATTATATAGATATTCAGCGCGAAACGTCGACAGTAATTTAATAATAATATGCAACATCAAGAGTGATCGCCAACTAAATATTTGCATCGCATTGGCAAAATTTCGCTATATATATATTATTAATAATGATAATTTTCCTCTGCAACTGAAAATGGAAAAGAAACAATCGCGCGAACCAGATGTATATTATTTCCATGTTCGCTGTTTTGCAAATAATGTTTGTCGATTTTTTATGTTACGACAAAACAGCTTTGCGTTGAAAAGTGAATTCAATCAAACGGTACCGTTAACGAAATCCAACATGAAAACAAACAGCGAAACTAGGACTACTTTGAAACGTTACATTTTTTACATTTCTTTTTCATCCAACGAAAATTTTGCAATTTATATTTTATTCAAGACGTATTTTTTCTAACGAAACTTTTCAATGTAGCAAAATAAAAGCTTATTTGGGAAAGAGATATGTTGAATTAATATAAGAGAGGAAAAAATAAAAAAAAAGTTGCAGGTTTCAAAAGAACTACATCGTGCTGTAGTAAACTATTTTTTCTAAATATCAAAAATTTGAGATTTATTCACAGTAGCGGATTAAAAAAGAGCTTTAGCGTAAGTCGATACCGTAGTTAATATCTTAATCTGATATTTAAAGCGCGTAGTTCGTGTGCAATTATTAATAAATCCGCCAGCGCCGTAGTCTCCTCCACAGAATTAATTTATTTCAATAGAATAATCTTTCCTATATTTTATATAACGCTCGCAAGATACGCGGGGAAAATATCTCTCGAACAGCACGCGCGATAAGCTTAGCAGCTAGTAAATGCACAGTATGCGTGTACACGGTAACGCGCAGATTTCAAGGGAAATCCGGCCGTAACGTCGCGCTGCCGTCACGAAAAGGAACGTTACCGTCACGTCAAGATATAATGTGATGTATTTAAATAGGTCCGTTCACGTACTGCCACGCGAACTTTCACGTGACGCGACTGACGTGACGCGACAATCCATGGACGTTGATGCTGTGTACGATCTCCGATGTGACGTAAACGTTAACGGGCTGATGCCCGAGACACCGTCTAACACATTTCGAAAATCAGGTGGCCTGACAAAGTGCATTACGTCCCAAATCCACCGAGAGCTTGCCGGACGCTCCAAACATTTCACGCACGTCGTCGACTTTAAACATACGAAATACATTCACGGACACGCGGTAAAAGAAGGAAAAAAAAAAAAAAAAAGAGAGAAGAATAATGAAACGTGCGATTTTTCCGCTGCTAGTTTAACTACTCGATTTAGTCGCGTTAAAAGTGAAGCGAAAAGGTAGAAAATGTGTGACAGCGTTATTCTTGTCGTTCGATCACTGATCACGAGCGAGAAGATACGCTATTTAAGATTGATTCGATAATCTTGTCAGGCATCTATTCTAGACTGCGGATCCGCAAATCTGTTCTCCGCGCGGTCGAAAATTTCCTGTCTATAATGGTTTTCTTCCGAGAGATCGGGATTAATCGTGATGACAATTTTTTTTGCTTTCAGGCGGTATAGCGTCATGCCTACGAAACTTTCGGACCGATTTCCTGGAGGAATGGCCGACGCCGGGCACCGGTCCACATTTCGACATCTCTATGCAATCGAACTTCACCGGGCTGGTGGGAAAGACGGTGCATCTCGTGTGCAAGGTGAAGAACTTGGGAAATCGAACGGTAAGCCATCGAAAAATCTATCGTCTGATTCGTGACCAAAGGCGCTATATCTTCGCGGACAGCGCGCCGGCCAACTACCCCACGTTGCTATTGAATAATTTAAGAGTAGAGTCGCACGAACGACCTTGCGACCCTTCCTCGCGATCGTAGCGGATACTTTAACGGCGCGTCACGTCGCCAGATTCGCCCGCTCGCTCGCCCGTCACCAAAAGACTCGTTAAACGACTTTTTAATCGATCGATGATCATGAATGGAAAGTTTAAGTGTCATCCAAATTGCACGAAAGTATCAGTAAAAACGTAACAGGCACCAATTACCGAGATAAAGCGCACAAAGGGTCGAGGCTTGAATAGTTCTTTGGCAAGTATCGCGATATATTTTGCGCTATTTCCGTTTCGTTAAGATTTTAAAAGCGTTTAACTGCAGTGGAGATTATCGAATTCACATTTAATTCGCGTATAAAATTTATGCTGCCCGAGTTTTTCCTCGCAAGCACTTTTATTCCTTGTTGTTGTAATTACAACGTTATAATTACAACAACGGCGCGTAATGCGAACAGGCGCGCCTCTCTATGGGGACACGCTTCGCTTATGAAATATAAAATCGCTGTTCTTATACGGCGAAGTCCGGGGCGCAGTCCGTCCAACGTAAATGGGGCTATTAAATAAACATTACTGTTCCTTCATCGTGCACGGTGCTGGCGTCTCATGAAAAAGGCAGACGATGTTAGCGTTTATGTTCCTGCATTATTAACCGCTTTTCTTATAGCGAGCAGAAGCATTCTTTTTGCGTATCGCGCGTCGACGAATTACATCGCTTCGAAAATTTCTCTTCTGTAATTACACCGTCTCTCTTTCTCTCTCTCTCTCTCTCTTTCTTTCTCTGCATATTGCTTTAGCCGAAAATGATTTTGACGTTTAATCACGCTGCCTTGTCATTGGCATTAAGTAGCTTACATTTCTTCATGGCTTCTTCACGCATTTGCATTTAAACGTCGCAGCTAATTCCGCTGTTCGGATGATCGAGCGGTATCGATGAATAAATGTATCGAGAATGAAGAATTGGCGATTGATCCCGTAAGTGCGAGATAGCATGACTGCACACGATCAGCCGATCGTAAGTTCTTAAAGAACGTCGCCGCGCCACGAAACTGGCCTCGCATATCGATAACCTTTGCGCTTCCATAATCGCATATTTATTACGTCTAAATTTCAAGTTTGCGTGCGCCCGTAATAAAGCTCGTGCAATTTCCATAGAATTGCCTCGTGACATTTTCTTTTTTCTGGAAATCAAACGTGATGCATGGCCACCGTTCGAAGACTGGATTGTTTCGCGTCGCGAGCTACAACGGAGCGACGCTTAAATTTCATTAAACCTCTCGTGTCGAGCATTTCTCCTCTAACGGCACCGAGACCGAGGTATTCATTCTCGATAAAAAGCAAAATACAATTGCGTCGAAACATTAGTCACGCGAGTTTTTGAAAGTTCTGTCGCTGGCATCGTGCGTTTTTTTTTTTTTTCTTTTTAATTCCGCGCTTTCGAGCTTGCTTCGGCAATACGATATCATCGAATCCGCTGATATATGACGCTCCGCTATCATAAGCGCGATGAAAGATCAATCCACCGTGGCTTGCGAAGACGCATCATTATCGGTTAGGTTTGCTTAGTTTGCTTGGGACTGACTAAGAAGCTGCTGCAAATACATGTCGGACGATAATGGTCGTCTTCATTAGCAGACATCGTAATCCGTTTGGGTTAGCTTGAAATCGGCTTTTCGCCGAGGGTAGATCAACATCATCGTGCGGACGATTTGGACATCTTCGCTATTCTGATGGGACATAATGCACTTGAATCATTAACAGAGAGGAGTTAATAGTTTAACGTAAAGTAGCAAGCGACTAATCTCACATCCCGTGCTGTAATTCAAATTGAATTTGCTTTTTAAATACAGTTCGATATTTTAAAACGCATTTATTTTGGCATTTCAATATATGATTTTTTTTTTTTTTTTTTTTTTACATTATCCGTATTCTGCCGCGCAATATTTTATTTTACATATACTAAAAATAGAATATTAAATAATCTGATGAATTTTCATTCAATTATTGCTGCGTGTGGTTCAATTTACGGCGCTTACACCTTTAGATAAACTCGCTGCTTTGATACGATACCCCAGTGAATCGTAACAGCGAATCATTGGCCGCATGATTATCTTTTGCATTTCTAGATATCCATTTTGCGGTTTCCCGATAATAATTGGTGATCGCGCAGTTTATTCATTGCGCAAACACGAGAACGGCTCGTAAACGCGCTCGAATACGGCACGGCTTAAATATCCACAATGGACGGTTGATTAACAGCAGATTCAACGAGTGATATAAAAATTTGATAAACGAAGCGTAATCGTAAACACATGGACGCCAGGTTTCTCGTGTTTCGTTGCCGCTTGTTGGTCGCGCGATACCCTCGTAATGATTTATGAATATTAATCGAAGCCTTCCTCGCTCTCTCTCCCGCCTCAATTTTTTTTTTTGCTTTTTTTTTCGAATCGCACACAATTGCGTGTTGTTAACGCATAGCTGTGACTGCAAAATTAAACCAAATGAGCAGATTGTGTTTCGGATGCTCGATTTATTTAAACGGCCACGGATGTCGACGACAACGATATGCTACATGCAACGAATCTTGAAATATTGGTGCAACTTGTCGAGGTGTTAAATTAATATTAATTATTATTATAATTCAACGCTAGAATGGTAACAGGCGGACGAACAGTTTTTAAACAGGCGCGCTTTATATATGTATATGTATATACATATATTTAGTTTCGGTATAAGCAACTTTGAGAAATTGACATTATTTCTGAATAAAATTATGCCACGCAATCCCTTGACAGTTGAGTCCCGCGAGCTTTATGAGTTGCCGTATCCCAGCCTCGGAATTTTATCGCTCAAGATGCGCGGTGTCGCCCGCTTTTACTTCGTTTCAGTCGCGCTAAGCTAAATTACTGCTGTCAGTACGTTCCAGATAGGGTTTTTGTTTATTTCCTGAAATAAAAGCTACGCTGAGCTACAAAGCACTCACGATTATTAAAAGGCGCTTGTTGCTCTCTTTTTTGCATTTTACGAAGATCGACGAATCTTTATATCGTAAACACTTCTGTCAATCATAATTTTCTCTCTTATCACGAAGGAATCCGTGAACGAAGGTCAGAATAAGCAAACGCGTTTGCCGCATTTCGTCTGATTATCGGCTTTAAAGTCTACGGAGAGGTAATATTACAAATAAATTATTTATTCTAGGCCAATTGCAAACGTTGTAACATTACTAAATTATTGTCGTCGTGTATTAAAATATTAAATTAATGTAGCGTGCACGGCACAATGGATAATAATTATTTATTAGTCACGAAACAGTTAATATATTTATGAATGATTGAAAAATTGATGATGTCCGGTGCATTTTGTGCAAACACTTGAGGATAATCTCGAAATATTCGAAAACGGAGATTCTCTCTCAAAATGCAATATTTTTATACTCAATACTGAACGTTCGAGCATATCGCAGTTATATTTTTCTTTTTCTTATCGTGAAATTGAGGAATAAGCGTACAGAGATGCATCCCGGTGCACAGTATAGTAGTATCGTGCAGCATTGCCGTGTGGGGGGGGTGTCGCGGTTGAATTTCGCTAAACAATGCAGCGATTAATGCCAATGACACATACGCGTCATCTGTAGTACGCGAGGGCTCGCGCAAGTGTCGGGATTCGGTGCTGAGATCGGACAATGCGACATCTCCATCATGTCTGCATCCCCGATGCAGCGTTCCGTATAAAGCGAATCTAGAGATCCAACTGTGCTCCCGTGGCTTTTAAACCCTTTATCATCTCGAAGCGAAGCTTACACGAATTGAATCTGATATCGTGTATACGGGGACGAGATATTTTCAGCGAAATAAAAAATGTATACGTTGCCTATGTCGAGAATAATTAATCAATATTCAATTTTAATTGCATTTCGATTTTTATACGTTGCAATCTACATTACGGTATTACATGCAGTTTTCACTTTTCAATTCTAATTAAATGTTTCATATTATACCCTTTCTGGCGTGTTCTGTGCGATACAAAAAAAGCTTTTATTTTACTGCGGAATATTTGAAAATTTCAATTTTATTGCAGAAAGCGTGTCATTTCTATTTGCCTCGCGCGAGCTGAAAAAGAAAAAAATAAAAAAAAAAATGTAATCCTTTCATTTCGTAAAAGCCGCCCGCGCTACGAAGATGGAGAATTTAGCTGAATCCAGGTACAGCGAAACGATCGCGGCCGAAAACCCTCGCAGCGCTCAGAATCTGTAGGATCGATTTCAATAGCCAGCTACCAAAAGCCGATTTTGCATTCGCACAGCGTGTTAGGTGTGCGCGGCGCACGACAGTTGCGACGCCTCTGTTTTCCTCTCGTTCTTCAAGCGCCAGCAACCCCATCGCTTCGCCAGGATGGATAGATTTTGTTTGGCTTTCAGCCGGCAACGCTAATGCCAATAACACGGCCGTGTCATCTCGAGAGCTCCAGCTGGCGCAGGTGCCGGATGCAGGACGAACCAGGACAAAACGAATCTCTCCATGGCAACGTCATTCCCGTCGAGAGGACGTCAGCCCGCGATCGGTTAATACATCGAAGTTTCCGTAAAATGATCCGAAAAGCGCGGTGTGCCCGCAGCCTTGTCCGATCACGCGAAATACTTTCCCTTTTTCCAATTTAATGAAACGTTCACATTGTTTCTACATTTTACGGAAAATATTGTTAAACTACAGAAGAAAACATTAATATTAAAGATATTCTTGTAAATTTTGCTAAATTAGAAATTAATTTTTAATGACAAAAGAGCGAACTACCGCATTTATTTGTGTCTAATGATTCTTTTATCCGTTGTAATCGTGAACTCTTGTTGCAGTCGGTGAAAACTTTTGGACTTTTCAAACTGTCAGATGGAATATCAATAATGAATAAAACAAAATCACTTAAAGAATACCGGTGGTCTCGCGCAGTTTTCGCCATTTTCTGGAGTTAATTAGGGTCAATCGAATGTAAATGTTACTCCGGAGAGTGCAGCCGATGAAATTGCATCAACGGTCTAATAGTTTAGTCTTCGTTTTTTTTTTTTTCTTTGCGCGTCGACGCGATAAAATTAATAGGCTCCAGCGAGACTTACGAGGATTTAACTCGGAATCTCGGCAGGCTTGCTTCGGTTTGTAACACGTCGTTGATTTAGATAAGTAAAAATTCAATAGCGGTCGAACGATGACATTATACAAACAAATAAGCTTTCGATTTATTTATTAAACGGTGCATTATGAAAACCGCAGGCAGCGCTGTAGGGATAGATAAATATTCCGTAGGGCAGTAACGCGCGCCTGATATTGACAGTTCAACTATGCATATAGGTATATAATATTATTTCCTCACATGGCCGTGGCCTATATACGCACATCACGTGCTTTGATCTCTGATAACGAAACCCGTGCATCTCGAAACGCTCTGCATTATGAGTGATAAATTTTATTTCTCTATTTTTGCATTATATTACATCTCAAGCATTTTAATGAAATTGTTTATAAAAGCGAAGACTTTTATGCGACCGCCTCGATAACAAATGTGTGCTGCGGAAATTGTCAATTTAATCATCGTGCAGCACGTCAATCACACGTATATTAAATGATATATTAAACAGTATTAATCAACTTTAATTTAACTGTGGTAAACAAAATTACATCGCGCTTCGGTTCTAATACAATATGTTCGGGTGCTTCGCTAACACCGTTGATGAATTAACAAAATTAATTTTTATCCGATTAAATCTGTTAAGGAGATTTCTTTTTCCGCGCAAAAAAAAAATCAGAACAGTGGTTATGTTGAGAATAACCGATAAGGTGGTTTTTTGTTTTAGGTTTCCTGGGTCAGGCACCGAGATATACATCTGCTAACTGTTGGTCGTTACACTTATACCAGCGACCAGCGTTTCGAGGCACTACACTCTCCTCACACGGAGGACTGGACCTTGAGGATACGATATCCTCAGCGTAAGGATTCCGGGATTTACGAGTGCCAAATATCTACGACCCCGCCCATCGGCCACCCCGTGTACTTAACGATAGTCGGTGAGTAAATACTGATTATGCGTGACGTTTCCATTTTATTTGCTTCGAAGAAAAAATAGAACAGAAAGAGTCTAGAGGGATGACTTGTTACATCCAGCGGATATCTTGTCAATATTATACTCACTAACGATCTTGTTTGCAAAACCCTCGAGTGTCTAATTCCCTTCAAGTTTTCACTTCGGTGACGTGACTTCAAAGTCAAACTCCACTTCATCGAGAAGTGTATTTATTTGGAGCGATATAAATTTTCCAGTAACATTGCAAGTTAGACTCAAACGTTCCCTTGGATGTAATATAACTTCAAAAGTTGCTGGTTGAAGAAAATGCAGAACTGTATCTTCTGCAGCTGGTTTGCGCATAATATAAACATCGTTTAATTAACTTCTATATAAGAAAGAAAAGTTCTATCCATAATTAGTCTTGAATTTCAGAAACTCATACATATAACTAGAAATTGTACATCGTTTCTTTTACATTTTCTCCACAAAATTTAAAAAAGAAGAATTCGAAAATTTGATCGGAAAGCGGTATACCTCGCGTCTTATATATGTAACGTGATATTCTTTTACAGAAATATCTTTAATATTTAAAAAACGATTATGTGCTTTATCCATTAATATTCAAGCATAAAGAGAGTATATGAGGTCTTATATCTTTAAAGATAGCTCGCTAATGACCGCTTCGGTACTTCAAACGGGCCGTCCAGGCAGAAAGGATCTTATCGACACGACTTGACCCAAAAGCTCTCCTCTACGATAGACTCGGTTGAGGCTCGAGCGTAGAGCGATAAAAATATTGAACATAATGAAAATATGACGAGAATTATATCGCTGGGTTACGTAACGTTTTTCACGACACTCGGGTAACCACGGTCTCAAATTGACAATCATCTTTTGTTTCAGAGCCAGTAACTATTATAGTTGGAGCGCCAGACCTCTTCGTCAATAAGGGCAGCACCATCAATCTGACGTGTGTCGTAAAATTCGCCCCCGAGCCACCCCCGACGATGACCTGGAGTCATAATTCGGAGGTGAGTGTTACGCCCACGAATAAATCACCGAGAGATAACGTTCCACGTGCGGGAGCAAATAAAAAAAAAGTCTAAATTTTTTAATAATTCTGAGTTTTTAATTTAGTCTCGGCAAAACTTTTTAATTGAACTTTACAAAATTGGGACCGCAAATTGATTCTAAATATTTTTTGCATATTTAGTCGCGGTAAAACGAGATAAGCTGGAAGCAGGTTCTACAAATTTCATTTCTGTAATTACGTGTTACCTTTATAATTTTCACACGGTGGCCTTTCAGACCAACGTGAATTCTGAACCGCAGCTCCGGCGTTCTATCTCCGATTTTCCGAGTCCGTCGGCAATTTATCTCGCGACGAGTCGCATAACGACGCTCTTTGCCGCGTCAGACGGACAACAGGCACGCATGATTAATACGGTCTGTCGAGGCGTATTTTCTTTGCGATGGGAAAATGCATTTTGTGCTTTTAATACCACTTTGTGTAACAAAAGTTATTGTAAACGCGCATTTCGCCAGGGCACAAAGAGCACATTACACCGCGGAACCCATTAATATTGACGAACTCGTTAGAATAATTTTGCGACGTAACGTTCGCGGCGTCGCGTCGCGTTGCGTCGCATCGCCGTTTTATTCACGATGACGGAATAATTTTTAATTCCCTTCTGCGGGCCCGATATTTGTAATTCCGCGTTCGGTATCCGCTGGACGGAAATTATTCCGCTGCGCATTAATGAGACTATCGTACGTATATGCGTGTATCGCAACGAAAACCAACGATCGCGATCAATAGGAGCGGAAAAGCGAGAGCAGGCAGTAATTTCTCGGGTGATCGCCGATACATCGGTATGCCGTTGGTCGCCGGAGATACGCCCTACACTCGGTACGTGCTTTTACCAGAATAAAACAGCAGGTAACGCAATTTTCGCAAGGTACTATCACGCACGTTGATCAAAGTGGAATGCGAAATAGAAGACCGATCGCTCGCACGGTCGTTCTCGCGGCAGCCCAAGGAACAAAATTATTTTCCGATTAATCCTACGCGGTTTTCGATTCGCGGATAATCATTTATCCGGTAACGCGATACACAGGCACGCATACACGCACGGCGATACGATTCCGCTATCGTATCGGAGGTGCGAGACGAGTTAACTATTTTCTTCCTCTTTCCTTTTTTTTTATCCTTTCTTTTAAAAAATAGAAATAAGCACTGGAAGGAAAACGAAAAGGGAAAGAACGAAAGATATTTTTCCATTCTGTACGGGGGCGTGCCGTTACGCGTGTCTATCTTCAAAGAGAATACGAAAGAAACGTATATACGTTTCCTGCTATTCTTTACCTCGTATCTCGCAGGGAGCTGCCTTTTATCTTCCGGCAAAGGGGCGTCATTGCGTTGTCGGGAAAAAGCGGGGATTCCACGGAGATGTAAAGAAAAAAGCGCGGGAGCAGCGTCTTTGAAAGAACGATTGCGGGTGAAACGCATACGACATCCTGCCTACGTGTTCGATATTACGCGACGCGAATCAAAAGAGAAATTAGCCTTTATTTCTGGTGCTGCCAAAGTTGCCTGCGGCTATCATCTTTGCGGGGCTTAATCCGCGGGAACTTGCAATAGTGCAAAGTTCAGATGGGTACCATCTCGTTCCCGGGCATAATCGGTGATACGGGGGAAGCTATGTCGGCGATTAATTTAATTCCTTACGAAGATTACTTATCGGCTTAGAAAGAACGTTTATGCCGAAAAGGAGTTTGAAGGAAAAACGAAATATATGTAATGAGTAAGCGGTAACGTCTGATCAATACGGTTTCTTTATTAATAATTTAATTGCACAATTATTTTATATCGAATAACGTTGTTATTATAATCGAGCATTTTCGATCATATTATGTATGTAAATTTAATGTCCCTTTGTTATTAACGTTCGCATCTGCGTTCTGTTTTCAATTTAATCGCGAATACATCATGCATGTAATTTCGACGTTTGAAAAAAATATACGGGTACGTTGTAATTATGTTGCAGGTTATCAATTTCGATTCGCCGCGCGGCGGTATCAGCCTCGTCACGGAAAAGGGGCCCGAGACTACGAGTCGTTTGATGATTCAAAAAGCTGTGCCGAGCGACTCCGGCATCTATCGATGCGAGCCAAGCAACGCGAATCCCAGCAGCATAAAAGTGCACGTCGTTAACGGTAAGCTAAAAAATTTTTTTTCACATGTACGTGCGCGCATTGTTATATTTTATTCACGGTAAAACAATTATTTTGGTGAATCTTTAGTTTCATTTAGAGTTGCGTTTTTTCAATTTTTCATGATCCGTCGACGTGAAAAAAATCTTTTTTTTTTTTTACATTTCTGATCAACATTTTGTGGTTTACCGTTAAATTGGAAAAAAATTCGAGCTCCAATCGGCTTTACTGTTGCAATTACAACGAAACGAGAGAAATGACGTCGTCCGCCATCGGTGAAGAGAGACCTCGTAGAGTGCTGCTCGAAAGTAACGTTGATTGACTTTTCTGTAAATATTGCAAGCTTCGAATCTATCCGGCAAGTCGCGCGTTAAGTCTGAAATCGATGGTTACAATCGGTCGATTACTCGAGCGCGCGGCACCAGGAATAGATCTATACGTGCGGCAATTGCAAAATGCAGTGGATTTAAAATTCTCTTTTTTTTTTTTTTCTTTTTTGTTTTCTTCTCTTATCGGTCGCAACGCATTGCATTCGATTCGCGATGCACAAAGCAATGACAAAGCATTGACAAAGTCTGATTTTCGCGCAGAATCTCACGCAGTTTTTGAGAACGTTCGAGCTGCGAGCGAAATAAAATCAAAATGAAAGCGGATTGTTTCATTCGTTCTAAAAGAAGGCGCACTTTTTTCCGTCTTCTTAATTCGATATATATATTTTTGAAACCTGCGAAATTTACGAGATTCACTTCTCGTCCTGCGAGCAATCAAGTCCCACGACGCGACTTTCCACGTAAATCTTACAAGTTGATTGCATGAATTGTTTTACCGTCTTTAAACATCGTTTTCAGCTACGTTCCAGAATTTGTAGAAGAAAATTTGAGATACTATAAAACGGCGTTGCTTAAAAAAAAAATCTACAATTTAAACGTGACAAAGTTTCGTTTTGGTAACAACGATTATTGACGAATGACGAAATATATTTGCCGATTATGATGATTTGTTCATAATTGTCTCTTCTATTTAACAATGCGTGATGGATGGATTAATGTGCGTGTAATCAAAAAGCCGATATATTAATTATAAATTTGAAGCGCGTTGTTTAGAACACAACAGCGGGTAGTACGGCCGGATGAAATGATTCATGCACACCGATACATATGCAACGGATGATACGTTATCGTCATCATGTGTCAGCATCATTTATCTACGATATTGCTTTCGCGTACGTTGGGAATAGTAGTTTTTCTCTTTTTTTCTCTTTTTTTTTTGTTTGTTTGCTTGTTTGTATTTTTTTTATTTTTTTTTTGTTTCACATTTTAACACAACGCATTTCTATTCCGAATATTTCTGCTTGTAACGACATTTACTTTTTCCTGTGCAAAAAGCAAAACAAAATCGTGTACACCGTGTACATATCGAAAGTTTCACGTTAATGTTCATTTGTTACCACCTTGTCCTTTCTACCGCCCACGTAATTCACCAGAAAGCGTTTAAACTCGTTTTGTATCGGCAACTTCAATTTAGCCTGTCGTCTAAACTGATTAAACGTCCGGCGCATTATTAGTTTCAGACTTGCGAGGAATCTGTATCGGTTTTCGATTGAGTCAGTATTCGCTAATTTCTGGGATGCACAGGATGGAACGAGGGATAACTACTTAAGTTTCTCATAATAACGCCGCGATATTAACGATACGCGTGAAAAATCTGTAACGTGATATATAAAAATATAACGAAATAGGGTAATAAATAATAATCGGTATATAAAACAAAATCAGCTTTATTTCTTACGCTTTACAATTATTTTCCGTTTGTTCAATTTGTAATTTAAAAAGTAAACGTCGACGTGAATAATAATTCCCTGGGCTTTATATACTTTTAATTCATGTGGTATAAAATCGTAGATCGAATTGATGAAAATTTCTGTTGCAGAGGAACATCCAGCGGCGATGCACCATGGGGACGGGAGCTCGTCGTACACCAAGACACGGCCGATTTGTTTTATAATTTTAGTGATAGCTAATATAATGTTTATATAAGGCGAGAAGTACGCGGAAACACACTTACCCGACACCTACACGCAGACACGATGAAACGAAATGCGCGATCGCCGAGAATCGCGGGCTGCCTACTTAACGTCGTTAACGTTTCTTGGATAAATATTTGTGCAGGGTAAAACCGAACATTACCATTTACCGTTTAAACGAAAAGAAAATGAAAACGAACTTCCGTGACCAAAAAATAAAAATAAAAGAAAAAAAAAAAAAGAATTTTCAAATATCAGCACGGCACAATAATCGGTAAGAGCGTAGTATTTTGTTAACATATATCATCAAGAAATAACTTACGGCGTCAAAATTTATTGTATTATTTGTAAATAAATTTATTGTATGTACATATCAATAAAACGATTGTCTTTAACTTGACTGACCGGTTAATGCAAAAGACGTCGTAAGTTACTGGCTAAGTTGAGGCTAATTCTAATCCGTCGAAATAAATAACGATTTTAAATTAATTTAAAGGTTCTGGAAATAATTTTGGATTAGTTTTTTATTTTCTCGCGTTTATAATGTACGGGAGGTATTAAGATATTACGAGGTAAGTAAACCTTTCTGATGTTTCCTCAGAAAATCTTTGTGAAAAATCGTCGGGGATTATGCATCGTGTAGCAAAATTCTCGCAAAAGTATTCCGTCAATCACGCGACCGAGGAAGTTTACCTCGTTATATTTCGAGGCAAACTTTATATCGCTATAGTCAATAAAGCGCATTCTTAAACCAGACGATTTTCCTCGCGAAAAGAAGAGATGCGCGGCGTGCCTCCGGACATTGCCTTACTAATGACAACATTAATTACACCGCGCTATCTCATGCTCGTTAATTACGGCGCGGCACTAAATTTACCGTGAAAAAATACGGATGCGTAAATTTCGCGTTCAATCGCGCGGCTCTCAATTAATCTAAAAACGGAGGTCTCCTGCGGCTCCTCCACGTTCACCATCTTGAACATCTCTGTTTCATCGATGTGACCTAAATTTTACCGCGTATCCATTTAAAGGTTATCGGGCGCAGTAAAAATTTCAGTTATTACGCTTATTAATTACGTTATATATTAAGTAGTTCCGTTTGAAAATTATATATCGCATCTTCAAGAGCCGAAGAAAAGCGCTTGGTATTCGCCGGTCGGTCGCTTCTGTGTTTACTCTATAGCACCGACTAAAAGGGTTTCACGTCAATTGGCCATAGTGCATCGACCAGCGTTCAAATGGTCAATAAGATCCGCCACGTTCGGCTCTCTCGAGCGTGGAATCATGGGCGGGGCGGCTCTTGCACGTTGCTGCTTGCTCCGGACCGCAAATGTTTGCCCTTCTTTCTTTTCTCGGCATCGGTTCCGGCGGCCCCGCTCCTGCAGTGTCATCGACTTGCCGGCCACGAAAAGGTAGGGACCGGGGTAAGGCTGGAAGTCGGGTATGTCGTGCTTGTAGACCGGACTGAAGCCACCCGTGTCGGCGCAAGCATTCGCCGGCACGTCCATTATCACTGTAAGCATCGGCAAAGCGATCGAAGGATTTTCATCGTACACCGTACTACCGAAATTGCGCTTAACTGCAGTAATGGAGTTTGCAACTGAAAACAAGATTAGCAGATTAAGAGAAACCGTGCATTGCCCCGTGCTAGTTTCCTTAAACTTATTTTTTTTTTTTTTCCACATTTTTTTTTCTGTGTTACTACATGAAAGAGATTAAGAATCTCTTGGTGAGATTTTATTATTTCAATATCATTAAAAAGTATGTGATTTTATGTCGATTTTCATATCCTCTACATCGATTTTACTTGTACTGCAATATATTATTATTATCATTGACAAATTTTCAGCATTTAAATCTTAGCCGTGAAAGCGAAAAACATTTTCGATTTATTTTAAATATTAAATTTGCTAAACTAATTTGGTATTTTGAAATTAACTCTTTCTATTTACCTTTAATTATTGAAGGATTTATTTAAAAA
This sequence comes from Cardiocondyla obscurior, assembly GCF_019399895.1. Taxonomy (NCBI): domain Eukaryota; kingdom Metazoa; phylum Arthropoda; class Insecta; order Hymenoptera; family Formicidae; genus Cardiocondyla; species Cardiocondyla obscurior. The sequence continues at coordinate 9,011,072 of NC_091866.1, read as the reverse complement.
TATTATTTTCTCTGTTATTATTACAAAAGTTAATTTATTGATCCATTTATAAATGTTGAATACTTTGACGTGATATCTATGCTTACATTCGGTGGATTCAGAAAATTAAATATTAAAAAAGGAATTAAAAGATAGGTCAGAGCGATTTTATTAATTAATTATAAAGGGTCTACGTCATCTCTTTTTTAGGAAAAAAATTAAAAAAAAGAAAAAAATAAATTATTGAATTTAATAAATTGCGATGCATATGCCGAATAAAGAATGAAAAAGAAAATGGAATTCCTTTTATCTGGAATAATGTAGAATTTGAAAAGATTATGAAATCATAAATCACAAAGCTTTACTGTTTGAATTTATTAATAATTTTAACTTTACTGAACGCTCGTTCTCGGTCAAAGATGGTATGATTGCAAAGATATAACCGATGCAATCAGGTGTTTGACCATTTCAGGCTCGATAATTGCACCCGGGAAATCTCGCTAACGCGGTTAATTCCTCGCGTAAATCCATCACGGACAGGGCACGTGGCGCTTATCGGCGTTACGTCGCCGCGAATTATGGTCACTGTTATCATCTCGGCAAACCGAGAGGGAGCCGTCTCGGGTCGGCTGTCCGGGCGGCGCGTAACTCTAATCACAGGCTGCGGTTAACGATAATACTAGCGATTTCTAAAGCCCGCGCGGGACAAGGTGTTAATAACACGAAGATTGTCCGGCCATACGGAAAAAGTGCTCTTTCTTTAAAGCAAGATACTTAATTTTCTTACAGTCATTTTTCAACAGATTTTCCAATACGTTAAAGTAAAGACGTCCACTATTCTTGTTGAGTAAATTAAAACGGCAAAAAAATCTACATTGAGATACAAAATCGGAGAACATTTTGTTTTTATTAAAAAAAATATATATATATTTATACATACATAATTGGTCACTCAATGTCATAGTGAAAATGGATACTGCAGGTTTGAGCTTGCGTAACTAAAACCAAGTGCGTTGTACGCAGACAAAAATGATTTAAGCACATTTTTAATTCAGATAAAACCAGTTGAATAAAACATATTTTATATATGCATACATATATATATATCGGACATGGTATGTTCCAACGGAAAAAACTTTGTGCGGTAAATTGAAACATTTGTAGTGGCGGAGAAATCCACTCAACGTCAATAATCAAAATGAAAGCTCGTATTTCATTGAAAAGTGCAATTATCGTAAATAAACTATGGCTTCACAAACAATCGTATCTTTTTCCACAGGTATTGGCTCCCCAAAGTAAATAATAAATTTAAAAATATTGTACGTTCTTTCATATTAAAAACCGTGACGTGAAAAATCTTGGTCTATGGTGATCTCTTTAAAATTGTATAATTATTAAAATATAAATTAAAAAGAAAAAAAACAAAAAAAAATAACATATAACGTTATAAAAAAAAAAAAATTAGGATGGCTATCCTACTTCGGCCGTGCCAAGATAACCGACGACGAAAGTTATTACCCTTAAAATGAAGCTGCAGCGAAATCTGCAAAGGAATGCTTGTCTCGGGAACAATTTCTTTCGCGTAATAGCAGCACACCCTAATACGTCGACGCCCTCGCCATTCACAAGCAAGGCCGTGGATAATATATATTCGCTTTATTCACAATTACTTGAATGTCGAATATACGTCGCGTCATCGAAAAATTTTATTCGATATGTCATTTGAGAGAGGAACAGAAAAGCGGGGTGGAGCAACGGCGGAGGCCATTATCATCGGCAAAACGTTCCGCGCCCGAGCTTCCTTGGCCGAACGCGTTCACCGAAGAAAGCGTATTTGCACACGGGCCCTATCAATTTCCTCGGAATGCCTCCGGGGGCCGGATGGTCGCCGATCGGCGTGACGAATGGATAATCGAAACGTCTTCGTGCACGGACGAGAGATTACTTCAAATATTCGTTCAGCTTCTCGCAGTCCGTCCCATCCTTGATCGCGCACCGATCGACTGCTGGATTCCTTGGGATTTCTCCGTTTGCACCGCTGTCTGCACGTCTCTTCTCATCGCCGCACCTTTCCTGGACGATAGAATCGCGAATGCGGATCTCCTCCGACAGTTGAAATTTAATCAGTTTTTCTTTTCTTAAATATGAACGATGAAATCGTAGCGTCGCAACGTGACGCGTTACATAAATAATACATTTTCCGTAAAAGTGTATTATTTTCAGAACAGAACGAGAGAAGCGTATTATTATTAATATTATTATTCGTCTATTCGGAACGATGTAATTGTGATGTAACACTTGAAAAGGTATATTGCGAGAGGGAAGGTTCTCGTTATTAAGTATGCACTGCAATATGTTGGTCTCTTTGATCAGCAAAGGTGTTCTAAAATATTAATGACACGGCCAACAAGTTGAAATCGATTCTTAAGGGCACGTTTATACAAAATATTTGTACCGATGTATTTCAGAAGGATCTGAAAAGATGTCTTTGAGATTATGTAATATAACATTACCCGTGCCGCAACACGAATGATCGGGTATAAAGTTTTAAGTGCCTCTCGCGTCTCTCGTCTCACATTGCGAGCCGATCGGTCCTTTAATTTCCTCGAAATCACGACGGCGGCTAGACAACATCTACGAACCGAGCGATATTGATATCGATTTATGCGAAAGGGTTTTGGTCCTCGTCGCGCGAGCTCGCCCGCAGCTCGTGGATCTCTCGACTTTAATTCCGGAAAGTTCGAATAAATTCATTCGCCGGCGAATTGGATCGCCCGTCGGGCGGAGGCCGCATTTCGACGGCCGGCGAAGCGAAATTAATTCAATGAAATCGCGGGATGTCTCAATCCGTGAGAGATTGTCAGGTGACGTCGAACTTCAAGAAGCCACCCCTCCCGCATCTTCAATCGAAAGAGAATAGCTCGCGTGCGAAGTTCGTCTGCCGCGTTAAAAACAAAAGGAAAAAAAAAAAAAAAAGAAAAAAATTAAAATAAAATAAAATAAAACGTACTTGTGGAATCAATGAATAAACATGAGTTAAGAATCTCGTGCGCCTTTCCCTCACTGTGTACGGCTGGCGTTTCGTTATCGCGAGCTCTTTAATTCTGTTTCATCAGTTAAAGGCTAATGGTATCACGCGGCAGCATCTCAGAACATGTTTAATGCGAGGATGTTTTCGTGCGCCTTGAATAATTAACACAGTTTGGTTTTGTTGCCTACGCTACCTCGTAACCGCGTCTATTATTAGCGCGAATCAGAGGAGCGCGAAATAAACACGCTATTTTAACGCAATCGATCGTCAAACGTATGATGCGTTTTCTCCGCCGAAAGAGCAGCCTTTTTCCTTTTCTTCAAACGTCTGGATTACGAAATGTAAAATGCTATTGCCGGGTCTATATAAATCTCGGCCGCTTCCGAGAATTCAGTCGAGCTCGGCCGCTTCCGAGAATTCAGTCGAGCTCGGCCACTTCCGAGAACTACGCGCGAGAAGGACAGCGCGCATTTAACGGCCGGCTCTATAGCTGTCTCACTTTTTTACGCGGTCCTTTCTTTCTCTCTTAGGACCGAAATCTAACGGTCAGTCTAGTTGCGGAGACACGGGCGCGAAAACGTGTTGTTGATCGCTCCGCAAGTACGCGTGTTTTTGTCCGCGAATAAGATACTCTCGCATCGAAATAAGTCTCGACGTCGTCAAGTACGGAACGGACAATCGTATTCTGTTCGCCAGTGCTACCCTACACATCGTTATGTCCTTCGTTTCGTGCTCCGAAAAAATATTTCGGAGCGACAAGATTACGCCAGCCGGCGCAGCGCGCGGAGCGTCCGACGTGAGCTTCGGACATTTCCGAGCTCCCATTAAAATTTCCTTCGACTGGTTCCGGCGATCATCATGATCGCGAGATCTCGTCAACGGCGGTTGCACCTCGCCCGTCTTCTTCGTCGCGGCAGAGATTCTCAACTCGTTTCGCGCAAGAGGATTTTGAGAAACTCGAGGAAAATAAAGTGCACGGGGAACATTTTACCATCGCGGCTCGTCTCGTTCGCCGCTTGTCGACATTCTCGGCATTGTTCGTTCTGCCAAAGAGAATCGATCAGACTCAAAAGTGACTCTTAGACTACGTTACAACTAGTTTCTTGTGTCGGGATCGAGAATGAAAATTTATACAACAGACAATCGTTCGGCGCGCTTCTTTATTTTAATCGTAAAATCGTCGCGATAATTAACAGTCGGTCTTTCGGTCGTTCGTCTCTCGAGTGAGTGTTAGTGATGATAAAAAAATGTAGAACAGTGCAATATAGTGTCAAGAAGTTTTACAACACGATAGGATGATCCGGAATACGGCTACAGAAAGAAGGAAGGAAGGAAGGAAGGAAGGACGGAAGGACGGAAGGAAGGAAGGAAGGAAGGACGGAAGGACGGAAGGACGGAAGGACGGAAGGACGGAAAATACCCAGATCTAACCTGACCCGGAAAATACAAATGTAAGTGAAATTAATATTATTAACTAATGTTAAAATCTAATGACGCGCGCTTCGCGCGTTCTGTAATCTCTAGTTAAAAATTAAAATTCACGTGTGAAGAGAAATTATCTCGCGCCGTCATTACATCGTAATAGAGATAAAACATTAACGAACTTTAATAGATTCTTATAAAACCAAAATTCAACTCGCCGATAATAATGGATTCAGGTTTCTCTTCTTATTACGCTTCGTACATTAATTAATTTAATACCGCACGATATTACGAGATACCCGCCGAGCGAAGCAGACTGGTAGATATTATTATGAATCGTTTGGTCGCGATTTCTCGCGATAATCCGATGTTAAATTAATTAACGCGCAGAATGTAATGAAGGAGGTGACCTGAGCCGGTTAATTCCAGTTGAAATTTTCTGCGTTATGGGCGCAAGAAAAATAAGAATTATTTTTCTGAGCTCCGCTACAGTTTGCCGTGTAAATGTTGTTTCCCGACGGCTGTCTCCTCTGAAAAAAATACGACCCGTGCCCGGCGTCCCACGTAATAAGAACTTTTTTATGCGTCGCGCTCGAGGTTCACGTAAGCCGGTAACTCCGCTTTGGTCACTCGCGCCGGGAAACGTTCGCTTCGCGGGCGTCATCCTCGAGTCGGTCGGATAATTAACGGGGATGTCCTTCCTATCGAGATCGATTGAGCGAAGGAGGCAATTTCCAGCTGGATTGAAACTTCTTATCCCGACACGCGGTCCCCATTGTGATTACGCTCGGAGCGTCGCTCCCTTCTAATATCTCCGAATGAGCAATGTTAAATCGCCGCCATTTGTCGTAATTTGTCAACGTAACTCGTCATTTATAGTTATCAGACCCGGTGGCGTGGCCCGCGTGAATTAACGCGAGGGTCCGTTTCCCCGCGGTGGCCGGGTAATGCGACTTCGACTTCAGGATTAAACTCGGGGACTCCGGCGATATCTCAGTCACTCGATTAACGGCTAATTGCGTTCATTTAGTGCAACGGTCGCGAATGGCGCGCGACCGCGCCGTCCCGCCGTCGTCTATTTCGGCGAAATGCCCCCGTCGAATAATTAATCCGGGAGATCCAGCCCCGATTCTACGCGCGAGGTAACGCGTTTAATGAACTATGCAAACAATTTTAGGGTCCGTTGTGTGTCCGTGGATCGACGCGGCGCCGGTATTGTCATCGGGGAACTTGACGTACGCCACGTGAGTTTGCACAGCTATGCGAAAAGCGTGGTTTAGACGCAGGGACCGGGCAAATGTTGACCGACGTTCTTAAAGCCGCGCGGGGGCTTGGCGTAAAATCGATTGTCGCATCGGCTTAATAATAAAATTCCTCATATGTCACGCAGATCTACGAGACTCTTCTATATTACAATTTCATGTGACAAAATAGCAAAACGGAATTTCTCGTGACGCGGATGATACGCCGTAAGTTCTTGCGCCGCGTGGGTTACCGAAATTCTGACGATGACACGACGGCGCGGTGCAGCCGGGCTCGCCCAGATGACATTGTCACCGGCAAAATCCGAATGTCCGGTACGCGCACGTGCGACGGAACGCGAACGGCCTCACGTGCGTAACGGCGCGATAAATCCCTCGGAACGACCGATAAATCGTCGAGTTAAATCACCGTCTGTATCGTTAATACAATTAAACGTTGAAATAAATGCCGCGGGCGATCCGCCGCGAGTCCGCGATCGTTTCGCGAGCGTTAATAGAAATTATATTTTCACCGGGCGCGTTTGGCCACCCGTCGAAAACAACTCGAGAGGTATTCCGCGGCCGCGTTTCGCAAACTTTCAGCGAAACGTATATATTTAATTGCGAGTCGCACCGGGGGGAATTTGAAATCAGTTCCGAAGATTCGTTCCCGGCTTGAGGTAAAAGCATCGGCATCCCCTCAAAACGACGACGAATCGTAACCCAAGATTTTTACGACGGCTCCGACTTACCGCGGGATTCGGCTCCGTGACTCGATCCTCTCGGTGTGCGAGAAGCCGTGCTCGCACGGCTGGATATCCTACTCGCTGATCGCGGGCATGTTCCTTCCTATTTCTCGCGGAGCACGTATCGCCGCCGATGAGCGGGGTAGCCAGATTCAAGCAATCCCTGCTTTACTGAATATTTTATTAATTCCTACCCGGCGCGCGGACCGCTGCACTTTCCGGGGACTTTTTCAAAGCGAAAGTCGTTAGCGTGCAGCAACGGAGGGAAAAAAATAAAAAAAAAAAAGCACGCGTTTCCGCGAAGAGAAACGAGCTCTGCGCGGCACAAAAATTCCATAATGCACCAAATTACTCTCTTTCACATATTTTCTTGTGTATTTAGATAAGCCCTGTGTTTAATAGAATAGACAAAATGCGCTACGCGTACGGGGGAAGTGTGTAACTAAACAGTTATATTCGTATTCCAAACAGTGGCGCATAAATATTACATTAAATTATATTTGCCCGAGTTTGATACACCCACGTGAAAGTTTAACGATATAATGCGCGCCCGCAAAATAAATGGAAATGATAATTTGCACGCGGGATTTTATAGAGTGGATTCCGCATCGGAAACTAACCATTAGAAAGTTATCGCCGAAGTGGGTCATACGCTGCATTATTTCCTCAAAGTGAGAATCGGGTTGGGTGCCGAACGGTACGTTAGAATGAAAATCAGGGCCTCGGAGTCGTCGTTGCGTACAAATTGGATTTCATAATCGAATTCCAGGCATCTTTGGCGATTCGGCGGCGCCGCTCTAAATACAGAGGAGGGGCGGGGGCGCGAAAATTCGCGAAAATAAATGTTCAAAGTGTGTTCTGCCGCGCGCAGATTTATGACACCGTTCCACGTGCCGTATTTATTCCCACCTATATAAACACATATCCACTGCGCCATACATAAATTTCATATTTTGCTTCAATATTTTATCGTTGTCGAATTAAAACGACGCGGAATCCAATATGAAACGTTTTCGCGCGCCTCGCGCGAGACCCCTTTCACGTGTACGACGAGACGCGAAACAATAAAACAAATTCATTAAGCACCTCCGTCCTCTAAACGGCACCAAAGACCGTAAATTTATCGCGAAACATTGTTTTTTTATAAGTAATTAAACATTTGTATGAAAGAGAATTATTTTAATTAATATATTTTGCGAGATTTTCCCGCCGCTTTAATCTTTCTCGCGATGAAATCGAAATAATGGAAACTCTAATAAGAACCTTCGTACTTGCCTCCGTGTGAATAAGAATATAACAGCGAAAGGGTGCAGGGAAAGGTTTAAAAGCACTCTCGGTACTTTTGATGATTAGAGATCGTGGTTACTTAGCCGGTTAACTCGCACGCTTTCTCATTTTCTCCGGCATTGTTTCGCGACGCGATGCGTCGCGACGCGGGGTGCGTTTCGAAGCGGCGCGATAAAATTAGCGAGGCGGCGTTTCCGCGGCTGTTGCTCGTCGGGGTCATTACCGTAATGCATCGTTTCCGGAGAAAAACGAGGCACGTCGAGGTGACTGGATGAAGAACCTGAACTACCGAGCCATCGGGAACGGACGGGATGTTTTATTCCATCTCGTCGCCGTAGACGGGAATTCTGTTGCAAGGAGGCAGCCTCTCCCAACGCAATTTACGGGTCGATAGTAATTTTTAGTTAATTACCAATTTTCCGAAGAGCGTCAAGAAGCGTCGGGCTCGGCTAACTAATTTTCTTTCTTTTTCTTTTTTTTTTTCTTGCCGTTCTATCAGACGCGATAACGTCGACGATGATAACACGTTTAAGCTTTAACCCGGTGTATCGTAATTTTTCAATTATTAGTTACCTTATCGCCCGCATTTCCGAAAATGCCGAGTAATAATCGCCGCTATCGCACGCCAACGGCGGTGTCGATAATTAGTAAACGAATTACGTAGTTAACTTACAATTTCGTTGTGCATGCACGGCACCCGGCACTGCGAGCGCCCGGACGTGCCGTGCAAGCAAAGTAGCTGTAAATTACCGAAACACAACTTCGCGGTCTATGGACACCGCCACGTTTATTAAGCTAATGCAAGTATCCGACCAAAAAACTTAATCCAACGCGGGCGCTGTAGGTTCTTAACAAAATAACTGGCATAATTCGCGCGTTTCGCCTAATTACGCGCGTCCGTAGCTCATCCGTATTAGCGGCGGAATCTCGTGTAACGTATGTCCCGATCCTGCCCGACGGGATATTATACGGGAGTCATAATGCTCAAAAGAGTGCGAGAGATGAGGGTATGGATAATGGAAGAGGCTGTGAATGTTGCAAAGGCGCGAGATAATCCGTAAGAAAAGAAAGCGGGGTAATCGCGGGGTTATACTGCGCATCGTTTCATCTCGTTGACCTTTTTCTCACGCAATCCGTGCATAATGAACGTAATATCCCCCGGTTTGCAGAGAGTGAGGGGCGAATAATCGGCCCTTCCACACATAAGAATTGCATATCGGCACGGTGAGGGGAGGGAGAAGCAATTCCGCCCGTGTAAGAGCGTGTTTCACGAACGGTAACCGGCGGTGGTCGACGCCAACGCCGGATACCAGAAATGGCGAAGCCGTAACGCCCGCCCTTAGCCGCGATATGTCATTCGCGATGAAATAGCGACGTAATGACGTTCGTTCTCGCGTTACGTGCCGCCGGCACGGCGTGCGGCTTACAACGAAACGTAATTCCGCGTGGCTGCGAAAGCGCGATCGATATGAGCGTCGCAGGTAAACACCCGCAGTCCACCCGAGCTGTAACACGAGACCGCCATGGATTTAAATCAATGCAACTTTGGATAGAACGTAAATTCAATTCACGAAGCTGCACAGGCACGTAGAGCTTTGATTTTTATTTCCTTCCCGTTTAATTAATTAATTAATTAATTATTTAATTAATTAATTAATTTTTGTACGTAGTTATTCTTTCATAATTCATTACTTTGCTGCGGAAAGGTATAAAGCTACTAAATCGTAAATTATGGATTTCCTCGGTTTATAAGAGAAACAATTTTTCACGAATTATTATAAACCGTTATTAATTGAAATATAAACTTCGCGATACGTTTCTCTTCCTTTCTCTTTGTCGAACTTCTTTAGTAACAAAGACGCTCTCCTCGAAATTCGGGTCCGGCTTCTTTGTCGAACTGCTTCTCGGTTAACAAGGGAGAAATTGTGACGCCCGCGACAAAGCAAAGGCAGGATCGTTGGGAACAAATTACCGAGTTGGCCGGATTGAATTCGCTCGGAGAAGCCGTAGCTTGATCTCAGACTGGAGCAGGACGCGAATACAGATCTGCCGGATATACCCCGCAATCTTCCGAGCTAGCCGTCGTAGATGTGCCTTCGAAGCGAGCGAGGAATAAACAGGAAAAGTATACCAATGCGGAAAAATCAGTTTTCGACGTCGATTTCGATGGAATCATCGTCATTTTATCGGAGGCGATACTGTTGGAAAAGAGACCACGTAAAATGGCGTCGACTCGATCGTAAATTAGGTCGGAGGGCTTCAGCCAAATCCAGAAGTTAGTTTTGGTCATAAATCACGATTGTTCACTCGTGACCCGCGGGTGAAATTGATCGACTCCTTTTCGTTCTAATATTCTTTGCACCGGTCATTTCGAAATGATCGTTCACGTTGAAGTAACATTACGAAGTAATTGCGCGCATAAATTCAATTAAAAAAAAAAAAAAAAAAGAAAGAAAGAAAGAAAATTAAAATATGTATATCGTTAATCGTCATCTCTTTCTACAAAGGCTAATTGATTCGCCATTAGTCCTAGTTAATTATAACATAAAGTAACGAAGAGCGAGGCGAGTAACGTGGGTGAATACTAACACGGCTAATCTTCGTGGTGGTCGACGTGATGCAGCAGTGAGACGATTCACGGCGCGGCGGAACGTAATTTTAGGCAGAAACGAGCGACGCGACGGCCGCCTAGGTCGCCGCAGATGATGGTAGCGGTCGCGTGGTGGTTTAAGGCGAAACTTTATGGCATTACAATGCGGACTAATGGAATTATCGGATTATCCTATCCGTCTAGCACTCGGCGCCGCGCTACGGTACAGAAGTCGACTAATCGCGACCGGATATCGTTCGGCCGGCGAGCGAGCGTATCGCCGTCCGTCGACAGCGCTCGTTTAACGGAGAAACTGGATAAGGGCAATTTGCAAGTCGGTTAATAGTCACGCAGTCTGAACCCGGCCCGACGCGGATCCGGGATTTCTAATCCTATCGAGGGACCAAAGGTACACCGTGATCGTTGCTGTAACGTTCCTGCACACTTCACATTAATACCAGATCGACTAATGCACTTCCAGTAGTCCTTGCTGGCGCTAGGCAATTTAATCCGCGCGTTTCCTGAGGCACCATTTCAATAAATAATGTAATTAATTCGAAATTTTTATCAGCATAATGTAAAATTACTTTGCTGACATTTTTTCTTCTTTATTTTCTTTTTTTTTTTTTTCTTTCTTTCTTTTTTAGATTGATACTGAGACTGGAAAAATTAATTAAAAGACAAATGGCTTTGCGCGGATATTCCTTTGATTTTATAAATGACAATTAGTTTTACATTGCTCTTTTATTTCCGTTTACATCTCAAGCAAAGTAATATTAATTTCTGCATCAGTTAAAATGTCAGCTAGTGAGCTAAGTATACCTTCAATTTCGAACAATACGTCGCAGGTAATGAATTTCTCTAGTTCTTGATTTGCTTCTCGAAGTTACGGCAAATGCTACTGAAATAATGCGGAAATAACCCAAATAGAGTTAAGAACTTCGGTGGCGTCTGGTGGATGGCCTACATTTTATCCTCGAAAACTTTTGCGAAACATACATTCTATTCCCATAAACGGCATAACTTACAATTCCCGTCTTTTCAGTAAATTTCAAAAATAATCAGCCGATTCGCGATCGCTTTTTTGTAGATATTCGCGATTTTAATCGTGGCTGATATGCATTTCCCTCGTAATGCACGCGATAAAGGAGGATCAAAGTCCATATATATGTCTTTTACCCAGAAATCATTTTGTACCACTATAGCAATAACTCGCGCGTCGTAGAGGGACTTAGCAGCTGATCCTGGTAACTCCCGGAGTGCCCGCCCCCTCGATGGATAATATCACGTCAGCTTTAGGGAGACGCGAAAATCCAATTCTCGCCTCGCCCTTCGTCTCTCCCCCTCTTATTCTTACCCTCCACGGTTCCTCTCCTTTCTCACCTCCGCGCTCCTGCTTTCATACGACACCGGGGCCTTTCCCCAGCCACGAAAGATATTGAATCGCCGCCCGGAAAGAATACGGAGTTCCTCTGTCTCCGGAGTTTCATAACTCCAGAATGCTTTCGCGAGAAATCAGAGACAAAGCGCGGCGTGACCGGTGGAAGTCGAGGTAGTCAATGGCGGGTTTCGGGTTGAAATACCCGCTTTAACTCTGCGACACACTGCGCTCTGCAAAACCCTGGTCACGCGCCGATCTCTTACGTGGACCGCCCTTTCTTACTGCCGCGGCTGTCGCAATCCGGAAAAAGAAACATACGAGAGCACTCCGAGCATGATTGCGTCGTGAGAGACGATGAGGTTTCTAATTACGAGCTTTAACGACAATCCCCAGAGTTGACGTTTTATCGAAGTAGAGTAAGATAAATGTTAAAGAAAAAAAAAAAAAAAAAGAAGAAGAATACGTTGAAATTATGTATTTATATCTACAGTTATTATTATTTTTTTAAAATATTCTCAGCATGAAAAGTAGCTGATCGAAACGGTAATAATAAATAAAACAAATCAAGTTTAAAAATTAATGAGATTTTTATTAATGCAGCGAATAACGCTGAACGCGAAGGTGCTGAATTAATGATGTTGACGCAATAAAGCAATATCGTTTAAGGGCTCTCAACGCCTTCTTCCATATAAATGGAAACAAAATCGAAGTCGATGAGGCTTTCGTATGTGTTTGTCAATACCGCATCGCTGGAGGCACTTTTGTGCAATTCGCGACAAAGTTGCACGCTACACGCAATTCTCTTTGAGACTCTTCTTCCGTACGAAATGCTCCACTTTGACTTTCGTCGCGCTCCGCTCGCTTCTACTCGCGTATATAAACTCGAAACTGGTCGCTAAACTTCCCGACTGCGCGCGCCGCGCTGCTGTTTGGTGAATAGTCATGAATTAAATATCACTCCGTATGTCTATTCGAGAGACCGCAATGCTACGCCAGAAATTATTTTAAAGTCAAATTCAAACCAGTAGTTTTCGTTGGAACCAAATAGAGTTCCGATATCATTATTTTCGCCTGTCTCATGAATTTTATAGACTTCGCCGCGTGACGGCCACAATACGCCTTATCAATCAAATCAACGCGCTCAAGTTTGTAAATGGAACTTAACGTTAATAACGCAGATAATGTTGTAGATAAAATTACAATTCTTTCTTCTCAGAGTCTTGCTTTGCGTGCCTTATATTAATCGACAAATATGCAATTAAATTCGTGTACATTATTTTCTTTTCCGGCCCTCGAACTACTAATCTTCGTAAAATGTGCAAGAAAGAAATAATTTCACAACAGTTGGTATTCATAATTCATTCGCATTTATTTCCTGCCTCCTTCATCGTATATTACTCCTTAAAAATGTACTCGGGGGAAAATCGCCGGCGACTTGGATTCCTCGGAGTCGGTATGCGTGGCTGTTTTGTCGAATTAAATTCCACTTGAGCGCTTCTCCAACGCTTCCCGTACATCCTTGCAGAAAGAGGGGAAAAAAAAAAAAAAAAAAGAAAGAGAGGAAGAGAGGAAGCGCCAGTCTCCCGTTTCGCGGGATGATAGCGCGTCCCGTTTCTTTTATTACGGCCTTTAAACGCCGACGCGAGAATCGCGCAAGACCAGGCACTTTCGTGCAATAGAAAAACGGTCAGGTTAATTATTTTCTCCACCTATCTCGAAGGAATTCGTCGTGTCCGTATTTCTCCGCCGTTTATCCGAAGAGTCCTCTCACGGCTAATTACGCGAGAAAAACATAGTCCGTCTCTCGCAGCTTTCTCCACCCCGGTATTCTCTCTTCCCTGCTCCCCGCGCCGGAAATAAGCGTTATTTGTAATCATCCTATTTTAAATCTTGGGGGAGACAAACAACCTGCGCTGTTATTCTTGTAATTGTACATTCCGCATTCTCAACCCCGAATCGCAGCAGCGCGCGGCGCGACGTCGTGCGCGCGTGCGTTGTCTCGGGAGACAAACGTTTTCTTAAGAAGGAGCAGAGCTCGTCACGGAGATTTCTTCGTGGCGCACGACGGAGACAAGAAGCTGGCAAACACCGGGCGCCTGGTAAAAGCGCCCGGTGTAATCGTTCGCCTCATTAGCAGCCCGCAGTCGGCTAAGGATGAAGAGCGTCTCGCGCGCGAATAAGTATTCATCGTCGACGGGCAATTAGCTACTTACGCATTTTTCACAGCCGTCACATTAATCTCCGGCGTAACAAATGCCCGGCGGGGGCTCCGGTTAACCGCAAAGCAAATAATAGCCGGCTGTCAGCTCCGATCTAACGATCCGTACCAGATCCGTATTGTCCGCGGGATAAACGCGCGACGTGTAAAGATATATTCCTTAATAACGCGCGACAGCATTGATAAATTTTACCGTATGCTGTTACCGAATATTAAACTTCTGATATTAATTTAAAATTCGACAAAGGTTACGTTTTATTACCGTTCTTTCCCGGAATGCTCTTCGCGATCAAATCGCGGTGGTTTTCACGTCGCGATAATTCCACGTCAGATCGCTGCTGTCTTTAATCCTCCGTCCCGAGGGGGTGCCACGGAAACTGCAGGAAGTTCGAGAGACACGGTAGTTCCGGTGATCATAAAGATTTATATCGAAGATAGAGACGAACACCGTGTGTGCGCACCTACATTTTAGTCCGTAATAATGCCGTTAACTCCGCCGTCTCCGAAATTATCGTTACGTGATGCACGAAGTATCAGGAAGGGTGTAAATATTCCTCGAAAATGCTAACGCGTTGGAGAAAAAGGGAATACGGGGTGCTTCCATTGAATAGATTTCGCGAAATAATGAGATCGATCGCACGTGAGAACAAAAGGAAGACGAGCCAGGCAATTCGGAAGTATCGTCTATGCTTATCATCGCCGAGCGTTCGTTTTACCGGCATTACAAGAAAATTATTACCAATTTCCTCTATTACTGGCATTCGCCCATTCCCTGCCGTGTCGGCGTAATAAAACCTAATCGCCGTGCAACTACCGTCGTAACTACTACCTTACATGTTTCACTCGTAATGCGTCTTCGGCTGTTGTGCGCGACGTTGATGACCAAATGTGTTGATTACTACGCGGATCGACTTCGCGGAAGTTTAAATTAAAATGCAATACATCTCAATCAAGCCCAATCTTGGAATAAATAACGTATCGAGTGTGAAAGTTAACGCGAAAATAATTCTGTAAATCTCGGAAGGATTGTACTTTTCATTTCACGAAATTCACGAAAAGTCACCGAATTTTTATTTAGATATACCGAATTGAAAATTTTAACATTTATAAATATAAATCGACTTGAATATTTTGAAACACGGAAATGCCGGTGTCTGATATACCTTTCAAAGATGAAGAGACTTTTTTGCATACTGTCGTTTCGCGTTGTCGGAAGTATTTGACAGAAATTTGACGGAGTATAAACATGTGGTGTATGAATAAGTCGATGCGAACTTGGACGTCAATGTCAGTTCCGTCGGTGCGTCGAGAGAAAAGTTTATAGAGATCGATACGGATTGTTAGCATTTACGCTTGGCGTAACCGAAATATTACTTCATCTCCATGCATTTATGCAGCGCGACGACTAGCACGTCACGATGTTGAAGTAGGTTATTTATGCTATAAAAATACGCTTAGGAAAGCATTAACGGGTTAACGACCGTGCGATGGCTCGGTGGCTCATTTTTTAAGATATCAACGGCTAGCTGTTACGATTCGATTACGAGCAATTGTCGACGAGTACTCGCGGACACTTGAATATGTAAGATCGCTGCCTGATAGTCGTCTGTTATAACTCGTGCTAATTTATTGAACTTCCACTGCTGTTTTTTTTTTTTTTTTACACTCGCACTTTTATTTAAATATACTAGTATTATTGTCTACGATAAAAATTGCGGCCAAGATCACAAACGACACGTTGATAAAGACTCCGCGGGATTCTGATCTCCTCGCGGCATTCAACGAAGATATGAGACTAGCACCCAGCTGTGAATAAAATGTCGCGCCATGCAGCGATCTGTCGAGTTGCGCGCCCGTTAAAAATCGCGAAGCATTAGTTACAATGTAACACCTCACGCAGACGGAGTTGCACAACGCCACCATATATTATCGCGGGAAAAATAGCCGGGCATCAATTACGTATGTAATACCACGCATTGCTGCTCTATGTCGCGCTAAGCTCGAGGGATAGCGTAGAGCGGACATTCGCCGCTCCCATTTGCCCGTCATTCATCTGCGCTTCAGTATGGAAATCTATCCTGGGAGCTATGATAACTTTTTTTTTTTTTTTCCCTCCCTCGGTGACGTGAAGTTCAGCCGCGACGATCTCTTAACTTCGCGCGATGAGAAACGCGCTACCCCGGCAGGACATGTTACAAATTAACTCGCCGCTCGAAGCGAAAGAGCCAGGGTAAAATTTTTTTTTTCTTTTTTTTTTTTTGCTACTCGCAGAAAAATGTAATTACACGAACTTTATAAAGCGCGTTTCGCAGTTGGATTTTTTTTCCGAACGAGAATTTTTTCACAGAAACGCTATTTCTCACCGTCGAGATTTCAATGCCGTTCATATTCGGTGCAGGCCTCGAGCGCGAAAGAGAAAGAGACAGAAAAGGGGGAGAGAGGGAGAGAAAGAGAGAGTCTGAGACTTCAAAGAGTTAATTACTATAGAGTAATATATGCATCCGTGACATCTTTACAATGGTTTAACGCAACGTATTGTGCGAGCGAGCGTGTCAAGATTGTTTCGTACGCGGTTTCCTTCCGCAAACACGACGTACGCTTTACATGCCTTCTGGCAATGGCGTCGGGCATGATAAATGTATCGCCGCGTGAAAAAGCCACTGCAGTTTGCCGCATAATAACTGGCGAACGGGGGGAAGGGACATTTAGTGCACTTACGACGGTGATCTATCGGCCGCGAGGCGGCCGGAGGCATCGACGCTGGATGTACTTTTTCGGCGCTCTAACCCATTTCCCCTGATCTATTGGCTTCCTTCGAATAGACTATCTGTGTAATGGCTTCCGCGGCACCGAACGGCCCCGGCTTTTTTTTTTTCCCCCCCGTTCACGCCGTCGGATAAACGCCGAACTCGCCGCGCACGCCGGTAATCCGCGGGCGTGATTCGCGATACACGTTCACGAGGAAAATCGATCCGCGAAATAACAAGTAACATTTGGAGCATCCTGCATAGTTGTCCATGCCACATGCGCTTATTACAGAAAACCCAGGGTGGAACTGATCTCCCTCATTTCTCGGCCGGATATTCGCAACTAACAACTTCCCAAAGTTGGCACGTAAATATATGACTTGAAAGAATGTATATTTCAACGAAATTTCGGTAATAAATAATTTTTCTAAAAGCAAATCATAAAAAGGGATAATAAAACTGATAAGAGTAATATTCGCCGCGGTGTACAAAATATCAGGCGCAACATCTGCAATATGAAAATGTACCGCGTATCGATTTCACGTGTTTATTAGCTTCGGAAAGATTGGGACAAATTGCGTTGATAAATGTATTATCACCGTTAACATCCCTGCTCGCATATTAATAAAGCTTTGAAGATTTAAAAGGTTTCGAATTACTAGGACAGTTCTTTTTAGAAACAAACATTAAGAATACATTTATAATTAATCGTGCAAACGTACCAATCGATAAGTTTCTAGCTCCGTTTCTTAACTTATTTCTTTCTCTGATTTGCGATATAAAAATATATATATAGCTTCCGATTAAAGTAATATTAGATTCTAAAGCTAATCGCGAACAATTATTTTTAAATGCATGTACAGTGAGGATTACGATTGTTGTCGGTGCCGTAATTATTTTTATCTGATTAATAAATATACTTTCTTAGGCTCGCTGTTATATAGTAATTGCAACGTTAATGAAATACCAAATATTAACATGTCTTAAAGACGTCTTAACGGCGCGAAATCGATCATTCGGCTCGCCAGACATGCCTCTTTATCTCTTGATCTCTGTTGCGTGTGTTCGCGAAATATTATTATGCACACGCATATTCTCGGAAACTGCGGGGAACGCAATATGAGATCGTTTCTAGAAATAAGTGCGATGCATTCGCGGATCAGTCGGGCGTGCTTTTCTGAAAAAGGATCCGCGTGTACGCCGGGATGACAATTTCATTTAACGCAGATATTTAGCGCGGTACATTCATTTAGCGTACCCGTTAAAACCTTTTTTTTAATATAAATTAATGATTTCTTTTTTTAAGATACAAAGAAGCTTTTGTTTCAGTATTGAAGGTATAATAATTTATTAAGAGATTCATTAGATTCGAGAGATTGGTAACGAGAAATTGTAATATGTTGATTTATTCATAATAGATGAGCACATTATGCGGGACTTGCATTCAAAATGTGTGTATTACGGGTAATACAGCATTCCAATATATTTTCGAATGGTCCATCGAATCTTAATTAACTATCAACTCGGCGTAATGAATTGTATCACATCGCATGAATAATAGGATGAAGTATTCGGGTGGTTGATATACGCGTGAACGTAATTAAACATATTTTTGCGAACAAATGACGTGTAAATGTAACAAGAGGGCAAAAGAAAAAGCAGAAACATGTGAAGACGTTGGATTATCGAAATACGTATTTTATATGCAAATAGTTGAAACAAATTAATTACAAATTATCGAAGCCGCGCTATATTGTAATCGATTCGGTTTCTCGAGGAGTGGATTATCCCGCTGGCCATTAATCACTCTTACGAGATTTTCGCGAAAAGCCGCTGAAGAATGTCTCGAAGTGTACATGATTGATACGCTGGACCGTGGCTTAGGACGAAAAAAAGTACGCGCATTCTGCAAAAACGTGCGAAAGGGACCAGAAATTATCGAGTCTCTCGTAGAAAATGATCGAAGACATTTGCAATTGTATTCACGTGTCACGTACAACAATCTGATTTTTAATCATTCATATAATTAAAAGAAACGAAACGATTATTACACGTACATATTATTTTTACTGTTAGATTTGATATTTTTAAATTATTAGCGGGACAAACACCGTTGACAGGTACCAAATACTTATATTGACGGCTCCGATTTCAGATTTCGGGTATCCTATGGTAGAGACAAGAATGTCCGACTAACATATTCACCAAACATCTCCCAGTTTCAAAGTTTCCGAGCGCCGATTGCCCGCTTCTAAAGTGGCGAACGTTAAAGTAGATATAGTCATCACTAGACGACCTCGACTGTCGAGACGCTCGCGTACCTATTTTCATGAATCTTCCTGTCTCGGAAAAGTAAAAACTTACATCTTACTTAAAATTAGTATACAATACAATGGCTTCACCTACTAATAACGATCTGCATAATGATTTGAGAGGACAAAAAATATTTCTTATATTATCTAGGTATACGTAATAAATATTTTTGTGATTAAATTAAATCAATTTAAAATTGAAAAAATTTTTTTCTAACATTTTTGGTAAATAATTGTTTACTTTTTATATTGCGCGGCGTATACGCGGCCGGGAAAATATAGAGATGAAATTTCTGTTTCTCGATTTTCGTCAAATTCGTTAGACAGGAGCCAGGACGAGAAAATTCGCACAACACGCTTGCCATGCGAGAACGATCTTCGTTACATTGTGTTGTTTGCGCAAAAAGAACAGTTTGTGCAACGCAACGATCCACTTGTGCAGGCGCGCGAGGTGGATCCGATTAAACTTCTCTCTCTCTCTCTCTTTCTCTCCCCGTTTTCCTCTCTCATCCGTCCTCCTTCGCGTTTTGTTAACGTCGAGAGCAAAAAAAAAAACATTTCGACAGTAACGATACCGTAACGAGATGCGAAAGCGGAGAGTCTCTCGAGACGCAGCGTGACGTAGCGTGGCAAACTAGAAGCCTAAGAGGATTGAGAATCAGTCCTTCGCAATTTAATACGCCGCGGTTGCAATTGGCGATCGATCGTCGCAAATGAAACGCGTCGACGTTGTCGATTAAGCGTGTCGTCATCGTCGGTATCGACGCCGACGTTCTTCAGGATTCATGCGCGCGATGAATGCGCTTCCCCGCGCGTCTAAAAGAGATTGAATTTAAGCGGGGTAACTTTCTTTCAATAAGCTCCCTTTAGCGACCATTAAAGGGCTCTTAGGGCATGCGAAAGCACTGGGCGAACTTTTCCGCGGCCTGTTTTATCGAGATGCTGCCGCGTGAAAGGAGTGCTGCGATCGACACAACTTGACGTCCCGGGAGTCCCGTCGCGTCTCGTTCCCCGTCTGGTTTACGGGGGAGGCTGGAGGAAACGTAATTATGCCTCGAGTAAAAGGAACTCGATTAATGTCGGGAAAGAGAGGAAAAAAAAAAATTAGAAACAAGCATGGGTGTCTTATTAAATCTTAATAGATGTTAACGCATTTTTAATAACGCGTTATTTTTTTTTTTTTAATCTTTTAAAAATGGGAATAGGTAAAAACAAAAGCGACGTCGAGTGGTACTCAATTCGATCGCGGCAAAGTTTTTATCGGTACCGAGACTGACAAGGCATACAGATCTAAATGGCTTTTTTGCGAACAGCGTAACGTGCAGGCCGTACAACCGCGAAATCGCGAATCTCTCGGAAATCTCTTTCGAGGTGGTACGCGCGAAAGCGGACTCTGCAATTTTCATAAAGTACGTCGGTGGTGTACGTGGCGACTGGAAAAATTCCAGGAATCGGACTAGCTACAAAAATACTGAAAATTCAACGGCGGCGGCAATAGCGCTGCGTTGAGTGTATAAACCCGCGGCCGGAACGACCAAAGGGAACTCCGAGTTACAGGCATTTGCATATTATCACCAATTCCGGTAGCCGAGTAGTGTCAGTCGTCGAAAACGGCATTTCGCCAAATTCGAGGGGGAAAATTGCAAGAAACGGAGTACGGTGTAATTGGGCTTGATATCGAGTTTAACGAGGAATAATTGTAACGCTCGTGATAACATCCTCTCGCGCCTTTTCGCAATAACGCGAAATAAATTTTCCCCGGTATAGGATGGTATAACAAATCGGGCAGTTTTGTCAGTCGGCATTAAAAAAATTTTTTACCATCGACGTCGGAACGTGTAATCAGCCACTTATCAACTATAAATCGATGCGAGCCTTCGGGCAGGATTCCGTCACGCTTCGCGAAACTTTTAAGACAGTTTCACGAAACTTTAAGATGGTTACGAAAGGTAGTTAATAAGACGACCAATCCGACTAAAGCGGCGAAGGTGACGAAGGCGAGGGTCGATGTCGGAGAGTGAGTACTTTGAATAGAAGAGGTTACCAGCGGCATAACAACGTCCCGGGCTTATGTGCCTCTCGTCCGATATATTATACATGTGTACGTGTATATAAATGTGTATATGCACGCCCGTCGTCTCGCCGTTGTCGCTGCAGTTCGACATAACGACCCCGAGGAACGGAGTAACTGGCGGGCCTCGGCTTTATCTACAGGCTACGGTCGAGATTAACGAAACAAAGGCCAGGACTCGCGACGGAATGCGTTGTTTCTTGTCGAGAGGTCGGTCCCAGAACGGTCGTATCAGGCTTTACGTGCGCGCCCATCAGGATACGGAAACCGTGCCGACAATGTCGCTCGCTAATCGCGTCGCGTCGTTTAGAGCCTTCGCCGCGGTTAAACGCCGCTCCGAGGCATATATCGTCTTGCCCGTTGTAGCCCACGATTCTGAATTGAAAAGGAAATCTCACGAGGGACACCGATGTGCGTAAAACTTTGTGAAAATTAGGGATTTGCAGGACTGGCAAGAATTTTAGACTTTCGAAAGAAACATTTGTAATTATATTTATTTAATGATTAAAGAAAACGTTTTTGACTAGATTAGCTTCTTTCGTCATCGATCTTGACGACGATTGACTCGACGCGTAAGAGTTTATAGAGAGAATATTTTGCATAGAATATTTGTTGTAATATTTGGCATTTAATTTCATTTAACGCGTTAAATTTTACAGCGACTGAAGTGGACAAAGGCACTGAACGTTGGAGCAGCTGCAAACGCGAGCGACGCATACGAGACGGTGTGCCGTACACAATTATATTGCGATGCACGGTCATTTTTTCTTCTTTCCCTGCCGGCCGTCGACTTCTACGGAAGACTCGTGCTCCGGATATTGGACGAACGACGGTGCACCTCAGGCCTAAATCATCCTATCCATGTCTCGGAATTGAGGAAGCACCTACGATCGCTCCAACTTCTTGTAAAGTAAGTGAAATTATTTTATGTAACTCGATACGTTTCGATTCCGTGATACCGATCGACAGAATACTTGACAGAATATTTGCTGCATAAATTCTTTTGTGTGATACGTTATCATTCAATTCCGCGATCGATATTATTCGATAAAATATTTGAAGCATAAATTATTTCGTCCGGGTTAACCTGTGTAGAAGCGATACGGTGCGCTGTGTAACGTAACGACGAAAGTCGGGCGCGGTCGTGCGTCCTCGGGCACGTTCGGTTGCGTGAGCTCCGCGTCTCCGCACATTCGCCACGGCTAATAGTGAAGCAGTCCGTATTACGGAGCCGTACGCGGCGGAGCTGTTGTCGTTCGCGGAGGACAAATAATTACATATAAATACTAAATCATCTTTTTCTAACGCGGATTAACTTCTCGTTCACGGTTCTTCGCGCGTTGAGCATATTTCGCGTATCCGTCCATTATACATAGATTCATAATACGTGATTTTAATATCTCCAAGTAAGAACGAAGCTGCCGAAGCTGCGGTAACTGCAGGCGCGAACGATACTTGTGCAGGAGCGCCCCGAACGTGGTTGTATCGCGGAGCACGGCCATCTTGTCTTCCTTTTCTCTCGCCATCCGCTGACTACGCAACGCCTACGGAAGACGTGCCGGAAGTCCTACATATATTGAACGAGTGACAGAGTGCAACCCAGGCCTAAATCACCTTCGATCTATAATCTAGAAGAAGGAGAGCTCATGCGATCACTCTTCGTCCTTGGAAAGTAAGTGAAAAATAGTTTTGTGTGACGTAGTTTTAGTACGTAGCGGGTAACGAACAGAGGTTGTTGGAGCATATATGACGAGCGCGCGGTGTGTTTATGTCGCTTACGTGTTGCTGGCTTGGTCACGCAGCATTGAGGGACGACATTCAAAGCATAGATCACCAATGTTTTAGCTAGCTCACGCAACGACCTTGTACAAAAATCACGCGCGCGGTGTTCACCGTGATCATCTTGCGCGGCTAACGACGCATGTAGCTAGCGGATCTCGATACGTGACGAATATTTTTTTACGCGGAGAATACGTCCGAAGCAAAAACATTTTTATATTAGTGTATTAATATAATTGATTTGCTCTGTTAATTAATCAAAACTTTTTTTCTGATTTAGATAAAGACTTTGTGCGTGTTTTCGTCGAATTGCTAACGCAAGTGTGTCGGTAGTGTCGGGCGATTGCAATTAACTATCTGGATTTTTGAAAAGTACCTATTGCGAGTGCTTGTGCGTAAGGAGGATCTGGACCCGACAGTGCTGAGAGGAGGAGGAGGCCTAGGAAAGGCATCCTGCTTCGGCGGAGCAACGTTAAGGTAAACACAATTTTTGATTAACATAAAATTTATATTATAGCTCTTTGATATTCATTCGGGTAACTTTATCGTTTCAGTAAGAATTGAAAAAATTAAAAATAGAAGTTCAATAATTAATAAAAGAAGTTTTATATTTTAAAATAATTTAATTCATTAAAATTGATGTTTAAATAATAAATAATTCCAGTTTTCGCCATTTAATTGAATAATTAATTAAAGCCTGTACAATTTTTCTTTTAATAATAGATATTACTTCAAAAACGTCTCTACAATTTATATGTTTCATTTGTATGTTACAGAGGGTCGTCGTAGCTTCGTTGGTGTAACTCCGCCGCTGCGCTTCGAAACGGTGAGTGAGAAATATTTATTCATGACGGCATTATTAAAATAATTGAACATATTTATTGAACATATATTTAAAACATAAACTAATTTAAACTATTATGACGCGCTATTATGACCGGTCTGCCGACTTACAATGCGACGCGAAACGAAATATATACACAGCGAGCGCGAAGTAAACGGATAACGGAAAGTGGGTGCCGCCCTATATTCCCCGACCACCCTCGTCCATTGTCCTCCCTTTGACGTCGAAGAAGACGATGCCGGGAACTTCATTAAGGGTACTTTGTAAATTTTCAAACGACTTAAAGTACCGGATCTGGCGAATCGTGCCGAGCATCTCGCGGAACTGCGTACTAATTACGAACGCTTCGGACAGAGTAATCATTTTTCAAAGAGGAAGCTCTTCGAGAAAAGCTCGTCTCGTCGAGGAATCGTGATACACTTTTACGCGCGTGCTTAATTGAACGCGTTATATCCCGCTGGAGTCGCTTCGCGTCTTAAAAGCGAAAAGAATAAGTACTCCTGACGTAATAGCAATACATAAAAAAGAAAAGCAACCGTGAAATTTATTCTTTATTGAGATTACTTTGGTCCTATATAAAATTATTCGGATACAAGCTAAGATAAATGTTACCGTGTTTCTTGAAATGACGGCACGACAAGTCGAAAAATATATAATAAATCCGTACTTCTTTGCCGCTATTCGCAAACGAACGTGCAACTAATTTTAGCGGAACGTATATTCGGAGTTCTGTGTCTCGATCGGTTTCTCGCGTTCGCGGAATATATCTCGGCTTTCGTGAAAGCTGAATTTTAGCCTGACGTGACATCGTGTATCGATGATAAAGACGGACCGCTGAGCTCGTACAAGGCTTTTCGCTGGTACAGCAGTGTAGAAATCCTCAATTTCACAGTTCGGTTCCCAAATGCTAGTAAGAGTTTTCCTATCCGTACATTTTGCGGCGCATCCACTCTAGGAAGAAGCGGCTCTTTCTCTCGTTTCCCTCCGAGAGCGTACGTCTATGCGTTCGTCGCGCGTCATCCCTTGTCAAGACGAGCCGTTGTCGTAACCAGATTCAACAACGTGCGCAACGTCGGTATGCCTTTCATGAGCTAATTTCGTGCAGCCGCAATTCAAAGCGAATCAAAGTAGAATCGTGGGGGTGGGGAGAAATGAGACGGTACAACCACAGTCGTCTCGCGTCCGCAATCTCGCGCGGGCGGATTACAGAAACGTTTCGATTATCTCAACCGTGCAACGGATAATCGAGAAATCTCACAATACCGGCATCAAGATTCAATAGCGGTACGAATTCCAGGTCGGAAAAGTAAATCTGCAGAAATAAGAGCCATCAAGTGCAAATACTTAAGAGCGAATAATGGCGGAGATAAATCTAAATAATTCTGATTATACACGTTAGACCTATTTCGCACAATTACGCTCTGATAGAAAAATTCTGGCAGAAGGAGAGCCCGAGGTTTTGATATATTTCTTGTCTTTCTTTTTCTTTGTATTTACATTAATCTTTTTGTCATCGTTGAAATATTCTCTTTACATAAAATACATCTCGACCGTGCAGTCGGCGCTGCTGCTTCCACTACGAAAGTTATTAACTTTCCGAACTGTTACCGCGTTTAAAGCTTTCTTTCGTCGGGCAAACGAGCTCTCACTCCACATAAATAATCGAGCCGCTGCCACCGAGAGCCACGTAGTTACGAAGTTTACAACTACCGGCGCCGTTTGGTGCCTCGCGTACGCTTTTATATCGCGTCGGATAAACAAGCTCGACGTTCTCGCTCGCAGGCTCATTCGAGTTCATGAATGTGCTTTCAGGTGCACTGAGCCAGGCACATGTATACGTATCCGCGGAAAATATATGCAACGCACCGCTGCGCGCGATACCCGGCGCATTTTCTTACCGCCGCCGAGACGACGGTCTCGAGAAATCGAGAAATTGAACGGCAACGACGCGAAACTCCGAAAAAAAAAAAAACCTTGGGCTCCACCCTCAAACCAACAATTCGCCGAGCTAACGAAGCCGGCGCGGGTCAAAGCGCCGGTTAATTAAACGATTCTCCCAACGTCGCATTCAATCTCCAACGATCTCGGGAAACGAGACGTGATCTTCCCGAACTTCTTGCGGAAATTTCTCAATCCTCGAAGAGATCTCCCGTCAATTTTCGGAGCCAAATATTTTTTTGAGAACGCGACTCGTTTTTCTATTTACATTCGCGATAGACGATATATGCGACCCTTATGGAAAAAAAATATCTTCGAGTAGAATTACTTTGTACATATGAAAGCTCGACTTTTGTCAGCCGTGGATCCGTTCTTGCCCTGTATTTTCATCTCTCCCCGCGGTCTCTCCTTGCGGAGTACCATTGTATGAAAGGCAAACCCTCTTGGAGTAAGGCTAATAACGCAAAACGGAGACTGCCGCGTCATGATGTAGCTTTTTTTTTGTGAATGGAAAGGGCTCGCTATTGTTAGACAAGTGGAGAACGTATTCTATCTACGACTCCTTGTTCGTTTTCCAATGACGAGCGCAATGTACCTCTCGACAACTCGTCCTCTGAAATAGAAACAGTTTTATTTCGCGATCTCGTTTTTACGTGAAATATTAATATCTATAATATATTTATCGCTGAGGTATATCAGAATATTCCGTGGATCTTAATTTATTATACCCTTCTTTCCACGATGCCTCTTCTTCTTTATGCAAGTTTCGTAATTCTGAGAGCATCATTTATCACTGAGCGACGATCAAACAAAATTACGCGAGACGGTAAAGAAATCGCTTTGGCAAGTGTCGCTTCGTTAACGGGACGGAACGGGCGCAAAGACACGCGGGCGCCGTCGTCCGCAAGGGCATCGGGGAAATCAGTGTTCGGCCGCAATTAATGTCTTAATTGCCATCGAGAAGATCAAAGGAGTAATTAACGCGATACGTGCAATTCCACCGGCAATAAAAATACGAGTCGCGGCGCTCGTAGGTTTTATCGAGAAGTAAACTCAACACTCTGTTTTCCAACTTCTTCGACTTCTCTTTCGTTTATCCCGCTGTTAAATTATGTAACTAATCCCGATCTGCAGTAGGTATCTAAAGATATTTCAACACGCGCTCCTAAAATTGGTATTTCTGCAAAATTAGGTTCGTTTGTCGTAACTTTTTTTTTTTTTTTCGCGATCGCGGGTTAATTTTCAGGTTGAGTTCGCCGCCCCGTATGGACATTTACGTTCGCATCGTTATAGAAATTTAAGAATCCGTCCGATTATCTCGCGCGTAAACGTCGCTGAACGCTTGGCGCAATTTTCGAAGGGAACGAAAAGAGAATCGATGTTACTCATCGGGAATGACCGCGACTCATAAATTTCCCCAGTACATTGACGCGAAATGAAATTTTACTACAGATACGCGCTTTCAATGTAACGATAGCGCGCAATGTATGTTGATTTCTTGAAAATGAGGCTTGGAAAAAGGCGGCGTTGCTCGTGACTGCGGAACGACCGAAATAAAATTTTATGGCTCATAGTCTATAGATACCGAGCCGGCATCGAGAATACAGTTTCCGAAACTAATGCTTTGCAAAATCGGATATCACTTCTCGCGATCGGTTTAGAACGCCGACTGTAAAAACAATGCGTTGCTTAAATTATCCGCGCATTCCGACATTCGACTTAAAATACTCTCCGGAAATTTATTTCTCGCTGGTTTTTTTTTTTTTGTTTTGTTTTTTTTTTTGCATCTCGTCTGTACACTTTTTCACCTTTTGCACGCGCCAATTTCGAAAAGTATCGAATTCGGGAGAATTAAAAGAATTAAAAAAAAAATCTCTCCTTCCTTTTCTCTCTCTCATTCGCGATGTATTTAACGATATTCATATATATGCATTCCCTTTATGTTTCATTTATTTATCATATGCGATATATGATCGAAACTTCGCGGATAATATGGAGAAATTTCGCTTCTCTGCGGTGAATCAACACGCGCCATATTATTCTAAAGTTCGAACTCGTTACCGGGGCGAGAACAGTGGGGCTTGTTATTTTACGCAAACGGCAGCGCGGTGGTTTAACAATAGCGGGGAATGTTACGCCATCCCCAAACAAACACCGCGCCGTGCAGACGGCACGACGCGGTGCCGTTGGCCGGCGTCGCAGTATGGAGACGTAATCTTGAGATCCCATATGGCCCTGTGTCGAGGGTGTAATTGCCGCTCGGGGGCAATCACAAGATTATCACGACAGCGTTCCCGTGTCCGTGGGCTCTCGGGGCCCTCGTCGACGACCCGCTGCCTTGCGGTAGAAACAAAGGTATCAGCACGAAGGCTTTATTAAGCTTGGCCGGGACCCGCCCGACAAAGCTCCGATAGTTTCGGCTAAATGAAATACGGGTCGGCTATAAATACCGATCTATCGATAGTAGGGGAGGCCGTGACATCGCCCGTGGCGCCTACGACTTCGGACAAAGGATAACTGTATTCGCTTCAATTGACTTAGGAAGCAATCAAAGCTGCATCACGCTGCTCGTCGGTAGCTTGCTCGTGCAAACCCGCAAACAAAACCGAATAATTTAAACCTTCTTGAATGTTATTAGTATTCCCTGCCGCTTTGCAATGTTCAGTAACAAATTTTTCAAAGCTGTTTAAAGCGACATAAAATATAACAAATTAAAATACACAAAAATTAAATTAATAAATCTTTATATTATATTTATAATTAAAATATTAACATCGTGACGCATTTATTTATATTTCTTTTTAAATATTTTGTCGAGTTATTTAATTATTTCTTTCGGAGTAAAACTAAATGTGAGCAAAACTGAGGACAAGAATCTCTTTTGAATCTGATGTAATACGGATATTAAACCGCTCGGTGCAGTCTTCTTATTCGTAAATGCGATTTGTCGTTCCTCATGATAAAGCGGCATCGACAGAAAAGTGGTAAAAGTGACTGACGCTACTAAAGAGTGAGTTCGCAACGGTTTCAAAGGGCCTCGGCGTTTCTCCCATTACAGAGCATATCTTTGGACATAGTCATGAAATAACGGCCACGCAATTTCGCTTTGATGTAATTTCAAAGTGCATTACGCTTTCAAGTTCGGTTTAAAAGAGGCGGCGATGTATGTAGTTATTTATTCTAGTATCGACACATTCGAACGAGAAATGTTTTCGGCGAATCTAAATTCAACGTTACGTCCGCTTAAAATTTTCATCCTTCGTAATACGGGACTGAAATTACTACGGCGAAAATACGCGTGGGTCTAATTATTCATACCGTCTGTTTTTAACCACGAAATCTGCATTTACATGTTTGCAAAAACTTCGCCGTAATGCATTATTTCGATCGCGATTCAATTTTTAATCAAGCCCTCCACTATCCGCATCGTAACCACATCCCAGCTCGATTGAAACCTGCTTGTCGTATTCGACGTATCAGACTTCCGGCGAAACTGCAAGTAACCAGAGTAGAACTTTCAATTTGCCGTACGCGCGGTCCATGCAAATCTCAATAACGCGGGGTGTCTAGCTATATTGCGTTTTGTTCTTATTTGGAAGAAGAAAAAAAAAATGACGTTCGCGAGCCAGCACACGTATCGGATAAAAATACAAAAATTCACGGGGCGAACGAAGTAATGAGAATATTGTACAATTGCGTGACTTACACTACCGGACGTGTCGCCGCCTTTACGCATACGCGGCGTTAGTCAAAGCAAATTTCCGACGCGCTGGACCCTCGCGATTCACTTTGCCGATACTCGCCTCAGTCTCCGCGTCGACAGTCGACACACTACTGACGCTTTCCCGCTGAAAGCCCCGAGACCAAACGCGTTAGGTAAGCTCCCGTTGCAGTCTCCCGCCGCGTCTAATAGCGTTCTCGCTGATAATCGCCGTAAAGCGCAGAGAAGCGACGACGAGTGCTTCCGCTCGAAATTCCCCGGACAAGACTTCCGCGCGCGCGACTGTCATTTCCTTAAAGCGAGCCGTGTGTAACTCCACTCGTGTAATACATGAAGGAGGGAACGGCGACAGGAGAGCTTCCCTTTCTCGTCATCCAAGTTGGGAGGGCTTTCGAAACGCGAAAGCCAAACAGCGACAGTCGGTCCCTCGATCCTGGGAAAAAGCTCGTGGCTTTCGATCGACGCGACTCTCAAAGCATCGAGTTTCTCGTTCGAATGGAAAAAAGGAAAAGAAGGGAAAACGGCCGTCTCCTCGGCGACGTTCTCGAGAAAACGGCGGCGAATAGCTCGGGATCCATTTAACTTGAATAGCGTTCGTCGGCTCCCGCTCGCAGCTCGCAAAAGTCGCAGAAGCAGTCGAATAAGAAGAAATATATATCGCGTTCCATCTACCATGATCGCGTTCTCCGTCTATTCTTGCTGCAGGTGATGCTGATACCTCTCTCGTAACGCGACAGCGTGTTATATTATTGGAGATCACGTATATTAGCACGCAAACGCGAACATTTCTATTCGTATTTTCTATTTTTTAACGTGTTACGACGAAAACTTAATAATCTACCTTTTATTCCACGCTGATAATTAGAGATAACAATTAAAAGGACAAAAGATAAACGATATTAATGAGCGGAGGTTTTTCCTTATAAAATTTTACAGAATTATATAACGAATGCGAATGTTGAAATATTTCGTCGATTGCATATGCCTTTGCGAGACGCGATACACAGAAACAATTTCGAATACAATCAAAGCGCGTACTGATAGTCAGGATACGTTCCGAGGTGCCAAATTAAAGACGCGGCTCGAGCGCGCCGGAGTCGAGACGCTGTTCTCTGATTACTAAAGGAGGGTAGCTTACCGAGTTGCATGACAATCCGACGGCTTTCCGCGTCCGTGCATCCCCTCCCTCACCCCCGATCGCGCCTGGATCGTCGATAAACGGACTTTTCGATCGATGTTTTCCACTCCGCGATACCGCGGCGCACAAAACTCGATTTATAAGGACTATTCCTGTCCTGCGCGGAAACTGAATCATTTCCGGCGTATTTGCAGCGTCAAAGGCAGCTCGCGCGGTGGTTTTCCCCTCCATCCCCGTGTCGCGCGGAAAGAGAAAATCGACTTTTAGCATTATGACAAGGTAATACGATGCGACGTACCAAAGGGTGCTCTCGAGGACGACAGATCTCGCCGATCTGCCAAGGCAAGTCGATCGAGAGCGCCATTGCCAGAATCGTTCGGTTCGAGGTAGGAAGAAAAGGGACGCGGTGAAAAGAGCAGAAATTGCGATTTTCAGGTCGGCTGTTTCCAGCCCCCGATCTATAGCCATCTTTTTCTCTACGTCCGCTCTCGCTCTTTTCCCGGAAATCCCGTGGGATTCGACGCTCCGGCTGTACTTTATGTTTGGCAAACCGCGGAGGAGGAGAAAAGGGCGTAAAGGGAATCGACACAATCGCCGATGATCGCGCGTACGTGCTTACTGAATTTCTCGGCTTCTTACTCGTGAGTAATTTGATTACCGGACGTCGTCGGTATTTCACGCCACTTCTCGCCGACCGATTTTCACGTTTGATTAGAAACGAATTGCCCGTTAGCCGTATTGCGAGACAACACGTGCGCATTGCCACCGGATGCCTGCGCGATCCACTTTTCATTCTCGTTTATAATTCATCGAGTTTCTACCTTCCGTACGTTCTCCGGGCATGGGCAACCCCGGTAACAGAAATCCTCCTTTCGACTACCGTTGTTTTATCGAGTATGCATCTCGTCTCACATTTAGTCGAAAGTATGCGAAAGAGGGAGCGCGCCGTTTCTATAAAACGGCGAAAGAAATGGCGCGGATCTCTTGAAAAATAAAAGCAATATTGTTACTCCGAAGAGAGGAACGTTTCTTGCGAAACAATTTTATTGTTTTATTTAACCTCGCGCGCTCGCGCTTTTCCAGTACTTTCATTAAACGCGCGCCTCGGATATTTCGCTCGGCAATTTTTGACGAAATTCTTTTTACGAACGAAATTGATTGTTATCCACTTAAAAATCACAACTCTCGCAGGGTCAAGCCGGGCTTAGCTGGCCTTTCGTTTTTTCTCATCTAATCGACGTTTAACTTCATTTAGAACATTTTTCTGCACTGACGATGCAAAGAAAGCAACCATGTAATAAAAAATAAATACGCGTCCGGTATCTTGATTAATTGCCATCATTGAGAGAAAAAAAAAAAAAAAAAAAAAACGAGAGCCATTTCGTGGTTTTTACGAGGAAAAAGTCAGAGAGACATAAAAGCGGCTTTCCATTACCGCAGTTTGCTGTGCTCGAAGTCGGCGGTCGTCAATGTCGCGGACGCGACGCGGTGCAATGTCGACGTTTCGACGTAGCGTCGATTCTAGTGGTCACCGTTAAGTCTGATCTATTTCGACAGAGGAGCCAGAGTCCCCGGCGTAGAACGTGAAACGACGATTATATCGCCCTTAACGCGAGCGGCTCGTAAACGCGTATCCACTATCACAAGCGCGGCTCGCCCACGCCTCTAATTGCGTGGTAAATATAATTGCTACCGCAATTTGTTGCATTTTGTTCAATTACGACCGGTACCGTCTGGTCATTAATAACACCCTCGTTAATTGCTAATCAAATATTATGAATTACGTTTACGCCTTTTTAATAACGGTGATAATAAAATGGCGGCCGGGCGCGGCGTAACAGAATGCAATTTCGCGGATGGCGTTATTCTCTTGGCTTATCGCTCGTCACGCAGTCGGTTCTACAAATTGCATATATCCGCGTTTTGAATATCTAATGCGCTGTTTCGACATTTGATGTCGAATTGGCCCGTACATCGGCGTCCGTAGGGTTGGTTCGAATGCACGCTGCCCAAACCACCTTATGTCTTTCACCTTCTGAAACGCTGTGAGGGATAAGCGCATAGAGGGTCGGCGTATCCAGGTCATGCCGCACCATATTGACGGGTCAGAACCGACCCTGACAAATATCGAAATATATTGTCCTTATTCAGTCAACCGGCGACTACAGAAGAGTATTTCACTGCAAACGTAGAATGATTTAAAATTTCTATTAAAAATTATTATTATTCTCTTTGATATTTCAGCATTTACAAACGAACGAGCCATTTTCATTCCTTTCGCAACGTCCATCGGGTATTATCGCTAATTTCGCTTTATGCTTTTATTTGCCAGCACAAGAATACTTGTTTAATTCTGAAAAAGTAGATAACGTTTGTGTATTCAATGTGCGTCTAACTTATTATGCACTTCTCTTTACGATTCCATAAATAACGAGATTTTTGTTTTATACCCCGTCGAAAATAATTGCGCGCGAAGGCTAGTACGCGCAAAAATGTTACTTTTATTCGATTTCACTCGTACCAGCCGACCCCCCTGCCCTCCCCCTCCCCCCCATACGCATCATTTATCTTCTATATTGCGTGCAGAAGTTATATGAATAAATGGCGACTCTGAATCATCTGATGCACGTCTGTGCGTACAAGTATGCGTCTGTACGTGTTCGCGCCGACACACGTATGTTTATCAGGCCGCGCCGTGTGTACGCTAGCTCAAAGTCCGACCGGCCGTGGTTGCGCGGCCAGCCGTGTTTAACGAGACACGAGCACGGCTCACGTCAGATCGGCTACCGACACACGAACGAATGCATCACGGCCGAGTAACTAGCGTGCTTTTTAAATGAAAAATCTCGCCGGCCGCGTTCGACGCGCTTTCCCCAGCACGTCCGCCGCTCGTTTATTCTCGCCCGTTTAAATACCCGTTGACAATCCGAGCGTTGCGATTCGATTCATCGCGCCCGGGGAGTTTGACGTTCCATAAAGTTCCGTTAAATCTCTTTGGTAATAAATTGTAATCGTTTCTCAAGTAAGCAGAAGACTCCGCGACACGTCTGGTAGCGTGCACGTCTTTCGCGAGCCAGCCTACCTTTTTTTCTTTTTTTTTTTTAATAAATGAGAAGTCGTAAAAGCACGCGCCCAACAAGCTGACGTTGTAATTCTATGGCGATGCGAAAGATCCACCCCCGGCGTTATTATGACTGACGAGATTCGCGCAAAGTGTAGGGGGGTGAATGTTATTTATTCGACGTGCGGTATTCACGCAAAACGCGATGCCGTCGTCACGATCTCGTCATCTCGAGAGGGATTCAATGAGCGACGAAAAGGGAAGGCGAGTCGTTAACTTAGCCGCCTCGGCGACGGGCGATGTAACGAAGGGTGAATACAAGCGAGAGACACGCAATCTTCGTAATAGGAGGGGACCGCAAAAATGAGACGGAACCGGGGTATTTCGAGAAGGGTAACGCGAAGCGGGTCTCGTCGAGTGCGACGAGTCGGCGTTCTCCACCGCCGTGTTGCAAACCACTAACGGACGAGCGGGCGGCTGTGTAATTAAAAAGTGGAAACGTAGACGGAAATTGTTGACGCTGCGAGGGATCAGAATCCCGTCACCTCCGGTGCTCGCGAGCTACGTGCTGTTGCGCAACGTTCTCGGAATCTATCCAGATGGAACTGAGGCGAGGCAGACTTTTTTCCACCTTTATTTGCCATGGAAAGTGAATTCCGGACGATTAAAAACGTTGTAAAACGTAAAGGGGAGGTAAAAAAGAAAATCGCATTACTCCGGAGAACGTTTTCCCGAGGACCGGTCCTCACTTTTTTCGTCTTTCTTTTTCTGCGAGTACTCTGTTGTCTGTAAGTACATTTGGTTACACGACGTCCCCAAAGTATGACCCAAATGCGACCAGCGAAATGAAGACTGTTTAAATCACGGAGAGCAGGTTTCACATTTTAAGGGCAAAGTGTAGGAAGAGTTAAAATGCAACAGTCGCAAGTTGAAATGTAAAAACACTGTGACGCGCGTTTCAGTCGCATCCGGAAAGGCAGCACGGGCTGAGATCTTTAGATACGTGACTTTTGGAAAAATATGACCGAAATTTGACATACCTACGTGAATCGCGATAAATCCGAATAGGTACCTCATATCGACGATTGCACGAAAACGCGCAGCGCATAAGAAACGAGCCAGCTTCCGACAACGTTTGAGAAAGATCCGACAATCCGTCGCGCTGCACTCCCTTAAATTCCTCCCGTAATCGGTGTTCTATAAATGAACGATTCTCACGGACGCGAATGCGGGCGCTTCTTTAACTGCGGCGATAACAACGACGCTTCTTTCGTTGACGCCTTTATCGAAAAGTTAATGTTTTATGCTAGGTTGATGACGGCTCGATTTCCGTTCTCGAAGATCGGCGGAAGAATGCTTTAGACCCGAGTAATTTTTCTCGCGATAATATATTAAGTTGCGCGATAAGGTCCCGGGACTGAGAAAAGGACAGAAGGGGAGAACGTCGCATAATAAATTGTCGTCCGGCGTTCGCACGAGGTGGACAAAGTCGCTAACGATGACATTCGTTTATCATGCGCAGCCGAGGCTTAAAGCCTTCACTTGTCTAGTAGCTTGCGCGAGTTCCTCGCTTTTTCCATAGTTTTAGATAATGTAACGTAGGGAGAAAGAAAGAGAAAGAGAGATAGTAATAATTCCGCTCGTACAAACCGTAATTTGATATCCCCAATGCTACATAAAAAACTATTACACAGAACCACCCCAAATTTTTTTTTTTTTTTTTTTTTGAGAATTAAAACAATTAAGCGCCGAGGAAAAGATAAAATTAATAAAACTCTTTATTAAAAAATAGCAATATGGAAGAATGCCTGAGTCATTTATATTAGGCTTCAACAATTTTATATCATTTATACGAAGAAATGGTAGAACGGTAAAGTGCAAAAAATGTCAGATATAATTAAATTAAATTTTACGGAACTGTAAAGCGCTAATTTTCAAAAGGAGATCGTGTCAAAGTGTAGCGCGCTTTCAATACATTCACGAAACGGTTTCCACAACACTGCTGACGACAGGAAGATTTCCCATTTCAACGCTAAAGTTACATCGTTGAAGTTACGATAGATTGGGCTCTTGTTAGCACTCAATTTCACAACATAATGCGCCTGCAACTGCAACTTGCTCTTGTTAATTGCGCTAGCAAAGCAAGGAAAAGAGGCAAAGAGGAAATTCCAATATAGGATTTTTGATACAGACGTAGAATTTCAAATAAGACTCCTTTAAATCATATCATTAATTTAATTAATCGGAAAGCTAGATTAATATCGCGTTGATAGAAATGCACCTTATAATATTAATTAATAGTTAAAAAATATAATTAATAACGAAACAAGAATATAATCTTAAAACAGGTTTATTTGAGTATTAAAAAAAAAAATTATATATATGCCTTACGTTATCATCGCATGTCGCGACATAGTTTCTCGTTGGATGCAAGATATAATTTAATTTTACTCGTGTAAAAAGCTATACGTGTATAATGTAAAAAGCTGTATAGCTTAAACTAACGTTAATTACGGCTAATGTAATCGGCCATAAGCCCGGCGCAGTAAGGCAGAAAATGACGGCCGGCCGCCGGCCGGTTTGACTAACCCACGCCTTTTCTACTGCAACAGCCATAACGAGGAGTCGTTTATCACCGGCGGTGGTAAAGCCGGGGACCGGACGCCGTTCGATTCATTTAGTTATGTTAACGAAGTATTAACGCGCACGATAAGTCACCGTCTTCGTGCAAACACGATGAGTTGAGGGCCGATAAAAAGAGAAAAGTGGGAAGGAGGTTTCGCGCGGCGTTTACAGCGGCGGACCGGAAGTCGTGTAATTTTTCTTCCGAGTGGCACATTCAAGAGGCAAACGGATCGTCGGCGAGTTAATTTATTCCGCAAGCATCGTGACGGTGATCCCTATTAACTCGTTCTCCGCGAGTTGCCTGGCGGTTTAAAGAACTTATATCGTATGCTAATGCGCGCGATATGCCAACGATTAACCAAAGAAAACGAGATTTAAACGAATGATGGTCCTGTCGTTACTAATCTGTAATCAGACTTGATAAACGGCGGTATTATGGTCAACTTAAATCCGCATTACGCCCTTTTTTTTTTTTTTTTTTATAACGTTTCGCAGTTTATATCTTCCGTAGTCAAGGGTAATTCCGAACGACTGTTCTCCGGTAAGAAAGGGGTGGGAATTTGCTAAATTACCACGACAGATGTTACGATCGGAAGAATTCCTGCAGCTGCCTTAGGGGACGTCATTTGCGGTGTGGACGTCGTTCGTCGTTTTAATCGCGGTCGATCAGCGCGAAGCAGTTTGGGAACGGAGACGCTTTTAAGTAAACGGGGACACAATTCCGGACAACGTCGCGGATAATATACCTCGATTTAGCGAGCATAAAAAAAAATTTATAATGTCGAAGCAGATTGAGGCGACGCCCGGCTCGTCAACCGGGTGCTCTTCGTAAAAGGAACCCATCCGCAATTTCCGCGCGCTGCGTTTACGAGCGTTTTTCTGTCGCTCTTAACCAACCAGACGACGATCCGTTGAACTTTATACGGCATAAATGCGTGTGTGAAAACCAGGAAAGAAAAACGCCAACTATCGTAACGCGCGTTAAGATCGAGATCAGGGAAGAAGCGGCGCCGGTAATAGCCAGGACGGCGAGGCATCGTACCTTTAATTTTACTCCGCACATATTTTTACACATAAATATCGTGATTTATACGATCGTTCGACGCAATCCCTTGACATTGGTTCGCGCAATGCTATCTGCATAATGCAAAGAAAAAGTCATAAAAAAAAACGTATTTTATACAGGTTATACATATATCAGGGCGAGCCATTTTCTCTTGTTTCTCCCAGTAAATTTAAGACAACTATTTTACATGTAATAATTTTTTAATAATTAACTATAGATATAAGGTATATTTTATACTTTTTGTTCTTTTAAATGTTGACTTTGTGCGTTAACTTCGTAAAGATTATATTAAACGAATAAAGTTGTCGACTATCGCGAGTTAGCTTCTGTGACTAACATCTGTGTTTGAAACTTTACGACATAATTGAAAAGCACTTCTGATCTTAGCTCGCTTCGTCTCGAATCTTATGATATATCAGTCTGATTTATTGTGTTTTTCGTACGCTTTAAGAACGTGGACTCCGCGTTATCTGGTTGTCGCTCGGTTGAACTCCTGACGCGTCCCTTCGTGAGAAATTTTTCCAGACGCTGGTATTTCTTGGACTTATCTAAAAACGACCCGCATTGCTCTTAGCGGGTTCGATATCAGTTATCGTTGCTCGCGTTACAACGATTGTTCCATCTCGGGATTCAACTTCGACTCGTACTTAATAATTTTTATTTACGAAATATATCCCAGGCGCTGCATGAAAGCGTCCGTCTTCGTTCGCAAGCGCGTAATTATTGGGCGAACGCTACGCCGCTCGTGATACGTGAAACGCGCAATTATAATTCTCACAAAGGGAAAAGGGTAGACCATTGGCCAGCCCATTAGTTCGATCGACCAGGCCGTGGGACGTCGGGCGCGACAGCAGGCACTCCTTGCTTATTCCGTGCATCACGCGTCGGGCATCAGGGATGGCAGGCACCATGCAAATATCACGTTACGAAATCGGGCTGCGTATCGCACCTATAAGCTTCGGATCCTTAAACCGTGACACGGCGAACGACGAGCTTCGATAGGATAACACCACGTCCGCCAGATTATCCCTTCGTTGATATTTCTCGGATGAATTCGGAATACGATCCTCGGCGCTTTCATCTACCGGACCAATCAAATGAACATATTTTTAATTTTTGATATTTTTACTTAATCTTTATAATCTATACGTTTGCTTGACGCTGTCGTAAGCGTCGGTGAAACGCAATGGAACGATGCAGGGACGCAACTTCGCAGATAAGCACGTCGTCTCTCTTTCGCTATCTTTTTCTTTCTACTGTTTCCTCGTCTCTTTCGTTGATGCTAAAGCTGTCGTGCTCGATTATTTGTTGCTTAATCCTTCGACCGTGACGTCTTACACACAACGACGCTTTCGAGGATTCCGCGCCGGCTTCGCCACTAATGCCGAATTAATCTTTTATGCTAGTCGCGAGCCTTCTCTTTCGCTGTCTAACGTTGATAATCCTCCCGAAGCTGGTACGTTGGACTCATTATCCGCCGCGCATTTAGCATTTAGTGTAATCAGATCTGATTACATTTAGATTTAAATTTTCTTCGTTTATCTCTGAAAAAAAAAAAAATGCATTAGCGAGATAGGAAAGGATTAGAACTCGTAAAATAGAAAAAATAAAATAAAATAATGTAGAAGACTTTTCTAACAAACTTTTCCAGCATTTGTTTTTTTGTTTTGCTTTTTTTTTTTTTGTCTAACGTCCGTCTTTTTCGTTTAAGTTGATTAAAACGTTTTATATTACTAGAAAAATATTTACGCAGAGAAAATATTAAGCCGAGGTATTAATGCGCGTCCGTGGTTTCGTCGAGAATTCGCGAATTGCATCGGTGAAACGTCAGAGCCGGAGATGTACTGGGTGCGCATAGTAATTACCGCGGTGAAACCGGGTCAACTCCCTTACGCCCTCAAAAGTTCTCCCCCCATTTTTTTTTTGTGATTTTTTTTTTTTGTTTCGTTCCTCCACCGTAACGGCCGAACTTCCGGTTTCGCGGTACCCATCCCGGATACGTAATGAAAATGGGTGGCCTGCCAGGCCGCCGTCACTTAAGCCCCAAGTGCGAATATCAAAGTCTGCTTTATCCGCGTAGTCTATTTACTTACCCGTCGCGTAGTTACAGAATTTCGTTCACCTGCTCCATCAAGGAAACTTTTTTCATTAGGCCAAATGACGAGATGGACACGCGCATAATTGCCAAAGTGGTACTTTCCGCCATAGGGGGCCATAACCATTTTCGTGCCGGTAAAGGTCGTCTGACGGATGGATACGGTTAGAAATGTTAGTGCCACCCTTCTAAGCCCTAAACAGATTACCGAAGGCGCCGAAGAGGCCTGGGGGGGTCAGGTCGTTTAGGAACGTAACCCTGAACCTATCGTAGCCACGATCGAAAATTGTTCGATACGCAGAGGGCCGTCACGCCCGTTCGCGCACGCGGTGATTCTCCGACCGATTAGAAACTGATTTTTCTTAAATTAAATTTGCTCACTTTTATCTATTCTTTACTTATACTTTCTAGCGCCCGATATTTCTTCCTCGGCGTTGAGAGAAACGCTGAGAAAGTTTCGACGTACTTTCTTAGAGCGTTAGAATTCTCGTTTTTACGGGAACTTCTTCTGAAGATTCGATCGCGTGACTAGTTTCGTAAGACGGTCGCGATGCACGAAAGTTTTCAGCCGAGTACGACTTGTAGAAAACGCACATACATATTGTTACGCTTTGTCGATATCGATTCGGTTCGGAGTTCGACGCGCCTGCCGTGGTCCGGAGAAACTCTTTCAATCGAGATCGCGAATTGCTTTCGAGAGGCACGAAAATAAATATCCGGAGCCCTATATTTGTTAACCGGACGCTCTCCGGCAGTCGGGCATAAAGATTTCCTTCCGAGTGAGATAAGGGGTTCTGAGAGCTAATTAAAGTTTTCGGGAGAATGTAGACCACCTAGTGAAGAGAGTTTCCGACGAAGTGAAAACTTGGTCGCTATCGGGGCACGCTTCAACTTGTAGGT
The DNA here is from genome assembly GCF_019399895.1 of Cardiocondyla obscurior. Taxonomy (NCBI): domain Eukaryota; kingdom Metazoa; phylum Arthropoda; class Insecta; order Hymenoptera; family Formicidae; genus Cardiocondyla; species Cardiocondyla obscurior. The sequence continues at coordinate 8,970,880 of NC_091866.1, read as the reverse complement.
ATGACAGGCTAGATATCCATCAGCTGTACGTCACGAATTCCAATCGACACCGCCGTCTACCGACGATACGTTTTATAACGGCGTTTATAACATTTTCACGAAATATCGTATAAGAGGAATCGATATCATTTAAATAAATTATATCGCGCCACCGAGAGTAAAGTATTAATTATAATAAAGTACCGATAATATATTTAATAAAAATGCTCAAAAATATGTTTTGAATGAGGAGGGAATATTTTTTAAATAAATTTTATCAACGTGTCTCGTCAATATTTTTTGGTGTCATTTTATTTAGATACGTGATACAGTACAAAATACAATGTATACATGCTCGTCGATAATTTTCATCGTATATACCGTGCGCTTCTTTCACGAGAGCGTGCGTTAAATTCGCATCCTCATCACGGAAGGAGGATAGGATAGGTTGTAATAACTATAAATATCAGTAGGTGTGGTCAATTTAATTTTGATTACACGGTGGTACGGAGAGTCGACGTAATGAATAGGTGTTCAAGCTGATAACGCTGAATCCCGGCATTCTACCTGCCGGAAAGCCCCTTTAGCTTATTGTTCGGCTCGCACGGTTCGCATAAATCTTCGGTTCCCTGCGGACGACTAAAGGTACTCCTTGCGAATTGAGGACCAGGTAACTTTCGTCGAAAACTTTCGAACGAAATTGCAAGCATCGTTCCGAAACAAAAAGAACAGGATCCCCTCAATAACTAAGCCCGACTTGACGCTTCGACAATAAAAGAGAAATAAAGGGAAAGTTTTCAACGTGCACAGGAAAACAAAAGAGAATTTGATGTTCAATGATGAAACACAGTTGAAAAGCATCTCAATCGTCATTTATTACAAAAAAAAAATACATATATATGTATATAATTTTTTTTTTTTTTTTAAAGTTTCTCTGCATCTCGATTATTTAACGTTGACATTTTCATTTCTATTTTTATATACTTGAAAACTCTGTTCATGGCCAACAGTCAACGAGTTAAAAAAAGAAAAATATTAACGTTAAATATTTTATACTATTTCTCTTAAATCTATCTTCATTATTTATATACGTACATCAACTACGCGAATGAAAGATATTGTCGTTGCAACTGTCGACTGGGTCGCGAGCGCGGATACCGTCGCGAGATATCATTGGACAGCGTCCAACGTGCGAGTCTCTGATAACTGCGTGCCGCTTTTCGCGATTAGACATTGTTACGGCCGACAAAATCGAGACAGTCGTCTGCCTGAGGGACCTTAGAGCTCCTTTTTGCGAGCGGTACGCACCATTGCACCGGACGTTAAGTATGGTAATGAGTTTCAACGCATATGCCGGCCAATAGTCATCAATTATTCTGAATAATGGCATGCAAATAGGGCACAGCGTAGGCAATTAATGTCACTATTTGCGGAGGCTTATCCCTGGTGTATAGGACGCAGCAAAGCCGCAGCGACGGCCCTATATTTGTCGATCGTAGGCAGGTATAACGCGCCACGCTCATTGGGAACTCGACAAACACGCGATACTGATCATTCCGTTGTGCGCAGCGTACCCACCGCTCGTAGATCGGTATAATAACCTCGTCCCTCAAAACGCTTGTATGTACACGTACGCGGCTTAATTGAGCCACGGTAACCAGCGCGACGCGAGTCTCGCGTGAAATGACGCAATGGCTTGCACATCCGCGCTGCGAACGCACTTCGGCTTCTCGCTTACGCTTGGGCTCCCCCTCCCCTCCCCCTTCCCCCGTCCGTTTGCGTCGGAAATTTGTAAAAAGCATTGCGAGCTGCAATGTTAATTTTCGGATCCGCGGAAGTAAGCGGCGGCATTTTGATTAAATTTGGTTGGACTGGTCGAAGAATTACCGAGAGTAACAAGAACCGACTTGTTCTGCAGACGAAAATAAATGTTTCCTTGTGAATTAAAAATTATTTTCTAAATAAAATAATAGAACTGCATCGCTTGTATGTATAATAAACAAGAGCAAAATGTTTTACTGCGAAATAAATTAACTGCGTGAATTATGTAGGTAAAAATATTGTATAATAGAAGAGATGCAGGAAGAGAGAATCGCGTTGATTGCAAGTGTTGAAATATTTAAGAAGTAGAGAAGGAGAGAGAAGAGGTTCATATCATATGTAAAGGCTATCCCAGCTTCGGTCTGCTCACTCCATTTGACATGATGCATCCACCGCAGCATCATTATTAACGCACTACACTCCACGGTGCGAATCGCCGCTGACAGTTGCGTCGCGAGGTGCGCGCGTTCTGTTAATTAACGGACCGGAAACGGTCGCATAAGCGTCTCTTTTTCGTCCGAAATAATTAGCTACGGCGCCCTGATAAATATCGGGTCGCGAACTGCCGCGCGGAAAAGGTGATTACAAAGCGATGAAGTACGCGCGGTCGGCCGGTGAATAACCGATGTCGGAAAACGGTTTAATCTCCGCCCGTCATTTCGCGCTCGCTCGTCGCTTGCCCACGAAATTTTATCAGCCCTCATTACGGCGTAGCTTTAACGAACGATCCGTACGTTTAGCGATCCCCGTCCGGCTTCATCTCCTCCCCGCCCGCCGCTTTCCCTTCGCGTTTCGCGCGAAATAATCAACGGGTCGGAATGTATATTAATTATGAGTACGATGTATAACTTTAGCGGAATAATATCCGTTGAGTACCATCATCACCGCGGGACCGGGTCACAGTTGCCCGATGATCGATGGCTTTTCGCTTATAAATTGATACCGGAGACGCGTTTATCTCGCGCATATGACCCGATGGTCTGAATAGCAGAACGAAATATTGTGCATCTTCAATACGTCGAATTATGATAAACGCGCGTAGTTTATTAGCGTTAATAATTATTAACGCTAATTAATAATAATAACCGCTACGAAAGTTTACTCTCATCTATTATTTTTATAGTTTGCTTTCGTGACTTTTAATTAAAAAAAAATTAAACTTTTCGAAAAAAAAAAAAAATAATTATAAAGTAAAAGACACATAATTTATATGTTTAATATAATTTAAAATAAAATAGTAAAGGTTTATTCTGGGTTTATATGTCTTAATTAAAATAAAAAAAAAACTAATTATTCTTTTACTTGTAAGAATCGAGAATAATTTGCGGATTTCGTGAACGATTTGACGACATTAACTCCACGTTACTTTTCATCACCCGGCGTCTCCTTATTCCTCCTTCGGGCTACTGTCTTCCTTACTCCCGTTTACTTAAATCTCGCTCATGAGACTAAAAAGTGTGCATTAGCGTAATTTACGGCCCAATAAATCAGCCGGCTCGCCATCGCGGGAACAATTCCGCGGCAGGAAAAAAAGGGAACGGGATATGGCCAGAGTGCGAAAATAGGGGGCAATGGAGGAGAAGTGAGACGGGGGTGGAAAGTCTTCTTTTCTCCAGGCCGTAATTTTATACACGCTCGCGCGTTCGTTTCTCGCACTCCGCGCCCGCATTCCGCGGGGACGATATATGATAACCGAATATACTGGCTGCTTTTATTGTTATCGCACGAACGTCACCTCACGTCCGACGTACACCCGCGCGTGAAACAATCATCCACCTGCTTCTCACTCTTCTTTTTCCGCCGTCGAAATCCGCGCTTATTTTTCCGGCTCATCAGCCACCGTGACGTATTCAGGCACACCGACAGGAGGGGTGGCTTATCGAAACAGTGACGCGAATCAACGCGCGATATTTTTTTTTTTTATCACTACTCTTTCAATCTTGATGCTACGTAATTTAACGACAGTACGAGAATTTCTCTTATTAATTTTTAGGATTACTTAATTCCTTCGCGTCAACTTATAACTTAAAAATAATATTTGTTACGCTTAATTTTATAAAACGCGTTACGTTTTATTCCTCAAAAGAAGTGAGAGAGGAAAAACTGTTTGATTTAGAATGCGAAGGGCGTTGTAAGTGTAGGTACTATTTTCGAGAGGAGAGCTAGATGCTATCAGTAATTAAACACCTGGCGACACTATCGCCGGCCGCGCCACGAGCTGGCAATTAGCGTAACAACAGTGACAGAGTCAAACGACAATTTTTTTTTTTTTTTTTTTTTTCATCGACAATTCGCGGCGAGGCCCAGGCTGTCGAATCCCTGAATTGAAGGGGTGCTCGAAAACGGGCTGAACGATTGCGCGGGTGCGGCGGATACGGCCGGGTGCTGGGGACGGGTTCGCAGTACGACCCAATTTTCGTGAGATTGTGATCAGGCGACCGGAAAACCCCTGTAGCGTGCTAGGAGGCAGCGGCAAAGAGAAACCCCGCTTGGGATTTCGAACGGCTGTCCAGAAACGGCCGGGTATCGTATTTACGATATTGCCGGCCCGTTCCCATAACTGCTTTACCGTAGGGCGACGACCGCAGAAAATAACGGCGGTTGGTAGTTCTCCCTGTCATCGAGAGCGCGAGCGAAACTTGATTTGTGTCGTCGGTATATCGATTTGAACGGCCTCCGCAGACGGTGGCACGCGCAATACCGGCACGTAGCGATTTCTGCCGATCGCAGCCACCGTTCGCTGTGAATCTGGGGCTCCATTCTTGTCTCGCGCTAAGAAACTTCGCGTGCGAAAGTGACGCCGCGCGCTAATTGATATGTAACTCGAGATCTAAAAAGGTACACGTGTTACAATTGATTTTTTTTTTTTTTTTCTCTTTTTCTTTTCCGTGAATTATAGCCAGGAAATATCGTGGCCGCGACGGTGATTTATAGGAGAATTGTAGTTATATAAAAATACTTAAATTTAATTATTTCGCACGAAAACAAGGGATTATCTTGTTACTCTTTATTAATTTAGAGGCACAAATGTGTAGTGTAAACTGCATAGAGTAAATCTTTCCACCAACATGTTCAATCTAGGCCGAGAAATAAAAAGACTCGTACGATTTCCTTTAATAATGCTATAACATCGGCTGATTCGTGTTCAAGCAGCTGAATATCGACGGGATATTGAGTTCAATAGGAAACTCGTAGCGCAAAATGCTGCGTTAACATCAAATTCAAACGTGATAGATTATTCAGTGCGCTTATAAAATGTAACATCTAAATTCGAAGTGTGATCGAATTTTATTAAATATTGTCGATATTTTATTCCCATCACGTTTACGCGCCCGAAACGATTTTCATGCATTTCAATCGACTCGTATTTTAACGATATTAACTACTTTTTAAGAAATTACTCATTACCCGAGTGGAAATTGATTCCCACCGTTACCTAATAATTAGCTGGCAAATTCGTGGTTCATCTCGTCTAGCAAAACTGTTCAGCACTGAGTCAGAAGTGTAACCCCCATAACGTACTAGGTACTAAATAATTATTACGAGTTAACAACGAGCTAAAAAAGCTAGATATCTAAACGTTTTTCGCCGCGTACTTGTCTACTGCCGCGTTCTGACCTTACGCAAGGCTCGACCGCCGAGTCCGCCGGGCCCGCGGATCGCCGCGGTAATGTTAGTACGTGCGTGTGTTTACGTCCGGCACCTTGCGCTCGAAATTCACAAGGTGGAGGACGCGCGGGCGGCGGGCGGCGAGAACCAGTTTGCCCGGCGAATTCGGCAGTCGACCGCCGCGGTAGTGTGAGTACGCGCGTGTGTCAACATCTGGCAGGCAGTCTTCTTCGCGTTCCAAGAATCCAAGCTCGCAAGGTGGAGGACGCGCGGGCGGTGGACAGCGATAATCGGTTTGCCCGGCGAATTCGGCAGTCGAGCGAGCTTTGCGTAAGGTTAGAACAAAACAGTAAAGAAGTACGCAGATAAAAAAACGTATAGATATCTATTTAGATACGTGGTCCGCGCCGGACAGTGACTAGACGACCGATACTAGACAGATTTTGTTTTTAAATGACAACTTTATTTTTTAAAGATAGTCACTAAATAATAAATATTTTCTTATAGTTTATGGCTAGTACCAAGTTAGTCACCGAGCTAGTTAAGATATAAATTTAATCTACGCGATCTAACCACTAGCTGCATAATCAGATTAGCTAGATACATTTCCACTCGGGTATGTAATAGTTTTTAATTGTCGCGTATTCAATTTCCACATTTTTTTTGAACGTTGGTTATTTTTATTTTATCTATATTATTAAATAGTTCCTCGCCTAAGTATGATCTTGTTGCGGTGGCTGGGCTTTCAAGAATATTGTGTAATCACATTTTGTTTTTTTTTTTCTGTTTAGATTGAAAATCCGGAGAAGAGCCAACGCACACTCGTCGCCGATGTTAGTGGTGAAACAAACCGCAGCAGGTTTGTCGGATTTATTTCGGGAGTGCCGTTTCAAAAAATGGGCAAAGTAGTTTTGTTAAATAATTTTTGTGAACGGGAGTGTCGCATAATACCGCGCGAAAGATTTTAATAAATAAATTGGCCCACGCGCGATTGTAAATTATTATTCGCGTTTTCGCGAGTGTTTCGTGTGAAGAAGGAGCATCTGATCTGACATCCTGGACAGACTGAGAGGAGGAGGAGGCTCGGGAAGGGCATCACGCATCGGCGGAGCAACTCATGGGTAAGCATCACTTTTTTTTCCACGCAAAAGTACTAGCCTTGTAGTTTTAATAAGAGAAAATTTTATTTTTAATTATTTAATTAAAAAAATAATTAGAAACGTGTAAAATTTTTTTTTTACAATGAATATTTTTAGCATCTTTATAATTTAAATTTTATATTTATTTGTTACAGATTATTGTAGCATCAACTCCGCTGCAACGCATCGGTCGGTGAGTCGCATGTTTTTTTATTTGTTAGTTTTTTTTTTTTTTTAAATAATATAAGCATTTCGGGTGGGATATTTTTTCATTTAAAAAATATTTTAATAATATAAATTTCTATTATTTTTAATAATATACAACATTTATATTTTAATATAATTCTATTCTATTCTAAAATATTATTCTAATATATCATATATATTTAACCCAATATGAAAATTAATGTAGATCACGCAGGGTTAAGGGACATTGTCCGAAGTATTCCGGAAACATGGACAATGAATTTACGTTAGCTGTTCGGTAACATGAGCACGCGTGTTCTCGGCAAATCCGCAACTAGTTGCACTATCGATTGTGTCCAACTTTCGTGGAAATTGCGGGCAGTATTTAATCGGCCGCGGAACAGTTTGACGATACACGGATGATAGATTGTTGGTTAGTATGCTCAAAGAACGCGGCTGAAATAGAGATTCAATGATAATGTACGATTATTAATTGAAAATTTTAGCATTTAATTGCGATCGCTTTACTATTTCATTACTTGCATCGTTGTAGAGTAAAAGCTCTCATTTTATAATATTCCCCATTGTAACAACAAGACAGCGAAGATGAAACGTCAACGCTTCGCTTAGAGAATAAAAACTTAACGTTGAATTTCAAGCGTGTGTCACGCGAGAAAAGTTGAACGGTAAAGATGTCGTTTTGTACATAAATATACGGGACGGGAAATTAAAATGAGTTTCGCCGACCGCGACTTATTGAAATCTTAATGCATTCGTTTTTCACGAAAGAGGTGTCAGAAGCTTCGCGGTTTCTCGCCGTGCCAGGAAGTTTGCGGGCGTGCGCAAGTGCATTTCCCGCAGGCATCCTCGCAAGCACTCCCGCGGGAAAGACCGAGTTATTACTGCTATCAAAGGTGGCGGATAAACCTAGTGGGTGTCCCGTCCGTAGGATGGATTTCGCGATTTCACGAGGCGCTCTTGGATTCGCGAGAGCCGTTACTGAATCCTTCTCTCTTAAAGCTGCTCCCTCCGGAACGTTTAACACGATTTTTATCACGATAAGAGCAAGCAAAAGAGATCTTCATATTAAACCTCGAATGGCACCCTGTTTTTGATAAAATACTTCTTTTTCGCAATTTTGATACGCGATATAAATTGAAACTCTTAAAAATTATTTATGAATATTAAAAATGACGAGTTGAAGAAAACTTTTATTTAAATATATAAATATATAAATTTTATTATTTAGTCTTTTTTTATATACATATATACATTGATAATAAACTATTTACTAAAGAGAGCGTATCATCTATTATACGATTTGTAAGCGATTTACATTTTAAATTTCCTTCTTCTTCTTCAAATGTCACTATCGATTCGATCGTTGACTCTGATGTTATATTAGCTAGTAGATTAGCTATTATTACTTTGTTCATTACATCGTGAAATAGTTTTGTTGATCTGCCAAACCACGCTCTAAGGTTTTTCAGTCATGATGTCTTTCTGCCGACACTTCTTTTTCCCATTACTTCTTCTTGAATTATTAGATGTAGTAAGGCGTATTTTTTCATTTTTCGTTGTCTTCTTGATTCTTATGCCATTGACCACTGTCGCAATTTTTCCATCTTTAAAAGAGGTTTCTCATTCTTAGGACTAGTTTCGTCTTTTCTTAATTAACTTAAGATTGATTGCTTATACCGGCGCACGTTCGGTCCCCGCTGTATTTAGTCAATATAATATTGTCCAATCTCTACCGCGTGGAGGTATACAGTCGGGAGTATCACCACATTGAGCTTAAGACCATAAGGCATTTCTTAAACTCTTAGATCATTAGAGATTTATGGACTAATTTTCCAAAATGTGGAAACCCGACACCTCATTCAGATCAAAATTTATCAACAACTTGGTAAGAAAGTGATTACCAAATTGTTGATAAATTTTGATCAAAATGAGGTGTTGGATTTCCACATTTTGCAAAATTAGGCCACGTGGAGGTATATAGTCGGGAGTATCACCACATTGAGCTTAAGACCATAAGGCATTTCTTAAACTCTCAGATCGTTAGAGATTTATGGATTAATTTTACAAAATATGGAAATACAACTCCTGAGTTTGATCAGAATTTATCAATTACTTGGTTATCGCTTTCACAGGAGGCTTTTAATTATTTAGACATTAAAGATATTCTAAAATTATCTTCTATTAATAATTATAAAAGCTTATTACTTAAACCTATGACTAATTTTCTGTCAGTAGTACATTTCTGACATATTTTAAAAGTTTGATAATTCTATCCTATTATATTTCAAATAAAAGACATTTATTGCAACCTTATAAATAAAAAGGAACGAACATATATAAAATCGATCAATATATAAAATCGATGACTACCACATCATTTCTTCTTTCCTTTGAAAGCATTAGAATAATGAAATCCATCAATCGGATGTGGTTTATCATAAAATAATTTATATTCATATCTGCTGTCAAATATGATTGCGACTTCCTGATCAGCTCCTCCGAAGAAGGAAAAGTGTTCATATTTCTTGTTTGTACTTTTAATAGCATCCACTGCTTTCCTCTCTGTTGTCTTATTCTGTACTGCGTCATTGCTTGTTGCACTCTTCTCTATTGCGCTCTTCGCCATTGCACTTTCCTCCATTTCGCTTTTGTTATATTATCCGTCCCAATACCTGAAAGAATTATTATTTTAATTAGCAAGTTTATTAATACCTTATTCGCAAATTAATTTCACGTGTCGCGTCATAGAGACGCGAGACTTCTCGCTAAATTCACGCGTGGATTCTCTCTTTTCACGAGAAACGGGCACGCCTTGGCGAGTCAACGCGTTTTGAATTGTCCTGCACACATACGGGAGAGAGAAACCCGTGGCAAAGAATACGCCGGCAACCATCGTCACCGTCCCTTATCCAGTATAGAACGCGTTAACGAGCATTACACGCGAAGTGACACCGACCGTTCCGGAACGCTGTGTTTTGCATTCGTTTACGAAAGGAGCGTTTCCCGGGGCGAGAATATGTTTCAGGTATTCATAAAGGCGGCTCGTTAATTACGCCCGACGTCTTAAAGTAATTAACTTCAATGGGCCCGGGATCCGCCCGGGTCGCGACGGCGCCCATGGTCGGTTAATGTAATTCCAGTTCGTCCTCTGATTCCCCCTTGCCCCTTGCGCAATTACGAGAGAGCGCTTCTCCTGGCGATTTTCTACCTCTCATGGATTCAATGCGATATTCCTGTTAGCCGAACCCGAACGAGCGGATTAGTTGGAGTATAATAGGGATAAGTAAGAGTAATTTTGCCACCGGGATAAATGTGTTATATTTGAACAAACGAAGTACTTTTTAATAATGAATTGTGATGAAACGAGGGTGGGGAGAAGTACTTAAGTATAGAAATTCGTGTACGAGTTTCGAGGACGACGTACGGTTCGAAATCCGAAAGTGTTTCTTTAACTGCTAGAACGTCTCGGTATTAAATAAGAAAACTTTTCCGCGTTCTTTCACACTTCTTTGAAGTAGTAGAGCCTAAATTTAGTCAGCCGCGAATCAAGATATTAATTGCGGTTATATGCGTAAATCGACACGGGATGCTTAAATATTGTAGGTAATGTTTGCTTAGATGATTAGGAAAATTGCACGAATATTGCGCGCATAATTCCGATCAAGTTAAAGGCTGAATATCTAAGGGTGAAAAAGTTTCCGGATGCGACTTGTTTTCTTTTTATTTTTTTTTTTTAACCCGTAACTTTCCGGTTACAGCGTTCTCTCCGCGTGTAACACCGTCTATTCGTGGCAACGCGCAGTGTCGAATATACGTCGAGTAGCACGGTTTTTTTTTCTTTTTTTTTTTCTTTTTTTTTTTCTGTCAGGCCTCCGGGTCGCGTTCTGCAGAAGAGTGCGACGATGGTAGCGCAGAAAAGATTTATGCCTTCGCGCGGCAACGCGCATTCCCGGTGAAATATTCATGCGGATAGGCGTGAAGGTTCAACACTTGACCGCCGACGAGGTAAAAAGAGTAAAAGCGAAGTCCGGATTGCGTGTCTCTGTGTACTGTACAATGAACGAAAATATACTCGGTGTCCCACGGCGGCCTCCGCGTTCTCCAAAAGGATGAAAACCGCGGAGAGATATGCGGTACACTGGAAATTCCAGCGTGAAGAAACAGGTCGCATGATGGAGAATGATATAATGCAGAGGATTCTATATTTTTTGCAACGTCGTAGAATCAAAAATTCATCCGACGAGATTATCTTCTATCGAATCTGACAATTTAATGAAATATAACATGACGACAGTCGAAAAATTTCTTAAATTAAAGCGACTCTAAATTTAACAAACTTATTTCCCTTATATTTTATTTGAATCTAAAATTAAATTTTTATTTTACCAAATCGTTATTCACTAATATTATTTGCATAATTCATGCAAGGAAATTTATGTTCCTTTGTTATTAAATAATCTTTTATCGTTCGCGTAAAACTTCGGACCGTGAGAAATTGCGCGAAATGCAGTCGCACATATTTTCGCAAACATACGGTATTAAATCTCCCACCCTGAAAGATTCGCCACGCTTGCGTTATTTAGCGCATCCTTCGGCCCTTAAGGCGTTCACGTGCATTCACGTTCTCAAATACTACGGGAGCCGAGGTAAGACAACTGTGAATTTCAGCAGTAAATAAGAGAACATTCTTCACTCGAACATTTCACCGAGAAAGGATTTCGTTTCTGGTAACGAGGAGAGTGAGACACTTAGGGCAACATAAATTTCGACTAACTTAATGAAACAATCTTAATGCGAAGACGACTCTCGTCACATTCACCCGCGTGTTGAAACCATAGAAGTAGTAGTAAATGAGAATTTTGAGAAATAGATTGTTTCCGCGGAGCGCCGATGGTCTTTATGGAATTATATTTAAACGCGGAAAATGCAAAGCGTACGAGGTATATACATTTGAGTATCGCGTAACAAGAGTATTCGTCCTGCTTATTTCAAAATTTTTTCCGTGAAAAGGGGGAAAAGTTAGATGTTGGCGAAAGACGAATGTCTCGGTTCACCGCGCGACAAAAGTGGCCGAGTATCCCAAAGAAAGAGAGCTTGTGGTCCACCTACTAGATTGGCACGATTCTTCTTCCCGTCGTCTATAGCCGCCCCGCGACGATTTCAATCGGAAGATCACGACCCGTTTTCGCGACGATTGCTCCTGACCATGATGCCGGTGACGGCGCGAATAGATACCGGTGGCATTCAGTTGACTCCGCGCTTCATCGTGGCGCGGAGATAGAGCGTGATGAGAATTGTTAATGGTGATGAACTTGACGACGAATACGCAATTACGGGGGATAGAAAATAAAAGAAGCCCGCGTAAAAAGCGTTCAATAGAAACGTCGAGACGACAAAAATTTCCTCTTGCTTTCATAATTTGATGAAACGAAAAGATCGACCGTTGAAACTTTAATTCCGCGGTATCGGGAGTGGTCGGAGGAATACAGATAAAAAGAAAAATAAATTTCTAAGATTACGATTGGAGTTGCGATTTTAAGTGACGTCCCGCTGTTTGATTCACTCGTCGCCTAGCAGTTCTAATGACGAACGAGACCGCGCAAGCACGATCAAAGCGAAATCAGAGAGCCCACCAGTCGAGTTTCGCGTCGTAATTTTCCGGCGAAGAGAAACGAGCGACGGTGCGAAGACTGATGCGTTGAAGTACGAAAGCCTTGCGAGTTACCCTCGGGGAAAGGACATAGCGTAGGATTCGACGGGACCGATTGGTAACCGGTCGTTCGTACCGCTCTTCTTCCTCGGTTCGTCGCCGGTAACGATTTCAATCCCGAGATCGTGACCCGATTCCACGTTAACTCGACCTGTGACCGCGACCGCGGAGACACGTGGGCCCACCTGGCAGAGTAATCAATGGCTGCATTTCGTCTTTCCCGCACGACACTCGGAATACCGATAACGGCGTCGTTCACGGTCCCGGCGTTTCGAAACCGCTGTTGATTTAAATTCACGCTACGAACTTTCGGCTTCTACGACAATTTAGTGCAGGATTATCCAAAAAGCGCGAATCCTTAACAAATAACATTATCTTATCGCAAAAAGAATTACAGTCACTCTTCATATATCCATTCAAGCAATTTTTCGGCAATTAAAATATTTTTGCAGAAATTGAAAATCGTCAGGATTGTTTTCTGACAGGTTAACGTTGCAAATTAATTAACATCGCATTTACGAGCGATAACATCGTTAAAATCAACATTATAGAAATTAAATTTCCGCCGATTCCTAAAGAGTATTCATTTCTCTCTAATTTGTTCAAACAAACATTCGCGTAAAATTAAGTTTCTGCTATACCACTCAGGTAGCGGGAGGCAATAATTTAGTTCGGGGAAATATTTATATTGCGCGGCAGCTCGCGCGAATATTGGAATTACGCGACGAGCAAAATAAAGCGCTTAAATTTGGCGGTGTATTCGTGCTTTGCAGCACGGAATATTATCCAGACTTTTACGGTGCTTCGTCTCTGAACCAGCGGGACTCTGTATCAACCTTGATGTAAACAAGTACGAATTCGTCGCGCAAGAACGTTTCGGTTGATAGCGTAGTATTTAGATAAGTATCGTACTGCGCGCCATTCTACTACTCCAAAGTGTTCGCCGGGTGTACGCGCGTACGTGTCGACTCCCGTACAATCGCACCTAAGCAGATTAATACTTCGACTGCCACGTGGAAAATCCTATCACCGACCGGTTCGCCGACGTGTTGACCTGTCGAGATTGTCACTTATGTCAGAGAGACGCATAACTTTATTAACTGGCGAAATTCCAGTATTTGTGAAATTTGCGACTTATTACTTATGAAGTATTATGAAACCTTTTTGCGAGCCCTCTAAATTTGGCTGATTCAACAGCAGCACCTTTTCCTAATAAATTTGGAATGGAAACTAGTTCACCTAGCAAACATATTTTAGTCATTGCGAAAATAAATATTTTTCTGTGAAATAATATATTAGCTTATAAAATGTTTTTTTTTTTTTTTTTTAAAGAAGTCGACGAAAATATTGATTCAATTAAATGATATCTGTGATATTTAAAATTATAAAACGATAAAACGATATTTAAATCTAATCCGCCGCGGCAAAGGCTATTTTTGTCTGTAGCAAAAAATTCACAGATATTCGAGCGCAACTTTCTTGGGATCAACGTCGATAGGTATTTTCGTTGAGCGCATAATTCGCCACATCGATTCGGTCCTTGTAATTTCAGCTTGCGTTTCATTGTGCGAAAATCTCGACTTGTAAAATCGACGGCAAACAGAATCGCGGAATAAAGTCCAGTCGTGTTCGTTAAAAATCCGACCAGGAGGACGTAACGTAAGGACTCTTAACCTCGCGATGAGCATCGAGGAAAAACTTGCGCGAACGAACGAGCGAACGGAACGTCGGGTCGGTCGACGATAATAACGAGAGACGATCCCCGAAGCCGCGTAATTACAAAATTAAATCCGCGGCAGGAGGGACGTCGGAAAAATGCAGAAAAAGGATGGGAATCCGGGGCGGGAGAATAATGAAACTTTCGTTATGAAACGGTGAGTTTCGCAAAGGGCAAAGGAGCATTAAGAGAGCGGGCGCGATGAACGTATTCCAACTTAAATTGAACGAGTAAGTGAAAAGAAACTTCTTATCGAGTTGAAACGACAAAAGAAAACGTCGTTGGTGGCATTTCGAGCTTTCCGTCTTACGCGAAACACGGTGACGGACACTCGCGGCCGACGCGAAAGATACAAGTCAGCGTATGCGCAGCCGTATAGATTCCCGCGAGAAAGAAGACCCGCGGAGGGCTATTAAAAGAATTAATTAATTCGTTATTTTATAAAATTGACAATTTTTTTCAAAGACAAAGTGCAAATTTCTACAATCATCTTACCGAAAAGGAGAATTTATTAGTTAAGGCAAGATTTATAATATTATTCACATATGAGAGAGATAAATGATTAATTATTGTATCATATAATTTTGTATTACTAAACGCACGTTGCGTGATGTAATCAATATAAAACAAACAAGTTGCTTAAAATAGAGAAGCTTGCACCCGCTTATTAATTCATTTCTGACTTTACTAACATAGAACGCGTATTCTCGCAGTCGCGATTGCCGCGACGCTAAACAACGTGAATTGCTTCTGTGCGTGGGATTAATATCGAGCACAAAGCGTGTCGCATTATCCCGCCTCGGGACTTTCTAGGGCACGCAGCAGCATCCGCTTCAAGTACCGTCCGATTTACGAACTCAGATATACGCGCGCGGGTATTCGCGTGTTTTCTCCCTTGCCATTCAATTCCGCCGACACAAAGCTTTATTACATTTTCACTCCCCCTCCCCCTTCCGAGTTGAAACCTCCCCCCCTCCCCGACAACTGATTCCCGAACACTTTTGACGTACTCATTGTCGCCCAGCGGGCGGAACTGTCCGTTCGATATGTCTCCAAGAGTGATAGTTTGCGAAAATTTGACCTGAATTTACGTTAACTTTCGTTTGAAGCTACTCTCAACATAGAAATATCATCGGCAAAATGAAAGTATGATATATCAGGCTTCTATTGAATATTGAACGACTTATTGGTAGTCCATACAGCCTGTTTTGGAAGTACGATTAAAAATAATTTGCCAACTTTTCCAACATTTCTACCTTTAAATGTATTATTTTCAAAAACTTTATTTGCGCATGAGAATATTTTTTAGAGAACGTAGCTAGATTTTTAAATACGTTTTATAATATATAATTTAGAATTATTATATGCATATTTATATTCTATTAACTTATTGTTTTAAATTTGAACGACCATAAGGCACTAATTTTAATTATTATCTGGGAAAATCATTTTAAGGTAATAAAGCTATCATGCCGCGATGCGCATTAATTTATTTGTCAACGAAGCTCAACGGATTTATTGTGAAATATCGCCCGTATAATTAATATTACCTATTTATTATCTTCCTATCAATAAAGCAGCTTATCGACCACAATGTCTATCAATATTTTTAGCTCAAAGGCTATTTTAACAGGATAATATTATATTTTACTTTACATAATACAATATGCTTGTGTAGTCGTGAATTTAAAAAATAGAGAAATTAATGCTAGATATAAAATATACGTAATGCAGATAGGCAACACGGCTGTGTTCGGGTTTCAAAATTAATATATTCAATATTTCAAAACGGTAATTCCGAGGTAAAAAATATTGAATTAAATTTTTTTTTTTTTTTTTAAATAAATAAAAGACCGACAGTAAAACGTTCGACGTCAACAACTTGGTTACACGCGAACCGACAAAAAATTGCAAAAACTTCCAACGAACTGGGAGAAGTGGCAGGTCGGACGGATTAATGAGTCCGTATATCCCAAGATACTTCTAGGGTGGTTTTAGCGAGTGCGCAGGCTAACGGCAGCGACGTCATAAATTATATCAACGCGAGATGGATTTTTTTTTTTCTTTTTCTCTTGTACGTTCATAACGAAATCCGGAATGAGATCCGGTAACGAATCGCGCCGGAATTACGTACACGCACGTAATTACTACTTCCACCGTCACTGTACTTTTTTTCTTGTTAACGAATACTCTCATTATGCTGAACATGAAAATGTGTCGAGAAGGTCTTACATGCAGATATACATCGCGATGCATTGAGAGAAATGCACGAAAAAAAAAAAAAATAAAATAAAGAAGAAAAAGCAAAAAGACATATTTTCGTAATTTTTATCATTCTGTAATTTGATTCAATATCTATTTTTAAACTTGATGAAAGAAGAACAAGCGGGTATACGTGTCTGTAATTATAAAGCCACGAAACGTATTTACACTATGCAAAATAGGTCGTCATCTTTTTTTAGTCGGCCCTTACGCGCGTGAATTTTACTGAACAAACTGAACTTCGTGGAACTGAAATACGATATAAAGAACAGATCACGGTACGCGACACGGATTCGTGCACATGCATCGCATATGTGGACATTGTCATGTTCCAACACAGTAGCCTGCCACAAAATCAAAAAGCAAGCGTAAAAAGATGTTAGCGTATTTTAATTGAATGAGTCGGCCGCGTTTAAAATATTTTGCACCGGTTTACTCTCGCATGCCCGACGCGCAATTATTCCCGATGCTTTTAATCACATTTTCATCAGATCGCCCTTAGGCACACCACCAATTGTTGCACCATTATTATTAATAGGCCCGATTAATATCGAATATTATTACACGCACGTTACTTACACCTAGCAAAACCTAATTAATATCGCACGTATGCAAATAGTCATTAAAATATGCGTACTCGAACAACACGCTTAAGTGAAACGATGTAGAATTTTTTTTAATTTTAATCACATGTCATAATTTTATATTTTTCTAAAATTTTAGAACAAATTTTTATATGTTTATCAAAAGTAATATTTATTAACAGGGATTTGTAGTTTTTTTTTATTTTTAATTAAATGTTAGTAATACAATTATAACGTATTAATTGCACTATAATAATAAATTAGCTATAAATGGTGTTGAGTGCAGTTAAATCAACCAGCACGGAAAGCGAAATTTGAAAAAGTGGCATTGTTTAAGCGACAATAATCACGATAATATTCTGATTAAACGTTGAAACGTCACGTAACGAAATACACTTTTAATAGATAGAATATTACGGGAAACAGTTTTGCCGCTCTTATGAAAAGTGCATAATTCTCGTTGTGCATTCCAGTCCGCGAAATAGCAAACTCAAATACGCGTAATAGTATTTGCAGAAACGCACACCCGTTATTCTGCGTGAATAACATTTTGGTGCAATAAGCTTGTCGATGAGCAGTTTTCAATGGCACTAGCCGGCGTTAATCCCCGAGGAATATAATTAAAAGGCGATTTTATTCGCGGCGAAAAGGAGAAAGGATGGAAAACGCTCCAATGCAAACGAAACCGGTGTAATATTTGCAGCACGCGGCAACAAATGAATATTACATTGATTGCAAAACCAATGGAATTCTTTCGAGTAAAAATAAAATGCGGCACCGAAACGCGATATAACGCAATCGAAGAAAATTCCGCAAGACGAGGCGTTGTATTCTCGGGAAAAAAAAAAGAAAAAAAAAAGAAAAAACTAATGCATAAAATATCCAATAATCCTTTTTATTGAAAGCGAGTAAAAACAACTTTAGATTCCGCGAATCAAGTCACAAATTGAATATCTGAAGATCCTAAACCCAGTAAGAAAATCAACATCGATATTTATTCGATTTTATACCGAATCGACGAGTCTTTAGAGCGAAATTAAACGAAACACTTTATGAAATAATTAACATTCATCAACATTATCGTGCATCTAGAATTGTTTTTAGCAAGGCCTAGCGTTATTTCGATTAATATTTTTTTTTACAATTGCACAACACTTACCTTCGCGATCCGGAGAACTTTTCGAAGACCCCTTGTACGCCTTGGTCTTCGTACGGCGGACAATTCTGTTGCGAGTCCTTTTCACTTTGCGCGACGACAGAGGTAGAAGATCTGATAAGTCTTAAGACGATGGTGATTTTTAGGATGCTTTCGGTACTAAGGAGCAATCGAATGTGTGCTCAACATTTTTAAAACCTTTCGTACGTACAACGGAAAGGGAAAAGGGTAGGTGGAAAGAGGTAGTAACTGGTGAAATAGCCAATAAAATTTCGTTTTTTCCAAAAATATATTGTTTAGTGAATGCTCCGAATGGTCAATTTTCCCACCAGGGTCAAATTTTGTATCCCCACCCTTCACTGCCGAAATTTTTAAAGAAAAGATAGCCAACACAAAGACCATAGCATTGAAACAATAGTATCTTTCAAACAAAGGATTAAGACTTAAATATAGATTTTTGAAAGGAACAAAGAAGAAAATCCTTAAAAAAAAACAATATATTCAAACAATTGGTGTTTCATCCGATGAAACATCGCAAATAGAAAATTTTAATATTATAATATATTTATAACATTGAGATATAAGAATTCTTTCTGAAACGAAATAATTTCATTTTTATTAATTTATCTATTAATGCATAAAAAAATTTTACAACGGCGTGATGTAAAAATCATTCCTCGTTAACTTGCGCCAACTGCGTCTCGATGCAAGCCGAGAAGTGCGACGTAGCCTCCATTTGTTCTTCGCCCGCTGAGAAAACAGCCGCGCGGTGTATGCGGGCCTCCTCACCCGGCACGTTTGCCCTCCCTCTCACCCTCCCCCGCGGCGTAATAAATAAGGCTGACCGATAGCGATAATATAACGGGAGGCATTTCGGGGCGTCTTATCGCGCCCCTAGTATACACGCCTGCTCGTACCTTTCCGTCCCAAGACAAATTGGCGAACGAGTACACGCGCCTTAAGTGTTACTAAATCTCTCAACCCTGTGGATTTATTCGGCGGCGGGGGTAGGCGAAGCGGCCGGCCCGCTTCTGTTTCTCTCCGTACCCGCGAGAATGTAAGAATACCGTGGCTTTCGCGAGGAAAAGAATGCGAGCAAGTAGGCAAATTCTCTCCCGTGTTACTCCGTATTACCGCTATATATTCAAGACGTATGACGGTTTATCAAGAACGGGACAACACACACAATTCTTCGTTGAAAATGCAGGCAAATTTTACGTTTTTTTATCTTTCGCTTTTTTTTTCTTTTTTTTTTACTATTGCGCGGATACAGGGATCGGCATTGGGAAAATCGGACTTTGTGGAATGTACCGCGATTGATCGAAGCGAAATGATTTTAGAACCGAAGTAATCGGAGCGCGAAGAAATCGCGTCAAGTGCTAAACGTAATTTTCGACGGGAGAAATTAGGACGCAGAAGAGACGCTTTTGAGGGAACACTCTTTTATGGCTCGCCGCTATACGTTTTCTCGACAGCTTCCTTCCGGTTGTTCCCTTCTTGCCTTTTTTATTTTTTTTTATTTCATATTTTTTTTTTCCTTTTTTTTTTATTTAAAATTCATGGTAAGTCACGTCTTCGAAAAACATCCGGCGAGATAAAGACGCGATCCTTGATCTATCATCTGTGTACAATGTTGAGCGGTCAAAGTAATTTGTTGCTGCGGAAAAAGAGCTTCCTCTTTATTTTTCTTCTCTCCTAAACGAAAAAACGCTTCGTAGCGTGACGCAGTTTTATCTGCGATACTATGCGAATCTCGTTTATAAACGAAAAAAAGTTGAGTTTTAAAATCAAACCGTACAAAACGCGCCTTAGTTACATTTCGTCTACACAATTATATTACGATTGTTTTATGTAAAAATTGTTTCAAAGGTTTTACCTAATACTATTGTAATGGAATATTAAAATTGTGCGCATAACGGAGGACACAATTTTTTTTTTTTTTTTAAATTTATTTTTACGCTTGGTTTAGCTTTTGCTTTCAAAAATCGCCAGCTTTCAGCCACGAAAAGTTACCCCCGGTACCCCCGTGCGTTGTTCGTTTACTCGCTTCCGCGACGCTCCCGTGACGTTTGTACAACGAAATAGGCGAAGCCGTGAGCGCAAACAGATTTGCCCGGATAACGAAAGCGACATGGGAATAGCTGAAACCGATATTACTCGGAAATTCTACCAACTGATCCCGCGAGAGATAGAGACATTCACGAATATCTTGTAAGTAGTTCTAGATAAGATTAACCCTTTGTGGACGGAATACTTCTTTGACCTCAATTTTCGAGAATATGTTCTATTAATCTTTGTTATTTATTAAGATCCTCGTACAAAGATTAAAAAAGAAAGAGATAAATCAACGTGCACATGAAAATCAGACAAAAGAATATATTATTTGACAAAGACATACCGTTTGTCATTGAAGCACAATGAAGAGCCATTTAGAATAGAAATAATAGACTTTCCCCTGACATTTTAATGACCAATCGGAACTTTTGTGTGTGAGATTAGACAATGCTATTGAATCTGCAATACAACCTTAGCAGTTCCCTCTAAATAAAAACAATAGTTTCGGTAGTTCAATCGTTGTTTCACCGATACTTGCCGATAGTAGTAAAAAAATCAGTTTCCTGCGCCGGCAAATTCAAAAGAAATTCGTTTGGCAAACACGCCGCGGTCAATCAAGCACCATTCAACGACCGTAATTAAATAACGCGATCGACTGAGGGAGCGGGCGGGAGTGATTTCGAGCGATTCGCCGACGCGTTATACGTTTGCACGATTTAGGTAATTGCGTTGCATGCCGCCTGAGTTCTAAATACGAAGCGTAGAAATAACAGTCGTTGTCCTTCTGCATATGTAAATTATTCTTTTCTTCAAAAAGTTTTAGTTTCTTGGTTTCGTCTACTTAAAGAGCGGAATCCCTTTGTGACGGACAATTGTATGTAAAATCATTTCTTTTACCAAAAGAAAAGAGAAAAAAAGAAAAGAAAATGAATATCACTATAACGTGGGAGTTTGTGAAGTGAAAACTAACTCGTGAATTTTAAGAAAATTACAATTTCAATTTTTATTAAAAAAAAAAAAAAATTATTTAGTTGAAAGAAGTTAACAACTTAAGAAAGCACGTCAGCTTCGAGCGAGCCACGTTTTCATTATTATAATTTATTGAGTCAGGCATAATCGGTCAACATTTACAGCTTGCACCACTCGTTAAAGTATAATGACGTGTCTTTCGCAGGAAGCGAAGGTTGGTAGACCAATGTCCATTATTAATGACTCGTTGCGGTACGGTCGAATATGTAACTTTATACCGTGGGAGGGAAAGAGCGAGGGCGAAGAGGCGTAGGAGCGGTAATGAGATTTTAATTAACGGTGCATGCAACGATGAAGCGAACGTGTACAACACGAACGGGTGTCGCACGCGCGCGTTCGGTTCCACAATAAAGCCCCCAATATCATGAAGAGCCGACGTTCACGGCACGCGAAATTTTTATGTAAATCCGTGCATTTTGCCATGACTGCCGTAAACTATATCACGCGATATTTGCAGTGATCTTTCAATACGCACGGTCGCGTTTTATTAAATTCTACGCAATCGTGCCCGAACTTTCCTCGCATCCCGTACATGAACTCGATAATTAAATTAATTGTATCCCTTTTGTTATTATAACGTCGGTAATTGCAATCACGTTGAAGCTGATTTCAAGCAATCACGATGAAATCATTATGGAATTTCTCTGAAATGTTTCAGCGTGCTGGATATGCTTCTGTACTCGTTCTTATTAGTCTTATTATGCGCGAGATCTTAATGTCGACTATAATTAAAAGAATACAAAAATCTGTACTAAGCGCACGATTTGATTTCGTTAAACAGATCCGAGAGATTCCGGTTGAAATTCGCTATGATGAATAATAGACGTTCCTGAGGGGTTTCTCTCGTACTTAGCATATCGTTCATACATAAATACATACTTAAGAACGTACTAGGATATGAATACAGTTTTCCGACCGATCGTACTCGCGGCAAGTATCGTTATGCAAATATAAATATAATATATCGCTCCGCGATACGTAAAATCTAACGTTACAAAACTTTTTAAATCGGAGCAATAGACATTTGCGTTTCAAGTAATTTTCTTAAACACATTTCAATGTCTGTTGATATTAAAAATATTCACGTTCTCAACGAACATTTTTAGAAAAGAGCATATTTAAGATTGAACAATTAGAATGTTTAAAAAATTTTTTTAATAACAAGGTGAAATTAACGATCTGCTAGCTTTTGTGAAGAAGCTAGGCATTATTCGATATCATAAATCTTTTCTTATGCTTTTATAGAACATTAATTAAAGCGTATCCGAAAGTAATTGTTATTTTAAACCCTGAAAAATATCAATGGGTCTGTAGAAAAGAAAAGAATAACATAAAAAAAAGTTTTTTTTGAATATATAATATGCTAAAGAATTGTTTTCGCTTTTAGAAATGGATGCATAAAAGATTTTCATTTGTATGGAATTCAGGTGTTCTCATTTTTATTTTTTTTTTAATTTTTTTTTTTTTATTAATCCATCGCCTTGTCACGCTCGTCGACTATCTAAGCTACGAATACGCAATTAAATCCCTCGCGTTCAATGAAGTTGGACGCGTCTGTGACGATGGGGCGCGATAAAAGGCATAATTAATTCGGTCTACAATTTAATATTTCAGTTGAGCCCGACGAAAATCATTTTTCACGCGCCTTGCGCGCGGAATAATGCCGCCTGACTTTATTTATCGCGCAACCGAGCATACATCGCTGCGCGATCTAAACTCGAGCGTCCGTCTCCGCGCGTCTAGTTATAAATCATAGCCGTCTCGCTTTTTCGTCCGCTTTCTTGCGGCCTGATTAATAGCGTGGATAGAGAGTACCGCGAAGTCGCAACGGTGCGAGCTCTAAGATCCAAGTTACCGGCACTTCGATAATAATACAATGCAACGTACATAAATATTTGTAATTAATAACGATGCTTCTCTTTTCGATTCGCGGCATACATACTTTTACTGCTGACATAATGTCGACACCGATGAGATATTCAGAAGCTTCTGTAAGCCGCATCTCGCTAGATAATGGGATATCTTTGCTACTTAATAGCTTTATTTATCGGACGAGCTTACCAACGTAATTGGAAGAAAGTCCGAGCACTGTTTTAATTTCCTATTGAAGACAATTGCTTGGATAGGCCACGCGTTTAATCGAGAGAAGTGCCGAACCAGCCCATCCGTACCTTTCCAGTCCCGAATTCCAAATAATTTCCGTCGAACGCGCAGATTTTCTGAGCAATCCCCTGCAATTTGCGAACTACGTGTACGTGAACGTATCTTCCGTTCGCGGTACACACGTAAAAAGGCAGAGACCACGCGTGAGATTCCCTCGGTATCAGTAATAAGGACCGTTTGCGTATAAAGGCCACGAAAACAGAATAGTCGTAATGATTAAAGTTTGTCACGAAGACCGGTCACTCTCATAATAGCTGACCGTGTTGGATGCTCGATAAACCCGGGATTAAGCCGGGATCCGAAAGGGATAGAAGGCAAATGGAGGCATCAACCAGACTTATGTAAAATATATTTTATAAAATAAATGGCGAATATTTTTACCTAGCGATTAGATAGCACGTTACAATTCCGCGTTAATCTTGTACTTTGCAAAAAAAATTTCTTTACTAAATTAATTGAGAAAAATTCTTTTGTTAAAAAAAAACTCTTGTTAGATTAAAAAAATTTTATTTGTTTTTTTTTTTTTTATTCTTAAAATATTACATATATTTTTAATTGATTTTAAAGACTATCAGTTTTCGAAAAACGGACATAAGACATTACGCAGCGTTCTGATAAGAACGCTGCGGGATATCCTATCAAAACAGTCATTACAGTTATATGAATAGTAAAAGTCGAAACTGCTAATACAAGAGAAACGTAATAAAGCATAACTTCCGGTCGAGTTAGATTTCTCCCTTTCGCACGCGTACAACAAGTTCCAGAAGTGCGTCATTAAGGAAATTCCAACTTCTTGCGACCGCGGTTGCGACGCCGTATATTTCGCCGCAAAACTTTACCGTGCGGCGACTCTTCTTGCGAAAGTCGTATCGAGAATGTGAAAATTTCGAATTGAAAAGCCCGACGAATTTCAATACGTAACTGTAAGTAAAATACGTGACGTTACTAAATTATTTGTGTTTCAAGATATAAAAATGTATTCTTAGCTCTTTATACAATATATTTCACGATTTACATAACGACAATTTGCACGAGTATAAATAATTCATAGAACATGTGTACGATGACCTTTTTTAAAATTTAATAACATGCGAGAAAGACATACATTTTCGTTATAATTAGAAGTGAAACACGTATGGAAAACTGTTACGTCTAACGAGAGAATAATACATTATGAGGAAAGCAGCGCGCGGGTACGTAGTGCCGCGATAAAAATGCAATTAAAAGGGTTCGCGCGAATAAAAAAAAAAAGAAAAAAAAAGAGAGACCAAGCTTTCATGGCCACGTCGAAAAAACGCGCTGACTTTGCGATGTGAAATTTTATAGTCGGACGACGACGGTGCTCGCGAATTATTTTCCGCGCGTCTTCCCTCGAGCGCACCCGAAATCATAGCGTATTTTTCTACGATGCTTTCGGCAGTATGGATAAAATTATCCTTTTCTGGAGGACAATATTGACTTTATTCATAAAACCTACATTTAACAGTGAAAGATAATAGTGTTTTATCTCATGTCCCTAGCTCTCATATTTTCGAAGATAAATCACAATCGTGAAAAATAACGTTCATTAAGGGCAAGGGTAATTAATACGGACATAAAATAAATGTGAAAAATTATATTTTCTTTAAAGTTTAAAGTCCTATAATTGAATCATAATTACGATTGTAAAATATTATTACGGATTATTACTTTCCGATTATTTCGAATATACTTATTAACAATTTTGTTTTAAATTATAAAATGAATGTCTCTCTCTTTCTCCCTTTCTCTTTGTCGCGACTCTTTCTTCTTTCTTTCCATTTTTCTCTTGCAAGAATTAAGCGTGACGACATGCACCTACAACTCTGACGTCGTAAAACTGCTTGCGAATTTTTAGCGTAAAAAAAAAACACCGTGCGCCTTTGCATACGAAGGGCGCACGATTATGATAAGTTACTCTATAAAGAACGACCGAGAGTTTTCATGCTCCGTTGATAAGACGGCAACAAAGCGATATCATAAGGGCTGGCCTATAATCACGGGACATTATTCTTATTATCTTCCGTCGCCGGTACCACCGACGAACACGAATTAAGCCGTAGAGGGTTGTGAAGTATAGTTTGGCGACATTGTACTAGGAGCGTATGCGAGGCACCCTGCGGGAATTGTTATTGATCTAATTAATTATTCACGCCGTTCGCCGCCACACAGAAACAATACCGTTCTTTGAAACTCGACGAGGAACGTCTTCTGTTACAACAATCCGCCACGTTCTCGCTAGACGAAAATTAATCAGCCACCCCGTACCCTCCAGTGAAGAATAGAATACGTCGCAAAATGCAAACGCGACGCTTTCAATGCACATTTTGCTGATCACCCGTTCAGCCAAGATAGAGTTTTAAAGAATGGGTTACGAGCAGTTACAAGCTCCAATTAATCTCGCATAGACTTTGCTGAGTTTTATAAAATTTTGGTACAATACATCAGATTGAGGTTCTTTTTAAATTAATTCTGAAATGTTTAATGTTCTGTTTTAACTTTTTTTTTTATAATAAAGAAAAACGTTGTAGCTACATAAAAAAAAAAATTAATTAATACTGTAGATTATGAAGTCAAATAATTGAGTCTAGCGATATATCAAAAATTTATTATTGTAAAAGTAACAGCTTTACATATCTGCGTTTTTATCAAGACACGTAATTTCGAATCATTTGCATCGCGCAAAAACGCACAAATTTGCTACTTTATATTCTGCAACCTGTCGTGCAGTAAGATAGCCGTTGTCGACGTTTGACGACCAGTACGGCGAAACTAGTGTTCGCTGAAAAATTTAAACTGTCGTAAAATCTTACAACATATAATTTATTCCGCGAGGTGTACTGCGCTAAAGTTTTTTTTTTTTTTTACAACACCCGGGACAGTTTTGACAACTGCGAGGAGCAAACGGGACCGAATATATCCAGAGCTTTCAAAACGAGTCCTCGTGTCATTTTTACCAAGAGCAGTGCGTGCTGTCAAACTCGTCGCGAGAGTGCATATCCAGTTTTAAATTACGATCGATGTTTAGGCGCGACAATTTTCACATGCATCTCGCCAATTGCGTTCGACAATTTTCGCGAAGTTGAGCTACAGACGAATGTCGTTCTACATTCTATAATAATTCGCAGGGTGATTCTCGATTATAAATTATTTAGTTGTAAATTTTTTGTCAAATATAAAAACACTAATTACAGGACGTTTTATTACCAGAAAAAGTATATCCTGGTAAAGCGATAAAATAATCTTTTACATATATTTTTCAAACGTTGTACAATTCCAAATGCATGAAAGATCGATTATTAACGAAGTACACTTTTTTTTTTTATCTTGGGTGAACATATTCTTGTACGATGATTTCACAGGGAATACACTCTTCATTCATCACACTTCGTCCGGAATTAATACAGATTAATCTCTCGCTGGATATAACCAGTAAAACAATTTAATAGCCATCATAAAATTATTAAAAAATATTGTAAGTAAATGTAAAAAGAGATACGAGTTGCTGCCAACAATCATATACTTGCCATTAATCTTCTTTCGTGTAGAACAAAGTAATCCCATAATGTTCAATTCTTGTTTGCTGAAAAATAACGTCAGTTTCGCGATCGAGAATTATTGTGTTGTTGTATTAGTACCGCTGTTAAAGATTAACCTGATCGATCTAGCTAGTGTCTGGCTGGCGCATGCAATGACGCCGCGAGAATCGCTGTAGCAAACGGGAACAATATTGCGAATGGAAAAAGACCGCGTACACAGAATCCTGAGCAATAAGGGAGTAACGAGAAACATCTAAAAAGGACATCCTTTCCGACGTAGTACAAATGACGGCGGAATATATACAAGGTGGCCAGTAATATATTGCGCAACTGCTGAAGAAAGTGACTTTTTTCGAAAATAAATGGAACGTATAGAAAAAAAAATCTTTTTTTTTTGTTGCGTTTTGAAGACGCGTACTTTAACTTCTTTCGATATTATCAGAAATATATTAAGAACGTAAGCGTCTAATAACAACTGCGCTTTAATTAAATTTTGTTGATGACTTGATTTTGAGAAAAATAACGATTAGATACGTTTATCTGAGTGTTGAATTTTTATATCGAAGTATAGTTATTTTTAGAACAATTGCTATATTTTGCAGAGGTAATGTCCGAGAAATTTTTACAGGAGTCAACGTGTGAAACGCGTTAAAAGAAAATATTATTTTTCTATATTTTCTCTCGTTCTTTTTTTTTTAATATTAATTTGTTGCTGGGTGCGGCACAATTTATCGGATACCCTATGTATGTACATCGCGTTCACGTTCAGATGCAATCTCACCGGCGAGAAAAATCTCACCTTCGTCCGTTTAAATTGCTGAACCACACAGCGTGAGCAAGACGCATGACCTTAGTAATTCAGAATACTTAGCGTACAGATACTTTTTGGCATTATAAATCCTTTTACGCGAGCATATTCTCAGCAGTTCCTTCCGCACGATAGATAATTATCGCACAGTCTAAAATATCGAGTAAACTTCGGTTTTTAAATATATCGTAGATACAAATGTTCGTTGCAAATAAAAATATTGTAGTTGCATATATGCCACTTGTACGAGAATCTTTCAACGTAGTTCTTTTCGGGCTGTCGTGTCCTGGGGCATATATGGGACACGATGTATTACAACCGCCTCGCATTTCTTCTAGCAAATTCACGGCGCTATCGATATAATTTCGCCACGTGGGCACCTCTTACAATCATCGGGCGGAAGGAAACGGCGAGAGCTCTGCCAAAGTGAGTTTGTGTGTAAACCGGGCGCTGAAAGAAGCACTCAAACTGTCCGAAGCCTTCTAATGCACTGTGACAGTAAGAAATAAGGTGGAGCGGGCGCATTAGTCACGTTCTGGCGACCAATTTTGTTACATCGAATTAAAAAGAATACCATTTATTAATATTGCACGTATACTTTTGAAAAAAACAGATCTCGCGAGGCTTTATTGCCACGTCGTATTAACAAAATTAAAATTAAACCTTTAATTAGACTACAATATAATAAATTTATTATATATCTTTTTAAATTACTTATTAGAATTGCAATATTTTTGAAATCGTCCGAGTAACAACGATATTTAATTAAACGTAATATAATCAAGAATTAGCCGTAATTTTTCTAAAGTTCTCCACGGTTAAAATCCATCAATCTGATTTATAACCCCAGGATACGTAACACGCGTGGAACATTATGCGCAGTTTATGCCTCTGCGAATGTGCGCCCGGGCGCTTTCTCCACGCGACGCGGCTATGAATGATAACAGTATTTTTGTATAAGGATGACATTACGCCAACACGCAGACGTACGTCCGAGGCGAAGCGATAATTTTAACGAGCACGGAGAAAAATATACGGGGGTGCAACGAGAATACCGGGTAGGGTGGTAGAAAGGGGAGGGGAGGGCACGGACAGGCGGCAAGAAGAAATGCGTTATTACGTGCCTACACTATCTAGTCCTTGGTAAATATGAATGGCTTTAATATTCCGTAAGCACGAAGGCACCACTTTTAAAGTTCATGCATATCCCGAACGTGACCAGGAAATATTACGTAAACCACGCAAAATCTCACCTCGCCGCGCGACGCAGGGGCTAGAGAGAAAGAGGGAGGACCTCGGGCTTATGCCTCGAACGGTTCGCGGATGCACGTGCCGAAATGAATCCATAGAATGCAGGTAGTATCTCTCGCGATTATACTTCGCGTGCGTAAGACTTACACTCGTTGCGTCGAGCTAGAAATTGTTGACGGTTTATTTTGCTACGAATTGTCCGACTCTAACTCCCTGGTACGTTAATGCTACAAGGTGTGAAATTTTTCTCTTTATAAATAAAATTGACAAAAATTAAAAGCACTTGACGTTGAAAAAAAAAAAATTATAATCTCACGTAAAAGAATGTCGGCAAAATTTAATTTTGATAAAAAGCAATAGATAATCACCAGAATTATTATTTTATATTGAATTAAAGTGAAATTAATGCTCGAACAGCGCAAATCAAACGGCAAACGCAGAGTAATATGATTTACTTTAGTCTTTAATTGGAATAAATTATAATTAATGAAAGAGCAGTTTTAAAAATCCACTAAAAATATGCGCTCTATAAAGAACATCGAGACAATGAGATTCCGTCAATTCCGTGCCCGACTACGTGCATCGTTTGATTAACATTTTCATCGTCCAAAAACTTCGCAGAAAATCCAAGATTACAAATTTTCATTAAAAACTTTCGCGAGCAATTCCCGCATAAGTCCGTGCTGTCGTCCGTGAGATGTACGTAGTTTTCTCAGGTCTGAACTCGCCGAGATGTTACCGTTTCGTAGTGTACGTATCGTCGACCACACGTACTGCACATGTTAGCGACTGTTTAAAATTTTTGTAACGCGTTACGGCAAGTATATGTACAGAACAATGAGAGAAGAGTTGTGTAGTTTCATTTAAAGATTTTAAAGAATTAAAAGAAACAGTTCTTTGACAGCGGTGTCTTCCTCAAAATTTATTGTAACATTTATACGTGAACTTGAATTCGGAAATGGTATCATAAATTTGCGCTCAGAAATCTGTTTCGTGCGTATTATGTCGCGTCTAGCGAGAGCATCGTTGATACTCTCCAATCATGATTTATTGACCACAAACAGAATTTCGAAGCCCACCGATATGGGACCGTATCTTATCGCAGCACCGATACCGGGAGCCGGCCACCGCGAGCAGCGAAATTGGCCGTGGATTATTGTCTTACAATACAATAAACGGGGTTGATACGCGTTTATACGAGGAGAATGCACTCGCATATACGGGAATCCAAAACGAGGCCGGTGTCGAATAGATAATTACCGTGAATTCAACGCGTCCCGGCGGGACTAACTAATCGCAACTCGCGGCAGCCGCAAACTTTCCGCACGCCGCTAATGTATCACCATGCATATCTACGCAAATCTCGGAAGCCCGGGAAAGTGTGCGTTGAATACGTACACGTGGCAACACGACAGGGCCGCTTTTAATCTATCCGCGAGGAATATTTAATAACTCATTAACAGCAGCGAGAGAAATACCTACTCCTTTGTGCATTCGCCAGCCAGATTTAATCCCTGGCCCGAGAGTTTGTCCAAGCTTTTACCCAGTTTCTTCTCACTATCATCTCGGTGTACGAGGTAGAGCAAAATTAATAGAGAATGAATCATCCGCTCTATCCTCTCGCATAGATTGCTCAAATAAAACGACGCAAAATATATATACACTTAATATAATTGCAGTTTATCACGGCTAGTAATGTTCACAGTTCAAGCACTTTGCGGATTACAGGTTTTAGAACTACTTTTTTGCTTTCTTTCTTTCTTTCTTTTTTTTTTTTTTAATTTACACAATTGTTTTATATTTAATTTTTTAAATATTATATTAATCGTTTGCCGTGCATGTTACTCTGTTACCGCGCGTCTCAACGCGATCGGCGAATCTCAGCGCAATTTATATACAAAACAAGATGAGCCCTAAGGATTCCTCATTCGTATCGCAGCTACTTATCGGGCTGTCCGCCTGCCGGAACAACCGTGTTCAGCACGCCGTTTACAAAAGGCAGGACGTATAGTATCCGGGAAGCAATTTCAAGGGGATTCAGTAGGGCATTCGCGCACGCCGCCACGCTGACGAGAAAACGAATCACCCACGACGGCATTACGCGATCGGCCTCTTCGACTTATCTAAAGAACCGCTTTTCAAGCTGCATTATCTGATACGAACAGTCAGATTTTTTTTCTTAACATCAGATACGATTTTTCTCCTTTACGTTATAATATAATAAGCTGAAGCGCCAACGTATTTGCTTATAAATAATATTATTAATCAAAAATTACATTAATTTAATTTTTTTAATTAATAATAATGAGAGAAACAGATAAGCAAAGAATTTTATCTAATATCTAAATATAAAAAAAAAAAGTCTAAAAATAATAAGACACGTTTAATACCGTTTAATAAATTATTGTTGAAATTTTTTTTCTTTCGCGAAAAATTTTTCAACCTTGGTATTTTCGCATATTTTCCGACGGCATCTAATTGTAGACAATTTTTAAATATTCAATAGCTAGATGCGTCATTACTGCAAGGCTACGTAAACGCTAAACAGTTTCCTTATCCAGGTAATCAGTTTCGGATACCACGCGCATTACCGTTGATACTGCGGTTTTTAAGTTTCGCAAAGGTGGCTTCGACGCAGTCTCCAAACAAATTACTTAAATGCAATTTGTAAAAAATTTATATATCACCTCTATCCATAAAAGTTCTATTTCAGCTATCGAGCATTAATTTACAACGAACACATTTCGTGTCCGAATCAAAGCGATTATTGAACAGGTACTCGGTTGATCTAAAATATAAAAGCATTTACGTGTCAAATCTGATTTGGGCATTATAAAACGATGAACAGCCGGATGCAGTCGATAAAGTGAACACGATAGACAGGGGGCCAAAATCGTATCGAAATAAAATGATAAAACGATTGCATCTGCACTCCCAAAAACATTTTCCCTCCTCCTACTTTTTTGTCCCCATTCTCGCTTTCTTCTCTTCTCTCTCCTTTTATTATTATTATTTTCCCTTTTTTTTTTTCTTTCCTTTTTTTTCATTATAGTGTATTGGCCGCATGTGCAACCAATGACACTCTGCATACAGCCCAGCTGCGGTTAACGGTTCAATCTACTGATTTCAATAATAACGTGAAATTTACATCTCTCGCGCGGATGCAGCTCGAAAACGAATCACGCGCAATACGAACGGAATACTCGACGAAAGAGGTTATACAACTATATTTTGCTATGCATTCTCAATTATTTGTCGACGCGGTGTCGTTACAATTTTCGTGAATTGCAGCCATAAGTTCATCACGTGTCTCTGAATTTTCCGCATCCCTGAACGTTCCATATTTTGCGACGAGCGATAAAACGGTTCGCCAAATTATCCGGTCAACAATATACAATATGTCCTGTTAAATAACGCGCGAATCGAACGAATTTCGGCCGAAATTTCCGATGATAAGTGAAGGCAGCGGCATTTTCACGTGCGAATCAACGCGTTCTCGTTCCATTAATGTAATTTGTGCCTTTCACGCATCGTTATTAATTTGGCACTCCGTCGACGAGCGCAAATTTGCATACCGATCGATTTACATATCACGATCAACAACCTCAGTCTGATAGTAGTCTGATAATAAAAACTCTGTTAATTAAAAACAAGTTGTTGCAAACAATTAAAAAAAAATTTTTTCATCTCAACAAAAGTTTGCGTAAATTCAACGAGGTGCTTCTTGCGGTAGTTCCTGCGATTTAAAATCGGATTCCTGAGTCGCATCTAGACAGCGTTGGTTGCGCTCGCATTAAGATATTGCGGAAAGAATAACTGTCATCTTCAGAAATCTACGATACCAATATCTGTACCACTAACCGCGAGTATAGGTCGGATAAACGAAAGATAAGAGATAAGAGGAGTAACGCGTTCGTCGATTTTATCCGTCAGGATTGTTATCGTTCCCATTTGCACGATAGTCCTGGCGTATCGGAAGGGCGACGCTTCCAGCCCACACGTACGTACGTAACATACACGCACGAGCGCAGAGATTTGCCGATATCGTGACAACATTCGCAGAGCTTGTCCCCGCATCCGCCTATTTCTAATTGCGGCGAACAGTTTGTCATATATGGCACGGGTTTCCGTGTCGATCGTGCCAAACCCCTCTAGTGGTTATATTAAAATATATACCGTTTTGCGGGTCGAAAATTATACCATCGTCAATCGTGCATGCCCGGTAGTTATATCGTCGACGTATAACATATTTGCGCAGTAGAACGATTGCTGCGCTGTACATTAAGGCCCGATCAAATGAATATGCGCTATCATTAGCCTCTAATCAAACATTTATTGCACATCTGTTAGACTTGATTATAAATAACGCTACTTTCTTCCGTCCACACGACGCTAATGTATTACTTTATTCTTCTATCAATGTTGAAAATCGAATTTTCTTTTCTTTTTTTTTTATATGAATTGTAATAATTGCTCGCCTATTTTTCTTTTTTCTTTTCGTCAAACATCGTTTGACTTTCCTACGTTTATCGGCACTTTTTACAAGTTTAACCGTTATATCTCGGCGAGATTGAAGTTTAACAGACTACTATTTTCCAAACGACCTGTTTTACGATCCGGCATATTCCGCAGCGAACCGTGCAAACACATCATTTCGATTTCCCTGCGTATTACATTGCGAAAAGTTTGTTTAACGAATATAAATTGTGTAAGTCTATCAAATAAGCATTTCAGAACTCTTAATTTGTAAATATGTGAGTGAAGGAGTAGAGATAGCGTAAATGTGTAACGTGTAAATGATGAAAGTTTTATACGGCGGAAGCCCAATCTCAATTAAGAGATGAAATCACGGAGGGGTCTGCAGTGTGCGGCTCGCACAATCTCATCAAGTTTTAACCGATGCGCAGGCAAAATCTTTTACGCGGTGCACTCCGCAAAATCCGCTGAAAATCACCGGGAAAACGCACGCGTGAATCTGCATACGTGCGCGCATTCGTTGTATTTGGGAAGGGAGACGCGAGGAGGAGACGATGCAGAGACGATGTCGTGGGTCTTAGTGTTTTCAATTTCCTGCGTTTCGAGGGGGGGAATACCGGCGACAATGATGACGCCAAGCAGATGTAGCGTCACGTCCCGTTCATCGCCGTGCGGCTACGTGACGAAAATGACGATATCACCTCGTAAATTTCGTTACATGTCGCAAAAAGCCGAGAATCTCCCCTTGGCCACGGATAGGCGCGCGCGAGCGATCGCCCCGAGACGTTCAGCAGAAGGGACGTATCGCCTCGCTGCAAAATTGAATATGTCACACTTCTCAAATCCTTATCCTTTATCTTGCCGTCGGAAACACCGACGTTCTGACTCCCGCCCTCGTTTCCGCCGCGGTGACGACATCGGACGTCGTTCTCTCTCGTCGATCTGTTCTAATCTAAATTTTGTCAAGGAAGCGTATAAGAAAATCTGGTGAATAAGTACGTGAAAAAAAATATTCTTTTAAGTTCGTTTATTGCTAAATTACGCGCGAGTCCATAAATTACGCCCTGAACACGGGCATTAAAGATATTTTGTTTTCATAGTTATCTTCTGTAGAAATAATAAACGTTCACGTTTTACTCTGCTGCTAATTTAAATTAAAAATTTTTCTGTTCTCGAGTAAACTTCGCTACGATCCTTCAAAAAATTTACTTTATTTGCTTTAAACAAAATTCTTTATCGAAATACGAAAAACAAAAAATCTGATTATTATCATGATTAGAGCTCTGTCTTTTTGAAATTATAATAGTAGATGAAGCTTGCCGTAGTGTCGTGAGCATTTAATTTCAGCTAATCGGATATCGCGAGTAAACGGTGAACTTCATCCGGTTATTACTGACACTAATTGCTATATAATTGAACTGAAATCTTAATCTGTGAACCTATGTAGAGCAAATCTTTGGGTGATATCGTTAGTTATTAAGCTAATGCGCGGGTATTAATTAAACTGCGCAAGTAGAATACATCCATTAGGGAACTACAGAAAGTTATTTGACGAAAATACCGAAATTATTTAATAGTAACTTTCCACGTTACGCAATTGCAAATACTATATAAATTATTGTATTTTAAGAATTAAAATTCTGTGAGTCATTTATCGACGTAATTAAAATTATGTAACGTACTAAGAGAAAAAAAAAACAGAGAGCGAGAAAAATTGTTTGTTATGATTAAAACTGAATATTTTTATCGATTTGTTCGATAATTAACTCGTATCTCATTGATTTATCATATCATTAAATTTTGTTATAATTAGCTTAGATCATTTATGTACAAAAAGCAACTTTATTAATTTTTTATTGCATTTTAAATACTTAATTTAAATTTTGATTAATATATTACCTATAATAGTAATTTCAAAATCTAAGAACACATCTTTATTTTCTCATGCACTGTTAAAATTAAATCTCTTATTTTTGAACAGTAATTTAAACGTTACATTTTTAATTAAATCTGTTAAAACAATATTATTTTAAGGATTATTATCTTGAGCGTAACAGTCCTGGAAACAGAATCATTCCTCAAACGGAACTTTAGAAACAGGTTCTTTAAACGGATTCTCGAAATGGGGTCGTAAATAAGATCGTAAACACACTTAATTGTATTATTAATTTATCCCGTTATCTAATTACAGAGGAAAAAAAGACATCTAAGACTAAATTAAAAATTAGTGAAAGATCCCGTATCTCAAATACCCTATTAAGTTTAAATTTTATATTTTCGTAGAAAAAAAAGAAAAAAAAATATATCATTTGCTTACTTAAGAAAATGTACATTCATTAAAATGTTATTATTGTTAAATGAGTCGGCCGACTTATCAGAAACATCGCAGTGTCCGATAGGCATAGCACGTAAGACTGGCGGACTCGGCGTTACGTATCATGCCGCGTTATTCTTCAGTCATCATCGTACCGTTACGAACCGAACAACAGTAATATTTCAGCATTACGAATAGTGCGATTCTCTGCGATACTCAGGCACACAAATTTCAAGTATGTACAAGTAGAAATGTAGGAGGATTATTTATCTTATTTCTTTTATTTCTAACATTTTATTTTAACAAATTTAATTCAAAAGTTTGAATAAAAAATATATTCTACACATTTCCGATATTTTATATGGGTATAATGAAACGATAATATTCTCGTCTCGCAGTAATACTTACACGAGATTTCTTGTTGTTCATTAAATAGATTTTTATATGGATATAGAAGTAAATTGAAAACGCACAGCAAGAAGTGTCGATTGAGTAATATGATACTAGTGAGTTACATATTAATTCTGGTTATGAATTGTTTTTGACTGACGTTGTACATTGATAAAAGTTATCACGAATTGTCTCAGGGTTGTTAGGGACTAATTATTATAATAATACACATGTTAATTGAATGATAATAATTATATTTGATCGAAAAGTCACATGCTTTGTTGTTAAATATTTGCAGATTAAGAAGTGTTCATCGTTGAAACTTAAGATGATACGTACGATAATTCTAATTACCGCTTTAATCACGGTAAAAGGTAAGAATAATTAAAGGCATACATTTGACAACATTAGTATCGTTTTATTTTTAAATACGGGAAATCTTCGAAACTTTTTTAAACCTGAAACAATTTCCAAGTTAACAAAATTCTATTTTTAGTTAAACTAATTTGTTAATTATGTACAGTAATTGAGTTTATTATATCTATTATAGAAGTGATAAGTTAGAAAAAGACGTAAGAGGCTAAGTGTGTAATTGTAAAAAAATGTCTTCTTTAAACGTTTAAAAAAAATTTTTCAAAAACTTTTGAATACGTATTACATGATAATCTTCTGCTAATTATAATTATTATGACGCATTAATTTGCATAATTAGGCCTATCTCTGATACATTTTCGTATACTTTTGAGCATTTTCTACTTTGAAAGTAATATAAGCCAGGTTGTGCAACATCATGAATTTCGTTGAAACGTCAATAATGAATGCAAATTGCGCTGATATATCGATTACAGCAAAATTTTTGAAACCACACATATAATAAAGATAAAAAAATAATAGACTTCTTTAAGTCTACGACTTTTGCGTACAATCGACTCGGACTTATTAAAACGAATGAGTTTAATTTCATAGTGTAG
Organism: Cardiocondyla obscurior; assembly: GCF_019399895.1. NCBI lineage: Eukaryota > Metazoa > Arthropoda > Insecta > Hymenoptera > Formicidae > Cardiocondyla > Cardiocondyla obscurior. The sequence goes on along the minus strand of NC_091866.1, from coordinate 8,933,682 downwards.
TTTAATAAAAAAAAAAAAAGAATTCTATTCCTTCCTATAGAAAGTAAAAACAGGGAGAAAAATAGGAAAAAAAGAAAGAAAGAAAGACATTTAATATTTTCTTTGTAAAATTCCCGGCATAAAAAAAAAAGAAAAAAAATTATATGTCAATTGAACGCGTCAATTGAAAAAGTCTACTACCATTAATAACTTAAGTGAACGTGCAATTGAATGTTCTTTTCATCGCAGGAGATGATTGCGTGAAACGTTCATTCGGAGAGGATAATATAGTATGCGTCTGTAACTCAACGTATTGTGATACGATAAGCGAGCCGAAGTTGCAGCGAAATCAATTTTTATGGTACACGTCTACTAAGGATGGCAAAAGATTGGAATTATCCGTCAACGGCTTCAACAATAATCAATCTGATAGTGATCTGGTTCTCACAGTAGACAGTGGTCAAGCGAGTCAAACGATATTAGGATTTGGCGGTGCATTGACCGACGCCGCCGCATTGAACATCAGAAAGCTCAGCAATGAGACTCAAGAAAGATTACTTGAGTATGTCACTAACATATTTTTTTAATCACCGGGCCAACATTAATATACAGGGAAAATAAAATTGTGAGAAACAATTTTCCGCGATTTTAAATCGCAAAATTTAATCTAGCGATTTTTTATTTTTAATATAATTGATAGACGCCTTTGTTTTATTATCAAGATAAATTAAAATTTCCTGGAAACAATTCAAATAATTAATATATTACACTTTAGCATACATTAGTATAAAATACATAATAAGTGAGCAAAAAATTTTTTAATTATCTATCGATTAATATAACAATTTTGGTATAAGATTACAGAATAATTTTCCGCGCGAAGCATATTAATTTCTCCGCTGTGGGATAATAGCAATATTCTACCGCCTCTTTCTCTCTCTCTCTCTCTCTCTCTCTCTCTCTCTCTGATAAAATGAGAACGAATTAGAAGTATAAATTACGATTCTTTAACACAGGATAAATATTTCTACAGTATTAAAATCGAGCGAAGTGCGTTAACCGTTATCGAAACGCGAAGCGTAGCAAATATTCAGTGCGAAATCGTGTAACGATGTACCAGCTTTCGTAAAATTGCCGTAAATTCGTCTAACTGGATTTAATTCGTTTTCCACGATAACCACTCACGCATAGTTCTTTCTAGGGGGTACTACGGCGTTAACGGTATCAGATACTCATTGGTACGCATCCCTATCGCAGGTACCGATTTCTCGACGAGACCGTATACATATGACGACGTACCGGGCGATATTGCGTTAAATCATTTTGCACTTGTAGAGGAGGACGATTATAAAATAGGATATATAGATCACATTAAGAGCATTATGCCAAATTTGAACGATCTCAAAATATTTACGACTTCGTGGAGTGCTCCCGTGTGGATGAAAAATACAGACAAAATAACGTGGGGTAAGATATCAAAAGAGGCAGAACCGATCAGAACAAATGTCGCACGCTTTAGTACGTTTAATCCATTATATTGCATTATATTACGAAAATTAAGTAAAATTTAATTTAAGTAATGATACAAAAGATGGAACAATTTTTTAAGAATGCATTTATATTTCAAAATTTACAGTCTATAAAATTTGATAGTTATATTGTTTTTCAAAAAATATATAGATGTTATAGTTTTAGCCAAATGTCAGATACTTTGTTAATTAAATATAAATTACATAAAGCAGGTACTCTAAAAACGGAATATTACCAGTTGTACGCTGATTATATTAAAAAGTTCTATGACGCATATAAAGAACGTAATGTAGATATATGGGCTATGACACCGGGCAACGAACCGATAGACGGGTTTATTCCATTTTTCACTTTCAATGCCATGGGCTGGACCCCAACTTCGTCGGCGATTTGGTCCGCAAATTATTTAATTCCGACTTTGTCCAAGGCCGGATACAAACCACTTTACATGGCGTTGGACGATCAGCGCTTCGAAATACCATGGTATGTCGATATCATGTTTAAAAATCCAACAGTAAAAGAAGCGTTTTCTGGTACTGCATTCCATTGGTATTTCGATAAAACATTTTCGCCATGTAGATTAAACGATTTACACGATAAATATCCAGACAAATTTATATTGATGACCGAGGCGTGCGCCGGTAAATATGATTAATTATACGAATCGTGGCTATTAATAAAAGCGTAGGATAGTTTTTCTTAAATATATTTGTGCAAATTTTTAATAGGTAGCGGTCTTTTTGAGAAAAAAGTCGTTTTAGGATCATGGGAACGGGGAGAAAGATATGCCTTGGATATAATCGAGGTAATTATAATAAATATAACACGAGTTTTAATGATAAATGCTATAGCACAAGATAGTTTTATTATAAAGACAAAAATAAATAATATATATGTATAATAGTATGATACTAAAATAGTTCGCATTATAGTATATCGTGAAACTTACAAATACATATATTTCTAGAATTTGTCACACTGGGTGACTGGATGGGTAGATTGGAATATAGCGCTTGATAAGGATGGGGGACCGAATTGGGCTAAGAATAACGTGGATTCACCGATTATCGTAATCCCAGAGAACGATGAGTTTTACAAGCAACCGATGTTTTACGCGATTTCTCACTTCAGCAAATTCGTACCACCCGAGTCTCGCAAAATCTTATCTACAGGTCTTGAAAACAATAATAAAATTAAAGTTATAGCTTTCCTGACGCCCAATCAAGAAATTGTTGTCGTGGCCGTTAACACGTTAGTAGAAAATATATTACTAATAAAGCAATCACATTAATAAACATTTTTAGAATTTTATTCTTAAAAAAAATTTGATTAAAAACTTTTTAAATTTTTTGTTGCAGAGATTCTTCTCCTATTAATTTAACAATAAAAGATAAGACTACAAACAATAAAATAAATGTGCATCTACTTGCAAATTCTTTTAATACATTATTGTATTTACCACAGGAATAATGCAGAAACTTGTGCTTAAATTATAAATTAAAAATATATGCCTAAAAAATTATCCTAGCTTTTCATATAAAATAAGTTAAGTTAAAGTAATATAAAAAAAAACTTTAATATTATCTTAAATTTTGTATAAACTTTTGATACAGGACTAAAATGTTTTATATGTAAGGGATTATAAATATATTATAATAAAAATTAATAATTACATTTTACAATCACTGTATTGTATTTATACAAATGTTAAATATATACATTTCTAATTATGGATAATATGTTTTTGCCCATCGTCCTATGGATCTCTTTTTAGGGTTCTTTCGTAAACATCTTGGTATATAGGCTGGTTGATGATCATCTAATGTACGTTTAAACATATTAATGCCAAATTGCCAAGGTTCTCGTTTCTTATCTAACGGACGAGTTTTATGCTTAAGAAGATAGATCCTTTGCCAATCGTAAATTTCCGGTATCCGTCTAAAAAAAAGAAAAATTATACATTAATAAAATATAAACATTTTTTTTTTTCTATAAATTTGTTTAATGCAAGAATTAAAAATATAGTAAAACGTGTACTAAAATAATTGTAGTAGTATCTCACCTGTGCTTTGGTCTATTGCTTACAATATGTTTGTATCGTGTTTCCAGCCAATTTCTTTTTTCATCGTGTTCTATATCAGCTACTAGTTTTACGGATTGCCCTAAATACGGTTTTAAATTTACGTCTATTCTTTCTTCAGGAGCGTTCACGTAAAACTTAATTAAAGTTTTTAAAACTTCTTCATTTAAACCGTGCACTTTCTCGTCTTCTATTTTATCAAATAACTTCATTGGTTCTGTAATCCAGCATATGTTGCGCTTTGGATTTTCATCTACATGCTCAGAATGTGTTAAAGTAGTATTCAGTTGGTAAACGAAAAATGACCACAATTGTCCATTTGTTATAACCGTTTGAGTAGTTAACGGATATGTAATGTCATTGAAGGTAGAGAAACCTGAAATTTTATAAATATACGTGTAGAATAACAAAATTTAATTAACATAAGCAATAATCTTGAATTGTAAAAGTACCTTGATAACAGGCTTGCGATAATAACCAGCTGTAAGATGCTAATATAGCCTGTACTGTAAGTGCTGTAGAAGTATCGTTAAATGCTTCTGGCCTTGTTTGTAAATGTGTGCAGTTATGATACGATAAAAGTCCGAATTCATTTTTATCACCTGGCCAAAATCCAGGTATATTAGTCAAATGTCTCCTTTCCATAAAATAAGCCAATACTTTAGGATGAAAATCGAATGTAGGCACATCTAAAGCTGGATTTTCACATTCACTTAAAGGAATGATTTCTCGCAGAGGATGTTTATGCCTCAGATGTAAAACAGGCTGACCAATATATTGAACATTCAAGTTCATTGGATCGTCAACAGTTTCTTTCAAAAAGTCTAAAGATTCTCTGAATTTTCTTATTTTATTGGGAGGGGGTATACCACCCATAACCCAGGATGCTTCTAATCTCGGTTCAAAATCAACTTCAGCATGTAATAAATGGAGATTTTTACGTGCAAGATGTACCAGAATTGTTCTGTTAATTCTGTGAATTAACGCTTTAGATATCATTTCTTCCATCTTTACTTTATTATCTAAAGCTTTGACGTTTTCTTCCAATGGAAATTCATCTGGTTCCATTTCACATTCTCTTCTGCAAAATTATAACAGTAAAAAAAGTAATGAGATAATAATTAATTGTTATTTGCACATTGCATTATAAATAAAAAAATATTTATAATGCAGAAATGTTAAACACTTACCTTCTAAAGCAATACTCAAAAATTATACTATTTTCTATGTCGTTCTTGATTGCTTGAACTATACTATCCAATTCTTCATTGGAGATTATATTATTGTAATATGCTGGTAGACCAGATTCGTTAACAATGTGTGTTCTTGTACAATGTTGTGCATGTGACAAACTATTGTATGGTATAACATGTTCTTTTATAATCAGTGAATTCCAGCCATAATAACGTGGCATGTTAATTTTAATTTGCTTTTCCTCCACAGTTCCTATGTTTTTAATTGTGTCATACCAAGCTTCTTTCTTCCTTTTCATCTTGGCTTTAAAGCTTAAATCCTCGATAGGTGGATATCTTGGCTCAACCAAATCTTTGGTTATACTTTTATTCTTGTCAACAGCGGTTGTACTGTACCTTTTTTGTTTGCCATATTTAATTATGCCATTAAATAGTACCCTCTGTCGAATATGAGCCAACATAGTTCTATACAGAAATCACAGTATTTTTTTTTAGAGCTGCTAAATGTCTTAACACATGTACATTGAGGGCAAGTAACTCGCACTTTACCAATTACGATGACGAAACGCTTGGCTGAAATGTCGTGAAAGCCTTCGCAAACCTCGTTCCAACTGAAAAATATCAACGTTATAAAAAATATAATCCCTACTAATTAACAACTTTTCTATTGTACGCTGGAAAATAGATATGGCGTTTGCTGCGCCGACGACAGCTAGCGAACATAACTTTAGAGTCGTGTACGTCGAGTTTCATATGTACCGCATGTATGTACCGCGCCGGCCGGATAGCCGATGACCGATTTTCCCCCGTTCTCTCATTCCCTGCCTCCGTCGCATAGAGTTACGTACGCTAGCCGTTGTCGCCGCAGAAAATGCTGTATCTGCTCTTCAGTGTACGTACGTATTATCATATATTAATCAGTTCGTACAGGTTATGTTGTAGTATTCCACGTACCGATATATCGCCTCAATTTCTTCTGACGTATAAAATAACCACAAATTTTAACCAATATTGATTAACAATAAATCAAACAATTATTTTATAACTTTAATCCCCAAATTCATCTCAATCGCTAGAAAAAAAAATTGAGAATATAAAACACGAGCTAAGTCGGCTGCAAGGTAGACAAAGGTAGACAAACGTGAATATTATCGAGAACTGTGTTATCAGCCGAACACAGAATCTGCAGGCCTCTATAAGTTATTTTTGAGATAAGGAACCTAGATGTCGTATGCGAAAAGCTATGGTTCATATGTAAGGTTATTATTTCAGAAATAGACTTGCATTATGCCGAGGAGTAACCAGAAGTGAGTGGCTTCACCAAATTATAAGCGAGAAAATAATAATTTAAAACCATTAAAAGAAAAAGAGAACAATTTTTTTTTTTGGATTATACGATTTAAACGAGATGTACAAGTTTGACAATTTTGTTCTACCTTTATTTACCCTGTAGTTACAAATAATGCTATATATGATATTATATCTAAGATTCTTCCTTCGCAAAATGCGAAGAAAAAATTATTTGTCACAAATAAAAAAAGTATTATATTATAATATTATCGCAATATTAAAACAATACCTTTTCTTTGAAAAGAATAAAATATCCTTATAATATTTTAAGCCTCGATAGTCACCTTTTTTCCTTTTTACGATTATAACTTTTTAGAATTATTCTTACATTAAATTTAACATTTCTACTTTATTCAATATTTGAGAATAAAATCAATTTCGTAAGTTATGTACGTGGTATGTCTGATAAATAATCAGATTAAATTTTTATTATCGATACTGCAACCGCGATTTTCTTAGAATTATTTTTTTCTTTTATAATTATTAGATTTAAACTATTAATTGTACATTTAATAAAAATGAACGACGCATTTAAAAGATATTGACATTTGATGACAGCACTTTAATGGCACAAGATCGTTGCTATCAAACAGTTTTTTATGCTATGATTAATGTCTGATAAGCTTTTTTCGCAAAATATGATAAAAATACAATTTGTCACAAGTAAGAAAAAAAAAATTCCACTACATTTATATTAGTAGGCCATTAATTCAATCATGACCCCGTTAGTTATTTATCAGACATATTTTGTGCATGTAAGTTACATCCAAATTAGCTGCCAATGTCGTTAAATAAAATATTTTATTTACAATTATGCTTTTCTAATCGTCAATTACATAGTGCCTTTCTTTTTATAATGATTGATTGGTCCAGGAATGTAAAATTGAAAAAGATTAGTAGCAATGAGGCACGTACTTCGCATAGCAAATTGCGATAATGAAAGGAAGTCGCGCTTTTTGCTCTAAAATTGATTTGATAAGGCCCTATGTTGCAGAATGCTCAATATAACCAGACGATGCGAGGTGGTTTTTGCGCGAAAATCTGTTGCATGCATTTTTAAACAATCTCTATATTGTTCCCACGTTACGATAAACGTTGATATGCCATAAGTTGTGAAAAGGGAAAGGTCTTTTCGATATTCTTCACTTCTTTGAGGAAACGAAACCTCGCAGCTCATCCGCGATTAAAGAAAGTCGATGATTTTGAACCATGGTGTCATATATATCATTTAGTAGACAATAATACTAGCATTTAGTACAATATGGTTTAAAATACAGATAATGATCCATTAAATGATATTAATAAGAGACCATCTCTACTTTCGGCCATTTACTACGGCGAGAATTTGAGGTGTAAAACTACATTTTCCAAAATCGTACCATTATTATCTGCAAAATGATATATGATTCATGACTGAACATGGTTCAAACTTCTCTATATAAATAGACGTTTCTTCCTCATTAAAAATATCGTCGTGCTTTAGCATGCTGCTTAAGTAGAGAAATTTCATAGTCGCGTAAATATCTGGAAGTAGTACTCCTTCCAAATCGCTACTTAGTTCTTAAATATAATATGTATATAATTAGTATATAATTAACTTAGTTACATGTAGAGATAAATTAGTATATCTTCTTAGCGTGTAAAATTCTTTTAATTACCTATTCTTAACATCGGTAATTTTTTTTTCTTTTTTCATATTTATTTATTTCTCATTTATCATTCATCATCATGTGTCACAGACATTAATACATGTGATACACACAGACATTGTATAATAAGTTTTATTCGACATACGACGAGCTTGACATAAAGGAATATAATCGATGGTCGACAGAGTAGTGTTATCAAGTTTGTTACGTATCCACAAAAGAAAAGTTTTTGTTCTTTTTTTTTCTTTTTCTTTTTTTTTTTTAATTCAACGCCTCTTATTCGATTTATGAATCAGTATACAATTCAAGCTTCGGGCGTCTGTGCGTCGAGAACTTTCGCACAAGTCTTAAATCATCATTTGGAAGAGACATGTAGGTAATGAAAATAAAATGATGTTCGTTAAATCGCATATACGCGCTTGGCATGTGTGCGCTAGGATGCTTCGGATCGTCCGCACATCTTCTCAATGACCGAAGAGCTTGTGCGGTTAGTCCAAAATATCCCGTACGTTCGCTGTACAATGACACGACGTTGCAAATGATCGAGGCGTTTAATTTCGATAACACACAACTACTTGTTTCTATCTTTACTCTTAAAGAGATGAAGCAAGCAAATATGCCTTTGAGTTCATGTTAAAGTTATTAACTCTAGTGCCTCATGTATGATAGGAGATGTAAATTACATGAACTGTTTAAGGGCGTACGTAATTTCTTTCTTTTTTTTTACAACACAATGAAAACATTTAATTAAAATTAAAAAACTAGAAATACATAAAAATTTATTTTTTCTGTTATCGCTAACAAAATTTTAGATAAAACTCAACAAGAGCACCCGCCATAATTACTCGCATTTTTATTATTTTATTTACGTTAGTGATAATTTGTAAAGTTATTTTTAATCACCAATGTATACTACATATATTAAAAAAAAAAAATAGTATAAACCAATTTAAGTTCAAAATAATTCAAGTTTACAGAAAGAAAAAATTAGTAAAGAAGTTTTTTTTTTTTTACTAGTTAAAAGTTATGTACATCCTTAATCATTTGAATAATATTCCCGAGATATCAAGTTTATTCGCGGACTAAAAAATGTGCGTGTATCACAGACGTTTCAACTCATTTCAGCTTCGATAAAACGGAGGGGAGGGGACTTAATATTTAGGAACAAAAATTTACTCATCGCGCTGATTTTTAATGATATTCAAAATTTTATCCGCAAAGTCGCACGCGAGTGATTAACTGAATATCCTTCGGAATCATCAGATACGAATATGTATACGACTTGGTCAATGCGTTTCGAACATACGTTCGTCGATTAAACGCCAAAAGGTTAAAAACTATTTTCAGACGTATTATGTGGTCCCTTTGTGAATAAAAATGAAATTAAAAATATAAAAATGTGTATCTGAATGATATGCTAAGGGCTGTAGTAATGCTATAATGTTACGATTTCATTAATCATAGATCTCTTCCTGTGAATAAAAGGTAATATCTTTTATACAATTTAATATTAAGTACTTGTGTCTAGATGACGTAATAGTGTAATATGAAAATAGTTAGCAATATTCTACTACTCTGGATATGATTCTTTATATTCCATGTCATATTTACTAACTAAATCGCGACACTTATAGCCAGTTGAATTATTCATTTTTGATATCCATTAATAAATGGACGTTTCATGTAACTTTTTTTCTTTGAAGTAACATTAAATATTTAATGATATGACTTCGTAGATTTCCGAGAGAAATACAGTAGCCTATACCAATAGTGTTGAGGAATAAACGTGATATGTACTTGAGAGCGTACTTCTGTTATAATTTGTATCAAAATGTGACTTTAATGCTAAATCAAGATCTCTATGCCAGTTTTATTTCAAATTGTGTTATGAAATTGGCAAAACTTGGACTTTGATATGGATATCTTACTTCGACAAGCAATCAGAGGGAAAGTCCATTTTTTATTGCACTGTGTGAGGAAATCATAAACGAGAGCATGAAATGGAAGAAAATAATGGCTGGAATTTATAGTTTATTCTTATTTCAAGACCATCTCAAGTAATGTCTTTGAGACGTTGATACGGGTCTGTCATCTAAAATCAAATAAAACACTTGTACTTAACACAATCTTGAATATAAGAAAACTTATAATTTCACGTACTTGGTTTTTTTAAATTGCTTTTATAACACTGAATATATTATTTACAAATGTGTGTATGTGTGTGACGTCACGTAATTCCTATCGGCAAAATTTTGCGGTTTAATTTTTTCAACTTCAACCAACGTTTGCTGAAAAAATGAAACAAGGTCCGAATCAAGCGCGAATGTAGGTAATCCTCGCAGTTACACGGTTCCTAACAAGTAGCAAAATATAATCGTAACTCTTAAACTCGTCTAAGACACGCGTAAAAGGTATTCCTTACATAAACAATTATAAAGCGGACGTGATCAAGATACTTGCACTTTCCCGCCTCATTCCAACTTACTTAGACCGATCGCAATTTCTTGGGAAGTCGCGAGGTACGGCAGAATGGCGCCATTGGCCCCGAATTGACACGGCGAACATGTTCGACAATAAGAGAGAAAACGTCGAGATCCCAGCTTCGAGATAGAATTTCGCTGGATGAAGATTATGGACGAGAGTAACGCGCGCAACGGAGGATCAATCGACCGGGCGGATCACACGAGGAGCTCCTTGAGGAAGTCCTCGGCAAGCAAATCCTACAAATAGTCGTCGACATGTTCGCTCTCGTCTGGAGGACTCGGTTCGCTCACGCTAAGAATCGGCAGACCGAAATGTTGAACTTCGATGCTCGACTCTGTGGTCACTCGCCTCGCATATTCGCAACTCTTCGTGTGTCTCTCGGCATCTGTGCGTCGGTGGTAATGATGATGCCGTAACAATCGAGAGGACTCGGATTCGTACGATCGCCGATAACACCTGTGAAATTTTTATCGAATTAGCCAACGTTACATTATTAATTAAAATCACAGTTTGCCTTAGAGCTTTTCTTCAATTTTGAGTGCAAAACAGAGATCGTCAATCAGACTGTTGTATTTAGAAAAAAAAAAAAATTAGATTTTAATCTTTATTAAGAATTTTTTTGAAACTTTGACATTTGTTAAGATTAAGAAATTTTACCGTTCGTCCATGGAAGCAGGTTGGCGCACAGGGCATCTGACGTATTCATGACTTCCGCCAGTGCGCCATCCGCCGAAACGTTTGGTGACCGATGATGAAGATGCCACTGGCGAGTCCCTGAAACACGAAAGCAATCGTCCTGGATGATATCAAAGCTCTGATATTTACTCTGTGCGAGATGGTATTTACACGATATGTGCGATATTTACATTTGCAAAACTTGCGGAACAGTTTAATAGATAATTTATTTGTAAATGTAGAGCGAATTTAGATATGTTGGCCATGACAAATTAATCTTTCCAGTGTAGTCTCAAAACGAACGGTGGAGTTATAATGCGCAGGTCTTCCCGCTAACGATTTTATAATTTAGTATGACATAATTCAAAGATATAATCGCAAAATTGAAATGAAAAAGGTATAATTAATTTTACTGTATCTTTCTCAAGAAGAAGTTTTATATGAAATTAAAAATTAATTTAATTTAATTAACTTAATTTGACTCAGAGATTGCTAGTGTCATCTTCACCGATGCTAGTCATTTTATGATATGAGAATGTGCGAGGCGGAGCACTACGAAGGCGAGAAGGTCGAACGGACTGCAGACAAGAAAGGGTTGAAAGTAGCGAAGTCATTTACATGCGAGGCGCGGGTCAAGTGGATATCGCTTACTGAAATTGTGATCGATAGTCGGCCGGCTAGTTGGCCGCCCAGTGACTTACATCACGGATCGAAGTCCGTCGCGTTCCGCGCAACAATGTATCATCAAGCTTAAATTCCATAAACCGTCATTATCGCTCGCTCGAGGGCGAGTGAGCACCTGAAGCCATCTAGGCCAGGTCAACGCGTTCACCTTATGCGTAAGTCGCATAGCTTGGCGAGCTGTATTCCTAACTATTCAAACAAATATACCGAAAAAATATACTTTACATTTAAAAAAAAAAAAAAAAAAGTTTTTCTAATAATACAGAATGGCAATATATATTCGTATACTTTACTGCAATATTATAAAATAAGGTAAAATTTTGTTACTGAATACTTACTCAGATATTTCACAATACGTGTGATTTTTAGTCGAATTTTTATATTAATAATAATACGTGATATTAACTCTGTCGAATTTAGTGTTTAACTTAAAATTCATGCCGTTACTTTCTATTAATAATGCCTTTGGTGCAATAATTATAATGCACTACGCGTAACAAACAAAAAAAAAAAACATTTTACTTCAAAGATTATTATTATATTAATATAATGTTAGTGTTTGTAAAACCAAATAAAAAATTTGCGAATAAACACGCTAACGTAGAAATAAAATCAACGTAAAATAAATTGAGAATAAAAAGAGTATCAGAGAAAGTATCAAACGAAAAAATACTATTTATCTAAAATCACAATGCAGCTAAAATAATTTGTGTTCTATAATCGATATGCAATTTTTTTTTTTATTGGAACGTGAATCTTTGGCCAAAGGAAATGTTCGTCATTCTTCTATTATTTCATCGTCATATAATCGTAATAAACTTTCGATAGATACCACCTCACACATACACACACGCAAACCGCGCGCAATAGATTGCTGATGAAACAGCATAAAGAAAAGCACTCATCCAAGTCGTTGAATTATAAGGATGTCGTCTCCACGCTGCAAATGGCAAATGTACATTTCTTAAAAAATTTACTTTGTTTGACGCCTACGAGATAATATTACGATGTAGTACTTAAAATATGAGAATTAATCTTAGTTCTCTTAGGAGGGAAACCTAAATTAAAGAGTCGAAAATAAGACGACTTTAGAAATTTTTTTTAGAACAATATTTTTTCCCGATAAGACGTACGCTCTTAACGTTACTAAAATATTAAGAGGTGAGCGAGAACTGAAAATCAATGCGTGCAATGATTCTTTAATTTAAATCCACCTTGAGGAAGGTTGATGACCAGGATCTAGCAGCGACGTTTCTGTATTATCCTTTGTGGCACTCTCGAGACTACTCTGCCTCTTTGAGTCGTAATCCTCAGACTTGTCATCCTGATTTGGCTTCAGAAAAGATTCCCGATCACCTTCGGTGTTTTCGTCCTTAGAATTTCTTCGTGGGTCCTGGTGGCGGTTTGTTGACGCAAGAGGTAAATTATCTGCACTGCGAACCTTACGACACAATTTAGACGTAGACCCGTGGCGTCGCAGAAATTCCTGAAATCACATGGCGTTGAAAGTACTGAAACACGCACAGCAAACTGCGACTAAAATGATATACGTTTATAATAATTTTTTTTCTTTCCTTTTTTTTTTTTTTTGTTTTTTTTTAATCACGATTATTAAATTTCTTGTTAACATTTTTTCACGTCGTGCATTTACGTAGTGTAATATATTTCGAGTGTGATAACATAAGAAGAGTGGCGTGTGAGTAAATTAAACGCGAAAAGAGTATAGCGTCTGAATTGAGAGAATATCCTGAAGGGTATCGCAAATCGCAGAAATAACATATTCAAACCGTCGCTTGTGTCAACATCTCAGCCTTTTACGCTCTTTTTTCCTTTTGGTCTACTTTTAGGCGGAGACGATAACGACTACGACGACGATAACAACGTATCTTAATGTGAAAATTGCATATTTCGAACTTTGCATTATAATATCTCATAGGGTACGTAAACCAAAAATAAAACACTTTTCTGACGTAAATCGATCTAAGGCTTTCCATTTGGTCTACTTAGAATTCGATTAATTTAACCGTCATTAAAATCTCAAAATTATTAATCTCAGTAGTCACCAATTCTCGGTGGCTAGCGTAAAGATACACGGTCTCGCTGCGCCGTACACTCGGTACGAAACGCTACATCGTGCCTTTTAATAATGTAGGAAGTAGTGTTAATTTATACATTTATCTTATAAATTCGTAATTCGATAGAAGTTGGAAACAATTGATTTTTCCCGGACAATTTAGTCCATCAATTTGGCGTGCTATTGCAAAGAATATTACGTTGAATGCAACAAATCGCGTGTGCCATATCGACCATGAGATACATCAAGCAAAAATCGTTTTTTTTTTTTTACCAACGGTAACTGTGCCAGTATTAATCGTGAACAAATTTTCGTTGATAATATTGTGCCAATTGCAATACGTATAACGTGAATAATTTTAGTACGTATGTGTGTGTGTAGAAAGTGTGAACCACAAATAATACGTAGACTTTTCAGTGTTAGTTTGTAATGCAAGAAACGCGATTTAAAAATATAATACACACATCGTTTATGCGGCGAAAATGAATTTGTCCATTTCCTTACGAGTAATCCACGACATATCGATCATCCGATGCACTATACTTTGCCACAGACTACCTTGAACTTTGACGTTTGAGGTATCTCTTTCGCACGAACTCTTTCGTGTTCATTATTTATTGAAATAACTGTCGCACTGAGGGATATGGTTATTCCTTTCAATTTGGTTGCGTTACGTTAACAATAAATCCCGAAACGCGTAATCTGAAACTATAACAATTGTATAACAATTGTGCAACGGGAAAAGTAGCCTTGGCAAGTGATTCTTCAACATTGATGGGTAGAAAAAAATGTTTGAATTTTTTTAGGGTATTTTGTCGGTGATCGCGATTAATAATCGACGAGCTAAGGTTGCAACAATAGTAATAAATTATCGTACAGTCGCACAATTTTTATTCAACAAAAGAGAATGCAAAATATTGGAATTAATAATTTTTCTTTTTTTTTTTTCTACGCTTTATTAGGCTAAACGATTACTTTCGTTAGTCAGTCACAATCTCTTGTATATATTAACATCTTGCAAGAAAATTTACACATTATAAAAAATGATACAGCGTAGCAATCGAACGCTATCCTTGGAGCTTGGCTTTTAATTTTATTAATTTCCATTTTCAATCTTCCTGATTACCATAATCAGAAACTGATAGTATGGTCCGGCATGATTACGCCGGCCACGACAAGTTTTGCGTCCGCTCTGAGAAAGGTCGCAGTGAAATCGCACCGGCAGATCGATTGGCGCATTCGAGGACGTCGCTATCCATTTCACGTAATCCATCGATCTTTCTACGTGGATTTTTCCTGGTACGATTACTCACCTGCGATAGAAAGCCGGCCACGTCGATGGCACTGTTGACTCGCGGCCTCGAAGTTCTCGGCCAGCCTAATGCTCCGCCGCTGTCTAAGGAGTCCACGTGATGGCTCGACCAGTGCAGATGCTGGAAATTTGAGTCGTTTCTAATCACGTTATCGGCACGGAACGAAAAAGCGCGATCGACAGCAGTGATAATTGCAATCGAGCGCGGCCTCTTAAGAAGCGTGACGTTTTAATGCAAGTGGGATCTACGTGATAAGAAAAGTTAAGAGACCAACGGGAGCGAACGAATAAAAGTGCCGTGTCGTGAACAAAATTACAAAGATGAGAGTGACCTACAGAATGCACTGAAGGCTCCACTATTCGTCTTGTTTATTAATCTCTCGGTAAATTAAGTACTATTAATAAAAAAAAAAAACTGGGTTTATTTTAACAATGTGCTTTGAATGCTTTTCGTAAGATTTCATAGAATTTTTAAGCGTAATGAAAGAAGCGCGGTTATGAGGCAATTAGCATAACAGCGTGTTTGATGATTACAACATAAAAATGTCACGCTTTTTATCAGGGAAAAGAAATGCCATTTGTCGCGATATATTTTTTTATAATATACAGCGTTTTATCCTACTACCCTCTTTTTTTCATTTATATTTAATATATTTCGAGCAGCTAGAACAAAAGTATGTCACGAGATTTTGTAATCTACATTGCCACGCGGAAATGGAAATACTTACAGGTCAAAATTCATCACATATTTGCGAATCCTAATTAAATTCGAAGGCAATTCAAGATTTAATTTTGACGAAATGGTGATTTTCATTGTATCAATATTTATCTTTTCCTTGCAGATACATTTTTTTTTTGTTTTTTTTTTTGTTAGAACAGTTTTGTTTGATTTTTTGCATCGTCGGTTTGATAACATAAATCGCGCTGTCGCATCGCAAAAACAATATAAAAAATTTTTTGCGAGAAAGAAACATTTAGCACCGAGTGTTTATCTTCAATGTGATTTGTTTAATTTTGCGCGATTTTTTTCCGCGTAATACGAAGCGCTATTTCGATAATACTCGAAAGGATTTAAGATAGGCTAAGCATGTTCATAATCGATAATGGTATATTGAAAAAAAAAACCTTGATATGCACTGTACGAAGTGTTATCTTAATGTTAAACGACGGTAGTTACTTCTTTTAATCTGTCATCAGCTCGAGGAAACGCGATGACTTGACTTTGTTAATTTATTATAATATTATAATACTACCATTATCTGTAGTTAACTTAAATTTTTTAGAAACGCTAGAGTGTTAGACAAGAAAAGTGAACACGATGTATCGATGATATAGAATATGAAGTAATGTTATGAAGTTCTGGATGAAAGACAATTTGGCACGCAATGTAAAATAGCGAGTGCCCCACCTCATTGTATCAGTGACAATAACTTTTCACACATAATCGCCAACGTATAATTCAAGCGGCTGACACTAGAAACTCCTGTGCATAAAACTTTTATATATTGTGCGTAAAAAGTGCTGTATATATTAAAAGAGGTACTTGTGGTGGGATTGAATTTTTAAGCAACTTGAAGCAGCTGTTGAGAGCCTTCAAACTAGGCTGAAAGTGTTATTGAACGAAAAAAAAAAATTTAGAATAAATTGATCGAATATCGCGAATAGAAATACAGCAAAAAAAACCCCCCGATGTTCTCATCGTACGGAGAATAAAACCGTAACGCTTTTTTTTCTTTCTTTTTTTGAGGATTTAAATTTCTAATGCTTCCAATACTACAACGTTACCCGTTAGTTTTATTTTTTTAATAGTATAAATTTAGCTTTACAAGAGAAAAAGCTTTTTAGAAATCCTATTTAGAAATCAGTCAGTTCAATCGATTAAGATTCGATAATCTTTATTAATGTTGATTAATTCATCTGTTAATTTCTTCTTTATTAAAAGTAATAAACCGACGGTTTATTTTATGACTTATGTTCATATTTATGACTATGCGTACGCAATCTTAATTTCAGAATTAGAAGTCGAAAGGTATCTTTTATTATCACATTTTTATTTTCACTTTTGTTAAAACTGATAATTTAGTGTATAATTTATTATTTTATTTACTTTCTATTAAGTTTTATTCATTTAAATTATTTCTGTAACAAGATGAACATACGCAGCGCTGTTGTGATATCACTGCGGCATGGTTAATTGTCACAGAACCGTTATTGCGATACCATTATAACATTTTTTTTTTTACTATGGGGAGATATTTTATCGATTGCTCGACCCATTATTCGATGTCAATCTCGCGTAAATTAAACACAAAATGACGCGCGACGTCAAACGCAGTCAAAGTTAAAAGAATTAAAAACGTCGGGGCAATAAAATATGAATCTAAATCCGTACGCGAAAAGAAATTTCCATTTTAATGTCAGAATACTCATGACTGCAGAAATGGGTTTACTTTGTGCTGACAGTCTATATTAACCCAGGAAGTAAACGTGAATTATTCTTTTTTTTTTGTCGCAAGTGGCTACGGAAAGTTTTACAGCTTGTTTGTGAATCATTAATCTTGTGTACGTACATACAAGTACGTACAACTGACGAGTAATAATTTGTTCGTTATCGTCATAAAAAAAAGTTTTAATCGATTTAAAAAATTCTTAATTGTACAAGTAAAAGTTCATATTTTTTGTGCGTTTTAAGTTAGAATGCGATATTTTTCAACTTGTTAAATTAAACCGTAAACTATATTTTGCGCAATTATTTCTGCATTAAAAGAAACGATTTAGCTTTCGTATCTTAAACTAAATCTCTTTAATAAAATGTTAATTTTTAAAATTATATACTAATTTAATTTCAACTAATTGAGAAAAGACATAGAATAAAATAATTATTTTAATATTATACTGAAAATATTAACGTAAAAAGTATAAAGTATGCAGTAATAAAAATTATGATATATGCAATTTACGGAATAATACTAATTTTTAAAGCGAATTAAAACATCTTTTCCGTTCTCTCTCTCTCCCCCCTTTCCCATTCTTTCTCTTTCTTTCTTTCTTTCTTTCCAATAATAAATGAATAAAAATGGTTTTAATGCAACTTGAGTGCACCAAGTTTTTAAGTTTGTGTACGTCAGTTTGATCATAAATTTTTTTCGTAGAAGCACGGATACTTGGCGCTTAAAAAAAAATAAGAAAAACAGAAGGAGGGTAACTTTTTTGAGATCTCAGTTAACCAGATTTGTATATATACCTAGTATACTTTACATAACAAGAAAGTCATGAATTTCGAAGATAAAAAATTGTTTTAGACAGATCTTTAATTTTCTCGTTCAATACCGAAACGCAAATAATAAGTACAAGTAAAAATATAAAAAAAAAAAGAAAAAAAAAGAAAGGTGACAAAAACATACAGAAATAAGATAAATCACACAGACACAAAAAGATAGATGTGTATGGGGGTAAAAGAAAGACAGTAGTGAAAAAACAGGGCGAGAGGCTCGGTGTACCCGAGATTTCTCTCTAGCATGTATAGGTAGGACCACAAAAAGATAAAATTGAGATTTTAAGACATGTACCGATGGTCACGCGATGTCCGCCCTGTGGAGTAGAGCGAATTGGCAGCCGCAATCTCGGGGCTCTCGCGCTCTTCTGGGGTACTGAAAGCACTGCTCCAGGACGCAACAGCCCCCGCCCCCGCACTGCATCACCATATCCGACAATGTGGTCATTACCTTTCGTCGTTCATCATTTCATGCATATAGCATTATTCAATTTTTTTTCCGTGTCGTTTGATTTTTTTTCCGATTTTTTTTTTTTAATCCGTAGCCGTGTACGATCCGCCAAATATGACGCGTGAGAAGGTGGTTGGAGGGAAGGATGCACACGTAGCGCAGAACAATGTGGGAGAGTATCGTAATACGTTGCGCCAGCCAATATTCGCGAATTTTCGTGCAGTCAATCCGAAGAAACGTTGTGGAGACAGAAGAGAAGAACAGAAAAAATGTTAACAGAATTAAAATTACGTTAAATGAGATTATGAATTAATAGGTCTTATATAGCCTACAGCTAATATATGCATAATATATGGGGTTTACATTGGCTACTCGAGGGATTTACACTAATGAGCTTCATTACTCCGTTCAGTTCGTCACTACTGGGTCCGTTACTACTACTATGTGCTCTTTACTAAACTAGCTTGAGTTTAAATATTTAAGGTACGGTACCTTTATCATAATTAATCGTGTTTTAAAAGAATTAATCAACTTTTCAGTTGTAAAAGATACCGTGCCTTTATGTAGCAAAAGGAAAGATTTATTGATTGTCAATTCAGCCCTTGCGCATTTTATTTTCATATCTTTATGTTACAATGTGGTAAGAAATAATCACGTTTGTTTAATAATTTAATGCTAAAAAAGATCCAGGTGCATTAACGGCTCAAAAATATAGAACACTGAATTGACTGTAAACCTTTCTTTACGTAATTGATTTTCACATATACGTTAGCATACTTAAATCTTATAATTAATATTAGGTTGAAACTATTCTAGGGCCATTTTTTTTAATTTGTTCATTTTTTAATAAATTCCGATAAATCTATTGCAATTGTATAAATTTAATGGCATTAATTGTAATTTAATTAATTCTTATTAAAACAAAAATTGCAAAGAATGTAATTTAATAATATCTAACATTTTTACATAAAACACAAACAACCCTTTTTTCAATTTTTTCAAGAGGATGTAATATTCGCTTATAAGGTTTAATTATATCGCACACTTTTACCGCGTAAGTGTGTATTATTAGTTCACGATTTCTTGTGGAAATTACGATAGAATTTTTTATTTTTTTAATAAGGAGTAACGATTGCCCGTAGTAAACGCTTTGACGATGTGCAGCATGTGGAAGATAAAAATCTAATATCAAAGATAATATAATATATCTGATCACTTGTACACAAAAAAAATTAATATAAAAAAAAAGGGTAAAGCCAAAAGCTGTAAGTAGTTGACGTGAAACCAACACGAAAAGTCATGTACCATTTTCGTAAATTTGTAATAACCATAATAACTGCGATACATTGCCTCTATAAGATAAAATCTAGGAGCAAAATAGCAACAGGCGTTCAAATACTCGATACTTATAATTGCATCGAAGCTTAACAGGTGCTACGGAAGCAAATGTTACCAAACTTTCGATTATGCCACATTATAACGACTAGTGTAGCGACAACTGCTCAATGCCAAACTCAACGAAAGCTATGTATATTTGATTTATCGCTTTACGTATTACCACTTGTTTCAGTGTACAAATAGCTCATAATTGATAATTAATGTACTCGGCAATGTTCTTGGTATGAACATGCACATTGTAGAAAAGCAACGTACATTGAAATGAAAAAATTTTATCGCCTTCTTATTTACCGAACTTTTTGCAACTGAATTAATAATAAATCGAGCAACTTGAAACCGCGGTAAAAAAAGGGTGAAGAAACTACCGGTGAAAAAAAAAAAAACCCACGTACAATATCAATATCGGAAAATATCGGATATAGATCGAGTTAGCAATAATAAATTTGAAATTTTTTTAATACTTTCGCGTTATAAATCATAAAATACTTAGAATAACAAAATTTATTAAAAGGTCAAATCAAAATACGTTTGGAATTTTTTCATCTTTTTTTTTTTTTCTTTTTTACGCATAACGAGAAAAAAATTATTATTTGCAATTTTTTACTCTCACGGACATATCGATTAGGCAGAGGGATTAATTGCTGACGTTTTAAACGTTGACGTGAGATATCAACTAATTACCCTGTCTTGAGCCTTCGCATTCATAATTCTATTGTGACGTCAAACCCCACCCAAGAAAGCTTTTTCGTTGTATATAACAAATTGCGATTTGTCGCAGTTTATGTAATCTACGATTTCTATGATAACTGAATGGAAACCGAGTCCTATCATTAAGATAGTTTAAGCGGGCATGAAATGGTTAGTTTGATATTCGATGAACGTTATTTGTTAACGATTTGCTATTAGTTATTGTGATGAGTTTCACTGATAAAATGCAGCTTACATATCTTCGTCAAATGTATGTACATATTGATATTAGTAAGCTGACAAAATTCATATTCTGATAAATATATTCTTGAAATTATTCGAAATCAAGCTTGAACGATTAATCTTAGAAAAAAAATTAAAATAATTAATTAATTTAAAATATTATAAAACGTATATCAAAAACATTTATTTAATTCAGGTTATTAGTATATCTGTGTTAAAAATAATAAAAGACCTTTTACAATTGAAAGGTAACTTCCTGCACACAAAGCTCGCAATTAAATTCTTTTAATTAACGACGTATCAGCTATCGAAGCGTTTCAAAGGAATTTAATTCTTTTTTTGCTGTATTATTTAACATATCAAACGTGTTTGTAAGCGCTGTAATGTATTTAATTGTTTAAAATATTTTTTAGTATTTATAAAATACGTATTTTATACGGTAATAGAATTTTTCTTTAAATCCAAAAATTGACAATATCAAGTTCTTACAACTAACGTTCGTCTAAATTTACTAATTTTTTTTTTTAAAGTAATTTTATAGGTATTAAAATAACTTAAATAAAGGTATTAAAGTACTTAAAAAAAATTTTTTTTAATATATAAAATATCTACGATTAAATGCAACTTTTTTAGAAAAATTTAAATTGCAGCATACGTTCATGCAGATTTAAAAATAGTATTTAGAAATGTTAAATCATCGTGAAAAGGAACTGTTTTATATTACTATTTATTTTAATATTATTAACACGTTTTTTAATATCCACACAAAATATTGAAAAATATCTTGCTTGGAACGTGATTTTAAAGCAGCTTCTTTTTTTTTTTTTTTTGTTTAGTAACGGAAGAATATTTGTAAATCGTCAATGCCAAACGTTTTCTAGCTGATAAAAATCGCGGGTTTCTATGGTTAAAATCGCATGAAGCCGATTCAGTTGGGTGGGAATATAAATTGCCTGCTGCATCGACCAGGTGCAGTAAACCTATGCGTTACCTGAGAACATGCGTGTTGCGTAGGATGTTGCGTGTATGCGGCATTCGCGGCCGAACACACACCAGTTCCAGGAACTTTTAGCTGCTCCTTGTAGTCGGGCTGGTACGGCAGCAGCATACGTATCTTACCCCAACGATTGAAAAATAGGGCTATTGCACCCGCCCAGACTATCAGTACTAACACTACTATGCCCACCTCGACGCCACGGATCTGCACATCAAGTATTTCTTCAATTATATCAGCTTGTAAGTCAGAATAGGTGGAAACTAGCAATAAAGTTAAGATGATTCAATTTCAAGGCGAGTGAAAAAAAAAAAAAAAAAAAAAAAAACTGTGCGTCGTTTCGAAGAGAAGTAACTTACCTGTATGTACGGTTGGGGTTGTTGCGATGACGGTGGAGGTGGTGGAAGAGGACCACCGGTTACCGCTGCATCTTGCTGCGGGGACGTGCGTGGTGGCTCTGTAAACGACACGGCCGTCTTTACACGATAATCTAAATCATATCGCGTAAATTACAGTGAGATTTAATATTATTCTTTACGCGTCAATATCAGCATCGGAAAAATAATACCTAGGTATTATTTTTGCAAATTAATTTCTGTGCAACGCGTATTGTTAAAGACTGTTGCATAAGCTCGAGTGAACAAAGGAACCGTATTTCGAGATTAATACGAATTTTTGTTGTACGTCACAAAAAATGTTTCTTAGGGAAGATGTATTACGGAACCGTAGGCGAACGAAAAATATGTGAAAATACTTGCGAGTACGATTTTGTGCCATGTTTTAAGAAGTAGAAGAACTGGAAGTGACTTTGGGGTAAGCGTCATGATAATAATGAATACACAGAAAGTTAGAAAACTGTTTCCGTTAAGTCAGAACGCACCTGTCACATGTGACCGTGATGCTGGAGACAGGTAAAGCTTAGGAAGGCAAAGCTTACCGAGTGTACGGAAGACGATCGGTCGGCTTCGATACTTCTTTCCGGCCCTGACGGCGGTTACGACCAGTTGATATTGCGTGTCGGCCCGAAGGCCGCTCAAGGTAACCGCTTCACTATTTCCTGCGACCACCGCCACCACCCTGTAACTAACCACCTTGCCGTTATGATTTTTTTTTTCGCTCTCTCATTAATTGAGACAATTGTGCAGATATGTTTTAAATGTAAATTCAAAAAGACATTGGTCGAGTTCGATCAATCGACAAGTATCGCAATGTGTCCACCAGTTTCAAACTTGCTGCACGTTGAAGTTATTGTTGAATATAATTACACTACCACCGCATTCCTCAACCGGGAGTCGAACCGCGCGGTACGCAGAGAGCGGATTGTCGTGTGTAGCCGGTAAATTATTAAATTTGATTAAAGGTATCGATTCAGACGAGCTAACTTTTTCGACTTATGTAAATGCCGCGCGCTTTAACGTATTTCAAGAGATAGGTACGTAATATTTTTACATGTCGTTCGGTTAAAATGTGACATATTTAACAAGCATTCACGAGTTACGCAAATAAAATTGTCATTCGAGTAAAAAAAAAAATCATTTAAGGAAAGAGGTACCTGTCATCGAAATTCCTGTGCCGCAAAAAGAGGTAAAAAACACTCAATTAATATTGAGTCCTCTTTGAATTGAATTTAATATCGATTTGACAACGATTGCTAAATTATCACTTTATCCAGGATTCTTATAAATCTATTTTTAAACCTCTTATTACGTTGTAATTTATTTGCACGTTTCAGTGCATCGGTCAGTACAATAAAAGCAAACACATGCGGACTAGATATCTGTTTTTAGAATGTAGATTGTAACTGTCTTCTTACGCACGTGTATGTTGCAGTTGTTAAACTTTTTATACATATATATTTATCCTAGATTCGGTAAGCCTAAATGTCTGCAATGCGGCATTTTGTCGCAATTCATGAGTATATTACAAGTGTGTCAACGTTTCAACTGTGTTAATGTGCGATAGGAAGGAAAGTTTCAAAGAATGAGATTTTTTAACGAAAAATAATGCATGTTAATATTTTTTTTTTCTCTTTTAATTCAATTTTCCAATTTTATAGAATAGGATAAATAATGATTCAAAATCAAGAATTTTCATGCATAACTTTCACGAATAATATAACTGTTGTTAATAAGAATCAAGGCGTTATAAAGAATGAAATCGGCAGACTGTTTTATTGAAAAATTTTAATTTTGTTCGTCAGATCGAATATCCGATGAAATGTGAAGCCTATACTTTCGTTATTTGTGCAATGAATACAGTTGTAAAATAGAAAAACAAATTTTTTCAACGGCTGACTTGCGATATCGAAATCGGTAGAACGCACCTGGCGTCGGTTGGCTTGTACGTGACGTCGTATTTTTCGACCTGCTCGACTTGACTAGTGCTCCAAGACACGCGCACAGACGTCGGGTTCAGGAACATCACCGTTATATTTTCCGGGACGCCGGGAATGCCTGTCACCGAGCCTGCGAACAATCAATAAAGTACTTGTCGTCATACAGCAATATCCGTTTGTCGAGACAAGCCGTCTAAACTAAAACTATCGCTATCTTTTCGCTGTGAGTTCTTCCACCGAAAGAGTTAGGATGGTCCAACTATTTTTTAGGGAAAAATTCTTTTCGCCATAACTTTCTTAACGAGCTTTTAATACCAATTTATAATTATATATAATTGTTTTTTTTTTTCTATTTTAGTTCTCTACCTTACATTTTTTAAATAACTTTTTACATTTAAATTATATTACAAAAATTTATTATTGTCTTAAGAATTTATTATAAAATGTTTCGAAATGGTACGCGAGAAAACACGTGAATTTGTTACATTTTCGCTTACCTACAAATCCAGCTCCTTGGAGGATTAGTATTGTGGCCCAAAGGACCATGCCGCCAGGATGGCGGGCCGGATTTGGACCGCGTATCCTTCCGCACACGTGTCCGACTCCACTTCTGCTTCTTATTGCAATCGCGTGTCTTTACGATGCAAGAGCAAGATGCCAGTCTGCGCATACCATTAATTCGAATCTCATTGAGACCTTTGCTAATACACGTAATATTACCTTCGCGGTACGAAATGAGATTAATGAGACGAAATGGTTGATAGAAAAATTTTTTTTTTTTATGACAGGAATTCTGGAAGGCTTTTAAAAATTACGGGCGTAGAGTTAATTACCTGTATGTGCACCTTTTTTAGCGTTCCGAGTCTCCTATCCTTCATCACCATGCTGCATCTTTCTCTTCGGGCGACGTCATAACAATGATAGCGCGAAATTACTGCTTCACAGTGCATTATTCAGCCGTGCGTTTCATTTGCTGATGGAATTTCCGACGATCCGTTTGCGAGCTCATTCTAAATTATAGCTGCAATTATGCACAAACAAATCGTTAATTCGCCAATAAATTTACGTGTCTCTTGAAATCGTTACATGAACGCGCTTCAAACACAATAACTACTAAAATAGTTTTCAATGAATAAATATAATTATTGGTAGCAATTAACATAAGATATGTTTTTAATATTTTTTTAAATCCACTAAAAAGGCAACATTTCAGTTCTATTTAATTAACACAATTTAGTGAAATGTATAGTTCCTTAGTTTATTTTATATCGTTCACGGTTTCGTTGGAAATCGCGTGTAAGTAATCATTTATTAATGACAGATTAAATCATCTCAATCGTAATTTGACCGAAAAGATTGCGATTGAAAATGTTCCTAGCTCCGCGCACTCGCGGAAAATCACACATTCGTAACGAAAATTGGGACACATAACTTTGACCCGCGTGGTCCGATAAAAAAACCAGGCGCGGAGATTAGGTGTCTTAGCAATTTGTGCTCGGGCTATCTTGCACGAGTCTGTCGAACAGAGAACGCCGTCGGTTGACCTTTTCTCGAGCTTGCGTGGCCGCAGTGTACCGCGGTTGCGGTACCGGGTGCCGTGCCAACGAAAATACAAGAGACTAAGTCGCCTCCGGTTTGCCCGCCTCGGCGAACCGCGGGCTTGCGAGCAACAAATGGAGCTTGCGGCTTACATTCAGCTGCATTTATACTCGGGGCAAACGCCTACGAGTGGGCTCCGCTGTCGTGCCTCGCTTATAGTGCCGTAAAATCGTAAGAGAAGAGTTTGTTTAAGTTAGACACGAGTCTCTATCGTGTCCTCGCTGCTACTTTCGACGAGAGATCTCAGCGGAGAAAATGAATAGTTTCAATACTATATAAGGCATAAACACATCCGTTGACTTCTTGAGACCGAAACGCTCGAAATAAACGGCTGTTTTGATAGCGAAAAATTTTATCAATGAAACTGCACAAAGATCCAGTTATATTGTCGTTTTTTGAACGGATAGAAAATTTAAAAAATTGTAGTCACACTCGTGTGAGCTGATAATTAATTATAGAAATTTTAATACACGATGTAATATTTATAAGCATGGCTGTTCTTACCAGTTTATCGAATTCCATATCTCGAAAATTGCAGATAAAATAATTTGTTTCAAGAAATAATCTTCCAAAAATGTATATTTATCGATACGATATTTTTATCGTACGAAGAATGCTTAGGCTTGTTTTTCCTTTACGTCTCGTACGGGCATTCAACCATTTTGTTGTGCTTGATTAAGCACAGCTAAACCGCTTACTAGTAAAAAAAAATTACTATTCTCCTACCTTATCAGCTAAGTAACATTTGTCGATTAAACATTATTGATATATTTCATTAAAAAAAAAAAAAATGTTAATTGATTCAATTTTGGTTTTAGAAAAAAAGAAAAAAAATAGTGCATAATTGCTTCTTTTCCTATGAATGATTTACGTAAAGTGTGACGTCGGACTGAAGCGATAATATCTTTTTATGTGCGACTAGAATAATAATAGAAAAAAAAACTGGGACACCTACAAATCTTCATGGCAATAAACAGAAGGAAAAATAAGCGTGTGTACATAAGATAATATCGTCATGTAACGAAAGAAAGCTAATATTTCGAGAGAACAAAGAAATACCGTAATCATAATCATGTTTAATGTTTTTGCCAATGAAGATTTTAATGATAATCACCTCATAAACGTTTATCTTATTCAATTATTACGATAAAACTGAATAAACGTTAATTCCAGCTCCCTAGCAATTTCCATGAACAAACAGTCAAGTATAATATTTAAGCAAAATATATTTCGGGGAAATAATAATATATTTACCCTTTTAATTATACTTTGAAAATTTTAAATAATTTTGCGAGGCTTCCCAAACGATTTGTACATATTTAAAGACTCGGGGAAATGGAATCGTTCGTTCGTTCAATATCAGGATCGTTTATTATTCGACATTATACCGAAAAGCGTCGTCTCACGAGAAGTAATGGCCTACTTGAGTGACACTGGAATTTTCTTCGAAGTTCCACGTGTTAATATTCATGAAACAAATTGCGTGAAACTTGCATAAATCCAAAGTTGCCGGGGCGCAACTAACGTCGTCAAAAGATATTTACAAAATTTTGCACCGTGCTGCCTACGATAGAATAACGTTGATACGACGCGTTTAAATAAAAAAATAAATTATCAAACTCTCCGGCCTTTTAATACTAGCTATTGCAATTGATAAAGGTCCAAATCACGGTGCGTGAAACAATCTCGCTGATAATACGAGTAGTGGAACCTACAATCTCTTAAAAGCGATCATTCTACCGGGCATTCATCTTGCAGCTGCTATTTCGAGAGAGCTTGCAAGACATCGACCACACGCGACAAGTTCGACGACTTTTACCTCCTTTCCTCTCCCTGCTCTCCACGTTCTCTTTCTAACTTGGTTGAATGACGAGCGCTTTGTACGTTGCATAACATACTGCATAAATCTGCAATCGTAATTAGTTGGATTATGCATACGCTGACCCCGTAACAATGGAAAAAAAAAAAAAGAAAAATAGAAATCTCGTTTCTTTAATCTGAATTTTTCTTCTTTCTTCTTCTCTCGGTTCTTTTACTTCTTTTTTTCTATCTCTTCTTTCTATCTAACTACCTATGCATTTATGCAAAACTTGGATTTATTTAGTTCGGAATCATTTTAAAAAAGGTACATTGCTGACGCGTAATTATGCAGCTTTGGAAACATATCAGTAAATGGCAAATTATATTTTATCTACATGAGAGGGTCGATTGAGAAATGTGGGAACATCTTATTTTCCGTAAAATTAAATTTTTTACTTATATGATAGATTTTACTTATATGAAGTAAATTATAAATATTGTAATAAATATTCTCGTAACAAATATTCTTATAAAATTCTCTTCAAGCATTTCATATTAACATTCTTTATATCCTCTATATTTATACATGATAATAAACTCGACGGATGGTGGTTAGTGCGATATCGTTATAAATAGATGAGTAACTGTTGCTTGTTCAGCGTGGCGAGAGAAAAATAAACGTCCGCGTTTCTGTACAATTTTCGTCCCTTTGCTGCAAAAACGAAAAAAAAAAAAACATTTGTTTAATTGGATATAAAACTGAGAGTTTATCTCAAAAATGTTTCTTAATTTCTTTTCTTTCGTTTTATTTCTTTTATTTTACTCGTCGAGCGTGCCATGATTACTGAAAATAAGTATAGATAATCGATGTGTAATTTCTACTTTTATCCAGAAAGTCGAATTCATTAAGTGTCGGAAATCATCATTTTGTGAAACGTATTTATAAACGAGCCGTCAAACTAATTTATGGCAAAAGTGTTGTTACACTAAGAATAGCTAACGGTAATTTCTCCATCGATCGCAAAATATCGCGACGTAATATTCAGCGCGCAGTAATTTTGCAGCATTGCGGTCGAACAGAAAATACATTTTAATGCTTCAACGTGTGCTTTTCTTTTTACAATTAATCCCGGTAATGATACAACTTGCCGTGGATCGGCTGACGATGCCAATTACGGCGGCAGAACTTAATTTTCAAAAAACTTCGGCCAAACGTTAACGACATTTCTGCATGCGAGGTCGATAATGTGATTGCCCCGCAACCTTTCATAATAATCGTATATGTTGCGTACGTTATAGGTACGTCCAGAATGACGCACAGCAAAGCAATATTCTTGAAATTCGGCCATTGTCGTTTTACTGTACTTTTATTTTTTATTAGAAAAAAAATGTTAAGTCTAGAATTAATAAAAATAGTATATGACACATATGTAAATAAGTGCATATTTTAACTTTTAAACAGGCACACTATACTGGCGACATTATTTTTTTTTTTGCTTATATCGTGGAATCTGGTGTATCAATTTTAATTAAAAAACTTTGTTCTTTATTGAAGTCATAAGAATATTAATTTAAAAGAAAAGCAAAGAAATTTTTAATTCAATTTAGTTTATCTCTAAAAATATGAAAGAAAATATATTATATGTAAAAGCATTTAAATAATAAATACGATCTTGTACGCACGTCTGTATACTATTGCTAACATTTTATCTCGTTTTATTAATAATATAACGTAAAAAATTGGCTAAAATAAGAAAGCAAAATTTATATACAGTATCTTTTATAAGCTTTGAGGAAGTATATTCTCTTCGAAAATTACGAACCTTACGAGGTAGCGGCGCTATAAATTTTTCAAGACGCTAACGTTCTTTTATCGCATAGAAGTACATTAAAGCCCGCGCGTTAGCTTGGAAAATACTACAGACGAAGAACAAAGATTAAATGCCGGGGATGCAATTAATATTCATTCATAGAACTTTAATACGCGCATTTTTTTTTTTTAGGCGATTTTATTCTATATTGTACTCTTGATCCGTTTTCCCGATACTAGGATAAATCAATCGCTAACAATTAAGTCCCGCTCATATTTTTTATAAAGTACATAAACGACGTATAATTGTGCTCTCCGTTACGTAGGAGTATTGACGACGTATTTCTCCAACTGGACACAAATGTCGAGTACACGGACAACATGCTACTCCGTCGCCTAGGCGATGACACGTTCCAACTCTCGGACTCTCGAGATGCGAACAAATTTCGGGTAGATTCTCTCGACCATTCCATGTTAACACATGGGCGCCCAGAGGCGCTTTTCACTCTTGAATTACGAGAAGTAGTGACATTTGCTACCGCGATGTTGTTGCTTTGTTGTTATGAAAACCTTCCGTCAAGAGACGTCGAGGAAGCACAAAGACTACCGTGAAAAAAAATATCTGAATGTATGCTCGTACACACTCACACACACATTTTTTAAATGTAGAAACTTTCTACAACTTTTTTTCATTTTCTTCAAACGATCTCAAGATAATAATTTTTTTTTAATATATATATTTAACGTATTAATTAAAAAAAAAATGTTTTAAAGTTGATACGTCAGACCTCGAATATAAGCAAAAAGTAATAAAGTGGCCAGAAATGTGTGGCGTTTGAGAATATCGTTATACATATAACGTCGTTGAAAACACTTTTAATATAATATTAAAATTTACACTTAAACTAAGTAAATAATTTTTTTTATTTTCAAACAGTTTTTAAATTAATAAAAAAATTTGTTACAATATCGTTTCAAAAGTATACGAGAGATGGTCATTCAATTACATTTTTATAATAAGTAAAATCACGAAGATCTGTAAAGAATAATGCTACTCGGTGCTTTAGACAAGATTTATTCAGCGGAACGAGATGTGTGTTGCTTGCGCTTTTCACCGTGGAAGCCATCTTCGCTTGCGACAGTAACAAGGCACTTTGTGTTCCGATAAAACGACGATACCTCGTGAAGCGAGCCATACCACAGAAAGCTCGCGTGTGCAACGATATACGAGTAAAGATATATATATATATATAATAAAAGAAATCTCTCATATACATCCCGCCAAGAATTATTAAAGCGATGGACTCAAAAACAAGTTAAATTTTTTAATAAAAATAAAATAAATAATATTTTTAGATACAAAACTTTTTCCGTAGACTTTGAACACACGCTTTATACATATATTAATTTTACAATAATAAATCACCTCATATCCCGAGCAGAAATTCATTTAGCTATTCTGATTTTACAGTTACTGTTCACCGAGGGCCATATAGCGGGACAATTATTACTGGCTGATAACAAGCCAGAAAAGCTGAATATTTAAACATTTTTTGCTGCATACTAGTATGCTGCGCGTGTTGACCTATGCCAACGCGTGCTCGATTTCGGAGTCCGCCGGTCACTACGGTCAGTGTGAGTGCGTGCGTGTGTTTACGTCAGCTGGCAGCCCTCGTGCTGCACGGTCCACGTGGGAATGTGCCGCTGGTGGACGCGAGCGGCGGCGGGTGGCATGTGACAGGACCCAGGGTGGCCCGGCGGACTCAGCAGTCGAACGCGCGTTGGCATAGGTAAGTCAGTACGCGCAGTATACTAGTACGCGGCGAAAAACGTTTGGACATCTAGCTTTTCTAGCTCGTTATTAATCAGTAATAATTGTCCAAATACTTAGACGATTTGAGAGTTACATTTTTGGCGCTGGACAGTTTTTCTAGACAGCCACGAGATACACCATAAATTGGCTAGCTAGTCGTTAGATAACGATTAAGTTAAATTTCTACTCGGGATAATTTTGACATAAATAATGAAGACAATTTTAATTTTTTTTATTTATACCTAAGAGACTTTGTAAAAGTTAATGATCTATTCTTTTTAAAAAAAAAATACTAGTTTTTCTCCAAGTTTTAATGAACAACTTGACATTTAAATATGTATCATTATTGTAAATTTATAATATTATTTATTATTTATTATATATAAATTATTTATAATTGGATTATTAATTGTTGATTTGACAAGGAAAACGGAGCTCATTATTATGTAATCTTTCTGAATTATGCCGATATTAAATCTATTTCTGTCATTGACATTTGCATGTATGTAATGATCGATTTACAATGGTTCGATGTTTATAGGATATTAGATGTCACCAATACTATGCTAAGATACTACAGAGATCGAATTAATCTATTTTAAGTAACAAGCACGTGCCCACACAAACTGGTAATGCATTCGTTGCATAATTATTAAGCCGATTATTTACATAAAAAAAATTAATTATAGCCAATATTCCAAGAATTACATTAGCAAAGCCATCGAAAATACGTTACGTAAATTTACTGATCTAATAAGTCTTACGTATTTTTCAAAAATCATGATAAAGTTGAAAGAAAATCTCTTGCATACGCAATTAAACATAAACATTAAACTGATATTTTCTGAATCTGAAAAAAATTTTTAATTAAATGATTACGTATTCAGTATACATAATATCTTTCTTTGCCAACAAAAATGTTGAAACGAACTCTTTAGTCTTGATTATTTGACATTGTAAAAATTGCCATGAATGCTTCTTGCATTTTGTGTATGCGCGTGTTTAGTCCATTTAATTATATAAATTAGCTACAATTGAATACATTATATAATATATTTTTTATATTAAACAATACATTAAGAAAAAAAAATGAATGAAACTTAAATTATAGAAAAGTTTTATTGTAAGTAAAAAAAAAAAAAAAAAGAATTCGTTTTACATGACTTAACATTTTATTGTGACAGACATTTGACCTTTAGAATTTTTTTCTATTAGACGGCTCGATACGTCTGGCTTTTGCATAATTTCTGTAAGCGGCAGACAGTCAATATCTATTACCTATTATCATCTTAAGTTATATCGCACCGTGGAATACGGATCGTTTAACGTCTGATAAACGGCTTCAGTTTCCTTTGTAAGAAAATAACGGACTTTATCAAGTGTAAAAAGATCTGCACAAGTATGATAAAGGCATTTTTATCCTAAGGTAGTCAAGCAGAACGGAAAAATTTCCTTCAGCAACGGCTTGTCTTAATTTATACCATCTAAATTCCCTTTTCTATAGGTATGATACTTGGTTAGTAGAATGGGTCGGCACGCAACGCGAATGAAAATCTGAATTCCCCTTAAATCTACCCTCCGACATTTCATCGAACGTAAAATTTTGAGCGATGCTCGTGATAAACGTGAAATTATATTTCATGAAGCACGTTAAAAGGTAGAAAGATTTTAAAGTTAAAGTAAAATTTATTATCTTGTAAATAATTATTCAGGTGTATATTTTATTGAAATATTATAGATTGAGGATTTTAGTTTACCGATTTGAACGATATTAAATTCGGTTTGTGATAAGAATCAACCATTGATAAGTATCAAATATTGCTATTTATAATTTTAAAAATAAAGAAAAATTGTGGAAAAAGAATTGCCTCGGAACTGAGCTAGAAGCGCGGCACTTGAAGAATATAAAATTGTTTTGCATCACCTCGTGTATCAGTAGACGAAAACACAATATATTATTTTACGCTAAGTGCACACATAGCAAGACCAATCACCCAAGCAACCGACTCAAGCCATTTATTGTCGTTTTCACTTTAATTCTAGTTATACAGTCTTCGTATCTTTGCGCGAGATACTCATTTAAGAGCAGCTAAGACTATCAGATTTTAATAACTGCTGAGGCGATCAGGTTCTAAATAGATTCATCGATAGCCTAGGTTCAATCTATACAAAAATAGTGCTTTTATTTTCTACGTGCAGAATCATTATGATGCAAAGTTTGAGTCGAAGAATATTATTAATGCATAACGTCTAAATTTTAATTAAACATTAATTACTGTGTAATAAAATTTATATGATTAACTTTTTTTGATATTAAACCACATAAAAATACACATTTACTTGCTTTAATACAGATTTATAAAGATGAGGATATTTAAAAAGCTTTAAAAAATTAATACTGGCAGTAAGAATTGAATCGGCAATGCGCATCATAGCAATTCGACGTCTTACACGTGAAACCGCCACGCTTAGCTCTTACTATTCGGTAAGTACATAAGGCCAGTAAATTTTTTAACGCATTGTTCTTGTGAATGCTTGCGAGTTACATTTTGTTATTTTATCATCGATTAGTGGGGAAGGAAGGGGTAACTCTATAATATATAATATATTGATCTGATATATGTACATCAGAGTTAGCGAAATCGGAAAATTCATGTCCCTAGCGTTTATTCTTTTAAATTGTATTTAATATCCTGCGAGCTCTTTTAAATTTGAAATGTACACGTTGTCCCAACAAGCGCGTTTTCACTTTTTTTTACGCATATACATAAATATAATAATAAATAATGAAATAAAAATTATATTAAATAATTTATAACGCTTATACATACAATCAGATCTTAGAATATTGTCATTTTTGGAAAAGCATTTAATACCATTAAATAGTAGTGTACATCAACAGCTCTGCCTTTATTGAACGTGTGTTAGTATCGCAACAATCTGTGAAAAATGTTTCCGTCTGATTTTAGTAGATATCAATCGCAAAGACAATTTATTCTCGCCGAACGCGGGACCGTCGATATGTCAGAATGATTGAAATCAAATGTTACAAGGCAAGGTCGTATAATATATTATCCAATATAAAATATCTGAAGAAATAGAATTTTAGAAACTCCAGAATATAATTCGAAAAATCGTGCGCGCGATTAAAAGTTTTAATGACTCAACAATTAATGAGCAACGGAGGATCATACACAGGCAGAAATAAATGGTATTTCGTGTACGTATATAGCGCAAATGGATAATAAACAAACTTGGCTCGGCTTGATAAGCAAATAGCTGAACTAGATTAATACTAAATAATGGCTACCGCTAAGTAACTCTAGATCGCGTTAGACCTAAATCAAAAGCAGTAGGGACTCTCGGCTACATGCAAAGTTCCAGTACTGTGTTCTGGTTCAAAGTTATTACGAGACATATTAATTATGTTTAACTACTTGAGCGATACACGCGGAAACCTGATTTTATTGAATTTGCGAAAGAAGCGGGGAGGGTAAAAAAGAAGTGCACAAGTTCTTTGCAAACTTGACGAAACATCAATCGATCTATACTCGGTAATAATGCACAACTGATACTACGGTCTATCTTATGTATGTAGATATACGTGAATCATTACTTTCCCACCGATATGCAAACCGATTTAATGTCAGTCAAGGTCCTATCCTTGCCTACTTCCACCATCTACGCTACTTTTCTTTCATTGTTTCTTTGACACATTACTATTATTTGGTTTGCATACATATCTTACAACTATATATGAACATATAATATTTTAAAACTTGAAAAATATCCTATTTTAACGTTATTTTTTATTTTTATTTTTTTTTACGTGCCACTTATATCAAAATCACTATATCGTGCCTATTATATTGACAATTATTCAACAAAAAAAAATCAATATTCAATAGTTGACAACGGTGCATGCATTATGCATGAGGTAACGTGCCATATTTCATTATTTAAGTTTTAAGGGTAATTGGTCTGCCGCTTTTCTTTTTTCTTTTTCTTTTACTTTGTCTTCTTCCTTCCTATTAGCTTTCGCGTCGGAACAACACGGCACTTAATTCGCGACAGGAAAATCAAGAACAGGACGATAATAACTGCGCATACACGTCAACGCGAATTATCGGCTTTGCTGTTGACGCGAAAACCGTCGAGAGAGGCAGTAGATGTTAGATGGAAATTTAAGTTCTGCCTGCTGCGTGTTGGGAAATAATTACAGTTGATAACGAAATAATATGCGGTTTAAATTGGTTTATCGCCGAGGCAGAAAAGACACTTTGGCCCGTATTCGTAGTTCGTGCTTATTTTAAAACCGTCTTAAAATACTGTTACGGCTTTATGACTGGCTGACAATCGCACAAGCCTATACTTAAGATGATGATAAAATATAAGAACGGACTATGAATACTGGCTTTTAATGCCAATGTGACGTAGTCGGCCTACTTGTCGCGCACGGCCGCGACGACGTGGACGCCCGTCGCACACATCGTATCAGCCCATATCCCACCCGAGGATATAATACCCAACGCGCACACCGCTACACATACGTGTTATGCGCGCCGACCCTTTTCCCGTAGGCAAATCGATACTATCGATCGCCCGAAATGTCGCAGAAATGCGTCGCAAAGATTAACCCTGGCTGAACAACGAGGGTGCGTATGATTAAAGTTGCGCAGGCAAAGTCTTATAAAACGTCGAAGAAACAATTGCTTCGATACACAATTGTACACTACACCATTTCTTTCTTTTCTCTTCTCATGGGCTTCTTTTACAATTATACGCGAGCGCATCTCCCGAGCAAAACAGACGATTTCAATTATTTAGAAATTCCGCGCAAGTTCCAATTGTCAGAAATTGTTACGCGCCGATTATTTATGTTTGCGGAGGTACACACATTTGTCTTTTGCGCGCAGATTGTCAAGCATAACTTGACGCAATCTGCTTGTTAAAATAAACGCTGCAATCAATTACGCTAATATTATTGTTTACTTACAGCTAACTTACAGCTAACGATCCAATAAACCTTAGAACGCTAATTCCATTGAATGCGATCGCTAAGTAAGCGTCAAAGTAATTATGCAAATATGCCAGCGAAAGAAAACACAACGGTATACATTTCATGCGTTCTAGGATGTTACATGTAGATTCACCATTGCGCAACTGTTGCGTGTGACAGCTCTTCATAAATATCAAGCTTTTCCCGAGAGAATCCTTATTAAAAACATTAGAATGGCTGCTCTTTAAAATATACAATTTATAATTATTTCCTTTTGCCACTTTATCAGATTGGAACAAAATTGTTTACCACATCGGAAGTAAAAGTTCAAGAAAATAAAATGAGAGATAAACGTTCCGCACATAAATATACAATAATAATTGCACTTATTAAATATTATCTAATCTAAATAGATGACTTGCTGATTAAATATTTTTTCTTTTGTGTAAGATAAATTTCTTACAATAATTATAAATTATTAGATAAATAATAATGAATTTATATGTATCTAAGTACTTTATTATTTAAACTATTCTCGTTGTTATCTCGCCTAGTGTACATACATCGTATGTATAGTTTAGGGTTTTAAAGCGGAACGGTTGTCCGACGGCATGCGTTATAACGCAAGCTTAGTACCGTAAATTAAAACGGAAGATCTTGTTACTAATAATACACATCGAAAAGACAGTGAGTAATAGTCTCTTGTATCCTAAATCATT
Organism: Cardiocondyla obscurior; assembly: GCF_019399895.1. NCBI lineage: Eukaryota > Metazoa > Arthropoda > Insecta > Hymenoptera > Formicidae > Cardiocondyla > Cardiocondyla obscurior. The sequence continues at coordinate 8,896,550 of NC_091866.1, read as the reverse complement.
TATCGAGCAAGTGAACAGGAAATTAACCACGATAAATCTTTCTACGTTAACAAGTCATCGTGTCGCGCCCCTTTTCAGATTATACTATCGCTAGATGTTTCTTTTAGGTTGATTTATTACGTGCGTAGTTTACAAATTATTTTGTCTTTCGTGCCGTAATCCAACATGTTACGTTTCTCGACGAATTACGCGATTTATGAGTACAATCAGTGAAATTCATTATTTATAATGGCGCGGCCTCTTGCAATTTTAATGGCGCCGTTGTGATAAAAAAAAAATGTCTGATTATAAAAATATGAGAGGAAAGAAATTTAAATCATCCTGAAACAAATAATATTGCGTTGCCGTTCGCTAAAGTCTCTTCACGCCTGCCATCGTTTTACGTGTATTCAAAAAGTACCCTTTTATCTCTCGAAACATTTCCACATTTTACCGTAGAATTTTATTTATGAAACTATTAAAGAATATCTCACGCTTCTTCGGTAACGTATTGTTTTTTTTTTTTTTTTTTATGATTGTAGATTATATTTTATTAACAAAAATACTTGATATATTTTCAGTCTTTCCTAGTATCTACGTGTAATAATTAAACTTATTGCCGGCGAATAATTTTAGCTTATTATGGTCGTTTTCGACAGTATTATAGTTAAAAGTGTCACGCAATTATGTAGTAAAAAAAGTCACCGAGCACACATATAAACGCATTCTTAGTTTAACTCTGGATTTTAAACTTAAACCAAATGTTTATAAGACAACTTTCTCTCGATTTAATGTACCTGAAAGCCAATAAAACGGTCCAAGAGACGCAGAATAGAGCGATCGAACGTAAGAAATTAGAAAGGTCAACGGTTCAAAGACGCTTTAAGAATGCAGGTTTAAGTACCGAGCAGGTTTAAGTAGGTTTAAACCTCGGCGCTTTTATAGCTCATTACCAAAATAAACGCGTACATTACTCTATCGAGATATTTCACCATTTTCCAGGTTCAAATAAACGTTTTGAGCCTCGCCGTCCATAGATTTATTTTATCCGGTGAAGTTGGGACGAAGTAAAAAAGAATACGAACACTTTAATCCATCTGGACTGTATTTCTGTACGAAGGAGAAAATCCGTCGCGTTTTATCCGTTTTTCTCGCCACGCAATGCTCGCCTTTTATCACGCGAGTGCAAATGGCATCTTGGCTGTGCTATTGCCCTGATTACTAGAGCAGCGCGAGCACACAACGGTCTAACGAGATCACTATGTAGATGTAAGCTGCGCATTTCTTCTACAAATTAAAAAAAAATTATATCACACAGTAGCGTGACAAAATGACAGATAAGACCATTATTTGAAAGAGAATTCGTCTCGTCTCACGCGAAACGGAAATCCGAAGATAAAACGACACGCGTCGTCTCGAATAACTTTGTTGTCGCGAAACAAATCAAGGTTCGCGCACGGCTTTGATGCTGTTCGATATGTATGTAAAGTATTCAAAGAAAGGGAAAGACCGGAAAGCCGAAATGTGACGATATCGAGAAGGCGTCGCATTGAGATGCCATCTGAAATTATTGTGTCCTTTCAAAACGGCACAGTTGGAAAAATCACAATTCTAAAATCGACCACGATAGATGCGTTTCAATCTCGAAAATGTATTACTTCCAAATCCCGGGATATGTTATTCTCTCTCATATTTGTTCACAGATTTTGAGAATAATATTTTACAATATTTGTCTCGATTCCATATACCGCTGCATACTCGCGAGAGAGGGAATATTTTTGTATCGATTATATATTTTGCGACATACTAAATATACAACGTTCGGAGTTTTCAGTTTCTATTCCGGAGCTTTAAATCGAGACTTTAAACATTAAAACATCTCAAAAACAAAAAATTCTACACATGCGAAATGCTTACTCAAGTTATTAATCTTACAGTTATCTTGTCCCCTATTTATACATTTTTCCTTAACGAACATGTATGTCTATTTTATAATATACGATCTCAGATTTTTCTGTCCCCGATTCGCGAAAGAAATATTTGCATAGAGTATGTATTAGCATTTTATTTGTTCTGTTGAAATAATTTCGGTGTAATGAACAATGTTTAGGCGATAACGCGATAGAAAGGCAAGTTATCGCAAAATATGTCAATAATGACGCACATACCTACTGCTCATTATTACATTCGGAAACATTGTCCGCATATGTTCGCGATCACGCCGCATCGCGTGAGGGAATCGACGATTCTAATGAAACTTTTGACATAACGAGAACGAAACTTTACATCGCGTAGATGTAGAGCTAATTTGTAACTGTCAATAAAATTATAAAATAAATAAAGACCCAGCTAACGTGTCGTTCGAATTAATCTTATTGATTTCGGCTCTAGGTATTAGGGAGCACAGTAAAGTGCATTATTATAAAACGAAACCATTGTGAAACGCCTAATCGAATTTGTCCAGCAAAGTTAAGTTGCAGTTTTGCTGTACATATGTTGCACCTCATATGCATGAAAGAGCAATTTACGTAACTCATTTTCGCGTGCAAGCAACGACTGGAGTATCGTTTAAATAGTCATAAATTAAATCAATCAAATCGATTCGTTTGAGCATACCGCGTGCAAAATTGGTAGTATATCAACTAAGTTTTGAAATACGTCGTCTATTATTCGATTCGAATCTATAAATTTACTTGAGCCATCTTTACCAATGTATTTTTGACATTAATTAAGTCTACGTCGAAAAATATGTTTTATTCTCCTTTTTAACGATCGAAAAGTTAGACGACATATCCGCGAACAATGAGAACATTTTACTTTATAATTTTATCATTTTAGTTAAAATATCGGAACTTAATTATGCAGAATAAATACATAACAACCATTAATTATTCGCGATCTACATAAATATCAATAATAAAAATAGAAATTTATACATTCATTATTACTTTTAGATATCGCATTGATCACTCTCGATTATTTCACTCGACTTCATGCGATTTGTTATTCTAAAATTTATATATGTAACGGCCAATCTCGCGCGAAACTAATCGAAATGATAAACGCTTAAAGGCACGATATGCTGCCCGTAAGATATTCAACATGCAAATGAGTTTCGTATACATATATATAGTTTCGCAACGATTTGACAGTCCACATGTCTACATGTCTAATGAACAGCAGTTGAATTGTCGGGCGTAGATCTTGCAAATAGTTCGGCTTATTACTAAAGGATCCTTCGATAATGCAATACGTATTAGATACGGATATGTATTGACGCGTGATAAATCATTAACGCCGACTTGTGTCAAATGCGCGTTCATTCCCGAGGTGCGCTTTCAATTAGAGTATCGATAAAATCGTGCAACCTGTTATCCTTCCGAGCATCAAATGCAATAAAAAAAAAATACATATATATAACATTTAGCTGCAAGATAAGACCCGCGTAATAAATTAATATTTGCGGCAAAAGTATTGATCGCGCTCGCACAGGCTACTCGTCCGACGATCGTACAATTCCAGTGGAACATTATTAAATGCACCGTTGCAATTTGCACGTCGCGTGCATAAAACTTGAACGCCAATGGCTTAATTGAATTCTCCAACAACACATGCAGGTGGTGTCTCCCGCATATCTTTTTAAGCCTGACAATAAATGCGCTACGTAATTTAAAAAAAATAATAAAAATAGGAAAAAAAGACTTATTTGACTTAGGAAGCTTTGAGATACGATAAATTTAATGATATCTGAAAAAGTAGAAAAGAAATGGGCTTAATGCAACACAGCGGAGTTAATTATTACAACACGTGTATAAAATACTTTCCACTAATAATAAAAATACGAACATTTGGAAATAATAAATCTAAAACATAGATATTTCTTAAACTCTTTTATAATTATTCTTATTTTTAAATTTTTGAAACATTACTATCTCAGTTAAAAGTGTATATGTTTCACTAAGAGCCATATATGTACAATAATTAATATAAAACTCTAATTTGCTCAAAATTCTATAATATAGAATAATTAAAATATCAATGACAAATTACACTTACTACACGAAGGTAAAAAAAATTATCTAAACTCTCTGTTTATCATTACATTACAGCGCAAGTAATTATCGTTTACTGCAACATATCAAAATTTTGAGACGGTTCTATGATAAATCGGCACACGGGTTCATTTTTCATCAGAGATTCTTATCATCTTGAATTATTTAGCATTATGAATTTATTATTATGAATTACTGAAATGGTCTTGCTAGCATTTCGTTTTGCTATATCCGGATTTACGTGTAGCGATATATATCGTGAACGTGACAAATGTGATTCATCGACATGTAGAAAAGAAAGAAAGAAAAAGCATATTCGTATATTACGATACGCACATACATATGTGTCCAACGGCGACGATTTTTCTGTGCTTTATCATACATAATTGTCAAAAAAAAAGGAAAAAAAAAAAATTGACGCTACATCTTGACCACGATATGGTCTATAGTTCTGAAAAGTCACGTCTAACCTTATCAGCCTACATAAAAAGCTCATAATTTAGGTAAATGACAATCGATAGCTATTCCGAGGCACGTGCTAAGTGCACACTGTGACAAATGGCAACGTATTATAGAAAATGTATACCACGTACGAGCGTCAGTAAGTTCGTTTAAAAGACTATCACTCGCGAACAGTTTATGATTGACTTTCCTGGCTTCCAAAACTGCCCACCGACGCCTTTCGAGGTATTTACATTTTCATTTTGCTCTTGTATCTTGAATATTAATTAAGTACGCAAACCGATATTCGTAAAGATAACGAAATATGACACCAGTTTAATTTCATAATTATCTAAATCACTTCGTATACTTAAAATTTTGAAATATTAAAGAGAAAAAGATTATAAATTATCACAAAGCATCGACTATGATTTTTTTTCGTTTTCAGCTAAATTATTCTGTTTTTGTAAAATCTGTTTTAAAATTAGGGTAATACGGAGCTATGTGCGAATCTTTTACGAAAGTTACTCACCCTCGACGTAACGGAATCCCAATGGAGAACGATCTTTTTGATGTCACCGGAGAAAATCCCCTCGAGATGCACGAGAAAAATATGAGGGAAGGAAAATGAAAAGCGTTTCAAAATCGATCCGAACCTGAACGCAGTTTTTTTTTTTTTTTTCAATCGCGTACTCGATCACTAAATATCCTTCCACTCGCGAATTAAAGTCAGTGATTCGCCAGGCTATCAAAAATTTCCCACCGCATTATTCCATCACACTTTCTCGTAGATCCTTTTCCATTCCTACAAATGGTTCCAAGCGATAAGCCGAAAATCGTACACACCGTTAATCGGTTTGATTAAAAATGTGCATTAATAAAACGACACGAAAATATGTTCGATAGGGAAAGTCCGTGCGTGAAATTGCAGAAGCTAAATTGCAGAAATAGTTTTCAATAAGCGCTCGTCACGGTGATTGCAAAGACGAAACGTATTTACCTAACGAAATTCCATTTTCTAACAATAAAAAATTTTAGTGAATTTACGTAGTTGAAACATTTGATTCGTCAGCTGATTTTTGCAAAATAATTAAAAAATCGTCTAGACAACTCTTGTACGATTGTACAGGAATTATTAGCGATTTAGAAATGTGTTAAAAAATTAAGTATCCATCAGATATGTCTCACATATTTAGATAACGTATATGATCCCGCGATTTTAATTTCCGCAAAATTATTTTACTGCACGTTACGTATTGCACGGAGAAATAGATATTAAATTTTTTTAAAGACAAATTATCGAATGTTCGGAAGTCTTTCTTTTAGACGCTGTTGCGTTAGTTTTCAAGCACAATTTTGGTTTTCAATTATTCACCGAAATACAGTACATTGTTTTGAACGACACGGGCGCAACGACGTTGCACGTATATCTACAACACGAGGCTAAATGAGGTCAAAAAGAGGTGGGTCAGTAAATATGACCTCGGTCCATTCTGACGTAAGGGACATCACCGTGTAGATGAGCTGATGCTCCAACCTGACAGGCTACGTTTTGTTCAGTACATGTAATTATCAGCTTTACCAAAATCAATTTTATAGTTTGCCAAAGCGCATTAAGCCACTTCTGAACGTAAATAACAAAATAGCGGACGATATTTAACATTTTTTCCAAGCCAGAAATAGATTTAAAATAAAGATTTTACTAATACCGAAAATAAGGTGACCAACTGTGAAAAAGGTAGAATTTATTATTTAAAAATATCGACAATATTGCTAACAAAATTTTATGATGCAGCGAATATTAAAGTTTCGACGACACACGACTGTAATTATATCGCCCATGTAAATTATCATACGTAATTAAATATGAAAAATAATGAATTTTTAAGAAAGAACTTCGACGGCAAACCTCCTTTATTCAGCGCGGAATTAAAATTCCTTTTAATTTCAAAAGAAAATTTTCCGATAGATAACAATTTTCGACCTTATTCGCGACGCGATTAAGCGCAGGACGCCATGACAATTAGCAAAGAGCGCGATTTAGCTCGCTTGATTAGCTTACGGCTGGACGCGTGGAGGTGAAATTTCATTTTCGATCGCCGTGAAATACTTGAAGCACACCGATAGCTGAACTAAACGCAATGGTCAGGCTGGTGGAAATGAACGGCGACATTACGAAATGACGAAAGATCCGGAAGATCGTGAGAGCGGAATGAGCGCGCGATCGGATGGAAAAGGTTTACGCGTCGCGTGTAAATCCCGATGCACCCTCGATCGGGTTATCTTTTTACCACGCGGCGAGAATTCACGGGATTATCCGCTTCTACTGGGAATTCACAGCACACACGATTCTATGTACGAGACGCGCGCGTAACGCCTGACTCAGAGGAGGCGCAGCCACTGGACGCCAGGGGGTTGCCGCGCGGTAGGCGCCCTCGACATCAGCCTCCTCCACTGGAACTATCGCCAATGGTGGGGTCAAACAGGGCTGATTCGTGACTCGCACGAACCCTGCGAACGAAACCTTCCGACTACCTCCGCTCCTTATCAGCCTTCAGAATTTATTTCTTTTAAAATTGCACAAGTGTTGATAAAAATTACAGTTGCCTGTGCTACGAGAGCGTCCCTCGCGCTCCTTATATTGATTAAATAAAGGGAAACATTTTCTTTTTTTTTCTTTTTATTAATATTTTACGAATGGAACGATTATCGCGCGATAATATATGTATATCTCCTCATAAAGAGAAGGCCGTCAATTAACCCCTTCGGGCTGCATTCGATACCTAATTTGTATGTACTCAACCAAGTTTCGTTCGAAACGTTTCTGCTTTCGTGTAAGGGGAAACTTATATACACTCGGCTTAGTGATTAAGTCTAAGGGGATTCCTGACCCCGTTTGTATTACGGGCTGGGATTAATTTTCGAGCTGGCTTTACGGTATTAAACGGATCGGTTTTACGCGATCGGAGTGCACAGTCAGCCGTCGGGCAGGTCACCGGTCGCGTCCGACGGCTGAGTCACTTGAATCGGACATTCGAATATCGTCGGAGACTCACCTATATTCGACTTTCCGGCGGTTATTCGATAACTATCGGTACAGTTTGCCGCGATTCCACGCGTTCGACCCTCGTACTCGGCCGCATACCTGGAACCTGATAATCGCACGCCCTCAACGTTCACTCTCAGGACCGTAGAAACCCATCCGGCCGGTTTCCGTAGGAGCTCGTTGGGAGTGTTGGGAGCGTTGGGACCCGTCGGGGACGGAGGTCGGAGGGATGGGCTCAAAGGGGCCGCAGCGGAGAGTAGCCAAGCTGCGGTTCGCGTGTGCTCCGATGCGGAAAGCCGGTTAGTCAGTCCCAATCCGTCGTGGCGTTCGCGTTAAACCGACGCGTGTTTCTCTCGACAAAGTTTCTCGTGCGAGTGAATTTTAAACGACGAATCAACGAGGCCGGAAGCCGCCCGTGCTCGGTAAAAAAAAAAAAAAAAGCAGAGACGCTGCCGCGTAATCCATTTCTCTGTTGTCTCGCGTGTGCACAACGTACGTGACGATATATATGTGTATATCTGACGTGAAACGAAACGTTTCTTTGTTTCGGTACACCTTTGACTGTTATATTACAATATTTAGTGTGTGGTACGTGTGACCACTTCGTATACGAATTTGATCTACTCGAACCTGAGCACAAAAGGGTACGTTTATCTTGTTTTTTATTACTAATTTCGTGGTACAAGCGTTCTCGTGTAGATTAGAGTTACTTATTGGAAAGAAATGTAATGTGCTGTCTGTATAAAAGTAATGTTAAGGGCGATAATTGGAATTAATTTTTAGGTTAAGTTATAAGATTTTTTTCTTATGTATATACAGTAATACAATAAATAGAGACGATTAAAATTTTTTTTATAAGTTAGGGCTTTCTCGAAAAATTAAAAATAATATATATACACGTTAATAAATAATACAGTCGGTAAAAATGTGCCCGCACACATTTTAACTCGTTTAGAATAATTTATGTAATAAAAAGAAATAGTAATGCAAGTTCTACACGCTAGCAAAGTGGTTTAATTAAAATACAGTTATTTATGACATATCAAATCTTTTTTCTTCCAAGGAAATGGAATATAAGTTTTCCTTTTATAGAAAAAATACCATAAATCAAACAAAAAATATATATAATAAAAGATAAAAATTAATTAAAAAATCTTAATTAAAAATTTTTAATAAAAAATTGTAGAATCTTAACGTATTTCGGAAGAATGATGATTGAGAAAACGTCTAACGTTAATTCGATATCTCTTTAACTCCTAATTTCTCACTGAGATGTCTTATTCTTAGAAATTACATTTCTAAAAATTATAGTTTAATATAATTTTGTTTTTTTTTTATCCGAATATTTATCATTCTTAATCCGCTTGCGCGTGTTTTTGGTGCAAATATTTTGTTTGCAAAATCTAAGTGCTCGTAATTACAGAACTATTTTATTCCACAAAATCTCTTGCATATTCATAAAGCGTAATGTCATGCTTCAACTATTTGCCGGACGATAAACGATACCTAACCGCGCTCAGTAATGCCCACATTTTAAGTGAGCAACAATTATATCGTTGCTTAAACATAAAACAAAATGGTTCGTTGAACAAGAGTCGCTACTATTTGATGAAACAAATGGCCTTGAACTGCTCAAGAACGTTCCAGCTCGGCGATTTCTATCGCCGTATCTTACACCGGAAAGAACATTTTCTATTTAATGTTACATTTTAGATTTCTAATTATTTTATTTCTCAACGTACAACGTACGTACAGTTTTAGAGACTTATCTTTATTTTCCGAAACAGTTCAATCTTAATTATTTTTAATTAAAAGACTTTTAATTAACTTTTTATATTTCTTTATTAATTTATTAAAAGGACTACCGCAGATCTTGGTACTGACGCACGCCAAATAACGGCCGCACATTTCTTTACAATTTAAAAGTAATTCTTATATTAAATAGAAAACTAATATTAATTATAACCATTAAGCTAAGAGGTTTGAATTATTGATCTGTCAATATTACTACTGTGAGCATCCTGTCATAGATGTTTTGATAAAACGTACGTTAACTGTGTGGCCACTCCAGTAAATTACAGTCCTATTCTTAAATCGGCAGCTGCTTTAGTCGAACAAGCGGCTCGCAATTGTGGAACGCATATGTCAAAGTCATACATCATAGAATGGCGATTCAATCTTAGTATTTTTCTAGAAAACTCGAACGACGATTTGTAAGGCATTTCGTCATGTCCTCGTACGTAATACGCTTTATCGTCTCATAAAACCAACTTTTTTTTTTCCCCCAATTTTTTTCCCATCTTCTGATAAGCAGCTTGCCTATGGCTAAAAAAGAGAAGAAAAAAAAAATAAGTATAGCGGCATCGCACTACTTTCTCGTTAACATGTAAATTTAAATTAATTCAAACCCATTGCGTGCGAACGTTCCCAAAGCACTCTTGAGTCTCGAGGAAAAAAAATAGGAAGAAGATGAGAAAAAAAAAAGGAAAAACGTAGTAGTAGTAGTAGTAGTTTAATAATAAAGTCTATCTACCGTTAATCTGGACGTTAATACGGCTCGATGCACGAACATAAATCTCACGTTATATGAGATGCAAATGCAACTCATTCAAGTGGTGCACGTCGCATTGCAAAGAATTTTTTGTCGCTGACAAACCGTAGAATTCTTTCTCGTTAATACATGTCGAGTCTAACAGCAAAGTCGTAGATTAGAAAATAAATTTTTTAATGATAGCTTTGAAGGTTTAACACCAGAGAATTAAAAATTTGTTAATTTCAATGAAACGTGTTTCTTCCTTAAATTAAAAATAACTTAACAATATTGAAATGTAAAATCTAAATGTATTGCGCGTGCACGCGTGTGTGTATGTATGTGTGTGCGTGTTAATTGCATTAAAAATTTTTTGAGAGATATATAAACGCAGAATGCATTTTTACATTTACGTCGATCAATTTAATATAAAACTATAATGAACTAGTGTAACTCTTACAGGCAAAACCAGAAGATTATGAACAACTTCCGACACGTTAAAATCCAGCTAGAGATAATCCAACGACTCACATTTAATTGTATGATCTTAGTCGCGTAAACGCGCAATCTTTTCTTGGATCCGTGAGACAAAGCCAATAATTAACGATGGAAGACGCACCTTCGAGTAACGAGAACGCTCTGTATTTTATGAAATTTTGCCGCAGTTGCCGCAATCGTGAGTCTTTCGACGCAATCGCGGAATTGGCGGCTGAATTACGTCGTGCTTATATGGTGAAGGGGCTGCAAGCTCAGCTCGACGAGAAAGAAGCTCAGAAATACGTCGAGCTCGTGCAAAAACGTGAGATCGCCCATTCAATCCGCCAAAAACAGCAGGAAGTGTTCGAGGAGGATCTTAAATGCCAGTCGGATATCTTGCGGAAGTCGGAGGAATACAGGCGGCAGCTGGACGAGCAGTTGACACGAAAGGAGGAGGAGAAAAGAGTTAATGTGGAGGAGGCTCGTGAGTACAGGAAGTTCTTGGAAGAAGTGGACCGTGCGCGGGAAGAGCAGGAACGCTCGAAGGCGCTGGAGGAAAAATCTAAACTTGTCGAGAGAACGAAGCGAGACAGACTCCTCCTTGAGGAAATGAGGGAGGTTCGTCGACAGGAAGAGTGTGAAGCAGAAGAGAAGAAGCATCTAGAAGATCTAAAGTACTTGAAAGAACTAAAGGAGAGATCAAAGGAGGTGAAAAGACTCCGACAGGAGCAGACGGAGCGACGCGAGCGTGTCTTGTTGGAAATAACGAAAATAATCCTAGACGCCCAGGCTCGAAAACGAGAAAAGGAAGAGCGACTGATTGATCTCGTAGCTGAGGAAGTTAAATACGAGCTTGCGCTCAGAGAGATGGAGGAGACAATGCGTAGAAAAAATATGCAGCGGGAACTGGCTGCTACTTTACAGGAACAGATAGTCTTCGCGAAACAGTGCAAGCTGCGTTTCGTGGAAGAAGATAAAGTATGGGCCGAGGAACTCATGAAAAAGATTATGGAAGATGAGAAGATGGCAAGATACACGGCTGAGGCAAAAAGAAGGATGAAAATACAGTACCGGAAGGACTTGGAGAGTTTGATTGAACACCGCCACAGGATTCGCGAGAAGGAGATTGCTAGGATTGAGAAAATCGCTAAAGAGCAACAAAGATTGGAACTACTTGAGGCAGAACGCGCAAAAGAAGAAAGAAAACAATTATTGATGATACACGCAGCTAATATCGCCAACTTTCTAAATAGAGCAACTCTCACGGCTGAGGAAGAAGAGATCTTTGACGAATTAATAAAGAAAAATCAGAATTCTGATAATATCGATAGCACGGACGTGAATGAGACGACATAGAGCCGCTAGATGAGAGAAATTCTTCTCTAAATATTAATAGGAATTTTTTTTAAAGTACAAATAGTATAAATACTTAAATAAATAAATACTTAAAATAAAAATTAATTATAAAATATATAAAAAAAAGAATAAAACGTTCCGTTCTTATTAAAGTTCACACTTTCTTTAAAAATATATTTTTTCATGTTTCAAAATGTTCAACACGAATAATCATTTGTAATCACTTTGTAAAGTTGTTAGTGAAAATTTTTTTTAATCGTAAAATTTTTTTACATATCTATTATTAGATGTATATGTTCTCGAGCGAAGGAAATGGAAATAGAAACGTTTCCGCGCGCTGTCCATTGAATCATTATAATCTCGAGTGAGATCCCAGGGTGGCTTACTCTTCCAATCACTGAGAACTAATTACATCGTGTAATAAGGTTGATCGAACGTGCGCAGCCAGTGTACCGCAATCAGTCCAGCAGTGGTTAAATACGTTCAAGAGCCTGTACGCAAGAATGTGAGACGAAAATTCAATATTGAAGCTACTCGTTAAATAATTATCGTACCGCGAGATTATATCTGCAAACTCGCTGGTTCTATCGATCGCTAAACGAGCGCTAACAATAAGTCGACAATAAATTCATCACCGATCGCGCCCTGTCTCGTGCCTCGCGCCCGATAACTTAGAGTTTAGCAAATTATTAATTATTATTAATAACGACCCTCCGCTTTTGTCCTCGCAAATTGCCCGACACGTTGTAAATTATCCACGTAGAAGACGAGATCTGCCTGTAGAATTAACATTGACGATGTTAATCAAGACACTCGTCGGGCTGGTTCTTAATATAGAATCAAAATGCAGTCTGCTTTATCACTGCCATTATGCATATAGATACGAAGGTATATGGAAATTTATCAAAACTATTTCTGTAATGCATACAAGTAGTCGCAAATTCTTCGCGTATCGAGATCTCGCACGTAGGACGAGAGAATGAAGGGGGAAAAAAAAAACGAATGGGGTGAGAGAGTCATGAAATAAACGCGTCAAGTCTAAACGCGTGATAAAAGGATCGCAAACCGCGGCATTCGTGGGTGCTGATACGCCCGTGTCGTATCTTATAATACTTACGAGCCTTAACCGGAATTCTGCCGATTCACCCGGTTGGGAATTTACGATGATCGCTGTTTATTCTTCCCAGGGGATAATTGAGAAGACGGCCGTCCCGACGCCTCGTACAGACGGTTTCAAAAATCGAAGCCAATCGACGAAAGAGAAAGGAGTTTGTGTGCGCGAGCGAGAGAGTTATTTGTGACTGAATATCCGTGGACGGTTTATGTATTTGTCGGAGCCGGATTGAGCAACCTGGTTTCGAGAACTTGTAGCACGGCGAAGCCGTAGCCGCGGCAAGACTTTGAAATAAATCGATAGCGATAACGATAGCGTAGAATTACCGCTATAGGAGATGACCTCTCCTCAAATTGGCGAATTATAACTTTGAATTCCATTTACTAAGTTCTCGACATTATTGAAAATTTAATTCCTCGCGCATGTGATATTTTTATTCGTACACCATCACATTATCCTTGCCCTTATAATGATTTCGTGCCGTAGAAATTTCTCGGAATTAAATAATGTCTGCTTAATAATAATGAAAGTAATTCCAACTCTAATGGCCATAAAAACATTCTTTTTTTTTTTCTCACCGAATATTTTTTGCGAATCGGAAATTGAGCTAACGGTTTATAAACCGTTCTTACTTATGAGAGTAAGAAAGAAGAGCCATGTCCGCCCAGGTGTTCAAAGGTTGGAAAAAAGAAAGAAAGAAAGAAAAAAAAAATAGAAAAAAAACCGACAAAAGTTTTCACATTTATATACATTATCTTTATCCAATTGTTATACACTTGTCTAAAAATAACTGCCACTTTCTTGCAGGATTTATTAACGAACAAGACTGCTGTCTACTATTCACTGACAATCTATAAGCTGCTGATACATTGTCAATAGCAATTTATTCACCATCGTCATCGATTCGCAAGCAGTGGCAAACTACGACACTTGTACGTTAATAACTTACACGCGGTAATTTACCTATCCCCCCAACCGCTCATGTTTCTATGGATACTATATTTATCTACGAAAAGATTTATAACCATAATCCACGCAAATTGACAATAAGAGATAATTAGATTGAGAAATGCTATCACGTTTTATATTCAAATGGAATATACGTGCTTCTTACTAATCACCAAGTCCGAATGAAATATAACGCAAGCTGCCACAAGCTGTACACATATACATACATGAAATGAAAATGTAACGTTAAAACCTGCAAAAAGTAAAAAGCTCAAAGAGACGTACAATATAGATGGAACGTTTTCCAAAATTAAATTACTTTACATTCTGTTTTTTTTTTATTTTACGATTATGTAGAACACGAAATTATGAGCTCTGAACCAAGTTCTGCGCGAATAATTTAAACACAGTTAGAACTATGTGGAATACAAAATGATATTTAAAGCAGAATAAGTTTGCAGTCGGCACGTTATTAATCACGGTTGAAATTTTGTTTAAAGTTCGCGAACTACATTAGTAAGTTGCAATGCTCACCGAAGTGGATGCGGTGCACTGCGATATTTCGCGAGCCGAATGGAAGCGACGTGCCGCTGCACGAAAAGCGGCAGACAATGAATGGATTCGTAAAACGGAGCAGTCGGGCGCACGTGTAACGATATCTCGATATACTTATTTTTCTTTTCTTTGATTTCTTTGCCGCCCGCTACTTGTTGTGCCGATCTCACGTTAATATCTTAATGGTAAAATGAAACAATCACATCTTAATGAAAGCCGCGCTATTTTCTGTAAATGCACAATCACAGACTTGATACATAAAAAAAAAAAAAGAACAAATATTAAACTACCGTGTTTTTTGTACAGAGAATCGTGAGAATATTTTTTTTTTTTCTGTCGCGAAACGTGTTCATTTACTTCCCTTATTCCGGTGAGCAAGAAAAAAAAAAAATTATGTATGGCGTATATTTATGCATCTATTCAATGACATACATAGCTGTGCCTATATCTAAGCTATCATTTACGTCCTTGTGTAGTCATCGATCGAATTATGTAGTAAGGCGAGCACCCCGTGACGACAGAATACAGATAGAACACATTAAAGCGAAACTATCGCGATGCACATTAAAGTTTATCACGAAGTAGAATAAAATTGCTGCAATTGCATTCTAATAAAAAAATAATTTTTTTTTTCTTTTTTTTTTTTTATATTATTATTTACTTAATGTATCACAAATTTTAAGACGAATTCTAGTCTAGTCTGGAAGCTCCGATGCAAATTGAAAAACTGGTTAAGCTCATTAAAGCGACACCATGATATGTTCTTTATATGGATTACGTTTAAATGTTATATTAGAATACTATCTATAATCGGAAAGAAAATGCTTCGTAGCTCTGTAGAAACTTCCAACTTTGTAGTTTCCGTTTAAATATCCACATGAGAGGTGCGTGGGCAGTACACACAGCGGAATCGCCGTGGCGCCTCGAGACACCCAGAGTCCAAGTCGAGGCCGTTAGGTTGAAATTGTTGCGTGGGCCGCGCAATAATCTCCACAGAGCTCGATGGAGAATATTCGAAGAGAGCACATCGCAACTTTCGCGTGAAATTAATGCGCTTTTGTGCGTAGAACAAGCGTCCGGATGCGCTCACTTTAGCTTCTCTTTTCGTATTATCACGTACGTTTCCTTTATATGCAAAAAGTCTCGGATTCGATCTCGATCGAGATCACTCTATTCTCAGCTAAATTTCAAATTAAAAAAATTAATATATCAACAATACTGTCGATTTTAAATCTCGTTGTATTACGTGACGAATCGTGAAACTACAATTTAATTCTCGATTATTTTCGAAAGAATCGTATCGGACAGAGAGTGCACCGTAAAAAAAAAAAAGAAAAAGGTAAGGCACGGAATCCCCGTAGAGACGAACACTCGCCCGTTATCGCGGGTAATAAATTTCAAAGTCTCATTGCACATACAAGTTGTAATCATAACGATTGTTCTTTTTGCAGATGTCTAGCTGACGGACCGATTAAGAAGAGCTGCGATGCCGTAGTCGTCGCTATGAGTGAGAGCCGGTGCCACGCGGATTCGCCCGTGCTCGCCGAACATCAGCCCTTCAACCGTAATGGGAAGGCGCTTAGGTACGATTACCATAAGTGTATACTAGACAGCCGTGTATGCTGCGCCGACTTGCAAGCTTAATCGCATGCGACAGGGCGGGCGTTGATCGTGCTTTGATTTATAGCACGTAATTGAAGAGTATAATTCGAAAACGAGCGGCCCGGCACGGCAATGCACGGTGCGCGGTGGCCATCCCTATAAGCCGCACGACAGTTCGAGTCGCGATTGCTGGAACAGTTTCTGATCAGATTATCGATCGAATTATGGTCCTCGATCTAATCAGATTATGCCGCGGAACTCTACCTCGCGTTTCTGTCTCGTAAAATGAGCTTTAGAGAGCCCGCGTCTCTTCTTGCCCACCGGAGACACTAACGAGGGTTGATTTCAGAGGATCTAAGAAGAGCGTGCTGTTCTATACGACCGACTGTGGAGACGAAAAAGAGGATCTGGGTCTCAAGCTTCAGCAACGATCCGTTTCATTGGTAAGCCCTCACATTAATGTCAAATTTAAACCTGAATACCCGCGCAACGCGTATGTCTTTAGATTTTTATATCGTTAAAATATCCCGTGCGATTAACAATCGGCTGATTAATTTCAACGGCAGAAAAGCTCGCCGCGATTTGGCTAAAACGTGCGTATATTTATACGCTGAGCACTTGTGAATCTTCTAGGTATAAGTAAGCGATAAGAAAGAGCATGTGGTACTTGAAATACCAGTTTTCATTAACGACGGTCTCATATGTCTTTATAATTAAACATTACAAGCTTGTAATCAAGCAATTGATTTTTATTTTAATCTGCTAAATAATGGTTTCAGACTGCGCTACACACCGGAATTGGCGCCCAGCAGCAGTTATTGGAGCCTAGAATGGCGCAATTGGAGACTTTAGAAGCTAAGGTAATAGAAAACTCTTTGAATGTTGCAATCTTTTGGAAAATTGAATGTTTCTCGCGAAACTATTACCAAAGAGCTTCTCAAAGGAGTTGTATTTCGAAATAAAATGATACGTTCCAAGAAGGTGCCATCAACTGACACGTAGGAAATCATCTTACGTCAGCTGATGGCACCCTCCTAGTCTTCGGCAACTCCTTTTTGCTTCTCTTTTCCCCCATGTCTGCCGGCTATGCCGATCGTCCTGTGGGAGCTGTTTTTAATGGTAACCCTCGGAAGAAAACCGAAGGCGATGTTTCGTGGTTATTGGCGAGTCGGCATTACAGCCCGCTGGTTTCTTAAGCCTGTCCGACCAACGATTTATATGCAGATGCGTGAATCGAACCCTATTTGGTTCGGAGATCCCCGAAGGATCCAAATTCGATGGTTAGAAAAGGAATTAATATATACAATATACAGTAATATATATACACTGCACCACACAATTAGAAAATTCTTAAATTCTAACATAATTTTGATCTTTAAAAAAAAAAAAGATAAATACTGACGGGAAAAAAAAAATCATGATTCTTTCTTTTTTTTCTACTTGAAATGAATTAAAATATAAATTGATATTTTTACAAAGAATTAGCTAAATAAATAATAGAACCCATTAACGGAAACTAAATTATTTACAATTAAATCCGGGAATATCGTGAACGTTTCGAAAGGCGGTTTAATCGTCGGCATCTGTTAATTTAGAGATCCTTCGTTGTAAGAGAAGGATTTTAGATCATAATACGCCCTTGAGCTCAAGGGCCCAGACAGATTTGCCAGGCAAGATCGCAATCTTGGAAGTCACTGCCCTTAGCAGCCTGAACGCCGATACTTTCGGCCAAGTTCTGGCCAAAAATTCAACGGTTCATAAATGTTGCAATGCGTGTTTTAAAATCACTAAATATTACTAATTCTTATTGAATGCCAATCACAAAGAATGCAATATTTCACACAATTGCGAGATCTTTTGTTGTGCTGAAAAATATAATACGGGATACATATTGCATTAATTAATTCAGGTCAAAATTCATGCTCGGACATCGGGTCGCTGAAGAACAGCGTATTATCTCGGAAATGTCGGTCTTCTTCCATGCAAATTCCGCAATAAATTTCCACTTTCTGCATGCTCGCTGTATTTTTTTTTCTTTTTTTTTTTCTTTTTCTTTTCATTCCATCGCCGTCTGCGGCCGCTGCAGAGTTGCCCGTCAAGAAATTCATGGAATGTCTCTCGTGGTTTCGCAGGCCATTCGTTTCCATTTTTGCATGAGCTGGGGAAACACTTAAGTACAATCAAAAAATTATTTTTTCGCTGCTTAGCAACCAATGTGTAAATCCAATTTACAATACTGCTCGGCGAAACAGTAGCTATCAGTTTGCTACAAAGTCATTTCTCTATAGTTTCCATTCATAAGTTAGAGGACTGAGAAATCAATTACATATTGTACAATCAAGAACGTATGACTAGTTCTAGTTTCCGAATCTCCCGATATAATTCGGCCTTAATAACTTCTTTAACTTTAATTATGGAATTAAATTTTTTAGTCTATTTATTATAACATATATTAAAAAAAAAAAATTATTATAGTTAGTAAAATATTAAAAGCAATTTTATAAAATGAAGAAGAAACAAACACACTCGTTAGACAAATTGCAAACGTTTTGCAATTAGGAAAATTTTGCAAAATAATATATTTAAATTGCGAGACACGTATTTTACATTCTATGACTGAAATTATCGTTTTCGCTATCTCGTGTACGAGCTAGAAAAAAAAAATCTAGAAACACGTTCAACGATTTATGTCTATAGTATCACGGTTATCGATCTTTGACATCATGCCGTTGGCGAAAAGGTTTCCATGTTTATGGAAAACAGACACTGTGCAATGGAGGCCGAGTGCACGAGAGAAGCCGTTTGTTAACTTGTACATAGGCTGCATCGTATGCGTGAATACTGAATACGTTTCGTATGAACCCGCTGACCTCTAGTCGGATAAAACAAGAGAAAGGGAGTTCTTTACTTTAGTTTTAACGATTTATTTCGCCGCTGGATAACGATACGCAAAGTTGAAACTTACATGAATTTTATTTATTAAAAATAATACTCAAATATGCCAAGAAATTAATATAAGCAAAGTAAGTCTGTAAGCTATGCTACTACGCGCGCATTAATTATTAATTTGCCTAAATATTAGATAATAAATTATATAAAATACTTGTTCAGAATACTTTTTGATGTCGTATTTGTCAACAGCTTCTCGTTGTACAAAATACCACTATATAAGAATTTGATAAAAAAAATTATGATGAAACTAGAAATTTTTAAGCATAATATTTTAAATAAAATTAAAATTAAGTTTAACGTTTTATTTTTTGGCTTCTGCAAAACACACGGTAAAATCTTGTTAGAGTATATATTACAACTCACGATATTTCACATGCAACGTATTCTTGAATGTCCAAGTTGAAAGCATACCGCAGAATTGCTACGGTAGAAAGGTGCACGACAAGTGTCTTTTGTTACTCATGAGAAGAGAAATAAGAGAAGGGTTTTGGCAGAAGTGCATCCACGGTGACTACCGTGACATTATTGTTCTCGAGCATTCCCGTGTTTTTCGTGCCGTGAGCACCGCCGACCAAGTTGGTTTCCGGGAGCTTTTTCGATGACGATCCGTTCGCTTTCACGCGGAAAGGAAACGCGCTGACGTTGATGTGACTCGTAGCTTCGAATTAGGGTCCGGTGACTTTTTAACCGGTAATCCTCTGGGAACCATCAAACCCGCTAGCTATCGTGATAGTCGCGTTGGAACAGACGACTCGATATAAAATATAAGTTATCGTTTCCGGAATACGAAAAATTCTCAAGAGCATCAGTCTCATACGCGCGTACGTATGCACGTGTACATATTGTATAATATTCATTTTTAAAAAGATAACATCGTTTATTAATTTAAATTATTTATTAAATCAAGTATTTATATTAAAAAAAAAAAAAATCTTGAACGTTTTTATTTTTGTGCATGTATATTGTATAAATAATATTAAAAAAAGGCTAGCAAAAATTAGTGCAGTGCTGCTCGCTGTGTTGATCGAATTGAATCTTGTACGCGGAAGAACAATGATTACGTATGTTGAATTGTAAAGGGTTTGCAGTTTTCGTATTCTTCTTTGCGCTAATGACTGGCTACATCAGCCAGGATTAATTACCGACTCGAGTCGTTATCTCAACATCTTATTTACCTGCTAATTGCGGGAGTTAGCTAGCATCATTATTTCTAGACGATACTGTGCGGATACTCTTAATGTATATCTACACTACAAAAAACTCGACTGAAAAGTCGGCTGAAAATCACTCAAATTTACATTAACGCTTTACTTCGTTTAAAAGTGTTTAATTTTCGTAACTTTCCGAGTAAGAAATTTAATGAAAGAAATATCTCGCGGATTCACGGGAATAATCCAAAATCAACGCTCACGAGAACGCGTAACAGAGATCAGTGTCGATTCAAAATTATTTTTACACAAAAAAGAAAAGTATTTAAAAATGCCCCGAATGGAATCTTCATGGAATGTTAATAAGTATATAATTTTAATCGCGCAACACGAACAGAATCTGCGACTTTCAAAGGCGAAGTCTGTTGTATAATTTTTAGTGAGTTATTACAATTGTTCAATAGTTTAATCAGTTTAATGATTAAAAAAAAAATTTTTTTTAATATAAAAAAAATGAAAACGAACGTATGAACAATCATCGTTTAAAATTACGACTCGGTAATCACTTGTCACGCGAGCGCAACGCTATGCTTCGCATTTTTCTTCGTCTTAATGAAGAGTCGTCGATTTCCCGCGAATTCGTTCCACGTACCCGCAAGACAGTACTCACGAGTCAAAGACTCGGAGACCTTCGACCTCCTCGGGAGGTCCATAGTCATGGTACATCGCGGTCCTTGATACATGGTCCTTGAAGGGGATATGCTGTCCCCCCTGGCGGTGCAGCGCGAGGTCGATGTTTCTCTCCCTCTTCCGACGTACGTGTATATGTAGACGTGGGTTCACGCTCGCGCCCATACGCGTGTACTTTCGCGATGAAGGTACACGCGATATGGGAGTATCGTGGGCATAGTATGCATCCGAGAACGAAACAACGGACCACCAACCGGGCATCTCGGTACAACCGACGATGAACCGGATGCATCTACTCCCGCGGGAACGTCCGGCCGCTGACGTCGGCGACTTACAGAAACTCATCGCAGTTCAAAGTTGAACGATCTCTATGAGTTGATGTTTTCCTCGATGTACAGGACGCGAGAAATTGACTCGTAACAACCAGCTCGACCTTTCGATGGCTTTATAGTAATACGAAGAAATCAGATAATAATCCCACTTTTATTGTACAATAATAAAAAAATTAAAGGAAGTATATATATTTGTATTATAGATGGCCAGTATAGAAGTATCGTTGTCGACGACACCGAGGCGGAAGAAAGGCGGCGGCAGTATTTCCGGGGGCGTCTCATCCCCTGCTGGTCACCGGAATAGAGATCATTACAAAGAATTGGATGCTCTCCGAGTGGCTCTGCGCGATAAAGAAAATATTATCCAGACGTGAGTACTCGCTTGATTACATCGAAGAGATATAATAGAAAAGCGTCATTGGTCATGACCCATTCTTCTGATATATGTATAACAATCGTACATAAAGAAATAACATAGCGATCAGCAGAATTGATATCATTTAAGTAACCCAGCAATCAGATTTTAACGAATTAATACGATCGATATCTATAACATTTTTATTTAGAGATTTTCTTTTCGGAATTAATGTGGCAATTTCTTTCACGGATTTTTTAATTGTTCTGAAGAAGATTCGTGTTTTTCGTTATTTTTTTCAGGCTTAAGGGCCAGCTGTGCAACACGCTAAGTGGTAGACTAGCATTACGCAACGGCGCACCACCCTTGACTGAAACGGACAGGAAAGCAGCCGAGGAGCGGCTTCAAAGGCTGCGACGAGACGCCGACAATAAGCGTTTAGCTATTAAAAACCTGAAACTCGCTCTGGAACGTCTCGATATCACGGAGTAAGTACGCTTATTTTTCGTCTACGTGAGGCAATTATCAATACGTTACGTACTATCTTTACATTACAATAATTTAATGTAAAATAATAGATGTACCTTTCTCTTAGCTTTCTTTCTTGATTCTATTTTAATTAGAGGTAATCTTTATTTCAGCAACATTGATGTCCGAATACAGCAAGCGGAGTTGGAATACAGATTAGGCCGCGAGGAACTCGAGCTACTGACTCTTCACGAGGAAACCAGAGCCCTGCAAACTGCTGTAGAACTAGCCGAAACTCAAGAGAAACAAAAAAACGATACAATATTCAAGTATGTATTATATACATTACATTTTTGATTGCTCAATTTTTAAAAAATCGTTTTTTTTTTTTTCACCAGTGAGATAATTTTTTTTATCTCTTCCACGACAATGTTTTAATTATTTTCTTTTTTTATTTTTTATAAAAATAATATATAAGTTCTTGAACTTTTAGTTTATGTTACGTACCTTGACGAATTCTTAAGTTTATCGTTTCGCTTTTAGTTGCATTTCTGGCTCGACGCAAGTCACGATCCATGCGGTAGAAGTGAGCGCGGATCCGAAAAGTCCCCGTTTTGGAGCTGGACCGAGAGACGACGCGATTGGTCTCTACGTAGACTGGGCTGTGGAAGATTCCGGTCTTTGTAAGGGAGACAGGTTCGTATAATCGTTTCTGTCGACGTAACGATTACGCCGCTTTCGTTGTTAACGCTTTCAAACGGCAGGCTAACTACCTTACTACTTCTCTAATAATTTATGAAGCTGCGTAATACTCTCGCGACTCAGAAATAAAGTATTATGTTTCTAATCAGACAAAGAACAATTTGTGATCTTGCTGTTTACTTGAAAATTTTTTTACAATTTAACCATAAGCCTGTTAACAGTTACAAAACGGCTAGAAAGGTGTCGAGAAATTAATAGTGTATGCAACGTCAGTATAATAGTACTATATAACATCGCTATCGGGGAAGAACAATGGAGCAATCTTGGCATTCGGTTCCCAACAGGTCGCTGTAGCGTGAAGCGGTACCGGAAGTTCGCCGTATGCCCTCGTTAATTGCACTCGCGACTTCACATGACCCTACCTTTTACCATTTTCCACCGGTATACCATCTCAAGGAAGAATTTCCTACGATCAGCAGCATTCCAGAATTATCTGTGCCTACCGCTTAAAAAACGCCCATTGAAATTTTCTATACGTAAGCGCGGTACAAGTATAAATTAAGTGCGATATCACTGCACTATTGCCGCAACGTTATAAAATATCCTATCTGTTTTTGCGAAAATTTTCACTGTATATCTGAGGTAATAAAATGTCGCATTCAACAGTCGCGTGTGGCTTTTATTAATTTTAACGAATTTTCTTGCTTTCAGAATTTTGGAGGTAAACGGGAAATTAGTGATCGGAGCGGGTAGAAGTGATCTTGCACGTCTTTTGGCTGTCGCACCTGATGCCGCGCAGATAGTGGTCCTTCGTAAAGGCGAATCCCTTGCAGCGTTACGCACCCTGCGATCTGATAATCTTCGATTGACACATAGAATCGGTTATCTTGAAGAGCAAGTCAGAGATCTCCTGGCACCAAATAGAACTGAAGTCGCCACTGAAGATCCACCGCCAAGTCGTCAGGAACATGTACAGGTGACACCTAATTTTTTTCTTTTCATATATAATAAGCTAATTAAATTTTTCCAATCAATAAAATAGACATTGAACATATTGTTTAGAGTTTTATAAATTAAACGTTGTGGCATAGGTATTTCAAAAGGGGCCTCAAGTGACAGCGCTTGTGGCGAATCTGCCTGGACTCAACATGAGAAACAGTACAGAATTGCGGCAGAGCCTGCCGACCGTTCGAAATAGACACAGCGATCACTCCAAGCGTCTGCCAGATTCAAAAACTCAACGTGATCTCGACTTCTCGTCTGACGGATTAACGAACGGCCATCACAAGTCTCGAATTCGACAAAAACACCAGGGACTTGAGCTGGCTAGATCAACAGCCAGCCTCGACTGTAAGCAGTCGCCAATGCAGCCGCAGATGCAACGTCGAAGATCACCACGTATCGAATCCGCAATGGAACACTTGCGCAAGAATCGCAAAAGTAGTTCACAATCCACGGTATTAGAATGTGACTCCGAACCGACGTATTATCGTTTACAGGTATATAGCTTTTGTACTCCTTGTTAATGTCTGCGTTCTGTAAAGTGTATATACACGCATACATATATCACTCGATCGTAATTTTGCATGAACAAATTTCAAGCAAATGACTAAAAAAAGAAGTGAATTTTTTATTCTAACTTTACCTAATTAAATAATCTGTTTAACGGTGTCCTCTCTTTTATATTGTGTGCATCGCATGTCTAAAATCTTATACTATGATATTGCTGCAACATTAAAATGTTCTCCACATTATAATATTACCGCAGTATTCTGTGTTTGCTGAGATCGTTCTTACAGTTTTAATGCAGCTAAAAAAAAAAAACTTTAATGTTTAATATTTCTTTTCCAATTATTTTAGGATATTCAATCTCGCGCGTTAGAGAATTCAGAGTTATCGGTGGTATACACTTCTCAAGAGGCAAAGACTCGTCCGGCGCCTCCAAAGAAACCGCTACGGCTCTCCCTACATCGAACAGCGAGTCTTCAATCCGTAGAAAGTGCTCCGCCAGCTGCGCTACAGCACGACGTGGCTCGAAAACCGACAAAAAGGAACCACCGTGGTGACCCACCTATGGAAAAAACCACATCACGATCCGAAATAAACGGAAATACGAATGCAAATTCTAACTTGCAAGAATCTCACCTCAGTCCGCCCCAACCGCCTCCAAGGACACCCTCCAGAGCGGAATCATGTCAAAGCGCTCTACGATGGCCTTCTCCGAAACCAAGAGCACACTTAACATCCATGCCGGTGGAAAAATGGTGTTAAATATTAGTAATTTACAGACATTTCTCGGACTAAAGAGCAATAACGAAAACGAGGTAAGAAGTTAATAAAAATAATTTTCTGAAATAACTAATATTGCAAAGTGCAACAACAACGTTTATATCAAATTATGAAAAAATAAATAAAAGCGATATTAATATTGTTCGTGTAAAAAAAATTATATATAAAAGTTTTTAAATAGATTAAGACATTGATGTATGATATATAGTTAAGTTACAGACTGATCTATGCGCCTCATTCATCAAATAATTAACGCATTTCACATTGTTTTCAATGAAGATTAGTTTTAAGTTCTAAATACATAAAATATATTTACGATATAATAATTATGACATGTCTTATATCAAGAACATGTTATGTCAGAAAGACTCAACTAACCATTTGCTTGCCAAGCGTTAACAATCGAAAATAATAATATATTTAATAAAATGTGTATTAACACGTTTCATATGTATATAACGCCATTTAGATGTATAAATTATTATGAATTATATTTTATAAGTATCACAAATAAAGCATTAATTCTAAGAAAAAAATTTTAAGATATATCAAAATAAGATATTTTAAATTCAATAAAATTATAAGAATTATATATAAATAAAGGGAAAAAATATATACATACTTATTTATATATGAAAATGTATAAATTCCTTTATTTGGGAGAAAAGGAAAGCAAATATAATTTTTTTACACCTTTATTACGATGTGCTTGTACGGCAAAGTCTTGCCACTAAAGCATGCAACTGTAACAAACCGTTGATACCTTCTACTACTCCCATATGTGTCATTCCAATTTCCTGTAAATTAAAAATATATTTATAATTATATATTACACTATTAGATATTACACTATTAATAGAAATAAATACTGTGGCATATCAATTTACCTTAACAAATTTCAATTTTAATTTTTCATCTATGACATGATTTTTACAAACTCTGAATACGGTATTGATTATATCTTCCGCAGAATATCCCAATTTCCAAAAATAATCCATTACCTAATAAATATAATTCATAAATCTAACATGATAAGTATATAATTATTCAGTATATTATATAATTTTTGTTTTACCGTGCATGCTTTTGAAACATTGCCCTTCATACAATCATCCAGCATTTCTTTAACAATTAAAGGGTGAGGTTGATCACATACTTTGAATACATTTTCTAAATTTACATGATTAAATCCATTAAATGTAGACTGTAAATTATTCAAGGCCTGTCTCATGTCCCCTTGAGCTGTAAATACTATTGCTTGCATACCATCATCTGTATAAGAAACCTGCAAATGAGAAAGATGTTAATAATTTGATAAATAAGATGGAAGTATGTCTTTTGTAATTTTTTAATTACATTTTCTTTTTCACAAACTTCTATAACTTTGGCCAAAATTTGGTCATCTGTTAATTTTCCATATCTTAACATAGCACAACGCGATTGTATAGGTTCAATAATCTTCTCTGTATTATTACATGCAAGAGCAAATCTAGTTGTGTTGCTATAAATTTCCATTGTTCGACGTAGTGCCTGTTGTGCACCATCAGTCATACTATCAGCTTCATCTAAAATAATGATTTTATGCTTTTCTTTTGGAAGATTTACCTGCAAAATAATTATATAAAAATATCTAATTCAGTATGAAAAAAGTTTTATTTATCTTATACTTTACCTTTTTCTGAGCAAACATTTTGATTTTATTTCTGACTACATCTATTCCTCTCTCATTTGAAGCATTTAATTCAAGTACAGCTTCTTTGAATGCTGACCCTAATAGAGTACGAGCTAAACATAAAATTGTTGTAGTTTTGCCTACTCCAGGTGGACCAGCAATAATTATATTTGGAGTATTTCCATACTGAGCAAAAACAGCTAATCTAGACACAGTATCTTCATTGCCAACAATGTCAGAAAATACTTGAGGCCTGTATTTTTCAACCCTAGAAAACAATTAACAATCTTTACAATCATATAATTAAAATAATATATTTTTTATTTATAATCCAAATTTTATTTATAAAAAAAAAATTATTTTATTGTCATTTTGATTGCTCTAATACCAAGTTGGAAAATAACCTATAACAAGGCTATCGAAAAATAGAAATAAATTTTTTTATCATATAAATGAAACATACCACGGTAAATTTGTAATTTTACTATCTCGTTCTTTAATTCTCCCATTATCGCTGCTCGTTGACGGTAAAATTTCGATCTCCATAACTACGAAAACACTTATTCAATTCCGTTTTTTCGTGTATTATTTTCAGTTCTCTCGTCAGATTCTGAGCGGCAAGAACCGCCAGAACAGGTCAGAAGATGGAGCTAAGAGCCTAAACCAGCGCTCCATCTACTGCTCCGTTTCAGACTGAGACCGCTGATGAGATGACTCCGCCGTTTCGACGACCGACGAGGAGTCGAGCGTTCGGGCTGGGTTGAGCGTCGCGACGGAAAATGGTAAGTATCTTTCAAAAAATAGAACGAATATTATTCATAATAAAACGTGGAGTGACTATTGTTATTTTGGCATAAAAAGTAGTCGCTTGCTGTTGCTGGTTTTTTAAAATTTATTCGACTCTGTAACCATTTAGGTTAGCGCTTTTCATTTATTTAATTATGTCCTACATTCTTCTATTTTTGAAAAAAAAAAATCGATTTTTTTTTTTAAACGCTAATTATTTTATCAGCGAGATTCTTTAACGATAATAAACTAATAGGGTCAGAATCAATCTGGAACTGGCGGCAGTGGGGGAGACAAAAAGGATGACAAAGACAAGAAAAAGAAATACGAGCCGCCGATTCCCACGAGAGTTGGCAAAAAGAAAAGACGCACTAAGGGGCCAGATGCAGCCTTAAAATTGCCCCAAGTTACACCTCACACCCGCTGCAGATTAAAATTGTTAAAAATGGAGCGTATAAAAGATTACCTATTGATGGAAGAAGAGTTTATTAGGAATCAGGAGCGTTTGAAGCCTCAGGAAGAGAAGAATGAGGAAGAGAGATCGAAAGTGGACGATCTCCGCGGTACGCCAATGTCCGTCGGCACATTGGAAGAAATAATTGACGACAATCACGCAATAGTGTCTACATCAGTCGGCTCCGAGCATTACGTATCTATCTTGTCGTTCGTAGACAAGGATCAATTGGAGCCAGGTTGCTCTGTGCTCTTGAACCATAAAGTTCATGCCGTTGTTGGCGTCTTAGGTGATGATACAGATCCTATGGTTACCGTGATGAAGCTTGAAAAAGCTCCACAGGAAACGTACACGGATATCGGAGGTATATATTAAAAATATTTTATATGTATTTTTAGCTTTAAAATATATATGTATAAATTAAAATAATATGTCAAAATAAAATATTTATTTAACAGATGCTCTTTAAAAAAATTATATAAAAATATTAAAATAAATTAAAATTGATTTCAGGTCTCGATACTCAAATTCAGGAGATTAAAGAATCTGTAGAATTACCGTTAACCCATCCAGAATATTACGAGGAAATGGGTATTAAACCGCCCAAAGGTGTTATACTTTACGGTCCACCAGGTACAGGAAAGACACTGCTTGCCAAAGCCGTGGCCAATCAAACGTCGGCTACATTTTTGAGAGTCGTCGGTTCCGAGCTCATACAGAAATATCTAGGAGATGGTCCAAAACTTGTAAGAGAGCTTTTCAGAGTTGCTGAAGAGCACGCTCCTTCTATCGTCTTTATAGACGAAATAGATGCAGTAGGAACGAAACGATATGACAGCAACAGCGGTGGCGAGAGGGAGATTCAGAGAACAATGTTGGAACTTCTTAATCAGTTGGATGGTAATTTCTTATACAATATTCATATAAAAGCATTTCTTTACAAAATATTAAATAAAAAAATTTTTTAATAGGATTTGATAGCAGAGGTGATGTGAAGGTAGTTATGGCTACCAACAGAATAGAAACCTTAGATCCCGCTTTAATTAGGCCGGGTCGTATCGATAGAAAAATAGAATTTCCTTTACCAGACGAGAAAACTAAAAGAAGAATCTTCAATATTCACACGAGCAGAATGACTTTAGCGCCTGACGTAAATCTTGCGGAATTAATTATGGCAAAAGATGATCTTTCTGGGGCGGATATCAAGGTAACAGTTTTCTTTAAAATTAAATCTTTACTTTTTATACATTTCGTATTTTCACGTATAAGTTTTTTTAAATTATTTTTTTTTAATTTTTGTTGTAGGCAATATGTACCGAAGCCGGTTTAATGGCTCTACGCGAACGACGTATGAAAGTTACCAGCGATGACTTTAAAAAGTCCAAGGAAAGTGTTCTATATCGAAAGAAAGAAGGTTCCCCCGAAGGATTATATTTATAAAAACAAAACATATATCGTTAATCTCTTGTATGATAGAGTTGCCGAGCTATCAATGTCTTAATAAAAACTTCTATAGGAAATTAATTTTTTATAGCAATATTTATCAAAAAAAAAAAAAATTACTGGAATTTAATCAATTATAGTCATTAATTAAATATTAAATATATTCAAAGAGTCTAATTAATTTCAATGCCCGATTTTTTCAGAAGCGGTTTAAAGTATTCGCGCAGCCTGCTTATTACTTCTGCGGAGTGTGCTCTCTGCTCGTTTAAAATTTCGGAAAATGGGGCATTTTGTGAGGTCCCCGCTTTGTTTTGCGACTCCATGTCGCATATCCAACACGCGCCGCGTCTCGTTTTGTCGAGAGCAGCGGCCACGTCCGTCGGATGTTTCGACGCGGATGTCGAAGCGGCAACCAGACCCTTGTACCTTCCTAGCGCGAAAGCAGTTTCGAAACCGTCTTTGTAGCCAATGTCAAATCCTTCTTGTAATACTGAGTCCGCTCCGTCTAGTATTCCTTCTCTGTAACCGGTCTAAAAATATGATTGTCAAATGCGAAAGGCACAGCGTAACAATTGCGACATAAATATATTTTAAAGATCTTAACGACTAACGTTGCAATATAATTCAAGAGTTACGTACTTTAACAGCAGCGTTTATAAGACGTTCCCAACATTTAGAAGCCACGTGCAGAGAATCATCTGTCGAATGCAAATCGTATTCCGTTTGTATCATATTTTCCATTGCACAATTATGCCACCTGAAACAATTTTATGATAATTTGTTTCACGCCAGATCTTTATTTTTTTTATAAAAATGCGACGTAAAATCACGAGTATGTTTTTACCAAATTTTAAGATAAGCAGATCAAAGCAATATTTATCACAGATTTAATTGCACAATTGTAATAATTGCATAATTGTAGAACCCTAAGTACTCGCAATAATTACTTGCAGAATCAATACCAAGAATTTAAGTATACAAGGTAGATATTTCTGTCGATTGGTAATGTATGTGGTTAGGTTAAGCTGCAATTGAATGTAAGCGCTATTTGGAAAGGAACACGTTCGAGATAAGGAGCTAAACGATACGTTCAAAGTACCTGAAAAATGTCGGGACGTAAAAAGAAGGACAAAAATAAACTGCTGCAGAGAAGGCCTCGTTATGTTCTCGGCAAGGAGCAGAGATATCATCAGATGAGAGATAGAGAAGCAGAAGGATCGATAGAATCAGACAAAGAGAACGACGAGACAGGTTAGATTGTAACAGATTGAAAAAACAAAAGTATGAATTTTCCGAAAATTATACTTCGACGATGTTATTGAAACTATGAATTTGCAGAGTCCATAAATGACTGGCCGTTACCTTTCCCTGTAGCTATGTGGGATCTGGAACACTGCGATCCGAAAAAGTGTACAGGTAGGAAGCTGGTGAGGCACGGGCTGACTAAGCTTTTACGACTGGGTGAACGATTTCAAGGCCTGTGCCTTACTCCTGTGGGTGATAAGGTAAGCGATAGAAAAAAAGGAAGTAAAATAAATGATAAAGCTCATCTGATCTGAGGTCTCAAATGCGATATCTGTTCCAGTGTGTGACGCCAATGGATCGTGAAATCGTGGAAAGGTACGGCTGTGCCGTTGTGGATTGTAGTTGGTCACGTATAGACGACACTCCCTTTAACAAAATAAAGACGGTGCATCCTCGTATACTGCCTTTCTTGGTCGCTGCTAATCCGGCGAACTTTGGAAAGCCTTGCGAGTTGAGTTGCGTCGAGGCTATCGCAGCTGCTTTAATTATAACAGGATTTTCGGACGAAGCTAAGATGTATCTTGAAAAATTTCGTTGGGGACACTCATTTCTACAATTGAACAACGAATTGTTAGAAAAGTACGCTTGTTGCACAAGCACGGAAGAAGTAATAGCAGTACAAGACAAGTTTTTAAAGGATGCCTGGCAAGAAAAAATAGATAGACTTTGTAAGGATAATTAAGATAATTTCTTTTCGCTCTTCATTTTATATCCGTTTTAATATTCTGTTTGTTCACTAGCTCTTCCTGACTTTCCACAAAGCGATACAGAATCTGAAGAAGAAGAAGAACAAAAAGATAAAAACAAAGTGTCCGAAATAACGAAAGAATTAGCTAATGCACAAATATAAAATATAATATTGAATATAGCTGTTTGATGATAAAGTAATATAAATATGACATATAAGTTTTGTATATTTTGTTGAAAAAATTATTATATTATATATTTATATTTAAATAAATTATGTGTGTGATTAAAGCATTGAATTTAACGAATTGAGGATGCTAACAATTATAATAAATATCGAAAAAAGTAGTGGGACGCGTTCTCTCGATCTCGGCCTTCCGCAGTCCGCGGAACATGCATGTATGTAGTACGTACTACATACACGGAAAAGCAGATAGGCTACGCCTTGTGCACATACCTAAACCAAGAAGGTTTAAGGTAATAGCCGCGTAGTGGAGCCAGTGGAGGATTCCCTGACTAAATTCTCACACCCGGGACGAGGAGACGAGTCGCAGGTCTCGCGACACTCGAAAGTCTCTGCAAATCTCGTACCTGCAATCCGCAGCGAATGCCGGTGTGACTATTGACGATCGTCGTAATTCGTTATTGGTCTGCCCGCGGGTGTGCCAAAGATTCGTGTTCCGGGCATGTGTGGCGACGATGACATCGGGCGGTAAACTGGCGAGTGTTCGCCGAAGCGCGTCACGATTACGTTGAGCGTGAAGGATGATTCCCCGGCACGTTCGGTAAGTGAACGCCACAAATTATGACCCGAGACTGCCGAGCGCGTTTCCTGGAGAGCCACTCTTTCCTCGGCGACCCGTCGGCTGCGACCTTCCTTGCGCGCCGAGCGTAACGATCGAGATCTCGATCCACCGCCGTCCATCGCGCAGCGACTCTTCCGCGCCTCCACGCTGCTGCAGCTGATAATCCTGCCTGAGAAGTGATTAGGCCTCAAAGTATACATACGCATGCATAATTTGCGCAAGCATGCTCATAATATTGAATGCAAGCCTCGCGGAGGTATGGAATTACGAGCTTACGGAAGTGTTACTGTTAAACGTAAGAAAACTCCGATAAAAAGTGGATAAGGTGTTGCAGTTGTGTAAAAATAAAGAATGTCAATAGCTTTGACATGTCAGGCTGCAAGCTTGTGAAGCAAAACTCGTTCGGTGCACTTTGATATTTGCAAGCACGTGATGATCTGTATTAACGTTATATGCTCGATATGTAGTACAGAACTTTGGATCTTGCAATCAGTCCCTCTGCTGTTGTAACACATGATAGAGCTTCTCAGATGCCGATGATCATGGCGCAAGATAGCGACAAGTACCCGCTTCACAGATGTGTATTCCGAGGGGATGTAAGGTCGCTAGCTATCTTGAGTGGAGCCTACGATATTTCTGAGAAGGATAAACAAGGTTTGCTTTAAGACTTCAAGTATTAACTTTGCTGCAAATATATTTTATATGGCTCGTTTTTGTGAGATAGTTGAAAATTTTAAACTTTTTAGCTGCACATACATTTATATGATCAATTGTATACAATTTATTGCATACAATTGGAAATCGTTTTTTCTTTGCTTTGCATAGGATAAATGTATGGGCAGCCTTTGAGAATAAAATGTATAACAAAGGTACATATTTAACTATTATGTTGTTTGTTGCAGGAAATACACCTTTGCATTTAGCTGTGATGTTAGGAAGAAAAGGTACAAATACTTTCGATTTATTTAATGTACAATATAAAATAAAATATTACAATATATACAATAAAAAATTACAAAATAGTAAAGTAAATTCTTAAATTCGATTTATTTAATGTACAATATAAAATAAAATATTACAATATATACAATAAAAAATTACAAAATAGTAAAGTAAATTCTTAAATTCGATTTATTTAATGTACAATATTAAATAAAATATTACAAAATATACAATAAAAAATTACAAAATAGTAAAGTTAATTTTTAAATTTGAACAGATATGTTATATATATGTATTTCTTTTAAAGAATGTGTTCAAGTACTGCTTGCACATGGAGCACCTGTAAAGGTGAAAAATTTAGCTGGATGGAGTCCATTGGCCGAAGCAATCAGTTATGGAGATAGACAAACCAGTTTGTATTAAATAAAATAATATATATAAAATTATGATACTTATTTTGATGAGAATATATAAATTATAAAAATAAGACTTATTAAACTATTTTTTTTGCAGTATCATCTTTAGTACGTAAATTACAGCAACAAGCAAGAGAACAAATGGAAGAGAGGAGACCGAATTTAGTTGCTGCATTACATCAAATGGGTGATTTTTATATGGAATTAAAATGGGATTTTCAGAGTTGGGGTGAGTTTCATAGATTTTTTAAAATTTTTAACTGTGCAATTACTGTTATTTGCAAAATTACATTTATCTTAAACAACAGCTTTATTTATTAATAATAAATTTGTTTTTTCAGTGCCGCTAGTTTCGAGAGTGTTGCCATCAGATATATGTAAAATTCATAAAAGTGGAGCTTCAATTAGGATGGACACAACTCTTGTAGATTTTAACGACATGAGGTGGGAGAGAGGTGACATATCTTTCATCTTTAATGGTGATCAGAAGCCTAGCCATTCATTGACTGTCCTCGACAATAAAGCTAAACTTTTCCAAAGAGTGAGATATGAGGTCAATAATCTATTTTTAACTGTTTTCTTTATATAGATTGTAGCATATACATTAATATTGCATCGTGTATTAAAACAATTTTTTTTTTATACACTTTAGGAAACAGAGCTTGAAATAGAGGATGAAGTTGATATTCTTATGTCTAGCGATATTATGGCAGCACAAATGTCCACTAAAAATATCACATTTTCTAGAGCACAGACAGGATGGATTTTTAGAGAAGACAAAAGGGTAAGAATATATGATTATACGTACGAATATTGAAAATAACTTTTTTTAATACTTAAAAATTCTTTAATTGTTTAAGAATAACGTAATAAAATATAGATAATGTAGTATTGAAATAAATATTGAAAAATTTAGGAGATGGTAGGTGCTTTTCACGCTGATTTTTATCAAATTAATGGCATGGTATTGGAAAGTAGAAAACGTCGTGAGCATTTAAGTGAAGAAGATCTTCAAAAGAATAAAGCTATTATGGAATCCCTTACTAAAGGCAGCTCTCAAGGATTTAAAAATGGCGAGGTAAAATTTTATTTACATAAATTATACTATTATTTATAGTTTTTGTATTTTTTTAACTGTATTAAATTATAAATTAATATGTACATATTAAGTACATAAAAGTTAAAAAACGTGTTGGCAAATTTAACTTTAAGAATAAATAAAATAAGATAAATTTATCTTTTTATTTAGCCTCCTATGAGAAGAGCATCGTTGAATCCACCACCAGAATCGAATATAACATGGGACGAATATATTGTTGCTCCGCCTGGTCAATGCCCACTGTTAGGAAGAAATCTCGTTTACAAGGAAAGTAGTAAATCTTTCAAAGCCGTTGTGGCAATGAGTCCAGATTTTCCCCTCACTGTCGACATGTTACTCAATGTTCTGGAAGTGATTACGCCATTTAAGCATCTAAGTAAATTACGCCAATTTGTACTTATGAAGTTGCCCCCCGGATTCCCGGTTAAGATCGACATACCGATTCTGCCTACAGTCACTGCTAAAATAACTTTTCAAGAATTTGCCTACCGACACGACATAGATCCAGAATTATTTCAAGTGCCATCAGACTACTTTGAAGACCCAATGAGGTAAATTTGCTTTTGATAAAATAGATTAAGATTACTGTATGATTTTATAGATGATTTAAAAACGTCTGTATAATCCTAGTTAACAATTTTTGTAAAAATTATTTATACTTCAAGATAAATTTTATTATAAATATATTTCTCATAATTAGAAAAACATTATTTAACTGTAAACTAAAAGATTACGTAAAACAAAAATCTGTAAAATATACAGTAATTTTTACATTACAATTTTTGAGAACATAACATGAATAAATTATATATAATGAAAGTTTAATCTGCATATATTAAGTCTGAAGCACAATAATACGTTTCAGAGGTTACGGTGCGTACCTAACTATGATGATGGTTCTTCATACCGCGTCATGTGCTCGAGGATAACTTCAAGAAAAAAAAAAATAAAAATAAAAAAGCGTTATCTTACGGCATATTTTTATCATTATTAACAAACTTTTTATCTCGTTAACAAATTATATATTTTTATTTAAATTATGTTAATACTAATAGAGAATCTATAGAATTGTTCATAATCTCGATCAGTTTCAATTATAATAGAAATTCGGATTCAACAAGGATTCATTATGTTTGCTTAGTATTTTGCATTTTTACAATCGCCTATGTGGCATTTAAAAAATTAATATTTTATATTTACAAAAACATTTTTTAAAGTTCTAAAAGTCGTCAAAATTTAGTTGTGTATAATGTAATTTAACATTACATAGTATAGTCGTCCATGCGAGTATTTCCTATATTATTTTGCAGCACTCACATTATAAACGTCATTCTTTACTAATCATTAACAATTGCTTTGCAGATTTCCAGACTTATGACGCTTCGACATCCTAATATTAATCAAGATCGAACCTAGTTGGGGTCTCTTTTCTTCTATGCTAGAGGACAATCTGGCTTTCGTGATTTCAGCCAGTCTGGAAAACATCTACGCGAGCCCTTATATTGTTTGCTGAATAACTTATTATCATAACTTGATCACACTTGACAGCGAATAGTGTCGAATATTTACAAGATGTTTAATAAGAAAGTAAAGTTACAGAAGACAAATTTGCACGAAAATCAGAAAAACTTGCATAATATTTAATACCTAACTCAATCACGATTGTCTTCATATTTCATTTGCAAAGCATATTAATGTTTATAGAAATAACGATCGTTCATATGCCATACTGCACTCAACAAAATATATACTATGAGTGTTATTAAAAGAATGTACAATGAGTGATACAATCTCATATTTTAAAACGTCACAAAACATCACGAAATTTCCACTATTTGACTGTGTTTGAGAATATTATATCGATGAGTTCTTACACCAGAAAGTCTTTCTTAAACCGTATCAAAATATGCATTGGAGATTAAATTCGTAAATTGAAAATTAAAATTTAACCAATCGAAATAAAATAAACTGATTGTGAGATTAAAATTGTTTTGGTAAAATTTTTATCTCCAATTTACAGTTCTTGATCTTTGATGTTTCGTTTGATACAAATTTTATCTCGACTTATCACTGCAATCATATTAGATTATCGTATCAGATTTAAACGATTATTATACATGATGTATTTCTGATATACGCTAATCTTTTTTGACAGCAATAAAAACAGAAAGGAAAACCTTGCTAAATAACGAAGTAAATATATTTCAACGATTTTTCTTTATGTCATAGTTCGATATGATTGCAGCGATGGATAAAAAGGCTTAACAATGAAGTAGAATAGACTAGATGAATATTGCTACATTTGTATTCTACACTTTCCGCGAGTTATCTATTTATTCTAATCAGCGAAGATAACTGTTCATATTTATTTCTTCGCTACTCTTACGAGCAATATGTATTTTGACTATCGGAATTTCGTAACTACTGTAGCATTCAATTGGTCATGTACAAGATTAGTCTAAAATATATTCTTCAGTATTACCAATTTACAATTATATAGTTTGTGCTGTAACAATTTGAATATTTTTTTAGTACAAAAATATCGTTTTTACCGCTTTCTGTCCTTGCATGAATCAGCGCATAATGTCATTTTTAAATATAACGATTCGTACTCGTACCGCATTCAGTACTATCATTTACGTAATTCTAAATGTAATTGTGCGAAGTGTCTCACAATTATATCCAAGTATTATATTTAACTTTTATTTTTATTTTTTTACGAGTTGCATTAAAAAAGATTTTAATAGAAATTTAATTGCTTGTTACTTTTTACCATCAAAGTTTAATATTGATATGCAAAAGTATGAGTACGGGTTAACTTCCTTCTTTGCCTGAATGCTCTTGAACGATCACGAAAACACCTAGCTCGCTTATGTTCTTGCGACGTTATGGATTTT
Organism: Cardiocondyla obscurior; assembly: GCF_019399895.1. NCBI lineage: Eukaryota > Metazoa > Arthropoda > Insecta > Hymenoptera > Formicidae > Cardiocondyla > Cardiocondyla obscurior. The sequence continues at coordinate 8,859,007 of NC_091866.1, read as the reverse complement.
TTAATAAGTAACAAACGCAAATTTCGAAGTAAACGAGTAAATTTCTTTGACTATTATTATACAATTCTGTTATATTTTGTTCAGTTAGGTCGATTGTATATAAAATTAAAAAAACCCGCAAGATATTATCGATATTTATTAGACCGATTGCAGTCCTTAGTCATTAAATATAAAAATGTCATAAATATAAAAAATTATGTATACTGTTACACATATGTGGCGTATTTTTATGTTTAATTAAGTTTATTTTATATTATTTGCAACCAGCTGTTCACAATTAATATAGAATCAACTTTAAAGGGCACCAGTCGTAATACGTGAGAATGGAGAGGCGGGTAGAATCCGTTACGTGTACTACTTTGTGACACGCAAGCTTAATTATTAATCACCGTGCAATCCGAGCACGGTCATCCCTTAGAGTAAGCCGCGGTGTTATGCGATCTTGAGCTACTTGTAATTTCACGGCCTTCCTTTCGGCTGACGCAGCCAAAACCGAGAAATCGTGCGTGAATGCATATACACGTTCAACATGTTCTTATATTCATTATCAATGCAGATTAACTTTAATTTCGTTTTAACTTACTCTTTACCTTTATTTAATTTTAAGATTTGAATGTAAAAGTTACATCTAAAATTAAGTTACATCACAGAAAGTGAAAATGGATGTCACCATTTTAGTATCAACACTCCTTTCTACGTCCACGATATTTTCTAATCGAGAAACGTTGTTTGCTTCGGAACAAGAGTGCATATATGTACAATTATGAAATTAGGATGGTCCTATATGGGCGTTTATGATAAAGTTTCCGGGAAGTGAAAGTCTGCTATCTTCCAAATTGTTGCGAAAGTTCCGGCTGCGTTCCGCATTTTACGATATGTATGCGCTTTGCGTAAGATTGATATCTTTACGAGAAAAAAAAAGTGTGATACGTTTGAGCAACACGTACTACGCTTGAAAAAAGAATTCTGTAGAATATAAGCGTATTGAAACGGAACGAAAAAAAAAGAAGGAACCGTGAAATGTTTTTATTTGTAAAACAATATGAGGTTCTCCACAAATTTTACAAGTTTATAAGATTGTTTAGTATTTTATTATTTATTAATTTTTTTTTCTAACAGTAATAAACAGATAACTGTAAAATGCTAAGAATAACAATAATTGAGATGACAAGTAACTTCGACTTTCTTCTATGTGTAATTAAAGTGTTCTTAGAAAAAAAAAAAAGAGTCCACTATTGCAACACGCTCTGACTAACATGTATGAGGACTTGAGATACTTATGTAACGACATCCTGCACCTCAGAAATCATTGTGTGTGTATATTTGAACAGAAAAATGTAAAGCGGAAAGATAGTTTCCATACCTTTGGGCGTGTCTTACCGATTCTTGTCAACGTCCTTGTCAGCGGCGGCTCTTAAGAGCGACCTAAGCTCAAACAACCGAGACCACCTTGGAGTATGAAGAGGGGCATATTGACATGTTACAGGAGAGGATATATAGAGGTTTTGCACACTGCCATGAGAACGGATTACCTTTCCGTGTCTCGAACATTGTGTTTCTTCGAAAAATGCAAGTAGTGTCATCAGCAATATGAAGTTGTTCTTTGTTGTAAGTAAATTGAACATTTTTCGCCCTCGAAATTGTAAAATCAAATAGCATTATTGAATACTAAATCTTTTTCAAACATCTCGTTAACATTTTCCACCCTCAGAAATTAATCGGCACGTATCGAATCAAATTATATAAATATATATTTGCATTAATTAAAAAGTATACGTATATTAAGCTTGAAAATTGGCTTCTTAAATTTATATCTACACGTGTGTGATATTTATTATCTCTGCAGATATCTACTTTCGCCCTAATTGCGATATGCCGTGGCGCAGACGAATCTCCAGACGAATTGAAACTATTAACGAAACTAACACCGGTAAGCAGTGAGCAGCGTGTGTTTTCGGAATCTACGCGTGACCAAGGAGATTTGGATGCATCAGCAAGTGATCGAAGTAAGTATAATTGTCATATTTTATTTATGTATATATACGATTTATGGTCTTATACGTAAATGCAATATTTAACTATTATTTATGAAACTATAAATTGTAGTTTGCGAGTAAAAAAAAAAAAAGTTTTACTTGTTACAACAAGTAATTTAATACGGAATAATTCAAGGAGATCGTTAGTGCATGACTACGAGCGAGCTTTTTTGATGTGACAATTTAATAGCACCTTCGTTACGTAATGTAATAGGGTTAGGTTATTGTGTATGGGCATAAAGGTATCGTATATGGGCATTTCGTACTTACGTGATTACGTTAATTATTCTGGAACATTTGAAGCACTTGTTGCGCTAGAAACTCTTAAGAGTGGCGCAAAGTGTATGGAAGTGCGAAAAACATATCGAAGTATCGCATCAGCTTCATCGGAGTTCCGTGAATCACTTCTATTTCTTCCCGAGAGGAAGTCCTTCGGGTGACTTGTTCTATTAGCATCTTATTACATCCAGCGGTGTTTTTTCCGTTTTTTCAACGGGAAGTGTCCGACTTTCAAAGTCAGAGCGTGAGAACGGCAGTGACACACTTACTTAATATGCTGATTACTCACTACGCTGCCTTACATCGTGGATATGAATCGCGATCGATTATTATGCCTATTACATACGCAATTTTTATTCTGCACTCCGCGCGCGTAACTTCCGTAACTTGCGCACGTTTTAAGTTCCGTCATTTATGAGCAACTCTTAACAGACGCAGCATAAATTATTTTATTAATCCTATCGATTATGAGGAAAGGATCGATTGTTTATATGCCGCGTACACATTTTATAACAAATTTTGAAAAAAAAAAAAAAAAGATTACTCTAAATTAATTTCTTAAAATAACTATTTTTATAAAATAGATCGACTTTCTTTTCCAATGGTATATATACATAATTTATGCAGAAAATATTCGTGTTAGCGTTTCATATAACTAAAGGTTATCCTGGAGGATATCCTGGATCAATTGGAGGATATCCTGGTGGCTATCCATATGGAACGGGAGTTATCGGATCTGTTTATCCCGGCACGTCGTATCGCGGTGGCAGTTTAATTCCGGGTTATAGAGGCCAATATATTCCTGGAGGAGGCAATCTCGGGTGAGTCTTAATTTTATATTTTTAAAAAAGGGCGTGTTTTAAATGACGATTTAATTAACGATAAATTGAAGGAGTTAGGAGATAAGATTTTTTTAATTTTATTACAGATATGGTTATTATGGCAACGTAGGAAGCTATCCTGGATATTCTGGTTACAGTGGATATGGAGGGTATGGAGGATATGGAGGGTATGGAGGGTATGGAAATTATGGAAGAGGATATTACCCTGGTGGTTATGGTTATAATGGTTACAATGGTTACAGCGGTCTTGGGGGTATCGGAGGTAGTTATGGGGGCTACGATGATGGTAATTTAGGATATGGTCGTGGTGGTTATGGGCGTTACGATGGATATGATACATACGGCTATGGAAATACATACGGTACAAATTACGGGACGACATATGCAGCGAGAAGTCCGTATGCCCCGTACAGTTATAGAAGTGATACTTACGGTACTTCTCTTAGTACCCCAACTGGTTACCGTGGTTATTCATAAACGTGACTTTGTATATGTTTTTTTTTTTTACGTAACATTTACAAATGTACGTTACAATTAAAAATGTCTCCGCAAATTAATATATTTGTATTAACAGATAATATATACTTTTAACAATGAACGATTAATTATATATTTCTAAGATTTGTTAAAATACGGACAGGAGTTATATGTATATCAATATTTGTAATATAACACAACAAAAAAACATCACGCGACATAATTTTACAATGCAAAACGTGTATCAAAATAAAATTGGTAATAATTGTAATTATTTTGTAGTTATTATATTGCTTGCGATAATTTTTGTTCTTTGCTTATACATTTCCATTTAGTTATTTATTAATTTGTTAATAAAAAATAATATGCATTTTCGGAATCAAAAATTAAATATTTATAAAATTTTTATGTCTTATTATAATAATCTTTACATGTATAATTTATATATTAAGTATACTGTTTCATTTCTCTTTTATCGAAAAATCGAACATGGAATGTTTTAGGCGTCAAATTATTAAGTTTTATTATAATTTATAATAATAAATATCAGGATATTGGATGGATTTAATTGAAATTAATTGTATTAATGAATTAGAAATTGATTGTTTATTTGTCTTTTTATGCAATAATTAATTTACGAAAGAAATTAATCATATTTTAAAAGCTTGCTATTAATTTAATATCTAGTTTCAATTTTTTGTATATTCTATTAACTTTGGTTATTTTGGCAGGTATTTTTAATTTGGCCATCCATCAACTAACCAGCAGCTGGCGGACGGGCAATGCCAATATCCTATATTTATTAAATGCTACTCCCGAGAAGAAGATAAGCTTGTCTTTTTAGAATAATTGCAACTTAAATTTAAATTAGTGTTACATTCTTCATTTCGCCGTTCTGCTCTTGCTTTCTCTTCGTTCGACGGTCTTAACTGGAACATTAAAAAAACCAAGATTGGTTTGACTCAATATCTCTTTGAGATAATCAATACTGCCAAGTTGATTTATGTCCAGCGCTTTTACAACGAATTTGCTATCTTGTGTGTCACATGTATTGCATGCATATGGAACAGGAGTGGCGGACGGGAACATAATTTTCATCTTATTGCTGTCCATTTCGTTGCCTGGACAGTATGGTACGAAGATAACAGGGATGAATCCCAACTGACCAATGACAGAGGTAAGAGTCGAGCTGGTTTCTACGTTTGTGTTGTTATTTTGCTCGACTAAATAACAGGGACATGCTTGTGGATTTGGCCCTACAGGTAACGAAAAGGGCTTGACGTTGATGGAGCTGGGCGGTTGAACACCAATGGCATCAAGAACGGGATTCGTCCGGAATGTCTCAAGGCGTGCATTTACCTGTCTTTCCGGAGCAGAGAAATGTCCATCCGAGTGAAAGGATATATTAGAAATCGATTTGCTATCCACCCTGGCAGAATTGTTATATTCTCCGTCCACGGTAAGAATTTCCTCTTGTTCTAATTTATCAAATTGATTCAAGTCTTTAGAAGGTTGTTGTGAGTTATAAGACGAATAAAATATTGACTTTTGATATTGATTGCGATCGTGCACTGAAAGTGGCTTAAATTCATTTTTAAGTGGCTTCTTAATTTGCTGCTGCGATTTTGCATGTATCGGGTAATTGTAAAGTTGCGAATTCAACTCAGGCACATTTGCGTATTGATCTTCGATTTCGTATTTCAATGACGATGGTGTTGAGTCTGTATGCAATAGCGAATTAATTTTATTTGCATTGTAGGCAGTTTCTTTGTTCTCAGAGATTTTCAATACAGACTGAGTTTTGTATTGAGGTATATATTGTCCTTGATGTATATATAACGATGCGTTAACTTCCGTTGGACGTGATAACTTCGATAATTCGATATCTTTTAAAGCATAGTCGGTATATGAAGAACCAGTTTTCTTACTAAAATCATATTGCGAGATGGAATTATATTTGTCTGTATTAAATGAATAAATCAGAGGGTGATTTCTTATCGGTTCTTTATGTGAAGGTCTTTTCGTTGGTTTTACATCACGTATGTAATTTAGATCACCAGGCCATGGACCATTCGGGCCTGGGGAACCGGTCGGCCACGGACCATTAGGACCATCAAGTCCGACACCTCCATCACTACCGATATTACCAATATTACCTATGCCTCCAATACCACCAATAGGACCTTCATTTCCGATTAATCCCTCAGGCCCTTTAGGACCTTCTGGACCCTTTGAATCTTCTGTATATGTGGGGTAACTAGGATACGCTACAAGAATATAATAAAAAAAGATAAATAATTATATTTATTAAAATTATTTAGTTATGCACATGTAATTTTAATTAATTTAAAATATTAAAAATTGCAGCAATATCAGTTATTGAAATAATTTTAATAATATACTTTACCCAGCTTAAAAAATTAATGCGGTTTATTTATTTATTTGAATTGATAAATTCGTAGGATATAATAAAGAACTTACCAGGTTTTTCAAAATGTAAAGGTGTTTCAGGTGGTTTTGATGTGACGGGATAAATAGCATGTCCAGGATATGTAATATATGCTGGCGTTCCTGGTTTTCCTACAATATTAAATATTTCTAATATATTGAAATTACTAAATTACATATAAATAATGTCACAATTTTTTTATATGTACCGGATTTGAGAAATATATCTTGTAATATAAGTAAAAATATTATACCTGAAATATTAGGTCTTGGATATCCGGGATATGACGAGGTTCCCGGTATACCGGGTGTAAGATATTGTGGCGTTCCTGGTTTGCCTGGATTTCCAGCTGTACTAAGTGTGCCAAAAATTCCTGGATATTCAAAGTGTGATGGTATTTCTGGTTTTGTTAATGCGATAGATAAATTTGGAATTTCTGAATATCCGGGATATAACTGTGTTCCTGGTTTATTTGGCTTTTCTGATATAATAGATATGTTTGGAATGTTTGGCGCATTAGAAATTCCTGCATGTCCTGGATAATTTAACATTCCTGGTTTATTTGGTGTACCTGGAATTTCGGGAGCATATGGAGTGTTAGAAATTAGTTGAGTTGCTGAGTGTCCAGGATATAAAGAGGTGCCTGGTTTTTCTAGAACGCTTGGCGTTTCATGAATTTCTGGATGTTCAGGGTATGATGGTGTTTCTGGTGTGCCTGGTTTTTTTGGAATGTCAAACGTTTCCGGAGTATGAAAAATGCCTGGTGTACCAGGAGTTCCTGGATATGCCGGATGTGACGGTTTTTCTGGAGTTCCTGGATATGACGGATGTGACGGTTTTTCTGGAATTCCTGGATATGACGGGTGTGATGGTTTTTCTGGAGTTCCTGGATATGACGGATGTGACGGTTTTTCTGGAATTCCTGGATATGCCGGGTGTGACGGTCGTCCTGGTGTTCCCGGATATGCCGGGTGTGACGGTCGTCCTGGAGTTCCTGGATATGCCGGGTGTGACGGTTTTTCTGGAATTCCTGGATATGCCGGGTGTGACGGTCGTCCTGGTGTTCCCGGATATGCCGGGTGTGACGGTCGTCCTGGAGTTCCTGGATATGCCGGGTGTGACGGTTTTTCTGGCGTACCGGATATGTCAGGTTTTTTGGTATGCTCTAAAACGTTAATTAATGTTAATTAGTAGAAATATTCTATGTTACTAAAAAATTTTTAATTTATACCATTTAAATCGGGTTTATAAGGAGGTCGAGTCGGTGTTATCTCAATCGTTGATCCGCTTCCGATAGGTGCTGTTAATAAAAAAGTAATTATATAGTTATTTTGATATAATAATTTAGATATAAACACTTAGATTATTTAATATATTATACATATAGATGCAAATCTCTCATTTACATACTTCCTGCACTCGGTATTGTTAGAGGAGGAACGTTTGCGTTTGTATATTGCGCGCACACTGTAGGAAAATGCAATTCTCGCCATGGTGTGATAACACCATGATGCTCATGATGATCGTGACTATTTTTGTCTGCATTATGTTCATGTTTATGAAGGAAAAGCTCTATATCTTTTCCTGGCTGAACAACACGATAACCCCATCCATCGCTAATGTAAAACGTTGCTTTTAATTGACCGAAAGGGTCGACGTAACCGTAACATCCATAGGTGATACTGTGTAGACCTCGTGTTTCATGATGAAACTGACCATGTGGATTGACATTGTAACCATATTTGTACGCATCTGTAAAGTACAATAATTATAAATTATTTTAATTTTTTATCGTAAGCGAGAGAGTAAAGTATCTTTTCTTTTATATTTTTATAATCTATAATTTTTTTTTAAATATTTTTAAAGCTTTTTACTTGCCTGATTCAAAGTTCTGCCTTAAGTACTGAATTTTTTGTTTGTTGTTAATATTCAAAATTATTTCGCCATCTGAATTGGTGCTTGTCAATTGCTGAGTGAGTTGCGACGTGGCAGTAGCAATCACCTGTAAAAAAAAAAATTTTTTTTTTACTGTTTAACAGAGCAAAGATAAAGAGCAAAAAATACTGTCGGTATAACTTTTGTTATTACGTTGTCTTTATAAGTAGAGAATATTCTTTTATTAATAAGAAACAGTTGCTAATCGCAATAATTTGCTTTGTCAAGGTTCGTGACATTTCCAATGAGGCATGATGTAATTATCGAGTTGTGTTTAAAAACAGTTGGCCTTTAATATCAGTCGGTAGAATTAAGTATTTGATGCGATCTGCAAGCGCGCATCGTGAAATATCATAGTCGGTATTTCCAGTTTCTGTAGTTAAAACGATTTATAATTCTCGGCTATTAATTTTCTAATCATATTAAGAAATAACATACATAGAAGTGCAAATTTTTTTTTAAGTTAAAACAAATTTAATACATACATTTCTGTTAAAAGAATCATATAATTTTCCATATTCTTATATGTTGCTATTGCATTTTAATATGCTTTCACTTTTCAAACGTGGTGGATGAACTATAACTCTCTCTACGTTTTTGATCTCAATTAATTATCCATTCTACGTAAGCGAAAGTCTCTCGAAAGCCATCAATGACTAACAGTAGAAATTCTTATTCAATTTTTAATCTGCATAAGATAAAAATAAAAAAAAAATGTTTTTTGCATACATGCATATATACCAAAACACACGCACGTACGTATTAAATATTAATATACTGATATGATCCGTTTGTTAGCAACGTATGTGTATGCGCATAACGTAAAGCAATGGCTTTATGCACTCAAGTTTTGTAATTTTATATTCTTACGGTATTCGCATGCTTTTCTGCATACGAAATATGTAACGGAGAAAATCTTTTGCTTCCATCTGTTAAACTAGCCTGAATTTCAAATGTAAAATAAGCATTTGCTTCGCATCTTTTTTTTAAAAATCTTCAAACATTTCTATTAATTTTTAACATTACAGATTTCTATTTTCGAGAGAACCACCTCGAAAATTAAATCTAACATCCGGTATCAAATTCCTGCCCATCCCACTTTGCAGTTCTATCACCGACAAGCTTAATAATAACGGGATATTCGCCTGTATTCTCTAAGTAAGAATTTCACCAACTGCCATTGCAAAAAAAAAAAAGAAAAAAAAAATATAAATAACTATGATCTATCAGAAATTTACATTGCCATATCCGTAATCTCCCTAAACGATGATATAACAGATAATAAGATTTTTTTTTCATCTTTACGGTTCGAAAAAAAAAAATCGATATAAGCATATACGAGATGAGTTTCTCTTATGATTTATTTAGAAGCGTTCCCGTTTGATCGCATATTTCAATATACAATTTACGTCATGACAAAGACTAAGAAACATCCCTCTGTATTATTTTACCATTATTAATATTCAATGTAAACCTCACATACGTTTGGCCCTTTAATACATTTCAGTAATCATTAATATTTCAATAATACATTTTATTCAGCGCAAAAGTGGCACGTATCCTGGTATCGGCTAAGTTAGGTTTGGCCAGGATCCATGGTCGCGATTGATGATCTCAACCGTTGTTCCACCCACGAGAAGGGAAAGTCGCGATTCCAAGAAGGCTACGCGAGCGGGACTCTTCGTCGACTTCTTTCCTTCAGTCCCGGGTTGACAGACTATATAACGAAAGGTTAATATATGCTAGCTCCCGACCTAAACCCTTCTCCATGCGCACTTGCAGCGTCAAATGTTGCCGTGACGATTAATGCCTGCGGTATTTATGTCGCGATATTTTAGTGGACAATAGCAAGATCGTTTCAGTCAAAGCGACCATAACGTCCAAGCTGGCTAGCTATTTGCTTCATAAGGCGATCTCGGCGTGACCTTTAGATTCAAAGAGATAACATGCAAGTTTTAACAAAGAGCTTGAAAAAAACTTGCAGTTTTGAAATAATTCTAATTGAGTTTAGAGAAATATCTTCGGAAAAGTGGATGAAAAAAAAAAGGAAAAAAGACATAGATTTCGTAACAAGAAACTTTTTACTTGATGTCATTGTATAAATTACTAAATTCATCAAAAATGACACCGGAGTCAATTTTTTGTTGAAGGAAATTGATTTTGTTGAAAGATCCATCAGTTACGATAAAATATGTTAATTTATGCGACGTCGTAAGTCAAGCCACTCATGTGTGCAACTAATATACATAATATGAAACGAATATCTCAGTAAACTACCCATCATTTAAATTAACTTTGTTAATTAAATATTTATCTTTTATTTTTTATTGTTTTCTTTCATTTTTCTTAATTAATTTTTTTTAGAGAGAGAATACTAAAAGAAGAAGAGAACGAAAGAAAAGGGAATAAAATACTCTGGACTTCATTCAAGGCATCCACGAGAAATATCAAAAAGTTGACCGTTCAAGATAAAGTAAACGCAATGGCATTTGATACAGACAAGTATATCTTAATTGCTCGTGAATCTGCCAGTCAAATAGCCAAAGCTGTATCTGTACCTTATGAATCACACGCCGAGACCGGATCATCTTTCAGTGAAAGTCACCTGTAAGTAGTTGCGTAAGGTACCAATGATTTTAGCCGAGGGCGAAGCCTCTGGTACATAATTGTATGTCAATCGCATCGATCTTACACTCAGTAAGATCATATTGCGATGAAAAATATCTAATCTGGTAAAGTAATTATATGAAGAAAGCTAAACGAACTGCTTAATAATATCAACAGTGGCATTTAATATCATAATAACATTTAAGAAAAAGATTCATTAATTAAATAAATAATTTTCACAACTAAGTAATTTAAAAAAAAAAAAAAAAAAAACGAATATTATGGACAATAAAATCTTGTATCAGTTGCGTCGATCAGAACTTCAATTAAATTCGCAATGACACGCAGGAATTCAATAGCGAGAAGGTCGATTACACAGAAATGCGCTTTTTCTATTTTAAGTACGTTTAAGATGACCGCCTAAGGCAAAACTTCGTTTCATATTCCACATATGTGAATGACACATCTCGTAACAGCAACTGAATCACGAGCGCGAAGAGAACGATCTTCTTTTGGCAATGAATTTTTATGTCGACCTGTTTATCGCATAACTATCATAAAAAGAAACAAGAAACAAGACATATAGTCTTAATCAGAAGAAGAACTTTATAAAATAGATGTCTTACATATTAAAAAAAAAAAATTATTAACGTAATAAAGAAATTAGAAGGAATGATAAAAACTGAATATTTTGTACGAACGTTGTTGTACGATATTATCGCACTGTTGCGGTATTGAAATAAATTATGAATGAAATGTAGTGCAGCAGCATTCCCAGTTGAATGGGTGCCAATATGAATGGAAGTTTTGATTAGATAACGAGTCACGACGGACGCAGCTATTACCAAGTCGTAATCAGTGCTTCACGCTTCCTATTACGTATCATAATTACATAAATAATACTACTACGTGACTGTCTTAATATTTAATAATAATAGTAATAATAACAGAAGAAAGATAGTGGCACACCTATCAGATTTATGGCTTTCCCTATTTTTAATTAAATTCACTTTTTATCAATGCTTTAACGTAGTACCCTTTTTTAATAATTAGATATACATATATGAAACTAACAGATTATATATATATATATATATATATATATATATATATATATATATATATATATATATATTAATAAGAAACGTACTGCATAGAAACAATGATCGTACATCTTTTATCAAATCGATATGCTAATATATGCAACAAGTAGTAAAACGCGTCACATATTTATGAGATATTAACACGAGAGCATATCACATTACCATATCTCAGTGTTCTTCCGATTTGAATATCCAATAGACGTTATCGATAGCGAAAGTTTCGATTGCAGATATTACGTTGTATATGATATAAAAATTGAAGTCGGGCTTTGTGAATTCTGAAATATCTATAAGCAAGTGGTATGAAGGTGGGACGTACCAAGATAAAGAAGGCTGCAGTGCTATGCCGCAGCATTTTGACGAATAGTCCTGTTTCAGCAGGGCATTGTCCGCAGCCTCTCTATAATGACGACGAGGATGATCCCCAGAGATAATCGCACGCAGCGCGTCCGTTCGAACTGAACACGTCGTTGGCAGAAAAAGACTTTTTATACAGGGTGGGGATTGCCGACCCCCCCAACAGGTCTCATCCTAACTCTATCTTCTCTTTTCCCTATTCTTTTCGTTTTGATTTCTCGAGAATCCTGCCCTGCACTTCTTTCCGTCCTTATAATAAAGCGCCCTTAATAATATTATTATTTAAGAAATTATTTGTTACGTTTATTAGGATTAATTAGGACTTTGTAATCTTTTATACTCAGTTCTTGTTAAATAAATTTGCGACCTCGATTAAAAATACACTACTCGAAATGTAGTTCAGGTGCGCTCTTACGCAAGAACATTTACAATTAGATTTCTCCGTTTTGCGGCTCCCACGCTTGATGAACCACCAGATGAATTAATTTCAAATTAATTCAAGTAAATTCTCCATATACAGTTAACGGTGGCGCGAATTCTTCGCGAACGTTACGATAATTAACAAGAATCAATTAACTGGCATGGGCGATGGGGTTTAAATGGATTCGAAGAACACTTTCAATGTCTTTTGTGTAATTATTTAACTATATACGGTTGGCTCTTACAAAGTTGTGCATTCGGCTCGCGAGGAATCTTTCTTGCTAATCACCTTGTCGCACAACGCAAATTTATCTGTTCAAAAACAGCTCCGCGAATAAATTAGGGTAATGCGTGTACGATGAATTAATAAAAAAAAAAATATATATATATTATTCCGACACAACGAATGAGTAGATATAGAAAGTGCAAGTAAAGGGGGCGGACCTATTAAGTCAATTATGCAAATATTTTTGCGGTGCCTATATTAATTCATCCTAAGTAACCAGATGCCGGAAATACATCTGAATTTATTGACACCTGTAGGAAAGAATCTGAGAGTTTGCTGCGACAAATTGGTGTGCTAATATATGATAGGAATTTGCCTCAAAGACGCCACATTGAAGACGAATTTTATTACTAGAGAAAGCGCTTACTTATCGCACATGAGGTCTATTCGTCTTTTTATACCTTGGTGCGGTTTATATGTATATGAAATCAAAAGCAGGACGAGACACAATTTTGGTACGAAATGAGAGGGGAAAAAACGTCTACGAAGCGCGATTAACACAATGTATTATTCTCGTTATCTTTCGAGCGAGAGTTTAACATTAGCTGCCAATGTTCCTGCGGGTGATTTATGCGAATAAAGAAAATATTCCGATTATTAGATTATTTTTAGGGCTTGCTCGAATAAGTTTTATATCAACTACGATTTGGGAGCTAAAAAGTGACGATTGATCTCGCGAAAATCGCCTCGTCTTGTTCGGGAAACTCGCCGAGCGCATTAAAAATAAATGTGAACAGATCAACTCGGCGTCGAGCTCGGCGCTTTCGAGAATCCGCGAGAAAAGGACAACGAGAACAGATGATCGGAACCGACTTATCGACTGTCTCACTTTCTTACGCGGTTGACTCTTTTCTTCCAATAGCCGAAATCTCTAACGGTCACTTCAGTCTAGTTGCGGAGGTTCGGGCGCGAGGATGTCTTGCTAATTGCTCCGCAACTACGCGCAGTTTCGATCGCGGATAGGAAGTTTCCGTACACGAATTAGTGTCGACGTAGTCGACTCGGGACCGAACGATCATTTTCCGTATCTGTATGTCATTCTACTCACCGTTCTGTGCTTCGTTTCGTGCCTCGAGCAAGTGCTTCGGACAAACAAGGTTATGTATCGGGCGAAGGGCACGGAGAGACCGATCTGAATTATGCTGCGGTTCGGCAGTTCCGACTTCCGACTTCCGACCTGCTTCTCTTGTCAGCGACGAGTCGTCACGTCCTTCAGCGACATCCAGCGGCTTCCGGCGACTACCATCGTCAGAGATTGTGATCTGCATCCCGCCCGTCCTCTTCGTCCCGAGATTTTCATCCCGCTTCGAACAAGCGACTTTTGAGCCCTCGCGCATTACATCGTAGCCGGTTTATTGTGTCGAGATCGAGGACGATTGGAGAAGACCCGGCGGAAGTAACCAACGCTACGAATATCGAGTGTAAACTTAACAACAAATGATCGTTCGTCGCGCTTCTTAATTTCAATCGTAGACAATCGCCGCGATAATCCACCGTCGTTCTTTCGGTCGTTCGTCTCTCGCGTGAACGGTGATTATAAAAAAACAGAACAGTGTAATAAGTATCAAGTAATTTGAAGTGCCACAACACTACAGGATAATCCAGCATTCTGCCACGGAAGGAAGGAAGGAAGGAAGGATGGATGGAATGACGTCGAACGCTGTCGGCCGTAAATCACTCAATTGTAATTATCCTAAAGAAATTAATATTATTAATTAATTAACGTCCGAATAAATCCAATGACGCGCGTTTCGCGCGCGTTTTGTAATCTCCAGCTGCTATATAAAATGTGACGTCATTTATCAGGTTGGCAAATAAATTTGTTCAGCTTTTGTAATTATAGTTTACTATGTTAAAAAAGCCGAACGAACTTATTTGCCAACCCAATAAATTGTTCCGTTAAATGCACGCACATCTGTTGGAATGCTCTCCCCTTTCCGAGGATTTATATCTTAGATGCGTGCAGCATGTTGAAAGCGTGTGGGCTTATCTCGCGAGCCCGACTGCAGTTAAATCATTGTCTCTGCGAGAAGGTTAAGGACCCAGGCTATTAGGACAAGCAAACCGGTTTCGCAATATTCTTCATAACATGAAATCACTTTAGGAAGTTCGCGAATTCTTTTTTTAACTGACCACCTGAACAAGAGTAATAGTCTATTTAATTTTTTTAAACCGTTGCATTTAAGCCAACGCTATCAATCATTATGGCGTAACTTATTAATATTTTCAAAGATGCATTAAAAAAAAAAAAAAAAGAATTATACGTTTATCATCAGGTAGCTTGCCATATTCACTTTGAGTATTCGCAGAATGAAAGATGAAGGGATGAGAATGGTAAGAATAATTATAGATGCATAAATTTTTATATATCTTGCTGCTATCCTTTGTTCTTGGCGAGAACGCATAACGCAGCGACCGCCTGATCAATCTATTACAATGTTACATAGATCAAGCACATTCGCTCCGCATTTGATCAACACCGCGATTGGTCATAGATCTATGTATGTCAGTTGCCGCAACAGTCACATTCCGCGTACGTGGCGTGAATCGAGGATTCGCCTTTTTTCCGTATATTCTTCTGCGTATCCTTCTACAGATTTCTGTGACTAACGTAGATTTTCTGCTTCGCGAGTTTCTTTTTTTCCCCCCCCGCACATTTTATTTAACGTTAGATACGGGGTGCATTCGTTTACGCAGCAGTCAGAGCTGTTACTGCACTTGTTCGGAGTTTATCTCTTTTCTTCTCAATGTAGAAGAACAAAGGTAACCTCTCAACTAGTCCAGGAACTGCGCCGACCACTGCGTAAACAAATACGCCCATAGCAAAACACGCGCTTTACGTACACCGAAAATCAGGTTCGGTACGTTTTTACCGCGGCGACAGCGGTAAGCGTACGTAACCCTAGGCGGCGGTGGGGGGGAGTTGAAAGGGTGGGGAAACGGCGAGGACAAGCGGGGTGCGTTCAGTCCTAGTCCTTCCTCAATCTTCAGCTGGCGGTCCGCGGCACATGTATTCCGCGCTCTGTGTGAGTCTCAACACACACTACGCTAAGGTCACCTACGCTAGCTGCCGTCGCCGCAGCAAACGTCGTATCTGCTTTTCCGTGTACGCACATACATACATACATACATACATACATACATACATACGCGCGGTACGTGCTTAGTGCGATGCACGTTCCCGCATACCTCTCTATTAAAAACCGAGTCGAAGTTCTTACGGTGCGTGGTCGAAAAATTATTACAAATCGGCGATTAGAAATGTCCATTCGCGCAAGTTAACTTTACAGCCGACTGATCTTTACGCATAGGAGTTACGAGTAGGCGAGTAGAGATTTGTGAAGTAAATATTGCGCGTAGAATAATCTGTTGTACGCAGCAACTTCCGTTCGTCTGTTAACAGATTGCCTAACTAACATTCTTTATTTTTTTTTGTTCTAAAGTACAAGGAGAGGCCAGCGGAACACTCGTCGCCGATTTGTTAAAGAAACGAACCGCGGCCGGTTCGTCGGGTTTGCCTCGGGAGTTCCGTTAAAGTAATTGCACGTGAAGGATTTTAATGAGTGTCTACTTAGCCCACGCGCGATCGTAGCATATCCGCGATCTTCGCGAGTTTCCAGTGCGTGGAAGGAGGCTCGACACCTGGACATCCTAGCCATCAGCCTGAGAGGAGGAGGAGGCCTAGGAGGCAACATGCCTCGGCGGAGCAACCTAGAGGTAAGTCTCATTTTTTGCTTACAATATTAATTAAAAGCATGTAATTTTTTTTTTTTTTTTTTACAGCAAACATGGATTTGAACATATATCTACAATTTAATTTTTTATTTGTATGTTTCAGGATTATTGTGGCTGTATTATCACTCCGCTGCTGCGCATCAATCGGTGAGTCTTTATAATATTTTATTTGTATCTTGTTAACGCGCACGGCCTCTAAGAAGGAGGTAAAGGAAAGAATGTGAATTACAATTTTCATAACGTTCTATTTCGTAATTATTAGGCAATAACATAACAATACATATATACACGTGTATGTGTGTCTACCGGCGAGCAATAGTACGCTCGCACTTACACGGTATAAAACTCACAACGTGCGTTTCCTGCGCCCGCTGCCCGATGCAGCCGTTAATTAATTTTGAATTAATCGTCCCAGACTACGTAATCCGCGCACACCTCTGAATTTAGATTCCTTTTTTTATTCCGCAGCTCAGCGTCTAAATTCTTATCAAGTCGAAAGTGAAAATACGGAGCTTCGATAAGCCCGTTTTGGTACTCGATTCAGATTAGAACAATCCGTATCAGCGACTTCGTTGACACCGATTGTGAATTATCGTGCTCGTAGTTTAGGACGATAGCTTCGCTCGTCTCGCATTATAAAACAGTTCGCTATATTAAACTTCAAAAGCAGTTTTACAGTGAAGCGACGATTTCAGGCGGCGCGAACGCGCCGCGCAATTTTTTTTCACTGCCCTCGTGGAACCACCGTTTAATCCCTTAATTCTAATTCAGTAGAACTGTTTTCTAAGGAACACACCGACTATCTCGTACATAAATTATTCTTATCCCTTGATAGGTAAAGATCGTCGATGAGATAAACTTCGCAATTGTATACGAAAAGTTTAAAGCATAACTTGGACCAAGTCCACGTGTTTTAAGACATTTAACTCTCCTGATAATGATTACTAGTAAAATGCTAGTACCGATAAAATATTCAAGAACAGGAGGTCAACAGGCTGAAGTAATAGAATGAGAAAAATATCAGTTAAAAATTTATATTATAAATGAAATGCAGCTGTTTAATAGTTATTAATAGGGCTGGCTAGAAAAATTACAATAGAAAATTGAAAACCTAGTGAGACATTAATAATATTAATCTATTTACATGTAAATGTTTCATTATCGGTACTAGTACTTTACCAGGAAAGCGATAACGATGCGCTGATAATTGAAATAACGTAAACCTCCTTGCAGTAATTGTTAGTAATTATTAGTATCGATATTACTACAGAGTTCCACTAGTAGTTGGTTTTATTAATATTTATATTACTATTCGTAACAGGAGAGTGCTAATGAAAAATGTCAGTGCCAATAAAGATATCGGCACTTTGACGACAACGTAACGCGTGAATTAAATTTTACGACATTGGTCCATTCCGGCTCTAAATCTTTCATACTTTTATTTCTGCAACTTTCGTCCCCCCTCGTGAGGGAGCAATAGTCATAGGTATTTTTGTTCGCTAACAATAATTTTTTTTTTTTTTTTACGTCGTTAGAGACATGTAAAGACAGTAAGGATGATAGATTGAATAATAGTATAGAGTATGAGGTATCCTTCATACGAGAGATAGTACGGAATATAGATTAGTTATAGAATACATACATGCACATTAGATTTCATGTGTGTGTGTGTGTGAGTGGGTGGGTTAATGTCGTGTGTATGTCCGTGTTTGTTAAGAAGAGAAGGGAAGAAGTAAAATTGCAGAAAAAAAAGAAGGGATAAAATATACGGAAGTTCTACATTTTCTCGACTAGAGAATTTAAATTGTCATAGAAAAGTTTGATATTTAGGAAACAATGCGGCCAGCCCCATGTATAACAATATGCACGAAAGTGGAAAAGAAAATGATACAAAGTCTTGGTAGTTTTTGTAAATTATACTTCTAAAAAAGTTCCCTAACTTTCGCAGTATGTCAATTAATTTTTGGTCCGAATAGAAAAAAAGTTTTCTTTTCACCCGTTGGTTCTTTTATGTATATATGTATATAAGTGACTAATTAATTGGACCGAAGTAAAAACTCGTTTTTATTGGAAAACTATAATAGTGTATAATATAATTTAAAAAATCGATATCAATCAGTCGTATGGAGTATCTTTTTTTTTTCCCACGTTAATTTATTTAATCAAAAATTTTTATTAAAATCTTGGCGTTTAATAAAATAATTAATTATTATTAAATTAACCGCGCGTAAAACTATTGATGAGACTATTATTCGAATATTCGTTTAACAATTGTAACTTTATATAGATAATTATTTATTTTTTCATAAACAAACACTATACACTAAACTTTGTATATTTAATTGCTAAAAAATTATAGCTTTTAATATGTAATTATGGTTATTGAAATTTTTCATTAATTTATATCGGTAATTACACGATTATAATTTTCTTATTTCTTTTTTCTTTGCCATTTCGTTTTATCTTCATTTGTTTTCTTTTTCAAATTCAACATTTTTATTTATAATTTAAAATTTAGTTATCTTTTGTATAACAATATTTTCTAAAATCATATTTATACAATATATGTATAATATTAAAGAGTGCAAACAATTCTGCTTAAACTTCTATATCAGACTTTGATTTTTGTTGTTTCTACTGGTCCTTGTTATGCGTATTGTGTTCAATTTTGATTCTACCACCACTAATTATTGACCTAGATTCTGTTAATCTATAATTACATATTAGAAAGTAAATTATTATTAATTTATTTATTTCAATTGTTAATAAAAAAAGAGTATTTCATTATTTATTAAATTACTTCCATGATAACGTTCGGATAATTATAATTTAATCGCGTCAGAGATAACAATTTTTTTAACACGTATCGAGATTTAATAACAGTTAATGATAAATATTTTATAATTCTACATTTATTACACATACCATAGTTCAAAATTATGCAAATATATATTTATGTTAATTTTTTAAATAAAAATATTTAGATGATTGAAAGGATTATTCCTTAAATAAATTTTAATTAATTTGCAAAAAAAAAAGAAAAAAAAAGATTAGATCTTTATCGTGACATAATCACAAGTCGCAATTTTAAAAATAACGTAACAGCATACATAAAATGAGTTTCGTAATTCGCGCAAAAAAAATGTTAATTGACTCGCTCTTACGCGACAGAATACATACATATAATTTCGCGAAATTGGCCAGTTCAATAACTTCTGACAAGGAATTAATTTTGCGTGTAGAACATGAGTGTGAGTGTATGTTTCGGTATATAATTTCGCGCGGGGGCGCGGTTGTGTGAAATTTATTAACTTCTAAGTAAATTTTATTTGGCGCGGACATATATATCTTAATATAATAATTATTATTCATAAGTTTGTAATATATTTAACTTTCGTAGCGTACAATCTTCAAGTAAATAACAAGTGCCTATATTCCGAACATAACTAGTCTCTAACGTATTAAAATTAAGAGTATAAAAAACGTACGATGTGAGAGAACCAACAGCTTCGCGGTCGTGATCGAAGCGACATGTATATGTCTACTGGCCCTATCTACGCGGTCAGTGTTGCATTCGTTGTTCTCAAGTTAGATAATTTAACGCTCTCGATAAACGGTCGATGATCGGTGCTTATGAACATGCCGAATGCGTGGGGGAGGAAAAGGGGGAGGGGGCTGGCCATATGTAACGACAGTCTATCTTCTATTTTAAATAAGGCATTGGGAATTGATATACAGTCAGGCCTTCGAAGTTACTTTCTCTATTAATTATTATTTTCCACTTTGCTGCACTTTTACACTTACGCGTACGATCATGCGGGACCACCTAGGATCCCGCGACCTTACTTTTTACTCGCTCCCCGGCCACGTAATCGAGTGGCGCATATAAATAGCGAGTGAATATCTCAGCGACATCCTCCGTCTTTCCTGACGCGACAAAAAGGCAAGTAGTAAGTAATAGAAAGTACGAAAGTAATTAATACGAACGGTCCTCTGCGATTCTGTAAAATTCTAGTTGGTTTATACGATAAAACGACCGTACCGGAGTCAGTCCGGTTAAAAGAGCCGCGTTAGGTCTTGAGATTTGACTGTTCGTATGTTCGAATTTATTGCGTTCCGAACCCTTTGATCGGGGCAAATATTTGAATGGAAATAGAGAGACAAAGTTGGCGCGGGAGGAGAGCGGGAATTAAGATAGAGAGAAGAGAGAAGGTCGGATAGATAGGTAGATGTAAACGGTTAGTCAGCGGGAATATGTTGTAAGCTAGAGAAGCGGATAGAAATAGTAGAGAGATCGCACGTCAAGATGAATCTTCGTCGGCGACGCTCCAACGAACGCTGAGGTACCTGTAGCACTTTTGATTGCACTCGATTATAATTTTCGCATTTATTTGCCCTGCCTCCGGCTTGGCAACGAGAAAAAAAAAAAATATTAACTTCAAGCGTCGTGCGGATAATTTATCGCGAAATGAACGATCCTCGCTTTTTGATATTTGCATATCACGTGTAAGCACAGCCACAATTAGTAAGTGATGCATACTCAGGAAAGTAAAGCGAGACGTAGCTTATTGTCCTCCTAAGAAAGAAAAGCCTCAATTGTCGGAAATAAAAACCTTTTGCGAAACAATTCGATTAAATGTCTTAAATACATTTCAAATAACCGAAACAAAAAAGTCGGTTTTTATTTTATTTAATTGCCACTGGAAATTAATACGCCAACGTGGCCCGGCTAGCTATTGAATTTGATTAGTTTCGAAATATCCGTGCTCCCCGGAGCCAGGCTCCTCTTTCTCAGCAGGGCATATTACTCCCGTTTGAAAATCAATCGCTGCGAAAATAGTCGGGGGCTCTCCAATCTATCTTTAAATAGACGAAGAAATACGGACGGCTTTTTACCAGCGCTTATTACTCAGAATGCTCTATTTGTCACTCGAATCGCGCGTCGAGCCTTTCGCTCGCAGATTAACACGGGCTTTTCGGAACTTTATCATTTGATGAACAGCGTTCGATCGTGGAGACTGGCCGAGCAGTCGGGCGACGAAGGTTCGGTGACACGCTCGGAATCTCATTTATTAACTTTATCACTTGGATGCTTTGCTATCGAGAGCACTCTGTGCACACTCTGCGTCTACTTTACGCATAAATATTTATAATACAACTATCGCGAATTGTCAGATTAATAAAATATCTATGTGCCTGTTACCCTCATTTTCTTATAAGCGTTTGTTTCGTTTTCCTGGGTGGCTATGTTAACGTTCCTTCCTCTTGTTGCTATTCAGATTAATTCCGCATTCAATAGACTTTAAATGAGAGCAGTCAGCTTTTTCACACAGTAACAAATCAATCAAGCACTCTAAAACAATTCTGTAAGCGATGTGTCTGCGGTTGTTACGACAGAGTACATTCTTTTACGCCACTAAATTTTATATCTTTGTTTAAATTGAACCTATTATCTCTTTCTCCTGCTCAGTTTTTTTTTTTTCTTTTTTTTTGCCTTTTTTTCTTTCATGTAGAAACTTATTTTCGCTGCGCTTTTATACATATGTATACATATACGTACACTATTTCCGACATATGTCACTTGGACACGATTTTAATTATTTATTTATTTATAGTAAAGCTGAAAATCGGCGTAATTAATTTAATTTCGCTCCGCGCGTCTTATTTGGCAGATAGAACGTTTTAAACGATATCTCGAAGCACCTTTCTTTAATCGATTAACATAAATTATTATTGACAGGAATAACAAAGTGCTTAAGGGAAATTAGTAGTTAGGAACGTAAAAGAAAAAGAATTCACAAATAATCTCAGAAGATTTATTAAATTGAAGTCGCCAAACATAATAATGATATACCAAACCAAATCTTTAAAAAGCAGCATTGAAAATATGGTAGCTGAATTTATTTTAATAATTATGACGGCGTCAGCTCTGAGTTCAACTATTAGAAATTATTAAGTATTCGCCTAATAAAATTTGTAATACTACATAAAACAATTATTTTTACATTATAATTTGAGTAAAGTTCGAAATTCCTTTAGATAAAAATAATTAGTAGCATAAGTTGGAAAAAGAGATTTAACGCCGCCATTGGACAATCAATAAAAATATTTTTTTTTAATGCTTTTAATGATGTCGCAATCAATATCAAATTTTAACATAAAAAAGAAAAAAATTATGTAAAAATTATGCCTGTAAATGAATGATTGGAAATTATATTAATTAATTCGACGACTACATTTAATTTGCTGACTTTAAGTAGTTTTGTAAACGCAACGTACAAACGTGTAATTACTTTATACACTGTCAAAACTTTTTTTCGTAGATCGATAATTTATTACACATTTAAATATTAAGTTGAAGAATTTTCTTGCGTAATAAGTACCTCATAAAAATAATTGTATATCATATAACAAAAAATAAATTAATTTAATATACTGCTGCAAAAAAGTATTGAGCGAAAATATGATTAATATAATAAAATTAACTAAATCGTCGTTCTAATGGAAGTTTTTTTTAAATGTTATACCTTCAGGTTTGAATTCAATATTTAATTGGTTATAATTAATTAATATCAGCAGACATCGATATATGTATACGCCATTCAGCTATATTAAAGTATTAGGTCAAACAAAAAGCAAATTTTACGAATAAAGATATTTCGAAAGAAACGAACGAAATATACGAATGCACTGGGTTCATTAATACAAAATCTTATTATTGAATAATAATGTCAGTTTTCGGACAGATTAACGGTTAGACGTTAGGCATGTTGGTTTATGATATCATAATTGAAAGATAATTTTTTTTTATTTGACGTCATAATCCAATATGACTAGAAAGAGAGAGAGAGAAAGAGAGAGAATGGAGAAGACAATGGAAGGAGAAGATAAAGAAAGATAGCAGAGTGAAGAGGTGAGAAAGAGAGAATAAGAGACTTTTATCGAGAGCAAATGAGCAGAAGTACGCTTATAATCGTCAATCCGAAGGTGACGATTCGCCCTATTTCTTTCTCGATTACTAGTTTTTATTTATAACACAGAGTTAGGTTGCTAGAACCAAGATTAACGCTATTATCAATCGTCATTCGTGCATCGACCCTTAGAAGGAGGGTGTACGCACGTGTCTAATGTCGCGCGTCTCCGCGCCTCCGTAATACTGAGCAGCAGTCGTCGATACCCTTTTAAGTTAGATTGATACTCGTAGGTAACAAACAGGTGTGGTAAATTTGTACGCGCAAAGAGTGGCCGCGTGGCAGCCAGTGACGCTCGCGCGGGTTTAATTTTTTTCTTAGATCGACATGGTACAGTTCCCATTTCCGTGATCTTCGCCTTCGAGATCATTAACAACAAGTATAATTCGTAGTTAGCTGTTGAATAGGAAAACAGAATGCGGGAATGAGCTGAGGGAGGGTGGGAAACAAATCTCTTTCCGTGACGTTGCAAAGGCTGGGTCGACGTTATAAAATGTTAACAATAATAGTCGGATCGTGTTGGTCATGAGGTATTTTCTTGCGTCGATGTTCACAGAACATCGCTGCAAAACGCCCCAGCTTGGGCATATTTTAGACCCAGCGAGCGTGAAATTCTGCACTTCCTGGGAAGTCTCCGTAATTGCATCGAGATTCTCGTAACAACGACAAGCGTAAAGTTCGACGCCGGTGCCGATTCTGTACTCCTCACTTGCGACTTTTGGTGCGGCCGCTGTAACGCTGCGGATGAATCGAAGCATTTCTCTCCTCGGTTTTGTTTTCTTCTTCATTAAAAGGAGGAGAGAGAGAAACGATTCATAATTATTTTGCAGGGAGACTTTGACCGCACTCTTTGTCTCGTACTTAGGAATCATTTTCTGTTTAAACGGGCTTATATCGGGATAGAACCCGCTTGTTCTGCAGAACCGTTGCCTCGAATCAAGACAAATCCTTGAACCGAAGGGCAGTGTGGACTAACAGTCAATCTCAATTTTATATATTCCGGTTTTTAAAAACAACACGCCGCGAATTGTCGTCTAAACGTTCGCTAGCTCCGTACGTCGAAACATTTCAGCTTTTGTCTCTTAAAAAAGTGTCGGGAAAAATCATTTAGACAAAAATTCAAAACGTTACAATATCGATAAAAAGGTTCTGACTTTTTACTTACAATTTATACGTTTAAAAGTGACTCTAATTTAAATTAACGCGTATGCCGCACTATCTAATATATTAGCTACTCTTAACGGTAAATATGTTTCTGCTGGTATTTTTTTTTTATTTAGTAACGCGATCTTGTTGGCAAGACGGTTAGTCTGTTAACGGTTTGTGCTGCTCTGATCGACGACGATCTCGAAATCCCTCTCGAGTGGCGTTTATGCGAAACTCGCGAAAGAAATGCCAAAGATTTTAGAATATGTTACACAATCGCTGGTCTCTTCGCTACGTCCCTTTAAATTATTTTCCGAGTCTTCCCGAAATCGAGCAACGAAGTTTCCCGTGAAAATTTTTATTTTCTCAACAATCAATTATTCTGCAATTTCGTTAGATCTAACACACGGTCGTTCTAATTGCTGTTTTGAGATTAAACGAATGGTGCGCCGTCTTAATTACGCACACGTTAATTGGTACCATCATTTTCAAGAGCCAATGAGCCGACAAAGGCGACTGATTGGGAGTCTAACTAACGATAATTTATAAAATATCCGTCAAATTTCTTTTTTCTTTTTTTTTTAATCTTTCACGACTCCGCCAATGTTGAATCGCACTGAAAACGAGTTTATGCTGCTGTATAAAAATTCAATCTAACAAGAAAATGTAAATATATTTCACAACAAACGCGCTTAGAGACGCTTATCGATCGTCAAATAGGATTGCCTATAAGGTTCTACATTCCACTTGGCGACATGCCGCGTCTCATCTCCAGCTCGAAATGTAAATTATTCGTCGTCTCTCGCTATATCGCGCTCATATCAAAACAGGAATTTTTCCGATAGAAAACTTGTGTTAAAAATGCAATCTTGCCTTTTTAGAACGAATTTCTTATTTCGTTTGTATTAATTTGCTCACTTCGTAACGATCAGATATTTTAATCCGTAAAAGATGTAGAGATAAGAGGCTCGCTTCGGCAACGAAGGTTGCCTCTTCGGTAACAATCAACGTCAGCTGCGCCAAAGTAATCATCTCGACTCGGTACGGAAGCACCGCCGTACGTTTCGCAGCCACGACATTATCGCGATGATAAACGCGTATCGTGCTTTCCAATTCTATTACGAATTCGACGCAGTCATGTAGCATCCAATATCGAATAACTATCTTTCTCGTTTCTCGAACTTTTGGATGTACGTTGCACGATTTTGCTCCGGCTTCGTTGAAATCGTGGTATATATATATATGTATATAAATCTAATATATAAAATAAATATGTTATGCTAAAGAGAGACCTTATACAATAAGGGAAAAGTATTTTTCTAGCGAGCTATAATAATTTCGTCGCGTTTCCGGTATATGCGGTATCGGAAATAAACGTTTAAAAATTTATAAAACGTCAATGAATGAAACACATGATGGTACGTTGCACAACAAGTGTCAGCAGTTGCCGCTCATTTTTACTCAGGTGCTCTTACACACCTTTCTCTCCTCCCTACGAGATTTCTCCCTTTCCCTTCCCCTCCCCCCCCCTCGCGACAATCGATCCGACATCAAGGGTTCCCTCGATGAAAGTAATAATGTAACACGTACGCGTATATAAAATTGCCGATGTCGCGTTTCCCGGAGGAAAAAAAAAAAAATACAATCCGCTACTAAATTATAGAAACACCTGTGTGTACTTCTTAGAATTAAATAAATACATTGCGTACACGCACGTGTGGGTGAGTGTGTGTACCCGCGATCTGACCAGTACATAGCGTATACTATCTATAGCTTTCGCTCGTCCCTCCTTTTTCTTCTTAGTTTCTTTTTCTTTTTTTTTTTCCTTTTTAATTTTATTTCGATAACAGCCAAATCGTTTTTTTTTTTTTTTATTATTTTTTTAATTTTTTTTACGGGAAGTATGGCATGACTAGAACGCACTTACTTCTTTTTCTCCTTGAATTATTTTAAGGCAAGCTCTCACACTTTTTCTCGCGCACACTTTTCTCTTCTCAGGCTTTTTCGTGCCCTCGTCTTCTTTTCTCCGTCGATTCGCCTTCCGTCTCTTTCCTTGGGCATACTCGCAAGCACTCCTACGTTCTCAGATACCTATACATGCATACACATACATACACATATCCATTTAGTACGTCACGCGAACATGTTCGTTGTTAATCATCTCAGAGGATGAACTTAAGTGAGTTTCCGGCACAATCAGAGTTCGTTCCTCGCAAAATCGTATCGTATCGTCCCGATACTGCTTGTGTGTCCTGCAACCAAAATCGAGGATTGTTCAGTAAAAAAAAAAAAAAAAACAAAATTAAAAATTAAAAAATAAGAAGGAAAATAAAAAACAACGAAAACAAGAACAAACTTATTAACTCATATCATCCACGAATTGACAGTAAATAATAATTTTGTTAAGGAAAATTAAGAATATAACGTGAAATATTTTGCGGAACATATTGCACTTTTATCAGAAGACGAATTAATATTTTATTCGTCTAATTGATATTTAATTGCTCTTGTTTTTCATAATTTCTTCTGCCGGTGTTCTGGCGGTGTCTATATAGCCTCATCGTAAAAAGCTGATCGTAAAAAAAAAGGTAGAGAAATGTAATTGTCGGTCCCTTCTTTCATAATGAAGATATAACCGAATCAGGCTGATTCCCACTCACTTACGATAACGGCTCGCCTTTCTCACTTTTACGGCGTATTAAAACTGCAAGTTACTGGGTGGTTCGTGAAAAAGTTTATTTTGTATTTTATCATTTTTTTTTTTTTCGCATTACCCCGACAACGTTAACAAACCCCAAGCGAGAGCGAGATAAAATTTCTTAGATTTACAAGAATGTAGATTTGTCGACTTTCGAAAGCGATGCAGGTAGCTGAAGCGTAGCGCGTTAAAGATGAAAGAAAAGACCGGAGATGAAAGAAAGATGTTACGTTACTCACCGGTTAGTAGTTTCGTTGAGCACGTGCCTTGGCGGACGCCAGAGCTTAGATACGTGTATTGGATAGGCCGGACGTCCTGGCGTCGTATTAGCCTTGGTTTAGAAACCCTGGATCACGCCGTAGGCCTCGAGGGTGGACAAAATGAGGTAGAGCAGCCAGAGGGAGAACAGGAACGCGGATGTGACGACCTTCGGGATAAAAGGTCCACCCAATTCGCCGCCGATCGACTTTACTCGCCTCACCAATAGCACCACGATTACCACACAAGCTTCGCTGCAGAATATCGTGACGGAAAAGGCCAGGCTGCGTTTCAAAAAAAGTCATTGGGATATTACAATAGTTTAGTCCATCAAGAGAGCTTAGTATATATTATATTGAATTACTCATTTTGAGAATACAAATTGTTTTGAGTGGAAAAAAAAAAAAGAAAATGAGAAAATAATTCTCTTTGAGTCGGTAATAATATGAAAATTTCCGAGCGACGGCGGGTATCTTAATGATATTTTGTGGAATGCGTATTAATGCAGAATATAGATAAACGGTTGATCTCTCTTGGGCGGTTTCTTCGAAAATTTCACTGATGGCACTTTTGGGGCGCGGAACAATGGCAGCCGCGTTAACGTCGCGAGGGCGACGCGACGTCAGCCAAGTTGCTGTCCCGGTCGAATATCTTAGGAATAGTTCCCACGAACGAGATCGTAAATGGGAAATGATGGCTGGTTATCGAGGTCACGCTTTACTTAATCTGACGTAAGGTTATCGCGTTCCGTGTCGTCGCGCCGGTTCCGAAAAGGCCGAATCGCCGGGAACGCGCTTGCGGATCACGCGCGCGGTTCAATATAATTTAATTAAAAAACGTACCGTTATTGTTAATTAAATGACGCTAAGGCACGCTCAACAAACAGAGAACGTTGCGAGAACGCCGCTGCGTTTACCGTAGAACATATTTCTATTGCAGAACGTAATAAAAATTTATGTGCTTATTAAATCATGCTATTCGTGTGAGGGATCGAAAGAATTTGACGATCGATTTTCTTACTTACTTGCCGGGCTCGACGAGAAACGGTTCGTTGTGACAAGCGCGGTAAATAGCGGCGATGCTCCACGCGACGCCGATTCCCAGGAAGACGTTTACCGCGTTACTTCCGGTCACGTTGCCCACGCTCGCGTCGGCATACTTGTCCTGGCAGGCGGCCACCTTGCTCGCAAACGTATCTGAAATGTTTCCGTATACGTTCCGTGGAATCCTTTGCTATTTTGACGAGTATACGTATCACGTCGTATATTTTATTCAATCTGTTTCCATTTTAAAAATGCACTTCCCTTCGCGGAGCGGTCAAGGCTGGCGAAGCTCAAGGTTCCATCCACGCCGATGTGGCTTTTTACTCACCGGCAAGTTTAACGCTTCGTCGCGGTGTTACGTTTACAGATAAAACAATATTTCACCCCGGCGCGCCGTGCGAAACTCGTTGCAAGTAGCAAAGTAGGTTTTTAGTGCATATTCTGTCGGGAATCAAAGATCGTCAACTGCGCTTAAAGCCAGTTCTACTGCAGGACGCGATTTGCGGTAACGGCATATGCGACCTGCGCCAGTTTGCAGTTTACGGCGACGTAAGTTCGGCCGGAGAAGTTCAATGCGAGAGGCGAGTTGTATGCACGTGGTTACCGGAGTAAGAAATTCCCGTTAGCACGTATGTAAAACGTATGCATGTTCAGCAATAATGCGGTAAAACGTGCGCTGGAAATTTGCGCGTAAATACGACGCTTGCTAAAAGTCTTCACGTAACACGTCGGGGAAAATTTTTCTAATTTTGTTTGTCTTCGTGAAAATATTCTTCCAAAGCTCCCTTCGCTAACCGACATCGCCGAGCTGTATTCGAGACGTTGCTGTAAAAATTGTACGTACATGCCGGCGGCAGTGTAGGTATTTGGGGAAAGTTAGATTTGTCGTTTCGCTAATTTTAGCCTTCTAGTCCACGTCGCTTCTATTGCGCAGACTATTGCGTGTTTCGACAATACGAAACAATTAATTAGCGAGGACGATTGTTTATGTTAAGCTTACGCTCCGCGTATGCTTTCGGCATCTACTACTGGCTGCTGCGGCAGTAGTAACGCTCAGTAATTCATCCGCCATGAATGATACCTTGTCTCGCGTCAGCTAGACAGGAATTAATTATCTTGACGATCGGTATGGGATGTATATAACTTTTAATTAACAAACGGAATTACTTAAAAAAGTGTAAAATAAATTTACACCCGCGCGTCAACAGGAGAATCTTATTAAGTTGCGAAAAAGAAAACTTTGTGAAACAATTCTTGATGCTCTGTGCTGGGCGATTCTGGAGCACCCTATGCAAGTATTGCAAATAAATCCTCTCCTGATTTTTTTTTTTCTTGCCGGTGATACGGAGAGAAAGATAACCAAACCGATATTACTGAGCGGTACTTTGGGAGATCGGAGGCACCCTCCGGCATAAATATTGATGAGGTCCTGGGAGAAGAAAGTTTCTTGCGAAGTTTCTAAGAGAAAAGTAACACAATAAAGTAGGAGAGCACAATGGCCTTTGGGTAATCCAGCCAAGAAGCCGCGTGTCATGCGAGTCTCGTTGATATGCGGTCAACGTGGTGACTGGGCCAACACTTTTTCGGCAAATATAATTCCGAAATGCATGTAGACTCTTTATGCGGGCGAATCCTCTTTGCGTAATAATTTCGATAGAAAAGCTTGTAGGAAAATTTATAGCGGTACAATCGCTATAATAATAAAATAATAAATATAATAATATAATAATAAAATAGCACGTAAATCGAGAAATAATATTAATAAAATGTATAACATTGCTTCTCTTCTGTGCTCAGGTCAGTTTCAAAAAAAAAAATTAATATTATTATATATCGCGTGAATATTCGATGAAAATAAACGAGGCGCGCTGCAGTAGAAATAAGGTTATCTATTTCCATTGCTTTCGTTAAAGTCCATATAAACTTGAAAGAATGTAAATTCGTAACAAACGAAACGGCAGAACGTCGTTATTCTGAAGATAAAATTAATAAAAATATTGTAGTTGAAAAAACTAAATAATAAAAATTTGTCATAATTAGGAGAGTTTAAATTAGTAAAATATCGCAGCTGCAGGCATTTTCTTTCTTTGTATTAAAAATTGAGTGGCTGCATTCGCCGAACGTCAGTTTATGGATATATTTGGGATAATCAATCTCGAACAGTTGTTTTGGATGTAAATTTTCAACGTAACCTATTGACCCAGAAACTCGAAATGACGCGATGTCGTTACGCTTTTAATAGCTTTTGATAACGCCCACTCAAGTGATTTATTGAATGCCCTTGTCGTGAAATTTCATATATAAAAATAGCAAGAACACAAAGGTCACGTCGTAATTTGTTCCTAATCATATTTCCATATAAAAACTTTCATAATTTTCAAATTGAAAACGTTGCAACTAACCACTCCGCGGTTCGTACTTAATATCATTTTTTTTTCTTTTTTTTTTTAATTCAATGAGAAGGCTTTTTCGAGTCCTGTAACTTTCCAGCGCTGTCTGGAACAAGAAAGTATATTTAACTCGAGTTTACGGTTGTACGTGTTAAACGTTCCACCCCGAAAGAACATAAGCCGCGGCACCCACCATTATTCCTGGACACAAAGACCGAGCGTAATAAATTATCGCTGCTCTCTCCGCTTAATCCCAAAAGCCTCCGTAATATAGCAGAACGTCACAAGTAGAATGCGATCAACGCGGAACTCAAAAGTAAGCTAACGCAGGAGACGTGTCACTCTCGCCCGGTGTTACTCCCCGTTTCCGATACCTTGTTCACGTTTTTTTTTAAATACTTACCGGGAATGCTGGTGCCGAGGGCGACGAAAACCACCGCGGTGACAGAGTCCTTGACACCCAAGGTGCATCCGAAATACGAGGCGACGTCACCGATTACCGCCGTGACCACGCCGATCCCTAGAATGCTGACGATAAAGCACAAATAACCTCCGGCGATATCTGAAATTGTAAAAATGTTTCTCTTACATTTCGCGAAAGTGCAGCAAGGAGAGATTTCCGAACGACTGAACCAGAGATAATATAAATATTGTACAAATGTATGTTTTTTTAATATTTTTTTTTTCTTTTCGGCACACTGAATTGAAGACATAGATACATAAAAATACACGTCGCGACGAAGTATCCGCGAAACGCGAATAAAAGTAATTGCATCATTTATAATATCGAAATTTGTTTCGGTAATTGAATTAAATTGATGACTCTCTGGGACTTAATAGAAAACATTGTGCAACAGTATTGAAGGGCTTTTGTCACGATGTGGGGTGTGGATCAACTAAACGCAAATTATAAAGTGACTCTCCTCGTTCGCACAAACATGTACCACCACGAAACCGCACGCGTTTGAAAGTTTAATTAGTCTGGTTAAAAGTCCACAATTTTTCCTCATTTACGCTGACTTTCGGGAATAATTACTGCCTCGGCTCAAGTCTGCTTGGCTCTTCGCAAATCCCCGTGTACGTAATATTTAAAAGCATCACTAATTATTAAATCGGAGAGAAACTGTGCTTCCGTGACGCAGCTTTGCTCGATATAAGTATCTCTCAAAGAAAGTGTTCTCTCGCCTTCGTGCGTGCAAACACCGCGTATAGAATTGCAATCGCGTCTTGAGATCAAATGACGAAAGTCCTTGAGGCGGCATATAATGGTACAAATATCTGTTATCAGTGTTCTTTCAACAATCGACCGAGATATCTGCAATCGACGTGAAACTCGCGCGAAACACGCACACTCCCCACGAGTGTGTTATCAAAAACTATTAAAATTCTTTAAGGGAAGCAAAGCTGCGGTCAATGCTGCAGGTGTAATACCCTTTCTCTCTCGCTCGCTCTATCTCTCTCTCTTTTTCTATTTTTCTCTTTAAATGTGGGATATGCGGTAACAAAAGGAAATTATTAATAGACACGTGTACACGAAGATACGTTTACGATGGAATGCGTGGGCGTTAATGTAGCTAAAGAGTCTGCAAACACGCGGTTAGCTTTACTGTTAACACGTGGCCGATGTATATTATTACACAACACACGCCTGCCACACTCTCCCTACTAAATTCGACTGATTTATTAAAGTGTTTCGTGGTCTTTTACAAGCGGCTCGATTTTATTCATTATATTATATAATTATTGGAAAATCAAGCAAGTTCGGTGAATTTTCCGAAAATCAAGCACACTTGCGATTAATGACGTTGAACAAAGAGAAACTTAATTTCGTTTTACATTTTTTTTGTTTCTTTTTTTTTTTTTAATTATAATCGTACGAAAAATCTGACATTATCTTCGACGTCGATAAGCAATTAATTTTTTTCATTAAGGTAAACCTGGGCCAGAAATTTATAATCTTTTTATATTTATTGCGGAAAAATATGTTTAGTATCTTGCTATTCCGCACAGGTACCCATTGTCGTAAATTCTGAACGAAATTTACTTTGGAAAAGAGTACAGAAGCATAGGTTGTCGTAAATCACGCGGAAATTTCGTGGAAATTTCATGAGAGGGTACAGAACCGCTCGTACGTGCGGCGTTACCCTATCTATCTGCTCGTATATGCACGTATTTGTTTATGCATACACATTTCATGCCTATGTAGGATCCTCGAAAGTCCTCAAAAAGCCACGAAACCGAGACGCTGTGTACATTATCGCGTTTACGTATGTAACGTGCAAATTAAGTTCTCCGGAATTCAACTATTATCTTCGGACGGATTTCGTTCGCTTTTCCGGCAACACGTCTCGCCGCGGAAAATTGCATTTAGCAGAACGACGCGTTCATAAATCTTGCAGCCCCCCCCTTCGCTCCTACCACATATCACAACCGCATAATCTGCAATTGCATAACTCTGAGCTTCGAGTTAACCTTAGGTATTGCGAACGTAAACGGAATATTCCACGGAGCAGTATCAGCAATCATAAAAGAAACTGAGGCACTGTAATATTTTTTTTTCTTTTTTTTTTTTTTCACCACTATAACAAAATACGTTTGCCTAACATTCCGTTCTGTTTCGCGTTTACTTCCATTCGATATACATTTCGATGTGCGTTCTTGCATGCACCGAGTCCAGTGTTATCTCGAGAAAAGTGGAATATTTGTTTATTGTACTTGAATTTAAGGTTTGATGAGATATCAAAGGCATTCCTTGATCACTTTAGTATTTTCTCGACTGCCCGGAAATTGAGCTCTCTTCTTTATGGAGAACCGAGGGGTGGAATAGGAAGTAAATACAATTCTGCATTTCGCCGCTCTGCACGGAGGCGTTGATCTATAAAGATGGCAAGGGGTAGGAAGGGAAAAAAAAGAGAGAGAGAAAAATAAACAGGGTGAAATTACGTTGCTCGATACGGTAGTTTCCAGAGCTGTTGCCAGTTCAGCAGGCCTTTGCGATTGTGCTTGCTGAAATAAAGCACGTCTTCTTCTTGCTCTTTATCCTCTCCTTACAGTCATTTCTCGTTTTCTTCCACCTGGATGGAAGCGGAGCTACGTCTAAAGAGTACAGAAGAGTCTTTTCCGTATTAAAAAAAAAAAAAAAAATAAGAAAAGCAAAGGAAAGAGTTAAAGTAAAATTAGGGAAATTTTTAAAACAACAGTCACGAAGGAAGTACGTGAATAATTCACGCAGTAAAAATTAATGTTCAGATTTTTGTACAAGTTACGGAAGCCAAGGCAAGCTTCTTTACACTTGTTCTGACAAAGATATTATCTTTTTACGTATTTCTGCAGACAATTTTGTATTTATCAACTTTGTTTTTCGTGTAAGATCGAGACTCTCGTTCGCAAATACGAGGAACGAATATTAATATATAAAAGAAATTGTTACCTGTGGGTGGAACGAAGGCAAAGAGAACCTTCCAAAAGATGGTAAGCGAGTGCATGAGATAATCCATCGCGGATGGCGAGGAAGATTGACCACTTCCGTCCTCTCCTTCGTCTTCATCACCTCCGCTGACGGTGAGCGCTTCCGTGAATTGTTCTTTCCATGAGCTTGTGCCTAAGAACGATATCTCAGAGTTGATACGTTGAAAAAGACAGAGAAGCTTTAAAAAAGAATTTCCTTAGTTCTTATTAAGATTTAAAAAAAATTTGACTTTTAATTTTTGAAAATAATTAACGATCTTGAAAAAATTATTTAAATTATGGAACATATTTTGTCTATTATGCTCGAAAAAAAAGGGATCCAGTTAATTTTGTTAACAAATATTCCATACTAAATACAGAACGAAAAGTGTTATTATAAAATATTTTTTTTTTGGTACGCATTCAAATCCGCGAGCGTGACGAACAAGCGAATGAAGCTTTATCGAGGGTAAAAGTCGAAAAATCCTTTGAGCGATTTCGCCTCGCAGGCCAGGCGAAAGCAGAAAATGTAGAGAGGAAAACCGGACAAAGAAAAGCACACTATAATAGAGCAACGTGATACTCTTTCTCGTTGAAATCGATTTTATTTCTACACATGTATCTACACAAGCGTATGAAAAGAGAGAAAGGGAACGAGGGAAAAAGAGAGATAGACGGGGAGAGGATAAGGGAGAGAGGGATATAAAAAAATATAAAGAAAGGGAGAATCGAATCGTTTTCAGTTTGCTTAACTCGTGTAGCAACAATCCGCGGATAAGATATTTTAATGAATTTTATTGACAGTCAATTTTATAGAATGTATGTCTATTATATATTTATAATACTTGCAATATTCCTTACGCAGACGAATACATATCTTGTCTGTCAAATGCTTCGAACAATAATAATAACTATTTACGAAGGTAAAATATATTTAAAAATTGTTACATGACAACTGTCATTGTAGAGCTGCCTTCCGTCCCTTCGTGCACTCGATTCATCGATCGGAGCCTCTCACGGTAGTTTTTTTAGAGATGTTTTTGAAGAATAAAGTACGTAGAATAAATAATTTTCCGCCGCGGGGAAAAGAAAAGTGGCAAGGAGGAAATAAGCGAAAATGACAGTAAAAAGCATCTCGATACTGACATATTCTATTGTTTCCCGTACTTGAAGTCAATATCCAGAGCAAATGCAATACGACGATCATTTTCAAGGCTTCCATTGGAAGTTTACGGTATTCGTAGCAAGGGATGGCCGGCGCCATGTTCGAAGGGTTCCCTTTTCATTATTCCGTATCGATCGCACATAAAAATTCTGCAGGTTACATAAATATTTTATTCGAAAATGTTTTTTTTTTTTGTAAGTTAATATTTCACATTTACTGTTTCCCTTCTCTATAATAATTAGAATTACATTCAAACGAGATATATATATATACGTACGTATATAAATATAAGGGGTGTGGATTTGAGACGGTTGCACGAAGCGAATAGATACGCTAAAAAGATGCGCGCAGGAAGCGCGAAACGTGAGAATCGTGCATATGGCGTCAAGGGAGACTTGAATTTCACGAGCCTCTACATAACGTCACGTTCCTCAGGGTTGCATTTCAGAGGAGCCCCAATCTAGATGCTGGCGCGTCCCGCGATACGCGTTTTATACTCCTCCGGGAAAGATTAGGTTGTGCTAGTTTGTGAGTTAGGCGCGTACGATTTAATAATATATTTATGGCTGTTTCCTTGAGGAGATTTAAAAAAGAAAAGGAAAAAAAAAAAGAACTTATAGGCACAAGAAATATTTTTTTTAATCTCCCGACTGCGTAATTATGCAGGAAAAATAAAATTTGTTCTCTAAAAATCTGTGCGATTTTTAGACATATTTTTCATCTCTTTTTCTATTTCTCTCACATTTTAATATACGAGGTGTAATTAAAAACTGCGTTGCATTAAAATATTTAGTATTATTACGACAATAGTAAAATTTTTCTTCGCACATTGATATCTTCTAAAAAAAATGTCTCTGAAGACAAAATACAGTTGGATTTGTCACGATTGAGTTGCTAGGAGCTCCGAAAATACCTTATGTGCTTATACGCACTCGTGAGTCTACTCTAGGTAAACCTTATACCTACCTTATAGCGAAAGATACCTCGGAAAAAGATTATATTAGGAGCTTACCGAGTATTATGGACGCGTTTGCTCGCTGGACCAGCTTATCCACAGTGTTCTTGAACTCCTTGGATTCTTTAATCCTGATTTGCGCCCGGAACACCTCGCCTAGGCGCGGTCGGCCCAACAGTGCCATTTTCTCCTCCTCTGTTCGATCCTCCGGTTGTTTCATCTCCGCTGCCGCAGCGATTCCTGCTTCCGCTAGAACCAGAAAATCGCGTCTTGCTGCTTTAATAATGCCACAGATCGCGCTTTACGAGAAAATCAGCGGAGAGCCGATTCATGGTCAGATAGAAACGGCGAAACAGAATTCCGTTTTATGCGGTCTTCGAAAGCTTTCAATAACGTAAAAAAAAAAAAAAATGTTTTACTTTATGTCAAAATTTATTTCTTATAATTTATTGAATATAGCTGTTATTAGTTTTATTCCATGGGTTTTAGATGCACATATTTTTAATTTATGTCTGTGAAATATAACTCTCTTTAGCTTCTGCAATACTATAATTCCCATGGTGTCTTTTCATTAATGTATGTCCACACATAGGACGTATATAGTATAGTATTGGAGACTTAAAAACATTTATAGTATCTATTGTTCAAGGCAAACTCGTGACACTTGGTAAAGATTGATCATGTGGTGACGATATTGGACAATATTGATTGATCGATCCCCCGTGCATGTAGATCCATTTAAATATACCTTAAACATAGACAGCAAACGCGACAAACAGTCTCTTTCTCGCGTAGTCGCGGCTTTGCTATCGATTGGTCTCATGAATTATAGTCGCACACCTCTCTTAAGCTAATTCCGTGCTTCGTACTTCGTGTCTGACCACGCATCGACTCACATCACTCGCATCGACAATTTTCTACTAGCGCATAGTGCGAAACTAAATTCAGCCTAGGAAAAACACTGTTCTACGCGGCTGCATACTAAACAGGGAGATGATATACGGTCTCAATCTCATCATTATTGAGTAGTTAACACGGTGATTAATTAATATTTTTATCGAGCCGCTCGATTGTTTAAGGAAACGTCAGCGTGTGAAAATTAAGATGTTAAATGTTCAAATATTATTTATGTAGCTGCAAAAAATTATGGATACAAGTCGTAAATACCGAAGATTTATATAAGCCTGCTGCACTATTAATACACAAATAAAAAGTCGTCGACCACATCTATATCCGTCATCGTAAAATGATCGATACTTTACACCAGGTTTCGATCGATGATAAATGACGCATTTGTTGTCGGTATCTCCTGTCCACAGCCGGTGATGGCATATGATCGTATTTCATCGCAAAAATAAAAGAAAGCGCGAATAAATTCAGGATATGTGTCATAAGAGACAGCTACGGGTATTCTCATGATAAAAATTTAATTTAAATAGACAAGTAATAATTATTAAACCTTATAAATTAATATCAATTAAGCTGACGTTTATTCTCGCGATATGAAATGAGTCAACCGAGAAAATGAATCAGCTTTGCGAGAAAGCGGCAACGATAAATTCGATTATATTTAACACTGCTTTTTTGAGATAGAATTTATTAAAGTTTATATAAAGAAATATATATATCGTTCTTTTTTATCTTTACGCTTCAATATAAGAAAGTAATTGATGAGAAAAACTTTTCCTTCAAATAATTAATTACGTCCTAAATGCAAGAATGATAAAAGATTTTTATTAGAAAAGTATATCATTATTTTTTAATTACTTATCTATATCGAGTTATCTTCCGATGCAGTTTCTCGTGAGTAAATATTAATTTATTTATCTTCTACTCATCTACTGTGTTTTAGAGTTACTTCATGAAAGCTTCTTGTAACTCATATCTCGGGTAAAGCTCAGTGAGTTGGCTTTCCGCATTGGCAAATTCAATTTCGGTTGACTTTTCCTTGATTCCGGATCGATCTATCGTAATATTCTCCTAAACTTCCAGTCTCGCAAGAGATATTTTGCCAGATCATATATAATACAAGATTATATAGGATTCAATAAATAATTCAATTTAAAAAATTGTCATTAAAAAAAAATCTATTTAGTATCCGTCTAGCCAGCGCGGGCCATGTAGCGAAATAATAATTACTGGATAATAACGAGCTAGAAAAGCTAGATATCTAAACGTTTTTCGTCGAGACTGCCGAGTCCGCCGGGCCAGCCGGGTCCCGTCGTCCGCCAATTTATTTAAATTTAATTAAAATTAATTAATATCAAGTGTGAAATTTATAACATGCTCGATAATAAATAAACTTGTGGATGAGTGTTTTGTAACGCGTGACTATTCGTATTTAAACGTGTACATATAGCGAGAAAACAGATAATATTTTAGGATTTTATGATACAATATTCCTTCTCATGTATTTAAAAAATTAATAATTTTAATATTTCCGATCATATACAGATATGAAAGAACCAGGAAATTAATTAAAAAGTTGATTTAAATTTGCTTTTCAAAACCGTGTTCGATCAATGCGTCAAACTGAAAACTCGTTGAACCAACGATTCGAGCAGAAAAAAAAAAAAAAAAAAGCGAGAATACAATTTATCAGAAAAGAGAGAGAAAGGGCAAAAGATTAGCAGTGGTAGATTATTCCTGTCCCAGACATGGATAAGATCAATGAACGATCGGCCGATGAACGCCAGATGCAGTTGGGGTCCGATTTATTACTCTCGAAATACGTCTTCCGTTGAAAAAGCCGGGGCGTAAAATTTGCGGTAAAGGAAATGTAATTCGCTACAGGAATTATTCCACATTGCACGAATTTTCTAACACATTTCTCCGTAACGCTCCTTCATTCGCGTATAATAGCGCGTAAAATAGCGCATCGCAATGTATTTTAAAAGAGCTGTATTTTATCAGAAGTAAAATTTACTTAATACAGAAATATTTTGCAAACTTGCACGAGAATGAACTGCAAAAGTTTTCCCTTTGGACATTTCATATAAAAATATAAAAAATAGTTAAATATATATATTTTTTTTTTTTTAATAAACTTTGCAATTAAAATATTTCTAACCGCAATAGCGAACTACAACACGGTGATTGAATACAAGCGTTGATAACTAAATATGATCCTGGATTTTCCATCGGAATATTTTAAACTTGATTGGTGACGCCGAGTCAGAAATAAATGGCGGTGGAAAACCTCGTCTCATTTTGCAAGGTTTTTTCAACGATAGTGGAATTTTTACGAGCGCTACTCGATCAAAACGTCGAAATTATCGGAAAACATAAGAAATGGCGGGACGAGCAGGGAACTAAAAATTTAGTATATGGATGTGGTAAGGTCTCCCTTACGAATTTTCAAAAAACTACGGAGACCTATTCGTCGGAAATGACTACATTATTAAAATTAAAATTTATACCATTGAAACAAGAATAATTTTAAACATTTTTTTTATTATTAAAATATTTTAATTGCGTGATCAAACGATTATAGAAAATTGTCTTATTAATTTATATTTAACTAAAATAATTCTTAACGTTTTGCAAAAGAACGACGAATAAAACATGCCAAAAAAAAGGAATAAAAAATGCCTATTGTATAAGAATTAATATTAATAAATACGATCGTATCTCGCGTGCAGCGAGTAGCGTGGCGAATCGATATTTATACGCGTGCTGTCAAGTTGAAAGTACTTTAGATTATCGTATATCTCAGTAACACCAATTGAGTTTCTAATAGGTTTAATCGATAGCTCGTTCCGATTATCACGAACATGCATTTCACCCTACGTTTACTTCATCACGCCGTTATTCTGCGTTTTATAAATGAAACGCAAAATCTGAGTCAACGATTTTTAAAAAGGTTATCGTTGCCGCATTTGTTGTTTACAAATTTTTTTTTTTTACATTTTTAATATAACTTATAACTCGGCTAACAATAACCGACATTATTATACGCGCGCGTAGAAATTATCGAAATAACATAGCTGTTAGTATTTAAAAATTAAAATTATGTGTTGTTTAAACATCTTAATTAATGTCTCCGCATCGCTGTGCGTGTATAGTTTTTTTTTTTATGAGATAAATCTTTACTTTTTTTCCTTTCAAATATTTAACGCCTCGCCAATGTGGATTCTTGTACTTGATTAATTAGCAAAAACTTTACAGTCGTTTGGTGAGGCTGAGGGTATAAGTTAATGCATATGCGAACTTATTCAGGGTCATGACCACGCGGGGGTCGTGACATATCGAAATAAAAATCATTTAAATCAAAGGTAGATTCTAGAGATAATCGTTAGCAACTTTTTTTCGCACTTCCCGCGTCTCTATCAACGTTTTGTTAAACTTTATTTAACATATTTTATTATTCAATATAATTCTTGCACTTTTTTTTTTTCCTCTTTGTTAATAATTTAACTGGAAAAGATGTGGATACTTATTAATCTCACAAGACTTTCAAATTTATCACCCACGTAAATGCAGAGAGGGAAAAATTTATATTTTAATTAAAAATGCCACGTATCAAGATTCGAAGCGTGACTTCGAAGAAGTTAAACCTCCACGAATTTTTACCGAGTGAGCACGTATGTAGGTGATGTAGCAGCTGAAATTACTCTTGATACTGCAAGAGTAAAATAGATAGGTTGAGATGGATGAGATTAGATGGTGCTTAATGCGAGAGTGTACTTATCATAAATCACCTGAACGACCACCACAGCCATAAAATAGTTCAAAAATTAAGAAGGCTTCAACCGAAAAAATTAAGAGATAGTATTTTTGCGAATTCCCCGACAACGCATTATTGTAGAACAATTGACAATAATTTGTTTCAACTTTTCTCGAGTGTTGTCCCTAACTTTTATTATTATCGTTTAATTTTTCTTACTGCACTTTTTAATTAACTATAAATGAAAGAGACACGCCGTTGCATAAATGCACCACTTATTTACCGATACCTTGTCGACCTGTTTGCCTTCAAAGTTTGCTCGGCTTTATCCCGGGAATCCATTTTTAGAAGCAACGTATGGCGCCTTGTGTCTAACGTAACTTATGCGGTAGGGTTACTTTTAAGTAGTAAATTAGACGCGGTGTATTTGAGAACAGTCAGCAGAAATGCAGCGGATAACTGATTAAGTAAAGCGAGTAAGTTTATAGTAAACTTGACCGCATCTTGTTACCAACTTGTCATTATCGAAGAAAGCTTCGAGGATAAAAAGAAAAACTAAGATACTTCCCGATTTACTTACGAAGAAATATAAGAGCAAATTAATTTCTTTTTTACGTTATTTAAAAAATTGAAATTTACACGCCCGCGAAAAAATTTTCTTAACTCGTTGAAAATAAAAAAAAAAGTAAATTGTCTCACTCATTATTAAGGCAATAATCACAGTTGATATAATGAGTTTAAAAGCTCGCGAATATAAACATAAGATCCTAAACTTCCGCAGCGAGGAGAGATTGATTAATTCCTTAATTAAAAGCAAACAACCGTGGATTAATTAGCTGCCACGTAAAAACCTAACGAGCCATCGAAACTTTATTTTCATTCTTTTTAAATAAGCAAAATATGCATTTAATTGACAGGATGTAATTTTATAATTTTACGCAAAAGAAAAATATGAAAATCTCCCAGCTAAAATGTTTCTTGAAGCAAATTAAAGCTGACTCGTTAAAAATAAAGATTATATTTTTCTTTGGCAGATAAAAATCGGTTTGTTACTCTCGTCCACATTTCTTAACACGAATAATAGCGCGTCGGGAATGCGGAAACATTTCGTTATGATAAAAGTTATTTTTGCCCACTTATCACCGTCTGTCGCAAATCGCAACAAAAACTTACTCTCGACACGGTATTTACTTCGCTTATATTTATACAATTTTTTTTTATTTCTATAGAATTTATTTATATTTTAATATCGCTTTTTAAATTACATTAACGAGGAAAAATAATTTTCCATGAAATTTATTCGCAAAATGATAATTTACCAGCGACTATCACATCGCTGTAATCAAGAATGATATTTGTCTCGGCCTACGCTTGTTACTTTCGACATATTTTTATATGATAGTACCCATTTCAACCTTGCATCACGACTTTATATCAGTCGCGGCTCGTGACAAACGACACATTAAACGCACAAATTGTGAATAAGTACGACGGAGATCTCTAAATGAAAATGAGAAATGTAAACTAATAAATATAAAAGTTGTAAATAAAATATACGCGGGGCCATAAAAATTGTGAATAAAAAATTGTAAAGCACTGCTGTAGGAATTATAAATATAAATGGCAAAAGCTCGGAAAAAAAAATTATATATAAATACGTAACTACGATATAAAAGCGGGTCGTTAATACGTATTACGACGATCTGCCGGAGTCATTAAACGAACATTAACGTTCGTCTAATACGTAAGCACGCGTTTTATAAGCAATACCGCGTTCTCGATCACAGCTTGATGGCACTCGTAAATAAAATATACCCCGCGAAACATAATCGTGGTAGCGTTGCCGTATCACAGAAACTGAACTTTTTACACGTTGTTCCGCGACAAGTATTCGCGACTGAAAAAAAACAAAGCAACTCGATCTTTGCTATAGCAAAATCACGCGTGTCCATATTTAATGGTCGCCTTGAATTGTCGTTTGCGAAAACCACTCCTGACGTAGAAGTTACAAAGTTATGGAATAATACCGCGGTAAAAACTAAGTGTCCCGTTTGCATTCAATCACGCGTGTTAAAGGGAGCAAGAGAGCATAATGCCGGCGGATATACTTGGCTGCAATACCATGGGAATTGCAATTGTTGTACGTACAAACAAGAAACTGGTAGCACGGCGAATAGTTAGAAGGAGAAAATAGCGATAGGCAGAGCTTTAAATTCGAATGATTAATACGGAGAGGGAAAAAGAAAAAGAAAAAAAAAAATACGATCACTTGGTCACCTTAACACAGGATATCCTGTGCCATAAAATGCAGCACGTTGTACAATAAATGGACTTCGGAAAATAAATGAAATTGCAACGCGGGCCGAGCGAGACGTGAGCTCTGCTCGTATATTATTGGAAATGTAATAATGGGGTCGTCCGTAAGTTCGTTGCTTCTCCGCTCTTATTAGGAACGCAATAATGACCGTGTAACATGTGGAAATATATTTGGAAAAGTAGCAAAAGTAATACAATCGAGGATAACGAGATTAAAGCTACATCTGTACAGATGGAGAGAAACAAAGAGGATAGTGAAATTAATTAATTGTTATCAATTAATTTTTTTTTTTTATTTTATTATTTAATTTTATTATGTTAATTTTTTTTTTTCTTTTGTTGCTGATTATAAAAGGGGATAAGTTAATCCCCGGTTAAATTGTTGCCCGGGAACGAAGCAACGAAAATCGGACAAGTTGCATTTGCATACGTAATAATTGAGACGAATCGTATGAACGGCAAAACGAAATTGTCGAATTAGCTAATCCCCGCCTCTCGTTGTTTCCCGACATACATCTTTTCGCGTCGAACACACGTTACGTCCGGTTACACAATTCTGAACGTCGCACAGTCTGTGATTGACGTCAGACTGTATTTAAAGTTCTATAGAGTCAACGTAGAGCTAGATCAGTCACGCGATATTCGTCGTGG
Organism: Cardiocondyla obscurior; assembly: GCF_019399895.1. Lineage (NCBI taxonomy): Eukaryota > Metazoa > Arthropoda > Insecta > Hymenoptera > Formicidae > Cardiocondyla > Cardiocondyla obscurior. Next base: position 8,814,775 of record NC_091866.1, on the reverse strand, counting down.
ACTTTTCCTGACTCATACCGGCCGCAAGAGACCGCGGATCTCGTTACAGTGTCCAAGTTTTCTTTCGCCTCTTCCACTGTTCAACGTCACTTACTCGCCGCCCATATTCAGCATTACCAGTCGGAATTTTTGCCGACCAACATATGTATCGCAAATAATCCGATTGGGACGTCAGGGAATATCAAACTCACGAGCACGAAACTCACGCGTGCCTCACGGTCGAGTGATAAAGTATAAAATGTGAAAGGCCAGGATACTTTGCGTATCGCTAAAATATTTAAATTGCTTTCACACAATATGTTTTTTGCTTCTTCAAATTTCAATTATTCTTAAATTAATCCATTTAACAAGCAAGTTGGTATGGTTTTCATTTATGAAGGAAGCGCAACAAAAATTTAATAAAGCTAAATAATTTAATAAAGTTTTACATGCCGAACAATATCGTTCTAGCATTCCGAAAGGTATTCAATAAATTGCGAGGGACTGAAAAATTCAGCTGCGCGTAAAAGTGACCGTTGAAAGCTCGCAGCCGGGGAAGAAAATGAAAGCCTCGTTCTTGTAGCTTGCGAATCAAAATCCTTGCATTACCTCGCGTGAAATTGCACATGAATATGGGCATTAGTCGAAGCGGTGTAATCCGTGTCCTACACCGCCGTAATCCGTATCATCTCAGCCTGCACCGAGAACTGAATCGCGCAGATTTCATAAATCGGGTTGGACCGACGTGCTGAACGAGTCAGTTTCAAAGGTATACTTTATCCCTCCGAATTACTTTCCGATGAACGTTCACAAATTGCGAGCGCGTTACTTTAAATACGCGTTTAATCAGCGAAAAAAAAAAACCCGCATCGAATTTAACGTGAAGACGGAAGTTTTTTTTTTTTTTTTTAATAATTTCAAGGTTTAAAAATGGTCTCGAGTGACCAATGCTTCATTTCGGGCTTAAAAGAGCCGCATAAAAGATTTTTCAGATATAATTTATCGCCTGTCGCTTATTTGCGCGGCGTGGCAACTCGCGCCGAGGTGCATTCGCTTGCTTAGTTTATATCTTCGAGAAGACTAAGCAGACAGAGTCGGTGGTTGGTGAACTTCGTCAGTCTGGTTTATAATTGGTGTCAGACGGTATTTACCGTTTTGTAACTCGCGTTACGCGTGACGCTACGGAGAGATAATTTTAAATTTTCAGCGACGAGGCGCGCTACTGCGCCGATGCGGTGCAGCTGCACGTGCCAAACGTATTAGCATTATTTTACGCTTTGCGGCTTGGAAATGTCGAACGCTTGTAATTAGGGTATAATATAATATAGGCCGCTGTACAATATTGTATTTACACGGGATATACGACCGCGCTTGTGTTCAATGCTACATTAATATTAATACATTCATATAGATATTAATATTGCCGCTTGATATGCGCCTTGTTTTAGTTATAAAAGACGCGTTATAACGTATTTTTATATTATTAATTAGTATAATATTTCAAATTATCGATTTTAAGTGCGCATTAAATAAATACGCTTGAAGTAAATATATGTGACATATAATAACCACTCGTAGTTGCATTTAATGTAATTTTAACTTCTTTCTTTTTTATATTAATTTTTAACGCTCGTCAAGAATTAATTATTCACAGACGTAAACATAATTTTGCACGGAGAGAATTGTAACAGACACGTGCTCTTCCCGTCTGACCACGATCCTTGAACCGGTGCAGAAATAAGTGCATACGTGTAGGCACGCGGCTAATAATAGTACAAGCTAATACGCGATAGTAATGCAGATCATCCGGTTGTACTTCGCGACTTTTCCCCATTTATTTATTAATTCAATCGCATAATATTTGCCAGCTTGTCAAACAGCTTATTTTCGCGGGAACCAAGTGATTCTAAGCACGACTGTTTGACGCAGAGCTTCGCGAATAAATATGATAACATTATTGCGTTATAAAAACGCGGTGTTCAAATTGCGGTAAGAGATCTCGAAAAATAGATTCCTTTAAATTAATTGGGACGCATTGCCGCATATGCAGCGCAATCCGAGAGGCATTATCTTGAATTGTTCTTATTAACGTTAAAAGATCGAAGTTTTGGAACTATTATAAAAATTTTTATTACGTAATTCGCAAACGGATAATTAGTATATTTCGTATGCCCGATATGTCTTCGCTAATGACGATTAGTTTACTACTGGTGGATAATCGTTATCGGTATCGCAAACACTTAAGAAGTGTCGATTCGTTACTACTACTCGAGTAGCGCGAACATCTTTAGATATGCATCGATCCGGGAGACACCAACACGATTTTGGCAAGCCCCGCTGATATTTATAGATAGATACGCGAAAATTTAGTATCTCCAAGCGAGAGAAGCATAGACTTCTCGAAGCGCATTTAAAGGGTACGATGTTGCTGAATGTTTTAAAAACGTGTCCTTTTATCGTATGAGTTATTAAGTATAATATTACAATTATTAATTTTACGCATTTAAACTATTAATTAAATAATTCAATAAATTCGATAAAAAATTATATTAATACTAAAAAAAAAAAAAACCCAAATAATTAAAAGTTAAAAAGAATCTTTGAAAACGTTTGTTAAATTAATATTCTTGCGTCCTTACATAAAAAAAAAAAATTATTTAATGTTCGTAATGCGGCTATTATATATTTTAATTGCGATACGTTATAAGCGTATTGTTTTAGAAATGGTTCGAGTGGCGGTTCTCGTGCATAGAAAGCAGGTGAACATGACATTTGGATCTCGCTTGACGTGAAAAGTTGAAAATCCCCGTGGTACCGAACAATCATAGACCTCGTTTCGTATTGAAGGCAACCGGGCGACCGAGCTGTGCAAACCCACCTCTCAGAGGTAACGCCTCACTTTGCATGGAAAATTGCGAATCTATCTGAACCTGTATAATTGATTAACCATGCAATTTACATGTGATTCCGAGATAGGTCCGCAACTTGCCACGGGGAAATGTCTAAAGAAATGTATTATTCGAGAGATCGCTTTCAAGGCGGGAGTGTCCCAATTTCGTATAGGCGGGAAATCGTAGCGAGCTGGTAAACCTCATTTTCATTTTTATAGCTGTTGCCGAGGTGTTTTCGGTAGAATGATTATAAGCCTTTTCGTTAAGAGCCCCGCTGAGTTATGAGTCTTTAAAGTTTGAGCACTAGCATTAGCGCGTTACCCGAGGTACCGTGATATTAGAGTCTCCGCTCAACGAGATGGATTGCGGAAGCGTAGGTATACGGTCACGTCGCTCACGCATGCACCTGGCGCAGGGCACTCTAACATCTTTTGACATTTCCTTAACAAAAACACCGAAGAATCTCCAACGTTCTGCGAAAAGAGCTTAGAAATATGATACTTTGCGCGAACTTCATTTAAGAACGAAGAAATAATTTATTTTTTTTTCCCTTTTTTTTTAATCGTTATTTCTACAGTAATTCTGCTACATTTCGATTTCGTAATTTACAATTGATAGCAAAGTACGACGTAAGCGACGGGGAATAATATAATTCATTCGCCTAGCGCTTTTCCTAAAAATAAGCTACGCTCAGCCTGGCGGAAAAGAAGCGGCAAGAAAATCCTTAGCTTCATAATTCCAGTGCATTCCATATATGTTTTTGCATATGTATGAGCATCATTGTATTGCCCGTTGCACGTGTTCTCGCGATCTTGTAGTATGCAAATCGTGAGTTATGCGTGAACGCGAGCGTCGAAATAAAATCGGACAACGGCTTTTATTTGCCGGGGAGAAACGACAGCGAGATTAAAAGTGTCGCTTTTGTGCTGATGCATCGAGTTAGAGTAGAAAAAAAAAGAACGTAAAATAAGACATAAAAAGTGTTTTGTGAGAATAGCGGAATGTTTTATGCGATGCTGACATCTGAATAGATTCAATGTAGGCACATCTTTAATTTTTTATATTTAATATCTCAGGAAATTTCGTTTTCTTTTTCTTTTTTTTAAATCTTTTTCGCTCAGCTATCTATAAGTATTTATATTTATTAACTAAATTAAATGCGATTAGTATAAAAGATATAATTCAATGTTTCAAGTCTTGGTCGCAAATAAATCATATGGATTAGTACGGAATTGTTAGTAAAAATAGTATTTAAAAAATATCTGAGCATTATGTGCACCCTCGTCAATCAAACGCTCAAGTTTTAAGAACAAATAACAAGAAAAACCGACCATCTTTGCCTTATTAATTTAATTTACTTAATTTCTTTTAGCAAAATAAGCAATCTATTTTTAAAAAAACTTTCTATTCTACTAGTTATTATAAAGGAAGTCTTATATTATAATAAAGCTAGTAACATTATAGGGGGGAGGGAGGAGGGTGCTACAGCGAATATTGGCTGTCCTAAGCCCGTATTTCAAAGAAGAAACATGTTAATTTACCATGTTGCCTTGTTATAAAATTTCGGAAGGTATCACGAATTAATTCAAAAAGTAAAAAATCCATCTGTTATTAAGATGTGTGTACACACTACTGTGATAATTAATCAATCAGCGCAAGACTAATTGATGCGCAGATAAAAGAGTTTGGACAAGCGCAAAGTGTCCGTTTATTTAAGACTTACGTTCGATTACGACGGATCCAGGTAGAGAACCAGCGCGTGACACATGCATGGAGAGACACGTGGAAATAAATTTTCATAAAAAATAAGTCGTCAGCTTCTTTTTTTTTTTTATCGTGAATATCGGTTTAATTAATCGCGATTAATCTTAATAGCGCCGCCAATTGTCACGCTCGCACCTCTATTGATCGGCATTAATTTTTTTTTCTCTGCACATTAAGATATGTCAAAATTCACGTTTTTGTCCCCGACAAGTAATGATTGCCGAGATATACATAGATGAGTTTCTTCGCGTGTTTTTACTCTTACGTTTAAACTTTTCCCATCACATTCATCCTCGTCAAGAGGTTGAAAAGCCTTCCGCCAAAGTTCATATCAGCAAAAATTGCGTCAGATCGAATGAAAGGAATAGCGTAAGCAAGTGACGGCGCTATCGAAATCGAATACCGAAAGTTTGAGAACCGAGACTTTGCTTCTCATTTTGTTCATATAGATAGAAAAGAATATGCGTTGTAAGTATGTGTATTGAGTTTTCTCACGAGTATACAAAAAAAGCTCCTTATAGAAGAATAAAATCGGCGTTACACTATCTTTTAACGTGTCACTTTTATTTTGAAATTTATATAAAAAAAATCAACGTAATTGTTTATACATTAAAATAATGTATCTGCGTGCTCTGCCCATTATTTTTATCTCGTTACTTTCGACGACTTTAGTTTTTTAATTTCTTTTAAGGAGCTTTTTTTATTTCAATTAAATTCTTAATTCTACGTATAAAATGGAAGAAAAAAAAAAATTGTAACGATTTTTAAGTATAATAAGGAAAATTGCGAATTAAAAAACTTAATCACCTCCTTGCAGCAACGGCTCGCCCAGTTCGACATAGAAAAGGGCATCCTTCTCGTAGGAATCCTCCTCGATGATTTCCAGGTTAAGAATTTTTCTGAAACAAATAGGTTCAAATGCTTAATTGTTAAAAATATAAAAATTAGCAAATTTTCGTCTCTTCTCGCCCAATTATTTTGTCGAAATTAAATACAAAGGAAAGAGTAAAAGGTTTTGCTGTCGCAACTGCGCCTTCCTGAAATAAACTGACAAAGCTGGCAATTTTGCAACTATAATTAAATAATTAAAGGCCTGTTAGAGTGTTTGGAATCAAACTCGCAAAGTGATAGAACGTTTCTGGCATTCAAACAATTTTCATTTGTTACTCTAAATACCACCGTGTTACATAAATTTATAAGGTTATTAATTAATAGGACAATGATACGGGATTCTCTCTCTCTCTTTCTTTCTTTCTTTTTTTTTTTTTAATTTTACTGTTATTAAACATTTTCGTTTATTTATAACGTCAAATGTTCTAGCGCAGGAAATTAAACCTTCTGTATCAGATTTAATCCTCGTAATTACGTAATTCATTGGAGACGTTAAAAGACGTTAAGCGATATTAAACGCGAACTGTCCCGTACTGTTTCGAACAGTACGAACAGTAGGACAATACCGCGGAAATCGATTTATTACTTTAGATAATTAAGTATCGGACAACTGTACAACTTGCAAACGTACATTAGCGTCAGCGGGCGTAATTGAAGACTTCTTCTGGGAAGCGTACTATTTTCTACATTGTCTCTGGCATAGTCTCGACGGGGTGGCCATCAATTTTCATTGAAAGCGGAAATACCTTTTGGTGCGCGAGGCACTCGTAGTTGGATAGGTTCAATTAAAATTCCTCCGGACGTGGAAGAGATAAACAATGTAGGATCTAGCAAATAATTATAATTTCATAATGCAGAACAAAATTGCTGAACAAATCGATGTATTTTCTTCGTAAATTAAGTATTATATTATTAACTACAAATTAACTATTAATATCTGTCTTTTCTTTTTTTTTTATTTCTTTTTTATTGTGCAAGTGTAATAAAAATCACGGGCGGTATAAATTTGTTAACTTGAAATTATCGGTTTAACCTTAATATCGCACTATTTCTGAATATTATAAGACATTATGAGGCTATGATAAGATTTAGTACGTCAGGAATATTTGTTGCCTAGTCGCTATAAGATCGATCTAAGAAGGCGCGATAAAATTGAATAATTTGCTGTTCGAGTCAAAATAGTTTCGTCGCGAGTACGGCGAACCTTTTCCTTAAATGATTCCTTTAGGAAATAGCGCATATGAGAAATTAGCTGAGATATCAGTTATGTTCAGCATGTGTCGAGCTTTCATAATACGTAGTCGGGCAGTAATATGAAACTATACAAGTGCAACGGAACGAAAGCTCGTTAAGGCGGAGAACTTCATTTAGCAGCGTTATAATTAAACCAACTAATGCTTGTTATCTTGACAGTGAAGCACCGCCGCACGCTAGACTTAATCCACGTTCATTTATACCGTGCATGCAACTATCCCTTTCGCTTTAATGCGAATCTGTTTCAATGTGACGCTCTTGAGCGTGACAATCAGAGTCTCCCGAGGGAATTGTGAATTGTAGCTTTGTGCGTTTCAGCTTTTTAAAAGATCGCGCATTCGGTTTTTTGAATATTGAATCTTAATTTGGAAGTATCCGTTGCCGATGTTTAGCAGCTTCAATGGGAAAGATTTTGTTTTACGTCACGTTAACAATGCGAATCTGTCGTGTACGAGTACATTGTTTTACCCGACACGAACGAATTATATCAATTATTTTTGACGAGAGAAACGCTGGACGTGACTCGTTAATCCTGCCCGAATCCATGCAGAGTGACGACGAGTTTGTACTTAATTGGGAGTTAACTGACTACAAATAACCGCGGAAAAGCAAGGTAATGCTTTTAATAGTCCGAGATATCCTCTAACGCGATTAACCGACCCTTTATGTTGAAGGTCTTAAGGTCTCGAGGCAAATTGTATTACATCATGTAACTTGCTCGCGCGTCTTACTCTAATGAGTTCTCTCGCTTTAAGAAGCCTAGAAAAAAGAAAATACTTGTTTGAAAAAAAAAAAACAGTCAAAATATTAAATAACAAATTAAATTTCTTAATATATCGACATTTATTATAAACGAAAAAAAATATTTTACAATAAATATACTTGCAAAACGTCGGCTGTTATATGAGAAATATTTTCACCGTGCGGAAAAATTGTTTTTTGATTTTTTATTTCTGTTTGAGATAATTTACATCTGTTGTCTCTGAAAACATTTCCCGCGAATGTGTTTTAGAGAGTGAGCAAATATTTCGGTGCCTTCGCGTGTGCGAAATAAAATGCCGTTCTTGCATGAGATGCGAATCAAGTCGGTCATGCGAGCGGAAGGGGGAGGCAAAAGGGGTTTTCACCCTTGCCAAAGAAAAGAGTGGTCGAGCTAATTATAAATATAATCGTGTCAATCTTATTTGCTAGAAATTTCCCTAGATATATCAGAAAGCTTTAGCAAAGGCTAAACTTTTCTCCTGGTGAATGCCTCGCCGTCTGCGAAGAGAAAACTACTTTGATCAGGACGGGACGGGGGTGAGTTAGGCGTGTGTTGCTCTTTGAAACGTCAAGAGAATCCTCTCAAAATCCCCAAAAAGTCGCGGATGCGATTTCCTTTTGAAACTGTGTCACCTTTGTTTTCTTGAGCCTCCGGTGGCCGCGCCGGGACGACGTCATCCCGTATATTCTTTCTTTGATAGAGGATCCCTAGCAAGTGCCGCAGTTACACTTCCCTGTAACAATGGATTCAATAACTTCTTCCCCGCGGCTTCTCGAATAAGGAATAAAAGTGCTTTCTGTAACATCCCGCCCGCTGTTCCCTTTCAACTGCCGAAAGGAGGTTCCCCAGCTGACTTTATTTATATTGCGCAGGATCCGTAGGGCTACTTTTTATAAAGCGTCTCTTGCTACAAATTTTTCGGCTTTTAGCAGCCTGCTTTTCAATATTTCTTGATGCTTTTTCTGATGCTTTCTTTCTTCCTGGCAATTATTTTATAAACCCATTTTGCGGCGCCCATTTATTTAAGATAAATATATTTAGGGAAAATGACCAGCGATCTTTTTTCATTTTGTTAAGGATTAAATTACCGAATCGTTTGATTTTACGCACGTTTAAAATTTATTTTTATTCCGTGGACCAAGTCGACGACTCTGATAATTAAGCGAATAGATTTCAATCAGGTCATTTATTTACTTATTATTGTTTAAGACCAACCGAGCGTTACGTTTTTAATCTCGCTACACTGAACGCGACATATTTAATTATATTCAATACCGGTCGCATTTATATAAAAAGTTTTTATCCAACGTTTCGACACGGGGACGCATTTGAACGTTGATTACGCAAAAATGTCCGAAATTTTCGAATTTGATAGTGGCTAAATTGTCGCGCTAAAGCGCGGCGATTTTTGTCTACCGCGCGTATGCATAATATATCGCAGAATATGCGAGAGATCGGTGAAGCTGATTTGCATGAATTTAAATAACATCGGTGAGTTAAATAACCGACAGCTATTCCTGGCGACCGACTGGCACTTCCGTCGTAAGTTAAATTAATTAGTGCCCACGTGGCGGCCGTAGTGACAGACCAGATTAAATTAACTCTCGAGTTTCAAAAATGACACCGAGAGCGCGATGATAACGCGCTTTATCGAGGGCAGATAAGCAGTTTCCATATAGTTGAGACACCGTGGATGAGAGCCGGCGGGAGAAGGTCCGACTATAAATAGCGTTGGAATATCCATTTAAGCCTGTACGCACTGCACGTTGAATCGATCGACCTCCACCCGTTACAACGAGGTCTTACGTTATCGTTTGATAAACAGTGATCTCTTTCCCCGTAGGAGAAAAATTTACTCGTTCGCAGCTTCCGCCGTCGCGACTGTCTATCGACACTCGGTCGAATTCGAGCCTGCACGGGCGCGCCCAAGTTTCCGAAGTCTTCTCGACCTTCGAATAGATTGTGTAACAGACACACCAGCGCAAGTATGCCGGCAGTGCCTTCTTGATCTCGTTAAAGAAATCGGTCAGTCTATTTTTCATCCGGAATTCTAGAATATACAGGTAAATACGGTAGTCACGGAGGGAATAAAGCAGTCGAATCGCTCCTTCTGCTCGTCTTATTTCTTCGAAGCTCGCATGCCATCCGAATCTCGGTGATATCGAAGAGTTGATATCCGGCAATATTTCTCTGCGAATTCCTGGCAGTAAGAAGATTTGCTGAAAATTGTGTGTCGCTGAGTGCCCCCGAGTATTTGTGACTATTTTTCGAAGCAGAAGATTTGCTTTTCTGGAAATAAAAAAGGAAAAGGGCGAAACACAGAGCGGGAGCGAAGTTAATAACTCGATTTACGTAAATACGCGCGTCGCGCTGTAAGGAATTAATTTGAAGGGAGACCCTAAATTTCATTTTGCTAATTAATATCTTTCAACGCGTAACACGGTACTGCCAAATGTAGTTTAGTAACTATGTAACGTTGTAATTCATAACAAGTTTTTAATTTCTCTTTATCAAAGATTGTGCAAATTCACGCGCGCTGTGTAAAATAAATTTTGTTGAATTAATGGGGAAAATTTTGAACGCTCGCGGATTGCAAATAACTGCGCAGCTTCGTTGTAAATTTGTCAAAAGGGCCAAATTGCAAACTACAATTAAAGTTAGATTCGATCGCGTTTAATCGCATTGCAATTATTTTCAGCACCGAGCGCACAATTGCATAATATTTTTCTTTTTCCTTTAACGGAGAATTTTTTGGAGATTACTCCTCTGAATTCGCGTACGAAGTACAGCGAAAGAAAGCTGCGCGCGTTCAAATATTGTTAAATTCCAGAACGCTTAAATATACCGGTGCTGTGTTTGCTCGAATGGTACGTATTGCCTTGGCAATCAAAGCAATTCTCTCCTAAACGGGAGTACACTTCCGTATTTATTCATGCTCTGCAGCTCTCAGCGCGTAATATATTGTGTAAACATTTATTCCCACCTTTCAATCATATTCGCTTCGCGTCATTCTTATATCACCCTAGTGCATTTTAACACATTAATTAATTAAAAAAAAAAAAGTCCCAAAGTCATAGCGTAATATTAATCAAAAGTTAGCGGAGAAACAAAACGTCATAAAAAACTTCCGTAAAGATATAATTGTATAGACAATGGTCGAACTCACGTTGCATAATCTTGCGTCAAGAGAACGCGCAACTGCCGGCAATGTTGAAAATCGATACCTTAAAAAAGACACGACATACTTAACAAAAATCGTTTGACTTAATCAATTCTATCGTCTCTTCAAGTCTGTCTAGTTCGCTGCTCTCTGAAATTCCATACAGAAAAGTGAATCGCGCATAAGTCAGGTTTTTGACACGAACAAATGGAGCAAGTTATTAAATAAAAAAAAAAAAAAAGAAAGAAAGAAAAGAAAACTAATTTGCCTCGAGCTGTACTTTGTTTGACGAAATAAAGAGAGCGGAGCATAAAATTCGACATCGCGAACGCGAAATGTCGCACGAATCCATAAATGAGCCAATGACGAGGCGGGAAGCCCTTGGAACGCACTATATACTGCATCCTTGTATTCTTCACGATCAAATTGCACTATCGACTGCACAGCAAACTCGGTTGTTTCAGCAATTAAACGACGTTGTCCCTTCGTTATAAATGTAAAGATATAAAAAATGAAAATTATACCTTTTGAAAACATTGTCGTTCGAATTAATACGAGATTAAGCAACGATTATGATCGATCATTTGTATTAAAGCGGGAATTGAAGGCAGAAATGAAATGACAGACTTGGCAAAACAGTGGCTAATGGAATGGCGAAGTTAAAATCACATTTGTGAGGTTTTCAAACCCGTCAAAATCCACGTAGACCTGATAATGGATGCCTTTCTGCTCCTCGTATAGCGCGAGTAAATATTATCGTCTTAATATAATAAAAACAATTAGGAGCATGCATCCACGTATGGACCTGGCCATCCCGCTTGAGCACTTTGCACCTTTTCATTCATCTTCGGCAAAATAACGAGAAATGTTATTTTATTTAAAGGCACAAATATTACAAAGAGCAAAAACTTTTCGGTCCCGCCGACGCCTTTCGAGATTTTACGAGCTCTTTGAAAAATGGAACCTACTTTTATTATCGCATTGCTGTGACTAAGGTCAAGATAAACCCGATGATCCATAAAAATATGACCTTTATGTAAAATGTCGGGTAAAACGCCGGAAACATATAAAAGATATAACGTGAACGATAACGCCGAGAGACGAATAAGAGTTTAAGTTGAAAAAAAAAAATTCTCATAGCAACGCTCATTAATTTCAATATATTTTTCCACGCGATACACGAACGATTCTTGAATTTTCTTAAAATTTTCTAACGTTATAGCGTATATGCGGCTCCGGCACGTTCTCGTACATCTTTCACGATCGGTGAATTTCGTTCCAAATGATGGCAACGATATTTTATCGTGTTAATTCTTATGCCGGGGAGAAACGAGGTAAAGACATAGGAAAAATACGTCTAATAGGGTCATAAAGGTAAAATTGCACGTTTCGTGCAAACACGAATTACCTAGTGACCTCAATACGCGCACTTTTCACGCGCGTTCTTAGTAAGCATGGAACAGGTATTATCAGTCAAGTGCTCGACTTAATTTTTTAAGCGCTAAGCCATTTTATAGATTATTTATAATATATATAAAAAATATTTATTACGGAAAAAGAATCGGCTTTGAACTAAAAAAAAAAAATTTTTTTAATTATTTTCTTAAGCAATAAAATTATATATATTTATATATTACATTGCCATAAGGAATTCATGTTTAGCGATAGAATTTCGGCACAAGTCGACGTAGTCGTCGTCAATTTTCCCTGGAAATTCTCAGATGCCCTTTAGAAAAAGTCCCACCCTCGGCGAACACTTTTATATTTAACAATTTAATTTTAGCCACGCACCCTCTACCCCCTCTGGATCAATAAACTTAACTTTTCTCAGGTGAATCGTATTTTCTTCATCTTCAAATTCAATTTAAGGTAATCTTATTTTTACACGAATAACCACGAATATAATCGGCGAATTTATCATTCTTAAAGCTGAAGGTTTACGTTGGATATTAATATTAAGATTGAAACTTGCTAAGATTGATTGTGCAATAAAAAAAAACCCCCCCACAAAATGTAAATGCCGGTAATTTATTATACGTATAATTTTCGTAAGAAATTTTACTCGGATAAGCTTATTATATAAATTTTTAGTCGCGTATTATTTCAATTCTAAAACATTCAAATATTTTTGTAAATTGTCAAATTCTTACTTACTTCTCTCTATTCATTTTTATAATCGAGATCTTAAAATGCATATTAAAACTCCAATGCTTTTTTATAAAAATAAATAACAACCCTAATACTTTCCAATGGCAAAATATTATCTCGTCTGTAGATCACTTTAAAAGACAATGTAACATCTCACGAATGTTAAATATTCTTCAGCCAGATCGCGTACTAAAATAAAAAGTTTATGGAAGATTTATTTTCAAGCTTGTAACAGTTTTGAAAGAAAATTTGTTCCATGTTTTTATTTATTTATTAATTTTTTTTCTGCGCTCTTATTGATCCTACTTTTCAACTTTATGTTCTCTAAAAAATAGATTTAATATTTTTAATGTTAAAGCAAGGCACACTCTACTTTATGACCTAAATCCAGGCAAATCCTCAATTTGAATGTATTCAGGGATCTCTAAAATAATCTCCATCGTAAAGTACTGCGAGACGACGAACAATTGCGAGAAATTAAAGAGTTGTATACGTATTAGAAGCAAGTATTATAATTTAACGAAGAGAATTTAAAATAAAGAGAATTTCTGCGCGGTACTCCCAGTTATACATTTAATTTTAGATATGCAAAATTTTAATGGCATTTATTTGAAAAATAAAACAAACCAACAAAGATATTATTCGATAAATACGATAATGTATATTGTCAACTGCATTATGCATTTTCGCGCCGATAAAAAAAATTAAATTAACTAACGTATCGGAATATGTCATACAACAAACATAATATACATTATAATTTTAAATCATCAACATTAAATTATTATAATTAATATTTTAATTAAACATAAGAAGTATATTTAAACGTGCGTGATAAAATAGATGAATACAATTATTAATATAAACGAGGAATACATTTCAATGTCTGGCATCTTTAAATCCTTTTAATTAACAATACGTCGGAAAAAAAAGAATTCAAAATGGGACGTTTATAAAATTAAATTAAACCGGTTAATAAATAAAATATTATATATGTGAATTACGTCAACAAACGAGAAAGTATGTTGTAAAATATTTCTTAGTAAAAGTTGAAATTATCGATAGGCTTCGTATTTCGTCAAATGAAATTTCAATTATGCCGCGAGTATTAGGGCTGGCGTTCTAATTATCCTGCGAGTTGCTAATTACTGATAAAGCTGCGATAGAAATGTATTGTGCAAGTTACAGCATCATCGCACAGTATCCCATGTAGTACAGTTAATTGCAGCAGACAAGCGATCTGCATTCTATCGAACGCTAGGGTGGGAAATTTCGGTACGTCTATACTCATCTATAATATAACAGCGTTTCAATTTGCATTAGAATTTAAATTACCAATCGTCTATGAATTGATGCATCAATTAATACATGAATATCTTGGCAAATTATTTAACGATATTTTGTTCCGTATATTCTCCAAATTAAGTGTGCTAGTCATCAAAACGAGTAAGACTCGTTAGATAAAATTGATTAAACAATATATAATATATTATAAGGCTTGTAAAATTTACATTGTTCTTTGCATATTTACATTTAATTCAATTTCATCCACTGCAGCCAATTATTACCGTTTTTAAAACGTCATCGCGTAAATTTTTGCAAATAATTCATACTGCCAATTTGCATAGCGAACTGACAATCTAATTATACGGCGCAAGTTTCTAATTACCGATTGTATCGCCATAGCGATCGATCCTTACATTATGCTCAACCATCGCGGTTAACACGCGTCTCCAGTAAACCGATACCAATCATAATCTACGAAACGCGCGTTGTTACCTTTTCCAGAAAGAAAAATACGTATTGTTGATTTTAAACGTGCAAACGATTAATTAACTTTCTATAAAAATTAAGCGTTGAACGTCACTTTGAGACTTCCCGGGCGTCTTTTTACTTCCCTCAAAGGTGGAATCTTTCTTTCTTTGATTATTAAAGAAATAAGATTGCCAATAAGCCCGTGGATTAAATAATTCCAAAGACAATGGGTGGAAAGTAATAAAATTGCGTGGACTCAACTAGAGAGAGAAGGTCTCGGCTTAACAATTAATTTGATTCGATTAATATCTTCATTTAAATCGACGTGTACTCACTCGGTCTGATTATCCTCGAAAGTCAAGCTGCCCTCGGTATGCATGTACTGCTTGCCGGGTTTCGCGGTACCTTCCACCGTACGATAGGGTATCATAACGCGACCTCGGGCCCCGCTATAGCGTACCACCCGCAGAGGATACTGACCCACGCTCTCCACCAGCTCCACATCTCTTTCGGGAAACCCAAAAATACCGCTGTGATCGTCATCCAGGATCATCACCGTTGCTAGGCTCGGCGAAACGAGCATCGCCGGCTGCGACACGTTACTGAGCCTAAAAGCCAAACAGCAAAAAGTACCGACATTAATACGCGATGTCGAAACCTAAACGGAAACAGTTTAAAATTATTTTTATCACCCTTGCTAGATTGGGGCAATAATGTTAAAAACTACCGCTGAATAGTTTTTTTTTTTTTTTTTTTTTAATAGCCACCACGTTCAACGTTATTTATTCGTCAATTTTGCAACTAGTACGAACACCTTCCGTATTTTTTTTTCGAATCGACATTCGACAACGCAATTTTCAACTTGTGGGTTCGTTACTTTCTATCTAAAAATATCATATAGAATACTTTAATCAAGTTCGCAGACGAGCTCTATAATTTCGACGTTGAGCACGTCTTTCATGGGAGAATTTGTTCAGGATTTTATTTTTATCCAGTACCCTTTGATATCAATTCCTGAGATATAATTTCCGATATATTTCTGTTACTTTTTTTTTTTTACCATCATATACATTTTTATTCTCTTTTTCTCACTCTCTCTCTCTTTCTCTCTTGCTTTCTCTTTATAATATACAATAATATATATGATTTTTATTATCGACTTTACGATATCATTTCGCACTGAATCACATTAATTTTTTGCCTATAAAATTCTTAATTATTCTTAATTTAATTATCACCTCTTGTCCCATTTTTTCTTTTAATATAAACATGAAAATTAAATGTAAATAATCCGATATAAAATCTCTTCATGCAATATAATATTAGAGACATCATTTCATTATCTTTCGTTATTACGATAATTTCGTACGTATAAAGTAGGAAGTTAATTACGACAAACTAAACAGTTTTCGATTTCTTTTAAAACACGATAGACATTATTAAATAATGGCAATTTTCTCTTCGCGACCTATATCGCTAACGATCGGCAAAACTTTTCATTGCTGTAATTGACACAGAACTGTGTAATTGCGGATTAACTTTGTATATTATTTTTTTTTTCCCTGATTTTTTCCCTACCGAATTATCAAGTGCATTTATCAGCACACGTTTTACTTATAGATTTAATTGCGTGTGCACACGTGGTTTTCGCGCGGCCCCGCATCGATGCAATCTCACATGCGAATGTAATATCGTGAGTAACAGAAATAATCGGGTCATCTGGCCATATCGACACGAACCTGCAATTCCTAATTGCAACGTGAAATAAAAGAAACCATTCGTTCTAGTTGCATATTTTTCTTTGCATTTAAAGGATACATAATATATATACATATATATATTTTTCAAGAAATGACACAAACCACTTTTTTACTTGGTCAACCAACAGTAGCTTGCCTATCGATTAAATTAGTAGAAATTTTTTTTTTATTTAAAATTAATTGAACGATGGCTTTTTCGTAATTAATCAATAACCTACGATTTGAGATTATAACAAGCTGCAGCTTTTTAATATAATTTAAGAATGATGACTCATTTGAAAAATGATTGAAATAATTGCTCTTAACTAGCTCGATAATTACATTGGATGTCTCGTCATGTTAATGGCACGCTCTTAAAAGAATGAATTACAGGTCAAGAATCTCAGTATAAAAGAATACAGACATACGTTATCTTACGATTTATACGCTTTATAAGGCACGTAAATTTTTTATAATAATAAAAAAAAAAAAAAGAGTTAGAACTTTTGATTAAAGTCACGATTAAAGCTGTTGAAACGTTTAATTAAAAAATTGTCTCGAGCTTGGAAGAAGATGTAAGAATTTACTGTCGTCGATTTACTGACCTGACATAAAAGTGTTCGTCCTCCTCGAATAATTCGTCGTCGATGACCGACAACTTGATAGTCTTCATAGTCTCACCGGGTTCAAAAGTCAGAGTGCCCTTGGCACTCACGTAATCAGATCCCGCCTCGGCGGAGCCATCTTCCGTGCAATAATCCACAGTACATGGTCTGCTGAGATCACCCCCAGCCCTGGAAACGCCCACCTCGAAGGTTCCAACGTTCTCCATCACGGTGTAATGACCGGGTTCGAAAAATACTCTCATGGCGTTAACGTGCTCGATATCGACGCTCTCCGCTTCGGCTTTCTGCAGCTCGGCCTTGACCTCGCTGAGGTCGCTCTGCGCTCGCTCGCTGATCTTCCTGCTAAGGTTGCCCGCGCCTACCATCTTCCTCGTAGCCTGGACTCTGTAAAAGGCCCTGCTCTTCGGGCCCTTACCCAGCACTTCTTCGTGGGCCATGACTTCCAGCTGTTCCAGGGGCAAAGTCGGGTGCTTTTTGCGTAATTCTTTCAAAGTGTTAATGTAATCTCGACGCGTCTGCTCGAACTCTTTCGCCTCCGGAGAATCGGCGTCGGCTAGGCGGTCGACTGTACCGTGGATACCGTCTTGCTGAGGCTTGATTTCCAGCTCCACCCCTATGTCGGAATCTCCGGACTCCGCCTGCACAATTACACCCCGCTTGTTCATTCGGTAGCCCTTGTGGAGATATTTGTAAATCAGCAGCCGTCGGTCGGCCACGTACGCCGTCAATACCGTCGCGGGGAAGAAAGAGAACGTCAGAATACCCTCCCAGACCTCGAGCACGCCGGGGCTGGAAACCGCCAGGATAACGTAGAGCCATACGTAGGCGAAGATGCTCCAGGTCGCGGTGACGAAGAATACGCGGAGATGTTTTATCTTACGGGTCTCGCCGTTGGGAATCACGAACACGCAGAGAGAGATGATAACAAAGAGATTGTAGGCGGCGGAGCCGACGATCGTGCCCGGGCCCAGCTCGCCCGCGTTGAAGTTCTTCGCCCATATTTCGATGATAGACAGCAGGATCTCGGGTGCACTGCTACCAAGCGCCATTAAGGTCAGATTCGCTACGGTTTCGTTCCACACTCGCACGATTATGATCTGCGGCTCTCTACCGTGTCGGCGCACCACCAGCTCTTTTTCCTTCGACGTAATTACCTCGATGGCAGCCATAAAACGGTCGCTGATAATCGAAACGCCGATGAACAGATATAGCAGGAGAAAGAAATACACCAGGCCCCGGAATATAATGTCGATTAGATGCAGATTATCCTCCGGACGCCAGAGCGGGATCACCAGGCCTGGCTCGCATCGCACTGTGTAGTTTCCAGACATATTGCCCGCCGGGGTTTCTGCGTCGAAGATCTTGCGACCAAAACTTTGCCGCTCACCAGTTTATTTCGCTCGGGACTATTCGCCTCCTCATTCAGACTGAGACAAACGATTTTCCCGCGGCGTTGATCGTGACTCGCGACTTCTTCCCGGGTAGTGTGAAAAATTATTTTTTATTTTATTTTATTTTATTTTTATTTTTTCTTTTTTTTTTTCTCAGAACGAAAAAACGAGAGGCAAAAAGTTTTCTTTTCTATTTCTTTTACTTCTTTTTAAGAAAAAATGAAATAATCGATGAAGGATTTAAAGATTGTTTCCTTTTTATCTGTTACCCCAGCATCTTTTTATTACACGAATTAGTAAACCGATATTCACGTCTGACGGCGAAAACGTAAACGAATCCAGTCTCCCGCGCGCGATAGAGAGGCGTGTTTATTTTTGCTGAAAGGGCGATGACGTTTCGGAAGTTCCCCCGCGGGCAGCGACGATTATACCGTGCTCGAATTTGGTGCTGACTGCGAGCTGAGCTCTCCCCCGTTTTCTTACCGGCTGGAGTTTCGCGTTTCAATCAAAGTCTGCGCCGTTGTTTTCCCCATCTTGAAACTGAACTTGGAGTATTTTCGCCTTGTGTATCTCACCGTACGCCGCCCGGTTCTTCTGCACTCCACTCGCGCACTCCCGCCCTGCTAACACCCTTTCGCTTACACCCGCTTTTGCCGCCACTCCGCCAGTGGAACGAGCTGGAATCGCGCGGACGGCACTGGGTGGGAAGGTGTATCGGCGTCGGGGGATCGGCTACCGATGGAACTCACCGATATTACCGCGGCAGCGAACTCCCATCACGAAGCGGACCCTCTGACATGACGAGGTAAGAGAACCGCACCGGGCCGCGCTCGAACGAACACTGAAAGAGGCGAGAGAGAAAGAGAGGAGGCTAGAGCGCTAGAGGATAAGAGGAGAGAGCCGGCCGGACCGAGAGGGGAGTGGGGTCTCGAGCTAGCCAGACGTAGCCACCCCATCTCTTTGCCCTCCTCCTCCGCCCTTTAGCCTCCTCTCATCCCGTCCTCGTCAGCTGCAGTGCGCCGGCGGTACTTCCGTCCTGCTCTTCCCTATCGCGCCGACCGTATCGCCGACCTTGTCTCCTCGGCAATGCCTCCGTCCTCGTCAGCTTCGCAGCATCGGCATGCTTCTCTTCTTGTCAACCTTGCGACGGTCCTCCTTCACCCCCCTGCCCCTTTTCCCCCCCTCCCCGCCCCACTGTGGCCGATACCGACGATTCTCCTATCCTCGTCTACTCCACCACCACCGCCACCAGCACCACCACCCTCGTCGCATATTTCCATCCTCACCCGCTTCGTCACGCGAGCCTTTCACCCTCTTCGTCGGGTTTCGCCGACAATGCTACTACGAACTTGGCCAGGCGGTATCTACGTTTTCATCGTTCTCGCGAAGAAACGCCGCCGCTTTTCGCGCATCTCTCCGGCTACGCTTTACGCAACAGCGTCTCGTATTCATTCGCAGGTTACAACCGGGATATATATATCTTTCTCGAGATCTATCTGTCCCTCTCTATCAACCCCCTACTTACCTCCGTATAATTTTTTTTTTTTACGTACCGTATTTATATTCTTGTCTTCGTCGCGCTTTAACACCCTATCTACATCTCTCCTCTCTCTTTCTCACGTTCTACATCAGGGGTGGCTACTTTGTAGCGGTGCTTTTCTCCCATAAT
Organism: Cardiocondyla obscurior; assembly: GCF_019399895.1. NCBI lineage: Eukaryota > Metazoa > Arthropoda > Insecta > Hymenoptera > Formicidae > Cardiocondyla > Cardiocondyla obscurior. Next base: position 8,794,745 of record NC_091866.1, on the reverse strand, counting down.
ACTGATAACGTAATGAAGATGAATGTCTCTTAAATTTTAATTTGACCATAAGGACTTATACCACCTTAATTATTAGTATTTTTAATTTATTTTAAAAGCGCATATTTTTTTATTAGCAATTCTGGATTTTCTACATATTTTAAAAATAATTTATCTAATCTATACTTCTCTTTTTCTTATGTATGTAAGTTTAATTTCCTTTGATATTATTCTCAGGATTGGGCGAATCTCATAAATAATTTAATTTTAATTACGGATTGTTCTAAATGAATCCATTCAAATTGCCTTCCTTCTTCTAAAGTCGTTACCTTCATCGTTTGTAGAATCTTTTTATTCCACTCTCAAACTCTATCCGGGCATTTGTTCATCTTACTCACGTTTCTCTCTCTCGTTATGGCTTGCATTCTCTACCCTTTATTCTCATCCTTTGAATTCGGAATGCAGAACGGCAATTTAACACGCCTAGAATCAAATTTTCGGCAGGAATATTTAATTTCGGCAGGAATAAAATAGATTAATTAATATTTAGAATAAAATTGAGAAAGCTCGCGCTTATAAATATTTGTAAAAATTGCGTTAATTATTTTTAAACTAATCTGACTATTTAGTCTAATTCTGATACATTGTAGAAGTCTGTATTAAAATTAAGAAGTTAAAGTTAAATCTACGTTCTTTGATTGAAAATCAGATTCAATCTCACCCTCCGGCGAACGTTTCTATGTGCGCTATTGCTTTAAACTCGATCCTTGTCACATTGGTGTCTATCCTCTTCCCGTTCTCGTTGCACCGCACCCTCTTCTCATACCTCGGTTCCCGCTAAGCGATTGCGCATGTTCACCACCCGTAGGGTGCGCGGTGCGCGAGCGACACCCCGAAAGGGGTAGAAGCTCACCTTGGTATCTTGCATCTAGCTAGTACTGGTTGATTCCAAATCAAGTATAATAGCGAATTTACACGGAACGTAATGAATTATTTCAGTGCTTAATAGAAATTTTTTTTAATAATTTCTTTATTAAATTTCGCAAATTAAGCATTCAATAAATGTAATTTATTTTATTAGCAATGGAATGTAAGATGTATAAGAATATTTATACAAGCGCTCACTATTTGGTAATACAAGTAAGTTTATTACGAAAAGCGTATTTAAAACAGAAACATAAGCAGAATACAAATAATTACGCATGGCTTAATAATTATTCTAATTTTCTTTTTTTTTTTTATACTGAGACTTTATATTGTTAATGTACTCGTTATAAATTTCAAACATTTAAAGCATTATTTATTAAAAAATACAAAATACAAAGAAAAAGTCTACTAAAAAAATTCGATTAATTAAAAACAGAAAACCTATTTTCAACTATGACAAAAAATGACTTATTATAATTTGATTTTATTTCTTAAACTAAATATCTATTTTATTCTACGTCTTTTATATAAAATCAAGAACTTACTATTGATCATTGTAATCATAACTATTATTTGCGTTATTACTATTTTCATCATTGTCTTCGTCATTGTCGCACGAACACTCTGCGCATTTATTTTCCACAAATACATTCCTCAAATGTACTTTTAAATGTTTTGAAAGTAAGTGGAAAGATCCAGCCGACAATGTCGGCATAGGGTTCTCGTCAAGATAAACATTTTTCATCGTTTTAATGTTAATCAGCGATACACTGTCCAAATCGGTGAAACTATTTCGTTCAAGGTGTAGATCCTGGATGGATCCGGATAACGGATGCAACCAATACGTTGGTAACTGCCTCAGTCGATTTCCGGAAAGGTCTAGATATTGCAAGTTATGGAGTCCGAAGAAAGCTTCATTTTCAACGGTGGTTATAATGTTATTTGACAAATATAATTCCTGCAAGTTCATCTGGTAAAGGCAAAATGCATTGGAAGAAATTGCGCCAATATGATTTCCAGACAAATCCAAAATTTTTAAATTGTATATTGAGCATATATTCGGTATAGCACTAAGTTTATTGTTAGCTAAAGAAAGCTTTTGTATTCTTCTCGTTGTATTAAAGGTGCCTTGATGTATATTGGTGATCTTGTTATTTGAGAGATCCAACTCTAACAAATAATGTGTATCGTGAAAAGCGTTTTCTGATATTTCTGATATCTGATTGTTGGATAAAGACAGAATTGTCAAGAGTTCTGCATTTTTCAAATAAATGGATTCATCTTCGCAATTCTCGTAGCATAATTTGGTAATGTTGTTTTCGTTCATTATAAGTTCTTGTAGATGCCTAAAATTACATAAATAGACAAAATTAAAAGAAGAAAATTAATTGCGTTGACAACAAGTAATTATTATTAATATCCACGTTGCAAATCACAGAAAAATAGTTAATTGAAATCATTCAAGGTTTATTAAATTTTTTTTTAATAAGCATAAATTGAATTGAATAAAAAATAATATTATTTAAAAATTTATACCTTAGTTTGCCTTGTTGAATTCCAGTGATGAAGTTCTTATTGAGATGAAGGTGAGTCAACGTTGTCGGAATATTGTCAAAAACAATTTCACTAGAATCAATGCTATTGTTGTTAATATATAAGTGAGTCAATTTCGGCGTTGCCGTAAAATAAGGCACTAGAAAGTTATTCAACTGGCTATTGCTTAGATGCAGATATTTCAAATTCGGAAAAACTTCATAATCGTTCATGATGTTTTGTGTAGAAGTACGAAAATCTCGGTTGTTGTTAATAATCAACTCCTCCAGCTTGACGTTTCCGTTCATCATCAATAGCTTTGCCTTTGGAATATTATTCCCAGTAAGATCAAGATATTTCAGGTTTTGTGTATTGCGGAAAGCGAATGGCGAAATTTCGCTTATGTTATTATTGTCGAGACTAAGTTTAATGATATCATGGCTCTTTATAAAGTCTTGACCAATTTTTTGAAGACCGACGTTAGAAAATTTAAAAATATGACCATGAGGGTTACATTCTATAAAATTATATTCTGTAGTTGTAGTAATCTGTCGAGGTATAAAAATTGGTGGCTCTTTCTTTGTCGAAGGAGGTTCTGGTTGTACTATTGGATTTTCTACTTTTTCAGATTTTGATTGAATTGAGTTAAATGGCTTAAAATCGGGTTTTCTTTTTTCATCTTTTGCATATTCAGTTTTTACTTGAAGCACGATAGTTAAAACGAAGAAAATCGTTAATTTATGGCCTGCCGTCATCTAAAAAGAAAATATATAATTAGCGAAAGTACTATAGTTAAAATATATAACAATAAAAGTAAAAACCACTATCTAATTTAACATATTTTTATAGAATAAAATAAAAAATAAAATTAGATTGATAACAGTAAAATAAAAAAAAAGAAAGAGTGGATTCAAATGTACAGTAATAAATGTAATTAAGCAACGTAATAATGAAAGAAACAAAAAAATTAAAAAAAAAAATTTTTAAGAATACAATAAATTACAAAGATAAATGCTTGCCATTTTAAACAGATCTTTCTTTACGTAAAAGAACGCACAAAAATTGAAAATAAATTAAATTAAAATTAATAATATAGATAACACATATGAACGTGTTATAACGTCTGTAGAAGAACAGTTTACTTTAAATAACAGTTTAAAAATATATAAAAATAAAATAATAATAATTTTACAATAAATTTTAATATTTTAAACAATTTAAGGTACTTACGTTGCTGTTGCACAATTTTTTTTCAAGTTGTTAAACGCCTCTTATATACGTTTCACTCGCAGATTAATTCGCTTAAGCAGTCCAACACCTTTTGTCGCTGGCAAGCAAAAAATATCTTCTTATATACCGAGAATGGTCTTATGGGGTATGCCTTCAAGCAGTATCAGTGCTGTCTTTGTATCTCGATGAACCCAACAGTCAGAAAGAACGAATTTACATTGCAAAGCTTACCTACTTAATTTATAGAAATTAATTATTTAAAATACATAGGTGTAAATAGAGGTAAAAAAAAATATATATATTTTTCTAAAATATTTAAAGTGAATGAAGTTTATATAATTTATACTTCTATGTGAATATTTCTTTTGCCAGTTTGATGGGTTAAAAATCATATTTATACTTTCCTGAACTAGTGTGGTCTCTGAAAGCGTATCTTGTGTCGTACCGGGGATGATTTCTCGTGAACTTCGTGCATTCTTGCGGCTAATCTTACGCAATTATCGCACTGTCTATCATTAACATTTAAAAATGTATATATCATCTGAATCGTCTGGAGCCGGACGAAAGGAATTCTCGGAAATGCAGATCCGATAAGTAACTGTTAACGTTACAGTAATAGTATTTTATTAATTAATGTCGTCTTTTGTATATGAATCTTGAACATTTTCGGTGGAGAAGTTTATTTAAAATCAAGCTACTTATAATTCTTTTTTTATTAGTGACACTATTAAATAATATTGTATAAAATTTATTTATACGCAACTTTCCTTAAACAGACTAGCTTCTAGAAGTTAAAACGAGGTTTTATTTTTAGTTAAATTTCAGCAGCACACTCAGCAGGTAGCAAAGTACGGTTAGTATCAGGTATCCACCTGATACGCAGACATTTTTTCATCGCGCATCTTACTGTGTCGTAGATATAAAATATTATTTCAAATAAATAGACATGTTAAATATCAAATTGTTTTTTTTTACGGTTTATCATTATAACATACAATTAATGAATTATAATTATTAAAATACGTTAGCAATACATTCGTTTGCGTACAAAAAATTATTATCGCCGTCACAACATAATGATCGCAACGACATGATTAATTAATTAAATGTAATTTGATTATGCTAAATATACCGTAATGAAATTTGGCAATGGTTCTAATTCTAGAGTTGTTACTTTACTAAAATTATTATTCATAACAAGTAAATGCTGGAGATTACTGATAGAATATATTCCTATATCAGAAATAGTTGGAAATTTATTTGATTGTACATTTAAATATTGCAGCTTTTTTAACGGGAACGCCCAGTCAGGAAATAAATGAGTCAATTGATTGTATGATAAATCCAAACATTCTAATTGATCTAGCCCTTCGAATGTTGCCGTTTCAATATTATTAATTTCATTTCCCTTTAATGATAGTTTTTTTAAAAATCTTAAATACTTAAAAGAGTCTGGTTCAAAAAACCTAATCTTATTGTAGCTCATCGATAATTCATTCAGCCATTGCATATCATGTAAAGTAAAAAAATATGAAAACTTATTGTAATCTAATAATAAAACTCGCAAAGTACGAAACACATCGTAATTCATAACGAATTCTTTTTCATGGAGATTATTTTTCGATAAGTCTAATTGTCTTAAGTACGGAGTATTAAGATATATTTTATGAAGATTCTTACAGTTAGACAATGACAAAATTTCTAATTTCGCTGACGTTACATTGAAATATTTTAAAGGATTCCCATCCAAGTATAATTCTGTTAATTCTGCAGTGGTCGGTAAATTTAATTCATTGAAATAGTTGTTCTCAAAATGGACAACGCGCAATGACGTTGGTATTTTTTTAAAAAAGTTTGGATCTAATATTAATCCGTTTATATTTGCTAAATCTAACCGCAGTAATTGCGGAAAAGACAAATTGAAGTTCCATAAGAGCGTAGCAATATCGTTTCCACTTAAATCGAGAAACTTCAAATTTGGTAAATGCATTTTTGCACTATCAAATATCATACGCGTATACTTATCATCTGCATTGTTGTCGAAAACGTCGACATCCGGTATTAAATTATTAACTTTTGACATATTTTGATTGCTTAAATCTAATACTTGAAGGTTTTCATGTTTAAGTTCATTACTTTCGTAAAGAATAATATCATTACGAGACAAATTGAGGTAAGATAAATACGGCAAGTGCTTCAAAATATCGTGAGGGATTTTTTCCAAAAAATTATCGTGTAACGAAAAATGTTTTATCGCATTACTTTCAATTGTATTGAGTGGAATTGATTTTAAATTCCACTTGTTTAAATTTAAAAACTCGTATACATTTTTATTTAATAGTTCAATATCATTTATTTTTTGTAATTTAATAATATTTTTTCTTAGAATTTCTGGCGAATCAATTGATATTGTTTTATAATTGGCTGTTTGTGTGAAGCCATACTTTCCAAAAGAAAGCATTAATAAAATTAAACACGTTATTTTTATCTGAAAAACAATGAAAAAAACGTAACGTTACACAAAGTTAATGAATATTACAATAATTAAAAGAAGAAACTACATTTAATAATTTAAAAGTATTGAAAAAGTAACATACCATATTGTAACAGTCAGATTAAACAGTAATAATTTTTTAATAGTTTCGTTACTAATGCCTCACTGTGACTCTCTTAACGAATACTGCGCTTTCGGACGTGCAGTTTCTATTTATACCATTACGTAATTATTAAAAATAACAGTTTTCTATCTTCTGTATTTCCGGTCCGGATGTTTCAAGCGGGATAAACTTAAATTTATCGAAAACGATATGTTCGAATAGCTAACGAACGCATTTATTTATCAAATATAAAAAACTTATCAAACTGTTTATAGTATTTATACAAATTACGTCATTATTAAAAAGAAATTTTCTATCTCATGTTTTGCTGGCCCTGATGTTCCGAGCAGAATAAACATAAAATTCATCAAAAACGATATCTTTCGGCAGCTAACACACGCGTTATTTATCAAACTAGATATTACGAAGTCACCGGCAGAACTCTGCAGCTCCGCTGAAGTTTTCTCGGATTTTTCGGCAAGGAAACTCCGAAAACGTTTAAAAAATTTAAAAAGAGTAAGTTGGTGACATAAGTCAAGGCACTATTTTATTTTACCATTTCTATTATCATCGGGTGACAAGCAACAAGTTTCCCGTCCTCGATCAATGATGATGCCAGCGGCGGGGGCGAGATCTGGCAGTTTGTTTTAGACCGCTTAAATTTAACACTTGGGAATTAGATTTAAAAAAGACGGCTCGCTATGCTTTGTATAAATTTATTTCAGCAGTTTTTGGTATTTGACCATTTTGATCTTAATAAACCAAATGTAACTTCAAAAAGCAGTAATTCTAAATGCTTCAACATTTTTCTACATTGACAATTAATCCATTATCTACATATCTATTTAATTTGTCTAGTAATACATTTATATCGAGTCCGTAAGTATACTATTCGCTCTTTATCTCTGGCACTCCTCTCACTCTTAAATTATCATACCTAACATAAATAAAATATTCAAAAAGGAAAAATATGTCACATATAATACACATATTATATTATCATGACAGACATATTTATGGAGATATTCTTCTTATACATTTCTATATCGTAAGCTGTACACTACTGTAGCATATTAATATAAACATTTGAAAAGCATTTGTAACAGTAAACAATGTATTCATTCAAACACATATCAAATTATTTCAACACTTTACATATTTCTTTTTTATTCTATTACATATCCAGATTTTTTAATATTCGATATTCACATAAGTAATATTTAGAATTACAGTTGCAAAGGAATAATATAATAGATCGAGGGGCCAACTGCCGATGGGTATCATTGTACATTTTTTTATATATTGCGGCAGTACAATAAAACAGGCACTACTAAAAATACGTGTAATACATTAGAAATACGTATGCCATAGAAATGTCATAGAAAATAAATCATTAATTAATTAAGAAAATTAATAAGAATACTTGAAATAAAATTACCAATAATAAGAGAGTAATAAAATAGTAATACAGCAACGAAATGTACCCTCTGCCGAAAACGGCAAAATCACTATACACTTTTTTAAGTAGTGGTTGACCCCTCGGAATAGATGCAATAAATTATTGCACGTTCTTCTTAAACTTGATTAATTGAAAGTAATTTTTGAATAATTTAATCATTTAATGGAACAGTAAACGTAATTTTGGTTATAAACATTCGAAATTTAATTGTCTCAACTTTATCTATTTCACGTCAGAAAAGTTTTTCTTTTTTCCTCAATAAATCTTTTGCAAGAATATTGATAACAATTTTTAACGTGTACAATAAGACATCGCATAGTTAAGCACAATAAAAACGTCTATAATTTGGAAAGTTAATTGCTATTTAACAATTCTTCCTTTATTTTACGGAAAGCTTCGATATATTAGTTACTCCTTGTAATTATTGTAAACTTTGAGCCGGTTTGTCGATATGTGATAACATTCGCTGTACACAAAATAAAGATAAGAATTATCTACGACAAACCTGACAAACGTGCTAACGGTTACTCACATACAAACAACAGATATTGAAAGAGATAAAATAAGATTTTTTTATTTCACCCTATCGTTAAACGCATGATACAATCAAACACTCTCACTCTCATATTTCGACTAGAATGCGAAATCTATCAACGTACCTATATACACATCACATAACATTACGATATCCATAACGATACACATTTTCTTTAACGTCGATTTATTTTTTATCAACTAATTTTGAGTCGAGTTCTTTTTACAAAATTTTGGAGTGCATACGATAGCGAATCAAGGATCTCTTACAATACAAAGATCCAACAAACAGATTGCACAACTAGACACCGTGAGCACGTTTTTTTTATTATCCTTATTATCTTATATTATTTAAAAATAAAATCATCTTTATACATATAAATGATATAAGTCAACTGAGTGGTTTTATAGAAAAAACGATGATATACGTATAATAAATGGAAAATTAATGGATGATAGTATAATAATGAAATAATAAAGGAACTATTGTAAGTCGTATAAAAAAAAAAAGGAAACCAATAGTATTTTTGAGCACAGAAGTTCTACAACTATAGGCTCGATTACTCTCTGGCATATCTTTGGTATCGCGAATTACGGAGTCTGGAAGCATAAAACAGTTATAAAAAGCCCAAAGCTGTAGCATGATCATTCTTTTTCCTGTAAACATACAATTTATATGTGTATTCCGCGAAAAGAAATTAAATAAGGAAATGAAAGTATTGAAAGAAACAAGAATTAATTTTTTTGATCTTGCATTCTCGATTTCAAACATTTATCTTTTATCTAATTTAATTTCTTTGATTTTATTATCTCTTTTATAGGTAGATAGACAGTTCGCTGTGTATTCTCTGCACGTACTAAATGTATTTATATGTAACAAAAGCGTAATACGATACAGTGAAGTAAAAAAGCAAGAAAAAAAGCTCGAGTTCACGCAACAATGTTCCATAAAAAAAACTTGACAATACGTACAACTACATATGGCAGGTTTAATTACCGACTTCGTTCCAGCATGAAACAATACATTCTCTTAAAGATATACGTGTCGCACTTATTTATGCGCAATACAGCTTGTTTTTCTTTCTTTTTTTTTTATATACTTTAATGAAAGGTATAATTCATTCGGAGATGAGTTTTATCAATGTCATATATCATTCGTAATTATCAATAGTTACTGCAAGTTTCTCTGTCAAAGACTATGTTGTTATGGCCACACGTTACTTGACATATCATTTTTGATATATTAGGAATTAGTATTTCACTTGATAAGTTGTACGAACGGCATTGTTTATCATCAGGCATAAAAAATGTAAAATGTACTTATATCACTCGATATGCATTAACAATTAATTGTAGACTAGCAAAAAGAGGAGCGCAAACGGATATTTTATTGTGATTTTATATGTATACTTTGGCAAGATACAATCATCACCGATATTATCGTTTTAGTCACATTATTAGAGGATGCCGTTGAAGAGTTTTTTTTTATGCTTTCCCCCCTTTTTTGAAACAAATTGAGTAGGCTTTTTTTTTAATTTGGCATTAGGCAGTCAGAGCGACAACTACGTCGCTAAAAATAATACTTTACTACTTATGCTCTTTTTTTACTAAAATAAAAAAAAATGAAAGAAGTCAAAAAACTGATTAACATTATTATTACATTAATAATATTATTTTAAAGAAATTTAAAAAAAATCTCGTCTTACATAAATATAAAAATCAAAATTAATTATATAAAATTACAACAAATTACATGATTCATCTATTTGTTATGTGTATATGTACACGGAAAGCCAGATATGGCATTTGCTACGACGAGCGATGACTACGGCTGGCGTACGTGACTTCCCCTTTAGTCCTCGGTGACTGATGCTTCGCGGCACATCTACGCGCGCGCTTCATGTGAGATTCGACGTACTCCACGCCAAGATCACGTACGCTAGCCGCCTCGCAGCACCACGAATGCCATTTCTAACGGTGAGTGTACATACATATGTTCATAATTTAAATTTAAAAAAAAAGTATATAAATTTTGCAAATGGAATTATTTTGCATTCCACTATAAAGTGATATTGCTTTATTATTTATCATCTCTCTAATACAATACTGAAATATCTCTAAATAATAAAGTTTTGATTTCTAACAATTAATAAATTGACAATTGCGAATTATGTTAGTTAAGCGCGAAAAAATTGCAGTAACAAAAGATATAATTTTTGTAACTACATATTTATTGAATAAAAGTTATATATAATTTCTTAATATGTCCCAATTTCATATTTAAAGATATTTCAATATTAATTGAAACAGCGATGTGTTACCGTGAGTATGTTGCAAGCAAATAAATTCAGTAACAGCATTCCCATAACCAACAAAATCTCTATAGAAGTAATTCTCATTCTAATTGTGATATGTTGTGAATGAATATATGTAATTTATGTAATCTCATATTGGTAGGATAAAATTATTTACTTATTAAGAAATCTCTATAAAAATTACGTATATAGGTCATATTATTTATATAACATAATATTTTCAAGTCTATTATGGGTGCATGTTCCACAAATTATTTGAGAACACGATATATCATACACAATTATGTATTTTTTCTGTGACGTAAGAAATTCCCAATATTAAATTTTTCTACCGTAATTACCAAATAATGGAATGAATGCAACGGCATTTCGAGTATAGGAATTTACAGCATCTATTAAATTCTAATTCTTACTAGGCAGTCTTTAAGAAGTTGATGGTTATCGGGTTTGCATATAAAACCGAGTCAAATATTATTGCTGATGATGCAAAATATGTAAGTAGCTAAAAGCCTTTAATTTAGTAACTGAAATTTATGTAGTAGTCGAAGTTTGTTGTTGCGGACTGTATTCCAATAATGCTATTGGAAATGTCTTGATGTGCGTTTGCCATTGCGCTGATAGTTGGAAGAATTTTACACCGTACCATTCGGTACCATCAATGCTCACTATAGCAAAAATAACATCACCATTGAGTGATTAATAGCATTATTAATTCAAATTACAAATAAATTAGAAAAGAAGTTAAACAGCTTTTCTATAATTTATAATACAATTAAAAATATATATATTTAGTAAAATAATTTACCTCTTAATGGAATGTTGTGAGTTTTCGCAGAACATATGAGGCGTGTCACACCATCCACCGACTGACTCTTCGGTTCATTTTCTTTTTCTTTTTCCTTTTTTTTACCTAATCTCATTACTAAAAAAGAATAGCTTTTTAAAAAATTTAATTTATAATATTATATAATTTAATTTTTTAACATAAAACTCGATCTTAATTCCTTTAATCTTTTTTCAAAAATATAAATATAGCTTAATATTCTTCTCTTACTTTTTTGCTTTTTCTCTTTTGTCGTAAAATTCATAGATAAGTGTTGTCCAGGAACTTCGCCTAACGAAGAAAGTCTTTGCACGTGCAACGCTCTGAAGGCTTGGCGTAACGTACTTTTTCCTTTTTCACCTTGAGTTTGTTTACTCCAGTAATCTAGCTGTAACTCCACTGGTTCCCATCCTTCTCTTGTCGGTTGACCCACGTTTGGACTGCTAGGTGGTGTCAACTTTCCGGGTGTAGGAACAGGTAAACTTGGAGGAGGTAAAGAAGGTGGAGAACCAGACATACTGACATTACTTTCCTCCAAATCCACAGATGCGGAAGAACTGCTGTCTGGGCAACCCACACGAACGTCGTTTATAAAGGGAATAAAGATTTGACTACTGTCATCTGTTTCCCTACAAATAAAATTAATTTTTTATTCTTTTTTTCCACTTAAATATATCTCTTTAGAAGCGTTTATAAAAAAAAGTTATCTTAATTACCTGTACGTTACCATAGCTTCCGCTATGGGTAGAAGCAAAACCGTATTTGCCGTGGCCAGATATTCCGATACTCTTGCCGCATACTCACTCGACCCTCCGCTTTCTCGCTCTAAAAGTTCTTTCCATTCGTCTCCAAATAATTTTGAATACTTGGCGTCAATAGAACCGAGATATCTCGTTAATGTATTCGAACCAAGCGGTACTACTAAGAATTTCATGTAGTTCTGCCAATCTGGCGGTCTGAAGCTTAACAAGTCAACATAATGACGAAGAACCGTATTTATGAAACTATCGCCGCCAGCGATAATCACTTTGATAGGTGCCGGTGGCTTTGCGGAACTGTTGCAACTAAATACAAAAATGTACAATTAATGCAAAGTTTTATACATACATATAGATATATCTTAAAAAAAAAAAATTAATAAATAAGCATTAGAGATATAATAATTACAATTTTTGTATTCTCGTGACCAAACATGTAAATGTTGCACGGATGTCAGCCGGAGAAGCGGTCGTTAAAACTTTATGGCTCCTTTCTTGAAGTTTTGCGGCAAGTACAGCACCACCAGGATCCGCTATGGATACCAGTGCCACAGCCTCTGGTAAACTATCGTCTGGTAAGACTCGACTTAACTGTTCGACTAAAGCTTTCCTCGGCTAAAATTAATAAGCATATAAACATTTTAAAAACGAGTCGCTAACATCGTCTCTAAAGCGATTTTATTCTTGCCACCAATTTTTTTTAACAAACGACATTATCATTTATATTTACCTCTGTGTTATTTAAATCCGATGAAGGTTTTAAATCAACGCTCAAACTATGTTTCTTAGACTTGTTACTGCCAGGCGTTCCTCTATCACGCGCAAATAGTCTACTTCTCCTTTCAGAGCTTTCATTTTTGTTAGGCTGCTCTGTCGATTTCGGAGGGGAACCTGCCACATAATTCGGTGGATCGTTCGCCTCGTGATCTGTCCAATTTTCAGGATGAGAATCGCTGTCAGCTCTTCGAGAACTGTCATCGCTTTGTCTATCCACCCCACGTTCTGCAATGAGATTTTATTACTGTCTATAGAGATACGAAAGCGTAAAACATTCATAAAACAATACACAAAGTATTTCAAAGTTACCAATACATGTTTAAAAAAATTTTTTATTTTATATTACACTTAACAAAAGGTATTGATAAAAATTTAAAGTTAAAATTGCACAAAGTAGCAATCAAGAAATAATTTATTCGTGATAAATGTACTGTATTAAAATATATTTAAAATCACTTGAAGATTAAGACGTCTTCATTTATTTAAACTCTTTAAATTTAATCAAATTTAAAATTAATTTAATCGATGTAATGATATAATAATAGATATATATCATTAAAAATATGTTCTTTAATTTTATTACCAAGTCTGAATTTCGGTAATTTTAAAAAACTCTGTATAATGAAACAAGTGTAAAGTGAACATAAGCACAACTAATGTGCCAATATTAAATTATTCGATAAATATACTAGATATCATATATACGTATTTAAAATTTTCTTTAACTTTTTAAAAATCTGTATGTATGTACACATATATCTCAAACACTTGTAACATTACTTGATACGTTGTGTTAATATAAATCTAAATTTGGAAAATGCTTATTTCGGTAACGTGTTCATACATATATGGCATCTAGTATATATTTTAATTTGTAACAAATGACGATTACCTAAGTGTCAAGTTTCGAACAAACTAAGACGAACTTATCGATATCACAGACGTAGCATTGATTACAGGGTTTATTATTGCAAACGACAGAGAGAAAGAAAGAAAGAAAGAAAGAAAGAAAGAAAGAGAGAGAGGGTGTGGGGGAGTTACTCGTGAGATAATGTGCAAGTCTCAGTATTTTTAGAAAACATGACTAAAATTGACAGAATAAAGAATACGTACGTATACAAGTAGATAGAGAGATACAGGCCAGTACCACAGATCGAAGTCTAACAAGATTACATACAAGAAGCCGCAAATAGACACACAGTGTATATGTAAAGGGAAAACAGGTTCGCACATTATAAATACATATTATAGATACTACAGTTTTCTTCAGCAAAAAGAAAATAGTCGTACAGTGTAAAAAAAACTGTAAGAAAATTTAATGTATTGTTGCAATTTTATTTTTATCGGAATTTATGTACATTGATATATTTGTATCATCTTGATGAAACAGTTTAGAAAGGAATGTAAGAATAATAGAAGATATAAAATTAAGGGAGACATGCTAAGTGCGTGTATATATATATATACACACACACGCACGCACATGAAAAGAGAAAAAAGAAAGAAGAGAGAGAAAAGTTTATTACGTATGGAGGCATTTGATTTTAGGCTTGAATAAGTGAAGCACAAAGATATAACGTGCCACTTCGATTATTCTTGCATTTGGCTACGTTAGAATGATATGTTGCAATATTAAGAGAAAAAGTTAATGTATAAGTGTGAATCGCGAAGCCACTTAATTACCAAATGTGATTGAAACACCAAGCTTCTGTCGATTAGCAAGGTCATTCATGCGCTGGAGTTTCTTCTCCAATCTATAAAATCATTGTTACTGAATTGCTTTCAATATTTCGTTAACATTATTGCGAATATAATATATAATTAAAAAAAAAAAGTAGTTTGTTCAATTTAAAGGGGCTTACTTTTATTTTTATTAATTTATATGATCAATGAAGAAAAAGTAATTAAGTTTATTTAACAGAGATATGTATAGACTCTATTATTGTACGTCATTTTCAACAATATATAATATGCCTCTCTTACATCACATGCTAGAACTTGAACGCAAAATACGTGCTGTTTGATAAGAAGCGGAATCCTTAAAACGTTCCAACTATCGGTCTTCATGGGGACTTGAGGATTAAATTTATATTTACATACCCGGAGTTGTATGTCCGACACGATGCTTCTCTTTAATCGGCTGGCCTGCGGGCTGTTGACACGTGGTAGTTGTTGAGATAGTTCCTCGAGTATCCTCGTTGGTTACTACTATCGAATCGTAACATGCAACAGTGCAAAGCCAACCCACCAGATTTTCATTTAGAAGATCTGAATTTGAGTAAGCTATGGATTTAAGCCTAATCCTTAGACAATGACAATATATTAGCGCTTCCCAGACATATCGAATTACAGCGTTAAAAGCAAAAAAAAAACTTGTACAATAGTTTAATCAACAAAAAAAAAAAGTTTACGTTATGTTTTATTAATCTATTTCATTTTATGTAAAATGAGACGTGCAAAAAATTAATTGATTTCAATGTAATAAAAATTAAAGTTCTAATTTAGAACAGATTGATGAGACCTATCGCTTTTAACGTCATAATTCAATCGCAGCTCGCAGCAGTGAGAGGCAAGGCGCCTTTGCTTAACATAAATAATTATAATTATCTAATCAGTCTTCTCTCTTCCATAACGTAAATTTAATTTAAAAAATATATAACTGCATAACTTTTATTAAATGCGGTCTTAAAACTTAAAAATAAAGCTTTTGCACTCTCCCTTCAGTTTAGCTAAAAAAAAAAATATATATATATATTATTCTACATTACAGAAATTAAAAATTGAAGGGAGCTTTATTTTATATAAATTAAATACCAATATCCTACCTGTATAACGGATCCTAGTGAATGATAAAGTACGGAAAAACTTATTCTTACTAATTATATAAAAACACAACTGGTAATTACGTAAAACTCGATAAATAATAGCTAAATTGCGTTTAACAAATGTACAGGTAAAATTTTCAAAAAGAATTTAATTCGCAAAAAGACCGAAACGCTATGTATAATAAATAATTTGCAGGTTTTATAAATATATCAATATGCATATGCTCCCAATTGATTACTTTTTGAATTCAAAACTCTTCTATAAAATAATTTTTGAAACGTTGGATAAAATTTAAAAAAATACTCGGATTTACAACAGTCATGCTGCTTCGCCAAAATATCAACAGCTTGATTAAATCGTGAAACGCAAACGCACCTTTAGCAGTTAGAAATGTTTCATTTCCATGGAATTATTGAAAACTTTTTTTAATTCCAATAAAATGATGTTTAACTGCAAAAAGTGACTATTTTACAAGTGTAATAACCAATAGCCTAGAGCGAAAGCCAGAATACGATAAGTTTGAAACGTAATGTAATCTTCCTTACCGTATAGCATTACATATGATTAAATGGTAGCAACATTTGCTTAAACGGCAGTCTAATTACTTAAATATTACATCGCAACATCAGCACAATGAGCTAGTTTTAAGTATCGATAAAATACCTTGGCATGTCACACATATGTCACACATTTTATCAAAATACGCGAATGATTGAATAATCCAATGACTTACCGGAATGAGGTGGGGCGAGAAGAGACCGACTAGAACTGAAAAAGGGCCTTAATGACGGCTTCGGCGTACTGCTAACTGACATGGTATCCAATTCTGGTCCACTATCTGATAAATCTTCTAATTCGTCGAACAATTCTTCTATCTCCATATCCCCACCTTTAGAAAAACCATGGAAAGATTAAAAAAAATAATTTATTTATTTTAGAAATTATTTACCCATAATTCTAATTAATATTTATTAATATGTAGAAAAAAAAATCTTGTTAGACTATTGATATTAATTCACATTTTCTAAATAGGATTTATTATATCGATTATCTGTAGAATTTCATTTACGTAGCATCATACATACCTGAAAGTTTCTGCCCGATTTCCTCTTGATCGTGTTCCAACTCCTCAGACACCCTGAACCGCTTTAGAAGAGCTATAAATTTTTGCTTTAAATTTCTTTGCTGCAAAAGATAAGAAACATCAGAATCCAATACAGGCACGAGGAAAAATGCGTTTTAAGGTAAACGAAAATACTGCGCCCACCCTTGCATTCGTTGGTATTTTTCCGCGACTCTTCCGCCTATGAACCTCTAGCGTAGGTTCGCTATCGCTGCCCTCTGGCTCGCCCTCCGAGCTAAATTCCTCCTCCTCGTCGCTAAATTCCGGACAGAGCCTCTCATTGGGATCGTTCGTCAGTCTTTTATCGTGATCAACCGGCTGGGAACTTAGGGCGACGACGCTCACGCGTGCCAATGGTACCGAATGACCACCGTATTTTTCCGCCTTGTCCGATATCAATTCCAGCTCGACATCCATTTGCTTTTGCAGCACCTATACAAAACCTGATTAATTTCCTTGCGATACCGGAGAAATCTAATTAATCATCTTCGGTAAACATATACACATATGGTATCTGATACGGTTTCTAATATCATTATTAAATTTATTATTATTAAAATCTACTTTAAAGGGAGCAAAGCTTACCTGGGCCATGTTAACAATTCCCTCCGCGAGAGTTTTGTATCCGAGCATCGTGCGGTTCTTGTATCGCTTGCGCCTTTGCAACAATATCAGCAGCTTGTTACCATCTCTCTTGAGAAAATGCGGATACTGAAGCGCAAATTGTAATTCCAACTCCGTATCGAGTATGCCGCCGGTTGGTATAGCCATCTCGTTGGAACGCAAGGTTCTTTTCGAGCTCTGCATCTTGACCGCGATGCTAATCGACGCCAGATCCGACCCGAGTGGCCGGAGTATCACTAATCGAGTCAGCGTCAACGAGCACAGCCTGAAAATCAAGCGAAGCCAAAGTGATCCTCGGGTCTGAAATATACATATATTCGACAGCGTCAGTAATAAAGATTAGAACTCAAAGAGATCCCGCTTGCGTATAACAGAGTTTAAACTAATCGTAAGATACGCGCAACGGGGTGATCGATACAGAATTATCGATTAAAAACTATCCTATCGATATTTATCGTACGCGCAAAGCAAGGGTACGTATAAATGCACGTAACTACATTAAAAAAAAAATTAAGCTAGAAAGACGTTGGCGTCACGAATTATCACTCTGCTCTGCTTATCGTCCAGCTACTAAGGTTTAAAGTCAACGATATGATTCTACCAAATCTGCCACATCCCAAATGCTGCGATTTGATTTTTCGTGAATACGAGGGCATTCTTTTAAATAATTCCAATGAGAAAGTAGACAGGCTACAAAGTCGATTAAAAAAATAATTCTTGAAGAACCTAACAATGGGAAGTCACTGGAGAACTTTGAACGATAAATGCGCCGATATTTCACGACAATTAAACAAAAAATAATAATAATAATTAAAATTATGACATGTGAAAAAAATATGAGGTATAGCAATAAAAACCGCTCTTTTTATTTCATTTTATTTTATGGAATAATATGTTTTTTACGCCAGTGAGTTCTTATTCCGTTCGAATACTCCTCTCGGAACATAATTTACTTGTCGATGACACGCGCGATAGAGCCTATACCAAGTGGAAACATCGTCGAAACCCTTATTACGTGTGGTGGGGTAAAGGGCGATTATCGTTATTTATGAAGAGGGTTTCCGAGGGCGTTGGGGGGGGAGGGGGCGAATGCTATATTTAGCGAAGAGCTGAAACTACAGGTGGCACGTTATCACTCGAGCGTGCATTTATTTTACATGTGCAGGACGGCTGTACCATTTGCGCGATAATACGTCGCGATAATGCCGATTAAAATAAAGGAAATATATATATAATTGCTCGGGCGTAACAAAATCCTAGATATTCAAATGTCGATCCGCAGCCGCAGCGGGTGCTACCAAGTCTACTCACGTTCATTTAGTTTAAATGCGGAACAGGCGTTAGAGATCTGCGTAGTTAAACGTGCGATATCGAATGCTTTTTTGATCGCGTGTCCTATCGCCGTTATTTTTACGCGGAGCTGCGCTCGCAACTCTCTAGCAAGCGGCTTTTCCTCGGAAAAGCTTTTTCAGGAACGTCTCGGGGAAATCAGTGGCGTTGTAACCAAGTAAAAAAAAGAAAAAAATATATATATATGTATTAATTTCGTAGTCGGTGACTGTGAATTTATACCGAATTAACCGTCGGCTTTTGCCAAACACGTGCTAGCCCATCGGCGGTCTGGCAATAATCGCGAGTCGAAAATACAGTAATGGTATTTTCGCCACACGCGGCTTGCTTGCTCGCACTTAAAAATATGTATATACGCGATGTAACTTCGCAGTCGATCCCTCAAATCGATTAAGGTATTTATAGTGAAAAGAACATTCGTGGTTTCGCGAGACGGGCATTTAAATGCTGCCGCTGAGGGGGGTGTCTCGCCAATTCTCGCATCGCCGGTCTTTAAAACGCCCAGTTTTCATTTAGACTCGACAATCTTATCGCGGAACAAGCATTTAAAATAGCGCAATTGGTAACTAAATTGTATACAAGACAGGTACAACATTTATTACGTATAATATACTTCTTGGACAATTGCAAAATAATGCTCTCTTGTTCATTCACTTACATTTATCGTTTCAGTTAATTTCCTATTTTATTATTTTTGAAATACGCAATATATACATATATATCTATACGCGCATCGTAAATAATTTTCGATAAATATATTATTAACGCGATATGTCGGTCCCCCTTAATTAAAACAATATTCATTAAAAAAAATAAAATAAAATAAAATAAAAGAATAAATAATTACTTTTGTATTAATTCCGATATTGACCCCAGTCCAATAAATCATTCGTAACGGCATCAGCAGATTAACAACAAATATCGATCTGTCGCCGTACCTCTGAGAATAATCGTAAAAAAGACGCGCGGGGAATATCAAAGACAAAGGGTGCCTCCGGATAGGCCTCTGGCGTCGATCGCGGGTACGCGCGGATCTGTCAGATTTTGTTGACAGTCGCCCACCGCGAGCGGGGTTGGCGAGTGGAAACGCGTCACTCGACCATGACTCAACTGCGAAGAAGGGACGTGTACGGTCGTTCGTGCCCGGGTGCCCGAAAACGGGCATCTCGAGGTGGCCGAACGGTGGCCGCCGAGGCCACCGAAGGGGGTGTCGGCCGAACGAAAGGGCGTGCAATCGTCGCGTAAGTCAGAGAACCCGCGTCCACCATGACGTGTCAAGGAGCATCGAGGACGAACGGATCGAACAACGCCGATCGCCGCGATAGCGCGCCGTTACCTGGGGATGCAATTTGGCGGCGTGCGATCCACTTCCCAGGTGGCGAATAGCTTCATTGGAACGGGCCGAGTGGCCGGAGCAGTCACCTTCGTTCGTTCCGCCATTTTCGGCGGCCCGCGAGACACACGCAACGTCCGCGACGATATACCGCACCTCGTCGCGGTTCGCAGGCGACTATCAATGACCGTCAAGTGCGCGCCGAATGGGCCGAACCGCCGTCCGAGCCCGTCGTGGCGAGGGGGGCGACGAGATCGCCGAGGGCGCCGACGACAATGCGGACCCAACCGTGGCTCCACGTCCGTCGTGCGGTCCGCAGCGGAAACTATCCGCGATCCATTAACAGATGTTCCGCGACATCTACCAACGTCGCCGGAAAATTGTTGCAAAGAAATATTTCAGATTCTCTTTTTTTTTTCTTGCAAAAGTGCACTCTTTCCCAAAAAGATTAGTATTTACCACAAAAAAGAAATACCTTTTCATCCGTTAGATCAAATAATAAAATGGAGTTGATCAATTATATAATATATATCTATATATATTATACATATATTTAAGTAGAATATAACCGTGTTGGATTTTATTACAAAAAATGTACATGTGATATTAGTAACCAAATAATAAATATACACATTCTCTGCTCCTTCTTTTTACGTCCTGCTCGCTGTTACAATTCTCTTGCACTTGCTATTTAAATTAGATCATAGGACAACCACCACATTAAAACAGGTTGTATACCAGCCAAAGCCAATACATAGAAAAGCCGCTGCTTATTGCCGGAGGCTGTGTAACTATGGCCTTGTGGAATCACTCTTAATTTTAACGATCGCATTAGAAAGATACCTATAGAAGCACTGAAGTACAATAGCATTATGTAGTAACCAAACTTACGAAATATCAAAGATATCAACAGTGCCGTGTTAATACCAACGTATTTATAACCACAATATGCTAACAAGTCTAACGCTGTTAGACTGCTTTGGAGATTCAACCCGTACAAACTCGCAATAAAAACGAGCATTTCACTTAAGCCCCAACCGAGAGCGGAGGTAGCTAGTATACCTAGGTGTTCGGGCGTAAAACGTTCCTGCATGCCTAAAACTAATCCTGCCACAGCAATGTATGTGAAAAATGCCATTGTAGGAATATACATATCTGGCGCGTTAGTTTCATACCGCGGTTGCAACGGTACATCTTGTTCATATTTTACAGACCAATCCTATAAAAAAATAAAAAAATTATTGTACTTGAAATTCCAATAGCCGAAAGTTTCTATTTGACTTTATATAAATTAATTTCTATATAAAAAAAAACTGCTTAAATTATCTCTCTTGAAATAACTTTTTCCATACCTTGTGCACAAATGGGAAGAACAACAGCATTAATTTTGCAAACACATAATCAGTATTCACAGCAAAGTAGTATTTCAATGCTGTAATTGGCACATATTTCGCGAGATGTTGCTTTCCTGTACCAACCAATGCATTTCCATATTGTATAGCCATATCTGTAACAACTGGTTGTGCCAAGAACTGTGTAGAAAATTGAGGACTTGTAAATTCTGTCGGTTGACTTTCACTGGGTGGATAACTTGGCATCTGTGGGTTATATCCATATGGGGGAGGTCCTTGAGGAGGCATAGGAAAACCATATTCTGACATTGAACCATTATTTAAGGGCATCTAGAATTTAATTAACAGTAAATTAATTTTTTTTTATCTTTAAAAAAAAATTTGTTATCAGAAATGTATTTCTGCAAACTTGTATTAATAGCAATCTTGTTGGTTTATTTACCTGCTGATTGTACATAGATTGTACATATGGATTCTGTGCCATTGGAGGTGTTGGTGAGCCAGCTGATGGATCTAATAATCTTTTTGGTTTTCCTGTCAAGTTATCTTTGTATTATAAAAGAATCTTTAAGCTTTGTATCTTTATATAAAAAAAAAAAAGTAAAATATATAAAAATTAGCTTAATAGTAGTTGCCAAGCATACATTTAATATTCTTATTCTTTTTACAATTGAATGATACTGTAAAAATCGACAAATATAAGTATGTAGGAAACCTGGACCAAGTTTACATCTGCCATTCATAGGTTACACTCACCTCGGCGTGCGTTTGAGTGATTGTAATTCATTTTTCTATTATGTATGTCAGGTTCTCGAAGGTACTTAGCTATTCACCGCGATCGATCAAACTCTCCTGTTCGGTCAGACACCGATTATTTGTAAATGATGAAATTAAAAACAACCTGCGTTACTCCACGTCGCCATGTTCCGCTCTTTCTGTCCGATCGTCATCAGGAAACATCTACTTTAATGCATGATTCACACTGCGCACAATGCTATTGGCTGAGTCACGTTGCATACTCCAATCGTGGACAAGGAACATTTCATATTGCGGCCCGTCTCATTCGCCGCTTGACGCAAGTTCTTGGCGTCGTTCATTCCGCCGACGACGAACCTTTCGAAAAATAGCGCACGCGAAGCATGCGCATGATTTGTTCTAATATTATAAAATTATATTTGTAATTTACACGTATAAATTCAATACAAATTATTAAAAAAATTAATAAATTTATATCGCAGTTAAAATGTTAATAAAAATAGATATACGATAAAATTATAAAATACTGAAAATACATATGCACGTGAATGTAGAAAGAAAATGGTATATTAACAACGAAATAAGAATACATGGCAGATACATGTACAATTAGTTTACAATCAACATCTCCAATATTGAAACATAACATTTCTTAGTATATTTTGTGTCATATGATATATACATGTATTATTAATGATGTATTCTACAGAATTTCTTAGGCTTAAAAGTGATTTCCACATAGAGTACTGTGCTACGATCGTAATTCGTCTGATTTCTTACAGTTTTGGAATAGCAAAACGATATTGTTTCATTAACTTTTACCAAGGAAACGGATTTGAAGACCCATCGTATTTCGACCGTGCTGTTAATTTTGGTCGGGGACAGCGATTTCCGACATTATCAGAATACTGTAAAAGCACTGTATGCTATGTGGAAATGATAACCAAGCGCCCAAACGGCGCTTAGCTATTATATGCATATCGGCAGAAACGTTTCAAGTTAGCAATAACAAATCTCGTTGATAAATGTCACACATTCTCTCTCCCTCTCTCACTTTCTTTCGCTTTGTAAAATAATTACATGTAGATGGCATTAATTTGATATAACATATTTATATAGTATCAAAATAAATAGTTTTAATGCCATCGGTTTTGTTCCTGTGTCAATTGACTGCATCAATCAGCTATCACGAACGTTCTTGGATATTCCGCAGCAACGGATTTTGTACTTCTGCTCCATCAATCTATAATTACACTTCATCATATACATATCGTACACGTCAAGTGTTAGTATCAACCGATATCATTACTTTTTATACCGATTTCACGTGGTCTGTGTGCATGGTATCGAAATAGCCGAGACGATTATTGAGATGATAAAACGCGAAATTCACGTTTGTAGTTTGTGAAGCTGCACGCACCACGTCCGTTTCACAGTTGATGAAGTAATCAGCGCTCAGTACTCGTAGATTATATTTTATGGCAGGGAGATTGCTACAAAGCTTGTTTTCTTTCACAGCTGCTAATGATCCTGTTACTTTCCCGTAACAGTTTGGAATCTAGGTAAGCAAAGACCGAACTTTGTCTCTATACCGGTGAAAATAGGTAGAGCTACTTGATAGCCACCTATATGATCTGGATTCGTTGATCGAATTTCATCCGCGACTCCCATCGTAGGCACCTTTTGTTCCGAACCAGTGGGTCGACTGCAAGTAATCATTTATTATTAATTACGTATTGAACATGCCATTGCGAGTCATCTGACAATTCTTCGATTTAATATTTTATTTTACGTATGTATATCGTAAACGTATTCATTTTCCAGCTAATTTATATATTTAAATACCACTGATCAAAAATTGTAACTGTCGTTCAATTATAAGGAAAATGTTTTAATTAATTTGCATTTTTTGAATAATATTTTTTATACTTACGATCCTCCGAAATCGACTACAAACAGTCTTTGCAGCACCTCATACGTGAAGAGAGTAACACCAAACTGAGGTGACGATCTGAACACTCGAGCTGTAAAAATAAAAAGAATATATGTGATATTAGATATTGTAGATATAACTTTAAACACGTGCAACTTTATATTCTTAGTCAAAATAAAGATTTGGTACGCTTTAATTAACAAGCACGTTGATATGCTCTTTTTCTTTTCGGATGAAACACACAGCACACGCGCACGTGTGCATAACATGTGTGCAAAACATTCATTTTAAAAAGTAATGATAGTTGGTGATGATGGTGATAATTACAAATTGTAATCAGTTTTAATTTCAGCTTATTTTATATGAAATGCGATTATATTTTTGTTGCAATTAATTTTATGAGATATCCATAAATAAATATTAATTATAGTTGAGAAAATGCTAGTCAATAAAAAATCCATAATCAAAGATTTAGTAATTAAGAAATAGAGCTCCTAAAAAGTACTATGATTTTATTTATTGACTTGCATTTTCAAAGTTATAATGTTTAAAATATGTACGAACATAAGACGTTTTGGAACACATCAGGTTAGATTTGCTAAACATTCCGAGTACAAAGAGTGAGTATGTTTATTGCAGATTGGGAAAAACAAAATTGTAAATCATAAAGACGTAAATCGTAATGATAGACGAAGAGAAAAAGTACTTACTAATAAATAATTCGCCGGGTCATATGGGGGAGGAAATAAGATTGAAAGATGCAGCAGGGTTGATCCCCCCCGCGCATGCAATCGACCAAAGCAAAACATATTACTAATGATACTTTGAAATTTATAACGAAAAAACCATGAGAATCTTATTTTGCTTTTATTTCTTTCAGTAATGAAAAGATTCTAATCGACTTGGATTACTTTGGCGTTTGGCAAATTATACCTAATTTATAGTAAGAGATATTCCACGATCATTCAGGAAATAAGAGAAAAACAATTGTTTCTCTCACGAGAATTACTTATTTCTCTGTCGCAACAACCATCTTTATCGATGTACAAAAAGATATACTGACATTTATTTTGTGAAAAATTTCCCAATGTGCATGCAGGAAGAAATACTAATTTAGATCTTAAAAACCTTATTCATATAAAATAAACAGTAAAATGATATACCTGTCGCGCCTTTCCAAAATGCCCTGGCACCTTCTTCTTTATAAATTTTCCTCGCGCAATCCAACAGTCCGTTATATGTGGTTTGACCTTCTCTAGCTACAACCTAGAAACATATAACAACGCAATTGTAAAATCACTTTTCACCGATGGTAATTAGAGAGTTACGAAACGTACCTGTAACCTTGTTTTTATCACATCTGCAGGAGTAACTAACGCTGCTGCAGGTACACCGGCGATGGCACCAGAAACGAGAAGTGACAAAGGCGTGTTGTAACCTCCTTCGTCGGCTAATCGTGCTTTCGTGTGAGCATACATAGGGAAGTAAATTGCACTAAATGGCACGTCTCGCAAAAAGCAAGCTCTAGCGCCCTATAAAAAAATGATTATTTTTATCATTTTATCTGTCTACTGTCAATCGAGATTATCGTTACTCACTTTGTACAATCCGAAAAGACCTAATTCCTTGACAACAGCCCACGCCCTAACTTTTGACCCTCCTGCAATTTCACCAGCCACTTGTAGTCGGATTTTTACTATTTCTAAAGGATTGGTGAATATCACCTGTGATCCTCCAGCCTGTGAATAAGTCAGGTTTGTAAGTCAAAAAGAATTTGTATAATTACCCAATTAAATTATTATGTTATTTCATTATCACAAAAGTAGATAAAAACTAATATGTTTTTTGTATTAAATCTCACTTATTTAAAACTTATCTCGTCTTTTTTTTAAACTTACATTTAATTAATTGCTAAAAGATATCAAATTTTACAGTTTTAAGTTATTTAAATCATTGCATACTTACACAGGCGCCAGATAGAATTTCTCCATACAACGGCAAGTTTCCATTTTTATCCATAAATTTGTCTCTCACAAAATCGTTAACTGTTAGTTTAATAGCCTTTTCCGGAGCAACTCCCATCAATTGAGGCATTAAACCTCGATAAAGACCGAAAAAACCTTCGTGCCGGATCACCTGTCAAACCCAAAAGAACAGCTTCATGATTAACGATGCAGATAATGTTACACGGCGAGACTTTTCGATTCCAACCTTTTTACAACAATCAAAGCTATTTCTATACATCAGTTCGCCTATAAAAGACCCAGTCCTTTGATTTTGCATTCTGGTCTTGACCAAGTCGATAGGATATACAGCGGTAGCGCCAACAGCTAAAAACGACATAATCTATTTATTTTTTCAATTAATATTACTAATTTTAAATTCTAATATTATATTCTCTTTACTGTAGTTTTATTATTATGTTGTTAAATAATTCTTTAAAAAATTTAATTTTTTTGTAATTATTTCCTTAACACGACAGTATTCATAACTTTAAAGGACTGCAGAATTATATATTTTATGACGATTTGTATATAAATATAAATATTGTAAAAAGATTTTATAGACAAACCTCCGCCGATAGAACCAAGCACAAATCGGTATCCACTTTCGAGCATCTGTACAATAATACCACGTTCGTCTGGACTCTGTAAAGTATTAATTACTTATTAATTTTTCTAATGTATAATCAAAGATTCTATAAACTGTCACATTTCAGATTCCAAAAGCAAATTTCTATCCTATCAGTTTTAAATTATTTTAAAACCATTAAAACTTAAAAATTTAATAAGAATTGTAGATTATTCAAAATAAATTTTTCGTATGTATTGCTTTTAAAAATATTTAAAAGTAATTAAAACATAATTAAAGTACACATACCGATACTGCTTTAATTTCGGCAACACGTTTCGTGATCTGCTTAAAATATTGCTCAGGTGTAATAGCCACAAGGTCATTATATACAATTTTTCTGAAATAAGAGATATTGCAAGCTCAATATACACACATACCTATAAATATAATGTAAAGCTATAGTCTTAAAAATTAAGCATAAAAATATAAAGAGATATAAAAAATAGAGTAGCATATGATGTCGATGATACTTCGAAATAATACTAGCTAGCTTTGCCAATCTAATCCGTTAAGTATTCTTATATTGTTTAAGATCTGTTTCGTTATAGAATAAGAAATTAGTTAATTCGCTTATGGGTGCAAGCATTTGTGTATAGTATTACTTTAAAATATGCATTAAAGAAAGTGAGAGTAAAAAAGTATTATTAAAATATGAACACATATACACACACATATGTATGTACATGTTTTTAGCGCACGTGCGTGTGCGTGTGTATCTGGGCACGCGCGAGCATGTGATATACTCACACGCATATTTATTAATTAATTTATTTTTTATTTATTTATAACACATGATGGTCTGTAATACAAAGACGCACCCAAGCCGCGAGTCTGCCTCGTCATCTTCCGTAGATCTGATCCAGGTAGCGTAAACACGTAAATAAATGTTTTTAATATAAAAAATGTTTCAATATTATTCAACTATTAACAAATAACATATAATCAAGCA
Organism: Cardiocondyla obscurior; assembly: GCF_019399895.1. Classification (NCBI taxonomy): domain Eukaryota; kingdom Metazoa; phylum Arthropoda; class Insecta; order Hymenoptera; family Formicidae; genus Cardiocondyla; species Cardiocondyla obscurior. Next base: position 8,766,933 of record NC_091866.1, on the reverse strand, counting down.
GATGCGATAAAGTTGTTAGAAATAAATTGTTTCGTAAAAGTATTGTAAATTTTTCATTGCCAAGAACGAGATATCCTCGTTCGAACTTGACAGTTGGAGGATGACGATGTGCTTGATGGTGCAATGATAGTTTTACTTGACTTGTTATTTTTTTTATGTATTAATTTTTTATTGACCAACATGGATTTTTAATTAATAAACTCTGAATATTTTCTTAAGACTAAAACACGCGCGACTCCATTTTATATAATTTTCCTCTAGTCAATCAACAAAAGATAAAAATTTATAATTTTTAACATGAATATCAAATCGAAAATACTTACCCAGTTTGATGAAGTAAATCACAAAGATGAAACAAAATGTCTACTTCCAATGGAGTTATTTGGGACATCATTTGTGCAGAATAAAGAAATTCCTCTGAAAAACAGATTAATGATTAAATTAATTATTTTCTGTATAGCTTTTTGAATTAGCAGCAAAGAAAAAAAAGTAGCAAAATTTATACACATCTATAGCACATTTTTTAAATAAAATAATTAATTACCTTTAGTAACTTCTTGATATCTATGACCGTTAGTCGCATTTAAGTAGATACGTTTAATAAGTTCCATATTGTTTAAAAGAGAATTGAATGCCATAAAATATGGAAAACTGACTTTCCGTCCGCTTTGACCCACCCCGACCGCCTATTATATAACAAATAAATTTTAATGTTACTTTATATCGAAATAACTAAAAATTAAAATTATTAGTTAATTTGCATTTAATTGTTTTATAAAATATATATTTAGCTGTTAAATAAAAAAAATTGTTTATTTTAGATAATACCTACAGCAATTAGATTATCCTTCACATCTTTTGTGAGTAGATGACTTTTAATATTCAGCATAATGTCTTGAAAATCTAACGCTGAAATAAAACCTGCGCTATCCTTATCAAATTTCTTAAAAGCTTCTGTTGCATATTCTTCATGGAAGTCCTAGAAATAAATATATTTTTAACATAAAGCTTTATTTATAATTTTTTATATCACATTGCAATCGCTTCTTTAAAATGACGATTTTTTTGCACAGAGATGTAAAATTTTTCGTTATATTACGCTCGAATTTTACATTATGCGTTTCTCTAAAAGACAAAATAAATATACAGCACCATATATCTATTTCTATCTAATCATTTTCGTCTGTTACATCACATTTGGCTTAGCTTTGCTTTCCTGAGCAAGAATAACAAGTGAATTCGCGATCCAGCATAGAGTGGAACAAGATACTCACATGCAAAAACTGACTAAACTCTGCATAGCTAATCAGTCTTTTCTTATCCTTTCCGAAGTAGAGTTTGACAAAACTACTATCCATATTAAAGGGCATTTTCTGATGTAATACAGTTTTCCGCATCACCTCAGCGAATTCGTCTGCAAATTGGCAATAATGTACAACCATATAAAAAGCATAGATTGTAAAGAAAAACTATTTTCTTTAATGATAATTCTTACCAAATGCAACCATTCCATTTCCATTAGTATCAAAGAGTTGAAAAGCTGTTTTATATAGAGCATCTGGTACACAGAGAAGACCTTCAAATGCTTGAAATTCGGCAAATGATATAAGTCTGAAACAAATTAATAATAAAATAAGCCCTTCTATTGTAATTAAATTCTAATATTTCTGCCATGTATGTATTGAAAAAATTAGTAGTATCTTTTATGCAACTTACCCATCTTTACTGGTGTCGACAATGCCAGCAAGTAAATTGACAGAATCAGGATTATAATCGGCATCTGTGTAAAGACCAAGGTAACTGCGTACAAAATCAGACGCAGTCATGAACCTCTCGCCATTTTTCTCTTGCGAAGCGTACTGTAAGTTAACGAAAAATATAAGTATATTGCTGATAAATTATTAAATAACATATTAAAGCATTTTTTCCTTTACCTGATTAAAAATTTCATGGAGACGTTCAGTATTTGCACGCTTCAAATACCCGGAACCCTGTAATACAATACGAAAGAATTATATTCAATGCTCAACAAAATTTATTCATCTTAAATGTATTCCTTTATCATATTTTAAACGTAATAATATAAAATATGACAAGAATCTTATTACATTTCGAATTGCATTTAGGTATCAATTATATTGAAGCTCGATATGTCTATTAATAAGGGAGCGATCAATGGTTTCTAAAGCGACGCTGCAGGATTAAACTAAAAAAAGCTATCTTTTTTTTATGAATGGAAAATTTATTGTAAAAGGGAAACTATATTCCGCATATAACATTATCATTTTGTGTTCGCATATCTCATGCCTCACGTAGCTACATATTTTCTCTAGTTATACAATGTATGTTGATGTGCAAATAATCAAAGATAGAGAAATCAAATTTCTTATTTCCAAATACTATTCTATTAAAGAATAATACAGATGTTAAACTAGCGATTACTTTGCGCAGAAAAATAATTATAAAAACAATGGCGATTAGATCGAGGCTCGAGAAAATTGTTGTCAAGTTTCTTACTTTAATTTTTTCTACAGTTACGACACGCATGTGTCACATACCATACTGTACAAAGAAGACAAACGTGGCATCTTTAAAAACGACTTAAAAGAGGCCTAAAAAAAGGCCGAGTGCAAAAATCCCGCGGTGGATAGTAGATGAGAAAAAAGTCGATTAGAGTCTGCGCGCAAATCTAATGTAACATTTAACATGTAGGTCAATTAAGACTGTTAGTTATTTCAATTCTTTTTTACGGACCTCTCGCTCTGGGGCAATTTGCAAATTAATATGTAATTGTGACGTCAATCGTAATCTGAATTACACGATAAAAGCATGTGTTTATTACTGCGAGATTACGACGAGATTGCGACACTGCGAGTGCACATTTTCAGAGACTGAGAGAAAAAAAATATTTACACGTATTTTGAACATTTCCTACAGATCCTTACAAATAGATCTATATTATAAAAAAAAAAAAGGACAAAATCTAGAAACTAGTCTTCGATGACATTAATATTTGGGTTTATTTCATCATTCCATTTCAGTATCTCAGTTATTGCACTTGTAGCGATAGAAACGAATGAAGGAAATTATAACGTGGACAAAATCATCTCCTTAGCCGTACGCTTGCTCACATCCTGAAAGTAATAATAGAAATATTTCATCGAATAGAGTGAAAAACGTTTGGTTTTTCACTCGAAGGCGAAAGGTACAAAAAATTAAGTAGAAAAAAAAAGAAAAAGAGGAAAAAAAAGGTTTACACAGAGCTCTCTTGCCTTGTACTTGACTAGGCAGGGTTTACGTTTTTCTTTTTCCTACGGATTCCAAGACATTATAATTATATCCTCTTTGCGCAAGGTAACACGTACTCTCGTAGTTGGCATGCTGCTATTGCTATCAGTGACTTATTGCCGCCGCTATTGCTATCGCCGCTGCTAGCTAAGCCAAGCTGAGAATTCTACTTGTTCGTTATCGATGATGGCCGACCAGAGACAGAGGCATGCAGAGACGACAACCATCGGGTGAGATCACACGAAGCGGAAAAGTTGCTCGCAACACTTGTCTACCGGCCAGGTGTCTTTGCCCGTGAACGTTTTCGGTGAGGGTATGTAAGACGCACGTGTGCCGCGTACAAGCAGCGGGGTAACGAAAATGCGGCAGCACTTAAAACGACAAGATTACCACACAAACGTCACGAGTAGTCACGAGGAGACTGAATGTTAACTTGCTGATACGGTAGAGAGGAGACGAATATCTCTATCCCCTCCTGCTCGTTTAATTTGTCTTTTTTATCTCGCTCTTGCTCGTTGTTGTATGCTGGGGCCTTAGCATCTTCTCACAGTTTCTCTAATAGAATTTCTAAACGCTCCTTTTTTTTCTTTTTTCTTTTTTTTTTCTTTTCTTTTTTTTTTCCTCGCGTCTTATTTTCTGTCGCAACTCTTTTCGGGAAGTGTTAGATTTATATTAAAGCGTGCATTTAATCAGTTGAATAATACATCTTCTCTTTCTACGTTTAACATTGATGAAAATTTGTCTACACTTTATTCTGTATAATTTTACTAATTAAAGACACACACACACACACAGAAACACACTATATAGGTTTGTAAAGTTTATTATTTAAATTGGATTAAATAAGATTTTGCATATTTGGTTCATTTATTTTTTGTCATTTGATTAATTATAATATTGATCAATCTTAATAATTGGTCGAACATTTTTTCAAATAACATACAGTAAGATAATAAAAAATGCAGACCTCGTTAGGTTCTCCATTCCTCTTCTTCTGCATCATCTTATCTTCCCTTTATATATGTGTGTGTGTGTATGTATGTATGTGTGTATAGTATAAGTGAATTATTACTTTTCCGAAATCATTTTCATACCAAATGACATGTATTTCATATGCATATGCCATCAAAAGTCAACCTTTTACGAATGCCTTTTGCCATTTATTATGTTTATCACATAAAATATCCCAGTTTTTGCAGTTATATATGTATAAATACAAGAGGTCACTACGGAAATTATTTTAAATTAAAAAAATACGTGTTTGAAATTATTTTACGATGAATTTATACGCTAGAATAAATTTACTTGACATATATTTAAACTCAATATATTTCGAGTATTTCAAATTGAAAAATATAACATTAATTAATAATCTCACTTGTAAATTACTGTCTTATTATTAAAGATCATATGAAATATTTTCTTAAAGTAAGCAATCCCGAAAATAAACTCGAATAAAAAAAAAAAAAGATGTATAAATTTTAGCTTTAATACTCGACAATCATCTCGATACAGCCTGATACATGAGAAAATCCGTAAGAAAAATAATACAACGAATTTAATTTGCAAAAAAAATTCTATCACTAATTGCATGAAAACGACAACGAGAAGATAATCATCCTCGAAGCAGCCAAGTTACTTGAATCACTGTCTAGACTTAACTAACGCCCGTTTACCCGTTAACCCAAAAGCGATTCCCCAGAAAAAGATTGCGAGGCAAGAGTAGGAGTCGCGAGAGAGGTGGCATCATCCATAGGATTCCCGACGCTAAACAGCTAGACCGATTAAAAAGCTGTTACAGGAAAGCTAGATATGACTACTTAGTATGTGACGCGAACGTATCAGTGATACGACACGTATCAATGAGATTAAATATAATTGATCGAATGGTCAATTGAGTTCACTTTGATTACAATCTGATGCGATCAATTTCCATGTGACGAATCGATTCATTTTCGCATTGTAGAAAATAGATTGTAATTCACAGAGCTGGGGAAAGGTACGTTTTGTACACTTTTGTCTGGAATAATTCCTTATCTTCTAATTTCACGAGCACTGTGTTTAGTTATAAATAATTGCATGCGAAACTAAATTCCACACCTTCATCCATCTCTTATTTGTAGATTTGACCGATCTAGATCTCTGGCCTTAGCCTATTTCTACCATACCTATTTTTATCCGTTGTGAGATATGGGAGAAGGGAAAAAGTAAAATTGGTGTAAGACGAACTAATGTCACACGGCCTATCCAACTAAATATGCGCTGACGTGCGAAACGCGTTTAATTTTTTTTTTTTTTTTTTAATATTAATCTATTAAAATATGATTTTACTTCGATGTGAAAAATAGGGCGGGACACTGAAGAAAATTATGTAATGTAATTTTGGGAATTAATAGACAGGTTGAAATTAGACCGTCTCGAATACCGCGAGCATGAATATTTTCAGTTCAAGTATGTTCCACTAAAACTTGAAACTTTGCAATAAGTTATATAACTTGTGATTTCTATCATTTACATTTTTATGTATTTCGCTATTATTTCACCATTTTATTATTTTTTATTACGACTATTATTTCTCCAAATGGCCAGTTTTTCACATTAATTCCGCCTCAACTGAAATTTTCAAAAGCAGATTGATAAAACCCAATCTTTATTCGTTATAAAAATCGCCGAGTGATTCTTGAAAAAGATAAATTTCCCAACTTTGTCAGAAACGAGCTAGACTTCTAGACAAGTCTGCTCTATGAAATTAATTCGCAGTAAGAAACAGATTGCGATCATAATATTGTAAAATAAATATTAAAAACGAAGCAAGTGCAGTTTCAGCGCCTACGCATCTATCTAAATATATGCACGTCATATTTGAATAAATCAAATCTAATCTAATTTTGAGTATTCGATTAAGTTTAGTTATTGATATGCAAATGTTTATTGAATTGAATTATTGAATATATATAATTACTGGCTTATTGTTGCTGATGGATTCATAAATGTAGTCTCGGGGCCAACGGATTAACGAGATCGAGAGTGAGGGCTCACGAATCCCGGTGACCTCGAAACCAAGTTGGCCTCGGCACGAGACGCTAAGATCGATATTCGCATTGCCATATTCGCTTCAATACGATGCGGATATCACAGACCGTTTCCAGCATTTTCTCATTATTATTATTATTAATCGTCGAGAAGCATAATGTCGTATCACGCTAAGCCATTATCTACGACGATCTACGTGGAGTACGGGACAAACATCGTCGCTTCATCATTTTCACGGTTCTAAACTTCCCCTTTTTTTTTTTTACGATACTTTTAAAACATTCTCGAACAAGCAAATTTAATTGAATAAATTAATTTAATCAACATTTTCTGAATATTTCCGTCTCATAACCGTGTCATGTTTTTTCATTACTTAAAAAAAAAAAAGAAAAAAAAAATGCAGGAAACGTATAATCATACACACAGCGTAATTCAAATTGGAATAAGTTGTCTTTTGAACAAAATTAAGTAAAAAAAAAAGAAGCATACATCGGAAATAAATACGATTGTCGTTTAAACAGGTGCGCGAAGATTAATTTGTCAAAAAAAAAAAACTGTTAACGTTTGATATCTGTATAGTTTCAGTGTTCATTCTTGCGATATATAAAAAGCAGGCATACATCGATTCGATACGTTTTGAGGAAAGTCAAATATGTACTAAACTAGAGAAAAGGCACATTTAGTGGCGTAACAAAGAGGAAGGACCGAACCATTCCTCACGCCCTTTTATGTTTAAAAGATTAGCACGCACACAAAACGCGTTTTATACCGACACGGATGACGCATGGACGCGTAACGCATGTATACGCAACATAATAAATACGTAACGTGCGTGCTACGGCATACAGAAATATTTATCAAATTTAATATGTAATAAAGATGATAAACTAAACTTACCCACCTCTTGGTAGGATGCTCGAACGATAAGCGAATCCTTCAACATTCCCAAGGAAGAAGTTTACCTCGAGCCTTTTCCGGTTACGAATGTCGATCGGATCTCGAGGAGAGAGAAGCAGCCCAGAAACCGAAGATACGCCGGAACGACGGATAATCCTGTACGAGGTACAAACCCGTCCACACACTCGTACGTTTAACAGGCACTTCCGGAGGTGACGGCCGCACACAACCGCGACACGATCGCCGAACGTTCGACTGCAACAATGTCCATTCTCAGCAATCGTCGATTAGCTTCAAAGCCCGGTTACCTTCGCTCTCCGTCCACTTTTTTAAGCCCGAAGTTAGAAAAGGGCGGAGGGGCAGGTTAAACCGGGATTGAAGTCGATCCGCGTTGATAAAAATGGCCATAAAACATACAGCTGGGCTGGACCCGCGATGTATCCAGGTAGAACTTATCGTAGGCCTGTTCTTTCCAAACAAACTATGACCAACTGGGCAACTGACTGCGCCCCGATTCCACAGTTCACGCTTTGTCTCTCTTTTTGTTATACGGAGGAAGTGAGATAATCTCGGAGCTAGTGAGGGCGAGTCGGCTGAGAAGACGGACTCGGGACTCTCGGGACGATCAGTCGAACACGTCCCGCCATCTTGTGTTCCAGTTCAAGCACGAGAGGCGCGAATCCTGCGAATTTGACCCGCGGGCGGTGACTGTCGAGCAAGTACCCAGGTACGCCAACAGACGACGTGCATCGCCATCTTGAGCACCACATGACCTCGTTGCCGTGTCCCGTGACCAGCTCACGTGAATTTCGACAAATTCAAACGTTTTTTTTTTTTTTCACCACCGAGGAATGGATATTTTGGAGCAGCAGCTCGAACACCAGGATGTCAGGTAGCGTTTAACGTTAAATAACGATCGTCCGCAATTGCCTGACACCTTATCCCTTCCGTCTTACATGAGGTTTCCTCAAGGTCATCGTCGCTTAGTGCACAGTGCGCACTTACGTCGTAGGGACGAACTCAGTCTCCGAAGTAATACGCGTAGCATGCAGACGTATTAAGATGTGACGATAACGCGTCTGAAAACGTCATTTTTTCCAGCACTGGGAAAGATGACAACGGCAGCACCACGGGGATCGTTATAGAAGAAACGGAGATAGTGGACTGCGAAGGTGAGAATAAGCTTGTTATTAAGCTTCTTAAGCAAATTACTCATTTTCAGATATAACACCAAAAATTGTCTCATTAATTTATACATTTATATATTCTGTTTCTTTCAGGGGAGCCAGTCGGAGAGGACGAAATGCGTTATCCTGAAGCTTTAGCATATCGAGTGGTTCAAGTGAATGGCACAGCAGCTATACAGTCAACTAATGAAATAGAACTACCTGTATCACAGCCAGGGAATAATACTGTACAGGTTCTAACGTCTCCCTTGAATGGCCAGTTATATGTTATTGGAAATGCCAATGATGTCTTTACCACAGCTCAGACATCGAGATCTTTGGTACCAAGAACAACCACATTGCAAATAGAAACTCCAAGAAATTGTACTGTTGGATTGAAGAAGGTTTATACCTGATTATATAGTTACCTTAATTATCGTTAATATATATCTATATTTTAACTTTTTTTTTTTTTTTTTTCCCTTTTTTTTAGAGAGATGATAGGCGAAGAGCAACACATAATGAAGTTGAGCGTCGGCGTAGAGATAAAATAAATAATTGGATTACAAAATTAGGCAAGATTATCCCTGACTGTCGAGAAACTGGAACTAATACCACTGGTAGTGGTAGTAGTGGAGAAGGGAAAGCCAACTATGAAACTCAGGTATATTCGAGTCAAATTTTTATGTAATTTACATAATATGTAATATATTATGTAAAAGGTAAGTTATTTAACTGATATTATTAAATTATAATGTATTATGACGATATTATTTTTCTAACAGAGTAAAGGAGGAATTTTAGCAAGGGCCTGTGAATACATAACGGAACTACGTGCGACTAATCAAAGTTTAGGTCAATGCTTACGTGATAACGAGAAATTACGGCATGAGATCACTACGTTGAAACAATTAATTACTCAAATGAAACGTGAAAACCTTCATCTTAGGTCACAAGTATCATCTTCCTCATCAGCTGAGAGTACTGACGTTATACATTTGAGTCCTCAATCTTCTAATACATGAGTCAATGACTTACTGTAAAATATTAGAATGTTTAAGTTGTTTTTTTCACACAAGAAGGTCTAATGTTTCGTTTTCTGTTTCGCTGGTTGCACTGCTCTGATGAAATTTTACGATATCTTTCAGAATCATTTAGTACTTGTAATAAGTCTTATTTAGTCATAACTACATTTTTTTTATTATTATTACACCAACAGTTTTATTTTTTACATAATTAAATGTATATTATAATAGTAAAAATACAACGTACAACGCGAATAAGTTATAAGATCTATAAAGAAAGATTTTCTCGAAAATCCACTTATTCATATCAATCACAGGAAAATATAATAAGTCTAAGAAAACAATTTTTTTATTTTTAAAAATATGTATCGATGTATATTGTTTAATTATGAATTCTATAAAATAGAAAGTATAACAACTGTGTAGTTATGGCTGTTATATAAAGTACATATTGAGTATTACTTATCATAGATGTACCTAGACTTAAATGTCGATATAACTGGCATATGTTAAAACATGGCTGTGAATATCAAAATATTGATGAAATAATTTTTTTCAAAAAATTTAAAGAGCGGTGCAACTAAACTTTGATCATAAACTTTTCGTTGATCTATATAGAGTTTGCAAATGACAAAGTGTAGTATAGAAACCACACAGAGTTCATTGACTATTTTTTATTTTTAATACTGTTTTCATAATTATAATAGAATAAAGTATCTGCTAGAATGAGTTTAGGATTAAACTGATAAATGTGATCAATCAGACATATAGACATCAATCTATTTGCACATGTATACATATTTGAAATACAAATCAACATACATGTGACAATAACATATTTTTATTGATACAAAACATTTCACGAAAAAAAGATTCGTCAAAATTATAATTTACCATACGTTAAAAATGTAATATACCGTTGATGTACATACGTACCGCGAGGTTATTGTTGTATGATAATAATTATCATTAAAATGAGGTTTATTAAGAATGGTTTATGAAACTTCTTTTATTTTATATTTATATTTAACTAGTCCATAATCCTCTTGTGCATAATTTTATTGTACTTTTTTTTTTACATATCATACAATGGAAATGATATCGAAGTTAATGGAACATTGTGTGTATAACACATTCTCTTTTTTTATGTATCTTCATAATATTGAAGACCCTGCACCTGATCATTTGTCTAATGTATCGTGTACGTGGGTGTATTTTTTTCTACACTTTTAATCATGTTTATAACGTTAAAGTATATGTTTAATTTATGCATAACAGTTGCGATTATCGTTTATCGCGCTTAAATAGTATATTATATGTTACAATATTTATTACTTCACGATTCACAATCTCTTTGCAAGGTAAGAACTGCCGTGTTATCCACATGTCACATAACTGATAATTAAGAGTATCTTGTTATACAATAATTCTAATGTGCACGAATGACACGAGCAGCTGTTTTATACTTTCGTTTATATTACACATTTACGGAAAACAGATAGGAATATTCTTAATTATTTGCACTTTTAATAAGCGAAAAGAAAATTATATTTCTGCAGGAAGGATAAAATTAACTTTCTTTGATAATATCTGATTAATTACAAGTAGCTCTGCTCTTGAGTCAAACGGTTAACTCTCGAGGAAGCGCAGCGTATTTTTAATTATACGCTTCAAATGCATTTAAAAATGTCCCACTTTATTGTCACAATCGTCACGCGCATAACATGACATTCTCTTGAATGAATATTTCACCGTACAACAGGGTTCACAATGTAGCTTCGCTATTTACAATTCACTCAAACGCTTTCAAGGGTAACGTATTCGACAAATAATATATATGACGTAATCGATAATGCTGTTTGCAACCATATTTTTAGTAAGCCATCTGCAATTTAATAATTGGACCGGGACATCTTTAAATGTTAGAGCCAAATTATAGAACAATCAATATCTTAAAACTGTTTTTAACAAATGGCAAAGAATTTAATCTTCTAAATTCCTGAATGCCTGTTGAATATCTTCGTGTAGCTGGTCAAAATCTGATCTGATTTTTGCCTCGCCATCTTTAACAGGATCCTACAAATTTTAAATTAATTTGTAATAAAAAGATAAATATGTTAAGATTAGAAAAAAAAAAAAATTATTTTTTTTTTTTTAATTACACACCTTGAACTTCATAGAGCTCAATTGATAGAGAATATTGCCCATACTGTCTCTGATGACGTTCCATGTGATTTTGTTATCTGATTGAGCTGTTGACTCCACCGCGTGTCTTGCCATATCGTAAAATGCGATCATATTTCGTAACATGCCCACGGTCTTATAAAATGGACAAAAACGATCGTATGGCGAATAGCTACAAAAAATAATGAAAGAAAGTCAAGAAATTTTTTTAAGTGACATTCTACATTTATGTAACATGTATTTAACTATTGTATAATATGTCACACCTGTTTTGTTGCAAGAAATCATCTTTCAGCAATTTTGCCACTTCGAGTGTTATCTTGTCAGTTTCGGCGAGCGAAGCTTTGCCTACCAGCTGCACAATTTCTGATAGATCTTCCTCCTCTTGCAAGATTTCCTTTACTTTTGTTCTTAGTGGGACAAATTCGGGGAAATTCTTGTCATAGAAATCATCTAGAGCTCGCAAGTACTTGCTGTATGATATGAGCCAATTGATAGACGGAAAATGTTTACGTTGCGCAAGTTTTTTATCTAAACCCCAGAATACCTACAAATTAAGTAAATTGTTAACAAAAAGTTTTTAATTAATTAAAAAAAATTTATTTTTATATATAGATGTTATTTGTACCTGTACAATACCAAGCGTTGCGCTGGTCACAGGATCGGAAAAGTCACCACCGGGCGGTGATACGGCACCAACGATACTAACAGATCCTTCACGATCTGGATTTCCCAAACACTTTACTCTATAAAAATCCAATGTTAATCGCATTAATTTTTAGCGGTTGTTATTTTTAATATTATTTTTAATATAATGTTATACTTTTTGCATAAAACTAGATCGTATCATTATGTTAAATATAATGAAAAATACTATACCTTCCGGCGCGTTCATAAAAGCTGGCTAAACGAGCACCAAGATAAGCAGGATAGCCAGAATCAGCAGGCATTTCAGCCAAACGACCCGAAATTTCTCGAAGAGCTTCAGCCCAACGAGATGTTGAATCCGCCATCATCGACACGTTATAACCCATGTCACGAAAATATTCAGATAACGTAATACCTGGGTCATAAAAAATGAATAACTTATTAATATACTTGAATTGATAAACTTAAATAATACGAGTAAATTAACATAGTTTTTTTTTAATGTGCATACCAGTATAAATAGACGCTTCACGCGCGGCTACAGGCATGTTAGACGTATTGGCGACAAGAGCGGTACGTTTCATAATAGACTCGGTGACACCGTCGATCTCTACAGTTAATTCAGGAAAATCACGCAGTACCTCAGACATTTCATTACCACGTTCTCCGCAACCAACGTAAATAATGACATCAGAGTTGGAATATTTTGATAAAGCCTGCGAAATTACAGTTTTACCACAACCAAAAGCACCAGGAATAGCCGTTGTTCCACCTTGGACACATCTGCAACGTGTATTACGTATGTATAAACCACTTCTGGACAAGCTCTGCATCGTTATCTAAAGAGATTCTTACGGGAAAAGAGAATCCAAGACTCGTTGACCAGTGAGTAAAGGATGATTGGCTGGCAATTTTTCAGTAACTGGACGAGGTTGACGGACTGGCCACACCTGCACACATGAAAATGTAAGTTCATAATAAGTAATTTAAAAAAGTAGAAAAAAAATTAATATAGATATATATTTCGTACTTGAAGCATGGTGTATTTCTGCCTCTCGCCATCAAATTCGGTCTCCAATACGACATCCTATAAAAATATATTAAAAATATTTCTTTGGTATAAATTTATAATATATAAAGAATAAAACGAAATACGTAATAAAAAATCCTTACGTCAACAGTGTAGTTACCAACTGGGGCGATATACGTGACTGTGCCTTTGCACTTGGGTGGCAGTATCATCCAATGCTTCACCAAAGTATTTTCATGCACAACGCCGTATAAATCACCTCCTGTGACATGACTACCATTTTTCACGTTATGCGGATTAAATTCCCAACTAGCAGTACGCGAAAGCGCCGGGACGTTGATACCCTTCGGGATGTAAATCGAGCTCGTGAGCTCGTTGATGTCTTTCAATGGACGCTGAATACCGTCAAAGATGCTGCCAAGGATCCCGGGGCCCAATTCGACAGATAACGGTTTTCCGGTGCGAAGCACAGGATCGCCGACTGTCACACCGCTCGTCTCTTCGTAAACCTATATATGTTGCACTTATCAAATTGCTCCAATATTCAAAGGTAAAGACATAAATTTATTGTAATAATTAATATTCCTTACTTGAATTGTAGCCATGTCACCTTCCAATCTAATGATTTCTCCTACCAGCTCGTAATAACCGACTCGCACCAGTTCGTACATAGCCGATCCAGACATTTTCTCGGCGGTAACGACTATAAAAAAAAAAAAAAAAAAATTATATATGTATATATATTAAACAAAAAATATTAAGTAGAAAGAGTAAGTATTTTTCTCAAATGTAAAAAGGACTCACCAGGTCCGGATACTGCATAGACATATCCGAACTTGCCCTCCCGTTCTTCATGCGCAATTTTCAGCAAACTTTGGTTCGTCATTTTCAACACTTAATTTATCTAAAAAAAGAAATCGCGAATAAAATTTAAAAACATATTTAATTAATAAGATTACAATCATAAACAGTCTTAATTTAAATTAAATTTAATAATTTTCCAACAATATTTTTCCGCCTATCTGCGCTTTAAATTTAAATAGAAGCACGAGTTTCAAATTAATTATATCAAATGTAGCAGAATTTAATAATAGAAAATGGGAATATAACAAATATATATGAAACAAGTGTAACAAATATCCTCAACATCGCACTCCCTACGTCTTCCTACAATTTTCTTTTCCGGTGCGAAAGTTCAAATATATATAAATTCTTGCAGGCAGACGATAGACGCGAGAAAACGTAAAAGTGAAACGGAACGAGTCGATCGATCGATTAGAAGAACAATACGCGGCACGGTCAAGACAAACTGTTGGAGATTGTAGAAGCGTATGCTGTCATGCGTTAGCTGCGCGATTCACGTGAGCAGGCCGTTTAAAAAATAGGCGTAGCCCCGTGCAGACGATCTTCTGCTAGGCCAAGGCGGAGGCGAGGGCGGTTAGGCGAGGCCGCATAGTTCCTCGTCGCAGATCGATCACGCGGTGGCCGATCAACGAGTCAAGTTTTATCTCGGCCAGGAATTCGCCGAGAGAGCGCTTCGTGGACCCGCGCTCGATCGCAGAAGACGATGGCGCACGCGAACCACCACCGGATCGATATACTACAGCTCGCTCGCTCGCGCACGGATCTCAGATGAAGAACGTTGACTTGGAAGCGGTACGCGGAGACGAGAAAACGCTGGCGGCCGCGTCGACTGACTCGGCCGCGAATACTCACGACGAGGTGGTACGACGAAGTGGGTTTTCTCAGTGCGAAGCTCAACCAGCGACGAGAACTGGGCCTGTCTCGCGAGTCCAGCCTAGTTGCTATCACAAGACAGGTCAGCTGACTGAGTCGCGTGCCGATCCGCAATTCTCGGACGCGCAAGCGCGCTTTAAGATGGCACCCGCATGAGAATTGAGCGCTATCAGAGATGATCAGAGAGCCACGATCAACGATGGCGAAGTCGTCACTCTCCTAGTCGTCTCACTCGTCTCCACCTTTGTACCTTACGTCTTTCCCTTGGTCTTTCTTCAAAGGACCGATAATGCTCGATGTCACATAAATATAGTATTATCTTTCCTTATTACTTTTTCAGATTCTTAGGGCTCGTTCGTTCTGAAAAGAGGACCTTTGGATGGTGCGACTAATTTCACAATTTGCATTTTAAGAATAAAAAGAACGAATATAAGATCTCTCTCCTTTCCTCGGTTTTTTTTTCTTTTTTTACATGTTTTATATCTCTTCGTAACAGTTATTTTTTACATCTGCAAATTTTTATTCTGAATTAAAATAAACTAGTTATTTTTTCTGAAAAATACAAGGTGTTAGTAAATATAGTATTTATTGTTTTATAATTTTTAATGATATAATCTTATATAAGTATACATATAGTGTATAAAATTCTAAAATAGTTTAAGGCACAGAATGATATATGGTGTATTTCCAAGCGTTTTCAACAGTTTTGAATTAAATAATACATTTTTTCATGATAAATACATTAAATAACTTACAAAACATATAATAATATTGTTCCATTATTAACAACATTTAAGCGTCAAAACGTACGCTTTAAAAAATAGTTATATTAAATAGTCTTGAAGATTATTACATTTACTATTAACACAAGATGTTCTACTTGATATAAATTTGATTTTACCTAAATAATATAATTATTTATAATAATGTTTAATATAAGTAAAAAAAAAAGTTAAGTTTTATTCGGCGATGTATATCATTGCATAAATTTGAGTCCTAGATCTCAAACTTAATTCTAAAGTTTCAATTTTATTAGCTCCAGCTAATAAGCACATATTTCTATAAAAATATCATTAAATGAATTTGTTTTTCTCGTTATTATAATGTTCGTGACTCGAATTGTTATATATTTCAAAGGCACTATACAAGTTATCAATTATCATATCAATTGCTTCAAAAATTGCAATAATAATTTTTTTCAAAACTGTACTGCTAGACGCACTTCCCACAAAATGAGACACACTCAGGCCCCATTGTTTCAAGTTTGCTTTACAGTACTGCCAAACAAACATCAAAACTTTTTGTAAAAACTCTTCACAGTTTTTAGAACGTTTCATTAATTTTACAGCGATATCAAATAACTTTTTCAAATATTCTGCATCAATATTTAAAGAGTTCAACTCTTGTATAAATTGTGTAAAGTCAGGTAGATTGGATTTTTTCGTGCTTTGGGGATAATCGTTATAGAACTTTGATAATAATTCAGCAAGTACCTTTGATAATTGCTCAATATTAAAATCGTTAGAAGAGTTACATGAATCAAATGAAGTATTTTGATTAGTTTCTGGCATAAATATGCCCTGATTTATAAGCTGAGTAACAAATTTAAAAGGATCCAACAATATGACAGTATTAACTTTCAATTTACCTTGGTCGAAAGACCATGAAATATTACGTGGATCGTTTTTTGATTGTTGACTATTGCCGTTAACAGGCTGATTTTGAATCAGTTCTTGACGATGTTTTATGTAACGTATCACTTCTGCATTCTCAGCCATTTTACACCCATTATTATTACTATTATTTGCAGCTTTCCTCATAGCGCGGTTGTAATTTTTACGAAGACGTTTAGAACTCAAAGATTCCTTATAGTCGCGCATAACTTTGCCTTGACTATTTTCAATAATGTCGCTGGCGAATTGGACCTTAATTACGCTACCGCAGAAAAACATAAGATGCGTCGCAAAATTTAACGCCTCTCCAATAGTAATTTCTTCGTTCGACATATATTTGTTATATATATTGTAACCCTGATATATCACGCCAAAGCCATTGATGATTATATTACCACCTTGTACAGTATTGAATGCCACTCTAGTAACAGTGTTTATTGTCATCCCACGTGCAGCAACAGTAGAGAGGAGCATTGCTCCTCCCATTGCTCCCAAACCAACAACAGTGGCAGCTATGCCAAGATAATGTGGAAATGCTTCTTTGTCAAAAGGGTTGATAGATTCTTCATGGGCACTTCGGTCTATTAATTGTTGAGTGTTTCGTCCAAGTGACCAAGTACCAGCCACCCCAGCAGCAATGCAACCTAACATATGTAACAAAATAAAATATAATAAAACACAATTAAAAAATTTTATTCAAACTATTACCCGACATATTAATATAACTGATATTCAAAGTAACAAATTGATTTTGTGCTAATTAATATATATTAAAAGGCAATTTACCCGACACAGCAACAATTGGTCCAATAGGCGTGAACATTGATGCTATACCCAAACCAGTTACTCCAATCCCAACGATAGAGGAAGCAGTATCTCCTGCATCACAAAGTTTTTTTGTCCATTTACTTGCAGGAGACTTCCCAGTTTCCAGCCAAACCGTAGAATAATCCTCCATAATTGGGTACTCTGGATTTGCTTGATAACTACCATCTTTTGGAAAAACCATAGTACATTCTGGTAAAGTATTGTTTTCTATATAATCTGTCCAATTTGTATATACTCTAGCATTGTTATCAATGTACCATGCATCATCTTGCATTTCAGCAGTTATATTTTTTTCTTTTGCATTTTTTGTAGTTGTCAAATTTTTATCAATACACTTTTTGACTTTAAAAACACAAACAGGTAATACTATTAGCATTTTTTCGTCTTTAGTTTCTTTTGATTTATTTTTTTCTGCTTTTGTTTCTACTTTTGCTGTTTTGTCTGTTTCTTCTTTCTCAGACTTGGCAGTTATTTCAACGGGATATATTACATTATAAACTATACCAAAATAAATTGGTTCGGACGGATTATCCTTTATTGTAAGGTCACAGATTTTGTTATAAATTTTTTCTATGTTCTTTTTAGCTTCACCATCATAACCTACTTCATCGGCTGCATCTATATCGTTCAAATTTTTTGTCAAGTTTTCTGTTTTATAATAACAAGTATTTTCTTTTTCATTTGTATCTTTGACGTCATGAAATGATTTTGGTGGTCCATATATCGCATACCCAATATTCTGTTTTAAATATTTATGTTCATTAATGTTATATATAAGACAATCAACCATTTCTTCATAGAAGCATTGTTGCTGCTCTGTAGCAAGAGTTTTCATCTCATCCTAAAGTCATTAAGATATCATTAACAGTATATTAAAATATATTTATATACTTTAAACACTTGGTAACAAAAAGTGTTAAAAAATTATTTTTTTTTTTGTTAATAAAATTCAAATCTTAAATGATATTATTGAAATAATAACAATAAGCGAACTACATAGATAGTAAATTGATTAGATAAGATACTGATCTGAATTTATCAGTACTTTAGCTTAAAGTTAAGACAAGAACTTACTTCATCTATATCCTTTGTATTTTTTATTTCGTTTGTAGCCATTATATCCACAAGATGTTTTAGAAATTGCAAATAGTACAAAAGTCTTTTCTAATAAATAAATAAGTTATATTAACATTAATTAATTATATTAACAATTAATATATATATTTCCACCTTCTTTTTATTTTAACAATATAGTATTTCTAACCTAAATAAACGTCAACTTAAACAATTAAAATCTCGTTTTACGGGACAGAGCACACTGATTTCTGCCATATTCTCTTGCTTAATACAAAAAAACGCATCGATTGAATATAATTACATCGACATTCGCGGCAAGAGTACGATTCTAAATAATTCCCCATTTTATAAAAATAATAAACCATGCTAAATTAAATCACATCGCAATATTACGCAACGTCCGCACTTTCAAAGAAACTACGATTAATCATATCGATGACGCATCAAGTAACGGCCAATTCCGATTGCAATCTAGCTTGTGCTTTACAGTATTTATTATAATGTAAAGCTTACGCGCTCGGCCTTAATTAGATTTTATTGAAAGTAAAATTAACATATAAGCGAAACGATCAATGTATCTGTCTGAATGCCCGTTACATTGCAACGAAATTACTTACTGATTGATAGCGGTTTTGTCTGCGATCTTCGATGCGACTCTCTCATTCAGTGCACTTCAGCTTACATATACGTTAGTAACATGATTCAAATATTCCAAGAAAAGTGCTGACGACGATAACAGCGTACGAGAATCACTGTAACGAAATAAAGAAAGGGAATTCCCAAATTTTATGTAACAGAACCGTCAAATGTCCCGATGACTCTCTAGTTCACACTCTTTTTGATGACTTGCCTCGAATCCGCGACAATTCGCGAGGAAATGATCGAGATCCAAGAGATCCGTTTCGCCGACTGTGGACGGCGCCTAAGACGAGGTTATGTGCTGCAGTTTTTTCTGCTGATAGTTGACAGTGCTCCGTTTCCCGGGTTGACGTATGTACTTGTGTTAGGTTGTTAGTTTCGGTTAATTTGGAGCGGTAATGTCTTTTTACGCATAAAGATGAATTAATTCTTTACGTTTGAAGTAAATAATGTACGAAGAATGTAAGGAATATGTAAGTAACGTAAAGATTTTCATTTCATTTGAATGATTTATATTTATGAATAATTAACGAAAGTATTTTTTAATAACATTTTATTTAAAATAAAAAAAATTACACTTTTATTTAAAATAAAATAAAAAGAGCAACTTAATTGTATTTGATTTTTGATTTTAAATAAAATGTGTTATTAAAAAATGTTTTCGTTAATTATTTATAAATATAAATCAGGTAAATTCGTTACATTGTTTGCAAGACAGTTATACTAAAGAAAAATTACGAACGAGTTTATTAGACTAAATTGTTCAGTCGTTGTAAAATTGAGGAGATATTATTTCGATGTGTATCTATAAACTTTTATTCAGTTTTCATAGGCGCTACATCATTTTCATACGTAAAGAGATAGACAAAAGGAATTCTGACGTCAAATATGTATATATACATAGGACATTTTGTGGACTGGGTGTCATTTAAATGTTACAAAAAACGCATTAATTCTTATTGGTAGCAGTCGTGTTTTAACAATTGGATTATTAATCGGAGTATTATCTTACATCCTAGGAACTGAAAAAGGAGTATTTTGTACGTAAGACTAGTTTCGTTTCGCTACTTTTTTTTTCTGCAGATGTAAATGCAAATTTAAAGCGTCATCTAATGTGTCAATATCTCTATACTCGTTTATATATATATATATATATATATATATATATATATATATATATATATATACATTTTATTTTTTTATATTTTTTATTTTTTTTATTTCAGCATTTATTGTACGTCAAGCGCCAGTATGAATGTACAAAACACACTTCGGTTCTTCAAACCAGAGATTGCCGCTAAACTCGTAAGTTAAAAAAATTCATGTAACTGCAATCGCTTTATGGTTACAATTAATTATATTCAGATTTGGTCAATGGTATGGTAACTTGTGCAAAAATGTTTCGTACGATTTCGTATGATATAAACGTCTGTGTGAATAAGTAATATTGCGAGATGATGAAACCATTTCCCTTGTTAAATATGTACAAATGCACATTTCTTTAAACTTAAACTTTAAAGCGATGGAATTACAAGATTACGGTACTCTTGTACATTGTATTTAGTTCGCTTAAGAGTAATTACAAATAGTAGTAACAATAGTAACAATAAATAAAAAATGTTAAACGCAAATGCTTATTCTTTCAAGTCGTATTTATATATATATATATATATGTATGAATGTATATTTAACAAACTCTCTGAGTATCTTATTACGCAAATAAACAGTAGCAAAATCATTGTATGCTCACGATATAAATGCCATTCTAAGAATGAATCGTAGTACTTGTCTCGTATACGTAAAAATCTCCGTGACTTTCGTACGATTCATTCGTCGATTATCGCGTCGTTTCTCGAATGCAAGTACCGGCTTACAAAATGCATAGGTTTCCAAAATCGCACGACATCCAATTCATCCTAAGATTATATTCTATGCTAGTATCGAAATATTAGTCCACAGCGTGTACGTAATCGCCGTCATCTTTTCCAGACTCCTCTGACCTCGGCACCTGACGCCCAGTGATCCTAGAAGATTTATCGGTTGACCCATCTCTTCACCGCCTCTGCCCAGTTGGCCTCGTCTTCGTCTTCCTTCTCACCATCGGCCTCTTCTCTTTCGCCTCTCTCCTGCTCCTGCTCGCTGGACAGGGTGGCCGATGGTGTTTGTGGTATACTGTTACGAGATCGCAATTCGACCAGGAAATCATTCTCCTGCTGATAACGCCGTTGCAGCTCCTCTCGCCAAGAATTTCCGCCGCCGCTACTATCATCTCCATCCTCCCCAGCTTCAAAGTCTACAAGTAGACGCGATCCGTTTCAAAGTTAAATCACACAAATATTGGTATTATTATATTTATCACTGTCGATTGAAATAATAAAATATAAAATAGCATATTTATATTCGCTAAATTTAATTCCATTTCTCTCTTTGTTTCCCCAAGTAGGTCTCGACTTCGAGGACGGTTTATGTAGTCGTACCAAGAGATTATTACCCGATATTTGCACATACAGACTTATAGCTACAGATGAATAAGAATAATCGTTCATGAAGATACATGGCAAAGGTCCGTTGGACAACTTATCTTAATATTATCGTCAGAAGTATACATCGTAGGGTGTGCGTGATGCTCATGAAAATGACAAAAATATAAAGATGATTTTAGATATGAATATGAGTATGAATATACATATATACAAATATTGTATGTACATGTTGGATCTTTTGCAAAATCAATGTTGAAATTACCAAAAGGAAAAATCAAACCGAAAAGTCTACGTGAAACTCGTAGATAATCAGCGCTTGAAAAGTTACGGGATTGCTTCGATTAGAAGAGCAACATTGCGAATATCTAAAGTGCAAACGAAAGTAAAAATAATGAAAGACTCAAAGTCGACGTAAAGAAATACTTACCTAACGGCTTTCTGATGTTCATTAGTCCCGAGTTGTGAGAATGGTCCTCCTGGTCTGAGTCTGCAAGCCACCAGGACACATTCACGGGGGGTGCATCACACACATTCCATAACACGTCTAAAGTGTCATTTGTATATTGTATATGTTACAATGGTATGTCTATCTCCCGGGCGAATTCGAAAGTTATATACATACAGTTTATCTAACAAGAGTACGACAGTAATTGAAACCGTTAGTTATAACAAAATTAAAAAAAATACTCATTTAGTTGATTCTTTGATATCATTAAACTACTTTTCATATTTTTCTTTCAAGAAGCTTTAGTTTTATATAAACTGTTAATACTAAAATTGTTAGTTAAAAAAAAACAAATTAAAATTTTTTTTGTAGAATATAACATTTAATGTGTATTTAAAATTTTTTATAATTTTTTATTAGACTTGTTGTTATTTGTAGTCTTGCACGCGTGTAGTGTAGTCCGAGTGCTATTCCACTAGGCTAATGTTAACTAACTCTATTCTAGAAAGAAAATTAATGAAATCGTGTAGAAATGGCAACAGGCAAATATATAGACTTTCCTAAATGTCCGGACTAACTTTACCACTTAATCTCACTAACAAAAGTAATGAGAAAGACTTGTATGCGTATGGTTTGCATCTGGAGACGACGTGTTTATGGTACTCATTCGTATAACTTTTTTCATTACTTTTTTTCGTAAGACGTGGCTAAATTATACCGAACGTTTCAGAAACAACTGTATAGGAAAAATATATACAGCATCCCATATTGCACTTTCTCTTAACAAAATATTACAAATAAATTTCTTTTAGTTTCTGCCAAAAAAATAAATATTAAACCTAATAGTTTGCAATCAGTTTTAATAAAAAAAAAAAAAATTTTATATTAAACAAAATTGTAAGAAAGTGTAATGATTTCAGTTAAGGATTACGTGTATATATTTTTATATTCACACCTTTTTAAAAAGATTTATATGCGTTATATGTATATATAATATTGTTAAAATTTTGTAAAAATTGTATAATGCAAGATATCATGAAACTAGATTCGAGAACCACTTGTCTTGAGGTTTTATGATTGAAATGATAGAATTCACATCGATCATTATTCATTTTTCTGCGACAAATGTTATACTTACGCGACTTTCCAGAATACAAATGTATGTACATAAAGGTGCATCCAAATTCAATTCAAGTATCCAATGGAATATTTTACGTATATGTAACATTTGTTATGGATCATCTCATTTATGAATATCAAGACTAGAAACAGATGAAGAGTCGCATTTTTTTCATGCTATATGATCCTTTGATGACATGAAAGAATATAAATGCGACGTGGCATGCCTGTACATTCAGCTCAAATGCGATGATTGAGAATATTTCAGAGATAAATGTTAGTAGCAAATGGTTGAGAAATACATTTTGTCATATTAAACCTTGCAATTTTAAATTGTGTTAGAAATAATAAATTAATAATATATGCATGAAGTGCGAGAAGTTAACATACAGCCTTGGAAGATTTTAAATATACTTATTTTACTATTTTATATGTTTAGAACAAATAGGTGAAGAAAAAACGTTCCTTCTTATGGCATGAAACACTCAAACTAATATATACATTTGTCAGTAATGTGGTGATAATAGTGAATAATAATGAAAGTAGTAGGAGTAAAAGTCATAACAGTAAAAAAAAAAAAAAAAACAGTGTAGTATCGATAAATATAATTTTTTGTAAAATACTACCCACGACAATATGGTGAATGCAGATTAGTTTATCTGTTCCTCACCTCGCCTTCGAGTCAATCGAATTTGACATATTATAGGCTTACTAATAATGAAACCACTTAATAATCCGTATCACTAACATGCCATCAACTAAAACACGGCGATTGATGCTAACATACTCCGTAGCTAAAAGCTTGCAATATCAAATCGACCTGTACAACTCACAACGAGTCGCTATTGCCTCTTAAAAATTACCTTCAGTTTTGATTGTGAGATAGTAATACCTATATGTTGTGAAATTAATGTACCAGCTATGTATCGAGTTTAACATACTATCGAAAAATAAGCTGAGCGATATCGTGTAATTATACTATTTAAAACTATAAGCATAACTGGACGTAGCTTTTACAAATAAATTTTTTGTCGGTAAGTTTAATGAATCTCCTACAAATAATTAAAAAATTTGTAGTATATCTCTTGTACGTTATTTAGCTACGTAATGTACTTTTTTCTAATTTTCTTTTTTTTTTTTTTAAACTTTCTTAATTAAAGAATCTTTATAATTCTGCTTTCGTTCGTCTACGTCCAGTTTATCAATTGTTATTATTGATACTAATCAATTTTATAGCGCATTATTGTTTAACATACCTGAATTTAATTCCCTCACAAGCGTTGACATGGCATTAGTAACGCTGTCGGCAGCTACCAGTAAGTCGTTTCTTAAGGATCGGCCCAGACTATTATTGGCACTGCTGGAACCGCTCCCTGGTAAGCTGTTTGTCCTGAACGCAGACCTGACATCGAAAATCTCTATTTTCTTGGCGCGAAGCAATTTCTAAATAAAAAGTTCTTTAAACAAAAATTGCGGCATGCAATTTTTATTGCATAAGCATTATTCAGTCCGCTTTTACACATTCAACTTACTATGGTTACACGCGACTAAGACATGTAAGCGTTTATAAACTTCTAAAATAAAATCAGCAACTCATTGATTATAACAATACACACATGCACGATTTCAGGAAGCTACGATATTTATTGGCGTCTAATGTACTTTAAACTAACAAAATATATCAATATGGCAAAAGTTGTGAGCGCATCGCAAATACTCGGTCTCCCCGATCTATTAAAATATCTGCTGTGTTAGACCATTACACAGTACTTGCAGGATATTTACATACCGCAACGCTTGCGTAATAAATAACGATATTTTAAAGTGGCTGGTGTTTCACACAAGCTTAGCAGAAACGAAGGATCAGATGGGTAACTTATACGCGTTAAATTTATATTCAACGCATCAGTCCTTATCTTACGGGATAGCTGCTTTTATACTGTACATAAAACTGATACATTTAAAATGACTAATAATGGTAGCAAACTAAAAGAGGATGTTCGTATAAGAAACTTACATCTCGAACCTAATAAAAGTAAAAAGAAAGAAAGAAAGAAAAAAAAAAATCGTTCAAACAGGGTTAAAAGCGACATGACATGGGATATACAAATATACTATATATATTTATAAATCGATATAAATCTGACGATTTAAGTAACATTTTACGAGGTACTTTCACTTATCTCGCGCTAGTACCACATTGTTCTTAATACTAGCTTAATTAGGAATCGCTCATATTCGCATGCAGGATAATTTAGGAGATTTCAACTAATTGTGAATTAATCGTATACTGTGCGATATTTCTATGCCAATTACTACAATAATATTGACAGGAAATATCAATTTTAATAAAAGTCTGATTAAAGTATATATTTTATGTATAAATAAAACTGCGTTTCTCGAGCGTATGATGCTTTACAAAATTAATTTTTTTTTTTCTATAAAACAATTAAATGATCAATAATAATTTGGAAGAACCAAGTTCAATGCGCGAATCGCGTAAAACTATTAATATTCTTCAAGTAATATTTATTTTACACTACGAATATCGATATCTCTATTTAGCTGCACAATTTAATTATATGCCTAGTGTTAAAATATATTTTTATGTACATAGAATGTACATAGATTTCTAAAGCTCGCTTGGAATGTCTAAGTGAACAAATTGCTACGTAATATATTATTCTGTATATGTGAATCACGTGTACAATTATGTATCACGCATATTCGTTCATGTATAATTTTCTCTGTCTTTGCTTCGCTCTTTTCGCGCCGCAGAAGGTTCTGGTTTTTCGTTTATAATGTATTCTCTCTGTGCATGCTTGCCTACCTTACATCGCCGCCAACGCACGATAAGCTATCTGGAATGGGATTCTGTATCGTGCCGAGCATAGCGTTGCCTTGCACATTAGCCACTGTCGTTGTTGGTACGGGATTTTGATAGCTCTGAGACATTTGTTGTGGCATTTGTTGTTGCATTTGCTGCTGTTGTTGCTGCTGCTGCTGTTGCTGTTGTTGAGGCGTCGTAGACAAAGGCCCGCCGGGAGTTGGCGGTGCCGATCTACTGCTCGGTATGGCACCGGGTGGTAAAGGTGGCGATTTCGTACTTCGTGGTGAACTATTTGGCGTCGATCGTGGCGATGCTTGATGATTCTATCGAGACAAATTGCATTACTAATTTTTATTTATATAAAACAAATTTTTATCGACTCTCCTTTAACAAGATTTTTTTTAACTTTTAAAATAGTCTTGTAAAAAGTTTGTGAAGGTACCTTTAGCATTTTCATTAAACCCTCCAGCTGTACCATTAGTTGCCTCCTGGAATCTTGTAACGTTGCCAAATGTGTCTCCAGTTCGTCTTTTCTTTGCCTCAAAGCTCGTAATTCTGACATTAATGCCGGATTTTCCAAACCCGCGGCTTCTATCTCTTGTTGCCTTCTATAGAGTGAATAAAGAGTTTCTTGAAAAATTGTTCAACATAATTTAATATAAGAAAGTGGAATATATTAAATGAGAAAAATTACAAAATAATATTATTCCACTTTACTAATTTATTTTATAAGCGTTGTGATGTGTGGTTAATGTAGTATATGAATGTATTAATACATGAATCTCTAATAAATATGTATGAATACAAATGCCCCGTCTACATCGGAGAGCGATCCTATTTGTCGTTCATTCAACTTTTTTTCACCACTAACTTAGACGTGAATTAGTTTCCCTATACTTATTTGAATGAGCAACAAGTAAGATCATGTTCCGATGTAAATCGGGCAAAATAAATCAAGTACGCTTGATATTAATGAATTTTTTCAAACGTTAATAATCTTTTTATCATCGTTAATCGACAGTATATAAAGTATGTATTGTTTCTCTTTGTTCCGTTGTGCAAGCTATGCAACCAAAGTGACACAAAGCGAAACAGAATGTTTTGAACATGCGTGATCCTAGGATGGGCCAACAGGATGAAATTAAGGTTAAGGTTTGATATAAAGGAATATAAACGACACAGGTATACCTTAACCTTGCTATCTCGCGCATTATCTCCTTGTTCTTTGCCTCCAATTGCGATATAAGCTCGCGTTGTGCTCGCGACGCATCTAACGATGCCAGGTTCACGTCCGACGGTGCTCGACCCTGTAATAAAAAAATTATGTCCATCGTAAAATAATCCGCATTGCGATCTTTTAATAAAGGTACACGATGTACTTACTGCTTGATCTGCTTGGGACATTCTGGACGCAGTACGAGGCTGTTAACGAGGCAGTTATGAAATTAATATTAATGCGGTCACGGTAATGAAAGCGTAGAAGAGTTTAATTGGCTTTCTCGCGGTCTTTGCAAATTTAACAGATTAAGAACACTCGCGCTTTAACATTAAATAAATGATAACGCGTGTAATGTAAGTAATAAGCGTAAAATAAAATGTATATAAAATGATAAAAACTTACCATGGTCCTAGCTTCTTGTGCCAACCTTTGTGCATATCGTGCTATTAATTTATGTTCATCGTCCAGTCTTGAACTGTCCATACTGGACGATATACAAAAAGAATAAGTAAAGCATAGCGTTTGCACGCGATTAGCAAAGGCAAATAAATTGTACATAAATTATAATTTTTTTCGAACTTACCTTCTCAAAGTTGAACGACTATCCACCGACCCTGAATCAAAGGGAGCCATAAACCCTGGATCTGGGAAACCGTTGTGAGATGGTAAAGGTGACGGTGGGCTGGAACGTAGGAAATTTATTTGGATTGTAAAATTACCCTACGATATATAAGAGATATGAAAAATTGTAAAATTATGCAAATAATAAAAATACTTACACTATGTGCGATAAATCCAGCGTTTTCTCGGGTTGTTCCGGAAACCGCGGCAGACTATTCTTTCCCTTCTCGGGGACGCATCTAAAGCTCTTTCGCAGGGAGTGACCAATCTGCTTACTTGGTGATTTCTATCGACGTTACATCATTGATATAAGTTTAATAACGTAAAATTAAAATATTTTCGAATATATATAAGCGACGAAAATACGTACAAAACTGCTGTACTCTCTCGTTTCGTGATCATTATTATGCGTCCCTGAAACTTTACCGCGCCAGAAACAGTCTTGACATAGCTGGTACGAATGGCACTTTTGACATCGGTATCGGAATCCAGTGAAGTTCTCTTTGTGACACGCGTCGCACATAATAGGATGAGCAACTAGAAACGCAAAGAATGACGTAAATCTCATTCGTCGATCGATTTTTGTCAAGTAATATCTTGCACAATTACCTGTTTCAACAGCTGCCATTCTATGATACAATGGCAACCAGATTAAGCAATGTGGTCCAGGATCCGACATAAGCGTGTCCAAAAAGTCATTTACAGTGACTTTGGAATTCTATCGCATACAAAATTACTTATTTAATCTAGCAACGATATAATTAGAACAGATTGCATATAACATATATAACATGCCCGTACCGCAGGAAATATGGAGTTTGCGAGACCGTCGGAATATCCGAACGACGGCGACTCGTAAACTGCCGCAGTCAAAGCTAAAACTTCTTTCAAATAATCGGCGAACCTCCAGTGTATCATGTGCCCGTTGCTGTCGGATATTTGCGAGTATATATCTGTTTTTAAGATAAATTTCGTTAATCAATCTAATTCGAGAATCGATTGAGAAGGTAAAAGAATTATTTGCGGCTTACATCGAAATTTGTCCATGAGCTTCCCCGCGCATAATGTCGCCAGAGCCACTTTAACCGAGAATACGGATATCTTATTGTTCTCCCTAGAAAAATTGTACGGTTTAATCAAATGCAAGGATTGATACAGCACTGTTCATTAAAACGGTATAATAATAGAAAGAAATTGTTTATCTTATCAAGCGTACCCGCTGGTATAAGCGGCTAGCAGCCAGTTCATTAGCAACGCCGTGGTAGCGTCAACTTTGGACTGCTGCGACACCGGCACTCTTTTATTCAGGGCGTGAAACAAGGAAGACAGTAGTGTTTCGAGTCTGGATACTCCTAAAGTGCTCGATGGCTCTAAGGTGTTCAGACCATTCTCTCGAAATGCTTCGATCACGTTCCATATATCGACGTTGTGCACTGCGCAAAAACATGCATGAGTTATTAAAAAGGTATATACCTTGACATTTACCATCTCTTTACACAAGATTAATTAACTCAAGATTAATCAACCGCGAGCATTACGTTCTCTTTAAATTTCCGACATGCTGATACGAAGAGGCTGTTAATGGTCATTAGCATAGTTGTGCAAGATATGAGAAAATTAGCGTTCGCAAGTTAATATACCAGTCGTGACCTAAAGATCTTTGCCCCACGAATTGTCATAAAGTTATATACAAAGCCTCTCGAGCCATGATCATCTCTATTTTTTCTGAATCTCTGCATTTTAGTATTATAAAACATATAATTTTATAATTTAATTTTTATATTTTATTATTTTATTTTATTTTAATTTTTTTTGTATTTCACAAAGTATATCTTGCATCTTAAAAACTAGATATAAATTTTAAGGAGAAAATATACTCACGGTGCACTTTCTTTTGTATGAATCTTAGCTTGCAGGCGGTGCGGTACGACGCAAATCGTATAGTATCAAAGTTCTGCTGTCGCATCTCCTGCAAGAGTTGCAAACGGCTCGTCTCGCCGCTGCTTCCGTTTCCCGATCCACCTGCGCCTTCTTCTGCCATTTTCACTGCAAAAAACGAGCGGATCACACGCTTCTTCTTTCACTCTCCTTGCGCATTTCTTTGATATCGCTTGTAGCGAACGCACAGCTGTACGACCCTGGGCTCGGGATCGACTGCGTTATTTCTTTTTTTTTTTTCTTTTATTATAGCGGTAAATTTATGCGGCAAAAAAGATTGGCGAGTTGCGCGAAGCGAAGGTCGCTGAAGTGACTAATCGTAGATTCATTAGAGAACGATCAGTTGCCTCGTGTATCTCTTTAATTAACGAACATTCCGCAGCGACTGTTTGTTTCATAACGACGTCATCAACGCGATATTACATATATCGAATAAAGTAAATAAAATGTATTACTGTGCGTTTTGTGTCAAAATAACGATAGCTATCTTTACGATCAATTGTCGAAGCTGATCTTTTATCTTCGCTCATGTATCCGAAAAATACTTAGGAGGCTTGCTTTGCTTCATTACGCTGTATTAGCTTCAACTGTAAGTAATACAATTCCGTCACGAATTAATGGAACACTTGGGACGATGCAGCTAGCGAAGCTGCTCTTAATTCGTAGCTCGTAAGACACGTCACGTTGCGCCGTGATGAGAATGAGGACTGTTCATCATCGACTTAACGATGGACTGGAGCGAGCTAATTAGTAATGATTAGAGAGCACACGCCATGTGTTTGTCTCAGAAAACTGCGTTTTGTATCATCGACGTGTAAACGTTTTTAATTCAGATCTGCATATAAATCCATAATTGTAAAAAATACAGTAATATCTTTCGAGGATGCACATTGCTTACTTGATAAAAAATTGCATTCCTGAAAAAAAAAAGTACGCTATTGTTAATTACACGGTACAATGATCTGTAGTTTGCCTGATAACGTTCACATTGAATTGAATTAAGAACAACATGCTTCACCGATTTGTGAGGAATAATTTAAAGCGCCAGGGATTAATATTAGCCTCTTTCACGGAAGATTCTTCGTTCCAGACTCGTTTTTTTTTTTCTGTAAAAATATATATGAAGACTGTATTTTTGAAAGAGTTAATTGAAGGCTGTTCAACCATGATGATATAATCCGCTTTACGTAAACGATTGACCCAGTTAGGTAACGTCGATACCCCAAGATATAATTGATTTAAAACCGACCACTCGTCGAGAATTTCTTCTCCAGCAGCCAATTTTTCCTCCGAGCTTCCACGTCGCGCTCAATTTTCTTTGCGTTTGAATTGATTAAATTTTACAACGCAATTCATTAATGCAGCATTCCTGAAAAATGCATTTTATTATTTTTAATAACATTACTCGCATTCGGGTTCGAAAAACTTTCAGATTAAATATATGCTTGATAAAAAAATTAATTTAAGGTACAAAATTTAAAGAAACCTTTGTTAAATAAATTTCGTGTGACATAATTCCTTTTCTACCTTTATTATCAGTTCAATACTCTCTCGCCGAGCGCCGTATTTATCGTGAAAATAACATTGCATTATTCAAGCATGTTTGCGTTTCTCGGGAGATCCGGGAATAGAAGAATCTCTTAACGTAGATCGTCTTTTTCGAGAGCGCAGCATCCGAACAGCTCCAAGCATCGTTTCGTTTCATCTATTCGTGACAATCGTACGAGTACGCGATCTGGACGTGGACCGAATCCAGGAAGCAATGCGAGGAATAATCGGCCGATAGCTTTGGCGGAATAAGGGAACTAAACGCGGATGCCTAAGTTTGAATCAATACGATAAGTGGACCAGGTGGGGGAGGGGAGGGGGAGGAAACACGTAAGATCGGCCGAAGAAACGGAGGAACGGTCGGGAAAGGAACGCCGGGCGGCCGCGGGCGCGTTTGAAGGAACGCGCGAAACGGAGCGTCCGGGAGGCGCGGCCAACCTCAGAGCATTGAAACAATTCCAGCCAACGATCGGGCCAACAACCGCGTCGTGAAATATTAAGAAGAACCGAAATTGGCGGCGATCGACGATATACCCGCGGTGCACATCAGGTGCCTTCGTTCAATTTACGTTCGTCACGTTCGGTTGTTTGTCTTGCAGGCTTCTATCTCCCGAGACCGATACGACCTATATTTTAAGGTCTAAATGACGAAATTGAAATCTGGCCTGAGCCCCTAGCACTTGTGACTATTAACATTACTGTGATTATTTTATTACAAGCGCAGAAGGTATGACATGTGATGATAAACGAGAGCAACAAGCTCCAATTTATTTGCGCGGGGAACTTTGTAAATCACGCGCTTGCGCAACTTGAAGAGACGATCTCCGAGATTTTCCTTGCAGCGGCTTTGGGCAAACCAACTCCAATCAATCTTAATTAAATCGCCCGACGGAATAGCTGGAAGCCTTATTTCAAGTCATATCGTTCATTGTACCTAATCATTCTTCCGGCAAGTTAAGCGACGAAGAGTAACAATTCTATCTACAAAACATTACAGAGATCAAAGCAATGCAATTTTAATTCAAATAAAAATTCTATCAAAAATGCGAGAACGAGCATTAGCTCTCAAACATCCGCTATTCCGAGCATTTTACGCTTTTTTGCTTATATCTTGATACCTAATGTATCAATTTTTTAACATTCCTTTTAATCGATACATCAAACATTAAGTAAATTAATATTTTAATATTTAAAAAATCATGTTGAGTTATCGTAACTCAATGTTCCGAGGGCTAAAGCCCGTAATAAAGTTCCTTTTTTTTTTTTATTTTATTTAACGTTCCGTCAGTCGGATAAGCACGCGCTTAATTTCCCCGATCAGTTTTAAAGTAGAATGGCATGCCAATAAATGATGCCGCACCGGTTACCCATCAATAATTCAGCGCCTATCAAGTATCAAGTTGTCACTTAACGCTGTCTCATTTCGATTACGCGGTTTGGGAGTCTGGGAATGCGAATTCGGCCGAGGTAGCTTCGAACACGAATGCCGCATAAAATATCGACATTCCATATTGAGCACCGAAATTGTTTCAACGCTTTATCGAATCATTGTGTTCGACAACAATTAGATATCAATATTTGAAGCACTCGCACGAAGTGAAGAACGGTGTCGAATAGACGAGTTGTTCTGGCGTGCCGATAAAATTTTACGTCGGTAATTTTAGGTCGTTCTTATTTCAATATCGTCTCGAGTGTCGGAAGACGCTAATACAGCCCCGCGGATTTATTTTAAGATTCTATTTACGAAGGTCTTAAATATAAGAGTGCAAAAGCTATGAATATCAGACATTAATTTTATACCTCCCTTTTTTTTTTTTTAATTTCCCCGCAAAAATAATAGCAGCAGATTTACGGTAACGTCGGAATGTTGCCGCAATATTCCGATTTCGCTGGGTTGATTTGATCGACGATTGTTCCGATCCTAGATCGAATCACGTACGATATATTCAATCGTATCTTCCACGAGAAAAACAATTTTTTTAATTTATTAAAAATACATTTATCAAGTTATAAAGATCGAAGACGAAGGTGCAGATCTTGCGATCACCTAACCTGTTCTATCGGTCGATTTCCCATCTATCTACCTGCTTGCCTACCTGAGGCGCTCTCTGCGCGCGTGTCTTCGCCGAGAAAAAAAGGAGGTACCGACGGGGGGCGTGGAGTCGTCGTCCCGTGGAAGGCCTACCTCGGGCACTCACTGCGCCGTCATCAGATCTCGCGGGGAAGGCGGGCGGGCCGGGGTGAGACGGCGGATCGTTAATCCGTGAGCGGCCAATTCTCGCGGACGGCCTCCCTCGCGGGAGCGGTTCCGACGATACGCGGAAGATCCGTCTGGCGGCGACGGCGGTCGATACACCCTCGACACGTGCACGCGACCGGCGCGACGGCGGCGGCCGTTGATCCGCGAGTCCCGGCGACGAGGCGCGGGTTCCTCCCGAATGCCGGGACGACGTCACAGTAAACAAGCCCGCCGCACGAATCCCGATCCGACGCACGTCGCGGCCATCACTGACTAGTTCGCTAGGATCTTCCTCGGCGACCCGCTGGTGGCGGCACCGAGCCTGAACGCGGGGAACGGGAAACGCGGACCGCGGCGACGTGCGCGCGAGGCCGATTCGAAACCCCACCACCCGAGGATCTCCCGGCGCGGCGGTGTAACCAGGTAATTTTATTGCGCCCTATCTTCTTCTCGGCGGCGTGGAGAAAAAAGTCGCTTCGAAAATATCGCGATTCGGAAAAAAAAAAAAAAGCGACGATGTTCCAACGATTAAAACGCGTTGAAGCAAGCTTTATTAAGATAATTGATACATTAAGGTAAAATTGAATTGTAATTCAGAAAGCATCGCTAACTTTATACTGGCAGTGCTTCGTAATTAAGAGATTTGCAGAGATTTTTAATTTGGTGTCGAGACGCTTTCTCATGTCGCAAAATACACCAGAATATTTTACTTACTTATTTTTTTTTTTGTAATAATTTCATTTTTCTGTGATTTTCTTCATGCTATGTATATAAAGATTAGTTCCTACAGTTAATCAAGGTCCTTTTTCGTTGCCTCGATTTTGTAAGTAATAACTGCCGGGATAATTGCAAAATTCGCAGTATCCAGGTGGTCCTTGTGCACCTGGCGGACCTCTCACGCCAGGAATACCTATCAACATTTACAGAACATTTAATTTTCAGACTTATTTATTAATAAACTTATTTAAAAAATAATATATCTTGCATATGAAATGATTACAAGGCCGGTATTGTTCAAAACAATCGTAATTATTCTGTAACTTTGTTTCTTAAACGTTATCTTTTTACCTGGTTTGCCTGGTTCACCTCTATCACCCTGTCTTCCAGGTAAACCGATGCCGTCATTACCAGGAGGTCCTACATAAAAAAAGATTAAGTATGCAAAATTTATCTAAAGTAATCTTTTATTAATGTAATTAACATTATTTAACCTGGTGGACCTATCAGACCAGGCGGGCCTTCCAAACCAATTCCTTCAGGTCCTCTATCCCCCTTTTCCCCACGTTCGCCAGGTGATCCTTGCGGACCGACAGGACCCTGCGGGCCTGGCAAACCGACGAATCCACGTTCTCCTGGCAAACCTGGTGGTCCCGGATCACCTAAATAATCGGATAGAGTTGCGATTAAATAATGTGACGGAATTACGTAAAGCGGTAAACGTATTTACAGAAAAAAAATGCGCCGTGCAAGTTACTTTTATGTTATAGTACATGTATATATATTTTATAGTTTAAAAAGGTTCCCTTAAAAGATAAAAGACACGTTAAAGCTGAAGGTATAATTAAAGATAAAAATTTATCAATGATAATGCAAACGATATTACCTCTAAAAAAGATATATCTGCTTTAATGTATTAAAAAAGCGTTCCGCCCGATGATGAGAAGCTAATGAAATTACTTGAGTAATCTGATTTTCTGCATGCGCACGACAAAAGCATCCATTAGTCCAAATAGGCCATTTTCCAGATATTTCAGAGAGTAGCTTCGTTCCGAGCGATAGGTACCTGGAATGCCCCGCTTTCCGGCTCGACCGGGACGGCCGTGTCGAGCCGGTCCCGGTAATCCGGGTAGCCCTCGTAGACCTTCTGTTAGTTCTTTCAGTCTCTCTGCGACACATGCCAAGATACCATTATTGTTAAGAGTGTAATTGTGACGTCTGGACTTCAATCTCGAACCAAAAAGTGTCACGTATATTATGATGAATTACGCCATTCGTATTTGTTATAGCTTTAAAGACGATAACGATAACACTTGAAGCATTTTAAATGGTGATGCTACTACAACGACGCTCGGTTGCTAATCGTCTTCTTTTGAGTTAGGTTCCATTCTACCATTCTCCACGAATTCTCTATAAATTAATAAGAAACTCATAGTAACAGCTGAATTCTAACGCAATATTGTGCCGAGCGCAAGAACAAAAAGCGCTAAGGGTGACGATTCTGACTCGAAGGGTGTACCTGGACGACCTTGGGGACCAGGTGTCCCAGGACGGCCCGGACGACCTCGACCAGGCGGGCCAGGCAAGCCTTGCATTAGCGCTGCCATTTCGGTCATCTGTTCTATATACATATAGGTAATAACAAAGAAGAAAAATCGCGTTATCTATTCGTTCGTGATTACTTGATTAAGACAGTTATCACCTTTTTATCAAAATTAATTGAAAATAAAATTTAAAAAATGATTTAACTCATTGAATTCTAAATCAATTAAGTTTTAAATACAATTTTAATTAAATTTAAAGTTTTTTTTTTTAATAGTAGGGAAAATTACCTCTCAGAACACTGGCACAAATATCGCGAATTTCTGGCTCACTTATACTACGGCCTGGGAGACCTTGAAGTCCAGGTAATCCCGTTTGACCCCTGTTCCCGGGGAAACCTTGCAGTCCTGGCGCTCCCTCTTTCCCGGGTGTTCCTGGATTTCCTCTATCTCCAGGTTCGCCTAAAATTGTTAAATAAAATCAATAAAACTAATAATTGAAAAAAGTAAAAAACAATAAATTTTAAAGACGAGAAATATAAAAAATTAACTTTGACTCTTGAGGTGCTTATATGCACATAATTTTGAATTACTTAAATGAGTACATATTACTATAGATTGCGATAAATTGATTTACAATGACTACGAATAAACGCATCTAGGTCAACGTTAAATATCAGGCGCCGTTTGAATCATTCAAGAGTGTCATTTAAATCGTATTTTTTATGGTATACAATTTTAATAAAAAAGCCATAAATGTGAGATGTCAGTTTAAAACGTTTGAACGCAAATTAATATCGATATAAATCGCTGTCTGATCTTGTTACGTTAAATTTATAATAAATTTTTTATTGACCAATTTTCAACTCAATGTACTTATTATTTATATATTTTTAAAAAATAATAAATATATATTTGTTAATATTAAATTATATATGGTTAAAATCTAAGAACGAACATCACGTAAAGTCATTAAAATCGTTTCAACGCAAGAAAGATTAAACGATAAAATGATTTGAACCATTGCGGTGTTAACGAATATATTAATCGGTTTCGTAATATTCTCTCGCTCTATCGCCGACGCACAATAATGCAATTATACATCTCGACTAGATTTCTAACAAGATCGAATTACGTCGTCCGCATTCTAAGAGAACTTAATCTAATTCTGGCTTATCTGATATTTTCGCTCTGAGAATTTATACCTTTTTCACCCGGCTGTCCTTGAATACCATTTTCTCCCGGTTCACCTTTAGCACCTCTCTCGCCTTTATATAATGAAGAATTAAAAGAATAAGAAAAGTCACTTGTATTCCCTGGCGGACCAGGAAATCCTCGAGGACCTTGATCTCCTTTCAGACCCGGAAATCCCATATCACCCTATTACAAAATTAATATTTGCTATTATTTTCTGGTAAAAAATTTTTTTTTGAGCGTTACTATTATATCTAGTTTAAAAAAAAGTAACACTTACTCTTTCTCCTTTTCGTCCCGGTAATCCCGGCAAACCTGGTGGCCCCACAGGTCCAATTGGTCCTTTGGGACCTTGCAATCCTGGAAAACCCCTGGCACCAGGATTACCCGAGATTCCCTGATAATACGTATTTCTTAAATTCCTTTCTTAGATCATGCTGCTTACATATTTTGCAAACAAATAATATTTAATTAATTTACGGATTATTATAATTTCTAAAATTAATAAAGAAAACTTACTGTTTTTCCTTTTTCTCCTGACGGACCACGTGGACCTGGAAGCCCAGGTGAGCCCGAGGCACCAACTGGTCCCGGTGCTCCAGGTGGACCAGGCAATCCCTGATACGATTTTCTTTATCAACGATATCGGAAATTATTGAAAGTCATGCAAGTTAATCAATTTTAGTTTTTAATAAATAGAGTATATATATTAAATTAATTTAATAAATTTAATAATTTAATAAGCAAATATAAAATTAGAAAGAACTTACATCTGTACCATTAAAACCACGTGGTCCTTGGGGACAAATCGTCTCACAGCTAGCTTTTACTTGAAGCGGTGCGGCTACGGTCTTCTACGGTCACGTACATTATACTAATCAAATCTATTAAATCTTGTCAAAGTATGTGGGTCTTACCGGTAGCTCGTTGCACATTTCTCTCTCATGCCTCGTTGGATCGCAGTTTACAACCATCCATTGCAAGTCAATCTAAAAAGACAATGCAAATAGATATATATTTATAAACTCAAAAGACGTCATATACTTGACGTTTTATTAAATACATATCTTTTTGTATTTTTCTTTTATACGAATTGTGATATTTCTACTCTCGTCAGAATTCTAACATTGTTGTGTGTGCATTCTGGATGTGAGCCAAAGTCCAATATTAAATTTGACGCGTCCTACTGACAGTTTCAGGCTGCGAAGCGGTGATTAATTAAGTAGCGGGCCAGTTAATTGCGACGACCGACCACGTAACTTCTCTGGAAGCTGTACACTTCTTGCAGTGACATAATAGCGCTATGTAACTCGTGAATGTTAGATGTGCAAGTTGCGTTTTAAAAATAATTAAATCGAAATTTGTTAAAGATTATTCGACTAAAAAAAAAAAAAAAGATTATAGATTAAATAGCATAGCGATAGTTAAAGCTTCAAATACAATTTGGCTGATTTTATAACAGAGGCTTACCGGTAAGGTGCTCTTGCTATTGCTTAGCTTGGCTATCGATATGTTCCCGTCGACTTTAATCGGTCTGCGTGGCCTTAGATCTTCTACGCCAATAAATTCGCAGTCGACGTTAAGGACCACCTTATCCTTGAACACTCCGAAATTCACTTTGTGCCAATCCTTGTCAAATACCTATTTAATAAAAAAAAAATCTTTTTTGTACATCTTTTGCAACACTACTGTCCAATGATGTAAACTAATTAATCTTCTTCTTAATATATCCCAGAGAGAATAACGTTGTGGCGACCTACAAATGATTTCTTGTAATTACATTGTAATTACTTGTCATTAAATCGAAAGGCTTCGAAGTTCGCATTTATCGCATAAATCTATGCTGTTTCAAACCGCGAGGTGTTTGCAATTCTCATCGATCAAAAGATCCCGAACGTCACGACGTTCGCTTATCGTAGCATCGCTGATGTTACAAGGCTCATTTTTCTTCACCCCGAGGATAGGACTTCTGACGTCGAGACTCTTTGAAGTGATATTCGCGCACGAAGCGACCTGACATGACTTACATTCATTACAGTTGCCTTATGCGATGGCATGACGATACAATTCACGCGCCTACTCTCGCGGCTCGGCACGCATCTCACGCGGTAGCTTACGTAATGATTTCGTGGGGCGAAACACTCGTGCATAATAGCTGATCGACATAATCGTCTTAACGACCACGGCTCTGGTTTTCTTCTTTTCTTTTTTTAACATTTTTAATTGATATAATCCTCTCAACTGGACTTACGACATTCTAATCACATTATCGCCGCATATTGGGGCGTGATCGACTTGGAAACCTTTCTGAAGCAATACAAAAAAAATAAGAAAGAGAGAGAGAGAGTGTATATTTAAAAAATGCAAGAAAATTTTATGTAACAATTTGCAAAACGGCCGCTTTTAAACCGATGAAGAACGTGGTATTTAATACTCACGCGATCATTCACGAAAGAGACCGTCTGTAACTCTCCCTCGTAATCGATCGATGAAAAATCCAGCGTCCGCTTCCTGGAATTCATCGTAATGAGAAGTTGGGGATCGCCGGCTGCATCTACGATCTTAACGACGTGCCAAGGATACTTTCGCAATTTCCTAGCTCTGAGGGTATACACCAAAGAGAATTCCTCCGAAAGTCCGCTGGATGTAATGTTCCTGGGAAACAATTTCCATATGCAGAAAGAGGGTTGATAGTTTGTCTAATTACTATTTTGCTCATCTATCATCAGCGGGCAGACTTGGAAAGCGACGTTAAAAAATTATTATGAATTAAATAAAGAAAAGAAAAATATAAAAAAAAAATTAATGTGCATAGGTACAGACGAATGTTAATTGCCGAGATCGAGTTCGGCGTATGTGGCCTATATCAACCCGTTTCTACGTGTAATAATTTAAATACTTTGTCGGGAGGGTGACATCAGTGTCTTTCTCTAGCCGGTATGCTGTTTGCATGCTATTGCTGCCCTGGACTTTCGTCATGCTACTATAACGCGCACCCAGCAGATCCAATTTCAGCTTGCTGATAAAGTCGAACGTTTGAAGATCGTCCTCGCCAGACTTGTAGCCGTTGCACAGCCCACGTTTGGCGACGGTATACTCTAACAAAAATATAACGATAAGAGTTTTGTCAACGCTAATTCCGTAAATCGTTGCGAAGAGATACTTACGAGCGTAAGCGATTATATGCACAAACATCCATACTTGCAGATACATTTGCTGCAATCGAATAAATCTAAAAAAAAAATAAAATTAAATAAAATAAAATACTTTCGACAAAAACAGTAACAATTATACAAGTGCATAATTATGGCAGCAATAATGTACAAAATTAATAGCAAAGAAACGTTAATTAATGTTCCATGTAGATACGATAGAATTCGGCAGCTTTTATAAGTAAAAAACTATGTCAACGAAGTAACCTAATCATATCAAGATATCTATGACATATATTACTGAAAATTGAGATAGTTCTCTCATTGCTGATTTCAATTCTCACGACGCATTTAAAGTATGAATTTTACCTAGACACCGGCGTGTATTCGCGTCTTAAACAATTTCCTTTCCATAAATATACCTGAAGAAACAGTTGTAATACACGTGTTATGATGACCGTACATAATACATACGCCTGCCAACGAGGGCAAATTTTTTTTTCCAAATTTATATTTGTAAATATGGAACTGTACTATACTATGAAATACGTCAACAACGCGTGATCGTCATGACCGTTTTTCGTTATCGGATCCATTGCACAAGGTGGCGCCACATCCGACCAAAGACGAAGTCAAGCGAAGTTTGATTGCTGACAGG
Source organism: Cardiocondyla obscurior (assembly GCF_019399895.1). Classification (NCBI taxonomy): domain Eukaryota; kingdom Metazoa; phylum Arthropoda; class Insecta; order Hymenoptera; family Formicidae; genus Cardiocondyla; species Cardiocondyla obscurior. Next base: position 8,726,004 of record NC_091866.1, on the reverse strand, counting down.
CGAACCAGCGGTCAAGTTTATCGGCGACGAGCTACGGTGGTGGTCACCGGCCCGTGGCGGCTGCGGAGGCGGACTCGCAGGAGGAGAGTACGAGACCTTTGATGAGAGCGTTGGCACACGGCGACGGGTGCACACGACGCAGGGAGTTAGCGGTACGTCTTTTTTTTTTTTCTCCCGGAAAGACGACTCTTTCCCACGAGAGGAGACATGAGCAAGACGCGTGCCGGCAACGTGCAAACGAACGCAAGGAGCGTTCGCATTCCCGCCGGGGTAACTCTGCGCGACTGCAGCATCGTCATCGTTGGTAGCACGTGCAAGATATGCGGCAGAGATTTCAAGTGCGAGAGCGACGTCGCTCTGCACACGCGATGGCGACACAACGCTCTGGGACCGCTGATAGACGCCCTGGACCAAGAGATAAATCCGTACGGCCAGAAGTGCGACGTCTGCGAGATGCGCTTCGAGGTCTCGTCGAATCTTAAGGCCCACAAGCGGCTGATACATAAGCAGAAGATCAGGAGAGGTAGGCGCATCCCGAAGGAAACGGTACGGGTGAGATTCAAACTCAACGGCGTGACGACGACGGACGTATGCCTGGATCGTAGGTACATAGAGCTCGAGCAGAATAGCGTCGGATATATCGTCGACGTCTGCACGCAAGCTCCGGCTCCCCTTGAAAATGATAGACCCGAGAGAAAAGATGACTGCGCTGGGAATATCGATTGGCCTTTCCCGAACCGCGTTGCGGACAAGAGTCACATGCAACGCGATATACAGCCTGACAAAGCTGCAAATCGATATATTGTAAGTAAATTTGCGTCTACCAAAGGCGACACAATAGGGAGCCGTACGATTGTGGTGGGGAAAAGTCTCATGGAGATCTCAAATACGACGCACAAGAACGCAATTCCCGACAGCGGCAGCCCATGCGAAGAGTACAAGAAACATTATCTCACTTCGCTGGACGTTACACCGGATGTATATATTAAAACCTTATCTAGTAACGTAAGCAGTCGCGATAAAGAGAACTCTCAAAGACCGAACGAGCGAGAAAGAAGAAGCGCGCATCATCAAAATGAAATTCCATTCGATGACAAGGGTTTCCTTGCTTGCCAGTCAGAGAAATTCGACAAAGCGTCAGTCATGTTCAAAGAAAATTCGCGGTCCAGCGAAAGCTCACAATATTCCATTAGATGGTCTAATGAAGTCATGGGAGCTAAAGAAACCGCTGGACTTGCTAGCTCTTTCATAGATTCCATGAAAATTATTATTAACAATGAAAAAAATTATGGCTTTGATAAAGATGCTGGTAGACGTTTGTCTCCAGCTGCGCCTCGGTTTCACAGGAAACCTGAGTCGAAGACTAGTTCGAACGTCGATGACGACGTGCAGGAGGTATTGCGAATAACGAGAGAAAACGCGCAAAACGATATTAATCACGAGTCGCCTAATCGTGTAGAACGAGAGATGCTGGTACAAAACGCTACAACCGACACGTTCACGTTGCCGCCGTCGTTGCAGCCATCCGTTTGCCCGGAAAAATGCGACGTTACATTCACGAATTTCGAACCGTCCAATTATTCACCTTTGGTCAGTGTATCCGAGAGCGATTATCAGTTTCTAGCCAACTCATTTGATAAAAAACTTGGCATTTATTTGGAAGATTTACATCATTACGGGATCAGACTCTACAACGATCTACCAGAAATTAATAATAACTTGGAAGATTATGCGGTATATGCTCCCCAAGACTTATTTGAAACATGGAAGCAATCGGACGAGTCTCCGTACACAAATGGACTGAGAACAAATGACAACGAAATATCCATTGTATTAGATTGAATATGTATTAGGAAAATCTTGTTGACTAGTTTGAAACGTAAGAAATGTGCCAATATATCCTTAAATTATTTTAATTTATTTTAATATTAGAAAAGATATATATATATATTTACGTATATATACATCTGTAACTTTTTTGTCGACTTATTGTACAATAAGATCGGCAAAAAAGCAAAACTTCAATTTTTTAGCATTGTATTTTTCTTCGTATAAGTAAAATGTACAAAGTGTGATATTTCGAGAGAATTATATGAGTGTAATATATCTAATTTTATAATACCAGGGATACTAAAAATTAAAAAGTATTCCGATGTATTTTTGGTATTTAAATTTTTCAATATGATTCATAATTGTTAACTTCAGTCAAATGTCCTGCTCAATTCTTACTACGAAAATTAATAAAAACTGTTTGATACATTAATATATTAATAATTAAAAATTTTTTAATTATAAAGGAACAAGAAAATTATGTTTCTGTTAAGAAATTTAAACATTACATGTAAGTTATTTGTTTGGAACTTTTGATAAAGTATTATAAAGCAATTCAATAACCGTTTTGTAACAATACATTTGAATCGGGTAATTTCGCTAAAACTTGTCCTAAGACGGTAGTTGTATCGCGCTATTACATTCTTACTTCTGTGTATATGCTCTTAGTATAAATAAATAGATATGTACTATTAGGTTCTTTCGCATTCCGTAAAATTATCTTTTTGTGCTGTAAAAAAATATTTAATTTATATACATAATAAAAAGGTAGGGCATTTCTTTCTGTAACTTGTAACATAGTTCATTTTTCGTTTTTGCTGTCTTCGTCAAGCGCGCACTATGTATGTCAGAAACTTTTCTAAGAGTAGTACGTACTACTGCCAAAATGTTGTTTTCCTTAGCACTTAGATATACAGCGGCGCTCCTATTTTTTTAAAAGAAAAAAAAAAAAGATATGTTACAGAAAATTACAATATTTTAGGATTTTTCATATTCTACATGTTTGTAATATATATTTGTTGAAAAATCTATCTCTGGTTTTTCTTTTATTTTCCCACAGTGTCGTTAAGGGAGCTCAACGTTGGAATACGTGCGATAAAACTATCCCTATAATGGAATAAGGAAGGATTGCATGATTAAAGTCGCGCTAAAAGATCGATCCATCTACCATAGTAATATCGCGTGTGGCAAATAAAAATGTCCACGCGTTACCGTTGGTGCTTGCGTGACTTCCTCGTAGCTTCTCACGGTGTCACGCATTCGGCACGCACACACGGGCTGGCGAACCTTCGATAAGAAAGTGATATAGAGAAAAAAAAAAAAAGGAAAAAAAAATGTCCGGTATTCTTCTGATACAACTTCGCCGGTTTAAGTATGTGACTATAAGTTGGTTTCTTTTCTTTTGCGATAGAACGCGTTACACCTCGCCGCGCGATTCTGCACAGTACGATTGCACACGAAATGCAGGATACAACACAACCCACAGCATTACACAGCAGCCGCACGCAAACTGATAAGCTCGCTGGACCTCATCGTTGAACCCCTCTACTACGGTCTTCTCAAGTAGGAGAAACCGATTTGATCGTATGAGTCACAAAGGGAAAAAAGACGGTCATCGAATCGGTACATCAAAGACTCAATAGGCGAAGTAGTGTTTGACTAATTGACACCGCTAATATCAAGTTTTTTAAGAATATCTGTAACGCAGAAAATACAACTGTAAGATTGAAAATTGTCTTACAATTAAAAAAAATTGTAAAAAAAAAAGAAAAATATGTTAAACTATATATATAGATTTTTTAATGCGTTAAATTATTAAAATATTTTGCTTAATAAGTTTATTACCATATTAATTATTGCAATTTTATATTTCACATATTCGAACGTTTACAGGAACGACTCACAACAGGACGTCACAAAAAAAAAAAGCTTCATCGATTCAGCTAGTCAATCATCTTCCCGCTTTGGTCGCATTTTCACCCGCTTTAATTCCTCGTAACGCGCGACGTGCTCGTTCACTGTCGCACACAGATCCCCGCTGTTCTCCATTGTGAGCTCGAGGGCGGAGAACAGGCTCTCCAGTAGATGACTCGACCACTCGTCCGTCGATCTGACGATCGTTTCGACCAAGTCCTCGATTTGCGAATTGAAGAGCTCGGTGCTGGATGGTGCCGAAGACGTTGCGGTTGTCAATCTTTGCCGTTTAGACGGCGGACCCTCGCCCGACGCATTACACTCTCTCTTGATCGCCGTTCCTAGAAATTGACTTATTAGAGTATGCGAACCCATTGTAAGCTACGTGATGAACGTGTTTATAATTCATTTCTAAGAAATCAAACGTATAGATATACATATGTTGGACTTAAGAAATTGTCAGTTAACAGTTACTCGATCTGGAAGACGTCGAATGCGAAGACCGTACTGCTCCGAGCTTATTTCGCGCTTTCGATTGTGTTTTAATCTTTCTTGTCGTGGGTGCCGCGCTAATCTCTTCGAGACCATTACGATGCATATTAACAACGGGGTAAGAATTGCACAGAAAATTTGTGTTCTCAAACATACCTAACAATCCGCTGGAATCGGCAGGATGTACGTGATTCCTTAGCTTTCTATTTTCACCTTTGAGCTTCTTAGGATACAAAATAGGCGCTAGATCCGCTGCATTCATTGTCAAGTATAAATTAATTAAATATTCAACGATAAAAAATAAAAATGTCAAATATTATAAATAGGTTTTAGTAAATAATTTATGATGACTTATAAATGAATTATATATATAGTAATAAAGGTTGAAGTAGAAAATATTTTTAAATAGATTTTTTAATAGAAAAAAAAAAATTTTTAATTAATGTCTATATAAATATTGAACAGGGAGAGAGCTCTAAATTCGATCACATGTGAAATATTTCTTATTAATACATTTACTCTTTTCTATAATCTGTTCTTTAATTTATTATTAATAATACATTACCATTTCAAATAGATAATTACCTTGCGAAGAACGATCCGACAGGCTGTCTAAGTTCCCATTAAACAATTGTTTAAAAAAGGAACATCGTTTTTGCGGTGAGGGCGATCTGACTTCGTAAACTTCGCCAAGTTTATTATCATATAACTCTGCAATCTGAAAAGCAAGCAGTCAATTTACGAGCTCTTCATTTCCAGAATAATTTTATAAATATTTTAACTTTTTTTTTTTTTTAATTCTAATATTTTTTTTAGGTCTTTTTAAAAGTGTTACTATTTGAAAGTAAGCTTGCCTAAGATCACGCTTAATTAATTATTGATATTTTTATGCATAAAAAAAAAAGGGGAAATGTGCGTGGAAATGTGTAAAATATGAGCTGCACTGGAAAGACATGAAGAGTGTTCACCTCCGGTGGCAGATTAACGTGTCGACAATGGGCGGTCATTAGCACGAGCATATGCACCGATCGATCCAGGCCGCGTATTAAGGAGGTAAAAACCACTCTCGTCGTCTCGTCCACCAAGTCCCACCAGGTCAAGACCCCAGGTATGTAAAGCAATGCTGGTAGGGTGCGACGTGCGGTCTTGATCTTCTACAACGCAAAGCAATTGTCGTACATATCTTCAGGCAGGAAAGTAAGATAGTTTTTACTTGTATCACGGCTTCCTCGGCGGCCTTGCCAGTTTCCTCGAACAACGTGGTGACGTCCAGGATGTGGTACGGCAAGTGTTCCAAGGTGTGCAGCAACGCCGGTCCTAGGTGCCGGGTGTGAGAATCGTCGTCGCCGCACAGCAAAATTCGCGGACAGCTGCTGGACTTCGACATTGCTTTACCTGTGCTGTGGTCTCGTACGAGTTAGTATTTTTATTATTCGATATATACATCTTGTGATACGTCCGCCTCGCGAGATTACGGCTCGCGAGGTTAAAGGGTAGCGAAGCGGAAATTAATCGCAATTGTTTCGATTGACTAACCTCACTTTAAAATTCTGCAAACTACAGGCATAACTAATTACGACTACCTCGTTCGATTGTTTTGAGGGCGATGCGATTATCGTAACACTCACATGTTGTCGGAGGTCAACATGCCGACCGGACAAAGCGTCTGCAAGCGCGACAGTATTCCCGTCAGATCCTCTTGCAGCAGAGGCTGAATCTTGAAGGACAAAATTTTAATCGGGGCGACGATGACGCGGTGCGACGCGGGTACGATATTCTGGCACGCTTTCAGAAAGTCTTCTTTCTCCACCTTCAAACAGGTACTTTTTTTTTCAATCGCTTTATTTTTAATATATTGCAGTGAATTTATTTATAATTTTATTTTGCCGCGTCAAATCTGTGTTCATTATCGCGAATTACTTACTTTAAGGTGACGCTCATTGATATGATACTTCGATTTGGAATTATAAATCTGCGGATAGTTTCTGCGAACCGAGCACATAACCGCTTCGACGCAAAGAGCCTGCAGGTCGCTGCCGCAGAATCCTAACGTTTTCGACGCTAAGTACGCCAAGAACTTTTGCACCGGCTTCTGTTTCCAGCTCTTGATATGCACCTACAGAACGTCAACGGAAACACCAAAGTTTTCCTACCTCAGCGTAATATTTTTTTATGTAATTATATTTTTTTTATGCAACCGATACCGAAAGTATTTCTTTTCTAGCGCTGTAGCATGGCAAGGGGAAGTACAATTCCTTGTCAAATCTGCCGGGTCTTCTTAAAGCGGGATCTATTGCGTCGATCCTGTTGGTTGCTCCTATTACTATAATCTCGGAATTATTATCCAAGCCATCCATCAAAGCCAACAGAGTGGACACCACGCTGGCGTGAACGAAATCCTGCCGGCTGGACCTTACAGGCGCGAGGCCGTCAACTTCGTCAAAGAAAATAATGCACGGTTTTGTTTGCTGTGCCTTGAAGAAGAAAATAATTATCTCTTTGGATCAAACTTGTAAGAAGTCGCTCTTGGTTGTACATATAAAATTTTGTACATGATCAGTCTCGCAGCTTATTCGAGACAGCAAGATTTAAGAACGGATCACGTAAGTTGATTTTTACATATAAATTTATTTTAAACTCTGTACTTGTACGTGAATTAAAGTGGTAAACGTATGCAGGGGACCAAACTCTACCAACCAGTGAAAAGATCTTTTCGAGCTTTTTTTCGCTCTCCCCGACCCACTTGCTAAGACAGTCGGAACCCTTGCGTGAAATGAAGGAGACCTTGCGCTCGGAATTACTGCATTCTGTCGCTAATGCGCTGGCTACAAGAGTTTTTCCTGTGCCTAACGAAGAATAAAAGAATGAAGGAGATATCCCGGTGCCTGTATCAGACGGCATTTAACGTTACCTGGTGGGCCGTAAAACAATAAACCGCGTGGCGGTCTGAGATTAAATTTAGCGTACACGTCTCCGTACATCAACGGGAACAAGACCATCTCCTTCACGATTCTAATGTGTTTCTCAAGTCCACCGATGCAAGAGAAATCTTTCGTCGCGACGGACATTCTTCTTCCTTTGCCAAGAGCTCGAGGAAAGCCAAATCAATTTGTCTCCACTTCTGTTGCGTGTAAATAACGCGACGAGAACGTCGGTCACCGTGGTCGAAGCTTTTGTACAAATCCTACGATTTATTCGCACATCCTGAGATGATCTTACGATCGGTTGTCGTTACTGGAATTTTTACGCGAATGTTTACTCAATGTTATAAGAAGCTACTATTCAATTTCAACATTATTTCTGACATAATCGTCAGCAAACAGACGGGAAGTCATACGGATCGATTTTTATATCGATATGACGACGCTCGCATGTTTCCCGTCTATTTGTTCTCTTCGTGGTGAGATAAGGACAAACGGGAAGATAAATTTCTTCCCTGACAAGTCGGTTACATTACGAAATTTTTATTTCACTATAATATGACAATAAAATGTATTACTTATATGATAAAATAAATAAGGCAGTGGATACATCTCGTCGCTTTTCGTCCGTATCTTTTATAACTTCGTAGTGTAATGCGCTAATTCTTAAGGCTACCATCTACTCTGCGCGTAATTTTTGCCAGTAGAAAAAATTGCCGGTTATCTGATATGACAGAGCTCGAACTTTCGAGCGCGTTAAGACTTGACTCTTTGTAGAAAGTAGTCTTAAGGATGTTATTGAGAGAAAAAGAAAGAGAGACATATAAGTGTGGTCATTCGTTCGTAATCGGCAGTGTTTGCAAGATAGCTTCTGATCTGATAATACATAACGTCATTTATACATACATATATATATATGTATAGCGTGAATTTCATGATAGTACATCAAAATGACAGCACTCCGGAGTACTGCACCAAGACATAATCGTGGAACGTCTCTTTCGGATTCGTTTATTTCGAAGCGGAATGTAAATCTGTAATATGCTAGAAGAAAAATCGTATGTACACGTTCGTCCGACTGTGAGATTATCGGTAAAACTTTTCCGCCATTCACCTCAACACTTTGCAACAATTATAATTGTACTTGAGTTTCGCTGGTGTATTATCTGTCGTTAGCTTCTTTGGCAAATACCCGGATATGATCTCCGTCGACAGAGTACTATCATCGTAAGAGAATCGGTAATAATTCGCGTAAAGCGATCTGTTCTCTCCCTTTCGTATTTCGTTTTTAATCGAGACTGAGAGACTCGAGAATGTTGAACATCATATGCATTAATACGACCGCTAAGAGAAAGTAAGCGTTTTTTTTTTTTTTTCCTTTTTCATTTTCTTCTTTCTAAATCTCAGTCTTTTCGATTCTACTTACTAAAAAATGTCGTAGTAATACAATCGAATTTCGACGAACGATCCAATCGCCGAACAGAACAAATACTTATTACGCTAACTATAAAACTTCTCCGTTATAAATGCATCGATTGACGCAAGAAACGGATATACGTTACTAACAAAATTTGCAGATTACTGCCTAATTATGTACCTGTAAACGAAAAATTTACATTTCAACAACAACGACGTATCTTTAAGAAAGATATTATTCGTGGATCACATGAGAGATTTATCGATAGAATTTATTTACTATAGTTCTTATTCGATTGTATGGTTTTGAACAGCAAAGAATGGATCGCGCCCTGTGCGTACACTAAGAGGTAGATGCGGCGTTTGTTTGCGGAGACAGTAGATAGGGTGGTACGCATTGAGCCTCACACGAAGCACATAGTTTTTCTTCCGTCCTCTCGATCTTCCTCGGCCGCTGAGGAGAAAAAGTAGTAGGACGTAAATTTTGTATTACGTGCTTCGTGTGAACCTTAACGCACACCACGCTACGCTAGCCGTTGTCGCCACGGCAAACGTTACATCTGCCTTCTAGTGTACGTTGCCTCTGACATTATTGTTTAAATGGTTATTGGAGAGAATCTGCTTTTGTCGCGGCTGCCCAGGGGACAGCTTATGTGTAAACGAGTTTCATTGCATACGACTTCATCTGTGGTAACTAATCGTTCACAATTACAGCAAGTCACAACCAATACACGAATCTGGGGAAGGCAAGTTATACCTAAATATCCACTAATTTATACATGTACATATAACACAAAGTTTCCCAGAATCGTCACAGTTCTTCCATACATTCAGTTTTTACGTAATAAAAATGGCAGTTTTTTTATTTTTTTTATTTTAAATTAAACATAGAAATTAAAAACTGCGAGTTGCAAAAGTAAAATAACTTGTACGTACATTAATTTAAGTGAAAGTAAGAAAATTTGATCGAGATAATAAAGGAAAAGCAATTAGAAGAAAGGTCTAATCCTGGGATATTTTGTATAGCAACGGCCAGATATTCAAGAGTGTTTAGGACCGACTGGAAGTCTCAATATTTTGTAAATCTTTCATGTCATCTTGGGTTTTAAAATTAATATTATTTATTTCTCCTAAGAGTTTTATTAAAATTGAGTAATCTTTTCTTCTTGCACAATCTCTTCAAATCTTAATCCAGACATCTAACATATATTAACTCTTGTAGCTTACATTTAGAAATTTAATACGCGAATTATTAATTTTTCAATTTTAATACTTTACTTTTTAGAGTCTTCAAAACTGATCTAAACATGACTAACTAGCCGCCACTGTATTATATATATATATATTTTTTTTTTTTATCGAGGTATTTCATATTTATAATAGTGTACGTGTGTGTATATTAAGTGCCCTGTTTCCATCTTCAACGAGTAAAACCTTATACTTTTTACAACTTTGGTCTATTTAAATATATTGCAGATTACTAGAGTCACATTTCAAATATATCTTATGTTATCTCGTATGAACTGAATTGCATTGATATAGAATTAGATCAAAAGTTATCATCACAAAAAAAAGACCACATTTAATGGAACACTTGTTCAATTAAATGAAGAAAAAAATAATAGTATCTTAATGAAATAATACTGTAATATAAATATATGTTCATCGCTTTGTTTCTTTAAATATGACAACGTTGAATAACTTTCGTAATTTAATTAATATAAAATAAAATCTTTTCATGTGATTTTTTTCCTTTAAATGCTAAGCTTTGATCTATTTGTTTTTATACGATTGAGTGTACAATCTTATGCTAGTAATAATTTGAATTGATACATTCTGTAACGCGAGGTATGTTTCGATGCACGCAGAGAAGACCATTATCTTGTATACGTAACAAATATCAGAAAATAATACACGTTTCAAATTTCGCCTTTCTCTACGCGGATAAACTTTTATGTAAATTCAATACACATATGTGAAATAATCTTCCGCTAGCAACGTAAAAAAAATAGCGAACTTATATTATAAATATTTAAAATAACGATAATTTAACAGTGAGAATAATCACTGCATAGCGTGATATCATTTTTGAAAAATTATTACCTGAACTAATACAATTAAGTACACAATGTACCAATTCTAACAATACATTTTTATTTATTCTCTTGTATAATCGATATAATATGCGGAAACTTAAAAAAAAAGTTTTTGTGAAATATGCATAAAGTATATTTTATGTATACATATATGAAATAACCAAAATTAAATTAAAAACTTGTATATCTTTTGTTGTACACGTATAATTGTTAGACAATAAATTGTTAATTGAATCTTCTGTGTGAAAATTTTCACACAATTGTTTATAAAAAAAAACAAGTTGACGATTATCTAAAAAGAATATTATGCAAAAATGTTAAAAATTTATTAGTTTTAGTTTTACCATGTTTCATTCAAAGAAAATTAATTTTATAGAAAAATTATTCATATAAAACAAGAAGAAATATTTTTATTCCTTTTCTTTCTAGTGTATATTATTAAGAATGACTTATTAACTTTGTTTAAAATAATATTATATTGAACACCTATAGCATTTTTTGAGTATGTACAAAAATTCAGTTATAAATCTGGAACTCAATGTTCAACTAAAATTAATTACTCGTTATTTTACACAACAAATTGCAATTGCTTTACAAATGCATGCTGTAATTCATCTAAAGATTGGCAGTACAATAACTAAAAAATATAGCATTCCAAAGTTCTATTTGATACAACAATGATAGTATTCGGCTTTCCATCAGTATAAATATACAAAAAAAAGACCTTCTGATGTGTGGCTGAAGGTATTGCAATGGCATAGTAATGAAATACGTTTTATCTCGTTAACATACGTTTTTTTTCATATAATGTCATACCTGTGTGTTGTACTTTACCGACGTTGTGACTTGTACTCTGTAAACTTTTCCACTTCTTTGAGCAAGTCCTAGAAGTAACAATATTTGTTAATATAAATTAGATTATATTTATAATATTTTATTAATTAATTACCTTTGGCAGTGATTTTCTATCGTATTTCTGAGCATATTTTCCAACGCATCTGCTTAGTTGCACATAGATATCGCACAATACCTCGACAGGAAAGTCCTTCGTATTTTCGATGGTAAATTGCCATGCATTTTCAAGCTCACTTTTATCAACTATAATTTTCTCACTTTCTTCAACTTTATCTCGGCTAGTATCGCTTTCGATAGCAAATGACAAATCGTCCATGCTTTCGCGTCGAGATGACGAACTTGAATCACCATTCGCTAGTGGTTTATCTTCCTCCACGAAACATATTTCCATCTGATCAAGATTATCTATTCGTTGATCTGTGACAGTGCCATTGTGACTTCCTTTTGAATTCTCATTTTGCGAATCATTCTCCGAATCAGTATTATCAAACAATCCCATATGTCCGTTTAAAACGCTACTTGCCTCAGTTTCAAACTCTTGGAATTTTTCTAAATCTATACTAGTGGTTTCATTATTTAACGATTTATTTGCTGCTTCCGTAGCGCTCTCATCAAAAGCGTTCTTCCTCTTTTTTTGGACTTTCTTCACGTAGCCACGCGCCCAAGCGGGTATTTTACGTTTTCTCGAACTACCAAATTTTTTTCCGTTCACAACGGGAGAATGACTAGAATTTACAGACTCCTTTTTCTCCGTTCGCTCACTTGTGGAAGCAGATTCTTGCTTGGAATTTTTACTGTCTTCGTGATTATCACAATTGTTCTCTAAAATTCGGCGAGTTTTCGAAATTTCACGACATTTGTCTTCGAAATCAGAGTCTAGCTCGGCTTTTATTAAAGCGTAAGCATTATCACGCAAGGAACATGCTCGGTGTCTTATTAATTTGTCTGCAGGATCCCTATGAGAGGAAAACATAACATGTTAGTAGAACGTAAAAAAAATTCATACTTTTTAACATTCCACGGATAGAAAGCATGATGACTAATGGGAGTGGTCTTCAATGATGCGTGGTGAATTAGTCATAATTGTGTGACTAGCAAAACATAAACGATTATGGTGCCTTCTAAATTGAAAACCACTATTATCTACGGAGCGATAACAGCATTACGGATAAACAGCAAAAAGCTCAACTACCTCTTTAATATTCCGAGGGAAGGCCTATCACGTAAGCTGACATGAAAACACACAATATGAATGTCAGTATAGAAAAAGACAATATCGCTAAAGAAAAACCTTAAGTTATTATTAATATTAATAACGGCTTCTGTAACGGAAATATTCTCGTACAAAACTCGTACGACTGTTTTTTTTGATTGGCAAGAATATTTATAAAGAGCTTTCTAATTCGGCTACTGACCTGTCTGGATTATATTCTAGAGCATTTCTGCATATGAGATCAATGTCATCGAGAAATTCGCGGGCACAAAGATAACAGTTCATATCAATTTTGGTCATCATCGTTTCCAGATCCATAGGCTGTTTTATTATCAGGTTATAATCCGGTACTTCTTCCGTATCCACCGGCTTCGTAAACATAAAAAATCTGAAACATATGATACCGTTAAATTTCTCTGACAGACTAAAAAGAAAAAAAATAAAATAAAATAAAATAAAAAAGAAATACAATACTTACTGTCGATTTCTCGCTAATTTAGCACATATTTCTCTTAGGAAAATTCGTAATTCTCTGAGAGATATTTCATCTTTCTCGTACATGATCTGCTTTTCCTCTTCCGTTAATTTCTTTGGCAATGGATTCGGCTCTAATGGCAGTGTTTCTAAAACTTCTACTTTCTTGCTTTTGATCTGTGGTTGTTTTAAACTCTGAATAATAAAAATATGCCGGAAAAATTTTCTTCTTTCTTCGGTGGTAGGAGTCTTCATGGAATATACTTCTCCGCGTAACTCACTAAACAAGCTTTTCAATTGATCGGGGAGATCATGATACCTTGCATCACTCGTTGCGAGAATTAAAATCGGTAATGAAGAATCCAGTGCTGCTATACGACATAAAAAGACTGCTTTTACTGTTTCCGGCACAAGGGGCCACCATTGATCGATCGATCGAATGTAAATTATGGACGGTACATTTCTAGCCGCTTCGTTAAATACCTACAATATTTTACAATTATCAATAAAATTATTTTTTTATAGATCTTTTATTATATTATAAAATAAAACATTTTTTTAATAAATGCACAAGTTTAAAAGCTTGATATAATATTATGTGCAATAGTAACCTGCACGCAAGTTTCTTCCGGAGATCGAGCACTTTCTGCAAACAATGTGCTAACGTCTAAAATCTGGACTGGCAGATGTTCCATGCAATATAGTAATGCCTGAGCTAAATGAGGTCCTTGACCCTCAGACAGACTACCACTCGTGATCAATAATCTTGGACGATAAGTGCCCTTCACACTTTTTATTCTATAAAAAAAAAAAAAAATCATGTAAAAACAATTCAAAAGAATATAAATTATTTAATATTATTGTCACGTAAAGAATAATTACTTTGCCATTGCAGGATTTATGCCTTGAGGAAATATTCTTCTTATTAAATTAAGTAATTCTTTCAATGGAGGTGCTAATAATGGTTCTATAAAAGGTTGTAACTTTCTTCCTACACATGGAGCTACTCTATGCGACGAAGGTACGAGCATAGAGCCTGCTTGCATAAAATCACGTTTCTTGACCTATTAAATAATATAATTAATATCGTTAATTTATAAATAAAAATTTCAATTATATACTGATTATTATTCTTTTAATTACGAAACGTACTTCGACTCTTTCTGGATCGAGTAATAATCTATCATTTGTCTTATAAATTTGTGGGTAAGTTCTCCTTAATCCTTGTAGCACTGCCTCAGTGCACAAGGCTCTTAAATCCGAACCGCAATAACCAGTTGCCTTCTCCGCTAATATTTCCAATAATTGATCAGATGGCGGATTTTTCCATTTGCTAACATGAATTTTCAAAATTTCTAATCTCTCTTTCATAGCCGGTAATGGAAAAAAGAGTTCGCGATCAAAACGGCCAGGTCTCCGTAAAGCTGGGTCGATTGCATCGATTCTATTTGTCGCGCCAATAACTATAACCTTTTATAATTAACAAAAAAAAGAATTAAAAAAATTTATCAAAAACATTTTGTTAAGCAAAAGACATTTAAATTAAATTGCAACCATCCGAAATTAATTTTTATTACCTGTCCTCTATCACTGAGACCATCCATGAGTGCCAAGAGTGTAGATACGATACTAGCATGTATCTGGTCCTGCTTGGTACTTCTAACTGGAGCCAAACCATCTATTTCATCAAAAAATATTATGGACGGTTTCATTTGTTGAGCCTGCTCAAATAACAATCTCAATTGTCGTTCTGATTCCCCGACCCATTTTGACAGACAATCTGCTCCTTTTCTCATAAAGAATGCCATCTTTTTGTTGCCTTGACTGCATTCATTTGCTAGTGCTCTAGCTATTAATGTTTTGCCAGTCCCTGAAATAATTTTTCAAGTTGTATAAATATAAATTAAAACAAGTTTTTGTTATATTCCATTAATAAAATTTGTTTTCGTTATACCTGGTGGCCCATGAAACAGAACACCTTTCGGTGGAGTGACGTCGTATCTTTCAAAAACATCTGGATATATCATAGGAAAGATGACCATTTCCTTAAGGCAGTGAATGTGAGATTCCAGACCTCCGACGTCATTAAATCTAATGTTAGTGTCTAATGTTATGGGATTTATATCTGCTTTTTTATCTGGTGGACCACCTTGTGGTATGGCCGATTGTCTAGAAATTATTCAATATTTAAATATAATAACAAAAAAATTACTCAACAAACTTTTTTGAATATATATACCTTGCTTTTTTGGCTTTCTTTTTGTCATAACGTTGAGGCTCAGAATCGCTGGAATCAGCAGAACTTGTACTCTTACTCCTGTGTTTTCTTCTTCTCATTGAATTACTGAGAACGCTTCGAAGGGCTCTAATAGAACGCCTTACTGGCTCTACATTAGCTTGAAACCTATCTACAGTAGGCTTTTTTTTACGTAAACTATACTTCCTAGGCCCAGGAGAATCCGAAGATTCACTTAGATCACTATCCACCACTATGTATGTAAAACATATTGTGAATTATAAAGAAATATGCCTGTGTTATGCTTCTAATAATAACAAATTCAAATTTCCTTACCTCTGGGAAGTTGTCGTTGAGCCGTACGCCTCGTTCTCTTTATCCGTGTATACATATCTTCATATCCCTAACGAAAAATAACGTAAGTACAAAATACATAAGTTTATAGATCATTAATCAACAAATAAATAAAATATAAAAATTTGCTAACGTCTTCATTTTCAGAATTATCGTTATCATTATCATTATTATCTGGTTTTACACTTTCATGTAAACTATCATCGTCTGCCTCCTCTTGTTTCACCTTGGGCTTTTCAGTTTTCTCAATTATGTTTCCACATAATCTAGTTACAGGACCTTCTCGAAATCTGTTTGGACTATCAGATTTTCTTGTCCTGAGAAAATATTTTATTTTCAATTACATTAAATTTCATTATATCTATGTATATAAGCATTCAAATAAATCGCATGCCTAGTATCTTTCTCCTCATTCGCCGGCCTTGTTTGCTCATTGACATCCTTTTCTGGCTCAGTTCTTTCCTTTAACTCACGATCACTTCTGGTGCGAAGTTCTCTGCTATTTTGTCGGTCATGCTCTGGTCTGTCTCTAACATGCCTTGTTGGAGGTTTAGTAGAAGGTGGATGATTTTCACGTGATCTCAAAGGCATGCGGTCTCGAACATCACGTTTTCTACCAGGTACATCATCCACCATCTCTTTGTCAGAAGAAGAAGGATGTTGTTGAAACATAGGGTATCCTTTCAAAGTTTGTGTTCCTATCATTTTATAAAACATTAAAACAATTGCATTTTAAAACATATACATTATAAATAAATGCATAGATGTAGCAGTTAAAGGTCAAGTATTTTGCTTCATAATTAACCAGTGCATTCCGTATCTGCATACAAATAATTGATTTACCTAGAATCCAGCTTGTATTAAGATTGTCATAAGTCTGCATTCTATTACGCGTACTACGACGTACGCTTAAATTGTTTCTAGTTATATGTGAGTTAGAGCCTGAATGTGATCTCAGCTTGCGCAGGCTGTCAGACCTCCTGATGTTTGACTCCAAGCTGTGCTTGCGAGGAACAAATATTTCTTCTTCAGTATCCATTGAATCCAATGCAACTCCATCATCTGACATTATCTAAGGAGTAATTTTACTGCATATACCAAATGTATACATATGTATGTATACCAGAATACATACACTTGCATCTTAAACATGTTTGTATAAAGTATGAGAAACAGTAAATGGTAATGTATGTAAAACTTTTCATAGAGGCCTAGAATGACAAAAAATAATCTTAATCCTTAATACTTTCTAATCTCTGTCCTTCTAAAAAAACAAAATACAAATTCCATTAAAACAGTCATAAAACCAAACCAAAATCTGAAAATTATAATAGATACATACTACAAATTTATTACATAAAACCTTGAATAATTTCTGAAACCCTAATTTTTCATGTGATTAAATTACATTGCGATACATTTGACGGGAAAAAAAGAAAAAAGACAGGCAGAGAAAGAGAGAAAGAGCTCGACAATAAACACAAACAGAACGGCACGTAATCCCTCCCTTTCTCTCTCTCTCTTTCTCTCTCTTACTCTTTCTCGTGATCTTTATATACATTGTTGGCGACGATATCGCTGCCAGTTTTGAGCAGTGTAGAGAGAATTACCTTCATCTGGCCAATTCTTGTCGCTGTTGCGCGAGAAAAGCGTTAAAACAGTGAACGTCCGTCATATGCGTGGGCTGGCTGCATTCGCGTTTGCGAGGGCCTGTCCTTCCGGATGAGCGCAAGCACGATGGGCACAGAATTGCCGTTTCACTGTCGCGATGTCGGGTAACGCGCGGCCTAGCTCGTTGTCTCTATTCAACGTTTCAGGGTCGAGTCGCGCGACTGACGTTGCTGCTCGTCGAACGGCATCAGGCAACCGAGACGGCACGATTCTGGATTGGGTACAATTGCAAAATCCGTATCATCTGTACGCCGCACACAAATATGCACGACACCATGCACACCACACACGCTTGAAATTGTTACGAACCACGCATGCGTGCGGCCTGGCCCGATTGCATTTTACGCGACTACAAGATGCGCGTCCTTATGCAGCAGCGCGCACCATCTACCGCATTAAAGTTATCCACGTGTCGCAAGCAGTTGCGCCAGCGTGAATGGAGTTGTGAAATAAACGACGATTTAAATCGCACGATATTCAAGCTTTGATTATTTCAATTAATCTACTATTAATAACTTGTCAATGAGAATTTAATGTTTTTCTTCGTTTTTTTTTTTTATAAGAGGATTGAACAGTGATAAAAAATACTGCATGGCTGACCATAATTGATTAAATCGCCGCGCGTTAACTCGATTTAAATCGAAGTTGCTCTTTAAAAAAAATTGGCGAGCTACGAGATGCAGTAAAAAATTCGTCTATTTTATAAGCGTTTAATTATTATATGTTTAAAATACATTTTCTAAATTTTAATCGTGAGTTTAAGTATTGCGACGACGCGTGTGAAACTGTAAAGTAAATGCAGAGGCTCGTCCGTGTGAAGCCAAGCTTCGTGGATTATGGTGCTGGATGCGTCCATTGGTTATTGCTCGTCGCAGCCAGCATGATAGGCTCTTAGACTAATCAGAAACTCCTTATACACTTCGCAATCCTACTATCACATTATTCATGGCGTTTCGGGACGTAAAGTGGCGCAAGCGCCAACTTCAGAGTTCGGAGTTGTTCGGAGTGCTTTAGACTGTTTAGAGAACACGACCAAACACGACGAGACTCACGAGGCACGAACGTGAAGGTGGGCGAAGCCTCGATGTATTATTTCATCAATTGTTTTTTTCAGTGATAACGCAACGTGGTGTCAGATGAGCATCACTTTCATTCCGTTGAATTATATATCACAGGTATTTGTATTTTTATTTTTCCTCCGTCTTCTGCACCAATTTTTTTTATTTTATTTTATTTTTTTTTAATCCAAGTACTTAAAGTAAAAAATAAATTCCGAATCTACGATGTTTTCCACGGCACACGGGGCCGGCTAAAAAAGTTGAATATTTTCAGAATTATTAAGCGATGAGTCGCCAGCAAATTGACGATATGGATTTATTATTTTTCTCCACTATAGACGAGCCCACGAAAACGTGGCTCGATACCCTTCATCGTATGTGGTCACTGTGTAAGCATTTCGATTTAACGTCTTACATTTCACGCTTCGTTATTTTTATATAATGTTAAATATGTATTCGTATAAATCACAGGGAAAAAATGCGACGGTGTCACTAAAACGTTGACGGATTACTTCGAGACGGCACCAAATCCCTACCTCAGCACGTTGCGAATTCTCGTTAACGTCTCGGATTTCGATCACATGACTAATACTAAGTCACTCGCGTTTACAGGTTTATCTTTTGACTTTTCATACAGAGCTTTTAAAATACATAACTTGTATAATTGACAAAGTTAAATAATTTTAATATATGTATGTAATAATTATAACTTTAATCCTGTAATTTTAATTATATTACAGTGATAGATGAGTTTTTAAACTGGATAGAACCAAGAAAGGAAGCTTACAAGGATTTTCTTGTTTCTGATTTAAAACTAGCCACATTTAAGTTAATTAGGCAGAAAAAAATTAAGCAGATGCTGCTGTTAAAAAATATTTTTACTATATATGATTTTGTGGAGCACAACGATATTTTCCTGCCAATAATAAATGTATATCACCAAAGATATAATATATTCTCTACATGTATAAAAAAAATATATATGTACATAAATTTTTTTTTTTTTTTTTTAGGATTTGATAAGAGACAAAGAATTTAAAGAAGCTGCCCAGTATGCAGCTATGTTAAAATTACAAAACCAGTTTATGGATCCAGAAATATTAGTGCTACCACTTATATTACAAAACAAATTGCAAATAGTTGATGAGTTTTTAAGAGACTGTCCTGAGGTGCAAAAGGCATTGACAGCATACTTGGACAATTTAATTGCACCAGGAAAAAATGTACAGATTATTTTGGAACAATTTATTTAGTAAGTGATATTTTATTTTATATTTTATGTGCCTTAAATTAATTGTTACCTGAGATATTGTTTTATCAAATAAAATCTTTTCAGTACAAATAATATACCGGACGTGAAGATATCACTTACGCAAGTTCGTCCGATAACTAAACTTGTCGCTCGTTTAATAAAACAATATAACTTATCTCCAGACGTATGTCCTCATTTAAACACGAAACGGAACGAAGGAGCGTTGCAATTCCTTATACATAAGCGTTATATAGACGGTAGCCTAAGTATGTATCCATTTTTATGCGTCATATTGAAAGATCTCGTTTGACAATAAAAATTACTTTTTATTAACTTTTTATTGTGTAGATGTTGCCAGTTGGAGAGAGATGGTGAAAGAAGCAGTGGGAAACGACATTAAATTACAAACAGAATTACTCACTATGTTAGTTAATGCTAACGATGCGCAAGAAGGTTTATACTGGGCAATAGAGTACAAAATACCTAGAAATAAATGGCCGTGGTCCGTTATGAATGTAGAAGAGCAAGGTGCACAAAGTAATGTGTTTTATCTTTATTTTTACGCTTGCATCTTAAGGCATACCTATAATATTATAGTTTGCAGTGAACGATGGTGCTTCCACAAGCGGAAAAAAACTCTGGGAACCAAACGAAGATAACATAAATTATTACGTTTTAAGGTTACCTAGATCAAATGTTAAATTAATCGACAACAGGCAATCGTTTGAAGAGTTCCTTGATAGCGGTTTAATGGTTAACATGGTCGGAATTGACCTCGAATGGAAACCTAGCTTTGGTAATCATATAATCGAACTATGGACGTGATAGAGCTGCAAGAAAAAGCTTTGTTGCAATTTATTTTAAATGTAAAACATATTATTTGAATTAAAACATATTACATTATTTCAGCAGGTACTAAACCACCCGAATTGGCACTCATGCAAGTTGCTACTGAAAATAACGTCTATATTCTAGACGTAACAACTATTGGGAATGTACTACCCGAACTCTGGCATGAACTCAGCCTTACATTATTTACGAATAAGGATATCGTCAAAATTGGTATGTTCTTAGTTATTTAAAATAGTATTTTTTATTTATAACGTTCGTATATTTTATTTAACATTATATATTTATCTTGAAAATATTAATTTTAATTTTTATACTTATTTATATACAATAATGCAAGTTGTTCATACTAGTACACATTTTTATCGTCGTATATATTACTAGGATTTGGAATGTCACAAGATATGACTGTTATACGCAACAGTTTACCTGCCTTGTCGTCCATTAAAACGTACGGTCAAGGATATATCGACTTGGTACATTTGTGGAAAAAATTAGAAGAGTACAATTTTATTTTTCCATATAAAGGTGATCCTAATTTCACAAACAAAAGCCTGAGCAAACTTGTAGAGTTGTGCTTTGGTCAAAGGCTCGACAAATCGGATCAGTTTTCAAATTGGGAACTGAGACCTTTACGGGAAAGTCAAATAATATATGCTGGTTAGTAATTAGTTCTATTAATTTATCAATATTATTTAACTTTTGTTTTACTTATGTTATGTAATGAAAAATCAATTGCAACTCCGATTTATTATTTTTTATTTAATATTTTTTAAAATTAACTTTGGAGTCTTATTAATAAATTCTGAAAAGAATTAAAATTTAAAGAATTAATGTACTTTTTTCTATTGTTACATGTGCATTGTGACATACGACAGCTCTGGACGCGTATTGTTTGTTGGAAATATACAATGTACTAGCAGATTATTCGGCAGACATGGACATCCCGTTTGAAGATATTTGTAGTGAGATACAACATATTTCACACGCACATACGAAAAATTTCAATAAATTTACGCAAAAGGTATAAATTGCAAACAAATTATATCAACACATATATAATAATCTATGTTTTCTAAAATTACAAAGTAATTGACTAAATAGACGATATATATTTAGATCTTGATTTTTCTAAATTGTTTTTGTATAGAAAATTGTTTTTGTATTGAACAATAAATTTAATTTTTTTAAATAAAATTATATTGATTTAATTGTACTCCTTATGTATAACATAGAATTCTTTCCGGCAATAACAAAGTTACACAGCTAAAATTCTATATTTCTATTGAAGATTATAACATTTCAACTATAATTCAACATTATTTTATAATTTTTTATTATTTTTATTATTAATTATTATTTATCTTTTCATTATTAATCATTTTTCAGAAATACGAGTGCCAAGCGATGCCCAACGAAGACAATGAGAACCATCGCACAAACTCAGGAGCTTTTCCGAAATACGAAAATGCACGCAAACCTGCGCCCAAATACGGATCCTACAAAAAATACCAAAACAAGCGAGACAATTCTACGCATCGCGAACGCAGTCGTGACAAAAGTATGTTCTACTCTGTAGGGGTAGTTCAAGCAGTTAATGACGAGAGGCAAGATCAAAGAAGATTTAATGAAAATTACGATCATCACAATCGCGGCAGAGTACCACATATCGGAGTAATTACACTGGCCAACGAAAAACACGACCAGAGGAGACACGAGAGCTATAGGAGACACCCCTCATTGGGTAGATGCAGTAACCATAGTAATGATAATTACAATAGGTTCGACAAGCAGAATAAACAGGTGGAAGACGTTCGAAAGAGATGGAATTCTCGAGAGAGACCAAATAAAGTTAAGTCCGAGCAGGTACAGCGGCGAAATTGGAGCTCAGTTCCGGCACACACTTGGCGCGTGGTTTGCGACTCGATGCTGGGTGGTTTAAGCAGCAAATTACGTATGTGCGGTATAGATTGTGTACACGTGCTATTTGATCAGGGAGGAGATGACTCCGCCAAACTAGCGATGCGCGAAAATAGGATTCTATTAACGCGTAACAAAAGTTATGAAAAGGTAACGTGCATTTCTTATAATATAACTGGCCGTCGACGCAGATCTTGGTCTAATAATCTCTGTTACGTTAGTTTAAGCAGTATCTACCGCTAGAAAATTGCTACAGGATAATCGCCGACACTCCAGACGATCAATTACGCGAGGTTTTGTACCACTTTGGTGTTGTGGTGACACAAGCTGATATATTCAGCCGATGCCAAGTATGTAATTATGACGAGTTCGCGGAAGTGCCAAAAAAGTTGATGGACGAACTCGTGCAAAGGTAAATTAATTTAATTATTTAATTAAATTAATTTTATTAAATTAAATTAAATTAATTTAATTTAATTAATTTTTCTTATACCCTTTTAATTTTACGTAATACATAAAAGCAATTTTGTTTTACTCTAGTTATGTGAAAATTATAAGAAAAAATAATTATCGAGTATTACCTCAAGGCCGACCTGAACGGATGTCGGAAATTGATATCGATAATTTCGACTCGAACAATGATTGTAATGTGGTTCGGAGTCCAAGTAATTACGTCAAGAACAACAAGCACCGTACTTGGCGCTTGTCCACGAACGCACTTGACATCAATGCATGCACAACCAGATATCGTGTACAGATACAAATTGATAAAGTCCCACTTAATGTACTGAAAAATGTACAGATCTTTTATATCTGTGAACACTGTGGAAAAATTTATTGGGACGGCTCACATCTGGAGCGGACTCTTAATGGCGTTATCAAAGATTTAATTGTTGAATAATAGATATTAATGCTGAATGTGATGAGATGCATATTCTTAAAAGAAAAGCAGCAAAAAAAAAAAAAAAAATCAAAATTGTTCCCAGTTCGAAATGTCGTGCGTATGCTAATTGTTCCTACGATTTATGATGCCAATGATAGAAATGCAATATTGTTATGCTTATTCAATACATCTGTTCGCAATGAGTGCGCTCAGCAGAAAACACTGATTTGCAGCTTTGCAGATTTGTTGCAAAAATCGTGAACTTAATTACTATATTCTTCTAATTTTAGTTTAATCTAAGAGCGTACACTAATCAGATTCATAATTTTTACAACAAAATCAAAGCAGTTTTCTCTGCTGAGCGCGATCAATAATATTTGTGACTTACAATTAAACGTAGTCTTGTCGTTACCACTCCTTACATTGATAAATTAAAACAGTATCGTTATATAATTTGCTTCAACTATATGTTATGTGATATCACGAATTAATATTTAAATTTAAATTTGTTAAACTTTGTAGTCACATCACATAAATTACATGTTTTAATTACGATGCTATATATGCTCCTTTAAATAATTAATAATTACTACTAATATTTGTTATTTTAATATTGAATAAATAACTTACCTATATTTGGATTTCGATTTCTTTCTCTTCCTTTCTTCCAGTGTTAAAATAAGATGATTTCTGAAACACAGATTATTTAATAAAATTAACACGCAAATTTTTTTAAACATGCTACTTTCGTTACACGATTGCATATTTGATATACATAAAAACCAATCGATTGTCAATAAATTACTTAATATATTAATTTAATTTATTGTATTTCTTATTATATTTTATATTTTATTATATTATATTTTATCACGCTAGTATTTTTTTTTATACAGAGTACAAATATCTACAAAAAAATATACATTCTAATCTGTCGGCTCTCTGTTTGCTGACGGGGATTCTCTAACAGGTTCGGAGTTTTCAAATTCCGCTGGCTCTACAAGTTTTTTCTTCCCAAACGGCGGCGGTCCAATCAATTTTTCCACGTCTTCGTATGTCAACGTTTCCATTTTTATCAAAGCTTCCGCGAGCTGTCAATAAAATATAAAAATATATTTAAACTTGTACCATACTGTTTAGTTAAAAATGTATATGTAAGAAATGTACATATACCATATCTAATTTGGCTTTGTTGCTGGAAAGCAGTTGTCGAGTTTGCTCGTATGCCGCTCCTATTATTCTTCTCACCTCGGCGTCCATTAAATTAGCTAACTTCTTACTATACAATTTCTTATTTCTCTGTAAAAAAAAAAAATAATAAATTAGAAATTATTGCGCTCTCAATTTCGAAGTTCCAAATAATATTTCATACCGTGCTGGTGTGCTCTTCGTCGAAGGAAATCAAACCCACAGCCGGACTCATTCCGAACTGCTGAACTTGCCGATATGCCATTTTTGTTACGGTCTTCAGATCGTTCTCGGCACCCGTCGAGATCTTGTCAAACGTCACATGCTCAGCAACACGGCCACCCAATGTCATACACATACGTTCAAAAAGCTGCTCCTTGCTGTAGAGCTTCTGATCCGACTGTGTGTACTGTGCGAACCCTAGCTTCAAATTTGTCCGTGGCACTATCGTTACTTTAAGCAGAGCGTCGGTGTGCTCCAACAGCCAACCTACCAACGCGTGTCCGGCTTCGTGATAAGCTACCATGCGTTTCGTAGACGGTGTCAATGGATTGTTCTTCTTCGTCAAACCGCCGATCGTTCTGTCGATTGCGTACGTGAGATCGTTGCTGTCTACTTGCTTCTTTTTATCTCTCGCGGCGTGTAAAGCAGCCTCATTGCAGACGTTCGCTATGTCAGCGCCTGAAAAATAATGATAATATGAATGTAAAACATATAGTTGTTGAATATAAAATGTATAAAGCATTGGTTTTATGTAAATGAACGCGGTACCACTGAAACCGGGTGTGAGATAAGCCAAATATCCTGAATACTTCGAAGGTTTATCTTGCAAACATATTTTTTTAAGATGAGTTTCAAATATCTGTTGTCTCTCTTCTAATGTCGGAAGATCGATTAAAATGTGCCGATCGAATCTGCCAGGTCTCAACAACGCCTTGTCTAACACGTCTGCCCTGTTCGTTGAAGCCAAGATAATAACGTTCTTCTTCGATATCATTCCGTCCATTTCTACCAGAAGCTGGTTCAACGTCCGCTCAGATTCACGATCGCCAACTCCAAGCGAGCCCTCTGAACGTTTCTTGCCAATCGCGTCGATCTCGTCAATGTATATAATACTAGGCGCTCTAAAAAAAAAGTAAAATATTAAAATATTGTTAACATTTAAAAAAAAACAATAGACAAACCTTTTTTTAGCTTCCTTGAATAAATCTCTAACTCGGGCGGCACCTAGTCCACCGAATACTTCAATAAATTCGGAACCGTTCATGGACAAGAAAGGAACGCTCGCTTCGGTTGCCACAGCTTTAGCGAGTAATGTTTTACCACATCCAGGAGGCCCCAAGAGTAAAACACCTGAAAAATTGTATTATTAAAATCTCATTTTATGACATAAATTAAATAATAAAAATGCTGATGTAGTTTTCTATTTATAATTATTTATTTAAAATGTTTTTTTGATGCGTTTACCTTGAGGTATTTTAGCACCCAACGTTTTGTAACGTTCCGGTTTTTTCAAATAATCGACAAACTCCATCACTTCTATTTTTGCTTCTTTTAATCCGGCTACGTCCGCAAAACGTACACCTTTGCCTTTTCCTACTAGTGGTTCGACTAAAGTGAACTTTGCCTGCTTCATTTGCGAAATAATCTCAAAAGGTTTGAAAGAGAAACGTTTTCTCACGAAACTGAAAGCGGCGGCGATAATCAGCGCGAGAAGCGCGAGCCTCACAAAACCTGCTATGTACTCGATCTTCCTCTCGTAAATCACTTGTACTTCTTGGCCTGAAATATTTTAAATTAATAAAATTATTTCAATCACTTCAAAAATCATTATAAAAAAAAAATCATAATGTGCGATGTTTAAAAGTGTATCATGAACGATTTATTTACCAGCTTTTACTCCAAGATTTCTCTCCACCTTCCTTAACTTTTCTTCAAAATTTTCAATACTTGGAACAGCCATATGGTATCTCTTGTACAAACTCCTCTTCCCTTTGATAATAGCGCCGTCATGCACGACAATTATAACATGCTCAATAGTAGGGTTTACAATAATTGCCTCAACTTCTCCTTTGCTCAACATGTCATATACAAATTCATTCCAGGAAACTGAAGCTGCAGGCTGTACAAACATATTACACATTACCTCAATGATAGTACATTATACTTTTATTTAAACAATTATTACAATAAATTATAATTAAGAACTTACTTCTGAATTTGACATTCCTATCTGATGTTTCAATGCAATTAAAATAACATACAGTATCATAAACCACATGGAGAGTTTAGTAAGAATTGATTTTATGTCCTCATTCTCATCAGGTTTTTTGTCTGGGTTTTCAGAACTTGATTTCTTATCTGATTGTTCATTAAAGTTACTAGATGTAGAACTAAAGTGTCTAACATTGTTGAATTTTGATAAGAAGTTGAATTTGCTGCCAAATAATGCAGACTGTACAGCTTGAAACTCTTTGCAAATTCTACAGGTCTGAAAAATAAATTCAGCAAAGTATTAATAATATTATATATTATAAATATAATATATATTAATATGATACAATAATTATTAGCAAAAAATCAAGGAAAATCCTATTATTTTTAAAATTAAGAACATATAGTTTAATACTGATTTTATTTTCACTGAGTGACTCTATTAGCAAAATCTGCTGATGTAACTTAACAATAAATTGCATCTTATTACTATTATTATAATTATTACCCAATCTTAACAGAAACAACACTTAGAAAAATTATTAATAAAAGTTAAATTAATTTTGCACTTAAAAATAAAAAAAGTAAAATAGCTAATTAAAAATTAATACTATTTAATAGCATTTAAATAAATGCAAAATATAGGTAGAAGTTAAAACCAAAGATCACAAAACAAGTTAATACTTACTTGACATGAGATGGGAAGAAGTAACTTATAAACTCCATTGTTGTGCGCACAACTGAAATGTTTAATATTAAAAATGTGTCTTTCTTTTAAATAATAAGTACTTTTCGGTGAGAAATGAAACATCCGTCTCGGCGCAATGTAATACCGCTTCGAGTACTTGGTTAAATTCTGCATGATTGAACCTTTAAATGCAGCTATAAAAGAACTAAACCTTCACCACGTGTCATAGAAGCTCGGTTCTCTGTTTCAATGTTAAAAATATGCACTGAAACATTTTATTTTCAGTAAAAATATTAACAGTCAACAAAGGAGACGATTTAACCTATAACCCAAAAATCCAAGTCGACACTAGTGTCCTCGCGTAGCGGTCAACCGTAATTTCAAAGATTTACGAAGCTTCGGTTTCAGAATTATCAGCGGTAAAAATCAAACGCTCGGAGATGTTGCAAAGATCACTTTGATGTATGTTTGATCTGTATGGTGTATGCACCGTATGCACTACATGCCGCATATGACGGCGCCGCAAGCGGCGCATAAACCAAGCGCTCATCACATCCTGAACCCCACTGCTCTTTTTACACCTTCTTGGTTTCACTAACGCTAGTGGTGAAGTATACGCTATTGTTATCTCTTCCAGTTATATTTTTCTAAAGCTGATCTGCACAAAAAATAAAACAAATAAAATAAAAAAAAAAGAAAATAATATATACTAAAAAATAAGAAGATGTTAGTACTCATTATTGCAGTAGGCGTTTCATTATTTCACACACTGCAAGGTTAGGCTTTTCTAGCTGAGGTATGTACTATAAAATTTATAACGAGAATTAAAATGCGGTTAAATAATTGTCATAATGTGCTGAGAAAGGAGAATGTAAAAAATTGCGAGATATGATTAGCACGGGTCTTTTTCCAGATGCGAGAAAACCGTCCAATTAATCAAGCTTTCTCAATCTTTGCACTTTTTTCGAATCTACTTTTAGCAATTACATCAGCGATTACGTTCACATGTTTTTTTTTCTTTTTAATTTACAATTTTATTTTGATCGTACGTTCACAACTGATGTCTCTTATCTTCTCATCAAATTTTTTTTAATAGCTTTAATTTTATTTTTTTAATTAAAGAAATTTTTTTTATTTAAGACTTGAAACCTACATTAATATAAAAAAAAATTAATTCTTAGTTTACATAATATTTTGCTTAATACATGTATGTTTCTAACATTTTAATATTTATTGCAGGTATTACATTAAAATATATTATTTTGGATAAATAGATATAATAGAATATCTAATATGAATAAACAATCAGTATTACCAATTTTGTGTGGCATATCTTTAACTACTTTTGGACTGTCAGTGGCAATCTTATTGTATGGTATTATTTTTGAAAAGGTAATAGTTCATATTCTTGTAAAAAAACATTCTTTTAATAACACTCTATCAAGTACAAATATGTCTATAAAATTTAACAAAGATTATTGATTTGTTAAAACAAACTAATTTACTTGTTATATGCTTAGGAGGAAAATGAATATGATAAAAAGAAGAAATGTCTTATTTCAAAGAAGTCTAAAAGTAAAGAAATTACATTAGATATAGTAATACCTGAGAAGTATGTATCTGCCATTATTGGTAAAGGTGGTGCTGTAGTGAAAAAAATTCAAGAGTTAACCAGCACACATATCACAATGGAAAAGAAAGGTTTAAATCAGTCTTCTGAACGTCTCTGTCAAATACGTTCTGATAACATACAAAATATTCACTCTGCACAGAACATGATACAAAACATAATTCAAAGTTTACCTGATATTGAAACATTTGAAATGTTTATACCTTTTGAAGCTTTTGATAGAGTTTTTAAAAAGAAAAATCACAAGGACGAATTTTTGCAGCAGATAAAAAAAATATATGGCATAAAAGTTATAATTGATGGTAATACACATGTAACTAAAAGTATGTACACAATTTAAATCAAGTGTATAAGTGAGTTACTAGTTATAATGCTATAATAATTAATTCTTTACAGCTGGCATAAATAGAAGAATTATATTAAAAGGTAATCCCAATCAACTAGCACCAGCTCTTATTGAAATAGAAGACAAAATTCAGCAAGAAGCCAAAATTCTATCTCAGATGAAATCAAAGATTGCATCTGCACGAATATTTAGAAACTCTAAAAATGTTATAAAAACGTTAGACGATTATTCTAATGAAGACGTTCATGATCATTCACTATCAATTAAAGTTTGTGAAAAATTCATGGAAAATAACGAATGTAAAGAAGATATAGAAAAAATTTCTGGTGCCAAAATTATCATTACTGACGATAAAACTACCGAATGCAAAGGTACATGCTGTTATTTTAATTAATTTTTTTTATTGGAATCTATAATAACGATCGTTTTAATAATTATTATAATTTTTTTTTATGGATAAAGAAAGAAAAGGAATAATAAGAGGAACTACTAAGCAAATAGATTCAGCATTGAATGCGATAGAAAATAAATTTGGAGACATATGCGAATCTCGATTTGGATCAAATGTTGATGTAACAATAAAAAAATTATCTGAATCTTTAAATGATATTTCGAGCATATCAACGGTTTTAGATTCGCCATTAAAACAAAGTACGTAAAGTATAATGTGTTCGTGAAACATTGTATTTTTACTATTTAAATAATTTTATTAAAGTTTACTAATTTATTCGATATTTTATTTTTATTTTATACTGTATACTTACATTTTTATTTTAATAGATGATTTAATGGAAGTATACGTATCTGCTCTGAATACGCCAAACATGTTCTGGATTCAAGTAATTGGATCTGCAAACATCGAATTACAACAATTAGAATTAGAAATGACGGAATATTACAATAATGCGGAAAATCGTAAAAATCATATGTTGAAAAATGTAAGACGGAAAATCGTCTCAATTAACGTTAAAATATTATTAATAATATTATTTATAATACAATTCAAATTTCTATAATCGTTTATTGATTACAGATAACAGAAGGCCAAATGGTAGCAGCTAAATTTAAATATGATAACAAGTGGTATCGTGCAGAAGTAATATCTGTTATAAATTCTTCCGAATATCAAGTCTTTTTCGTAGATTATGGAGATGTAGATCAAATTTTTGAAGCTGATATATGCGAACTTCGTACAGATATGTTAAGTTTGCGACACCAAGCTCTGGAGTGTTCACTAGCAAACTTAAAGCCATTGTAAATTTCAATATCTTACTAATTAATATATTTTATTTTCAGTTATTGAATATTTTTGATAAAACGTATGTTACACTTTCAGAGAAGGTACATGGAATACCAAAACTATTGATAAATTTGCTGAACTTGTATATTTAGCGAAATGGATACCGCTTGTTGCTAAAGTTAAAAGCTATAAAGAATATTCAGTCGATTCGATCGATGGAGATTCTCGCTGTCACAAGTCATTAATTCTTTACCTTGATTTGTATGACAAAAACAGTAATCAGGTAAGAAAAATTTAAAAAAGATTCTACATTTTTTAAAATTTAAACTCTGTGTGCGAGACAACTTCTACAATCGATATGTACACGTTATTATTTAAAACTGAATATTTTTGTCATTACAGAGCATTGGAGATCAATTAATACAATTAGGAATGGCTAAAGTTGAAGAAAAAGTCTGGTCGGCAGTAAATTCTGCGTTGCCTAATAATGAATGCAATTTTCCATTTAATCCATTTTTACCCGATCAATTTTCTATTGATTAAACGTTATTTTGCTTTATTGATGAAACTAATTTTAATTTAAAGAAATAATTAATTTTAATGTAATAAAATAGGTAATAATATTTTATATCAAACATTAAACTTCTAAAAATATTTAGTGAGAGCTGATTATAGTGATAGCAGCTGATTAAAAAATTAACAAATTCCGATAAAGGATCGGAAAAACTGTCTAATTAATTAAGAAAAAAAAACACTGATACTATTTTTAAAATAATTAAGTTTTCATCTGCTGATGGCTTATTAGAGACAGACTTGCATTATGAAAAAAGTAAATTTTTCTTTTGTTAATTTAAGAATGCAAATACAATTATTTTTTGAAAAATTGATTTACCTAAGTTATTAAACCGAGTCAACAAATGGCTAAATTGTCGAGCCGCGTCGAATTGCGGAAAGAAAAACGTGCGGGAAAAGAACTGATGATCGAAAGTTTGGTCGAAAGAAGATCGAAAGTGCCAAGGCGTAACTCAGGAAGAAGAATATAACAATTTTTTTTCGAGGTTGCACGTTTCAACGACTCGTGGTCGTACCAGCTAGCGCGACAATTGACTCGCGACTAAGATAAACATGGTATAAGAAGTAGCCAGAAGTAATTGTCAGTTTCTTCTAGAAAGACTAGAAAGCTGCGGTGAAGCGAAACGTATAAAACGGCGACGACGGAGCTCCTCACTTTAGTTCGTCAAGTCAAATTCCTATTTACTTTCAACTTCACCGCAAGAATGATGAATAATTTGGTAAATAACAAATTTATATTGTTTTATCTCAATCTAATTTTCTATGTTAAACAATACGCGGCAATGGAATATCTTGTTTTTTAACAATAAGAGTTGTGACAAAAATCTATTTTATCGTTTAGATTTTTCTTTTTTTTTTTTTCTAATACCAGCAGTAACTATATAGGAACAAAAAGGATATTATTTATAATTTAATTTCATTGATAGAAATGTGTTATACTCACTTAGTAATGTGAAATAAAATGTGGGCATTTTTTTTATTTCTAGAGTACCGCGTTGACGTTACTATGTGCTGTTTGCGGCGTACTTGGAGGCCGACGTTATATCGCTATTCCTGTCGACGGTATTGATGGCATCGATGTGATTGAAGTGAATCCGATCACAACATCGTTATCGAGGGTGCCCAGACAAACGGAGGCGTACGTGCCAGTCGTTGTACCGAACACTTCTCATCAGGACGACTCTGAGATACATCGTTCCGAGCGATCAGCAGCGCGTGTTCTGGACTATGTCGATTTTGGCGGACAAACCGGCTCCAACGGTGCTTTCAGCTGGTATGCCGATTATCCGGCTCCTCGTTTATAATTTACGCACGGGGCACATCGGAAAGAACATAACGCAGAATATCGCTAATGTAGTAATTTAGAAATTAAGTACAATTGTATGAAAAGCGAGAAACTACACGAACGAAATTAATTAATCAAAAGTCTCTAAAAAGAAATAAAGAAAGTTAATTAATTAATAAAAAAGAATTGTTTTTAAAAAATATAACTTTCGAAGGTTTCTAATTTAAATGAGTTCAGTATTTTAAGAATGACGGTATCAAGAACGTTCGGTGATTCCCAGTTTTCTTTATTTTCTAGCATCTGTTTACGGTACAATAAATAGTGATGGAGATTGATATCTCATCGTTTTTATGTTAATATTTGTCTAAGTATCCACGGATCTAAAAATTCAGCGACAGAGCGCGTTGATCGGCTTTTCATCGCCGTTAGAATAAACGAAAAAAAAAAGTACAATTTCTCGATAAGATAGGTACAGCCTCAGGATATGATTAATATTTGTATTTATACAGCCAAGTGTAGTGCCCACACTTTATATATGCGTATCTCTTTAAAATGTACAGATAGATATACATAAAATACATATACATACGTACACTAAACATTTGCTCGTCGAAAGCTCGTAAGCAACGCACGAATATATCAAGTTAACAAATTTGATAGCCTTTACGATCGTCTTTATACAGACCGTTTATATATATATTCTTTTTAATTCTCTTTAGTTCCAGTCCAAAAATACGCACATCGAAAAAAAGTCTTGCACCGTAATCTAATTAGCATTTGCACATTTATTCATATGACGGCGAAATAGCGCCAATAATACTAATATTATGCATTGGAGGTAACAATCTGTTAGTAATACAAAAAGAATTATTCTCTACCTTGATGTAGAGTTTGTAAAAATGTGACGTAAAATTTTTCTCGATGTGTGTATTAATAAGAATTAATTTATCGCAGTAGCTAAAATAAGAAGTTTGTCCTTTCTTTTTTGATCGAGGAACACTCTCTTTCTTTCTCTCTCTCTTAACAATCTAATGTTACAACATCGCTGCAAGCAAACATCGTCGCCGAGATTACTCGCATAAAACACGATCACAATGCGTGTGGCACACTGTGACATAAAACACCAACGTTTGTTGCACGTAGCCTCTTGTAGTTGATAGAAAACTATCAATTAATTTTGATTATTTCTCCTGATAATTAATTGGCGGCTGATTCTATCTGTCTTTTTATAATTCTCCAATTACACCAATCTGTATTTTAATTTCTCTTATCTTCAAAGCATATTACGTTACTATTTGTTCTTATTTTCAAAACACCCACTGATACAATATGTAAGTACTTGAGTTTCGAGCCAAAGATACTGAAGTATCTATATCTTTTTAATTTCTTTCATTATTTCTTAGAAAATCAGACACAGTAAGATGCCGATATAGCGGAATTCATCACTACTATCTTTGCAGCTAGTGGCGATAATCCACTTAAAGATATTACATAAATAAAGTTCATTATTATTAAATGTATGTGTGTATATATGTACATACGTATATACGTTTAATATATACATATATAATTATACTGATCACATAATACTCACTGGTATACACGAAGAGTCACCGAATGTCGTGGGTGCGATTGATATCAAGTTTTAATATATATTTTAGCGAGTTTGCTATTGCATTGATGTTCGGAGATTTTTTTTTTTCTTCAATTTCGACAAAGTTTTACATACAGACGATTCTGTGAGAATAGTAGAGTGATAGAATCGCCATAGATTAAAAATAGCCATCCCGTTGATCTTGTTAATCAGAAACTGTCTAAAAAGATGACAATTTACAACAAATATACTTATATGTCATCATGTTCTTACATGGTGTATTGGGAGAGT
Organism: Cardiocondyla obscurior; assembly: GCF_019399895.1. Lineage (NCBI taxonomy): Eukaryota > Metazoa > Arthropoda > Insecta > Hymenoptera > Formicidae > Cardiocondyla > Cardiocondyla obscurior. The sequence goes on along the minus strand of NC_091866.1, from coordinate 8,691,521 downwards.
AAAATACGAGGAGTGACCAAAGTGGTCGCCGCTTCGGGTCAAGTGGTGCACCAAGCTAGCACCACTTTCTTGAAAGGGACAAAGATTGCTCGATCCGGCTCGCTGTTAATGATAATTATTTTTAATGACAAAAAGATAAAGCAATCCGATTACATATTTTTTTATTTTATTAATTTCTACGTATATTAAAAATAGTTTTATAAGCTTACCAATCAAAGAATCTTCTGCCATGGAAAGTACCATCGGATGAACCATTAACATATGGCAGTTCCACTCCCACATGCGTGTCCTCTCGTCCAGGAACGGGACCTACATATCTTACGCGACCTTGGAGGACCCTACCCTCTGGCGATATAACTTTTACAAGATGATCCAGTTTGAGATCTCTTGGTATCTGAAAAATACGTACAAAATATTGAACAATTAAAAATTTATAACATTGAGATATCAATAATTCAAATATACAAAAATTACGAACGTAATTAATACCTTTGGCAAATATGGCTTAGCATCTTGAGGAGGATGCCAATCGCGAATTAAGTCCGGTTCTGAATGCCTACGCGCTCTTCTTCGCCTTGCCGTTTGCCTGCTCCAATAATCTGTATTAGCACTCGATATCGTTAACATCGAATCAATGCTTCGCCGCAAATAATCCTCGGCCTCGTCGATCAACGATTCAGTAGAGTCTCCACTATTTTCACCACCGACCACGTCTGAACGCAAATTGGGCAGACTACCGCGTATCATCGGACACTCTGAAAATTATAATTCTTTTTTTTTTCCTTTTTCACTCGCTATATAAATCAATATAATTTTTTTCTTTCTCAAATACTTGCATTAACATGTCAATTTTGTGCAATTTTCCGATTATTATTTTACGTCGTTTTATACATACCTTGAAATGTTACCTTGGATCGCGTTCTCTTTGGTACGTTTTTTAAAGTTTTGGAAGAAGTCAATGGAGGATGTACGTGTGTTGGAGAAGACGGCATTGACGACCATGTTGGACGTGGTGTGGAAGCTGCGATCGGGACTCTCCACGTGTCGAAGGATGCCGCTGTCGCTCTCCAGGAATGTCTGCGCGGTGGGCCACCGATTACTTCAAGACCAGGCGACGGTATCGACGTCAAAGAGCCGCGATATCGCGAAGGATATAAGTCGGTTGATAGCCGACAGTCGCACGGACTCGGCAAACCCGTTGCGGGATTGCAACGGGGCCAGTATCCAGCAGGAGAGCCCAGAGACTCACGTCTGTGAACTTCCGGTGTGCGAAGACCACAGCCACGTGAGCTAAAACACGTCTAAAAAAAAAAAAAACTCCATTACGTTAGTTTTAATCATCACTTGTTTAAAAAATCTAAAATTTATTTCTATATAATCATTAATCTAATAATTAAAATGTTTGCACAAAGATTATATTATTTAAAATAAATTATATACATGATTTTAATATTACGATTTCAAGTTTCGTTAATTTTATATTTTACCTGCATATGAGGCTCATGGCACAGATGATCCGCACTTCTTGATAATTCTGGCACCATGCTAGTAAAGCTAATGTCCGATAACATCACTCTTCTAGCTTCTCGAGTTTTGTCTGACAGCCTTAATCGGCCAGGCACTCCTGTTGGTAACGCAAATTTGCTCGGTAGTGTCGTAAAAGTATGCGCGACCTTGTGTGCGAGATAGCTTTCAGATCGCCATTGTGCTGGAAGCGCGGAAATATCCGTTTGGGCACCGGATTCTCTTCGAGCGCCACTACTACGGTCCATCACCGGTCGTAATGGAGCAGAATTTTTTCTCCGACTACCAGCCAAAGCTTCTCGGTGAATGATAGGTCTGAAAAAACAATAATAATTTGACAATCCATATTTTTTTTAGATAATGCTAAAAAATTATTTTTTTAAACAAATAATCAAGCAAATATATTACAAACCTGTAAGCCGTTGGTGGCGCAGCTAGAGTATTTCTTCTCGTGACATGTCGCAAAGATGATCCCGACGTGTTTTCGGTATCTTCTAATACACCACATTTACTAATATCAGTCTCAACCAGGACGGAGCATTGCGACCACATTTTATTGAGTCTTGTACTAGAGCTCTCGTCGAATCTATCGACGCTCTCTTCGCGATCAATGCTAGAACTTTGCGAGGAAACGGCCTCCTCGACGGAACTAGTTTTCTCACCGTTGCAAACCAACGATTCACCCTCTGCTGATTTTGTATACTTCAATAAAATAGGTTGACCGCCGGTGCCCGCGTGCTGCCATGTCTCTGTTTCAGTAATAGACACTAAGTCTTCTTGCAGTCCGAGATCGCGACATGTCTCATCTGTCGTAAATATCAGCTCGATGTCATCCAATTCTTCTGACTCGTTTTCTGAGTGTTCGTTCGGTCTCGGCGAATCACCAGGTTGACCCTGTCGAGGTATCTGAGATTGATCCACATGATCACTGAACACGGAATTATCGCCGTCAGAAATGGATTTCAAACTTAAGTCTTCAGGATCTTTTTCAGGAATATCTAAATGATCCATATTAGTTGCATCACCTGAAACAATAAAAAAAACACATTTATAAAAATATCTCCGTATTATTTTAAGTATTATTATAATTTTTATTATAAATTTTACATTTATGACTCGTCAAAAGATTATTCTACCTGAAATTTCCACTCGAGATTCTTCCTCGTTGCCAGTCATGTTCGTTGTCAAAGTCGAAGATTTATGATTTTTATTTTGAGAAGCATTCAGCATTGTGCATGCCACTTCGGTGATTTTCGTATTAACTGCGCTTTTAGTAACTGTGTTTTTAACAGATTTCGATAAATCTTGGAACTTATCATGTTGGCTAGCACGAGAAGTTAAATCGGGGCTGTTATTGTTACTGGCATTATCAGTATCGTCAGAGGGTGGTTCATTTAATGCGTTTTTAGCATCAGTAGCAATCTTGTTGGAGACATCCATAGTGGTTTTTTCAGAATCTGTTGATTGACTGTTATAAAAAAAAATATTTTATAAATTTACTATTAATTTGTTGATTAAATCCTGACGTTGAAGAATTTAATGAAATAATGTCCATGTTAACAATCTAATAATTTTCTACTTACTCCATATGGGCTTCTACAAGTTGCACGTGTTTCGACTGAAGCGGAGGACTGGTCGCCGCATCGCACGAGAATTCGCAGCTTCTACTCAGGATCTTTCGCCTGAGTACGTGATTCTCAAGGGCCAAACGGCCCACTGTATCGGCGTAACTTTCGGCGGAAAAATTGCCGACGCTCTCCTGCAGTCGGCGAAGTTCCTCGCGTGACGAGTCCAAAGCCGAGCGTAGTGACACGACTGTCTGCATCAACAAAAAACAAACTAAAACTCATCTCGGAAAAAAGTTAATATAGCGATATGCAAATATGAGAATGATTAGTTAATTTTAATTTTATACAGATTAATAAATGCAATTATATCTTGTTTTATTTAGAAATATACGTTAATTAAAATTTTCAGATTTATAAGAATGCTGGAAAATCCTTTGATAATTAAATTATTTTTATTAGTTAATAATTTTTAGGTTTAAAATTTAGTAATATATTTATGTCAAGTACAAATGAAATTAATACTTCTCGTACTTGATGTAATGCTCTTATAACGTCTAATCCGGGTATTCCTGAGGATGGTAAGTTGCTCCTGAAGAGCCTCTGAAGAGACGGTTGGCCAGCTTCGGCTTCCATGCCTCCACCACCCCGCCTAATATTTTTAAATGAATTTTATTTTCGCCACGGATCATGCCGAATACGCTGTTGTCCTTCGTTCTATTTTTTTCCTTTCTCTTTTCCAACGAGATTCTTTTTTCCAACAATAGAATAGTTTTCGCTCGGTTCAATTAAATCTCTTCAATTCTCGGCGTGTTTGTCTTTCTGCAAGAACAACATAAATTTTTCAAAGGATTAATCGTCGTGACGTATAATTTTAATATCAAACTTTCTGCGTATATATTGCAAAATCTATAGGTAAAAAAAATTCAAAGATTAATTATTTAACAAAAAAGAATTATTTATAAACCTTTTAATTTGTTGTTGAATTCAGAAAACTCTGAATTAAATGATTGTTTCAAATATCCGATATTATATTCTTTAAAGAAGCAACAAGAAAATTAACTTATTTATTATTATAGTCACGATAAGCTAACACAGCAAAATCGATGTACCGTTGAAAAGGGAACAAAAAATTATAGCTATGACGAGCTAATACAAGTAAAATCAATGACTGGTAAAATTAACTAGACTTTAGAAAATATTAGATATTCAGTTTTGTACGCATATGTGCATTAAATAAATTACAAAAAAGTACATATATATATAAATACGTATGTATGTATATATACCTATAATTGTACATAAAATAAACGTTTTATATCGAGAAATGCATGATATATTTTAGACAACATCTTGCAAGACAAGCGAAATTGTTTTACGCTATTTGTTTACGGAGAACTTACCTCTGTTTCAAAAAGATTTAACAGCGTGCGGAAATTGTAGCCGTGGATGTATGCAGACTGTCTTTCTTCGGAAATTAATCAAAAATTCATTTCCGCGCACCGAGTGTGTTGTCGGTGAACCCACTGTCAGAAAATTGTTAAAAAATCCTTGGCAAATCCAGAGTCGTGGAACAGCTTTATCGACGACAAGCACGAGGCGCGATTTTCAGGAAACATCCAATTTCGCAACGGCAACCTTCCGTCATTTAATTATGACGGAAAAAAATCACAAATGGTGAAAACGTTTGGGGAACCGTGCGATGTGTTCTGGCCGGCGAGACAGGGTGAATCATGACCATTAAATCGAGAAACTGCCGTGGAGAATTGTTGACAGCGTCAATGACAGCTCCGATGAGCTCGATGACAGCTACGGTGACGGAGACAGAGAGAGAGAGTGGCGGTGGTGGCGACAAGGACGATCGATCGCAGTTACGTCGATGAAGACGGAGAAGCGCGGCCGAGAGTCCCGAGAGAACGCGCGAGATGATTTGCCGAGGAAATTCGAAGGACGTCCGTATAAAGACGGCGTCGACGAGGATGTTCGATCGCGACGAGCGTCGTCAATCGCTAGATCCTTACGGCTCAGGCATCGCGGCATCGCGATCACGCGGCTGTTTTTCTCTTGCCGCCGAGCGCGCTCCTGCGATCGGCCGCGGTTAACAAATTGAAGAAACGTTTCGCGATGAGAAAAGTTTATTTCGAGTCCAGCAATCGAGCGTCGGTAGTACTGACGCTTTAGTTTTCACTGACACTCGCACTGACACTGTTGACAGCCCATCGCAGCCTGACATACGATGCAGACGACGTTGACGAGACGCCTCGCTCCAGGTGTGCCAACCTCCTGCGTGCTGAACCCCACGAACACAATCATTACGATCGCTCCCTGCGATTGATGGGTATTTTTAGATCTAAAAGAATGCACCAACCGGATGTAAAAGTTGACGGGTATGCTCAGTGAACGATCGCTCCAGTAAATGCATTGGCGTGCATTATTTTTATTTAAAGGAATGTCCGTCGGCCGCGTCCTTATGTGCAGGAGAGCGAAAATAACTTTTTCGTATTCTACTCTATTCTGAAATATTTTCAGATCGATCATTTTACAAAAGTGGACGGTGGTGGTTCAAGGTTGCTACTTTTAAGTTTCGAGAATAGAGCTACTATCGAGCGGTACGTTTTGTTATTTGGAGTTCTTTTCATTTTGATTAATTCTTTTTACTGTATCGCATAATGACGAAATTATTTTCTTTCGCAGGCCGAGATTACTTGTCGACGGAAGTGCCTCTTAGGTAATCGTTTTTTCTACGATAGCTTCATTTCAATTACAATTTCTATGTCGTAAAGATAATCAAAATATGTATATCGCTACTACGAGCTACGAATATACATTTTTTTTTTTTTTTGTCAAATAAGTAACGACTTCGCAACGACCGGCAAGTAGCGCCGCGCAGATTCGCGGCGGTCACTCTCGAAGTTCGCGACGATCGTGACGTCAAAGAGAAGGCTGATAAAGCCCGCGATACAGTATCTTTTTCAAGCACCCCGTACCTCACGCTCCGAGTTTCGTGATCGAAGTATTACGGCGTGCGTTACTTGTCTCTCAAAGTCGAGGATGTCGTAAAAAGTCAATCGCAGCCGAAATGGGCAGCCCGTAAAAAGTTTGGCGAGAGAGACAGCCGCGAAAGGGGAAGAGAAAACGAATTGAAGTAACGCACGATCGGTGATAGGTGTGAAGTCGGCACTGAGGCCGCTGCTAAGGCGTGGAGGCGCTGAGGCGGGTGGCCGGGTAAGGGGCAGAGAGGGGAAGAAGGGGGGGAAGTAAACGGGACAATGAGAGGTGAGAGGTGAGAGTCGCGGTCGGAACCGGGCGCGGGTGTCACGCGGTCAGTGTTTGACGCGGGCCGGGCCCCGTCGTCACCTTTACGGACGTTCGGTCTTTCGGCGCCGTTCAGACGCGCTCGGGCCCCTTTCCTCCCTCGTGCCCAGGGCCTCGACGATTTGAATGGGCGGGGTCGCGAGCACCGCTGCCGCTCACCGTGCACGATGAGGGACACGGAGCGACCTCGGTGTTACCAGTGGTGAGCTGCCGACCGCCAACGGTCGGTCGGTTTTTCACGTCGAAGCGTCGCATTAAATGGCCGCGCGGCTCGCGCGTCAGCTACGCCTCCAGCCACGGTTATGACGTCGCAGCGAGATCACTCCGAGAGAGAGAAATAAAAAGAAAGAAAAGAAAAGAAAAAAAAAAAAAGAAAAGAAACACACACATACACACTTTGCTCCTTCCAGTGCGGCTCCAAAGGTAGGAATTTTTTTTCCCACCGAGATTTCGGACGCGCGCTCTATGCCTTGTCTCTATCTATCGCCTTGCCCTTTCTCTTCACCCTCCCGCTGCGCCCGCACGACGCACACCTTCACTCTTCTCCGCTTTGCTGCTTGCGATCGCTCGCCTCCGCTCTTTGTCTCTCTGCGTGGCTGGCTTGGCTTGGCTTTCCCTCCCTCGCTCTCTCTTTCTCTTTTTCTCTCGGCCCCCTTTTCTACGCCCTCCTCTCCTCTCCTCTCTTTGATCGGTCGCTATACCGTGTCTCCGTAGAACCGTCGCCAACCCGCCGACGTCGCCCGACGAGGTTTTTCCCCGCGTCGCGCGGCTGAATAAAATTCCGAAAGATACCGTTCCCGAGCGGGCTCGCTTCTTTTTAGACGTAACATATGTACATACATAGACACGCTTCGCGTCAGTCGCGACGTGCCCTCCTTTACCGGAGAATCGCCGCTGACGCGTTCAGGCCTTTGTCTCGGCGAGCGATAGGCGGACACGCACGCGGTGGCTCGTTTCCACACGATAAAAATATCGGCCCGGTGGTATATCGCCGCGCCGCACGAGAGAATTAACATGTAGTGCCGCGGGTTCGGCAGAGGTTCGGGGAGGTAAAGAAAGAAAAAAAAAAAAAACGAGTTCGTTACACTCGAGAGGGTCCCAGCGCGCTGCACCTGCGACGTGTGTGTTTTTCTGTCTCCGTCGTCTGTGCCCTGTGCCTCTTTTCGCCTCTTTCCTTCCTCACCCCTTATTCCTCCACCTCCGGCCCGTTCTCTCCTCCCACCCGTTCCGATGCACATCTGATCCTTTTGTCTGCCGATCGGCACGTGCGTGTGTATGTGCGCGCCGCGCAACTGCATCTAGTGTACCGTACGTTTGTTTGTATACAAATATCCGTTAAACGCGTGCACGCGTGCACACGCACCTTATCCGTAATGCACCTTGGCAATATGCCGATTCGGAGCTGATCTCGAAACCCTCTTTACTTTGATGCATTTATGCGAGATAGAGCAAACGTACGGAGTAATCACTCGCGCACCTCGTCGCGGTGTTAATTTTTATAGGACCTAATAGGCTCGCGATATCGATAGAAATTTTAATTAATTTGTAACTGAAAGACGTAAGGCGAAACGGGAATAAATTGCTTTTTTTCTTTCTTTTTTTTAGATGTAAAAAGGTCGGAATTGAAGAAATTAAAGTGCAAAGTCGAGAGGTACGAGGCCTCGCTTGTTTTAAAAAGTAACGTCGACTCTTGAGAGATAGGGAGAAAGTGGAAATTCAAACGGTCGAAGGTAAGGCTGAAAGGATTTAATGTTTTTTAGAAAGGCAAACGTTTTTTTACGTTAGTATCTCAACACGTACGTGCATGAATAAATGTTTCTCTGTTTTTCTCTCTCTCTCTCTTTCTTTTTTTTTAATTTAATTTTCCAAAAGAAAAAAAATATTAATTAACGTCACATTGAATTAAAATTTTAAACGCGAGTTTACGTCTTGCGTATAATCTTGCGTATAATTCGATGACAATATTGCATATCTAAACGGCAGTGACAAAGAAAATTGGATAACCGTGGGGTTGAAGTGTCGAGAGAGAGAGAAAGAGAGAGAGCAAAAGAGAGAGAGACACAGACGATCCTAACTTGCGGCGCACGGATACACTCGCATGTACGTGGGATATGTGTTGTGGGAGGCATGCGTGTACATACATACACATGTATATATATGTACAGTGCGCGCATTTCCCGTCTCCGTCTCGTCGGGTGGCGGTGCACAGACGCGTCTCGCAGTTTTACGTAGCGACTCGCCGGAAGATCGAGCGCGATCGAACGCGTTCCAACGGGATTAAACGAGCACCTCGCTGCGGATTTTCTCCTACGCGACGAAGGTGGAAGGTACGGCGCGGGCTCCGCCGATCTTAGCAATTAACGGTACATCGCCGGCCGCGTATTTAAGCCGCTGACCCTTTAAATCCGTACGCGTGTAACGCCCTTCGATCGATTCCGTGTCGTGTGTGTTGACGCGCTCGCGCGCGCGCGCTCACGTTTACGTGTGTACCGGGCCGGGAATTGCGTTTCTGCATACGGGGTGTCCTCTTAGCCAGGGACACTCGCCAATATTCCGATATTGGACATACTATCGACAGCTTTCCATTGATATTTTACCATCGACGCTCCGCCAAATTCGAATTGATGAAAATCTTACGTGCAAACGAATAGCTCGTCTCTTTTTTTTTTTAAACAGTTTAAAATTCACAGTCAAAGCAGTCGGTTTAAAAAATTTTTTTTTCTTCCTTTTTTACGTGTTTTGATTTACAAATCATTGGATTATCTTTTTCGAAAAATGTAATAGTTAAATAATGAACGCTGTTCGCTGGCGATACTTGTAAATTAAGTAGGTATATTCAGGCACTGAGAAACTTGATATGGAACGAGATGATCTTTGATCACAGAGCCGTCTGTCGTTTTACCGATATCAGGATTTACGGTACCTCGTTAAATCGCGAATTAAAAACGCACTTGGGAGCACGAATAAAAAATATACAGGTAACAACAGACCCGGGGAGGCCGCGCTGGTCGTTCTGTGCAGTGCGCATACTTACAAATGCATAGAATTTTTCAATAGACGGACCAGAAAGACCGGTGCACGCGTAGCAGCTTTTCCGAAGATCCGTCTAGCGGGTCGCAGGCTAAGATTTAAAACCGTGCAATCGTAATTCCGTCACCGTTTTCCTGTAATTGATATATATATATATATATATATATTCGATCCGACCCTTTCACCCAATAAAAAAAAAATATCTAAGAGCACTTAATATCCCAGGCATTGCATAAATTACATTACATAAAGATAAATAAATAAATAAATTGCATTCTACAAAATTAAATTAATATCGCTGCAACATTAAAGCTAATCAACTCATATTATTTTCTATTACGATTGTTTCTTTATTGCGAATTATTTTTTAGGAAAATTGATACGCGCTTCCGTTTTGCAAGATTAGTTAAGGAAAGGCCTAAGGACTATCGGTGAGAGCTTTACGTAAGAATCAAAGAATTCGAAGTATGCCTTTGCCTGACTAACTCAGCATGGTTTCACGTTCGCTAGGTAGTAGTTGAAGACCGACGAGGCAGCCAAAGTTAGCGGGGTCCGCGCGAGAGCAGGAGAGCATCCCTTTCGCCCTTTGCGCAATGCGTTATACAAAGGATACTTGAGCTTTCACGGTAATCATTATACGGTAATTGGTATATCTTTATTTCGCTTTCCGGGAAAACGGGTCCGCCGGTAGACTCGCACGTAACTCGCTCGGCCTCGACGGAGGTGGTTATCTCCGTTTGGCGCTCGCGAATTATAAACCCGGCTCGGGCTCCTGAAAGTTTCATGAAAAAATAGGGCCTTTGTAACGACAGCCGCCCATAGATGGAAATTATAGATGCCCGCCGCGCGTTTTCCACCCCTCTTTTCTGCTCATCGCTCTTCTTACATTATGGAGTAAATTATAAGAGGCACTTTGCGCGGCGCAAACGCGGCCCCGGGTTCGTTGCGAGCGGCGTAATAATTTAGCGGACGATAGATCGCTCGTGGGCACGTAGATCGTTTGCGAGTCACCCTGCGAGCCCGCGATCGAACACCTCCCCCCGCGACACGGCCGTTGTCCATTCGAAAGGGGACGGGCGCGCCGGTGCACGCGTCCATTTGCGAAAAAAAAAAAAAAAAAAAAAGCGCTCGACACGCGGCTTTTTGGATTCAAACCTCGGGCTTCGCAGATCGTGGAACTTCTCGTCTGGAAAAAAAAAAAAATAAAAAATACCCGGCACCGGGCTTCCTTTTTAATTTAGTTATTTAATTTGCTTGGTTGTTAGGACACTTTGGGTTGTTATAAAGTAAGAGGTGCCTCTTCTTTTTCTTCTGTACGAATTTTCATCCGCGCGACGGCTGCGGCCCTGTACGACGCTTTGAAATTACAAAGCACCCGCAAGACTGTATGAATACCGTCCTGGAATTATTCGAAGCGACGTTCCCTTCGAAGTCGACCTGCGCATCCACCCTCTTCTCCGCCTCTCCCGTCTTCCCTGTCCTCCCTTCAAAGTCTCACCTGTCTCTGAAACGAACTCTCCGAACGCGTATACGAGACCCGCTTAACGCGCGACAATGGCTCTACTTCACGGAGCCTCGCTTTGAGAGAAGAATCACATTCGAGTTTTTTTTTTCTTTTTTTTTGGTTCGTATAAAACTTTCGGTATCTTTGATCAATTATGTAAATCAAATTGTAAAATTAAACATTGTAACCGGTAATTTGGCATTCTTGCCACAAGAAAGGGAAATAATTTAAAAACAGTTTCAAATTATTCAGAGACATTGAAACACATATCATAGTATCTTTATCTTCAATATCGATAAGCAGTCTTTTAATAATAATAATCATTAAAAAAAACGTACTCGGGATTAAAAGACACAATCGTCACGAATGGAGATTAAGAGAAGCAAAAGAAATGCAACTTTATCTAATTGTGTCTTAAAAATTTTTGTCTCGGAACATGTTCCTCCTTTGAGCCCCTCTCTCTCTCTCTCTCTCTCTCTCTACTTGTAATATTCTCCAACAAGCAGCTTTAATCCGAAAAGGGAAACCGCGTTCGGATTCTCGGCCCTGGGCCGCGTTTCGCCGCTGGGCGAGAGAGTACTGCTCTAAACCCGCGCAATAATTTCCCCCTTATTAGCCCGTCGGCCGTTTCGCGATCGATCGAACGTGGATCTCCGCGATCTCCGTCCGTCGGCAGCTCCGGCGCGGTGGTTATGGCAACGCGCGCGGCGACGCCACTCTCTCTCCGCGAGGACCGACGATAGAGCCGGGGCCGAGGGACTCGAACCCGCAGCCCGCAGCGGCCGCAGCATGGGAACCGCATTCGAGAATCGAGAGACGGTGGCGCACATACGGGGCGTCGGGGTCGACGCGACGCAACGCGACGCGACGTAGCGTCCCTGGCATTAGAGCCGCACGCGATGCTCTATCTTTCCTCCACCCGCTCTCCTCTCCCGACCCCCCTCTCTCTCTCTCTCGCTCCACGGTTCTCTCCTGTGTCAACACGTTTCCGACGCCCACGACGGGTGACGCATGCGCCTCACCCAACTTCATCAGTCCCTCGCTACGTCTCCTTTCTCTTCCCTACGCCTCCACCCTCTATCTCTTTTTTTTTTTCCTCTCTCTCTTTCTCTCTTTTTGCGATACTAGATGCTTCTGATACCGGGTTTCCCCCTTTTCCGAATATCCGCGTTTTAGACCCCACGGAGTTCTTTCGTAAATTAACATTGTTCGGGTTTTAATTTAAATCGTGTATAATGATGGAGAAAGGAAGAAGATAAAACGCGAGGTTTGTAGGTGACTTCGCGATGATAATTGATATTGACGTTAACCGATAATTCGCGTAGAGGAAGCTTCGTAAAATCGCTATTGTAATGTAAGTTATTAGTGCAATGGGGACGAATGCGTTTCCTCGGTGTTCCTTTTCCTCTTGGTATCTTTTTTCCGAGCGTTTCTTTGATGCGCCCTCGCCTTTTCTACGAGTACTCTTCTCTGTGCCGACGAGTCTCTTCGCCAGCGAGCGCGGAATTTTCCAATTCACAAGGGTGCATAGACGATGCGGGTCGTCGACACGGTAACATCTTCGATGTCACTCGTCGGCCAACGTGCGCTACCGGCAGGAAAACGTTCAGGCTAGCCTCTCGCTAACATCCACGATACCCTTTCGCCGAATACGTTCCCGTCCCGAAAATGTAAATCTAATCGCTCCCTTTCCCTTTATCTCCCTTTCCGTCCGTCTTTGTCTTTCTCTTTCCAGTGACGGATCGTAATTTCTACGTGCTACATTCCGCGACAGCCGTGATCGAAATAACATTTTCACGAGAGCCGACACGTTTGTCAGGAAATTATTATTCCGCTGTAGCGTTTCGCGTCGCCGTAAATATGTGGATCTTTTTTTTTTTTTTTTTTATTTCTTATTAACGAGTATAAGGTTTAAATTGCGAAATTTCTATATTTGATAGCATGAGAAGTTATATCGTGGGAGATCAATCGATAAACTTTCATGCCTTTACGAAAGATAACGAAAGAAAAATTGTTAACGACACAGCGAATTTGGCGAAATGTAACGTCTCTGATGACTTTTCAATAACCGGGCACGAAGGCGGCTTAACGGTAAATCCGGCACTGGACCTTTCTGCCTCCCCCTGGTTCCCTCGCGCTCCTCGTCCTTATGCTGTCACCCTCGTTCCTACGATACGAAACAGCCTTCTCCCTCCTCTTCCGTTCCCATTGCACACACCAATTTTCCAATTGATAAGGGTGCATAGTTGATACAGAGAGCGGCGCAACCCTATCCGTCTGTATTCCGCTTTATCTTCCGTGGCTTTCCGTTATCTCTCTCTTTCTCTCTGCCTCCCTTCCCTCCCCCAACACCTCCTCTCGCCTACCTTCTTTTAATTCTCGTCTTTTGTCTGCGTTTCGCACGCGCCTTGTTAAGCCCAACGCGCGGTTTTGCAACTTGTAATATCGATAACCAGGCCGCGTATTCTTTGTTAGGAAATTTAGCAATTGTTATCGCGACGTAAGAAACGCTTTCCCTCTTTCGTTTGCGTCGGGGACAACAAAGCGGAGGTCTTCACTTCTTTTTTTTTTTTTTTTGTCTTGGTTGTAAGGAGGGTGACCACCCCAAACGGCCGGCGCGAAATCCGCGTTATTTTTTCTGCGATCCTGCGCGGACGCGGATTTCCTGTTTGAAGATCTCGCCGAGGCTCGCTCGGCTTTTTCCAAATAAAGCTCGCGAATGCGCTTATTGCCCCCGAGATGTTTTGCTCGTCCCTCTTTCGAGTCTTATAGCGCCGGGTGAACTGTACTTCTCCACGTGCGTGACCACGACGGAATACGGAAGAGAAGGGAATGCCGATACTGGGGCATACACCTGCGTTTTTCCCTCCCCCTTTTATCTTTTATTATTAATCAGGATAATTCCGTCCGTTGAATTTTCTTATCGGCTTCGATCGCCGAAAATGCGACGGCGTAAAGTAACGGCGTAAAGGTCTCGCGCCGTTTTGCGAGACGTATACGAGACATTTCGAAAGGAGACCGGAACTTGGAAGCGCGTTCCCCGTCGACCGGTCAGAAAATTCGGCTACTGATCCGGGATCGCCGATAAAACGCGCGCGGTACACACCGAGCGAAGGGAGAACTCGTTCCTACCGAGCGCGGACCGTGCTCTCGTTGCGTAAAATTAACAGTCATGTTCCGAAACTCACTTTCCCGTCTGGGATTTCGGTGAGAGACCGAGGGAACGAACGCCATGAGAGAACGCTACGAAAGGTAGAGAATAAAACCGTGGCGGGCGAACGAGAGAGCGAAGGAGACGTCTTCCTTTTTCCTCTCAGCGTATAGCTTTTGCCTTTAAAGCGCGGTACGCGTCTGTAACAAGAACGGATATCCGAGGGAGGCAGGAAAAAAGCAGTACTTTTTCTTTTTTTTTTTTCTTTTTATCGATATTGAATTTGACGAACGCCGGCACGTTTGTATGTGAAGACGAGTCGGGAGAAAAAGAGAGCGAGGCTAGATATCGCGAAGTTTGCCCGGCGACGCGACTTGGCGGCGATGAGTTTTCGCGGACAGCAGCTACAGCCGCGCGATGCCCTAACCGGCGAGGCATGTTGATTTTGGCTTAACTCGGAGCGGTTATCAGCGGTGCCTCGCGGCGCGCCCGCTCGTGATAGCGTCCGCCTCCGCGGCGCGAAAGCGCGAGAGAAAAAGGCAGCCTGCATTGTTGCGGCGTACGCGCGATCGCAAAACAATATCGCACCGTGTACGCAAGAGATACGATTTCGAGCAGAACGGGGAGATTCGACGGGCGATAAGAACGCGAGATAAAGTCCCGAGGAGAAGTCTCCTCGCCGCGAAACTCAGAAAAACGAACGTGCGAGAGCTGGCCTCGGTCGCACGACGCTGCCTCGCGAGTCTTGCACGCCGGAACTTGCTCGACGTTCGTGTCTATTTTTTTTTTTGTTTCGTTTTTATACGCACTGTTAAAAAAGTATGTGAACCTGCCGACAAAAGGCACGCTCGAGCGACAAAATTGGAAAACCACGCGAGCAACAAAAGCGTAAAAATTATGCATTCCATTGAATTTACAAGTGAACGGGTGCATATTCCCATCGTAGCTTTTTACAATTATTTGTGTAATTTTGCAAACTTTTTTATTTTACAATGCTACTTTCGTCGTAGTCTATAATAATAGAACTTGGTCCCTTTCTGGATAGGACTAATTACAAGATCAAGTACCTCAAAATGAACGAATATGAATTAAAAAAAAAAGAAGAAAAAAAACATTCTCTATTCCACGGACAAAGAAGATAGGAAGTGCGACGCTTATGAATCGAGTAGAGCCGTCGAGTGACGAGAGAGTCGCGGGATAGAAAACTGTGTTGGCGGCATGCGGCAGTCATGAGAATCTAATCTCGTCGAAACGATAGCGATTTCAAATAGCTGGCCTCTTCGTATCTTCACGGTATCCTTCGCACGCGTAGCACGACCGCGTCACAGAGTATGTGTTTACTCGGCTTCCTCAGGGCTGTGTCAGCCAGTCCCTCGGATCCCGGATTGCGTGGACCCGTGCGAGGTGTGGGTGCGGCCTCTCTGGAAGGAAGGGGCCCCTCTGCTTGCCGAGAGCGGCGCTCTCTCTTTTCCAGAGTAGGTCCTACCTTCTTTTTTTTTTTTTCTATCTTCTTTTCTTCTCTCTTCCATTCGGCGCGTCCCTTCGTTGCGCTTATGGCTTCAGCATCAGCACTCCCTCCCGTAAGGATCGCCCCTATCTTCCTTCCTCTCTGTTACCCTCGTCAAGATATTAAGCCCCGTGGCGTCCCAGGGCTGTATGCTCGTAGAGATCGAATTTGCGAGAGGTCCTACGAGTCCTGATAGCCCGATGTGTGACACGTGCCTGTAATTATACAGTTTTAATCTTAAGAAAAAAAAGAGAGAGAGAAAAAGAGAAAAAGAAGTACCTTCTATCTTGAAACACTAAAATTATTTTTAAATTTTGTACATGCAATGCCACACATGTGTTTCTAATTGCCAAGTTTATCCAAAGAAGTAATTTTATATTGCTAAAAAAAAAAAAAGAAGAGAGAAAAGTTTTTAAAGTAGCGAAATTTTTTATGTCTTCTAAAACGGTGACTGATAATGAATTCGAATATGACTTTGAAAATGTCAAGTATCTATTTTCGAGTTCCACGTTCATATTCGAAACGATAATTTAGCGATTGACCCGAAACGTGCTCCACTTCTAAATTGATTATAAATATATAAGAATTTCTTTCTATTTCGGGGATGAATAATTCTGCCATTGGCGTTTCGGTTCCTTTTTTTTTTTGCGCAATAAAAATCGATTTTCCAGCTAATCCTCATCTAGTCCGCCGATCGACTTTTATCGCGCGACGGCTTTAAAAAACAAAGCGAGCGCTCGCGATCGGAAACAACATTATCACTTAACGTGGGAAAATTAATGAGGTTCGGCTTGAGAACGCTGCCGGGATTGGTAAATGAAATGGTACTAATTGAGAAATCGTTGATAATAATAATAATTCGCGCGGCCTACTAATTAATTTACGATTAACTGGCTCGTTGCATGGGATTTGTGGCGTTTTCGATTCGGTATCGCCGCTGCGCGCTCAAACGTTTGCGAGGCGCGTTATTTGCGTCAGGCCGAGAGAAAATACGTACGTCGGATGGAAATATATTTCGGTGATAACTTGAATAGGAGAGTTCGCAGCCTGTTTCGATCCTAGCGGCCTTCGGAACTCGGTCGCCGTACGCGATTCTGTTTCCTAACGATTTCGTCGTCCAAGTATCGACCGGCGTCGTTAAATTTACTTGTTTTCGTAGTCGTCTGATTCTATAATTCTGCAAAGGTGCAAAGATGTAATCGCAGCGTTACGGCCGAAAATTGTGCAGTTTGAACGGGGCTTTGAAGGCGCAGTTTCCTCACCTGCGATATACGCTTCCCCTTCGTCCCGCGTTCACGTTCGCAACCCTTCTCACCACGGGAATGATAGTTCCCCCCACGTTGCGGCCGGCGTCCCTACCATTTCTATCGAGTCCTCCACTTCAACCTTGCCGTCCCGCCGCACCGCGGCGGGCAGCGCGTTTCCGACTTTTCCCGACTTTTTCCGAGGTCTAGCTTCGCTCCGCTCGCTCAGTTGCTCGGACGCTCGGTCGGTTAGAGCTCGGCGTTCAGTTCGTGGTGCGCCGTCGTCGGGGAAGGTGTAGTGTGGAGTGCACGGGGAGGGCACTCGCCAGTGTTGGTGTTCTTCGCTCTTGAAACCGCGATCGAGCGAGCGTGATGCGCGGCGCGCTCTAGGCCAGGCGAGAGAAAGAGAGAGTGTTGGCCATCGGTGGCGAAGAGCGCGCGCGCGCGCGTGCGTGCATTCGTTTTTCGTGCAGTCCACGCGAAGTGCTCGCCTCCTCCGTGAAACGGTGGCTTTTCAGGTCGGGCTGTTTTATACTACGCCGCGCGTGTCCGCCGCCTGGTGGGTCCCCTGTACTGCCGTGGCTTCTGCTCTCGCGCTTCTACGGCCGCCTCTCGTGCACGCGTACGCACACGTACATCAGAGACATACGTGCGCGCGGGTACACACGTCGGGCGGGCGCGATCGAGCGCGCGCGGCACACACACGGCAACTGCACGACGTGGAGGCATGACAGCGACGCGGGAGTGTTACCCCATACGGTAGGACAAGCTCTATACTCGTGTGCAACCTCTTCTTTACGCTAGCGATCGCGACGACGACGACGACGACGACGACGACACGACGTCGACCGTGGACGGAGATACCTGAGAGAGCTGGGCGGTGACTAAAGACTCTACACGGCCTCGGGTACCAAGTGCGTAAAAGTGTAGCCTCGCCTTGGCGGTCGCGACTTGGCCACAATTGTTTTGTCCGAATCGATACGCCCCTCTCGCGGCGAGCGGAAATGAGAGAGACGAGCCTTCGTGTGTGATTTCATCGCGTACGTCTTTTCTCTTGCTCTCTCTCTTTCTTTCTTCCCGTCTTCCCTCTCTTTTTCTATCCATTTCTCTCTCTCTCTCTTTTTTTTTTTCTCTCTCTCTCTCTATCTATCTTTACGTCGTCGGGACGACCGCCGATAAACCATAGCTAAAAAATTTTTCCCTCTATCTCATTCGTTTTTTTTTTCTTTTTTTTTTCTTCGACTATCCACGTATCTCTTAAGATTTTCAATCGTTCTGCTGTCGTCGGCAACGATGACGATCGTCGCCACCGCCGCCAATTCCGCGAGTGCCAAGCCGTGTCGCCGAGGCTCTCACTCTGTCGGCGACGTGGCCGCGCGTCTGTTTTGCTCGCAGCCGAGCCGCTGTTTCTCGCTCGCGATATTCGCGATGTCGTCGGCAAAACGGAGAGGCGGAAGTCGTTGGTGTCCGACGGCTTCGCCTTTCCGGCAGTATGTTAACGAATGAAAATGCCAAATGATTTTGAATTCTGAACGGTATCCTGTTTACTCGCGACGAGGACGCGACGGGAAACGCCACCGTAGGCTCCGGTAGACGACGACGACGACGACGACGACGGCGGCGGCGGCGGCGGCCCGAGTTAATCGCGATTTCTAATATCTCGGCGTCTCGCAGGGGCGGTCCCCTCGTGCTCGTTGAGCTTCTCCCCTTTTTCTTCCTCGTTAAGATTAATCGCGAGCCAGGCGCGTTAGCCACTCGATTGATCTCATCGGGATTACACGGGCAGGCCCGGAATTGTCGGCGGTGTTTATTTATTGGACTTGTTATCCGAAGGCACGTTTAAGGCGAGCGCGACTGCTCTCGAAATAGTTTAAAATTGTAAACGCAGGTACGCGAAGCCTGAGTTATTTTTTTTTTTCTTGCGGCACGCATAAGGCGACGAAGCTTGTCTTCAATGAAAGAAGAAACGTATAATGTTAGCTTTTTCATTCTTGAAAAATTTTGAGTTAGAAAAAAATTAATTTTTTTCTTTTTTTTTTTATTGTAATAGATAAATCGATGGAAGAAAAGGCGTGTTGAGAAGCGAAGTATGTTTTGAATTTATAGAATCTTATTTGTTTGCCTTTGATTAAAAATTGATTAATGATTTTTGTTCCCTTGAAAGAAATCCATTTTTCTTTCTTTTTTTTGTCTTTTTTGTCTTTTTTTTTCCCCCAGTGATCGACGGTTATTCTCTGCTAATTTTAAGTAGCCGTTATAAGTTTTGGTTTACGACACGTATGCATGCATACAAAGTCTAAATGTTCAAGTAGATATCGCTGAGAAAGGAAAGAAAACGAACTTTGTTTTTAATGAATAAACGATTTTTCGTTACATTGCGCTTTCGATTGTTTCGGTCACGTAACTGATTTGACAAACCGAATACACATTGTCGATAACGTTAATAGACGAATTTCAAGTATCCCAAGCAGTCGAAAGAGATTAATTTCGTAGCGGAGGACGCGCAAACGTACGACTCGCCATTCCGGATATATCGTGTTTCTTCTTTCATTTTTTTTTTTCCTTTCTTTTTCTCTTTTTTCTCTTGCGCGTCTTTTCTATTCAAATCGACGTTGCGAAACGTCGCGTGTCGCATCGTTTGTCGCCGAAATGAAATATTTACTCGCCTTGCGACACGGCGATTGTCATCCAGCGATGGCTTTTTGAGGCAGCACTTTTCGTGCCGTGCCTTCGAATCTTCGATCAAGCTCGTCGAGTGCGATTGTTTTTCCCCCCCGTTTCTGACATTGTTTATCCGTACCGGCGCAAATAAAAATTATCAGCCATTCGCTTGAATTACGGCTCGTTTCGCAGATTTTTTTATTTATTTATTTTTTTTTTGAGGCATTGCGAAACGTTGATATTTTACCACGCGCCACGTGGAAGAGTAGAACGAATGTTGCGATACTTTTCAGTAAAAGCGCAAATGCAGCGTGATTGGCAATAATTCCATAAACAAATGCGAAGGTCAATGTAACGCAGCACATTTTGTGCCTATTTTTAATTACTCAAAAATTGGTGGCATATATAATTAACGCGTACGCGTTCGTTTAAAATAGTGCCGTCACGAGCAATTTTATCAATTACGTCTCAGTCATAGAAGAAAAAAAGACGCACAAAGTGAAGGCTGAAAACACAATTTAAAACTGTATTTCCAGAGCGAGTAGTTTTCGAGTTCTCTGATTACCTGGCGCTCGTGGGAAACATTAATAATTAATTTCTTTAATATTAATAGTCATAAATAATATTAATAACTTTTTCAATTTTTATCATCGAGCCAGCGCGATTAACTTCTCTTTTCGTGAAAGAAATTAATTTTATTTATTTTTCCCCTACTTCTGCTTTTCATTATTATTATTATAATTATAATTATTAATTTCGTTTGCAAAACGTATCCACATTTGATAAGGAATTAGATTTTAATTGCTCGGGTTACAATAAACGTTACATCGATACGTTGCTCATGCGAACGCGTCACTCGCTTATATCACGACACAGCCGTGGCTTATCAGAGCGGTTTTTTAGACTCACCAGCGTGATGTAAAAAATGTTTTCCAACGCGCGGCCTGACCTATAGAGTAAAAAGACGGGAAGATGGTCTTCAAGCCCGACATTGAGCGCGCACATGTACATTCACGCAGCCTGGCTGCCGTTCTTAGGCGCTTTAATGTGTTCCTCGTATGTGCACGATAAATAAATAGAATAAGTGACTCGGTTATACGATCGACTCGCCGACGTCGATCGTGCAAACACATTCATCGTTCGCATTTATATTATCACGTATCGCGTACGTGATAATGCAAATGTCATGCGAACGACAAACGTTGACGCTGCTACGGCGTTTGGAAAAAGAATTACAGCTGCAGGAATACGTTAAACGCGAAGACCCGCCGACAACCTCGCGCTGGTGCCTCGGAATGTAAGCCAAGATCGGAGTTACGCCGATGATTTTCCGTCGCCCGGCCGATTTCCCATGCCAGTTGACTGACGCACGTGTGGAACACGTTTCTGTAAAAATGCGAGAAAGTCGAATATTTATTGGGTGACCTTTTTTTTTCTTTTTTTTTTTTGACGGCACAGCCCGGATCCGCGTTAAGTCAAAACTTTTGTAATAATAACGAGCGCGTTGAAATACCGTCAAAATCAAACTAAAATGTCACATAAACATTCGGCGAAGTATATTTTACAAAATAATCCTCTGTCTCTTCTTTGTATTTTTTTATAATAAAGCTCGCTCTAATTAGCGACGATTGCAACGACACTATATTTATTTATTTATTTCCCCTTTTTTTTTTCTTTTTTACGACTGCTAAATTATATAATTAACGACGCTCTTACGTGTGACTCTCGCGATAAGAATAAAAGAATCGGCTAGCTAAATGATTGAAGTATCCGTGAGCTCGATTCTTCGACTTCTAAAGTGACTTCATCCATCGGGGACGCTCTCGAAATTGTATAATTACATACCCTTTCGAACGTGTTCCAAACGCGCGTCTCACGTATGCTCTCTCTCTCCATCTGATTTTAGATTTATTCTCCTTTGTCGAAATAACGCGCGGTCGATTCGCTCGGCTTCTTCTCCACCGAGAAGAAAATACAATATCGTCGCGATAAAACTACGGTTCCTCGTCTCTTTCTGAATATAACATGATCGCATCCATCCTAAACTCGACGACAGTGGGTGCTTTTGTCTCTCCCGCGGCCACTCTCGGTTCACCGCGACGCCCGAGTATACGTGTTCGGGACCTTTTATGTAACCCGAATGATAAAAAATGGCTTCTCCGGCCGGACCTTCGTAAATATCTCTCCACGAGGTTAGAAAGCCAGCCGGGTAAACTTTTCAATACGGTCCGCGGGGTTCTGACAGAGCGGCGATGTCGTGTGCCGCAACTTTGCCGATGTATCGCAATCCGCGGGGCCGTGCGCGTTGATCTTATCGACGTCTCCGGGGGAAAGGGAAAACGTTTCCTCCAAGTTTTCCTCTCCGAATGAAGAAACCAAAATTTACTTTTCCCCTTACGCGAGGAAACGCGCACACATCCGCGCGTGCAGCGCATGAATCGCGCGTATGAAGCTCCGCGTTACGCTCGCCGATAGTAATCTCCGACCGCGAGCATAAATCAATGCGAACAAAAGAATCGAGTCCGCGTTTGGAATTGAAATATCACGATACGTCGCCGATATCGCCTCGTCGCTTTGCCGATTATCTTTCGCCGATATCGAGGAGGAGAGGCGCGCTCGGAGCTCTTCATTTTGAATAAAGAATATATTTGCTACGGCCGCTCTAAGATTCCGGGTATATTGCATATTTACGAGCGGGCCGAGCAGCAAATAAGGAAATTAAGCGTTTCAAAATGGCTCGAAAAAACGATACATGCCGTCTTCGTGTGAACCGCTTGCGAAGGAACGTCGCCGAACTTTCGTCCCATACGCGAAATCCGCCGGCGGGCCAACGAATTTCGCGCCGACGAACGAGAATTGTTCATCGCTTTTTTTTTTTCCCGGAGTGTTTAATGATAAATTAAGAACGGGAGATAGATAAGGGGGTACTCACCAAACAATCGCGCGCAATATATTCGAGGGTAGGGTAGGACTGGCGTCGCCGTGCCATCGGTTCGGACCCACAGACCCTAAGTCCCCGCATCGCGCAAGCTGCTCTCGGCAACTCGGGAATATTGTTCACCAGACACGCGGCATATGTTCATGAAGGTCTCATAGCGGCGAGAGAGCAGGTGGTGGCCGGGGGAAGACAGGTATCTCTCGAAGGTTTTTTTTTTTTCTCTTTTTTTTCTTCAAGAAGCGGCCGTCTATCGCCGCCGAGCCAGGTACCCGCGATCGAAAGGTATTTTCTATTGTAGCCGCCGCTGGTCTACGCCAAACGGATAGATTTCGGGCGTAAGAATCTA
Source organism: Cardiocondyla obscurior (assembly GCF_019399895.1). Lineage (NCBI taxonomy): Eukaryota > Metazoa > Arthropoda > Insecta > Hymenoptera > Formicidae > Cardiocondyla > Cardiocondyla obscurior. The sequence continues at coordinate 8,668,736 of NC_091866.1, read as the reverse complement.
TAGCGAGTACAATACTGCATCCAGACCGCGTGATTCTTCCACGGAATCCCTTTTTAGAATTTTATTCCGTCGAGGGAGCCCTACGCCCTCTCTCCGTCCTGAATAACTTCGGTGGAAGGTCCTGGGAAAAGGGAGTAAGGGAGGAAACGCGAGGCACGTTTTCACCGCCGTTGACGAAGGTGTTTTTGCAATATCCGTGTCTTTTTTTTTTTTCCTTTTTCCTCCTTTTTTTTCTTTCTTTCTTTTTTTTTCTATTTCGATTTCTACGTGACGTTGTCATTTCCCGACTTATCTGCTTCTACGTGTAACATTGCTTTACGCTGATAATGACACATTACGAGAATTGTGAATCAGCCGGCAACGATAAGAGAAAGCACGCGTTTTCCTTTGAGCGAAGTGAGCGGAGAGCATGTGGTATGGAACAAAGCCTCGAGTCCTTATGCAATTATCGCTGCTTGTGCTACCATTACCTGCAAATAAAATTACGTTAAACTAGAAGAGTAATTACTCGGTAATCGTTATCAATTTCAAAGCTAATTATGCGTATTTCGTTTTTTCGTATTTGGCTTTTGCTTACGCTCTGTTGTAGTTTCGATTTTAAACGGCAATCTGCGCTCTTACCTTTTACCGAAGCCGTACAAAATATTCGACAATAATTATCTCGATCGAATAGCGAAAAGTATTTCCGAGCGTTGTGAAATAGAGTTGGCGTATCAAAAAAATATCACGCAGTGGGTAACGGACGAGTGCACGCTTCAACTTATTCTCTTTTAGTAGCCTACGTTCTTCTTTTTTTTCTTTCTAGAGAAAGAGAAAGAGAATATATTAAAATTTGTTTTCTCTTTGTCTTCAATATTGATACGCGGTCGTGCCAATCGGCTCGATCGAGAAAGCGTGGACGGTGTTTAGAGCCGCGAATGAGCAATGCGCAATTTACCAGCTTGCGATAGCCTCGCAACAATCGCGGATTGCGCGTCGCAATTGTTGAGCACTTTCGCTCTCACGAGCGCATCGCCGATCGGCCGCAGAAGCCGCTGCTAACGTTGCAATAAATCCGGAAAAGCTCTCGACCGTGATCTGGCTTTGTAAAAAAAAAAAGAAAAAAAAAAATTCGTGAAAGTCAGAAACCGTGACTTGGATTCAGGAATGTCGGATGTTTACATTGGCATTATATATGGAGCGCGATTCGCACGCGAAGACGTGAAATTTAGATTATATTATAAGTTTTCTGCACTCGCGCGTGTTCGTTGTATTCTGTTTAAACAGAATTTTTATTTTTTATTTTTTTCTTTAAGATTTAATTGCGATTTCGTACTTTTATATTAAAAAATACCGTCCCCGTGGTATTTTTTATTCAAGTTTCGCGCGGGCGTATGGTGTTTCTCTAGGTGAAAAGACATTCTTTCGACTAAACTTTTCGTGGAAACGCCTCTCCTCAGCAATATGGACGTGGACGATTGCCGTTCCCTGCTGCGAAGGGCCGTAAGGCACGAAGGGGAACAACCATCTCTATCTTTTTTATTTCTCTCTCTCTCTTCCTCTCTTTCTCTCTCTTTCTTTCTCATTTAACACGGGTATTATCTGTAGTCACCGCACTTTTGCCCTAAGCTGCCATTGTAGAAACATATTATTATAATTACTTGAAATTCTCCGCGGTATTTAAAGCACCACAATTAACAATCCAGATGAAATACGTTTTGTTTCGTTATATTAATGTTGAACTCCTTTTTGGATCTTCCTAAAAAAAAAAAAAATCAACGTTAGTTCAACCATCAAAAATTTCTTTTTTCGCGTGATTAGATGCCGTGCAAGTTGCGTAATATCGTGTGCGCTTCTGCGAAGTCCTCACAATTTAGAATTTGGCGAAAAAACGTGCGCGCGTGATAGTGAATTGAATCTATAATTAATTCACGAAATTTATCTCGTTCCTTCCTCGGGCTAATCTTCTTGTCGATATCAAGAACGTTTGAGTAACCTTCTCCTTACGACAGATCGGAGCCGTGCGCGAATTTCTTGCGATTAGTCAGACGGCCGTGACGGAGAGGCTGCAAAACCTTTTTGAGCGATAGAGACGCCAACGTGCGAGTCGGTCCGCGCTCGAGTAATTGCGCGATTGCGCTCGGCCCGTAAAACCCGAATGCAATCACCTCGTAGGTATATACACGTTCGATAAATCGAAACGGCTTCCCGGGGTTTCTTTGCACGTGGGACTGGTTCGCCGGTTTTTAACGTACGCGAAAGCTGCGTATCCGCCGATCGCGAGCGAAGCATCCGCGCTCGGTCGTGCGCGATTCCGCGTAATCGTCGGGAATATCGTTGTTTATTAATTATAAATATAAGAAACAGTCACGTAATTTAAGATCGCATCACACTTGCACCGATGCGACCGTGTTGTTTCAATCAACGAGAGGCCGCTTCCGACTCCGGGCATTTTTCCGCCGTTGAAAATCCTGCGATGTAATATTTAATATCGCGGGTCTTCCTATTATCTGTTTACAATATTAAAGTTTAACTGAGGCTCGTTAGCTGTCGGATGCTCCTCGTGTTGAAGTGGTCGTTACATCTTTTTTGGAGTAGTTCCTTCTTTATAATTGCAAATGACGGATTATTCGTAAAAATAGGCGGGGATTTACTCGACCTCGGGATGGAAAGGTGTAAAATAATTAATGCACGCACGCGTAAGGAAAGGAATTTTTCTAGTTGGTACAACGTACAACGGCGAATCGCGATTAAGCTTCGTTAACGCGATAAACTGTAATGACTCTTGCGTCGAGCGAATATTCTTATGTGTTTTGCGTTTATAATAAGCGCGCGGCTCGCTATATTTAATTTCATTCTTTGCTGGTAATTAATATGCATGAAGAGTTGAATCAAAGATAGCGGAAAAAGCGACAACGATCGTAACAGTAAAATTCTTTACGTCTCTTTTTTTTTTAAATAGGGAACCAATATGTCAGCTTATCAAAATTGAAGTTAAATTTCTAGCTTTAAAGTAACATTTATATCACTGTCGGGAATAAACGATGTTATATGGCTCGTGTGACTGTTGAAGTATCGATAAAAGTCAAGTAAAAAAAAAAAAAAAAACGCAGCGTTGTATTACAGAAGTATTGTTCAAGTGAGAGCAAACGTTATATTACTAAAAACTATATTTTATCTCGATAGTTTTTATCGATTTTTCTTCTATAATTTTATTTGAGAGAAAGCAAAATTTGAAAAAAAAAAAAACACAAGCGAGAGAAAGTAGTGGTTTCGGATTTCTAATATAAAATTGTAATATAGGACAGGTCATTGGGTGAACGATTAAGGAAATTTCATGAATAATTTGTTAATTAGACCCGAAAAATTGTGACGGAAAGTAAAAAAGGGAAAGAAAAAGAAAGGAAAAAAAAAAAATTAGGGTGACGAGAAAGACGTGAAATCAGTAGTCGGATCAGTATCCCTCAGGGAGCAAGGTGGGTGTCGGTACCTTCTCTCTCTTTTCCATCTCTCCGTCTCGCTTTTGCATGGTGGTTCTCCCTGTTAGTCTCTCCTTCGTTCTCCATCTCCCTTCCTCTCGAGGTCTCTGAGGTGCCAGCCAGTTTCGTGATACGAAGCGGTTTGGATCGATAGAGAGTGAGCTCCTTCGAGCTCTCTCGGCCTGGCGATTCCTGGAGGATTCGGAGGCAAGCCGAAACTCTCTTGAAGAAGGCCCCCTCTTCGGCAAACCAGGCCTCGATTTTCGACCCGGGGACCAATGACCTTTGTTCTTGTCTGGAGGGCTTTGGGGGACTCGAGTGGACGATGAAAGTCTGAAGATCGACTCGGGCTCGAAGCCGAGCCGAGCCCCGAGACTCCCGTGTGCAAGGCGGACGCCAGCTGTGCGCCGGAAAATCGAAAACGCAGCTGCTCCGAGAGTCGACGCCGCCGCTATTTCGAAGGAGTCGATGGATTTCAAGCCGATAGCGTGTTACACGGCCGCTACACTCGAATCCATACCGAAATTGTTCGAAATAGCACGCGCGCGCGCCAAGCTCAACTGTGTAGAGCACACTTGATTTACACATACGAGATACGCGGCCGAGTGCAACAGCACAATGTGCGAGCAACAAAGTATAGGGAATTGTACGGCACTTAAGTGTGACTTCAATTTTTTTCTCATCGCCGATAATAATTTAAAAAACTTTTCCCGTGCGATCTGTAAATCTCATACGAATACGCTGCGATCTCTCGTATTCGCCAGCGGCCTCCTCTTCCTCCGTGAAACTCGTTGCCGTATATTTTCGTGCTATATTTTAGAAAAGGAGGTAAATAATTTTCCACTTTGAGATGCTCTTTAGTGACGTTTTCCGGGATATTTTACGCAGAGAGCGTTTCTTGTCCGACACAAAGCGGAGAATCGCTAAATCTTCGGGCAGTCTAGCGCACGGCATGTGGCGCGTCTCCGTCTTATCGAATCCAGGTTGCCGCATAAAATGCGTTTCCCTTACGGTAAATCTCGAGTCGCAGACGTTAACGCATTGTCTGTTTTCCGAGTTTATATATATAAAATATCTTGCATTTTATATTAATTAATATTCATCAAAAGCGAACCGACAATAAGTAAAATATTTCTTCAAAGTAATCACGTCACGATTATTAAACAAGACTGCCTATTTTATAGGCAGTGCGTTGAACAGGGCGTTCTCTTCTTGACATTTCTCCATAGAATTCGAAATTTCTAGCGTCTAAAAATAATTAATTCCATCTCACCGACGCTTACAAAACGAGAGCCGGCCAGCAGGTACACCGACGCGATTGGTCCACCGATTGATTAAAGCTTAAACACTTTAAACGATTAATCCGGAACGCGTACGACGTTTGTTAATTCGGGCTGACTGTCCTTTGACTTCGCCTCGCGTTTTCGCTTTTGTCGCCTCTTCTTTTTGTATCCCTCAAAGGAATAGAAAAAAAAAAGGAAAAAAAAAAGAGGAGAGAGCCCAGCGACGTCGCCGTCGTCGTCGCTACCGCGAGAGCAGCGCGTTTAAAGGTAAACGGGTTTCTCTCCGCTTGCGCAGACACCGTACCACATCCACCAGGAGGCTGGAGCCCGGCTCTCTCGCTTGGTCTCGCTGCATATACATGCGCGCAGCATGCGCCCGGCACGAATCGCCACGCATATCGAGGCAACGGTGCTTGCCTGCCTGGCCTGCCTGACTGCCTGCCTGACTACCTGGTTGTTTGGCTTGCGATGTCCGCTCGATGCATATCCCACGCACGGTTTCACAGTTTCGTGAGCCCGATAAGAGAAATTGAAGAATATCGCCGCGCGAGCAGCGACGCAAACGCTGCAAATGAGAAGGCAAAGAAGCGATAAAAAGAACCTTCTCTTTTTCTTTTTTTTTTCTCTTTTAATTTTTTTTTTTTTTTTTTATATTTTTAGCTTTAGAGATAGTTTAATTTCGGTTAAGAATATCCGTTCGTCTGTCGCAGGCTGAGTTTAAGAACCTTGTAGCATAGGCGAGTAGTACGCGCTCGCTGGCGAACGCATCGATGCAACGTTATCGCATCTGGAAACGTCGTAGGCCGATGGAGAATAGGCTATACTGGTCTTTACAGCATGAGGATCGATAATTCGTTCTTCCTTATAAAGTCGGATAATCCAACTTGCTCAATTTACCGTCTCGATTCCTTTGTCAAGCGCTGTGTACGGCGCGCGGGCTGGTCGACTTCCCGAAATGACGAGTTTTCGTTCTCGGTGACGAGACCCGGGCTTCGTGAATATTTATCCGCGCGAGCTTCACAGGGGCCGATTTCACGCGGAGACAGAAGCCGCGATTCCGCTTTTGAGCACCTCAAAACGCGTGAGAGCGTGCCTTCGAGAACGAACGTCTCGTTTCGTACCAGTCTACATTTGCAGTTGCACTGCGGATCGTCGTGGCGAGCGATCTTTCGAAATATAATTTTTATTTTCCCCTATTTTATTTCCCGACGGCTCGAGAGACTTATTTCCACCGCTGCGTTTCTCGCAATGGTTTAAATAATTATATTTAACTTCTGTATATATTTCTCTTTGCAGCATCTGCAAAGTCAAATGTATCTGAAGCAGAATCGCATTGTATAATTCCGTGTTGCGCTCCCGTGTCCACGTTGTACCTTTATCGAGAAATAGTTCTTCCACACACGATCAATAGTCGCGACGCCACGGCAAGAGAAACGATATTGAAAGTACAACAGTGAAAGAAATGAAAGAATTCGTCATTTTGTACACGCGCATGTTTTCACGTACGCTGATGTACGCACCACATGCACGCACGTACGTGCGTATAAGTCATTGTTTGACGACCTTTCTCGTTCGAGTATATGTATAACATTTTGTTTAAAGGTATTTATCACGGAACAGGCTTTGCCTTTTTAAAGATCAAGCACTCCGCCCTTTTTTTTTTTTCTTTCCCCTTTCTCTTCGAGCAGTCTTGCTTTATCACGTTGTCAACGACGAGCAGGCGAGCTAGCGCGAGGTGAGGAGGTCCGCCTAAAAATATACGACGGACTTACGGTTATCGTTCGGGTCCGCAGACATTTTTCCCTCGAACACGAACCCGAGGCCCGCACGAAAGCGGAGAGAGGGTCTCTCGAGGTCCAGGCCCAAAAGCAACGGGGCCTGGATATTCCGGTTCACTTAATCGTTTCCTCGGACCTGCGCCCAGGGTTCACGAAGGCGGCCCGGCGATGCCACGATGGGTCCCTCTGCCCAAAAAGCCTCACAAAAAGCAGCGGCGAGCCGAGAAAGGATCCTGAGAAAAATCCTCGGTCTGTCGAACAACGCAAACAGAACGCCGCGTACAACTTGGTTGAAATTATCCGCCGGGAGATGATATTCGTCTGACTTTTTTTTTTTTCTTTAAGTTAAAGGTTGCATTGTGCGCTTTTAAAGTAGAGCTGCAAGTATTTCCTTTTTTTTTCTTTTTTTCTTGAATTGATTCGGACACGTTATATTATTTCGATTAAAAAATATTAAGGTGGGATTATGAAACATTAAGTTTTTTATAGTAAAAGCAATAATTACCGATTCGTTATTTATGCAAAAATATGAAACTGCAGTTTTAACGCCCCTGATTCATCTAACAATGAGATTGTCCGCAAATTAAATGACGACTGTGTGCGTCGCGCGTATTATGATACAAAACTTATAGCCGCACGCTGTTTACGATCCTTTAATTATAGTTAAATATGCTTTAGCGTTTTGTTCGGTATTCACGTGCCCGGAGTACTTTGCACTTGCGGAAATTACGGAGATCAATTATGCATATGATATTCGAATCGAACGTGTTTCCGGTAGGGACTCGCTTATCCTCCCCTTTAATTCCTTCTCGATACGATATGCCGCCGCCCTTTTCACACCATTAAGTTAATCGCTAAAACGCATCCTTATATGTTTTTTTTTTTTTTTTTTTTCTTACTGCACGAAACTGCCTTTCTGCTTTGTCTTGTACGGCGCACGCAGCTATTACTCTATTTCTTTCGCTTGCATAGATTATAGTTAACATTCGCATCAACCAAAGTAGCAATAAACGTCGTTCGTATCTTTATGGATGGTGGAAACTTTTCTTCCATTTGTTTTACCTTGCGCTTCGACCTATCGACACGACTGTATGCATTATTTCTAAGTGTCTCTCCCTTGTTGCATTAACGACTGATTGTACCTCGATTCATTATGTAAATATCGCGATCGATGCGAGAAAGAGAGTAGCGTTTTTACGTACGATTTTACCTCCTCGTGCCGCTTAAAATTCGAGATGTGTAAGGTGTACGCGGGCCTTTGCGTGCCGGCGAGCTGTTGAAAAGGAGCGCTTATTCAGATATTCGTCAATTTTTACAGAACTAGCGCGACTTTTCGCATAGTTGATATTCCTACGTTTCACTAAAAAAAAAGAAAAAAAGAAAAAAAAGACACTTAAACAAGATAAAATCAGATCGTGCAAAGGTATGCGTTTAATATCGAAGCAACCTTCTACGTTGACATTTAATTATCACGGCAATTTATGACGGCAGAATAGATACTGATCTTCGTTATATTTCAGCTTTTGATTTTATAATTTCAATTCAATCGGGAATTTATTGTTATCAAAGTCCTCTTGCGTGGCGGCGCCGTATTTCATAGCTTCCTCGCTTGCACCACGGTTGCAATATAAAAGTGCCGATGTTATCCGTTAAAGAACGTTACCATTCATCCTTTTCGACAATAGTCGTGTTGTTATTTAAGTTGTTAATTGAAAAAAAAAGGAAAGAAACAAAGATTTGCGCGAGTGGAGGTATTTACGACGCGCGCGACATTTCCGGAAATTAGCGGAGTAAATATTCGCATTACGTGATTTACTAGCGTCCCACTCAATTTATTAAATTTGATTTACGTGAATTTTTATTATTTTTTTTATTTTTTCACAATTACGTATAGTCGCTCCTTTTCACGAACGCCTCGTCACTACGACACCTTCCAGTGTCGGTAAAATAAGAAAGCATACGAAGGGAAATCGAGGATTTGGCAGACGATTAGAGTAACGTTAACGCAATATTATCAAAAGCTATTCACGAATAATGAGCTTGACGCGTATCAAACGTCGGAGAACGTATCCGATTTGGCCGTCAGTCGATTGCGCAAGTCGAACATTAGAAATTGTTTGCGAATGAAACAATACTTTTGGATAAACGCAAACTAGCGCGGGATATATTTTTCTCACCGCGGCTTTCTCCCGATTGACGATTATTCGATGGGAATGCTGAAGTGCGGCGCTCGCGGGAGCAGCTTAATTTCTTTTTTTTTTTTTTTTCTCTCTTTTTTTTTTTTTAATTCAAAATCAAGGAAATAAAACGTAGAAAGATCTCGAGTCGATTCTGGTTTCCGGAGCAGGAATCGACGGCTCTCTTCAGGAAATAAACACGACACGATCGAACGAGTTTCCATGGCGAGAAAAAATATCCAAGTGTCACGGGGCACGATATCGGCTACCGGCCAAGCTCGGACGTTCCCTCGGCGGGTTTATCTCGCGTTACGAAATGTCAAGTCGGCGCCGGCACGAGTCAGAAAGACAGGGAGAGAAAAGAGAAAGAGAGAGAAAGAGAGATCTGTCACATCCGTTAAGTATCCTCCCCGACTAGGTAACATTTAAATACCCTCGCCAGGTTCTTCTCGGTGCACGTCGATCGGTTCAGCCAGTGATCTTGCGAGAGAGGTGAAAAGACAGCCGGCTTTGGCTGGCTGCGCCCAGCGTCGTGCGCGCACGTCGAGAGGGAACCTCCTTGTACCAAGCGTGAGGAAGACGACGACGGCAACGACGACGACGACGGCGTCGGCGGCGGCGGCTGCGGCGACGAGGAGGAAAAGGAGGAGAAGGAGCACCGCTGGACGAGAGAGCAAGTGACAAAAGAGACAGGGTGAAGCAGAGAGAAAGAGGGAGATCGGCGCGAAAGAAACGGAGAGAAAGGAAGACGGACGGAGGATGAATGGCCCCGGGAGTCATCAGCACCGCAGCTTGGGCATGCCGGGACGTTACAGAGCCGTGGTGGCCAATGGCGCCCCATCGGGACCTCACGCGCGCACCCCCGCGTCCTCCCACCCCCGGAACGGTGGATGGCATCCCCACGGTCTGCATCAGCAGCATCAGCCTCAGCAGCAGCACCAGCACCAGTCTCAACAGCAGCAATTTGCCGCCGGCAGCAAGGAATATCCGTACCGGCAGTGCCCGCCACCGTCACGATATCACAATGGGTATATTAACGAACTCCCGTGCTATTGCGGCCGCCGCGCTGTCGTGAATATACGCGAATTTTCCCGGCGTGCATGTTCCAAGTGCACAGCTCAGACGATATCGTGACGAGCATATTTCTGTCGAGTTGCCGGTAAATCTAATTTCATCCCCTCCCCGTTCCCTCCCCCCTCCCCTTTGCAGATTCTTCTATTGTAACGAAACGCTTTGTGACATGTCTTTTTTTTTTTTTAATTTTTTTTTTTTTAATTATTTTTTTATTCTTTCGTGTACCGATACCTCAATTTGCATTTTGATCGCGAGTTTCTCTTATTAAAAAGAGAACGTTTTATTAATTGAGTACGAATGTAACAAGCTCTATTTTATTTTATTTTATTTTTTTTTTAATTTAATATTCGGGCACCGCGCGATAACGAAAAATACGCATCTTGTTTTCGTACATTTTGATACCTCAGATAGTGAAAAGCAATTACCTTACATTGGCGAAAAAGTTGCCGGACGACAGGGAGAATAAGACGAATTTGGGACGCCCTGTACAATTTCCACGGACTTTCTACCAGCTGTAGAAAGTCCGGAGTAAATAGAATTCCGTTTATTCAGCGTCTGGAAAACGCTCTCGATCTCTATCAGATCGTTCAAAAGTCGACACGCGTTTCATTACAGGATGGATCGAGCTTTTTTTTTTTTTCCTCTTCCTTTTACCCGCGCGGCAAAAATTCTTGCGCCACGGCTTCCCCATTATTCACCGTGCGTTAACAATCTCGCGGACCCGGCGAATACGGCTTAGCGAAAGTATCGCGCGATGCGCCGTATATTTACAAGACAAAAAACGATATACGGACACACGCGGAAGTTTCCAATAATTTATATGTAAAGTCAATTTTATAATTAAAACCAAAGTTGAAATATATTGCATTCAGGCCCAGGCTGAGAGACCGCGCGCGGCTGCTCGCGTGTATTTAATTTTCACAGAAGCTGAACGTTGAAGAGTCGACGATTCTCTCTAATCAACGATAATCAACGGGCCCGCCGCGATGACGTGCTCGCGAGACGCGCTTTATTTCCGCGCTCCTCGCACTTTTTTGAAACCCTTTTTTTTCTTTTTTTTTTTTCTTTTTTCTTTTCCTCACCGGTTCGCACGCGCGGTGAACCGTTTCTCGTTTATCCTGCCTTAATTTAAATCGGTTTATCGATTTTCCTTCTCTCTCTCTTTCCCCATGCCGACCGCGTACACTTTCGTCCTATACATATATACATGTATTATATATGCGAGTGTGGAATCGCTGAATTTCATTACACACGACTATTATATACTTTTGCCGCACTTGCGTGGATATATCACAATCTTACAGATTTACGAACGTTTAATTAGAAATTTCTCGCGTACCACATCCCGTTAATCTGTTGTTGATCTTGCATAATAAAATTTCGGGCCGACGGCGGGTTGCTCGGAGAAACATTTTCGAGCGAAGCTGCGGTTGATAATTTTTTTTTTTTTTATTGAAACGTTACGCTAATTCCTATTCGGGTTAAAAATGTATGTTTGCACAGAGGTTTAAATCGGTAGACTTTTTATTTATTTGCCTGGCACGAAATTTACGGCGTTTTGATTAAAGAAATAAGACGTTAGTGCCGATTCAATTTCACGTTGAAATAATTGGTGATTTTACTGTTAAACATTGACAAATCGTAAAAATCTTAAAGATAATTTTAATAGTATTAGATTTTGAGGCGCTCAGTGAAGAGATAATTAAAATAATTTTTTAGTTAATTTTATAATGTATTAAAATTTTTTTCCTTTTTTTTTTTTTGCAAATGCGAAATTGGTTTTATTGTTGTGGTGGTTATTTGCACGCGAACGAAAATGTAGAATTAATTATAAATTTGATTTCTAACGCGATTTTTCGTTGCTGATATATGTATGTACGTATTGAGGAAAAGTGTAATCGGTCAGCGGTATTTTGCATGTTAAAAATTGCAAGTTGCATGAAAAGAGACATTGGAAAAAATGTTGGCTCGTATGTTCGAATCACTATATCTAGCTTTGCCTATATATAAATTTATGTTGCAAACACGTGTCTATAATCAGTTTACGATTGCACGATTTGAGAGGTGCAAATTTTACGTTTATCGCAAGGTTACGCCATTAAATATAAACTTTACAGGATAAAAATGATTAATATACTCGATAGAAGGAAAAGAAAAAAAAGCAATCCAAAAATAGAAACAAATCAGTTAGCATACATACATATAAAAACGTTTCTGTGTCTTTATAGACATTTTATCGCGAGGAAGACTTTTCGACGCGACTCGACGATTCATAATTTAATATTTAATTAATTGGCACAAATTTTACATTCTTTTACAAACTGATATAAATTGCAATTTAATATTTAGAAGTATTCCTTGAGAGAACGCTGCGTATTCGATTCACACGTACACTTTTAACAGCCGACAACGAAGTTAACTCGCGGTTTAATTAGCGCAATAAGTAACACATGTTCCGTAGCGGTCTATCATTTTTTCCCTCGTGATTTTCCTCGACATTGGTGGAAGCCCCATCCTCGCTGCGGTCGTGTCCAAACTGGTGTAATTCTTGCAGCCTGACGATATCGCTGTTGACGCACGACATCGACATCTTTGAGAGCCATTTAGCTCCGCCAATTGACTTTAATATCCATCGAGAACGAATGGTTTTACTACGCCCCGCTTAAACATTTTACTTTCCACGACTTTTTTTTTTTTTTCTTGCCACATTTATACGTTCCGCTGGTTATCTGTCGTTCAGCATACTCGCGCTCTTATCAGTTTTGTGCCAGTGTGCAATTACAGATTTCTTTCTTTTTTCCTTTTTTTTTTCTTTTTTTTTTTTCCTCTCTTCCGAGCCGTCTCGCGAATGTTGACGCGCGCGAAAGATGACCGGAGCAAAAAGTGAAACGGGGAGAGCGCGATAGGTTCCTCGATAAAAGTACTTCCTTTCAGGGAAAATCCAGTCGAGTGCCATAATGCAGTGAATTGCAAGTACGTTAAACGAACTGCGAGTGCAATATTGACGCCAAGCCGTACGAACGCCGCACGCGGACGAAATTATGTAAATAGCATTACGTTACATCATGGTACCTACTGCGAGAACGTGGTGCGACTATTTTACGAACGGCGCGTCGTGCATTATGTAACGTTACAGTTCGGCTTACATAGGCGACCACGTGCATTCTTTTGTAACGCCGCTCCGCGGGAGCGCGAGGCGGGTCCCCGCGATTGTCTAACGATAAGCAAATCCGTGGCAAATAAAAATAAATGTGCCGCCGCGGGTTCGCCGAATCGGTTAACTATTACGGTCAATTTATTCGTCTGTACTTGCTTGTAGGTCAGGACGAATGCATCGAGTTCCATCCGCGGCTATATCCGAGGGACGGCCTTTTGACCGCGGACTCGCTCCCGAGAGTTCGACGTCCGCTTTTCCGCTTTAACCGAAAATTGAAGACGTGAATGTCGGGCGAGATTAATAACGTTCGGGGCGATATAAAATTATCACCGCTCTTCGAATCTTTAATACGGCCGGGCCGCTTCTAATTTCGGTCGTAATAAAATGTCACCGTTCAAGAATTCGCCGAGCGCGGCAAGAAACGGGCATACGTCGGCCTCGCGACTTATTTATCAGCGGTACCCCCCGAAGTATCACTCGCGATTTATCCGACGATATTTCGCTTCACAACAGCGCCGCGGTTCCCCTCTTCCTCCTATTCTTGTTTACGATGCGAATAAGACGGACATCGCGGCGGCGAATATCGCTGTCGCTTCGGTTCCTGGCCGACTGGGAACTTTCGCAAACCGCTTTTGCGGGAAGGAGTTTTGCTCAATCGTGAGTCTCGCTCGCGAGGTCTGAAATCCCGCGGACGTTTGCAAAATCGCTGTGGCTTCTGCAAATAATCGCTCACGGAGTAAACTCGATGGTTTTTATAGTAGACAAGCCACTCGCGCATCGACGAAGAAAATCCGGATTTTCGCCCGGAAACCAGTTTGGCGCGCCGGCAAGACCTTCGAGCGGGACTAAAATTAATTAGACACACGTCGAAATAGATCGCGTTTCGCGTCCACGCGGATCAATACGCACGCTTGCTCGCAAGCACGGGGACCAAGCTAAAGTAGACTCGTTCAAATTTGCATTACGTCGAATTTCCGTCACTTCCTTCGCTCGAGTGTCAAATTAAAGTTCGCGATATTTTTCAGGAGCCATTCCGTTGTCGATTTTATTAAGGACGAAGAGATTCGTCTCGTTCACGTTGGAAATTTCGCTCTTTTAAAAAAGAATTTCTTTTCTTTTTCTTTTTCTTTTTTTTTTTCATTCTTTTTATTTTATTTTATTTTATTTTTTTTTTCCTTCACGCTTGAAGAAAAGCTCTCCTCCTCAGCGGGCAAGACTCGCGTTGGCAAAGTTCCGTGGCCGCTATGTACGTGACTCATCTCGTTACGCGGCCAGTATATCGGCGCTTATGACCGAGCGAGTTATCGCTCGGCAGAGAACGGCGTATCTCGCGAGGATTTACTACGTATTTTCCGCTCGCGTTTCCCGTGCGCTGCCACCGTGTGTGCAGCTATCTCGCGCAACCGACTCATATATTCTCCCTACGCAGGGACTGCCCCGGGGTCGGCACGTCCTCTGGACCGACTGGCAAGGAGGTTTCCTATCACGGAAACGTGGGTGGAAGCAGCGTGGGATACAAGCCACCACCGCAGCACAGCCCACAGACGAGAGGTCCGTCTCCGCACTTCCCCCAGGAACCGGTAGGCCCACCGGCCAACTCCCCACCGTTGCACATCAATATCTGTGGACAGGTAATACGCCTTTCTCTTTTTTTCCGTCTTTCTCTCTTTCCTTCGCTAATTATATCAACTACATTGTCATTTCAGGAGAACACCATGCGCGGCCCTATACTGAACATCAGTCCCGGCCTCGGCGCCAGTGGAGTGGACATGGAGTATCGCAGGAATTCCCAAGGTATTTTATTCCTCGAGCGTTTTGCGACAATTTAATTGAACAAAAGTAAACCTTAGAAATAATTTTTCTTGATTGAGGAAATGATTTATACATCTTGGTTTTTTTTTTTTTTCTTTTAGCCACAAACCAGCTACCTCTAAGTCCTGTGCAGATCCAACCATCGCCACCTTACTACAGGCAACCTAGTCAAGACGATGGCAGAAAAGTGAGAAGCTGTTTTGTTTCTCTAAAAGTGTTGATTAGTATTTTCCGTTGAATGGTTTGTGCAAGAGAAACGTGTCTCTTTGTCCCAAACGAAGCATGGAGGAAAAGTAAGAAAAAACGATACAAACCGTGTGATATTTATATTTGCAGAGCGAGTCGCCGTCAAGGAAACGTCGACGAATATCTCGCAACGGTGCTGTGTCGGGAATAGAGGTTCGAGAAACGACGCCGCCAGCGCCGACACCACCCCTGCACACGCCACCGCCTTGGGAATTTGGGGGCGCGCCACAACGGCGGTCGCCCCGCAATCACATATCCACCCGCATCTCAACGGTGATAAATCAGCGTTATCAGAGATATACAGATTCGTTCGGGTTCTCTTATTCTCCGTTCCTCGGTCACAATCCTCACCAGAACATTCACAATTCTCATCACGGCCTTCACAATTCGCATCACAATATTCACGGCTCTCACCCTCACGGTCTGCACAACTCTCATCATAACATCCATAACGCGCATCAGGCGCATCCCCATCCACATCCGGCGGCCAGTGGAACGGGGCATCATCCCGCGCAGGGTGCAAACGCGCCCGTGGTTGTCGACGTTGGTCAAGTCGGCGTGTCTGGCCTAGGAGTCGCCGTTAGTGGAGAGCCGCTGTGGCACCCACAGGCGTCTGGCTACAGGATTCCGTGTCAGCTTCACAGTCTCTATTCACCTCATGGAACGCACCCGTTTGGACACTCGTGCCAGGTAGGTCGGCAACAAGTTTGCCTGAAACGATCGAACAAATAATAGTTTAATTTTTTTTTCGATCTTTTCATAAATCAGTTTTTTAATTGTATTTTATTATATTCTATTAAGTAGGATATTTTTATATACATGTATAAGTCTTGTATTTCTCAGGTAACACATCATCACAATCATTACTCTGCTGCTCATCCGACGCATCCGAGTCACGGAATTGTCAGTCCTTTGGTGGGTGCCGCTCCTAGAGGGTACGCGCCACCAGCAGGTGGTGTCGCTGGACTGCACACTGCGGGTCCACCGCCCGTCCACACCGATTATACTGCGCATCATCAATTATCTCAGCAGGTAAATTTTTATTATAAAAAAAAATACATACTACATTTTTTTCGTTTAATCTTATTAATATTTCAGTTTTATTTTACGTCTAGTCTTGCGTGATCGCAAACATTGAACATGCTAGATGTTCGTGATTCACAAAATTTTTTCACTACGAACGTTTCTCCATTTATGTTTCTAGAGAGAAGTTGAACTCGAATTGATAGAGTCCCATCATCATCACAGAGTGGGCGCCGCGGCTGGTGCACCATTGCCGTTACCACACTCATATTCTCCGCCAGCTCTTACACAGGTGACGACACCGCCGCCTTTATTTCTGTCGGAGTCACGAAATAGTCAATTAGAGATTGTACAAAACAGAAACCGACGGTTAACATCTAGCGTTTTGCGACGGCCGAGATTCGGTAGATGGAGGAACACGACTCAATTACCCATGGCTTATCCGGGATATTTACTGCACTTCCTGTACGTACCGAAACTTTCACGTATTAATATAATTTCTAAGGCATGCGAAACAATAGTTTAATTCACATGGTGATATTTACTTGCAGTGCAATGTTCAGCAATCCACCGTTGTCTCCCTACAATCAGAATGTAGAATTGTCCTCGCCCGAGTCGGTTACGGAGAATTACGAAGCATTGTTATCCTTGGCCGAAAGACTGGGTGAAGCCAAGCCACGGGGTTTGACTCGTGCAGAAGTCGAGCAGTTGCCCTCTTACAAATTCAATGCAGAGACACATCAGGGCGATCAGACCAACTGCGTTGTGTGCATGTGCGATTTCGAGGCCCTCCAATCTCTACGTGTTCTGCCGTGCTCTCATGAATTTCATTCTAAATGTATCGACAAATGGCTTAAGGTGAGCCTTGCAACGTCCTTCGTCGTTATAATGTATTCGAGACAATGTTTTAATTATCATTCTGTTAATTTTTATTTTACAGTCTAACCGAACGTGTCCGATTTGCCGCGGCGACGCCGGAGAATATTTCGGAAATAGCAGCAACAGTTCCGACTGACGCCAAGCTAGCGACGTACACTAGCGCGAGACGCCACCATCGGGAACATTATTACTACGCGTTACGGGAATACCGGTCGTCGCGTTGCTGCTGTTTCACGCGAATCTGTGTCATTAAATATCTGCGTCATCTTGACCTGAGGATACGTCGACGACGATGCAACTGCTTACGGTCGGTGGTTAAAGAACCATCTTTCGACCGTTGAAAATAACGACGTTGAAACTGGCTAAATGCAAGTGATGAGTATAGTTGTGAACGTACGACGACCTCATTGTATGCCGCAGACACGTACATGGTAAGCGAATAATATCAAGCTCGTGAAATGGTGCAGCGTCTTTTCGTCTTGCGTTTTAAGAGGAAGGAGTAGCGAGACGCAATAAAAGCAATTTAGCAAAACGACGAAATAGTCAAGAGATTCAACGTTCCGTTAGGTTACGGCGCATTTCCTATCAAAACGAAAGAACAAGTTGGAGTTGGATATTTAGTTCTCGTTTATAACGCTTTAATTAATGTTTTAACGCTCATTAATTTGTATTGCTATTCTGCATTATCGAATTTATGTACATAAAATAGTTGAATACGCGAACATCGCAATTTTCCATTAACGTTCCATTTTTTTTTTAATAGTTTGTCTTTCAATCCAGTAATTGTATATATTTGCATAAATGCCCTTATACATATATGTGTGCGCGTACAAAACCAGTGTTAGTTTTGTTAAACGTTAACTAAAATGTAAATCACGAATTCTTTTGCAATAAAAAAAAAAAAAAGTGTTTAACGTCAGGTAAGGGAAAAAAAAATTGTAACTTCCTACTGTTATAGACTCTTGTGTCTTTGTAGTGTATATATATATATATGTATATATATACTATACATATATATATGTATATATGTATGTATGTGTATGTATATATATACACATACATATATAGACCAGCTAATTATTTTATTATATTATAGAAATGTATGTAAGTAAAATTAAAAATTAGTTGGCACCTTAAGTGCCGGTAGGTAGAAATTGTTGGATTATTGCACCAGATGCCACGTAACTATTTTATAAAATATCTGTAGATCCGTGTTTAATCTGAAAATTCGTTTACTCTCTCTTGCGGCAGTTGATCATAATTATTTTTTACCTAAGTGTGCTCTAATGTGTGATTACGATTATTATGCTACGCACTCCACCAGGTCTAATTTAAGTGATTTACATTCGAAATAAACGCAAGGAATCTTGAAAAAGCAGAATTGCTTTTAAACCGCGAGAGAGACAACCTGGCGCATGACGGTCGAATACACCCAAAAAAGAAAAAAAAGGGGGAGAAAAAAAAAATGGAAAAACGTAACGTAAGAGTATCGCTTCTGTTTCCTGCGTATCTACCTCTAATAGAAAGAAAACGAGACGATTCATATTTTTTTATATACACATCTCATAAACAATAAACATACCTATAATAAGTAAATGGGAGAGCAACCGGCTAGGAAGCGAAAGTCTGGATATTTCGATACATTCGAAGATTGACAAATAAGGAAAATAACGATGTAGAGTGAATTTCTGGGATTAAATGAACGCACGCCTCTAATAGTAAAATGCGAATATAACCTCGTAATTGAGAAATTTGTTTCAGAGGCGTGTAAAAACTTTTTCAATTGGAATTGAAAATACTGTTCCAGAAATATTCGTGGAAAAGCGGTTACAGCGTAGATCGGATTTTGCTACAAAACAAGTTGTGCACTTTTTAGTTTGACTATGTAGCTTCCTTATTTACGTGTACTTCTACAGCAGCGTCAGATCCTGGAGTTTTGTTTATTAATCTTGTTATTTTTAAGATGTTCAATATACATTGTTAGATAGTTTATGTTATTATATTGGCAAGATATGAATTGTTGAAAATAATTTCTTATGTTTCAAAATTAATAAAATTGAGGATTATGTAACGTGCATATCGTTTGGCCGTTTTTTTTTTTTTTTATTGACGTTTAGATTAATTTAGTTTAACTTTTACTCTCGGCGCGCTCCTTTCTGGGCGGAATAAAATACTTCCGCGCGAGTTTTTTCACGATAATCAAAGAGAGAAGTTCGAATATGCTGCTCGCTGTGAAGATTCAATAATCATTTCCAAGTATAACTCGCGAAAATTAGAATGTAGCTCATTACGAGGTTGCACTCACGAGAATATCAATCTCGAAGGACGTGCTCTAGCGATATGCAATTGGCGATCTGTCCGAATGAAATTAACTCAATGAATGTGCGTGTCGTGATGCGTGTGTGTTGCGTGTGCGTGTTTGTTCGACGAAAAACACTTGCTAAAGATACGTTTTGCCTCTGTACATTCGTTTCTCCAAAATGTTGACGACAAAAAACGCGCGAGATCTTTTTATCTGCGAATCATATCCACGCGTAGATCCACGAAATGTGCTGTCGACGTCTCGCGCTTCGTGATTTAAGCTTCAAAATAGCGTTAGTTATTGTATCGAGCGTTTGGAGAGGAGTGTTATCCGTTGCTGTAATAACGCGTAAGCAGCCTCGCGAATCCCCGTTGCAGTTATCTTTTCTTATTGTTTTGTGTTAGGGTAGTTTTCGTTTAAGGGTGCTCGAGAGGTTCGACGCCGCGAGGGTGAATCGTCGTTAATTCGAGGAGAGCAATCGCTCGATAGTCGGTCGGAACGCTGCCTTCCAAACATCCCCTGTTCTGATGAAACACGCGTCGCGTAATCGAAGTTCCCTTTACATTCCGAGCACTCGAAAAAAAAAAAAAAAGGAAAAAAACATTAAAAAAATAAAAAGAACAAAGAGCGAGCGAACGTGAGAGCGTCTCCGTTCTTCTTGTATCCTTCCGACTTCTTATTGCGTGCCTTTCTTGTACACCGACCGACTTTGATAGAGTACGCGCGTGTTTGTTTAAAGAAATACGAGCGATGCACCGTGTCACGTCCACGGAGTACACACAACAGGAAAAAAAAAAAAAAAAAAAAAAGACAAATATATGTGTGTAATCGAAATTTGCATTTTTATATTCGGTAAACGTTTAAGAACCCACGACGCATTAGCGACACGGCGATGTATCACGAATGCGTTAATAACTCCTCGAAAATAAAATAACGACTTTGTACGCGCGATCCCGTTTGGGATTTGGGTTTTAGCGTTAAACGTTAGCGCCCGTTCTAAATCGCGCGAGCTCTCGACGAGAGGGATGAAAGAGATATGCGAGCGAGGGGGAGGCTTAGCTATTCGCTCGGCGTTATAAATGCGCGGCATGTTTCCTGCGAAGCAGCGTCCCTTAACGCATCGTGGACGCGGGGGAGGAACGAACGTGCGTGTAACGCGTGCTGCGACACGTATGTCTAATGCGTCTCCACCTGCGACTCGCCGCTGTGCCGTGAAACGGCACACCGCGCGCTGATCTCGACCACTCTTTTTCGGCTGTCTTTAATTTTAAACACCCCTCTCATCTATGTATACGGCGCCTGTAACGAGATAATCGGCGCAGGTTTCACATGGCAATAACTAAATTATTATTATTACGATTATTATTATTATTTTTTTTTTTTCTCTTAATCTTTATAATAAAGATTCTCGGAGGATCAATACTTTTTTTTCGACTCTTACGAAAAATCGCTCTTGCTCTTTGTTCCATCTCTGAAGTATTGATCGCCCGAGTACACCTCTTGAACTCAACGTAACTCGTCCGTATGCTCCACCGTATATACGTAATGAACTATGTACTATACTTTCTAGTAGTGTCTAGTTTCTAGTGTCATACGGGTCCTAACTTGTCGCGTGTGCCGCGGGAAAGCGTTTAGAATTCTATACCCTCACAAGGATATCAAAAAATTTTGTAAAGGTGACAAAGCGAGCGAGCGAGCGACCGCGCTAAGAGAGTTGCTGTTCACTCTTCTTAGATGCGTAAGAAGATATATCTTTTCTTTTCTTTCTTTCTTTTTTTTTTTTTTTGGTCATTACTCCGAGAAAGACACGTTATCTCACGTATCGCGCTTTCTCTTTCTTTCTCTCTTTTTTTATCTTCGCAGCGGCGAGGGAAAAGCAAATTCAAAGAGGAGTTCGTTTTCAGCTGGCTGGAAGCTTATGCGAGTCGGCGGAAATTATTTTAGCGGCCGTAAACGCTCGATTAGTAATAAACGTGATCGACGTTAATAAATTATCGTATCAGTCGCGGTGAGCTCGGGCATTCCAATTTGAATTTCTCGTTTTCAACGTTTCATGAAGATAATTTTATTTGAGATTTCAGTGATTTTTTTATATTTATTCCAAGAAAGGTTCGACCTAACACTAAGCAGATACATAAATCTTTATGCAGGTACGCGTTTTTCTTCTTTGAGTACCTAACTCATTTTTTTTTTCTTTCTTCCTAAAAGAAGGGTTTTCATTCTAAAATAGGTATAATTCTCTACCTGCGTTTTCTGAATAATTCGTGCAAAAATTCCAGACTTGTATAGGATCTTGAACAGTAAATCCAACGAAAAGAAAAGAAGTCGAAGCGAGGTGAATCCCTGGTTACGCTACGCTTGATTGAATTTGTTAACACCGGGAAAATTAACGCGATAACGCATGTTGTAATTCCGTTGCATTGGCTTCAGTCAGTCGAAGACGATGAAAGAGAAAAAAAAAAGAGAGAAAGAGAGTGCTCATAAATCGCCGCCCTTTCAACGATAATCATATCAAGTGACCTGACACGATAGAGGCTTATTTTTCATATTTCTGAAAGAAAGACGTCGCACCGAGCTTGGAGGATGCGGGAGCATTCAATTCAATCAAATTCGCTGCCCGTTTGGCGAAGATAGAGGAGACACGACTAGGTTACCATATATACTATACGTAGCTATTCCACGCTTTAATCGTTAAATATTATCCTCTTTTATTCTTCCTTTTTTTTTGTTAATTTTTTTTTTTATATATATCTTTTCTCTCGCCACCGAAATAGATAATTTCCGAACTATTGTACCTTTTTAAAAAATCGCGGCAGAGATATGTAATCGAGGATTATTTAGAATTGTTTAGGAAACTAAAAAGATTCTGCAATTTCTCGAAATATAAATGTACGTCGATTTTTCAATTAATGCTTGTACAAAACAGAAAAAAAAAGAAAAAAAAAAAATGAAAAAAAAGAAAAAAAAATACACCAACACATATACATGTGACACAATTGCGCTATTAATTTTAATATCTTAATGTGGCGTTTAATAATCAAAATGTAAAGTTGCAAGTAAAGATCTTGTTAGCGATATATCCGACAAGTTTTAGAAATTGCAAGTCCAAATTCTTCTGTGAATCTTTATGCGACGAAAAAGAAATGTGATAGTGAGATACGTCCCACTATCAAGACAGTTTGTCACATATCCACGGTCTATAAATGATCTCTCTTGGAGTGTCGCAGACTGTTCGTCATTTTCTAGCATAAAAGAAAAGAAAAAAAAAATGAATTTTGTAAATACGTAAACGATATCTTCCTATCGTCCATATATACATATTTTTTCTCTCTTTGTTTTTACTTAAAAATTCGTTTTTAGGATGAATCGATCATTCTCCTTTCGTTATACACGGAGGCGTTAACGTTTTAGGAACTCGAAGAGGAGTCTCATCAAACTGCGTGATAAATCGTGCGTGAACGTTTGTAAGTTTGTGCTGGCTGAGACAAAAAAAAAATTAATAATTGTGTAAGATTGCGCGAGAGAAAGCGTCGTTTCTATCACGTTGTCTGGTAAAACGAGCGAATTGTTTTCCCAGTGCGTTAACTCTCTCGTTACGCTATCGTTAAGAACAATCGGCGGAAAGGTTACACAAAGATCCCGTCATCTGTCGCAGTTGCACGATAATCGCCGCCGTTATTAGTTGCATTAATTAGTTACGCGATATTTAATTTGTTTACTGTTGTCGCAGTTGCGTACTTTTTTTTTCTCTGATTTTACTATTCGCAATGTCGATCGTTACAGTTATTACTTGCGTTACTATTAATTAGTTTTGCAATCGCTGGTTTACCGCATTATGATTATTACCCCGCAATCGCCAGCCAGAAATAGGCTTCAACCGCTAATCTGCAATATATTATTAATTTCGAAAATGTGGGACGGTTCACGAAGCCACGAAAAATTCGAAAGCACCGCAGAAAATACATTACTGTACAGACGCGAACACTTAACGATGCCAAACATTATTACATATTACTAGTATTACGTTTTATCATTATTATCTGTATGCGATTATATATATATATATATCTATACATATATATATATACATCATTATTATTTTTATTGAACGGATTACACATTTTTTTCGTATTAAACTAACATTGAGTTGACCCGGTTTCGCATTTATCAGTTTTGTTTGTGATTTATTTCCCCGCTACCAATTTATTCCATCTTTTTATCGATCTCGCCGTTCCGTTTTTCGTGAAACTCTCTTTCTTTCTTTTTTTTTTTTTCCTCTTTTTAAACAATTACACGAAATATATATCCCGCATAATTCTCGCCGCACGTGCGCTTATCAAATTTAATTTTACGTTGTTTTAATTACCTGCAATGGAAATTTAATTATTTCGGTGCCGCGTCTATCGGCGTGAAAAAGTACCGACTATTTATATCGGTGAACTACAACACCGCACGTGCGTCCGCCTTCGTTTTTTTTTTTTCCTTTTTTTTTCAAGTACCCGACATTTCTAAAGTGGAAGAAAGGGTTTGCACGGAGGGTGCGGCGAGAGGGAGAGTTGGCGCGCGCGAAAGCAAGAGGAATGAAAGCGAAAGAAAGGGGGACGGAGGCTTTCTCCGCGCTTTGCGAGGGATATGGAAAGCGGAGGGTTGTTTCGCGCGCGAATGTGCCACGCGAAGAGAGGGTGGCGAGCGAGGGCTGGCGGGCCAGCGAGAGAGGCTTCAAAGAGAAAAAGAGAGAGACTCCTCGGCTCGCGCGCTCGAAAATTTAAGACGGATATGCTCATATCTCTCGGTATTCCAGCCCGGCGCTCCTCGGGCGACTTCGTTCCCTTTAAAGTCGCGCTCTCCGCGTTGATAGCTCGGCTTTAACGAAACCTTCCAGCCAGCGCGTAGAATTTACGGAGGGTGTAGCTCCACGCGGGGTTTGGAGTATCGGGAATCTCTCCCCTTCGAGCTTTTTCTCCTCGGCGCGTCCCTCGCTCTCGCCCTTTCTCTTCGTTTCCTCTTCCTTCTACCTCGCAAAAAAAGAGAACAATTAAAAAAAAAAAAACGCCGTTTTTTTCCCTCATTTTTTCTATTTTCTCTTCCCGTTGTTTTCTTGCGCTATGATTGATCCCTGCTAAAATTAAACGCGTTTTGAATAGACGTTTTCTTTCTTTTTTTTAGTTAAAACGTACCCTTGCTAGCCTGCCAAATTTATTTAAAATTGTATCACCTTATATAATTCCACTTTATATGTAAAAAAAAAAAAAGGAAAAGAAATGTCGATGTACTTTTCAAAGTAATTTCGAAGATGTGGAATTCAATTCATTCCCTCGGGATGTAATTTCTATCGATTCCTCAGCCACATATCTTTTTCGCAAAGATGCGACATATAATTAAGGGAAATATATTATAAACCCGCAATAGAATTTTAATCGCGAAGGTAAGCGTTAATTAATTTTTATTTTTTTCGTTATACGTGTAAGATTAATTTGACGCAAACGACGTTGAATTGATTGACTTGAAATAATTGCGTGCAGCAAGTGGGACAAAGGAAGGTACTATCGCCGCCCTTAAAAAAAAATCCACACATACATATATACATATAATATATGTATATAAACACACATTTGCACATTATCTTCACGAAATCGCTGCGTTATTGCCTTTCCTTCTTCAAAAATGATCAGCGAGGCATTGCGTGAAGAATAAAAAGCGTTTAGACTATAAGATACGTGTACATGTATACCAGAAATACAATGTACAAAAAGCAATATTTACCACATACCTACATGTATGATTGTTACGTACACACTCGTACGCATATACGTAAAAAAAAAGGAAAAAAATAATAGAAAAAGAAAAAAAAACGATTATACACCCACCCCTACTCTCTTGACCCGATTAATGCTCGATCGTCGGAATTTTTTCCATTTCGATTGTAAATTGCAGTAGAATGCGCTTTGTAAGGATGCAAGGTATTGTGTATATTGTATATAATCTGGTAAGTGCACGAATGTATGAACGAAAGCGACTAAGACATCGTTCAGAGGAAAAAAAAAAAGCAAGGGTCGTTGTCCAAAGGAAGATAATGTGTCTTACATATGGCAAATAGATGATGAGAAAAGTTCTCACGCGATATTTCTCGTACTATAAAATTAACGGTTAACGAAGTAATAGGTGTGTTCTTCTCGCGTTAGAAGGGCTGAAGGTGTAATAGTTTGATAATTATTTGAGAGAGAAAGAGAAAGAGAGAAGGGGGGGAAGAGAGCAGAGAAAGAGTGTGTGAATGAGAGAAAAAGAGATACTGATTACAAAGTCACAAAGTCTGCTTTGTCTTGTTATAATCAAATACTTTGTATTATGTAGCACAGGTTGTCATTAAAACGTGTGAACAAACCTATATCATTAAAAATCACTTCAATCAAATTGAAATATTTCAGTCAAGCTGTGATATTGTTATATTATCTTTACGCACCCTCATACTCTCAAAGAAAAAAAGAAAAAAAAAGAGCAGAGTTGTAAAATCTGCCAGTAAGAATATATATGTTAATTTCAAAATTTCTTATCGTCAAAATTAACCGAGACGTATATTTATTTTACCCTTATTTTTCATCTTTAGAATTAAATTAAAACAATTAAATTTTTAAGTAAGACGTGTGCTTGATTGAGCAATAAGAAATTCTCGTAAAGAATTATTTAAATTTATTACCTTAATAAAACTGTAAGCTCTGGATATAAATTGCATTCTGGGTGCAAATGGATTTTTTTAGTAATGGTCATTGATGTATCGCGACCGTTTTTCTGCCGCTCATCTTCCCCCGATTAATATTCTCCTGTTTTTCGCGAAATGTATTCTTCTCTGATTTTTCATTCGAATTCTCCATGATCGATTGCCAAGGAATTGGATTCACGTATGCTGGCTTCGCATTCTGATGAGCTAAGACATTATTTTTAAATATTTATCAGCTGTATAAAAGTTTCACTGCATAATGAATGATCATATTGTTTAACACATGCCGAATGTTCATTATCATTCGATCGTTTTATTATTCGGCTGTATTCTATTTAACATACGAAGCAATCCTTGCGTGGCAGGCTTGGGCTTGTTCTTGGAATTCTCACGCCACTTTTCGTAGGCTTTCGTGCTCTGCTCTAGCCTTTTCTCGCGCTCCTCGTCTATTTTCTTCTGCTTTATTTCCAGTTCTTTACGCTGGGCTGCAAAACAGGACACCAATTCTTAACATCACACATTTTTCCTCGGTCATGTCGAAAGTACAACCATCGTACTTTTCTGCTCATGCTTTTTCCTGCCGGACCACTGACGGCGATACACGAGATTCGCGCCTTCGAGAATCCGCTCGAGCTCTTTTACTATTTTTTGATTTCTCAGCTCCTTCTCGAGAGCCGCTTTCTTGTCGAGCTCCTCTTGCTTCTTTCTCTCAAGCCACTTGACAAGCCTCTCTTTTTCCAGCCGTGTCCTGTTGTCCTTTTCCCGCGCCGATCTCTCCGCTTCTTCCTGACGTATTTTCGCGGCGTGTTCCTCTTCTTTCTTCGCTCGCTGCATAGCCTCGCTCTTTTTTCGCATCCATTCCAAGTGAGTGAGCCTTTTGCTGCCGAGATCGGACCCATTTAGAGCTCGATGATCGTTTGATTGGACTGAGAGCGACGTCGTGGAAATTTGCATGACCCGAGGACTATTCGTAATACACCTACGGCATCCCCACGTATGTAATCACGTATGTAATCACGTATATAATCACAACCACTAAAGAAAAATTATATGACAAATAAATATACTTGTCCCGTATTATCGTCCGATTGTAATCAACGGGGATGCTATTGATCTTGCATCGACGTTCCACTCGCGAGGTGCTCCCAGACGAGATCTCGGTCCAAACTGAGAACGATTCAAGGGGCAACGCAGACGTCGAGTAACATCTGTAGGTGTTTCGCCCGGGCTGTTCATTCTCGTGATCTGCGTTTGTATCCTTTCCGACTAGATTACTTGCCGAAACGCTGAGATCACAATTATTCCCGTCGATTAAAGCTTCGTTACATCCTGAAATTAAACACATAATTACAACTAACAGCACAAATATATGTTGGAAGAAAAGATTTTTCGCTAATTAAATATTACATTAGTTAAAGCGCTTTAAAATGACGATTAGTAATGTCAGCTTTATTACCTGAATCTTCTTTATAGCTATTCTCGGATTGATTTTCGCCGATAGATTCCGTATAAATCGCAGGGTTAATGTAACGGATCTCTTGGTTGGTACTCGAGTTTTTCACTTGTGCCAAAGTCACGTTTTTGTCAAAATCGCCACGATGATCGACAAAATCAAATTTCTCTTGAGACAATCCATTAGAATCGAATCCAGCTGTCTTCCAGGCGTTATAATAGATCATAGTTGAAGACTTTTGATGATAAGCATTACTCATTGATGTCACTTATCACTGTAACACTTCGTTACGATTCACCTACCCGCAAATATTTTTACGCGGAACTGTTGTTGAAATTATTTATATGCGACAGTCATCCATGATGGATTTAATGCTGTCTTTGGAGTACATAAAAAACGAATCGAAATGACGATCGTAAAAAATTATTAAAATTAATGTCAGTTTTTAGGCGAGAGATAAATTAAAGCCAAGTTAAAATACGAAAAATACGAAACAACTAATGTTAAAAAATATACGTCTAAGAGTCCTAATTATATATTTCGGCAAATATTCGCTGTGTTACATTACGTTTTAAATTTTTAATGTATATATTTAAATTTATATTTTGCATGATTTAAATAGTTACCTTATCCGATATAATATTCTATTGATGTATTCACCGTTCACACACTCACCGTCAGAAATGGCATTCGTGGTGCTACGACGGCGGCTAGCGTACGTGATCTTGGCGTGATGTGCGTGGAATCTCACACGAAGCGCGCGCGTAGATGTGTTGTGGAGCATCGGTCACCGAGGACTGAGGGAACGCGGCCTCTCCCTACTACACCTCCCCGCACTCGACGGCCGAGAGAGGGGGAAGTCACGTACGCCAGCCGCCGTCGCCGCAGCAAACGCCGTATCTGCCTTTCATTGTACGTAATACATATTGCGTATGTACAGATCTTACGATTAACATCATTTTATGGAATCAGGATTTGCCATCATTTTACTGAAATCTTTTATAAAAGAAGACGTTAAGTTATGATGTATAGTCTTGACTGCTCGTTCATGAATGTAGCTAACTCTTTTCGGGTCTCCATGCTTCATCTCATATTTAATATAGTCTATCCAAATGGACGTATTGTCAGTTCCGAATTGCATCGTTGCCATTTCATAAGGTCGTTGTACATGCTCCGATTGGATCTCCGGTTGTACGAGTTCCAGTGCAATCATTTTTTTGTGAAACTCCAACGAGGTAGGTGGTTGAAGACAAAGATTTTTATATGCTTTGCGAGCCGCACAAATTCCTAAGGAAAAACAAAAATTAAAATTACAGAGAAAAGGACCTAATTTAATGCATTATAATAGTAAAGGTACATCTGTTTAAACTTTAATATTAAAATTAAAAAAAAATTATTATTTTAATTACCTTTTGTTAATACCAGCCACTCAAGCCAAATAGGTTTAATATTTTTAGCGATTTCCGGATGTGACTGTAAAGCCGCTTCAAAACTTTTTTCAGTTTCTCTCGTGCTTTTTACCTGAGCATGCAATATCCGCATTTTCCACAAAGGTAATGCTTTCTCGCCCAATATTTCCGTTACCTGATTATCAAAACGTTTTAATATTAATGAAATTAAATATATAAGTAGTTTATTTTAATTTTAATCACCTTTGGATACATAGCATATGCTTCTTTTTCCAAACCATTCTGCAATAAATGACTGAGTCGCGCGTGCCAAATACTGACGCTGTTTGGCACAACTTCGATTGCTCCGCTAAGCACTTCATCCAACTTTTTCCGTACGTTCTCGTCATGTTCCTTGTCAGCGTTCAGCATATTAATCTATGGATAATGCAATAAATATTTGTATATGTATAAAAGACAGAAATAAAAAAATTATAGTTTTATTATTGTTTCTAAATATTCTGCGGACTAAAGAAAAAAAAAAGATATCAGATAATACAATTATTACAGAAAAATGTTAAAAAACGAACCCAGTGTAAATAATGTTCTTCTTTTAATTTTTTTGCTTGATGCGCCTGCATCATAGCGGTTTTCAGAAGTTTTCTTTTGAAATTTGGCAACGATCGAAGATCGCGATTGATTTCTAATAAACAGTCTATGTACAACGACCAAATCTCTTCAGATTTAATTTTTTTCACGGCAGTCTGATAGACTTTGTTGCAGGATGTAATGCGATCTCTTAAAGAGGTCTGCTCGGCATTTTCCACCTCCATTGGTGTGTCACTGAGACCTGGCTGCACCAGACCTTGTAACTCGCGACGTGCCATGGTGTCCCACATTAAAGGCTCGTGAGCGTACTCCCGTATCATGTCACTAGCATTAAATTGTACTATTAATTTTAATTTCTGTATAAAAACTCTAATAAACAAGTTTATCATATTAACATGTGAATTTATATATACCAAATAATTCGTTTTTCCAATTGCTCAACGTTATCATACTCCTTTATAATATTAAGCAGCTCGATTATAAATTTAATATCCTTAATGTGATTGAAAGCTTGTTCATATATGAGAAATGCCATTTTTAACGAAAAGTGTGCTTTGCTATCATCTGTTACCGTCGATACTGGATTGTCCTCTTGATTTTCGGTATTTTCAGTGTCAAAAGTTGCAGCTAAACGATTGTCTAGTACAAGTCTATAAAAAAAAATTATTTTAAATACAAGCATGTTTTATATCAATTGATAGATTGCAAAAAGTTATCAAGTTATTTATTATACTCACTTTAAAAAGTCAATATATAATAATTGAGAGTCAGGGTGAATTTGCAAGCCTCTAACAAGATACTGACGTGCATTTAAAACATTTTTATTCTCCTCCAATTCCCAACATGCAGCTATGTGCCAGCACTTTGGTTTATCTCTATGCACTTGCAGCATTTTACTTAACATATTATCAATATTACTGTGAAAGTGCTATAGAAATAACAATTTAAATTAGATTTTAGTAAAAAATATTACAAAGCAATATATATATTTATTTTAATTTTTAATTATACATATACACAACTTACTACATGTTTGCAGAACTTCATATAGGCAATCCAAAATCGAATATCATTTTGAAATTTAATTATTGCATCTTTGTACAAGGAATTCATCTTGTTAGTTATAGCTAAATCAATAGGTAATCTCTTCTGAGGCATACCGTGTTTCTAAAAAAAAAAAATATGTATAATATATGTAACAACGTAAAAAAATTCGAATAAAAAGCTACTTACATCTTTTCGTTGTTTAATCAATTTTAACAAATTCATTTCGTACTGTATATATTGAAGATAGTCCTCCTTGCATTTTGAATGCCGTTGAATCTTGTACTCATATTCCTTGAGTTTCTTGATAATTTTCCTGAAAATATAATAAAACGTTCAACACTCGCAACGCGTAAACATATAACCTTAATTGATATCGACTCACCGTATCTCGCTTTTATCAAAGAGCTTGAGTTTTTCCATTTGCTCCAGATTCGGGAGCATTTCTTGGCACCGCTTCTCCACGAACTCCGCCATTTTTCCGAAAACTTAGAAATTACTTGAGCAAAATTAATTCAAAAATACGTGAAAAACACTCCACGAGACACGACTCCGCACAACTTGGCACAACTCCGTCTGATTTCGTCGTGGCTTCTCCCTCCCCCAGAACTCTTTTTCAAGACTACCGAGACAATCGAGAACCCACATGCGACACTGTAGTTCCACCGTCTCTCTACAGATGTCGAGATAAAGTCGTCTCGAACATTGAGAGAATAACCACCCTGGGCTTGAAAATACAGCGGATTTATCATCGCTGAGGAAACGTGAAGAGTCGGAAGAAGGAAGAGAAATAAAAAGAACGTAAAAGAGTCCACGGCGAACAACGAGAGCGCCAAGAAAACCAACCGTAAGAATTAGTAAGGCTCGAATAAAAGTGCAGGAAAGGTACGAGCTTGCGCTGAAGTTAAACGTTGCACCACGCTGCACTCAACTCGAGAAGGTGCCGTGATCTGTGTCGACTTGCAACACGCGATGAGGAATTAGTGCGGTACGTAATTAAAGCATGTAAAGCTTCGAGCGAAGTGTTTTAATCGAAAGCACCACTCAATTGCGAGGTGAGGCGAAGACAATTCCGTCGGGAGGCTCGTTCGCGCGCGGCGCGATAATACACCGCGGAGGTTATGTGGCTGCATCGCGGTCGGCTTCCACCGCCGTTCAACATCTACGGGGACTCGTGACACGCGGTCCACGTATCTCCCGGCGACGAGGATGGCGAAGCAGAACTCGAAAGAGACCATCAACCTGCTCGACCTGCTGTCGGAGAGCGATTCTGACAGCGCTGACTTGATCCTCGCGCCGCAGAAAAAGAAGAAGTTCAAACGGTAGTATTTGTTTCCTAACAAGACGGCGGGTATAATAGACTTGTGAATTCACGCCCTGAGAAATCTCCTTTCACACCTAAATCGCGTTAATCGGGCTCTACTCTTCGATGAGAAGGGAAAAAGCTGAATTTTAAACTGGTACAGTCACCTTGCAATGAGCTACACTATGAGATACAATCCTGCAATTTTTACTTTGAGCTATTGGCCTTATATTAAAGAGTATTTATTTAATTATTTTTTAAATTTTAAAATTTTTTAATTTTTTAATTATTTAATTTTTTAATTTTTTAATTATTTAATTTTTTAATTTTTTATTGCAGACGGCACAGATCACGGACTTTGTCTAGAAATCAACACAGTGACTATTGTGGCTGCAACAAGTCAGATATGCGGATTGTGTCTCTGTGGCTGGCAGCGGTCTTGATTATGTTTTGGTTGATTGCTTTATCTTGGTTGGCGGCTATATTATACGGCGAAATTAAGAAAATGGACACGTCTATAAAATCAGGTAAATGTTATTTAATTTGCATAGTTAAATAATTTTGATCTTCTGATAAATGGCAACTAGTTAAAATTAAGCTATGAAAGGTTCTAATTAAATTTATTTACCAGCGGCATTTCATTTCGTTATCTTGAAACATTCCCTATTATTTTTATCTCCCCCATTTTCGGTAACTTAAGCATCGTTTGTTCTGTTGGATGGTTGTAATTGTATGAACAAGTATTTCAACGATTTACACGTAATTTAATACCTACTAATTAATAATACAGGTATTTATGTACTGTGTGCTTTCGTTAGATTCCAGATGCTTACTATAAATCTGATTAAAGAAGAAACAAATTTAATTTGTTACATACATCGTTATGGTTTTAATTAAACGCGCTCGTTAATAAAATAATATGCTTCTCTATTTCTCGAATGGTATATAATTATATTCTACAAATGTCTTTCTGAATTCATTATAACTACTGTTGTACCATTTGTACAACACTCATCTCTTCTGCACTAGAATCAATATATTTTTACGCTAGTTCTTTTTCAATTAACCCGAGTGAAATTATTTCAAAGTATTTATATACCATTGTGATAAGAATAATTGAATGCAATTCACAGGCTTATCAAGCTCGCGCTCGACGTTAATTTTACCTCACCGTTCGAAATTCCCTATATGCTGCGATGGTTCTTATCAGGAAAACCCCTCCAGCGGGGCTTCAGTCGCCCACCAACCCTCGGCGAGTCGATATCGGATGACGGTGCAGCTGGCGAGAGAGGGAGAAAGAAAGAAAAAGAAAAATAAAAAAAAAAGAAGCCGCCGCGTCGCGACGCCGTTCCGCGATACCGTAGATTCTCCCGTCGTCGGCCCCGCGAGTGCGTCCCCGGGATTTCGTCGCGTGGTGCGATCCGCCAGTTATTCCTCGAGGAGTTTCAGCCCCCGAAAAGAACGAGACACCGTCGCCGCAGCCGCCGTCCGCCCGTTTCCGTCCGCCGCGCGGTAATCGATTAGAATCGCTTCTATAATTTATCCCCTACGTAGGTCAAGTTCTGCATGTTCCGTATGAAAACTCCACCACCCACTCGTTCACCCCTTCCTATTCCTCTTGTTTAAAAATTTCGAGAAGCGTCGTCCTTGCTCGGTTATCAAATGTAGACTGCGAATAAGGCGAGGTGTGAATGTCAGAGGAGTAGTCTTGAAAATAAATTGGGAAAAAGAAGTATTGTTAAAAAATAAATAAAATTAATATAAGATATTAATTCTTTTAACCGGGAGAATTAATACTTTTTGTATCAGTAATCGAGAATTATCGTAGATAAAACTGTAAAGTGCTTATAGTGGAAAACGATAAATTAGATAATTTCGAAAGTAACTATAAAATTGGTTTATATACTGCGAGGTGTCCACAAGCGGCGTTAAATCGTCTCTGACATTTACATAGATTTACATTTGAAATCCACGAGAGGCGACTTTCATTATTCATCGTTGGATAATATCGACGCAATAGTGATCAGGTACAACTTGGCCAAAGATCGTATTTCTTTTTTGTTTTTTAATCACCTAAGAGATTCTTATTAATGTAACAGGATAGGCATGTCGTTCGTATACGACTCGAGTACTGTTACACCATTTCCTGCTGACGCAAATGTAATAAATATTTAAGCAGACACGCGCGTGCGGAAACCCGGTATCGATACGTCGCTTCCGCGACTCCGTGTTTCTCTCCCCGTGAAATTCAACGTACCATCCTGTGGTCTGCTTCGATTTTGCCTCGTTTAACAATCCGAATCATTTGTTTAAAATTAAGAATCGTGACACACGCGTCAGAATTCCCGGTGTGAAATGGAGAGGATGGAATACCTTTCGCGTGAGTCTCCTTGAAGCGATCGTAGATCTTAGACCGCGCGATCTATTCGTAAAAAGCACGGACGATAAAAGGCTTCATGTCTCGCATTTAATATTAATTAATTAACAGGCTTACTCAGCTATTGCGGACGAAAGTTCTGCGCTATCAACACTAAGATGGATGACTAAACTACATCCGCTTAATTGACGAAGCACTTAATGTTTGTCATTAACGCTGCCGATATACGTGGCTGGGTTTCTTTTTTTTTTTTTTTTTTTTTTTTTTATTACTATCACAGCCTCGTCGCGAATCGTGCATTCTTTGAGCAACGCACAGCGCAAAGATTCGAAAATACGCGACTCCGCGGAGGGATTGCCTGCGATAACGTGCGTAATCACGCGATTTAATTAGACACCGGCGAAAGAGGGGAAACGCAGTCGCGGCGATTAAGCGGAATTGTTCGTTACAGTAATTGAATTGTCTTACTTATCGTTACACGCGGCGAAATCACGCTTGTTTGACCGCCAACTCGCAGAATATGCATAATCAGCATATTTGTCGTTGACGTGCATACGGAAAGTTCATGTATACGCTAAGTTCTCCAAGTGACCGTACGTTCAGATTTTTTATCGCGCAGCAGTGTTAAAATCAATTTTTCGAAACCTTTCAATTTTGTTTCGCAATCGTTCTCTCTCTGCAAAGATTCGGCACTTTGTTTCAGCCTAAGAATTTATTTAAAATATTTTTTTGGTAGGCCTTACTTTAATGAACAACATAATACACCTTGAATCTATTGCGACAAAATCGTCTTTTTTTTTTTCTCGATATCTTATCGAGCTCAGGGCCGCGAGGCGTAATCGTGTCGCGACGTATTTCCATCCAGACGACCGAGCCGCCGTCGTGTGGAATTAATGCCGCGCCAGAAACCCTTTAAATTGCATTTTAAACTGCGTTGGAACATGCTCTAAATAAAAAAAATTTCTGAGCGAGTAAGCTTTCGGCAATTTCTTGCAATCGTAATCTATCTATCATTCAATAATAACACAATATAGTGATATTAACTGAGTTGTCGAGGGTTAAATGTTGAAGTAATCTTATCACTGTAAATTTTACACTCTCATTCAACTGCGAGACAAAAATAAAAAGTTTAGTCGCATTTAAAGAAGACGCAGTGATCACGAATTTTTTCTTATTAAATCGACTTCATTATCAACAGTTAATTATATTAACAACGTTGCACCTTCTTTTTTTCAATGTCTGCTGTGCACGTTCATAATTTTATTTAGAGCAGAAAGACAGAGTAAACGATATCACACATATTTTCACTCACAAAATGTTAGCTCCTCTTTATTAGAATAAACCATCTAATTAATCTAGCTAGAATTAACTAATTTTGCTTAAAACACATATCTCGGTCGAGTTAGATTACGAATGCAAAGATTAAACAATTTACATATACACGTTTAGCATCTTGTTATCGCGCTTAACGAACGGTTTTACGGCAATAAATATTAAGAGTAGCCTCGGGGAGATTAACGCCACGACAACGATTGCTCTTATCAGCCGGCCCCTTTGCCTTTTTCTCGTTGTGGAGCAATTTCGACGCGATCGTTCTCTCACTTGAAACGTAATAGTCGTGCCGTACTTCGTTGCGTGTCACGTGCATCCAATTCAGATCCAGTCTTTCGATCAGTACATGCGTATGTACATACATACATACATACGCGCGAACACGGCTGGCCAGGTACCAACCGGCTGATAAGGAGTTTCTTGTTTCAGTAATGAACGCGTCGTGACGAACGACACGCGGAGCTCCGTCGTCTCCGCACGGTTTCTCGAAAATCAGATCGCAATTTAATAATCCCCCGCGACTCTCGTGACGCAATCGGACGACAACACGAGCTTCTCTTTCCCCCTTCAAATTAGTTCTCCCGTTTTTTTATGAAATTACGTGACGTAAGAACGATTGTGAGGTCAGTTTATTTCCGGTGGTACATTATTATTATCGTGTGCTACGATCACCGTTTCATTGTGATAATAAGCTATTAATGAACGTTTTTAATCGAGAACTTAAAATCTGATTTTAGATATACGAAGGAATAACATTCTCTCAAATATCTGGATTTATCAAAATCATATCTGAATATCTAAAAAAAAACTTGAAAGCTTTAGTATGATAGAAAAATAACGATAGAATTGTCGAGAGGTTGATATTATATTAGACGTGTATTTTTTATGAGCCTCAACGATATTTTGAAAATGATATTTTTAATTAGCCTTCAATTATTGGTGTAATGGTATTCTATCTGAAAGTTTTACGTAGACACTGATCGCAGCACATTAATTTCAGCCGCGGCATCGTTTAACTATTATATAATAATATGTCTCGCACAAACAAGAAAAGTTGTAATCATTTTTAGTAGTACACACAGACACGAGATACGGTTAACGAAAGCCACGACTTGATTAAAGCAAAAGAACTGAATATTTTGCGCAGATGAAGATGTGAACGCAGATTTCCGTGGCGATTAATTAATTCTGCATCGTTCGGGCGTATCGCCAAAGGTTCGTGCAAGATTCTTCTGCAAGTAAGGCATCAGCGGTCAATCAGCTACTCGCTGATAATCGAGAGATGATCGCACGCGATTGCGAAGCGGTTCTTCGAGCTCGTGGCGATCGCTTGGTGTCCGTTGGCGAGTATCGAAAGTGAAGTGCATTAATCGGAGGCTGGAACCCACCGAGGAAAATCGTGAAAAATAGGCGGCGCAGTTCTGCTTGAGATGGACTCGGTGGCGGTGACGGTGCCGCTTCGTCAACCGACGAAGAAGATGAAGAAGCGAAAAGAGCTCGACGCCTTAGCACCGGCGCACGCTATTTCCCGCCGGAGTTCTGGGAAGCGCAGTTCACAGGTGATTAAGACAATTTATCTCTACGTTAATTTCTTCTGCGCAAAGAACAATGAGACGATGATTCTTGAGTCTGGAAATCGGAGAAATGAATAAATGACGGATGAAGTAAAACTTTCTTTCGGAGTGTATAATGTATAGATAATAAAAAGTACGTTAGATACCGGTACAGATTCTTGTAGCAAATACAAAGACAAATTATCTTCTCGTATCCACTTCATTGAGTTTCATTGTCGACGATTACATTGTTCTCCAAAAACTGTGAGACAAAAAGGCCATAGATGTTGAGTACTTATCGGTTGAAAGCATTCCGCTAACGTTGCCTGAAAAAACAAAGTTGCGTCAATGGAAAAGATAAGAGATGATGTATGAGATATTAACAAGAAGGCATAACTTTAATGTAGACGATCGTTATTTTTTTTTTTCAATAATGATTAATTGGAAGTACATCTGCCTTTTTTACATTTTTGTAGGAATTACTAACGGACAGTAGTGACGATCGCTCGGAATACTGGAACGTTTCCACCAGAAACGGACGCAAGTGCAGAGGCAGAAGAAGTCGCGGTTGTCCTGGGTTTCTTAAGGCTTGTAATGCTTTCTTGGCATGTGCCTCCGTATTAGCGACCGCCAGTCTGATATGGCTATTCATTGATGTTCGTCAACAACTTACTGCTCTGCGAACCGAGTTAGACCAAGGTATTGGTCGACTATCTGCAAAGACCATTCAAGTCAAGATAATAATTTAAAAAAAAAAAAAGAAAAAAGAAAAATATAATTTGTATTAAACTCGAAGATGCGAATGAATGAGTACAAGGCTGAATATTTAAACGTTTAATACCCGATGATCTAATGTATTAAAAAAATTCTGCAGATATTTTTAATTAGAACCTTTCAGAATTTAAAATAGCTGCAATATGCAAGTCTGTTCGTTCCGTTTTTATATCTAATCCCGTGTACATTACAGTAATAGCCGGCAGCGAAGGAGTTCCCGATGCTTTGCAGAAATGCCATTCGCTATCGAGAGATCTCCAGAACAACCAAACCATAATATTCTCGAGGCTGTCTGATCTGAAACAGCAGATAAATAACTTTACGGTACAGGTAAAACTGCACAAGTAACATTGATAATTGCCTTGTTACGATATTATAGTACGATATGACTCACGCTTTTCCGGATCGATATCTTTACAGCTGTCGCATATTCAGCAAGATCTGCATAAAGTACAAGAATACTTCCAAGCCGCGCCTGAAATGGCCAATTTACCGAAACGCTTGGACGAGTTGTCATCTAGCGTCGCGACGTTTGGTAGTCAGATAAGGGATCTCGGAGCCACGGTGAAGACCTTGAAAGAAACGAACATGAGGGTACAGGATGGACAGATCACTATGCAACAAAATATCAGCAGTATTAAGGTAAATGTTCATTATATAAAGATAAATATAATTTAATTTTCTCACCATTCATTGAACTACGTATTTTTGTAGCATACACTGTCAGAGTTGTCAAACGTTACTCAGAACCCTCAAATATTGAGCACCGACGAAGCGCAAATTAAGACTGACAAACTAAACCTCACTATATCGCATGTAATGAATAATTTAACGCATATTAATGAGACCTTGTCGAGCAAGTTGCAATGGGTCGCAGATGATCAAGACAAAGATCGCGTAAGTATGGTGTGACGACAATAATGATTTTCGAATAATTATCTGTAAAAATGTCAAATAATTACGTTTCGTTTGTGTTACAGAAAAAATTAGTTGCGCTTCAAGAAGCGACGACAGCTATTAACACGACAATGATGTCACTGCAAGGAGAGTGCGTTAAAATGTCCGAGCAGGCTTCCGTTCTAGCATCGATTCGGCAATTAACAGAAAAGGCGTGTATCTAGATTATTTTATTGCATATTATATTAATTAGCATTAATTCGTCGGTCATTGAATTATAAATAATTTAATTATTGTATTAATTGTGTGTATTTATAATTAATATAGATGAACGAAATACGCACAACCGATGTAGAGCTAATCGGCAAGTTCAAACAATTAGAGCAATCGTACAACGGATTGAAAAACTCTACTAGCATAATGGTTGCGACTGTGTCCGAGATGCAGAACCAGCAGCAGATCAACAAGATCAAACTCCCGGAATCGTTGAATGGCAATATGACAACGGAGACGAATCGCGGTGCAACGGGTATAGTAAAATCTTGTCATGTAAAATCTTTTAACAAAGCTGTCAATAGATTCTTAACTAAATCATTACTACGCTATTTGCAGATGTAAGTGATATTGTTCAGAGAAAGAATGGAAGATTGCAAATGCGACGAAAGCGCGGTTTGGGCGAGACATAAACGAACTTTGAGGAAACTTGTGCTCGAGAGAAAACCCTATCACATGGACAGAAGTCATTTCGCGCAATACGCGAAGCTGTGCATTTATAAATACTAATAAATTAAGAACACGTGTTACGTATGTACATAGAAAGATACTATTTATGATATCACATGCATTTTCGGTGGAGAGTCAATAATTCATCGCGATTTGTGACTACCGTGTGATTGCGTCGAGAGGAACGTCATGAGCGTGCCCTGGCCTGAAGGAAGCTATTCACGCCGAGCAATAACTTAAAGCAGTATAAAACATTATTAAGTAGTGAGACGAATGTTCTATATTCGACATAGACTAGATGCGTCAATTTTTTCCCAATAATACGTGAACATGACGTGACGAGAGAGATGTTACAGAAATACTATGGAAAGTACAAAGTCGACAGCCGTCTCGAAATGCATTCTCGGTTGTACAACGTCTAGGAGATCGTTTATATTTAAGTAACGGC
Source organism: Cardiocondyla obscurior (assembly GCF_019399895.1). Taxonomy (NCBI): domain Eukaryota; kingdom Metazoa; phylum Arthropoda; class Insecta; order Hymenoptera; family Formicidae; genus Cardiocondyla; species Cardiocondyla obscurior. The sequence continues at coordinate 8,628,931 of NC_091866.1, read as the reverse complement.
AACGTACACCGAAGGTTTTTTACTCTTCTACATTTTATAGCGTGATATGCGCTATTGTACATTTTCCGATGTGAAACAATAGAGATTCTTCAGACCGCAAGGAAAATCTATACAGAAGAATACAGAACGTGCATGTAAATACAATATTATTTAACGAGTAACAGTGTGATAAAACCTTAGAGAAGTTACGATTGCACGATTCTAACTGTAAAATTAATTGATTAAGTTTAGTTCGCGCGATCGACAAACCGAAACTCTGGCGGTATTCCAGTTTTTCAGTTCAGCAACATGTGCATCGTGCAGTTGAATGTACAGTTTAATGTGATTGTTAAAGATGTTAATCCCTCTGCATCGTAACTTTTCCCGTTGCAGATAGTATTGTAGTAGCTTGGTCAAATTTTTTTTTTTTTAAGAAAGAACCGTTATTTTTGTATGCAAGGTACGACGTTTGCGAAAAGGACAAACCGGAGTAATAAGCTTGTCGCGACTCTTTAATACTTTGGCGAACAAATTGTTTTTTCATCGAGTCCTTTACGTGATTGTAGGCAACGAGTGTACACGAGAATTAGGTAGTATTCGCACGAAATTATTTCGCACACATGCAAAATGAGAGAAAATCTCGACGAATACGTCTTGAGTCGTTGAATAAAGACAAAGACCAATTTTTTGAAACATAATTGTCGCTTCGAACATTCGTAAACCTAAGAAGATAATTAAGTGCGAGTACGCGGTATAAATCGGCTACAACAATACCGAAGTGAATTAATAATAAAAAGTAAAAAAAAAAAAAAAAAAAAAAAAGGAAGATATTTGACAGAGCTTATTTCTTGTATCTTCAGCATCGTCGAGCATGCAAGTGTGATAAAATTAACAAAGCTCCAGAATGTCAGTAATTCTCTTCCGTAATCGAACATACATTAAAAGCGATGTTATCAATTTATAATCTTAGAAATTCTTATTTCGAAAATTAATTAATTTGTTGCTTTGTTTAAGGAGATGTTTAAGGCGCAAATTTTTTCATACCGTTAAGTGCTCGTCTTTGAAAGGCTGCGTAGTTTTCTCGACCAGCCTTTGGCCCTCGAGATCACCGTGCATCTCGGCGTGCCCCGCTCGCGTGCCTCCGATTGGTCGGGCCTCGTAATTCTGTACGGTGCATCTGGTGCGGCAGATGCGCGTTCCCGTAGTTCAAGTTTTGCCTCACGTGTGGACGATCCGATCACGGACTGGTTTCCTCGTGCCGTTCGATTGCGTAGCCAACGTTTTCTGGCCCCGTTAACTTGTGACAAGTCGCGCAAATACGCTCAAACACGAGAGTAAGTACGAGGTCTCGAGGCCCAGCTGATATTAATACGCACTTAATCGCGACGTGTATCTTACTCGGTATCGAACGCGAGCGTCCGACTTCCTCATCGATTTTGCGCCTCATAATTGCATCTCGAACTTGCATTATAAAAAATTTAATCGCGAGTACGAAACTCTAGCGCGTATCTCGGGCTCGGTGTGAATCTCGCGCGATTTGTTTCCAGGGCGAAATTAATTATTAATCGCGTGTATCTCTAGCCAGGCATTTTACTTCGACCTAACTACGCATTACTAATGTTCGGGAAGTGAAGCTCGAAGGTCACGTCGTCGAATGATAAAAGATAAAAACGATAAAACAATACGATGATTGCCGATAAAACTTTTCCGCAAATCCGCGAACGATTATACATATATCTTTTATTTAGATGTTAACGTTTCTTTTGTCTTGATGTTAGACAAAGTCGCAATTTTTTTAAAGTGAATCACGATACGTCATTATCATTCGACGGTCGTGAAATCGTTTGGAGATTAAATTCCTAATCGACGAGACGAAATCAGGACGCGGATTATCATCGCGGAGAACACGGCCTGTTTCAGGCGACGTAAACAAAGCGGCGCGTCCGCTCGATCACTGACCCCAACGGATAGCACGCTTCTGCCGCGGGCGATCGATCGAGACGCAATTTTATTACGCGGTCGGGATGCCATTCTTTCAGTTCTAACGACCGCTATTCGGTATCGAATTATTCCCTTTTGACGTGCGTTCTGCGTCGCTCGATCACTCCAGCTGCGATTTACCTTCGCTTCCTGTCCCGCAATCGCTTTTATCAGAGGCTTATCAGGTCCGTTGCAGCCTCGCCTGCATCCTCGTCGCTTTTGGAAAAAAGCCTGTCCTTCATGTCATCCGAAGCGCGTGCTACAAATAAATTACTAATTAATTATCAAATCCCTACGCAACATTTTATTTCTCCTGTAAATTTTATTAAACAAAATTAATAGTTTGGATTTATATTTTTGCGTCCACCGGCCTAAAAAAAAAACAAAGAAACGAGCGGATTTGAGTACTTGACTTTCGAGAGGTTCTCTGTAGTTCTCGGTTTTAAATCACTGGACTTTAAATCTCATGGAGTGCATAAACAAAGCAGCGTGGCATGGTGTTCCCGATCACTGACCCCCGCCAACGTGCGGTCCCCTTCCTTACCTCCACCTCTCCCACAGCTTCCGGCAATCCGTCCTCAACAGTACGCAATCGATCGATCCCCGGCCGCGCGGTTTCTGCGTCCCGCTCGTTTCCTTCGTCTACCAGCTGTTCGCGTTTCTGCGGTACGCGAATCCCTTCGCGATCGCTGGCCCTTAATTGCGTGCTCCGCGATTGATCGATCCCTCCACGGGGAATCGATTGTTCCTGGCGGCCTCCTCGCGGCCGCGACATTCGACGAATTTCAATTCATGGTCCTTGCGCGACATAACCTTAACTCGCCTGAAAGTAATGTGAGCGTGTGCGTTCGAGGTGCGCGCATGAAAGCGCAGCGGTTTAGAAAGCGCGAGATAGACGACGGAGGCCCGTGACACGCATCCGCGAGTCTACCGTGTGTAAATTAAGTGCGTCGCCGTGCACGTACGCACGTCTGCCTAGTTTATATGCTGCGAGGCCACTCGCGGCACGGTGAGTACGGCTGGCCGAAAAGTCGCTGGCTTCCGGCGCGGCACCGCCGACGACCGCTAGAATTCCGGGCGCCGCGAGCGCGCCCCGAAAGGGTGAAAAAAAAAAGGGCCGGGGGGAGGAAGGGGAAGGAGCGCGGAACGGAGGATCGCGTAGAAGACTAGTGCGCGCGTTGCATTACGTCAGGTCAGGGTGAGTGACGGTGAGAGAGCGAGCGGACGGGAGAGAGAGAAAGAGAGCGTGAGTGAGCGAGCGGACCGGAGAGAAAGAGAGAAAGACCGCGAGAGAGGTGGAGGAAGGCGTCTCTTTACATCTGCGCATTTCTCGCGTTCGCTCAGGGGAAAACTCCAAAACAAGCAACATGGCGGACCCGAGCAACGAGCCTGCATCGTCAAGCGGCGTCGTGGAGCAGGTAGCCGCGACGACGGCCGCCACGGCCGTCACGGCGCCGCTTCGTGAGGAGCACGACAAGCCCGAGGACTACCACGAGCCCGACAAGAAGCGGCGTCGCACGGTGCGCGCCGAGGACGCCTCCAAGACCGAACAGAAGTTGGAGCACCGCCTGGGCGGCATCCTCTGCTGCGCAGTATGCCTTGATCTGCCTCGCGCGGCCGTCTATCAGGTAGGTCACCCCTCTTTCCCCTCCCGTTCCTCCCGTTCTACCTTCCCGTTCCTGCCACCCGTTGCGGGTCGGGCCTTCCTGTGTAGACGCTCTCCTTATCCGACAAAGTAAACAGAACCCGAAGAACCCGGGACCACGCGAGACAATTGTGGACCCCCCCTTTCCCCTCCCCCTTCTGGAGAGGTGGACTCGCTTACCACGCGGCAGTCCATCGACCCGCTTCCGCTCGCTAGGCCGAGTTTTCGAGGCAACACGTGAAACGTCGTGCCTCGCTCGGATGATGGTCGTCCAGATCGTGGACGTCTGCCGCGGCGCCAGGGTGTCTACCTGAATATCCGTCGCGCAGGCCGTAATCCTGCTGGTTCCGGCCTGGTCGCGATGCGACCTGTTCGGAAGCTCTAAATACCGCGTGTAGAAACTCGCGGCCTGCGCCCTCGATTCCGGGAGAAAGTCGTGCTAAAGCATAATTATCATCGCGCAGCATCTTTCGCATCTTCCTTATCCCTCGTTGACTTCATCCCTCCGATAAATTCTCTTTCTTTCTCTTTCTCTTTTGTCCCTTTTCTTTCGCTGCGACGAGTCGCAGGAACATGCACTCATAAGTGTGAAACTTGCGAATCATCTTTGTCCAACTAAAGTAGCTTTAATTTTTTCCCTTTTCTTTATTTTTTTATTCCATCTCGTCACGGTTAGTCCATCTGACAAGTCGCGGTCCTCAGTCTCTTTCCTGTCTCTATCATTTCCACCTAACGTGACCGATTTCTTCGAAGCACACGCGAGACAACGCGGTAGCAAGTAGGCTAGTAACGTAAAAAGAAAGAAAAAAAAAAAATATAAAAGAGAAACAATATGTGATCGCACAGTCTCCCGTTTCTCACGAGCTGAGCTTTACACGCAGGTCGAATAATAAACTCGTCCGTTGAGACAAAAGACGAGACGTGTTAAGTTTTCCGCAGGTAGGTGACTTTATATTTTTTTTGTTTTTTATTTCCTCTTATCTACACCTAGAGGAAACGGAAGAACGCTCACCGGCGGTGAGGCTTCCGCGTGGCAAAGCTTGCATAATGTACAAGAGCACAGTTTTCCCTTGCAATAATCACGAATCGTCCTTGGAAAGGCAAGCACTCCCTCCCGCAATGAACAGTTAAGTGAGAATTTTCGACGTGCTCATCAGCTAAACACCCACCCAGTTCCTTACATCTGCTTTTTTTTTTTTTTTTTTGTTACAACTGCGGTGCTCTCGAGTTCGAACCAACGGAGAAATATAAGCAAAATCGGTGTCCCCAGGCAGAATGCAAGATCATTCTGAAACTTATATGTATGCATGCAATCAGCCTCTGACTATAACGCTGAGGGATTAAACGATCAGCTGTTTGTAGACATTTCCCAAGAAAAACGTAACTCGGTCCCGTAAACTTCTATTTTTTTTTTTTTTTTTTTTTTCGTCTCGTTACACCTTCCTTTACAGCATTAACGCGAGACACGCAGCGCAAGGAGACCATATAGCAACTAATGTAACATAGCAAAGTCGGCACTCCTAATGTTAAAACGGTTGCAACGTGTGTGCAAGCTCATAGTGTAAAGTCGTCCCCGTGCAGACCGCACGCTTTCACTTGGTGACACGAGGACTCTCTCATTGTACCCCTTTCAGTTGTAAATTTCTTGCAGACGTCCCGCACTGCCCTTTTTCTTTTACGCAGGAAACCCTCCCTTCCTCTTTCATCCCTCCATTGCATTTTATAAGAAACGACGTTTGCTTTTTTTTCTGTGGCTTACAATAATGCCAGATTAGCCGGGGACTGGTGGCCCCCCTCCCTATAACTACTTAGTGTTTTGAATTTAGATAAAATAGTGAAGTACTTAAGATTCTAGATCGCTGTAGTTATTTAGTTATATACGATATATAATGATAATCTGAAAATGCCGCTGTATTATAAGAGAGTGCCGAGTCGCAGGGACAAAATCCGGGCACAATGAGAACGTGAAGGCCTGTCGCTTTAGATTAAAAGAAAAAAAAAAAAAAAAAAATGCGATATACTGATGCCCATCAGTTTTTATGGTCAGCAGCGCGAGAGTGAGAGTGAGGGAGAGAAAGCGAATACACAGAAGCAAAGAAAGAAAAGATCTGTACAAACTGTATAGTTGCAAGACGAAAATAAATATTCTTAAAGGTGATTAGTTAGTTATTTCGCATTGAAACACCCCCTAATCACTCGTCCCACGTGTCATCATCCTCGTTTCTTCCCGTCTATCATCGATATGTCGGCATCGTTAATGTGTAATTCCTACTGGAGGCTACTCGCGATAGCAATAAATCAGATAGTTACGCTCAATGTATAACATTTGCAATTAATGAGCAACCGTACGATTTTGTGTTTCAGGTTGTTAAACGTCAAAGTGATGGTAATATACATGGCACTAATTTCTTGGCTTTCATTTAGATTGATTGTGATTTCGGAGAGTCTCTAAGTAACGATAAGACAGAGAACGAATACCAGACGAAAAGAAAGGAATCTCGTGCCTTTACCGTTTAACGTGTACATTGAATTACATTTCTCACAGAGATTCGTTAAGATTTGTAATCTAGAGAGTTGTGCATACACTTTTTAGACAATGTATTAATTCACAAACGTGTCACACGTGTACAAGAACCGAGTGTTCAGCTTTCTTGTATTAAAAAAATAAAAATAAAAAAAAAGAAAGAAAAAAATTACAAGAAAGTTTAACGAGACGCAAGAACGTTAATAATACATGCTGCAATAATGTTCACAGTGTGCTAATGGACACTTGATGTGTGCTGGTTGCTTCACTCATGTCCTCGCAGATGCCAGGCTACGGGACGAAATGGCGACGTGTCCCAACTGCAGAATCGAGATCAGCAAGACCACCGCGTCACGAAATCTGGCAGTTGAGAAAGCCGTATCTGAGTTACCTGCAGAATGTCAATATTGCGCGAAGGAGTTCCCGCGAAATTCCTTAGAGCACCACGAGGAGGCTATGTGTGAAGAAAGGTAAGTTTGTAAGGCAAAAGCTTACAATCTTCCCGAAAGTATTTTCATCGTTGACGTCTTTGATTAATTACAACTGATCTCTTTACAATGTAATTGCAGGTGGACTGTGCAAATAGTAGCAGACGGCTATTATTTGTGCGCGCACAGCTTCCCTAAAATTTCCATAAAATTTAACATACAGATCGCAGATTTATAGAAATATATGTCTCTAATCCTTGCATAAAGTTTACTTACAATTTACCATGCTCTTCTTGCTCTTTGACTCACACGTATGTACGTGTACTCATCCGAGATCTAATTACTTGTACAGGATATCTAGTTGCAAATATAGTAGAATCGGTTGTCCATGGCGAGGCCCGAACCACGAGATCCCGGAGCACGAGAATCATTGCGCTCATCCTCATCGCACGGGTGCGGATGTGATGGAAGCCCTGCGTGAGATTGACGCCCGTACCTTGGAAGAACGTAGGCTCTATGACAATGTCTTTGATCTTTTGTCCTACGAGAAAATCACATTTAACGGTCTGTATCAATTGTTAATTATTATTAAAATAATTTGTAGATTATTGAAGAGGAAATGAGTGATAGTTTTTTTCTTTGCAGCAACGGAAATTACAATTGCATAAGTTTTTTTTTTAATTTTTTTTTTTTAGATTACGATGTTAACTTTAACTCTTTTAACTTATTTTTTTTTTTTTTTTATTGCATCTTCTCTTCCTTTCTTAGCCACAGACGATGCTCGCAAGATCCATCAATTATCTGTAAAATTTTGTTATTTATAGATTTACAGATGAAGCCGTATCGCACTGACGAATTTATTCATAAACTATTTTATGAAACCTCACGATTCGGCGCTTTCAATAATCAGTGGGTGGTGAAGGCCAGGATCAACAGTAATCAACGCGATCCTACTCAAAGTTCAGAGAGAGATATAACTTACCAAGTACGAATAATCGCTTTTATTACTTCAATGAAAGCTTTAAATATTAAAGTGTTAGAATAAAGGAGATTATTGAGATATAAGTGTGATGCATAGCATATACATATATGCTCTAAATGTACTGCAATCTAAGTATGAACATATATTTCGTAGCTGATACTAAAGACAAAAACCACTTATCCGCTACCAGTTTATTACTTGATCTTGAAAGGGCCGTTTGGCGATATGAAAGTCCATCCGAGAATTCACAGATTCGAGTTCACCGAACAAGAGAATGAGAGTCCGTATTTTACGTTGCCGCTACCGGATACGGCGGAATGCAATAGACTTCTTGCTGCTAAAGCCATCAGTTTTAGGTAAAGAATCGATCCTAAAACACGACAGAGCTTGCACTGCTGTTATTTTATTACAATATAATACACAATGAGCGTAACTCATATGTACAACGTGTCATTCTTTTATTTGCAGACTAATAATGTTCCTGGCGTCTAAGTAGCTTATAACGATCACATCTATTGTCAAGATGTCACAAACGGAATCGATTGACAAGACCTTCTAGACGGAATGACAAATAAAAGTATAGAGATCACAGAGATTTATAAGCGTTTAACAGTAGCGATATTGATCATGACGATGAATAACGATAATGGAAAGAGAAACAAATGCTAATATCGTTGTAATATTTAAAAATATATGTTAATAAAGATACCTATGTATAAAATTAACACAATGTGACATACGCAAAAAGCATAGTACCATAAGTATTGGAAAAATTAGTTGAATTGATTTATATATATATATATATATATATCTATTTCTCTTTTACATCAAACTTTTACATTAAAAGACAAAAAAAAGAAGAATTTAAAGACTAGACAGTAGTTTATGTAGATTATTGTTAGATGATAAATTATTGTACGTACCAATTGTGCAATGTGCTTGTACCCATCTCAAGGTAAAGCTAAATGATCAGTATCGCTTAGATAATATTAATTTAACACCCTTGTCCACAAAGAGCCTATAAGTTTTTGTTTTATTTAAATAAATAAGATGCTATCGATGTAAAATTCCGAATAAAAGTTCTAATTGTAATAAGACTGAAATTATTTTATTACACATCAAATTCACGTTAATAAACGGCCAATTATTTTTACACAACGAAGAGCGGCACCGAAAAGAAAGTAGCGTCTTTAAGATAATTCTTATAAATACCTTATTTTTTTTGCATACATTTTTATACCTCGTGTAATACGTGCAGCACGTTAGAAGTTTCTTGTTGCAACAAGTTGTATTTTAAACAGACATCATATTAGTCATTATAATTCCGCCAGGTTGATGAAAGTGTTGTTGCTCGTTTTTGGCCCGTTTGTATTATTCGGTGGGAAAATTAGTGGATTTAAATTGTTTTCTGGCTGACTGGTGCTGAGTCTGCGATACTTTGGCACGGCCAGTCTGGAGTCGGGTTCCGAACATCCGGTCAACCAGTAAGCTATCACTCTGCCCTTTCCCTTTAACTCCACCTCACCTCTGAGCTCGAGATCAAACGTACCGAATTTGTCTAAGATATTCTTCGTCGCTTCCGAGACGTGTATTCTCAAAGCTGTTAAAAATAAATTATAATTAAACAATAAATTACCCTTAATTTCTATTTATTATTATTTTTTTTAAATAAAAATTAAAGAATTTAATTTTTTACATGCTGCATTTCTGTAAGTTTATTTTTTAATTGTTATTACTACTTCGAAAATTTATCTTACGAAGACCAGAGGATTCCATTCGAGACGCCGTGTTTACAGTGTCGCCGAAGAGGCAATAATGTGGCATTCTTTGGCCCACTACTCCGGCGCAAACCGGACCGCTGTGCACGCCGATCCGTACGCTCAATTGAGAATTTTGCTTGTGTATTATAGTAAACGATCTGACGGCGTCCAAGATTGCTAGGGCCATCAATCCAATCTCTCTCGCGTGCTCGTCCCCGTTTCTCTCTGGAAGGCCGGAAGCTACCATATACGCATCCCCTATAGTCTCCACCTGTAAATTAATTTCACAATTTGCTTTCTCGACGTTATCAGAGAATTTAGAAACCAAAGCTTGAGTGACTTGCAAATATTTTTTTATCCCGAAATAAATCGTTTGTTTTTACCTTATACACGTCGTAGAATCCGATAATACTGTCAAATGTGCTGTACAAATCATTCAGGAAATCCACAACTTCCATGGGCGTGCTCTGGGCGCACAGCGCTGTGAAACCGACGATATCACTGAAGTAGATGGTAACGCATTCAAACTGCTCGGGCTGCACCATCTCTCCGGCCATCAGTTGATCGACGACTTGTCTTTAACAATTAGCTCCGTTAAAAGAATTGAACAATTAAACAGTCAGCCGAGTAAAAACTGTGATACACGGTTTCGATACCTAGGCAGCACTTGATATAATAACTCCTCGGTGCGCCGCTTCTCCAAGCTCAACTGCTCGGTTTTTTCCTCGACGAGAGCCTCCAAATTATTAGCGTACTGCTCCATTCGCCGTAGCAGATCGTCCATTAAATTCTCGCAATATCCCCTGATTTTATCAAAAAATTGCGACAGTAAATAATTCGATCGTAAGATATCAAAATTAAAAATTATAAATTTTTCAACGAAAGTACTTCATAATTCCTCGTATCATGCCGCGAATAGCGTGGAAGCTCGGCCGCTCGTCAGGAACCTCGTGCCAGCATCTCTCCATTAGCGACAAAATGTCCGGCGGGCAATCCTTTGGCGTAACTTCTGGTCTCAACGGTGGGTTCTCCGACGCCGACACTCTGTTCACGATCTTTGCAGCAAAGACATCGATGTGATAAAGATATCGCGCTAAAATTAAAATGGAAAGCCGGAAATGTGAAACAAATCGCACCTCTTGCGCCGTCATAAAGGTCCTGGCTACCTCGTACGGACCACCGCGGACTACTATTTCCTCCAGAATAATTGCGAAGCTATAAACGTCGCCTTTTTGCGTTGCCGCGCTTCCGGGTGTCACCGTTAACGGTAGGAGTTCCGGGGCGATCCAAAGTAGTTCTGTAAATTAAATAAAATATTACATTAATAATTTTTTCACACATTTATTCTCTCTCTTTTTTTTTTTTAATACAACTCACTGGTATAATAGCTATCGTCCATAATCAAGTCGGAGGGCGTGGTGAGAGTTTTGAGGCCAAAGTCCGAAATTTTTAATACGAAACGGCCGTCGATCAGACAATTGCACGACCGTAACTTTCCGTGAGCGGACACTTCGCTGGCATGGAGGTAGGACATTCCCTGCGAGGAAGCAATCTCTTCTTTGTTTTTGCGTTACACGTTTAAGTGATGTATCAGTTAATGTCACACCGATCGATTATAAGCACAATTAAATTATACAAAAATAATTAAATATGTCGAGGGGCATTAAAAAACTTAAAGAGAAACACAACTCCTGCACCTGCCTCTACCTTGACGATATCATGGATCAGGGACATCCGGAAATTCCAGTCCAGCTTGATCGCCTCATTCTCCAGAACGTCTTTCAGTGATCCCCGAGGGCAGTATTCGGTGAGAATCAAAACAGTCGGCGACGGTGAACAGATGCACGCTCCAATAAATCTGAAGAACAATTCAATTTATTAATAAATCAGGAGAGAAATTTGACATTTAAAAATTGCACCACGACGTTATCGAATAATTAAGTACCTTACGGTATTTTCCGACGTGACATCTCTGACCTGCTTAATCTCCCAGAGTAACTTTTTCGTCACGTCGACCACCTTCTTCTTTGTGATTTTCTTAATAGCCACTCTCTCGCCCTTGTATATCCCGATAGTCGTGAAGACCGTCGTAGGCGGCAGAGATCCACAACTGATTTGCGAGCCACGGCGTATCCTCTGCTCTAATCCGTAGTTCTACGATTAAAAAAAAACGTCTTAGAAATAATTAAATTTTGCTTCGTTAATTTTCGCGTGCGCGACAAAATCATGTGGTTTACATTTGCATCGGACATCGCTTGATGCAGATTGATCTTCGACGAACACTGTTTTCCAACTTCCAGAAGCAGTTCCTCGGGCCTTACGCGCCAAGACATGTTGTTGAGATCAGCGGACAAACGCAAATGCCTGCGGAAAATATTTTACAATTAATATTATTAACATTGTCTTTCTTTGTTATAGTGTACCTGTATAAGAGACACGCGGCTGTGATTGCAGCGAGGAGAAACACTGCGAGCGCAATGCCCGTGTAAGCTACGAATGTGTAAGCTTCTCTTCTTGACGTGCAATCCGGATCGTTTCCCAAAAAGCCACACTCTGGAATATCCGGCGGTGGTCCCTCTCTTCCTCCCGGCCAGTGGATCTTCTTGCCGGTCATAGAGCTGTATTCTCGATTTAGTCCCAAGTAATGTGCGACCACTTCAAATCTGTAAAATGCCAGTAACTTTTAACTTATCTCCAACAATTTATAATATTTTGTTAACTTCTGATTAATAAAATCGTATGCAACGAATCGCGTGTGTTTTAATTGACCTTCCGGTGATGGGATCCAGATCCAGAATACTGTAATCCGCGTCACGATCTCCGTTATCGTCTATCCTAACGTGACCCGTAATACCCATAAAGTCTCGATCCCACATTCTTCTCGTTATAGCTATGCCGTCTCTGAGATCGCCGCCTTCGGCCAAGGTTTCGTTCAACGCGATCCCTAAGAGATAAACCCCGTCGTAGAACGCTCCGACAAAGAAGTTGACCTGCAAAGAGAATAAGATGTAGCCTTCGTCCGCTTAAATTTTTCCGTTCAATTATTAATATTAAAAAATTTTTTTTTATTGAGCCTTACTTCTTCACCCTCTGAAAACGTGTAATTGTAATCGGTTTGCGCACGTTGCTTGACGCTGTCGGCGAAATCTTGAAACCGAGGGCTGGTCGGCTGAAGGAGAGACACCCGTAGTAAGGCCTCGTAAGCTTTTCTGGCATTAGCATCGTCCTCGTCGCCGACTTCCCATCCGTGATCGCCCCAGTAGGAACCCTTAAAGTCGTTTAATCGATTCAACATTAACGTGGAAACGACACACGAAATTTTGCAGTCACGTTGACTGATAATTTTGCGATATTCTATTCTCAAATTTTTACAGAATCTTACGTGAAATATCTCGACATCGAGGAAAGCCCAGTCCCCTCTCGTCATGCCTAATTCGTGAGCGGCCAGCATGAATCTTCTTACCAGCATTCCGCGAACACTGAGTATCACGACTGTCGAAAAAAAAAAATTGTATCACTTTTTAATCGTTCAGAAACTTTGGACAATACATAATTTATTTTTACAATATAATAAACACTAATTTATTTAAAATTAAATTTAAAAGCAATCAATTAAAATTAAAAGTAAAGTAAAAAAAAAAAAAAGAATTAAATTAAAAAAAAACAAGAAAAAAACAAAAAAAAAGATGCTGCGCAAAGATGAGATAAGCGATCACTCACTTCTCGCATACATGCTTGCGTCTCGCAGGTAGAGATGATAGGACTCGTCCTCAGAGTTTCCGTCCAGCTCCCGGACGAATTTCAAGAGGCCGTCCTTGCGCAAACCATACTCCAGGTTCTTTCCCACCGTCAGCGAGAACAAGTCCGACCTGTCGAGAATCAGGGCGACGTGCGACCAGCCGAACTCCTTGAACACGCTGGCGAAGACGAGCCGCAATCGGCACTGGCAGTACGACATCCTCGTTAAAGTCGGATACTTACTTTTGTCTTTGAAAATTCCCTTCGAGAAGAAGGACACGTTAGAGCACCCGTCGTGAAAGCGTCGCTGCGAGAAAAAAAATGTGCGGACTCTATCGCGATACTAAGTTTCACGTTAATGTGACTTGCGACGTGCGTTAAATAATACCAGAAGTAATTAGGGCGAGATGCGGTGACAATTACTACGAAAAGAAAAAAAAAAAAATAGCCGAGGAAACCTCGAGCACATCGTCGTCATAATCCCAGGCTTTAATGAATTTTACGAGAAAGAGTGTAACGTTAAATGCAAGAGTTTAGATCCCTCGTCGCAATTAGCGCGCGGTTAATGAAGATATTAATGAAGATATTAATATACTTGAAGGATGAAAAAGAAATATTGGAAATGTAATATCAACGGTGTTTGACGACGTGTGGTAAAATAAATAAAAAAATGTATATTCCACAAGATTTTCGCTTCTTACCGACGTTTCGTTCTTCCATTTATGGATCCTCCCAAGAATACCGGATGTGACTGACAGTTCGCCCTCCGAGGGAGGCTTGGGTTCGCAAGAAAGCGATAATCACGTAATTTACACAATTCAACATTAGCGCTGGTGCACGCAGCGCGATGCAATATCGCGGTGTGCGACATTGAAATGGGGGAATATAGGAAAATCGAGGGGGGAGGAGACGAGGAGGACAATCCAATTTAACGCAATTCCGCGAGATGTGCAGTTATTACGCAACGGCATCCCTCCACTCGGACAGAGTCCTTCAAAGGTCGCCGTTGCGAGAATTAATTAACGGCAAATGTCGCGTTACGTAAGTGCAAAGCTCACGGCGAGTTAATTGCGCGGACGAAACGCATGCCGAAGGGGACTGTCGGCAAACGGTGAGGGGGATTTGGACGAGGGTTGGACACGTGCAGCGGCTGAGAGAAATCGAGACCTACTTGATCACCCATGCCAGTGATAATCGGACTGTTCCAGTAGGCTGCGAGACGTGCCACCGGCTCCAGAGCGAAGGCACAGGCTGGCCCAACAAATGCGATCACGTTGTCCCGGAAGTGCATGTCCGCCGCCAACCCAGGAGCTCTCGCCCCGCTGCATGTCGGATAGCTGAGAAATTCGAGCGTTAAAATGTTCGATTAATTAAAACCGGTGACGATTCGTCGATCGTAGAATGTTTATCAATTTTTAATACATTTTTAATAAAATTAATGATCTCGCCCGTATCGCGACTCTTGCTCGTCCTGTTTTAAGAAAGGGGATGAAGGCGCGGGGATTTAATTGTCATCGCTTTGTGAGCGCGTACCGAGCCACCACGGCGGCTCGGCTCGACGCGCGTTTCAACCCCCGGCTCGATATGGAAATATACGGGTTAATATCAATCTGCGAAGACGCACAAAGTGGAGTTATGATGGATTGTATGTACCGGCGTATTAAAGCGCAAACATAATACGATTGGATTACCGGAGGTGGACGACAAAGAGACACGCCGTGTTCTCTTCATCCAGTTTGCGTTGCACGTGACGCATGTGCGACGGCAGTCGTCCTTGAAGGACGAGGCGCGGGATTTCCGCGGCGGATATTCCGCGTGCGTGCACGCAATTAGCGACGAATGGCGACAATAATTACACCGCGCAGGGAAACGGGGCCGACAATTCGGGGATAATGGTGCGTTAATTGTGCCCGATGAATGGCCCGATGATTGGATTTCCGACGATCCCGGTGCTAATTAAAAATAACCGGAATGCGAGGATTCCACCGGCCGAACGTAACGTCCATCGCAAAAGCCTCGGGTCGGTGACAAAAAAGAATTTAATTGCCGCGTCGCATTCGAAACAGTTGGCGCTCAAGTAATGAATAATTGTCCCTGAATTGTTGGAACTTTTCGAGTCGAGGGTTTAATTAGAAAAGTGCGCTTTACGTCGCGATTGATTAAACGTCGTTAAGGAACGACGAGGCGTTTCGGGTGGCCAACTGTATCAAAATGTTCGTCGCGAGAACGAGGTATCTCCTCGCGGTGAATTACACGTAATTATTAGTTATCGCACGAATCTGCCGGGAATTAATTCATTAAATGGACAGGCGTTTTGTCGTTAATTAAATGCCACCGAGAAGAAACGGGTGATTATTGCCAGGTGTAACCCCCGCGAAACAGACGACGTTGTGTTCACGTAGCGAGGACACAGGCGTGGCGGTACATACTCTTCGAGTACACATGCGAGTACAAACGCGAATGAATTTCCCATGCGACGAGGAGGCCGGACGACTCGATGATAACGTCGCAAAAAAAAAAAATTATTATTAAAAAAAAAAAATAATTTTCCTTCGCGAGTAGCTTTTTATCCCTCCGTCTCGGCGCCGAAGAGATTCGCGCGTTTTTCCACGCAAACGCCTGCTTAATTGCATCAACGTAATAACGCGAAAGGGACACACATGAAAACGACGGTGCGAGCTGGTAGCGCAACGGGAAGTGACGCAAAACTTCCCCCCCATATAGCGACGCGGAAAGTAATAACACTTCGGTCCCCAGCAAACGGAGCATCCCCCTTTTTTTTTATGACGGTAATATCACGTCGATATGCGATATGTATTTGAATATTTTTCACGGCGCATTTCTCGGCTCTTTCTCGGCTCGCCCTCTTCTTCGGCTCGATGTCGACGACCGGGAAACCGCAAAAGTATAAACAAATATCGTCCGGCCAGATGAAAATGACAGGAGCGCGCGTTACGACCGGCCGGTCCATTAAAGGGACGGCGAGGGAGAATTACGGTGGGTGACGCCACTCTTATATACGCGGGGTCTTTCATTCGGGACGAGTGTCTTTTCGCGGGCGGAGGGATCGGACGGTGGATCGCGATTAAATTGACTCGGGAGAGCAGTCCTCGCCACCCTCTCGATTGGTACAGCGTCCGAGATGCCGGCTGCATCCCCCTTACGATTTCGCCGGTGGTGCTTAACAGGGATATTGAATCGCGGAGTTACCTTGCCTGGACCTTGCGCAGCTGCACGCGGTGAACCTTGAGGAACTCGTTCACTTCTTCGAGCGCAAGATCGACCGCTGGACCGCATCGCTCGAGATCAAACGGGCTATCGAGATGCGAGGCCATCAGGACACCGACGTTGTACGCCCGCGGAGGATTTCCGTGATCCACTGCGAAGTCTGATCAAAGAACGTGAGTCCGTCGTGCTCGCAAGCGCGAATATAATCGACGAGCACTTTGAGCGCTTAATCAAAAGTAATGTTGTTTGCATATGGACTCGTTACGCGGGGACGAGCGAGGATAATGTGCTTGTCCTAACGATATTTGCGAGTAATTTGCGTAAATTTGAAAAAAAAAAAAAAAGAGAGAGAAAATAAAAATCCCAGCGATTATCTCGAGAGCCGCTGCTCTTGTCAAGATGTCAGTCAGAATAAAAAAAAAGAAGAAGCAAATAGGTTTTACTGGCACTTCGATCTTATAAAAATGTTCTCTACCGGCAACGGGAATAATTTAGCAGCCCGGAATTTGGTGTTTGAAAAGAGAATTAGTATTAGAACACAAAAAGATTAAATAAAAAAAAAGTGTGGGGTTCATTTAAACCAAGGATCTACGATTGCTGCAAATGACTGGAGGCTCGACTATATTTGCGAATTAAAACGCCCGGGCGTTAATTTGTGCGACTACGCAGAAGAAATACCGGCGACGTGTTGCTATTTGTCGAAGAAATCACACAGAAAATACATTCGTTTTATTCATACGCGCGATTACACACGAGAAAAGCGAGAGGGAACGCAGAATGCTGAAGTACAAGCCATGCATACTCAATGAGCTTATTCCCGCCATCGGGATAGAAATTTCAAATGAACAGATCGATAAAATCGCGCAAAACATGTCTAACAATTGAATTCATTATGCGAACAGAATGCAACATTGATATGAAAATCGCATATCGAAACGTTTATCCAAATAAACATCATTTTGATGTTAAATTGCACGTTTTACGCTTTTAATAAAAAGACAAATTTAATAAATCGATGTACTTTAAAGATCAAGTCTTACAAATAAAGTATCTAATTTTTAAAACATATCTCATTTATTAATTCGTTTAAATGCATTTATTAAAATGTATCTTAACGATAATTTTCTTCAGAAAAAATTACTTATTTCTTTTTCTTTGTGCATTAACCGTAATACATTTATTTCAACAAAAAAAAAAAAATATTAAAAAAAAAACGAGATGCGCGTTTGGAATAAAAAATAAATTATATCGATAAAAGAAGCAATGAGAACAACTCGCGTTTTTAACGTTGAATTAAATAAAAAAAAAATAAATAAATCTGACAAAAGTCGACTTGATCTCCTCCGCGGATGAAGTCGCGGATTCCGGAGCAACGAGAACGTACGTAAAGTCCATTTTTTTACGAATGTGCTAACGTCTTACCACTCACGAGCCACGACACTTGCGGAACAACAATGACCGACAGCACGATCAGGCTCGTTTTCGCGAACATGACGGCCGGCGAGTTCGTCCTCTCGAATCGCAGACGGAGAAGAATTGATCCTCCTCCTCTCGTGTGCGATTACGCGCGGGAATAAAATGAAAAAACGACTTCATACACACATAAATACACACACACATACGCGTCGGATCGCCAGCCGAGCCGCGTCTAAACTTTCGCGGGAAGGATTCAGCCTTATATAGGGGTTGATACAGCGCGACGGAGCCGTGGCAATGCGCAATCCGGCGCGTCCCTCGGACGTATCGGTCAGTGGGAAAAAAAAGAAAAAAAAAGAAAAAGAACGAGAGCAAAGAAGAAGAAGGAATCGTATTCTAATTAAACCCCGCAGATACGAATCACGGGATGGAAATAAATAAATTATGTTGGGCCTTCGAATTTCATTCGTCAAACCCTTCGCCGAGCCCCGAGGGCCTCTTCGAACGCGGTGTCCACGTGGAGAACGAATTTGCCCCGTGCCGGCAATCGAAGCCCTCTAAAGAAAAAAAAGGAAAAAAAAAGAAATCGGTTGCCTCTCGAACAAGAGAAAAATCTCTCTCAATTTTTTTTTTCCTTTTTTTTTTTCCCTACAGACTCTGCTCGCCGATGGAGTACGCGTAAAGAGATCCCGCGTCAAATCTCGAGAGAATAAATATGCGATGAGTCCAAGATTCGGATTTCCAATGCCTAAGAGCGATTGTATCGATCGTGCGCTTAGTACAAGGCGGATATTTCTCAGGGTCTACGAAAATACTTTTTTCCTATCGCAACCACCGGCACGGTCCGCTCGAGAGGCACCCAGGGTGAGCCTGAAGCGCCCTGTACGAGCGCACGCGTGCCTGGGAAATCCAGATGCAAATCCACGTCGAAAGTGAATCGATTCGAGATAGCACCGGACGAGCCTTTCAGTAAAATGAAGTGCATTACGGCGCGGTGCGTTAAATCCCCGAGGGATGTATAGGAAACACGCGAGATCCTACAGTGCTCGGTGGCGAACAACTGTGGTGAGATTGATTCAGAGACCTTGCAATTCTCTCGACCTTTTTTTCGTCCGTCATTTATAATTTATTTAACAATTTTTAGAAATAAAATTTCCCTTTTGTCCGACAATTTCTTTTAATACTTCTAAATTTAAATTAATTAAAACACAGAAGAGCGTCTTAGTAATAAAACAGAGATGGTATTTTGTTTTTTTCATTAATTCAATAATGAAACAATTTTGCAACAGCGACCGATAAAAATAATTGCTCTTTGATGAAAATAAATTATTTCGGAGCAATGCAATGTCGAGGATTCGAGAATCTCGAGAGAATAGAATCCGGGATTTTTATTTCGCCCTCATCGAGACGCGTAATCCGTGAATGACGCGGCATTACGGATAATGGGTCCCCTCAGGTGACGGAGTCAATTTCTGTCGAAGAAAAATAGGTACACGATACGACGACGACGACGACGAGCCTCCGCGACTTCGGCAAGGTCGTCTGGTCGTGAGCCAAACGAGCTGGCTTCTTTGCAGCGAGCCTTTCTCGATTTACGACACGACGTCGTACATCATCTGGTCCACGTGCGAGCCGAATCGTGGTCTCCCGTAAAACGTTTGTTTCCGTGAAAAATAACGCACGGGCGACGCGAACGATCGGGTGATGTCGAGGGTGGTCAACAATCGGAATTTAATTTTAAATTGTTTTCCTTTTTTAACGCGCACGTGATTATCGCTATTTTCTAGGTAGCTCGTTTCTCGCAAGAACCCTGGTCGATTCATCAATTTATTCCTTACATTTATTTCTTTTAAAGTGGATGATTTAACTCGACTACTTTGTACGCTTTGTTCTTTTTTTATTTTTTTGTTTTTTTTTATTTTTCAAATTAGAGCGTAATTATCGCGACGATATATCGTACTGTTGACGCTGTCTATCTCAAGTGAGTCATCGAATAGAAAAACAAGAACGAAGTCAATAATACGCATGCAGTCGGTGCGCAAACAATTTATAACAGCGCAATTGAGACGTAACAACAAATTCCACAACTATATCTAATCCATGCAGCAATTCGCGTCATGCTCGATCAAAGCGCTCAAATAAAATTACTCTTCCTTTTAATCGCAAAGGCAAAATCAATTTTTTTTAAACTAATTAATTAAGAAAATAAACAGAATTTTTCGAGGCCTCGCGCGCGGAGAGATAGCTGTCGGAGCCGCGCACGTGGACGTGAGCGCACGATAACGCGGTGATTACACCGCGCAGTGTTTACATTGGCGTTCTCGCGTAAAGTTAGACGCGTGTCGCGGGATCGCGGAGGCGGCTTTCAGCTGACCGGAAGATAGAACGTAAACAAATGGTGACTTACCATCGTGATGAGATCGCCGCTTGGCTTCAGGTGCCCCCCGTACGTCTTTTTCACCTCTCCCTTTGCCTCGCTCCTCTCGATGTCGTTGCCCCGTGCCGAATCACGTCCACCTCTGGTTGGCTGGGTGGCGTCGTACGATCTTGTTTACGAGGTGCGCCGACCGAGACGTCACAGGTTGCTGTTTGGTATAAGGATCGAGGCTGCTGCGCGAGCCGTTTAGTATCTTCAGAAGACGACTCGAGACACATCTTGTTGAAATTCTTTGTGACGAGATTCCTTGGCCGCTTCGCCGCGCACTTTGACAGCCTCAAAGCGTCAAGCGTCGATTTTTCTGAACTGAAAGCACACGGAGGGATAAATTCGCGGAGGATTCGCGGCCACCCGGAAAAATCAACAACGGCCATTTTGAAACGTCCTCGAGGAAAAGGAGTTTGATATATATATATAAGAAATTGATATATCGATTTATCTCGCAATGGCCTTCAGCAGACAGGCGACGCACTGCCGAAAGTGCACTATGTTCAGTAGGTGAGTACGACCGCTAATTGATTTGAAATAAATTAATAATAGAGTGGAGATGAATCGCAAAGTTTATAAAAGAGTTGGATTTGTTAGAAAACGTCGATGTTTCATACGAAATAATTTTATCTGCCAAGATTTTGTATTTAAATTAAATTATTTTAGCCTAAAAAGCAAGATCGATTTATCGCTTAATTATTTTTTAATGCGGAATGTTGATTATTGCTCGATTGAGTTAACTCGCTCGCGATCAATTTAAAATTACTTAAAACTGAAGAAACTGACCGCTTGCGTCATCGTCAACCGCAGATACCTAATTTCGGAGGTGATTATCACCCAGCTCGAGTGTAACTCGTCGACTTATTTTATCCGTCCTTTGTTGGCAATGATCTTTAAACGACGTTGCTGCCGACGCTATAATAAGCTATAACTGAATCAGCGAAAGAAAAAGAATCGTAAAAGTGCGCCCATATGTGCGAGCTATAAGTGAGCCACAGGTTAGGCTAGACTCGAGAGAAGAAACGGTGGTCCGATCGAAGTCTCGCGATCAGCTGACGCTGACAGCTGAGGAAAACGACGGCGAACAACGAGCGAAATTCCGGAGTACCGGGTTTCTTTTGGCGTCACGGGATTTAAATAAGGAGTTATCGCGTCGCCGATATTCGCAGAAGTGTGCGCGTAATCATAATCACAAGATGGAAGTAGACGAGGAACATGGACGTCATCTGAACGTTCTAGAATAGTAGAGAGGTTACATTCGCCCTCAGTAGCTGTTTTTGTTCTTGAGAATTGATTAAGTTATCGGAGCCTAGGTGGCCTTCGGTTAGTCAACTTCGTCAGTGATTCATTTATTTAATAACATTTGCAACAATTTCATAAAGCAATGATGAAGCTGATTATTTGTATACAGTTATGGCTGTTAGAGTAAAAATAGGTAACAGTGTTATCTAATTGCAGGCAACTGACAGACAGCGCGGCTGGCAAAGACGCGGGAAATGTAACAGGCATCACAGACAGATTTTTTCGCTCTATAAACGATCTGAAGAAGGCCAATATGTCCATGCAGAACCAGTGGAAGCTCCTGTCACAGTTAAAAGACTATCTACACAAAACTAATTGCGACAAAAATCAGCAGATTATTGTCACCAAGGACTGGCTTGACAGCCTACAGAAGTTGACTTATTCACAGCTCGAAACAATACGAAAATTGTCATCAGGTTCCGTTAAAAGCATTGATTCTGATAAAACCAGTGTAAGTGCAAAGCATAAAGATAGCACTAATTTAGAGAATGTTACATTGATATCTGAGCAAGCAGAGTCACTTATTAATCCCGATTCAAGGACAGTGGAACCAAAAACGCAACAGGTAATGATTTATAAACTGCATGAAATAATACGTAATAATATTCGAGTTTTTTTTTTTTGTAATGGAGTTTTCTATGTACAGCAAATTTCTGAGCAGAGCATACCCGACGGAAAGCTAGATTCGAAAGATGGCATAACTATGCTACAAATTCTCTCCACGTTGCTGCCTAAGTTATCTCCCAAAGTGACGCAAAGCGCCGTTGCGATACCAAAGTGGAAGGTGAATATTCACAGCAATATTCCGAAGCACAGTATCGTCTCCCGCACGCGTCACGTTTTGAACAGTATTGTTTCGGCGGAATCGAGCTCCTCGAAATTGCGTCGATTGGAAGACTTATTGCTACACGTCGATCAGTATCCAGAGGCGAGGCATTACGCGATCAAAGAAGGAGCGATTCGAATTTTACTGCGGACTCGTCAAACGGCCAAAGACGAACAGATGAAAGGTAGAAGAGAATATAAATGTCTAATTATGATCAATCGTAATTAAAAACTTATATTTTAATGTGATTTTTGCAGCGTGTCTCAGAGAAGCATTGGCTGTAATGGGTTACATCGACCCTTTACCCGGTCGCGGTATTAGAATCCTATCCATTGACGGTGGCGGTATTCGCGGAGTATTAGTTATAGAGATGCTGAAAAAATTAGAGGAACTCACGGGCAAGAAGACGTATGAAATGTTTGACTATATATGTGGCGTGAGCACAGGAGCCATTCTTGCTGCCGTTTTAGGTAATTTGATGTAAAATTCTCAAATTTTTATTAATTATTATAAGATAACTAAAACAAGAGTACTAGATTGTACTATTTATTTTTTATTTATATATAACGCGTTTGTTCAAATTAATTTGTATGTCATCTATACGCAGTATTGCCGAAGGATATTTCGGAAGGTAATCTTTTTTAATAGATTCAGCATGTTCCGCATGTAGAACACTTTGTTAGCGAAAAAGTACATTTCGTGAAATTTCTATTTATCGTGAGCTTTATCGTTTTCTCGCTATTGCAGGGGGACACAAGAGAAAATCGTTAGATGAGGTTCTGGCGTTGTACAAAGAATTGAGTACGAGAGTATTTACGCAGAGCGCGATAAAAGGTACGAGCAGTCTGGTATGGAGTCACGCGTACTACGATACCGCGTTGTGGGAAAAATTATTAGCGGAGCATTTGGGTGACAAAATTCTTATCAAAACCACGCGCGATCCAAATGCGCCGAAGGTGCGTATTTATTATATTAATATCTCAGTGTAAACTTAGAATAAAATGTATAATGCACGAAGCATAATTTAAGTAAGAAAGGGAAAGATGTTAGACGGAGTTTACACTTTTAGTTCGCAGCGGTATCAGCCGTGGTAAATCACGAGCACGTGATGGCTTATGTGTTTAGAAATTACACATTGCCGCACAGAGTGGAGAGCCAGTATATGGGTTCTCACAAACATAAATTATGGGAAGCTGTGAGAGCGTCAGCTGCTGCACCGAGTTATTTCGAGGAATTTAAATACGGCGATTACCTTCATCAGGATGGCGGTAAGTTACGTGTGGACCGCATAGATCGAATAATTTTTGCAATATTATTAAAAAATGATTATAACAATGCTTTAGGTATTTTGGTAAATAATCCGTGCGCTGTGGCGATACATGAAGCGAAACAACTGTGGCCGAATAATCCAATTCAATGCGTCGTATCATTCGGAACGGGCCGCATCCCACATCATATTAGTGAAAAAATATCATCCGAGATAGCGATCTCAAGTTGGAAAGAAAAGTTTTACAAAATTTTGGATAGCGCTACTGATACAGAAGGTAATATAACAACGAAAATAAGCTAGCTGCATTTAACTATTCGGAAATAAATTGAAAATATAATTCAGTAAATGGTTTAATGTTGCAACATTAATTTCGATTTTTCAGCTGTACATACGATGCTCAACGATCTGCTACCCGATCACATTTACTTCAGATTTAACCCTTATTTAACGGAGATGTTATCAATGGTGGAAATTCGACCTGAGAAAATTAGCTTAATGGAGCAAGATGCAAAGATGTACGTGCGTCGAAACGAAGAAAAATTTCAAAAAGCCGCTGCGGCTTTATTAGAGAAACGACAGATCCAGCAAAAAATTATGGATTGGATTGCATTGCAGAGACAAAAATCCGGTCTATAAAGAGCAACACTTCAAATATCAATGCATTCCACAATGCAATCTACGTTTGCACATCACATAGATATTTTACAGTACAATTTTTCGTATCTCTTACATTTGGGCAATTAAATTTAAAGCTTTACGAATTGTTTCTCAATAATGCTCTTTAAATTATACTTAGAATAGAATAGTACAATACGTTTTAAAGATGTACCTTTATGCTTTGTTTGCTTGATATTGTTTTTGCAGATTATTCAAGTTTTATTGAAAATAATATAAATTGCTAATTTATTTATTTATTTTAGATTAACGAGGGATCATTAGTATAGCATTTGACTGTGATACATACTTTATAATATATAAACACGCTTAAGATAAAAATATAAGAACAAATGTATCTTTATATAGAAACCTATAATTACTAAGTATTAAATGTTTTATATATATTTTTATTTACTGTAAATATGTGTATCTATGTATGTTAAATTTTCAATTAAAATATCACACTGTGTGCAAAACGTGTCAATTTTCATCAGCTGCTAATGTTTTATCATAAAACTATTTTTGGAAAATAAGCATTGTGGTATCTCGCGACAAAGTTATATTGATGATCGGTTCGACTGAGTTTAGATACCTTTGCCGAGGGTAACAGCCGGCCGCATCGTGCGACCAACCATCTTGTCGTAAATATATCCACGAATATATCCACTGGCACGAGAAAGGGAGCAACAATAACAGACTGAGATGAACGGGCATATCTAAAGTGCTGCTCGCAACGAAGTACCACCGCACGGTAAACGATGGAACTTTTATGGTTAATGGAGGTCACAAGCAGAGCTCGTAGCTCGTGCGGCTGCATTTAAGTGGAAATTCTCGATCATAGACGCATAGAGCAGCACATAGTTGTGCAAAATTGGTAGGTCACCTTACATTGTCGCAAAACTGATTGCCTTTCATGGAATAAGCGACGATCGCAACGAGTAAAATGAAGGAGAGACTATGCTCTCTCGGCCTCTATCGTACTGCACGAGTGTGGTATCGCATCCAGACGGATTATTTTTTAATTTTGTGATAACGTGTTCCTACGCGGTGTAGCTCTAAGAAAGTCTCGTTTACTTCCGCAACCTGTTATTCGAGGATACGATTCACATTTATATTTAGTATCATATATTGAACTATCCAATGTAAGCCCAGATTGTATTCCTTATAAATCTTAGATCTACTTTAAGAATTTCTTGCGCCCTACAGAGCTTTTAAATTCTAACATAATGTTGCAGAAAATAACACAGTTGGAGAATCCCATGTTGTTTGGAAAACTTACTGCAAAAAGATGAAGCCTACATTACAAACCAAGGGTAAAAGTAAAAGAAATGAAAGGTTTGGGAAGATACTCATTGGAAACACAAACAGTACAAATCGTCCTGATCTGTCCAGCTTACGTAAACCTATTGACACAAGTATATCAAACTTGTATCAAGTCTGTGAGCTTCTTGATGACGGTACCGACGAAGTTAAATCTATATTATCACATGAATGTAATGTCATATACGAATGTCGTGTCTGTCACAGTTTATTTAGAAGTATTGGGAACTTAGTGTCTCACAAAAGAGAGTATTGTACAGAAAAGTTTGATGTTACATTGCATAGATGTGTATTGAATAACTATAATACAGTGAGTATAATATAATTTATTTGAATTAACACTGTTACTGGTTACTGTTATTTAAAACTTTTTCAGTATGCTACCAGAGAATCAGTACACATGCACAAAGCAGAGAAGACAAGTAATGATGAAATTAAAAATGATAGAATACTTAGAAGTCAAGTTTGTAAAAGGACAAATAAAAAGGACCTCACTACAATAATAGATGTGATAAATAAAAGGCGAGAAGAATATATGGAAAATATAACACGTTTGTGTAACACAGAGAAGTGTGTAACACAAACAACTAACGGCGGTATTAAGAATGATACAATATTCGAGAACCAAGTACGCAAAAAGACAAATAGAAAAAATTCACTTGCGATAACACGCATACTAAACAAAACGCAAGAAGAAAATATAGAAAAGAAATTAGAAAATGAAATTTCTAATGTACCAAATAATCAACGTATGTGCTTGCAAGCTGTAGATACGAATTGTTCTGCAGTATGTCAAACTGTTGAATCGTCAGATGCGGTAGTCGACGCTATAGACTTAGTGAAAGACCAAGTAAATACTACCATTTACGACGACATCAAAATCAAATCTGAAATTTATTGACTACTTGCTTGTAACATAGTTGATTCTGTTTTTAGATAATTGAACTTCAAGATGTTATGAATCCAAGTCCTCTCGCAGTAAAGGAAAAGACGCCTACAATTCAATTAAAAGATGAATTTAAAAATAAATTAGAAAATCAGTTAGAAGATCAATTGAAAAATAAATTAGAAAATCAACCGGAAAAGAGCGAAAGTCCTATTCAAGCGAATATGAACAACGAGGAAAACGAATTATTGATACATCAATTACCAATTGACAATTGTCAATTAACCTGTTCTAAATGTAACAAATAATACTTATTTTTTAGTAACAAGATATTCAATAGATATGACAAATTTTGATTTTGATACGCAGGTAATGTAAAATTTTCATCGAATAAGACATTAACTGTTCACATGAAAACGGTGCATACGTCCAATCGTTTGTGTTATCCTTGCCCTTGCTGTGCAAGTATATTTGCAAATACTTGGAGCGTCAATCGGCATTTATATAAAGGTACTATATGAATAATTTACAAATTGACATGGTATACTGTGTGTTATCTCAAAATTTTTGGTATTTATTTTTAAATACTTCAATATTTTAAAACCAGTACTCCCATTAATTATTACAATTTTTTGTACAGCCCATAAAAAGAACAATAAACAGGTGCGTAAATTAAAACTAAAAATTCAACAGAAAGCTTTTCACAGGAGAACAAATGAAATTTGTACACCTAGAACATCTACTTTGAAAAATATCATAAAAAATAGCAATAAAACACAGGTAAGTTATTAAATAGTTTTTGTCGATTTTTTTATTATAATAGAATATTTATTAATATTAATTATTTTATTATATTTTAATATAGGATACTTTGAATATAATACATATTTTATATTTTTTGCAGAAATCAATAAATCGTATAGAATCTCGTAAAAAGCTTTGTGGTAGACGTAGACAAAAATTAAATAGAAAGGCATCTCTATCTTATTTGCAATATCAAATGCCAATTGCTTCATGTGACGAAACAACAATTAGAATAAAACGATGCAATACGTTATCATTCTCGACACCCAATGATATACAATGCAAAACCAAAAACACCGATTTAGTAGCTAATACAATTACAGAGTCATCCACAGATAAAGATGTGTCTAGTAAAAATGCCAAGCAAGCATCGATGTCTTCTAAGAGTAATCACAAAAAGCTTATCATACAAGATGTTTTTAGTCTTAATGAAAAACAGTGGAATGAGCAAAACCATGAACATAATATATCTAAATCGAATTCAGTGGATAACAATAATGAATCTAATATTATATCATCAGAGAGTATTAATGATAGTAAATTATTATCTCACGATAAAAATGAGGATAACTCTGTGTCTCATAAAAAAGTAAAATCATTTGACGATGGGTGCATAGATACCACCAAAGTTAATTTTGTCACTTCAACGATTAGAAATAAAGAAGATAAAACGTCGAGCCGTCTCAATGAAAAAGAATTAATCGAGATAATTGATTTAGAAGGTAAGTTATTTTTAATTACCATAAATTATATTTATTATATAATTTGTTTAATTTTAGACCCTGAGAAAGTAAAAGCAAAGATGAATAATTACGAATCAGAGTCTTCGTATTCAACACCCCCGAGTGAAAAAAATCCTACTTTACTGATGGAAACAATAGCTACGATAGCAGATTTTGCGAAGGTTCGGTGCCTTTTGTGTAAACGAAGATTCACATCTCTACCAAATCTACGCAGGCATTTGGCGATGCACGTTGGTTGGAATCGCTATCGCTGCAAGTTGTGTGATTTCAAGTGCTACTTAAAATGCGGCTGCGTTGCGCATTGTAAAACAGTACATAATATACATAATAGTGAGGATGTAGCAGAAACAATATTCGAAATACCGGAGAGCGAATATACATGTGAAAAGAATGTCGCGGATGTAACGGATCCAAAAACTAAATCAAATAGTCCGGATATCATAGAGGATGCAACTGCATCGTTAGCAACGCCCGTGGACTTAAACGATTCCAACGATTTAAATACGTATGCTGTTTTGCAAAGTAAACCTGCTTCTACTGCAAACGAGCAGACGACAGAGCCTCATGAAAATTCCAAAGATCTGTCTGTCAATAATAAAAATTATAAAAAAATGAATATACAAGATCTGTCGGAATTTCTAAAGCTTTATGGAGAAGCAGGCTCGTTTCACGTTAAAGAAATGTTGATGGAAGTGATACTCGGTTCGACTGATACAAGCGAAGTTGAGACTCATTCCGATAACTGTGAAATAGAAACTCGTGGTGCAAGCGAACATGTGGATACGAGTAATAATGCAAACAATGCCGCAACTAGTGACGAATCTAAAGAGACGTTTTGTCCAGTATTGAATAATGTAAAGCATCAACGTCCCAGTCGTAACCGAATAAAACTTTTGAGCAAGGATTTTATATATGATTTGAAAGAAATAAATTCTTTAAGGGAAACTAGCTTTATCAACGATTCGGAAAGTTTACATGTACAAAAGAAAGCTAAACATCTTAAATAGAACTGTATTTCATAATTAGTAATAATACTGCGATTGTGATTATTATGTAATATCCGTTTCATCAATGTAATAGTCCATTTTTTCTAATTGAAAAATAAGTACTATACATAATAATAATTATTACGTGTATCATATTATATATGATATATTTTAATAATGTTCTACACCTTGTATAACGTAACATTTTTTTATAAACATGTAATAAAAATTGTACAAAATCGTTAAAAAAAGTTTGTATCCTCGCGCCATGTTTAATTCAGAGTTATGATTGAGAGTGCGTTTCGAAATGCGTTTAGAGCGCATATTCTATACGTAATAAATACGTACGAAACTAAATTTTTCAATATTTTAAGCAAAAAACGAAATTTTTTGTTTGAAATCGAAATCTACGCCACATTAAATTATAGTCTTTTCATAATTATAATAAATCAAACACTGCTCGCGGCTGATTGTACCTGTACTCTACTAGGTGCACCTTCCGACACCTTTATTAAAAATTTTCTTTTCATTTATATCACAAAAAATCATTCTTTAGCACTCTGTAGGCATATCCTACTGATTACAAATATTATAATATTATTAATATTGTTTCAAAATTTAGTCTTAATAAAATGAGAAATAAAAATTCGTTGTTACAATCAGCCGTCAGAGGCAGTCACTTGTGTTGGCATAAATCCGTATTAGAACGTGTGATTCTTACTTACGTGCAACAGCGGTCACTGAGCGACGCAGCTTCTCTAATCCACGGTAATCCAGGCAGCGTGTCGTCGTATCACAGAACATCGAAACGACACGTCGCAGCACACAAGTGGCACACAAGTTCGGCAGTCACTTAGCAAGGGCAAGCGAGAAACGGCGCGCTCGCGATTCTCGTCTCGGGCAGCTGAGACCACGGATTGGTCACGAGGTTGCACGTGCGCACTGGTTTCTTCGCGTTTAGCGCGGCCAGTCGGTGGCGCCGTCATAGAACAGTCAGAACTCACTGATCACTGAACCGCTCGCTCCCCCTCGTCTCAGGCAGCCAAGACCACGGGATTTGTCGCGAGGTTGCGCATGCGCACTGATTTCTTCGCGCCTAGCGCGGCCAGCCAGTGGCGCCGCCATGGGACAGTCAGAGCTCACTGATCACCGAACCGCCCGCGCTCGCAGATGCGCGGCAAACAGCGTCAAGTGAGCAGTTTCTCCTCGCGATCTCCCGGCGTAAAACCGTATCTCTCCGTGAACGCGTTACGAATGATGTTCGACGGAGACACGACCGTGGATCCTTGACGAGCGCGGTGTTATTGTTTACGGTCGAATCAGTGTTTATTGTGTGCCCCTCGCTCCCGACGACGAGTGTTCAAAGGGCGGTGAGAAAGGAAGAAGCGCAACCTTGCTCTCGACCAGCTGCTGGAGGGCCGAAGCAGCATCACGAAACGTAAGTCTGAAAGATGAGAGAAGGAAGGAGACGAGCTCGAAAGAGCGATGAGATGGGACGGGCGGAGTGAGAGGGAAGGGGAGAGGGGTGGAGACACGACGAACTCGAGCTTTCCCATGGATGAAGGACGCGCCTTCCGCCGTCTCTCTTGAGCTCGACCCTTTTCTCCCCTTCCCTCCCTGCTTCCCTACATTCGGCGAGTCCGTACCGAATTATTTTCGAGGCTTTGTCGCGGGTACGCGGGTGCGCGATGAAAGCTCTTCCGTTTCGCGAGATGCGCATCTCGATGCACTTGTTTTATCTTTCTCTCCTTCGTCCTGCCTCCTTTCTCGCGGTCGCGGAAGGTCGCGGAGTATTCCGGCAGAGGGGGAGGGGGGGAGGGAGAAGGAATCCATGAAATAGAAAGCGGAGAAAATCGACGATGTTATGAAAGTAATAATTGGCGTGCGATCGAATCGAATCCGCGAAAAGCAGAATCGGTCCTGACTGTTGAAAGTTTTCCGCGTTATTCTTGCTCGATACGGAAAAAGAGACGTCGTCCAGACGCTTCCTGGCCCCCGTCGTATCGTCCGCTCGCAGAGGTGTTCCGATTCCGGGGAATCTCTCTTGGCGCGAAGGTCGCGAGAGTCGACGACACAAATAGAGAGCGAGGCGCAGCGCACTTTACGGGGGCCTCCCTCTTCGAAATTGATACTTCCGCGCAATCACGACTCCTCGGCCGACTGCTGCTCGTACGCAATTAATGCCTTGCACCACTTGTTGCTAGTCTATGGTACCTGTGGACGGTGAGCACAAGTGCGGTCGTATTTGGCCCTGACGTCAAAGGCTAGCATAGGTATACCTCTCTTAACTTTGCTCAATGCTGAAGAAGTTTGTTTTTCTCGTCGACGCAATAAAAAAAATATTAAAAAAAATATTCTGAAGTGCCGTGCAATGTGCGAAGCTGCTCGCGCGAAGACCGATTAGCATAGTTTCCGCATCGCAATGTAGTAATTATTTCTCGTACGCGCCGAAAGGAATCGATTGACGAACGCCTGCCGTGATATCGAGAGAAAAGACAACGGTGCTCCAGCGAGCTCTTGAAATTTACCCAAGTATTTTATAATCGCGCTTGGATATTCATTTTATTTTTTTAAATTTTTTTTGCGAGGGTTTAAAAGCCGCTTGAAGCTGCGTTATCGGACCATTTTTGCGAACTAATTGAACCTCGACGAGCAACGCCCGAGATGAATCTCGTTAGCCGTCGCTAAATTAGATCTCGTTTCCGTCGGTCTTATGCTCGCGAAATTAGGACGTTTTAACTTCTACGTTCAATTGATAAGTTTGCGTCGTGCCGAAATGCGAAAAGTTTATTCTGAAGGATACGGCGGGAAATAGAGAAGGAAGGACTCTTTGTCATCGGCGAGGAGGTGCTTAATAAATTGTCGCTGAATAATCGAGAAGCAGTTCCGATAAAAGGGTAGACGTGTCACAAACGGCAATGCGATGCCGTAAAAGTAGTCGCGATAAAACCGTCTTTACGTTCGCACGCGGTTGATTCACTCGTTGGATAACGAGACAATTGCTTAATCGCGACACAAGTGAGACGCCGCTATGTAAGTGTCATCGTCATCGCTCGCGTCGTCGTTCCCGCGCGAATTTTTTTTTTTTTTACCAAAGGAAAGATCTTAGCTCGAAGGAAAGCAATCTCGGTCGAGAGACGACGAGCCTCGTCAATTTTATTGCCTAGAAATCCGGCCAGCTTCGTGTTCGCCGATGACATACGTATCGCTAGATTAGCCCGGGTGGATAGAAGTGGATTTGTCCACGCGGATCTGTCCATTTTAGCTGAAGGGAATGATTCGCGGATTCTCTCGTTTCGTAATTTAAAGCTGCGCTGTTGAAACGTAAAAATCGCCAGACGCATCGTCAGCTCGTAAATGAAAACGTCGCGTAATCGGCGTGATATATGTTTACCAATTATTTTTATGATCGCTCTTTAGTAGATTCATTTTTATGTATAATACGCGCGTAATTGAATTTTAATACGTTTTAAATGTAGACGTGAATGTGTCATTTAATTCTCTAGTTTAGTCTAGAAAAAAAAACAAAAAATAATGCTAATTGAATAATTATTGTCAATTTTTTTTGGTCATATTTTATAGTATATGTTTCAAATCTAGATAAGTCTTTTTGTTATTTTAATAGTAATGACGGCGTGCCATAAATTTGTTAGTTGAAAAAGCGGCAAATAAAGAAAAAAAAATCCCAAAAAAAATGTACTAGTAGTGTGAAAAAAAAGTCCTAATATTGTTTGCAATAATTACACTTAAACCACTGGCATCAATGTTCGGAAGAGGTCAAAACCCGGTTATTAGCAGTTATTAGCTGAACGGAAACAGTCTATTCTGACGCAATCCAAGCCGTAACAGGAGTGAGAAAGAAAGAGAGAAAGATAGAAAAGGGGGAAAGAGAGGGAAAGACTGCTCCTGTCAAAACAGTTCCAATTACATATTGTGCATGCCACAATGACTATATGACTTGGAACCGGTTTGACGCGCACCTGTCGATGTCTTCCGGCGTGGATGTGTCCAAGGAGTGCTCGAGAGCCCACGATAATTCAATTGTAGTCTCTTCTACCGTATGGAAATCCATTTTATCACAATAAATCGGTTATATCGATCGGCTGGCACCTTACCCCTAAATAAAAAATACAAAGAATGTTTCGAATCGACAGTTAAGAATATTTCAATCAACTCTTAATAATATCCTTAAACGAAATTTATGAGAAAAAGTCCACGAAATTAATATGACTTGATTTAAAAATTTAGAATGTAATCCGAACTGTTAATTATTTTTTTTAATTTATTAAAGAATCCTTGATATAAGACCTTCGCGAGTACACTTGATTTTCTTGTAAATCAAGGCTAAAAATGATATATAAAAGAACCGCTCATCTAACGAGAGGCTCGCTGCTCTCTCATCTACGTTCGATGGAGAACAGGCAGGAAAAAGGTCCGCGACGGCGGTGCGACCATAAATGCAGCCGTGCGAACGGTAGGCTCGTCCGTTTGTACCCTTGTACGGCGCGCGACCACCCTAATAGAAGTCTCACAATCCAAATCACCCCCCGTTGCGTGTGCGGGGGAGAGAGAAAGAGAAAGAAAGAGAGAGACGCCTAATGCAACGGGGGCAATGGCATCGGAGAATGGTATGGTATGGCGAAGGCACATCGCGACTTGTCGTTATGGTAACGCGGCCCACCACATAAGTCTCTTTTCTTTCTCTATTGTTCATTGACCGCGCACTTGCCCATCGCATATCTCTCTCTTGCACACACGCGCGCGCGCGAGAACGCACACATTCACTCTTAAAGATCTAATGGTAAATGATCGATTACCTATACATATATCACGCCTGTAGTCGGCGCGACAAAACTTTCGCGATGTCACACGTTGCTCGGCGAACACGACGCGACAAAAGCTGTCTATTAATTTCCGCGTACATCCCTCGCTTTTAATTATTTTTTTCTGAGGTCTTCTTCACCTGATCGCGTAGCGAGAAAATAGAATGATTGATTAGCAAAGAGTCAAGAAGTAAACGAGTCATTACCGGCAGTTTAGATTGAGGTATAACGTCGAGAAGCACAGCAGTTTCGATAAATCCGATAAGAGACAATAGCGAGGATTGTTTTCTCGCTCGTATATTTCCCAATAAAAAATAATAGGCCGGGTTAAATTGATTGTATTAAATCTTTGATAAGCAATCCAGAATCTTTCAGAGTAATTGTTTACTTCGCTTTGCGAGTGGCTGACTTTGTCACAATTCGTACTCCTTC
Source organism: Cardiocondyla obscurior (assembly GCF_019399895.1). Classification (NCBI taxonomy): domain Eukaryota; kingdom Metazoa; phylum Arthropoda; class Insecta; order Hymenoptera; family Formicidae; genus Cardiocondyla; species Cardiocondyla obscurior. Next base: position 8,594,777 of record NC_091866.1, on the reverse strand, counting down.
CTTGTGCAGGTTTATTTCTGCGTTACGCTGATATTTAAACGCGATTGAAGAAAGTGCGTTCGACGTTACGCAATAACGCACCTGGAGTTACGTATCTGAATATCATTATCCTTTTTCTCGAGGAACGAAACGTCGCTCGAGCGCGGTCTGTAGGCGACAATTTTTTTTTTTTTTTATAAGTCTCAAAGAAACCGCTCGAAAGCCGCGATTTACTTCATTCTCGGCGCAATTCGGATGGGCGTGCGAAAGACGGCAAGACGCGAAGGGAAAGGGATTACGGCTGTCTTCGGTCGTGCCTACTCGTTCTTTCGAACGACCGTCTCCTCATCCTCATCTCGCAGCCATGTAAAAAACCGCATTCCGACCGTCGGGACTACCCCGCGCCTTTTTAATACTTCTCTCTCTCTCACTTTTTCGCTCGCCTTTCATTTTCTTTCTTCTCTCCCCGACGTCATTCCCGTTGCACCTGCTTGCGCACGGAATGCATCTGCTCCCTCGGCGCTGCATTCTCATTATCTGATCTCCGAAGGAAGGAGCTTTCCGTGAGCCACGCGCGACTTCCCGCTGCGTCACGGGAAAACGAGAAATAAAATCGCCGGGAATGCTCGCCCGAGAGAGAAAGCATGACAATCGCCGGCGGACGATAATTATCCTCGGCAAACGCGACGAAATTACGACCGGAGATATTCCGTAAAGTATTACAGCGGGCACCTCCGTGAGAAGGAAACAACGACGTGCGTGTACGACGCGGAACGAACGAGGGAAGACGATTTTTCGATCGGATCATTAGCACCGACATTAATTCAGTTGACGAATATCTTAACAGTATTGTACCGCGCCTTATTCCGTCGTTTATTGTTTCTCTCGGGATTCCATCGGCATTACGAAAATTAATTCCGTTTTATTTTTACTCCGCGCGAGATATTTTGAGGTATTAATTTTGTCGATTGCTTATTCCGACCCTTTTACGGGTGAAATGTCTCCGTGAAACCGGCTGACTTAATCAGCACGTGAAGCAATATAAAGTACGGCTCGCGCGCTACGGAAATCAACCGCGGGTGCCACGTGGAATAATCAGGAAGCTATTATATCGGATGCCTACCAGACTATCTTGCGCGTTCGTTCATTTCACGCGGTATCTTTTTCTTTTCTTTTTTTTTTATCCCAATAGGCTTTGTTCATTCAGATCGACAATTACACGAGCGATTATAACGAAAAGATACGATTGTGAAAAATATATGAAAGTAAACAAGATACGCCCATGGATAACGACAAACGGGGATATTTTTCCACTACGCCGACTGATACTTATCTCTCGTTGGGACACGCGACGGGAACCACGTAGAATGGAAGTCCTAAAATTTTAAAAAACGACACGGGGAATTTCGATTTCACAATAGATACTTTCGAGCCGATTTCTTATCGAGTAAAAAAAAAAAAAAAAATCGAAGCTGTATTGTGCTAAAAGAAATTGCCTTTTCATGTATCGCACGCATACATATCGCTTATCCTTTTACGAGATCGTACAGTAGGAAAACGTTACTCGTCCTCCCGATGCATTTATGATGTAACAAAGTGAATACGTCATAAACGTTTACAACGGCCGTGAGTAAAGTCGTATCTTCGTTTAGTATCGCATTAAATAAGGTCGGTCCTTCGACTGGCTTCGAGACATGTATTTTATTTCGAATAAAACGTCACGCTTGAGCTTTAACCTCGGCGTCAATTTAAAGCTTTTAAACGCTTATATCGCCAAATTACGATATTATAAATAAGAAAGTCACATTCTCGACGGGTCCAAGTTTGCCGAGTAAAAATCAACTTCCGATATCGATTGGCGGGATAAAAGAAATTATTCGTTTTTGACGTCGTAATTCGATAGAGTAGAGAGTAATTGAGAACTTGAGGGACAAAGGGCTTGCATACTTGATTTACGAAGATGCGTTACGTGAAGCCGTACACAGTATAGCGCACGATATCATGCGATATGCGCATACGTGTGTTGATTACACGGTACGATGATTCGCCATCATTGTGTCGTGAGAGAGCGGCAACGCAGTAACAGTAACTCCTTTACTCCACCCACACACCCTCGTGAATATCGTAATATTCGTGAGAATTTCTCGTATGCGCGCCACGGTTTTCTTTCCCCTCGCGCAAAGGGGACCATCGTCTTAATTTTTCGATAAATTAAATTCGACGAATAAATCGCCGTCGCGAACATTCTCCTTTCGTTCTATCATTGTTATCGCAAGTGATATATCAGTTTTCGCTCTGGAGACACTCAGGGAATTAAGAAGTTTAGTAACAGTTGTAATTATTTTTAGTTCAAAGCGTTTGCGAGGTATGCAAAGTGTTTGTCGGTATTGCAATGTTATTGTGACCCGCTTTTGGAATAGGTATTCCTGCGGGCTTCGCTTTTTCTTTTTTTTTTTCTTTTTTCCTATGGTGACTTTTATCGAAATATGGAATATGAAAGTGAGATATAATGAATTAGATGATGACACCGCGTACGAGCCCCTCGTTCCTCCGAACGTGACTAATTTACTACACTTTCTCGTCGTTTCTTTGCGCGCCGTTAAGTCGCCCGGTATTAATTGAGACACGCATATGTATACGTATACCTGAATCCATATTCGGTTACCTCGACGCTTGCGTAAATTACGTTTACGATCGAGCGATCGCGTGATTTTTATCGATTCCAAAGGCCGTGGCAAGTGGTTGCGCTCGGTGAAAGTGCGCGTTAGGTAGCTCGACGAGGGGCTTTTCGAGTCTCTTGGAAACATATGAATGAATGCACATGTACGCGCGACATGTACCGTTGCTCGGTCGCAGGCACCTGTTCCAAGGGAGTCCCAAGAGATAATCAGGGACTGTTTTCTACGAAAGAATTGATGGATACCGCATTAACGAGTCGCGGGAGAAAAAGCAAGAAAAATAAACAATATTTCCTAGGGCATTCCTCTAAAACAGAGTGCGATAATCGTTATTTCGAGTAAGAAGCAGCGTAAGGGTCGACTTATTCGCTTAATTTCTTTATTCCTTCGGCGTTAACGCGGTGTAGCGGTCTCTTCTTCGGCGTTTTCTCAGGAAAAGGCATCGTTTTTAAAAGTCCGCGGTTGCTTCTTCGTCCATAGATCGATGACGAAAAATCCTCGCTCACCGCGGACGATTTTATTTTTGCGGAACTTTCACTCGCGCAGGATTCACTTTCCTCTCGCGTTCAGGATGATTTGCCGAAAAAGCGAGCCGCGAAAGGAGGCATCCGTCGTCACGATTCCGCGGTTCTTTGATTGCATTTTCGGGCGATCACGCGCGTTTTCTAAGAGGCAAGGCCGTTTTCGCCGGAGAGGGTAATGAAAACGCTCAGTTTTTCCAGTGCCCATTGGTACGTGTCCGTGCACGCGAATAATAATTGCAGCCGTAATGCATCCGCAACGCCATTACCGATGGTCGCATTAGCATGCACGAGCGGGATAGGTTTGCCTTGAGAGATATCCTCGCGACGTAGTTTTGCGGAGCGAAATATTAAACACGTGCTGTATTCACGATGCGTCGCGTGACCATCATGCGTACTCGCGATTGTGAATATACCAAGGTGTTCTAGATTCACTGTCCGTATGAACAAATCGGGAGAACATGGAGTCGTCAAAAAAAAAAAAGAAAAAAAAAATTAGGACAAAATTTTCGCCCTTTATTCGAAGAAGCGTGTAAAAATGGCTAGTATTTTTTATTATAAAATTTTGCTTTATAAATGACACGATTATTTCTGCATGGAATGTACATATAAGTGATTCTAAATATTTTAGGCGTTGTAGAAATAGTGTAAATAATTTAAATTATTAAAGCATTCGAAAAGCAATATAAGTTAGTTATTGTTAGTATACGTTGTAACTTGTATTCGCCAGGGATTTATAAGAAATGTGCCGAGGACTCCCGCGTATAAATGAATAAATAGTTAACGAGTCTTGATCGATTCCTTGAATCGCCTTAAAAATAACATTTATTTTCACGGAGAAATCTGGGCCACGCATAGATCGAACCTTCGACGAAGGGCGAAGCGGCGGGAAGGCGGGCGCATTTCGGCATACACGTCGTCCGTGTGAAATCTAATTTATTTCGACGCGCGGGGAGAGAAATTTATACGATTTCCCGCTTCCGAGAGCCGTGAAATATCGGCCGTGGGAGGATCGCCGCGAGCATAGGGAGGCTGGCTCGCGCCTTTGGTTAGTGCACGTCGACGTGAAGGCAAGTTTTTGCGATGCAGCCGTCGTCGGGTGAAACAGGGAGGAGGGGAGAGAGCCTCTCCTCGATTTGGGCTCGGAATCCCGCGCAGCGCAGCGCGGCGCGGCGACCTACTGACCTGGAACCCCAGCATCTCGCGCTATCGGTTGATCCAATTTTCCGCGTGTCGTTGACTCGTTCCCTGCGTCAGGACGTGCCGGAGAGACGCCGTTCGTCCCTGGTACTCATCGATTTCCAGGAACGGGGTCTGCGCGCGGTTCGCCGGAGCTAAAATCGTGCTCGTTCTCGATTTACCTAATCTCGGCTTCTTCCCGAGATATACGAGATATACTCGCGGAGATACGTCGCTCTTATTTTTTTTTTTTTTCTCTCTCTCTTTTCCTTCTTTCTTTTTTTATATCTTTCGTACACGTTGACGTGTCCGCCGCGAGAAGGTGGAGCGTGCCGCGTTCGCCGCGCCGAGGATTGCGAGGTCGTGGAAACTACGCGGGATCCTCCCGCTGGACCAACGGCGGCGGCTGCTGCGGCGGTGGCGGCGGTAGCGGGCGGCAGCAGCTCGTGCCTCGCAGTCGATACCGCTGCTGCACCGTGGTAACGTGAGACGCGCGCGACGAACAAGGGGGGGGAGGGAGGGAGGGAGGAGGAGGAACGAGACCTCTCAAAGTAGAGAGTAACGAGAGAACCGTGCTCTGGATATTCGATATCGGGTCGCTTGATCGAGCCTCTCCCGCGGTTCCGCGTTACCGATCTTTCCTCGATTCGCGGCACCGAGCTCCAAGTAGAATCGCCAGTGGCTCTCTCGATGACCCTGATACTTAACGCACGCGAAATGAAGACGTTTACTTGTCCTATTTGCGTTTGTTTCGCCGCGCAAGTAAGCTCGCAGTGATACCAGAAAAGAGAACAGTATTACGGAAGTGTCAGACCGTGGTAAGGCGAATACAAAGAAAGAACTAAGGAGGGAAAGATAATAGCTGTAATAAAAAAAAGAAAAAAGTATATACAGGAAAGTTAAAGATGGAGTATGAACAGCGTAGTGACAGAAATATAAGATAATAATCGCAATTACTCGCGTTTGTGTTTGTGGAATCTTACCTGATACTCGGAGATAAAATCGACTCTCAAAAGTCTTCGAATATAGAGGGAGGGAGAAAAAAAGAGCCTGTGAACGCGGCAGTGTAACAATTTACGTCGTAATTTCGCAAGGATAAAAATAAATATTCTATAGGTTTGTGTAGGTAGAAGGAAAAAAGGAATCTGCGGACAGCATTTGCAGAAAATGGCTGTTTATTGTCTTCGTTTTCGATACTAAAGATCTCGAGATCTTTCCTCGAGGAAATAGTGACGCGATAAGCGATATCTATATCGTCCATGATTACGGTTTTCGTGGAGAACTTTTCAAAGCTGTACCGACCTGCGAGGAGCTTACAGTCTCTCGGATTATTTTGTAGAAATAATCAAGGACGCGTTTTTAGATTGCTTGAGTCATTTTAATTTGTGCGTTAACGTCCGCGAAGAAAATAACATCCTTGAGACTTGATTGGCAACAAGCTCCCAAGCTCTAATTCGGACAATTCACCTCTCTTTGTTTTCCGCCCACGTCGAGCAACGACACGATCACTTTTGCACGCTCGCCTACATTAATTAAGCAGTCGCTGGGCATTTATCTGTCGCAAAATCAGCTTCGTATCGAAGCACACTTCGAGTGCAACGATGAATAGGCTAAATGCGCTTTTTTTCCCCCCACGTAAACTTCGTATTCATCATGTTTTAATAGCTTTTAGTAGACTTCACGCGAGATTCTTCCCTCCTCCGCCCTTTTTTTTTTAAGTGTTCTTGAATCAATTGAGAGTCAAGTTTTTTTTTAAGTACTGAGATAAATATCATTACTTCGTTTATTTGTCAGATTAAATATTTTAATATTACTTGTAAGAATTTTAAATCTGTCGAAGTTAAAGAAAATTGTTTTCAAAATTAACGTTAAATAAAGAACAAAATTTGCATACGCGTTAGGTGACGTTCTTTAAACTTTTTCTTTTCTCAAGTCTTCTTCCGGATTCTACATACATATAATTACATTTATTAGCGATCTTTTCTTCGATGTTCATGTGAAAGAAAATCTTGACTTTAAATTGACCCAAATATTCGTAAAAAAAAAAAAAAATAATAACTTGATATTTCCGTCATGTATAATCAATGAATGTATTAATTTGTTACAGGTGCATTTAAAAAATAATCATCGAAAATGACTTGCATATCGCAATGCGCCAAATATTTCCTCTGCCTCTTCAACTTCGTTTTCTTCGTAAGTATACAATCTTGTACGATAATAATCTAAATAGAAATATGCATTTCCTGTATTGAAAAAAAAAAAAAAAAAACATCGTAGATCGCGATTTATCAATATTGCAAATTTGCAACGCTAATTGTAAGCGCTGTTTATTTTTTTTTTTTCTTACCTTGGGGATTTTATCAAAACATTTTCCACTCGTTTCATCGAGTCTATTATATGCGCGATATCAAAGAGCTAAGAAAGGGTTAATCCGTTGAAGGAATACGCAGACTTTCTCAGCGAAAATGTACAGTTAAAATCTTCTCTCATAAAGTAATCTCTCGATTCATACCGTTACGTCTTCTGGTTTCTCGTATTACGATATCAGGGATAAATGTTGAAATAAAACCGTTTCGCAACGAAATGCTCTTGCTCGATAATATAGATTGATAAAATGTGTCGAAAGTTCCTTTAGCTATCTTCTATCGGTGAGGATATAATATAATGTTCAACCTGCATGTCGTCTACTTTACTTTAATCGAAACATCTTGTGACAATCGATCAAGATTTACGTAGTGTGAAATCTAATCTATTGAACACTAGCGAGTCAAGTGACCTATTTCAGCGCGTGCATAATGCGAAAAGAAATTCACGTTGCCTCTCGACGTCAAGGTGCATTAGGAATTAACATAAGACTCAATTGCTCCGATATTATTTTGGTTTCAAATGAGATTTAAAAATATATGATTTATTATTTGTCCTGATTAATAAATTTGTATCTCACTTAAAGACGTAAGTAACGTTGGCGCAATTTTTTTTTTTTACACCTTCAGAGCTTTGTATGACGTATTGAAAAATAGTTAATGAAATAATCGCGAGCAAAGCCGGTGAAACTGTTTGCCTCGGCGTGAGGGAGGTAGTTGCAAAGTGAAACTTTTCGCAAAAATCGGTTTATCTTGCCCGGCAAGGCAAGAGCGTTAGGTCTCTGCCTTCTTTGGCGCGGCAGCCTTGAGGATCCACGAAGCAGAACGGAAACCTACACAAGCTCAATGCCTCTGTTTTACAGATCGCCGGAGGAGCGGCACTGACTGTCGGTATCTGGCTGTTCGCCGACAGCAGCTCGTTCACCAATCTCATCGGGAAACTCGATCAGTCCGACTTTCTGGTAAGGCGCAAACTGATTTTTTAAAGCTACATTATTTTTAAGGAAATAGGAAAAAAGTCTGAGAAAATCAGACCCCACTTGCGTGCTCGTTCTACTTTGTTTTCGAGGAAATCGTTAATTGACATCGCGCACAGCTACTTGCTCGCACGATCCACGCGTACGGCCGCCGAATTGGCCGAGTATCAAATATTTCAACGAGATACTTGCACGAACGTAGACCGACGTATTTACAACGCGTCAGGTGAAGTTTGACAATTTAACTTTCAAATCGATCTTAATTCCAATCCTCGTCGGGCCGACGCGACGGAGCCGCCGAACAAAGCGGGATACTTTCGGTATTTAAACGAGCCGGACAATTCCCGATGGCGAAAATACCGGTTCGTAAACGTGTTTAAATTCCTCCTGCGTTGCGTTTTTAAATTCTGCCCGCGGACCTCGAATGTTTCCTGTTGACTTGTCGCGAGCGCGCGATCATTTCGTCGACGAATATCTGATTAATCCCATACTAATTTAACGCGAGCGTCGAACAACGTGCGCCCGACTTTATTAATTTTAAGATCATGTCGTCGAAACAGTTTCGAGATAGATGTTCGGTATACCGCGCTAGAGATGCGTTGAAAGAAAAAAAAAAAAAAAAAGATTCGCGCCTATTCACAATACAGAGTCGGTTATTTATACACCAAGTTTCACTTGCGCAATTCGTGCTAATTACGCCGTAAGTTGTTCGTTACGCAATTAGCAATCGATGTAACGAGGAAGTTTAACTTGAAATTCAAACTGGACACGCGACTGATTTTTCCCGATATTATCATATCGTATCGGTAGAAATAGTCTTTTACTTATTGCACGTTTAACTTGGAAACTGGACTTCCGCTTATGCGACGCATATGCAAAATGGCCTCGCACCTTTTGCCAATGAATCTTTTCATTAGCGTTGTACAATTATTTATTATAGTACGGCTTGCATTAGCATGCTTCGCATTATGCGAGCACGTGCAAAATACAGACATGTAATGAGAAACTTATCGTGCCGCTGTTGTCTTTCTAACGCACGGATACAACGGTGTGATTATCACGTGCATATGTTAACGTAATTTTTTTTTACTGCCGTGTCGGATCGATATGTAAAGTGCCCTTCTCGCGAGATGCTCTTCACCTGCCTATTTTCTTTCAAAGATAAATCCCTTGTACGTAAATTTAACGAATAAGCGTTTGATAGCTTCAAAGGCGACGAAGCCTCGAAATCCAAGTGAATTTTAGGAACTAGATCAGTTTAAAGATAAGTATCTATTTTTTTTTGGAAAGATGCCAAGCGTACGATAGATTTAACGCGGATGATCAATTTGCGAAAAATATGTCATTCCCTTTAATTATCGTATTATAATTAACATATATATTTTTTTTTTAACTTTGCAAAGAATCGAGTTTTTTTTCTTTCTTACAGTAAAATGGTACTTTATTCATATCGATATTGTTTTAGAAAAAATTTATACGTAATGTATGGCACATAGATTGAACATTACACGTACATATGATAATGTACATTCTTTAATTACGAGCCATTTAAATGTACTAGATAATTTAAATTTAACGATGTTCTCGGGTCTATAAACTGCACAGAAGAAAAGACACAAAAAGAGCGACTTACCTTAAAGGCCGCGGTTAACGAGAACAATAGTGAATGGAAGTTACTGCTTCCTTCGAATAATTGCTACTGCAAAACCATTTCCTTTCCCTCGCGCGCCTCGCGATTGCTCATTATTGACATGCATCTGTCCTCGCCGCGCGACATATACATACGTCCAATAAAAATGTGTAAATTATTTTACACACAGGTGTCGGTGTAAATATTGATTTATTCTTTCGAGGAAAAGGTGAGAATCGATGGCAGATCGCGCGGCGTAGCGTGATGTTGCGCGACTTGAGTCGTCGCAACGTAGGTAGGTAGGTAGGTAGATAGGCAGATAGGCAAGCAGGGAGAACGAGAAACGTAATTATCGGTACTTGGTCGCTGATGAGATGATTGGTTGTCACATTAGCGCAATGCGTGGGAGGATCAGGGTGCTTTATCGCGCATTCGTACGACTCGCTCCTCGAAGGTACACGCGGAAAGTCCGTAGCTCTTCGAACGGTTTTTACGGCTCGATCATCATCCCACCCACACCATACGCCGAATATCGGCATTGCGAAATCATATTATATATTTATATCGCGCGTTGCTCCCCAATGACGGAGCTAGATAGCGGAACGCCGCGTAAAAGTAAAAGTGCCACACTTTCGTTTCACGAGTTTCGCGCAGGCCAGCGAAAGGGTAACGCGTTTCCCTGTGATAAAGCAACATTATAATTAGACCGGTCATTTGTGAAAAAAAAAAAAAAAAGAAGACTTACTTAGACTTAAAGAGATGCCGTAAGATCAGAGATTATTAAATAAGATACCTCGAGAATGGAGAGTAATTAAAATTAATCCTTAACGTTACACAAAGTAATATATGAGTCACGCGTGAATTACAATGACGCTTTTAGCTGCCACTATAAATGTCGTTACGTTAATGATAATGTCATGCGATAAATTGAGCGAGCTCGTATTCAGTTCTTGGAAGCGGTTCGCGAATCATGGAGACACATGAAATCGCACGTAGGCGAGGAAAAATAAAATCTTTGGAGTATCGGCTCGCGATGTATGAGCAAATTACTGTTACGTTATTAGCAAAAGCTCGGGAACGCTTAGAAAGTCACTTCTAATCGCTCTAATCGAACGGATATAACTCGCGGTCGTCATACATCGGTGTCTCTTAGAAACCTGACGCGAATAGAATTTCGATTTGCAAATTATGTGGGTTAGTTATTCAAGATATTAATGTCGATTCGTTAATCTGTTTTTTTTTTTTCAGAGATAATATTTCAGGTAGATTCGAAACCTCTCGTAGTTTGATTGAAACCAACCATTCCGCATAGAGGAAATGGAAACTTGGAAATGAGCGTGTACAAGTGAAAGTTTGGACAGGTGTAGATTAGATGTCCTATCTCGGAGTACCCTTATCACTTATCGTCAGAGAGAGAGAGAGAGAGAGATACTATTATCGTTTACATTTCCTCAACGACGATTTCATTTTCCTTTACGTCCGTCGACCAATTTCCCGGTTTATTCCGTTAATTGTCCTTCCGTCTGAGCGATATTGACAAAGGACTTACATTAGATTCGGTAGATCGAGTAGCGAATTACTATAGCTTTGTTCTTTATAGCGATATAGTTAACAAATTGATAATAGTATCGATATTGACCAGAGAGTGTTGATGACACATGGGAAACCCCGAGCGGCGAGGAAAAAGGAAGTGGGTCTGAAATTAGAAAGGAAAAAACTTTTTTCCTCGCTAGGAGAAAATTCACGGGACCTGGCTTTCGCTTAGATCCGTCCTCCTTCTCTCGTCGGTTACGACGCGTTCGCAAACACGAGGGGAACAAGTATTTAGGACGTACACTGTTCACTCCAGAAAATGTATTAACTCTCTGACGCACGCGCAACATACGTCCGTGTACTGTAAATGCGTTAAATTAGGTCATTTCGGAGCAACAGTTCATGCTCGACGATGAGCCGTAGGAATCGTAATTCCCAGCGTGCGTGTGCGTGCGCGTGTACTTGACGAGTCGGGTATTCTTTATTAGGACATTATTTTCGCTTCAAACCTTAAATTGCCGAAATTGCCCTCATGAAATTACTCCCGGCGAAAAAGATTCTATAAATTTACGCGGCGAAATCTACTTAAAACAGATTCAAAATTGAAATGATGACGTAATTTTATTAATAAGGAAAATTAGACTCGCGAATCAAACGCGATTAGTAATGCGTGAGTTGACGTAACTTCTATTTGATAATTCAGTACGAATTGCACGTCGTGTATTCTACTTCTACTTTGAGCCACCTTTGGCTACGCGGTTTAATAATGTATTTAAATAATCTTGCTTGATTTTATCATGTTTCTTTCGAGCTAATAAATTAGCGAAAAGTTTTCCCGTTTTTGTCTTTGCAACTCGACAACGCCAGAGGTACGTTATTAAATTATTAAGTGATAATACAACTCAACGATACCAATCGCAATAAATGCCTCGTAGGTTAACGAAGTAGTAGACTAGATCCCTGAAAAAATGAATGAATCACAATGTTAAATCAATCGCGCATTTAAAACTGATTAGTTGACGTCGCTTGCTTATCGTTTGCCGCCGCCGTTCAAATAGTTTTGATCAATCTGGCGGAACAAACCGGTGAAACCGAACGCGAGACAGCTTTATTAGTCCTTTCACCTGGTGACCTGATTTTTCAACGGCACGCTTCGCTATCAAGTGATCGCGTACGAGACGTGCAATGTCGGCGTGATTATACTAAGGTGGAACTCTAAAAATATCTTATATATCCGTTCAACAGGTGTTCGAGATAAGAGTGTCAACGCGCTCACGAACGATGCGATCCGCGGCAGGTACAAATCGCGGTGGGTGCCTGCTTCAGACGGTGCCTGCCGCATTCTTGCGATCATAAAACGATGGGTCACGCAACGACGCGATCGTATATCTAACGCGCGAGTCGTAAAGCGTTGCACGCCACTTGTTATTCTCAAGTGATCTTGCCAACGGAACTAAGACAGCGGTATTGATCCTTGCCTTGATCGTGTATCGTTACCGAGTAATCACAATAAAAATCATATTTGCATTATCAATTTGATTGATTGACCAGGTGGTAGCTAGCTACGCTTTCAATTCAAGGCCGGCGCAAAGCGCTGATTGATTATCTCACGCTTCTATTTATTTTAAATTGTAATTGTAGTTAATTCCCGAAGAAAGATATACTTTTATTGAAACAATTTAAGGAAACGTCCACGTCTTTTTCTAATTACTTGAAAGTGATTTTCTTCGATTCACCGTTAACCCTTTAAATAATCAGCGGGATCGACGCCTACGCTTATCTTGAAATCCTCGCGGAAATTCCTGCTTCTTCCGCGGATAAGTTTTCGCACGCGATGGCTCGATTAGCGCGATTCTCTCTCACTCCCGCGGTATTAACGATGGATTATCGGATTGTGTCTCGGATTTTCAAGTTTGCACGCGTACCTTATTTACTTTGAGATTCACACCAAGCGATACCATGCGTCTCGAAGTCTTGCACTCGAATCGACGCGTAGCTTCGGCCCGGGAAAGCGGCAACCGGAAGTCTATCGAGGGAAACGTCTTTCTCTTCTCTCTAGGTTTTTTTTCTTTTTTTCTTTCTCGTAACAATTCTTTGTTTTAACGATCACGGAAACCGTCAGAGTGTCCGCGACATCGGCAGATGCGCGCCCCGTTTCTCGCGACACGCGACGTCTCGTACAAAGACGCGTCTATGTTTCCACTCTGATCCGCCTCGTGAAACTCGATATCTATCACGCACGACGACGACAGCTTATATGTGGGGAGCTTATAAGTATTCCAAGTGCCATTCGCAAGCTATTGTGTCATCCTCTTATATCGAGCACGTTCCCCGTACAATACTCACGCGGTAAGATACACGATGACGAGAGGTAAACATGATCATCGTTTGCCGAGCATCTTGTTTGTATATTACATTAAGTTTGTCAAATAAACGATTTTGTATATTAAAGCAGCACAGCCGGCGGCGATAAAAAGCACCGTCGTTATTTCGATTTACAGAAACGCAATCGATTTCGAGTTTAAGATCAACTCGTAAACGAGTTATTCCAAATCTTGTGATGTCTCTCGTAAAACGCGAGATGATCTTAAAAGTTCCAAAAGCCTGCGATTTGCAATAATAAATGATTATAGTTCTCACGGAATGTGAAAACTTACGAATCAATAATTCGATAAACGAGGATTTAATTCTGTAACTTTTATTATGTTAATTTTTCCGCGATTTCTAACGAAACTTCTGTTTGATTCTAAACACGAATAGCTTTTAATTCTAAAATTATTAAAATTATAACATTTTTCTGTAATAATTATATATATTTTTTTTTAATTAAAATAATTTAAATTATATTTTAAATTAAATTAACTGTAATAAGTTTAGTTTTATTAGAATTTCATTAAAGTTTTATTTAAATTTATCATAGTGAACGCGCAAGATTTCTAAATAAAAGAGATTCGAGGATGCTCATAATGTTGCGCAATCGTACATTCTGTGTTCTACTTTGATGAATATTTATCGGCAGGAAACGATTTGTATTCTCATCGCGCCTTTCTGTTTTCCAGAACAAAACCGATGCCGATGTCATCAAGATGATCGCCTACATTCTTATTATCGCTGGCGCTCTTACATTCATTATCAGTTTCCTCGGGTATTGCGGCGCTATGTTCGAGTCCAGGTGTCTCCTTTGTGTCGTAAGTTCATTCTGATAAAATTCGTTTCGCTCGCAATTCCATCCCTGCATACAATTCAGACAATCCTCTATCAAACTATAGTATTCATGTGTAGGAAATAAATTGATTATAATGTAAAATATTCTATTTTTTTGTTTTCTAATTCACGATGCAATAGCCATTATAAGATAATCTTCATTATTATTAGCACAATCAAAAAATTAATTGAAAGAAATAAATTAGAAGTATAGAAAAAAAAATTTTTTTTTTCTAATAACTGCTTTCGAAGTAATCTTGTCGTGTTTTCCGATTTCGATTTTATTTTTATCTACGATCGTCGCTTTGTTAACGATGCTGGGCACGATAGGCGGAATGGAGTTAGGCAAAAAGGAAAATATTATTTTCTGTGATTGCAGTACGGCATTCTAATCTTGCTGGTTTTAATTCTGGAGTGTGTGGTGGTCGGTCTCGCTTTCGGACTTAAAGGAGACGTACGTATTTAAATAATTATCTTGTTTCTCGTTCGAGTTCCCGTTTCTGCGTCAGTGGAACTAGTATCGAGACAATTTATTAATTTTACTTATGTATATTAATATATATTATTTTTTTTAATGAGATATTTTTTTTTAATATTAAACTTATGTAGGTCGAGAAAGGTACGCAGGATTTCTTGAAGTCAACTATCGCCAAGTATTACGCGTCTAGCGGCGATAAAACTGATACAGTGACTGTTGCTTGGGATGGCATTATGAGCAAGGTAAAATTATTAATTATTACTAACGAATGTGTTGGTAAATGATAATTAATTTCGCGCACGGGCAGTAAGCAGAACATGTAAATTAATGGTGCATTGATTCTTCCGGATTTCATCTGTTTTGCATGTGTAAACGCGATTAATTTGCCAAGTGGTTCGCTAACTACCCGGCACTTTATAAGTGAAAGCTGGTAATATCGCAAACGAGCTATCGGCGCTCGCTATCGTACCACTTTGTAGTGAAATTGCATATTACAAACGCTCGTCAGAATTTTGTTTTCAAGCCTCTTGATAAATTGTGGAAAAAAAAAAAAAAATGAAGTGTTACTTTTCTTACGTATCGCTGTGATATTTTCTTCCTCAAACTCAACAGTTAAAAAAAATATTTAAAAAAGTAGACTTAACAAGTTTCACGTTACATTAAATTAATCAACGTAAAGAAATAAGAAGTTAGCCTAATAAAAATCTAATTAATAGAAAAAGAAAAGTTTTATTAACAAGATAAGTTAAATTAGGCAAAGTATTTAATTTTGATATAAATCTTTAGCTTCATTGTTGCGGTGTGGAAAATTATCGAGACTTCAGTGAAAATAAAAATTGGACTGCAACTGGAAAATTGATCCCCGAAGCCTGTTGTATAAAGGAATACGATGTTCTGAAGGATCCTACGTGTCCAATTAGTCCTACCGCGGCTAACTCGTATTATCAAACGGTAAGTTTAGTTTTAATATTATTTTATCGGCTTTTTAGCAGTTTTTATATATGTATATTACTCAGTATATTCATTAGCACTTAAATCGACCAGCATGTTAACATGTAATTGTTTCCGTATAAGCATAGGTCATATGTACGTCTATTCACGTATAACACACTTTCCCCTTGACAATTTTCTAAGCGTGACTCGACATTGGCATTGCATGTTTCTAGGTACTGTATTCTGAAACTATCCATAAAGATGTATTCGAATAGGAATTGTCCGTGTTGTGCGTGACAAAGAAAACATTTATACGAGTTTCACATACAAACTTGATGACTATTTTTAACATTTCTTGATGTGATAAGATTTAATCTTTCTAATTATACCGCTCTCGATATTTTCCGCTGTAATATTTAATTCTCTGATTAAATCTTTAGAAAATTAAGGTTTTTAACATTGAAAAATTGCTTTTAAAATTAAAACAAACGTACAGAAGACTAATCCAAGTTTTTTTTTTTAATATTTTAATGTTTTTGAAAGAAAAATTAAATTAAAAAAAAAATGAATAAACTTGTTTATGAATTTTTTAGGATGTATGTCATGTGTTAAGAGGTGATATATTGACGACTACTTACTCGTAGGGTTGCTACAAGGCCATGATGACCGCAATTGAGGAGAACGCGGCAATAGTGATCGGCGTGGCCGCTACCCTGGTCTTTGTCGAGGTCCTGGTGATTATTCTGGCGTTGTACCTAGCCTGCTGCTATTGGCGTCCACAACATGGTAGGCTCGGTGTTAAAGTCACTTACTAAATCCAGTAGCGCATGCAAAAGTAACTTACTATTTTTTTTTTTTCATTGAACTGAATTCCTCGGTCGTTAGGGACGTTAGCTCTGTTTCATTTACGGTAAAATGTGACATATTTGACACTTTGCAGTTTATCGATGCGTAGAACCTTCTGGCAAGGAGTAACTTCGAGAGCAGAATGTGCTAAGCTTTCTGCCAACAGTTCTTTTGAACGCAGTTCTTTTTTTTTTAAGGACTTCGCGAATATAATGTACCTATGTATTGATGCATATATATATATATATATATATATATATATATGCGTGCATACATATATGCATATACACACATATATGTACACATATGTACATATATGTATATGTGTATATGCATATGCGTTTGCTTATACGTACGTACATGCTTTCGTGTACTTTCCAACGCAATGGCGACGCGCAAGTTGAATCTGATGGACCGCACCATGTGCTTCGGCCGCATTCAGTCTTAGAGCTGTAACGTAACGAGAATCGAAGGGTGAATAAAATAGCGAATAAAAAAAACGATTCAATATTACATTTAATCAATGGGAAAGGATCGCTTATCACGCTAACTGATCACAATCACTTTTATATACTTCCCACAAACCCTTCGATCGCTCGCACGTTAATGTACAAATTCCAACGAAAATCGCGTTGAGCGGAAGGCGCATAGAAAATCTTTCATGATTTTTGTCAGCACAGGCGCTTTTGAGGTGGCATGTGCCAAAATTATGGTTGAAATCAATTGCGGAATCGATTGCGAATTGGTTGTCAAACGTTTTACTTCGGAACTAACGTGCCGATCTATCAAAGGCATTCGCTTTCAAAGAGATTATTAAAGTGATGTGCATGTCATCACGTAAGCGGAAATTATTTAACGTTTCAACGTTCCGCGTTCGTAGAAAAACTTTCTTTTTTTAGCGACTCTAAAAACAAAACGGTTGAACGGTGGAAACATTTTTTTGACGTGAATGTCATGGACGAAAATGTTTAGAGATTTTTTTATTTTTATTTCGGGACGTGTTATCAACATATACTCGCTTCTATCCGCTCAACGTTCGCTTAAACGATCGACATTTGTATTTCAAATGTATCTCGTCATTGCCTTGCAACGTGCTTACTCAAAATGCTTTTAACTTGGACAAAATGACCAATAATGTACATATCGTACTGGAATAGTCTTCGGCTGCTGGCATCTTTAACGTCTAAATTCTCACACGAAGTATGTGAGATGAGAATTAAAAAGTTCGCAGTAATAACGTTCTAATTATTCGTATTTCGATTACGATTATCCATCGGGCAGCTTGCTTTTTCAGGTCCCTTGAACATTCGTTCATCATACTGTTATTTCAATTATTTCAATGTCTCACATTCCATCTTATCAATACGAACGAAAAGTTGTCGTACAGTTTTCCGTACTTTTGCAAGCGACCGAGGCCGATCGGTGAAAGTGTTGAATGCAGCACAATTTCACATTCGGGTACCTCGGTCGTCGCGTATGCGAACGATGTTATCGGTGTATGTCACACACGCACATATTCATCTGACCACAATTCATCTAATTAAAGTAGAATTCTTTTCTCAATTTGGAAGGCATTGACAAATGGACGTTCTTTTAGCTTGTGTAGACGTCTCGTCGAGACAGGCCTGGTGAGGTGCTGAAGTAAGGATGATGATTTTGATGGGGTTTGCTTTCAAGTAAGACGGAGGTGAAGCTGTCAGTTGACAGCCGATCCCTTCCTTGCTGCTGCTTCGCGCTGCAGCATCTATAATTCTATCATCCATTCTACTCTATAAGCGTTCTTTCATCAATTTTATGAGGCATGGTAGCTTTGCTCTCCACCCTTGCATGGCCATGCTATTATATATTATTTGACAGTGGCAAAGAATCAGAAGTATAGAGGCAGAAAGTAAGAAAAAGGCCCGATTGCATCAGTTACGTGGATGCAATTTGTAACAAGTGCAGAACGATTTGTATTGGTTTACCTTTGACAGATTTTGTATATAACTGTATGGGGCAAGCAGGTATCTTGTGATAATGAAAAGAATGCATTGATAGTATGACCATTAATCAAAAATTATTATTTTAGTATTTATAAAGCGTCTCTTGTCGATCATTATTTCCTCTAAACCGCGAACAATTTTGAGTTAATTTTTTCTCAACATAAAAATTATTTTAACGTCCTTATTTTTTAAGTATGTAATTAAACTTTAAATTAAAACTATTAAATTAACTTATAAATATTATTTATGTTTCTAAAATTGATTCTTCTTCGCTTTTTTAATCTCGACGTTTTTTTAAAAAGAAAATCAATTTGTAATTGGTAAAAAAAAATATTATTTAATGGAAGTGCGTTCAACAAGAGATACATCTCATTAATAATGACAACATGTTAAATAGAATGATTTAAAGAAATTAAAGTATACAAAAGGTGGGAAAATGTAAAAAGTAGTGTAATATCATAGACAATTAAATATGTGCAATTGTTGTTTCATGTTTACAATTAATCTAAATAATGTTAATTATTATAATTAGAAATTTTTCAAGTTTATTATATAAAAACGTTATTTATCAATTGTTTACGAATTAGTTACGTAGCAATTATGATTGCTAATAGGTGAGGCCAAAATTTAGAAAATATACCGGTAATCAAAGAGTCACTAATCAAAGCGTTCCATCCCTAAATAACGCATTTTCGTAATTCAATTAATACGAATTTAATAATAGATATTAAATAAGATCGCAGCGAATTCTTTTCAAGACGATAATTTATCGAATTAAATGAGAATGCAATTGGGCCTGTGAATTTAATTCAAGCTAAATTAATTTTACTTTACGGTGTTCGTTCATGTTTTTCAAGCAGTTATCGACACCAGTTTGTTAAACATATATGATGAAATTCCATTGAGAATTACGGTATTAAAGTAACATTTAACTGTTTCCTTTTTTTTCTTCCTATTAGTTACAGTAGTTAGTCAGCAATTTCTTCTCTTAATGTTACAAACGCTATACGGTACCTACAGATACATCACGAAGCTCGCATAATGACACGATTTTATTTCGGCACGCTTACATTTTAGATGACACAGACACAGACATCACATTACTGTAAATGGGACAATTTTGAGAAGTCTATATATCATTCTAAGAAATTGATATTTGTATGTAAGTGTACTTTCAATGTTTAACACACTGCTGTATACGCAAATGTACGTACGCGCAACCGAACACGTTTCTCTTCTGTACCTTAATTTTTGTCTGGATTTAATTTAACAACAATACCCCATGCGACACCAAAAGTTACGCAACCAAGCCGCGACGCGTGACAAATAATTATCCCAACGTAGCTAAATTCCTACGCAAATGTTGAAACAACGTAATTGCATTGTCGCATCGGCGTTGCAACAACATTACGCCCAACGTATTTAGCAATATCGCGACCTTCTCTGTAACGTTTCCGCAAGTTTTCTGTGCTGCATGGGTTTAAAGAGAATTCTTGTTTGGAGGATTTACGGTGTAATTTGTAATCGCAGAACCGCTTGATGTACTGTGTGCGAATATCGACTCGACGCGAAACACGATTCCTTTTACCGCGAAGACGTACGCGTACGTACACGTGAAGCCGATAATTAATCCTAATGCGGACGGTAGTTTTTACGACGCTATTTTACATCGCTACTAATTGTTCATGCTGCACATTCTAGACATTTTCGTTTCCAGTGTTAACTTGTTGGTGCTGCTGTTGACGAGGCATTAAGAGCATGGAACAGTTGAGTAGTGCCTCCTAGCACGTTGAGCCCTTAGTGCTCCTGTGCCTTGCTTGCTTGAAACTCTAGCTGCTGGCCCAGCCTAGGCTAGCCGAGAAGTCGGCCGACAGAAAAACCAATTCCTTGACGCTTAAGTTGTCGAAACGTTTCGGGAAACAAAAAGAAAAAAAAAAAAAAGAAATATTACATTGATAATGACGTAGGAGAAAAGGCTAGGCGTTTACGCATTTTTCTCGATGGAGAACTCAGGTCCAGAGTCCATCTATCTTATATATTTAACAATGTGTATATATATATCTAAGATTGATTAAATATATATATCTCACGTTGCGTATCGCAAGCGTTATACGCATGTATATATATTGTTACTCGTTAACAATTAACTATATATATACATACATATGTATATAATTACGATACGAGGTGTCCCAAAACGTTACTGTATAAATTGCTAACGTTTCGTAGTTTCGCTAATTGTATATTGTGGGAATACAAGCGTTTAAAATGATTTTGAGAAATGTTACCGGAACGCCGTGCGGAAGCTAATCTCCTTCTCTTCCGTCTCTTTCCTTTTTTTCCTTTTCGTTCATTGGTTTTTCTTGATTGCCCACAAGTTAACCCAGATAAACATCGATAACAACAGTAAATAGTAGTACATATACGCGATAATATTACAATATTTTCGTACACGTTTTAGATGCTTGTACTCACAACTTGAAATACTCACATGAACACGCAGTATTTCGTTCGTTCTCTCACAGTGAACAATGAAACATTCAACGAAATGTTTGTAATGAAAGTCCAATGTATTTTTTGGCACATTTTTTTACATTGTTTTATTAAGTTTGGCAAACCTTTTTGGTGGAAGCGCTTCTTATATGTAACACTTACTGAATAGTCTTGCACAAAGATCATTGTTTCGACAGCATCATAAGTCAGAGAGATAATACTATGAAATACTAACGAGCTGTTTGCTCGAGTCATTAAATAGATACTTTTTACTTGCAAGAGAATGTTTTATTTAAAGAAGTTATTGGCGGAAAAAGCTTTTCTTTTCACATAACATTCACTTATATTTCAACTTCAACTTTGTATATGTTTCTAGCTTTATATATTTTTCTTAACTAATATGCATATTAGTTAAGAAAATTATATAAAGCTAGAAATATATATATATATGTATGTATGTACCTGAATAATTAAAAATTGTCAAATATATACATCAGATGTATGTACGATTGAAAAATAGAAATGGCATGTCACTACTGACAACATAGAGATCAGCAGAAGCAGTTTATCGATACGTATTACATATACATATACAAATCACAAAGTCAGAATGTTTATATTGAACGTTAATTTTACTTTATTTATCGATTGCCGTGTTTGAAAATGTACTGCACATCATTGTTTCAAATAGAGAAAGTCAACAAAATCAAACCTCCTTTTACCTCTGACACGAAGTAATCGAAACTATATGTCAAAGCAGTATTTTTTCATCGACATTTATTAATCGTATAACATATAATTAACGAACTATTGCTGCTTTCCATTCACGTCAAAACCTAGATAATTCTCACCTGTGACATAATTCTATCTTTATTATTCAATTGATATTGAAAAAAGACAGAATGACGTGACAAGTGAAAATTATCTGAGTGCTGATGTAAATGAAAAGCAATATTATGATTACACGTAAGAGCTCACATAAGAGCGATCCACGAAATATCGCACAGACTAATTGGAGGATTGAAATTCTCATTAACTCGTTAGCTGATAGTGTAAAAACTATGATACATAGCGAAAATGCTTGTGCGTTTATAATTGTGCGTAATAAATAAATGTGCAGTTTAATTTAGAGATGAAAAATACACGTTTTTTGCATGCAATATTGCACTATATTTATATTTATTTTTAAACGTTCGCATAGAGTGTCCATCAAGTATCTTAAAAAGTAATGTAAAGGTTTTTTTATATTGCAATTTTATCCCTATATGAATTTTCTGCACATTATACTTTGCTTAATCACTGAAAAAATAAATTGAATAAAATTCTTTCGAAATAATATCATCCTCTATTCTTCTCAGAAAATATTTCTATTTGTATTTTCATACGTATTGACTATAAAACAACATTAAACTCACAGAATTAAGTTGAACAGGGATAATTATTGCAATTTAAACGACCTAATCCTTATAATGCTGTGTAATATGATGTAATGACATAATATTGAATGTATAAATTCCAGAAAAGTTATTTAAAGTCAAGAAAAAAAATAACAGTAAAAAAAAAAAATACGAAAAGCCTAAGACACCAGTTTAGAAGTCTCATGTAGAATTTGTGGAAGTCGAGTCAAGATTAATGTGACAAGTTTACGTATTTACTCTGAAATTGCGAAATATATATATGATAAATTTAGTTTTGCGTAAATCAATATAGAATATGTACACGAGTATCTTTTTGGTACTGGTAAAGATACAGAGGATATAGGCTATTGTGCAAAAAATTATTTTTGAAAAGTCATGTGAGATATATCGTAAGATTACCAAAAAAAAAAAAAAGAAATATATATATATATATATATATATAACAAAACACAAACACGGCCAAGAACGTATAATATTGCTTAGTTTAAGTTTAAAGTTAATGATGTTTAGTAACGTTCAATTTTTGTTTCGGTGCAATTAAGAATTATCATACGAAATAGGTGTATCAAGATGTATTCAAATTTATATACAGAGACTGATACCTGACCTAAAAGTGTATATATTTGAGATGCGATTATTGAGATATACAGTTGTATTCCAATACATTATTATTAACTATGAGTACTGTACAATTGCATATATTAAGAATATAGTACGATTGATTTTTGTTAAGAGTATTATATGTTTTTTGTAAAAAAAAAAAAAAGAGAAGCTGTATACACACAGAACCAAAATAAAAATTTTATATATATTATTCATAAATGCCAGATAAAATGTGTAATGTAAATTGTATTTTCTTCTATCGATTCGTTGAAAAAATATATGAAATATGTCAAAATTGATTCGATATTAAGTGTGGACATAAATATAATATTTGAATTAACTTTAGTTAACACAAAAATATTTTTTAAGGGCCAACAGCTTATTACTCGTAATCTAAATATACCGATTACAAAACATGCAACTTCGATGTGTTTATGAAAAAAAAAAATACGTCTGATAAAATTGTTGTTCACATACCATATTCAAAAGCGCAGTACGCGTACTCGTTCTAAATATATCTAAGAAATGTACTTGTGAACATTTATACATTTTTTTCGCATGTCTGTAATGCTTTTTATTGGCAACGTCATAAACATCATTTCGTATTCACATTCATATTAAATTGTTTATATGTTATAAAAAGATACTTGTTTTAAAAGATTTATTATATATTTAGGTAATTTTATGTATAGATTATTATAGATAATTTTTAATGAAAAATATTTTACATGAAACAGAATGTAAATACAAAAGAAGTCGTTCGCAAGTGTAGTTACACTTATAGTAATTTTTTATTAAATTCAATTTTTGTCAAATAATATAATCTAACAATAATAATTTTTATAATACATTTTATACATTCGTCTTAGCATATTTGTTTCAGTGGTACAGTTTGGTAACTGTAAAATACAAAGCGCGTATTTACAGTATTAATTTCAGATAGCGGTGTTTGTCACTCATACGAAAAACACTCGATAATATTTTAATTAATTAATTAATTTATTTATTGTTATTATTAGGCTGTCCATTTATCTTTGTTGAGTTAAATGCAGCGAAAACACATCTTTTTCTCTCCTAAAATACCCCGTAAAATGTAAATCCTCTCATGTTAGAATAACACAGGTGATTCATGACGTGAATTCCTTGAGTTAAAGTTTACATTTTTAGTTCATCCATGTTGGATGACCCGGCAGACAAAGGGGATTAGGAGAGTAAAGCAAGTCCTATTGAGGTGGTCCGCCCATCAAATTCATTGGTTGCATGCCCTGGATTCCGTAAGGCCCTTGTGGTGGACCTTGGCCACCTGTCATAGGTGAATGCATCTGCATTGCCGTGTTTTGGATTTGCTGAGCGGGAGCTACTTGATTTCCCGCAGGAGACGGCACAACCTGACACAAAGGAATATAGTTAAATACAATTAATTTTAATAATCTATTAATTTTTTGTAAAAATGTTTTGTCAATAATAAAAATTATTAAATGTAAAAAAACTCTATAAAAAAGGATAAATAGTAAATAATACGCGCGAAGAGCGTATTTTGTGCTATCTAATTACTGGCTTAAAAAATTGCATTAATTCATATACAGTATATATAATCGAAAGTTACATTTTAAGTTTATCACTATTTTATAGAGAAATTTTTTTAGTCAAAAAGATTACCTGTGATATAACCGGCGGTTCTGATGGTAATGTATAATTTGCTAATAGGTCTCGTACTGCAGGGAACAACGAACATTCAGATTGATTCGCACCATACTCGGCGAATCTCTTCAGCTGCATGGATGCCGCTGTAAGCGCCGGGGGAGGTGGGCTAAGATCTCTTCTCTCTGCAAGTTGCGTTATATTTGTGGTGACATCGTACACGAACGGCAATACCAAGGATGGCGGATCTCCTTGATATGGTCCACCATTTCTCGTTATTTGTAACTGCAACACGAGCGCATACGTTCAATAATCGATCGAGTATACGATAAATTTTGTATCATAAAAAAATACAAATAACACCTACGAAAAATAAAATTTTACTCCTACAAACGTGCACTCCCTCCGTGCCAGGAGGCACGATCGGTCCCGCGGAAGGCGGAATGCGTAAACACAACTGCACGGACCATTTTAACTGTTGTTGTTGCACAAGACCGGGAACAAGCTCCAGTTTCATTATTTGCACGAAGTCCTTTAACACTTTAAAACGCACATTAAGCATCCTCCCAAAACCGGACAGCGTGTTGTGTTTATAAGGCGGAGCTGCTACTCGAGTGTCAAAGAACTTCTCAATAATCTGTGAATAAAACAACAATTATAATTGTTTAAGTAAATCGTGTGCACAAGATGCATATTTAAATTACCTGTAATTCTTCCATACTCCATTGATCTTTATATTCAGGAAGCGAGAGAACTTTAATATGAAGAGATTGGAAATGTTGCGGATTTAATCCAACTCTACATTGCAAGCTTTCGGCTTTGAAATGAACCACTCCGGGCTCGGCGTTGATACCGGTTAACTACAACAATTTATATATACGTATTAAATAGGTATTTTATATACGTTTATTTATTACTAGTATTACTAAGCGACTGCAAGTCGTGTGTTGCGTTGAAAATATTTTTATATTAGATAGACAACATCTCACATTAATCTATCTATAATAAATCTATAATAAATAAAATAAAGCATTTTACAATAAGTTGCAAATATTAGTTATATTAATATATATGTATTATATTATATAGATTTTTACGTGAATTTGCTTACACAATCATCCGTCTGAATAAAGCGTTGCAATTGCCGTCGCATGTAGACACACCCCAAAAATCTCTCGAGCGGTGACATATCTGGACCCGGTAAGTTAGACGGATGAATTGATGGGCAGCAAAGAAGTTCTAAGGCTTCATGCGTGAGAAGTGTTGGCACAGCACCTGCCCAAGATCTCTGTGGTAATACTCTGGATATGTGACTACCAGTCTTGTGATCAGATGCTTGCGGGCTATGTAACGCCGCGTGACTCGGGCTTTGTCCAGGTCTTGCAGGGGAGGGTCTCGGCACACTCGGAGATCCAGGCCAATTAGAAGCAGCCGGCGAAGTCATGCTTTGAGAAGCTGGAAAAGGGCTGCCGTCGATGTGACCTAAAGATCGATGTATATTATTACAAAAATATGTTTATGGTTTAATTTGATACGTTAATAATATTACGATTAAAAAAAAATTATTATATTTGCATTGTTTAAAACAAAGTATATTTTTAGTTAAGATTAAAAGGAAAAGATCAATTCTAAAACTTGTAAAAAATAAAAAGGGTAAATTTTTGAAAAATAGAAATAAATATAAAAAAAATAGTTTCTATGCGTACCTGTTTGCATAAATGAGCTAGCAGGAGAATGCCCTACTTGAACATTACTGCATGGTCCAGGCGATGACGTCGGCATGAGTCCAGCCGGACTGGGAACGTGCATTGGATTTAAAGGGCTATTTGCAACGAGTCCCGATCCAGGAGAGGGGTGAGGTAACATATTAGGCGTATTTGGCGGTAATGATGGCGGAGATGCTAAATTAAACGAAGTTGCAGGACTGCTTCCATAACTCTGATGTTGATTTGCCTTGTGAAAACATTTAAAATTAGTTAAGTAATTAATTAGAACACTGATAAATTAATTTCGAGTAGAAAAGTATACCACTGTAGTAGAAATAAAAAATATATATAAAAAAAAAAAATTCCAAAAAATAAACTGCAATTCTTGGGGTATAAAAAAAAAACAATTATATATTTTTAACTAAATAATTACCTGTGATATGTTTGCAGTATGAGGACTCGCTGGTGTGTGAGGATTACTACCAGACGGTGGTGTGAGTGGTGGGTGAAATCTTAAACCTTCGCGTTGCTGAGCAGGCGATTGGGGTCCGCTTCTGTGATGACCTAAGAAACCGACATTGCCTGAACCACTGTCACTGTCCATGGTGACAGGCGACGGTGGATTATCGTCCTCTGACTGAGACCTTCTTCTAGATACCGCGTTTTCATCGACATATTTCGATAGAAATGCCTGTAATGGTATGAATACGTTTTATTTAATCTTAATTTTTTATTAATATTTTTATTAATATTTAATCTTAAATTTTTTATTTTATTTTTTCTATTTCTTACCTTTAAGCCTTGTGTAGGTGTAAACTCGTCGACAACATTACTTCTGTCAAAACGACTGTAAGCACCATCGCGTAAGCTCACCAAACCCCCGCCGCGTAAACGCAATTCCAAACAATACATTCCTTGATACGCTATCCTTACTAAAGTGACACATTGTGGCATTATAGTAAACGTTTGAACCGGCACTCGTGGTCTCTGTAGAGAGGAATTTAGCCGTAAATCGGAACCGAAAAAAGGCAGGTAAGCGCGTGCACTTACCGCATGCACGCATAACTGAGGGATCGATGGTAATTTATTGATCGACGTGAGCGGCTGAAGAGTTTCATTAAGTATATGAATAATTTGTGCCAAATTTGTGTGTCTATTCAAATGAGCTTCTAGCTGTTCCTTCATTATTGAATGCGCGTTGGTCACCATATTCGTCGGACCTACAGATTACAACGAGACTTGATTACAGTTATTATCGATAAAATATATTAAATTGGGTATAAACGTAGGAAACTTACTTCTACCAAATACTAATTTAAAAGCCTTGTCATTTGTACTCCATTGTACAGTAACAGTTGCACCTTGATTTGGACCATACGCAAGAACTAGTTTGCTGTAACTATAAGACTTAATGCTAACCATGTTGCGTAAGTTGTATTTTTCTGAAATAAAAAGCAGCCATTAAAAATTACATAATAAAAAATAATTTACGTGAGTTAGAAGATTTCAAATGTATAACTCACCCATTTTAAAATATTCAGCTAAATCATGAACAATCGAATACAAATGCACTATCTGTGCCCAATCGTTTAATAAGGCATCTACAGTGCGGGAAACGGTATCGGCCGTACCCATTTCATATTGAAAATAAACTGGTCTTCGTAAACCTGCAAAAATAAAACATTTGTATTTAATCACTTTTCTACGCGAAAGATGATGCATTTTATTTGCTAACAAGAAAAAATATAATGTTATTTAATTAAAATAAAAATAACAAATTGTAATAAATACCTCATTGTTAAATTCGTAACTTTAAACTGCAGGATTATGAAAAATATATTAACACTGAATGAATTTTTACGTAGACACGTTATCGATACCTTGTTCTTTAGGATGACTGCTGGAAAGGGGACTACCGTAAAATACAAATTCCACCGTCCAAGTTTTAGCCATTCCTTTGCCCTGAACTCTAATTGAGACACTCAAAAGCCTTTTAAGAAGAGCGTGCCAAGCACTGCTCGTAGCCATGCTCGCCAATGGCGCAGGTAATTGAACAAGTTTGAGTACTAATGCTGTGGCATTTGCTTCAACCTG
Source organism: Cardiocondyla obscurior (assembly GCF_019399895.1). NCBI lineage: Eukaryota > Metazoa > Arthropoda > Insecta > Hymenoptera > Formicidae > Cardiocondyla > Cardiocondyla obscurior. The sequence continues at coordinate 8,566,519 of NC_091866.1, read as the reverse complement.
GAGACCTTGATGGGCTATCTCTCGTCTAGTAAGCTGCATATTAATATCGAGTTAAAATAGTTTGCAACACAAAAAAATTCACTGTCGAGAAAGCATTTATTTTAAAGAACACATCCATCTGCAAGGAATGTAAAAAAATTAAGAAAAAAAATCTTACTTCTTGAGCCAAATTTACGAATGGTAATCGCTCGTCGCATAATGCGACGACATGTGCCAACTCCGGAATAAAGTAAGCCGGATGCTTTGGTCTTCTATTCTGTGACGTTCCTGCGGCGTCTGTCCTTCCTCCGATCCCGGTACTTCTACGTTTGTTGTTGGTCGCCTCCACTTCTGTAATGCACCCCCCATCTTGATCATTATTCCCTAAAAAATCCACCCGTTAATCCCCCTAAAAGTAGCAGAGCAGTACGCCGATACCACACTGAACGATGCCAGATGTTAATTATTATCCATACATTGTATTATTGTATTATATTGCACATCGATAACGAGCAAATATGTTAGTGAGTTAGTAAGAAAATTGAGTTTAACATTTTTAAGCATGTAATTAATCAAAGATAATGATTAAAGCATCTGATATAAAATCTGGCATTAACATATAAGAATTATATTCTATACATAATATATACAATGTACTTATCACTAATTAAATAAAAATTAATATTGATAATTGTTATTAAAAAGGCGTCGTTGGGTAAAACCATAGGGATTATCCCCAAACTGTGGTATAAGATACATTTATTTAATATAGAATATATCTTTTACTTAATACTTACGCATCCATGTTAAAAGTACAGGGTAATTGATAAACTAAATTTATGTAAAAGACTAAAAGATAGTTATGGCATTTAGTGCGGCGACGGAGGCTGGATTACGTGTTTCTCCCACTTCTACTTCCCCCTCCACGACGGCCGAGTGAATATGGGGGAACGCGTTCGGCGTTCCCCCTCAGTCCTCGACGTCCAGCGCTCTGTGATGCATGTGTTGCAGCGTTTCGTATGTGAAAGTGTGTGACTTTACGCACACCACTCTAAGGTCACGTACGCTAGCCGATGTCGCCGAAATAAATGCTATATCTCCCTTTCAGTGTACAAATACATGCATATTCGAGTGAATTATTTATGTAATTATTTCATGACTAATAATGATATTACTATTATGATAATTATTAACTTTAATATTTAAAACAAGAAAGATCTGCAGTGTCAAGAATGGAAAATGAAAAAATAACATATAAAGATTAAAAATAAGAAAAAAATAGACAAAATATGTGATATAATAGAAATTGATATGTATGTTGTACTTGTCGCGTTTATCCTCCATTCTTAGATGCAATATAAAGCTTATATCATTTTACTCACCACTATCAACACTTGTAAATGGGCCATGTGTAATCACAAAAGTGTCAAATTCAATAAGGCTCTGAACCTTTAGATACATTTTCGGAATTTCCGTTTCTATGCTATCGTCATGTGGATCGTCTTCAATAGAACTATGCTTCACTACAGTGAGATAGAAAGAACACTCTATTTCACATGGCGAACTTTCTTTCTCTTTGAACGCGACAATCTGGAATAAAATATATGAGTGTATATACGCATATTTGAAACAAAATTCAAATAAAAATATTTTACTTATTGTAATGTTCGAAGAAATTGATAAATATATGTACCAATATGACTGTAGGATGTCTATGTAATTGTACAAACATCCGATGCCGACTAATCTTAGACATAGGGTGATCCGGATGATGTAAAACAGGTAATCGTTCGTGAGAGGTAGCAGGTAAATGCTGCAACGTTTTCTCGCAGCGTCTCTGTGTTATCCAATATCTGTTAAAGAAAATTTTTTAATATGCTGGAATACATTCGCGAGTAAAATTATTATAATAATTAATACCTTAATTCGGATATAAGTGTCGGAAGACGCGAATGATCTCCGTTTAGAGCTGTTGTTAATTCTGGAACAAGTGGTGCATCATATTGAGGAACGTGACACTGCAGCATACCAGTATGAGTATCAACTGTGACTAGCAGAAGCTCCGCACGTAAACAAGGTTGCAATATAGGCACCGATAAAATAGCTGGAGAACCCGCTAAGGTACCTAAAATATTAATAAATAAATAATATCTTTTTTTTTCAACCTGCAAAACGTAAAAAATAAAAAATACGTTCTTAACTTACATTCAACATCTTTCAACATTGTTTGCAGTTCTTGTTTCAATTCAGATAAACGACTTCGCGTTCGAATGTAGATAGTATGCACGAGTAAGCATTCCATTGATAATTGATCCGATCTAATGGCTCTGTGCGCTATCTCGCTTTCCTGCGTTACATATTATCATAATATAATATTATAATCCCTATTTAAAAAATCGGTGTTACGCATAAATTAGTTGATTAATTGATTTTATTGTTGCCGTTTATTAAATTATATAATTTTTTTTTTTGTTACAGATCGACGTAGCTGCGTCCACTGCTGTTAACGAAAGTGTCGTCACCGCCGATATTATTAATTATACGAACCGCAGACGGTTCGTCGGTCGTTCCGGGAGTTCCGCTAAGTATTCGGGCGTAGTTTTTCGACATACGATTTTTTTCTAAACGCGAGTGCCGGACAGGAACACGCTAAAGTGATCAATAATTTTCGCGATCATAAAATCACGGTCGGGGTGTTCGCGAGTGTCCAGTGCGCGGAAGGATGACTCGACACGTCCCATCTGAGAGGAGGAGCAGGCCCGGGACGGGCATCTTGCATCGGCGGAGCAACTTTTAGGTAAATATTAATTTCTTTAAAAAAAAAAATCTTTATAAAAATAAATCTTTACCCTTATATTAATTCAAATACTAACGTATCTACATTAATATGTTTTATTTTATGTTACAGTCACCGGCCGAACTCTACAACTCCGCCGCAGCTCATGCAGATCGGTAAGTCGCATGATTTTTTTTTCGTAGTTTGTAATTTGTATTTACCTTACTGCCCAATGATGGTATATGCACAACTGCAAGAGGCCTCGCAGGGTCATGTTGATCTACTTGTACAGTTAACTTATATCCAAGCTCTGATCGTGGATCCTTACTTGTTAATTCCCTGAAAAAATTTCGTGTATATAAGTATACAAATTTACGTATTGCGAATATGTATCAGTTTTTTTTTTTACATTTTTTATATAAGTGCATGTATATTTCTTACCTCCAGTAAGATACGGAAAGACATTTGCCAGGTGTATATTCATCTACGTGAATATGATCGTCCAATCTATCTCGAATCAGCCTTAATGTTTGAGAATACAATACCTCTAATTGTAACGACTGACAAAAATAATGCAAGATATGATACACCTCTGATAATGAATTAGTACTTTCAGCTAATCGCGATTGAACAACCTATCATAAGAGAAAATTTAATTTTTAAACATCTTATTTAATATTTAATAATAATTACTATTTGATCGTAAGATAAATGTACCTGATGTACATATCGAGTTTGCAAAGGATGCACCAGTGCTTTTCCATCGCCAGTCTCTCTATCCGAAACCAAAATTTCTAATTCTAACAATCTCCATGGTACAGTAGGCCCATCACCCATAACTGTAAGAGATACCGAAAATTCTTGCTCGACAAGAAACGTCACTCTTCCTGCCTCGATCTACATATCAATAATAAATTAAATATAATTTTTTTTATAAGACAATCATAGTGTTAATAATTTTTAAAACTTAATGTTCTCATTATATTGATTACCTTTAAATTGCGCATCTGTGGCAGCAAATTTCCAGTGACTAATCTATGTTGAATAACTTGATTCAATCTCTGTAAAGTACTTCTCTTTTCTGAAGGAGTGATGGGATCTGGAGGCACTATTCTTTCCTGTTTAAAATATAAATATAATAATATTTCAAGTCATGTTTCTTAAAATAGCTGTATTTAATTTTTTTTTTCACTTACTCGAATGCAAGCCGGTAATCTACCATACGTTCCAGTGGTAAGTACTTCCACAGCCGATGGAATATGAAAATTTGGAAGTCTGGCATGTACTAAAGTTTCTCGAGCCATCCTTGCTAGCATATCCGCGGTATCAACAAAAAGTAATGATTGCTTATCTAAGAATCCCATTATATGCTAAAAAAAAAAAATAAATATTAATTAAATTAAATTTTATTAATTAAATTAAATTTTTTAATGAAGTGACTATAAAATATTAAAAATCTTACTGTAGACTTATCCACTTTAGATGCACTATTTGCCCATTTTACTAATGCTAACAACCGGACATATAATTGTCTTGTTCGAGCAGAAAAATTATAAATTTCAATTTTACGCTCCATATCCGTTTTTCGAGGTAGCCTAAATAAAACATGCAAAAAATATAAAGTCTAATATTATATTGTTAAATAATTATGTATTTATTAATAACCCAGACTTAGTACTTACAGTTCAGCAAGAACAGTGAGTTCATGATATGTTCTCTGTATAATAAAATCTATAAGCATGCCTAAAGATATAGATCCACCGCGATTGCCTTCCTGTGGTATGTTATTTGTAACAGGAGTTTGGTGGCCTTCTAAAGGTACTGGTGCCATTTTGATATAGTTTGATACAAAATATTTTAATATAATGTATCTACAGTTCTACAATTATTTTTTCTACAAAAAATATAAAAATATTTTTACAAAATAATACATTATATATATATCATATCGTTATTCCAATTCTGATAAAAAAATACCTATTATTCTAACGACACCGTACGATATCCAGCATGATTCGAAAAGATGCAGTTGACAATTGCCCAATTCCGTAATATGGAGGATGAAATCTAACTGTGTTTTGTCGCAACTTCATAGCTTGTATATTCAATTATATTATACTCGACGTCAATATGCACTGACATATTTCTAAACAAATAGATAAATGTATAAATGTATATTTACGCGACAAAATACTCCCAAACAGCACGAAGCTCAACCACTATTAGCAATGCAGCGTTGGGTTGTCACAAACTATAAAAATTTAAGATTGCCGTGTCTATTGGATTTTTCGGATTATTGTTAACACCACTAGTGACACTACGGCGTTTGACCGTGGCTCCAGATATTTCTCGAGTTTCTGGTCTGGATGTGTTTAAGTGCATCAGGGTGCATCTGGGCGCCATTATTGCCAGTAACCAAAAAGAGAAGAGGAATTAGATTCGGTTTGTTTGGACAGCGGGATCAACGACGTAAAAATTGATAACGTTTCGACAGCTTTGTCATCCGCCTTTAAGGCGTATCTGACCTACGGGCTTATACGCCGGACTGTCTCGGCCCAAGAAATCGGTGAAATGTCAATACGGGCCGTAGTCCATCGTCTTGTGCAAAATGGTCGCGTTGTATTGCGCACATTACGAAACAAGGAACACTTCCATTCGCGAGAGTACACGGATAAACAGTTCGGCAAAATATACGTTGCACAGACAGGTAACTCAACAATACTTGTTCAACTAAGTTTTTTAATAGCATTACATGTCGTGTAAAAATTTCAGCACTATAAATTTACACTTTCAAATAATTTTATTGTACACTCGATTATTTATTAAGCGATAAAAAGAATGACTTTGTTGTAAAAAAAATGTTGTAATTAATTTTTTATGATCAACTATATAATTTATTAATTAAATAATGTGGGTAAATGTATAATAATTAAATATAATATAATAATAAAAAATATAATAATTAATAATTAAATAATGTGGTAAATCCAGTGAGATATTGATACTCTATTTTTTATTATATGATACAATTAATTATTTGAAATTTATGAGCAGTATTGCAACAATATTATACATTTTTTTGGAAACAAAATATTTAATAATTAATATTTTTACTTGTGCCAGGCAAATCCCAAAATAGTAGTCTTCTTTATCGAAATACTAGCAATGTGTGGAATACTAGGAGGCATCTCGGATATTTGGGTACACATGCTAGGCGTATTTTTGTTGATAACATCTTAAATCATGTGACTAATAGTCTAGCAGCAGATTTAAGAAGGCGTACAGCAAGTAGACTTGTCTTTGGTGATTCTGCTCCATTTTTTGCTCTTGTTGGTATATCATTAGCATCAGGTACAGGAATATTAACAAAGGATGATGAGCTAGAAGGAGTATGCTGGGAAATTCGGGTAAATGCATATATATTTGTTTAAACTGTATACTTAAATTAATATTTTAATAAGTGTTTAATTATTTTTAATTTCTAAATGTAATGATTTAAATTGTGTTATTTAGGAAGCAGTTTCAAAATTACAATGGAATATGCCACAAAATGATAAAAGCTATCCAAATGTTTCTGCTGATGAAAATGTTATAACTTTGCAAAATTTTGTAATGGGACCTATAATTGCTAAAGGTTGCTCTGCTGCTGTATATGCAGCACGATTTAAAAATAATCTACCAAATAAAGATGATTTAATCGATACTAATGTTGAAACAAAAGATACAAGTGTATTCCCATTAGCTATTAAAATGATGTTTAATTACGATGCCGAATCCAATGCTGTTGCTATTTTAAAAGCTATGCATAAAGAGACAGTACCTGCTAGAAAATGTTATGGAAATGATAATTTGGCTATTTGGGAGCAAAAGCTAGCAGAAAATAAAATCATGTTACCACCTCATCCAAATATTGTGGCAATGTATTATGTTTTTACGGATAAAATACCTGCTTTACCTGGCTCTTGGGGAATGTATCCTGATGCTTTACCGAGTAGAATCAATCCGGAAGGATCAGGCAGAAACATGAGCTTATTTTTGGTGATGAAAAGGTAATTTATTCACGGTACAAGATTATACTTTTATTATGTCTATGATTTTTAATACAGGTTACATTGTTTTAGATATGATGTTACTTTGAAGCAATATGTAACTAGTCGAAACGTTAATATGCGGGTGTCGATATTATTACTCGCTCAGCTCTTAGAAGCAGTAGCTCATATGAACGCAAACGGCATTGCGCATCGGTAAGACTACTTTCTTATTTTACATTAGTTACATACACGTCGTGTGACATTTATTTTATAAATCAAAAAAAATTTATCTTTAATTCTTTTCTTTTTTTTTATCGATGTTTATAAATTAGAGATCTGAAAAGTGACAACATTTTACTCGACTTATCAGAAAAGACTGATAATTCTCCGTCGCTAGTCGTAACGGATTTTGGCTGTTGTTTGGCTGATAAAATTCACGGATTGTATTTACCTTTCAACACTCATGATATCGATAAAGGTGGTAATATTGCACTGATGGCACCGGAAGTAATAACAGCCGAACCTGGTCCTTTTACTAGTATAAACTACACTAAAGCTGATTTTTGGACAGTAGGAACTATAGCGTACGAAATATTTGGAATGCAAAATCCATTTTATGGCGAGAATGGTGAAAAAGTTACTTTAAAGAATTATGATTACACTGAAAATGAGCTTCCTGCATTACCAGACGATATCCCGTCTATTATCAAAGCTGTTATAAAAAATGCATTGTCAAGAAATTTATATAAGGTTTGTAAGAGAAAAGCACGAATAAATTCAGTAATCTAGTCATTAAAATAAAATAAAAAAATATATATTAACATTTTGTTTCTTTTTCACATGTTTATAGCGACTCGATAGCGAACTGGCAGCAACTGTATTGCAGCTGTATCTATGGGCACCCAGTTCATGGTTAAAAAGTGAGAGACAATTACCATCTAGTAACGAGGTAAATACACGCATGCACACACACAAGAGTAGCTCATGTAAAATGAAGTCAATAAGGTTCTGTCAAAAAATATTTCTAAAGTTATTGACTTACGCTTTACGTAAGCTACTCGGTATTTAAATAAATCGTAAATATAAATGAGCTTTATATATAGAATATTTTTCAATAAAATTGTCTAACGCAAAACTTTTGTATAACATATCTGTAGATTATGCAATGGCTTTTGTGTTTGACCACAAAAGTTCTTTGTGAAGGATGGAAAGACAATTTGCCACTGTTTTATGGATTATCCGTCGATGCCAAACACGATATCAATCCACGTAAAAAATATGAACGATCACTTTCTATGCATTCTGGAAGACGAACAATGCCAGAATATCAATTAATTGCAAGTTTCCTCAGCAGGGTAACACTTACTAACGTCAGAAGTGCGTTGAAATGGATACAACGAAATATATAGTATTGAAAATAATGCACTTGCATAAAAGACAGAGCACGTAATAAGATATTTAATTTAATAAAATCAAAAATATATTAAATTTTTCTATTTTTAATCAGTTTTTCTTACAGCTTGTTGTATTGTTATTTTCATATTTGATTTTTAATCTTTGGTTTTGATACTTAAAGAAACACAAAGGGTAAAATTATATTTGCCCCTCGGTGTACTTTTAAAACCTTTTTGTTATTCCAATGCCTTCAAATTAAATTATATTTATTACTATAGAGTTTAATTTACATATATTAATTTTATGAAAACAATTATTAATATGTACTGAAAAACTTACAAAAAAAATTGATATTATAAATATTATAATCAAATTATTTTGTGTTAAGATAATGTACAAATATATTTCGAAATGTGAAATTGGGCTGTGTTGTCGATAAGAAAATTTATGTTTGTTGTTAAAGTACATTATAGTATTAGTTAACAAATATATCAACAATTATATTTTTAATTATTTACGTTAATTTTCCTGTTCTCGTATGTATGTATTGCCAAGAGTTCTACATCCGCTGTGACATTGGATTGTGATATATATTCTTAAAATCTTAAAATACATCTTGGAAAGGGAAGTGGGCTTTATCTGGTTCAATAAAATCAGCGAGAAAACAAGCGGTACCAGCAATGCCCTCATAAAGTGAGTATGGTGAATCAGGAATGCGTGCGTCTGTTTGAAATTGTGATGAATGTATAAAGTCTGCAAATTTAGCAGCACGATAAAGATAACGCTCGTCGTTTGTGAGCTTATATAAAAGAAGAAAGGCATAGCCATTGCCTGCTACACCATGACAAATTCCAGGCCCTTTACGCAAAAGACCTTTGCGCCAGATGAGATCGCCGGCACGTTTGCACGAATCCAAATAACGTTGATCTTTCCAGCGTAAATATGCTGCCGCCATCGTGTAGATAACGCCAGGTGCGCCGTGACACCAATGTATTAACTCGTCGTCATTTCCAATAATTCGTCGAGAATAATCTATTTCATCTGTGGAACATAGAAAATTCCCAGTCGTTGTTTGCTGACTTAGCAAATAATCCACGCATGTTTGCACAGTTTTGTCGATATCTGCATCACTGTCAAGGAATGATGGTACCTAAAAACAACATTGGACATCAGCCCCGACAAAACTCTTTAAAATACTTGGCTTTTTCAATCGTTAATCTAAATTATATGCCGTGTAAATACCTGTATAAGAATTTGTAAAATCGCACAAAGTCCGTGAGCAGCGCCTAGATATTCCGTACCGTAGTACGCATACATCAATGGACACGGGCTATTACGTACTTGCGCATATGTTTTACCCGAAGCAATAATTGTTCGTGAAATTTCATGCATTACATCGAGTGATATGACGGTTTTTTTCATTGTGCGATTCAGCCATAATGCACCATATAAATAACCAGCACGGCCCACAAAGAACTCGTCTGAGCCGCATTTTAAAAAATCTACTTCCTTGCAACGTACTCCCGCTGCTATGTAGCGATTTATCAGTTCATTGGAAATTTCATTTTCTCCGCGAATTACCGCGAGAACTGCGCCTACTGCCAGAATGCCCCAATCACCTGCGATATATATAGAATTTAAACAATTTATTGCATCGTAATCAGAGTGCATACTGCTATACATACAAACCTAAAAGGAAACCAGAGCCGAAACGTCCTTCGTGGCCTTGCACCGTTGACAAGGAAGAACGCAAATAACGTTCAGCCAGCTGCAAGTGTTTTTTACTCGCTTCTGTTCCAAAAGCGGAGTACTCGGCAAGCCGCATAAACGCATAGGAAATACCGGCCGCGCCAACGTACAGTCCACCCTCAGTTTCTGCACGCTCAGGTGGTTCCTTTTCAACAATGCGCTGTAAAAGTTTTAGTGCGTTATCTTTAGCAGCGCTTTGACTGTTGTTAACATCGCGTCGTATCGCTGTCAAATCATTGACAATTTCCTCCTCACGCGCACAATATTCGTTTACAAAATATCTATTTCGACGTGACATAATACCGCAGCACCTCAACAATTGTTTCATATAATTTAATTAACTACGTTGATGTCGACATGACTTGACATAGCCGAGGTTGCGCTCGATAAAATAATTTTCCAGAGCTTACGTCAATTCGTCTGCGCATCACCGACTAGTTCGCTTCGTGCATAAAGAGGCGTTGCTGTCATCTCGACCACATGTTACTTTTCTGGTTTAGGTTATCTCAAACGTAAAGTCTTCGTCAGTAACATAAGTAGTATTTTTTGTAATTATGGGAAAAATTAAACGAACTAACGATGACTGGAAACCTGTGACATTGGAAGGCGCCGTGTTATCTAATGGCATAGAAGGACTAATTGGAATAGAGGAATTGACAGATTATAATTTAGAACGGAGCACGAAAAAGGGCAAGCTTGTAACTACGCAAGTGAAATCTTCCGAGCAAAGTAAAGTAAGTATTAATTTTTTTTGGTAATTTTTAAATGTTTATAATAATTATATATCTTGTATTGCAGTTAGTATCAAAGCGCAAAAATCTAAAAGAACGAGATGCGGCTGATGTAGACGTTGCTGAGCCTTCTGCAAAAAAATCGAAGATTAAGAAAGAAACAAAACGTAAGAAGGAAAAAGAGGGGAAGACGTCAATAAAATCAGTAGATCTTGAAACCGTTGAAGAAACTAATTCGGATAGTGAAGACGAATATCATAATACCGACAGCAGTGACAATTTGACCAAAATTAATGCTGAAGCATGGAGCTCTATGGGTGTACCTGCTGTTATAATTAAAGCTCTGGCTGATCAAAATTTTCATTCTCCCACTATGATACAAACAAGGACACTGCCAGCTGCTATATTAGGCCGTAGAGATATATTAGGTGCTGCTGAAACTGGTAGTGGCAAGACATTAGCATTTGGTATTCCAATTATAAAAGGTATTTTGGATTTAAAGAGTCAGAATGAAAGACAAACTTGGCCAAACAAAAAAGGTAAAACAGCAATTTTTTTTTTATTACAATTTATTTTTTGAGCTTAAATATATTATAGATAATAATTTTTCAGAATCTGATTCAGAAAGTGAACATTTGTCAGAGTCAGAAAATTGTGTGAATGACTCAAAGCTGAAAGAATGTCATAATCTTCCAACCAAGCCCTTATATGCTTTAATTTTGACACCAACTCGAGAATTAGCAGTTCAAATAAAAAATCATCTTACTCAAGCGGCAAAATATACCGACATTAAGGCACGATTATTTTTTAAATAGTTATTTGTTTAATTCATGAATAATTTTAATTATTATTATATTATTACATAGATAGCTGTTGTTCTTGGAGGCATGGCAGCAGTGAAACAAGAAAGAATATTGAATAAGGGTCCCGAAATTGTTATTGCTACACCTGGAAGATTGTGGGAATTGGTTCAAGAAGGCAATCCTCATCTCAGTCAAATGGAGTTTGTCAGATATTTAGCAATTGATGAAACAGATAGAATGATGGAAAAGGGTCATTTTCAAGAGTTGCATGACTTATTAGAAAAGATTAATGCGAATCCAATGAAACGGGAGAAACGGCAGTTATTTGTCTTTTCAGCCACTTTGACTATGGTGCACGATATTCCAGATTATCTTGATAGAAAAAAGAAACGATACGCTAGAAGTAAAATACGTAAATTTACTCCCGATGAAAAGTTGCAGAAAATTATAAAATTGTTAAAGATAAAAAATCCTAAAATCGTCGATCTTACTAAAGAGTCAGGTATGCATTTTAATTATTTATTAATAGAATTTAAACATGTGCTATTATTTAATCGAATTTAAATTATTAGGTACTGCCGATAACTTAACAGAATGTCGAATAGCATGTACAATTGACCATAAAGACTATTATCTTTATTACTTTTTAAAACGACACAGTGGAAGAACGTTAGTTTTTTGTAACAGTATTAGCTGTGTGAAAAGATTGGCCACTCTTTTCAGTATAATTGAATGCAAGCCTTTACCTTTACATGCTAGTATGCAACAACGACAACGTTTAAAAAATCTTGAAAGGTACGAATATAGATTATTTTACTTTAAGATTTTTTTTTTCTGTAACGTTACAGTGAAAGATATTTATTGTTTTATGCATTTAATAATTATCAATTTAATAAACACACCCTGTATATGTACTAATAAGAAGCATTATAGATTTCAAGCTGACGAGAACGGATTATTGATAGCTACTGACGTAGCCGCACGAGGTTTAGATATACCTAATATAGAGCATGTAATACATTATCAGGTTCCCAGGACAGCTGAGGTAAATGTCTTAAATATTATAAATGTTTATCAATTGAATACATTATTAATTCATTTAATTATTATTTTACAGAATTACGTACATAGGAGTGGTAGAACAGCGAGAGCACAAAAGGAAGGTATCACGGTTCTAATGATGGAACCTTCCGAAAAACAGAATTACATCAAACTGTGCAAAACTCTAGGACGCAGTACGTTAATGTTATAATATTGCTTTAATAATTTTATGATTAATTATAAAAATTATTTCGTGAATCTGTTTTTATAGCGGACGATTTGCCTATATTTCCGGTGGTAGATAGAATATTAATTTCTATAAAAGAAAGAATGGATGTCGCTCGCGATATTGATAAGCTAGAATTAAAATGCCGTCGACAGACTAATCAAAAAAGTTGGTTACGAAAAACGATGGAGGAAATGGACATGGTTTTAGATGAGGAAGATGATGAGTAAGAGAATTATACCGTTTGGTTTTTTTTTTATTTTTACAACATAAATTATCTTTATTTATTAATTTATTTTTTTCAGTGAGTCATCGATGGAATCGGAGGAAATGGCAACAATGAAACGACAATTGAAGGCAAAAAAAAGTCAATTACGATCTTTATTATCAAAGCCAATATTCCCGAAAGGGTTTTCGGGAAAGTATCTTGATGATAATTTGAACATAGATATAGCTCAGGATGCGCATAAGGCTATCGAAGTAATGAAAAAAGTAATAGAAGATAATACTGATAAGTGTAAAAAAGGTAACGCCGCAGTTCAGAAAACACAATTTCTTAAAAAGTCAAAAAGAACTAAAAAGTCAAAAAGTACGTAAAAAATTATTTTTTACACAAACAAAATTAATTGTTCTTTTTTTTTACATTGTTTTATTTTTATGGATCGCAATTAGAATTAACAAAAATTAGTTTAGTTGTATTTTGAGTTACATTTACGTTTATAATTAAGTTGAGCGAATTGTTTCTAAGAAACATCTCTAAAGCGCATTCTTATCCCAATTGTTAATACATCGATAATATGGCAAAGAGATGTACAGAAGTTTTGTATTTTTCTACAAAAATACTTGTACAAACTTTTTTAATATTTTTAAACATAATACATCTCGAAACAGTGAAGATAGAAAATTGATCGCGCGCGTAACACGTGCGATGAACACAGCCGGTTTGTCTATACTTTATTAGAATTTCCATACATTGCTATCTCGAGTTATAATAAAATCTCTTCCACTTACGTATGATCATTAGCATTATAAATGCATTTGTCCATCTTTTTAATTTTAGAATACAGTATTATAGATCACTTCATCTTCTGTACTGATGATGGAGTCAATTTGGTCGCTCGTCACCATCGAATTTACATATCTCTCGTTGCCAATTATATTGTGTGCTCCTAAGGATGAATTATTATTTTGCACGACGATTCTGATTTGCGCCATTACGTGGCTTCCTGGACACTTTTGCGACTGATTTGCCGTCGAAGTATCGCAGATTTCGGCATAGATTTCCTCAGTTTTGTTATTGCCGGTCCTTACCAATTTCGGGAGTGACGGGAGTGGTGTTAAACTGTCCCTCACGCGAGAATAATTGGGCTGCAGCTCGACGCACGGTATCTCCAGTACGCTAGTCGACACGGATCTTTGCACCGGCTGCTTGGTGTTTTGATTCTGGCGGGTCTGATGAGAGGTAGTTTCCGGCTCCAGACTGGAATAACGCTCCTGAGATCTCATGGCTATCTCCGGCCTCACCGCGAACGTGAAGGAGGCCGATTTTTTCGCGGGATTGCGATTTCTATTACCCTGAGTAAGTTTTGAGATCTTTTCTAAAATGCCGTTCCCGGTGCTCTGCTTTGTCTGATTCCGTTCTTTGACGGAACTTCGCTTTAACTGTTCTAATCCATCTTTCAAGCTCTGCAATATTGGTTTGGTTTCCTGTTTCGGCTTGATCTTTTTCAGGTGCATTTCCTTCAGGCTTTCCACCGTCGGCGAATGCAGCTTTGTGGGCGCTACCCGTGGTTCCGTTGCCCGATCACCGACCGTTCGACTAAAGCAGAAGAACCAGTTCAACTACGTAAGATATAGATTCCGAGGTAACAAAGTAACGGTTCACATTTTTCGTAATATATTAAACATGAAACAAAAGCATTAAAAAAAAGAAAAAAGATAGAGCTGGACAATTGTATTTAAATAATAGGTAATAAATAAAAAATGTTTCCTTTATTTTCAATTTATATTTGTCGATTAAATAATTTTGTTACTAAAAAAAATAATTTGTTTTATTTAAGGTGCAGCTTTACCTGCAAGCTGATAATAATCGCTGCATTTTCGGAGAAGCTAGTAGTCTCGCTTCTGAAGGGTAGCCCAATCGAGCTCTTCGCACTCTAGGTGCTCCGTTACCGGATACGACCAATTCAAGCATTTCCGGATTATGCACCGGTCTCTCGGGTACAACACAGCCCAACACTATCGGACCACGTGTCGATGTCTCCAGCTGCATCAGACCTCCGTACTCTTTCGGCAACGGCACTGGCAACGGTCCCGCTATCAGTCGTACCTAAGAAGAAAAATTCGAACGATAACTGTGAATAAGTGTCGACAACGAAAGCACATGAAATATAATGAGGGCAAACGTCGCTTTAGCATTAACTATCAAAGCTGTAAATTCGCAAGTGCCTTACTTTAAGAGGTAATTGTCTTTTGGCGAGATGGTGAACTTTGTAGAGCACCGCGTCGCTTTCGGTGTCGACACTTCCGCTTTGATGGATCGCGTAGAACTCGCCTCTTGTTGACAGCGAGGCGAACACCTCTCGTCCGTGCAGGTCGATGCATTGCGCGTACTGATCCTTTTCGGGACAGCCGCCGGAAATGCCGAAGGAGACCGAGCTGCACCGCCTCGTATCTTGGAAGACCGCTACCAGCCGTAATATCTCGCCGGCTCTGATTGTCGTCTTGGTGTAATGAGCACGCAGGTTTCCATTTTCTAAAAAGCGAGCACAAAGTTTGTACAGCGTAATCTACAACCGACACGTTACTTCCTCGTTGCTCAGACGCATATCAACGTATGTAAATTACGAAGAGCGGCAATTTGCACAATCGTTAGAGATAAGTACCCAACTTCTGTAATTTTCAAGCGTGGGCTTTCGTTTAGCACGGAGTGGGAGAGATTATACATACATATATAGGAGGGAAAGAGGAAAGACAGCGTAGAAAGAAGCACTTTCATGCTGCACCGGTATTCTTATGCATCTGGGTCAAGAACGTTGCACCGTTTGACATTTCGCGCGCGACGCCTTTCAGCTTCTTTTAATCGTACTCACCCATTTTCGAATGAGTCAACGTGTAGGCTCTCAGAGGCGTCGCCAGGAGAAAGACAGGCACCCCTGTCTTCACCAGGGAATCCACCCTTCGATGGACGCGGGCGCTGCCCGTCGTGCTATTACCAGATATCACAGAAAACCATCCTGAAAAGAAACGTTAAATGTCATTGCGGAGGACTGTGCAATACTGACACGTAGCATATCTTTTCGACATCAATACTATTTTGACATCGTTATTAATGAGCGGAATAAATGTCATGGAGTTTTTCTTTATGGTACTGCTCGCTAGCAGTCAGATCGTTGCACGAGAAACGAGCTCTAATAATTCTCTGTCGAGAGACAGTTTTTATCATTAACGTTATATTGTAAGTAATAAAATTCATAGTAATTATCGCAACAAAATAAATTATATAAATTTTAAGTGAAATATAGAATCTACAGCTCGTTTGTAATCATCTCCGATGGTAGGAACCGAGGATGAATTTTTGATGATCATAACGTTTGAGACCGGTCGGCATTCGCCGACACAGGGCTACGCGCAACTGTATGTGTGCGTGTGTGTGGCCTTGGGACGGGCTAAAAAAAAAAAACGCATTTAATATATTTGGCAAGGAAGAACTGTGCTTGTAAAGCTCGTAAAGAAAGCCATCAAATTGCGAGCAGGCGAATTTCAAGCGCACCGATGCAGAGGAGACACAGTAGCCGAGTAGCGGCCGGTTAATCGAAGGCCAGCAAGTTCTTTTTCTTGTTACAAATTGATTTAGGAATGCCGCCACCCGTTGCGTGCTCACGTATTCGTATCCTGGCCCTTAAGATCCGTGCCGAAATGCCAGCCGGGGTGTTCCAGACCTCGAGAGCTCCCGAATTCGTCTCCGGTGTAAGCAAAAGTTCCCCTCAACTTTTTAAAAGTTACATCGTTATAAAATGTAATATTTAAAACAATGTTTTTTATTCTCGTTAGCTTATTTGTATTTTAATTCAAGGAACTAAGCGAAAGCTTTATCTGTTTTTTTAATCAAAACGGGAAAAGCGTCGAGGAGATTCGGTGAACGTTCGCGATTCGCGTGAAAAGGAAAGAGGAAGCGCGCAGAGAAGGCAGGTTTCCCTTGGGAAAGTTTTTCCGCTCGCGTGCATTAATTCGCGTTCGAGGTTAACTGATGGAATAATCTAGGGGTCTCCTGGTTTTTGTTTGTTCTAGATCAACGACCTGGAAATCGCGCACAATTAGACGGATGGTATTGGATCTCTTCGTGGCGTTCTTGAGAATGCCTCGAAGGGAGCTAATGGGGGGTTTCCTCGGCCGCCTCGCGGTGGAAGGGCGGGCTTCTGGGTCCGGGGACGGGAGCGTGTACTCCGGAAAAGAAACGCTGCCAAGGCGTAGCAGTCGTA